>NC_142149.1:2604166-5198333 GCF_024610735.1 Ursus americanus
AAAGGAAAAGAACAGTAATTTTTATTACAATTGTTATTTTTAAATCTTCAGCGCAAAACCCGCCGTAACCAAAGTCAGAAAAAATTGAAAACTGTGAGAAATATTTTCAATTTGTCACAAAGGATAATTTTCTTTAAAAGTAACAGAATCACAAATCAATTTTTAAAAATTAATAACTCACCAATAAAATGGCCAAATGCCCTCACCAGGCCACAGATAATGACAGACACATGGCTCTTGAAATTAAAATTCACTGAACTTCTTTTTTTTTGTTTACGAAGTAAAATTCTCGGAGCAAAATTAACCATTTTAGAGCCAACAATTCAGGGACATTTGGTGCACTTACAGAGTCGTGCAACCACCACACTTCTGCATTCCAGAACGTTCCCATTCCCCCCGAAGGGAACCCCGTCCCCGTTAGCTGTGTCTCCCCATCCGCCCCCCACCCCCGATTGCCAGACCCCAGCAGCTGCCAACCTGTTTTCTGTCTCTGGATTTTCCCATTCTGGACATTTCATATAAATAGAATTGTACAGAATGTGGGCTTTGGTGTCTGGCTTCTTTCGCAGAGCGTGTTCTCCGTGTCTCAGCCGTGTTGTGGCAGGTGTCAGAGCCCCGGTCCTCTGTACGGCTGCACCAGTTTCCCCACTGACCCACTAACGGGCAGTCGCCTCATTTCCACCTTTTAGCGACTGTGAATTTTCTGGGTCCCTGTTGTCATCTCTCTGGAGTACGTGCCTCGGAGTGGAGTCGCCTTTCCCAGACTCACGATTTCCCCTTTTCATCCTAACCGCCCTGGTGGGTCCGGATCTCCCTAATGACTAGTGAGTGCTGTCGAGTATCTTTTCACGTGCCTGTTGCCCCGTTGTGTCTTCCGTGGAGACATATCTACTCAGTCCTTGGCCATTTTTTAATTGGGTCATTTGTCTTTGTGTTGCCTCGCTGTAAGAGTTCTGTATCCATTCTGGATACCACGTCCTTATCAGATACGTGACCTGCCATATTTTCTCTCATTCTGTGGGTTGTCTTTTCACGTTCTGGATAATATCCTTTGATGTACAAAGTGTTTAATTTTGATGAGGTCCAAATTATTGATTCTTTTGTTACTCACACTTTTTTGGTGTCAGCTCCCCTTTTCACAAATCAAAACTATCCCGAAATACAATTTTTTGCTTATTTATTTGGCAAAGAGCAGAAACGTTGATTACGTGCGGCGTTGGTGGGTAAACGAGTTTCTTGTGCACATGCGCCCGTGAACCTCTTGGGGAGTATTTTTTCAGCATCTGACCAACTTATAGAGCTTGATCTGACTCTTTGAGCCAATAATTCCAGTTCTAGGAATTCTTCCTGGATACGCTGGTACATTGAGAAATCATGTCTGTACAACTACATGCTGACGGACATCGCGGCAATATTCGTATTGACCTGCTGTGTGACCTGGAGAAAACCACTTGCCCTCTCTGTTTCTATTCCTTGTCTGTCCTGTGAAAGAAGCCATGAGGGTCCAGCTTGTCTAGCGTCACAGAACGCATTCCAGAGCTATAGGAAACTTCTGTCATCTGGTTCAGTCTGCTCCCTTATGGACAGAGAACCTGAGGCCCAGACGGCCAGTCACTTACGGGGGTGGGGGAGCCAGGGAGCGTCTGCAGAAGGAAAGGTAGGATTCTCAGTCTCAGTCCCTCTGAGGAGCTGGGAGCCGAGAG
This sequence comes from Ursus americanus, assembly GCF_024610735.1. Taxonomy (NCBI): domain Eukaryota; kingdom Metazoa; phylum Chordata; class Mammalia; order Carnivora; family Ursidae; genus Ursus; species Ursus americanus. Next base: position 2,605,870 of record NC_142149.1, read on the forward strand.
CCCTGGGAAAGCCTCTAGCCGTCCTGGTCATGGATGCTTCTAAAACAGGCTGTCCCCCATTCTGCAGTCTCCAGGGCTGAAATGACCTGTCTGGCCCTGTTCTGTGAGAGAGAATGTGGTCACCAGAGCAGGGCTCCCTCCTCACGTTCCCGTGACCCCTCCATGGGACACGAAAGAACGACTATTTGGGCCACACCGTAACTCCAGGATAGACAACACTTTTTCAGCATCATTTTCAGGATGAAAAAAACAGGCTTGATTCCCTGATAAGGTCCGGAGTCCGGGCTCCCCAAGCCTTTTAGAAAAAGAAGTAGCGTCGGTGGTGCTCGTGGTACCGCTGGGGCTAGTAGTTCTGGTGGTACTAGTAGCATCAGTGGTACTAGTAGTATCGGTGGTACTAGTAATACCGGTGGTACTAGTAGCATCGGTGGTACTAGTAGTATTGGCAGTACTAGTTATACCGGTGGTACTAGTAGTATCAGTGGTGCTCGTGGTACTGCTGGGGCTAGAGGTATCGGTGGTACTAGTAGCATCAGTGGTACTAGTAGTATCGGTGGTACTAGTAGTTCTGGTGGTACTAGTACTACTAGTCCTGGTAGTAGCACTGGGGGCACCAGAACCCTCGGGTCCCCCCCTGGACAAGGCGAGTTGGGCCCAGGACGCCAGCAGGGCAGGGCGCTAACTCACCAGCAACCCTCCCACAGGTGCAGGGGACCCCAGAGGCTCCTCCCCCATTCAGAGGCACTGGAGAGACTCTCTCGGTTGTTGGCAAGTTGGAAGAACTGGTAGGTGACAGAGACAGGCAATGCCAACAGAAGGGAGGACACTCGGAGGGCCGGGGAAACACCAAAGCCAGAATCAGTCTGTGCCACGCAGCTGTGCACTGAATTTTTATCAACAGTCATAATAATATAACTGCTATTGATCCGCGACTTTAGTGCCCACCGTAAAGCAAGCTCGAACAGTAATTGGTTACCGAGCGGACGACCGGCGTCAGCAGCCTTGGCAATGCCGAGAAGCAGAGCTGCGGAGGGAGGGGGGTGGCGAGCAGGGGGAGCCCCCGAGGGCAGGGATCCGAGATGTGCTGGGACAGTGTCCTCTGTGGTTCCGGAGATGGGCTGGGACTAAGTTCCATGGGCAAGCCACAGGGCAGTTCGAAGCGGTGTTCACCTCCGCTGGCAGGGGTGGGGGGTGGGGGGTCGGATCTGATCCCAGCCATCCCAGCAGGCAGACCTTAGACGGTTTCTCAGCAGGGATGCAGAGGGCAGGCAGGGTTCCTCCCGTCCGTGGCTTTCAAGAGCGCCTTCGCGCATCACCTCCTAGGTCTGTAACCCTCCCAGCTCCGGCAACCACATCTACCTACAAACTTGACATCCCTCCAGGCCAGCAAGGAAGCAACCCAAACTCAGCACGGCCAAAACCGCACCTCTGATCTCCCGCACGCTTGCTCCACACGCAGGCTTCTCCACCTTGACCTTGGCAATGCCATCCTTCCAGGGGCTCAGGCTCCAGTAACACCTGGAGTGGCCGGGACCGCCTCCTTCTTCTGCTCCCCACCCCAGCCCACCAACCAATCCTGCTGACTTTGCCTTTGGGGTCGACCCAGAGCCCTCAGCTGCCCAAGGCCACCCTCATCTCTTGCCAGGTATGCTGCACTGGTCTCCTCGCCGCCCCCCCCCCCGGAGCGGGTCCTCAACAGAGAAGCCGCACACTCCTCCAAAACCCAGGCGGGTCCATCCCACTCTGCTCAGAACCCAGAAATAGTTGCTTGTTTTACTCAGGGACAAAAAAGCAGAAGTCCTCACAATTGTCTCCAAGGCCTAAGTGACCCTTGCCATCCTCTCTCCTCTCTGACTCCCCTCCTGCCCCCGACCCAGCCCACCGTCCTCCTTGCTGATCCCTGAACACGCTGCTCACGCTTGGCACCGGCTGTTACCTGTGCCTGGGACACGGCCTCCTGCCCCCCGGAGAGCCACATGGCCGACTCCCTCACCCCTTCCAAGCCTTTGCTCAAATGTCCTCTTTTCAATCCGGTGTCCCCGACCGGTCTATTTTCAATGGCACCCACCCGTCCCTGGCATTCCTGACCCTCCCTCCTCCCTGCTCCGGGTTTTCCCAAAGCACTTACGATATTTCCAGGTACGGTCCAGCTTACATATTCCTGAGGTCCACTGTGTTGCCTGTGTGTCCTGCTGGAATTGTGTCCACCCCAGGATGAAGCTCCTGGAAGGCAGGGATCTTTGTCTTGTTCACGAAGCTTCGCAGGGGCCTGCAACAATGCCCGGCACACAGGAGGCCCTCGGCAAATATCTGTCAGATGAGTGATTAAGTGTGTCATCCAGAGGCAACATCCAGAATGAGCCGAGGACCCTCAACGCACTTGCCTCTGGAGACCAGGCTCAGAGACGGAAAGGACAGGGGGAAGTTTCCACGCCACTCAAACAATCAGAATGTACGGGGGCGCCTGGGGGGCTCGGTCGGTTAAGCGTCGGACTCTTGGTTTCGGCTCAGGTCATGGTCTCGGGGGCCGTGAGACGGAGTCCCACTTCAAGCTCTGGCTCAGCAGGGAGCCTGCTGCAGAGTCTTTCCCTCCCTCTCCCTCTGCTGCCCTCGCTGATGATGCTCTCTCCCTCTCTCTCTTTCTCTCTCCAATAAATACATAAATAAAATATTTCTAAACACTGCCTGGGCGTATCAAAGCAGGGTGGAGAAGCCACCCCACAGGGTTACCCCAGGCCCAGATGGCTTCACAGGTGAATTCCACCCAACCCTGAAAGAGGAAGTCACACCAGCCCCACACAAGCTTTTTCGGAAACCTGAAGCAGAGAGAGCACGTGCGGCTCATTCGCGAGCCTGCCTCGTTGGCCACGGCGAGAAAACCAAAGACGTTACAAGAAAAGGGAAGCTACGGGCCGATATTCCTCATGAACGTGGGTGCGAAGACCTTCAACAAAATTTCAGCGGGCCAAAGCCGACGACATGGTAAGAGGGCGAGCTGTCTGGCCTAGCCCGGTTTGTCTCAGGAGCGAGAGTTTGGTTTAACATTTGAGAATCCATCGATGTGGTTCACCACGTTGACAAACTGAAAAGGAGAAAACGTAGGATTCTCTCAAAATAGAGGCGGAGAAAGAGCATTCGGTAAGATCCAACATCCATTCTTGACCAAAACACTATCGGCAAACTAGGAAGAGAAGGGACCTTCCAAGCCCGTCCTCAACGCGGAAGACCACAGCTTTCCCGTGAGACCAGGGGCCGTGGCCGCACCCCCCCCCCACTCGGCAGGTCCTGGGGGTCCTAGCCAGCGGAAGAAGGCAAAGGGGAAACGCAGATTGGAAAGGAAGAACAGAGCTGCCTTTATTTTATTTAGACGGCAGAAATCATCTATGCAGAAAATCTAATGGAATCCACCAAAAAAAAAAAAAATCTGCTCGAACATGTAAGTGAGTTTAGCGAGTTTGTGGGATAAACACCAGTATATAAAAATCAACTGTATTCTGTATAATAGCAACGATCAGAAATTTAAAAAAGAATTTAAGTATAATTTACAATAGCACCAAAAATATGAAATAGTTAAGGACAAATCTGGCAAAAGGTGCCTAAGATTTGTCCACTAAAACCTACAAGTAATTGCTGAGAGTTTAAAGAAGATCTGAGTAAGCGGAGAGACACGGTCTGCTCATGGCGTGGAAGACTCAGTTTCGGTAAGAAGCCCGTTGGCCCCGAATTATATAGGATTATATATAGGGTCAGCGGGATCCCATCCAAACCCAGCAGGCTCTCTTCGGTAGACTGAGAAGCTGATTCTAAAATTCACATGAAAACAGAGAAGGACCTAGAACGCCAAAACAAGTTTGATCAAGAGGCACGAGTTGGGGGCCAGCATCACCCAGTGCCGGGACTTCTCGCGGGGCTGAGAGGTCCGGACAGCGTGACAGTAGTGTAAGGACGGACGGAGAGGTCGAGGGACTGGAAACAGACCTGCACACACACCCACAACTGATTTCTCACAAAGGTACACAAGCGAGGCAGTGGAGGGAATTTTTCAACAAATGCGACATTTGGATATCCATATGCAAAAAGAGAGCTTCAATTCATGCCACCCACCATCTACAAAAATTAACTCAAAATGGATCAGCGACCTAAATGTAAAACCTAAAACTAGGAGACTCCTGGGGGACTGTGGGGGGCGGGGGGGAGAGGAAAAAATTCTGTGACCTTGAATTAGGCGAGGATATTTCAGGTGCGACACCAAAAGTGAGATCCATCGAAGAAAAACTGGATAAATCGGAGTCATCAAAGTAAAAATCTTTTATGAGTAGTTGCCTGGAGCTGGGGGAGGGGGTGACGGTAATGAAAATATTCCAAATGTTCCAAAACCGACTGTGATGGTGTTTGCACATATCTGTGAATACACTCAAAATCTTTGAGTTTTTCACTGGAGTGGGTGAAGTGTATGGTCAGTAACGTACATCGCAACGGAGCCAGCCTACTTTTACAAAGAAAAAAATTCAAACTTCTGCTCTTTGAAAGAGAGCGAGAATGGAAAGACACCAAGTAGGAGAAAAATATCGGTAAATCATACATCCGCTAGGATGTGTACCAAGGACATGACAAGTACTCTCAAAATGCAATGGTAAGAGCAGCCCTCCCCGCCCCCCCCCGGCCGCCCAGAGGACCCCCCACGTAAGATTTGAACAGACGCTTCATCAAAGAAGCTACACGGATGGAAAGCGAGTGCCTGAAAAGATGCAGAACGTCACTGTCATCAGAGAAATGCACGTTAAAACCACGGACAGATCCCACTACGCAGCTGCGAGAACGACCAGCGTCCAGTCTGGCAATGGCGGGTGTTGGCGAGGCTGCGGAGGGACCAGAATTCCCACCGTGGCTTTGGGACGCGCAGCGGCTTCTTCAGACGTTAGGGACGCGCCATCCCGGGATCTGGCCATGCCGCCGCCAGGTTCTCGAGGGGAAGTTGAGTCCACACAAACTCTTGCACAAATGTCCTGAGCAGTGTAGCAGCCTGAAAACGGAAACCAGCCGTCCCCAGGGGAGTGGGGAACACACCGAATTCTTTCCACGCAGGGGATCGCTGTCCCGCAAGAGCAGGGGGCTAAACTGGGCCGCGTCAGAGAAGCCAGACCCGGGAGAGGACACGTGGGATGCTTCCATCCACACAAAAGGCACAAAATGCAAACGGATCTGTGGTGACAGGAAGCAGGTCGGGGGCTGCCTGGGGAGGCCTGGGGGGCGAGGGCCGGACAGGAAATGTCGGGGCTGAGGGATGCGTTCGCCGACTCGATTGCGGTGATAGCTGGACGGGTGTATGCACAGCCGAAGCTTATCAAACTATAATACCCTTTAAACACGTGTCTTGAATGCCAGCTACGCATTAATAAAGCTGATTTTTACAAAGAAGACACTCTCACTTTAACAAGTGAGACAACACAAAATTCAGCAAAAAAAACCCTATCACGTTCCCCACCTCCCCGCATTCCCGTCGCCTCGGGTCTCCAGTACCAGCGGCCAGTTTGGGAATTTGCCACGGATTTCTCACATTCGTACCACGAGGCATGCGTGTGGGGGGTTGGTTAAAGTGGGGATCAAGCCGCACGCCCTCTGTCTGTTGGGCTGTAGTCCTCTTTACCCAGCATTTGGGGACCAGCATCTTCCATCTCAAGGGACATAGATGAAGCCCCTGCTTTGTAACGCTGCCCGATAGCCGTGGCACGAATGTACCTCCGCGGACGGCGTCCCTCCCCCAAAGACGTACACTTTTCCAGTTCTTTGGTTTTGCTTTGGTTTTGCCCACCGTAATGCCAAGTACGGACGAGCCATACACATGCAACACACGGGCAGAAATGCACACACACGCACACACGTGCATCCCGCACGCATCCGTGCACACACACATGCACACACGTGTGCTGTGTGCACACGGGAGGCACACGTGCATAAGCACACACATCGGTGCACACCTGCATATGCACACGCGTCGTACTCGCATATCCACGTACACAGGCATCCCGGGCACACCGCGGGGAGAAGTGCACACTCTCAGGCACGTTCCAGAAGTGGATCCAGGACGTGGGCAGGGTTTGGGTCCAGCACAGCTAATGCTACGGTGGGAGGCTACCCTGGGCAGCCCAGGCCACCTCTGTAACCCAGCACGCCCGCAGAACCAAGCGGCCCTTCGTTCTCTGACCCAGTGCCCCGCATCTCACTGTCATTTCACTCAGCCTAAGAGGGGCAAAGGAGAGCTGCTCGCTGGCACACACCAGGCCTGAGGGTTTCACGGAGAAAACCCCTGGAAACACACGGTGCAGGAGGCAAGGCCATCTCCTGACCCACCCGAATCCTCGCTGCAGTCGGGAGCCCTCTCCACTGTCCCGGGAGGTGGGTGGGCGCTCTCCCACGGCACCTGTAACACCAGTCGGTCCCCAGCTTGGATCTGAGCCCTCAGCAGCCCCCCCAGCATAGAACGGCTGCACCTTCACCTCCTGCTCACGCCCAGAGCACACGTATGTCAGCCCAGATGCCTCCCACCTTCTCATCGGTGAACCCTGCAGAGGCAGCCCTCCTGCTCTTCTCTTCACCCCCAGCGGGTCCCGCATACCATCCTCCCGTGCTGGGTTTTTGCGAAGTTCCCTTAACCACCTCCCTTGCTTCTAGAATGCATTCTCCAACAGAGCAGCCAACATGCCCCTTCTCTGAGCACTGGCGTTCCCTGCCAGGGACAGACCTGACTTCAGGACCTTGATTAAAAGCTCCTGGCTCCTACAGCTCCTCCGAGATGTGTGGCCCCCCACTCCAGGCTGACCCCCAGTCAGAACTTGGCTCTCGGTTTCCTCCAGGCTGAGGCTCCACGGGGGCCATGGGCATGTTCCTGGGGGTGTGGTGGGCGGGGCAGGAGGCTCTGGCAGAGTTAGACCCCGCCATCCGCCCCTGCAGTAGCGGCGGGGGGGGGGGGGGACCTTGCCTCCAGACACTGCTCCCTTGAGAGTGCCCACCCGGCCAGCAGTCCTCCCCCAGAGACCCCCAGGCCTGGGAAGGGGTGGGCATCTCCCTAAAGGAGGGAGAAAGGGGGGAAGGAAGGAGGAGAATGGGCAGGTGAGTGGAGGTGTAGAGGTCCTCCCCCTTCTTTTTCTCGGTCGCTGTGGGGTCTCAGGGACGAGCTTCATGAGGAGTCTGGTCTGCCTGGGAAACTCCTAAGTGCTTCAAATGCAGACTCCTGGGCCCTCCCAGCCCACGCTGAGCCCGCTTCTCCTCACATGATCCCCGGTGCATCTGGGTTTAAGAGCCTTGCTGATGACCAGAGAGAAAGGGGAGGGCGAACACTGGGGGTCTGCTGGGTGAGGGGCAGGGGGAGGGGCTGCCAGGGGGATGAAGTAGCTGGGTGACAGGCCAGTGCCAGAGCCCTGCCCCTTCCAGAAGCCAGTGCTTAATCCTCCATGCCTGAGGCTGAACCTCTTCCACCAGAACCCAGGCATTTTAACTCTATTTAAATAAGCCCTTGGGGGCTCAGAAGAAATTGTAGCCAGCCATTCAAAACCCTGACCCCTGAGGGCAGTCCGTGGCTTCTTCAGGCTGTCTGGGGTTCTAAGAGGTCACCAGAGGCCTCCCCACGGCTCAGAGGCCCAAGCCCAGCCTGCAGGGGAGGAGGCTCCCAGGGGAGGGTGGCATCCGCACCCTGAAGCCTGGTTCAGGCCTTTCTGGTCACAGACCACCTGGCTGAGCTACCGCGGATCCTCTTCAGCCCAAGCGAACCAGACCCCAAACGGGCAGACCTGGACCGAAACCTTCTTCCTTCTTCCCGGCTAAGAAATCCTGGGCAGCTGCTTAGCCACTCACTTCCCTGGACAGTTACTTCCTGTTGAGCAAAATGGGCTTCGCAGCTCTTGTGAGGGGTGAATGAACCTTACCCGCTACCCGGCAGGTTGTGGCACACAGGCCAAAGCAAGGTATCACCTGGTGTCAGGAATGGTGCAACAGACCAGTCCCTCCCGGTGTGAGCAGACCAGTCCCCAGGTGTGAGCAGACACAGTCCCCCAGGTGTGAGCAGACTAGTCCCTCCAGGATGCCTGAACCTCCAGTGTCCAAAGCCACTCAGCACCCAGAAGGTAGGGCTGCCAGACAAAATATAGGACACAGTTAAATTTGAATGTCAGATACATAACGAATCATTTTTTAGTTATAAGTATGTCCAAATTTGCATGTCACTGTTTATCTGAAACTCAGATTTAACTGGGTGTTCTGTATTTTTATCTGCAAAATCTGGCAATCTTAATTGAAGGATATCCAGTAACAAGGGGTTTGGTTTTGGTTTCTTAAATCCCTGATGGGAAGAGGCAAGATAAAAAAGTTAAGAGAAAAGCAGGATACAGATCTATAAATACACTGTCATCATTACTTGTTTTTAAATTTTAATGTATATTCGCGTAGAGAGAGACAGCAGCGCAGACACGGGTCCTGGCGGAGCCTGAGACAGACCCGGGGGGATGGGCAGCCCGCAGCGGAGGGCAGGGGAACTCCAACAGGTCAGCAGTGACTCCCTCTGGACCCCAGGCTTAGAGGCAATTTTTATTTCTTTCTTTCACTTCAAAAATTTTCCAACATTAAAAAAATTTTTTTCCAACATTTTTCAGTAAGCATGTATTTACTACTTGATTTAGAAACTATATTTTTAAAACAATCACTCACGTGGAAACTCTTTTTTGATTGCCGCTGCACTGTTGAGGGTACCAAATCAAAGAAGGGAGGACATTTACGTGTCACCCCCTTGTCCTGGCACATCTTAAACATCCTTATAAAGATGCAGGTGCTCCCCAGCCCCATACACCCAGAGTGCCCCCGGTGAGTCTGAGCTGTGGAACAGCCCCTCAGGACGGGGCCGCGGTGCTGGTGACCTCAGGGTCCCCGGGGGCTGGGGGGGGTCACTCCCTGCTCCCCCACTCAGACCCTCTCCCCTCCTCCCGCCACATTTCAGCGCCTCACACTTTGTTTGCCTGGTTTCCACCCTCGCTGTCCGCCGTCATCACTGCCTCCTCCACGCCCGCCCCCAGCAGCCACATCCTCATGGTGTCTCCCCCCATCCTTCCGCGAGCTCCATGGTTAAGAGTGTGTAAAGTCCGAGGGAGCACCGCCGCCTGTCCGGGAGGAAGGTGGTGCATGTGGGTGCAGCTCCGTGCTGTCCCTCTTGGCTCCCACAGCCACTCAGCCCACAGGCAGCTCTTCTCAATGCACTTCTGTGCCCCGCTGGGTTCTGTCGCTTTCGCCAGGTGAGTGGACATACCGAGAAGATTTCTAGGTTCCAGCTCAGCGTCTGCCTTTTTTTTTATGCATACCACCCCATCCCACTATCCTGCAAGAATGTGGACCTATCCCCTGGAGCCGGGGGTCCCGGCTAAGTGAGCTTGAATGAAGGTCACAGGACACAGGACTGGACGTGACCAGAGTTAAAAGGTGTGTCGGTAAGGGTTCAGGTGCAGAGAACGGAAGCCACTCCGGCTTCCCAATGGTTCCCAGGACACAGCCGAGCCAGCCCACCCCATCTAGAAGGTGGGAGACCACGAGGCCACTTCTAGAACCGCTGGCTTCCAAACACTTGGAGCACCAGGCTCAGCCCCGTGACCTGCCCCACCGGCCTGCCTCTCACCACCCTCGGCCCGCGACCCACCCGCAGAACGCGGCCCAGCGCGCACCCCAGCGTGCCGAGAGAACAGAGCAGAAGCGTGGCCTCGACGTCACGCCCCAGTTCCAAATCCCGAGGCACGCCCCAGACTGGCCAAACCGGAGCAGCCGGGAGGTCCGGAAAGGGCAGGGTTTGGCTCTCATCGGCAATGGAGCAGGGTGGCCGAGGAGCCACCAGGCGCCAGCCTGCACGTCCTGCACAGCAGGCTCAGGAAAGGTGGCTGGCGTCAGGGCAGGTGCCAGAGTGTGGGCCCCTCACCAGTCTAGCAGATGTGCACAGAGGACCCAGCAATGTCACTCCCGACTGTCTTCCCTTCCTCCTCAGCAAGTGCCACTCGCTCGGTCTATGGCTCTGGAGACAATGAGGGAGATCATTCAAGTGCCCTGGAAAGGCCTAGAAAGGGGGAGCCCGTGGCTGCCCCCACGGCCCGGGCCTGGGCAGTTGGTGTGGAAGCCCTTCTTCCTTGACCTGACAGGTTCCAGAGGGATGCGCGAGCCGGCTCAGAGTAGAGCCAGGGCCCAGGGACGTGCCTCCCTCGGTTCCGTTCTCAGGAGCTCTGCCCCCCAATGAGCTTCACGGTGGGAAGATTTGCACGGCGGGCACGGCAAACGGCGTGCCTCAGGGCCTTCTGTCCCCAGCCCCGGAGCTGAGGAGCACACCTCCAGCAGCATGCCATTGATTCCGGCGGAGAGGACAGCTGGAGTTTCTGGGAGACCGTGAGCTCGGTGGACCTCTGCCCTTCCCGCCCGGGAGGGTCGCCTGAGGGGCTCTTGCCCAATCCCAGGGCCCGGGATCCCACCCCAGACTAACGGAATCTGCAACTGGAGGAAGCAGAGGGACGAGGGCAGTCCGCTAGAGAGGGTCGCGGGGTCACGGGAGGTGGCTGCCCCAGTGACAGCTTGTGGACGGGGGGTGGACTGCTGAGGCAGCCGGGACCAGAGGCAAGGGGCAGAGTCCGCGACCAGCCCGAAGGAAAGAGCCCGAGGCCGTGTGGCAAGAGAAGGCAGAGCGAGGCGGGCTGGCAGGGACGGCGGGGAAGACACGGCGTTCCCACAGGGGACATCTGTTTTCTCAAGGAGGGGACATTTCCAGCCGGTGTTGCATTGGGGACGATGCCGACCGCCCCACCCACCCCCAAGTTCACTGGCACTGCAGGGCCCGGGAGGCTCCAAGAGGCAGGCCCTCGAGTAGGACTCGTGATCACCCGCAGAAGCAGAGAGGCTTCCCTTCCAGCTCAATCCAAACAACAGACAGTGTGGAGGAGGGTTTTTAACTGCTTTGTTGTGTTTGGAAAAACAGTGCACGGTGGTTTTAAACTAAATTTAAAAGCTCCAAAGAGAAGGGCTCCCGGCCGGCTCAGTTGGAAGAGCGTGAGACTCTTGATCTCAGGGTGGTGATTTCGAGCCACATTGGGCATAATTACTCCAAAATAAAATCTTAGGGGCACCTGGGTGTCTTAGTCGGGTAAGTGTCTGACTCTTGGTTTTGGCTCAGGTCATGATCTCAGGGTCGTGAAATCGAGCCCCAGGTCAGGCTCTGCTGCTGAAGATTCTCTCTCCCTCTGCCCCTCTCCCCCCAAAAAGCCCAAAAGAGAAAAACAAAAATCACCAGACACTACTTCCCAGAGTTGGTGACAAGGGGGTGACCACCATCCCTCCAGGCACCTCTTTGCACAAATGCACACGCATATAGCCAGTGCGCTGTGCAAACTCGCACACCTACAGATGGTGCGCGTGTGCAAACTTGCACACATGTTGATGGTGCCGACCTTCTCAGCTCCGATCTCTGTCCACAGCCTGGGTGAAGCGAGGGGAGTGGGAGCAGGGTTACTTCCAGCCCGACCCAGTGACTCCCAGACTCTCTTGTGGGTCTCAGGTCTTTGCGGGGGACAGCTTAGATTGTGTAGACTCTAGTTCTGCCAGCTCCCCTGCTGGGCAGCACTCTCCCCCTAACCTCCTGGTGATCATCGTGCAGCCCCTGTCTCCCCCCGAACAACCTGCAGATGACCTTGTCTCCAGCTTTTCTGAAAAAGCCACGCCAGAATGGACGCCTCCCCACATATCCTCACCTCCTGGCGTTCCCGAACATCGTGCCCATCTCTCTCCTTCCCACCTGTCTCTGGACTGGCCACCCTCCTCCTTTCCAAGGCGGAGCCCATCTGAGCTCCCAGCACCCCCCACCCTCATTCTGTAATTCCTCTATTCCAATCCCCTCACCTGCTCCCCCGTCATGAAATACACACACCCTTGCTTGAACCCTGTGGCCCCTCCAGCCGCAGCCCCCCGCTCACCTTCCCTCTACTGACAGCCTGCCCTGACATGGTCACTGGTCAGGCCTCCTGCCTGTGTGCGCATGTGCCTGTGTGCATGTATATGTGTGTGCACGTGTATGTGCATGTGTACGTGTGCACATGTATGTGTGTGCATGTGTGTAAGCATGTGTGTTGTGTATGTATATGTGTGTGTACATTAGTGTGTCTACATGTGTGTGCGTGCATGTATGTGCATGTGTGCTGCGTGCGTGTGCACGTGTATGTGTATGTGTGCACATGTATGTGTGTGCACGTGTATGCCTGTGAGCATGTACATGTGTGTGCACGTATGCGTGTATGTGCATGTGTGTGAGCATGTGTGCGTGTGTGCATGCATATGCATGTGTGCATGTACATTAGCGTGTCTGCATGTGTGTGCACGCGTGCATGTATGTGTGTGTGAGTGTGTGCATGCGTGTGCACGTGTATGTGCATGTGTATGTGTGCACGTGTATGTGTGTGCGCGTGTATGCCTGTGAGCATGTACATGTGTGTGCACGTATGCATGTGTGCGTGTGTGCGTGTGTGCATGTGTATGCATGTGTGCATGTACATTAGTGTGTCTGCATGTGTGTGCACGCGTGCATGTATGTGTTTGTGCGTGTGCGCGTGTGTGTGCGTGTGTGTGTATGTGCATGTGTATGTGTGCATATGTATGTGTGTGCGCGTGTATGCCTGTGAGCATGTACATGTGTGTGCACGTATGCATGTGTGAGCATGTGTGCATGTGTGCATGCATATGCATGCGTGCATGTACATTAGCGCGTCTGCATGTGTGTGCACGCATGCATGTATGTGTGTGCGTGCATGTGCGCATGTGTGTGCATGTGTGTGCACATGTGTGTGCGCGTGTATGCATGTGAGCATGTACATGTGTGTGCATGTGCGTGCGTGTAAGCATGTGTGCGTGTGTGCGTGCGTATGCGTGCGTGCATGTACATTAGTGTGTCTGCATGTGTGTGCACGCGTGCATGTATGTGCATGTGTGCTGCATGTGTGTGCGCGCGTGTGTGCATGTGTATGTGTGCACATGTGTGTGCGCGTGTATGCCTGTGAGCATGTACATGTGTGTGCACGTATGCATGTATGTGCATGTGTGTGAGCATGTGTGCGTGTGTGCCTGCGTATGCATGCGTGCATGTACATTAGTGTGTCTGCATGTGTGTGCACGTGTGCATGTATGTGTGTGCACGCATGTGTACGTGTGCACATGTATGCATGTGAGCACGTACGTGTGTGCGCGTATGCGTGTATGTGCATGTGTGTAAGCATGTGTGTGTGCATGCATGTGTGTGCATGTACATTAGCGTGTCTGCATGTGTGCATGTATGTGTGTACATGTGTGTGCGTGCATGTGTGTGCACCCCTGTCCTGGGACCACCTGTCTGCTGGCCGCTGCTGCTGACACTGCTCTCTCCAAGCTCCCTGCTGGCCCCAGGGGCCCTGCTCAGCTCCACTCTGGGATCCCCGAGCCTCCTTGCTCTCCTTGCACCTGTCTTTCACTGTGGCCTCTGCTCCTTCTCTGAACCGGCTGCCCTTCCTCTCACATCCCCCCAGACAGCTGTCTTTTGCTCCTCTTTCTGCTTTTTGCACACTGTCCCGGTCTATAGCTTCAATACGTCCTGGAATGAACAATAGCATACAGCAACAACACGAAGCCTGAGAGCTTCCCGTCCTCCCGTTTCTCACTGCCCCAGGGCCACGCCACGTCCATTTCAGGACCCCACCCCCACCCCCACCCCTCCTGTCAGGACGGAGCCAAGACTCTGACCCAGCTGATTCCCAAGCACCTGCCCCGCAGCCTTCCTTGCTGCCCGCTGCCCAGGCTGCCCCAACTCCACCTGCACAAGACCACATGCCCTCCTGGTGACCTCCCTGCTCAGCCGGTGTCGCCCCCTCTGCCGGTGTGGGTCCCAGAGCCTGTGACCTCCAACCACACTGTCACCCTATCAGGGCAGTGACACCTTCGGTCAGTCCTGTGACCATGACCTGCTCTCGTCTGTCTGTTCACGTCCACCCCAGCCTCTGCTGCCCCATCAGTCTCTTGCCAGACTCCAGCACGGGGGCACCACTTATCAAGCATGGGGTCACGGCTTAGCTGCAGTCGGCATCAGGTGAGCTCAAAGAAATCCCTTGGAATCCTGAGGACACTTATCCCCAAAGGTGTGTGTGAGCTGGGGGCTTCTGCAGACAGAGCCGGGGCTTGGGAGTGACCCACTGAGGCTCAGGGGTGCCCCCAGTACCGAGCTGGTTGGGGTGCTCCTCCTACTTTTCTGGGGTCCAGCCCAGCAAAGGGGCCTTGAACGAGTGTCCCCAGGGCAGCCAGAACACAGGACCGCAAGCTGGGGACACAACAGAAATTGCTTCTCTTGCAGTTCTGGGCCCAGAAGCCAGAAATCAATGTGTGGGGAGGGCCGTGCTCCCCCACAAGGCTCCAGGCAAGAATCCTTCCCTGCCTCTTCCAGTGTCTGCTGGTTGCTGGCAATCTTTGGGGTTCCGAATTCCAGGTGCATCACCTTAGAGTCGCTCATGTGGCTTTCTCCGCTGCACCCTGTCTCTGCTTCCAAATCTCTGTTCTTGTAAGGACACCGGTCATCAGGGGCCAGGGGCCCCCCAACGCCCTCCTCCTCACCTGATTACATCTGCAGAGACCCACTGTCCAAACAAGGTCCTTTCCTGAGATCCTGGGGGGACGTGAATGGGGGGGAGGCAGGACTCAAGCCAGTATTGGGGCGAGCCAGCCACAAAACAGGAGGACTCTACTGAGGCATGCAGGAGTGGCCCAGGAGAGTCCCAGGAAGGGGGGAGGACGGGAAGGCTGGGGGAAGCAGAGGGAGGAGGAGAAAGATAACAAAGCAAGAGAGACAGGACAAGAACAGGGACCCTGGGAAGGGACATCCTGAGGGCAGAGTTCATTGCCGGGGAGGTCGGTGCCACCCGGACTGCCCACAGATGGCACGGTCCCGTGGCTCCGTGCCGGGGAGCCATCGCCGTTTTCATCCCAGGCATCTGGTCGCAGCCGGTGGAGCCCTGCCTGGAGTCCCAGCGCTTCACATCTCAGCGAGCGGCTGCCCTGGCCAGGCCACCAGCCCCTGGAGAGACACATGCGCAGACCGTCCTCAAGGACGCAGCCTGTAATTACCCCCGGCTGCCAGCAAACAGCACCCACTTAAATGATAAGCAGACGCTGGGAGGGGAGGCTGGCCCGCCGGAGCTACTCCAGGAGGCACCCCACAGGCACCTCAGAGGTACGTCGGCCCCAGTTCTGCTGACATCAGCGGCTTCCTGCCTCTAACCAAGCCCCTGACCAGAACTTGGGAGAAGAAACTCAAGCTCCAGCAGCCCCTGACCGCCAGCCAGCCTCCCCGAATGCAGGGAAACTGCTGTGTCCCCAGATGGGAGCCGTTCGAGGGAGCCCCCATGTGCAGAGGACACGTTATGATCTTCCGGATCTAGGAACCCAATTCAACAGCCCCTGTGAAGGCCGCCACCCATCCTGGCCCTGATCGCATTTTCTAGGTCGATCTGGGTGGGCCTCCCAGGGGAGGCGGGCTGGAGGCAGGGCTCTGAATCGGCACATGCTTTGGCCCCGAGGAAGCCTTCTCACCAAACCTCATGCCAGTCCTGACCACACCGGGCACACAGATGGCCACATGACCGCTGATGCTGGGTCCAGCCACTATGCTGCCTCCGGCCCCCAGGACATAAGCTGGGGAGCAGCAGCCTAGAGCCCCAACCGGCCAGACGCCAGAGGGACTGCTCAGCCAGGATGGAAGTCATCTACCCTGGCCCGAGACCTGCTGTCCAGTGTGGGGCCACGAGCCACATGTGGCTTTTGCACACCCATAGAGAGGCGCCCACGGTGCAAAATCCATGCCAGATTTCCAAGACTGAGAACAACAACAACAAAAATAAAGTAGAATATCCCATTAGTAATTTTTGTAGTGGGAGACAAATCATAAGAGACTCTGAGTCACAGGAAACAAACTGAGGGCTGCTGGGAGGGGGATGGGGTCACTGGATGACGGGCGTTAAGGAGGGCGTGTGATGTAATGAGCACTGGGTGTTACACACAACTGATGAATCACTGACCTCTGCCTCTGAAACTAACAATACACTATATGTTAATTAATTGAATTTAAATAAAATAATAATTTTGTACTGATCACAAGTTGAGATGACAATATTTTAGATATGCTGGACTAACAAAAGATATTATTAAAATTAATCTTACCTACTTCTTTTTACTTTTTTTAAAGATTTTTTAAAGATTTTATGTATTTATTTGAGATAGAGCAAGGGAGAGAGCGCACAAGCAGGGGGGAGCGGCAGGCAGAGGGAGAAGCAGACTCCCCGCTGAGCAGGGATCCCAACTTGGGGCTCGATCCCAGGACCCCGGGATCATGACCTGAGCTGAAAGCAGACGCCTAACAGACTGAGCCACCCAGGCGCCCTGCTTTTCACTTTCTAAACAATTTTTTTGTTATTATTAGAGAGTGAGAGAATATCTCAAACAGGCTCCATGTCCAGGGCGGACCTGACGACCCTGAGATCATAACCCCAGCCGAAATCAAGAGTGGGATGCTTAACCGACTGAGCCACCCAGGCGCCCCTCTCTGCTTTTTTAACGTGGCTACCGGGAAACTTCACAGAGGAGGCCCGCCTGATGCTTCATTGCACGGTGCTGCCTTAGACCCTCACGGTAACCAGGAACGTCCCTCCGAGCTCCAGACCCTCGTGAGGGAAGCAAGCGGCGCCTTTGGTTCCCACCTGCTGAGGGACCGTGAACAGTTCACGGGGCCTCTCTGAGCCTCAGCAGAGAAACGGAGCATCCCCGGTCCCCCAGGGCCATTGGGAGACTGGAGGGACAGGCACGGTGGCCGCCCCACACATGCGCGTGGTCAGCACTCTTTACTTCTCGTTTATGCATCTCTTCCAGAAGAACCACCCCAAGTGTGCCTATGCGCCTGCGAGGGTAGCCACAGAGGGGACAGCAGGCGGCACGCCCCCGCCGGCCCGGAATTTATAGTCGAGCGGGGCAGATAAGGCCTGCGCGCAGCGGACTTGAAACAGTGAGTTCATCATCCCTGGCTGGGATGAAGGGTCAGCACGAGAGCAGATGTGAGGGCTGACCCGGGGAGCGCAGGCAAGGGGACGCCTGCGTGGCAGCGTCTTCCCCGGGGGCTGCGGAGCAGGGGGCTTGAGCCCGCACGGGCAGTGGCTGGGCCCAGCGCACAGGGGGCCTGGCACACAGTAGGCACTCAGCGACGGCACAGAGCAGACCTGGGAGCTGGGTGATTGCAGCCCTGAGGCTGACGCCCCCGCAGCCGTGAGGCCACTTGGTCAGCCTCTGAGCCTGCGTTTTCTCATCTGTGAAATGGAGATAAGATTAAACATCAGGGCTCTTAGGAGGAGCCGGTGTGGGAGTGAAGGGTCTCGTGCCAGGCCTGGGACGCAGGGCGAGCTCCCGAAACACTCGACCCCTCTCTCCTTGCCCTGATAGGGAGGGCGCATGCCCTGAGCGGGCCAGGGCCCAAAACGGTGTGGTGGGGAGGCTGCCCCACTGGGAAGGGGCTTCTCTGGGGGACAGGATGACGGATGGGGCTGAAGAGGAAGGGCCAGGCAGCAGGTGGGTGCCAGGAGGCCCTTGGTGCCCAGCCGAGAGGGACTGGGCGGTTTGGGCGTCAAGCAGCAATGAAATAGTATTTGGGACAGATTCATAAGGGAAGACGCGAAGCAGAGGGGCCAAAGCTATGGTGCTCGCCCTAATCCGGGTATTTGGAGATGAGGGCGGGACCCAGGGCAGGAGGGAAGGGCCAAGAACAGCCCCAAGAAGACTATCTTTCCAGACTTTTCTCTGGGCACATGTGTTTAGGGTTTTTAAGGGCTGTGCCTCCACTTAGCGCCTCCCTCGTCTTCTCCTGCCCATTCGGGAGAGATCCTTTCTGTGAGTCTCAACGTTCTCAGGGCCAGGCTGGAGTCCCCTCACCTGTAGAAGGGACAATGAGGGAGGTCTCCCAGGTTGGGTGAGAATATTGAATGGGACACGAACCACAGCACCTGGCCCGTAGCAGGTGCGCATTGATTGGCGGCCCTTCTACCAATCAGAAAAGGAGGCGGGACTCCTAGATGGGATCACGGAGAAAGGAGGCTTCGTGGCGGGCACCCCCAGGGTCAAATCCCAGCTCCACCCCAAAACCGGGGGCTTTAAACTAATAGCAGTTTAGTGTCTCAGAGTTCTAGGACCAGAAGTCCGAAGGTGTCGCTAGGGCCGTGCTGCCCATGACGGCTCTCCGGGACGGCCCCTCTGTGCCTCTGTCGGTTTCCCGTGGCTGCAGGCGTCCCCCGTCTTCCTGTCCCAGGTGCCCTCTTCTGCAGATACGAGAAGAATGTCTGCGTGCATCTCCTTGTCTGTCTCTTATGAGGACACTCATCATTGGATGTAGGGTCCCCCCCAATCCAGGATGATCTCGTATCAGGATCCTTCCCTTAATTACATCTATAAAGACCCTTATTCTGAAGAAGTTCACATGTTGGGGGGGCTACTATTCCACCCATGAGAGTCTACCCTTTGCCCCACTCCAAAGTCGCATCCATCTCCCGTGCAAGATATACTCACCCACACCCTGATGCCTAGTGTTCAACGCTCTTTGCCTCGGTTTCCCCCACAGAGCCAAGGGTCATAATGACTACCTCGTGCAGTGGGCTTACATCACGGGACCTCCCCAGCTCCACCCTCTAAACCCTACACTCTGTGACAACAGGGACTAATGTCTCTGCTTCATTCAGTCCAGACCGTCCCACAAACCCCGGGCTCTCCCCAGGGCTGGCCACGCTGTGAATGGCCAGAGAGTGAAAGAGGGCCCCGGGGAGCACGCCTTCCAGCTGGAAGGGTGAGGGCTCGTCCAGGGCTGCCCACCCTAGGTTGGGTCCCAGCCCCGCTGCCACCACACAGCTAATTAGAAACCTGGTTTCTCCACCTGTGAGTGAAGGATGAGGTGTGTCTCTCAACGCAAGGTACGAACAGTCTGCACATAATCTTGACGTGTTGCCATCCCAGGCATGTGGCACCGTGGATCCCAGTCCCTCCCCCAAGCCGGTGAGGGTCTCCCCTGCAGCTGGGAGGCACCCTGGCCCACCTCTCGTGGCTTCTTAGCCCCCCTCCCTTGTTTTTCCATCCAGGGACGAGGCTGTGCGTTGACATAGCCCTGCCACCCAAGCCACCCAGGCCATCCCATGTGCCCAAGGCTGACACTGGGCTTGGTGTTAAAAGATCCTTTTCACACACTGTGAGCTAAAGACCCAAAACAGATGACACAGATGCCCCAATCCCGACTCTGCTTCTCAGACAGAGCTGTGGTCCATCCGCAGGCCCGAATGCTTCCTTCACTATGGCCCCGTCCAATGGGCCAGGTCTCCCCGTGCCTCCCCGGGCCCCATGGCTGCCCCGTGTCTGCTCTGCCCAGGGCTGCCTGGGCTAAGACAGGCTCGTTCCCAGAAACCAAGGACTTCCTGGGACCATACAGACCCCGGAGAGGATGAACCCCAACTGAGGATGAAAGCCTTCACCCGTGCCAGGGATCACCCATCAAGGCCAGCAGGGCCCGGGGGGCCATTCACAGAGCAGCAGGACCCCACGGACTCCCAGGGCCCCATGGGCCCCAACGTGAGGTTCGAGAAGGTCTAGAGCTTTCAGCTGGACCTCACACAACGTCTGCTTCTGCAGAGAGCAGCAGGGTGTGCAGCTCAGGCCTGGCCAGCCTACAGACGGGTGTGACAGCTTCCGTGACCCCGGGAACCCTCATCCTGGGCAGGGGTTCCGATCGGGGCTTGGTTGCCTGAGTGCCTCCCTGTTCTAACCGCGATCGCAAACAGGAAAAATAACCAGTAACTACGGTATGTTGTGCCTCACTCCTGACAGGGGCTGTTGGTCCGGTTAGCCGCCATGACCACCTACCACCTATGTTATCACCAGCCTCCTTTTCAGGATGGGGACACTGAGGCCCAGGGCAAGGAGTCACTTGCTCAAGGTCACAGGGCAGCTCGGTGGCCCCGCAGGGACGCGCAGCCCCGCAGTCCGGCTCCCGGAGTCTGAGTTCTGTAGCTCGACCCTCTATTTTTGGCGTTTGAATCTTCACATCCTTGTGCTTGGAGAGGAGATGGGCTTCTGAGATGCTTCTCAAAAGAAACCAGGTGGAGAGAGGGTCTCCAGAAGCCCCAGTCCTGCAGGTGCCCCCTCACGTCCAGGGAACTTGTCCTTTGGCCCAGCATGACCCTGCTATCGGGCCAGCACATAATGGTCTCCCTACTCCCCTGCTTAAAACCTCCAAAGGCCTTCCACAGACATTGGATCTATTAGATCGATGGGATCAAGTGCAAACTTCGGGCAAACTGCCTCTGTCCTTTCTAGTCCGCTCCACCACCCCGCCCAGTCGGCTCACACCGTCCCCACCCCTGCCTTCATTCTGGTCCTTGAACACACCCACTTCGTGCTTGCCTCAGGGCCTTTGCACCTGCTGCCCCTCTCCCCGGTACATCCCGCCACCCCTCATCTTTACATGGCTGGCTCATTCCCAACATGCAGTCATAATCCCCATGTAATTTGCTCAGAGAGGCTTTCTCTGACCGCCCAATCTGAAGCATCTTTTATGCAAACACAAGTGAAGAACAAAACAAAACAAAACAAAACAAAAGGAGAATTCTTTTCCCCCAGCAAGAAGGTCAGGGCTGGGGCTGGACGAGCCCCTAGTAGGGGTTTAGCAGATACAGAGGCCGGAAGAGTGGATGTGATCAATCCTGGGATACAAGGTCCCCTAACAAGCTGAGAGCACAGAGAGAGAGTAGCACAGGGCAGCCCTGAGGATAACAAGGCCTTTGTCCAGGGACCTGGAGCCATTTGCCCTCAGGACAATGCCTTAGGGGTCTGGCATCCTGGGGATTTGTGTAGCCTACGTGTCCCGGGAGGGGAAGCTGTAGGGTGCCTAGAGGCCCTGGTTCCCCATCTGTAGGCCTGTGTGTCCCTTCACTCTGGCCCTATCCAATAGGCCTGGTCTCCAGGTGCCTCCCCGGGCCCCATGGCCACCCCGTGCCAAAAATCACCTGCGAGAACATGGTAAGAAAACAGTGGTGTGAAATCACGAGGAAGAAATGAGTTTGGAGCTCTTGCCACTTTTGTTCTTCGTACAATTTATTTAACTATAAATTTAAATAATTAACTTTTTAATAATGTCTCTGTTTAACAACTGGGTCACAACATTTCTGAAAATCGAGCCATCGGCTCTCGTGAGCCAGGACAAGCCGGCTCCCACGTGCCAGTGGCAGCATTGTCTTGTCGCTTGCAAAAATTCCATTTATTCAACACCCACGTGACACGTATGTACCGAGCCCCTACTGTGTGCCAGGCCGTGTTCTAGACGTGGGGGACACATCAGAGAAAGGGGGTGAGCTTGACCCCGCCCTGTGGACTCGTGTGCCAGCAGGAGAGAGAGACAAGGAGCGTCAGCAACCCACAGAGCACACTGTCCCTAGGGGGGCGAAGCGGGGGCTCCAAGAAAGGGCCAGGGCGGGCAGGAGCAGGGTGGTCAGGAGCAGCATGTTGAAAAGGCGACATCGGGCTCCCGCCCGGGCTGCCGACATGCCATCCCACGTAAAGGGGAAGCAGAGCTTCCGCCAACTGTCAACCTTTACAAACGGTGGGCCTTGGTCAGTGAGCAGACACGGGAAGATGTTGCCAGAAACAAGTCCCCAGCTGCTCCTGTCACTGACATGGTGCGATCGGGCTGCTGCAGCGTTTTGGGGAAGGGAAAGCTCCCCACCCAAACAGCCTGTCATCGCGAAGGCCACATTATTCTGTAGGAGAGCGAAGGAGAAGATTAAGGGTGTGGGGGGAGCCTGTGTCCTGGTAGCTTGAAGCCACGTGCAAGGAGGTGCATTAAATGCTAACAAGTTAAAAAAAAACAAAAGACATCTGAGCAAAGGCTTGAAGGAGAAGGAGAGAACCTTGCTGCTATCTATTCCAGACTATGGCCACAGCCACTGCAAAGGCCCTGAGGCCCCAGTGTGCCTGGAGTGTTTGAGGATTCCATGTGGCTGGAGAAGGGTACGCAAGGAGGAAAGCCAGAAGGAGAGAAAGCCAGAGAAGGCAGAAGGTGACAGGGTCAGGTCATGCAGAGCCTTGGCGGACTTTGTAGGGATGTTGACCTGAGGTCTTGTTTGCTTTTTGCAGATGAAGAAACTGAAGCCTGGAGTCACCAGGTAGCAGGTGGGAAGGTCAAGAGAAGGCCAGAGGGCCTGGCTCTCATGATGCTGTGTTCTTGCCACCTCATGGCAGAGAGACTATCAGTAGGTGTCAACTTGTCCGGGCTCTCCCTGTCCCAAGAGCCCTCACTGACCAGGTCTGAGGGTCCTGTGAGCCAGACCCCTCGATTTCCAACACTTCTGACTGCGCGGCTCACAGGGTGGGAAGGAAGAGGAGAGACGCTCTCCCAGGTGGTGGGAAGGAGGGTGACTGCCCGTGTAAGCACCGCAGCAGGGAGCGTTCTAGCAGGCCTGGGGACAGCTAGCCCACACCTGCCTGGCCCCAGTCCACTTCGAACTCCCCCTTGCCACGTGAGCCTGGCCATCTTGGCCAGAGCTGGACACCCGACCACAGGGCCACCACAAGCGTCTCCCCAAATAGGGACAACAGGATTATGGGGACACCTGGCCTCTTTCGAGGCTCTGACTGCTGGAGGGGGTGGACTGGTGGACTCGGGGACTGGACACTGAGACCAGAAAGGAAGGGCACTGCATCCGCGGAGAACCAGCAGACCCCGGGCCCTGAGCTGTCCTGGGCGGGGACCGCTCTGCCATCTTGAGGTTGTTCCTAATTGTTGAACGAGGGGCCCCACATGTTCACTTTGCCCTGCAAAGTGGACAAACAGCCCCACTGGGCGTGCCTGGGGCTGGCGAGCGGTCAGGAACACCGATGAAAGGGTCCCTCCCGGGCAGGGTGCTCTGGGTGAAGATTCCAGGAAGGCGGCATGGTCTTCGGCCACTCCAGGTCACAAGCCGGAGTGGGGGTGTAGGAGGAAAGACCCCTCCGTGTGGACTACCGCGCCCTTGGAGAGGGGGGGTGCTACTGGGCTTCCTGTCCCGGGAGACTCGTCCCCAGCTAGGCTCCTGTCTGCGGTGCTCTGGGACGGGTGAGGAGGGCCAGAAGCTGGCTGTTTCGAAACACAATTACAGCCGGTCAGACAGGCCTGTTCAATACTCTATTGACAGATTCACCTTGGCAACCTGGAGCCCGGCTCTTCCAGAAGCACCTCTCCCACACAGCTTGTCCCTGGTCTTAAAGGCATACCTCCCTCCCCTCCCAGCCAGGGTGCTAGACCCAAGGGAGGGGCAGGGCCCTGTGTTCTCGCTAGGACCCGAGCAGAAGACTGGGGGGGGGGGGACACACAACTCACTCTGCAGCAGGGACCTCCTCCTTCCTGCCCCCTCCCCCCCACCTCTGGTCTCAGGAGCGTCACAATAAAGCCTTTGCCTACCAGCAGCTGGGCTTACAGAGCTGGACCCCCGAACCCTCGTCTTCTCTAGGGGGTAGACATAGGAATTCCAAAGCGGCAGGTCTGGGCGCTCCTCTGGGGGGGCTGGAGGGCCTGGGGGGGTCTGCATCGCAGATACCGAGGCTTCTAATGAGGGACGTGAAAACAGCCTCATCCCCGCGGCTCAGAAACAGCGTGCACCACGTCTGCGGACTATGTGCTTCACACCAGCCTTGCCTTTCCGAAAACCACAGCTGCCCCAGAGCTGGGACACGTCCCCGGGGACACGCACAGGTCCCCCCTCAGAGCACAGAGCTGCTTCTTAATTTGTGCCATGTGTGAGAGCCAGCAGGCAGGAGCAGTCCCCCTAGGTCAGGCTGAGAAGCCAGCAGCGAGCAATCCGGGGCTAAGTCACACTGGGTTCCGTGGTTCACACCTGCCGCATTGTATCTGTGGCCGTTCGTCTGTCTGTCTGGGCCTATTTAGAGAAAAACAGCAGAAGTCCGGCTTAGTGTGCTTAGTCTTTGCCAGTAGGTAGCAAGGAAGGAGAAGAAAGAGTCGCCTCGGCAGAGTGTGGGAGGGAGCGACCCCCACACAGCTCAGCGTTCATAACAGCTGTAGCTGTGTTTTTCAAAATTCCAAGAAAGACTTCTCTCCCACGTAGACTTCTGCAGCAATATTCCCCTGGTCCTGTGCAATATTTCTTGGCTCCTACAGAACTCATTCTTCATCACCAGGCCAAAAAAGGAAACCAGTCATCACCAATAGGTTCAAAAAGAGAAAGACTCTTTTTCTATATGGATCTGTTTCCATGAGATTCTGCCATTTCTTTGGAATTAAAAAAAAAAAAAAAGAAAAGAAAAAGCCACCAGCTTCAAAAGCAAGGGGATGGGGGTGGGGGAGGCCTGGGTCCGTTTCTGAACCTTCCGATCCGAATGAGTCAAAGAATACAAAATCACCCCATTATAATCATTACTGTCAAATCGCAGGCAATCAACTCACAGACACAGGCCAGATGGACATCCGGGAGAAATGCATAGAGCCAGAGCTGGGCCTGAGCCCTGCAGACCTGAACTCTTAAAATAAAAAGAAGAAAGAAAGGCAGGCCTTGTGTTTCTAGGTCCTGTGTTCCCATTATTTTCACACGCTTTTTATTTCGACAGCATCAGACAGAAACCTGAATTCCCAGCTGAGAAGAAGTGGCCTCAGGATGCCTACAGGGACCAGGGCACATAGGCAGGTGAGTGTTCTGGGCCCCCAGAGCCATCAGTCCGAGGCCAACAGCTGATTACCTACACCCACCCACAGGGAGAGCAGGTTGGCCCCACTTGCCAAGTCTCCCTAGAGGTGCCATTCTTGAAACTTCTCCCAGAACCTTCATGGGCCCTGGGTACTGTCCTCTTGGTGGATCCTTCATACCTAAAAAAACTATTAAAAATTGGGGCTCCAGGGTGGCTTCATCGGCTGGGCGTTTGCCTTCGGCTGGGGCCGTGGTCCCGGGGTCCTGGGATCGAGTCCCACATTGGGATCCTTGCTCGGTGGGGAGCCTGCTTCTCCCTCTCCCCATCCTCCTCCCAGCGCTCATGGTCTCTCTTGCTATCTTTCCCTCTCTCAAATAAAAAAATAAAATCTTGTAAAAAAAAGTATTAAAAATTAGTTTATAACTGCATTGGTATAAAGATGAACATATTAATATTACATATTAAGACCTTGTCTTTGACCTAAAGATTTTTCTTATGATTTTAAAAGAAATTAGATAGACGTACAATGGAATATTATTCAGCTTTAAAAAGGAAGGATAGTCTGGCACCTGCTACGACACGGATGGACCTTGAAGGCATGATGGTGAGTAAAATAAGCCAGAGAGAAAAGGACAGATATTGTACTATTCCACTTATAAAAGGTACTTAGAATAGTCAAATTCATAGGACAGAAAGTAGGACGGTGGGTACCAGGGGCTGGGGGACGGGCATGGAGAGTTAGTGTTTAATGCGCACAGAGTTCCTGTTTGGGGTGATGACAAAGTTCTGCAGAGGACGGCGGCGATGCTTGCCCAACGCTGTGAACGTGCTTGATGCCACCTGAAAGTGGTTAAAACGGTAAATTTCATATTACATGTATTTTATAATTTTTTAAATAAACAATTTTTACAAAAAGAAGAAGAGGAAGAAGGGGAAAAGAAATTAGACCACTTTTGTGGATCCCTAAAAATCCTTCGGGCCCTGGCATCCAGGCCTGATGAAGGAGCCGCTCTGCCCAGAAGCACGGGGCTGGGCCGGCCTGCATGTCTCCCTCCTCACGCCCTTTACCAGCCCCACACGCATGCTCACACCGCTACATTTGCCTCATTCCCTCCTCCATCAGTGACTCCCTGAGGCCAGAAGAAAGGGAAATTCTGAGCTTTATCTGGAACTTCAGTGATTATAAAGAACCCCAAGACCTATCCCAACCCAGCTCCTACCACTCTCAAGGCCATTGTTCCCACCAGAGGACGAGGACTGGGGGGTCCGTTTCCCCTGCTTGGGGTATCTCTTGGGGTCTGAGTGTTTTCCTGGTCAGCAACCCAGGGAAGCATCCCTTACAGGGAAGTATCAGGGCACTTTTAAGGAGTGGCATTTGTCGGGCACAGCAACCTTTCCTTAGCGAACCTCTTAGAGAAGAGAGTCCCCGGTGGGGCTTCTGTTTCAGGCTCCCCCTCGCACTCATTCCCACATTAAGTCAGGCCGGCGGGGCTATCTTGGGGAAATCTGCACTGTAATATCAGTTTGCTCATTATTGGCCCTTTGACCACAGAACGAGAGGCTCTGGGATGCTCTTGACCCGAGATTTCCTTGCAAAGCCTCAAATAAAAGACATTTCCTTGCTCCTCCTGTCGACTTCTGGGGGCGGGGGGCGGGGGGTACTCAGCAAGGGGCGCTTCTGGCTAACGATGGCCCTCGCCGCTGAGCTGCTGCCTTAGGTCCTAGGTGTGCAGACCCTCCGAAGGTTCAAAATCGCTCCGGGTCCGCTCGTTTCCGGCTGGAAAAGCAGCAGCCTCGCAGCCAGAGTGAGGAGGAAGGGGGGGGCAGGCCAGAAGCGGGGCGCGCGGGGCTCTGCGGCGAGACCCCCTTGCTCTGCCTGCGTGTGCCTCTCCTTCCCACTCCCCGAGAGGCTCGGAGGGCCGCCCTGGCCCAGGCCCCAGGCGCCGGCCAGCTCGAGGGGAGCCCGCCCCCTAGGGGAGGGCGTGGCGGGTGCAGGCTCCTCGGCTCCCCTACCCTGGCCCCGCCTGGGCCGCGGATCACGCAGGTGAGGCAGCGGCCAGGCCCCCCCCCCCCCCGGGAGCAGAAGGGGATCCCTCGGGGGTCCGCAGAGACCATCCCAGGAAACGGCCCTGGGGAACGAGTTGGGAAAGGGGACTTTTGGGGCAGACGTGGGGGATCTTTCCAGAGGTGGTGTCAAGGGGACCCCCACCCATTTCAATCAGGATTCAGGAGGGCTGGGTAAGGGGTAAGGAAGGACTGGGTGACCTCGTCATCGGGGGTGGGGGTGGGGCGGGGACGGGGGGGGGTGTCTGGACATGGAGGGACGAAGTTGCGCGGCTGCGAGACTCTGCTCCGGAAGTGGCCAAATTGGGGGCCCGATAGACAATATATGGGACTTTGAGGGTGCCTGAGGCGTTACCACCCGCCCCCGGCCCCCGGGCCCCGCACTGCAGGCCGAGCTGTGCTCTGGCTGGGCCCTCCCGGCCGCCATCGCACGGTCACGGGATCCCTGAGCACCCCCTCTGTTCGCCCCTCGATCCTTCAGGGACACCCCCCCCCCAAGGTCCAGCGGGGCTCGCCGCGTTCCCGCCCCTGGGGATCGATCGGCTGGCTGGCGACGCGCGGCCGCGGCTCCTGAGCCTCCGCCCCCTCCCCCGCTCGGGCTACGCAGGACGCGGCCTCCGAGCAGCGTCCTCGCCGTTCCGGGCCGCGGCCGGGCTCGGCTCCCGGCCAGCCTGGGAGGCGGAGACGCACCGGGCCCTTACGATCGCGCCCGCCCCGCCACTCCGGGGTCGGCGGGGGGAACCATAGCGAGCCCAGCTTCCCCGGGCCGCGGCGCCTGGCACCCCACCCCACCCCCGCTCCTCCCCCGCCTCACCAAATACCCTCTCGGGCGCGCGCTTCACCCTCGGCGCGCCGCCAGGCCGGGCGGGGGGCGCGCGGGGGGCTGGGAGGAGGGTGGGGTGGGGTTGCGCTGCGGCTGACGACCACTTCGGGGTCCGCCTGGCGATTTTAATTTCATTCCCGGCTTTGCTGCAGCAGCTCTCGTTTGGAAAAAGGAAAGAAAGAAATCTGCCCTGCGTGTGGGCCCCGCTGGGTTCGGGGGCGCAACGGGGGCATCCGAGAGCAAAACACAGGGGGCGGACGTGGAGGGGCGACCTCGCCGGCAGAGGAGGCCCGCGGGGAGACCTTGGGCAAACCAGCCCCAAATGAAAAACACACAGCACGCAGAGGCCGTTGTGAGCGCGCGGCGGCGGCGGCGGGCGGTGGAAGCGGCTCCAAAGATCACATTTGAAATATGGATCCCGGGGGCGCAAATCACTAGGCCGGCAGGAGCCCCGCGACCGAGCCTGCGGCGGGGGTCGCGTGGGCTTCTCCAGGCTGCCCAGGGGAGGCTCTCCTGAGGTGGGGAGGGGTTGGGCCAGCGGACTTCGTAGAACACTGCTCTTCCCGCTTCTGCGCCTGCGACCCCCGCGGGCCGCAAAGCGGAGGCGAGGCCCCGCGGGCGCCGGTGTGGCCCCCGAGAATGCCCAGGACCTGCCAAGGGGCCACGACCTAGCGGCGCGCCGGGCCCGTTGCCCCGCCCGCGCACCCTGCCCGGCTCTCCCACCTGGCGCCCCAGCTTCAGCCCCGAGCAGCCCGCTGCGGAGGGATGCCGGGGCATCTGGGGTTTCGCCACCCAAATGAATGCCGACCTTTCGCGGGCGGTGTAACAAAGAGCACAAACATGGGGGTGAAGACACAGAGGGCGGAGGGGCGCCCTTAGGAACAAAGCCATCCCTCCGAGAGGGTGCAGAGGGCGGAGAGCAGGGCTCCCCCACCGCCTCCCCGCTCTTCTCCTCCTACCCCCCACGCACAGTCCTGCCAGGTCAGCCACCGCTAAAAATGCAAAATTACAAATGCCAGTGCTGAAGTCAGAGACAAGCTCCCCAACTAAGAACAGAGGGCAGAAATGAGCCCTTGTTAAAGCCTGGGTAGATTTTGTAGTCGTTATGCCAGTAAATTCTTCCTTGGCTGTTGGAAACCCACCTCCGGGGACCTAGAAAGCCACACCAAGTCGAGAGCTTTGCTGGTCTAGGACTGGTCGGGGAAGTCACAGGCGGTCCCTTCCGGGCAGAACTCAGACCTGGGCCCCGTGGGCAGGAGGTGGTAACTCCTTGCAGGGAGCGGCCATTCAGGGAGAAGATTTACGAAGTCGTTTATTTCCCTGGGTTGGTGTGGGTCAGGCCCCTTCAGGGACCCAGAATCTCACTACCCTCTGGCCCAGGACCATTAGAGTCTCCGGCTTCTACAGGGTCTGCTCATTCGACCCTCTCCTCTCCACGAGGGAGGCTGTGGCTCCGCGAGACAGCATCGCTCCTTACTTGGGTCCCCTGGGGGCCCCAGCCCGAGGTGGGACCCGGAAGGCTTCTGCCCCTCGGTGGAACTCAGGGGCGCAATCGGTCCCTGGCTGGAAGGGGGTAGCGTCAAATGCCCAGAACCGCGACCCTTCTCCGGGGTTCCCCGAGGGGCTCGGGATATCCCGGGTCGGAGGCAGGGGCCCCAGATGATGGCTCTGGGAATCCCGAGTTTGCGCTTCACTCGCCTTCGGTTCCCTCAGGGAAGACAAGACAGGGTGGAATTGTAGGGGAGGCCATACGGGAAGCTTCCCAGGAGGGACTCGTGGGGCGCTCCCCCCTGTTCCCGCACCCCCAGATTCTGACTTTGCCTCTTCCAGGCAGCCCATTGCTGCTTCCGCGGACCTGAGCTCCTCCCCACATCCGCTGGCAAGTGAGGGGTGGTCTAGAGCCAGGCGGGCCAAGGTGAGGCTGGGGCTCTGGAAGTCGGCCTCTTTCCATATCCGCCCACCCTCCACGAGGACAAAATAACCGCGGGAAGGGTGAGTTGCCCCATTCTGCCAGTGCCTGTGTATTTCGGTCACTTGGCGCAGAAAGGCCAGGAGCGGGGGCGGCCGGGGACTCCCGGGGCTTCTGAGGAGCTTGGGGGCGTCCCCTCCCGCCGTCTGGGGAGCCTGGCGGCTGCTCACACTACCACACGGGCAGCTACAGAAAAGAGCCGCTGTACTGGCCGATGAGAGCCACCCTTCCTCCCCAGCTCGCCCACAGGCCCAGCCCCGCTCGTGCGCAAAGTTGCCGTCGGGGCACCGGGTGCCACCGCGTGGCCCCCGAGGTCTGGAACGCAAGCCCGGGAGGTGCGGGGGCCGAGCGAGCGGGCGGCGAAGGGCGGAGTCCGACGCCCCTGGCGGTGCAGAGGCTGCAGCAGCCTGACCAGGATAGCGCGGAAACACCCACTAGAGACAGATTTTCCAGGGGATTTTCTAGTGAGGGGGCAGGCGGAGTGTCGGGAAGCTCAGCCCCTCCCGGGACGATGGGGCTGTCCAGGACAAGGTCGCTGCAGACCTCAGGACAGGCTGAAAGCGCCTATGGCCTGGCGGCTAGCTCCACGTCTAAGGGTGACTGTCGCTCTGACAGCGTTTCCCGCGCCAGCCTCGGGGTCCCTTCCCCTTCCGCAGTTAAGTTGTCCCACCCGAGAGCTCGTCGCCCTGGCCAAGACTGTCAGAAAAAAAAGCCCAAAACACAGGAAAAAGTGTCCCCTGTGTCCCCCCTCCCCAAAACTCCGCCTACCCCAGCTTCTATAAACCCCCGAGAGCCCCCCCCTCCGACCCGAGGACTACAGGCAGGCGTCGGCCCCATTTCCCCCCCGGCTGCGCCCCCCCACCCCGACTCCTCGAGGAATCTTGGGTTTGTGCCTCGAGCTTGCCAGAGAGCAGTCACTGCAGACCGAGCCCCTCTCTCACGCCGCCAGAAGACGACCCCCCACTCCCAGAACCACTCGACGAAGGGAGGAGCCACCCTAGTCGTCCTGGGCAGCGGCCGGCACCGAAACAGAAACGGCCACCGCCGCAGGAGTGCGAGGTGGTGGTGGAATGGTGGACTCAGCGTGTGCGTTCTTAAACACCAGACTGTCTCCAGGCTTCTCCTGGATTCCTGGGAGAACGCGAGCCCCGAGCATGCTTTGGGGGTTCGCTTCAGCACCTCGGCCCTCCCCAGCTCGCTCAAGCCCCCGCACAGTCCCCACCCAGCATTCTGGGACGTGTGTCAGGGCGGGAACGGAGACCCGGATGGCTCTTTGCCCGCCCCCCTCGCGCGTTCCACTCTCGCTCGGCTTTTGCTCTTTTTCTTTCTCCATGGACGCTCAGCCAAGGGATTGCGCAAGCTTCCTGCTCCCAGTCCTTCAGGGGCCAGGAGCAGGGGGCCCAGACACACCCCAGGGCAAGCGCGCCCTGCCCCTCCTGCACCCACCCCAGGTCCCCTCACCCCCCGCCGCGACCCAGGCGAGCTCGCGGCCCCGCGGGCGGAGCCCTCGGGAGGCCGCGTGGAGCGCAGCAGCTCCCCCAGCCGGACGCTGGAGCGGCACGCCGAACGCGCCGTCTCGCCGCCGGAGGTGCTAAACTTCACACTCAGCGGCTTCTCAGGCTGCGTCAGGAGGGCCTCGGCTCGGCTGGCTGTCGGGGACCAGGGATACAAAGTCACGAGGAGTGCTTGGCTCCTCGGCCATTGCATTCACCTCCTCTTTGTGCAGCCTCGATGTGCCCCTGCTCAACCTGAACCTCTTCTCAGCCCTCCCGCTCCCCCCTTCGATGCCTTTCCCGGGACCCCACCAAGTCCCCTCGGTCCCCCAAGCAGATCTGGACATCCCCTGCGCCCCCTCTGTAGTCGCCCCCTCTCGTCCAGTCTGGCCGCGGAGTTGGGGCTGGCGGGGTTGCTGCTGTAAACTAGGCTTCCCGCCCCTGCCCCACCAAGGAGAGTGCCGAGGGTAAATCGGGAGCCGGTCGGGATCTGGGTGGGATCGGACTCGGAGTCCCCTTCTGGTAAGGTTCTGGAGCGCTAGGGCCCCAGACTGGCTGCTCCTCCGTCCTTTTCCTCGCCTCTTCTTCCCGCTCTCCCTGGCGATCCTGTGAACCCAGTTCTCTCCTTCTCCCTGCCCTTTCTCTTCCGTGCCTCGCCTCCCTAAATGCCCAAAGCCTCGCGGGGCGGGGCACGCCGGGTGAGGGGCGCGAGCTGCCCCTGCCCCGATTCCGCCCCCTACCGGCGGTTCCCCGTGTGCCTGCACATGACGCAATTCTGTGCAACTGGAAACTGCAGTGGATGCTTCCGTGGCCCCCAGCAGGGGTCCCCGGGCGTTGCACACCGAGAAGGAGAGGCGGAGGGGCAGGCCCAGGCGCCGAGCTGCAGGCGAGGGGTCGCCGCCGAGACCCTCTCGGCCGTGTCAAGCTCCCCACCGCCCTGCGCCCTCAGCCCAACACACCTCTCCTGCCGGGTCCCGCTCCCTTCCTCTCCCCCGCCCGCGGATCCCTCCCCCTGCACCTCCCCGGCGCCCTCCTCCTCCGGCCCCCTCCCGCGTCCTTCCTTCTCCCCCCGCCGCCCAGACCCGGGGCCTCCGGTAGGCCCGGCTGCGCCAATCCCGGCCGCGGCCCGCCCCCTGACGCCGAGCTGGGCCCGGCGAGGCCCCGCCCGCTGACGTCCGGATTTGCATGAGTTCTTGTGCAGCCGCGGCCCGGGCTCAGTTGTCTGAGCGAGCGCGAGCCGGGAGTCGGGGCGGGCGCGGGCAGCGGCGGGCGGCCGGGCTGTGCTGGGAGAGCGGCGGCGGCGGCGGCGGTGCGGGCGGCGCGGGCGGCGCGGGCGACAGGGGCGCCTCGGCCGGGGCGGCAGCGGGGCGCCGGCAGGAGCCAGCAGCGTCTGCAGCCGCGCCGGCCGCCCGCGCCCCGGCGCGCTCCGGCTCGGCCATGGAGCTGCCAGCTGTTGGCGAGCACGTCTTCGCGGTGGAGAGCATCGAGAAGAAGCGGATCCGCAAGGTAGGGCGGCGCGGGGGCGGCGGCGAGGCGGCGAGGGAGCGGCGGCCGGAGCAGCCCGCGAGGAGGCGGGGAGGGGGTGGGGAGGCTGCGGGCCGGAGCCGGGGATCCCGCGGAAGCTGATGGAGTGCTGTCTCTTCCCCCCTCAGGGCAGAGTGGAGTATCTGGTGAAATGGAGAGGCTGGTCCCCCAAGTAAGTAGCGGCGGAGGGGCGGGGGCGCCGGGTGCCGAGGCGCGGGGCTCCCGGGCTCCGGACCGCCGAGCTGGTGGGGTGGTGGGGGGAGCGGACGGGAGGCGGGGTGGAGGTGGGGTGGAGGGAGGAGGGGGTGGGGAAGTCGGTGGCAGGCACTGGGGAAGCCGAGCCGCCGAGCCCGAGCCCGGCGCCCTGTGTTGTGCTCCGCTCTCCGGGAAATGCCATCACTAATTTATGCACTAAAAGGAGCCGGAGGAGCTGGAGAGACGCGGGGCCGAGCCGGGGAGGCCGGCGGAGGGAGGGAGGGCGCAGGCACTGACTGATGTGCAGCAGAAAATGGCTCCTTTCCCCTTTCCCTCCACCGAACGGCTCCATATTGCAAAACCAAAAAAAAAAAAAAAATTAAAAAGCGACGAAAATGCAATTGTGTGCCTCTTCCCTCCTAGTGGTGCAGGGAGAGGAAGAAAAAAGGCAGAAAATGTTGGGAACTGTCACTGCGGCGCTTTTGGTGGGGATTTTTTTTTTTTTTAATTTGAAATGCGAAGGCACCGGATGGAGACAGACGCGCAGGCACACGCGCACACACACACACACACACACACACACTCAGAGGCATATTTTTATATTGCTGAATATTTGGGGGTGCTTGCCCGTGACACCGGGATCCAGAGCTGCGAGGGGGTGTGCGGGGGGGCGCTTGGCTGACGGTGATCGGATTAGGGGTCAAATGGAGAACAGCTGAAGCCCTCGCGGAGACTCGGGTTTGGGGAGAGGAGGGGGACTGCGACTTTGCCTTTCGGCTGCTTTGCACGCAGGGTTCCTGGTGAGCAAAGTGGCTTTGGAACATGTCGCAGTAACATGCTTAAAATTCTTGACAACTGCAAAATAAACTGCTAGTTTCATTTTCCTTACCCCTCCCCTTTCTTCCTGCCCTTGTGTGTTTATTTTGACTTGGGGGGGGTGTCGGGGACCGTGTCAGGCCTGCAGAAATCTCCCCTCCAACCCCCACATCCAAGCTAAATAGCTTTCGGTTCATGAAGACAGAGTAGGGCCTTATGTCATTCCCCACCTGGAGGCCGCAAAGCTGGCTCGGTTTTTTTTACGCCGTGTCCCCTCCCTTTTCCCTTGCAAGATATAACACGTGGGAACCCGAGGAGAACATCCTGGATCCCCGGCTGCTGATCGCCTTCCAGAACAGGTGAGCGTCCCCCAGCAGCCGCAGCCCGCAGCCGTGACCGTATATGGGAATGGGAGAGGGGGCCACGGCAGCAGTAGGAAAGAGGGAAAGGGCCTGGAGGGGGCCGGCGGGAGCCCCCTCCCCCGACGGGCCTGCACAGGCAAGGCTGCGGCCTCGGCTTCTCTTAACCAACGTCCTTGGCGGTTGCGGCAGCCTGGGGGTGGGGGCGGGGCGGGGCCGGAGAAGGCGAGACTGGTGTTTTGGGGGGAATTGCGAGGAGGGTGCGTGCGGGTGGCCCTGCCGCTGCCCGGAGACCTCGAGGCTGCTTCTGGCCCCCCGCGGGCCCCCCTCTCATCGCAACCTTGGAGTCCCACCCCCGGAGCCTAGGTGTTGCTTTCCCGTAGCCACTGGCCGCTTGGCACCGGCACCTCTCGGGGCAGCTCCAAGGGAGCTGGCATTGTGAAACCGCCGGACGTCACGGAACTGAACTTAACCTGTTGGGGGCTGGAGAAAAGTTGACAAGGCCTTAATCACCCCCTCTCCCAACCTTCGGGCCCCCCAGGGAGCTTGGGATCAGCAGGGGGTAGAGCCTGTCTGGTGCTGGGTGCCCTTCACACCCTGCACTGGGCTACTCGGTGGGTGTGGGTCCCGCCCTCGGGGCAGGGGGAGCTTGGCCCAAAGGGTGTGGGATGGGAGCTGCCTGGTGGTGGAGGGGTGGCTTCTGACGAGGGGTTCATCCTTGTGCGCACAGATGCTTGTCAGGCGGCAGCTGCTGCAGCTGGACCCACTGCCGGTGGCTGTGGTTCTCTGTTTCGGGGAGGACAGAGGGGGAAGGGCGGCGAGGAGGGGAGGCGCGGCCGGAGTCCGAGGAGCTCGGCCACCCCGCTGCCTTCCATCCTCCTCCCCCTTTTATTTTGCATTATTTCCTGTGGCGCATTTGGCGCTAAAACTGTAAACTCGAGACCGTCGGAGCGAGCGAACCGCGGGGAAGTTGCCCTCCTGCGACGCAGGGGGGCGCCGAGAAGGGATCCTGCCCCGGTTCCACCTGGGAGTTCACCACCCCGTAACCATGTCAGCGGCTGATGCCATGTTGCATAATGGATCCCCGAAGAATTAAAACGCAGGCTGTTGCAATGCCACGCAACTTTGGAGTCAGGCCCCGGCCCGGGCCCCCGGGCATGGCAGAACTCCCCTGGGTTAGCCCACGGGCAGGGGGGGTGCCTGGGGTCGCTGGAGAGCGAGTTTCTGGCCCGGGAACCGGTTGCAACTTTGGCAGACGCCGGAGGGGCACCCCCTTCTCCCATGGAAGGCTGGGCAGTGCTGGGATGATCTGACCCCCCCGGTCTCGGGTCACCCCCCGCCAGGCCGCCGGCGGAAGTCGGGCGGCTGTGTCGACCGGTGCCACTTCTGGTGGGCTTTATTAATAATTGGGAAATCAAGGCGGCCGGGAGCCCAGCTCGGCGAGGAGGCGGTGCTTGTGCGCACCGCCTCGGCCTTGCTCCGCCCAGCCGCTCCGCCCAGGCCGACCCAGAGCAGGTTCACCAGGTGGTTGCGAACCTGGTCAGGCCTTGGCCTCGGCGGCCGGCCCCCGCCCCCAGCCCCTAATTGGCTCATTTGCCGCCGTGTAAACAAGGGCGCAGCCCCTCCCCCTGTTTAGTGCCTGGCCTTTAAGAAAAAGAGTCCTCCCTTCTGCCGGCGGCACTCGTTATCTGAATCTTAATGAGGTCATTAGCATCCCGTGCCTCTGACGGGGAGGGACGTGTTCGGCGCACACCTCGTTTGGGCTTGTTTGCATCCCCTGGACCCCCGCGCCCGCCTCACTTTGCGCAGGGCCGCGGGCCCAAGGCTGTGGGCACCAGTGCCGTCAACCTAGAGCCCAGCTGCCGCCTCCCCCGCCTAGAGGCAAGGCTGCGGGGGGCGCCAGTTCAGGTGCGGATATCAGAGATGGGGGAGCCCTTTGCGCAGGACCCCTTGGTCAGAGGAGGGTCGGTGCGAGCACAGAGCGGAGCTCTGGGACCAGATCGAGGCGCCCAGCTGGCGGCACAGGCGACCTTCTGCCCTGAGCTCTTGATCCCTCTGGGTCTCGCTGGCCTGGCTGCTTGCGGGAGGGGGTGGGGGTTGGGGGGCAGGCGTCGCCGCAGGTTGGATGGTCGCAGGAGGGCAGGCGACCCGAGGGCTAACAGCTCTGCCCTCTGCTCCCTCCCCCCAGGGAACGGCAGGAGCAGCTGATGGGATATCGGAAGAGAGGGCCGAAGCCCAAACCGCTGGTGGTACAGGTGAATATACTCGCTGGGCCCGGGCCGTCCACTAGTCTTCCCCTTGCCATTGCCACCTGAGCTGCCTCCAGGCCCAGAGGGCACGGAGAGTTTCTCCAGGGCACCCAGCTCCACTTCCTTTCGACTTGACCTCCGACACACTGGCCCTGTAACGCAGCTGCTGACCCGGTTGGGGCTGGGACGTTCCTGTTGCTCGAGGGATGCTCTGGGGCCGGTCTTATCCCTCGTCTCACCTCCCCCTCGCATCCCTGCCTCCTTCCCCCAGGTACCTACCTTTGCCCGTCGCTCCAACGTGCTGACTGGACTCCAGGACTCCTCCGCAGACAACCGCTCTAAGCTGGAGCTGGGCGCTCAGGGCAAGGGCCAGGGCCACCAGTACGAGCTCAACAGCAAGAAGCACCATCAGTACCAGCCGCACAGCAAGGAGCGAGCCGGCAAACCCCCACCGCCGGGCAAGAGCGGCAAGTACTACTACCAGCTCAACAGCAAGAAGCACCACCCCTACCAGCCCGACCCCAAGATGTACGACCTGCAGTACCAGGGCGGCCACAAGGAGGCGCCCAGCCCCACTTGCCCGGACCTGGGCGCCAAGAGCCACCCGCCTGACAAGTGGGCCCACGGCGCGGGGGCCAAGGGCTACCTGGGAGCTGTGAAGCCCCTGGCCGGCGCGGCCGGGGCTCCAGGCAAGGGCTCCGAGAAGGGCCCTCCCAACGGGATGACGCCGGCCCCCAAAGAGGCGGTGACGGGCAACGGGATTGGGGGCAAGATGAAGATCGTCAAGAACAAGAACAAGAACGGACGCATCGTGATCGTGATGAGCAAGTACATGGAGAACGGCATGCAGGCGGTGAAGATCAAGTCCGGCGAGGCGGCCGAGGGCGAGGCGCGCTCCCCCAGCCACAAGAAGCGGGCCGCCGACGAGCGCCACCCCCCCGCCGACAGGACTTTCAAAAAGGCCGCGGGGGCCGAGGAGAAGAAGGCGGAAGCGCCGTCCAAGAGGAGGGAGGAGGAGGCGCCGGGGGCCGGCGACGCGCAGCCCCAGGACGCCGGTTCCCGCAAGCTGTCCCCGACCAAGGAGGCCTTCGGCGAGCAGCCCCTGCAGCTCACCACCAAGCCCGACCTGCTGGCCTGGGACCCGGCCCGGAGCTCCCACCCGCCCTCCCACCATCACCACCACCACCATCACCATCACCACCACCACCACTCGGTCGGCCTGAATCTCTCCCACGCGCGCAAGCGCTGCCTGTCCGAGACCCACGGCGAGCGCGAGCCCTGCAAAAAGCGCCTAACGGCGCGCAGCATCAGCACCCCCACCTGCCTGGGGGGTAGCCCGGCCGCCGAGCACCCCACCGACGTGCCCCCCACCGCCACCCTCCCGCAGCCCGAGGTCATCCTGCTGGACTCGGATCTGGACGAGCCCATAGACTTGCGCTGCGTCAAGACGCGCGGCGAAGCCGGGGAGCCCCCAAGCGCCCTCCAAGTGAAGCCCGAGGCGCCCGCAACGGTGGCGGCGGTGGCAGCTGCGCCGGTGACGGCGGCGGAGAAGCCCCCGGCCGAGGCCCAGGACGAGCCCGAGGAGCCGCTGAGCGAGTTCAAGCCCTTCTTTGGGAATATAATTATCACCGACGTCACCGCGAACTGCCTCACCGTCACGTTCAAGGAGTACGTGACGGTGTAGCCGGAGGGCTTCGGAAGGGGAAGCGCCATCCCCGCGGGTGGCTTAGCACCTGGTGCCTAGGGGCGGACTCCTCCTCTCGCCAACTGCGGGAGATCCGGGCCTGCCCTGGTGCGAGGACGCCCCGGAGCCGCAGGATCCGCGTCCCTGTGCGCCCCGATGTCGGCCTCTGGCGGGGGTCCGCCCCCCCCCCCGGCCGGCACTGGCTCCTTCCGCGCGGGGCCTGCGGGTCTCGCCCCCGACCTGCCCCATCTCCGCGCTGGACCTCCCCTCCCTCGTGGACCTCCGGGACTGACAGGGCAGCCACGCGCCTCGGTCTCAGAGTTATAGTATTATATTTTAACCGTGCTAACTTGTCAAGTGCAGACTTTACTCCCGTTTGTACGTGGTGTTATTATTGAAATGTATTGTTTGAGCTCAAAAGGCCCGACCACCCCCTTCGGGCTGATATATATATATTTATTTGTAGGTATTTATATATTGAAATATAAAAACCTAGATTTATGGAGTTTCCTCTAGATCATGTTATATTCTATATCAGACGAACTATTTTCTGTTGACCTTTCTTCCTGTTCATTCAGTATTTCGGTTGATTTCATTTCCTCCCCTTCCTGGAACTGCAATACCAGTAACGTTGGTATATATTTTTTGATACTGTACACATGGATGTGTTGTTTCTATGTGCAAAAAAAAAAAAAGTTTGTTTAAAGGCTAAACGAGCTCTCTAGAAACTGCTGCTACTAGAAATGTCTAAACTATAAGCTTCCAATTATTACCTGCTTGAATGTAAATATTAAATGGAGATGTTGAAGGTGCATTTTCGCTGTTTGAGATTAGCGCAGAGGGAGCGTTGGAGGTTCGGGAGGCAGCTGGACCCCTTTTCCCGCCCCCCTTACACCTTAGGTCTCCTCCCGTCCTGCGCTAAACCTTTTGCAAAGGCAAAGTGGACCGGTTGCACGGGCGCGCGCCAGACGAGTGACCCTGCTCCCCGGAAGTCGAGAGGCGCTCCAACGGAGAGGGGAATTCCTGCGGGGGGAGGGGGTGTCAGCGTCGCCCCCGCCCCCAGGGCTTTCGGCCCGCGGTGCCCTGGGCGCTGGCAGACCCGGGTATCCGCGCGGTGGGGGGAGGGGTGCATGGGTGAAGGAGCTGCGCGGAGGAGTGGGTGGGGCTAGCCCCCCTTCCCCCGCAGGCGCGCGCCGCACCCGCCCGGCACCTGCTGATCTTTGCCCCCCACCCACCCGGTGCGCCACACACCCAGGCGCTGGCTCTGGTGGGGCAGGGGTGTTTTTAATAATCTTTGCCCGGTAAGGTAGGTTCAGCGGGGAGGGGACCCTCCCACCCTGTCTAGCGTCGCTTGCTGGCATCGCTGGCCCCGCCCCACCGAGGAAGCCGCCGAGGCTCTTTCTCTGCCAGGCTCTCTCCCCGGAAACCACCAGACCAGAGGCTCCGGCTGGAGGCGCAGCGAGCGCGGCCAGGGCAGGGGCGGGGGGCTTCCTGCGTGGTGGAGGGGGAGGAGGAGGGGGAGGAGGCCTGGCGAGCAAGGCCTGCCCACCCCTGTTTCCTCAGTGAGCGAGGGAATCGCGGGACCCCGTCTCACCCGTCCTGCTTTGGGTGGCAAGGCTGGGGCCCTTGGTGTCGCGGGGCAGGAAGGGGTTAAGGGCCCTGAGGGGCCGAGGGGAGTGGGCTGAGCACCAGGTCGTCTCCCCGGGCCAGGAAGCCTCGACTTGGGGAGGCAGCAGCCGTGGCCAGCTTTCTGCAGACGCAGCGATCTTCCTCCTGACTGGCCGGGGGCCGCGGGACTGGGGCCCTGGTGGGCGCCGGGCTGCCCCTGGCCTCCAAAGCCCCTTGCCTGCCCGCCCGGGACTGAGGGCCAGAGCCTGTGCAGGGCGCCAGGGCGGAAGAAGTCAACGTGGTTCAGAATGGGGAGGGGGCGGTGGCGAGAGAGCGAAGCGCTGGGAAGGCCAGGGGAAGAGATAGAGGGCCAGGAGGGCGGGAGGCCTGAATGCGGACAGTGTGGCCAGTGTTGGCTGCAGGCCACCAGCGGCTGGAGGTGGGGGAGGGGAGGGGGGAGGGGAGGGGGGAGGGGAGGGGGGAGGGGAGAGAAGGAAGGGAAGTTCTGAAAAAAAAAAAAAACCGTTGGGAGTTTCTAGCCTTGGCTTTTGTGAATTGTCCCTCCCACTACTCCCATCACCCCAGCCCCCTTTAGAGTGAGTTAAACACTCCCCCCTCCCCCCTCCATGTAATGAATGCCCTTTGCCACCCTGGGAGTGGAGGGAGGGGTGATCTTGACTGCTCCTGGCAGACTGCCTGCTCAGCAC
Organism: Ursus americanus; assembly: GCF_024610735.1. Lineage (NCBI taxonomy): Eukaryota > Metazoa > Chordata > Mammalia > Carnivora > Ursidae > Ursus > Ursus americanus. Next base: position 2,646,129 of record NC_142149.1, read on the forward strand.
TAGAATTGGGCCTGTCGTTCACGGGCTGGTACACAAAGGCGCTTGCCACGCAGGGATTTGGTCTCCCTGTTTTTCTGGTAGAGGAAAACTAAAAACTCAGGAGTGGGAAGGGGAGCCCTTGTTCAGGTCTGCACAGTTGGTGACTTGGGAGTGAGCCTTAGCCCCTGAGGGTGCCCCTCCTACGCAGTGGTGGCCTCTGCCAGGCTGAGCCTGGGCCCCCCCCCATGGCGACTTGGGGGGGAAGGGATGGCACTGTTGGCAGTAGGGAAGAAAAATGACCATTCGAGGAAAGGTGTGGCCTGCAGGTGGGCGGAAGCCTTGAAAACTGGTGGCAGAACTTCTGCGATGGGTCCTTGAAGAGGGTGATCCTAGGTGGAGCCTGGAGCCTGAGGTCGGAGGGCTGACAGTGGGACAGAGGCAAAAGGGTAGGTGAGGAGGAGCTGTAGGGACAGGGACACCTGACCTGGTGCCAGACCCAAGAGCGTCCAGCAGCCATTCTGACCCCAGGACCCTGTCACGTGCTGAGCTCCTCTGACATGCGAGGCACTACCTGAGCGTCTTGTTCCATTCAGACCCCAGAGCGTTTGAGGTTCCTTGTGGGATGAGAGTCTGAGGTTCTGAGGGCAGGACAGCTTGTCCAGGCTGGAGGCCCCCGCCTGGTTCTGTGCTGATTCTAGAGCCCAGCTGTCTGCTCCACCGGCCTGCGGAGAGGTACTCCACGGCGACCTGACCTCCGGGCCTCTGGAACACACGTGTCCAAGTTTGGGCACACTCAAAGAGGGTCAGGAGCCCTGGCATGGGGACAGGGGAGAAGAGTCCAGTAGCCCTAACTCCACTGGCTGTGGACTGATTCTTCCTAAGGAGGCCTCGATGTCTGTCGGTGCCCAGCCCTTCACAAGCAGAGGGTCCTACGCCCTCTCTTTGAGCCCGAGTTCAGGAGGAAGAAAGCAAGCAGGAAGCTGGGGCCTTAACCCTACATACTAGGAGACCCACACTTCATGTTTTTTCTCCTTTCTGAGGGGGCTGAGCCTTGAGCATAGAGAGCTGGAGCTGATCCACCACAAAGACAGGGGTTCTCATGAATCCATTCACCCCTGGGAAGCTGGTCCCTCCCTCACCAGCCAGGGCCCAGTCTCAGCTCTCTCCCTGTAGCTGTGCTCACCCCAGCTCATCGTCAGGTCAGCCTTGGACCCCGCTGGGGTGACCTGGAGCCAGGGCTGCCAGACCGAGCACAGAACAATCTAGGGTGCCTAGTTGAATGTGAATTTCATATGGCCGATGCATACTTTTTTAGTATGTCTCAGGAGATATTTGAGATACTAATACGAAAAAATGCGTTGTTTATGTGAATTCAGATTTCACTGGACATCCTGGATTTTATCTAGAAACCCTGTTGGGGTCCTGACTAGCCAACATGGGCAGTCCCTGCCCACAGGGAAGTTTCAGGCCCCCGGGAGAGAGAAGGTGCAGAGAGCTGAGCATCACGGTTCTGGGAGCAGTTATCATAACGACTCCACGCATGTTGACCGGGCACCGCGTGCCTGCCGCATGTCTGGATTGAAGGGGGGCGGGGGGAGGTACACGGTGGCCACAGCTGGACAAAGGAGTGAGGGAAAGCCTGAACTGGTCCACCCTGAGCTCCGGGTTGAAGGCTCTTCCTCACTCCTGCCCACCCCAAACAGCAAACTTCTAGAACACGCAAGGAGGGCAGAATGGATCTAGTCACAGGACCTGCTCCCCTCATCAGCAACCCCACCCTTCCCGCATCTCAGCTTCCTCATACCCTTCGGAGATGTGCTTTGAGGATCAACTGGGTCAGGAGAGAGCCTTGAGCGCTTCTGGAAAAACCCCTAAGTAAACATATAGGATATTTTTTCACCAGGGAACATTAAACATGCCTTGTCAGATCCAAACGCCTTCCAACGACTCTGGCCTGGAGCCCCAGCTTGACGGAGGGTCAGATACCCAGTGATGTTTACCTGGAAACTGACTGCCAGCCTGCCCTCCCTCCCTGCCTTCTTCCCTCCTTCCCCCTCTCTGTAACCCAGTGGGCACCTCCAGGCCTTGGCATGCTGCCCTCACTACCTGCTTGCTGGATTACCCGTTGACCTGCGACCTCATCCCCAGCCCCTCCAGTTTTATGCTGGGTCCCCGAGAATGACCCTGGGACATGAGGGAGTGGGGACGAGCCCCCATGAGCCAGACCTGCACTCAGAACCAAAGCCACATGCATTTCCAAACGAGTTTCGTCTACGGCTCCCTGTTACGCTGGCCATTCGCTGCCGTGAGGAGGGAAGAGCCCCAAAGAGGAAAAAGTTATTCCTGGACATAGTATCCGTTTCCTGTGGCCATAGTTCAGAAATCACTGTCATCGGCCTCCCCCCACCCCATGCCTTTCTGCGCCTCCCTCCTCCCTTTGCAATTACTGATAACGGTTGACATTGAGCACTCCTGAAGAGCAGGGACCTTTAGGGGGATCATCTCATTCAGTGCTCACACCCGTTCTCCAGGTAGGTCCTATCCCTGTCCCTGTCTCACAGATGGTAAGACAAAGGCTTAGAGGCTCAAGTAAGCTGTCAGGTCCAACATCCAGGGGTTCAGAGATGGATGTATCTGTCTCCAGGTTTCATCCTCCCACCTTCCAGGGTGCTGTGGGTCCTTCAGAGGACCAGCTCGAGCCCCAGCCCCTCCCTGGAGGTTGTTCTGGATTATTCCAGCCGTTACCAAGGCTGGCTGTGCCCTGAACTCGTGCAGTATTTCCTGCCTCCCCCCAGATCATCGTCCATCAGTTTCATGCTGCAACATACACATATGTGGGGGGCCTCCCCCGTTCTCCAAGTAGACACAGCCTTGAGCACCTCGGGAGGCGAGGGGCATGCCTTGGGTGTGTTGCACATTCCCAAAGCTTGTCCACAGCTCTTAGATAAACACCTTGGAATCCGATGTCTTGCGTGTACGAATAGAGTCGTGTGTGTGTGTGTGATTGGACAATGAAGCGTATTCCCACACTGCAAGTCATGAACAGGGTCCAGGGACCAAGGAAGGGCCCCGAGCTGTCCCCAGGGGCCTCCGTGCTCAGGCTGCAGAGGCTGGGGATTCAGGCCTTCCTTCTCTCCCCACCAGGGCAAGGCAGACGCCCACGCTCCGCTGCCCCAGGGTCCTGCCACCCCCTCCTCCCTCACCTGGTCCATTTGTGAGAGTTTCAGGAGGCTCTAGGTAATCATGCGGTAATTGAATTTAGGGAAACAGACCCTAAGGATAATCCTGGAGTCAGTTCCAGGAAGAATCACGGTTTAATTTCCGCAGTTCGCTGGTAGCACCCATCATACGGGTCCTGACAGCACGGCGTCTGCCTCATCATGATGTGTCTCGTTGCAACGTGCGATTCGGGTCGGTAGAGAGAGGCATGTCGATGTCTGCACACAAGCAGAAGACACGGCACACAACCCTCTTTTATTTTCATATATGGTCTTCATCTGAGCTGCATGGATAAGACCTCACACCCGGCGAGGACTCGCCGAATGTAACCGGCGATCGCTGTTTCGCTTAACCAATGCTCCACAAGTGCTCAGACCTAGGTAGGGGCACACAGCCGGCCTTACCCAGGGATGTGCAAGGTGCGTGTGCATGCGTGTGTGCGTGTGTGTGCGTGCGTGTATGCGCATGTGAGCATGAGGCCTGGAGGAGGGACAGAGCAACGCAGCCGGACTGGCAGGAATGCCTCTGCTTTCCTGCCTCAGTGAAGGATCCTTTCAAATGCACCCTGGAGTTTAATATTGCCAAAGACCTGACTCCTTTCAACCTGCGCCAGGTGTAATGTAAACCTCCCTGGATTTCCTCCCTTTCCTGTTTCATCTGAGAAATTCTTCACTAATTCCATGGTATCTGGTTTCTCATTGTTTCTCTCAGCTTCAGACAGCCCCTTGGGGTGGGCTTTGCGAAGGTGTGCTTAACGCTCTCAGCAGTCCAAAATGACACTGGCTCTACCCTCACTGCCACCTCCGCCCTCCAGAACCTCTTAAAAGGGACTGCTCAGGGCTGTCAAGGCACCATAAGCCGTAAGGCCCTGGGGAAAAGAGCAAATGCCTATCCCCAAATCTGAGCGGGGTCTTGGGTGGTCACTTCCCTTCTGCAGAGCGGTACGCGGACTGAGAACAGGACAATCATGTGAAGCTGTTTCATGATATAATGCTGAGATGATCTGAATATAGCAGAATAATGGTATGTTATCCATTTAGGGTTGAGGACAAGGAATAATCGAGCATGGGTGGAGGAGGCCTGAGGCCTGGGCCATTCCAGATGCAAGCAGGGGACCATCTATTTTCCTCTGACTCCCTCAAGGAGGTGGGGTTACAAAACCATGTGGATGTTGGGGGGTGGGGAGAGAAGAGCCTGGCGAGCAGAATCCCTCCTAGGAGCAGCGGAAGTGAGCATCCTTATGGCCATTTCCTGCTTTGTTTTTTGTGCTCCCCGACTCTCCTGCCAGAGCTGAGCTGGGAAAGGAAGCACCAGGCAGGGCCAGAGAGAGGCAGGGCCGGCTGGGCTCCTCTCAGCCTTCACTGCCCCCCCACCTCCTCTCCAGGCATTGAAAATTATTTATGTTTGCAAATTGCTTTTGACGCACATGAGTTATTCCTCTTGCCTGCCAACAGGTCTGGGGATGGGAGAGTTCTCGAACCGGCAAGCTGAGAAATCAGGTCGACTGCGGAAGGAGCACGGATGTGAAGTCAGGAGTCCTGGGATCTGGTCTGGCTCCACCATGGCTATGCCCCCACCTCCCCTGCCCAGGCCTCTGGTGCTTCATCTGCAAATGAGAAGGTGGGTGTGAGCTCTCCAGACCCCAGTAGCTTGTGGCTCTGACGTTTCTGGGCCTGTGACTCCCAAAGAGATACAGATGAGGTGGGCACCAGCCTCTTCACTACACCTGCACCTGTGCCTGGCAATTCTGCTGCTGAGTGCTGGAGGCTGGAGAGGTGGCTACCCAGCCCTGGCCTAGCAGGAAGTGTGGGACAGGGTGGCAGGGCAGCCAGGAATGCTTCCTCCCTTCACGTTTGCTTCATGCTGGTCCTTACCCACACCTGATTCCAGAGACCAGGATGGAGACAAATGTCTGCAGAGGACCCATCCGGGTGGAAAGTCCCTGGGACCGGTCCAGGAGAGAAACACACACAAACACCCCGATAAGCATCCTCATTGGGGGCACAGCCAGAGCAGGATCTGCTCCGTGGCAGGTGGGTAGAATCGCCCGCCCTTCAGAGAGGAACGGATTGGACCATGGACCATGGACTCCTGGAAGCTCAGAGCAGAGAGGGGCCATGGAATTTTTAAGTCCTTCACTCTACAGATGGAGAAACTGAGCCCCCAAAAGGCCAAAGCGAACATCCAGGTGGATTACCTACCACTCTCTGCCCACAGGTGGGCTATGTGTGTTCCAACAAGGATTAGTGTTCACGCAACTCACCGACTGCAAAACTGTATTTATTAATAGGACTAATGATAACATAATTCAAAGGCCAGTGCCATAGCCATGAGGCATCGGCCGCATGCTGAGTGCCATGGTCTGACTTCTGTTCTCTGGACTGTGGTTTGGGGCTTAACCTAGAGAGAAGACAGGATGATCTGGGCTTCTTCCAAGCCAGTGACCACCGGGCAGGGAAGAGGGCTGTTATGGGTTCAGCTCTCCAAGATGGCAAGACACCTGCTAACCTCAGAGCTTTGAGTTGGCTCTGCCTTGGCAGAAAGGTGATATTTGCTCAGCCTCAGGTCTAGAGTTTGGGGTCGCTGCACTCTTTCCAGGGAGAGGACCTATGGTGGGCAGAAGGCAGCTGGATAGTGGGGAGAGAGACTGTCCTGCAGAATGTCTCTCACCCTGAAACCTGTCCTTTCTCCTGGGCTCCGAGGTGCATTCCCAGAGCACGAGATCCCTCCTGGGTAGATTCAGGTGTTCCATAGGCCCAGCCTCTCCGAGCAAGCTCTCATCAGTTCCCTTTGCATCCTCTTAGGAAAGAAGTGCCTGCGAGAGGGTACACCAGGTCTTCAGCTGTGAGTTCACCTGGTGTAAGTGGCGCCTACACACATCTCAGTAATTTAGAGAGAGGGATGGGGAATGGGTAAGCCAGGACCAAAATCCAGGAAGGAGGCAGCAGCCGAGAGAAACAAAAACCAGGCAAGACCAGAGATAAGGAGAGAGACAGACACAGAGGTAAGGAGACCAAAAGGACAGGGACGAGGGAATGGGAAATGATCATCAACAGAAACCGAGACGAGAAGTGGACAAGGAGAACGTGAGTGGCTCAGAAATGCCAGGTTGGAAGGGACCAAAGTTAGCATCACCAATCTCGGGACAAACTGACATGTGCCTCTTGACATGATGTACTGAGGAGGACAGAACATCCCTCTAGGGGCATTCCCACCCCAAATGCAGAGCCAGAATCTAACCATGCAGAAATATCCGATGGGTACTCCTCAAACGGCCAAGGTTAAGGTACCCAGAGAAAGGCAGAGGCCCAGTCCAGGCTTAAAGGACACTGAAAAGACAGGGCATTGAATGCAATTCACCATCTTGTTTTGGCTCTTGGAGGGGGGGGGAAACTATTATAAAGAGCGTTATTGAGAAAATTGACAAAGCGTGCATATGGCCTTGTGGGTTCGTATTGGATCAATGGTAAACATCCTGATTTTCATTATGGAAGAAAACACCCTCGTTCCTAGGAAAAAACACACTAAAGTATTCAGGCATAAAGGGCCACAAGGTTTCCAACTTCCTCTCAAATTGTTCCCAAAAATATGGGGAAAATATATACGTATATACAGGGAGAGAGCGATAAAGCACATGGTAAACTGCAAACCCTGGTGATCTAGATAAAGGATATATGGAGATTATTTTACCACACTTGCAGCTTTTCTGTATTGGCAAAAAATACTGAGTCGATATTCAAAAAAGAGGTGCTTGGAGCCTTCTTGTTGAGGTGGGGGACAGGTGCTGAGCCTTTTAGTGGTGCTGAGCAGAATCAGAAGAGCGGCCGCAGGCAGGCAAGCCTGAGAAGCAGCTCTCCAGCAGCTGAGGACATCCGGGGCACTTGACCCATCCCTCGTCACCTGCTTGAAGGCCGTTTGCCACCCCTTCACCCCATGACCTCAACATAAATGAGTGGGGTCCAGGGAATCCCACAGCTGCCCCTTGCCCTGTACCAAGAGGTATCAGCCATCTCCGCCTCACACCGCACAACAAAGCCCAATCTTGCTCTTTGGCCACATGAGGAAGGAGAATCCAGCAGAAGCAAGGATTAGGTCATCTGGGAAACGAGGCTCCGTAGGCCAGCTGCTCCGAGCCCACCAGTTCCGTGCCCTGGGGCTGGTGGCTCTGTCCCCCAACGCTTCCCAAGCCTGGCCCATTCTTAGCATTTGGGTTTCCTAAATATCTCCTCTTGAAAGAAGACTTCCCCGACCAATGACCACCTTATTACCCTGTTTTTTCTTCTTATTGATTTGTTGACTTATCTGCCTTGGGTTTCTGTGTGTGTGTTTTGAGCAGGACACAGAGCTAGAGGTGAGGTCTCCCAGCCTCTACCCCGAGGAGCCGACAACTCAGGAGTTCTGTGAATACGGGCTGGCTGACAGGCCACATGTGGGTCCAGCTCTGAGACTGCATGGGCCCCAGAAACACTTAGTCACGAGGTCTCGTGAAGAGATCCCAAAAGGAGAGCCTCCCTGGGCCCCCAGATAGCCCTCTTCACGCTGACCTGGGTATTTCCATCCTAATCACAGAACATACCAGAAAAGAATCACACCTATCCGCTTTCTCCCTCACCTGCCAGAAATGGGAGGGAGCAAAGTCAACAGAAAACAGGCAAAAATGCTGCTCTGTCAGCCAGGTTCTGAGCGGACAAGTGAGCGAGTGAGGGGATGAAAACCTCTGCTAGTTTAGGGGAGTTTCGCCCTGGCATATAGGACACTCGAAGCACTGGGCGGACCCCAGGGAGGCCTGAGCTTTGTCCCCTCCCTGGAAGTTGGCATTATACGGGACTGCAGCGCTCCAGGAAGCTCATCAGAGGTGACCTTGGCATCCCAAGAGGAGCTGGCCCCTTCCAGAGCCTAATGAGGGCCCAAGGAGACAAGCCTACTGAAATTCAAGTCCCAAGGAGACGGAAGCAGCTCAGAAGGTGTTGAAGAAAGGCTTCAGAGCCACATCCATCGAAATGTGTTTACTGCTGTTGGCTGCTTTGTGGCTTCCCTTGTGACATTGTTGAAAGATCTAAATACCCCCGGTGCATCACAGGGAACACGAGGCACAGGCCAATTTAGCTCATCCAATCTTGGCAAGTCAGCACGTAGGGACCATATTGACATTTAAAACATTAGAGGCGATCTCCTGGTCTGCTCCGGCCTCCTCCCCAGCTGGCTGGAGAGAGGAGATGTGCCTCCAATTCTGGACCAGCTGGGTCTCTTGCAGATAAGCCATTTCTTTGTCTTGTCCTTACCTTGTGCAGCCAGGATGGGGATTGCCACGCTGAATGACTGCTGACAAAGGAAGAAACTGACTTGTGACCTAGTGTCCCAAATTCCCATCCTCAAGATAAGAGTGGGCAAACAGTCGGATCTATAAATAATGCTTCCTGAAGCACCTCACAGACTTGGCAGGCGTGGGCGTCTCACTTGTCTCTTCCCCAGCGCGGAGCTGGCGGGCTCTCTCACTGGACCCTTGGAAGCTCAGATGCGGGAGCCCTGCTTGCGTTTCTCCACCCTGTGCTGAGCCAAAAGCACAGAACCTTCAGCAGCCATGAGACGGTTCTCATCCCTCCACTCGCCTGCAGCCATGCCGCTGCCTGGAAATTAACTTGGGTGCAGAGGAGCGCTCCTTAAGGTCTCCAATCCCCAGTTCACCCCCAGTTAGGGGGAGGAGGCTCCACCAGGCTGACAGAGAACATGTCCAGAATTCCATGGCGGTGGACTCCATCTTGCCCTGCAGGTAGCCCTGCGTGACTTCCCACCTGCTGACTCGAGCGGGAGGCAGGGGACGCATCCATCTCTCTCGCTGCCATAACCAGTCTGTAGTTACCGGACTCGATCTTCGTCTTGGTTCTTCTCTCAGCTCCCAAAGAGATCATTTTTGTCATAGTTTGTAAGGAATTTTGTTCTCTCTCACTCTCTCTGATAATTTTCATCACCAGCTTGAATTCAGAAGAGATGCCCAAAGTGACACCAGCCCCTGGGTAAACACCACTGCCTGGTGCCCCCATGACCCGATAATGAGAGTAACACAATTATAGAATGTTCACTGGGCCAGGCTCTATGGAAAAGCCTTTAGGGGATTTGTCTCTTCTAATCCTCGCAATAACTGGATGGAACACAAACTATTATTACCCCCATGAGGAAATGGATGCTTTGAGAGGTCAAGTACCTGGCCTGGGATCACAGAGCGAGTGAGTAGTGGGACCAGGTAGCCTGGGCTCCTCACCACAGAGTCACACAGCTGCCATCAGGGATCTTTGGACACAAACAATGTCTGGCCAGGATGTCCCCCTGGAGGACTGATAGCATACCCACAACCAATCATACATCAGAGGCACCAGCTGTGAACTGAGATGAACCCCACAAAGTGGTCAGCTCTTAGAGCCAGAGAGTCACCACAAGGGTGGAGCTGGAAGGAGCCTTGGAAAAACTCCAGGACACCACCCTCTCCTTTTACAGGTGAATTACAAGGATGCTTGGGCCCCACACTTTAGCTGGTGAAGCATCCAAGACCATGAGGGAACAGCCCTTCTGTCTGTGGTCCCCACATTGGGGTTGGTTCTCCAACCAGACTGGGGCAAGAGAAATCAGCTTGATATGGGACGGGACCTGCTCAAGTTCTGATTCAGACCCAAATATTCTGCCTTTTTCCAGAATTGGCTCAGCCCTCTGGAGGCCCCCCAAGGTAAACATGGTGGTAGGGTAGCCTCCAGAATGAGAGGCTGCTGGGTACCACAGCTGCCCTCTAGACCCAGCAATGAACTCCCCCTCTTAACAGCTGGGTGTCTTTGCAGCCTCTTCTCCCCTGCAACTGCAAGCCAATAAGAGGATTTTTATTCACCATCTTCACTCCTGGTAGTTCTATTTCCATGGCTACTCCAGGAACACTCAAGCTTTGCTTACATCCTCAATGGGCTGAGCTGCCAGCCCTAAAAACCCTGAACCATAAGCCTGTGTTGGTCAGGCAACTTCCATTCTGGCCTTTCCTGCAGCCCCAGCCCCAGATTAACCCATTATATGCTCTCAATATCACCCAACTCTTATCTTTGACGGCGCTCACCAAAGTTGTAAATCACGTAGGGCGTATAGTTTTTCTTTTACTGACCTCTCACCCTAGGCTTTAAGCTACATGAGGTCAGAAGCCAGATCTGTTTTATTCATAAGAGTACCCCTGAACTCTGAGCACCGGCCTGACCAGCATGGAGAAGATGCCCAGAAAATTTTTGTTGGATGAATACATAGATGGATGGATGGATGGATGGATGGATGGATGGATGGATGGATGATGGATGGTTGGGTGGATAGATGGATGGATGGACGGATATTGAGAGTGAGTGGAAGCATTTCTAGGATGCCTGATTATCAGAATGGCCTCTGAGGCTGAACAACATCGCACTATGCAGAAAGGTGAGGCTAGGAGGTAACTTCATTCTTTCCCCACCTCCTTCCCCATCTGCAGTCTCTCCTGCTACAACCCTGGAGGCCTCCTGCTAAAAATACCCCCGAATGCTTTCCTTTCTAACCAGCAGCACCTTGGCTTAGTGGCAACCTCAGTGGCTGGTGACTGATTCTACAGTCTCTCTTCTACTCATGTGGATGTTGCCCCGCCTTCCTTTGCCTGTCACCCCAAGGGAGGTTTTATGGAGTATCCCATTAACGGGGGGGGGGGGAGCAAATGAGTGGGTTGGAGTGGATGGCCTTCACGCACTACCCAGAAGGAGCACAATCTGGGGCTGATGCTTTATCTGGTGGTTCCCCCAAGGAAAAGAGGTGGATGGAGGAGAGAGAGGATAGTCTGTTCTCAGAGACACCAGTTTCCTCCTTCTGCCACTTCTCCACTGGTGACCCATGGGACTCGTAGGCACCTTCTTCAAGTCCTTGGTGCAGGGTCTAGAACAGTGTAAGGAACAAATGGGACATTTACAGAAGCTTTTCCACAATCACAACGGCAAAGAAGACCATAAGGACACTGACACTATTATAGAAAGTGAAGGCTCTCAGGGGCGCCTGGGTGGCTCAGTCAGTTAGGAGGCCAACTCTTGATTTCAGCCCAGGTCATGATCTCAGGGTCCTGGGATCTAACCCTGCATCGGGCTCTATGCTCAGATCAGAAGTATGCTTGGGATTCTCTCTCTCCCTCTCCCTCCGCCCGTCCCTGCTCACATGCTCCCTCTAAATAAATGAATAAATGAATGAATGAATGAATAAATAAATAAATAAATAAATAAAATCTTTGGGAAAAAAGGAAAGAAAGAAAGTAAAGTCTCTCCTCCCCACTACTGTTCTAATTTGGGCACCTACTAAGTGCCAAGCACTGTCTATATTTCATGGAGTTCTGCCATCGCCCCATTGTACAGACAAGAAACACAAGGCCTGCAGAAATTCAGCACTAGCAGATCAGGGGTTCAAACCCATTTATGTGCCATGCTTCCGTTTTCTCTGCTCCCTGGAACCTTGATGGTAGTGGCCCTAGATGCCATTCATCTCACCTCCATGATTTCCCAGGATGTAGGTGGCCCAGGAATCCGAGGTAGGTATCCCGCCCGCCTACTCAAGGGTGGTGCTAATTGTTTTCTCCTCCTTCTTAACCACTTTTAAATCCAGTGTTCCCTTAACTTCCTCCGTTTTCATTCGGGCTCAGCCCATGGGTCAGGGTTCTAAGTGCTTGGCAGGAAGGTTCCACAGTCACCCAGGCTGACCCCCAGCCCCCTCTCTGCCACGGTCTCTTGAACTGTGCCTGTACCCTCACCCTTGGCCCCTCTGAAACCCACCCCTCAACACTTGCATAAGGGAAGCAAGCCTCTGCCTGGCATGGGGTGACGGGTAGTAGCCGTTTTCTTGTTCCTACTCCCTCACCCCAGTCCCACCTGCTTTTCTTAAACCTTTCAACCCGGCTAGGGAGGAGGGGGAGGTGCTCCACGGGCAGACAGCTCTCCTCTGCCCCCTCCCCAAGTAAACTTCTGTGGGGGGAGCCGGGCGCAGGGAGGGATGGGCTGGTACGTGAGGGTACCCAAACACAACACCAGCTTTGCCTGTGGGTGCTGCCTGCCCTCTCCTTATCCCCAAAAAACCAAGGTGGGGGTGGGAAGGAGGTGGGGCTTGGAGAAGGGACACACCAGCCTCACCTTGGCCCTGCTGATTCCGCAACGCTGACTCCACAAATCTGGCTCCACGGGCCCCAGCCCTGCATGAGGAGTCGCGGCGCAGCCTCCATCCCACGTACCTGCCTGCCCTTCCGCAGCCCCCGGCCCATCAACGCTGGCGGCCAGCCATTCCCCCCCCCTCACCCCATGGCCTCTGCAGCGCAGCCCCGCTCCTGGCCGAGACCACAGCCCAGCCCCCATGCGCCATCACCGCCCCAGAGCCAGAGATAGCCAGCGCGCGCCCAGCACGGGCGCCACATGGGTGGGACAGGATCCCTGCCCTCTAGGGGCTTCTCATCCACAGGAGCCGTGGACTGGATGGGGGGAAGCAGTTGCTTTCCTGTGGAGACCTGGTGAATTGCCCGCGGAGCCTTTGAAACCAGTGCCCAAGGTGGGCTGCGGGCCACGTGCCCACCCTGCCACCACAGCTGGGCTGCTCCAGCCTCTCCCGCCCGCGGTCCCCTCGAGATCCCTCCCTCCTCTTCGACCTCGGTCCCATAAGACATACTCTGTTACCCCACGCAGCAGCCAGCCTTCTAATGGCCCTACACTTGATGCTAGAGCTCAGCTCGGTGTCCCTACCCGCCTGTAAGCGACCCCAGGGCAGCCAGCGCCTCGGCTGCCGTGCACAGGGACAGGTCAAGAGACAGCACTGCGAGGGGTCATGGGGCCGCAGCGCCTAACCCCGCAGGTGGGAGGGGATGCGGCCCGGGAATGGAGCTTCCAAACACCGGGTTTTGCAATGAGGGGACCGGGTGGGGAGCGGCCAGAAAGCCCGCAGCTCTCGGGCGGAGCGTCCCTTTGCCGCTCGCCTTCTGGGCAAATTCATTCATCGCCCGGGCAGCCGAGGCTGCAGCCGAGCTCGCTCACTCCACTCTGGGAGGTGGCCGCCCAACGCCCGAGGAGGCTTGGGAAATGGGCGAAGTGGTCAGACTGGTTTCCGGAGCCGGGCTCGGAATCCACGCGGGCTGGCAGGCGTTGGTGGGGGAGGACTGAACCCCGCCAGCGGCGTCAGAGGCCACCCCAGGACGCTTTGTTTTCCACCCTCCAAGGCGACCCCGTGGGGGTGGGGGTGGGGAACAGCAGGCATCCAGTTGTGGAAACCCAGTCTTCTGTGTGTACCTGCAGGCTGCCCGCTCCCCACCCTGCTGGTGCCCAGCCCCCTCCCGCCGCAGCCCAGTGTTGGCCAAGAGTGCCGGAGGCGGGAGCTCCGGTCCACAGTGAGCCTGGGCTCTGAGCTTGGTGTTTGAAAGAAGTAAGAGGAGGGCAGAGGAGTGTGAAGAAGAGTCCAGCTCTGCCACTAACCTTCTGAACGACCTTGCACCAGTCACCCCCTCCTCCCAGCCTGTTTCCTAATCCCCCACTGTCCCTTCCAGTCAGACAATCATAGGAGTCTAGGTGGACCCGGTGGGTTCAAGGGGAAGGAGGGCGCCACAGCCGGTAGCCATGTGCTCCCATAGGGTTGAGCAGTTCCAAGGAAACTCAATTAGTTGTTGGGGACTGTGGGCATCCCCATCCCACGCCGAGGCGCTGGAGACTCCGGGATGGGAAAATGGAGCCTTCAAATTCCCTACCACGCAGTAGCGTGGCACTGATGGCGTAGGCTGGCAGGCGCCAGGTTCACCCAGGCTCTCTGGGCTGAGGAGGGGGTGCCTCCCCCTCCCACACCCCACACCCCACAAACCCCTAGGTCTAGAAGTCCAGTGCAGGGGCATTGAGGGAAGGAGCCCAGAAAGCTGGGGGAGTGGCGCGAGACAGCACTGCCATCCCAGAAAATGGAGTGCCAAATTTCCCGTTCGCAGCAGCTGCTGGGCAGCTAGGGGGGTCTCGAGAGCCGCCTATGCTGCGGTCTTCTTTGAGGTTCCTCGGTGGGGGGCGTGAGGTTGGCACTACGCGGGGGCCGTGGGGGCTCCTGGATTAGTGACCCCCCCAACCAACCCAATCAGAAGAGAGAAGGAACTCAGAGCTAGAAGAGTGCCCAGCCCTCGTCACCGCCGCGCCCGCGGGGGACCCCCCCTTCCCGCAACCAGGGTGGGCTGCAGCGAGGGCTCGGGTTCAGCCCTGCGACCAGCGTGGAAGGGGGTCGCGGTCGACCCGCCGGGGCTGCGCGAGTGGTCGTCGCACTCGGAGCCCCCTTGGGGCTGGGGGGGGCACACCCGCTCCCCGACAGGGGTGGGGCGAGGGCAGGGGCCCCAGGGCCCCCAGGCCGCCCAGCCCGGGTGGGCTGCAGGGGCCCCCGTGGGCCCGCGCCGGGCTTTGTCTGCGGCAGCTCGGCTTTGGGAAGGCGCCAGCCCGGGTACAAGATGGCGGGGAAAGGGTGGGATCGCGGGCGCTCGCCACGCGGAGCGGCCCCGCTCTGCCTGCATTGCAGCAGGGGGAGGGGTGGCGGCGCCGGCGACCCCGCGCGTCCCCCCCGCCCCCGCTCCGGCCGCTGGCCGACACCCCCGCCGGCGAGCCCGCGCCCCTCGGTCCCCGCCGCCTCTGTCTGGCGGCGGCAGCCTGCGCCTCACTCCGCAGAGCCCCGGCCGCAGCAGCTGCAGAAAATGGCTGCCAAAGCGGCGCCAGTCGCCACGCTGCCACGGGCGGGGGGCGGGCGCCGCAGCCCACCCGCAGCCCCGCTCCCCTTCCCTCGCCAGGGGACTCTCCGCCCGGGCGCCGGGACCCTGGCGGGCACCGGGGGAGCAGGGGCCGGAGCGGGGGCGAGCGAGGAGGGGGAGGGGCGGTTACCTGCCGGCAGAGGGGACGCGGGGTGGGGGGTGGCAGGAGGACAGTGTAGGGAGGACGCGCTCGGTCTGCCCCCCTCCCTGCATGCCCCGAGCCCTCACGAGGTCGCGGCTCCCGGGTGGGGAAATGCTAATGGACTGTTGACCTCCGTGACCGCGTGCCGCCCCCACCCCTGTAGATATCCCCGTCCTCACCCCCACCCCCACCCGGGCGGTGCAGCTGGGCTGGCCCGCCTTGACGCCCCCCGCAGAAAAATGAAAATTAAATTAAAAGCTGTGTGCGTGCCGACTATAAAACGACCCAAGCCCGGAACTCCGCGGAGAAGATCCGGGTGGATCCTCCGGCGCCATGAACTGCAGCGGCGGCGGTAGCTCAGCAGGTGCCGCGCGCCCACCCTCCTCTCCGCAGGGAGCGGCTCCCCCACCCCCCCTCCGCCCAGCCGAGAGCTGCTCGCGCCGCGGAGGCGCCCGCGGCCACCCTGCAGCTCCCCCGCACCCGAGCCCAAGCACACTTCTTTGGGCGCCAAGGGGAGTCCGGGGCTCTGGAGAGGGGCGCCCAGGGCAAGCTGGAGACCCCAGCGCGAACTCAGGACAGGACCGAGGGGCGCACCAGAGCGGGGAGGAAACTACCCCCGGAGTCCCGGGTTTGGGGTTCCTGAGGAATAAACGAAAAGTGCGAACCGAGGGCTCGTGGGTGAGGTCAGACTCCCGAATCGGGACCGCTTGGTGAAGTAGAGAGGGTCCGTAGCCCTCCGTCTCCCAATCCGGAGGAACCCAGGCCCAAAGCGGCCGTGTCGCCGGGGAGAGGTGTGTTTGTAAGTTTGGGGCTTTATTTTTCCCTATCTGCAAGTTTCTCTCTCACCCCTCCCGCCAACCGCGTTCTCGATTCCAGTGATTTCACTACCACTGGCTGGAAAACTCAAATTCAGTAAATAAGAGGGCAGAGACCAGGAGCCAACAGGTCAGGTAAAGGCGTTTCCAGATTTGAGAGCGGCTTCTGCTCTTGGGGTTAAAGAGTAGAGAAGGAGCGCACTTAAGGAGGCACGTCCCTGTGCGGGGAGAAGTCGGAGGACAACTGGGGAGCTGCACCCCCTATCCCCCTGCTGGACGAAGGTATCCATGTACCTAAGCACACAGAAACCTGAGAATGGGGGGTTAATATAAAGGACCTGGCTAACTGGGCGTGGGCAGCCACGGGGCAGGGATGGGCTATGCGGGGGCACTGAGGGGCTGCGCCCAGGCATCCACGGATTTTCCAGTGCTCAGAGAGGTCTCCATGGCACAGGTCCGGCGCGGGGCGCAGACCTAGGCAAACCTTCCGCCCCGAGAGCATCCTCAGTCCCTGCGCAGGAGGGAAACTGCTTTCTGTTAGGCAAAACACCGTGGCAGCATATCTCAGCCAAGGTCAGGGAGGGATACGTGCTGGCACCACGGGCTGCTGCGGCCGCAGACCTTCCTTCCGCAGAAACAGCGAGGAGGAGGCGGCCGAAGCCAACTTGATCCAGCAGGCAGCGCCCTCCCAATCTCGCACCCGCATTCCCTGGCAGTGCCCGTTTCCGCCACCTTCCCCCAGGAGGGGCCAGGTTGAGGGATTTGAGGTTTGGAAGGAAAGGAGGGCGAGGGCAGAGAAGGATGCCCGAGACGAAGCGGAGGTCAGGCAGGTCATTGCGCCCCGTTCCCCATCCCCCACCCGAGCCCGCCTCCTGTGCGACCCCCACCTGCGCGGTGTTCCAGGCGCAGGCTTCCCAGTAGGGGGCATCGCTCCGCGCCTCCGCGAGGCGGCTGCCCTAGAGAGGCGAGCTCGGTCACAGGCGAAGTCCCCAGGGCGCTAGGGTACCCATTGTCTTAGCTTGCCTCTTTGGGTCCCTGGGGAGAGAAGCGAATCCCCAAGGGGGGGGCCTCGGGCCGCAGCCGTGTCGCTAGGAGGACAGGCGCTGCGAAACTGGCGACCGCCGGGGAGGGGTCAACCGGACACCTGTGTGTGCGTGCGCGCGCGTGCGCGCGCCTCTGAGCGTGAGGGAGGGGGCGAGGGGCGCCCCTGGAACGGCGGTGCCTTGGCTGCCTGAGTTTGAGGCGAACGGGAGCCTCATGCCCAGAGGAATAGTGACGTCTTCTGCCTCCGCGGGCTCCCACCCCGCGGGTGGGCCCAGAGCTGGGCACCTGACCTGCATCCCGCAACTACCGCTCCGCTGCATTCTGCCTGGAAACCAGAGCATGGCTCTTTTGGAGCATTTTCCCTTCCGCACGAAGGGTTTTCTTTCTTTTTTTTTTTTTTTTCCCTTCCCCTCAACAATTGGCAGGTTTTTAAAGTAACCTTTAAATGAGACATCGATTTATCATTATTATGATTGCATTCAGAAATTCAGCCCGAAGGGAAACCCCGGGAAATGGTAATTTGGTGGTACCTAGGGCTGTTTGTGGTTTAGCACATCCCTGGCCCCCCAAACGCACATTTCTTGGCAGCTAATTGCTCTGATTACCTTTGGGGCGGGGGAGGTGAGTGTGCGTGTGGGGGGGAGACTCGGACTGCTCCCAGAGCCCCGTGCGTGCACGCAGTGGACCTGATGCTGCGGCGGCTACTGCAGCAGCGACGCACACACACCCGGGTCTCCAGTTCCCCTCCCGCATCCGGGCCTTTCGGCTCCTCAGCCGCCGTCCGCTGGGTTTGGGGAGGGGGGTGCGTGGGGTGTGATGTGGAAGCGTGCGCGGAGGGGACCAGGACAGGCCGAGCGGGAGGAAGAGAATGACAGCGAGGCAGAGGGGGAGGGGGACAACCGCGCGCAGAAAACTTGGGGGAGAGGGTGCAGGCAAAAACGGGGGTAGGCAAGGAGGGGGTGTCGAGGCGAGAGGCGGGGATGCCGGGGGAGAAAGAAAGGGAGGGGGCGGGGAGCGGGCGGGGAGCGGGCGGGGGCGGCTGGCTCGTTTCCACTCGTGAGAGCCGGTTGCTGAGAGACGCGCAGGCCAATGAGCGCGCACCAGCTCAGCCCGGCGCCCGCCGCGTGCCCTTATATGGTGAGGCCGCTCGGCGGGCGCTCGCGCACATCGCCATATAAGGGCAGGAACCTAAATACAGGCTATACCTTGTTCTCTGCTCGCCCGGCCGCGGCCCCGGCGATCGATGAGCGCGCCGCCGAGCGGGCTGCGGCGCGCGGGCTCCGAGCGCGGGCGGGAGAGGGCCGCGGCGGCCAGGCGGCCGGGCCAGATGTGGTCGGCGTAATGGCAGCTCGGGCCAGCTGTGGCGCTCGGAAGGAGTCGCCCGCCGCCGCGAGGCAGCCTCCTTCTTTCCTCCCGTCCCCCCTTCCCCCCTCACTGTTTCCGAGGTGCAAATGCAAATGAACTGGGATTGAAATCTAATTGCTTTTGTTTAAAAAAAAATAATGTGAGCGAGTCTGTATTGAGTCTGAGCAAAGGCCCAGAATCCCGAAACCGAGTCCAACGTCCGGGGGCGGAGGTTGGGGAGGAAAGAGAACTGGACTGTGATTTGGCGTTGGGGTCCTCCAGCTGTCTCCTGAGGCCTGGCCAATCGTGCAGTCATCTGAGATCCCGCGCCCCATTTCTCCGATCCCCTCGGCGCCAGGCCTGGCCAAGGTCCCAGGCCGGGGCTCGAGGGTTGGGTGCTGCGTGGGGCCGGGACGGTGGGGAGGCCAGGAGCGGTGGCGATGAGGACCCACGGGATCGGTGCCCGCGCCGGTGCGGGAAGCCTGGAGACTGTCGGGCGGTGAGAGAGAGAGAGGGAGGTGAGAGGCGTCGCTGTCATCTCTCTCCGCTGTCCCTGCTCCCTGATGTCAGGCTGGGTGTGGCCCGCAGTGACCAGCCCGACAGGTCCCTGATCCAGCTACTGGATCAGGGGCCCGTTAGGCGAGATCAGACCACTGAGAGTGGGAGGGGCTGCAGGAGGTCTCTTTGAGTGGAGAGGTTGGCGCAGGGTGGAGCTCCTGGACAGCCCATCAACCTCTGCCATCCAGGCTCCTGCCTGTGCGGGAGACCTGAGTCTTGTCTCCAGCAGGTTGCTTGTCTTCCTCCTCCCCACTTCTGGCCAGTCCCCTCACCCATCAGGAGAGGGGTTTTAACCTCCTCCTGGTCACAGGAGTGGCCCCTGGTCAAGAAGAGGAAGGAGGAGCCTCAGTCTGGGACCTGTCCCGTGCTGATGCAGTGTCCTCCTCCCACCCCCGGGCCTGGGCAGCACAGCTTTCCGTTGTGGATGAATGTTGTTGGAAATCCCAAATAGCCCACCCAGTACCCCCCCACACCCACACACCATGTTTGGGGCTAAGGCCTTTCTCTCCCACCGTTTGCAGTGGGCATGGGAGACTCCCAGAGACCCCTGGCTCACCAGCAGGGTGATGATCCTGGAGAAGTGAATGCACCTGGATCAGTGGCCTCTGGAGCCTGAGAGAACCCTTGCCCGGCACACGCTCCACAGGTGCCTCACATCCCCCTCTCTGGTCAGTTGGGAGTGGGACTGCATTGACCTGCCTTGGCTTTCCCCGTGCCTGGAGATGCCACGGAGAGAAACTCTCCCTTCTGAAGAGGCCATTTCCAGTAGCATGATGCCACCTATAGAATGTACCTGGAATTAGTCCGAGCTGCAGCGATGCCTCCAGCAGCGTGGTGCTGGTGAGGGAGCCGGAGGGAAGATAATGCCCTCTGTTGTCCTTAACCAAGGTTGGGGAGGAGAAAGGATTGGAGAAGTGGTCCGGGCACCCAGTCCTTCCTCCAGGACTCTTTCTCTTGCCTTCCTGGATCCCCTAGCTAGGTGTTCAGTAATTCTGCGCCTGGCATCATCGTTGGGGAAACTGAAACTGATACTGGCACAGCTGGGACAGGAATGCACCTGCTCTCGGTAGGAGTCCCCATGCTTTCCAGACAGTCTCACCCTCCAGGGTTTTTGTGTGCTGGCTGAGGTGATGGACCAGTGGTCAGCTATCCATGGTTAACAAGTATTTTCTAAAGGTTCCAGAATCCCAATAACCCTGCCTGAACGACCCCACATGTATGGAATGTGGAGACTAGACACTGCTTTAAGGCTAGCTGGCTTCGAATGATCATTTTCTAGGGAGAAGCTGAAATCAGGAGAAAGAAACTGACTTGCCCAAGGTAACTCAGCTAGCCAGGAAAGAGCAAGCTCAGAGCTGGACCCAGACCTTTTAATTCCCAATCCCCCGGTTTCTGGATTATGCAGATGCATCTCAATGGTAGCCTGGGCACAGCCTTTCTTATCAGCATGGCTTAGGAGCCCAGGCGCCCCGCAGCAGGTGCATGGAGGGAGTCCGCGGTGGCAGCCTAACTGGCTGTTCCAGCGCTTGGAACTGACAGTCATTGATGGCAGCCAGTCACTCTGTCAGGGCGATTGGGAAGGATGGGGACTAGAGACAGGAAAACTCTGTCAGATTCTGGCTCCAGGCTGCTGGGGTGCTGGTCTTGCCAGAATCTAGGCAGTCCAAGAACCAGTGACAAGCCCCCCATCCCGGCTCTCTCATGCCAAACCCCACAACTCAGAGCAGCAGCAAGGCCATACCCGCTTCCCTGTGGAGCCTGGTTCCACACCAGGGAGAGCGACCCCAGAATCTCCTCTTAGGCCCTCAACTCCTGGGTGACAGACTTAGGTCCAGCCCTGTCCTGTGGCTGAACTTGGTCACTGTCAAGTTACTTAAGCTCTCTGAGCTGGTTTCCCCATCTTCAGATGTAGTTAATAAAGCCTCCCTCTAAGGGCTGTGATGAGGAGTAGAAGTGACGGGTATGGGATGCATCCAGTACAGAGCTTGCCATGGAGCCCTTGCACAGTGGATGGTAGCTGCACCTGTCCACTCCCACTGATTCCAGCAGATCCTCTTGTGCCGGGCTGAGCACCAGGCTCTGGGATACAAATGACCGTAAAACATCGTGTACATTTGATCCACATAGAAATAGGTACTCGCAAACCCTCCCCAGCAGGCTCCCCTGGGCAGTCGTCTGGTGGATATCAGCTCCAGCCTCCTCCCTATCCTCCCGAAAATTCCTCCTGTCAGCCTCTCCTGCTTCTGCATGGCTCCACCCTCACCCTGCCCCACCCCTTGCTGCCTCCCAGGACCCAGCATTCTACCTCTAGGCTGGCTTCCCTAGCATCCTTCCCTCCAGGAATAGTCGCTGCCTGCACCACAGAGGCTGGAAGAAGTAGTGCCTTACTCTAGGAATCAGCCTGGGACCCTTTCCTCATCTTGGAAAAACAGCAGTGTGTGTGTGTGTGTGTGTGTGTGTGTGTGTGTGTGTGTGTGTGTGTAGTATGGAGTCCTGCTTTCCCACAACTCAAAATCCTCTCTATGTGAGTCCATTACAGGTGCCGGTCAAGCAAACAAAATGGGAAAGAATTTGACCATTTGGCAGGTGGGAATACTGATTTTCCAGAGAAGAATCTGATCTTGCAATGTGCAAGCCCTGGAGGGGCTTCCCTGGATTCCTCTGAACTTGGAACAGGGGCGAGGCAGGGTTGAGAGCCTCAGCGGGAGAGGACACCGGGGTTAGCCCACAGGCGCTCAGTCCCTGAGGGACGGTGGATAGGGAGAGGAAGAAGCTAAGTCTGCGGCTCAGATCCATTTCCCCCAAGGTGTCTCTCTTCCATTTCCGCACCCTTCCTCCCCTTCTCTTCCCCCACGCTTGTTCGTGGCACACCCTCTCCTTCCGACTCGCATCCCCGCGTGGCCACCAGCTCACCCCCAATCCCGGGCGCTGCTGAGTGGTGCGGGCGCGGGTAAAGCCCCGCTGGACCCCGCGGTCCCCCGTGCCCACTGCGCCCACCCTCTGCATTTCATCTGGACAGGAGCGCGCGGCCCGAGCGGGGACAAGTGGGCGGCGAACTTTTCGCCTGGCCGGACTCAGGGATTTGCTCTTAGAAATTCCCGACTCAGGGAGGAGAGCTTCCCACCCGCCGCCCCGCACCCGGGCCGCGCCGCACGGGGGCCTGCGATGGCGGCTCCAGGGCCCCAAGCCTGCACCTCGCACCCCCAGCCCGCCTGCGCCCTTCCGGCCGCTACCGCAGCGCCCCCTTCCGCGTGGGCTGTTCTGTGTTCGCGGCGCTCAGGGGCCCAGCTGGCTCCCGCTCTGGGGCAAACGAAGCCGTTCCTCCAGCCCTTGCAGGCCCGGCGGCGCCCCCCGCAGGAGGAGAGGCTGCTTGCGGGCCCAAGAGGTCTAACCTCCCCTCCTCGCTTGGGGGCAGGCGGGAATGGGGAGTAGAGCTCTGGGAGTCACCACCCGGAGGCTGCTAGAACATCCGGAGCGGGCGGGAGAACGAGGTCGGCTGGGGACCTTCTCCTGCAAACTTAAGAGCTTTCGGAAGCTTACAAGTGACAACGCCTTGCAATGCGCTTAGCTGGCGCCTTCCTCTACTCTTCATTCCGTGTCCTCCCTAGTCTCCGAAAAGGAGAAACTGAGGCTGGGACTGTGACGGGGAGGCCTGGGATCGCAACTCCCCTGCGTTCTGCAGCTAGGAAAAGTCTCGGGGGCGGCCCGAATATCTTTGCTCGGGCATTCTAGGGGTGGCCTTCCCCCCAGGGAAGAAGCTGTGGTCGCTCCCACATCGCTGGAAAGAACAGGATACCTCTGAGGTCGGTCTGCACCACCTGGGAAGGCGTGAAGAAGTCAGGATAGAAACGGCATCTAAAAGGAAGCATGAATGCACACAGAAGGAGACGGAGCGAGGACTCCCTGTCCCACTCCAGCAGCCCCCAGTCTCCAGAGACAGCCACTCCTGCACCCCCCCCCCCCAGTCCCTCCTTCCTGCTGAAATGGCCAGTCCTTCCCCGGTGGGACTAATTCTCTGCCCGTTTTCCCCTCCTGTCGGCCCATCTCTGCAGGTTGCTCCACCTCAAAGCAATTCCTAATCTACTTTGCTCCTACAACCCTGATTTTGAAAGGAACTTAAGAATTATTTTATAAGAAGTGACTGCGATGGTGGCATCTTGGTGGCAAGCCTGAGTCGCCACCACCTCCTTAATAAACATAAAACGTGCATCTTTTGGGAAGAGATAGGGAGTTCTTGTCCGCAGCAGGATGCGGGGTCATGGGCGGGTCTCCCGCCCTTTTGCGCTGTGCTCCTTCTCTGCACTGTCTACTGGGGGAGGGGAGACAGTGGCCTCTTCGGGCACTAGCTCTGCAGCAAAGATCTTCCGGAGCCCAGAATCGCCCTGAAAGTAGCCCCGCGATCACAATTCTGGTACAAATTCATTTACCATATTTATTTGTGGATTTTCTCCCTCCCACTCTTCATATTAAAAAGGATCAAAAAGATTTTTTAATGTATAAAAGATGTTTCCTCCACATAATGCCCTCTCCACCACCCACACACCCCCATTTTTTTCCCCTGCTTTGAATTCAAAGACTTCTGCCCCAGTCAGCAGGGCGACAATCTCAGAGCAAGGAAGTGCTTCCTCTGATCTGTCCAAAGTGTGGGGAACTGAATTCTGGTGGGACCAGACCAGAGGCCCAGAGTACTGGTTGGCCAGGCACCTCCTTAATCCATAGCGGCCGGGGTCTACCTTCTCCCCCGCTTTACCTTCAAAGTCTGCCTCCAATACCCCCCTCCACAGTCATGCTGACTCTGTTTCTGGAGCCACCCAACCTCCCATGACGAGTGGAGGGATAGATTGAGTGTCCTTGGCGGCTCTCACAGTGGCTCAGCCCTTCACCCGTTTGGCCAAAAAAGTAGCAAAACTCCAAGGCTGACACTAGAAAAATAATAGAAACTCAGCCTTTAATTACCACTACTCTAAACTTCAACTCTCCCCGGCCCAGGTCAAGAACCCCACACTCTCCACAAAATCAGGTTTTCTTGCTTTAAGCCTCTGTTTGCTGGATCTCAA
Organism: Ursus americanus; assembly: GCF_024610735.1. Lineage (NCBI taxonomy): Eukaryota > Metazoa > Chordata > Mammalia > Carnivora > Ursidae > Ursus > Ursus americanus. The sequence goes on from NC_142149.1 coordinate 2,670,060, forward strand.
GGACTAGCTGAAGAAAAGAAAATTAATTTTGCCTCTGATTGCTGTGTTATTCTAGATAAGCCATTATTATGCAAATGAGGGAGTGCGGCTTTCAAGATGAATAAGAACGGTTCCGGGTAGCGGCGCAGGACAGCCCCAGATGTTTGCATAATTACTGGTGCCCCAACTTCGAGAGTGCAAAATGTCAAGGGAGGAAGTTGTGCGGGTAAATACGGTACCACGTTCCCTGAATTTGATTTCCTAGAGAAGGGCGGGGAAGCGGGTCTGAGGCATTCATCTGCAGAGAGGAAAGGCGTCCGGGCTCTCCCGCTAGGCTGTCCCGGCCCGAGTGGCCGTCTGCGCTTTGCCCCGGGGGCTGAGCCAGCCCGCGGCCGAGGGCAGCCGGGGAGACCTGGGTCTCGCCCGGGCAGTGAGGCGCTTGCGCGGGGACGGAGCCGCCGCTGGCCGCGCGCTTTCCGGCAGCCCCGGAACCGGCAACGCGGCTTCTGGGCGTGCGCGGAGCCGGCGCGCTCTGGTCGCAGCGCCTCGACGCCCGCCCGGCTTTGTCCGGCCCCGGACAGCGTCCCCCCGCCCCGGGGCAAAGGCTGGGGGTGCACCGCGGGAGCCCCGGCGCGGGGCTGCAAGGAGAGGCACCGATCCGGACCGAGGACGCCCAGTTCCGCTGCGGTCCATCAGAGAGAAGGCGGGACCCACGCGGGCACTGCCGCGTTTTCTCCGTCGAATCACGACGTCTACCCCCGGGGTTTGCCGCTCACCCACCGCAGTCCCCGCTCTGCCCAGTCCCGCGGAGGGAGGCGCGCCAGCAGACGCCTCTGCTCCCCCAGGTTGCTCGGGAGATCCCCAACTTGTGCCTCCTCGAATGACCCGGCATTCCGCCCCTCGGTTTTTCTGACCTCTAAAAGGGGAGGCTGGACTGGGGCTCTTTTCAGCGTAGACAACCAAATAAGGAGTGGCACTGGCTGAGGGACCTCCAGTTTGGAACTCCTTGAGGTCCCCGGAGTCCCAGGAAAAAGTCACTTCAATTCCTTCCGCTTGGGGGCGAGGTAGGAAGCGAGAAAGAACGTGAAGCTCCAGACGGAGTCCCAGGCGTCCCCACAACTTCCCCAGGGCGGAGAGAGCCCGTTGTGTGTGTGTGGGGGGGGTGGAGAGGAGGAGGCGGTGACCAGCGGACTAGCAAGTCTGGCTACCGAAGTGCCAACTCTGGCGGAACCCGGGTTCAAGGGAGGCAGGAGACCTCACTGAGCCCAGGCTCTGGTGCCGGTAATCCTCGGCCGGCCAGCCTCGCCTCGGTGTCTTCCCTTGGGAGGGTGCGTGCTCCCTGCCTCCCGGATGGGTAGGGTCAGGAGAGGGGAGGGGGCGTACAGGGACCGTGTGCCGCGTAACGGCGAGGCCAGCTACGTCTCCGTGCACACAGAATCCGGGGTCAGACTCGCCACCTGGGGCATCCTGAATCACAGGCTGCTGTCAATGGGTCGAGCCGTCAGTGCCAGCGCGGACGCAGCAGCAGAGTGCACGCGCTCGGGACCTCCCAGGCCAAGAGACTTCGGGTAGTGCTCTCCTCTTGGATGGGGCTCCAAAGCCTTGACCCCTAAGCCACCCACCTGTCTCAGGCTGCTCTGCCGCCACACGCCGCCGCCCTCCTGCCTCTCGCAGTCTTGCCCCGCTGCGCCTAGACCGTCCGGTCTGAACCCCTTCTACAGGAGCGGCGGGAACCCAACGCCCGGACCCACCCGCCCCCCGTATGGCTTCCACCCCTGGAGACCGGTACAGGGGGTGCAGCCGCTCGGCTTTCCCGCCCACCTCAGAGCCATCTCTCCCGTGCACCCCACCGGCCAAGGGTGCCTCCTGGCTCCCGGAGCTGGATTTCGCAAGTAGCACCAGGCGATCTTCTGGAGAGGATTTGGGGGGGGCCCACCCTGCGGCGCACAGGAGCGCATGCGTGCGAGCTCTGGCGCTGTGCGCGTGCTTCCGCCTCCAGGCACCCGCAGTGTGCCTGGCCTCCACACTGCGAGGGGCCTCGGGTGCGGTTCTCAGGGAGCCCCCTTGGTGGGATGCGTCCTGGAGCAGGTGCCCTAAGGGGCCAGTCTACACTGTCTGAGGGGTACACAGTCAGTTTTCCCCAAAGGGCCGATGAGCACCCAGCTCCCTCTTCGTGTGTGCCCCTCACGGGAAGTTAGGGACAGCTCAGGCTGACCCTGTGTGTGTGGGGGGGTGTCACCTAAACCAGACTCACCGGTTCCTATTAATTTGACCTGGTCCCACAGCACCAATAATAGCAAAAACCTTAACTAATAATGTCAGCGTTTACCTGTGCCTGACAATGAACGCTCCTATCCACCCTGTGGGGTAGGCATGTGAATACTCTCTTGTTTTTTATAGTTAGGGTAACTGAAGTACAGAGTGGTTAAGTAACTTGCACAAGGGCACACGCCTAGTAAGCGGATTTGAATCCAGGCAGGCTGGCCCTAGAGCCCACAATTTTAGCCACCGTGCTCTATGATGAAGGGAAAACAAAGACCTCCGCCAACATCTAGCCTGGAGCCCAGTTGACTGGGCTGCTAGAACTCCTTCCCACTTCTGTTGTTCCAGTCTCATCTTTTTTGCTAAGGTCCCAGAGCAGTATCCCTACTTAGCAGGACGAGGCTGCTGATTCTGGTGATGAGACCCCTGGCTTCATCTATGGCCACCCCAGGAGGTTCCATGGGCTCTTTCTTAACTTAAATTCTTTCCTTAAGCCCTGGAGGAGTTGAAATGTCCAGAGGGTCCAAAGCCCTGATGTGGAGTATTAGACTTAGGACCTCTCAAGCAGAACACCTGCTGTGTGCTCCTGGGCAGCTTACTTGGCCTCACTGTGCCTCAGTGTGCCTCATCTGTAAGATGGGAACAATGGACTTGATCTTCCCCGGTTGTTAGGAATCTTAACTGGTATCCTCCCCATGCCACACAACAAGTGTTCAAGGGATGCCACCTGCCTCTGAGTGGCCGCTGTTCCTCCTATGGAGGGAGCATCAGGGGGCTTGATTTCACCTCCTGTGCTTTTGGGGGGCCAAACTCAAAGGTTATGTGGCTCCTCAGGTATGTGCAGGCTTGTGGGTAATTCTCGGAACATGGTCAGCCCCCCTCTTATCCTGTGCCGCGTGTTCTAGCGTTTCTCTAACAAGGATGGTCTGAAGGTCTACGAGGGAGGAGAAAGTGGGACAAAGGGGTGGCACTTCCTGCTTCCCCTTCCTGCTCCGGGGAGTTCACGGGAAGTAGGGACAGCTCAGGCCGACGCCCGGCAGCCTCACCTCCAGTCATTGGCCAGCGTGTCCCGTCCGGTTGTCAGGACCTCTCTCAGGGGGTTGGGTCACCCCTGCAGCTTCCCCCAGTAGCAGGATATCAGTGCCGTGCAGGTTCAGGCCCTGGCTTGGGCGTGGGGGAGACAGAGGCTAAAGATGCCCGTCAGATTCTGGGGCCACGGAAAGTAAGCCCCCGGTCCCTGTTGCGGCACATGAGACCACATCCCACCCGGCCATGCTTCAGAGCCACCCGTGCTCGCTTCAGAGCTGGCCCCACCATTGTTCCTGAAGGGAACGATTGGGTTCCAAATCCGCCCGCGTCGTGGCCAAGACCAGGCAGATCCGACGCCCGCCAAGCCGCGGAGCTGAACTGCTCCCAGTGAACGAGCTGAGGCCCGGCCTCACCCTCCAGCTAGAGGACGCGCTCGGGCTTGCTGGTCTGGCCGGCAACCCAGGAGCCAAGCGCCTTGCCCAGCTTTCTCCTCCCCTTCCTTCCCTCGGACCCCGCCAGCCTCGGGCCTCCCTCCCCGGACATCGAGTCCATTGGCAGCGGGCACAGGGAGGCCTAAGATGTCCCCTGGCCCTGGGGTGGCCTCCAGGCTCAAATGAGACTGTGACGTGGAGTGTGGTGTGGGAGCACCTTCCAGAAACTGGGGCGGATGGCTAGGCTGGCTCTCAGGTGTGGGGAGCAGGCTAGAGGTCCTTTGTCGGAATGGACAGTGGGACTGTATGCCCAGGTCACCAAAAGCAGTGCAGAATTGGGCAAGAGACCCAGGGGTTGGGGAAGCAGGTGTCCCGAGGTGGGCGGGCGCCTGTGTTTCCGTAAACAAAGGAACAGGGCAGCTCATCTCAGAAACTAGGGGTTGAGGGAAGGCTGCTAAGAGAATCGCCGACAATTTCCTTCATAAAAATGCGATCTGAGAGCATTTGATTTCCACTTTCACTCCCCCTTGCCCCCCGCCCCAACACAAGCACTGTCTCCAAAGACACTCAAATTGCAGCCATATGGGGCTAAAGTAATAGGAAGCAGTTACCTTATTTACTGCAGAGGCTGCGCACTCCAACCTGACAGCCGCAGCCTAGGGCAGCGGAGAAGTGGAATTAAAAGCAGAGGGTTCTTGTTCTTTGAAACTTTGTTTTGTTTACTCCCAGGAGTGCACACGGGAAAAGCAATTATCTAACTTTGAAAGAGGAAAGTAGTTGTGTGGAGGAAAGAAGGTAGGTGGCGAAAGTTGAATGATTCAGGAAGGGACATTCGGTAAAAAAGTGGGGACTAGGTTCCCTGTTCTCCTGGTTTCTAAGACAGTGGCACCAGCTGACCAGTTTGAAAGAACCCTTGCCCGCTCTGCCAGAATGACCCCTCCACAGCCCCCATGGCTACTGCCCTCTCCTGGCACATACAGGCATCCTCAGTGCCCACCAGGGAGGCCCCAGCTCTGGGTCCTGCCCCACTACAAGACCATTTCTCAGACTGATACCTCTCAGTCTTCAAACCTTCCCGGAGCTGAGGTCGCTCAGCGACCCGTTTTTCCACTCTCTGCAACCTTGGGGGTTTGCTTTGATTGGGAGGCAAGAGTGAGTGTGCTGATGAAAAGAACGGGACTCAGTCTGGTCTCAGGTTATTCTGTATCTCTTGTTCCCTCTGGGCTGAGTTCTGTCTTTGCTGTGGGCTCTGCAGGAACAATTCCCGATGTTTGCAAACTCAGACACCTCGCAAGCGATAATTTTGTTCAGAACAAGAGTTTTCACTACCGGGCATAAAGAAAGGCAGAAAGGTGCAGCAAGAAAGCAAGGGGAACATTTCTCAGTACCCCCCCAGAGGAGGGGACTGTGCATAGCCACACCAGGGTTTGCATTTCCCCACTTCAAGCTCCCAAGGCATGTAGGCAAAGAAGGAAAAGAGAGAGAGAGAAAGGGAGGGAGGGATGAAAGGAGAGAGAAGGAAGGGGAAAGGAAGGTAGGAAAGCAAGGAAGGAAGAAAGGAAGGGAAGGATGGAAAGGAAGGAAGGGATGAAGGAAGGAAAAGAAAAAAGAAGGAAAGAAGAGAAACCCTGGGAGGGAGGAGGAACACTAACTTTTTCAGCATGAAACTGAAACCATCGACCTCTGCACGCCTGGAGCAAGCTCCGGGTCTGTGAAGGCACCCAACGCAAACACAACTCCCTGGGACAGGGCTCCAGAAACCCTATCTGAAGGGAAACCGCCACTCATTGCGGGCGCAGGCAGCCTCCGAGGGGTGGGGGGAGGGCGGGAGGCGAGGCGGGTCTGGTCCTTCGGCTGCTCGGCTTAGGCTCCCCTCCGGCCTCCAAGGTGGCCCTCGATCCTCCTCCGGCGGCTGGTGCGGGGCCAGGGCAGTCCGGCAGCATCGCCCACGGCAGCCGGCGGATTCCAAGAGGGGGCAGGCGGGGCATGCAGTGCGACCCGGGCCCGGGGCGGAGGGTGGGCTTTCTCTGGGCGGGGAAACCAGACACTTATAGGCGGCTGAGGCCGACTTTATTTTTACTGCCCAAACTGTTGGAAAGTATTTAAGCTTAAACAGAAACAGCTGTATCGCTGGCACCGGCCAACGAAACCATTTGTTACCGGGAATGACTTTTTATGATTAAGGACACGGCCGTCGGCGGCCTCTCGCGGGCGGCCCGCGCGGGTCGGCGGGGCGATCTGGCCGTCGCCAACTCGCTGTTCGTTAAGACAGAACGGCCAGAGATGGGGCTGTTCACCCAGCGCCCACCTTGTAAAGTTTGGGAGCAAGGCCAAAACCTGGAACCCCGCGTTTCCAGGGGCGGGGGCGGGGAGTGAGAGGGAAGGTGGGCTCGGAGCCGCGCCTGTCCCGCTAGCCCAGGACCGCCTCGCGCCCGCCGCCCGCCGCGCACCTAACTTTGGACAGGAGGCCAGTTTTCCGCTCTGGGCTTCCTGTCCTTTCGAGTCAGACTCCTTGGCTCGCCTTCTCTCTCTCTCTTTCTCGTTCTCTCTCTCTCTTTCCCCCTATTCTCCCACCCTATCCCTCGACAAGGGAAATCGCTTCCAGTCAAGTTTATTACCGATGTTTTAACTAAATCGTGGTTTCCAAGGAGTGGGTGCTGTGACTTGCAGCTTGGGCGGTAAGAGAAAAGGGTCGGGGGGAGCTGGGCCTTGCTTTAGGCTGTCACCGCCGCCGCCCCAGCCAAGGGTCACCGCGAGCTGAGCAAAAGCGTCTGTGCGTGCGTGTGTGTGCGCACGCAAGGCATCCGTGGCCCGGTCCTCGCCCCCGGTTCCTGGACCTGCTATCTTCGCCCGTGAGCCCCTGTCCCTCAAGCAGCACTGGACTCCGCGACACCCCCTCCCACTTCCCGCTCGGGGTTCTCTGGCCGAGTGTCTGCTGCGCCCGTCGGGAAGAGCCGTGGACAGGAAGTGCACAGCACAGGCCCCGCAGGTCGCCTGGGCCCTCGGGGAGCGGGACGCCCCCATAGTCACTCGTCCCAACCTCAGCCAAGCTCCAGGCTCTGCCTTGGTGGTCGTGCATGCCCTCCCCCAACACACCCAGACTCCGGGCAAAGGGTTGGGGCTGGCGACGTGCGGGGCCGGGGCCTGGCGGGGACAAGCAGCACGGACTGGCGGCAGGGGCAGGTGGCTGCGGGCATCGCGGACGGCTCCGGGGCTGGAAGAAGGCGCTCGACGTCCCCCGCGGGGTCCTGGGGCGCGGGAAGGCTGGGGCGGGAACAGCGGGTGCCCACTAGGTCTGCATTCGGCTTCCGAGCTGGGAGCGAGCGCTGGAGCCCAGCTCGACTCGCAGGGCCCGGAGGGTGGCCGAGGGCAGGGCTGCGCGACAGGAGACAGAGACACAGGCACATTGATTTGTTAGCGGGATGGGGCTGGCGGTGGTGGGGGAGGCCGTTGTCATGGAGACTGAGGGTCGGGTGTGGGGAAGCGGGGAGCAGGCCAGGAGGGGAGCGGGTCCAGGTCGCGAGGTTGGCTTTCGGGGTACCGGTGCGGCCCGCTGCGCCCCAGCACCTGTGCATTGTGCATTGTGCTGCGCGGGCGGCGGCTTGGGGGGGAGGGGAGGGCGCGACTCCGGGCGGTGGGGGTGGGGCGGCAGGGGTCTGCCGAGGGGGCGGGGCCTGGCTGACACCACCACGGGGGTCCCAGCGAGAGCCCTGGGGGACGCTGAGCACCGGAGAGACAACTTGGTGGCGGGGGAGGGGGCCCCAGCGAGGACAGAGGGTTGACGGCCCCCTCGGCAGCCCCGCAGACTGACAGCGGCCGAGCCCGCCCTCCCCGCTATGTCACTTCCGGCGGCGGCCCCCACCCCCTCGCGCTCTGTCTCTGGAGTAGCCTCGGACTCCGCCCCCTGGCGATTGGAACGCGGGTCACGTAGCAACGCGGGGGAGAAAGGGAGAGGGGCGTGGCCCGGAGCTCGCCCAATCAGCACGCAGGGGCGCAGGCCCCAGCCGCTCCGCTTTAGCAACGTCGTTAGCAACACGTGGGGTCGGAGGAAGCGCGGGGCGGGAGGGGAGGGGGGAGCGGGCGCGCGGGAGGGGGAGGAGAACTGACGTCAGCGGGAGAGTATTATGGTCTGTCGTGCGCTGGCTGCTGCTTTTCTGCTCCTGGAAGCGGCCAAGGGGGGAAGCGGCGAGTCAACATGGAGCTTTCAGCGGTGGGGGAGCGGGTGTTCGCGGCCGAAGCCCTCCTGAAGCGGCGCATACGGAAAGTAGGTACCTCCGGGCCTCGGACCGAGGCTGGCCGAGCCCTCCCCTCCCGGCCTGGGTTCCCTCCCCCTGCTGCAGCCCAGCTTCCCTTCCCCCAGGTCCCAGCAGCGGCCGCGGCCGTGGCGGCGGCGGCGGCGGCTCTGAGCCCAAGCGCCTTCCTTAGACTTGCAGCGATGCACAGATTGCATGGGTGGGGGGCGGGGTGGGGGGGGGTGAATGCCGGTGCATGCACTTTGTGCAGCGTTTCGTGCAGGGGTGGTGCAGCGAGCGCGTGCCTTTCGCGATGGGATTTCGCGCATTCATTCGGTGCATGCATTTTTTGCATGTATTTCTTGTGTCCTCGTCGTGCATTTCTCCCCTTGCACACACACATTTTCCCCTTTGCATCCGCAGGGACGCATGGAATACCTCGTGAAATGGAAGGGCTGGTCGCAGAAGTAAGTAGGTTATATGCAATTCTCAACCCCAGACTGTTGTTCGGGAGGTTTCTTTCTTCCTCTTTTTCCCTTTACGTTGAAATACAACACAATGCAACAAGAAAAGTTAGACACGCGCGCACACACACACACACACACACACCCGCCGCTCTTTCCCTGTTCCCGGGACTGACGCCCACTTCTTCCTGATTCCCTCTAGGTACAGCACATGGGAACCCGAAGAAAACATTCTGGACGCTCGCCTGCTCGCAGCCTTTGAGGAAAGGTACAGGCCCTTTCAAGCCTCAGACTTTCACTTAGGGACACGGGTCCAGCCTGGACTGGAGTCCCACTAGATTCTTTACTCACACACCCCCTTTTCTTTCTCCTTCCTGTCTCTAGGGAACGGGAGATGGAGCTCTATGGCCCCAAAAAGCGAGGACCCAAACCCAAAACCTTCCTCCTCAAGGTAAGATGGCAGTGCCCAGTGGTGGGCAGCAATGTTGGAGTGTGAGTTTTTTGGGAAGGGGTCCCTGAGGCCTTATGGACCTTTGGGGTGTCCACTCATGTTGCTTATTTATAATGTAGGAAGGAGTCCCCAGACAGGCTGTCACCAGGTCAGTGGCAGCGCCAAGGGGTGTCTTGGGGACAGGGGCTGAGCCACACTAGAACTGTGCCCACAGCCATCCCGAATAGACATATAATCCAGTACCAGCAGGCAGTGTGCTTGCTGCAAATGGCTGCTTCCAGACGATTCTCTACCACTTCCCCCAGACTGCTGCCCCTAAGCCCCACCCCCACCCATATAGAAATTCTGAGGCATCAGAGGGTGAAGCAGGGAGGCCCCCCGCTGGGGGAGGAGCCCTGGAGGGTAGTGGGCCTTGCTCTGCTTTTGACATGCCTTCTCTCCTGCAGGCCCAGGCCAAGGCAAAGGCCAAAACCTACGAGTTCCGAAGTGACTCGGCCCGGGGCATCCGGATCCCCTACCCTGGACGCTCCCCCCAGGACCTGGCTTCTACTTCCCGAGCCCGTGAGGGCCTTCGGAACATGGGTCTGTCCCCGCCAGGAAGCAGCAGCAGCACTAGCAGCACCTGCCGAGTGGAGCCCCCTCGGGACCGGGACCGAGAGCGGGAGAGGGAGCGCGAGCGGGAGCGGGAGCGCGAGCGGGAGCGGGGTGCCAGCCGCACGGATGACAAACCCAGCTCACCCGGAGACAGCTCCAAGAAGCGAGGCCCCAAGCCCCGGAAGGAGCTCCTGGACCCCTCGCAGAGGCCCTTGGGAGAAGCCAGTGATGGCCTCGGAGATTACCTCAAGGGCAGGAAGCTGGACGAGGCCCCTTCCGGGGCAGGAAAGTTCCCAGCTGGCCACAGCGTGATCCAGCTGGCCCGGAGGCAGGACTCGGACCTGGCTCAGTGCGGTGTGGCCAGCCCCAGCCCCGCGGAGGCCACAGGGAAGCTGGCCGTGGACACCTTTCCGGCCAGGGTCATAAAGCACAGGGCCACCTTCCTGGAGGCCAGAGGCCAGGGCACCCTGGACCCAGGTGGCCCCCGGGTCCGACATGGCTCAGGCACCCCTGGCTCTGTGGGGGGCTTGTATCGGGACATGGGGGCCCAGGGGGGAAGGCCCTCCCTCATCGCCAGGATCCCAGTGGCCAGAATCCTGGGGGACCCAGAGGAAGAGTCCTGGAGTCCCTCTCTGACCAACCTGGAGAAGGTGGTGGTCACCGACGTGACCTCAAACTTTTTGACCGTCACCATTAAGGAAAGTAACACGGACCAAGGCTTTTTTAAAGAGAAAAGATGAATTGCTGGGTGGGTGATCCCAGGACGAGAGAGCAGGAGAGAGAGTGGGAGCGCAAACTTGGCATAATGCTTTTTATTTCTGGGTGGGAGGCGGCCTTCCGGCTGGTCCTGTCCCTAACTTCACACACCCAGCCCTCTCCATTCCTCCCCCCCTCAGTTTTGGTCGGAAAGATTATCTCTAGAGTTATATTTTCTATTAGATGTAAATATGTTATTTAAGAAAAAATATCTAAATATATATATTTCAACTCTTGAAGTTGTTTTATTTAAACAAGGAAAGAGAGAGAGAGAGAGACTCAGTGTGGTTCAGTTGGGGCAGACGGGCTGAGTCGCCGCCCCTCAGCCACCCGGGGCACTGAGGAGGTTGGGGACTTGGGTACAGGACCTCTGATGGTGTCTGGAGGGACTCAGCCTACCCACCTCACCCCTCCTCCCTTTTCCCACAGCCCCATGGCAGACCCCTGGAACCAAGGCAGGACCCGGATTTTTTCTCTCTTCCCATTGGCCCACCAGACCAACAAAAGATTGGCTCCCCAATCAGAAAAAAAGGGGGTGGGGTCAGTGTGTTTTGCCTTTTTTTTTTTTTTTTTTTTAAGATTGAGAAGTCTGTTGGGGGGGGGAAGTATTCACTTGAATAACTTTTGTGTATGATGTTGAAGGTAAAAAGTTGCAGGTGGGTGGGGAGCAGCCGATCCCTCCAGGACCACATCAGGAAATGCACTTTACGGGAGATAACGTGCGTGTTAGACACGCCGATCAGATCGTGCGCATGTCATGTGGATGAAATCTCCCAGTTCCCTCGATCCCTTTCCTTACTCCACAGAAAGAAAAGAAACCCAGCGAATCTGTTTACATTCCCGAAATGCCAGGATAAATTGGGAGGATCGCATGTCCGTGCCCAGAGTTCGAGACCGTTGTTGTTTTACAGGGAAAGTGTTCGGGGGTGGACTTTCTCCTTTTCGCGTCCTCTAGCCTCGCCAGGAGAAGAGCCAGTGGCCCCCACCTCCCAGGAAGAGTTGGACTAGCCTGCCTCCCTCGGGGAGGGCGGGCCACCGGCTCTCGGCTCTCGGACCGACGCGCGGCCAGACAGGCCCACCCTGCGGGACCCACGGAGGGAGGCGCGGCGGCGGGCGCGGCTGGGCGCGGGGGCTCCGCGCCGAGGCCTGGCCGGGAGTGCGGCGGAGGCTCGGGCCCGGGCAGGATTCGCATCCCCGGCGGCTCCGGCGGGCGAGGGGAAGGAGGGGCGAGGCGAGGTTTTCATCCAAGAATGCGCATCAGAACTTTTGCTTTTTCCTCACCCCCCCTCTTCTTAAAAGCAAAAGCTGTAATTTATAGGCCTTTTCGATTCGCGGAGTGTTCTCTATTTGAACTCGACATTCAAACTCCGCCAAAGGGGGCGGGAGGAGCGGGAGTTGAAAAGAGACGGCCGCGGCGGGGGAGGCCGTGCGCGGCGGCGGGGCCCGGGGCGCCCCCGCGCGCTCCAGGGACGCAGAACGCGCGCCCCTCTTTTGACTCGAAAGCACAAATCTGTCCCCCACCCCCAACACACACACCTCCTTCTTTTCGGGGGCTGATCCTTAGGCCTCCCCGGCCTCCGCCTCCCTTAAAGGGCTAGGAAGATCGGACTGCCCACGGCTTGCCTAGGGAGGGTGTGGGGGCCCTGCGCGCGGGAGGAAGCACAGACTCGGGGCGAGCGAGGCGGGGGGCCGGGCTGGGGGGGAGCTTCTGGATGGGGATACAGGGTGGGAACTCCAGCCTTGTTCTCCTCCGCACTCCCTGTCTCCTCGCCTCCCTCTCTCCTCCAGACTTCTTGCCTTTAAAGAGAGGGGGTAAAAAAAGAGGAAGACGGTATACTACATGATTTTGTTTCTGAATATCGAATTGCGCCTATAAAGAGAAGCCCCTGGAATGGGGATTTTTATCTGCTCACATTTGTAAAACTGGTATTTTAGACTTTGTATAAAGAAGCGCCGTTGACCAAGTGTATCTACTAAAATGTGGACGCTATTTTCAGATGAAGCTTCAATGAAGGGACATGTCTGTTACCCAGTGGAAGGTAACTCGGGGACACGTGTCTACCTGGCTGCCGCCTTCCTTTCTCCCTTCCTCCCTTCCTCCCTTCCTCCCTTCCTCCCTTGGCTCCCACCTCCCTCCCTCGGGGCTAACTCTGCCCCTTCCTTCCGACGTTCTGTGGCCAGCCTGGTTCTGCCCCTGCCGCCCCTCTGTCCGCCGTCTGTCCGTGGCCGTGCGTGTGTGTCTTCTCCGCTCGCTCTTGCGACGCTGACTTGGGGGGTGGGTGGGCAGGGGCCAGGGCCGCGTGGCTAGGAGTCTGCAACCGCGCGGCATGTGCGCGTGTTGAGTTTATTTAATTCTAAGATTTGTACAAATCTCGAATCGATCCCCGCCTCAGCTCAAGAGTGAAGCTTCGGTACCTATCTTCTGCGGTCGTGAATGTCTGTATCCAATACCGCTTTCTACGTGTTTAAATATATACTTTGTAAATAGAGACATGTCTCGGTTTTATTCCTCCCCCCCATCCCAGCAGAGGGAAGACTAGCCCCAGGAGAGAGGACCCTTTCTTCCTGCCTCATTACCCATCCCACCCACCCCCACCCTCGCCCCCATCGGCCAGGGAGGATTCCCCCAGCAAAGGCCCGTCCCCAAATGGGGGAACTTCCCAACTAGGGGAGGGGGAAGAGATGGGCTCCGGAGGGAGTGGGGTATGACTCTCCTTAGCGTCCAGGGGGAAGGTCGTGACTTTCCTCACCTACGGGCTGCACTTCTGTGGGACCCAGGCAGAACTCGGGGACGCCAGGAGGATGGGCACGACCTTTAGGGTCCCCTTTCTTCTAGCGGGGCTCCCCCCTGCGCGCCCCATCCCTAGGCCCGACGGCGCTGGTCCCCGGGGTCCGGGCGCCCCACAGACGCGCGCCCGGCCATTCCCCGTCTGCTTCCTGGTGCTGTCGTGGGACCCGCCCCCCAGACCCACCCAGCCTCGCCAGCGCTCCCCGAAATGCAGCGCCTCGCGCCTATTGATTGAGGAATTGAATTCGCGGGTATTGCTAGGCAACTGGCTGCTCGGAGCCGGCGCAGAGCACGCTGATGTGATTAGTGAACCTGGCGATGCCGCGGCGCAGCCCCGCGCCCCCCGCCCCCCACCAGCCTCTCCGTCCCCGGTCTTCTTGCGGTGTAGAAGCCCCAACGCCGGGCGAGGCGCGGTCGGGGGAGAGCAGAGCGCAGGGTGGGGATGGGGGTTCTTGGCCCTTCCGGGCCGAAGACTTTGCAAGGCGCTGACGTGGGGTGGCATGGGAGAGCCGCCTTCCGGACCCCAAGGCGGCCATGGCATTGTCCCAGTCCCACCCCTGTAGCTCCCCCGCAGACCCTGTCGCGCAGAGAAGCCCTGACCTAGGCGCACTGTCAGAAGGCGAAGGGAGCGGCGTGGGGACGCGTTCGCCCGCGCATCTCCAGTCTTCAGCCAACCGGTTGGGGACCCCGCCCTTGGCGGTGCTCTCCGCGCCTCTTCCCCCAGTTCTGAGAGCCGAGTGGAAGGATCGGGGAGGGAGGGATCCATTGGCCCCGGGGCTCGGAGCAGCGGGTCATGGGCCGTTGAGTGCCCTTCGGACTTGGGGGGCCCACGCCTGCGGCGGGCAGAGTCAGGGGCGGGGATACAGTGGGGTGGCCTGGAGAGGGGAGCCAGGGGCGGCCAGCCCCTGAGCGGTGGCCCAGCTGCTCGGTCGGGACTCCCTCAAGCGACCTTTCCTGGGCGTTTGGGCAGCGGAGTGGACTCGTGTTTAGGAAAATGCGAGGGCGCCGGACTCTGTCCCCTTTTCCCGGTAGGCTGGTCACCATCAACCTCAGCTTTGACCAGGAGCTCCTTGCGCGGTATCCGTTCCCTGGGCAGGTTCTCCAGGAGAGCGACCAGGTGCGGAGGCCTCGGCCCGCGGTGCCGCCTCCGTCCTGGGTCTGCTCCCTGGCGTCCCTAGGGCAGGGTGGCTCCTGTGGGCGCCGCTGGTTGAACTGGAATCTTTATGGATCTTTGGAGCGCGGCGGATCGAATCCATTTTTCTGTCCCTTTGATGCTTACAACGCACCGATCCTAGTCGAGGCCCTGTGCTGTGTGCCAGAGACCCCACGGCGAGAAGGCCGACATCCGGCGCTTTGGGGGCTCATGCTCTGACTTCCTCCTCTCACCAAAAAGTCCTCCAGGCCCAGAGGGGGCCTCGGATCCAGCTGGAGTCTGAGATGGGAGCTGCTCAGTGTTTGGCGGCGCTCCACGGCGTCCAGCCTTGGGAGCCTGGACACGGGGAAGAGGCTGTGGGTTGGGGCCGGGGCTTTCTTCCGGAGACTTCGGAAATGGAGGCTGCCAGGGGCATCTGGGAGCAGTCAGGGTGGGGGTCACGCAATTCGGTTCCCCGGGACAGCTCGGAGCCCGAGGTGGGAAATGTCCCCTGCGCGTCCGAAGAGCCAGAGGCTCGAAGTCCGCGGGTCGCGCGCGCCCTCTAGAGGCGATGGCCTCAGTCCCTCTCCTGCGCCCACCGCCTCCGAGCCTTTGGATTCGCGGAGTGCTTGCGGCCAGTGCATTTCTGGGTCTCTAAAGGAGCCGGGAAAGCCGCATCTCCCCCACCCCAAAACACGCTGCAGTGGGCCAAGGTGGGCGCCCCCTCTGCGCCCTCCCTTGCGGAGAGGCCGTTCAGCCGCCGGGACGCTCATAGCCCTGCTGAACCATCCCGCCAGGCGCCCTTGGGCTGGAGCCCGCAGCGCGGAGCTGAGTCCGGGGGAGGCCGCGGGCCGGGTCGGGCCCCTTGGCAGCCCAGCCCATTCTTCTGGGAAGGCGGTGGATTAGGCCATTAGATCAGCCGCGCAGAAACGAACAGAGGCCGGTGTGGGTCAGGGTCCCGCACCCGTCTGGCGGAGGCTCTAGAGACAGGGGCACCTACGAAAGCCTGGCTTGCGACCGGGGGCAGCGCCGGCTCTCGCTCCGCGTGCCGACTCCTTCCTGGCCATCCCCACCCTTCTTCCTGCAGCTCTGGAAAGCCAGAGGCCGGCAAGACAGGGGTCCTCCCTGCCCACCTTCTCCGAAACAAAACAGCCCCAGCCTTGCCGGCGGGAGTTGCACCCCCAATTCTCCAGCCTTTTCTGGACAGTGGGTTGCATTTCTATTTGTAGGAGAACCTCCTCCCCAAGGAAAACATTCAGGTCTTTGCCCCAACTAGCCTTTCAACTAGTGGCGGCCAACATCCAGGTCCAACTTCTGTCTTCACTTCAAAGGGAGCTTGATTCTCCCTGGAGGCTGAAATGTATGAACAAATTCAGGCTGAGGGTGATGCAAACCTTGAAGGCCCAGGGAAAGTTCTAGAATAGGCAAACCATCTCCTTATTACGAGCTAGGAGTTAGTACAGTAGCACTGGAGACTCCGGAGCTCTGGAGGGCCACAGCCCCTGCCCCGGGGCTTCATAGCCGTGTCCTTTTGAAGTGTTCGCACACGGGGTTCTGTAGCTTTCCAGCGCAGTACCTTTGGGGTTAAAGTATGGCTTTCTGGGAAAGGTCTCAAAGTGAGTTGTCGGGCAGCGTCCGGGTCTCTGCCTATAGATGCCAGAAGCAACACTCACCCCCCCCAGTCATGACGAGAATCCTTTCCAGAGGCGGCCACATCGCCCTTTGTGAACTGCTGGTGTAGGGGGGTCACAGTTATAACCAGCAGCACCCCTTTGCTTAGAAAAAAACACCTGCTTCCACACTCCAGGAAAGGGGCTGACCCTTCCCAAAGCTTCGGACGTGTTGGTCCCACAGTTCAGTCCACATCCAGAGTATTCTGCCTCGAGAAAGCGCAAGTGAAGAGAGACTAGTTTCCAGGCATCACACACGATATACACCAGGCCGACAAGTTAAAAAAAATTTATTGATATACTAAGTTAACAGAAAGTAAGACAAACCCTGACACCACTCGCTAATGTCTTTCCCCTGCAAAATAAATTAACGTCAAAAAATAAAAAAACTGCAACCTAGGCCTAGTGTTAGTTTTCCAAAAATACTAGAAAAGCAACAGAATCTTTAGATGCACTTGAGCAAAAATCAGGTCATCTAGGCACTACCTCGCCCCTCCCCCCACCCCTCCCCCCAAACCACCGCAGGCTTCCTGGGGGAAGCATTTTCTCTCACTGGTAGGGCCTGATTGAACATGGGGGCTGGGCTGCTGTCCTGCTTCAACAAAGATCTTACGCTTCCCAGTTTCCCAGGGCAATAACATATTCGCCATTTGTTCTCTTTTAAAAAAGCAAACAAACAGCCATAGTTTAAAGCAGTTAGAAGTGACATACGTGAATGATTTTTTCTTTTAATTAAAAAACACAAATCAAGCCAGCAACTGGCACCGGTGCAAAGTTCTGGTCCTGTTTCCCCAGCGAAGCCTCTAGGCCCAGAGCCCTCTTACTCAGGTCAGAATTGTGAGCGTAACCAAAGCAAGGCACACTCTTTTTGGTACCAAAAAATATATATATAAAAATATGTCAAATCCTCTTAAGAGGACAGACTGGCCACTTGTTCCTCTCCATGACAAGCAAAGACACAACAGGATTAAAACACCCATTCAGGACACACTGTGACGCAGTCCATGCAGGGAACCCTGCACAATCAACAAGGAATCCCCAGTCAGCTGTGACTGCAGCCGCACACGCACACGCACACATAGCAGCAAATAAAAGAGCACTACTTTTATTGGTAAACATGACAACCAACTCTCCAGCGAAGGCAGTCACGCCTGCACGTGCACACACACACGCACACGCCCTTTCAAACATGAACCACATGGAGTCACAAGCACCAAAAACCCCACACAACACAGCAAGAAGGCAAAGTGGCTGGGAGTAAGGTGTTTGCAGAGTTAGCTTTGGGATTGGAGTAGCTGGTAAACAGAAAGGCACCACGTCGGGGTTTGGAGACCTGGCTGCTGAGGTCAAGTCAGCGCCGACACCCACGGGAGCCCCGTCGCCCCTAGGGCTTGCAGGGCTGCTGGTGGCCTGGCTCCGCACGGGGCGGTGCGTGGCCGAGAGGGAGCTGCAAAACCTGGAGGCTGTCAGCCCCTCCGAGGGGGAGGCATCCCAGAGGAGCCCCTCTTCACAGCCAGGGAGCATCTGGGTGTCCGGGAACCGGAGGGGAAGCTGGTGTTAGCAGCCCCGTGTGCAGGGATCCCTTTCTTCCAGACCTTGCAGTGAGCTGCAATTGCCCCCCACCCCCCACTTCTGGGGGGAGGGCGGAGGGGGCAATTCTCCCCTTTACTGCCCGCTTTCCAGTTCTAGCCTGGTTGTCTGGGACCCTCAGCTCTGCCAAGATGGGCACCACTCCTGCTGCCGCCCCACAGGCTACCGTGCAGAAGACCCAGAAGCTGCATGCGGACACCCCTTGGCAAGGTCCTGGACACGGGTCTGCCCCAAAGGCACACTGTTGAAATGGATTCAGACACACAAAAGCCATCTCTATTTGGCGCAGAGGGTGAGGGACGAGGGAGCTGGAGGTCTGGCAGGCCTACCCCTCCGAAAGCAGGGGCCACCGTGTGAGCCTGGGCTCCCCTGTGATCAAGGCAACAGGACAGAGGGAGTGCCCACACCTGCGGGCTGGAGTCCACGAACCAATGAGGCAGAAGAGCACCCCGCACCTCCACTTTTCTTTTGGCATCACGAAGACCCCACGCCTTGACCCACCTTCCTGCCACAAGCCAAACAAGGCAGCGCCCAGATTTGGTGCATCTGGGGGGAGGCAGCTGGGCTGGCAGATCTGGCCTTTCTGGGGGCCCTCTGCCGGGGGGGGGGACACTCAGATTGTGCCCCATTTCCAAACGGTTCAGGGGCAGAGCTTTGCAGCTGGGAAGGAACACATGGAATCCCCAAAGGTGGGAGGGATTGTCAGGGAGAGGCGGTGCCCATGTGGCAGAAGCCGTGCCAAACACCTGCCCAAAGCCAGAAGCTAGCTGGCCACGGGAGGGCGGGCCTACCTCCAGCAACTGCCCACACTCCCACCTTCCAGGGGCTCTCAGGGGCAGTTTGTGGGGCCATGGCTGTCCTTGCACAGAAGAGCAATAAACAGCAGAAAGGAGGGCAGCCAAAGTGACACCCTTCTGCTTTTGCCCCCTCTGGAAATGGGGAGGCTCTAGGGAAACAGCTCTGGGACCAGTCCCTCCCAGTTCATGCTGACTTCCGACCAACATTGGGGTGCTGCAGTTGTTAATCTGAACCAGAATTACAGGGCACCGAGGGATGTCTGTAGGGTTCCCGAGCACCCCAACAGCCAGCACCTGGCCTACATTCGGGCCGCAGCCTTGAGCTGTTGGCATGGGGCAGGGACAGGGAGACGGACCGGTCCCTTTTCCTTGGCCATCGGGCACCGCTCTAAAGGGGAGTCCTGACTGGCGAGGTCCCTTAACTGCCCCCGGCCCATCTTGTACAAACGTAGTTGAGCCCTGTCCGTCTGTCGGCCTTGCCCCCACCCCAGTCCATGTTCCTTCCCCATCACTGGGCAAGAACTACCAAGCTCGATTCCTCCTCTAACAGCTGTGCCCCCCAGAAATCCAGAGGAAAGCTGACCACCGCCCTATCGTCACAGGCCAGACAGGGCAGTTCAAACAGCAAACACGGGATGGCCTTGAAGAATGTTCGGCCAGAGACATGGGAGGCAGACTTCCTGAGGCATGTGGGAAGTGAAGCAATGGCCCAGAGGTAGGAAGGAGGGCCAGGCCAGGCCTTGGCAAGGCATCAAGGTACTGCCCTGCCCGAGATCACAGGCAGGGCTGGGGCACGTCCCCTTCAAGCCTGCCCTTGAAGGAGGCCACCCGGACCCTGGAAAAGGCTTGGGGGTGTAGGCAGGTATCAAAGCAAAACCAGAGGCCAGAGAAGGGCAGGCAAGAGCCGGGCAGCCAGGGGCATCAGTAATGTCTAAGGCTGAAAAAGCCCACGCTGGTGGGGGACTCCTTCACCGTGACCGTGATGAGGTTGGCAGTGACATCGGTGACAAAGACATGCTCAATGAGGCTACGGGTGGGCTTCCAGTCCTGGCTGGTCTGGACAGACACAGATGGGTTTTGTATGGCGCCAGGCGGCGAGGCTGAGCCGGGATCCGAGTCGGAGCTGCTCTCCTCTCCGGGGCTCAGCTCTGCCGGCAAGCCTGTCTTGCGTACTTCCCCGGCGGCCGCGTGGCCCTCCTGCCCGCCGGGGGCTGCGCTGCCCCTGACACAGTCCCTCTTGCCCGCAGAGGAGGACAGAGCTGCCAGCCTGGAAGGCAGCTTCTCACTCTTGCTGGTGTCGGAGGGCATGGTGGCCCCACTCCCCCCGGTGGGGCCGCCCCCGGCGCTCTTCCCCGTGGCTGGACTGGTGGCAGGGACACCCTTGCTGGCCATGGCATGGCGGGCAGCCACGCCCACCCCTGCGGTGCCGTTCTTAACACTCTGCAAGTCCAAGACCTGGAGGCTCAGCTCCTGGGTGGGGGCAGGCTGGGGGCCCAGGCAGCCGGCAGGGCCCTTACTGCTACTGTGGACATAGGGGGGCCCCCCTGCACTCCCCCCTTTCTGCTCCACAGCCCCACTGCTGGGGGCCTTTGGGACCTTGCTTCCCGGGGAGCTGATCCCCAGTTCCCCCTTCTGCGTCCTCACCTTGAGGTCCAGCCCGAGGCCGCACTTGCCGGAGGTCTGGGCCTTGAGGGCCAGTCTGCTGGCGGCCTGGGCCTGGCTTTGGCTCATTCGGTTCATGTAGTGCACGATGGAGCTCTGCCAGCTGATGCCGCCCCGGCTGGGGCTGCCAGCCATGCCCTTCATCAGGCTGGCCAGGTTCTCCGGGGTGGCCATGGCACTGGGGCCACCGCAGGCCTCCTTGGCGTGGGCCTTCAGGGCGGCCAGGCCTGCCACAGGGGCACTGAGCGGAGGGGGCAGCTTGCTGGCCGGCGCCCCCAGGTCCTTCCGGGCGGTCTTCAGCACCTTGGCCAGGCTCACGGGTCTCCGCGCCGCCTTCTGCTCCGGGGGCAGGGGCTTGCGGCCTCGCTTCTTCCGGATGGGATCCTTCAATTCAGGTTTGGCCACCAAGATCTGGGCCTTCTTCTGAGGCACTGGGTGGGTCTCGCGGCCCCGGGGACCTCTCTTGGCATCTAAATCACTGTCGTCCTCTTCGTCGGATGAGGTGGAGGAAGACGTAGAGGAAGAAGAGGAGCTGCTGGATTTGGAGGGGGCGTCGGGTTCCTGTGAAGACAGAGCACAGGTGTCGCGGCCGGGAAGGCCGGGCCCCAGGGCCCCAGGGCATCGGACACCTCAGAGCGGGAGCCTCCGGTGGGCGCCACGCTAGAGAAGCAGCGGGGAGGGAGCGGTTCCCCACCAGCTTGACCGGAGGAGATCGGTGAGCTTCCATGAAATGCAGTTAAAAGCAGAACGAGGAGAACAAAGAACAGGTGGTTTGTGAAATCAGAGCAGAGCAACAAAGCAAAGAACACGCGCGGTCACGTCCCGGACACCATGGCCTTGAAGGGGGACGCGAGTTTGGCTCCAGGCTCCCCAGCAGACGACACGGAGAGGGGAGCGCAGAGCTTACGAGGCAGACAAAGCAGTGTGTGTGAACGCTCCGTAATCTGAGGCAAGTGGACATCCTGCTCCAATCCTCCCACTTCCACAACGGACCCCTTCAGAACATTCCAGCACACAAGAAAACAAACCGCTGCCCTCCTGTCTTCTGGGCGTCAGCCCGAAGGCAAGTTAGCGCACCTGTGTCTCGCCGGGCCGGCATTTCCAAGGGGACACCTTAGGGAGACAGAGCCAACACCGGCTCCCTGCTGCGAAGCTCGCCTGCCCCCAGCTGGGCGCGATCCAGTCCAACCTGGAGCCTCAGAGGCTCCTTGCCCAGCCAGGCCCCCGGCCTCAAGGCCGCCTCCGTGGTCCCCAGCTGGTCACCCCAGCTGATGAGAGCCCGAGGGCACAGGACCCCTCTGCTCCCACCGTCCTGCTTGAAAGGAAGACTGTGAAGAGTGGGCCAGTGCGGACCAGCCAACAAGAGCTAAAGCGAGACTTTCACAGCCTCCTAGAAGGGCGGTTTTTGTACGTGACTGAGCTCTCAGCCACACTGTGTGGGCTTGGGATCCTGGGGCAGTGCCATCAAGAAAGGAGTCCAAGACACATCCCAGACTGGGGCCGTGACCCTTTTCCCCACCCTGCCTCTGAACTGAAGGGAGGGCGCTGCCCCGACCCCAAGTGTGTATCCCTGTGGGCCACCCGGGTCGGTTCGCTGTGTCTACTCAGTGAACCTATGAGCACCTACTGTGTGCGCGCCTCCTTTTCTGTTCCGGCAAGTAAGTGGTCAGCAGCCACGTCTGACCCTGCCGTCCACTAGACAGGAGTGCAGAAAGGACATCAAATGAACAAGACACCAGCTCTGGAGGGATCAGCCACCGCAGGGCCCTCTTTGTGGGAGGGGGAGGGGCAGGGGCAGGGTGGGAGGGGGAGCAGGAGCTTGCTGTTGCCCCCTGCTGGCAGAGGCTTCCAGCCACCAGCAAGGAAGGAAGCAGAAGACCTGGCTCTTCTGAGCAAGGGATGGACCTCTGTGGAAGAGCCAGCCCGATCCCCATTCTCCAGAGCCCTGAACCCTCCTGCCACTGCCTTCCAGTCTGTCCAGAGGGAGTGCGAGGAGGTCAGCGGCCCTGTGGGGCCGGCAGCCACCCACCTTGAGCTTGGAGTGCCGGCCACAGGACACCGCGGTGTGCTTCCTTGGCCTGCCCCTGGGCCTCTTGCCTCTCTTCCGGTTCTGCACCTCCTTCTCGTGTTCCCTAAAGACAATCACCAGTCAGGGTGGGAGAAGCCCTGTGCACACACCCTCTCCTCCCCCCACGGGAAGCCCAGGCCTTCGAACACCCTGACGCTCGGGGCCTGCGAGAGCTTACCATCATCACTCCCACTGTAGGAACACGCGCCACTCGTGAACATATCCAACCAAGACAGACGTCTAGACCATCCTCTTTCCAATACGGTATCATTTTTTTAACCTCTCATTTGCATTTGGGTAACAATGAGTGAAAGAAATTTCAGCAAAGCTGGGAAAGGAACAATTCTCCGGTTTTCTGACTCCTGTTCCGACAACCCTGTGCTAATCCCGGCCCTTTTCCACAAGCAGAATGTTTCGTGGAACTTCTAGAATGCAGCCCACTAGAAGGAGCCCTCGTCACATGGTCCAAGCCCAACGCTCCAAACAAGAGTCTCAGGCGGGCAGCAAAGGACCACTGGCCCCAGCCCCCGCCTGGCTGTACAGAATCCTTACCAGTCTACGAGCACTGGTCAGGGGAACCAAGGGCTCTGGCCGCATCCTGCGCTCTGGTCTTCCTGGAGCCAGTGCCCCTGGCCCACTGCCCGCTTCCCTTTCCTAACACCTCTCTGTTCCTAGACTGTGTTCTCGATAAATGCGCTGGAGGTGCCTGATTCTGAAGTGGCTGGCGCTCAAAGCCTGCACCTCTGGTAGGACACGTTTAATCAGCTCCCAGAACTCAGGGTCAGGAAGCCAAGATCGATGCCTCCAGCCCAACCCCCAGAGAAAGTTTGTATTTCAGGCTACCATGGGGAAGAGGCTTATCTGGAGACGCTTCGCAGTAATTAAAAGGGGCAACTGTCATCTCTTTGGGGCCTGGAGGGCCATCTCCTGAAGAATCCAATCAGTACAACCAGAGCTCACACTCTCCAAGGCAGCCAACCTGTCTCCGAGAAGGGCAGGAGCATTCCCTGGGTCTCCTCATTCCCTGGGTCTCCTCTGCTGACACACTGACCTGCACCGCACCTTGTCAACCTCAGACCTGCCCTTACAAATGCCCCCCCGCCCCACAAGCGCGGGACTGCCAGCTCCTAGTTTCAGCGGGGGGGTCCTCCTGGATGCACAGGGGGATTTCTCCTCCCCATCATGTAAACCAGATCATCCCACGTTTGTTCTCAACTCTCACACCTCCTGGATATCTGCTACCCTAGTTCTCGCGTGCTGTGCAGTAACGGACAAGGACACACATGCTCTCAGCAGTTAGGGTGCCATCTTGCAGAGAGAGGGACCAGCTCCCCGCCCCCCCGCCCAGGCTTACAAGACCCGAATTGTGAATTCAACAGCAGACAACCAAATTACCGATACATTTCTCCAAAGGTACGGAGGCAAGTGGACGCTGGCCTCGTCTCTGCTTACTCCGCCCAAAGCCCATATTTACTTGCTCCCCACTGCCATGGCCTCTTGGAGAAGATCCCAAATGACCCCCTACAGTGGTGGTAAAAAGTGGACCAGAGAACAAGCTGGCCAGACTGACACCAGATGGGAAACCTTCTGAGCAACTTAGTCATCTGCGTCTATCAACAGGGCAACTCACAGCAACGCACCCACTCCTGTCCCCCTGCCCCCCGCGTGCTTAGGGACATTGCTCCCCGGACCCTCCTGCCAAGGGCTGGCCCCTCCGTCACTTGCCCCTCGTCACCCTTTTGCCTATTTCAAGGAGGTCTCTCTTAACCCAACTCTAAAAATAGAGATGACTTCTAAAATTACAGAAGCAAGTTTGTCCCCTGAGACTGGCAAGGGTGTTCCCCCCCGACCCCGGGTACCACCTGTTTTGCAGCCTAAAGAAAAATAAATGTGTCGTTTCCGTTACAGAACCCACTAACTTTCTGCTGCGTGGCTTCAGCTCCCTCTCTGGGCCTTCTCTTGCTCAAGGGCACCCTCGGGCAGCACCGGGCAGCCAGGACACTATTTTTATGGCAAACCTGCCATCCTGGTTTTTATTAGTGCTGTTGGCAAATGACTCAACAGAAAAGGCCAACAAAAGAAGCCAGAACTTTTCAGGAAGGAACCGAGAAGGTTCATTTTTGCGAGTCCGGCTGTCAGAAACACCCAGAGCACCACTAACGCAGTGACTTGGGAGCTCTGGACATACCGTTGGCCAGCCGAGGGAAGGTCGGGGAAGGGCTCATCTGGGACCTCGAAGCTGGCCCCACCTGTACAGACAGCCACAGCACAGGAGGCCCTCAGACCACAGCCCAAGCCTGGGACCCCTGAAAGGCCGGCTGGGCCCTGAACCATACACGACAGGCCACGGTCTCCCCCACATTCTCCCCCACATTCTCCCCCTTCCCACACGTGCAGTTAACTTTCTCACTTCTTCTGGAAGGCCAGGAGCAGCCTTGGGTCCAGGATATTTTCCTCTGGCTCCCAGCTGTTGTGTCTGGAAAAGCAAAAAGCAAGGCGTCAAGAAGCACCAGGCCGTGACAGGCCACTTTAGAAAACAGCTGGAGTGGGGCCGCCCCCTCTGCCTCCGATCCCTGCCAGTGGCAAGGGCACGGGGTCTGTGGCTGAGGCTCCCCCACCCCACCCCACCCCACCCCACCCCACCCCACCCACGCCTAGGATGAGTTCCTGGAGACTGGGGGTCTTAAGGCCAACACCTCAGCCTCAAACTCCAAGTGAAACTACCACCTCAACCCTCAATTAACTAACATTCGGCCGCAGGAAAACTCCAGTCTCCCCCGGGAGGAAAACAAATCCCAATAAAATGGGAAGTTGCCGGAGGGAAGCCCCCAAAGCCTGGCCCGGATCCAGCGAGGGAAGGGAAGGCTGCTCCAGGATGCAGGGAGGGGAAGGCCGAGGGGCACAGAAGCGCAGCCCAAAGATTAAGAACAATGTGGCTGGCGCCCAGCGAGCGCGGGCCGGGGCACCGGGAGGGGAAAGCCAAGAAGGAAAAGTGGGGTCCGGGGAGAAAGGCGAAACGGGTGTGCCCGAGCGGCTGTAAACAGAGCCCCTTCCGGGGATGCCAAGTCCCCTTCCTTACTTTAAAAGGGGAAAGAAAAAAAAAAAAAGGAGCCCTTACATCCATCAATAGAAAGCTCAGGTTACAGCGGGGAAAATATGGACGGGAGGAGGGGGGTTCACGTCCCGCGGGGAGGGCTGAGGCGGGCCGGGGGCGCAGGCGACAAATGGGCGCAGGAGGAGCCAGAGGAGCGCGCGGCGCGGGAGGGAAGCGGGCCGGGGCGCGGGGCCGGGGCGCAGCCGGAGGGGCTTCCGGGGGAGGCCGCCCAGCCCAGCGCCCCGCGGGCCCGTAAACAAAGGGCGGCCCCGCGCAAGCTGCGCGCCCCCTTCCCGCCGAGCCCGCGGGGACCCCGCGAACTTCCCGCCGAGCGCGCGGACGCCCCCGCCCCCCGGGGCCGAGGCGGCGCGGGCGGGAAGGCGGGCGCCGCGTCGTCGGGGACTCACTTGGACGACCAGCCGCGCCACTTGACCAGGTACTCCAGCTTGCCCTGCAGGGAGAGAAGAGGCGCGTGAGCTGGGGCGGGCGGGCGCGGGGTGGGCGCGGGCCGGGCCGCACGCACCTTGCGGAGCCGCTTGCTCAGGATGCACTCGGCGGCGAAGACCTGCTCGCCCACGCTGCTCAGCTCCTCCATGCTGCCGCGCGCGCCCGTCCGGACCGCGGCGCCCGCCGCTCCCCGCTCCCCGCCGCCGCCGCCGCCGCCGCCGCCACCGCCGCCACCGCCGCAGTCGCCGCGCGCCCCGCCAGCCGCACACAAAGCACCGCCCCCGCCCCGCGTAGGGCCCGCCCCGCGCACGCGCACCGCCGCCGCGCCCCCGCGCCGCGCCCGGCCCGCGCCCGCCTCCGCGGGCCGCCCCGGTCCCGCGCCCGCCTCCGCGGGCCGCCCCGGTCCCGCGCCGGCCAATAGGCGCGCGGGGGCGGGCACGGGGCGGGGCGCGCATTGTTCGCGGCGGGCTCGGCCTCGCGCCCTGGGCTGGGGTCCCGCGCGGGCGGGGGCCGGGTCGGGGGCGTGGGCGGGTCCCTCGCGGGCAGGAAGGGATGCCTGGGGGTTGGGACCCGGGGGGCCGCGCGCCAGGCCGCGTTTGGGCCCCCCCTCGGCGCGCGCCCGGCCTCCTCCGAACTTCGCTTTCCGGGCAAAAAGCCATTGTTCTGGCCCGAAAGGGGGAAGTGGGCCACTTCCTGCCCCGGCCTCCGAGGGGCGCTGCTGCGGGGCCCCACCCGCCCTCTCCCCTTCCGCGCCGGGGTCCCTCGGTTTGGGGCAGAAGTCTCCTGTTTCGCGCGGGAGCCAAACGGGCCGGGGGCGGGGAAGGAATGGGAGACAAAGTACTGGAGCGGGGGAGCAGTCTAGCTCGTTTCCCCCCAAAGGCGGGAGAGGAAAATGCATCCGATGAAGAGGCGAGCTGCTCCGTGTTCTTTCTCCTCGCTGTGAAGAGTGGAACCCGGCCCCCCAAATTTAGGCGCGCGTAGGGAGAAAAGCAACTGCACCTTTTCTTACTTTCTTTCACGGTTCTGATGAAATGAACGAGGGCGTGGGAGCGAGGTTTGAGATGGTTCTAACCTAGGACTAGGTCTCTAATGGGCCCGCTGGGATTTGGGGATGCGTCCTTTGGAGCGACTGCACGCGACCGAAAGCAGACCTCGTTTGGAAGGGGGTGGCCTGGAGTCTGTGGGGTCATCGTGGGCAGGCTGCCTTTTATTTCCTTCTGCTGAGATCCGTATTCCATGGAGCAACTCCCCCTTAAATCATTTAGGTTCTTGAATCAGACCAAGCCAAACGCGTAATAAAGGAGATGGACATCAGCCTTAACTTTCTCCGCTTCAAGGCAGTTTAACGCAATGAAAATCCATTTTCTGGTCTTGCTTCTCCCTTGAACGCAGCTGCACAGTGGTCTCTCTGCTGAGCAAATCACAAAGTCGTTTCTGGTTGCAGGGTAATGTCTAAAAGTAATTTTTGGTCGTTGAAGCCATATTTATAAAGATTCTGCAGGAGAAATGTATTTTTGGTTGTTTTTGTTGTTGTTTTAACGGAAACGTCTGCTGTAAAAATTGGGAACTGTAGGAGCCCATCTTTCAATTTCTGGCATGTTCCGCAGCTTCTTTGGCTAAGTATGTTACATTCATTTGATACCCTGGAGAGACTTTGGGCAACATTTGTAAACTTAGGTTCTGCTTTCGAAGAAGGCAGGAAGGAGGGAGGACTCGCTTGGGGGCTTGAGGGTGGAAGTGATGGCTCACTCTCGAGGGGCCGCAGTCCAGAACCCTTGTTTTGGGATGAAGCCTGCAATCCTGGGGTGCAGAGAGTCGCTTACAATCTCCAGCTCTTTTTGTGTCCCTGTCTTCTGGAGCTAGGCAGTAAATTGTGGGGTTGAAGCCAAAGGTGTATTTATTGTAATCCTAAAAATAGCTGGATCAGTTTCAACTCAGGTTTCCTTGCAGAATTTGTCTTGGGTGTGAGATTTTTGCCTTGGAAGTTTCCAGTTTCCTCTTGGTGTTATATGGTTCCCTGGGATACTCGCTTAATTTTTTTTTTTTAAAGGAAAGGAAGCTTAAAAAGGGGAATTCTTTCTTTCCCTAAGAAATAAGTTTGTCTAGAATTTGATCCTAACCTATGAGAAAAAAAATCAATTTCCTGGAAAGTTTAATACATACCTCGTCTATTCAACTGTGAATAACCAGTTTGGGTAAAATAGCGTTTAGATAATTTACTTGGAGACATGGATATGACAGATTTGACCAGAATTAAATGAGCAGATAAATAGGGTGAGGGTTGATCCAAACTTTGTGAAGTGTCCCATAAGAACAAAACTGGAAGAAGGCAGAAGGGAGGAAATAATTCCAGCCAATCTAATCATGTCAGAACACGGCTTTGGGCTACAGCACCTTCTGTCTTCCTGTTTGACTGTCGCATTCAAGAATTATTAAGACAAGTTTGAACTCATTATTTTCTTAATCATCCAACAAAGAGTTACTCAGCATTTGCTGTCATCCCGGCATGACTTAGACAGAGCCTGGAGTCTCTAAGCAGCGCTGTCTGAAAGAACCTTCCAAGATGATGGGAGTGGCTGGTACCTGCCCTCCGCCCTGAGGTTGCCATCAGCCGTCTCTAGCTAGTCGTGAGCACGTGAAATGTGGCCAGTGCTACCGAGGAATCGAATTTTTAATTGTATTTAATTTTCAGTAACTGGAATTTAAACCATCCCATGTAGCTAGTGGTCATGGACCTGGGCAGTCCAGGTCCACAGGGATGCCAGGCATAGACTCTAAACACATTGCCGGCGAAGCAGTGTGGGTACGTGAATGAATCCCAGAACGTGCATAGTTTACTTAGACCCCCGCGCAGGCGTTCTTGCATTTGAGAACGTCTACAACCTGTACAGAAAGATATTCGACGTGCAGGCACATAGGAGCGATTCAGACCGAACACTTCGTTGAATGCCGTTTTCTTTCTATGCAAGTGACAGTGCCAATGACAAATATTAACTCCTTGATGTCTGAAATATGGCGAAGAAAGGAGCAGCAGTTTTCATGCTGCTCCTGGGAATCGAGAAGCCGAGGCAGGGAGCGAGGAATGGTGGTGTCCCTCCCGAGTGAATGGAAGTCAGGGCTTGAGATGAAGCCAGCATTCCTTGCTCTGCCACCTTTGGAGCGAAGACTAAGCACCATGAGCTGTGCCTTACAAAGCAGTTTCCTTCAGGGCAGCTCTTCGTTCCTACAAACACCATCTCCTGACTACAGATCAGGGGTGGCCGTGAGAGGCGGGCCCAGCACCACACGCACTGGGCAGTTGGTGTGGGGTGAACTCAGGACCTATGATAATACATGTCACCATCTTTAATATGTAACGTGATGATCGGTCCCCCAGCAGGTCCCCACACATTTGCAAGGCCGAGGTGTGACCTACAGGCGAGCCATGTTATAGGACTCTGACTCTGTGTACAATAGTGGATAAGTATTGTGTGTGCATGACACATGGTGTTTAAGTGTCCGAACTCAAGTACAAATAAGCATGGCTGGGGTACTTGCTGGAGTCCAGAGTCCTCAACCTTTCAGTTTGCCTAACAATTCCCTGGGCGCGCAGTGCAAATACTGACCCCTGGGCCCCACTCTAAAGATCCTGACCCAGGAGACCCCGGGGCTGTCTGCCCCCTTACTGTTTAGAACACTTCTTACAAAGGGCAGCCTGTCCCAGCCCTCCTTTTACACAGGAGGAAAAGGAATCCTAGATGGCTTCAGATCTTGCGCCCCTGGAGCCCATCCTGTATTTCCCACAGGTGCTTGGTGGGGGCGGGCAGGCCAGGTGTGGAAGGAGGGCAGCGGCCTGCGCCCAGTAGGCCCTCCAGGGCTGACGAGACAGCAGCAGCCTCTCCAGCTCCCGGGCCCCACCCCGGGCCCCTAAACACCTGCACAAACTGGACCTCCCCACCTTGGATGCTCGGGACAGGGCAGGCTAAGGAACACTGTTACAAGTGGTGAGAAGTGGGCAGTTAACCAACCACTTTACGAGATCGCTTTGGAGACCACACCACAGCCCCCGATGGGAGCTCTTCCATTGCAGAAGGCTTTTATTTTAAACGGCGTCATTTGTTAGTTTTGCAATCAACAGCGCCCCCGATTCCAGCATCTTACTGTTAGAAAGCGTGCAGTGACGAACGTCTTTATGTCTGCCCAGGCAAGGTTGTTAGCACGTCTGGAATAGCACGCCTAGATTTTGTATTGAAGGGCACAGGGACCTACTGTTTTTGTTCAGAATTGCCCAGTGGTCCCCGAGGGTCTGCACTGATTTCCACCCCTGCCCTGGACCGACGGGGTTGACTCTATCCCCACATTCTCAGCAGACCTAGGAGTTGTAAGTCTGTCTAGGGCACTCAGGAAGGTACTCGACCCTTGGTGGGTTTTGGTGGTATTCTAACACAAATTAATCACGTCTGTTACACGTCCCACATCTGCTTTTTTTCAAGACCTTTGCCTGGTGCAGAATTGTTCGGGTGTAAAACGATTTTATGAGCGCAGTTTTTTCCAGTGTGAAATGCATTATTTTCACAAATTTAAAAATAACTTGCGCTTAACAAAGTTCTAAAATCTGGGGTGAAGCCCTTGCTTGAAAACCATTAATTAGTTTGGGGATTCAAAGCGGTAAACGAAAGCACATTTACGAGTTTGCTAATTGTTCTTCCTGGCTGCTGGAGGTGATCTCAAGCGTCCCCTATAAATCCTTTGAGCACGACCGATAAAGCCACGGGCTCCGGGAACGGGGGTTTGAGACTCGCGCTGCAAATCCCTCTCTGAGTCAACTGTTCTTCCTATCTCCGTGCCTTCGTTCCTGGGTTACCTTTCGTCTAAAAGAACCCAAACAAAGAAATGTTATTTAGGTTACACAAAACAAGAGATTTTCATTGCCTTTTTAAATCCTGCTGCTTTTTTTTTTAAGATGTTATTTATTTATTTACTTGAGAGAGACAGAGAGAGAGAGAGAGAGAGCATGCGTGAGCAGGGGGAGGGACAGAGGGAGAGAGAGAATCCTCAAGCTGACTCCCACCGAGCAGGGAGCCCGACAAGGGGCTCGATCCCACGACCCTGAGATCCTGACCAGAGCCGACACTGAGAGTTGGTCACTCAACGGGCTGAGCCATCCAGGTAGCCCAATCCTGCTGCTTTTTGATGAAGAAATATGAAGATAAGTCCAAAGGACACATTTTATTTTTTTATTTTTATTTATTTTTTTAAGATTTTATTTATTCATTTGAGAGAGAGCATGAGCGAGCATGAGTGGAAAGGGCAGAGGGACAGGGAGAAGCAGACTCCCCGAGCTCCCCTGGGGCTCGATCCCAGGACCCTAAGATCATGATCTGAGCCAAAGGCAGAGGCTTCACCTGCTGAGCCACCCAGGCGTCCCAAAGGACACATTTTTTTTTTAAAGCCCTTTCTTTGCTTTTTGTTGGCAAAAATCTCAGTGAGGTCAGCCCGAGGAATTGCATTTGGTGTGAGGGAATGTTCGAACCAGAAGGCTCTGTGGAAATGCCACTTTGCAGGTGAGCACAGGGCGGCCCAGAGGACCAGAGGCGTGTCCAGGTTCGCTGTGTCTCAGCCTGGGCTCCCGCTGACGTGGGACAGCATCTTGCCAGCCACGCGGCCGCGCGGCCGCCTCTGAGCTCTGCTCCCCCACCACCCTCGGCCCTCGTGGCTGCCAGCCCAGCAAGGAGAGTGGGGTGTGCCCGGGGGTGCCAAATTCAAAAGTCCAGCAGGTACACACTGAGAAACCCCTCCCTCCAGTCCCCAGCAGCCTGGTTCTCCACTCGGGAAGCAACCCACATAGCCACTCCCTAGATTTTCTTCTGGGGGCATTTGGTGCCCCCCAGCAAGGATGCACGGAGCAGCTCCTCCCCTCCTGCCCTCCCGCGGTGTCCTCTTGATTGCACACATGGGAGTGCACCTCGCGTGTTATGTTCGCTGCTTTTTTCTCTGAGCGATGTGTCCTGAGGGTTATGTCCCATCGAATGGATAGACCTGCCTTGTTGCTTTGACTTCATGATTTTCCATCACTGGGTGTATCGTGGCTTATTTAACTAGACCCTGATTGACAGACAGGTGGTGAGTCATGCCAATGTTTAGCTCTCGCTGTTGTGAGTAGCACTCGTTTCAAAGACCAAGCTCTCTGCACGGTGGGCTCTGAGAGACGTAGGCCGGCAGCGAAGGTCCAGGACGGCCGCAGGGGCGCCGCTGGGATGCACTGAACCCGCCAAGCGCAGGTGGTCCTCCGCCCTGCTCCTTTGGGCCTGCACATCCCGGCTGGGCTCCCTCACGCACGCAGGAATAACTCGGGGTGCCGACCGTGGTGGTCACAGTCTTTTGGGGTATTTTGATGGGACATTCCTCCCTGGGGCTGAAACCTGATATTTTCCATGTCCTGGCCCCAGATGTGAGAGGGCTGCTCTCCATGTCACCATTTCAAGTTCCTTTGGGTTTAGTACAGGCTGCGTCCTGGGGTTACTGCTTCTCAGAGGCTCGGGTCCTGGCGCAAGTACTGCTGACGGGAGAACACGTGCCCCCGAATGGCACGGCCCTGTCCCCACACCCCCCAGCAGGTGGCTTGGGACCTACCACGTAGTGAAGATGCCACCACATAGGAATTTGCAAGGCGACTCTGGGGTTGAAACCACTCACACAGCAAATATACATATATTTTAGGGAGGGGGAGGAGGGGCAGAGGGCAGAAGGAGAGAATCTTTTTTTTTTTTAAGCATTTTATTTATTTGGCAGAGAGAGAAGGAGCACAAGCAGGGGGAGCAGCAGGCAGAGGGAGAAGCAGGCTCCCCACTGAGCTGGGAGACTGATGTGGGGTTCGATCCCCAGACCCTGGGATCATGGCCTAAGCCAAAGGCAGACATTTAACCTACTGAGCCCCCCAGGCGCCCCTCACAGAGCAAATATTTATCTAGTGACCGCTCTTTGCCAGGCTCTGTGTTAGGCCAGGGCCAGAGGGGCTGACGCAAGAAGGCGGAGTGGTGGCCACTGGTAGCAGCCAGGAGCAGAGCCAGCGGCGACCCGAGCTATCGATGACGGCAGAGCATTCCTTTGATGATGGCAGGGAAATGTGGACACAGAAAGCACAGACGAGGGCCCTCAGTTTTATTTAGGGTCCTCCCCAATACCAGAAATGCCAAACATAAAGGGATTTCCTGCAAGGAACTGGCTTACACCATCGTGGGGGCCACCTGGACAGATGGAAATCCCAAGGCAGGCTGTCCAGAAGGGCAGGGTGGACCTCTGGGGCTGAAAGCCGCCGTCCATGGGCAGAATATCATCTTCCTCGGAAGCCTCAGCTCTGTTCCTAAGATCCTTCAACTGATTAGGTCAGACCCACCCAGATTATCCAGGACAATCACCTTTACTTCAAGTCAACTGATTGTGGATGCGAGTCACATCTGCAAAATACCTTCACAGGAACACCACCATTCGTGTTGGATTGAGCAACTGGGGATGGTAGCTTAGTCGAGTGGACACCTGAGATCTCTAAGGTACTGTGTTACTATGTGGGAAAAAAACCCCTAAGTGTGGGACGAAATTGTTTGCGTTTCCCAGGGCTGCATAACAAATTATCACAAACCTGGGGGCTTGAACAACAGAAATTGTTTTTCTTACAATGGTGGAGGCCACCAGTTTGAAACCAAGGGGTCAATAGGGCCATGCTGCTTTTCAGAGGCTCACGGGGAGAAGCCTTCCTGCCTCCTCCAGGTTCTGCAGGAGGACGCCTGGCATTCCTGGCATCCCTTGGCACAGGGAGCATCCCATTCTCTGCGTCTGTCTTCACAGGGCCTTCTCCCCTGGGTCCCCGCCTCTCCGTCCTCGAGCCTCAGACCTCCCTCTCCTCAGCCTTATAAAGACAGCAGTCATTGAATTTAGGGCCCACCCTAATTCCAGGAGGATCTCATCTTGAGATTCTTAACTCAGTCACATCTGCAGACACCCTATTTCCAAATAAGGTCACATCCACAGGTCCCAGGGACTAGCACGGGTCACATCTTTCTGGGGGTCACTACTCAACCCTCTACAAATAATGTACGGTATTATTTCTGTTGTGTAACCAGGAGTCGCGTGTTGGCGGGTGTGAACACCTTTCCTCCGAGGATACCCAAGACACTGAGAACAATCGGTGTCTTTTGCCGTCAGTGAAGAGTGCTTAAATGATCCATTTTTGGCCTTGTGAACTACGTGCGATGTTTTATTATTTTTTGAAAGATTTAATTTATTTATTTGAGAGAGAGAGCAAGTGAGAGAGCACAAGCGGGGGGAGATGCAGAGGCAGAGAGGGAAGCAGGCTCCCCGCTGAGCAGGGAGCCCGACGTCGGACTTGATCCCAGAACCCTGAGAGCATGACCCGAGCTGAAGGCAGACGCTTCACCGACGGAGCGCCCCTGTGCGTGCATACATTTATACAAAGTACAGTTTCCTGAGTTACTTAGTGTTTTAGCTCTTGGATCTCGTTGAGCTTTGATAAAGTTTAATTGAGTTTTTAAAACTTAAAGTTTATAAAAATTTTCTATAATAAAAATATTCAGGACCTGGTCGCCCTTTGAAATATTCTGGTTTCTTTATTGCTGAGAGATATTAGAGATTTAAATAAAGAAGACTCTGTTTATGGATTGGAAGATTTGCTATTTCTTTTTTAAGATTTTATTTATTTATTTGACGGAGAGATAGGCAGCCAGCGAGAGAGGGAACACAAGCAAGGGGAGTGGGAGAGGAAGAAGCAGGTTCCCAGCGGAGGAGCTCGATGCGGGGCTCGATCCCAGGACTCCAGGATCACGCCCTGAGCTGAAGGCAGACACTTAACGACTGAGCCACCCAGGCGCCCCAGATTTGCTATTTCTAAGATGTCGATTCTCTCCAAATTGATCTATGGTTGTAACACAATCCCATTCAAAATCATACTTAAAAAAAAATAACAAAGAAACATACGCTAATTCTAAAATTTGTGGGGAAATACCAAGGAATTGGAGTCTTCAGTACAATCTCCAAAAAGAGCACAGTAGGAGGACTCACACTCTCTGACTGGGATTTGCTGTCAATACGGAACCTGGCGTGGTGTGGCTTGGCCCAGCGAGGTCCGAGAGCCGGGAGCGCCGTCCGGCTGGGTGGCCGCCTGGAGGGCCAGGGCACAGCAGACTCTGGAAAACTGGTAGAATGAATGCAGACGGTTCTGCCTGCCTTTCAAAGTGAGGACAACCAGGGAGGGACAGGGATGTGGGGGTGGAGGCAGGGGAGACTTGGAAGCCAATGGGATAGTGTTGGGACTGCGCCTAGCTCCCCCAGCCGGAGGAGAGGCGGCAGTGGACTGCTGATGACCTCTGAAGCTTCTGCTGCACATGGAAACACACATCATCCTCATGGGGAGGAGGTGAACACCGGGTCCTGGGTCCCACTGCTGAGACAACGGTACCGGGAGCTTAGGTATTGCCGTTGGTCCTGCAAAGCCATGGCAGGTGCTGTTTGTACCAGGGGGTGGTGTGCATCAGGGGGCAGAATGCACCAGGGACACTTTGCAGTAGGGGACAGGGGACACAGGGGACAGAGGACACGGGGGACAGTATGCAGTAGGGGATAGTATGCAGTAGGGGACAGTATGCAGTAGGGGATAGTGGATGCAGGGGGCAGTATGCAGTAGGGGACAGTAGACACAGGGGACAGTGGACACGGGGGACAGTATGCAGTAGGGGCCAGTATGCAGCAGGGGA
This sequence comes from Ursus americanus, assembly GCF_024610735.1. Taxonomy (NCBI): domain Eukaryota; kingdom Metazoa; phylum Chordata; class Mammalia; order Carnivora; family Ursidae; genus Ursus; species Ursus americanus. Next base: position 2,705,252 of record NC_142149.1, read on the forward strand.
CAGTATGCAGTTGGGGACAGTGTGCACCAGGGGGCAGTATGCAGTAGGGAACAGTGGACACAGGGGGCAGTATGCAGTAGGGGACAGTAGACACAGGGGTGTCTTGTGATGGGTCTGTTTCGATTCCTTCTCGACACCCCCCCCTTCAGTTACTAGTCTCCTGTTCCGGTGGACACGGGGGACAGTATGCAGTAGGGGCCAGTATGCAGCAGGGGACAGTATGCAGTTGGGGACAGTGTGCACCAGGGGGCAGTATGCAGTAGGGAACAGTGGACACAGGGGACAGTGTGCAGTAGGGGACAGTGGACACGGGACAGTGTGCAGTAGGGGACAGTGGACACGGGACAGTGTGCAGTAGGGGACAGTCGACACAGGGGACAGTGTGCAGTAGGGGACAGTGGACACACGGGACAGTGTGCAGTAGGGGACAGTGGACACGGGACAGTGTGCAGTAGGGGACAGTGGACACAGGGGACAGTGTGCAGTAGGGGACAGTGGACACACGGGACAGTGTGCAGTAGGGGACAGTGGACACGGGACAGTGTGCAGTAGGGGACAGTGGACACGGGACAGTGTGCAGTAGGGGACAGTGGACACGGGACAGTGTGCAGTAGGGGACAGTGGACACAGGGGACAGTGTGCAGTAGGGGACAGTGGACACACGGGACAGTGTGCAGTAGGGGACAGTGGACACGGGACAGTGTGCAGTAGGGGACAGTGGACACAGGGGACAGTGTGCAGTAGGGGACAGTGGACACGGGACAGTGTGCAGTAGGGGACAGTGGACACGGGACAGTGTGCAGTAGGGGACAGTGGACACAGGGGACAGTGTGCAGTAGGGGACAGTGGACACGGGACAGTGTGCAGTAGGGGACAGTGGACACAGGGGACAGTGTGCACCAGCATGCATGCCTTCCTTGTAGCTTTATCATCATGATTCCTTTTGGTCAAAATTTATCACTCTTTTTGGTTTGAAAATCTCATTAAAACATTCCAGCATTTTTTTTTTAAGATTTTATTTATTTATTTGATGGAGAGAGAGAGACAGCCAGCGAGAGAGGGAACACAAGCAGGGGGAGTGGGAGAGGAAGAAGCAGGCTCCCAGCGGAGGAGCCTGATGTGGGGCTCGATCCCGGGACCCTGGGATCACGCCCTGAGCCGAAGGCAGACGCTTAATGACTGAGCCACCCAGGCGCCCCAAAACATTCCAGCATTTTTACAACTCTGACATGAATTGCCCAATTGCCCCATGGAGAGAATCCCTCTGTCCTACAGCCCCCACTGCGCACACGCGCCCCCCTCTCTTCAGCAGGCTCATTCCCGCCCGTCCAGTTTGAGGACCTCCTGCAAGTGAATGTGGGTTCCTTCGTGTAGTTAATTTGCATATTGTTGTTTAATTGTTTCTTGGTTTGAATTCCTCCCCATCAGGGTATGAGTCCCCAACAGTGGGATTGCAATATTTGCCACAAGCTTGGCACAGACCTGGGACCCCAGCCTCAGCCACAGAAATGAGTAGTTTGAAGGTGGGCATGGGGCCCATTCGTCCCCAGACAGAGCGTATTTGTGATTTTAAACCGTCATGCTCTCAATTGAATTAAAAATCCATTGAAAAGGCACTGGTAAAGTTTGGGTGAGCGGTGGAAACCATGTGTAACATGACATGAAAAAAGTGGATTGGGGGGGCGCCTGGGTGGTTCAGCTGGTGAAGTGTCTGCCTCCGGCCCGGGTCGTGATCCCAGGGTCCTAGGATCGAGTCCTGCGTCGGGCTCCCTGCTCAGCGGGGAGCCTGCTTCTCCCTCTGCCCCTCCCCGACCCGTGTGTGCCCACTTGCTCTCTCTCTCTCTGTCTCAAATAAATAAATAAAATCTTAAAAAAAGAAAAAAAGGAAAAACTGGATGAGGAAAACACGCAGTGTGGTCTCAGTATTGTGAAAATAGCCGTGTATAAAAGTGCACAGAAGAGGGGAAAGAAAGAATAAAAACAGAGAAGTGCTGACAATTATTTTTTTTTCCTTCTCGTACTTGTCCGTTCTTTTCCAGTGTTTCCGCGATGAACACATAGGACTTTGACGGGTGGTGTTTCTGAGCAGACTCGTGAGCCACAGGCTTCTTGACTCAGAGACGTGGGTACGACGAGGGGCTGGTGTCGTTAAAAAGCATCATCCACGAAAATCATGAAACAGGAGAAAGGAAGTTATTACAGCTCAATCACACTTACAACCCATCCAGGGTTCCTATTCATGAATCGTACAGGAAACACACAGCGTATGACGCCCGTCAGGACAGCAGAGACTTCAGCACATCCTTCTGAGAAATCGCAGACTCAGAGGGCGCGAAGGGGTCAGGCCTCCCAGCACCAGAGCCTCGCGCTCTTGATGCCGGGCTGTGAGTCTTGTTTGCGGGGCGGGAGGGATGTGTATGTTCGGCTGCCTCACTCTGGTTCTGGGGAGGGCGCCCAGCTCCCCCGGGGTGTGACGCTCACCCTCTCCTCCTCCGTGGGGTCCTGTGTGTGTTGGGGGAGGCGGGTGGGCCTCGGTCCTGGGAGCTTCCGCAGCTCCCGGCCTCGGGACCGCTGTGACTCAAGTCCTCCCCTGGGCATTTGTCCGAGGACCGTGTGGAGAGTCTTGCTTCCTCCGAGGTCGCTGCATTGGAGGGATGCCCACCATGCCTGCTTGCCCCAGGATCCGCGCATCTACTGTGAGTGGCTGGGACAGCACACGGAGAGAAGCAGGGTAAGAGGAGAACAAGACCCGGAGACACAGACAGGAACCCGGCACAGAGCACGAGCATCGGGACGCACCTGGGGCCTTCCTAGTTGGGCCATCCCCTTGGTGGCTCGGCTAGTCTGAGCTGCGTGTCCGTCCCTTTGTCAACATGAGACCATATTTCATTTCCATTTCCCATCAAACATTTGTAAAACGTTTCGAAGTTCTAGGCCAGAAACAATATCAAATTCCCAAAATGGAAACAGGAAACTCCGTTCTCTGGTCACGACGTCGCGGAACAGGAGACTAGTAACTGAAGGGGGGGGGGGTGTCGAGAAGGAATCGAAACAGACCCATCACAAACGCAGGCGTGGGAATGTTACGCCTTATGCTGACCCCAAAAGATGCTCCGCGTCGTGGCTCGGCGGGCAAACATGAGTTCAAACCGCACGTCGTGAGAGTGGACGGGGTTTAGAAGAGCGACACCGCCAAGTGCTGGGGAGCGTGTGGGGGAGCTGGGACCCACGCACGATGCCAGGGTGCCGGGGCCGCTGGTGGCAGCCAGCAGGTGCAGCCGCTCTGGGAATCAGGTTGGCAGTCGCTTAAAAGCGACATAAACAGTTACCGTATGACCCCGAGGTCCCCCTAGGTATCTCTCCGAGAAAACTGAAAGCCTATGTCCGCGCTGACCTTGTCCATGAATGCTCATAGCAGGTTCACTCCTAATAGCCCCGACGTGGAGCCAGCTCAGACGCCCGTCAGCGGGTACACGGTAACAAGTTTCGGGGCAGCGTAGAGGGATGACGGCTCGGGGATGGGAAGGAAGGGGCGCCCACGACAGCGACAGCGGGGATCCGTCTCAAGGCGTTCCGCTCAGTGAAGGAAGCCAGACAGAGTTACATCCTAGATGCTTCCATTTCTACAAAATCTAGAAAAGGCAAGACTTACCGACACGGGAAGCAGACGTGCGGTGGCCTGAGCCACGGGCGGGGTGGGTGCTGACTGCCAAAGGGCACGGGGGCTTTTTAGCAGGATGCTCCCCAAGCTGGGCTGGGGTTGGAGTCCTGGAACCCTGCTTTGCGGTCCCAGGGGTTTCTTTTTCCTTTCTCACGGGACGGCCTCGCAACAGAATGTTTTATTACCATGAAGAAAGTTGTAGAACTTTTTTCTTCTTTTATTCTTTTTTTAAATGTTATTTATTTTTGCGAGAGAGAGAGAGCACGAGCAGGGGGGGCGACAGGCAGAGGGAGAAGCCAAGTCCCCGCCGAGCAGGAAGCCCGAAGCGGGACTCGATCCCAGCACCCTGGGATCATGACCTGAGCTGAAGGCAGACACTTCACCGACTGAGCCCCCCAGGCGCCTGAATTTTTTTTTTCTCGTCATGGGTGGACAGATATGTTAAGTTTTAAAAAACCAAATTTTAAAACTAGGTACCCAAAATGATTCCATGTTTGTGAACTAAATCTATGGGCACAAAAGTCTGGAAATACATTGTCTAATTTCTGCATATTTAAAAAAATAGTGTCTCAGTCCATGAATGTGTTTTGCTTCCATGATGAAAACATATAGAAGGTGTTTGTAAGAATCCCGGGGACCCTCCAGTCCAGTCTCCTCCTCCTCCTCGTCTATTTTCTAAAACTTAATTATGGAGGTGATCGCACACTGTATCCATTTACCAAAACTAACCGTAAATGGCTGTATTTTATTGTATGTGAACTGTGCCCCCCAAAGCGCAAAGTTAGCAGAAGTGGAGAAATCCGTGTATAAGGTCTGTGGATTGTAGGGACGGTGTCCTGTTGTGATGTCGTGCTGCGCGGGGTGTCACCCCCGGGAGAGGCTGGTGCCCCCAGGAGCTGACGAGGCAGGGAAGGGCCCTCCCCTAGAGCCTTCAGAGGGCACGTGGCCCTGTCGACACCTTGATTTCAGATCTCTGGTGTCTGGAACCACGAGGGACTAATGTCCTGTCGTTTCAAGCCACACAGTTTACAGAACTTGGTTCCGGCAGCCCTGGGAGACTCACACAGAGGGCTCTGACCCTCTGATGGTAGTGACGTTAGAACCAGTGGAGGGAAGGGATAGGTCATAAAACGTGCCGGACTAATTGGCAATCCTTCAGGGAAAAAATAATCACGTTGTACTCCTAAAAAAATTTTTAAAAATTCAGATGGACAAAAGGTTAAATTTGTAAACTCTGTGCCCAGGAGCTGTCCCTCCTCGTCCCCAGCCCCTGACGGTCGCTGAGCTACTTTCTCTCTGTGGATTTGCCTGTTCCGGACGTTTCCTAGAAATGGAACCATACAGTGTGTGGCCGGGTGCCTGGCTTCCTCCACTCAGCATTTGTGTTTCCCTGACCCACTCGTGTTCTTTGTAATCGGAGCTGGAGTTTAAAAGGTGGGATATTTCTGGGGCACCCGGGTGGCTCAGTCGGTGAAGCATCTGACTCTAGATTTTGGCTCAGGTCATGATTTCAGGGTTGTGAGATCGAGCAGTGGGATGTTTCTGGAGCTCCAACATTTGCCATCCCTTGAAAACCGTGGAAGGCAGGTCGCCCTGGGCTGATTTCCCACGGGGGCTCCTGCATGCACCTGCTTTCCTCTTTCCAACTCCTGCCTGCTATTCTGGACTTGGGGCCCTACCCAGCTCCCGGCCTCTGGATGGACGCCCCCAGGAGGGAGGGGTGCTGTTTTGTCTCATGCTGCCCCCAGACTCTGGGTGTCCAGCAGGTGTTAGATGTACTTATTATGTTACCAGGTGCCTGCTCCAAAAAGAGCCTGAGTCGAAGAGGAGGGACCCGGAGTCAGAGGTCGTAAATGGATGTCAGAGAGCAGGACAGAGACAACTGGAAGAGAGGCCACGGGTGTGGGAACCACAGGCCTTCCATCCCAACAAAGGGGCTGCTGGATGCTCGTAGGCAGATAAAGAGGCTTTCTTCTATCTCCACCCCAGGGAAGGAGGCCTTTTGCCCAGGAACTGGCCGCACGGGCCTTGCCCAGCGATGGTGGCAAGGTGTCCACTCGCTGAGGGGAGCACAGGGGTGGATCCGAGCACCCCACCTCTGCCTCCTGCGGAAGGTCCGCCCTGAGTAGTCGAGGTGGCGGGAGGGGACAGGTGACCATCATCCTGCTTTTCTTCTGCTGGAGTGGGTTGACTTGCGTCCTCCATATTCCCAAGTTCTAACCCTCGGGAACTGTGAATTTAATCTTATTTGGAAAGATGAATTTGCAGATGGAATGGTGGCAAGGATCTCAAGGTGGGATCCCCCCAGATTTAGGGCCACCCTAAATCCAATGACACCTGTCCTTATCTGAGAAAGATTTGAGGCAGACACAGGGAGAAGGCCACGTGGGGATGGAGGCAGAGACTGGAATACGTCTACAAGTCAAGGGATACCAAGGATCACGGGACAAGGTCTGGAAGCTGAAAGAGGCAGGGAAGGAATCTCTCTCCGGGTCTCCAGAAAGAACCAGCCCTGATGACATCTCGATTTCAGACCTTTGGTCCCCAGAACGGGGACAGAATACATCTCTGTTGTGTTAAGCCCTCCAAATTGTGGTAATGAGTTACGGCAGCCAGGGCACACGGCTACCCAGTATGAGGGATTTCAAGGGAGAATCTTGAGCAAATTGGGATAGTTGGTCAACCTGGCCTTTGAAATATCTGCCATGTTTTTTGAACTTGAGTCAGAACACGTGAGCTAGCTCTGGTTCACACAGGATTCAGTTTCTCTGGTCACGTCTGGTAACTTTCTGTGTCACAGTTCCTACCCTGTCCGTCCCTTTGTCACGGGGTGTAGTATTTGGGGCCTTCTGCCTCAGTGGGCCATCGATACCAGGGGGTGGGAATGGGCAGGGGGTGCCGTTAGCCTTCTCAGCAGCCCTGTGTGTCTTTGGGGATGTGCAAACCCCCCATGTCTCAGCTTCCCCTCCTTTGGAAAGAGACATGCTCCCGGCCTGGCCCTCACACAGCTACATGGACGACCCGGCCTCCCGCGGAAAGATGCAGCTTAGCCACAAAATGCCAGGCGGTCCTTCCCTTCCCGCCACTTGCCCCGGAGCCGGGAGGCACTCGTGGGTTCGCCTAGGAAACTGCCAGCATCTGGGTGCCAGCGGGAGTCCGGAAGCTTCACCCTGGGATGAGAGCCGGGCTGTCCCGTGGGCAGTACCTCCTGGGTTCCTTTTCCTTCTGCTTCCCCATCTCCTCCTGGACCAAACCAGCAGACCCGTTGATTCTCTAAGCGGTGAGATGACCGGAACGAACACACTCCCCACCACCTGCTGGACCCTGTTTTCCTGGTTATGGATATAGGTGCTGGGGGACTGCGGTATTCACCCCGGAGCACGGCTGTGGGCACCTCCTTCTCGCTGACCCCTTGGGGCTGACTCTGCAGCTATAGCAGAAAAGTCAGGTTTGTCTGGACACCACGGGAGCCTTGCCTGGATTCATCCCGAGCTCTCCTGCCTTCCCACTGTGGTCGATCGCAGGACACCTCCCCTGAAGTGCTGGATGTGGCCCAGGAACCCCCGGAGCCCCTCCCTCGGTCTTTGGCAGCACAGAGCCCTGCGGCTCGAGATGATGCTGCCCCGGGGCCAACCCCCACCCCCATCCCCCGGACATGGCCTCTGGAAACACAGGCCAAGATTCCTTTGATCTCACCATTTCTGGAGTGCAAGTATTTAGAAATGTCTCCCGCTCCAAAGCTGGGGTGGCCAGGTGCCAGGGAGGGGAGGCAAGACTGAGGAGCGTGGTGGGCTGTGGGCAGCCCTGAGAGGGGCCCGCTTGCACGTGGAGGGCCGGAGACAAATTCCTTTTGGGAGAAGCAGTCTCTCTGCTGAGCAGGGAGCCTGGAGCACAAGGTGCTTGTAGAGTCTGCAGGTTTCCCCCAAGCCCCAGCCAGCCCAGCCCACAATAAGATATCGTGGCCTAGGGACGCCTGGGTGGCACAGCGGTTAAGCGTCTGCCTTCGGCTCAGGGCGTGATCCCGGCGTTATGGGATCGAGCCCCACATCAGGCTCCTCTGCTAGGAGCCTGCTTCTTCCTCTCCCACTCCCCCTGCTTGTGTTCCCTCTCTCGCTGGCTGTCTCCCTCTGTCACATAAATAAATAAAAAATCTTAAAAAAAAAAAGATATCATGGCCTATTTTCACACCCGTCGATGGCCGCACAGTTACCACTCTGAGATGCGCAATGGCCTGGAGAAGGCCTCCTCCAGCCCCCAGAGCTCCCCTCTGTTTTCACTTGCAACCCCACAGATTGGTTTGGCTGTTGTAGAAATCTGTAGAAATGGAATCGTGCAGAATGTGCTCTTTTCAGTCCGGCTCTTTTCATGCAGCAGCTGTCTGCGAGGTTCGGAGAATTCACACTCAGTAGTGTTCCGTGGGGTGTCTACACCACAGATTGACTCATGTTTTGTGGACACGGCTCGTGTCCTGTAGGAGACATCATGGGCAGTGCTGCGGTGAGCTCCACATGCGAAGTGAGAGCGAGAGGACAGAGAGGACCCTTTCCAGATGGGAAATCTCTGGGTCAGAGGCGAGTGGAAGCCCGTCGCTCCTCCCGAAACCCTGACCGACAGGCGGCCGGAGAAACTAGGACCCTGTATTTGAAAGGCATGGAGAGGAAATGATTTTATACCTACAGCAAAGCAGGTAGGGTGGCTCTACTGGTGTGAGATTCGAGACTCAGCCGCTCAACTGCGTTGTCCCTTTGCTTATATGCCTTCATCGCACAGTGTTAAAACGAGAAGTGTCTGGTTTTTGTAGGCACTTTGGAATAAAACCCGCAGAACTGGAAGGCACCATCATTCCCCATCTCATTTCTGAGGCCACTGCCCAACTCGCTACAGCGCCCTTGCCTCTGAGCCTAGACGGGACCTCGGAACCCTTCCTCACCGAAAGCTCCCCGCAGTCGGCTGTGCCGGAGTTGGTGGGAGTTGAGGGCTCTCCGCCTCCATGATGACGTGTCGCCTACTGTTGGGTTGAGGAGAGGGTAGAGGTGGGGAGGAGGGTGGTGGACCGGTTGGATTGAAGAGGGGAGTAGGGAGGGGGGAGGCTGGGCCAGGAGGGTTCAGGATAAAGATGGAGAAGCAGTTCTTGGAGCAAGACCTGGGTTGACCATGTCTGTTGGTTCCTGTCCGTACTTGTTGGCCTGGCAGGTGGGTTGGTTTGGTGGCAAGGTGGGGCCTCTCCAGGGCAAAAGAGCAAGGGGCAGGGGGTGTGAGCCAGGGTGACCACGGGGAGCAGCTGCCGCTCCCCTCCCCAAAGTCTTTGATGTCTTGTTGTGGGCTGGGCTGGCTGGGCTTGGGGGTAACCTGCAGACTCTACAAGCACCTTGTGCTCCAGGCTGAAGATCTTTATTTATTTATTTGTATTTATTTATTTATTTTAAGATTTTATTTATTTGTTTGACAGAGAGAGAGGCAGCAAGAGAGGGAACACAAGCAGGGGGAGTGGGAGAGGGAGAAGCAGGCTTCCCGCTGAGCAGGGAGCCCGACGCAGGGCTTGATTCCAGAATGCCGGGATCACGCCCTGAGCCGAAGGCAGACGCTTAACGGCTGAGCCACTCAGGCGCCCCAAGGCTGAAGATCTTTAATGACTGGACATTTTCCTCTTCTCTCTCTTGTGAAGAGCGGCTTCAGGTGGCTTGGCGGTTTGAACTTGGACACTGTGACGTCTCTCCCCGAGGCCACTGGTGCATCCTTCCAACCAGTTCTCTGGCTCTGCGTCCCCCCAACGTCCGCTTTCTCAACCCCCTGGATAATGAAAGGTTTTTACATAATCTGAGGGAAGGATTTTGAGGTCCTTGCAACCTGAATGTCTGAGTGGCGAAGTGGGTGGCAGTAGGCTCCCGGGACACTCCTTTCCCGTGCGTCTCCTCCGTGTGCGTGCGTGCGTGTGCGCGTGTAGGCTCACACGATTCTCTGCACACACAATCCCTTTGGGCTGAACGAACGCCACAGACGCTGGGTTGAAAAGCCAAAACATCAAAGCTGTGCTCCATCTCCAGCAGGGGGCACCTGCTAGGGGACAGGCGGTGGGCTGGGCGCCAGGGTCACTGCCTCCAAGGAACTCTGCCCAGCTCTCGAAGCGGCAGACGGTGGGCTCGCTTTGCTGTCCAGCGGTGAAGCGTGGTCAGTGCAGAGCCCGAGGTGGGCCTTTTTTAAAATTCAAGCTGCGGTAAGAGTACACACAAGGGGAAGCACCGAGCACATTCACGGTGTGGCACAACCACCGCCACCGTGTGTCCCCGGAGCTGCCTCATCGTCCCAAACTGACACCGTCCCCATGAAACACCAGCTCCCGTCCCCTCCCTCAGCCCCTGGCAACCTCTCCACTTTCCGAATTTGACGACGCCACGTCCCTCACATGAGTGGAATCAGAGACGATTTGTCCTCTTGCAACTGGCTGATTTCACCGAGCACCATGTCCCCGAGGTTCCTCCCCGTGTGGTCGGTGTCAGGATGTCCTTCCTTGTTACGGATGAATCGGATTCCCTTGCGTGGATGGACCCCATATTGCTTATCCGTTCATGTGTCGATGGCCACCTGGGGGTGCTTCCGTCCCTTGATGGTAGGCGATAGTGCTTCTGTGGACGCATACCAAGCAGGGCTTCTAAATACACCGAATTGTCAACATTTAATACTTGGGAGATTTCACCCTCCAAGAATATCCAGGGTCCAGCTTCCTGTGAAAAATAAGGCGCTGTGGCCACACTGTCCTGTGTGTCAGTGACCGGCAGTGAGCGGCTCTCGTCCCGGGACAGTGGCATCTGGACACAGACCAGAAGCTGACTGCCGTACGTTATTGTGCTTACGCTGTTGTTTTCATTTTAGTTGAGGTCAGAAAAAAGCAAAATATTTCCATTACCTTCGTCGCTATCAAACGTGGAAAATAGGAAACAGGTGGAAAGGTCTCCATGTTTCGGGGACAGAAGAGTATTTCTGCGTGTGGAGTATACATGCAGGGGAGGTGTGCAGGCCAAGAGCCCAGTGGATCTGTGTCATCCCCACCAAACGGGTCCCTCTCACGTTTTGGTTTCCCATTTCGGTGACCTCTGGCTGGGGTTTTAGGAGTTGTGGGTCCGGGATGAGGCTCAGTTCCTACTAGTGGGTCACTGAGTCATCTAGTCATGGTATCCTAACCATGGGTTTGATTTCTGATCAGTGAAATCCTAATCGCCCCCATGGCAAACTTGCCAGGCATGGAAAGCAAGCAGGCATCGAGGGCTGAGTAGTGGCCCCTGGGAAGACACGTGCAAGTCCTGACCCTCCTCACCTCTGAACATGAGCCTTTATGGAAGAAGGGTGCTTGGGGATGTAATTAAGGATCTGGAGAAGACATCATCCTGGATTAACTGAGTGGGTGCTAAGTCCAATGACCAGGGTCCTTCTAGGAGACGGAAGAGTGGAAGGCACAGGCAGAAGGGGGGGCTGTGTGGCCACAGACGCAGAGACTGGAGTGAGCAACCACAAGCCCATGGGTGCGGGCGGCCACTGGGAGCTGGAAGAGGCAGGAAGGATCCCCACTGTAGCCTTTGGAGCTGTGGCCCAGCCGACACCTGGATGGCCGACTTCTGAGCTCCAGAGCTGTGAGAGAATGAGTCTGGGGTGTTCGCAGCCCCTAGTTCGTGCTAATTTGCCATAGCCGCTACAGGAAGCCAACACCGCGGGTGGATAAGAGGGAAGCATGGCATCCTTATGGATACAGGTGACACAGAACACGAATGATTTGGCTGCATGGTGGCCTCTGTGGTCAGTATAACAGGACAGGAGACCTTGCTCAGCCTACATACTAGCAAAAGGGCAAAACTACACGAATCCCCATTTTAACCAAGAGGAAAGTGGGCGCAGAGAGGGTGCGATGACTTGCCCGGGGTCTTGTATGTAACCCGTGGCAAAACGGAACACGGAATCCCTCCCCAAAACAAGGAGCAAAGTGTTAGCAGTGACAGTGAATGCTTCTCACTCAGGGTGAGGGGGGGCAGGAGGGCCCTAGCTTTGTAGGTTACCTTGAAGGAGCATTTTCAGGTCGCATAGCACCTCTTTGCAGTTGGGAATTGTGGGTCTTCATTAGGACCCTATGCTTGCTTACCGGTCATTTGAATTTCTTAGAACTGACTGTACCCATGTTTCATATGAGAAGAGCAAACCTCTTTTGAAAATGACACAAATAGAAAACACTAATTGTTTAATAAAGTCTTAAGAGTAGTGATATTAAGAATCACGTGGCCAAAAGCAAACCCGGAGCCAGAGACTTTTCTAAGGCTGATCCTCCCTCGGGGGTGCGGTGCAGGAGGAAGGACATATCCCAGACACACACGCCCTCCTTCCCGTTGCCAGGGCCGGACACCGGCATTCTGTGCCACCGGCAGCTGCCCCTGCCTGCCTGTTTACTTGAGGTTGTCGCATAAGACCCTGGCCTTCCAGAGGGCTTTTCTCTGCAGCGTGGTTTGCTCAGAAAGGCTGGTTCTTACATGTGTTTTCCAGAATGAGTTTCTCCCAAGGAGCTGCTGGTAAAAGAACCGCTTCCCTAGTTAATTCCAGATGGGAATACATTCAACCTGCATATTTTATGAGGAGGGTGGGGGGTATCCGTTAAGGTGTTTTCTCTGTTTAAAAAACAAGCAATCTGATGATTGCTTCAATCTGATGATTAAAAAGGGTCATTCTGCAAAGTGAGCCAGCAGGAGTCGCCGAATTCACCAGGATTGGGCTGACACCCTGCAACGGGGACCCAGCAAAGCCTTAAGAAGAAGCCTGGTGCTCACTGGAATGTCCCTGCCCACCTTCCCTGAGCCTCTCTGATGGAGGATGGGGGCTCAGCCAGGCTCTGGGGGTGGTGGGGGCACACCCCAGCTGCTCCTCCTGGCTCCCCGCCCCCCGCCCAGCCTTTGGGTCCCTCAGTGGAGGCATACTTACTAGCCAATCCCGGGGAGCAGGGCAGCTCTGGGGAAGCCAGCCGGGCAGACTGAGTCGTGCTGCTGAGGCTCCCTGGCCTGAAACACAGACCTTAGGCAGCCCCCCTGCTTTCTGTTTTGGTTTTTGGTGGGGTCCCGGAATCTGGTTTTTCAAAAATTGTGCTAAAATACACATAACATGAAACTTACCATTTTAACTCTCTCAAGCATGTAATCCAGTAGCATTTAGCGCATTCAGGATGTTGTACGAGCGTGACTACTCTCTCGTTCCTGGACATTTTCGTCTCCCCACAGGGGAGCCTACACTCCCTCGGCGGCCGCTGACCCCCCCAGCCCCCCTCCCCCAGCCCCGCAGCCAGCCGTCCACTGCTTTCTGCCTCCGAGGATTTGTCTATTCTGAACATGTCGTATAAAAGGAATCCTATGACGTGTGGCCTTTTGTGGCTGCTTTCTTTCCCTCGACATGTTTCCGAGGCCCATCCACGCAGTGGGGGATGGGGGAGCTGGGGGCGGGGTGCTTCCCTCGTTTCCAGGCCATGTAGTGTCGTGTCGTGGGGACGCACCGCACTTTGGTGATCCCTGCTTCTGTCTATGCACGTGTCTTGGGGCTGTTTCCACCTTGGGCAATTGTCCAGAATGCTGCTGTGGACATTCATTCTTGGGGCGCACACCAGCCATGGCATCGCTGGGTTACACGCGCCTGTGTGTGTCCCCTGCTGAGGAAGCATCCACCTGCTTTCCACGTGGCCGCCCCACGACCGCAGAGGCACCTGTCACCTTTCTCTCTTTCTTTCTTGTGTTATTATGCTAGTCCTCCTTGGGGTGTGGGGTGGCATTGCCTGTCGTGGTTTGGACTTGCGTTTCCCAGGCGAGGGTCCTCTCTGTGCTCCTTGGTGACTTGCTTGTCACTGACACCCTCTCCGACTCCTGGGTCCAAAAGGAAGTGGAACTAGGTCAGCCGCCTCCAAGCTGCTTTGTCCATGGAGCCCCTACAAGGGTTTGGAAAAATGCCCTTTTGGTACCCTTTGAGGCTGGTATCTACTGTTTTTTGTCATTAAGTTCGCAAGGGTGCAAAGGATGGGATTTCTGGTGTATTGTAAATACCAACTTTCAAGCCTAAAACAGTTCCTCGCTCTATAGAAGCAAAACCCGACATTCTGTCCCGTTTTCAAAGTCATTGAACAAGTTCTGTTCCTCCGTAACAGACAAACCAAACCAGCAAACCACTTTGCACCCTGAGATAACCCCAAGTCTCAGCGTCCCCAAATAAGAAAACCCTGTTTATTTCCTGTGAACCTCTGATAATAAGAATTTTAGCCCCGACCTTGGCTCTTCCTGTCATGTGTCCTGACCTTTAGGGTCAGCGTAATCACGTGAGAAAGTGGCTGCTGGAAACTTGGTTCTCTTGTGACTTTTTTTGCCTTTTAAATACTAGATGGTGTTTTTTGTTTGGTGAACCAGTCCTTCTGAAGTCCGCCTCCCCTGCAGTCTTTGCAAGAAAAGGTTCTTTTCTTTTTCTAAATGCAACTGCCTCCCACTTCCCTTGGGCAATTCTTTTAAATATATCAAATGAAATGTAAATAATAAAGTGATATGACCTCGCAATACCAAAGACATGGACAAATTCTTCTTGGTTCTTTTCTCTTTCACCTAGGGGGGCCCTGTCTCACTTCTTCTGCTGAATTTTATTTTAATAAAAACATTTTTATGTTTGAAAGTAATTCACTAATCACTCAAGCATAGGTTTCTGCAACAAAAGCATAATTTAAATTTAACATGTGTTATTTCTGGCAACTCTAAGGCTCTTAGTATTTAAAAAAATTATTCTGGATTGAGTAATGCAATTAATCAATTGACTAAACCAATACAAATATATTAAATTGTGGTATATATTTATTATATATAATAAATAATATAATCTATAAATATATATAAAAGTTAAAATTTTGAACTGCATCTCTTAATGAGATGGATGGGGCTGCATGTTTTCATTTTTATTTTTTTTTTTAAAAGATTTTATTTATTTATGTGACAGAGAGCCAGCCAGCGAGAGAGGGAACACAAGCAGGGGGAGTGGGAGAGGAAGAAGCAGGCTCCCAGCGGAGAAGCCCGACGTGGGACTCGATCCCGGAACCCCGGGATCACGCCCTGAGCCGAACCTGAGCCGAAGGCAGACGCTTAACGACTGCGCTACCCAGGGGCCCCGGGGCTGCATGTTTTCAAATGGTTCATGTGTCCTTGGATGAATATTTGTTTTTTTTTCTGAGACTTGGTTCACCCCTATTTTTCATTTATTAGTGTGGACTATCAGAAAACTTGTTTATATAAATTCACACATGATAATGGGAGAGTTTCTCTTTCTGAACTTTTAATTTTTTTAAAGATTTTATTTATTTATTTGAGAGAGAGAGAGCAAGAGAGCACGAGGCGGGGAGGGGCAGAGGGAGAGGGAGAAGCAGACTCCCCTCTTAGCAGGGAGCCCTACTTTGGGCTGGATCCCAGGACCCGGAGATCATGACCTGAGACCAAGGCGGATGCTCAACCGACTGAGCCACCCAGGGGCCCCTCTCTGAACTTCTTTGGAGATTTAAATCAAAAGCCACGCCCGGATTTATCACCAAAAACAAAATTTAAAAAATTGACTGGATTAAGTTCTCCTCTGGATGAACGAGATTCCAGGCTTTCTTGGCACTCCCGTATGGGAGTGGCTAGGGTCCCTCCCTGGTCCCCAGGTTCCCCCACCCTCCTCCTGCTCCTGCCACGCGGGATGGAGGGGTGAGGAAACCGGACCCGGACACCTTTGGACACCGCCCGCTGAGCTTTGGCCGCGCCTGCCCCGGGGTCCCCGCGGATGGCAGGCGTCTGGGCGCTCCCGGTAGGGTTGATGGTGGGGGGTCCGGGGCAGCCGCGGCGACCTTCCGGTCGGAGGGTGCTTGCCTAGGAGGCCATCCCTCCTCTGAAGTGACCCCACAAGGTGGATCTGCAGAGAGGGTCACAAAGGGGAGGGGTGCACCAGCTTGCTGCGCGTGCGCGGACCCGGCTGCGACCCTCTGCGGGTTCGTGCCTGCGAGTGTAGACGCCGGAGGGGCCTGTTCCAACAGCGCATCTTCCGGCGTCCGGGTCCCGAGTGGGTTTAGGGTGTGTGAGTGTGTGTTGTACGAGTATTTACAGTGTGTGGGGCTGGCATGGAAAGCGATGCGTACGGCGTGGGGTGGATGCGGTGTGCGGCGCGAGTGATGCGTGCGCGCGGGTTCCGTGCGCGCAGAGTGGCCTGTGTTCTGTTGTGTGCGTGTGAGTACACGGTGTGTGGGGGCGGGATGTGACAGGGCTGCGTGCTTGTGCGGCGCGCGCGGCTTTCCGTGTCCCGTCCTGCCTGCCCCCAGCTCTGCGCTCAGCGATTGCGCACCGCCTGCGGCGCTGGTACCTCCCGCGGCGCTGAGCAGAGCTCCGCGGGTAACCATGGCAACAGAAGCTCCTGCAGCTCCGCGGTCCGGGTGAGGGGCGCTGCGCACCCCGCACGGCGGGCGTGGGGGAGGGGAGGCCGCTCATCCCCCAGACACCCGGTCGAGCGGGGCTGCCCTCCGACACACCTTGTGAACCACCTCCCGTCGACACCCGTCCAGATGGGGTGCCCAGGCCCATCCTCGGTCCCTGCTGCTTGCCTGCGGGACCTGGACCCCTCGCTCGGGTCCCCGCAGGCCTGGGGCTGGCCGCCGAACCAGCCCAGCTGTGTCGCCTCGCAGCCAGTGGATGCGCAACGCACTTAGTCCTGCTAGGTACGGAAGCAGGGCAAGGCGGTCGGCTCCTGGGCCCCTGAGGATGGCCTGGACCGCAAGCACAGCTGTCGGGTTTTACACGCTCCTGTTGCGTCCCGGGCGGATGGGCCAAAGCGAGCACTCCCCTCCCTTTAGTGGGGAGGAGAGGATCTGGGCCAGCAGCTCACTGGGTTCTGGGAAGAACAGGCTTACTTGCGTCAGCAAGGAGCACCTGAGGGAAAGGGCTGGCCTGGCCCTACTGGGATTGAACTTGGAGACACCTGTGCTCCCTTCCCACTTTCGCTCAGGGCTAGGTTTCCATTCGCGCCAGACCAGTTTCCATTCATTCATTCATTCATTCATTCATTCATTCATAACCTTTATTTTTACTTTTTAAAGATAAATTTTATTTATTGATCAGAGAGCAAGCACAAGCAAGGAGGAGAAGCAGAGGGAGAGGGAGAAGCAGACTCCCCGCTGAGCAAGGAGCCTGATACAGGACTCGATTCGGGGACCCTGGGATCATGGCCTGAGCCCAAAGCAGCCACTCAACTGACTGAGCCACCCTGGCGCCCCCGTAACCTTTATTAAGTGCACCAATTCTCGCATGTGGTACTGTGGCCAGCAGCATGAGAATCACCGGGGAACTCCTGGGAAATGCAGGTTCTCAGGCCTACTCCAGACCTACCGATCCAGAAACGTGTGTGTGGTCAGGCTCACCTGCACAGCATCTGATCGCACCAAGCGATTCTGGGGCACACAGCTCCAGAGTGGCCTCTGTGCACAGCATGGGGCTACATGATCCCTTCCCTCAGTGCATCCTAAAACCAGATTTGGAAAGTTCTACTTCTCTTCTCTGAACTCCTGGCATTCACTCGGGGCTCCATCTAAAACTTGGGGAGACTAGTACTCTTTGACACCCTCCCCCCCAAGGCTGACGTGGTCCTTTCAGAGGAGCAGAGGAAGGGGAAGCTGGGCGAACCGAGGTTCTGAATTTCTATTTCAGAGGCTGCTTGAGGAAGGCTTCAAGGGGTGTTGAAGAGTTCAAGAGCGCCGCCTCCTGGTGACAGCATGCAGGGCTGGCTATAACCGGGCAAGGCCTCCTGACAAAAGGGGCTTTCATTGTCGCTCTTGATCCGGCCAGTCAGTACTTGGATGTTCTGCCCATTACTGCCAGCCCCTGGACTGTCTAAGATCAACAAGGCTTTGAGCTGACGGACAGACAGCTGTACGTGGATGGAGCCATCAAAGTTGAGTGTCAGTCACCTCCAAGTGGCTCCACAATGCAGGGCTCTGCTCTGTTTCAGCTGGAGTTTTCTCCTGCATAAGCTGGGCTGATAGTAAAATGAACTTTGCACGCTGAATTACAATGTTAGTTTTCCGTAGTGTCCTGAACTCTCCTGGGGGGGTGTCTCTGGACACCTGCCCAGGGAGACCCCGTGCTGCCCTCCGGAAGCTTCCTGCCTGGTCACATGGTGGGAGGGGAGAGGAGACAGGCAGGAGCAGGGGCGGCCTCCAGCAGGCTTGTCTCTGGCTCCCCTCCCGTCCTATTTATACGTTCCGTGCTGTCCCCCCCGCCACCCGCACTATTATGTAGTCGACATTTTTCCTTTAAATTAACTCATCCTTGATTACTTCCGTTAATTTTCAAAGGAAAAAATGGGAAAAAGCAGATATAAATGGAAAATCGGTAGTTGTCACTGCAAACGGAAGGTGATCATAGAAGCAAAGACAAAGCGGAGACCAGTGCTGTCACACGGCACTCTTGCCACACTGCCCACCCCAGCTCCGAGCCTGGGCCGTCCCCGCGACAGCGACAGCGGCGAGGCGTTTAAGGCTTAGTGTCACTGACCGGATCGAAACTTTCTGCGAGAGAAGCAGGAACGCTTGGAGGGGAACTGAGAAGAGAGCAGCTGTGACTTTCTCCCTGGCCGTTCCCTGCCTCTTCATTAAGTCCTAACGCGGAACACGTGGGCCTTCCGTGGGCCGGGTCCTGTTCTAAGCGGTTTGCAATAATAACTCATTTAGGGGCACCTGGGGGGCTCACCCGGTGAAGCATCTGCCTTCGGCTCAGGTCATGATCCCAGGGTCCTGGGGTCGAGCCCTGCATCGGGCTCCCTGCTCAGCGGGGACTCCGCTTCTCCCTCTGCCTGCCTTTCTGCCTGCGTGTGTGCTCTCATGCGCTCTCTCTCTCTCTCTCAAATAACATCTCAAAAAAATAACTAATTTAATCATTAGGACCTGCCTGTGAGACGGGTGCTGCTATTATTCCTGATTTTACAGTGAGGAAATGGCCCAGGGGTTAGCAACTTGCCTGGGGCCCACAGCATTGCATTCGTGAGTGTGGGGGTGTGGGAGCTCAGGGTGGCTCCCTGTGCACACGCCACCTCCACAGTGGCACAAATGGAAACTGAGCCTCACAGCACGGAGCCCTGTTTATTTTTCTCTCTTTGAAAAAGTCATTGAGCGGTTCTTAAGGTATCTGTCGGCCTATCCCCTGGAAGGTAGACTAGGCCGAGGGACCCAACGGTGGGCTCTTCTTACAGGAAGGCTGGGTGTGCTTCGGAGACTTGTGGGTCATGGTGGTTACAGCGGCACCTGTGTCTGCTCACTGCTCTCCAGCTGTGAACGCGCATGGATCCTTCCCGTGGTCCTCCCCAGCCGGACGGGGCCGAGTCCCGAGGGCCAAGACGGGATCTGGGCCTGTCCAGGGTCAGAAGCTGGCGTATGCAAGCAGGCAGGGCTGGGTATCCCAGGGTAGGCTGCCGTGGGAGTGGGGCGTTTCTTCTAGGAAAATTATTGGACCTGGGGCCGGGGGCAGAGGGCCTTTAAGGCCAAGGCAGGACTCCAGTTCCCGCAGCCCGTCAGGCAGCTGCCGAGGGTGGGTAGGGATGGACCCTGGAGATGGAGGAGGAGATCAGTCATAGGTAGAAGGGGCCCAGGGAGGGGAGAGGGGGCTCACAGGCAAGGAACAGGCGGATCCTGCAAACCCGTCCTTCAAAGGACGTGTCTCACGCTGGTACAGCCGGGTTTGTTTCCCGAGCTGTGCTGGACAGGTCAGCGCCCCACAGCAGTCTAACCATGCCCATGGCCACATGATGAGGCATGTGCCTCCACGCATTATCCCGGGCCCATCTCAGGGAGGCAAGCCGCTCCTTACTGCCTCCCCCCACCATGTTCAGATGAGCAGACTGAGGCTGGGGAATTTTCACCACCACCACAAGGTCACAGCCTGTGGGTGGGGACAGCCTGGAGGAGGAGCTGCTCTGCTCCAAAGCCCGTGATCTTAGAAAGTCGTTTTAATTCACGGTATTCAGACTAGGGGTGCACAGCAGCCCTGGTGCTCGTGGCCTGGCCACGCAGCGCCCTCTCTGGAGCCCGTCACTGCTGTCCTGGTGTTTAGAGGTGCCGCGTGCACACTCTCTCCCCCTCCCCTTCCCCACCCCCACCAAGGGTGGTCTACTGTTTGCAGTGTTTGCACCTTTTTTATTATTTTTTTGGTTGAACAATGTGGCTTAGAGTTTCTGGTCCCCCGTCAGTCCACAAAGAGCCTTCTCATCCCACCCTTTGTGGCACCTCTCCCTGGCAGGCCCACCCAGGGGCTCCCCAGGAGTTGTTAGGCGGCCTAAGGCATCAGGAATTCATCACGGCCTGGGGCCAGCTGGTAAGGCTGTTGGAAAACCCAGCAGGCTTTGGAGCAAAAGGCCCGCACCTTACAGCTGGCCACTGGGGGTGCAGCGGCCAGGCTGTCCTTCGCCCCCGCCGGAGCAGCAGCCGGCCAGCCCGGCGGGATGGGCACCGGGGCGGCGGCGTGCGGACTCGACGAGGCAAAGCGACCCTAGCCTGCGCCCCCGCTGGCGCTGGAGGCCGTTGTGAGGTCCGCCGGGCTGAGCCGCGGGTCTGCACGGTCCGGCGCGGTGCTCCCGCGCGCCCCCGTGTGGCCGCGGACGGCACGGCTCCTGGGGCGGGGCCGGCGGGAAGACGGGGAGAGGGGAGAGACGAGGGGAGAGGAGTGGGTAGAGGGGAGAGGAGTGGGTAGAGGAGAGGGGAGAGGAGAGGAGAGGGGAGGGGAGGGGAGCGGGCAGGGAGAGGTGGACCCTGCGCGTTCCCAGGCCTAAACGTGGGCAGTGGCCCTATTGCCAGCACCATAACGACTGAGCATGGGCTGGGGCTGGGGGGCACTGAGGTCTGTGGTCAGGTCGGAGACGGGCTCATCCATGTCCAGCAGACTCACGCCATGAGAGGGTCGCTCCTGGAGGCTTCCCGGAAGAAGCAGGCCTGGAAGAACAAGAGTATGTTGGTTGGGGGGAAGGGCTGGGCAGGGAGAGGACCCGTGTGCGGGAGGAGAGGAGGCAGGAGGGCAGGGAGGTTGGGAGTGGTGGGAAGCAGGCTGGGCCAACAGTAGCCGGACACTCACGTGAGGTTGTGACCGAAAAGGACCCTTGTGGGAACTGCAGACCCTCCGATGGACCCAGGAGGGCACGCGTGGGTGGGGCTGGGGGCACTTTCCTGGGCCTGGCTGGGGGTCATGCCACGCACACTGCAGACCCGGAGGGGAGGAGAGCCTGGGGTGCCTCGGTTTCCCCTGATGCTCTGCCTGCTCCCGCCTGGGTAGGGAGGATCTTAGGTCATGGTGAAGGGCTGCCCCGTGTCTCAGGCGAGACACAAGTCCTTCGGGCACTGCGTTTGGAGTGAAGAACCTGGCCCACAAGGCAGCAGCCTTCGTTCCCAACTGGATTCAGCAGCCGTGATGACCAAGCCAACAGCAGAGGTCGGCCCCAGGGCCCTGAGCTCCGTGCTGGGCGTGGGCTCTGGCTGAGGGCCGACTCTGTGGTCTCTTCCTGACCTGGCCTTTGCGATCTTGCTTTGGGAGCTTGAAATTGGCCTCAGTGGGAACACTGACACCAGAGATGGCAAAGGCCACACGTCGGCGCTTTTACTGCTTTTGGTCTGGACAGTGGGTTTGCTGGCGCGCTTCTGGGGCACCCCCACCCCCAGACCCAGCACAGTCATGTGGTCTTCCCATCCCTTTCCTCGCCTGTGAGGCCTGAGCCCAGCTCTCGGATGTCGTGGATGTGTTTTAGAGCCTGAAGGGCTAGGGAATCTTCTTACACCACGGCCTCTCACAGGGAGCGGGTCCCCGACTAGCCAGCTCACCTCTCCGGCTGCAGCATCCCGTCTGGGTAAGAGTGGGTCCGCCAGGTCATCTCCTGGTCCCATCCAGCTCTACCATTTGCTGGTGAGAGCCCCCGCCCCACCACACCCCCCGGCAGGCCCTCTGTCTTCCGGCCTCCATGCCACCTGAGCTGCCACGTCCCTGTCTCTCCTCGTGTCTCCGTGAGCCGCTCCGTCCTTCCCCGGGCAGCCCAGGCCTCGAGCTGCAGATGCGGACTTCGTAGCGCATCTGTATTGGTCCCGGCTCACAAACCTTGAAAGGCAGCCCCTTAAAGGAATCTTGAACCCATCCATTTTCCACCATCTCTACTCCCCGCTCCCCCCCCCCCCACCCCGAGATGTTCTGCACAGACCTCCGAAGGACTGTCCTAACCGGCCGTCCCTCCTCCCGAGCCTGGTGGTCCTGTGTTCCTTTAATCAGTGGTGTCCAATCAGGTGTACCCCTGTGTCACTTGGCAGGGGGTCCCCGCTGCCGGTCAGGGAAGTCCTGCTCCCTCTGTCCATGGACAGCTCATCACGTACGTGTCCACGCTTACCAGCCTCCACACACGGGCCTCCCTTCGCATCCCCAAACACGAGGACCCGTCCCCCCTGGGGGGCTGGTCCCACCTCAGGGGCTCTCCCTTGCCTCCCCGCCTGGAACCTCATCCCCTGGCTGGGTGAGGCTGGTTCATCCTCCTCGTTCGGGTCTCCCGCTCCCCGCCGTGGCCCGGTCCTCTCTCTGCCATGACACCGGACCCCATGCGTCACCTCGTGCACTGACTTGTTCTCTTCCTGTTGTCCGCCCTCCGTGCCCCTAAATCACAGACTCTGGGGTGCAGGGCCCAGGCTGCATCGTTCACTGCGGATCCCCAGAGCCCAGACCAGAGCCTGACGCCGAGCAGGCTCCCACCATGTGGTCTGAGAAGGAAGGAGGGATTTGCTTCTGCTTTGGTTGGAGGGCATGACACCCCAGGGCAGAAACAAGATGGGGCTGTCACACAGCATGCGAGTCCTTCCAGCTGGCTCCTTGGGTATTCCAGGACCCCTGCCCCTGCAGCTCTCCCTACACACCGGACCCCAATGGCTTCTGAGGTCTCTCTTGTCCCTGGCGGAGCCCTGAGACCCTGAAGACAGGCTGGCTGGAGGCTGGGGAGGGTTCCGGTCTTATGGGCTGTCTGCCTGCTTAGGAAAGACCTTCGGCAAGCCTAGAGCAGAGCGGCTGGAAGGGGCCCATGGGGGTCTCGAGGACTGACTCCCCTCCGCCGCGGTGTGGGGGCCCAGGTCAATAGTGAAGGCATCAGGCCGGAGCAGCAGGGAACACGGGCCCACCCTCCCTCCACCTCCTGGGCTTCTGACCTTGAGTGGTGGGGCTTTATGCGACCTTGGCTAGAAGAATCACAGCCACCAGCAGTCCGGTCACCAGGGGGGGCCGGCCGCTTGGCAGGAGGGCAGAGCCTGAGGAAATTCAGAGCATCCAGGGAATGAGGGAAGCGGGAGCATGTCTGCACCTCTTCTCCTTGATGGTGGGCCAGGTGCCCTTCCCCCGCTGCCCCACAAGCCCCTGACCTCGGCTCTCACCAAGGCCCCTCCCCTGCTGAGCAGGGCCCGCACACCACCGGCCAGGCCCCCACTGGGGTCTGCCATCTTGTCAGCTCCCAGGGGACCTCTGCTCCTGGGGTGGGCCAGGGTGGGGGTGAGGGGCGCGTGGGGGGAGGCCAATAGAGGAAGAATCCCAAAAGGAGCCCTCACATGGCCATGTGAGCGAGCAGGTCACGTGGAACCGGGACCCTGGAGGTGGACTTCGCCAGAGGACCAGTCCTGTGGGCAGAGCACCTGCTTCTCTGGCCTCCATCTCCCCAGGGGGCTCCCATTCACCTGCTCTCCCCTTGTTGCTGCCAGGAGCACAAAGCCTGCTGTTGCTGTCAGGGGCGTGAGATGTTTCCGGAGTCGGGGACAGGGAAGGAAAAGGTGGCCCAGGCGGCCGATGATGCTCCCTGGTCAGGGCGGTGCAGGCACTCGCTGTCCGCAGCTGCCTGGTGGTGGACGGGCAGCTCCTTACCTGAGGGGGAGCCCGTGGGTGAGCTGCTGGTTCCCTGGGACGTGGGCAGCAGGGTGCTCGCGGGACCACCGCTGGTTCCCTGGGGCGTGGGCAGCAGGGTGCTCGCGGGACCACCGCTGGTTCCCTGGGGCGTGGGCGGCAGGGTGCTTGGGGGCCTGCCGCTGGTTTCCTGGAGCGTGGGCAGCAGGGTGCTCAGGAGCCCGTCGTTGGCCTCGGGCACGATGCCCAGCAGATGGCACATGAGCTCGTACACGTGGACGCTCTCGAAGGGCTCCACCTCCAGGCCCCTCCTGAAGCTGGGGCCCACGGCCCGGAAGATGATCTTCATGTCCATGAAGTCGTTGTGAAAACCGTGCTCTCCGTTGTTGAACTGCACATTTGCTCTCTGCGGGGGAGGGGAGGTCCTGAGCCTCTGCTGGGACTCCCAGCCCTCCCCCGCCTCTCCGCCAGCAGCACCCCTGCGGGGACAGAGGAACCCTGGGAGGGGTTCACACATGGGGGCAGGAGGGTTTCTCAGAATTCTGAACCCCCAAAGATCCAGGCGCGAGGGATGGCCTCGGTGAAGACCTGGTGGCCCAGGCGCAGGCCCCACGCACATGGGGTGGCGCTGGGAGCCCATGGTGCCTGTGCTCATCAGCGCTTCTGTTCCCGAGTCCCTCGCTCCCACCTGCATCTTCCTTCCCCTCCGGCATCCCTCGGCTCTCTCCCCCGACGGCAGAGCGGGCTCCTGCCCTCGCCTCTCTCTCATTTCTCACGGCCAGTCTTCCCACACTTTACCCTACACGTACGCACACACATGCACACACGGCATGTACAAAGCCCATATGCACACAGACCTCACACATTTACACCCACGTGCACGATGCACACACTCCGACTGCATAGTGATGGGTGTGTCCCTTTGGTGGCCAGCGCCCCTCCACCTGGGGACTAGTGAGCACCAGGGCATGCTTTCAACAGAAATGGAGAGACCCCCAGCCGCCCAGTGAAGGAGCCCGTCCCAAGCCGGCCTCGGGCAGGCAGCTCACCCCGTGGATGACGTAGCCGAGGTCACTGTACATGAGCAGGGGCGTGACCCTGGGGTGACCGGCGTAGTGGAGGGACTTGGGGAAGGACTCCTTCTTGTAGACGTGGAGTCTGGGGTGGGCATCCTTGAGGACCTCGTACACCTTGTCCAGCATCCCCTCCTTGGGGAGCAGCATCCCGTTGGGCCCATAGTCCAGGAGCTCAAACTCGATGTCCTTGAAGGTGAAGTTGGGGAACTTGTGGAACTCCACCAGGTCCGGGGCCTGCTTGTTGACGGTGGTCATGCCGTGGTCGGACGTGATGATCAAGTTGAGGCTGTCCTCCAGGCCGCTTCTCCTGATGCTGTCCCGCAGGTAGCCCACCGTCCTGTCCACCTGCATCACCATGTCCTTCCTCTGCTGGGACTCGGGGCCATACTTGTGGCCCGTGGAGTCCGGCTCCCCAAAGTAGAGTGTGACCAGGTCCAGGCCCTCCTCGGTGAACCACTGCATCACCGTGTCGATGTTGGCCTTCCACTCCTCCTCGTTGCTGTAGTTGTGCAGAGCTCCCTCCTTCCGGCTCAGCGTCAGGTTCATGCCTTGGTACGTGATATTCCCGCCAGGGTAGAAGAAGGAGCCAGTTTTTAAGCCCTGCCAGGGAAGGCAGGATGAAGGCGACAGGCCTCCTTGGGCTTGTCCCCCGCCCGTTCCCGCCGAGGTCACCGCTGCCCCCGCCCGCCCACCCCTTCTGCCCGCTCACTCAGCCCTGCTCCCGCCGCAGGCCCTGGCCTTTCTTTTTGGGAAGGCCTTCTATACTCTTATGTTCCCATGGCTGATGCTGATTTTATAGAGGAAAGAGCAGGAGCCCAGTGAACCCAGCCCTAGTGACATAATGAATATAAAACTGTCCCCAGAGAAGCAGTGTCCTCATCGTCACCATGGCCCTGGGTCCCCAAGGCTGAGCTGCCCGGACAGCCCTCCCCTTCTGGCTTGGAGCCTGGCCTCTCCCTACTGTATTCTCGTCCGGGCCCTTCTACCCATGTCCCCTTGCCTGCCCTTCCAGGCTTCAGCCTGGCCATCCGTCTATCTTTTCATAAATCGATTGCTGATTTACAGATCCTGTCCTTTCAACCATACGTCCAAGCTCGCCCTGTCTGCGTGTCCACTCCCCAGCTGCCCTTCTGTTTAGACCAAGCACCATGCGATGCCAGGCTCTCAGCTCTGGCTTTCTGTGCGTGAGCCTGGCGTCCGCGGAGCTCCTTCTGGAGGGAAGGCACTCCGACCAGAGCGGACGCCCTGCCTAGAGGGCGGGCGCGGGCTCCGAAGTTTATTCTGGGCTCCTCTTGAAAACCTCCTGTTTGACCTCGCTGACGAGTAGCCACACGTTGGGGGCCAGGCATTCCCCCAGAGCACTGCGAGATGGGGGAGTTCCTGGGCTCGACACTACAGCTTATCCTTCGCTCTCAGGAAGTCAGCTGCCCAGCCCCGAGAGGAATTCGGAAGGGGGAAGGCAGAAAGCTGTTTCATCGTTAGGTGCCTTTTTGTTGAGTGACATTCTTTTTCCTGTGTGGACCCCCTCTCCCAGAGCCAGAACCAGGGGTGCCGTCTCCCTTCCCGCCGGGAGGATGGCCATCCCTCTGCGTCCCGGGGCTGCAAGGAGGACTGGGCACGGCCACGGAACCTGTTGGTGGGAGCACCCAGCACCCAGCACCCACCGCCCTCGGGGCCCCACTTAATACCCCTCCATGCTGGGAGCCCAGGATCGCGTCACAAGGTCATGGCCTTTCCGGTCCAGGTCCCTCCTTTCCCTGTCCCCCCACTGCCGTCCGTGGGCTCAGGGGCAGCTTTACCTGCCGCTGGGCTGTGATCCAGATGGGTAAGGTTCCGTTGTCCCACCACGCCTGGATGCCCAGCGTGGTGTAGTACGGCAGCTTCACCTTGCTGGTGGTATTGAAGTACATGTTGTGAACCACGCCGTGGTTCTCCACGTATTTGCCTGTGGGGAGGAGATGGCAGAGGGGAGGGAAGAGGTGGAGGGCAGGGGGGAAGCGGGCGGGCTTTCCCACACGTGGCCCCAGGGGAGCCCCGTTCGGGGTCACAGGCACATCCTCTCCATCCCTCAGGTTCTACGACCCATTCTGGTGGTTTCTCCTGCAGCTGAACAAGCACACGGTGTCATCTGCACCCTCGTGGGTTTTCGCAAAGACCAGGAGCGACACAGATGGTTATCAGGAGGGAACTAATGAAACAGTTGTGGCCCAGTCACAGAGCAGAACCCCCGGAGACACTTAAATGCACCACGTGGAGCTCCATCCCCGAGCTGTTTTCTAAAATTCACTTTCTGCATGGGACACACATGCCCTCGTGCCCAGAAGCTGCAGGAGGAGGGACGCTGGAGAGTGTGCCCCTTCCCCCGCATCTCCATCCAACAGGGGACACGCAGGAGGGGAGAACCTGATGTTTGCAGCGGGGGCCCTGGTCACAGAATGCTGGCATACGGATGAGCGCTGAGCGTCTGTACCAAATAGATCTCCCCCCAAGGTCACGGCGACCCGGAGCCTCAGCATGTGACCTTGCTTGGAAATAGGGTCTTTGCAGATGTGATGAGTTAGGGTAAGATGAGGGCAGTCTGGGTCATGGTGGGCCCTACGTCTACGGATGAGCGTCTTCACGAGATGAGGTGAGACACATGGGGGGCGGCGGGGAGAAGGCTGGGGTTGGCGTGACAGGCCATGGAAGCGCCACGGAGGCTGGGAGTGGCAGGCGGGGTCCCCTAGAGTCTCCCGAGGGAGCGTGGCCCTCCTGATGCCTGCATTCTAGACTTGCAGCCCAAACAGAGCCATGGAGGGTTTGAGGGCATCTCGGGGGCTACAGTGGGAAGAGCAGACTCAAGCTCATCTCTCCTGCCTGTCTGGAACCCGGCCATGCTCACTTCCTCCAGAAGCCCTCCTGGGTTGCCACCTTGGTTGGGGGTCACTATTTAAAAAGGGACTGCTGGGAATTTTGATGCCTTGTACAAGTTCCCACCAACAGTGAGCTTGCTGATGACCCCCCCCCCCCCGCCCCGGCTGTGCTGTGTCTCCCAGCGACAGCATCCCCTCCTTGGTCTCCTTTGTCCCTATGCGGCACGGGGG
Organism: Ursus americanus; assembly: GCF_024610735.1. Lineage (NCBI taxonomy): Eukaryota > Metazoa > Chordata > Mammalia > Carnivora > Ursidae > Ursus > Ursus americanus. Next base: position 2,732,976 of record NC_142149.1, read on the forward strand.
ACAGAGCTCTGTGCACACAGCGGGTTCCCTCTGTCCATTCACCAGTCGCTCAGCCCCTCCCTGCCCCCAGGCCCCAGCCCGATGCTCACCAGTGACCAGGGTGAAGTGGCAGGGGCTGGTCGTGGTGACGAAGGCCGGTGTCATGTAGCGGGCTTTCACTCCATCCAGCGCCATGGCGTCCAGGTTGGGGGTGTCTACGTCCTGGTCATAGTTCCAGCGGAAGCCGTCAAAGGACACCATCAGCAGCTTATGCCGGGAGCCCTTCCTGCGGAGCGGAGCCCCTGCCCCTGGAGCCAGGAGCGCGGCCAGAGCCAGGGCCAGGAGGACAGCCGAGCGCCCCATGAGGAGCTTTCCAGACATGAAGGTGTCTGGGTTGGTTCTTGCCGAGAGCAAAGTCCCAGGGTCAGCTGGCCCAGGCTTGCCCTGCGCCTTCTCGGACTGTGCCTTCTTGAAGACGAGACTGCACGCACCTGCTCTCAGAAGGCAGCCCTGGCCCAGCCCTCACGCCACCTCTGCCTTTATTGCCAGCAGAGCCCTCTGGGCTGGCTGCCCCTCCCCCCTCCCCCATGCACACGTGTCCTCGTGGGGAGGATGGGGACCAATCCCGGAGGCCCAGGGAGCAGAAGGGGCCACTCCATCCTGCAGGCCTGTGTCCCCACTCCACCTCTCCTAGCCACTCTTTGCCCCGGTGCCCTGCTCACCTGGACCCCAGAGCCCTGGGAGGGGCCCCCTCCAGCTTGTAAGTTGGGGAGAGCTCTGGGGTACATGGGTCTCAGGCCTGCCTGGGTCAGGGCTATGGGGTGAGCTTCCCAGGACCTGGGAGCCAAGGGCCAGCAGCTCAGTACCAACCAAGTCTGGCATTCTTACACAGGGCAGGGGGAAGCCAAGGGAATGACAAAAAGTGATCTAACGTTTTGTGCCTTTTTAAATTTATTTTTTTTAGAGAGAATGAGAGCCAGCAGGGAAAGGGGCAGAGGGGGAGAGAGAGAGAATCTCCAGCAGGCTCCACACCCAGCATGGAGCCGGACACGGGGCTCCATCCCACGACCTGTGATCATGCATGACCCGAGCCGACACTGAGAGTTGGCTGCTGAACTGACTGAGCCACCCAGGCGCCCCACCCCTAATGGGCTTTTAAAAAACCAAGCTGTGGTACTTGCGGGACTGGGCAGCCTGAGGAAGGGGTGGGCTCGGTGCTGCGCAGAGAGGTGCCTGCCCATGTCGGGGCAGGAGGTGGTGGTGGCCCACGCCAGGGTGGCACGGGCACGGGGGGGCTGTGCTGAAGGGCTTTGCTGCCAGACTGCAGGTGGGGGAGGGGCTGGGTCTGCCCCCCAGCAGCCGGGGTGATGGGGTGTGCGAGCATACAGAGATCAGAGCCCGGGGGAGGGGGAGGGACGGGAACAAGCATTCCATTTGGGCCACATCCCATTAGGGGTCCTCCCAGCAGAGATATCCTGTAGGTGGTACGTCCTGATTTAAATTTTCTTCATCTGTGAACCTGCCCACAGCGGCCCTATCTTATCTGCAGCAAGCAGATGTGCTCGTCAAGTGATTCCCAGCTCACCAGCTCCTCAGAGGCCCTCAGAGCCTTCTCTGAGGTGTGGCCTAGGGGCCGTGGGGCAGATTCTTGGGCCCTCCCTGCGAAACCCGCTGAAACACACCCTGGGGAGGAATCCTCGTACAGCAGCCAGCGCTGGGAACCCGGGGCAGAAGGACCGCTTGGTCTCCTACAATCAGCGCGGGGTGGGTGTGTGTGTGTGTGTGTGTGTGTGTGTGTGTGTGTGTCGAGTGGTGGGCCAGGGTACAGCAGGTGCAGGGCTGCGGAAGTGCTGCACCCTCCCTCCCACGGCGCAGGGAAGGACCGGGCAGCTGTGTGCGCGTGGGGGCAGGTGCCCTGGGAGAGAACAGCGGGGCCACATTCACACCAGTGTTGGGAGCAAGGACCAGGAAGGCTGCTCTGAGCCTCTGACATCCCAGGAGCCCTACTGGATGGATCCAGGCAGCGGAGTGGGCAGGGAAGCCTTCCAGGAAGGGGCCGGGCGTGCAGGTGAAGAACTGTCCCCCGGGTTCCCAAAGGCGGTGAGGTGGAGGAGAGGCGAGGTCCGGCTGGAGGCTAGAGGGCAGGCCATGGAGGAGCCTAGGTCTTAGGCTAGTTGTCTTCCAGAATAAAATGGCTGCTAAGAATAAAGACTACATTTCCCAGCATCCCCTTCAGTTAGGTTTAGCCATGTGACTCTGTTCTGACCAATGGGACGAAAGAAAACTGTCACGCGACAGCCCCAGCCTCTTCCCTGTGGAGTCTTCCTCCGGCTGGTTCCTGCAGCTGCGGGGCTGCCCCAGGCTGGACGGTGAGCGGCTCCCGGGCAGCGCGGGTGTGCGCCGAGGGGGCGGTCCCCAGGGCGTCCTCGCCGGCGCGGCGGGCCGGCTGTGGCCTCGCAGGGAGAAGTGCACACACCCTGTCTTGCTTCTGTTTCCTTGTTTAGGTTTTCCGTTGGGCTCAGCGGACCCGGTCCCAGGCTCTGGGCGGCCTTGCTGAGTTTAAGCAGGGGGCGACCTGAAATGCAGGCTGCTGTGTGGGCAGGGCGGAAGCGGGAGAGAAGTCGGGCCGACGCTGTGCTCCAGGGGCCTAGGCCTCGGGCAGGGGTGCGCAGACCTGGGGTCGGTTTGGGGTCAGCGCTCGTCCTGTTGGCAGTGCGTGCAGGGGTGTGGGTGAGCGAGGCCTCGGTGACCTGTTCTCACCGCGCACTGTCTCCTGCTGGCCCCGTGGGGTGTGTGCGGATTCAAGCCCTGCTCACCCTCGCCTGCCTGTCTGAGCCTGCCCTGGCGATGGCAGGAAAGGTCTGCTCCCTGCCCTCCTCGACATCTCAGCTGGGCATTTCCCCCTCCGTACCTCACCCGTGGCTCACCCTCCATGGGGTTCCTTTCTTCCGTGGCCTTGGAGAGCACTTCACAGGAAGAGGGTGTCCTTGCGGGCCCTAAGCAGCAGTAACAGGGCATCTCTGTAGACCAAGCCCTGGCTTTCCCTCATTCAGGCGTCGAGGTGGTTCTGGAAGGCAGGGTTAGTAATACGCTCACTTGACGTGGGGGGAAGCGGAGGCGGAGAGAGGTTTCAGGTCACTCAGCAAGTGCTGCAGCCCCACTCAGGCTCCACGACCCTGCTATGACCACTTCTAAATGCCATTGACCTACCAGCCACTTAGGACCCTCTTGCCAGGCTTTGGGGCTGTTGGCTTTTTTTTTTTAAGACTTTATTTATTGGGACAGAGAGACAGAGAGAGCACAAGCAAGGGGAGCAGCAGAGGGAGAGGGAGAAGCAGGCTCCCCGCTGAGCAGGGAGCCTGACGTGGGACTCAATCCCAGGACCCTGAGATCATGGCCTGAGCGGAAGGCAGAAGCTTCACTGAGCCCCCAGGTGTCCTGTTGACTTCTTTTCAGTGCAGTGCAGCAGTGTCTGCGGTGGTACCACTGACTTTCCCTTTCACGTTCCCATTATTTCCTTGGTGTGCGCTACCTAGGAAGGGGTCCTTGGACAAGGACGAAGCGGCGGCTTGGTGCTCAGAGCCCTCCTGCTGCCAAGAACGGCTGAGGCTGTCAGTCTCTGGTCCCGCCAGCCACGAGTGGTCCCATCTCCTCTGCCCCACGGTGTCCTTTGGGTTTTATTTTTTACTCCTGTTGTGTGCTTCGTAGGTGTGTAATGATGTCTGAAAGTGTAACCTCAGAGAGGCCAGGAGATTTTCCAAGTCACACTTTCTTAGCTCTGCTGCCCGTGGGCAGATCGTTGGTCGTGTCTGTCTGTCTGTCGGGTGGTCCGAGCGGCTGCTGAATCTTGGGGCTTCATCAGTTCTGTATCTATTTGGTAATGCATGTGTTTTGGAATCGATTCTCTGGAATCTGTTTTTCATTGGCATTTGTATTTCTGTTTGTCAGTCGTGAAGTTCTCCACTGCCTGCACACTGGTCCTTGTTCAAGTAGACGTCGACCCGAAGCTCCCGGAAGACAGGGCTTGCCGTACTGTTCGTTGTCATATCCCCAGAGCCTGGCACGATCGCCAGCCCAGGGGAAGCACACACCCTGATTTGGTGGTTGAATAGATATGCTTCAAGGAAAATTTGTTCAACTATCATACTTTTGGTCAGGGAAAACACTTTTTAAAAGAAACTTTTTTTTTTTAAAGATTTTATTTATTTATTTGACAGAGAGACAGTCAGCGAGAGAGGGAACACAGCAGGGGGAGTGGGAGAGGAAGAAGCAGGCTCCCAGCGGAGGAGCCTGACGTGGGGCTCGATCCCAGAACGCCGGGATCACGCCCTGAGCCGAAGGCAGATGCTTAACGACTGCGCCACCCAGGCGCCCCTAAAAGAAACTTTATTTGATGACAATCGTAGGCTTATGGGAACATTGCAAAGATGGTAGAGTTCCCATGTGCCCGCCGCCTGGTTTCCTCGGTTGGTAACATGTTACGGTCTGTGTGTCTGCACAGCGTGTGAGGAATACTGGTCAGTTACTCTGTTCAGTATGGACAAGTCTACATTCTACTCAGATGTCCTCAGTGCCTGCCCCGCTGCCCTGGCTCTGTTCCAGGATCCTGCTAGGTCATCACCATCCCTGCACACCGCTTGGGTGTGATCCTTGCTCAGCCTTCCCTAGTTTCTGATGACATGGACGGTTTGGAGGAATGCTGGTCAGGTGTTCCATAGAATGTCCCTCCATTGAAATTATCTGTTGTTTTTCTCTTGATTAGACGGGGGTTATGGGGTTTTGGGAGGAAGGGCACAGAGATAAAGTGTCATTCCCATTACATCATATCAAGGGTACATCCTATCAACCTGACTCATTGCTGCTGCGGTGACCTTGCTCACCGGCCAAGGTCGTGTCTCCGCAGGACGGTCATTCTTTCTCGCGCTCTCTGTTCTTTGGAAGGAAGGTCACTATGTGCCACCCACGCTTCGTGAGCGGGGGGTCCTGCTCCACCTCCGTGGGGGCAGAGTATCTACATCCGTTACTTGGAATTCTGAGCAGATTCGTCTCTTCTCCGCATGTGTTCATCTGTTCGATAACCTGTGCCGGACGGACTCACGGATGTCTCTTCCGCCCTGTGGATTATGACCCACTGCCACCTGGCTGATGTCGTTGCTGCAGTTGCTCCGTCTTTGGCCACCGGGAGCTGTTTCTGTGGGCTCCTGGGTCCCTTGTCATGCCCGTCGCTTGGCTTCCACGCGCACATCCTTGGTCTCCAGCACCGGGGGAGGCTCTAGGCTCCCCTCCTGTGTTTGCCACCCCAGCCCCGGGATCACGCTTTTCTCAAGGGCCCTGGTTCCTTTTCTTGGCGCTGATATTAGAGACCAAGAGCTGGGTGTGACACGTGACAGTGCCGTTGTTTCTGGCCATGAGCGATGCGTTCTCCCCGTCCCCTGGTCCGGTGCCCAGCGCGCAGTAGGGAGGAAGGCAGGCAGGCCGGGGTGGCACAAGCAGGGTCTGGACTCTGACGGATGTCCTAGCTTCTCCTTCGTCTCCGTGCAGCCGTTGGAGTGATGTCTCCAAACCAGGAATCATGGTCTCCCTGTCTGGCTACCGTGTAGTCCTGGGCTGGTGCGGCCTGCCAGGGAGCCCCCGACGCCCCGTGCGGCCTGCCAGGGAGCCCCCGACGCCCCGGCGGGGGGATGGGGCAGGGGAGTGGGTGCTCTAACCAGGGGCTATCCCCTCTGTTGGAGGCGTGTGGAAGTCCTGAGCCCTCCCCATGTCCACAGTGACAGGTGACAAACTTGGGTCTAATGGGTCTCTCCCAGTGCCTAGGCCATGACCCTTCGGAGCAAAAGCAGTGGTGTTGCCGACACACTATTTGCTGGAGAGGAGTGTTGCCATCAGGATGGAAATGAACAAAGAATTTGACTTGGGTCCATGGCAGATGACCCTTCCCAAACAGGATCCCGGGTGTTGCCATTGCCATGCCAGCCACCTTGGGAGGGGTTCCCTGTGAACCCCTGGCTGGGGGCTCGACTGGGTGCTTCATCCTCGTGGCCCTGGGAGGCCTGAGCCATTGAGCCTGGGACAGGTGTCTGGGGGGCCGTGGGAGGCCATCAGGAGCCACACGGAGACGGGCCTGGCGCCACAGTGGTGTTCCTGCGGGGAGAGGCAGTGGCCCGAGGCTGGTGGTTCCTTCCCAAAGGGCCATAGCGGTCCCGTTGCCCAGCGGCACTATGGGGGGAGAAAGAGCTGAGAGGACCAGCCTCCCTCTGCTCCCTCGCTGGAGAGATCAGCAGACCCCCCAACGATAAGCACCCTCCCTCCACTGTTGTGGGAGGCGGCCACCCCTGCCCATGGCTGCGGGGACCTGCCTGCTGCTGGTTGTTCCCGATGACCGGGCCTGACCTTCCCGACCTTCACAACAGGATTTTATTAGTGCAACGGTCACTTGATCCATTGCTGCCACCAGTCAGGAGCTCTATCTCAGCGGCCACCTCGCCTCCGGCTAAATGACGATTAATATTCTAACAGGATTATGTGCTGTGGGTCAACAGGAGTCTCTGGGCATGCGGGGCGGGCCCCTCCCTTGCAGCCTCTCCCCTGCCTCCAGGCTTCCCTCCTGGTGTGTGGGGAGGTGGGGTCCTGAGGTCTGAGGTCGGGGAGCTGGGGCCACATGATTCTGGACTCCAGGATGGGGGGCGGGTGGGAGGGCTCTGGGCCGTGGGGGTGGTTTGTCTTGAAGAACGGGTCTGTCCCAGGGTAGGGATGGCCCTGCAGGGTGAGGTCCCTGAAGAGACCAGACTATGTGCTGGGGTCAGTGGGCTTGACCACCATGGGGGAGAAGGGAGGAGGATGGAATGGGAGCTGGGGGTGGGGGGAGATAGGGAGGGAGGGTTGCCCACTTGCCCCAGCATCTCAGCCCCTGAGTGACACGGCCTCTAAATTTGCTGTATCAGGACTTCTTGGGCTTTCTGCTGGGAAAATACTTCCATTTCCATCAACATTTTATAAAAGTGAGACCGTTCCCGTCCCTCTCCTGATTCTATCATGTAAGGGACAAAACCCAGGTTCTCAGGTGGGGCTTCCCGGACCTGTGCGCTCGGCCCCCATGCATCCCCCGTGTCGGGGGGACCCCTGCCTTGGTCCCCTTCCCCAGAGCCACCATCTCCTTCACGAGCTGAAGGAAGGTCCCGCCTCCAGCTTGGCAGTTGCTCCCCATGGCCCCAGGCAGCGCCGGGGACCTTTGTGGTTCTTCTAAATGCTTGTCACCTCTGTGAGGATGACTTTGTGGGTCTGCTTTCCCCGCCACTGAGGAATGAATGGGGGGGTTGGCTCCCTGAACGAGGCACCAGGGCTGATATTTGCACACTCGTATTCACAGCGGTGACTCACAGGAGCTAAAACACGGAAGCAAGCAGGAGCCCATCATCGGATGAGGGTCTGTCCATGCGGTGGAGTGTCCTGCAGCCCCCGACTGGAAGGACGTCGGGACACCGGTTGGCGTGTGGATGGACCTGGAGAACATGGAGCCAGGTGGAGTGAGCCAGTCTCAAAAGCACAGGTGTGGGATTCCATTTACGTGAGGTTCCTAGAGTCTTCAGGCTCATAGGGACAGAGCGTAGGATGGGGGGTGCCAGGGGTCACAGGTGGGGGCGGGGAGTTAGTGTTTAATGGGACAGAGTGTCACTTTGGGACAGTGACAGAGTTCTGCCGAAGTGTCACGACAACGTGAATGTGATTCTCACGTTCTCTGTATTTTATTACAAGTAAAAATGTAAAGAGACCCTGGAATCCTGGGGCCTTTCTGAGATGCCAAGGATATTAAGGGGGATTCAGCCCTTGGTTGGAGAATTCTAGATTCTGTCTGGTTGGTGGGTGACCCCCACGAGGCCCCGGCTGTGTCAGGGGGTTCCGGGCAAGGGTAAGGATGGGGTCCCCGCCTTTGGCGGAGGGCAGACCTGCACACCGAAATCACGGTCGTAAAACCTCTACCCACCCCCGCCCCCATTTTACATATAAGTAAAATAGTTTTAGACATTTAGCGATAACTAAGAAGATAATTTTGGAAGTAATTCATACTCATTTCAGAACATTTGGAAATTACAGAAGAGCCTAGAGAGGAAAATAAGCATAATTTTGAAGCTCACGACCGAAGGGGCTGGGACCACCGATGATCTTTTTCCTCGAACGTCACAAATGCCCCTACGTGCGGGTTGAGCGTGACGCAAATGTTAGTTTTGATTCTGTCTTTCTCCCTCTTAGTGCTTATTTAGCGACGAGCTGCTTAACAGAACGTCCTCGGTGGCCAGTGTGGGGACGCTGCTTGTGGGGGCGTGGGGTGGGGGCGTGGGGATTCCAGCCGGCAGGGCCCCTGAGCCGAGCTCTGAGGATCAGGACACCCCAGGCCGTGCTGAGCCTCGCAGGCCTGGGACCCCTGGCTCCCCATCAGTGGCCTTCCTGTGAGACAGTCCACAGCCACGAGGCCCTGGATTTAGGCCAGTTTGGGAGTCGGGGTCCCCAGCCCTCCTCACCCATCATCACCTCCTCCCCACCCAGCTGGGCTTGAGGCTGTGCCCTGGACCCCAGGCCCCAGGCAGGCCCCGAGGGCCAGTGCTCGCCCCCTGGGGGCTTTGGGTGAGGCTCTGTGGCTGTTTCTGAGTGGAGCTGGCCATCCTTTGGGGTCATCATCCTGCTCGGAGCCCTCCGTCCACCCCCCCCTCCTCCGCCCCTGCCCTCCATCGGCTCTCCTCTTGGGACAGCTTGGCTCCCATCCTGGCGCTCGCCCTCTCCCGGCTTCCTCTTGCCCGCCCTTAGCTGTCCCGCCGTGCTCCTCACTGAGCACAGCTCTCCGACATTTATTCAGGGACACCACTGCCCATCACGAGACAATGGACTCCCAGCTCTGGTGAGTCTAAGGTCTGCTCACCTTGGAGAGCGGGTCGAGGGCTGGGCTGGCTGGACCCCCAGACTCAGCAGGACCCCACCTCTGGGACCTCCATTCAGGGGCCCGAGGAGGCGTCCCCGGAGGTTTGTGGGGGGCAGTGGGGCTCGTGGACGGGGTGTGTGGCTCTTCCTGTGCCCTCCCTGTGCTTCTGGTTGGTGCCCTGTGGCACCTGCTTGTTTAAGAAGCTCCTTTCTGGATCGGCATGAAGGAGACGCCTCCCTTCACCACCTCGCTGGCATGGAGGACCCCAGAGGGGCCGGGTGGACGCTGACCACGAATGGGGAGCCAGCCGGGCTGGGGAGGCTGGGCAGTGGCTGAGTCTCAGCTTTTCTTGGCCAGCGCCAGCCTGGAGCAGCCCAGCCCTTCCTGCTGCCGCTGGCTCCTGTGAGGCGAAGGGTGGGCCCCGGTCATTAGCCAGTGAGGCGCTGTCCTCGTACTGAGAACAGACGAGCGGGGAAGGACTCAGTCACCTGGGAAGGATGCAGGTGGGGTCTCGGGCAGGTGGCACTGGGCCCAGCACCCAGGGCTGGCTAGACTGTCCCGTTAATGCAGGCTGTGGCCGCTGGTGGCCTCAGGGGCTAGTTGGGATGTAGGTCACCCCTCCAGGCACATTTCCAGTAATGCCTCTTCCACTGTCGGTTCATCTGGATCTGTGGATTTATTTGCAAGGGCTGTGTGTGGGAGGAGAGGGGAGACACCCCGGTGCCCAGCCCAGCACGCGGGTCATGCTAGGCTAGTCGTGCTGTGGAGAGCTGGGGGGCCCTGCGGCCCTGAGAATCCACCCCAGGGAGGCCTCCTTGGCCTGTCTTGCTTCCCCCAGTGCCAGCAGACCCCAGCAGGTCCATCACAAGGCACACGATGAGAAATGAGGGTTCAGCATCAGTGTGTCTGTCCCCGGACCAGGAGCTTTCTCCCTGGGCTGTCCCCACCTTCTCAGAGACCTTGGCCCCTGGAGGACAAGGCGGGGTTGTGTGGGCAGGGGGAGTCAGCACTGTCAGCTGATTGGGGCAGGAAGGCAGAGGGGACAGAGCAAGGGGACCTGAAGGCACGCTCCTGCCTTCCCACCTGGAGGTCCAGTGACCCCGCGGTGGCTTAGCTCCTGACTGTCTGTGTGCGGGGGTGGGGGGGGGGTCCAGAACCCGCCCTTTCCTGGCCCTGGCTGGCTAGCTTGGTCACCCCCTTGGTCCTGTCTGTGGCTGAGCCCTCCCCACCCCCTCTAGGGGGGAGCCCATTGCTGGCTGCCACCCCTTTTGCGAGCCCGTCTCCCCTGCAGCTGATCCATGAGGGTTTTTCCTGGCACTTGCTTTGTCATTGTCCCCTAGGTGTTTCAGGCATAAATTTTTCCCTCTGCTTTTTTCTCAGAACTCCGGCTAGTCTGGGCCTCTGACCCCAGCCGTGGTCTCCAGGAAGACTCAGGCCTGGAACCTCCCCAGAATGTGTTTCTGGGGTGTGCTGGCATTCGAGGCTTCCCCTCCTGCCCCAGCGGCTGTGCTGGGCAGGGGCGGGGGCGGGGGCCGCAGTCATGGCGGGAGGGCCTGGGGGCGCTGGGCCTGGGGCTGTGTCTGGGGCTCTCTGCAAAGCGTAAAGGGTGCCTGTCCCTGCTCTGGCTCCTGGCACACGGCCGACCACCCTGGTGGGTGGGGGTGGGGGGTGGGCGTGGTGGTTCTGACTTTGCCCGAAGGCTGGGCCAGTCGAGGGCCCTTCTGGACACTGGGCAGCAGGAAGAGGACAGATGGCATCCGGGTCCATTGGGGCCGCTGTCCCAGGACCTTCCCAGAGCACCTGCTATCTCCAGAACCATCTATTTTATAGCTGCTTAGATGCTGCGTATGCCCAGATAATGAAGAAGGACCGTACTGGGCAGATAAGGGACTACCTTTGGCCATGCTGGGCAGATAAGGGACGGCTAGCATGGCACTGCTGGGCCTGTTCCTCCCAACTCCTCGCTCCCACCTGGGGGAGGATGGTGTCCCTCTCGTGCAGCAAAGGTCCTTGGTCAGAGAAGCCCCTTCATGTGGGCGCTGCTGTCGTCAGAGTCCTTCACCAGCGGGACACTTGGTGACCAAGTATGTGGGGCCGAGCCCGGGCTGTAGACGGATGAAGTCAAGAGCTGCACTGTTGGCCACTATGACCCACTTGGGCCCGGGTCCGAGGGAAGGAGGGGGGAGAGAGTGTGGATGTCCTTCCTGTGCTCCAGCCACTGACACCCTCAAGGGGAAGGTTCAGGAAATCTCGTGGGAGGCTGGCGTTGTGTGCCACGTCATGTGGCCACAGCAGGACAACTTGTTAATTTACATGCGTCTCTGTGACCTTCTATCTCAGCCTGCGTTGTCTGGGGGGACCGCTCTGTTCGGCCAGCACTTACGGGGCACCTGCTGTGTGAAAGGCAATGGGGGAGGTGCATTCTAAAGTCTGGGGGTGTAGACGGAAATCTGAAACCCATGACCCTCCCGGACAGGTGGCTCGGGGTCTGAGAGGCGAGGAAGGAGTAACCGTCGGGAGGCACCTGCTTGTGGGCACAGCCATAAAGCCCCCCAGCACGCGGAGAGCGTGGCGCCTTTGCTCTCGGGTGTTGATGGCCCCGCTCGGTGGGCGGAAGGACAGGGGCGTCTTTGGTTGCTGGAGAGACTGCTTTGCCAGCTGAGAACGTTTTTTACCAACCACATCTAATCTGGTTTCTGTGAAGGATAAGATCCTGCTGAACCATCAGACTTTTATCACCAGGGACTAAAGAGCGGGCTAGGCCTCTCAGGGACTCAGGGTGCTGCAGTTTATGGGGACCAGGCAGGGACTCCACCTGGGTGTCCAGCCCCGCTGTGGGAGCTCTACGGACTCAGCGACACAGGGACCATAACCCATGACACCGGCGATGTTCCCTCCCCAAGGCAGGTGCCCTGAGAAAGAGAGGAGACGGGGGTCAGGGATGCAGGATGGGTCAGCGTCTGCGATGGTGCATGTCAGATGAAGTTTGCAGGAGACAGGACGTGTCTTCCTTTTAAAAATGAATCATGAACGTTTTCATAATCCCCGAAATACACAATACACAACACAGCGTCCTGTGCACGTCACCCTGCTTCGACAGTTACTGAGAATCATCACGTTTGCTTGAGTTACCGTTTCCTTGCTCTTTGCTCTTCTCTTGGGCTGAGGTATCCTTAGACCCGGAGCAGACATTCCACAGTTTTGCTCCTGCAAATGTTGGGATGCAGCTCTCCAAATCCGGGAAACTTTGTGACATAATCACAGCTCTGATAACACAGTATCAAAGTCAGCAGGAGTCCCCCTACGGGCTAATGCCCGGTCCGTGCGTGCCTGCTTCTCTGATGGTCTCGGAAATACCTTCTTGCCACTCCTTTGTTTAAACTGGGTTCCCAACGAGGTCCACACATCCAGTTTGATTGCTGGGCCTCTTAAATCCCTCTGCATCTAGACCAGCCATCACCCCGCCCCAATTTCCCTTGTAGAAGCCAGATCAGCTGTCCCGCCTGCACGTTCTCCCTGGGACTGATCTGATAGCCTCCTGTAGTGTCACTTTGTTCCCATGCCCCTGGAAACAGAAGTTTAGCTCCAGAAGCTTGAAGGGAAGCAGGCTCGTCTTTCTGCCAGAACCCTTCACGGGCAGGCGTGTGTCTCACCCGGAGGCTCGCCTGTGATGCTGGGACGGGTCTGCGGGGCACGCCCCAGCTCCTCGCTAACATCTTTCATCGATGGTCCGTGACTGTTGCAAGAAATAATTATGTCACGAGAACTTGCAAAATGGTGATTTCCGAATGGCATCAGCCTTCTGCCGCGAGGAGCTAAATCCTGGTAATCAAACCAAAGTGTCCCCATCAGCTGGATTTACGGATTACCCTGGATTCCAGCTCAAAAAGGGACGTCCTCCATCCGTTTCTTTTCACGAACACTTTTCAAAGTAGAGTTGGGGCCCTATTACGTCTGGTGGGTTTCCAGTGAAATTGTTTGTTTTCTCTTTTCTATGTATTTATCTATTTTATGTGTTTAGCGTGTTTTAACCAACAGTCTTCGCTTTAGGCTTGATTTTTTTTCCTCATTGGCCAGGGATTTCTGATTTCCCCCCCCTCAGAGGTGGCAGGCCAGGGGTGCCTGTCACATCAGGGGCGGGAGGAAGGGCGACTCCCTCGGGCAGCGGGTGACGGGCGTGCTAGCCTTGCAGGGGGCTCAGTGGGGAGAAGCTCTTTCTTTGCGGATTTATTTTGCTGTCTTGTTGAAGTGCCTGGGCCCTCTGATAACTAGCCCTATCTAAGCAGAATCCTATTAGAGGGCAGGGGGTTCTGATAGTCACGGAGCCCTGCTGGGAAGAGGGAAAGAAATCCCTCCCCTGAAAACCCCCCAAACCAGAACAAAAATGTCGCCTGGCTTTGTGGTCTCCGAGAGGGCCACCAGGTGGCGCAGTCCAGCCACCGAACTGCCGGCCTCGCTCTCAGCGCTGCTGGGGCCTACCCCGCTTTGTACCCATTTGGTTCCACTGCCGGCTGCTCCAGCCAGGCCCTGGGGGCCAAGGGAGGACAGAGTCCTCCCCACAGGGTGCGTGGATGTGGGTTTGCTGGTGCGGTCCCCAACCCCAGCACGCTTGTGCCCGCGAGGGTGACAGCCCTAGAGCCGCTGGGCTCCACCCTGCTGATGGGGGCTCCGAGGTGGGCTGGTCTCCACCTGTTCCTACAAGGAAAACCGACGTCTGTTGGTTAGCCAGCTGGGGCTGGGGGGCAGGTGGGCGTCACTGGAGTGAGGTGGCCTGCTGGTGGGTGCGCCCAGGGTTCCAGCTTCCTGCCCCTGGAGGGAATGGGGGGCCCACTGTGATGGGTGGCAGGAAGTGGATCCACAGGCTCTAGGGTCTTAATGGATGGGAGGCAGGGCAGGGTCCTGATCGGGAGAGGGAGAGGGGCTGTAGCAGCAGGTGGGGCTGCTGTGTTCCAGCCCCTCACCGCCCTCCCTGCTGGGTGCTGTCCTAGGAGCTGCTCAGGGCAGGATGGGGACTAGGGGGCCTGTGGGGCCAGACAGAGGGACTGGCCGCCTGCTGGGCTGCCATCCGTGCTTGGCAGTGTGGACCTGCTTCTCTGTCTGACCCTCCAGGAAGAACCCAGACAGAGAGTGCGGTAGGCCCCTCCCCAGCCCTCGCCCCTGCCAGCCCTTCCCTCCCTCCCCCTCTCACCCAGTAGAGCTCATGCACCCCACATTTCTATCGGACTGATCGTGTCACATTGTGAGGGGATCCAGGGAGGCCTCGGGGGCCTGGGGGATTTCATCTCTTGGGTGCATTTGTCAACATGGCTCAGCCACCCCCCCCCCAAGGGCCTGCAAAGCCCTGTGCCCGAGGTGGGGTTCCAAAGGCAGGCCTGGCCCTCTCAGCACCAGGTTCCTTGGCACCGCATGGCTGGGAGATTTGGGGTTGCCAACACAGGGGCCTGGTTGCTGGGCCTCAGAGGCAGAGCTGGGGCGTCTGATGGCCCTCCGCCATCACCGGGCTGCCCTTGGGGTCCTGGAGGGAGATTCCTCTTCTTCTCAGAGAGGGGGAGGCGCTGGCCAGCTCCCAGGGACCCTGGAGGAGCTGCCAGCTGGGAAGGGGCAAGCGGAGTGGGCAGGGAAGGCCTGGACAAGGGGCCAGTCAAGGCCTTTTTGGCAGGCATGCCAGGGCTTGTGGCGAGGAGGAGGGCTGTGGCTGCTGCCTCCTCCAGGGGCGAGGCCCTCCCGTCCTCCCTCTGCCACCCCCCTAGTCATGGGGCAGCCATCGTGGAGGTGGCCCTGCCCTGGCTGGGTTCCTGCCGTCCCCTTCCCCAGGGGTGCCAGATGGGGTTGGCCCGAGGCAGCCAGGTCCGGGCTCTGGCTCCTGCCCCATCCCCTCCCATGGGCCCTGGGGGAGCCAGGAAGAGGGCCAAGCAGGCCGGCAGATGGTAGGCCGGGAGGAGGGGCTGCCCAGGCAGATGGGCCGACTGTCAGGACAGATGGTGGGCTGGGCAGGGGTCCGGAGCCCGCCCCATCTGCTCCAGGCCCCTGGTGGGGCTTTTCTCGTCCACCTGGGGCTGAATTGGGAGAAGGCCCAGGCCTGCTCATGTTCTGCTGGGTCCCTTCTGTCCCAGGGCTCAGGGCTGGGTGTCCCTGCCTAGGGCTGGTCTGGGGTCTTGTAGCCCCCTCCCTGCGGCCGGCACCGGGCTGGTGCTTACGGAGCTGGAGTGATTCCTAAGGGTCCAGGGGTGCCCAGGTAGAGCATGTGGCACCAGGTGATGCCAAGGGGCTTCCCGATAGACATGATGAGTGCTCCCTTGTCATCAACAGTCAGCCCGCTACAGCGGACGAGGGGGTCACAGACGATGGTCAGTGCCGAGGGAGGGTCACCCTGGTGGGGGGCTGGGGTGGCTTCTCAGAGGACGGGATGGCTGAGCCCATGCAGGCTTCAGGGTGGGACGAGGGCAGGCAGGCAGGCAGAGGGAGGCCAGGGCAGGAGGTGGGGGGTGCAGTGACTCCGGGCACCCAGGGGAGGCTGTGGGGTCACCTCCCGTGACGTCTAGTCCTCAGACCCCTGCGTGGGGTGCCATGGCTGTGTCTTGGGCTTGAGGGGGTTGGGAGAATTAATCATATTGTGTTCTCGTGTTGATGATGACGCTCGAAAAATACCTTTTTCTTCTTTTTTAAAACCAATCACAAACCTTTGCAGCACCGAGGGCAATGCACATCTGTTTCCACGGAGCTCGGCTTCAGACTGGGCGTTGGGGTTTCCTGTTGCCAGGGAGCAGCTCCGGTGAGGGAGGCTGGTCCCCCTGCTCCAGGCAGAAGGGAAGGGACCAGGCAGGGGTGTGGGGGCGTCAGGGTGGAGGAGGGGGCATGACAGGGTCCAGGTTGCCTTCCAGAAGGTTCCCTGGACGCCGGGTAGAGTGTGGTCCTGGTGTCTGCGCCATCGAGGGCTCAGGGCTTGGGCAACGCCCCCTGCCCACCCCACCAGTGGCTGTAGGGAGCTCACCATCCCTTGCCTGCTTCCTGCCACCCTCTCCCCTGGGCGTGCCCCTGTCCACGTGTCGTGGGGCTCCTCGTCTGGTATAGTGGCTGTGGGTGTGGGGGACCCTGGCTCTCGTGCCTTCCTCCTCTCCCTCTCCATCCTGTCTGCTCCTCGCCCACTGTGCCGGGCTTTCCCTCTGTCCTGCCTGGGGTGACCAGGACCCCCATGGGCACCCCTGGTTCTGCAGGTGTCACTTTGGGCTGTGGATGTGGTTCCCTTCTGCCTGAGACCTTTGGCCTCCAGAGCAGACGCAGAGCCTGTGTCTTGCTTCCCCAGCCTGGAGGGGCCCTGGGGAGACTGGGAGCCAGGAGGGAGGAGCTCCCTTGCACCCAGAGAACTTTGTAGAGCTCTCTACTTAGGGACAGTGTGGGGACGACTCCTGCTGTCCTGCTCCTGTCATTGTAGTTGCCACAGTGACTCCTGTTCCCGTCTCAAGGTGAGGACAGAGTGCCCAGGGCATCTGTAAGGTCCTTGCAGGGGGCTGGCATCTGACCCAGGCCCACGCCTCATGGGACAGAGACCTGAGAGTGCTGCCTGGGTCTCGAAGGGCCCGGGGTCGGGGACAGCCAGAGTGGGTCCAGGGTACCCCTGGCCAGCCCCGCTGGGTCTGTGATGGAGAGACAGGGCCGTGTGGACCAACTGACAGGTCCACTGCCCCAGCGTGGTTTTATTTTTGCCCTGCACAGGCCCTCTCCTTCATGCCCAACGTCAGTGTGCGGACATGTTTTTCTTGCTGAGACCCAGAAACCCAGGAGGGAGCTCTCACTGGCTCAGGAGTGTCTTTGCCGGTCCCCGTGAACAGAATGCGCTGGGGGGGCACCCTTAGCCAGGCTCACGGAGTGAGCGCTGCAGTGTGGCTTGTATCACCACTGAAGTCTCTCCGATCCCTCCGAGGGGCCCAGAGACGTCAAGTGGCCTGCCTGAGGCTGCACAGCTGGCATGCGTGCCTGCGAACCTTAGGAATGGAAGTTGGGGGGGGTTCCACCCCTGCCCTGGTGGACAAGGCTCCGGTTTCTGGAATGGAGGGGGCGGGGCTGCCTCTGTCCAGCAAGGGTGGGACCGGACCAGAAGCAGGCCCCGTGCACCCCTCTCGCAGATTCTGAGTCTTAGGCAGAGGGCCACTTGGACGAGAAGGTAGGCTGACCTGCCCACATCCTTCCCTGAGTCCTGTGTTCCTAATGTCGTCCCTACACCTTGTCCTTCCCCCATGCCTTGTCCCTTCCCTTCAGGGCCCTCCAGAAGGAAGACAGAATACCCAATGCCCTCCCCCTTCTCAGCAGGCCCAGGAGATCTTCTGTGCTCTGCTTGCACCAATTGACTCATTGAGCTGGGTGGAGGAACTTTCTGGTGAGAAGCCTCAGGGGAGGAAAGGACGATGGGATTACACGGACGATGGGATTATGCCCTTTCCGAGTTCCCTGTTACCCTTGGGCATCAGGCTCCCACCTCTGGGTTAACTCCAACCTGACCTTGGAGGGAAGCCTCTGTCTGCAAGGAAGGCCCCTCCCTTGGGATGCGCCCTGGCGGGGGCGGGGGCGGGAACAGGAAGAAGCGATGGGGGAGGCCCTTGAGATGGTCCCAGTGGGCAGAGGGGGCCGGGGCCAAGTTGGGCCTGTGGAGGCTTCTTGCTGGGGCTGCAATCCCTCGTCTGCAGAGCCCCTGACAACCCTCTCCCCCTTCCTACCGAGGAAAGTCTGACTCCCTGCCCTGAAGGATCAGGCCAAGGAGAATGTCACAGAAGGTACACAGTCCAGTGTAGGTGTGGCTGGCAAGCCAAGGGGGCCTCTGCTCCCTCCTTCCCTCCAGCCATAGCTGGGCTCTGGCCTTTCTGCTCTATCTGAAGGCTCAGTCCCCAAATGCCTGGCCGCACCCAAGATTCCAGTCCCCCAGCACCCAGCACTGATCTTGTGTCCGAGTCCCCTGGAGGACTTCACGTTTTGCTCCTTTCAGCCTCTCCTGGAAATGAAGCCAGTGTCTAAGGGCCATTGAGTGGGCAGAGGGGGTGTCTGGGGTCAGTCCTCGCCAGCAGGCTGAGAATCAGGGAGGCAAGGTTGGCTCGCTGCTGGCGGGGACCCCCTGGGGATACTCTGCCCGTTCCATGGCACATTCTCCCCTCCCCTGGGCCAACCCCACACATCATTCGAGCCATCACATTAACGGGTATAAAATATTTACTTAACTCAGCTTTTTGAAAATATTCCTTGGGTTCCTTTCCCTCTGCTGGGAACAGAAGCTCTGCAGCTGACAGGAGCTGAAAGGGTTGGGTGTTGAATAATACAAGACAAGCCATTGAAGGCCGGGAGGCTCCATGAGTGTCTGGATCACCCGCCTGCTAAGCCCTGTCCCCTGGTCACCGCACGGGCAGACGGGCCACCACGGGGGCTGGAAAAGCTGCCTCCATGAATGGGGGTGGGGGTGCGGGCAGACCGGGGTGGCTACTCAGGAGACAATTAAAATCACATTTCCAAAGCCTGCCATCCGCTCTTCTAGAAGCCAGTTGTCGAGACCTTCGGGAAAACAAATGAGAAATGTTTAAAAATGTATCACTGCTTTATCTTTTAATACCTTTTATTGAAATGTTTCCTTTTTTATAGGTTTTCTTCTGACTGACATTTTGCTCCCCCCTCTCTCCTGGAACTGCAGCTCCAGGTCCCTGAGGCTTAGCGGAAAAGCCCTAAAATAGAAAATGTATTCGGAGTGGCCCAGGGGTCACCTGCTAGCTTCTCTGGGTTAGTCATGAATCGCTGCTTTCCACCCCATCCTTTGTGTGGTGCTGGTGGGTGAGAGGGAGCCACCAAGCACGTGACCTGGGGCCTCTGGAGCCAAGGGGTGACCTGAAGCCAAAGGACTTGTCATCGTCCCAGGGGTCTGTCCCTAGAGCTCTGCTGGTGGCAGGAAGGGGTGAAGAAGGCAAGCGTCTTCTCCGAGAGCCTGAGGGCGTGGGTGTCCGGGGGCCCTGGAGCCTTGGCCTCCTGACCATCCCTCCCTCACGCCTCAAGGATGCTCAAGAGGGTCCTCCTCCAGGAAGGGCAGTCAGATCAGAGGTGTGGGAGTGGAAGAGTAGGGTTTTGCAGGTGGCTGCCAGGCACTGAGAGCCACCCTAGCCAACAGCTAGCAGGACGTGAGGGCCTGTGACCCCAAGGAAGGGAGTTGTGCCAATAGCCATTGGGAGCTTGGAAGTGGCTCCTTCCCCAGGCGAGCCTCTGATGAAACCACACACCGGCCACCCTGGGGATGGCAGCCCGCGGAACCCCAGCGCGGGGAAGCCAGCTGCACCACACCTGCTTCCACCTGCAGGGATGTCGAGGTGGTAAGTGTGTGCTGTTGGAGCAAAATGGAGTAGCAGCTCTGCTGTCTCAGGAACGTGGCTCCGTGGCTTCCTTGTCTTGGAATGAACAGAAAGTCATATGCTGCTGGCAAAGAAGCAGCACAGATCCCTAGAACAGTTTAGGTCATCGAAGAGACACGATGGATCGATTTCTCCCTGTTGTCCTCCTGCCCTGGGCCTGTCACACTGCGGAGGCAGGAAGCTCCCAGAATGATCAGTACTTTGTCGGGGGCACTGGGGCTGGGGGAATCTCCCCAGGTTGAGACAAGTACTCAAGCGTTAACGGAGCACTGCTTTCTCCTTACACGTTAGGGCCACGCTGGGAGTCCAGAGCAGAGGTGGAGGAGACGAGGCGTTGGGGGGCGTTGGGAGCCAGCTGGACAGCAGAGCCCCGTTCCTCCTCCTTCACCTGCCTTCTTCATGAGCCTGGGGGGCCAGCAGGACCAGGAGACGGGTGACAGCATTGTCCCACTGTTGGGGACAGCACCTGGGTGTGGACGATGTTCCAGCCTGAATTTTTCCTTTTTTTTTTTTTAAAGATTTTATTTATTTATTTGACAGAGAGAGGCAGCCAGTGAGAGAGGGAACACAAGCAGGGGGAGTGGGAGAGGAAGAAGCAGGCTCCTAGCGGAGGAGCCTGATGTGGGGCTCGATCCTATAACGCCGGGATCACGCCCTGAGCCGAAGGCAGCTGCTTAACGACTGTGCCACCCAGGCGCCCCTGAATTTTTCCATGTTTTGTCTGGCCCCCGGTGGAGCTGTGATGGCCTTACCAGTGAACTCTTTCCAAGCGAGAGACGAGCGTTACCTCTGGCTCATGCTGACAGTGCGTCCCGGTCCCGCCGAGCTGGGTCCAGGGGGTTGAGGGGCAGACATGTCCCTTGGACTTGGGGCAGCAGGACTAGCCCTTGTCACCCCTCCTCAGGGCCAGGCAGGTGCGGCCACATCCAGGTTGTCCGTACAGGCCCAGAACAAAGGACGCTAACTCAGAGGCCATGCAAGCTGATCCAGGGCCTGGCTGCCGGCTTGCGCTGTCCTTGAGCTAAAAATGGTGAAAAGGATGGAAATGTGCTCTTTTGGCAAAAGAAAGAGGAAAGTGAGGCCGGCAAGCTAGCCCAGAAAACAGACGGTTAACGGTTAGTGAGGGACCTGTTCACTTCCTTGGGGAAGAAAGCTTTGGGGGTTTGGTTTACATCCTGACACTGTCATGATGTCATGGGGGGTGGGGGAGCTCAGCAGGACCCCTCCCGGGCAGGAGCCGCCAGGGCATGCAGCCCTATACTCCCTCTCCCCTCTCTGCACCCCTGCCCTGCATCGCCTGGGCCTGGACAGGTTACCTGCAGGGGGACCCCACGCTGGGCCCCCCCTTTCTGCCGTGGCTCTCCATGGAGATCGTGGGGTCCGTGAGGGCCAGGCTGTGCTCCCCGTGGCTCGCCTCACACACAGGCTCACGGAGTTGACTCTTCCGTGCCTGTGACCTCTACCTCCACGTGCTTTGGTGACAAGCTATCCCCACGGAGAACACATTTTTCCTTTATGTTCACTGTGGTGCTGCCTTCTGTGGCTCTCAGGCTGTGCTCGCACAGCACCCGGGAGGAGGGCCCGCTCTCAGCCCCGTGATGCAGCCCCAGAGCTGCTCAGTGGGTGAGAGGCTCGGGCCACGGGGCTGGGAGGGTGCAGTGGGATCGGAGCCTG
Source organism: Ursus americanus (assembly GCF_024610735.1). Taxonomy (NCBI): domain Eukaryota; kingdom Metazoa; phylum Chordata; class Mammalia; order Carnivora; family Ursidae; genus Ursus; species Ursus americanus. The sequence continues at coordinate 2,753,916 of NC_142149.1, forward strand.
GCCTGGGGATGCTGCCGTGGGCTCTCCACGATCCTGGGGCCTGTCCCGCGTGAGCAAGAACGTCTGATTTATTTTCTTGGCAGGGCATCTTTCCATCGCGGTTGGCTCTCTCAGTTTCCTGTGGGCTCAGAGGATGCCTCTGTGCCCACCGGCTGGGAACCAGCCTGCAGCCCAGGGGCAGTGAGGGAGGGGTGCCCACACCAGGAGCCTCCCTGGGTTTGCAGCCAAAGCCAGGAAGCTGCTCAGCTCTTTCTTCACAGTGAAATGCAGATTTTCCATTAAAAGGCAAATCTTTATTTCAAAAGGTTCAATAGGATGCAACTTAAAAAAAGATCTCCAGCTGTTTACATTTAGGGCAGGGCAGCAGGCCCGGTCCTGAGCCTTGGGAGGGGCTCGGCAGGTCCCCCGCCCTCCCCAGCCCTCAGCCGCCTTCTGCGGCTGCTTTTCTCTCCCTCTGAGTCAGACACACAATGCAGATGGGCCTGCTGGCCAGAGTTATGCTTACTTAACATAAGCGACATCAGCTGGGGGGTGGCTAGCTGGAGATGGCCCCGTCCCGCTGCGCGATACCCTCTCTGCGAGGTGGGCAGGACGCGCCCAGCGCCCAGTTCTCTTTCTCCTCCCAGTGACCCCGAGGCCCTGCAGCAGCTGAGCTCTGGGGCCTGACCCAGCTGTGTTTCTTCCTCCTATTCCTGTGCTCCTGTCCCTATTCGCCCCCATCAGGCCTCCTGGGGGGCAGGAGGAGCCCCTGGGAGTCAGAGAGTTGCTCTTAGACCCAGTCCCCTGACAGGCCAGGTGAGCTGGGGCAAGTCACCTGGCTGCTTGGACCTGGCGGAGCCAGAGGGACCCGCCTCCACGGTGGGCCAAGCCCAGTGCCAGTCTGCAGAAGCCCGCAATGGACATCAGGCTCATGGGAACCTGGACGGGAGGAAACCCTATGGTGGGAAAAGGGGCCAGCAAAGTGGTGGGATTGGGAGAGCTGGGGCTGTATGTTCTCGAGGACATGTGTGCACATGAGTGGGGGGCTGTGGGTGGTGTGAGAAGGTTTGCACTTGAGGGTTTCATAGCCTTTCCTCCCTCCCCCTCCTCCCTTCCCTCCAACCCTTCCTTCTTTCCTTCCCTTTCCTCCCTTCCTTCCCCCCACTCCTCCTCTTTTCCTCCCTTCCCTCCTTCCCTCCACCCCCTCCTCCTTTCCTCCTTCCTTCCCTCCACTGCCTCCTTCCTTCCCTCCCCTATTCCTACACCCTCCTCCCTTCCCTCCCATGTCTCACCTTCCTCCCTTCCTTCCCTCCCCTTCCTCCTCACCCTTCTCCCCTTTCTCTCCTTCTCTGGCCCCTGAGAAGCAGCTCTCTGCTGGTGGCATTAGTGACCAGCCTCAGAGGCCAGCAGGGCCCGGCCCAAAGGTGAACCAGACTGGGCAGGAGTCTGGGAGCCCCGCCACTTCACGGGGCCCACCGCTGGGCCACACGGCCTCCCTCTGCTCCTTAGCTTCTCTCCCCCATTCCCTGGACTGGAAACTCGAGCCGGTGGCCCCAGCACACCCCCCCCCCCCCGCCCCCGCCTGCCCTGGTTCTTCTCCTTTCAGTCTCTTTGCTGGACATAAAAGCAGATGGATGGGCAGAGCGTGATATTAGTGCCAGAACCTAATTTCACAGCATTTTCGTGCAATACTCCGTAAAACCGAACACACTGGCTGCCGTGCAAATCCACCGCAAAGGCCGGGGAGTGTCCAGATTCCAGGGTGGGTGCTGAGGAACCCGCACTGTGGGCTCTGGGGGTGTCCTGGGGGGCTCAGCCCAGGATCACAGGGAAGCAGAGCCTGACAGGCAGGATCTCGATTTCTTGGGGAGGGTGGTGTAGCCCCCAGGCAGGATGGACAGCCCAGCTCCCAGGACCAGCCTCCAAGGGGCCTCGTGAAGCACCTGTCAGGATGGTCTGTGCAGACGGAGGAGAGGGAAGACTGGCTCATGGCATTCTCCTGGACTGGAGGTTAGCTGCCTTGTGCTTGCGTGCATGTGGGTGCCGAGTAGGGTTCTAGGGCATCCCTCCTGGGGCAGGTAGAGTGGGGTACGGAACAGGGTTTGGCCAAAGGGTATGGGATGCCATCACTGCATGCGCCTCACCCCCTGAGAGGAGAGCTTTGCAGGGAGAAGAGGCATGGCCCCTGAAGACCTTGGGTTTCTGCTGTCTCCCCACAGCATCCAAGTGGAGGGGGTGCAGCAGGGAGCCCCCCCTCCCCGCGCTGGCAGGTGGGAATGAGGAAGGAGGGAAGGTAGGGCTGGGCCAGGTCCCCCAGGGCGAAGTTGGCTGGTGCCCCATGGACATTTCCCACTAGCAGCCGGGCCAGCACCCCTGTCCAGCCCAGTTCAGCCCAGGGAAGAGCCCCGTGGTCATGCCATGGGAGCCCCAGGCAGGAGGGCAGACGTGCTTTGCCTACGCCATGCTCTGGTAGGGTGTCAGACTCAGAGATGGGCCCCCTCTGTGGGACAGGAGGACAAAGCATCATGTGGGACTGGGAGACACCCCCATCAGCGGGTTGGGGGTGCCGCCCCGATTGGAGATCACGTTGGCAGCTCCTCCCTGCCCCTGTTCTCCTTCCCTTCACTCCCTGTCCCATCGTGTTAGCTTCTTGCTTTGCCTTTCTGTTCCTTGCTTGCGTTATGAAATATGCATAGACATAGGAGAGTAAATAATAAATAAGCACGATGTGCCTGTGGACCCAGCACTGGCCCCGAGGCACAGGCGGGTGTCCTGGCTTCCGCCCCCTGCCCCTCCTGGCTCTACTCCCTGTCCCCAAAAGGGAACTCTGTCCTGTGTTTTGAAGTGTTCATTCCCTTGCTTTTCTTTATGGTTGTAGCTACTCTGTGTCTACTCCAAACGGTGCATGATTTCCTTGTATATTTCTGAACTTTATTTGAATAGACTCACACTGTATTTTCTTTTGCACCTTTTTCCCTTTTTTAAACTCTATGTTGTTTTTTCTGAGCTTCATGCATGCGAAACGTGGTTCGTTTCTTTTCCGTGCTGGGTAGAATTCCAGCGTGGGAATGCACCAAACCCCCACCCTTCAGTTGTTGGATATGTGTTTAAGGATGTCAGGCTGCATTTTTATAAACATTGGGTTCTGGCCAATTGACCGCTGAGGGTGCTGGGCAGAAGCCCCAGATTTGGAGGCAATCCCTAGTTCTCTGCTTTTCTGCTGTTGCAGAAACAAGCCTTCTCCCTCCCAGCATAGCTGCTCTTTGCAGTCAAGGTGCCCATGAGAGCCTGCTTCCCTGGCCTGCAGGGGTTCCCACTGTTTCCCCTCAGGAGCAGCTAGCTGGTGACATCAGCAAGAGTCACCCTGATGGAATGGTCTGTTCCTCTAGGACCTGATCCTTTCTTCCTGCCGGGGAAGTTTGTGTGCAGGTGGGGTGAGTCTCTGGTCTGCCTGCCACTGTTATGGCATGATTTCTGCCTCTATCCCCAAGGCTAGGCACAGGAAAGCTACACTGAAGGACTTGATGGATTTGCTTGTTCATGGAAGGCAACCAACTTACCCCGACCTGCCTGGAACTGTTCTGAGTTTTCTGCAACTCAGAAAACCTCTATGGGGTGCTGGGCCAGCTACGATGGTTGGTTATGCCATGTTCACATCATCATAATGCAATAGAGGCAGCACCTCATCCATCCATCCACCATCCATCCATCCATCCATCCACCATCCATCCGTCCATCCATCCATCCATCCATCCATCCATCCATCCATCCATCCACTTACCCATCCATCCATCCATCCATCCATCCATCCATCCACTTACCCGTCCATCCATCCATCCATCCATCCACCATCCGTCCATCCACTTACCTGTCCATCTATCCATCCACTTATCCATCCATCCACCATCTGGCCATCCATCCACTTAACCATCCATCCATCATCCATCCATCCATCCATCCATCCATCCATCCATCCATCCATCCATCCAACAAATGTTTCTTTGGTGACCACTGTGTGTTAACAAGACCTTCAAGTATTTCATTGACTTGCTTTAACTCTTACAGGTTGGCTCCCCTTCCCTGGTCCCAGCTACCAGAGCCCCACCACCCACAGCCAGGGTGAGTCTGGCAATTCTGTCCCACAACTGTGTGGAGCCAGTGATAGGGTTACCCATACAGGGAGATGTGAAGCCACATTTTCACCAGCAGAAGAGCTGAGTGTACATCCCATTCCTGGGTGTTAATTGGGACCCTGTAGTTTTGTGGTTTGCTCCTTTTACAGAGTGTGGGTTGCTGCCATCTCAGAAGAGCTGTGCAGCGATGGTCAGCAATCATACCAGGGCCACAGGAGTCGCAGAGAGGGAGCATCTTGTCTCGGCCACATTAGGCTGCTGGAGGAAGACCCTGGTTCCTTGTCCCTGACCTTGGGGGCCTGGGGTGGGGCCAGCATGTCAAAGCCTTAGCAGCAGGCAGGGGAGGTTCATTCCCTTGTGGAGCCCGGGGCCCATGAACCTGGCCCTTCTGTGCATGACTGGGAGAAAGCCTTAGGGATGGGGAGTCACCTTTGATTCAAAGGCACAACTTCACTTATTCATTTATTTGTAAGTCCTTCATTGAGCAGCTCTTGTGTGCCAGGAACCATGCCAAGGGCTTGTACAGGGGACATGGGACCTCAGGAGGTGGCCCACATGCAGGGTGTTTGCATTCCAGATGAGGCCACGGGACACACATCGCTGTATGCTGACTGAGCCAGGACCAGAGCAGGCTGTCCTGAAACAGAAGGTTCAGAGGTGGGAGCGGAGGGCTGGCTGGTCAGGAGAGCCAGGGAGGCTTCGTGGGAAGTGGGACATAGACGGGGGAGAGAGTTTGGGTTGCTGTTTAGCAGACATTCATAGTCTCTCTCCTGCTGTGGGCAGAGAAAGAAAAGTGTTTTCCTCTCCCCATCGATGCTGAGGTAGATCAGGTGGCTTGTGCTGGGCAGTGGGGTGACCGTGGGGAAGGCGTGTGCAGAGCGCATGCTTGGGTCCTGTGCTCTTGAGAGCCATGAGCAGGGCCCCACCAGCCCAGGCTTTGGATAGATATGCGGGGAGCAGACCTGGGCCCAACCCACAGCCCGGAGTCAAGCTCAAGCAATACACAGCCTGAGACGGGCTGCCCTGCCGAGCCCATCTGTAACCAGTAGAGGAGCTCCGTCCGCAGACATGTCGGAGTGAGGGCAGATTCTGTAAGCCGCTGACTTCGGGGGTGGTTTGTTATGCAGCTTGATGTGGGCAGTAGCTGACGGGTGCACTGGCTCTAGAAGAGGCTGGGTGTTGGGGAAGTGAGGTTGGGTGAGGGATGAGGCTGTCCTAAGTGTTGGGGAGGAGAGGACTATGTGGGGGTGCACAAGTAAGAAGACAGAACTCTGAGTGTGGTTGGCAGGGAGGCTGGAGAGAGTTTGAGGTGGGGGGAAGGGGAGTTGGAAAAGCACGTTGGAAGCAGGCTTTACAGACTGGTGGTGGTCTCAGAGAAGATCCCCTACCGCAGGGCATAGTCCTTCTCCCCGTTATCATGACCTCTGTATCCAAGCTTGCTCCTGAATTGCCATAGAACTTGGGGAAAAGGTATTTCCTCTGGCTGATTACAGGTGCCCACTGCTCCCGGCCAGAACACCTGGACACGTCAGTGAGGGGCTCGATCCCCAGAGGGGTATTCTGAGCAGGTCCAGGCTCTGGGCTTTAACTTGGTCCTGGGGCCTCGGCCCTCAGCTCCCCTACAGGGGCCCCATCCAAATGGTCTCTTAGGACCCTCCTTCCCAGATGCTGCAGCCAAAGAGTTGTGAACACAGACGCAGGTGCCAGGATCAATGAGTTGCCTGGAGGGAAGCAGGATGGGCTTGGAAGTCTGGATGCATAGCCTGGAACCCGTGATGGTCTGGAGAAGAGCCACGGATGCAGCTGGTACATGGCCCCATGCTCATGGTACAGCTCAGAGGGCGGCTTGAAGGCAGGGGACCAGGGAGGAGGGGAGGACAGGGGGCCGAGGAGGGCAGGGGGCTGGGCAGGAGGAGAGGACCGGGGACCCGGCAGGAGGAGAAGATCAATCCAACCTGAGCCCCATGAATCCAACAAAAGCGACAACCAACACAGTAAAGTTTCCAAATATAAACAGCGCACATCCCCATCATGTGAATTAGGGCTCGTTAGCGGTGAACAACCCCGGGAAGCCTGAGGAGGCAGCCTGGGTGGAGGACGTCTCCCGGAACCTTCTGTCTGCCCCTGGCTGCTCAAGCCTGCGCCCATCTGCTGGGACCCCGGGGCTGCCCGGCCTGCACACATGCCCCACACACCCCTCCCTCGGGGTCGTACTGCTCTGGCGGCTTGGTGTCTGTGGGCGCGGGGGTCTAAGGCATGAGGCGCCGCACAGCATGAAATCCATGCGTAGTCTGCGGCGCGCCGGTGACAGGCGGTGATGGATTGAGGAGCCGCGAGCTGCTGGCAGCTGCCAGTCCCGGGTCACAGCGGGCGGGTAACCCGAGCCCCTCGCCACGCTCGCATCACCAGGTGAGGCAGGATCCATTCGCGGGGGAAAGAGGATGTAGCTCCTTTCTGCCCTGCCCACTTAGGTAGTAGCCACAAGATAACTCCGCTTAGAGCAAAACCAAACAAGACATCAGTGTGGGCCTGACGCGCTGCCTTTTAATTCTCCTTACCATTATTTGCACCGCTAAACTTGGGATGATCCGAGGCGCCTTCCCAAAGGTTTTGGGCAGCCCGGAAGCTGCCGATAATTGCCATCCCGGGGTGGGTCCCTCCAGGAGGTGTGACCAGAGGGTCCAGGTGGAGCTTGGTTGTGTCTGGTCTCAGGACAAGGAGAGAATTTTGCCAAGCTCTGGTTTTCAAGCCCATCAGGTGGGAGGATGGGGAGGAGGAGGGAGAGAGGACCAGCCAGAAGGGTCCCTGCTGGAGAGGGTGCTGCTGATGCCTGGCCAGATCTGCCAGCTTGCAGTGGCCCCCTCTCTGGAGCACCGCCCCCCAAGTGACCAGCCGGCGACAGGCGGTGCAAAGGGCTGGCCCCAGGCTGAGGTCCCCTCCTGCCACTCCCCTGCCCCAAGTGTGCCCTCCCTCTGCCTTTTCTGGGGGCCCTCACGGTAGTCACCCACCAGGAATCCCCAGGTCGGGCGCTCCTTCTAGGGCACCCACTGAAGACAGCTGCAGGGACCTCAATTAGACATCCTGTAATTGTGAAGATTTCCAAGATGCATGCAGATGTCAGCCCCCCAACAGGTAATGGGTGGGCCGTTTCTAAGGGTGAGGGGTAATGGCCACAGTGGGTGTTCTGCACGTTCCAGCTCATGCTGGGGGGTTTGCACTCTCCACCCCCTTTCACCTCTCACCTGCCAGCCACCTTCCCTTTCCCACTGCCTCCCCTGTGGAGCTCACGCTCCTCAAAGAGACAGCTTACCCAGCTCCCACAGTCGTGGTGTGGAGTCGAATCCCCATAAAAAGTCCCCCTGTGAGAGTGTATGTACAGGTGTGTGTGCGTGTGTATGTCTGTGTTGGTGCATGTAGACGCATGTGCACTCGTATATGCACACACGTCTGTAAATGTACACCAGTGCACACATGCACACAAGTAGTGTATGTCTACGTACACACATGTGCACACGTACTTGCGCACTTCTGTGTGTATATCTGCATGCATGTGCATGCATACATACATGCCCGTGTATTTTTGTATGTTCATGCACACACGTCTGTGCATATGCATATCTGTGTGCATGTGCAGACTTGCGTGCATGTGTGTATGTATACGTGCACACGTACAACTGTCCATGCGTGTGTGTGCATGTGTGTGTGCTTGTACATACATGTGCACATCTCTGTGTGGCATGTGCGTATGTGTGTGTGCACAGCCCTGTGTATATATGCTTGCCCATCTCTGTGTGTGCGTGCATCCATGGGGGTGTGCATGACTCTCTGGGTGTGCACACGTGTGTGCAGCTGCACAAGCCAGTCCCCTGGAGCTCTGCTGATCCTGGGGTGGGGGGGATACGCCCTCCCACCTTCAGGTCTCAGCTCCACCGTCCTCTGCTCACTCCTCCCGACCACTTGCAGATGCTGACGGGTCTCCCCCATGGTCTGTCACCTCCTATCATAGCATCTGGTTTTCTCTTCGTAGGGCTCAGAGGCACCTGCGGTGACATTAGGACTTTTATTCTGATGTGCTCTGTGTCTCCCCAAGGGCTGGTGTTGTTCCCAGTGGGAAGCCCAGTGACTGAGCAAGGCCTGGCTCTCAAGGTTCGAGCTGTCCATGGGCTTCCTCCTTGGCCGTAGTGGGAATTTGGACCCTGTCTCTGACCTGTGTGGCTGTCAGTCTTTTGTGTTCTTTAGGCCTGGTGACCAGGGCCAGGCCTCTTCCGTATGTAGAGGATGCACTCCGGCCCATGAGCGTCCTTGGAAACAGCTGTCTGGGCGCCACTGAGACAGAAGCAATTTCCAGGCGCCCAGTGTGGCTGGCCCAGCTGTCTCACCAGCAAATGTTTTCATGAGTGTCCGTTTTATTCCTGGGGGGGTGGCGGTGGCTGAGAGGGCACGGCTCTGGGGCTGGCCAGGAGAAGGCAGCCTGCGGGCGTGAGCTGGGCCTTGGTCCCCGGGGGAAGGCCTGCTCCGTCACAGCCTGCCTGCTGTCCCTCTAGGTGGGCTGAGAGGGCAGCGAACGTGCTGGAAGCAGCCAGGTCCTGCGGCAGAGAGCTGGAGAGGAATAGTTGTCCTTCCCCACTCTTCCTGCCAGGAGGACTTCCAGGAGCCGATTGCCCCAGCTCCTGGGATAAACGAACATCCCGAGGGTCTGGTCTCCAAGGGGAAGGAGCTCAGGAGTGCCCGTGGAAGAATCCTTTGCCTCTCCCCGCTGCTAACAGATTTCGGTCAGTGCGGCAAGACAATGGGGTGTGTATGCGCCGGTGTGTGCGTGTGTCCAGGGCTCCAGGGACTGAAGTGGCGCCTGGGGGCTGGTGCATCTGTGGGTATCTGGAGCCAGGGGGCCGAGCAGCTGGGGCTGGACAGCCTGGACGCCTCCCCTGCCCACCCGGCCCTCTTTCCGTCCACAGCTCCGCCTTCAGTCCTCGTCACCCCCCAAGCATTTCAATTTGCAGAGCTGGCTGGACACGTCACATAGCAAGTGGCCGGCGCGGTGAGTTCTTATTGTGACCTTCGCCCCGGAAGGAGGCCGCTTTGATTTGAAGCTGCGTTGAACTGTGTGTCAGCTGAGACCGGCCTTTTCACTCCCAGCGAACAGATTAAAATCCTTCAATGCCTTCTGGTGAAAGGAACAGTGCCTCTTTATCCCTAAAATGCAAGTCAGCAAGGAGTACCCTGCCCAGGGCCCCTTTGGGTTGGAGGAAGGCTGCCTGCCCCTGCGACCTAACCCCATCGATTTCCCCAATCTGCACCTGGTGAGATGTGGGCGGTGATCAGTATCCACGCAGTCCTGCGAGTGAATGCGGACGAAGTCGGAGGCAGGGAGCCACGGGCCGGGGACACCGGCACACGAGCCAGCCCTGCTAGCCATGGGAGAGCCCACCCGTCCGGCCAGAGCTGTACCCCAGAGGCAGGATGGTGATGAGCAATAGTCAGCCACACGCGGATCCCAGGACCCCAGTGGGCGTCAGGTGAATGGGAAAGATAATTCACACGGGCACGGCTTGACCCCAGCTCACCTTGCGTCCGGTGTCTCTAGCAGCTGCCCGCTGGAGGGCTCTTGCGTTGGGCTTCACCTTCAGTCTGCTCCGGCCATGGAGACGCTCAGCCTTGTTACCCACTGGCTCTGTTTGGCTTGTAGTCTCATTGAACCCAGACCTCGGCAGCCGATTCATGCTTGTTGAATGACTGAGTGTATTTCTGGTGGAGCTGTCCTGTCCCCTCTCACTGTGTCTGGTCACTATTTGAGCTTTTCTGTCCCTCGTCCCTTGGCCCAGGACTTCTGTGTGGGGCATGTGCCTGGATACTTCCACTCTTGGAAATCCTCCTACACATCCTTCAGAACCCTACTCAAATGTCATCTCTTCCAGGAAGCCTTCCATCGCCTTCAGCTAGAAGTGGTCCTTCCCTCCCTGAGCTCAGGCTGTGCGCTTAGCGGTCTCAGAGGTGACGATGATGGCTGCTGCTTTTTTGTTCTCGCTGGATAGTGCAGTGTGTCATGGCAGGCTGTCCTTGGCCTTATCTGGGGATCTTTGTGGGAGGAAGCTGGATTTCGAACGTCCCGTCATCTCTGTGCCTTGGCTAGAAATGCTGCCACGCCACCACTTTGAAGCTAAGTCTCAGATCCGACCTCTTTTTTTTCGGGTGTCTGGTGCCGGGCCTTTGCCGGCTGCCAGCCCCTTAACCGTGGGTGCTTTCCATCTTGTCTGGACTCCAGTGGCCAGTAGGACCGTTGGTACGGCTCTTCCCCTGCCACTAGCCATGCTCCCTGCTGCTGCTAAGGTGATAGACTTAGGGAGGGAATCTGCTGGGCTCCCTCTCCTGCTCACGCCCAGCCCCTGGTGGCCCTGGCTGCCCAGCACAGCCGGCGGGTCCCCGTCTCCTGCCATCTGCTGGTCTGCCACGCCCCACAGTACTGGCCCCTCACGTGCCTCCTCGTGCCTCTGCATCTTTGCTCACCTGTGCCCTCGGCCTGGCGTGTCTGCTCCATGTGTCTGCACCTGGCCTGCCTTTGAGACCGACCTGAGGGATCACCCAGGAGCCCTGAGCCTCCGGGGGGCTGTGTGTCCGGACCTCACCTCACCCCCCGGGTGGTTAGTCCCTTTTGAACTCATCAGCATCCGAGGCCAAAGGCTGTGTTTTGTCCCTCTCTGGACCGCCAGCCCCTGACCCAACCTTTGCTGAGCCCACTGCGGGAGGCTGAGCAAGACCACCCTCCAGTGGCCCAATACAGGGCTAGATCGCGGGCTGGCCTTGTCCGTGACAGGCAGGCATGACCGTGGCCCACACCACGGGGGTGTTCTCCGCCAGGGCCGACGCCTCCCCCTGAAACCGACACTTATCCTCACTTAGCCAGGCCGGAGGCCACCCCCGGAGCGTGGCTGTGTGTGGGGATGGACACGCAGTCCTCAAATGCCACAGTCAACACACTGCCTGCTTATTTCTGCTCACGACGTCCAGCTGGCATCTCCCCTGGGAGGGACTCAGCTGGCTGTGGAGGCGACGTGGGTGCAGTCCATCAGGGTGTGGCCACCTCGGTCTGAAAGTGAAAGCACATTCTTCCAATCCTCTCCCTTTGGCCAGAACCAGACATCTGTCCCCCTCCCCCCCGCATGCTGTGGGGGTGCGGTGGGAAGGGCAGGCCCTGCTGGACGCCCGGCTCCGGGGCCAGCTCACTGTCTCTGCCATGGGACTTCGGGCTTGGCTGGGACAGTACGTGACAGCTCTGTGGCCCCCATTTCCCGACTTTCGAAGTGAGCACAATAAAGCTATCGTGGGGATTAATGTCCTACCATCGGGCAAATGGCTCTCATGAGGCCGCGCACCAAGTGTGTATTTGCCCTTGGTGGCCACTCGGCATCCCACGGTGGCAGAAGCGCCTGGAAGCGGTGTCCGTGACAGCTCAGAACACTGCCCTGTGCAGCCGGAGCCCCCATCCCTCCTCCCACAGAGAGCTCCCTTTGATTTCTACCCCTGGAACCCAGGGTCAAAAGCCAGAAAAATCCGCTGATGCCATGCCTCGCACGCGGCACGCAGCCCAGGGCCCCGCACGTGGCTTCACCAGAGCCGAAAGGGGTGGCACCCAATTTATAGTTGAGCAAAGAGAGGCCCAAGGACTTGCGGTGATCCCACCCCCTTTCCGGCTTCCAGGCCCTCCCTCTGGGCTCTGGTCCAGGCGCCCTTCTCAGTGAAGAGGCCTCCTCCCCCAGCTCACAGCAAGTGTCAGCAGGATGACAGTCTGTGCAGAAGATGTCCCACGCGCTCCTGTGGCAGAAGCTAGCGGGACACAGCGGAAAACTCAATAAAAGGAGATGTGAGAATGCGGATGGTGCCTCGGGACGCGAAACAAGTCCTGGGTTTCCTTGTTGATTAAAGAGATTAAGCAGGGGCGCCTGGGTGGCTCAGATGTTTAAGCGTCTGCCTTTGGCTCAGGTCATAATCTCAGGGTCCTGGGACTGAGCCCCACGTTGCGCTCCCTGCTCAGTGGGGAGCCTGCTTCTCCCTCTCCCTCTGCCTGCTGCTCCCCCTGCTCGTGCTCTGTCTTTCAAATGAATAAATAAAATTTTAAAAAGACAGAGAGAGTAAAGCAGAGACCGGGGGGCTTGCAGAGTCCTGTCTCCCCTGACCTTCCCCCGGAAGACACAGATGACTACATTTGCATGCTAGATGGAGAAGTGTGACTATTCCCCACAGCAGCCAAAGGGTGGAAGAAGCCACGTGTCCATGGACGGATGCATAAACACAGGGGAACAGCCACACGGCGGAATATGACCCAGCCTTGAAAAGGAAGCGAATTCTGACACCTGCTACGACGTGAATGGACCTTGAGATTATCATGTGGAGTGAAGGATTCCAATCGCAAAAGGACAAATATTTAAGATTCCACTGACACGAGATCCCTAGACTCGTAGGTTCATAGAGACAGAAAATAGGATGGGGGGTGCCCAGGGCTGGGGAGGCGGGAGAGGGGTTTGTGTTTAAAGGACACAGAGTTTCGCTTTGGGATGACGAGGACGTGGGTGGACGGTGGTGGGACTGCTCGACGACGTGAACGTACTCGGTGCCAGTGAGCTGTGCACTCATACACGGTTAAAATGCAAAATTTTATGTTATGTGTATTTTACTACAATTAAAAAAACAAAAAAGCAGCGTGAGTGTTTCTGTCGGCTTCCAAGTCTGTCTTAGGCTTTCTTTGACCCTGGCCGCGATGTTTCTGGCAGCCCCAGGAGCCCCTGCAGGCAAATGCTGAGACTCTGCAAGGCTGCCACGTCCCGCTCGTCAGGGCCTGCCTCATCGGGAGCGGGCGTCTTCCCCCCACCTGAAGCCCTTTCTGGATTTCAGGTTTCGTGCTTCTGCCCTCCCCCGAGCTTTGCTCAGCAAAGGCTTTGCAGGTGGTTTGTACCGTTGTGCATAAATCCAAGCTTACAATGGGTACCGCGTCGGTAACTCCTGACGGGGTAACTTCAAATGCAGTCCGCACTGAGCTGTGTCCACGTGCAGCAACCCAGCCTCTCTTTTTGGTGGAGGGCTGAGGGTTGGGGAATGAGGGAAGGGTGACCCGGGGCATCAAGTGCTTGCAGAATCTGCTCTGGTGGGCGGGGGGGGGGGGAAGCCCTGTTGCACTCACGTCTCTGAAGTCCTTGGCAAGGTCTGGGCCCCCACAAAGGACGTGGGAGGGGAACGGCCTCAGCCCAGGATGACTTCGTTGTGGAGATAGAAACTAATTCCTGTCTAAGTGGGAAAAGGCTCTTTAGCTGCGTTAAGAGGCTGAAATCTGATGAAAAGGCGAATAGATTCAATCTTCCTTGCACCAGTCGCCTGGGACTTCATTAGACTCAAACCGATTAGAAAAATTCACATTGAAAGCATCGTTTATAATAGACCAAAATCATAGAAAACATTTGGCTTGGAGGGAGGGAGGAAGAGCATTTCCACCTAAGCCACAATCTTTCATTATCTCCCCTGCCTCCTTTATGGGGTCTGACAGCCCTGTCTCCTCCCCAGGACCAATCATTAGACTAATTAGTGGCTAATCAATGTTTAATTAAAACCTAGCCATTAATTACAGGAAGTGCCATGGCAACTTGAGAATAAACTGGTTGCAAGTGGGATTGGATTTCCGTCAGCATGGCTGGTGACCGAGGCAGGAAACTTTCCTTCTGGCCTTTGTTGGAGCTTCTTTGCACTTTGGCTTGGGTGGATCTGGAGGTCTGGAGAGGGGAGAAGAGGAGTGGGGAGCAGCATGGGTTGATCTGAGCATCTTGGCTTCTGGCCCATTACCCAGTTTCCCCACCCAGTCCACGGGACCTTTCCCCATGGTTCTGGCATCACTCTTCCCACGTCTCGAACTTAATCTTTTTTTTTTTTTTCTTAAAATCCCTTATTGGGCGCCTACACACTTGCATTTAGACTAACACTCAAACGTGTTACCGTAAACTGCAAGGTCCTAGATAAGTGGTTCTCAACTGTGGCTGCATGTTAGAGTCACCAAGAGAGGTTAAAAAAATTTGAATAGAAGGCTAGACAAACAGACCAATGCACGGAGTAGAGAACCCAGGAACAGACCCAGCATATGTGGGTAAGCAACATACGACATGAGACAAAGGTGGTCCTTTCAAGGAGGTGGCATGGATGATCTTTGCCATCAACGGTGCTGGGTCAGTTGGATAGGCACCTGAAGAAAACCCAGCTTGACCCCTACCTCACACAATACATGGAAATCAATTCTACCTTCTAGAAGATAATATAGAAGAACATCTGGAATATTTTCATGATACAGAGAGCACTAACCATAAAGGAAACGATGGACAAATGGAGTTATATTAGAACAAAGGGCTCCTGTTCACCGAATGTCACCACTAAGAGAGTAGAAAGGCAAGCACTAAGCAGGAGGAGATGTTTCTGGAGATACGACTTACAGAGGGGCTCCCAGGGAAACGGGCAAGAGACTTGAACAAGTACTTCACAAAGTGCCTTATTAGTCGTCAGAGAAATGCAAACGGAGATACCGCTCTAACCAGTAGGATGACTGAAACCAGTAGACTGGTGACTCCAAGGGCTGGTAAAGGTAGAGGACCACAGGGACATTCACACTTTGGAAAACCATTTCGCAGAATCTCCTAAAGCTGAGCATATTCCCGGCCCGGGGCCCCGCGGCCCCACCCAGACATCCACTGATGGACGTACTCGCACCTCTGCACCCAGGCGCACGCACTGGAGAGCGAGCGCGGCACCATTGTTCTAATAGCTCGTAACGGGAAGCACCCGAATGTCTTTCAGCAGGAGTACGGCCGAGTAAAACTGGTGAATTCATACAGGGGGATACATACACTCAACGAACCTCCCCGAAGTAACATAGTGTGAAAGGACCCAGGCCCCAAACTGGGTGTCAACTGTATTATCCCATTCCTACAGAGTTTAGGAACAGGCAGGATCATGGCGGTAATTATCTTTGGGGAGTGGGAAGGGGGAGTCCCCAGGGAAGGAGGGGGCCTTCGGGGGTCTGTGATGTTCTACTTTGTGACCTCAGTGATAAGTGCATGGATTGTCCACTTGGTGACTAATCATCGAGCACACACTTAGGATTTGTGCACTTTGGGGCATATGTGTTATTTTCTTAAAGAAGAAAGCAATAATGAATTGAGGCCAGGCTCCAGGCCGGAATCATTAGGTCAGGGTCCCTGGGAGCGGATTCAGGTGACTCCTCGGGTCTGCCCACCTGACCTGGCTTGCATGGCCAACCTCCTGTCTCCTGCTCGCTCCTGCCCCCTCCTTTCTGTCCACTTCATCAAATTCCATTTCATTTGCATCTTCCTGGATTTCGAAGAACATGTTTTCTGCCTCCATTGCAGTTAGGTTGGGGCCGGTGGGTTGTGCACAGAGGTAACACACGCCATCTCCAGACCTTGCTACAGAACCTCTTGTGGGACCGTCCACACTCGGTATTCCTCTTCCACAGTGACCGAGGTGACCACCTGTGTAAGATGGGAGAGCCCAGGACGTGAGGAGCTGGAGCCCGGAGTCACGGAGAGGACAGCTGCCGAGAGTGGCTGCTGAGCCACCCTGGTTGTAGGTGAGAAAGGACCTTCCCACGAAGCACTGAGCTTTCAGGCTTGATTTGCGCCTGCGCAGACGGTAGACGGTCCCGACTCCTGCAGCGCTTATGCGATCTGAGATCACCTTGTTAGATTTCTCGTCTGTAGGTTTCCTTTCTGTCTCTGTCTAGAACGTGAGCTTCTGTTTACAGCTGTATTTCCAGCCCGCGGGCACAGGCCTGGCATGCAGAAGCCCAGCAGCCTTCTGTGCAGGCGATAAATGATTCAGTGTCGAGAGGACTCTGGATACAGAGACAACGTTCTCGGGAGCGGGGGGGGGGCGGTTCAGGAGACAGTGTGGGTCTTGGGTTCAGGTCCCTTTCTGAGCGGCGGTTTCTCCATCTGTAATAGTGCGCAGGCTTGTCGGGAGGACTGGGTGCAATCATCGCTTAGGAGACACCTAGCATGTTGCAGGGCGGAGAGGAGGCGGGTAATGCTCCCTAGGGCGCAGAGGCAGAGGGACAGACGGGAACTGAAGGCCCGAGTCAAGAATGGTCGGACAGCATCTGCATTCAGAGGTGGAGAGGGCTGTGCTTTCTGATGGGAGTGGGGTGGAGGCAGGCTCATTGCCGGGTGGGCTCAGAGAGAGGTGCTCAGGGCACTCTGCAGCTGTCCCAGGTGGCAGGAGGCACCTCCAGGGGCAGAGCGACATGATATTCCCCATTCAGGAAGGCAAGCTGGCCTTGGACACAAAATCCCAGCAGGGCAGCCCTTGCACCCTTGGGTCCTCTGTCTCCTCTTTCACCTTTTGCTGCTTGTGCCCCCGGAAGCTCCACCGTCCTCCACCTGTCGCCTGGTCCAGTCTCACCTGTCTGCAGATGCACCCGGTTATGCTGCTGAATTTCCATTCCTGGGCCCTCTGCACCGCCTCTGCCCGAACCCATTGAGCAGATCGTCCCCATTCCCCTCCTCTCCTGGTAACCACCGATCTTTCTCCACAACTTGCCAATTCTGAATATTTTATAAAAATGTGGTCTTTCGTGGCTGGTTCTTCCACCCAGCATAATGTTTTTGAGGTTCATCCACGTGGTGGCAGGTGTCAGACCTTCATTCTTATGTCTGAATATATTCCATTGCATGGATAGACCATACTTTGTTTATCTATCATTGACTGATGGGTATTTGGGTTGTTTCTACTTTTTGGCTTTTGAATGTGCCTTTTTTTTTTTTTTAAGATTTTACTTATTTCTTCGAGAGAGTGAGATAGAGACAGAGATAGCAAGAGAGAGCACGAGTGGGGAGGAGAGGAAAAAGCAGGCTCCCCTCTAAGCAGGGAGCCTGATGCAGGACTTGATCTCAGGACCCTGGGATCGTGACCTGAGCCAAAGGCTCAACCGACTGAGCCACCCAGGTGCCCCAGATGCGCTCCTTTTTGAATGCATTACTTAACACGATGTAGTGGCAGGTCTAAGAAGCACCTAAATCCAGAAATAATGACCAGGCCAGGTGATATTTTACGATGTATATGCCACCTGGCACGTGCCACTGACATGCCTGTGAATCTGTGGCAGAAATGGCTCGGTGGGGGCCTGCGTCTGTGATTGAGAAATTGTCAAAGAGAGGGTGTGCAGGAAGGAATGACCTGTTTTCCCGTTCACGTTCCCAGACCCTCTGAATTCTCCCCAGATTTGGAACCCCAGGTCTTGCCAACACACACGTTCTTGTGAGAGGCCTACGGAGCCCTGAGCAGTTATGGCTTTGCCCTACATGGTCGGGACCGGGACCAGGGCCTGGCCTGCAGGTTTTCTGGCTTCTCCGGCTCAGCAAGACCCAGGTGTTTTCCCCCCAGGGATGACTCGGGTGGCCCCTGTCTGTTCCTCAGCACATCTTCACCCACCCTGGGCCGGGGAAGGTCAGCGCGGCAGGGACGTGCCCCGGGTGCCCTGCATGCCAGCCCTCCCAGCCTCCCCGCTGCCAGGCTTGCCGCCCCCTCCCGCCCTCCACCAGCCCTGTCCTCTAGGTTCTCTCATTCCTCCTGCTCCTTCGGGGAAACGAAGGTGTGAGGGCAGCTGTGGGTGACCTGGCGCCGTCCTTTCTTTCTTTGCCTCAATGCTTTTTCAAAAGCCGCTGCTATGAGGTGAGAAAATGTGAGCCTGTGTTCTTCCCCCGTGAACGAAGCCCTGACAACATCCTGCTGCGTGGATGGACCTGGGAATGTGCCCCAAGGAGGAAGCCAGACACAACAGGACCCGTGTGGTGTGCTGCCCCTGTGTAAGACGTCCAGGACAGGTGGACTGTGCAGACAGACCGCAGACCCGCGGTGGCGGGGGCCGGGGAAGCGTGGAGGGACTGATTGCTCGCTGGGTTGGGGCTTCCTGCCGGGGTGCTGAGAATGTTCTGGAGCGAGACAGGGGTGGTGTCTGCATAACAGTGTGAAGCCACTGGGTTGTACACTTTAAAATGCTTCATTTTATGTTAAGTGGATTTCACCTAAATCAAAAACAAACCAAACAACCCCTTAGTCCAGCTTCCCCCCCAACCCTGGGCTGCTGGGAAATGTGACTTGAACATCTCCAGTGACTACTGCTAAAGCCCACCGACCCCGGGCTGGCTGCCCACGGTGGCCTCCCTGCTCTGGGTTGGTTCTGGGGCCCTGTGGGGCTGGGACCGTTCTGTGTCCTTCCAGCCTTTGTCCCGAGGCCACGAGCCGGGCTGAGACTGACGCAGGGCACCCACCCCCACCTTCCTGACCCTCGGTGCCTCCCGAGGCACTGCCGTGGTTCCAGCTCGGCCCCCTGCGCCCCGACTCCTTATGCCCCTGGTGGAGTGGGTATGGTTGCTGTGTGCATAGCCATTCGGGAAGGACTTGAGGGGCCGAGTGGCTGACACAGAGATAGATGGGGAGCGGGCCTCAGAGCCGCGGGGACACGTGTCAGGGACTCTGGGGTGACACTTCATGCCGCCATCTTGGGTGGGCACCAAGCTCCAGTTTGCAGTTTCAGGTCCCGTGCGTGTGTGCGTGCGTCTAGGTGTCTGAGCTCCCTATCTGGGCTGCTCTCGCCAAGCTCCTGGGGCATCTGCAACCTGGAGCAGCAACGGTCAAGGGATGCGGGCGTGTAGGAGGTGGGGCCAGGCTGGGGGGGGGGGGAGCGGGTGTATCCCTGCGCATGTGCAAACCAGGAACTAGAGAACAGAGAGGCTCTGGACTCCCTTCTAAGACTTCCTCCGTCTTTCTCTCATGAGAACTGTGAGTCCTTCCTTTTTGTAGTAGTGAATTCTCAGCTTAAGAAAAACCCATGAGCAAAGTAAGTCCCTCTCCTGTGCTGCCTGTGTTGGGGCCACTAACCTAGGGGTCTTGTCTGTGATTTTTTACAGAAGAACAAAATGTTCTCACCCTTCTTCCCCCTCCTCTGACTTGTGAGCTCATGTGGTCTTGAGGAACTCTGTCCAGAAGACGCCACCTGTGTCCTGAGACAGACTGGGTGCCCCACCAAGATGTGCCCCTCGGTGTCCTGCTCATGCGTTGACCCAAGAGCCCTTGAGCCTTCTTTGAAACACCCAGGGAAGCAGCCATGCTAACTGCTCGACAGACTTGGGGTGCTCACTGTGACCCCTGTGTTCTCTCCTTATGGTGCAAGGCTGGTTTGTATGGTGACCTCAATGCTTTCCATGACAGAATAATGTCGGTGTCCAGGCGTGTACTTTGTGGCCTTCTAGAATCTAGCCAGGGTTGGTATGTGTGGCTGGAATGCTGAGGATGCACTAAGAGTATGTGGGATGGGGGTGTGGGGGGTCCTTGGAAGTTTAAAGACCCTTTTCTGGTCTCCCCTTGAGCTCACATAACAGGCCACTGAGAATCAGGTCAGAGGAGGTTTCCAGGGCTCTGCGCATGCTCTCCTGCCCCCCTCCCACCATCCTCCTCACCCTCCAGCACACAAACCATCCCTCCACCTCCCTCAGCACCTGCCACCAACAAGGCACCGTTCAGCAGCGTGTTTCCAGATAGATCTGATCGTTTGCTCTGTGCCACCATGAGCACGAATCTGTGGGAGGGGGGACAAGATGTGTCTGGACAGAGCGAAGCTCTCCAGGATGGAGAAGGACGTGAGGCCATTCAGAATCAAGAAACCCATTAGCTGTGTCTTCACAGAGGCAGGAGGCTGAACCTCAGCGCCGGGGCTGTCCTGCTGCCACGCCCAGTGTCGTGAGCACGCCGGTGTGTTGCTCTGGGCAGACTGGGCTTTTCTTGGAGGCTCATCCCCGACCCCTGGGTGGAAGGAGTCGTCATCAGATTGGAACTGTGCCTTGATTCTTGTTTTCCGCTGGTGTTCCCACTAATGAAGGGTGGCCGCAGGAGAAAAGCTTCCTGGGGGCTTGGGGACATGGTGGGAGTGGAGCTCCGCCCCGTCCTGAAGACCCCGGACAAGGGGCCACGTCACTTGCTCCTTCCTGTCTGAACGTGTGGTCGCCTGTATTTTCTAACTGCTAGCTACGTGCACCAGGAAGCAGAGGCTCTGGGAGGCCCATTAGGTTACATTTTGCCAACGCTGCTTTCTAGAAGTGGAATCGTGGAACCAGGGGCCATGTGGCCCGCAGCACCTGACGCGTTTACTTGGACCTCTTATGAAGTACTTGCGGACCGCTCTGTGGAAAAGCTGGGTTGGTCTGGGATGTCCGCAGAGCTGAGACAAGGGCGTGGGCACAAGAACGGTGGCGGGTGGAGGACTTGGGGCTGGATGGGGTCAGGCAGGGGAGAGAGTGAACATGAGGAGTGCTGTTGGAGACCTGCTCTGAGGGAGGGCCCCCAGTTCAGGTCCGGATAGGCCTTGACCACCTGACTGTTCTGGAACCTTCCTTTCATTTCTCCACGAGACTGACTCCTGGTCTCTGCAGCTGCGTCGTGCTCCACAGATCTTTCCCCCCAGGATTCGCTGATGAAACTGGAAAGTGTCTTCACCTTGCTCCCAATGTGACGTGGAGTGTTGAGAACCCACAGTTCCTGGAGCTTCTGTCTCTGTGCGCCAAGCGTTTGTCTCCCCAGCTTGCCACACGGCTGTCGACCTAATTCCTACTGACGCCCTTCAAGGGTGCATTCTATCGTCCCACCAGGACACGGCACCGTGGGCAGTCGGCTGCTATTTCAATGCTGGCTCTTCTGCATTTCCATAGGCAGAGCACGTCTGAAGGGAAAATTGTACCCGTCTGTCAGGATCTCTCCTGGAAATCACAAGCCAGAAGCTGGGCCTGGTGTGGTGGGGAGGTCGGTGTTTCTCCCCACAGAATGATGCTTGCCAAGTGCACGGCCTGGCACTTTCCCTCCTCACCCCGGACACAGCTCAGGACACCCTGACGGTTACCCCAGGATGGAGGTAACCCAGTGGGAATCTGCTTCACCAATTCCTCGTGTCCCTTCATTTCTTTTTAAAAAACACCGTTATTAGATGTGATTCCCATTCACGTAAGTCACCCGTGGAAAGTGTACCATTTGGTGGCTTTGGTGTATTCACTGGGTTGTGCAAGCATTGACCACAGTGTTCTAGAACATTTCCATCAGCTCCAAAATGGATGACAAAAGGTCTCAGCGCCCCATTCCCCCAGCTTCTGGCAACCACTCACTTTGTCTACAGATTTCCGTTCTGGGCATCTCACATAAACGGCATCATACAACACGTGGCCATTCGTGCCTGGTTCTTGGACTCAGCGCCCTGTCCTCGAGGCTCCTCTGTTGTGGCAGGTGCCATGCTTCTCTCCTTTATATGGCAAGTAACACGCCACCTCACTTGCCCATCCTCCTGACGACTATACGCGGTATTTGCTGGACCAGCAACAGCTTAAAACAGGGGTTGGCAAACATTTTCGGTAAAAGGCCAGGTAAGAAATATTTTCAGCTTTGTGGGCCAGATGGTCTCTGCCGTGGCGGCGTGGCGCTGCTGCAGCCACATGAGTGAACCAGGCGGGGTGCGTTCCAGGAGGGCTTTATTTACAAAAACAGGTAGCCAGGTTTGTGGGCCCCCGGCATAAAGGACGCTCCCAGACCCGCTCGAATCTGTGTCCATAGCGTGCACTTGCACCGTCTCCACCCCTGGTCCCACCCGGCCCCGTGTTGGCCGCCCCCTTCCTCGGGAGTGCGCCCTCCCTCCTGGGCACGCGTGTCCTAGCGAGACAAGCACCAGAGGTAGAATGTGTTCGCTGGTGGTAAGAGCCCTGGGCAGCAGTGGACAGGGCCGGGGACCCGAGTCTGCTGGGGTGCAGAGATGCATGCAAGCTGCTTTGCACAGGGGGGTGGGAAGGCGGCGGGGCAGATGACAGTGAAGCCCTGAGGCGCCAAGGGGCTGGCCCGGTGCTGGAGGAGCCCGTGGTGGGCATGGCGGGAGCAGGGGGAGGAGGATCAAGGCTGGGCAGAGCTGTGCAGGCTGCTTGCAAAGGCCGTGGGGAGCACAGTCGAGTGAACACGCTGGGTTGTCCCATCTGCCTCGTGTGGCTGTGGACCAGACACTTCACCTCTCTGAGCCTGACTTTTCTGGTGGGGCTCCTCGTCCTCCTGGGATTGTCGCGAAGTTGAAATGAGGCTGCAATTGTGCCTGGCACACGGTCAGTGTGGTCTCCACAACTGATAACAAGATTGCCACCCGCTGCCCATCGAGGGTGGGGGAGGCCCCCACCCCAGGGATAGGATGCCCGCTTCAAGGACCTTCCTAGGAACTAATCTCTCCTTCCTTTGGATAACCACTAACCTTGGAATTATCATTCCTTCCTGGGTTCTAGGACGTTCTTTGTTCTGGAAGTAACATAATACAGATCTACATTTCCTTAACTAAAGCCTTGGAACTCCCTTAGAACTAGGTGGGTTTTGGAATTCAAGCTTGTTTGGGATTTTAGAAAGGCACTACGTGTCTACTTCACATTTTGTTAAGAGGCTCAGCGGGTCTGGGGCTGCACTTTGCACCACAGGTGAGCATTTCTGAAAAAAAAAAAAAAAAAAACAACACCACCAAAACACAGCCTGTCTGTTGAAGGAGGTCACAACCGAGGATGTGACCACTGGTTGACCTACAAGCTGGCCCTGGACAATCAGAGGCTCCTCCCCGTCCCCTGTGGTTGGAACATACGTTCCATCCCCCATCCTGCCATTCCCACCGTGAGCCATCTGCTAGGACGGAGCCCTGAGAGAGAAAGGTGTTGCTGAGACTTTCTAGACAGTGGATGTGACTGAACTCAGTTACGGCCCCTCCATAAACTAGGATTCTGGTGGTGGGTGTGGAGACGTGCTCACCTGGCGGCGCCCAAGACCAGCCTCGCTGTGAGCCCCTTGCTTCTTAGGCCGCACCTACTGTCTGAGCCGCCTTCCTCTTCTTCTGGCTCCCCCGCGCTTCTGGCATGGGCCTGTTTCAGATTCCCTGGGGGGCTCCCAAGGTGCAAACCAACACGGTCCCAGTCAGTGAAGGGAGTGATGACCTCCTGTCCACTCGGGTTGGACTCCGGTGGTCATAGCTCACGTTAACTTTCTATGTGCCAGTCACTGGGATTTCTATGCATTGCTTCACTGAGGTCCCCAGTCACTCTAGGGGGTGGGTACAAGGTTATTGCCCTGGGCACTCGGTCCCAAGGTCAGCTGGCTGGGGTGGGGTGAGGAGTGGGGACATGAGCCTGGTCTGTCCCCCTGCCTGCTGCGAGGGTGGCCAGAATCTCACCCTGTTCGTTCTGGCTGAGATGCAGGGCTTTGCCTCCAGCCCTGGGCCAGTGCCCGGCACGAGCAGCCTCAGCAGACCCAACACCCAACGTGCGTGCCCAGCTTCTCCTGCAGGCCAGTCCTTTTGCTGCCGGTGGCCTGGCTGGGAGGCTGAGTACTCAGGCCCATGCTGACGCCATGGTCAAAATTGGTTTAGAACTCCTGGTTCAGAATCCCACTTGGACTCTAAAGCTTTCTCTTTGTTTTAGGGCCCTTCTGTGGAGTTAGACCTCAGTCCTTGGAGGGGCCCGTGTTGTGGAAATAGCCCAGGAGCATTTGCATAACCTTGCTTCAGAGAGAGGTAGGGAGGGACAGGTGCTAATGACCCACGTTCCTGTTGTGGTTTTTATTTTTATTATTATTTTTAAAGATTATATTTATTTATTTGACAGAGACAGCCAGTGAGAGAGGGAACACAAGCAGGGGCAGTGGGAGAGGAAGAAGCAGGCTTCCAGCAGAGGAGCCCGATGTGGGACTCGATCCCATCACGCCAGGATCACGCCCTGAGCCGAAGGCAGACGCTTAACGACTGCGCTACCCAGGCTGCCCCCTGTTGTGGTTTTTAAATGGGCTCAGAAGCCCCCTGGAAAAGAGGTCTCCCCAGATGTTTCAAATAGGTAACACTAAACAACAAAAAGCGGGTCCCCAAGGTAACAGAAGTGCTCTGAAGAACAAAGTTCTATTCCACGTCTGAGTCCAGTTACTTTTATTTGAAAATTGGGTCATTTTGTCATGCGCTAGGACGAGCCCACTTCCTCCCACGGACGGGCTTGTGCCTAGGCTGGCTGGTCGTGTCCACATTTCTGCGAGCTCCCATCTGAGCCAAAGACTTCGGGTTAGATCCATAAAGTTTTCACCAACGGGTCAGGAGCCTTTTAAACACGTGGCCTTTCTGCTGCCTCTCATGGGCTCTGGGCACATGTGGAACTGATTTTCCCAGGGTCTTTCTTTTCTCTCCCTCCATGCTGCCAGGTTGTTCTGGAAACTCTTCCCACTGAGCACAGTCTTTGGAGGGTGGTTCTAGGAGTTCAGGTGCTCTGGCTACATAAAGGCAACAGGCCCTGGAGAGCCAGAGACCCGGGCGTGAGTCCTGGCTGTGCCGCTTAGTACATGCGTCTTGGGGGCGCACGGCACCTCTGGGGCTGTTTATAGATCTGTACAGTCAGTGCCCTGGGTCAGGAACCTGAACCTTCTTGGCAAGCTCTGTAATTCCATGATTCCATCTTTGTTTCGTACCCTTGCTTATCCTCTTGGCAGAACTGTTGGCCTGCTCTGTATTACCTCCGGTGTGAAGCTGAAAAGAAGACGAGCAGTATTTATTTCAAATTCCCACTGTGCAGATGTTTTACTCATTTATACAAGCCACACAACTTGTACGAGTTGGTGAGAATTTCCTGTACAGGTACCCCAACGTTTATTTTTGAGAAACGAAATTAACTTTAAACAAATCAAGGTGTATGACAAGTAAGTCGTTTTAAGAGTCAAATAGTGTCCCAAGGTTGGAACAACCCCCCCGCCCCCTCTGCTTGCATCCCTTTCTACCCAAGCTATTTCTTCTGCATTTACCTCCTGTCTTAGCTCAGGCTGCTGGTAGACAGAGTGGCTCC
Source organism: Ursus americanus (assembly GCF_024610735.1). NCBI lineage: Eukaryota > Metazoa > Chordata > Mammalia > Carnivora > Ursidae > Ursus > Ursus americanus. The sequence continues at coordinate 2,778,943 of NC_142149.1, forward strand.
AACAACAAACGTTTGTTTTTCACAGCTCTGGAGGCTGGGAAGTCTGTGATCAAGGCATTGGCAGATCCCGTGTCTGGTGAGGGCCCGCTTCCTGGAGTGGAGACGGCTGTCCTCATGCTGAGTCCTCACGTGGCTGACAGCAGACAGTGAGCTCGCATGTCTCTTCCTGCGAGGGCACTAAGCCCATCATGACGGCTGGAGCCTCATGACCTGATCCCCTCCCAAAGGTCCCACTTCCTAATACCATCACATCAGGGGTTAAGATTTCAACACATGAATTTTGGGGGATATAAACTTTTAGTCCACAACCCCTCTGTATGTCTAAGCATTATGTGTACGATGAAATCTCTGGACTTACCAATTTTAGACTTGATCTTTGAGCTTTCTTTTATGATATATCAAGTTTTTCACTTATTTACACCCCTCCTTGATCTTCTTCCTGCCTCCCCAAATAATATCCCAATTTTGGTTAAATCTACATACAGGTTTTCTTTATTATAACTTCAGATTTTCTGGTACAATTTTGTTTATTCTAGAGTATTTAATAACTGCTTACGCTTTGGTACACCTTCCAACATGCTTTTCTGTGCCAGCTTCCACAAGGCCAGGCCTGTCGGATGGTTTATCAGTCCTCCTTCCTCCCTGAAGATGATGTTCTGGAACCCTCTGACACTGGCCCCATCATGCAGTACCCTCCAGACTGCTACATGGTTCTGGTCCACGGTTCCTTTACTCACTCCTGTGATGGAGTTCATTCTTCCTGGATCCTGCCGCTTTATCTTTTTGTTTCCTACCTAGTCTTAGTGTAGTTCATTCTCTTGTAATATCCTCAGATGCCTTATTCTCTTCTCACATTCAGTTCATTGTCTGCTTGAGTATAGACTCCTAGTTTTGAAATTATTTTTACCTGGGATTTCGAAGGCATTTTTCCTACTGCATTCTGGTTTCCATGCTGCTATTGAGAAGTCTGATGCCATTCAGATTTTTGATCCTGTTTTATGACCTAATTTTCCTCTCTCTGAAAGCTTTTATCCTTGGTGTTCTGAAATGTCATGAAAGTATTCCTTTGTTCTTTTACTGTTTGGAAACTTGGTGTGCCCTTCAGTCTGAAGGCTTGTGCCCTTTGGTTTTAGGAAAGTTTCTGGTATTATTTCTTTGATAATTTTATTCTCTTGATTTTCTCTGTGTTCTCATCCTGAAACTCCCTATTTGTCAGATGTCAGATATCCTGGCTTCATTACCTAACTCTAATTAGAAAAAAACCCCTATTGTCCATTTCCTTGACTTTCTGTTCTGCTTTCTGGGAAACTTCCTTAGCTTTATTTTCCGGTGCTTCTACTGACTTAGATTTATGGGATTGTATTTCCAGCATCTGAGCATTCCTGCCTCGGATTGTTTCTTGTTTCGTCCATGCCATGCCTTTCCTCATCTTACAGAAATCTTTGGGGTTTTCTTCTCTTTGCAAAGTATGTACTTACACTAGATAATCAGTGCCACATAACAAATTAGCCCCAAACAGTTTTGTGTCTTAAAACAATAAACGTTTTCTATCTCACGGTTTCTGTGGGCCAGGAATCTGGTGGGACCCAGCTCGGTGGCTCCAGCCCAGGGTCTCTCATGAGTTTGCGGTCACCGTGTCAAGCAGGACTGGAGTGACTTAAGGCACTGATGGAGAGAAAGGATGGGCTTCAGAGCTCAGCCACGTCATTGATGGCTGGAGGCCTCTATTCCTCATCACATGGCCCTCTCCATCTGGCTGCTTGACATGACAGTTGGCTTCCTCTAAAGTGAGTGATCTGGGGGCTGCGGAGGGAGGGGGGAAAGAGAGAGAACGAGAGAGAGAGAGAGAGAGAGAGCACGAGCACTAAGATGGAAGCTATGGTGTTTTTTATCACCTAATCTCAGAGGACTGTATTATCTGTTTTGCCATATTCTATCAGTCATGCAGACCAAACTTAGTAGAGGTTGGGGACCACACAGAGCTCGAGTACCAGGAGGCAGCCGACCTGGAGGACACCAACTACCACAGCACTTGCTCTGAATTTCACCCATTTGTTGTTTTGGTTTCCGTTGTTCATCCTGCAGACTTTTCTCAAGTATCCAGTGATCTCTGTCTGTTCTATCATATTTAAGAGTGAAGCATGCAAGCTGATTGGAGGCTCTGTGTATGTGCCTATGTGGGGAGTTTGTAGACTCTTTTTGGGTTCCCCCCCAAACTGAGGATTTGAGGGCAAGCAGTTCATCTGGGAAGTGAGGGAAACCCCAGTAGTTTGTGGGTTGTGGAACACAGAACGGAAGGCCAACAAGAAAGCCAACTATTACAGTGTGTGTTTGGAACTTGATCCTGCAGAGAACTTGGATAAATGGTGCAAAACACACTCCTCAGAATTCCACCTGCATGGTGATGGAGCTCGGCTATGCCCTGATTTTTCTGAACCATTGATGGAGCACCCTGGGGGAGGGAAGGGGAAATGTCAGGAACTGTCCACCTGCTACAAGAGCACAGAGCAGTCTTCTGAGGTTTTAGGGACTCTCCAGGCATGAGAGGCAGGCGCCACTGTCAAAGTCTAACGGAGTACTCTGCAGCAGCTAAGGTCTAAGGCATTGGGCAAGCATGGACATTGGCCATGGGCTTTACTGCTGGATAAAGGGTGGACAACTTGCTTTTCAGTTTGACTCCCAAACGTTAGGATATGTGTAGGTCTTTTCTTTGGAGGAGATTTCGGTCTCTCCAGAGAAGGAGCCTCTCATTTCTTGCTTAGGGTGGGGTTTAGGTCTGGCTTCTGGTGTTCCGAAGCTGGCAGGGGAGGCTGGCTAGGTGGGGCTGTCACCCTCCGTATGGACACTTCTATTCAATCCTCCCCTGCTCAGCACTGGGCCTGAACCCATCCTCTGTGAGCTGACATCCCTAGTCTGGGTGTCTCTTGTTCACTCCCCCAAGAATGAGCCTCAGGTCACCCTGGGGACTGGCACCTCATGGTATGGAATGTGGGCAGCGTCCACGTGCCTCCTTTGGACTTGCAGCATCTGTGCCTCACCTTGTCCTTCAAACTATTCAATTTTCATGATGCTGGGTAAGTTCTTTGGGGGCACACCAGAAAGGTGCCACCCCGGCCCCACCCTGCAGGTCACCAGCTTTGTCGCTGTTCCTCGCCAGATCACCCGGCGCCCTTCTCTATGCCTCCCGATATCCTCATGGCTGGGGCCTCCCTATCTCTCGTTCGGTTTGTTTCTGCTTCTCCACCCCCTTGTTTAGGGGGCTGTTGACAGAAGAAGGGATCAGAAAAGTCTCATTCCCCCGTTTCAAATCGCCGTTGCTAACCAAAGCCTTTTCGGTCTTTGGGAACTTGCGGTGAAGCTTCCCGCAAGAAAGTCGTTGTCAAGAAGACGTAAAGAAGCTGCTGGATTAGTCAACACAGAATTAGACCGGCATCTTCTGTGCTAACGAACCCAGACATCCCAAGGCTTATCCCAATCACGGTTTGTTCCTCACTCACGCCAAGCGCGATGTGGGCTGCGTTGCCCTCCTCCGTCCTGTGGGGACGCCACCTTGAGTGCCATTCAGCGGTGGCCGTAGTGGGCTGTACCGGGGAGTCACAGTGGTGCGAGGGACACGAACGGTACTGCCCAGCCCATCGGCCACGTGGCTGCAACCCACCGCGGGTGGGGGGGGGGGGCGGGAGGCTGGGAAACCACGACGCCGCATGCGTGTTTGGAGAGCACATGGTTCCGCCCTGCCGCGAGGGTGGCTGGGAAATCAGGATGACGCATGCGTGCTTGGAGAACACATGACTCCGCCCCACCGAGAGGGAGACTGGGAAACCACCGTGACGCATGAGTTCTTGGAGAATCAGCCGAGAGCACGCCGGTGGCCCGCGAGTCGTGTCACCGCTTCAGGGGTGCCCTGGAGCCCCAGAATGAAGAAGTGCGCGGACCTGGAGGAGGTGGACGGCCAGTGCTGCAGGGCTCGCTGGGATCTTCGCACATACGCCCCTTTCATGGCTTCCGCGGTGGGGCTGCACCTGGCGTCGTTTTCCTGCCCCGGGTTTGCCGAGCTCGGAAAGCGGAACTGTGCCTCTGCCGCCTCATTCTTCCGTGACCTGCCGTGGGGAGGACGGGGCTCATTTGACGAGTCCTGAAGCCCGTCCTGCGGGTCTGTTCCTGGGTCCGTCTTGGCTAGGAGAAGAGCTCCATGCCTCCCGTGTCCCAAACGACGCTTGCGGGTCCGTCCACTTATCTCATGGTGACCTGTGATACCTCAGGTTACTGACTCCAAGGTCTGCTTCTGCAGGACCAGCCCTGCCCACGACCTCCGCACCCCGGGCCGGCTCTGCCCACCACCGCGGCACCCCCTGCAGTTAGCTCCGACCCGCTGTGGAGACATGTCAAGGTAAGAGCAGGTATGGCATGAGTAATGCTTGTGTGTTTTAATGATTGAGGGCTTTCGGGGTCAGCAGTCACTGAGCACTGGTGCCAGGACACCTGGGAGGAGGGTGTGCGCATCTTCAGGAAGCCTCCGTGGGCCTCTTGGGGCAGTGTGATTGGCTCCTGGCTCTGCACCATGGGAAGGACAGTCCTAGCCAAGATGCTGTGTCCCTCAGGATGGGTGTCTGGCTGGCCTGTGAGCTTGAACGTGGAGACACCCTGTTCCCACTGTGGATCTGGGCACTTATGCCCACCCTAGCCCTCAGACAGAGGATCCTGTGGGTACGGGCAGGTTCGGGGGCAGAGTGGGGTGGGGAGATGCCCAGGAGGGCTCTGTGGTTGGGGCCGGAGGGAAGTGGTGGGAGAGGCAGTGGGCATTGTGCTGTCCTTTGATAATGTGTGTGCTGACTGTGGCTTGTGAAGAATCAGTTTTAGACTGAATATGGCTTTGGGGCAGGGTTGATAGGAGTTAATGGTAATTTGAGCCACGTGCACTCCCCCTTCCTGACCCTCTCTTTTTGGGTCGACATGGTACTCCTCCCTTTCTGAGTCCTCCAGAAAGCAGTGGCCCCCACAGCTGAGTACGGGCTCCCCGGCCCTTGTGTGGGCTTGGGGAGGGGCCCTTACTGCTTGTTGGAGTAGTAAGGATGTGGATGGGGCGATCACATATTCTGTGTTCCTTTACCAGTTTTCACGTGCGTGGGTAGAGTGGAGGGTGGTCCAGATGCGTGTAGTGGAGGAAACCACCACAGGGCCTCCCATCTTTTTTTTCAACAGCTTCGTTGGGCTGTAATGCGCATACCGTACAAGTCAGCATCTGCAGTGTACGACTGAGCGGTTTTCAGAATGCTCACGAGCTGTGCCAGGCCCACTGCAGTAGAATTTGAACAGTGGACTTCCACTGTCACCAAGAGAAGAAACCTCATGCGTTTTAGCTGGGACTCCCCTGTGTCCCTCCCCAGAAAGCAACAGGCCAGTCTGCCTTCTGTCTCTGGTTTGGCCTGTACTAGACGTTTCACATCAGTGGAAGTGGTCCCCAGATTTCTCACCTTAATTCCTGAAAGGAATATGGGGGTGGGCTTCCCTCCTCTGTGGGCCTTGCTCCTCCTGCGCTGGGAGGTCCCCACCCTGGATGATAGGGGTGGGGCAGGGTGGCCCAGGTGATGGGCACATGGGGTGGAGGGTTCAGATCAGGGTGGATGAACCCCAGAGGCCCTGGTCTGTGGCAGCGTCTGGCAGCCCAGTTCAGTTGGGGAGGCAGGGCCAGTGGGCTGGGTGGTCTGTGTGTCCTGGGTCCATCTGGTGCCCTCAGGGGATGTCTGTATGACCCGGGGATCCCGAGGCTGGGAGTCGGGGCACTGACTGCAGACTTGCTGGCGTCTGACAGTGACAGCGTGGGGAGAGGCAGCTATGTTTAGAAATAATTACTCTGTCTTGTGCAGAGGTATTAAGGCATTCTCCCTGGCAGTTGCAGGAATTAGCTCAAGGCATCACTGACAGGGCAACAGTGACTGTTGCCGGCTCGTCCTGCTTTCGTTACAGATACGGGCTCGGTGGAGGCAGGGCGAAGGGCAGGGGAATCCGAAGCGATGGGAGAGAGTAAGCTGTCCGCTTTCAGAGAAATTTATTATCCTGAGAACCTTTACTACAGATGTGTAGTTACTCTGCAGGCGGACACCCTCGGAGGGATACTGACCAAAGCCATTCATCAAACGCGTGTTTACTGAAGGCGCTTGATTGCTGGACACGGTTCCAGGTGCCGGGGCTATAGCTCAGTTGTGAACAAAGTCTTTGCTCTCATTCTAGCAGAGGGGGATGAGCCCCTGTCCCCAGCAGGTGAAAACAAAGTCATTTCATGTCAGGCAGCCCTCTTTGCTAAGGCAGCGCTTGTGCAAGCACCTGAGTGAGGCCAGTGAGTGACCTGGGGCAAAGCGTTCCAGGAGCTGCGTCAGCACGTGCCAAGGCCCTGTGGCAGGAGGGCATTTGGCAGGATGGAGGAGCAGCGAGGGGGCTGGTGGGTGGAGTGGAGCAGAGGTGAGAGAAGATGCCAGAGGGGAGCAAATGGCCAGATTGGGTTTAACTCTTGGATCATAGAACTACTCATTTTCACTTTTTCTTCTCCTTAAAGTCAGGTGTAGTTGATAAGTAATAAAGTGCATTGATCTTAATTTGTAATTTGTAATTTGATGAGGTTTGCCCCTTTATCGTCTTTCTGCCTCCCCCTGCGGTTGCCTTGGCTCTGATTTCTAATACCAGACAGTATGTGATGTTCTAGAACCTTATTCACATGGAAGCATATAGTCTGCGGTCTTCCATGTCCGGCTTTGTTCGCTCAGTGTAGTGTATTTGAGACCCAACCATGTTGCTGTGTGTGTTGCACGTGTGTCCCCATGTTAGTACTGACTGGTGTTCCATGGTGTGATGGATGGTGTGGTGGGAGCTTATCCCTCTTCCTGCTGATGCACACTTGGTTGTTGCCCGTTCTGGGCAGTTACGAGTGGAGCTGCTATGCATGCCCCCCCCCCTATCTTTGACCTTTTCTCTGGGTGAGGTGGGGGCTGCTGGAGGGTTTTGAGAGGAGGAGGGACCTGATCCGACCTGGGTTTGACTCTGGCTGCTGGGTTGAGAACAGAATGCAAGGGCGGGTGGAAGTGGGGCTAGCTGCGCAGCACCCCTGCAGGTATCTGATGTCGCTTGAAGCACGTCAACACCTGGGCCTTGGGTCTTCCCTCTCAGTTCAGGGATCTGGGTGCTCATGAGTGGTGCAGGAAAAGCCAGGGAGGAGTTCTCCATGTATTCCCAGAGTGTGAGTGATCTCCCCGCCCCTTCTTCCTCCAAATCACAGCCCTGGGTCCCTGCAGGGCCACCACATTTATCTCATGGTGTCCCTGGAGTGGGCCATGGAGCAGGGGGCCTGTGCACAGATTGGTTCTGTTATGCATCTGCTCTGCAGCCCTGCAAGGTGAATGCCATCTGCTGTGGTCAGAATATGTGCCTCCCCCCAAAGTCGTATGCCAAAATCCTCACCCCCAATGGGATGGTATTAGTAAGGGGGTCTTTGGGGGGAGCTTAGGTCATGAGGGTGGAACCCTTATGAATGGGGTTAGTGTCCTTGAATAAGAAAGTATCCCAGAAAGCTCCCTCACCCCTCTTGCCTTGTGATGACACAGCGAGAAGACATTGGCTGTGACCCAGGAAGGAGCACCCATCACACATGGAATCTGCCGGCACCTTGATCTTGGATTTTGAGCTTCCAGGATGGAGAGAAATCATTGTCTGATGTTGTAGGCCTGCTCCGTCTGTGGTGTCCTGTTACAGCGCCCCGAGCAGACTGAGACATCATCATTAGTAACTAATTGCAGGCCTGATGTAAGAGATGGAGAGAGAGAGGGGGTCTCTGCTGGTCCGGAGGAGCAAGGCCCCTTGTGCTTAGATGACAAACGCTGCTTTGGGCTCCCCAGTGGACCCGGAGGACAGGCTGCAGGCTCTTTGCCTGGAGGGGTTTGTGTTTCAGGAAGAAACAGGCGGTCTTTGCTGGACAAGAAAGGTGGGGATGACAAGCATGTGCGGCCAGCACCGTCACGTGAGGGCCTCGTGTTCTCTCTGTAGCATCCACAGCAGAGCGGGGAGCGTGGGGTAGAGGGCAGGTCCCGCTGCCGAAGCCACGCTGCTCCTGGGGGTCTGTCATTGCTTCTGGTTCCTTGCAGGAGAGCACCGTGCCTGGGGCCCTACAAGGCCCAGAGCAGCAGCTGAGATGCCGAGCATGGCCTTTGTGGGGAAACCGAGGAACCAGGGCTGGGGTGATGGGCACCCTGGTGCTGCTGGTGCGGAAAGGGCCTCCCCCAACCTGCCGCCTGCTGACACCTTTGTACCCTGCTTTGTCTCTCTTTCCAGTCTCTGCTCAGTTTTGTCCCTGGCAGCTTAGTTGGCCTGGGGTTTTACAATTTACATGCTTTCCTCCCCCAGGTGAATAATGGGAACTTTTCATCATCGTGTTTCCTGACAACACTTTCCAGTGAGCCATCAGTTTCTGCACAACATCTGGGATATGCAAACTCTGTTTTCAAGTACACCCTGGGCCTAGGTCATGTGACAAAAGACAGAGGGCGAGTTTCCTAAGAAACAAACCAATTGTGCATTTGGGTAGGAAAGAGCCAGGTGGAGGTTTCTTTTCATGGGCAGGAAGTGGAGGGAGCAGGGAGGAAAGACACTGAAAGTACCAGCCAGAGAGAGGGGAGTGAGAAACTGGGCGGGGGAGAGCAGCTCTGGATGAAAGCGGCAGGTGTGGAGGGAACCATGAGAGCAAGCGCTGGAGGAGAGGGGATCAGTCCACGTCTGGGATGTCAGAGATACCGGTGCCTCTCTCCACTGCACACAGGCCGCTGCTCACATCTGCACTCACTTGTCGGGGTTCTGGGCTTTGTGGGGGCATCTTGCCATTCCTTCTGTCTTGCCCCATCTGCCGAGCCAGTGGGGACCCCTCCCCAGTTAGCGAGGCTTTGTTGCAAGAGGCCAATTCCAGTGGCTGCCGCCACCGTGCCTCCCTTCACCCCTGCCCAGGTGGCACTGTGTCCTTTGTAAAGGAGGTCACTGTGGTCCATGTGGGCTGGATGATGTGGGGGGGCAGGGAAAGCAAAATGCCCATGCCTGGGCCCCCAAGAAGTAAGGAAGAGCAGAGTCAGCACAGAGAGCCAAGCAGGTGGGGAGCCATGGGCACCCTTCACTTGCCCCTGGGGTCATCCTTACTCCCAGGGAGGTCTCCTCAGCACCCTTGGCTGGGCTGGGCTGCTGGTGGACTCCGTGGCAGGAGGGCTGGAAGCCGTGACTGCGTGAGCAGGCAGCCGGAATGGGTGAGGCTGAATTGGGCAGGGTCGTGGCAGTTCGCAGGAAGTGTCCAGGGTCTGTGGCTGATAAGTTCTGACCCTCATCTGGGGGCTACGTCGGGGAGGAGCAGGCTTCGAGGCCCTGGTGGTGATGAGCTGGGCAGGGCCTCCCCTGAATCTGGGTTTTATACTAGATCAGAGAACTCCAGCGCCTGTATCTACGAGGGTGTGCGGTTCAGCTCTGGGCGTGCGTGGAGCTCACGTTAACTCATTTTCTGGCCATCTTAGTTCTCTTTTTTCTCCTGTGCACATCTGTGCAAATTTGGGAACATGGAGAGCTTCTCTTTTCTCTGATGCCATTCCTTGCAAAGGAATGGTTGGGGCTGCTTCTTGGAAGTAACTGCGTCTGTGTGTTGTCTCTCTCTCTCTGTGCTGTGGTGGTGGGAGACATTCCCATTTTCTTTTTTTACTGACCTGAAACTGAGTCCTCCACAGAAGAGTCAGTCAGGAACACAGTGTCTTTCAGAATCGATCCCGTCGCTCCCCTCCTGGGATGGCAAGCATCAGGATTTTACTCCTAAGCAGTTTCTTGCCCCAACTAGTATGTGGGTGATAATCCTGTTCAGAACAAGTGTCCAAAAAAATTGTTCTGGACTCTGAATATTTATTTCCGCAAAATGCCAGGTGGAGTCAGCCCAGCTCACAAAGTGGGACTCAAGGGATATAGCTGTGTAGCGAAGAATTTGACCTTGCCCAAAGAGAGGTCGTGGCTTTGTCCTTGGCCCCTGGAAGGTTATCTCTAAGCCCTTGGGAAGTCCTGGTCCTGGCTTGGCTGGGGTGGGGGGGTGGGAGGCTTGGGCCACAGTATCATGTGACATTGGCAGGGGCTTTTGGTCACCTGGGATCAGTTTGCCCTCCAGAGGGGCTGGTGACTGGGTCAGCTGTGTGGGCCCTGAATTGTGTGCCTCCATGGTGGACACCAATAAAGCCTCTGGACACTGAGGCCTGGTGGTGCTTTGCTGGTTGGCGGTGCTCCGTGCGTGTGGTCACACGGTGAGGCCGGAAAAGTGATGCTGTCCTGCTCTGCAAGGGAAGGACGGTGGAAAATCTGTTGGAAGCATTGTGCACGTCTTCCCTTGGTTGGCTTTAACCTGTATCCTCCCTGTGACAAAGCATCATCATGATTATAACAGCTTTTGTGAGCTCTGTGTGTCCTTCTAGGAAATTATCCAACCCGAGGGTGGTCCTGGGGACTCCTGACTTGCACTTGGTGTCAGAAGTGAGGGTGGTCTAGGGGATTGTTCCTTGACCTCACTCAGGCATTACAGGGGGTTCCTGTGGTCCCTGCACCCCTTGTTTGTGCTGGATGGGCCTGGTGGTTTTCCACCTGGTCTCCCTGTTTCCTCTCACCAGCCCCTCCTCACACTGCGGCCCACGTGAGCTTTTGGACCAGGCACTCCTTCCGTGTCTGCCAGCTGAAATCCTCCACTGTTTGCATCTGCTCAGCCTCTAAACGTTTGTTCGTGAGCAAAACCCCTGGCATTATCTGGCATGTGCTGCCTCCTCCCCTCAGCCCTGGCCCACCGTGCTCCAGACTTGCTCCAGCCCCTTCGATCTGGAGAGCACACTTGAGCTCTTCCCTGCTGTGGGCCCCGCGAGTCTCTTGGGCTCCTTTTACCACTTCGAGTCCTTGGGAAGACTCACGGGCTCAGAGAGCTGTCCCTGCTCATTTGCCACCTCAGCACCTGTTTGTGGCCTCCCCAGCACCCCCTCAGTGTGGACTTGTACACTTGAATTGTTCCCTTACCTCTCTATCATCTGCACTTTCCATAATGGACATTCCCGAAAAGCAGTGTCCTTGGGGGGGGGTTATTTTTTTTTTAATTTTTAATTTTCTAATTTTAATTTTTTTCTTGGGGGTTTTACTTGCATTTGTAGATCTTGTACCTAGATGTCAAGCCTGTACCTGTTGGTGAAGCTTCCCACAGCACTAGCAGGTGCCCCAGCCCCCTTGATCAGACTCCCTTCGTCTGGTCCCCGGTGCGCTCCTGCGCGGTCTTCCTGTTCCTCGGAGGTCAAGTGGCTTTCCTTCCCCTTTCCTGGCTGGGTTGTGCTGTGACTGACCCTAGTTATAGGCCGAGAGGCCAGGAGGGTGGGCGGAGGCAGATCGTAGGTTCAGCATATGTTGTCTTGTGGGGGAGAAGCTCTACATTGTCTTCAAGCGAAGGGAGCTGTGCTTTTCAGCGTGTCCACGTTTGGTGTTTGTGCTCCGTAGGGTGTTTGCTGCTGCTTGGTTGTGCTCTGGAGCTCTCTCATGGCTATTTTCATCAGCATCTAGTTGTTTTTTCCTTGTTTTTATAGTTTTCCTGGGGAAAACAAACCCTGAGACCTTCTAGCCTGCCATCTTGCTGACATTACTTGAGACCCTCATCCCCCAGTGGCCAAGCCCATGATCCATCCTGGTGAAGATACTGCATGTATTCTTGAAGAGAACGAGTATCTGCCGTTGTTGGGTGTCATCTTCCATAATGTCAGTTCAGTCAAGGTGGCTAATGGTGTTGTTTAGATCTTGTATTTTCTTACTGATTTTTGGTTGACTTGTTTTATCAGTTGTCGAGGGAGGGGTGTTAGAATCTCCAACTATAATTATGGGTCTCTCCCTTTAATTCTTTCTGCTTTTGCCCATTACTGAGGTTCTGTGACTAGGCCTCCAAGCATGTTTTATACTTCCCTAGCTAGTTAGCTGTCTTCTGTCATTATGGAATGTCACTCTGTAGCTCTCTTAATACCCTTTGTCTGCAAGTCTTGTTGACCTGTGATTACTACAAACTCGAGATAGCCTTCTTATGCTTACTCTCTGCATGCATGGTGTATTGTTTCTGACTGTATTTTACTTTGAGTCTGTCTCTGCAGCCGATGACCTCTGCCTTTTTGGTGGAGTTAGGTTTAGTCCGTTTACAGATAGTGTGTTGATATGGCCAGAATTAAGTCTCTCCTTTCGCTCTTTGCTTTCTGTTTCAGTCCTCTGCTGGTTCTTGTCCCTTTGTACCTCCTTTTATACCTTCGTTGTGGCTACTTTTGTATGTGTTTGTGTTCCATTTTAATTTGTGTATTGGCGTTGTAGCCTTACCTGTTGAGCTTTACCTGTTTAGTGGTTGCTCTAGGGGTTACGCTAATGACTTTTAAAGCCTTGGGACCTAAAGTCACGTCTTTCCTGTTTAGAGGGGAAGAAATGACGTCTTTCCTTTTTAGAGGGGAAGATGTCCCAGAGCTGAGCCCTCGGGCACTTCAATGTGTAGAGTTTCGGGAGATGAGGAGAAACTAGCATAGGTGCCTGAGAAGGTGTCCGAGAGAGAAAGTGGTGTCCTAGAGGCCAAGTGAAGAGGGACTTTCAAGGACCAAGTGGGTTAATGACTGTGTCTGCTTTGGCAAAGGGACAGGGAGGTGAGGGCTGAGGACTGACCACTGTGTTTAGCCATGTTGGAGGGGCCACTGGTGATCGCGGCAGGTTTTTGTACAGAAGGGTGGCGTTAAACTTGCTTAAATGAGTTACTTCAGGAGAACACAGGCAGGTGTGAAGTGGGAACAGCACATTCAGACAACTCTTTCAAGGAATTTTCCTGCAAAGGGGAGGAGTGAATCGGCACAGGATCTGAAAGATCTGAGTCAAGGGAGGCCTTCAGTGTCACTGCTGCTGGTAGATATTATTACAGCTTCTTCAGCTGCTCATGGGAGTGACTCAGGATATGGCGAAAAATACGTAATCATCGAACAAAAGCCACGTATGTCCGTATACACGTACTTACACACACGCATAACTAAGTTTGGGCAGATAAAACCCTAAACGTTACCAGTGGTTGTGTTTCAGTTGTAGGATTATGAATGGTTTTTAGATTTGTCTCTGTTTGAAAAATCTGCACTGTATACTTTTATTTCCCTGCAATAAGTTCGTTTAACATTAACAACAAAAAGGTGAAATGGGAGAGATAATTAAGTTTACCAAGAAAACCCAAGCATGGCTTTCTCATTTACCTTAAAACCATTTTTCTGTTGGGGCGCCTGGGTGGCTCAGTCAGTTAAGTATCTGCCTTCGGCTCAGGTTGAGATTCCAGGGTCCCGGGATCGAGCCCCCGTGTTGGGCTCCCTGCTCAGCAGGGAGTCTGCTTTTCCCTCTCCCTCTGCCCCTCCCCCTGCTTGTGCGCACGCTCTCTCTTGCGCTCTCTCTCAGGCAAATAAATAAATACAATCTTTAAAAAAAAAACCCATTTTTCTATGGAAAAAAAAAGTATGTTTGCTTGTGGCAAAAGCATTCAAACAGTATAGGAGAGTTCAGAAGCGGAGACCGGTTCCTGGCTGACCCTCTCTCTCAAGGCCCTCTCTTAGGTTGTGTATATTGTTCTGGAAGTTGCTTTTTTTGGTTCCATTTCTTTTTGTGGACATGGTGCGGTATCGGTACATACAGCTCTCCCTGTTTAGAAACAAGATTGCATAACACGGCACCATATGGGCACCTCCTCACTTACTCCCCAGCAGGTGGAGCCCCTAAGTACGTTGTTCCTGTAACGGTGCTGCACGTACGTGTTGTGAGCATAAATCAATGGGATAGATTCCTGGAAGTGGAGTTGTCAGATCGAAGGTTGTGTGTCCAGAGATTAGTAAACCTCACCAAGTAGCCCTTCCAGAAGGTTTCACCAATTTAGTCCCACCTCCTGTGTGTCAGAGTGTCTTTTTACTCATTCCTTTTCAAATACTGGGTATTTTAAATATTTTTGTCTAACACTTAATAATGATGTCTTGCTATTTCGTTGAATTTCTCTAATAGTGAGTGAGTGGAGCGTCTTTTCCTGTGTTTAATAACCATTTATATCTTTCCATGAAGTGGTGGTTTCTCTATGGATTATTTGTCCTTTATTTACTAATCTGCCAGAACGTTTTATTCACGAAGGGAATCCGTGTTTTAGAATTGTTCATCTTTTAGTCAAAAGTCTTTTCCTTTTTTTGGTTTCTGTCTTTTCCGTCGTCTTTAATTACTTTAAGATACTTTCAAGGGTTTTAAGGTGACTCCTGATGTTATTATGTCCCATGAAAGTGACTTTCCCTCGGTCCTCCCTGGCTTCATGCTCTACCCCCAGGGCAGAGGTTTGGCAGGAGGCAGGGAGGGAGTGAGGCCTCGCCTGGCCAGGACCTTGGCCTCTGGGACTCCTTCCCAGCCGCTGTGTCCGGCCTCCACGAGGGCAGAACGTTCAGTTGCTACAGGGGGCTGTTGAGACGTTCCTGGGCCTGTGGGGGGGGCGAGCCTCGGGGCCGCCAGGAAGACTTCTTAGAGCCCTCCTCCAGCCCTTGACCATGACCCCCACCCCGAGCTCCAGGCTTGTTTCTTTCTTTCTTTCTTTTCTTTTTTTTTTTTTTTTAAAGATTTTATTTATTTATTTGACAGAGAGAGACAGCCAGCGAGAGAGGGAACACAAGCAGGGGGAGTGGGAGAGGAAGAAGCAGGCTCACAGCAGAGGAGCCTGATGTGGGGCTCGATCCCATAATGCCGGGATCACGTCCTGAGCCGAAGGCAGATGCTTAACCGCTGTGCCACCCAGGCTCCCCTCCAGGCTTGTTTCATCCATGCTTTGCCGTGTAGACTTGACTTACAGGAGCAGAGAGTTTCAGAGCTGGGAGAAATCCTCAAGATTGTCTAGGTTAGTGTCCATTTTCTAGTCAAGGAAACTGGTAAAGTCAAGGAGGGGTAGACAGCAAACAGCAGGGTGGGAGGCCTGGGTGCCATGTCCCTTTGTGGCCAGTGCTGACCCTTCTCACGGCTCATGTCTTCCTTGAGTGAGTCATTCGCCCTGCTGGCTCCCTGAGGATGGACTGTGCCTCCTGCCTCTTGTTACCTGCACTGACTGGAACACGTGGGTGCTTTGTGAACCCTTGGGGGTGGGTGGTTGGCTTTGCAGGCTGGGTACTGTGTCCACAGTTCAGTGAGCCCAGAGGCCCACATTGGATGCAGGTTTGAGCCTGACTTGGGGAACAGCAGAGCAGAAGGCCATCGGGTCCCTTGGAATGGAACACGGGCATATGGGGTGGGAGTGGGGTTCGCTCTGCTACTGGCCCTTGAGGACCTGCAGGGAGGGAGGGGGAGGAGGCACTCTAGCCTTTCCTGCTTCCAGTGGCTCTGATGGTACGGTGGGCAGGGCTGACCCATGGTCAAGTGCAGGGGGATCTGCGGTTCTTCACTGAAAACGGAGCGTGAGGGCAGCATTCTTGGGAGCGTGGGAGAGGTGCGGTGGGCCAAGGCCTGGAGCCGGCGAGCCAGGTGTGCTTAGTGTCGAAGAGGCTGAGCTGCCGAAGACCACCGAAGACAGACGGGTGAAGACCAATGGAGAGAAGGGGACTGGTCCCATTTCATGGGGTTCTAGGTGCTTGAGCGTGGGCTACAGACGTGCATCATCTTCAGTGTGGATAGGGAACCAGGTGGGAGAGACAGTTAAACCAAAGTCCTCGTCTCAGAGGCCGCACATCAGGGGACGCCCGCCCTGGGAAACTCCGGGTGTCGAGGTGAAGGGTTGGAAGACGGGAGAGGGAGGCTCAGCTGAGCCCCGAGAGCCGCTTCCGATGGTTCACGATGGAAAACGCCACTGACCCACCTGGCGTGTGGTTTATTGACTTTTAATTACAGTTACAAAGCATGCCCAATCTCCAGCTCCTGGAGTGTGAAGCGGACAGAATCACTTACCAAAAACAATCCCGCTGAAGTCTGAGTGACGCCGTCAGGCCTGGACTCAGCCCGTTGCCTCCTCGGCGCTCCGTGCCGCTCGGCTGGCGGCTCCCTGTGTGTCCAGGGCCAGCTGCCCCAGTGGGGGCCGCTGTGGCCTCTGCCTGTTCCCAGTCCCGGCGGTCAGCCTTGTCCCTGTGGCTTCTCACGGGGGCTGGGGGAGGCTGTCTGTGTGCTGGGGGGCTGCTTGGCTGAGAGGCTGCAGTCACTCACACTCGGTGGCTGTGGGCTCTGTTCTCTGCCACCTGCCCCAGTGTACAAGGACACTCACGTGTGCTGGGAGAGGTTAGGTCAGCAGGTAGGGAGGGCCAGAGAGGGGTCTGTATGTGAGAGAGGGAGAGGGAGAGAAGTGTTGAGTTTCCCAGGCCGGCTCTGCCCGGTTCATGAGTTCCCAGGAATTATCTTTCCGATTAAGCTGGGTGGGGTGAGTTTCTGTCACCTACGTGAATATTCCGACTCTGCCGTATACCGGAGGGCCGGGCTGGGCCAGCCATGCTCCCCTCTGGAGTGTCCGGAGCCCTCCACTTCACCAACCCATCAGGAAATGGTCTTCCCCTCCTCACTGAGGAGAGTTGAACTTAGTTCCCCCTGCCCTGCCCCACCCCTTCTCCCACCTTCAGGGGCCCTGCACGGCTGGCCTTGGCATTGCTGGGGGTGCACCTGGCATCCATGGCACTCCCAGAAAGCTGTGACCTTGAACTTGTCTGCTCGCAGTGCCTGAGGCTGACTCTTGACTCCAAGGCGAGGCCCAGTGTCTGGGTGTCAGCTGCTGCACAGGGCTCTGGAGGGTGCGTCCTGGTGACCCGATGAGTGTGCGGGGCCGGGCTCCTGCAGGAACAGTTTCTGAGACGACCTTGTGGTGATCTCTCGGCAGCATCCCAAAGGTCCAGACTCGGTACTGGGGACTTGGTGAGTGTGCCCAGTTTCCTCCATGTCCCCCATGGGACTCAGGTGTTTAGATCCTGCATTCCAAGGAATACATTGCCTTCTGGACCCTCACCTCGTGTGTAACTTGGCCGGCAATGACACTAGGTTACAGGAAGAGGGGCACATGCGGGTAGATGCCAGGCACCCACAGGATCCTGGGTAGGACTTCTGTCTCGCTGTAGGGGTGGCTGCCAGGGCCTGTGGAGGGCTGGAGCAGAGGCTGGCAAGGTTGCAATGAGGACCTTGCCCCCTCGGCCCACTCCCAGCTCCTCTCCATCCCGTCGTGCTTCCAGGAACGCATCCCCTGTGCAGCTCAGTCTCCTCCCGCGGGCTTGCCCATGGACCCCACTCGGTGTGGGCCCACGTGGCAGAGAACCCACCCACGAAGGATCAAGGCCGTCCATGCTTTCAAATATTAAATCTGTTCAGAATATTAAATAATTTCCTCTTCAATGATCCCAGTAAATTTAATTAGTGCTGTTCTCCCAATAGAGTTGTCTCTTGATTTCTGAAATGTTGCTTCACAAGGAAGGGGGTTCAGGCTCCTGTGGTGTGTGCAGCTGGACTGGCCCCCGGTTCTTCGGCGGCCGGGTCCCCGCGCTGGGCAGGGGTGGCCAGGTGATGCAGAGCTCCGTCTGTCCTCCGAGGTCTGTCTGTGGAGCAGGACGGCAAGCGTGTTCAGTTGGAGTTTGGGTTCCTAGGGCCCTCGGGGTCTGGGAGGTCACAGGAAGCCTATGGCCTCCATCCCCGGACCCTCTTGCTCTCTCAGATGGCTCATTCCGGGGGAGGCCAGCTGCCCAGCCCTGAGCCATCCCTGAAAGTGTGGATTATTTAGACTATTGGAGACTCCGTTTCCTTATCTGTAAGCTGGGGACAATAATGTTGACCTCATGGCATTGTTTTCTGAAGATAAAATGAGAAAATGCACGTGAGGTGCCTAGCTCATAGTAGGAATTCAGTAAATGCTGTTTATTTTGTTCTATTCCTCTCATAAGTCAAGAGCTTTAAAAATACATGTATTTCGTCATGGTGAAACTTCCAGAACTTCAGTTCAAAATGATCACCCTTGGTGCAGGCCTTCTGAGCAGAGGCTGAAGGAAGGCCGGAGTGTGGCTGCGGCGAGGGTCCGTGAGCGCTGCCACGGTGTGGCCCCAGCCGACCCGCGTAAAGCCTGGCCTGCAGGGACGTCAGGAGATGGGATCATGCGGCTCGTTGCTGGACATTTCCTCCCAGAACGAGGACAGCTGCGACTTGGTCACTGCTGGACACTATGTTTTGAGTCTGGCTACAGAGCAACAAATAAAACCAGTTGCTGCAAAGACACTTCTCCTTGATTAGCCGGTGGTTGATTTGCATAATCGGCACCGTGTCACGTCAGCCCCCAGGCGCTCCGTCAGCTTCCTGGTCAAAGGCGCGAGAACCTTCAAACCCTGCTGGTGGCCCCCCCATTTATCAGGATGCCTTCGATTCTCTGTCCCCCTGCAAGCTGGTGCGCGAGGGAGGGTGAACCGCCTCTGTAACGTTTCTAATCGAATTAAAAAAACCACTCCTTATATTTTTCTGGATTGCAAATAGAGTTTGGGTCCGACGTAGAAAACTTAGGATAGATGATAAAATTCAAAAAAAGACAAATGGAAAACCACCAGATGTCCATCTACAGAGGGAGTTGCTGCCAGCCCTGCAGGGCACGTCCTTCCAGCCTGTCTGGAGGCTGAGGGCATAGAGTTGGCACTTACTGCACATTCTCGTTTTCATAAACCTTTTCATTGGACGACTCATGAGCACTTTGCAGTGGCGTTCAGTGTTCTTCTACAATGGGATTTTTAATGAGTGCACGAATTATTTACCAAGCACCTGCAGCTGGACATTTAGCTTGTTCTCAGTCTTTTGATGCCGTAAGCTGCAAATATTCTAGTACATAAATCTTTGGAGATAAATCTGCATTTGTTCCTGAGTTTCTCCTTAGGGTAAATTCTACAAGTGGAATTGCTGAGTTAAAGGTTAAACACAATTTGAAAGCTTTTGATCCAAGTGCCAGTCTGCCCTCCAGGAGGATTACCCAGCTTCGGGTCCCACCAGCAAGCGCACGAGAGGGTCATTTCCCAGCAGAAGCCCTGGATGCAATCAGCAGTTGCAAAATCCAGCTGGTGAAGAAAAACAGAAGTGTGTTTTTGTTTAGATTTGCATGGCTTTGGTGACTGGTGCGATTAGAGACTTTCCCACTTTGGGCTCCTTTTAAAGTCTTCTTTTGTGAGTTGTCAGCTGTGGTCTCGTCCTGCACATGTGTCCCCGTCTTAGGCGTGTAAAGATGGCGCCGGGGACGAAGGTGGCCGTGCTAGTGTGGGAGTACGGATTTGGAAATGTTGGTGGAGGATGGCAGGGCTCCTCTGTGGGTGGAATATTTCTTCATGTTTTTCTCAAAGTGCTTACATGTGGCATTGTCGTTTAGCTGTTGACCCATCTGTTTCTCCAACTCGGCACCCAGCGCCTGGACAGCAGGATTGGGCCTTTTATATGCCTGTGGGTCGCTGCCTGACCCAGAGCTGGGCACTGAGAAGGTGCTTGAGGAATCTTTGTTGAGTCCACGAATGAAGGACGACCCTGCATGAGGAATTACTTTCTTTGGGTAGAAGGTAGCTTGGAAGGTCCCCTGAGTGTTGATGGGGTGAGTGGTCAAGCCCAGAGGACGAGGACAGTGTGACAGGCCTATTCAAGAAACGCTGGTTCTTTGCAGCAAGAATAACAGGAGCAAATTGCATTTTATTCACCCAACTTCAAAAAAGCACTGGAGTGGGGAGACAGGGAGTGACTGCCTAAGGGGCACAGATCTCCTTTTGGGATGATGGAAATGTTTTGGAACTAGGTAGGGTGATGGTTGCACAACCTTGTGAACATTCTAGATGCTAGTGAATCGTGCACTTTAAAATGGTTAACTCTGTGTTACGTGCATTTCACCTCAATTAAAAAAAAAAGCACAAGGCTGTCCTTGCTGGCGCTGCTCCCAGCCACTTTGGCCTGGTAGGTTGCTATGGGCCTGGGGCTCTGCCAGCTTGCAATGGAGCAGGGAATGCAGCCGCTTTGGGCTTGCTGTGTTAGCCCTGAGGTCACAGATGAGCATGGGTCCCGCCGTCCAGGAGAGTTTGCAGGGGCAAACAAACTGGGTCTGCAGAAAGCTGAGCAGGGGTCACATCTGGGCCAGAGGTCAGCACGGGACCCACAGTGCTCAGCCAGGCTTGGTCATCCCTTGGCCTGTCCGTGTCTGGGGGTGGCGCTGCAGAGGAGGACCCTCCTAGTGGGTGGGACAGGGACAGGGACTGTGGCCTGGCCAAGGAGGGGTCAACATGTTATTTTTGGAGCTGGGCAGGGAGAGGTAGGTCTGCAGCGGGCTTCTAAATGGTCAAGCAACCCTGTTCTTGGGGACTGGGCACAACAAGGACCCTCAAGCAGCGGCAGACGTGAGACCAAGGTTCTCTCTGTGGCTCTGCCAGCTCTGGGGGGAGAAACGGTCTGAAGGATAATGGTGAAGCCCAACCTGGAGGGGCAGGGTTGCGGGGACCCAGAGTTCCCGGTTTGTCTTTGAATTTTTGCAGCTTGAGAGCCAGGCTCTCCCTCCCCTGCCACCCCCACCCCGCAGGACTGGCAGTGGAGCTCCTGGAAGCAGGGAGGAGACACAAACTAGCAAACTGGGGAATGAGGCAGAGGAGCTGGTTTGGAAAAGAGTGGACTTCCTGTAGGAGGAGTGGAGATAGGCACATCCCCGGAAACAGTGAGCAACTCACCTTTCCTTCCCCTGCCCCAAGTGTCCTGACAACTGTTCCCTGCAGGGGTGGAGCTGAGGCTGGTGTGTCTCTGGATCCTGCGGCTTCAGCTGGAACTGTGGGGTCTCACTCCCGGAGGTGGGCTGGGGGGCCATGGGGTCAGTTCCCAACCCTTAGCAGAGGAGAAAGTGAAGTCCTGGAGATGGGAATGGCATGTCTCTGTCACACAGGTGGCTATGCCGGGCCAGGCAGCCAGGCCCTCTGTCCCTCAGCCTCAGGCTGTCCCCCCTCCGCAGGGGAGGTCACCTTCTGATTTCTTGGGAACTGGCCGTGTGGGTCAGGAGCTCCATGTAGCCACGCTTGGTGAATAGTCGCTGTAAGTTAGTGTCTCCTTTTCAGTGGCATTATGTCATGGACATCTGTTTTGGATGTCTCCTGGGGCCAGCTGTCTTGAAGATGCACATGGGGGACACTGGGAGGGGGCACTGGTCCAAAGAGCCTGGGAGCTCAGGGTCACTTACTGCCACTGCTGGGGACAAAATGAGAGACCCAGCATGGCAAGGGGAGTGCTCCCCTGCACGGGCCCTGGTGTGGGGGTCCGCGGGGCCCTAGCTTTGCCGTGCCTCACTGTGTGGCCGGGCAATTAGATGGCCCGTCCTGGCCTTGGGTTTTCTTTCTTTGTTTTCTCCGTAGTATGTCAGCAGTGATCTCTGGCCCAGCCCATCGTGCAGCTCCGTGCAGAGGTTCGGTGCTGGGGCAAGACAGACAGAAACAGTTCTAGTTAGGATATGCCCAGGGCTCTAAGCAGAGCCCTCGGGGGGGGGGGGGTGTCACAGGGACTGTTCAGAGGGAGGAGGCTGAGTTCCAAGAGGTCACCTGGAGACCCAGGCTCTTCTTTTGGGGTCCCTGTCCTTAGGGTGCTGCCTCCACACAGTTGGTCTCAGAGGGCTCTCCTTTGTTCATGTTCCAAACCTCTGCTGGAGGAAACGCAGGTAAGGGTGGGGTCAGGGGTCTCCCCTCCCCTTAAGGGCATGACCCACAGGCTCTAGGTGCCGCTTCTTTTTGCATCCCATTGGCCAAAATGCAGGCACGTGATCATACCTGGCTGCAAGGGAGGCTGGGAGGTGTTGGCCTTACCTGGGACGGTGGTGCACCAGCTAAATATCAGGGTCCACCTAGTATATGAGGGGAGCATCTTTTGTCACAGATGGGGAGAGTTTCTAGGTTCTACTGGAGGATGATGATTATAAGGGACTGTCCGTTTTCCTAAATGGGCCTTGGGGGCTGCCAGGGAGCGCACTCTGCAGAAGTGGCAGGGGTTGCTTCCCACTGACTTGGCCGGGCTGCATGAGGCTCTGGTTGTAGAAGGAAGGGTCCCTGCTTTCTGTCGCTAATAAGCAACAACTGGATGAGGGGGACGCTGGGGCCAGGTGGGCTGGCTGGAGATGCAGGGGCGCGGGGGCCTGGTGGAGAGGCTCATTCGCAGAGGGTGAATCCAGGGAGGCTTCTGGTTCACCCGAGCCCTGGCTGGGGCCCCTCCCCACCTCCTTGTCCCCCGCATCCTAACCCCCCCTCCCCCCGTCGCGCTCATCTGAAGTGAAGGCTATGGAATGCTGCATTTTCCTCCAGGCCACGGTGTTAATAATTCCACGGCACCCAGGTTCTGTTCACTTCGGCGAACTATTTCCCCACCGACAGTTCATTAGCTTGCTTTTTGCCTGCAACAGCCACACAAATGCAAGCAGTCTGTAGCCCCCCCAGCACCCCTCTGCTCCCCAACGTTGGGTTTTCTGCTGGTGGTAACGGAAGCTCTCTGCCATACCCGGAGGCCACAGCTACCCTGTCTCTGCACGTTTGGGTGCGTGAGAGCAAGCCCATGGCTGTCTACCCAGCTTGTTCATGAAACGAAAGTACGTGTCCATGGGAACGTTCACGGCAGCTGTGTTGGCCGTAGCCCCAAACCGGCCATCACTCAGACGGACGTGCATGACGGGAAGCCGACTGTGGTGTGTCCACGCGCAGGAACACCGCTCAGCGGTAACAAGGAGCGAGGTTCGGAGACACAGGGCAGCATGCTCTATCCTCTGGGGAATTATGCGATGTGGAGGGAGCCAGACCACGAAAAGAGTCTGTGCTGAATAATGTTATTTGTGCAAAATCCCAGAAAACAGGCCAGTGGTTGGCTGGCGGTGGGGGCGGTGGGTGCAGGGAGGGGTAGGAGAGAGAGCGCACAAGGGGCAGGGGAAGCTGTCTGGGTAGTGGCTGTGTTCACTGTGGACTGTGAGTACATCCACACGTCAGAACTTAGAAACTCCACCCTTGAGACGCATGCGCTTTGCTGTACGTCTGTGATAGCTCCGTAGGGGTGGAGGGGGCTCTGGGGGGGTCTCTTTCTCAGGGGCACTCATCCCGTTCGTGAGGCTCATGACCTCATTTCCTCCCAAGGGCCCCGCCGCCTGACCACTGTCCCCTTAGTGGTTGGGATTCAGCCTGTCCATTTGGAGGGGGCACACATTTCTTCCACTGCAGGGTGTGGCCGCTCAGGGCCAGTGTCTGCGCCCTCCTCCTCCACCCGCTGAGGCATCCGTCATGGCCTTGGGCCCTCCCGGAGGGCACCCGCAGAGCTGGACACACGCTAAGCAGGGCCTGCGCTGGGCACCCGGACGTGGTGAGCTCCCTGGAGGCCCACAGCAGGAGGACATCTGCCGCACGTGTACCTGCCGGTGGAGCCTCCTGGGTCTGGGGCGGCCTGTGTGCATCTGTACGCTCCCGCCCTTTGTCGCCACCTCTAACTGGATGACGTCGTGCTTCTGAGCGGCCCGAGCTATCACGTGTTCTGCTCCACGTTTGCCGTGGCTCACGGGAGTCCAGCGGGAGCCTGAGCCACCATCTCGGGCTCCTGGTAGTTTGTGAGGCGCGGGCAGGTGGTGACTTCTGGCCCCTCCACCTGCTGGTGTGTGTAGTAGTGTCCCAGGGCTGCCGTCACGGCGTTCCACAGGCTGGGGGGCTGAGCTCAGCAGAAGCTGATCCTGGCATGTAGAGGCCGCGAGTGTGAGACGAGCAGGCTAGGCTCCCCCCAGGCGCTCAGGGAGTGTCTTTCCTTCCCTCCACTGTCTTCTGGGGGTTGCTGGCAGTCCTGCCACTCCTCGGCTTGGGGCGGCCTCACTCTGGTACCCACCTCGTGTCCCATGGCCTTCTCCTCTGTGTGGTGTCCTCACACGGTCTTTTCCCCGTGTATGTCTGGTCCCAGTCTCCCCTTCTTATAGCAACACCAGTCCTGTTGGCTTAGGGGCCACCCCACTGACCTCATCTTAACTTGATTATGTCTCTAAGGCCCTGTTTCCAGACAAGGTCACATTCTGGGGTACAGGGGGATTAAGACTTGGGTGGTGTCTTTCGGGGGACACAGCCCACGACAGGGTCTGTCCCACTGTACTGTGGGTAAAAGGTTACATGCCCAGGTTGTCTACGAGGCTGGGGCCGCTGGTTCTTCATGACACCATCTCCAGCCTCCCGTCCCGGTGTGAGATCTCGAGAAAGCTCCCATCCTGCGAGGTCCTCAGTTTATTCATCTGTGAAAGGGGTGGTCAGAGCACCTGCTCGGGGTATTTGTGGGGGAGTTAATGAGGTAGAATGCTGGGCCCAAGGGAAGGGCTTTGAAAGTATTGGGAAATATGTATGAGTGGATCAGGAAATGCCAGTGAGAGTCTGAGGGCCAGACGCAGGAGCACAGGCAGTGTCCTCTTCAGTGGGGAGAGGCCTTAGAGGGTTCTGCCAGGAAGAGCAGGGTGTGAGTAGTATTTTAGGGGCACCTCTGCTTTTTTTTTCTTTATGGGGGTGGGCAGAGAGAGAGGGGGAGAGAGAATCCCAAGGAGACTCCTCACTCCTTGCCCAGCACAGAGCCTGACATGGGGCTTGATCTCACGACCCCGAGATTACGACCTGAGCCAAAATCAAAGAGTCGGATGCTTAACCGACTGAGCCATCCAGGTGCCCCTAGGGGCACCCCAGCTTTAGGTGTGCAAGAATGAAGGGGAGCGAGCTGAGGGTTTAGGGTGTGGCCAGGACCCAGGGGTGGAGGAGGGGGACACAAAGCCCAGAGGGGACAGCTGTGGTGCCTCGGGGGTCTCCGGGAGGAAGTGTATCAATGAAGCAATGATGTAAAGGTGTCTTCTTTTGGGAGATCTTAAACCAGGGGGAATGAAATTCAAAGTAAGGATGAATTCCAAGGCAAGAACAGTTCAGTTTTCTCCTCCCTGACCCCTCGGGCAGCTCCTGAGCCATGTCTGGTCTTGCAGGATGAAGGTGCCGTGTGTGGGTGTGGGAAGTTACATGGCAGCAGTGAGTGCCCACGGGAGCCCCATGGCACACGGCCAGGCATCTATCAGCCCTCCTTGTGCACGGGAGCATTTAGTGATGGGGAAGGTGCAGGCTGCGCTTGGCCTCGAAAGGACACTAGGTCATGCCCCAGGTCAGACCCTGACCTGTCTCAGCCACCCAGTGATGCCGCGCACTGCTGCCACTGAGAGGTTCTCAGAATCACAAGGAAATAAAGGATGTGTCACTGTGGGAGGTGATGGGTGTTAACCTGGCCTATTGGGGTGATCGCTTTATAGACACATATCGAGTCACTGTTCCGTGCACCTGCAACTAATACAATGTCCTGTGTCAATTATATCTCAGTAAAACTGGAAGAAAAAAAGAAATTCATCGAAATAGCAAAGGTCTGAATTTTCCATTAAGGAATTCAGTGTATTCCAAACTTGAAGGATAAAAACCATCCAAAATGATTTAGTGAAGCTCTCTTCCTGTGTTAGTTACTATGATTTGATAGCCATACCCTTAAAAAGTACAGAGCCATGACCGCCCACCCGTTCCACTGGGCTCTGCACACCATTTCTTGCTGCCTGGGTCAAGCTCTTTAATTGCGCTTTCAACCCGGGAATGATACAAACTGAAGGACAGGCTGACGTGTCAGATGACAGAGTCAAATAGAAGGTAGGCAGTGGATTAACTTTAACAGAAGTAAGGGAAAAAGCACCCCCCATATGTTTGGATGTATATACACAGAAACAGCGTGGAAGAAATGGACTCGAAACGAAGCAGCCTGTTGCAGCCACTGTTAGGTGTGTCTTACTGCAAATCCTGTGTTTGAGGGAGGGAGTTTTATGACCTCTTTGCCATTTGACTGCTGTGGCGCTGGAGCTGGGTTCTGGACACGTTCTGGGGCCTCCAGACACTTGTGCAAAATTCCAGGACGGCAGTTAGGGTGGGGAGAGGTCATTTGAAAAGCAGCTGTGGGACTGCCTGTGTACCTCTGTGTGTGTGCACCTGTGTGTGTGCTTGTGTGCACCTGTGGGCATTTGTGTGTGTGCACCTGTGTGTGTGCCTTTGCACACTGGTGGGCATCTGTGTGCACCTGTGTGTGCCTGTGTACACCTGTGGTCATCCGTGTGCACCTGTGTGCGTGCCTGTGCACACCTGTGGGCATCTGTGTGCACCTGTGTGTGCCTGTGTACACCTGTGGTCATCCGTGTGCACCTGTGTGCGTGCCTGTGCACACCTGTGGGCATCCGTGTGCTGTGTGCTCCTGTGTGCATGCCTGTGCACACCTGTGGGCATCCGTGTGCTGTGTGCTCCTGTGTGCGTGCCTTTGCACATCTGTGGGCATCCGTGTGCTGTGTGCGCCTGTCTGTATGCCTGTGTGCGCCTGTCTGTATGCCTGTGTGCACCTGTGGGCATCTGCGTGCTGAGCTCACAGGAAGGAGCCGTGGTCACTCTTCCTTATTCCTCATCACTCCAGAAGCCAGACATGAACTCCCAACTGGATGATGAGCACAGCAGGTCTGGGGTCCATGTTGGAAGACCGTTTTCCAGCAATGCGGGGCCTTCCCTGAGGGGACATCTGTCAGGGGGTGTGGGGTGTGACCTGCCAGTATGGCAGTCAGGCAGAGCTGGGTGGCACCGTGTGGAGGCTTGTAAGGTAAGAGAGGTTCCCGCAGAGGGACAGGCTGGATCGGGATGACGGCCAGAGAGTGCTGCTCTGAAGCTCGTCCGATTTCATTATTGATCCCCTCGTAGTGCGTTGAATAGTATCCCTCAAAATTTGTGTCCACCCAGAATCCCAGGATGGGGCCTTACCTGGAAATAGGGTCTTTGAGGATGTACTTGGTTAAGATGAGGTCCTGCTGGATCGGTGGGGGAGGGGAACCTAAATTCAGTGACATGCCCTAATAAGGAGGGAAGGCTCAGAGGTGGCTGTGTGGGGACAGAGGCAGAGGTAAAGTGTTGCTGCTGTGAGCCAAGGAACCAGAGGATCGCCATCACCTCCAGAAGCCGGCACAGGGGCCTGGGACAGTTCCTGCGCAGAGCCCTCAGAGGTAGCGTGGCCTTGCTGACACCTTTCTTTGGGATTTCTGCCTCCAGGACTGTGAGAGAGGACGTTTCTGTTGTCTTCAGCCCTTGATTTTGGGTCCCAGGAGCCCCAGGGACAGGAAGCACCCGCTGCCTCGGCCCCGGGCATGCCCTGTGCCTCCCACAAGGGAAGATGCTCCCTCTGCTTTGCCCTCTCCTGCTCTGAAGAGTTTAGAATCAAATGGAAAAGTCTTGTCATTTTTCACGATGCCACATTTCCTGCGTTTATCTTTTAAAAGTATCGTACGCGCCCAGTGAATGTTCTAATAGCGGCGCTGTGATGTGGTTACCGTTTACACGGTCCGGAGAAAGCATGTGCTTCCGTCCCAGCCGTGGGCGCATGGAGCCAGGTATGCCCGCGCCCCAGTGTTTCCCAGCTCCATCTCCCTTCTCCTCTCTCCGGTCTCTGGCCACGCATCCATCTTTCATCTCTCCTCCTCCTGTCTCCAGCCTTCTGAACTTGCTTGCACTCACCTCGCACTGAAGGTGGTGAAGAACATGGGGGGATCAGTTAACATGCAGGTGTGTTGCCTCCACGGTGCCCCACACCAGGCTCCTGGGAAGCACGGAGAAATCAGATTGATTTTCCTGTGTGCATCCAGGTGTCTCTCATCCCGTGGACACCCCGGTGTCTTCTCTGTCCTCCGGAGAATCTGTCTGTCCAGGCAGATGCGCCTTCCCTCTGTTCGTGTCTGCTCAGATGCGGCTGAGCACATCCACACAAAAGGGACAAGAGTGCTGCTTCTGTGGAACAAGCTTACGCAGACCTTCTTCCCACAGGACTGCCTGGGGTTGCCTAGCAATCCGACAGCACTCTGCTCAGCAGACGCACGACTTGGATGGATTTTTCCTATTTTTAATTTGTTTTCTGGGTGGGTATTATCGTGCAATCGTAGGCTGAGCTCAAAGATACGGCGTGGGTCCCCCTCGAAACAAGTAGGTCCAGGGAGATGGGGAAGAACCCACCGGTCTTCGGAGGGGCCTCAGCATCTGTTCTCGGAGGCTCTTGTCTCCAGCTGTCGCCCGGTTGTTAAAGTTGGGTGGCACCTGGGGACCCTCTGCCCGTACCCCTCACACGTTCCGCAGGTCGCCTCGGCTCTCCAGAAGCAGCTGCGTTATCAAGCAGAGTGGAGAGAGAAGTGTGTGCGACGTGGACACGGGACCCTGAGCTGCCTGGATCTCCCCCTGACATTTCCCGTCCACGTGGGAGGAGACAAGGCATGATTTGCAAGGGGTTCACCCTCTTCTCGAGAAGATAAATGTCAGAACTGAAAGCAAGCGGGTACTGATACAGAGCTGCACGCTCTTAAATAAAATATCAAGTCTGGAAGTGTGTGTGTGTGACATTGCAGGTGCACCTGCCTGCTCCCCTGCATGTGAAGTAGGAGGGAGGCATGGCGGGGCCAGGGGCAGTCCTGCTTGCCTACTCAGAGGCTGGGGTTAAGGTCTGGGGCTGCCGCTCAGGCGCCCTGAGAGCCTGGCAGGGCCCCTGGCGGCTCTGAGCCTCAGTTTCCTCAACCGTAATGGGGGGGACTGTTCACAATGGCCTCTGAGCTGCTTCCAGTCAGAAATGTCATGATGACGTCTGGGACAGGAAGCCAGGAAAGGGGTGAGGCATGGAGGAAAATACCGTGAACTGGAGAGTGAGGCTCAGGGAAAGCTGGCATTTGGGAGGAAGTGAGGACAGCAAATGGGAAGGAGGAGGCAGGGTGAGCATGAGAGTATGCTGTCATGCAGGATCAGGAGGAAGTTTCCAGAAAGGGAGTGGATAGCAGGGCCACCTGCCTTAAGTGATTGAGTGCACGACTTCTATTCCTGGAGGCCCCAGGAGAGCCATTCTGTGGGGTGCTGGGAGCAGGTGGGGACTGTCATGGATAAAGGCGAGAGGAAGGCGGGGGCCTTGGGGAGTGAGCAGTGTCTAGGGACGGGGTTCTCACAACATGGGTGAGACCCCACCTGCTTTCAGGCTGGCAGGCTAGGGCCCCCAGGGCAGTAGAGATGGGAGGGGGGAGGCATGAGAGGGCTGGACAGAGAAAGCAGGAGGGGATTTGGAAGGAAAGGGGGAGGCGGGGAGGAAGTCTGAGCTTTCCCTTCCTCGTGAAAACCACGGTGCGGTCATCTGCCAGGAGTAAAGGGAGACGCGTGGTGGCTCAGGTGTGCAGCTGGGCAGCCAGCTCCGCTGGCATGGCAGTGCTGAGGCCATGCGTGGGAGGAAGGCCTCTGTCCCAGCTGTGACCAGAGGTGAGGGCTGGGCCGGTCCTGGCCTCCGTGTCTTCACTGGTCAGTCTGGGGTTGGCGCATCTGACAGCCGGTTTCATGGTGATCTAGATTTCATGGGGTCCCGGAGACCTTACAGAATATATGCTTTTGTGTGTCTGCTCTGCATGCATAGATGTTAGTGGGTGGTTTCTCCAACACGCTCCCTCAGTCCCCGGGTGTCTGTCCCTACGGGGACGTCCTGAACACAGGCAGGCACCTGTCCAGTGTCCCACAGTGTGCTCGGACTTCAGCCCAAAGAGGAACCTGAAGTAGCCGACGGTGGCCAGCAGGCCTAGGCAGTGGTGGGAAATGGATGTGCCTGTGTATTTATATGGAACGTAAATATTGGTGTGGAGAGGGGGAGGGAGGGGGAGGGAGGCAGAGTCATTCTTAACTAGGAAGTTAGGATTGCATTAAGTAGCCTTAGAATTTACTCTGTTGGATTAAAAGATCAAACAAGGAAGCCCAATAATGGTGTAAAATGTACTCTCCACCAGCACACCTGCTGGTCATCTGTGGACTGAAGATCGTGGGAGACTGACAAGGAAAAAGAAGTGCCTTTCTGTCTTGTTTTCCTGCCACATTTCACTGTGGACCATCACCTACTTACGTGCAAGGTGATTCCTGCAGAGACCTAGCCACGGTGTCCTTTCTGCTGTGGCTGCTTCAGGCTGCTAGTCTTGGATAGAGGGTCTGGGGGGAAGAAGACAAGGTGAATAATTTTGGGGTCACGTCTAGCCGGCCTCAGACTGAGTTTATAAGAGCTCTTCATAGGGCCTCAGTGAACCCACTGGCCCCGAATGGACCGTGGCATCTGTTCTAGGAGGGCTTTCTGGGGAACGGAGGGCCCACCCCAGCTGGGACGTCTGGCAGGTTGTTGGGGGAGAATAGGCTGATCTGCATGTTCTGTCCCTTAGCTCACTGTGGCCACTCTCCCGATTATAAGAGGACACATGTGAGGGGTGAAACGAGTGTCTTCAGCTTACACTGAAGTGCATGGAGGGGAGAACAGGAACCCCACCAGCACCTGGCCCAAGCAGGCCGGGAAGGTACATGTTAGAACCTGGTCCAGGTTCATCTGGTGTTAAAGGGGCCAGCACGATGCCAGAGGCATTCTGGTGATGACAGCCCTGAACAGGTCTGTGTGTGGACAGTCAGACGTGTGCCCACCCCGCTCTAATCTGACAGCTGCCCTCCCACGATCTGCCTTCTTTCCTGTCCCGTGGACTCCCGTCCTATGTCCCTCTCTTACTGGATACACTGTTTCATGCGCCCCTTGTCACGTGCTTTCACTGTTTACTCCCTCGTTTTGTTGGAGCAAATCCTCTAGTAGCTTCCTGAGAAATGGCACGTGGAAACACATGTTTTTGAACCCTTGCATATGCAGATGTCTTTATTTTAACCTCGCTTTTGTTAATTTGGTTAAGTAGGGGATTCTAGGCCAGGAGAGATTTTCCTTTGGCACTTTGAAGGCACCGCTCCCTGACCTCTCAGCCCCTGCCGTTGCTCTCGAGAGCGCTAAAGCCCATTCTCGTTGGGGCTCTTTTTTATGGGACCTGGAAACTTGGGGGACATTTTCTTTGCCCCCAGTGCTTTGCATATCAGTATATCTTGCTGTGTTCAGTTTCCATCCATTGTGCTGAGAGCCAGGAAACGCGTTTGTGGGGAAGTTTGCCTGTTTTTGTTCTGTGAGTGTCTTCCCGCTCTTGGTGCGTGGATGCAGGGTCTTCTCCGCTGTCTTTGTGGATATTGAAAGTGGCTGTTGATGATACCCTCTCCTCTGAGACTGGTTCCTTAGAGTGGCCCCCCGCCCCCGGCTGCCCTGCCCTGTGTTGTTTGGTGGCTCTTCTCCAAAAGGCTTTCCTCATATGTCTGGCAGTTTTGGGGTGTCTACTCATATTTAGGGGTGGGGCCTGCAGACCTGGCTGGAAGCTCTGAGGACTGGGTTGGCTTGTCCACTGGGGCTTTTCCCTAGAGGGAGATTGGTCTGCTATCTGCTGGGACACAGCAAGGTTATAGCTCACCTGCAGGAGGAGGGAGGGACTCTTCTAGGCCTTGCCTGTCCGGTAAGGTCCTCTGAGGGCTGAGTGGGGCTTTCAGCCATTGGGGGGCAGGAAACCTTCATGCATGGAGTCCCTCTGGCCACAGAACCCCTGCTCTGTTCTCCCCAGGAAACACCCCTCCAGGGTGCCTGGCCATCGGTGGTCTGGAGCAGGCAGCCGGTGAGGATCTGTGGGCTTCTTAAACAGACCTCACCTGCCCTGAGCTGCCTTCCCGATCTCCACAGGCCCCTGGCCCCCCTGGTTCGGAGCCTCAGAGGTTCTGTTTCTCAGCTTCCCTCTGCTGCGGTGTGAGGAGTCAGCATGGCGGGGCCAGGCACCACTGGTCCGTTTGCTTCCCTCACATCGTTCTTGTTGGCTTTCCTCCTGTTCTCCAGCTCCTTGGGCTTTGTATCTTTTACAGAATCTCTTTCGGTAGTTTTAGTGGGGTTTTTGAAGGGAGTGAAATTAACTGTGGTGTCTTTCCCTAATTATTATTGCAGAGGACCATTCCCATCTTCTTTTCCCCATTCTCACTTTAAAAAAAACCCCAAACAAACAAACAGACAAACAAATAAAGTTTCCAAGTCAGAGGTTTGTAAAATCCTCTTCGATGAAACCCCAAGATGGACAACCTCCTGGGTGCTCGTGGTATGAGGACATACAGACTGGCCCTGATTCATCACTGGTCATGGGGTTCATCATGAGGTCATTCTGGCCAGGGCCCGTCCCCAAGGGGGATCCCAGTGTGCAGGTCCTGTGGCTCAACCTGCCACAGCTGCCAGCTTCAACCCACACACATGGGAGTCACATGGGTCTCCGGTGCAGTGTGCTGGCTGGGTCTGATGGAGCTTAGGAACAAGATTTGGTGCTGTTTTCAGAGAGCTTTTCTGGAATGATCCAGAAGAGCGACCTATAAGGAGCTGTGCTTTGCCTGTGAACGAAGAGGCCTGCCTGTAGGGAGACAGTTGGGTGATGGGGAGTGGGTGGGCCCAGCCGTGAGTTGGAGGCCATGGAAGCCTGGACCATCTGACAGTAGAGGACAGAGAGAGCCAATTAGGTCTTTTGAGCAGGGATGTGCCATTTTAAATATGGGGGCTGGGGAAGGTTCAGTCAACCAAGCAGCTGCGTGGCTGGTAGACAAGGCATTTATCCGGTGTTTAGCTGTAGGCCGAGCAGCTTACTTGAAATTGTAGAGCACGATTCCCCCTGGCCAAGACAGATCAATGATCCAGACAGGCTGGAGGGCCAGAAATTAAAAGCATTAAGCTCGTAAGTGGACAGTAGCCACTTGTCTTGGACACGGTCTATCCTCACTCTGCAGGGAAGGCAGCGGGCGGCACCGAGCCCCGGCCGCGCAGGAGTGCAGCCTCCACATCCCTCCCTTCGCTGCCTCTGAGTCTTCCAGGCCCCTAACAAACCCCGGATTCCATGACATGCTTTTTTGCCTCACACATAAAAGCAGGACAGTCAGGTACAAGGAGGAATCCTGTGGTTCCAGAAGCACCATCCAGAAGCAAAAAGCAACCTGGGATGGGTTTTTCATTTGTTTTTAGATTGAGAACGTCTTTGAGGTTACAGCTCACCCCTCCCCCCATGGCGTTCTGGGCACAGCATCTGTTTTTGCTCAGAAACAGAAGCAAGGTCCTGCCCAGTCCTGTGGTTCTGTTTGGGACAGCCCAGGTCCTCGTGCCTGCCTTTGGTGCTGACCTTCCTGCCCTCCATGGGTCTCATCCTGCCAGCCCACAGGGTCCCCGCTCCACTGGCCCTTAGCTTTGGCTTTCCTTCTCCCCTCCCAGCCCCTAAACCAGGGCTTCTTCCCCCAGGTTGGGGGAGGCTGGAGTAGGAACAGGGACAACCTGCTCTTCTGATATAGGCAAATCCTAAGCAGACCTCCCACAGTGACAACCCCACATCTCCAGCAGGGTAGGGATGTTTGCATAGGTTGGGTTGGCCAATCTGGACAAACGCTCCAGCAGTGACCCTGTGCAGCCCCTTCCCTCTCCATCCAGAGGAAGGCAAGGCACTGAATTCTAGGCCTTAGTAAGGCAGTGGGGGCCTGTGGGCAAAGTGGAAGAGGAGGCAAGGCAGTGCAGACCAGTGGCAAAGAGTGTGGGGGGCATTCACTCCCGCTGCCCGAGTTCCATTTCTGGAGCACCCCAGTGTTGTCCTTTCTGGGCCAGGGCCCTGGCGGTGGGAGGGCAGGGGTCCTCACAGGAACTCCAGGAGGGAGAGAAGGAGGGAGGGAGGAGAGGCGGGGCCAGGGCTGGAGGGCGGTGCTCGCGGGGACCCGGGCAGCTCTGGGCTCTGGGGACCCCTGCGCCTCCCCCACTTCTCCCTTGCCGGGTCTCCTCGGGGCTGAAACTGCAGGCCGCCAGGGTGCGTCGGGCCTCCCCGCCCCGCCGCTGTCCCCGGGCGCGCGGCCGCCCGAGCCCCCTCCCTCGCCGCGCGCTGCGCGCTCCGCTCAAGCCGCCGCCGCCGCGTGCTCCCGCTGTCTCCTCGCTCCAGCCGATCGAGCCAGGGAAACCGGGGAGAGGGAGAGAGCGAAAGGGGGAGGAGAGAAAGGCGAGAGGGAGAGAGAGGAGGGAGGGGAAGAGAGAGAGAGAGAGAGACAGAGAGAGAGAGAGGAGGAGGCGGCGGCGAGGGAAGAGCGAGTGCGGAGCGCCGAGCCGCGGGGCTGCTCCGGAGCCGGCGGAGCCTCCTCATATAGCCGCCCCGGCCCCTGCCCGGGCCCCGGCTCCAGCCGCTCGCGTGGTCGGAGGAGACGCGGCCACCGCCGCCTCCCGAGCCCGGCCCCGCGCGCGCCTCGCCGCCGGCTCGCCGGTGCCGACGCGGCCCCGGGACGCCGCTGCCCGCTCGGCGGCCAGGATGCAGCCGGGGCATGGCCGCCGGGCCCCCGTCACCTGCTTCGGGGAGCGCTGAGCCTGTGAGTAGTCTGACCCTCGCCGCCCGCGCATCGCCCTGCGGCGGTCATTACCTTCGCTTTGCACGGACTCGGGGGCGGGGGGGGGGGCAGCGCGGCCCGGGGAGGGGCACTCGAGACCCGGCAGAGGGAGGCGGGGCTGCACCGCGCGGCTGGTGACCATCCTGAGGGCGCGCGGAGAGGGGTGGCGCCCTCGGGGTCAGGGGTCTCTGCGCGGGGTCTGGGTTCCCCGGGTCCCTCCCGGGCTGGGGTCGGGGCACGTGGCCCAGCCAGAGGCTGGAGGGACGGTTTTGTGAATGGGAAGGCCCCTGGGGTCTGGCTCCATGGAGACGCAGGGGAGTCCCACGCGCTGTGTGGCGGCGGCGGTGGTGGTGGTGGCGGCGGCGGCGGCACAATGCCCGGCGCGGGGAACTCCCCAGCGGGGGGGAGGCCGAGGCGCACGGAGATCCCAGCCCGGCGGGGCGCATCCGGGGAGGCGACCGGAGCCCGCGCGGGTGGGAGTAGGGGTTAGCGACTCTGCGGGGTGCAGTGCTCCTCTCCCCGAACACCCAGGCCCCAAGAACCTTGCCCGAGTCCTCGGGGAGGAGGCTTCACGGGAGGAGTTGAGGACCCAAAGGAGTTGTGGGGAGGAAGGGGCTCCCACGGCTCCCTAAAGAGGACCCGGGCCGCAGCGCCGAGCTGTGCGAGAGGGTAGGCAACGTAGGCGGTTGGGGGGGGGGGGTGACGAGCAGAGCACTGGGCCCTCCAGGGGGCGGACTGGGGGCACTCCCCGGGGAGTCTCCGAGCGGCGTCAGGGAGGCTCCAGACTGAACCAAGTCTGCTTCTCCCCAGCCTTGGTCGCTCCCCCTCCCCCCCAGGCCAGTACAGCCCAGTTGGGGAAGCTGGAGCGGGGGCAGCTGGGCACAACCCTGGCCCAAACTTTCTGCCCTGGCTGTCCAGGGAGGCAGGGATGCTCGTCCCTTCGGGAGGGCTGTCTCCGTGGCGTTTGCGCTGCCTGAGGCCCGAGGTCACATCCTCCCTCCGCGTGGAGCCTCCCCGGTGTGCCTCCCCGCAGTACCCACACTGCCGGGGGCCCTCACCCAGTGCGCGTGAGGACGAAAGTCCTCCTCTGGTGTGGAGGGACGTTGGCACCCCACCGTCCCAGGGTGCCCCGGGATCCAGAGTCTCATGTGGGGTGGGGGGAGTCTGGAACTCCGGCTGCCAGTGGGCTCGGGGTCCTGCGGGGTGGGGGGGAAACTCCTCCATGACAGCTTTCCAGCTTTTCGGAGGGACTAGGTTTATTTTTTAATGGCCACTTTTAAAAAGGACTCCCGCGGCGTCGCTTTTCCTGACGCGTGAGAAACACCCTGCGGTGGAGGCAAAGGACGGGGCTGAGGGGTCCATCCCCCGGGCGAGCCCCCCAAGTTAGAGGTGAAGTGAAGTTGGGGCTCCACACGCGCGGGGCTGCTGAATTCCTGCTTGAACACCCTCTCGGCTCAGGGATGCCCTGGGCACACACCCGGGAGCCCAGGGCACTCAGCACGAAGCAGGTTCCAGGCTAATGGAGGCAGCTTGCCGGTAATGAGGTCTTTCAGTCAGAAGACAGCTTTGGTTTTACTGGTCTGCAAAAAATAAATACATAAATAAATAAAAAATAAATAAAAGCATAAACATCTCGGCAGAACCTGCTCATTAAGTGTGTAGTGGATTTGGGCGGATGTCTTAATTAGGCTGCGTTGTTAACGGGGATATTACACTAATTAAAACCAGACCCTCCAGGTGAGTGAAAATTGTGGAGGGAGAGGGAGAAAAGTTGCAGGGAAAGCGATGCTGAAGAAAGCGGGATGGGGGGGTGCTCCCCCGGTGGGGGATTTTTGGGGTGGCGGGGGGGCACCTTCTGAGCACCAGCAGCAGGCGCACCCCCTCCCTTCCCGCCTCCACCAGCCAGCACTGAGGACCGAGGCTGCCACCCCCATCCCTCCGGGGGACTGGAGGCCTCCCTGCGTGGCTCCTGCTCGCTGCCGCTGGAAGCAGTGCTTAACCCCTCGTTCCCCTTCTGAGAGTTTCAGGGAGAGCGACGGCGTGGGCGAGGTGGGAAACCCTGGGGGTTTCAGGAGCAGAGGCACAGTGACATGGGTGCACCCAGGCCAGCCAGTCTGGGCCTGGTGAAGCAGCTGTGTGCAAGGGGGACTGCCAGTGGTGTATAGGCTGTTTGCCTCGGAGCTGTTGGGGTTTTCTGGCATGAGGTGCCCATTTCCAACAGCAATTCCTTCCGCCATAAAAAGAGGACTTAAATGATTTATCTGATCCACCCTCCAGGGGCCTGGGGCTTAGAGAGATCTCCATCACCTCCCTGGGTCCTTGGGTCGTCTCAGGATGCTGGGAGAAGCTGGGAATCCAGGAAGTCCCCCCCCAGGCCTGGCTTCTCTGGTTGCGTCGGCCTTCTTTGCGAATGCCCCTTGCCCAGTGCCCTCCGGCAGGAGCAGAAGCACAGCTAGGTGTATTCACTGCCCTTCCGCAGGGTCCAGAGGCTGGGCTGGAGGGAAGGCAGAGGCCCGGGTAGCCCCCTGCCACCTAGGGCTCCCCGGGCGTGCAGCCCAGCGGCAGCACCAAGGACAGGGCCAGGGGCCTGAGACCCACGTTCTCACCCTCCTGCCTCTGACATTGTACTGGGCCGCTGGGGGCGCTGCCGGCGCTTGCCCTCACCCTGCTGGGGGAAGGGGAAGGCTCCTGAGGTGCATGCAGAGCTAGGGGAGCCCAGGGCCAGTGAAGAGGCAGATGTAGGAAGGAGGCAGGTGGGAGGACTCCTGGGTGCCATTCCAGAGTGGGCCTTCTGTGGTGTTCCTGCCACTTACTCAACTTTGAGCGTTGCCAATGGGTTGTGGGAGAAATGGAGAGAAATTATGGAGCTCTTTGATATCTGGGGATGTACGAGACATACATGGCAGCAGCCAGAAAAAATGCTACCCCCCGTTGTGGATCCTTGCCAGCCTGGTAGAGCTCAGGCCTGTCTCTACCTTGCAGACTTCTTCCCAGCCCCTCCTTCAGCCATGGCCTGAGGCTCCTTCATTCTGTGATGGGTGCAAGTTGGAGGGGCCTTGCTCTTACAGGCAGGGATTGAGGCCGATTTATCCCCACCTCCTCCTGCACATGCATGCTCTTTGGTGCATGCCTGTGGAATCAGCAGTGAAGGAATGTACACATGAAGGGAGCTCCTGCCCCACCCGAAGTGTCAGGGGAGTGGGGGGCGGAGGGCCCTATATCGGGCCTGGAGGGGCCGCGCAGCGGGAGACGGCTTGGTGAGCCCTGCTCCACATGGGGATGGTGTTTTCCCGGGGTTGCAGCAGGGGGCTCACCTCCTGCAAGCCCTTCCTCCAGCCCGGCTGTCTCTGTGACTGCAGTCTGTGGTCAGTTGTCTCTCTGCTCATTTATTGCCACACTCCTCCTCAATGCTCTGTTATAAAGACAAATGGAACCTGACGCACAGCTGACATTGGGTGAGGAATTTTTTATTTTTAAACAAGTGAAGGGGAAAAACCATCTTGAAACTTTCCCCCCTTGAACAGAGATGCTCCTTCTTGGGCACCTGCCTTTCCCCAAATCCCTGCCCGTGGCAGGCCTTTCCTTCGCACAGCGGACTGGCTTTATGAACACATCCCATTTGCACCTACATCTTTCTGATGAGCTGCAGTGTCTCCCCGCGTTCTTTTATAAAAGCAGCACGTTATTTTCACAGGTTCATGAAACATTCAGGCGACCGCAACACCTTATTTTCTGCAGCCCCTCTGAAGTAGGGTTCTCTCTGAACCATCACTGTCTCTTTTATTTATAACATTCTGGGTCCATCTCTCCGACTTCTCACTGTCTGTCTTGTCTGTCTCTGCTGCCCCCCCTTCACATCTTTGTTTTCCCCTGTACTTTCTGAGTGACGCGGGCACCTCGTATGTGACCCTTTGCTTGCGTTACCTGTGAGCGCTGAGAACAGCTTTCAGTTAACAGTTGGATGGTGGTAATAACTGAGTACACAGTGGGGTCTGTTCTTTGTGGGGGGCTCTGCAGACAGCAGGAGGAACGTCCTCACTCGAATACCTCGTGACAAGGGCTGATGTGGTGTATAGAATATACGTTTTGACGTCAGCGCTCTAAGTAAATTACTTTGCTATAGCAGTTTTCTCCAGCCCATGAGCTGCCACCAAATCATAGGCCTAAGGAAGGTGACTTGAGATAACAAAGAACATACAACCTGCTACTTTATTTGAAAGTGTGTCCTTTAATAAGTTGGGGGAAATTCACAGTATACAAATTGCATTTTGGAAAGTGTTGCCAGTCTGGGTAGAGCAGACTTGAGCGCTCTTCCTCCAGAGCTGGGCTGGCCACCACGAGGGATGGCCAGCCGGTGGGGGCCTCGGGGCCTAGCAAAGATTGTCAGTTTTATTTTAAATTAGGGCCTTAAAGATGTGCTCAGCTGGGTGACAGGGACGCCTTCCTTTGAATCTAGTCTCCGCTCTTCCTGTGTGGTTCAGGGCTGGTTCTCGCCGACCCCACTTGGGAGGTGGGTTGTGACTTGCCAGCGTCAACATCATGTCGTGGGGTGGGGCCTTCAGAGTCTCTGGTGTTCTCTGTGGGTCAAGAGCAAGACAGTTCTTGCTGCGAAAGCAAAAATTTTTTTAAGGTTTTATGTTTAAAGCCAGAGCAAAGTCTCAGCAGAAAAAAAGGGAGAATATATGTGTTTTTAGCAGAACTTCACCCACTTACTGCTATGGTTAGTGGCTGTGCTGAGATCTTCCCCCAAGGTTCTAGAATAACAGGGGCATGGGCAAAGCAAGTGCACTGTACCTGGCCACGCCAGGCTGCTTCTGAGGTCCGCCCCTGGTCGTTGGTGCTGTGTGCGCAGGTGTCCGCCCGGTGTCTGCTGAATGCTGTGGGAGTGAGCCAGCCCTTCCGGCCCGGCATAGCGCTGGGCAGTGACTGGGAACCAGGAGGAGAGGCAGGTGCTCAGGTATGTGTATATTAGCCCTTCTGGAAAACAGCCCCACTTGCAGGTGAGGGAACTGCCTGGGGACAGACACCTGCTACCAGCCAGACTCTGCACACTTACATCAGGTTCCTTTTGGGGGCCAGAAAAGATCATAACTTCTATCTTTTGTACATAAGAGAGGAGAATCCATGTGCCTTTATTTCTCTGAGACATCTTGGTTTCACTTCAAAATTCTCCTTCCACCAAAACAAATAAGCAAGAAGTAATACAACCCCCTCCAAAAGATCCCTTCTCGCAGGGCCACCAATACAGTTGTGTGGACAGTGTACTGCACAAGCCTGGGGCACATTTGGAGTTCTGCCTGTGAGCAGCTGGAACACCGCAGCCCCACTCACCAGTGTCTCCTTGTTTGTGACACCCCCAAATGAGACTGAGGGATGACGATGACAGGATAGGTGGCCCTCTGGGGCCGGGGCCCTTCCCCTGTCCCCCTGCAATTTGTATCTTTGGGCCCCAGGTGACTGGTAATTCCTGGGCTGGGTGTCATGTCTCAGGATAGTTTTCTTTTAGGCCAGGTAAGGAGAGAATGGAGAAGCACCTTGTTCTCAGCACCGAAGCCTCTGTGTGTAAAAACGGGAACCTCTGTGAAAGCCGAGGAACGTAGAATTCACTTGTATTACAAAGGTGGATGGGTACAACTGGGGATTTAGAGAGGAGCAAACACCCAGGTACATTTGGAAATAATTTCTCGCTAAACGAATAGTTTAAAATCCTTGCTGAATATAAATTAGAGGTTTCTCTACTGGATTAAATAGAAAATAACTCTGAGATCTTCTGGAACTTTTCTTCTAAGGATTGGGTGCAGGGCAGTGCTCCTGGGTCTGTACATAGTTGCTGCTGGGCACCTTAAAGCCCCAGTTCGTGCTGGTGACCTCTCCCCCATCCCACATTTTTTTTCTTTCCTGTTGGCAGTAGGCAGGAGGGGTTTTGCAGCTGGCCGCACACCCCGTGTGTCCCTGCGTCCCATTACCTCGGGACCCAGGGAGAAAAACGCAGATCAGAAAGGGTTGTGTTCTGGCTCCTGTCGGGCTCCACCAGGGCCTGCTGACTCATCCTCACAGCCTTGCCTCTCCCTGGGGGTCTAGTCTGAACCCTCCGTTACTGTCCTTGTTAACAGGGATTCCCTGAGATTGCGTGGCACTGGTGTTCCTCCCTCGGGCTGATTGTCTAAGAACCACCCTTCACCCCCAGGACACACACACTTAGATGCACATTTAAATGCTGTGCAACTTTTGAGCAAAGCTGTGAGCTCGTCACCTTGCTGGAGACCTCAGGGCCGCTGGGGCAGCAGCACTGCTGGCCAGTGCAGAGGAGGGCAGTGCCTGCCCACGCAGTGTGCTGTGGGCCGGGAATGCAGACTTCCCCACCCTGTGACTCGGGCGAGCTCTCAAACCCATTTACTCAGCTGGGCCGTGGGGAGGCAGCCGCTGTCAAGGAGCTGGCACTTAGTAGGCACACGGTGGCTGGTGGGGAGCGTGGCCTTCTCTGGGGCCTCTGCCTGCCACAGGCATGTTCATCGTCTCCAAATTAAGGATGTGGACTCCGCACTGTGTCCTGTGGCCACAAGGAGATGACATGGTTCTCAAATGGTTCCAGGTCCCAAGATGGAAATGAGTGAGTGTCTCTCCGTAGCATCTCTTACTTGGGTGGCCAGGAGGCATCCCCAGGAGCAGCCCAGCAGCTCCTGCTCTCAGGAACAGGCCAGGCAGAGGGACACGAGTCAGGTTCTGTCTGTGGGGCTGTGGACCCAGGGCTTGCCCTCACCCGGGCCCTGGGAGGATGGAGGGCTCTTGTCGGCTCATGCTGTGTTGCCTCAATGGGCCACCTCTCCCTCCTCATGCTTCTGCTCCCTGGAGGGGGACGCGATCTCAAGAACCACAGTTGGGGGGTGCTGCAACTGGGTTCTTTGCTTTTGCAGGAATGTCTTTGGATTTTAAGAGTTGGGGGCCCTAGGTCATTGCCAGCTGGGTTTTCCATGAGTGGCAGTGAAAGGAAGAAGAATTCTGACCCCACCCCCGCCACCACCCTTCCCAGGCTCCTCTGAGCCCGTGGATCGCCACCATAGTGCTTGCTCGTAGAGAAACTCTGTTCCACCTGTGCCTTCAGTGTGGAGATGAGTGACAAACCAAAGCATGGTCTTGCAGAAACCATTAGCAGTAAACATAAAGCGTGTGTGTCTTTCTGGAATGTTGACGCTTCCTCAGTGAAGGGACCACAGTGGTGCCGTTAGGCACGGCTGGGGCCCCCACTGCAGGGACAGGTGAGGTAGAACCAGGGCCCAAAGGGCTGCCTACACAGGCTTCTTGTAGACTGGGATGGGGCTGTGGTTCACCAGCTTTCCCGCTGCGCTCCCCGAGTGGCTCATAATGGACTCGATTGCGCTCGCTGCCGCTTTGTAGGGGTGCCATCCATGGGTACATTAGTCAAGTGTTTTGGGATCTTAGCAGAAAAGAGAAGGGCTGGGGAAATCTAAGGTGAGAATTATCATTTTCAGTGGTGTCATATTGTAAGCAGTGCTTGTGGACAGCCCACGCCACGTCGCCTGTTGTCATGCCGCAAGTCAGCTTGCTGCTGAAGGGAGCAGAAGCTGGATGATGACCTTCGTTTGCTGGGAGCCCGTTCCCCTTGTCCTCACCACAAAAGCCTTTCTGTGGGGTCTGGGACAACTTTCCAGCGTGGCTACCAGCGAGTACATTTTTCTTTCTCACCGCAGACCTCTCCTAGGACAATTAAGAAGAATGCACATAGAATCCTTATTCTTTTGACTATTCCAGAATCCCCTGGCCATGCCTGAGATCTCTCTGCAAGTTTGCCCTTGAGTTGGAAGATACGTGTGTGACGCTTTTTGTGCATTGGTGATACTGCAACGATGAGCATTTGCTTTCCTGACGTGTCCGTGCTGAATGTATGGGTGCTTCCCCCCCACTTAGGTTGAAATCTCATCTTAAAAGTAGAAGTGTCTGCACAGAACAGATGGGTAAAACTGAAACCAGGTCATTGGTAACAGTGTCTGTGTTTGCATGTTGAAAACGTAGCATGCGGTCTCTGCCCCCCCCCCCCAGGTTATCATGTTATTCTTTCTTGGCTGTATGTCACCATGGAGACCAAATAAGGAAGAGCTGACCCCCCCCCGCCCCCGTCATAGACACAATAATATGTTTTGCTCAGATCCTAAGAAGAAAACTCTCAAGACCAGACTTGGAAAATTTTGGCCCCCGAGGATAATTTTTCAGGAAGTAACGAGCGCTAGAAATGAGGGCTGTAAAGGAAGTGTTTAGGTAATAATCATAACCATGATGTGCAGTACCTCGAAATGCGTTAATATACACCAACAGTACAGAAAAATTAAGTCTCCTGGAAGGGGAAGGAGGTGTGCTTTGGGGCCTGAGGCTGGGCCTTCTGTACTCGTACCATGGCCGGGGCTCTGTACTTATGGCCTGTCCCCATCTCTTATGGGGAGGTCCCTCTCCCCCCGGCTGGCCTTCAGTTGCACGAACAATGCGTTTGGGATGGAGAAATATTATTTCCTCCCCTAACCCCAGTGGGTTCCTTTCAGGACAGTGCTGTTTTGCAGTGAGGCGAGGGAATGCTGAGACTTCCCCAGGGCCTGGCCCCGCGTGGTTGGAGTTAGGCTGCTCCAGAGCTGGGGCTGGAGGGCGTGGCCCGGGGCACCCCACGCACATTGCACCTCGAGGCTGCAGTGGTGAGTCTTCTGCAGTGCCCCGCCCCCATTAGCAGCCAGAGCACAGGGCCACACGTACTCTCCTGCCCATCCCTCTCTCCCCCTCCCTGACCCCATAGCCTTTTTCTCTTTCTCCTACTCCCCCTTCCCCTTTCCCCCCTTCACCTTCAAAGCCAGCAGACTTCTCCAGCGGGATGCAGACAAGGGGCTGGCAATGGCAGGTCAAGCAGCGCTGAGCTCAGAGCAGCCATGAGGAAAGATTTACGGTTCCTCCCTGCCCTGCTGGATGGACAATTAAAGCCATGCACGGCTGGAGGAGAGCCGTGTCGTTAAGAGTCAGGACGGTCAGAATAAATCAGTCACCTCCACTTAGACGGCTGAGCTGGACTGCTTCCCGGGGCCTTTATGGTGGGAGCCCCCTTGGGGTGTACATTTGAAGGCTCCAGGATGGAGTGTCGAAGGATCTGACACACCCTGAGCGCCAAAGGAATTGGGTGGGGCCTGAAGACCCCAGGGGTCTCCTCACAGATGGGGATAGGCTGTTGGCCTTAGGAGCAAATTCGGGATAACACATTTGCAGGGTGTTTGTCTCCTTAGCACCTGGCACCTGCGAGAACCACAGACTAGAATGTTTGTGGGTCACAATGGTGGACCCCAGTCTGACAGTAGAGTGTATGTGCACACACACATGTGTGTGGATGCGGGTGCACATGTGTGCACACGTGGCACCCGTGTGTATGGATGTGGGTGCATGTGCACGGCACACGTGTGTACGGATGCAGGCATGTGCGTGCACACGCAGGCATACACGGGTGCACATGCGTGGTGTGTGTGCACATGTGTGTTGTATGTGCTCACCTCTGGGGCACTGGTGGGTCCCACCTGTGTCTTTTAAACCCACAGGGCCCCCGGCTGGGCTGCCAGGACTGGGCATCTGAGCACTGGCCAAGCCCTGCAGCCGTCCTTCTTCATTTGTCCTGTGTCTTATTTCAGTGCCTTCAAGACTCTGGCAGTTTCCTCAAGGAAATTTAGTCTTTGTGGAAATGAGATGCCAAGGGTTGCTCGGCCTTCCTACTGGCTAATTGATGATATGATCCCGCGTGGGAGTCCTGTCATTCCTAGAAACGCTCTTTATTTCATGCTTTTCCCACCTCCCTGCCCACCCTCTCCCACCTCCCCACTGGGGTCTGAGTTCCACGATGGTGCCGAAGCCGCTCCACGTGCGGTGCGGGCGGCGGCATGAGTGGGTATTCAGCCAGCCAGCACGCCAGGCCTTTCATTAACTTGGATACTACAATTATGTGCACAGAAACGCTGAAAGGGCCATTTGGGATTTTTCTGCCTTTAAAAAAATAATTCCTTTCTTCACAGCCATGTGCCCAGCCCGTTGGCACCACAGCTGTGACACGGAGCCTCGCAGTGGCCATCAAGAGCTCTCCGGCGCGCCAGTCTTCCATGTGTAATAAACAGCACGCAAACCACAGCCAGCGCCGTGGGCGGGGCTCCACCATTGTCCGCTCTGAGGTGCTCTGCGCACGGTCAAGGCAGCGGGCCTGGTGGAGCGGCGCTGCCTGCCGCCCTGATGTACCGTGCTGGCACAGCCACGAGAGCGGGCCACTGAACCAGGGGAGGTGTGCGTGCATGTGTGCATACCCCATCCGCACGTGAGGATGTCCCTTGGCCTTGAGAGCCTGCTTGGCTTCATGGGGAAGGACTGGTGCCCAGGGCAGTGCTCCCACCGAGGCCACCGGGGCCCTTTGAGGGCCCCTGGCATTTCTGAGTGTGGGCAGGGGTGGGGTTTTGTGGGGGAGT
Source organism: Ursus americanus (assembly GCF_024610735.1). Taxonomy (NCBI): domain Eukaryota; kingdom Metazoa; phylum Chordata; class Mammalia; order Carnivora; family Ursidae; genus Ursus; species Ursus americanus. The sequence goes on from NC_142149.1 coordinate 2,823,788, forward strand.
GGAGGTCACGCACAGGAATGCTGGCCCTCTGTCCACGCATGTGTGCGTGTGTGGGTGATTGTGTGCAGGGACTGGGCTCTGGCAGGGGTCTCCCCATTTTGAAAGATGTGTGAGTGGTATCCTGGAACCCGACTGGGACTGGAGGGAACTGGGTTTCTAGTGTCCAAACTTCCGGGGAAGGGGCAGGTGCCGAGTGGGGCACCGGGATGCACACAGGAGGTGCGCTGGCTCAAGGTCACCCCGTGGAGAGCACCCCGCCCCGAGGACAGAACCCAGACGTGTGACAGTGGTGCTCAGACGTGACACGTGCTTTCCCCCTCAGAAGGTAATTAAACGTCTGGAGGCAGCTGCTGCCTTGGACGCTTACCCAAAACACTCAGAAAAGTGTTATTCAGGGACCTTGTTATCTTAAAAAAGAAGGAGAGAACCCAACCCACCCAAGCACCAAATAACAACCAGCAACTCACAAACTTATTTTTTTTTTAACTTCCCCAAAGTTGCCATGGTTACCTGCATGCGTGGTTCCCAGGTCTCTAAGTAGATGGGCTTGGAGCAGGCATTAAACCCTCTGTGCCGGGCCTCCGTGGTGTGTCCACCCATCTGAAGAGCCTGCTCGTGCCCCAGTACGGAGGGAAGGGGCTGGGGTGCTATAGAGGTTTTCCGAGACCGCAGAGTGTGGTATTCTAATGTGGTGCTTCTGAGCTGCTGGAGACAGAGCTTGTCTCCCACGCTAAAATAATTATAGCTAGGAGAACAGAGAATACATCATTCCAGGTCCTTCACAGCGAGTAGCGTGTGTATGTGTGTGTGTGCGTTGCACGCACATGCTTCAGCCCCTGCACAGGCTCTGGCTCCTTTGGGGAGCACACACGTGTGCCTGGCCATGCGTGTAAGGGCAGCCACAACCCTGAGCGTCCCACACCTGTTGCCTGCCTAGCACACGCCCAAACCATGCTGTGGAATGGTGAATTTCTGCAGGGGATGTTTTTGGAGAACCAGTAGGGAAGGTGGGAGAAGGGAGGATCGGGGTGGGGGAAAGAAGCCAGGCCCGGATTCCTTCTGGCAAGACTCGTGTGTACCCTCTATGAGCGGGCCTCACCATGGGTAGACGCGTCATTCTGCTCTCTGCCGGCTCAACCTGTGTGTCCAGATCACCAGCCAAAAAGGGAAGGGGCGGGGCTGTGGGTGAGCTGTTCACCCTGACGCTGTGCACTTTGGGGTCTGGACACTTTTCTCCCATGGGATGGACAGAATGGCCAGCTGCTGTGTGTCAGGGGCCCTGAGTGCCCTGGAGACTTGTGGGACATCTGCTCTGGCTGGCGTGTTCTCTCAAGAGGCAGTGGGGATCGTGTGGGGGCACTCAGCAAGCAATAGTGGATGCAGGGGCTGACGCTGGGCGTGAATTCTGGGTGTTGGGGGACGTAGTGACAGACGAGGGCTCTGCTGTTGGACTGCACGGCTCAGAGTCAGCACCGGGGACCTCAGAGGGTCCGTTTTCAGCAGGGTCTCTGGTTTCCTTCCCTTTAGTCCGGCAGAGAGCAGAAAATTCTTCCCAACTGCGCTGGAGGGCCACGCCTCTCTCCCCTTGCACGGCAGTCCTTGCTCATTCCAGTGCCAGCCTGAGCTCCTTGGGCATGGCTGGGCCAGTGTGGCCCCTTGGAAGCCGATTCCCCACTTTATGCCAGGCCAGGCTCACTTTTCCACAGATGAGAGGCAGTCTGACTCCTGCGTGGCCTTCTTGGCCAATTCACGAGCCCTGGTTTAAGGGGGTTGAGTGAGACCAGGAGCCCTGGGGTCTCTTCATGAAGTGCTTAAGTACATATGGCTGGCAGTGGGGTGCTGAGGCCAGGGGTGACCCCCACTTCTCCTGGAGGATCTGCTTGGCTGGCCAGGTATATGGTGAAGGCAAATAGGGAGCTTCTGGATCCTTGCACGAGCCTGGGGCAGAGCTGCATCTGTGGCCGTGCCCAGGGTGGGTGGGCATCTGGAATGCCTGCATACTTTCACACAGGGGACATGAAGAACCATCCCCGGAGCTGCTCCTCATGGCTCGCTCTGTCCCCGTCTTCGTGGCACTTCTCTGGGAGTTGTAATAGGCACTGATGAAGAAGAATGAGAAATGCCAGATCCCAGTAGAGGTTTGCACATCTGTCTCCCACATTAGATCGTAAATGCTTCCAAGGCAGGGACCCTGTTTTCCGCAAAGCTCACAGGATGGTTATCTACTTGCAGTAGGTTCTCAGTATTTGTGGGCATTCTGACAGCTGGCTGGGGTGGGCTGTGTGCCCTGTGAGCCCTGCATCCTGGCTGGGCCGGCTGGCGAGCGGTCCGCGGGTTTCCGTGCCCCGTTCTTTCTGTTGCTAACAGCCCCATGGAGTCTCGCTGGCCTGGGAGGGCATGCAGGAGGCCTGGGAGGCCGTGCTGTGGGCACACCCTGTGCCCTGGGGCCGGTGGTGGGGGTAGGGGTGGGGGCTGCTGCTGGAGGACCCTGCTGATCTGTAGGAAAGCTGCTGAGTTTGCAGCCTGGAGAGGAAATGGGCCCTCGGTCTGGCCCTGGGGTTGGCAAGAGTGAGGCGGTGCCCTGCAGGTTTCATTGGGCTGTGCATCCAGCCATATCATCTTCCTTCCCTTCAGCCGGGAGTGAACCTTGGACTGCGTGCCACTGCCTCCCCAGAACCGGGGTCGGCTGCCAAAGAGAGCAGAATGCCTCTAGAAGTGGGGGTCTCAGATGTGCCTTTGAGCTGCCCTCTTTGCTGGTCTTGGAGTGAGGAATAGATGTAGGGGAGGGAAAATTCCTAGGAAGGAGCTGGACTGTTCTAGAAGATGGTGGGCTATTCTGGAAGGCAGCCCTAGAGACTCCTCTAGGTGCGTGCGTGACCCTGGGGCTGGTTGTGTCCTTTGGAGGGCAAGGTAGCCATCCACAGGGGCGTCAGCTCGTGATTATTGATGCTAATGGAAAACAGAAGTGACATGGATAATTCAAGATGGCAGAGGAATCAATATTATTTATATTTAGCTTGTGAATATGCTGCATATTTCTCTGCTGGCAGATTGGTCTTCACAATTATATTTTGCGGAATCCAAGAATCTGCTGTCCGCGGGCCAAGGGCTGCCACCTTGCTCCCCCTAGGAGGGTTGTTGGAACACAGCAGGACCCCGCGTGGCTTGGCGGCTGGCACAGAGGGACGTGCCAGCCCACCCCGCCTAGCGCTACCCTTTCCCCGCTGCACGGTGGGCACGCCTGCCTCTCCCAGACCGCCCACTGCTAAGAAACCCCTGCAGAAGGGGATGGTCTGAGTAGATGGTGGGCTTTGTGCCGCTGCTAGATGAGTGTGGAAGGGCATATCCACCGTCTGTCACGACTGCGATGGTGAACAGTCCGTGTAACGCAAGTATATGCACGTGCCCGGGGATGGTCTGAGTAGATGGTGGGCTTTGTGCCGCTGCTAGATGAGTGTGGAAGGGCATATCCACCGTCTGTCACGACTGCGATGGTGAACAGTCCGTGTAACGCAAGTATATGCACGTGCCCTGTCCTCGTCTTGTCTACACTCTTGCTGGGTGAGTGGCTGGGGGCTCCGGGGTGGGAGGCTCAGTTAGGGGAGCAGGCCCCTGTGTGGGTGGAGGGGCTGCTCTGGGAGCCCATGTGCCTGTGTCCTGGACCGTGCGGAACATCCCGCACCATTCGGGGGGCCCGGAAGGCTGCCCCTCGGCCTGGGCACCACTGCTCTTTGGTACCAAAGTTTAAAAAAAGACCTTTGATTGCTAAGGTGCCTCACATTAGATGTTGTATTGATTTAAATATTATATTTAAATCATTGGCTGTGCTCCCACTGCTCTCCCAGAAGAGGACTGTGGGGTCACACAGGCTCAGGGACAAGAGCAGGGGCCGAGAGGCTTCCCACCGCTCGGGGTCCTGTGGCTGCAGGCCTGGGGCGGTCTCTGTTTGCTGTGCACATCCGGGGTCCTGGGGTGCCCCACAGGAATGACTGGCTCCCCATGTTGACATGTGGGAGAAGGACAGGTCTTTGAGAGGGGCTGGTTGATGATGAGGAAAAGAAGCTTCCAGAGAACCTCTTGGGATCTGGAGACAATGGTCTGTTTCATTCTCTGTCCTTTGGCAGGCCCGCCCCCACCCCCCACCAATGCAGAACCTTCTAGAAGGAAGGCCTTGTTCCTGGATGCTCACCCTCAGTCTCAGGAAGCCCCTCACAGGTTTTAGGAACATTCTGGCACACTTCAGCCTTTCACTCTTGGAGTCCTTCCACTTCAGTGACAAGCAGTGGGGGAAGGGGCACAGTAGGTGCTTAATAAACGCCTCTGTCCTTCTGTCCTGAGAACGCAGCTAGAAATAGGCTTCCTGACCCTCAGCTGCATCTCTCCCTCCGGAGCCCCAAACCTTGAAAACCTGCTCACTCAGGAAGAAGGAGGGGGGAGGCCAGGAGGAGGGACAGTTTGACGGACGGGTTCCCAGGTGGCCAGACCCACCCGCGTACCTCTCCTCTGAGTGGGTTTGGTTTCTGTCCTAGAGCCTGCGGGTGCTGTTCTTCTGTTTCCTGTGCTGGCCCTCAGGACCGGAGCAGCCTGGCGAGAGAACGTGTGCCGGGCCAGAGCAGATGACCGTCTGTCCGGGGCGGAGCCTGGATGCATGCCTGGCGTGGCCGCAGGTCTCCTTGCCGCCCCTTCCTCCTCTTGTCATTTACAAATCAAGACGCAAAATGAAAACGCCCGCTGGTGGGAGACACAGTCGTATCATGGAGTTATCTAAAGCGGTCAGGCCACCCTGGTTCCCAGAAATGAGATTATTTTAAAATTCCATCAAATTAAGGGAAGATTCCTCTCCGGTTCTGTCTCCCTGCCCCTTGTCTTTCTGTCCCCCCCCCCCCCCCAGCCGATGAAAGATTTTCTGGCGGTGTCAAGGAAATGTGACCTGGTTCTGTAATAAAGAGGAGGCTTATTAGAATTAAGGCCTAACAGCGTTAAAAAGCAATCTTTGCAAGATTGAGGCCACGGGGGAATTGTAAATTCTCAGCAAAGACCTCATTGAAGGATTGGAATAAAAACTTGACATGCGTGTGCAGGCGAGCACACAGGAAGGGGCCTTCAAAAAACAAAAGAAGCTTAGTTTAAAAAAAAGAGCAAAGCGGGAGGGGGAAGGAAGCGGGGGCAGCTGGGGAAGGATGAGGGGTCTCTGTCCCTGGTCTGACGTGGGGATCTCCTGGGTAGACAGACGGAGGGGCAGGCGTCCCTCCTCTCTCCGTCAGGCTCCGCAGTACACCCCATACCTGTTGGTGCCACTCAGCGGGCTGTGGTCTGGGGGCTGCTTGGGCAGGGCTGTGGGGGACAGAGCAGGAGTGCAGGGTGGTGGGTGTACTGGCTCCTCCAGGGCAGGGAGGCGGGGAGGGGTGAAGAACAGGGCCTTGGGATGAAGCCCAAGGCAGTGCAGCCAGTGGAGGAGATGGTTCTGAATACGCTGGGGTGAGTCTGCCTGGTTTGGGAGCCCTTTGGGGTGGCAGTGGCAGCACAACACAGCCTGGGGGCTTCTAAACAACGCACGCTGACTTCTCACAGTTGTGGGGGCTGGGAGTCCGGGATCACCGTGCCGGCAGATCCGGAGTCCGGTGAGGGCCTCCTGGTTCACAGACGGCTGTGTTCTCCCCGTGTCCCCACGTGGCAGAAGGGGTAAGGGGCCTCTCTCAGGCGTCCCTTTTTTAAGGGCCCTAACCCCATTCACCAGGGCTCCGCCTTTGTGACCTACTCACCTCCCCAAAGCCCCATGTCCTAACACTGTCACATTGAAGGTTGGGTTTGAGGATATGAATTTGGTGGTAGGGGGACACACACACTTATCAGTTGGTCCTGCAGTGACCAATCTCATGGTGGGGTAACTTGACAAGCTGGCCCTCAGGGGACAGGCTGGGGGCAAGGGGTGGGTGGAGGGCACATGTTCTCCTGGAAACAGACAACCACCTCGTTTTGGGCCTCCTGGGACCACCTAGAGAGCGCATGTGCCTCAGAGACCTCCGGGCTCAGCTCTCATTGGGCACGGCTGCGGCTGCTCCCCTGCGTGCTGGCAGCTCCTGCCTCAACCACCTTGTCTGCCCCCAAGCTGTGTCTGGAGGGGGAGGGGCGCGCTTGGGCGCTAACAGAGCAGCCAAGGTGTGGGGACTTAATGCGCCCAGGCAGCCCTCCACCATGGGGGACAGGTTGGGGGGAAATGCCACCCCCACCCCAGCCTCTCCACCATCCCAGGGATGGGGCTGATCTGCATGTTTCCCCGGAGGGTCCCCAATGGATGGAGCCCCAGTCGCCCACAGGGTGAACAGTTCATTAACACTACATAAATGCGCACACGTACCCCATTCTTCTGTCCCCATCTCAGGCTCCTGATCCTTTGCTCCGGCTTTCCGGGGTCACTCCCAAACCCTGTCCCAGGCTGCATTTCAGGGGCTCCAAGCTAAACAGCAACTCTGCAGAACACCCGCTACTGTTGAGGCCTGAATTCGGAAGTGGGACGGAGTGGGATGTGGGCTTTCATCGCTTGGGGCTGTGCCTGGCACACAGTAGACACTATGTAAATGTCTGTGGACTGATGAGTCTGGACACAGGTGTCCTGGCCTCTCTGATGGGCAGAGCCTGGCTGGGGGCTCTTCCTTTTGGTGCCAGGACTGGTCATGGGGATGGCATCCCTCCCCCAACCCCCATCCTTAAGAATTCTAGAAGACAAAGTGTTGTGACCAATACTCGGAGTTGAAAGAAAAACAAAGGAGCAGGTGGGCTCATTCCAGCAGGGACTCCCAAAGCTGTGGTGCCTGGCTTTCCTGCCCCCATGGTGGACATACCTCCCTGGCTGCTGGCCACTGGATCCCTGGGCAGATGTCTCTCTTGGGTGCACCCCTCATGGCAGGACTTCATCCCCAGCCCCAGAGCCTTGTCCTGGGACAGCAAAGTGGGGAAGTGGGGACAACCAGGCCTGCGTGATGATGCCGTGTGCTGAAAATTCACCTGGCGGTAGGGCAGGGGACAGCTCCCTTCTTCCAGAAGCCTAGCAGTGCCTTTGGAAGTAGCTTGTCTTCAGAAGCTGGCCAAGGCCTACTTTGTGCCCCCGGAGGCCGGGACCCCTGGGATTTCTGGCAAGTTGGCCCCAGGCTTGAGCGCCTCTGCTTGTAAGAGGTTCATTGGAGATTTCCGTGAGGTTTGGGTGGGGTCTGTGCTAGTCCTCTTCTGTGACGTGGATCACGGTGAGAACCTCTCTTCCAGGGCTGAGTGGGTGTCCCTGTGTCTGCTCTTCCCTTCTGGTGAGCAAGGGGCCATCTGGACGCCAGCGAACGGAGATGGGGCATCCAGGTGAGACAGGTGCCAGGTGCTGTTACCCCGCTTCGCTCTGAGTGCTGCGTGCCCTAAGTGACCTTCATCAGTATCCTTGACCTTCCCTTTCGTTCCTGGCGGAGCCGGCTCCATCCCTGTGGCTGGGTGAGGTGGCCTGCCCTCGGCCGTGTTCTAGCCCCACAGGGCTACCAGGGAAGGCAGTTTGCATTTCAGGCCATTACAGAAAATATCCGAGGGGGTTGGGAAGGAAGCAACAGTCCCAAACTTGGCAACAAATTGATGGCAATTTTTGGAAGCTTATCTGTGTGAAGAACGCTCTGCAGGAATATTCATTTGCCTCTTAAACAAAGGGCAATTATGTGCAATCCTGTGCTTTTGTGGGCTTCCCAAGAAGGACTCACTGGTGTCTCCTTTACAGTCTGAGTGTGTGGCTGTTGCCGCCCGGGCCTGTCACCTGGGGTCCTTATCCTGGTCAGGGATTGGGACAGTAAATGGCGGGGTGTGTATGCTGGGGGCAGTGCAAGGGGAGGGGAGCTAGACGGGGGTGGGGGGCAGGTGGGGCAAATGGAGGGAAGAGGAAGCAGCCCCAGATGCAGGGATTTCTCTCTGGGGGCCCACAGCCTGGGGGCTGCTGCGCTCCCACCCAGCTTTCAGGAAATGCACAGGGAGGGGGTGCCCAGCTAGGGGTTGAAGGCGCTTTCCCTGTGACCCTCCTTCTCCTTCCTTTTCTTGTTTTGTTTTCAGTCTGAGGACTTCATTCTCCAAGAGCTGTCATTTTACATAAACCTCTCACCGAGGCACATCCATTCTCACGGCCGAACTGTCCATAGCAAACACTGGCGTCCACCATGGAACTGACAGCTCTCCCCACTGGCCCTGGGGCCTTAGGCCTGGTGACGTCGACACCCGTGTGCGTGCGGGCTTATGCAGGGACTGAGCAGGGCGCCCTGTGCCGGTAGCCCATCCCATCCCCACCATCTTCCTCGGGCCCCTTGTGGGTGATCGCTGGCTCCTTCCTGCTGGCTTTGACAGCTGCGTGCGGCTCGCGTGCCCTCCCAGGGAAGGGCACAGGAGCCTGGGGGTAGGAAAGAATTGTGTCCCCTGAAAAAGTTGTGTCCTAACCCCCGGGACCTCAGAATGTGGCCTTCTTTGGAAATAGGGTATTTACAGGGATGAAGTTAAAATGAGGTCATTAGGGTGAGCCCTGACCCAGTATGACTGGTGTCCTTGTCAAAGGGGGACATTTGGACTAGACACGCACATAGGGAAGCCGACGTGAGGGCACGGGAAGGGAGGGCTGTGTCTATGAGCACAGGGACGCGGGGGGTCGCAGCAAGCCAGGCCAGGAGAGAGGCCTGGGACAGCACCCCCTCAGAGCCTCAGAGGGCACCAGCCCTGCCTGTGCTGCCAAGAGGGAGTAGACTCCTGGTGTCTCTAGCCCCGTGCTGTGTGCTGCTTTGTTAGGGCTGCCCCAGGACCCTCACACAGCCCACTTGGGAGCCACCAAGCTCAGGACTGGGTGTCGGGGTGGAGGCCTTGGCAGGCCATTCACTTCTGGGGAAACGAATAGCGATGGTGGGGGTGGGGCAGAGCCTGCAGATTTCTTCCTAATTCGGGGACAGTTGATAAACCCATTACTTATTTTCCTCACTGGGAAGGCCCGGTGCTTGTCACTTGGAGCGGCCTAAGGCTTACACTGAGCCTGTCCTTGGGAGGTCTTCAGTGCAGGTGGCGGGATGAAGTGCTGGGGGTCTTCTTGCAGTGGGCGTCCCGAGTAAGAGACCAGTTGCCAAGGGGAAGAGAACACACAGGAGGAAGTGCCTGCCGGGGGCCTGGCCTGCCTTAAGGCTCAAAGGTGCTTGTTTACGCACATTACCGTGGGTTCAGGAGCCAGATCTGGACACCTTCCCCAAAACCCCGCCACCTGGAGACTCCTACTCGGGCTTTAGCCCCCACCTCAGATGTCCCCTTCTTCCTGATGCAGTCCTGCCCTGATTTCTCCAGGGGCTCCTTCCTCTGTTCTCCCCTGTCTCCAGGAGGGTCCTGTGATTTCCTGGCAACACATCCTGTTCTTCCTCTGGGGGCTCTGGCCTCTTTATGGCCACATTACTCAAGGTGTGGTCCCTGGACCCCCTGCATCTGAAACACCACGTGTCTTGAAAAAGGCAGGTCCCAGGCCAGACTCTACCCTTGGCCTGCAGAGTCCAGGTCAGCAGCTGCTGAGCAGGTGCCGAAGCAGAGCCGAGCTGGAGGCGGGGGTGGGGGGGCTTTTAGGCAGGCTTCTGAGCCCTTGCACCTGGCCAGTGCTTGTGGAAGAGGCTTTCAGGCCAGCCCTCTAGTGGGTGACTTCTGCGGTCCTGGGCTGGGGGGCCCTGCGGCCCTGCAGGTTGGTGGATGATGCTGGTATTCTCTTGGTCATGACGCTGCAGTGACTACCCCCTTCCCTCCCCGAACAGAAGGATTGGCCCATTAATGCGGTCGGTAGGTCAGATGGCTCCATGGTAGGATTAAAAAAGCAGAACCCCTACCGGTGCCTGTCGCAAAGAAGCACAGGGTAGAGGTCTCGGGAGCAGGCTGTCACCGCCACACTGCGTAGCGTCCCGCACCCCTCACAAGGATGGTCTGAGGACCACAGATGACCGTGTGTGTGGGCATGGGCGCCGCACAGTGACTCAGGATCGCAGCACGGTGCCCTTCTCCTCATGCTGCTTCCACATTCTCGGGGGCGAGGGGCGGGGGTGAGGTCCTGGGGAATCTGGGCACCCCACTGAACACCGGTCTGGGTGTTCTGGGGCTCCATCATCTGTCTTTCTGCCTTGCGCGCACCTGCCATAGAGTTTTCGCGGCTGGCCAGCTGTTGGGTCAACTTCAGACGGTCTTGCCAGGACCGGCTTCTTCATCTGTAGCAGCAAAAGGGAATCTTTTTTTTTAACCTCCAGCATGGAATTTTCCCAGTTATTTTAAATAAGTTTCATTTATTTGCGCTTGGCATTCAGATAAGAATTACCAGCCTTGCACAGATGCAAATTCAGAGTCATAAAAGGGATATTGACAGCAATTGCAACCACATCACCATCTCTCATCTCAAATGCCCTGGCTGCCGTCAGAGCAAAATGGAACATTTAAAAAGCTGCAAGAGAACACCCTCTCCAACAAACAAAACAGGCCTCTCTGGAGAAACCCAGGACAAAATGCTTCTGAGAACCCTGCGGGGCCATCCAAGTGGCTTCTTCCATTTCTGATGGAAAATGCATGAAAAGAAAAGTTTAAACCAAAGATCTCACCAAGTAAATCAAGTCTAAAACCTACCAGAGTGGATTTAGCTGTGGGTCTCCATTGGGTTTTATCCAGTACGGAGAAGTGGGATGAGGGCATGGGGCATCTTCATCCCTTTAGGGGGAAGCGTGTATCAGTTAGCTACTGTTGCATAACAAACAGGTCCCCAAACTTGGTAGCATGAAACAACGGTGGTTTCTTTTTTTTTTTAGATTTTTTTTTTTATTGGACACACAGAGAGAGCTAGCGAGAGAGAGAGCGCACAAGCATGGGGAGCAGCAGGTGGAGGCAGAGGGAGAAGCAGGCTCCCCGTCGAGCATGGAGCCCAATGCGTGGCTCAATCCCAGGACTCCGGAATGATGACCCGAGCTGAAGGCAGATGCTCAACCGATTGAGCCACCCAGACGCCCCACAGTTGTTTCTTCTTGCTCATGAGTTTGTGGGTCTGCCGAGCACTTGTGCCGATCTTGGTCAGGCTCACTCGTGCGTCTGGTCAGCTGGCGGGTGGGCTGGAGGCCATCGGGACTGATGACTGGTTTCTACTTCATGCAGGTTTTCAGCCTCCAGAAGGCAGGCCAGGCTGCGTTCCCGGTGGAAAGCGAAGTGAGTGTGGCCCATTGAGGCCCGGGCTCGGAGGTGGCACACCACCTCTTCCCACGTGTCTTTTGACCCAAGTGTCAGGAGGCCAGCCCTGATTCCAGGGGTGAGGAGACACACCCTGTCTCCTTGTGGGAGGGGCTAAAAGGTCCCATTGCAAAGGGAGTATTTACATGGAGGTGTGAGCAGTCAGGGGCACTTTTGCAATCAGTCTACACCCAGTGGAACACTGGTGCTGGGAATCAGCTCTGTCTTGAAGGCATGGCCTGGCTGATGGGAAGTCTGGTCTGTGGGCTTCTGGATTTGGCCGTGGGAGGTCAGCACCTCTGCGACACACGGACACTCACGGTGGAGGATCATGTCCTGGCTCCGTGCTCAGCCATCCACTGAACCTGCCCTAACATGAGCGTTCCCTTCTCAGGGCCCACTGCCCTCAGCCGTCCACACCGTGCTCACTTCCTGGGCTTGTCCTCGCTACCAGCCCTGTGCCGTGGGGTGTTCTTTGTGCCCTGACCCTCTCCCCGTGCTGTCCCTGTGCTGGGATGTCAACTGTGCCAGCTCGTCAGCCATCACACCATGTAGTCTTCTTCTGCATTACATCCAAACACCCAGGACTTTTCCTGCACTCTCTCCTAACTCGACAGGTCCAAACAGGTAGGTCTCCCCCAGATCTCGTCCTCTCCATTTCCGAGGACGGCAGCTTTGTCCCCCCTCCCCATTTGTGCAGGCCAGCGGCCCGTGACTTACCCGTCATATCTCTCTCTCTCTCTCTTCGGGTCTGTTTGCTTCTCCCCTTCTCTACAGAGACAGCCTTCTCTAGCTTCGACGGTGTCCATCGCCTCCCACCTGCCTGACAGGCTTTGGCTGCAGAGTGGGAAGTGAATTGGAGGTGGGGTGGGCAGAGCATCTTGGGAAAATGCAAATCTGATCATACTGATTCATGGCTTAAATGCTTTCATGGCTTCCCACTGTTCTGGGGATAAAGATGGAAATCCTCCGCAGCCACTCCTGGAGCCACCCTTCCTTTTGGTCTTGCAGTTCCTCAGAAAGGCTGCCCTTTTTGGTGCCTCAGGGCCTTTGCACAGATGGACCCCTCTGCTGGGAGTGCTCAGCTTCCTCTCCCCTTTCACCTTGTCATTAGTCCCAACCCAGTCTGGCAATGTCACTTTCTTAAGGAAGCATTCTTGACTGCCCCTGCCCAGGGGTTCCAGTTCGGTTTTCCCTACCCCTTATAGATGTCCTTGCAGCTCTGACCACAGCTGCAGTGCAATCACTGGCGCATTATTTGACATCCATCTGCCCTCTGTAAGCCCAGGGGTCTTAGTCTTCGTTGTGTCTCCAGAACCCAGTGTGGGGCCTGCTCCCGAAAGGCTCAGCCATTGGTTGAGATCAGTGAAAGAATGTGTCAGGGACTTCCACACACGCCAGCTCAGTGGGTCCCCAAAACAAGCTAGTGAGGTAGACATCATGGCCCCACTTAAGGAAACCGAGGGCCAGGAGGCCAGGGTCACAGGGCGAGGAAGGGGTGTGGGATCCCTGGCTCCTCCGTCTCGAGTGCATCCCCTCTGATGGCGGCTGGAGGCTGAGAGGCTAAAGGCACACAGTCCCTCTAGACCGCTCCCTTTTGGTGGGCGTTATAAACCATCCTGCTGCATTTGCAGCATGTGCGGCCACAGCTGTGCCAGCAGCAGTGCGGGGTGATGGTGTGGACCACAGGTGGAGGTCCCGTGCCGGGAGGACGGTGGAATTCTGGAATGGTCCACCAGCTACCTGAGCCTCAGCTTTCCGAAGAAGCTGTGTATAGGTTTGTGTTATTTTATGATTATGATTGTTATTTTTTTTTTAAGATTTTTTTTTATTTTTATTTATTCGACAGAGATAGAGACAGCCAGCGAGAGAGGGAACACAAGCAGGGGGAGTGGGAGAGGAAGAAGCAGGCTCCTAGCGGAGGAGCCTGATGTGGGGCTCGATCCCAGATTGCCGGGATCACGCCCTGAGCCGAAGGCAGACGCTTAACCTCTGTGCCACCCAGGCGTCCCTGATTATGATTATTTTTTGAGCAGGATCCATGCCCAGCATGGAGCCCAATGCGGGGCTTAAACTCACGATTCTGAAATTAAGACCCAAGCTGAGAGCAAGAGGCAGACGCTCAACTGACTGAGCCGCCTGGGCGCCCCTAGGATTATTATTTTTAAAGCCACGCCAGGGACTTCCTTTCCCATAGATGTTACGGATTCAGATGACATCTCAGCAAACAGTCTCTGCTGAGGATGTGGAAAAGGCTTGTCCCTGTGCAGGTTTTGTGGCCCAGAGAGGGCTGCGGGATGGCTGACGGGTCCCAGTCTTCACCTTGTGCATCCAGGGAAGGGGACCGACCTGTGTGCACACACCCTGAGTGAGCCTCATCCCTAACTGTGGCCACACAGAGGAGGAAAGGCAGGTACTTGAAGCCCAGGGGGCCTCAGGCTGGGGAAGCAAGTGCCGTGTTCACATAGTTTGCTGTGTACCTGGCCATCTGCCTGCTTGGCATTCCCGACTAACCGGGAGTTATCTGAGGATAGGACTGGTGCCTGGCACTCCCTGGAGCTGGTATGGTTACAGAGCTTTTGATTTCCCTGGACTTTGTGGTTGCTCTGGCATTGCCAAAACCCCCGGGGAGTGGCGAGGTGGGGGGCGAGAGGGAAGCACTGCAAAGGGCCGTTTCTGTTGGACAAGTTCCTGCACTGCCCCCCTCCCCACAAAGCCCTCTCCAGCCATTCGCCTCCTGCCCACTGGCAAGCCAGCCAGTTCCCAGTCCCAGGAAGGGAGGACACTCTGGGGCCAGGTGGAGGGGCAGCAGGATCCCAAGCCGAGCGGATGCTTATTTTTAGGAGCTTGTGGGCACTGCCGCCCATGCTGGGTCTACACAGCAGTCCCCGCAGATCCATCCCGTGTGGCAACAGTCCAGAGCCACCCTTGTGCCAGGGGATCTACGCTGGCCATCAGTCAGAGCTTGGACGCACAGGGTTCTTCAGCCCGATGCTACTTTGGTCCAGAGAGCACCGTACTCCAGTCTCCGTGAGGCCGGTCTCCCCCTGCTTTTCCCCAGCCCCCGCCTCCCCTTCTCTGGGTTTCCAGGGAGGAGGCGGGTTGACCAGCTGCTGCAGGAGCGGGAGCCAATTCTGAAACAGGCAGGAATGATAAGCCACAAGATGTGTGTGCCGGCAAGGGGGATCTTAATTGGCAAACCACGTGCCTATCGCTTTTAACACTGTGCTTTTGGAAACTTCTGCCTCTTTTCATGGGACCTTGGCACTAGAAATACAAGAGGTCTTTTCTCCCCCACGTAATAACATTAAAATGTTTTTTAGTTGTGTTCAATTAAAGTTCGATGATAAGTTTTTAAATAATCAGCTCAAAGATGGTCTCAGATGGCGTTCATGAGTCCACTTGGGTAGGTGATGAATCCATCACCTTCCATCTTCGGGGCCTTGTTGCTTCCTCGCTAAGGGAGCCCTGTTTGTAGACCCGGGTCTCTTTGGCAACCCTATACTCCACTAGGTTCTCAAATATGTTTCTCACGCCCTGCTTTTCTTTCTAGTCCAAAGTGTTGGGAAATCTAACTTTTGGGGAATTTAAATCCCGGGAGTGGGAAGATGGACATTTTCTGCACCAGCTCCCTCTGTCCTCGTCAAAGGAAGGTCACGTCTCAGGTGTTGAGTCAGAAGTTGCAATGGGGCCTGGGGTGGGATGTTCCCGTCGGAAGGTTCTACCAGCGTGTGGGTTCTGCAGGCTTGGGCTCCCCTCCATCCTTTTCAGGCCTGTGTTGCCTGGATAAGGGTCTCACAAACCTCCTTTAATGATGGAGAAGTGGATGCTTGGATGGATCACATCGTGGCCAAGTGAGAGTTTAGAAGCACCTGAGGCCAGAGCGTTGGGTACCTGCCAGTCAGGGTTCTCCAGAGAAACAGGGCCAATAGGATGACTCTGTATGTTCCCACCCCACCTCCACCCCCACCCCCACCCCCATCCCACCCTATTCCCACCCCATCCCCACCCATCCCCACCCATCCCCAACCCCATCCCACCCCCATCCCCCACCTCCATCCCATCTCCTTCCCCACCCCCACCTCCACCCCACCCCATCCCCACCCCTCCCTCCCTCCATCCCGATCCCCATCCCATCTCCCTCCCCACCCCCACCTCCACCCCACCCCACCCTGTCCATATCTATAAAATCTATAATTTGTATCATTGTCACTATCCATACCAAGAGATTATTTTAAGGTATTTGCTCACTTGATTTTGGGGGCTGGCAAATCTGAAATTTCTCAGGCAGCCTGAGTCATGGGGCTGGGGCTCATCTCTTTCCTAGAAGGTGGAAGTGACCCCACCCCATCTTGACATGAAGAGGAGGCACCCCAATTCTGTAGGTTTTAGTCTCAAGTCTCATTTAGACTTATTTAGACTTGCCTTTTTCAGAGGGTGAGTGATAGAGACACAAACCACTCTTTTCTTTCTTTTTCTGGTGCAACTCAACCCATTTCTCTAAGCTGAAGTCAGTAATACCTCTAAGAAGTAAATCTGATCTTGTTACTCCTGCATTTGAAACCCCTTCAGGGTCTCCCGCAGCTTTGGGAAGGTGGCTGGAGCTCCACAAAGCACCCTCCCCCCACACACACCTGGCCCGCTTGCCTCCCCTGCACCTCAAGCCTCTTCCCTGTATTTCTGAGACTCCAGCTCTCTGTCCTCTTCCTGGTCCTGCACCTTGCCCTCGCAGTCTCAGAGCCTCTGCCGACCCTGTCCCCTCTGTCCCCGTCGCTGTCCCTGCACGCCATCACCCCAACATCTACTCATTCAGAATGTGGGACTTAAGACAGTTTCCTGTTGTCCTCAGAGCACTCCATTCCTGTCCCCTGCACGTCTTCCACGGTCACACCCCAACAACTAACAGTTTGGTGAGCTGTTTAAAGAGCCACATTTCCCATTAGAGCAACAGTTCCTGACCGGGTGCTTTCAGAATCCCCATCAAGCACACCAAGACCTCAGCCAATAGGCAGAACCAGTGTGGGTGGGACCTGGGTTTTCAGAACCGCTGGAGCTGCCAGTATGCAGAGCTGGCAACCAGCACACTGCTCTGGTGGCCGCATCTGTCCATCCGAGAGCCTGTGGAGAGGCTGAATCTAAGCCCCGCCCAGGCCTGCTGACTCGCAGCCTGTCCCTTAACAGGATCCCTGTGTGGTTTGGGGGACACATGATGGTTTGAGACTCAGCTGAGCAGCCCTGCCATCTTGCTCAGCACTGTTTCCCCAGCAGCCGTATAGTAGCTGGTCAGGCAATTCTTGTTCCGTGCATGGGAGTGATTTTAAACAACCTCCGGGTGCCTCCTTGCTCACTCTGTTCCCCGGAACCCTGTACTAGTCTCTTGGGCAGCAGGTCCCTGGGGGCCCACACCCTTTCCTCGCGAGCTGGAGCGCCTGGTACTGGTGTTTCTTCTTTCTGCCTGGTTTCCCACCCCCGCAGTCTTGTTTGTTCCTAGAGAATGTCGTCCTTGGCCCTGGGGGGAGGAGATGCTGCCTCCCTCCAGCTGGTGCACGTTCCCCTTCGTTCTGCTTTGGCTTCTCCTGCTGGCAGATTCATAAAGAAAACCAGAACCAGGGTGGGGATAGGAGTCAGGTGATGCATGGGGGAGGGGAGAGGGAAGGAACATTCCAGAGGAAGATGGGAAGGCGGAAATAATCGCTTAGACTTGAGGTGAGGTTTCTGAACACATCCAGGCTGAATCATTGCTTTGGAAAATCCCAGATGTGGTCCTCTCTCCAGCAGCCATTCACATGGGGTGGCCACAGCTGTGGGACCATAAGACCCTGGCCTGTTAAAGGGACAGGTGCCTGTTCTCCCTGCTGGGGGAGGAGCCCTGTCCTGCTCTGCTCTGAGCATTAAAGGCCTCTCTTTTCTGGCTGGGCAGCATGAGGCCCCTAGAGGCATCCAAGCCTCAAGCCCATTGCTCCCAGGCAGGTGCGTGGCCAGGTTGCAGGAGGCAGCAGGGTCCCACCAGCCAAGTCTCCCCCACCTTTCTTTATTCATGGCCTTTCTCTCTCTCCCTCTCTCTCTCTCTCTCTCTCTCTCTCTTCTTTTCGTCTGTCTTGGGCACTAGTAAGTATTTGTGGGACCTCTTCTTCCTTAGGACCTTCTGGAAGGGAGGGTGAACCCCAGGATGGCCTGTCCTGGCTTGCCCTCCAAGATCCTTCAGTGGAGAGAAGTAAGAAGGGGGAGTGGCCCAGGCTCAGTAGAGGCAGAGGCCACGTACCACTGGGGTGAATGGTTCCACATAAAATCCGGGATGTCCCGGCAAACTTGAATTTCAGATAAACAGCAGCTGTTTAGAATAAGTATATCCCAGGGGCCTCTGGGTGGCGCAGTCGGTTAAGCATCTGACTCTTGGTTTTGGTTCAGATCCTGATCTAGGGGTCATGAGGTCGAGCCCTGCGTTGTCCTCCGCACTCAGTGGGATGTCTGCTTGAGATTCTCTCGCCTTCTCCCTCTGCCCTTCCCGCCTGCATGCTCTCTTTCTAAAATAAATAAGTAAAATCTTAAAAAAAAAAAAAAAAAGAATAAGTGTATCCTAAATATTGCCAAATGTTGTATGGGATGTACTTCCTTTAAAGGTTTTCTTTTCTTCTTTTCTTTTTCTTTCTTTCTTTCTTATGGAAATTTAGCTGGCCATGTTGAATTTTCATTAACTGTGTTGGCCCCTCTACAGGGGGTGGGCACGGGCTGGGGAGGGGTGTGGGGACAGCACCCTCGGTGAGGGAGGCGTGCTGTTGGTAAGCTTTCTGCTCTCCTGCATTCCCCTCCTTATTCCAGTCCTTGCAGTTGACGTTGGGAGGGGTGCCAGAAACCCCATGACCTGATAAACCTCTGCAGGTGATAGAGAAGACAGGCTGATGTCCCTCACCCCCTATTAATACTTGAGAAAATGAGCAAACCACAGAGCGGTGGGCACCCATTAGAGACCAGCTCCTGAGGGAAGGGTCCCCGGCTGCCGGGTCTTTGAGCTTGACTTAGCCGCACCCCTGCCAGACCCCATCCCAACCTCACTGACGTGGCTGAGTGCCTTCAGGGACCCCAAGAAAGGGTGGTGGGCATGCCCTAGGTTGGAGGGGCCCATGTGGGGGACACTGGGAGTGACATAGGTCTCTGTGCCGCAGGAGGTATTTGACCGGTTGGTTAAATTGAGGCCTGAAACACGTAGCGGCCATGATCAAACTTGCTTTGTCCAGAAAGCACTCTTTGGCGGGAAGAATGGGCTGGAGGTATGAAGGTGGATGTGGACGTCCTTGTCAGCGCTGGATCTTCTGTTCCCGCTCATAGTAGGTGTTGAGCGAACGGCTGTTGGAAGAACAAGCTGTAGGCACTGGGACGCTTACTCCTGCCCTGGGGGAGGTGGCCATGTGGGTCTCTGCTCCCCTGGCGGGGGCGCTGCCCTCCCAATGGAGGCCTGGGGGCGCGTTCTGTCTGCTGGGACACGGGCGTGTGGGCTTTTCCCTCTCCCTGGGCCTCTGTGAGCGTCGGTTCCTCTTGGGGGAGATGGGGCCAGGCAGCCTGGGGAGCGAGGGGGGTCCTTGGGCCAGACCGTGAGGGGCTGGAGGATGTACATCTGTCCTTGCCCATGTTTCCTGAGCCCCGATTAACCAACAGCTTTCACCCGACAACAGCAGCAAGAGAAAATGAAGTGCTGTGCGGGCGACTCAGAACTGCAGATCACAAATTTAAGACTCCAGGTGTAACACAACCTGATACAGGTATTCTAACAGACTTCAGGCTCAGATGGGGTTTCTGAGATGGGAGAGAGAACAGGGAAGCCCAAGACGGGATTAGAAACACCTGCTGTGTGATACGTGTGAAGGTGTCTGGCCGGTGAGGGAGACCACCTCAGGGACCAGCAGATGGGGGTGGTGGCGAGGCCAGTTTCTCAGCGAGGACCACGGTTCACCTTTGGTCCCTAGACAGGTACAGACTGTACTGTTTTTCCTGTTTTGGGGTGTGTATTTAGAACCCACAATGCCAACCACTTTAGGGAACTCAGAGATGCCAGGAGACCCCGGGATTCCTGAAGAATCTCAGATCCCTGATGCCACCAGACCATCAGTCCAGAAGGTGAGATTGGAGTAAGGAGAAGCAGCCTCCCAGTGGGTCCGTGGCAGCTGGGCCAGGGCGGGGATGCGGAGCCGCGTTGTAGTAACTGCCTAGTAGATTGCCTTCATCACAGTACTTCTGCCTCTGTTCCCTCCCCCTGCCTCTGCTTTATAGAAAGTTCCTCTCCACCCTACCCCATACCCCCACCGGAGCCCCTCCTGGTCTATCAGCCAGAGTCTCTTAACTGTGATTTACAGGTTTCTCCATTCCTCCTAAGACACAACATTCTTTTCCTTTAAAAGCAACCTGAGCTCTTGCAAGCCACACAAAGCAGCCGGGCCCACAGGCCCACTGGGGAGGTGGGAGGCCTACACCAGGGGTACCCAGCTCTGGCTGATCCCCCGAGCCATTGGGGAGCCCAGGACGAGTACAGTCTGCAGCGTCATCCTCACCTGTGGGGGTAGGGTCTGGGTAGGGCCAGTGAAGTGTCACTTTGAAAATGCTGTTCAGGGGGTTCCAAAGGGCAGGAGGGCTTGGGAGCCAGTAGCAGTCATTGCTGTTGGTGGGAACATCATTCACACAGAAAACTTGAGATGCAGGAACCCCTGACCACTCAGAAATTTCTTAAACTGCCTGTTCTAGTCAATTAGGGGAAAGAGGGGTCAGGAGTAGGGTAGTAGTGGTGTCCGTCCGTCCATCCACCCACCCACCCTTCCTTCCATTCATCCATCCACCCACCCACCCTTCCTTCCACCCACTTTTCCTTCCTTCCTTCCTTCCTTCCTTCCTTCCTTCCTTCCTTCCTTCCTTCCTTCCTTCCTTCCTTCCTCCCACCCATCCACTTAACCATCCCTCCATCCATCCACTCACCAATCTATCCACCCACCCATTCATCCATCCATCCATCCATCCATCCATCCATCCATCCATCCATCCATCCCTTCATCCCTCCCTCCCTCCCTCCCTCCATCCGTCCATCTAAACACCCTTGGAAGTACACCTCAGCCACCAGCATGTCTCACGTCTGGCGCAGTGCTTGCAGCTGGCTCCCCGAGGCAGCAGCAGATGGAGCAAGTGTTGCTGATGGATTAAAGAGAAATCTGGTGTGTCCCCAGAAGAACCGAAAACAGGGTCTCAGAGATGTTCGTGCACCCATGTCCACAGCAGCATGACTCACAACAGCCCGAGGTGGAGATGACCCAAGTGTCTGCCAATGAATGAATGGGTGAACAAGATGTGGTAGAATTCAGCCAGGGAAAGGAATGAAATTTTGGCAACTGTGACAATGTGGACGAACCTCGAAAACGTGGTGAAAGGAGCCAGGTACAAACGGACAAATATTGGATTCCGTTTATGTGAAGTGCCTGGAAGAGGCAGATCCAGAGACACAGAGAGGAAATGGGCGGGGGTCCGGGGCTGGGGGACGGGCATGGGAGTTGTTGCTCGATGGGGACAGAGGTGCTGTTTGTTTATGTTCCACCTTTTTTACACAATAAAAAACATTTCAAGAAAAAGAAATGCACCATGACGCAATGAGGTTTCCTGGCTGTCCCCAGGAGCCAGTGTGTGGCCAGGGCAGCTGAGGAGAAGCCCCTGTCACCCCTCGGCCAGCCCCGCCCTGTGTCTGAGGTTCTGGGACGCAGGACGCACTCATGCACTCAGCCACCTCCCGGGAAGCAGGACTGGGGGGCCTGGCTGGCTTGCTCTTGGTGGTGGTTGACGAGCGGGGTGCAGGGGACCATCACTTTCGGAAAGAGGCTCTGATGGGGCAGAGGCGGGAGGTCAGGCTGCCGTCTCTGCACAGGGTGGACGGGGCTCCTGCCTCTGTCCAGCCTGGAGGAGGAGGAGTGGCCTCGCGGGACTGTAGGGCACATGGTGTGGGCAGGTGGCCATCAGTCTGAAGAAGGACGTGGAGGAAGCGAGGCCTTCACTCCGGCTTCACTGCAGTGGGAGGTGGGAAAGGCAAGGAAAAGGTTGGTTTTGGAGACTATGGCAAAGGAGCAGGGGGTTCGTACCTTGAGGGCACTTGTTCATGTCAAGTGTTCGAATTGGGGTCCCAATGCCATGTCATGGGGGCTGTGGTTCCTTGTCTCCAGGACGAGGGGCGGCCCTCGTGCTCCTTGTGTGTGTTGTCTGGTGGGGGGAGGCTAGCAGCCGTGGCAGAGAGGTCTGTTGGGGACATGGGCCTCCCTCCTCACCGCGGGCACAGTGCACGTGTGCACAGTGTGACTGTCACTTGGAGGAGGGCTCAGTCTGTCCCACGAGCATCCGGGCTTTTGCATCATTAACTAGATCTGCAAACTGCAGAGGGAAGGATCAGGCAAGTTCTTACATAGGAATTTCGAATTGGTTTTCAAATTCTGAATTTGTCGAATTAGAAAAAAAGTGGGATTTCTCTGTAGACTTGACCTGGCCAGCCCTGCCTTGGAGTGAGCCCAGAGCCGGAGTCCCTGGGGGACACTTTCTGACAGCCCCTCTGCCAGGACTCAGTGAATCCGTATGGTGGGCCATGAGGTGGGCATGTGTGGCCTGGTTTTATAAAGAAGGAAACAGGTGCAGACAAGCCAGGAAATTTAACTAAGACGAAGCCAAGCTTTCACGACAGGGTGAGAGTTTGAACCTTTTCCGCCAGGCTCGAGGCACAAGCTGTAGCCAGTCTACGAGGTGGCATGTGTCTTGTCTGGAGCGTCTGCTGGTGCCTGGTGACCCATGGGTAGGTGAGCCACAGCACTGCTCCTGAGGAGGGGGGCAGGCAGAGCCCTCTGGGCCCGCAGGCGGCTCAGTATCTTGGCTAGGGCGGTCTAGGAGCCCACAGGGCTTCGCTTGTGCTGGGGGAATCCGTCCACCACAGAGAGAGACATGCCCCCTCAGTGTGGTGGTTTTCAGGTGGCATCATGGCTGGAAGTGGGAAATGGAAGGTCTGGACTTCTCGGGATCTGGCCCTCGGCTCCGCTGTAAACCTCAGCCTCTTCTCCCATCCGGGCATCTAACACACACGGCCCACGGATGGATGGGCGGCTGGGGCCAACACAGGTCCTTCCTGGGTGTCCTGCATGTGCCCGAGAGTCCCGTTGGAGTGCAGGCTGGTGTCAGTGGGAGAGGATGACTGGCTCTGTCCACCTCGTTTGGTGGACAAGTGGGAGACACAGCATGGCAAGGCTTACATATGGAGTAGGACATCTTTTAACATATCTTTGTTCAGAACGTTCGTAATTGGTCGAATGACAAATGGGAGCTGATTAACAAGTGGATGAAACATGGAGGGAGGTTTCTAGTGATGTGCCGTGGGGCTCTACCATTGCCCTCTTCCCCTCTCCCTGCTTATCATGGTGGTTGATAACTCAGATGGGGACGGGTGGCAGAGTTATTAAATTTGGAGGTAACCTGAAGCTGTGAGCAATGGTGAGTGAGTGGATTTCATAGACAGACTTGGGATCTACATATATCTCAGCAGTTAGAATGATAGGTTGAATCTAGCAAGATACAGTTTAGTAGGAATAAATTGCAAGTACTTTGAGTCTCAGTGGTCAAGCTCTCTGAGTCTGCGGTGGGTGAGACAGAGCTAAGTGGTGGCAAATAGAAGATTTAGAAAGCCATAGTGTGAGCCAGCTGTGTGATAGGGCTGCATCAAAAATCAGAGTGGTCTTAGGTTGCATTAGTAGAAGTATTGTTTCCAGAAGAAAGGAGGAGATTCTGCTCTATCCTTTCTCAGAGCACTGCTGGGGTCTTGTCTTCACATATTTATGCTCCACTTTGAAAAGGACTTTGAAGAGTCGAGTAAGCTTCCAAAATGAATTCCATAGTCAAAAACATGATGTGCTAGTGTCATCTATTTTCTATTTAAAGGATATTCATTTCTGTGATTATAGTAAGTATTTTCTCTTCGTAAAAAAATGGAGAAAACACAAAAAAGTATAATAATGGGAACAAAAACTAGCCATAATCTTAACCTTCCTACTCACAGATAACCCTTTTAGCATTTTGGCATATTTCCTATTAGTTTTTTTAAAAAACACACATTTTAAGATAAAATTAGGACGGCATTTATCTGTAGTGTGTGTCCTGTTCTGTTTGGTATTTGGTGAGTGAGCACTGCTGTGTTTCTTCAAGTGTCCACCAAAACCACGGTCTGCGGTGACTGCTGTCTGTTGCACAGCTGTCCGGCAACTTCCTAATTTGTTTCCTCCTTCCCAGACTGTTGGCTGGTTGGGTTGTTTCCAGTTTTTTCCATGTTATAAATAATCCTGTGATTAACTTCCTTGTACGTAAATCTTGGTCTGTGCCTCTGATTATTTCTGTGGGACCAATTCCTAGAAGTAGAATTCTGGGTTCAAGGAATACAAACATTTGTAGGCCTCCTGAAATATTTTGCCAAGGGGTCCTGCAGGAAGTTTGTCCCCTCGTTAACGGGTGTCCCTCGGCCCATGCTGGCAAACACAACGGCCAGCTCGGCTGTTATCTTGAGAAGCGATCTTCCCCAGTTCGGTAGATGGAGATGTTACCCTGCCTGGTTTTCACGTGCATTTCCTTGATTGCTGGAGGAGGCTGAGTTGCCCTTTCGTGGTCCTCGGCTCCCTGTGTGGTTGATACTGTGGAGACCGACAGCTCTCACTGCACCAGACCACACTTTCCCCTCAGCACGTTGAATGCAACGCAGGCGTTCCTCATGGCGGGGACTGTGTCCCTTCGTTTGGCACAAAGTGCCCTGGGAAAGCTGACTTGAGAAGGAGAGAGGGTCAGATCGGAGCCGTCCAGCCAGGAGCGAGAGGGCTTTGGGCTGCGGGCACGTCCGGGCAAGAGTCGGAGCCAGCCTCCCCGCTTAACATGCTGGCTGTCACCTCTTACCTGGGTGACCTTGGCCAAGTTATTGACCTCAAGGAAGGGGCGGGGGGAAGAGGGGCGAGGGCCTTCCTCTGCATTGGGGCTGAGGGTCACGGTGGGGACGCAGAGACGAGGCACGTGAACTGTCACGCAGGGGTCGGGCACGTGCTGCTCATTCACCCTCACGTGTTTTTCTCCCGAGTATCATATCCTCTTCCTTTGTCCACACGGAGAATGCTTTTGTGATCAGAGAGCTCCTTTCCTCTGTCCCATCCTGTTTGGCCCGCCTGGTGTTTATTAAGTGCCACCTCTGACGGAGAGCGTGCACTGGACAAGCAGACAGAGAAAAGACGCGCTCTCTGACCTGAATTCCGGGCCAGCGGGGGACTCAGACGGGCAGTTGAAGAATATATTGGTTTAACTCCAAAGGAAGAAGAGTGTCGAAAAAGAGCACACTTTGCAAAAGAAGACACATTCCATTCAGTCTTCTGTGCGGAAAGAACATTAATTGCACCGGTAATCAAACCCTTTCCAACCCGAACGACGGGACACCCCATTGCCTGTCTCACATTAGCAAAGACTAAAACCTGCGAACGTGTAGTGCTGGCAGGGGTGCGGTGAAACCGACACTTCTGTAAACGGTGCCGTGGGGCCAGGTGTCCTCTGTGGGTCAGAGAGAGAGAGCCCATCTTCCTTCTGAGACGTGGGGCTGCGGGTAGGAGGGAGCTGGCAGGCCCGTGGCGTGGCGCTTCCTGCCTCGCCGGCCGTGGTTCTGACGGGGACAGTCTCTGCTGAGCGGATGAGTCAGCCTTTGGCCTGTTCATTTTCTTCCTTCTCACTGAACGTTTCTTGGAGATTTCGATTTTTTCCCAAAGACCCATTGACTACGTTTCCCACATTTTAAAGCATCTTTTTGTTGTGGTGGTTTTTGTGGGCTATTGATCCCTTCAGTTTGTTTTCTGAGATCCGTTTCATTTCCAGTGTTCTTAAAGGGAACTTCAGGACAAGTGAGGGCCTTCTGGCTCCCCTTCGTCCCCGCCCTGCGCTGCCGCATGTGGGCCCCCGCGGAGGCAGTGGGCGTGCGCCGCTTGGCAAAGGGCCTCATCCTCAGGTTCTAATCTGAGCTGTGATTTCCCCAGGCAGGTGGGGAGGCTGGCATCCAGCAGAGCCAGGCTCTGCAGAGGGAAAAAAAAGTGCAGCTCTGTTGAGTCTTTGCTGCTGGAACACTGGGGTGGGGCGAGCCCCTCGCTTGGGCTCCTCGCCCCTTGATCTCATCACAGGGGTCCCTGTTCCTATTACCCAGTGGCTGGGAGGGGAGGAGCTTTGGGTGGAAGGCTGTAGGGTCGTGGCCCCTTCTGAGCTCCCCTTTCCCCGGCCGGCTTGTGGCCCACCCTCCTCGGACTTCATCGGGCGCCCCCAGACAGCCAGGCGGCAGCAACGCGGGGCGGTGCTTGTGCTGGGTGTGTATTTTCAGAAGCTGCGGGGGACGCCATGTGTATAAAATTAGCATTGCCTTGTTGGCCCCTTTCAGACTAATTCGGAGTGAAATGTTTTAGCAATGGTGGGCTGATTCTATCAGGAGAACAAGAACTAATTAAATTCCCCCTGACCATCAAGCAGTAAATTATTTATGTCCAGACAGATGCCATCTAATCTCCAGCATCCAGCTCAACCTGACATGCATCCCACTTGGTTTTTCACGGGGAGAAGTAGAAGAAAGAAAGGGCTCAAGACAAGACAGGAGCTAGGCGTTGGGGAGAGCCGGGGGGCCCTGGCCTGGAGGTGCCACACCTCCAGTGCTGAGGGGGAGACAGAGGCCGTGGGAGAGGGCTCAGGGCTTCCCACCCTGGCTCCCAGTAGGCATGGCCCCACGCCGTTCCTGGCACACAGGGACAGAAGGAAGGAGTCAACTACCCATTCGACGTCTTTGTTTAACCTGATCTCAGCTGTTTGGGGGAGAGTTAATTTCACTAATGAATCTGCTGATACATGTCACAAAGACTTACTGATCTGCCCCTCAGTGGCCTTCGGTGGCTGCTGAGTGGCTGCCAGCTTGCATTTTGGGATGGAGTGATTAGCTTGGCCCCATGTGGTGGCCGTGCTGCCCTCTGCCCACCTCCTCTGTTGCTCTCCAGTGGTGGGAGGGCACCTAAGGGGCAACCTGGCATTCAAGGAACCAGGCAGAGAACCCCCCTGCCCCCACCCCGCATACCAGGGACGGCGCTTTGCTGGACGCAGGTGGGGATGGGAGACTAGGCCTGCCCTGGCCTGACACCCGGTGCCTGAGCGCACACCCTCCGGGAAGAAGTGAGGGCTGCTGCAGGGGCACTGGTTGCTGGTCTGTGATGTGGGCCTGGACGTGAGAGGACTCTTCCTGCAGCGCTGGAGTTGCTGAGTGTGAGGACGTTTGTTTCTTGGCTGGGCAGTCTGTGCTCACCACAGACCCTGCGCTCTGGGGTGCTGGGCGCAGTCACAGACGCAGGGCCCTTTTCAACTGTAGGGGTGACGCTGGTGGGGGAAAAGGTGCTGAGTTGGTGGCTTCGTGTGCCGGGGCTGAGCTTAGCCTATGTCTCTGTGTGCCCGAGCTTGTGCCCCTCCCTTGGGGGTGTCCCAGGCAGAGGAGGGTTAGGGTTTTGGGAGCCCAGGGAAGGGCTCTTCCCTGAGTTGGGGTAAGGCTGGGCTCCTCTCCTGCAGCCCCGACTCGCCCCCTGCCCTGAGCACTGCCGCACACCTGAGGCCCGGGGCGGTACAGGCAAGTGATGGTTTTTGGCAGAAAGGCCCTTTGCAAAACCCTAGGCTTAAACTGAAGCCTCTGAGATACCTCTTTGGTGCGTTGAATTATGAAGATGTCACCCTTTGAAGACAGAGCTGATTTGGGGAGCAGCCCAGAGCCGCCTGGCTCTGTCCGGTGGGTACCTG
Source organism: Ursus americanus (assembly GCF_024610735.1). Taxonomy (NCBI): domain Eukaryota; kingdom Metazoa; phylum Chordata; class Mammalia; order Carnivora; family Ursidae; genus Ursus; species Ursus americanus. Next base: position 2,850,848 of record NC_142149.1, read on the forward strand.
GTTTCACCTCTGGTTGGATGGGCCTTGGGCAGGCCGCTTAATCTCTGTGAGCCTCAGTTTCCCCATGTGTGAAATGGGAGCAAACATCCTTCCCATCTCTGAGGGCAGCTGGGTGGAGAAAATACGCGGGTGCGTACAGGCTTTGGTGCAGGTCAAGACCTGGTCATGGCCAGTGAGCTGGCTGGCCTTTGTGCTCAGGAAAGGGCTGTGTTCTGGCCCTGCAGGGTGACATTGCCATGGGCAGCACCAGCTGGCAGTCCTGGATTTGGTGACTGATGCTAACGTGTGAGCTGCAGTGTGTTACGGTCATTTGATGTCCCTGGACACAGCAGGTGCCCGGTGGTCAATAGCCTCTTGTTAACTGCCCGCTGTCCCTTGTAAACACAATGAGGTACTCATGGTTTCTTAAGTACCTGTTCTGGCCAGGTCCTGGGGCTACGTGGGAAGAAAGCAAGTGGCTGCCCTCTCAAAGCATCCCAGTAGGAGGAGTGGGAGGGTGCTGTATCCTGTGCCCGTTGGAGAACAAAGCATGAATACCCTGCATTTGTTCACTGCTGTGCAGTTTACAAAGTACCTCTATGTATAGTGTTTCATTTAAACCTGGAGAGAGCTGGGTGAGACTTTCCAGCCTCTTGGGACACCTTTAGCACCTCCTGTACTTTGTTTGGGCCCAGAAACCCTCCAGTGACCCTTTCGATCCCAGTTCTTTCTTCACTGGGTCTCCGGGGCCTGGGATGAGGAGTGATGGTTGGGGGACAGTACTGGGACAGATGTTGAAAGAATTGCTGAAGATTCAGCAAGGTGGGGGGCCACTCTGTCTGTCCGTCCATCCATCTGTCCATCCATCCATCCGTCCATCTATCCATCCATCCACCATCCATCATGTCCTTCATCCATCCATCCATCCATCCATCCAGTTCCTATCCTTTATCCATCCTTCATCTATCCGTCATCCATCCTCCATCCATCCATCCATCCGTCCACCCATCCATCCATCCGTCATCCATCCATCCATTCACCATCCGTTATCCATCCGTAATCCATTCTTCATCCATCCTTCATCCGTCCTTTTTCCATTCACCATCCATCCATCCATCCATCCATCCATCCATCCATCCATCTCCCATCCATCCATCATCTATTCATCCATCCATCCATCCATCCATCCATCCCCCATCCATCATCTATTCATCCATCCATCCATCCATCTAGTTACCATCCTTTATCCATCCTCCATCCATCCACTCATCCATCCATCCATCCATCCATCCATCCATCCCCCATCCATCATCCATCTATCCATTCACCATCCATCATCCATTCTTCTTCCATCCTTCATCCATCCTTTGTCCATTCACTATCTGTCCATCCATCCATCACCCATCCATCCATCACCCCTCCATCCATCCATCCATCCATCCATCCATCCATCCATCCGTCACCCATCCATCCTTCCATCCATCCACTCTTCTCCATTCATCCTACAAATTATTACTAAGTAGTTAATTATATGTAGTATTTTAGGCACCAGAGAGACAACACTGAAAAACAGAACAGACCAACTCCCTGTTCTCAAGGAGGTCACTTCCAGTAAGAACAGGAGTCATTTGCTAGAGAGTAGAGGTCATCCGAGTGCTGCTGCCCATTTGAGACTTGGGGCAAACTGTTGCTTCCCAGTCCTGAGACCGGCCTTGTAGGCCTCCCGGGGGTCTCATGGTGCGAGGCTTCCCCTAGCTGCTCTGCTCCCACCTACCCACTGAGTGGGGTTGGTTGCATCAGGGTTAATGCCTGTGTTGAACCTGACGCAGCCTCTTGGTCTCACTGATCGTGCTCCCGGGAAAGCTGCCCCTCATGCCCTTCCTGCTGCCTGCTGCCCTGTGCCGTGGGCTCCGACTCTCTGTCCACCCTTTGCCAGTGTGCTTCCTGTGTGGGGCCTGGCCCCAGCTGCCCTGTGCTCTGCCCGCACCCAGCAGGCCCATGCGGCCCCCGCACGCCCGCGGCGGCGGGAACCTCTGCTTAACTGTCTGACTAACCCAGGCCCCACAAGGCAGCGCCAAATGGCTGCTCCAGTAAATTTCCAAATGTGTCCGGGGCTGGCGGCGTCATTTCCTTCCCGAGCAGTGAATAGGCTGAGCAGGGAAGCCTTACCCCTGTTCTTGTGGCCTGAGTCGACCTTCTGCCATGGTTCCTGTTGCCCAGCCTCACCTCTGCCCCTGCCGGCAGAGGGCCTGGTGGGCCTCAGCCTGATGACCCCTCCTAGGAAGAGTCTGCCCCTGGCTGCCCTGGCCGGCTGTCCGCACTGCTCCCTGACCTTCCTGACGCTTCTGTCCCCAATGGGTTGGCAGAATGCTGGGTGTTGGAAGGGTTCTCAGGGCCCTGGACCTGCCGTCCTTGTGTGAATGCTGAGGCCCCTCTGAACGAGGCCTCCCGGTGGGGGGGGGGGCGCCCAAGTCCACGGGCTTTTCATCTCCCTTGAGGGAGCCTCCCCCCCAGACAGCTGAGAAACACCCCCCAGCACCCCAGCCTGTCCAGCGGGGACTTCCATCGTCAACCGTTGTGGCCGCTGTCCTGGCTCCTGGCTTTTCTCATCTCAGGAAAGATCTGATTCGGGTGGGTTTTTTGTTTTCCTTTTTTCTCAGACTGGAGGCTTTACAGTTTGATTCAAGCCGAATCTCCATTGACTTGGGAGTCACTTCGCTCCCCTCCAGGTCATTTCTGCCACCTCCCCTGTCCCAGCGCAGGACCACAGTCCGCCCGCGTGCCGGCCAGCTTGCTGCTCTCCCCAGCGGAGCCTCCTGGCGACCTATTTGTTGTCTTCCAGATCATTAGCTCGGATATGAAACAAGATGGGGGCCTGGCGGTGGCCGCAGCAGCCTCCCTCGAGATGCCCCCTCCTGCCTGATTTGCTGGTGTTTGCCGTGAGCCTTTGGTTGTGGTTTTCAAACCTCCCTTCGGCCTGTGACAATGTTGAGATCAGAGCCAGTCCAGTCCAATTTCTCAAAATCTCTCCAGATCCCTGCACAGGGACGGCTGCGAACTTGGCCGCGGGAGTGACACTGGGCTGGTGGTCAGTGGCCGTGACCCTCCCCGTGTCCTCGCCGCCCGCTTGGGCTCCCACAGCCCCCCAGTGCTGTCCCCTAGGGAACGGTGTGGGGAGGGGCAGGCCGTGATCAGACTCGCGTCTTCTCTGCGTCCGTGGGGCAGCGTGTCTTGGTTCCTTTCGGCCTTGGATAGGGGCACGCCGCAGGCCAGGCGTCGGGGTGTGGGGGCGATATGACCCAGGTCCGAGCTGCAGCGCCAGGGCCCCCTCTGCCATCTCCGCGGAGGGCCCAGATGGGCACGGACAACCCTGCGCTCCGGGCTGGGCACAGAGCGAGCCGTAGGTGCATAGTGGCCCCTGCAGGCACAGAGCCTCACAGCCACCGCCTCGCCTGTGCCCGCTGACTCCGCGGCCGTGGAAGGAGATGGATTTGCTGGGATTTTGCACCTCCAGGCGCTGATTTGTGTGCTGCGTGCCTTTCAAATATTTTCTTATTTTGCTTTTTGTCAGTAAATATTTCACCAGCCCTCTCTTGCTTGCTCCTATTTTTTCATGCTTGCAAAGATGTTAAATTAGCACGTGTCCTTTAAGCTGCCATTAATTTCCTATCTTCCCTGATTTGTACACTGAATTCTCTCTCCCCAGCCCTCAGGATGTGTTCACAACGGCTGCTCCATTGTCGCCCACTGTTGGAAACATCGGTGGTGCTGTCCTTGCATCCCCCTACAGGCCTCCCCCTGGGCAGCGCCCCCTTTGGCCCACTCATCCCGGGGTCCCGCCTCCCCTCCTGTGCCCAGGGCGCAGCGCTCTGCGCAGCCATGTGGGGCGCCTCGTCCTGCCCCCTGCACCCAGTGCGATTCCTGTCTGCTGTGCCTCGTGTCATGATGTCCCTTCTGCGTTCATCGCTGTAGGTTCCAAATTGGGCCCCACATGGGATGGGCGAGGGGACGGCAGGGAAGAGTGGGAGTAAATGTGAGTGGGAAGAGCGCGCCTAGCCTCTGCGGGGTTGCCAGCAGGGGTGAGACCTTGGGCAGCCGCTTTCCCGCTCCAGTCCTCGCCTTCCCCATCGGGAAAATACTGTGATTGTGGGATCCTTTCTTGCTCTGAAATTTTATGATTTTTCTAATTCTTCAACTCTGCGGGCATTTATTTGTCTTCCTAATTGGGCCTGTTTTCACTGTTAGGATGTTGGGTTTTGGTGACATTGTGATAATTGGAGTTCTGGATGATATAATTGTTGTGGCTGTGATCACTGCCACCCCCATCTGTACCACCACCAGCAGCTCGGGGCTCTTAGCAAAGGCCAGGCGCTGTGTTGAGTATTTTATGCCTATCATCCCGTGTGATTTTTACAGCAGTCCCATGGTGTGTGTGGGGGGGTGTGGACATCCCTCCCCATTTCAGAGACGAAACAAGTGAGGCACAGAGAAGGTCCATGATGCGCCTTGGGTCCCACAGCCAGTAGTGGCAGATCTGGATTTAGGCTCCAGTCCATCCACTCCCGAAGCCTGTGCTCTAGGCACCGTGCCGTGGGCTCGCTCTGCTCCGTGAAGGCTGGTCTCCCTGGCCCTTCGTGGTCAGGGCTTCGTGAGGGGCGCAGGCTTTGTGTCTGTGAGGCCGAGTCATGTCAGTCTGCAGTGATGTGCCCTGGGGCCGCCCTGGTTTCCTGCCCTGCGGATGAAGAAGAGCAAAGCCCCCTCCCAGCATTGACAAAACGGTGCGCCTCAGGTGTCTAGCACGGTGCCTGCCTGCACAGACGAATACTCGCGTGCGGGCTTTCTCATTATAGTTACTGCACACCACCCTAAAATGATCAGCCACTCCATGCTTTCTGTAAACACTGACTGTTGCCCTTTGATGCGTCGGACCTGTGCTGGGTGCTAGGCATTCAGGGCCGAGCGAGGCAGACTCCCTGACTCTGAGCGGCCCTCTGCACAAAGTGTCAACAAACGTAGCACGGGAGGGTCAGGCTCGCAGAGGGCTGGACAAAGCCCCCACAGACAAAGGACCCCGGTTGGGGATGAGGGCAAGTGTGCAGAGAGAAGATTCAGAGCCTTAAGGACATAGTAAAAGAAAGAATTAAAAATAAATGAATTAAGTATATGACTCAAACAGTTAGGAAAAGGACAAAAGAATAATAAACTGAAAGAAGAAAAAAGGCATTAATGAAGTTAATAGATAATGAATGAGTCACAGAAGAGAAAATGGGGCTAATAAATAAAAAGCTCGTTTTTCAAAAAAGTGAAGAGCTGAACCACTAGCTAGGTTAGAAAGGAAGAAAGCACAAGAAACACAAAACAAGAAATGGGAGAAACGTAACTTACTGAAGCTGACCAGGCTCCATGACAGAAGGTTTTTAAGCTACTCCCACACAGAGGATGTCCGGGTGGCTTCCCAGGAGAATTTAACCCACACCTTTAAAGAGCAGGTACTTCTAGTGCTAATTAAACCGTTCCACAGCAAATAAAAAGAGGGGAAGCATCTGTGTAATTTTCACAAAGTGAGAATGACAATGTTTTTCAATCTGAAAAAGATTGTACAAAAATAAAACTGCAGACCAGTCTCACGAATGAATACCGATGCAGAATTTTAAGCAAAATATTAGCAAATAGAATCCAAGCATCATGTGAAAACAATAATGTCCTGTGTCCATTTGGAGTCTATTCCAGGAATACCCATCTATTTACACACTCCATCATGTTAATCAACATACAGAGAATTATCACATGACTCTCTTTTGGGACTGAAAAGCCATTGGACACAAGCCAACATCCATTCTTGATACACACGCAACAGGAACTGATAGATGCCTTCCTTAACATGGTTATATGTAGTCATGTCCAAAACCCGTTTTTTTCTTAACGGGGAAACAGTAAAGCAAGACCACAGCAGGGATGCTGCTGTCAGCACCGCCGCAGTTCATATTGTAGCAGAAGCATCAGCCAATGCAATCAGACAAGAGGAAGAAACGAGAAGAGGAAGTATTGAGAAATAGGGAGTAAAAGTATCACCCTTTCCTAGATGGTGTAATTGTGTACTTGGGACACCCAAGAGAATCAATGAAAAAGTATATATAATATAATAACCAATACGGAGGTGGTAGAGAAGAACCTCGATTTATAACAACAAAAATAAACTTAAATACCCAGAAATAAACCTGATAAAAAATGTTCAAAGTGCGTAGCGCTCTTGAGGGATGCGTTGTACGTGAATAAAGTCCAAATGGAGCAGAGATTTAAAGTCATTAATTCTGCAAGTATTTCTTGAAGGCTTTCCACATAACAGGTCCTTTTTGGGTCCTAGGGACACAGCCATGAACAAAACAGAAATTCCTGCCTGCACGGAACTTACATTCTAGGTGGGAAAGGAGCAAAAAACAAAATAAATGATAATACCGAATCATATTTTAGATAGCAGCAGTTCTTATAGCAAAATATGCAGCTGGAGATGGGTGGGGGTGGGGAGGTTGTAGTGTTAAGTTGGGGGAGGCATGGAAGGTTTTGCTTAGACGTGAGGCTTGTAAGCTCCTTGCATTCCCCAGAATATACAGGCTTATAGTAAGAACTCGATAAGTTAATCTCTTTAAAATTTCAAATCTTGAAGATTTGAATATTTGTTTTAATATGCCAAATACTCTGTTTTGAATCTTGGCCTTCCAGGGTCTTTCATTCTGCTCCTGGCAAACCCTTGTTTTTCCAGAATGGAAAACTTCCTGAACTCTTACTGTTTAGAAATGTGGTCCCTGTCCGTACCAGCATCATCAGCATCACCGAAGGCCTTGTGGAAAGTACAGATGTTTGGGTCCCACCCTAGACCTACTGAGTTTTGGAGTCTGCATTTTCACAAGATTTTTGGATGCTTTGTGTGGACGTTAAAGTTGAGAAGCATTTGCCTGCAGTCCCAGGTTTTGCAAGTTTCTTTCTTACTCAGGGAAATCAGGAAATGGAACTGTCTCAGCTTCTCAGAAAGTCAGGCTTCCCGACTGCCCTTGTGTGGCCCACATTCCAGCCACCCATGGAAGACTAACACAGGCAAAGGTGTACTGGAAAACTCTAGAACTGTTCTGTCCAGTATGGTAGCCGCTAGCCACACGTGACTGTTTAAACGAAGTATTCAGTTGCTCAATCACACTAGCCACATTTCAAGTGCTCAACAGCCACATGTGGTTTGTGGGTACCATATTGGATGGTGGAATATTCCCTCGATTCCAGAAAGTTCTGTTGAGCAGCATGGATCTAGATTATACGGGGTGCTAGATTTTGAGAGCTTTTTTTTTGAACTGCAGAGTCATATCCTCAATGCTCTGGATTCTGAGCTCCATTTATTTCCTTTGATGTTAGTATCCACCTATCTGTCCATTGGTCCATCTGTCCATCCACTCAGTCATTTCGTCATTCCGTCAGTGATTGTGGCATGAAGTGCTGTTTTAATAAATATTTATTGAATAAATCATGGCACAAAGGTCTGCCGGTGCTTAGCCCTGAGCAGGGTACCCGACGTACAAGTGCCATGAGCGTGTGAACTGGCTTTTAGAACTTTCTACTCTGACCCCTGGGAGCCCAGTTTCCCATTCGACTTTCCTGAGACCGAGTCCACCCATCCCACCGTTCCCCCGGTCTAGCTGGTTAATAGGCTCATGCCCCGGGAAGAGGTCTGGCTCCAGGAAGCTGCCCCTCCTAGGAGAGTTGGCCCTACTATTCAAGCTTTCTTGGGGACACTCCTGGACATGGGGCGCCCTCTGAGCCTTTTGTTCTCCTGGGCCTGGCTGATCTCTTTGGTTTAGATCTGCCTGGCCTGATTTTCTGGCATAGAGTTTTCCTAGTGTAGACCCCAGGAGACAGAGGAGGAAGGTCTGAATGGACAAGGGGCAAGCAGGGTACTTGAGTGCTTTTGTGGGCATGCAGTGTGGACAGTCTCAGGGCCACATTCTGCTCTGGGGTTGGTTTTTCTGCAGTGTATCTGTGCGTGCGTGCATGCGTGCGTGCATGTGGTCTTCTCAGAACACTGGGGCTTTTTAGGCAAACTGCTTCATCCGTTATGTCACCGAGCCTGGAAAATTCTTACTTTTTATGATGATTCAGCCCCTCTTATTTTAAAGTTAGCTCTGCTCCGGCAGGGGCTGTGCCCGCAGCTGTGCGGCTCCTCAGCTCTGGTATGTGCCGACACTCACCTCCTCCCTCTCCTCCCCATACCCCGGCCCCTCCCGCGGGGACGTCGGCTTCCTCTTTCCTCTCTGTCTCAGCCCTTGACTTCTGCCCCTCAGCACAAGGAAAGCCGCTGGCCCTCCCTGCCAAGGCCCCCTCGTGTCCCAGGAGTGCCCCCGAGCCTCCCTCCGGGTTGGAGGCCAGAGTCACTGCCCCAGCTCAACACGGACATAGACAGTCACCATGATCTCCTTACAGATTCTTCTGGTTGATCTAATGCTGGTGTCAGATCACTCCCCAGTATCCATGGAAACCTGAGTCCTACCTGCATCCCTCTCTCTGGTTGCTCATGGCCGGGGACTGTGTGGGGCTCCCCCAGCCCTGGAGGAGTGTTCAGGCTCCTCCGAGTCTGTCCACCCTCACGACCTTCCGGGATCTCCCTGAGGACTTTCGAAGTAAGACAAGCTGTGCCTGCTGGAACCCAGAGGTGCTCGTGAATCCCCAGGCCTTTGGTTTCTGTCGCTCCCCAGCCACCTCTCCTCAGCCCTAGTGGAAAGCAGGTGGAGGGGGGCCTGGCTGTAATCAGCGGCTTTTCTGGTCTGGGAATAAGGGACCTCGGGCAGTCTATTGCCCTGTCTTGAGCCTCAGTTTCTCCATCTGCACAACGGTGATAATGGCACCACCTCACGGCCTGGAGGGCAGGAAGGAAGGAGGTAATGCCGAGTGCGCCCATGGCCAATCTGTGTCTGTTACCGCGACAATGATTATTGTCCCCAGTAGGCTAATGATGGCTCTCGCTAGCTCACAGGGTTTTATGAGGATAAAATGAAATGCCACGAGGAAGCACTCGTATATTCATTCTGCAAATATTTGTTGAGCACCTACTGGTGCTGGGGCCCGACGTGGGCACTGGGGTGCCGTCGGTCAGCGGAAGAGGTGCCCGAAGATACATGTGGGTGTGAGCAGGCTCCTCTTAAGCTTACAGGGGCCCGGGGGTGTTGGGGTGCTGTGCTGGAAGGAGCCAGGTGTCCCCTACTTTACAGGGGAGGAACTGGGGGCCATATAAGCTCCGGCAGCAGAGCCGAGCAGGCCTCTTCCCCGGCACCCCGGGCACACCCATGGCTCCCACAGGAGTCAGGGGACAGCCTTTGGGGGTGGTGACAGAGCCGTGACACCAGGCTGTGCCGGCCCTCATGAGAGGGAGGGAAGCCACTGTCACTCTGGCAGGATGCCTCGGTGGACTTGTGGGCCAGCCTTTCTTCTCTGGGAGAGTGGGGAGGAGGCCAGGGTGGGGGGCGGGAAGGCGGGCCTCCGTGTGTCCCGGGCGGGGGGCAGGCGGCCTCGGGTCGTGGCACTCTGGCTGCATCTATGACCACCCCGGGAGCACCATCTGCCGTGAGTCAGGTGGGTCCTCCAGGGGCCTGGCGGAACTCGGCACTTTGTTCGCAGGCAGCCGCGGCCGGCCCCAGCACGGATCCGCCTGGGAACTTGGTGTTTCTGCAAGATTTGAGGACATGCAAAGGAATGTTCTGAGTGGCTCCAGGCAGTTCAGACCAAAGTGAAGGAGGAGGGAAGCTGGTTTTCCTCTGGGGGCAGGAGAGGCAGCCAACCCACAGCGGGGCCTCCACTGCATGACTCACGGGTGAAGGGGGAGGGGGCGTGAGCAGGTCGGGAGCCTCACAGGGGCTTCAGGGGAGTATCAGGGGATGTGTGGATGCTCTGGACGTCCCGGCCCTCGGGCCTGTTCTTGGAGCAGGCCGTGGCGGGGGCTGCCCCCGCCCTCTGAGCCTCCTGGGCCTCTCCCCTCCACTCTCCTCTGCCTTCCTCTGTCGGCCTGGTGTGTCGTGCAGTTGGAAAAACAGAACTTGTTCTCCCTTTTTCTCCCAGGGCATGTCCTCGGACAGTGAAGCATGCACGCTCCCTGCCTGGATTTAGGGCACCTGTTTGTCTGGCAGGTGGACTGAGCCTCTAATTCCTAGGAGAAAGGACCAGAGAACTTGACCCAGGACTTGGCTCATGGAGGTCCTGTCCCAGGTCCTTCAAGCAGCAGATTTTTAGTAGAAAGGAGAGTGGGAGGGATGTTGGCTCGCAAGGTACTTTTATCTCTGAACCCCTGGCAGCTGGGGTGCCCCTTTCCCTGTTCTGTCGTGGTTGTCTCTAGTTCTCCACCACAGCAACTGTTGGCCTGCTGGTGTCCCTGGCGGGCAGGGCAGTGCCCAGCATCCACCTTCCCCTCTCAGCCCTGAGCAGGATGCCTGCCACGTAGAGAGCCCCAGTGGCAAGGACGGGACAGCCAGGCACGCCAGCAGGTGGGAGGGATGCCCTGCTCTTGGTGAGCCTTGGAGAGCATGGCGGGGTTGTGGACAAGCCGTCACTCATCCCTCTTTAGAAAGTCTTGGAACTCAGCGTGCAGCCAGGACCACATTTGGGCTCTTGTGGGACCTCAGTGACAGCATTTCATCTGATAGGATCTGTTTGACTACTTGCATCAACAGGGATGGCCGTCATGTGTCCTAAAAGGGACTCTGAAAGACTCCGTAGGCCCTCTATGAGTGTGCCCTTTCTCTCTGGGGCCGCTGAACTGGATCCCTCTGTTCGGGCCCCTCCTTGCCATCCTCAGAATTGTCCACTGTGGGTTCACGTGGTAGGTTCCACAGTGGCAACAGGTGGGAATGTAGGTCCTGGAGAGAAAGACCTCCCAAAATGCAGACCGCAGCTGAGACCTCCCCAGATCTACCTGTGGCCGCTCAGAAATGATCTGCTTTGTATTTGTTATCACGCACATCTGCAGAACATGGATTTATCCTAGTTGTGGCGCGCAAGATTTGCACGTAGTACACAGACACGTGCTGTCTTTCCAGTGAGCTCTATGGGGATAATCCGAGGGGACCTTCCGTGCCCCACTAAGTGCCTCCAGAGACAGTGCTGTGAGCCGAGGGAGCGCGTATGAGTGCGCACCCAGAGGCTGCCCCAGACTCCAGGCAGTGGCCGGGTGTGGGAGCCGGACCCCGGGTGCTGAGGACGCAGGGCAGCTGGGAACACGAGAAAGGGAACCACAGTCTGAGCGGTGAGCCTGAATTGGATAATAGGAATAGACAGCTTCTCTTGGGGAAAGAATTATAGATTTCCCTCTTGTTTTCGTGGTCGTGTCTGGAAGGGAAGGAAGGCATCGGCGATGGGCCGGCTGGAAGGACACGGGGAGCCTCTGGTCGAGTGTGCTGGGCTGTCAGGAATACAGAAAAGCTCAGGGGACCGGTGCTGAGTCTTGGGGGGAATCTCAGGCAGTCGTGCTCCCCTCACCCCACCAGGAGAGGCTCCTGTGATGTGGATTTTGGCCTCGAGACCTGCAAACGTGGCCCCTCCCTCTTTTCTGTTAGCTGTGACCCCTTTGATTTCAGGGACGGGAGAGAGGACTGGGCAGCCCCCCCACCCCCACCAGACCTGGACCCCACTTCCTGGCACTGAATTCCAACACCCGTCCTCACAGGCACGTGTGGGAGCTCCGTGGCCAGGACTTACCACCGTGGGGATGTCCCTCCTTCTTTTTCAAAAATAAGACATTGCAAAGATGATCTCAGCAATGGAGGTGAAAAGCCAGGGCAGCCCCTGTCTGCTCCCTCCCTGGGTTCTTGCCCTCAGGATTTGTTACTGTTTTTCTAGAACAAGAAGGAAAGACTTTTATTTGTAAGAGCCTTTTTTTCTTTTTTTTTTGCCCTTAATGATGTGGTGGGTGGTAGTGGTAGCATGTTTTTATTTTATGTTATTTTTTATCCTTTGCTGCTCTGGGGGAGGGTGACAGTGTTTGAGTTTGGGGTGCGGCTGTGGGGGAAGGCGTTCTCTTGGAGAGGAACGCTATGAGCAGATGTTACACCCCCACGTCTAGAAGGTGGGGGGAGTCCGAGGCGGTGCTGCTCGGGTGGGGGAGGACTCGAGTTATGTAAGAGCATCGAGGGGGTGGCTAGGGGTGCAGACGGAGCCCGAGGACGCAGGCTGACGCCCTCCTCCGGGCTCTCGAGGAAGGCGGCCAGGTGTGGAATGCTGGGAGCCAGGGGGCCGGGTGGCAGCAGGTGCCGTGTGCAGGTGGGGGTCAGCACGTTGGGGTCGCGGGGCGGGTGGGAGGTCCGGAGGGCGGAGTACTCTGCAGGAGGGGCAGACTTTTGCCCCTTTTGCCCCATGTCTCTCCTCTGCATCCCTGCTCCTCCACTGCCTGTTTCTCCAGATCACCTGCCTGGCAGTGACAGCAGACGAGACAGGCCTCCCGATTTCCCGTGTTTCTTGCAGGGCTCCCTCTCCCGCCATCCGTCATCACCACGTGACGACGGAGCTGCGCTCGGTGAGGGGCAGGACACAGGCCCGGAGCCTATAGCACTCTAAGGGCAGACTGGGGCACTGTCCCCTGGTACAGGAGGGTCTGACCCATGAGATTGAACAGCAACCTGGGCGGGTGATGTAGAAACAGTGACCGGCCAGCCAGGGGACAGCTTTGTCATCTGCTCAGGGAGCCACAGGGAGGACATAGCTGGGGCACCTGTGGGCCTGACTTCCACCCTGGCACACAGGAAGGAGCCTGTGAATGTGGGCAGGGGTCAGGATGCTGTGTCAGCCCCTCTGTCCCCCGCGGCCGTCCACAGGCTTCCTCCTCTTGGTGCTCCAGCTACCCCTCCCGGCCATGTTCTCAGGCTTCTTGGGCGCCCCCATCTCTGCTGGCTCACCCTACACTCCTTTCTTGCCTGACTCTGGTCAGGTCTCTCCCGGTTGACCAGTTGCTCAGAATTTTCCCTGGGCAGTCGCCAAGCGTCCTGCCGTGCCGTGGGAGCCCAGCCCTGTCTGCGCTAATGAGCTAACGGGCTTTGTTCCTAGTAAGACCGTGGTGCTGGCACGTGCTCGGCCTGTGTAATCTCCCCAGCTCGTTTACCTTCCCTGGGCTGTGTTCGTTTCTTCCTCTTGGAGGGCCTGGTGAAGGAGGGTGTGAAGGTGGCAGGAGACTCTTGATTCTGCTCTGTGTGGAGTGGCCAAAGTGAGAAGTAGGGGATCCGGCTCCTGCTCGGTTCCAAGCGGGTTCTCTTTGTCAGAAGGGGAATTCTGCCCTCCCGGGTTGATAAACGATGTTTCTGTTTCCCAGTCCTTGTTGGCTCACACGTGCTTGTGGGCAGCCCTATCCGCGCCTCCCAGAGCCGTGGACAGGATGCACAGCCCATCGCCGGTGTGTGTATGGTGCTTTCTTTCTGACACACAGGACGCTCGGGAAGCCGTGGTGGTGATTTTTCGTTATGGCTCACGGGGGGTTTGGAGAATCAGTCATCGTGAAGGTTGGAGAGAGACATTTCTGAGAGGTGGGCACATTTCCCTGCACCGGCTGGCTGCCACGTGACAGGTTACACAGAGCTGCACAGTTGTCTCTCAGACTTGGGGTGTTTGTAACCACACAGTTGTGACATGAAGCAATTCTGTGCCTGCCTCGTCCGAGGGGTGGCCGCCAGCCATGCCGGAGTCCGGAGTCCGGAGCCCGGAGCCCTGACGTGTGGGATCTGAATGGGGAGGGCCTGCGAGCATGCCTGTACACAAAGCATGTAAAATAGCCCATGAATAATTTCTTACGTGGGTTACCTTTGGATATATTGGGTTACATAAGATATGTTACTAAAATCAATTTCACCGGTGTTTTTTTAAAAAACTTTTAACCTGTGGCTACTAGAAAATTTGAAACAACCCATGTAGCTGGCATGATATTTCTGTCGGGCAGGCTGGTGTGAGCTGGGATGCCCCTGATCTCTCCCAGCCTTGGTTTCCTTCTCCGTGAAGACAGGGGTTCCTCCTGATGTGCCCCAGACGGATGCTGCAGGAGTTGACGGCCTTCCTCCTGCTCTGCATTCACAGCGCTAGGGAGCCCGCTTTCCAGTGTAGACGGGGTAACTCAGGAAGTCAGAGCATCCGCCTTTCTGAGAGGTTCCAGGCTGTCTGTCTCCAAGTTTGTTCCAGCTAGACACCGTTGGAGTTTTCAGGGAAACATGCTCCAGCTTTGTAAATATCCATTAAAAAAATAAACCCATTATTTTGCCAACCTTCACAAGGGAGCTTATAAAAAGCCTCTCACAGAGGGGTCTTGAGCATTGTACACTAAAAACAAAAAAGGACAGGCACGGAGGGTTTGAAGGAAGCAGGGAACATATTTTTGTTTCTGGAGAAAGAAATGCAAAGGTGTGTGGTGGCTCTGGAGGAAATCCGTGGGCGGGGCCTGGCGGCCGCAACGCACACAACACACCACATTTGAACATCAGGGAGCCCTGACATGGAGGCAAAAGGGAGGGAACCCAGAGGAACTCTCAGAGCAAACCCAAGTTTCTCCTGCAAAGCTGCCGCGGTGGGGGAGCTGTAGGGACGGACGACAACGGTGGGGCCTGGGCCCTGGGGGCCGGGTTTCTGCTGACCGGTGTGCGGAGCCGCTGTGGCTTTGCAGCGCACAGGCTCCAGGGTCCAGCGGGAGGACCTGCATCCCCTCCGCTGTTCCTGGTCTCTGGAAGTCCTGGAATGCGGAGAACAGAGCGGCTGCCTTGAGAGGCTGGGCGGACTCACCGCACTCAGGGCCAAGGCCCCAGACGCCGCAGGCGTTTGGCACACGGTACAGGCTGGGCGCCGCGTAAGACCCTCTTATTTTTATTTTCCCATTTTTGACACTGTCCTTCAGTTCCTCTTCCACGCTCGCCGTTAAGCTGTTAAATCACTCCATTTATTTAGTGCGAGTGTTTCTGAGAGCTCATTTTTATCTTGGTGAAAACCAGGCTTGCTCATGGGCACATAATGAAATTGCATAAATATACCCTTAGCTTGGAATCTAATTTATTTTTCCTGTTCATTATGGGGTAGAAGGCCATTATGAAATGTATAACTTTTTTTTTTTTTTTTTTCCAGTGCTGGAATTGAAAGGCTGGGGCTTGGGCTCTTTTTATTCTGATGATTTCGCCCTGATTCAATTTAAAGCTGGTTAGAGCTCAAACAAGCAACATAATTGACAAAGATCAGTGTGGGTTGTAATGCTAATGTCTTGTCTGGGGCTTTGGCAGCTCCGCAGGCGCACTGGGTTCAACAGCCATTCCACCAGAGCATACCTGGGCCTCCAGAGTCACGGGGCCTCGGACAGAGGGCCCGGAACTTTCTGTGGCCAGTGGTCACATTCTCTGGCTGCGGGCAAGGGTGGGGACTCTAAAGTGGGGTCCCTGTGGCACATGCTGAGTAGGAGGGCAGGGGACACGACTGACCCCAAACCCAGAAAGGCTTAAGAATCCCTTCAAGAGCACCCACCTGGCCGCTGCTTGTGCGGTTGGGGACACCCGAGCTCTAGGAGCAACCCGCGACCTGGCCAAGGTCGCCCTCGCTCCAGCCTCCTGTCCTTGGCCTGGGTCGCCTCATTGTGACAGCCAAGGAATAACAGGAAATGAGATCCAAGTATAGGTAGGCTGCCTCTGGAAGCAACGGCTTGGGCCGCTCTGTATGAGGTTTGGCGCGCCGTGTTCAGTGCTGGGGAGGAGGAAGACAGAAGGAGCTCCTGGCAGCTGGAGAAGGTTGCAAGACGCTGACCTTGGCTAAGAAGTGGGGCGTGACCCTGCATAGCAAACGGGCCAGAAGCTGGATGCCACATGCCTTGAAGAGGGGGTGCCAGCCTCCCTCCACGGTGCACCTGGCGCTCTGCTCATTGATCTCCCTGAGTTTGCTGACTGCTTTCCACGTGCCCTGCAGCGCCAGGCTCGGACATAGCATCTGGATGGCTGGATCCCGCTGTAGGCGCTCACGTCACCCCCGCAGGGCGAGTTTGGAGACATCCTGACTGTCAGATAGGAACCGTACTGAACGTCAGCATGTGCAAGTCGAAATGAGATCCAAGTCAAAGAGTGCTCTCTTCGAGGGCGGCCAGTGATGATCAGAACATGTGCGCACACGCCCGGTCACTGGGAGCAAAACAGCATCATGGACACGGCAGGTTTTCACAGCAGCTAGAGGAAAGGGGTTTAAATTTGGCTCGCAGAGATTTGGGGTGTCTGTTCTTCCTTTTTCCTTCCCCTGTAATTAGGGTTGCCAGATAAACCCGGGACACCCAGTTAGATTTAAATTTCAGATGAACAACAAAGAATTATTTGGAGGAGTATGTGCCAAATACTGCACAGGACATACTTATATTAAAACAAACTGTTCTGAAATTCACACTTAACCGGGCATCCTGTGTTTTCATTTCCTAAATATGGGAGCCCTACCTGTAACAGCACGGGAGGTAGCAAGGCTTTATTTCAAAATCATAGTCTTAGTCACTTAAAAAATTCAGTCACATGAATTATAAAAGCCATGACTTATTCGTTGTATTAGTTCTTCCAAGACAGAAGTGTCTAAAGTGAAATGAACAGTCTGCTTGGCTCCTCCCCAAATCCAGCTCCTGGGGTGACCTCTGACCTCTGCTAACAGGTAGAAGTGCCCCTCCCGGCCCTTTCCCTTGGTTCACACGGACACACTCGTGTGTGTGCACACGCATGTTGTTCCTGGTACTTTCTGCCTTTTTGGAGAAAATCCCAGGTGGAAGTATTGGGACAAAGGGTATGTGTATCTTCAATTTTAACAACTACAGCTGGATCGCTTTGCAGAGTTGAGGGAATTTACAGATCTCTCCGTCTATGTGGGAATCCTTCATCCTACACCCATGCCGATAGTGCCTATTATTATTTCTTAAAATGTTTGATTGATTGTGTTTCGACTCCTGTGAACTGTCTATTCATCTACTTTGTGTTGCCGTGGAGTTCTTTTCTTACTCACTTCCAGGTGCTTTTTACATGTGGGCCACCCTCGTGCTTTCACTGTCAAGTACAGTCTTGGATCTGCAAACATGTTCAAGCCTGTGGGTGGGGAGCCTAAGCCGCTTGGCCCAAGCCTCATCCCATGAGTGTCCCCATGGGGCCATCTCCGGGGACTTCACACTTCATCTCCTTTGTCACCGTGAAACCAGCAGAAAGCCTCTGCCTCCCAGCCCAGCTCCCACCTTGTTGTGTTTGAGAGACGCGTCTTCTTGGCAGAGGAGACGTGAGTCCTGTGGGCCGTTCTTGGGTTCCGGTGCCTCACTCTTCTCACCTCTGTATGTGCCCCCTGTGGGTCTCTCCCCCGGGGAGCAGCGTGATGAGGTCCAGATAACTGCAATATCAATGTCAAAACTATCTCAGACATCTTCCCTGAGGCCTTAGTCTGCCCAGTGGCCACGACAGAAAGTTCCGGAGGCTGGAGGTCTGAGGTCAAGGGGGGAGCTCCTTTCTGGCTTGTGGACCAACATCGGCTGGCTAGGTCCTCACATGGTGGAGAGAGCCGGCACTCTGGTGTCTGGTCTTACAAGGGCACTAATCCCACCCAGGGCGGGGGAGCCCGCCCTTATAACCTCATCTAAGCTGATCACCTCCCAAAGTGCCATCTCCACGTACCCTCATCCTGAGAGTTAGAGCTCTACCGCCTGAATCGGGAGGGGGAGGACACACGCTCAGACCGCAACACCTGCCGTAGCAGGGAGGTCAGCCCTTCAGAACTCTGACGCTGCTTCCTTCCGAAGACGTCACCAGCACCGGGGAGCTGGCTTTTGAAATCATAGGACATTCTTGTTTTTTTTTTTGATATTGAAGAATTTGGGTTAAAGAGGAAAAAAAGGGTGTTTTTTAAAATCATATTTTTCTGTGATCGTATAGCTGATTTGTTTACAAATAATGTTTTCCTATTTAATGCTTAGTTGCAATGTTCCGTGTTGTGAAATTTCCCTCTCTCGTGCTCAGCCAACTATTCTTTGGCTAATTCAGCTATTAAAAAATGATGTCGTAGAAGGATACTTAGTGATTTGGTAGGAGACACAGCTAAATGGAAAAAAGTTACAAAATGGAATGTACAGTATGATCCCACTTGGTACCAAAAATATATATTCTATGCATAGGAAAGTCTGGGAGGGTATATATGCTGAAAATGTTAACAGGAGTTATTTCGGGTTAGTGGGATTATGGGTTATTTTAAATTTCCTTCTTTTTGCATATGTGTAGTTTCTAAATTTTCTGCAGTAAATATGTATTACTTTTGTAATAAGGACAAAATTATAACCACGGATCTTGGCAAGGGCTGCTCAGACTCCCTGACCAGAGCGGGAGTGGAGGGTCGGGAGGCCCTCCTGTGCTGTTCAGGTCCCACGCTCACTCTGGGGTCTCCTAGGGCCATACACCCAGAGCTGCCCTTCCCCTGGGACCCCGGGTTGGGCAGAGCTGACACTGATTTTCTCTAGTATGGAGGTGACCCCAGACCCCTTTCTGGCAGGTGGGTTTATGACTGTCCTCTCTGACTGTGCCTCTAGTCCTCCCCTCTGTCCATGCCGGCCAACGGGAGCGCTGGGAGCGTGTCTGGAGGGGCGTGGCCTAGGTAGTCCAGGTGTGTCGGGGCGTGGCCTGAGCTGTCCAGGGGTGTGCCTGAGGGCGTGGCTTCAGGAGGATGTGGGAAGCCTGGACCCCTTTCGTTTGCTGGGAGGAGGGCTTGATTTCCGGGGCCCACCAGTGGGTGGGGAGGATGGAGAGCTCCGTCTGTCCCATCCTGAGGTTGTCCTACAAGGGAAACAAAGGGCAGAGGCTGTCCGGTAGAGTAGAAATAGCATGGCCGGGTGGGACCCCAGCTCCCCCACCTACTGGTTTTCAGCCACCCTTCATCTGGAAAACGTGGGTGATGCTGTGAAAATAATGGCATAAGGAGGATCAAGTGTCTCGCGTGGGGCGTGAAACACGGCAGGTGCTGAGCCAATATCCATCCTCTTTAAGGAACATGCAGTCTGGTTGGGGACCCTCAGAATGTACACCCATGGGGCCCACAGGTCGGGCTTCTGCGTGTCAGCTGACATTCAGCTCTGGAGGGCTCAGAGCTACTTCAGTAGGAGTCACGCTTTCCCCCGACGTGCGCGCGTATGCGCGCGCGCTGCGCGCGCGCGCGCGCGCGCACACACACACACACACACACACACACACACACACACACACACACACACGGTTTTAATAGTCACCTGATCAAGCTAGAGGCAGGAATGCAGCCTTGCTTGTATCCCAGGATTTCAGGTTACCGTGCAGGTGATTTGCCAGTAGCCATCTCTGGACAGGGCAGCAGAGCCATGACTCTGTGCCCTGCACCCCCTTTCCAGCGTCATCAGGATGGGGAACAGAGGCCAGGGCCCCAGGATTATTCCTGGCTGGTCTGTCCTGTAGGGCAGCTCCAGGAGCAGGAGGAGGACCCCTACTCTCCTGAAAACGTGGGCCTCCATCTCTGACCTAGGCCACCTTCCTCTCTTCTGACCCCCCAGAGGTAGTCTACTGCCCAGTGCACTGGCTTTGGACCTGCCCACTTCTCTCCATGTCCTCAGCACCAGCACTGTCACCAGCCTCCCTGTCTGAGCTTTGCTCCTGCTTCTGTCCTGCATCAAGAGGCTGTCTTCCCACACTGAGGTCTGCTCATGCTGGCTCCTGCCTCCCCTCACTCTGGGCTGGCCAGGGGCTGTGCGTGGTCTAGCCTGGCTTTGCTGCAGGCCACCCCCACCCTGCCTTTAGGACGTCACAGCAGAGAAATTGAGCTTGCCTCCCCCTGCCCTCCCCGACTCCTTTGTTGCTCTCAGATTGGTTACAGGCCACAGAGCCACTGGGAGAGGGACTGGGGGAAGCCGATGAGAGGATGGAGGTAGTTCTGGAGATACCTCTCTGAAAGAAATCAGGTGCGGTCTAAGGAAGTGCTGAACCAGGCACTGTAGCATTCACATTGGGTCTGCCGTGCTTCCTGGAGACTCAAGCCCTGACACAGCAAAGTCCGGCCGTGATTGTTCTGATTGCATGAGGACCCGCTTGAATGGGTGTTTGCTCAAGCCCATCACCGGTGGCGGGGAGCTGGGCAGGCAAGCAGCTGGCCAGCATTTCTGAGATGAAGGTGAATCACTGAGAACATGATAGGATTTACAGAAATTGGTTTGACACAAATTTTCAGGAATCCATCTGGGCTCCATGAGAGGTAGAGCTATTCCCTTTTCTAGATTCCTGGGAAGCTTATGTTCTGGGGGAACTGGGTGTATTTGCTGCCAAAAGGGGCTTTATTTTTAGCCAAATGTGAGAAAGGGAAGGGGGGGCGCAGGGGTGGGGGCTGAGGTCCCCTTGGTGGGGATGCGGTGGAAGGAGTGGTGAAGGGGGTGGCGCTCAGGGCTGGGGTCGGGATTGGCCTCAATGGCCCGTTACCTTTTTACTTTTGGGAAAGACGTTCCCTTCTGCGAGCTCCTACGTGGGCTGGGATGTGATGGTGCGGCCCCCAGTGGGTCTTCCCGTCTCCTCCCCCACCCCGTGCGCGAAGCTGAATACCGAAGCAGCCAACCATCACGCGTTCTAAATTTACAGGGTGCTTGTCCTTCACTCGTTGCTCAAAAGTGAAGCTGCCTGTGATGAGCGGAATGCCAAAGCTGGTATGGAGCACGGCAGCCGCCAGCCCTGCGGCCCCACCTGCTCGCCTGTGCCTCCCTCCTCCGCGCGCGGCAGCCTCCTCGCCCACCCCACCGGCCCCTTAGCAGGGCGGTGAGCAGGCAGCAGAAGCCCCTTCCCCTAGATGCAAGCGCGGTCTTAGAAACAGGGTCTGGGGTCTTGGAAAGACAGTGGTGCTTCTCTGTGCAGCACCTGCTGGGAAGGAGCATGCTGGTTCTTCCTTCCTCTCCGCAAGAGCCTGCCATGTCCTGCTCCCAACTCACCAACCCCCCTTGCTGCTTGGAATCTGCCCCTGATAATGGACCTCTTTTGAAATGCAAATGCCCTTGGAGGGGCTGCTCCCCAAGCTCAGACCCCAACCTCTGTGTCCCTTTGCCCTTTGCACACACCTCTCTAGGGTGCCCTGTGCTGTAATTACCTATCTGGGCATTATGCCCTGAGGGTTGTCTGAAGCCCCGGGGCCCACACAGGCCAGCACGGAATGATCATGTGAATGAGTGAGCCCCCGGACAGACCACCCACCATCCACCCTGGTCTCTCCTGCCCTGGCTTGCTGGGCTGGCTTGCCCCTTGGTGCTGAATTTCATGGGTAGGGGTTCCATCACAACCTTAAAATGAAATATTGGCAGCTCAGGCCCAGGTGAGCAAGTGCTATGTTCCAGGCTGAGGCACGAAGCTGGGGAAGGCAGCGTTGGTTCCCGCCCATAGACATTTCATGCTCTGATTCTGGGCTGGACCCGTCCACAGTGTTGGGAGGGTGAGTGCTGGGACTGTGTTTACAGAGAGCTGAGGGCTGGGGTGGCGACAGTGTGAGGGGTATGGGAGCTGACAGAGCGGTGGCTTGTCTCAGCCCTCGGTGACAGCAAGGGCTGCTGGCCTTCTCCAGGCACACGAACTAAGGGCAGAGAGCCAGAACCCGGGACCCCTGCCCCTTGCAGATGGAGGGCTGTGGACAGAACAACAGAGTGGGATTCGGCGAATGGGTCTAGGCAGGCTCTGTGGATGGGCCGTGGAATGCCCAGAGCCAAGAACCCATGGAACAGGGTTCCCTGGCTGGGTGTTGACCAGTCACCCTTGTCAGCCGCCTGGATAATCGGTTGTACGCGTCAGCTTCTCCCTAACTTTGGTTTTGACTTAAGGGTGTTCTGGTCACTTGGATTTTTTTTTTTTTTTTTTTTTTTAAGATTCTACTTATTTATCTCAGAGAGAAAGAGAGAGTAGAGGGCACAAACCGGGGGGAGGGGCAGAGGGAGAAGCAGATTCCCTGCTGAGCGGGGGAGCTCAACGCAGGACTCCCTCCCAGGGCCCTGAGGTCATGACCAGAGCCGGAGGCAGATGCCCAACCGACGGAGCCCCCCAGGGGCATCTGGTCACTTGGATTTTTATCTTTATTCTGGGATTCTCCTCGTTTGGCTTCCTGTCCTGAATCATATCAGGAACATTCCGCCACCCCGTGGCACGTTTCCTCCCCTGAAACACAGGTCTGAATCGGGTCATCGGTGCAGGTGCCTCACCCTAGCTTGGCCTCCTGGGTTCGCCAAGTGCCCTTTGTCACTGAAGTTTCTCTTGGGGGGTGGGTGGCAGACACTGCTGGCCTGTTTCTCCTCTCCATGGGGTGCACGCAAGGTCCTGGGCTCCCATGAAAACATCCCCTCCCCAGGCTTCGTTTAGGTTCCAACTAGCTCCCGTACAGCTAAGATGTTTAGAGCAGGTCTTTGCAAACCTGTCCTGTCAAGGGCCAGGTAGTCCGTCTTTTAGGGCCCGCAGGTCTCCATCGAGGCAACTGCACTCGGACGTGGGCATGAAATCCACACAGAACAGACATAAAGAACCAACATGGCTGAGTTCCAGCAACACTATTTGCAGAAACAGGTGGTGAGCTGGGTTTAGCACCCCATCTGTAGCTTGCCACCCTGTTCCAGAGTTTCCAGGGATGCCCGTCTCCTCCGCGTTGGGGATGAACTGTGTTCTGGCTCTCTGTCCCTTTCGCCCTCGTCCCTGCACTGGGAATGCCCCCGAGTGTTCACCAGCATCTCCTGTAGGGGGCGTCTGTAGGTCTAGTTCCCCGTCTTCCATGCGAGGTCCCTCCTCTTGCACAGACTTGGGCCCTCCACGGGGTCTGTGGCCGCTTACACCAAGCCCCACCTCCCTTTCTTGAGCCATCTTGGTGCCCACCGCCCTGTGCACTTGGGCATCGGCCAGCTCCCGCACCGGGCACCTCTCTGGGGCCAGCTGGCCCACCCCCACTCCCACTGGGCACCCCTGCGCCTCTCCTGTGAGCCAGGGAGCTGGTGTCCTGGCTGTTGAGAAGGGAGGTTCTAAGTGACAGTTCTTCCTGGGAGGCGGACCTTGCTTCCTGAATTTCAGGCTCAGGGCCACCTGGGGGCCAGGTGATGGGACAGGAAGGGGCAGACCCTTGTTGGGCTTTGCAGTGTCTTGTCAAAACAAAAAGAAAGTGGGCTTTTTTTCTTTCTTCCTTTAAGGCTTTTTATTTAGAAATAACTATAAACTCACAGGAAATTGAGGTATCAGTGCCTGAAATCCTGGGTGCACCCCGAAAGTGAGCTTTGCTGGCGAGAGTGTCCTTGGGGATTACGTGAGGTCTCAGACGAAGTAGGCCGGGGTTGGCACTGAGTGATGTGTTCACGCCCACCTGCCCCTGCTCACTGTGCTACCTGCGGGCAGTGAGTTAGGACACCTGCCTTCACCCTGCCAAGTACCTGTCGAGCACCTGCCCTGAGGCCCTGAGGCACGGGGCGGAG
The DNA here is from genome assembly GCF_024610735.1 of Ursus americanus. Taxonomy (NCBI): domain Eukaryota; kingdom Metazoa; phylum Chordata; class Mammalia; order Carnivora; family Ursidae; genus Ursus; species Ursus americanus. The sequence continues at coordinate 2,874,288 of NC_142149.1, forward strand.
GGCACCGTGGGCAGCAGAAGTCGACACCCTCCCCGTTCCACCACTGCCTATAAAAGAGCAGGTGGGAAGGAGAGGCACCGGGGATGTCACCCTGTCTGTAGGAGGGGACAGAGCCTGCGGCGGGAAGGTGTCAGTAGGACCTCACTCTGGAAATCTCTGGAGGAGAAGCCTTCCTCGCCCCTCCTGGCTCCTCGTGGCTGCCAGCAGCCCATGGGGCTCTGTGGCTTGTGGCTGCCTTGTCCCACCTCCTTCTTGTGCGTCTGTGTGTCCTCTCCTCCTCTTGTTAGGACATCGTCCTAGTGGAACGGATGCCCACCCTACTTCAACATGACCTCCTCTTAACTTACATCTTATTTGCAAAGACTCTACTTTTAAATAAGGTTGCATTCCCAGGTACCAGGGGTGAAGGCTTCATCGTATCTTTTTTTTTGTCTTTTTTTTTAAGTTGGGGGAGGACACAGTTCAACCCAAAGCAAACACTGAGCAGGTGGGGGGGGCAGGATTCCGTGTGCCCCTTGGCCGGGCTCCCCCGCCCCCCCGTCCCCGTGCCCCTCCCGGTCTCCGTGGAGCCCCTCCTGGCCCCGTTGAGCGAGGTGCTGCCTGAGGCAGGCTCGTGGAGAGGCAGTCACAGGCACACCCCTCTATTATTGTGGCTGCCAGCTCTCCAGGACCAACTGGGTTTACAAAAATAAAGTTGTATCATCTGCTGCATGTACCGCTTCCCCTAAAGCAGGTTATTAAGGGGAAGTGGGGAACATCGGAAGCAGATGGAGGAGCCCTAGATCTGCATAAGGTGCCATTTGCATGGCTTAGAAGCCTCTGGTGGCAGCAGCGTGTAGAAATACACATACGTAAGCCCTGGGTTGGGAAACAGAGGCACACTGATCCACCACGAAAATAGATGTGAGAGAGACGGAGCTGGGGGGAGGGCTTGGGCGGGAGAGGACCCAAGGCAGCTCTGGCGGCCCAGCAGCTCCGGCAGGCCCAGGTGCACAGCCGCCCTCTCCGTGGCATCCTGCCTTGTGCTGGGACTTCAGGGCTGCTGGGCTTCATGAATGCGCCGGCTGGATGGGTGTTTCCACAAGACCTGGCTTTTCTTCCCTCTCCCAGAAGGGCAGTTGCGGGGAAAAAAGAGAGAAGAAAAAGAAGGTCACGGTTGCCAGCAAGCTGGCTTGATGGTCCTGGCGGGAAGGAGGTGGTGTGAGCTCTCTGAGTCCCCAGGTGCAGATGGGGGACCAGGAAGAGGGGCAGACTCGTGACAGAGCTAACCAGCAGTGGGGGTGAGAGAAGACACGATCCTGCAGGGGGAGGGGAGGGCGGATTCAGGATGCACAAGATGGGGGGGTACTTGACCTTGGGATGGCCACTGGCGGTGGGGCGGGTAGGCGCCCCATGAATCTGCCAGCGGCCCTCCTGTGTCCGGTCCCCCTGCAGCCCCGAGCTTTGCCGGCTGCAGTGCCCCAGCGGGAGGGGCTGGGCGGGGGGGGGGGGGCAGTCACACGGAGGTGAGTCCCTATGTGCACAAAGCCCTCTTCAGTGAACAGGGCATGCTCGGTTCCCCTGGGGCAGCAGAGTCCGGAGGCAGTGTCCACTTCGTGTGCAGCTGCTGGGACCTGGTTTAGCCAGGACAGAACTGCCCCCACCTCCTCTCCCTCCCACCTCTGCTGCCTTGCCATTTGCGTCTCCCAGTGTCCTCTGCCATGACCATCCTGCACTCTCTGCAGGTCAGACGCTTATTTTGCGACCTGGTTTGGTAGTGGTGCTGGGAGCCACCTCTCGGCTGGGCCTCTAGGCCACTCTCCTGACATCGTGTGGTTAGTACCTGTCGATGAGGGCGATGGCGCCCGTGTAATTCCTGGGACTTCATCCCTAGGGAAGGTGACAGACATATGGATGACAGTCCTGGGGGTCCCCTTCCTTGGGGAGGGGAATCACTTGGCTCAATGACACGGTCCAGTATCGTGGACGGGGCTGGCCTCATCACCAGCCATGTGAGTGCTGCCCACTGACCGAGGCGGCTGGCTGACCACTGTGACGATGCGCTCCCCTTCATGGTGCCGAGTTGTGGCTGAAGACACTGCCAGGGGCCTGCACTCCCTGGCTCCTGTGCTCCGAGGGCCATGCAACTGGCTCTTCCTGAGGGACTGTGGGTGGCAGTGATGCTTGTCACTTCTGGGCAAGGCGTTGAGTGTGTGGGGTGCAGCCCTCTGCCTGGTGGTGGCTGAAGGATTCCAGGAGCTACAAGAGGGCAGAGCCCTGGCCTGGAGGCAGCCATGGCTTCAGTTCCTGCATGGAGGCCAGCCTTCAAGTGTGGCCAGCCTTGATGGATGTGAGGTGTGAAGGCCGGAGTTTCAGCAGCTGGAGTGTCCTAATGAGTCCAGCCACTCTTCGGGCTTTTCTACCAGCTGCAGATCCGTGACATCCATCCTGAGTGGAGGACAGACCAGTGTTTTGCCAATTATCTCAAGAGATTGTGTCAAAAATCTAAGTAAAAATGAGTTTTCACCTCTTGATTTGAAATTTATACACTCAGGGTATATACTCAAGACAAGAAAAGAGATTCCTATTACAAAAATCCACGCTTAGAAAATCGATAATGATTGATGTGATAATGCACTTCCACAGAAGCCCAGCCAAGTGCCTCTAGACACGGAGCTGCCGGCAAACATGAGACCCTCAGCTCGACTGACGCGTGTGTGATTGAAAGAACGGCAGAGGCGCAGGTGGCTCTGCCCCGTTGGCGTGGGAGCGCGTGCGGCAGAGCTCCACAGGGCAGAAGCGACACTGACGTTGCCAGGGCACGGCCCCCCGCAGGAAGCCGGGGAGTTACTGTCCTGGAAAGGAGGACAGCCGTCTCTCTCCCTTTCTGGTAAACTCATCTGGAACTTGGCGAATCCAGGTCAGCACAGGTTGAGAAACCCTGACTTACAGGGGCTCCTGGTAAGGTTGATTAGGCCCTTGCCATGCTTAGCCACCAGGAGAACATTCTTGAGGCGCCATGGCAGGAGCTTGTCCGACATAGAATGGCGGGCAGGAATCCTTGTTATCCGTGTCTGCGTAGGTCTCAGCACATGGTGCTGGACGGCATTCTGTGGGGGGCGCATCTCTGCTCAGGGCGCCAGGCAAACTGGGACTGCCCTCACAGTGGCTCCCTGGCAGGGGCGGTCACCTCCAGATGCGCCGCCGGCCCGTGTGGTCAAGTCTGTGTGCTGCCGGCGGCAGAGGTCTTGGACAGGCGGCCCGCACGCCGCTGGGGCTGGGAAGCGGCTTTCCCCACTAGAAGTGGACGTCTGGGGAGGGGGCTGTGGCTGCCCGTTTCTGGGATGTCGCCGCAGGGAAATCCAGGGTGGGCCTCCGTGCTGGCCTCGAGAGCGGAGGTGTTTGTTGCCGTCTGGGAAGCTGGGGCGCAGAGCTCGGGCGAGGGGAGGCCCCGCTAGCTGCACAGGAAGCCGGGTGCCTGCCTCATGCTGAGACCGGCTGTAAATCCTGGTTCTAGGGAAGTGGCTCCAAACCCAGTTTGTCTGCTTGAACACGGCTTTATGAGGTAATTTCTGTCAGACGTTTATCCAAACGGAGAGCAGAACCGATATATCAGCCCAGAACTCTCTGAGATCCTGAGTTCCCCTCCCTGGAAAGGGGGTGGAAGGACCCTGATCATGGGATGGGGGTCTAGAGATCATTCAGTCCAGCTCCCTGGTTTTAATGATCGGGAAACTGAGGCCCAGAAGGGAAAAGCATCAGGGGAGTCACGAGAGCAGGTCTCAAGTCCCAGCCTTTCGTCCCCCAGGACAGTGTATTCTGTGCCCGAGGGGTACAGCCCTGCGACCCCTTAGGTGTGCCTGGCCGAGGCTGGGAGGGGAGGGGAGACAGGCTGTGGAGACCGTGGGAGCTAGGCTGTCCAGCTGCTGGACTTCCGTTCCTTCCCAGATGAAGGGCACTCAGCAAGCCCCGTGGGTTCGGACGACCTGGCTTGGATCACTTCTGCGTTTCATCAGTTGTGTTTCATCCGCGTGCTCTCAGGCTTTCTCGCCCTGCTGGTGGGCAGCTGTCCCCTCCCTGGTCGTGCTCCCAGCATTTGGGCCTCGGCCCAGCACTCAGCGACTCCCAGTCGAATGAGTGAGTGCATTCCTTGGTCACACCTCTGATCAGCTCTTGAGGGCACCGGACTTTGGAGAGACAGAGTCAGTGATGAGGACTTTGGTCTTTTGACCAAAATGTGATGGACTAAGTGTGACCATCCCCCAGTTCATATGCTGAAGTGGTAAACCCAAGGTGATGGGGCTAGTGTCCTTATGAAAGGGACCCCAGAGAGCTCCCTCACCCCTCTGCCCCATGAGGATACAGCGAGAACAGGGCCGTCAGTGAGCTCGGGCTGAGCCGGTGCCGGATCTCGGACTCCCAGCCCCCGCCACTGTGAGAAATCAGGGTGTGGTGTTTATAAGCCCCCAGCCGATGTGCTAGGGCGCTAGGACAGGGGATGTGAGAAGAGGCAAGGGCACACTGGGGCCAACATCTGGGGACATCTCTGAGAGCACAGAATGGCCTTTCCTTCCTCCCAGCCCACTTCTAGCCATCTGAACACGTGGAACCCCAGCGGGGTCTGGTGGTGCCTCGCGAGGCCTCCTGTCATGCTCGAACACATTTAAACTTTTAAAAAATTGTGATAAAATACACAAATTTACTTTCTCCACCATTTCTAATGCACAGTTCAGTGGACTGAAGCACATTTGCATTGTTGTGTGACCATCACCACCAGAATGTTGTCATCATCCCAAACTGAAACTCTGTTGCCATTAAACACCAATTCCGCATCCCCTCCCCCAGCCCCTAGCACCCTCCCCAATCCTGCTTCCCGTCCCTGTGCATCTGACGGCTCTAAGGGCCTCACATAAGTGGACTCCTGCAGTAAGTGTCCTTTTGTGCCCGGCTGACGTCACTCAGTGTCATGTCCTCGAGGTCCGTACGTGTTGTGGCAGGTGTCAGAACTTTCTGTTTGGGACTAAGTACTGTCCCGTTGTATGGCTGGACCACATTCTGCGGATCTGTTCACCTGTCGACGGACATACCGATGCTCCCTTCTCTTGGCTACTGTGAGTAATGCTGTGATGAACATGGTATGTAAATGTCTCGAGGTCCTTCTTGGTGATTTTGGATCTGTCCCCAACAGTGGAATTGCCGGATAAAACATGTAAACTTTTTATTACAATCTGTTACTTCCGTGTCTGGAAATCGGTTACTGCAGGATGTGGGAGACACAAAGATAGGACGCTGCTCTGCCCCCAATCCCATGGCCCCAGAGGGATGAAGCCCCTGCCCCCACATCTCTCTCCTTGGTCACCTCCAACATCTGCATCTGGGTTCCATCTCTGTCCCCGAGATGCACGCAGATAGAAGTCTCCTGGTGATGACGTCCCAGCTTCCCCGAGTGGAGGGGTTCGAAGGACACAGTCTCACCGTGAACAAGGGAGAGGAGGTAGCCTTGCTCCTTCCTGCTCTTCACAGCACCCCCCCGCCCCCCGTCACTGGTCAAATATTTGCTGAGCGCTTTCTACCAGTCACTCTTCTGGGTGGTGTGGGGACGCAGAAATGTGTTACAGACAGTTCTTGGCCTCAAGCAGCTCAGCGTTTAACGAGAGATAACAGGAGTGCCCAGAAAGTAATGCTGGGGGGACGCGGGCAGGGGCTGGGATGCACCGAGGGGAGCCGGGGAGCTGCCATGTCACATGGCTTCTGGGAGCAGGTGGGATCTGGATGTGTGAGCAGGGCTGTCAGAGGGCCTTCTCAAGACTGAGGGAGCTGTCACTCAAGAGACTTTATATAGTGTGTGTCCTCTTTTGGATAAACACCAACCGATGGTTCGCTCCTTTACCGTAGGTGAGTTCCAGCATCCCCGAGGTGAACCCCAGGACCTCTCGGAAGGATGGTGGAGTGCGTGCACGCACAATCATACGTGTGTGTGTGTGTGCGCACGGATGTGTGTCGGGTGGGAAGACTTTACTTCAAGATGACAGAAGATCTCTTAAGACACCAAAATGTATCCTGAAAATAGTTGGAGGGAACAGGTGGATAAGAGGTAACTTGCGCTGGTCTCCGCCAGCGTGGGCTTACTGTAACAAGAGTCCCCTAGATGGGGCGGCTTCAGCAGCAAACTCTGACTTCGCGCGGTGCTGGGAAGGTCAGGGTCGAGGTGCCTGCAGATTCAGTGCCTGGTGATGGCCCTCGGCCTGGCTGGCAGCCTTCTTGCTGTGTCCTCCCGGGCCGAGAGACACCATCTCTTCTTGTCGGTCACTCACCCCATCATGCAGGCTCCCCCTCAGGACCCAGTCAGCCCCCGAAGGCCCCAGCTGCAAGTACTTGTGAATCTGGGGGGACGCACACATTCAGTTCGTAGCAGGTGGCCCCACAGGGCTTCTCGCCCCGATGTCAGCACACGGAGTCAGGAACCCGTAGCTAGGAGGAGCGCCTCTGAGGAGGGAGAGAGCCTTTCCACTCTTGGATGCGGGGCACAGCTGCGGTCAGAACAGTTTCCGGAACAGGCATCGGGAGCGTGGAGAGGAGCCTGAGGGCCTCCAAACGCCGTTGCCAGCGTCAGAGGCCCACGCACGTTTTAGGTGCATTTCATGCGTCCACGTTCTGTTTCTGGGGCCGGCCTCCTCTGTGTCCTGGGCTGACCTCGCCCGCCTCCCTGTGGCCGAGGTCGGGGCTCCGGCAGTGGGGAGAGAAACAGGAGGGCTTCCTGCCCTGGTCCTGGCGCGGCCACTTCCCGAGAACGCTCAGACGTCGACTTCACCGTAAAGGGGGTTTGTCTGGCTGTACAATTAAAGCTTACACTGTATTGGACTTTTAATGACTGGAAATCGTTTACTTATTTGTATTAGCGGAAAAGTAAATTGAGGAATCAGAGATATGGGGTCCCAGTGGGTGTGTGTGGAAGTACTCATTGTTCAAGGTGTTCTTTGTCTAGTGGTTCTGCTGGTGTGCGATGAATTATAAAACGGAGAGTGCCCGCGTACTCTGTAATCGCACTGCAGGAAATAACGGAGCACGGGAGTTGCTAAAGACGCCCCGAGCGAGAGCGCTTGTGTCTGCGGGAGGAGTGGCGGTCCTGCGACGGCTGTGTGCCCCCGAGCTGGAGGGGACTTAAACAGCTGCATGAACCGTGCTGTCGCTGAGAATGACAAATACTCTGGTTATATATTTACATTGGATCATCTTTTGAAATAATATCACATTACAGCCATGTCATGGGAAACGGATTCCCAGCAATTGCGAATGCAGGTCGGTGGCGGGAGAACTGGGGACCCCTCTGCTCTGAGGGGCTGCTGTGGTCTACACGCCCAGAGCTGAGGTGCCAAGGGCAGTAAGGCAGGTCTGCCAGGAGAGGAAGAAGCATGGAGGAGGATGCCAGCCATCCCCCAGGAACCTCTGCACTGGCCCTCCCTGGGGGAGAGTGTGGGTGGCGATGCCTGGTCTAGTTGGCGGTTTCCTGGGTGTGGGACCCTGGCCCAGCCTCGTGGCCTCTGGTGGCTTTCCCGTTTGCTAACGGAGGGAGCTAGGGGGTCTCCGGGCATGGTTCAGCTCCGGGGATCTTGGGTTCTGGGCGGAAGGGCTGAGCTGAGCTGCTTGTCCACCATTTGGAGACTTGTCCCTTTGAGCTCCACGCCGGACAGCTGCCCTGTGATGCTGTGCTGTTATTTCAGCCAACGCTGGCCCCGGGCTCACTGCTTTCCTGCAGGGCCAGGGGGAAGGCCCTGAGCATGTGTGTGCACCTGTGCATGCGTGTGTGCACCTGTGGCTGTGCACACGTGTGTGTGGCTGTGCACACGTGTGTGTGTATGTGTGAGCGTGTGTGCCCACACCAACGGGTGCAGAAAAGTCTGGGTGAGCAGCAGGTCCCTGGCTGTACCGCATTTGAGGGGACAAGCTGTGTGTTTTTTGAGTGCCGCCCTCTCTGTGTCCAGAGACTGCCCAGATGACACGGAGGCTCTGACCATGGGGACAGGGCCAGTGTCCTCCCTCTGCCACATGCAGAGCCACACGGGGCCTGGTGCTCAGAAGGGCTCACGCTTGATTTATAGCTCTGCCATCGCCATGTTGAAATTTCATGTTCAAATTCACTTTGTTCTGGGACCAAATCATGTGGCCAGTCCTGGGGGACGCTGTCCAGTATAGTGGAAATCCCATCTGGAAGAGGCCCCGTGGCACTCCGCGATAGCTGTGGAGGGGAGCCCCCCCTCGTCCCACCCTCATGCCTGGCCAGCCGAGGCCCGGTGGCGGGTGCGGGCCTCTCTGTGGCATGGTGCCGGCTGTCCCCAGGCCCAGGTGCCGGGCTCAAGTGGCAGAGGACGTCAATCACTCTCAGGCCTGCGTCCCTGTGCTTGAGGCAGGGCTGGAGGAAGCTGGCTGCTGGCTGGCATCTGGGGAGGCGAGGGCAATGCAGAGAGGGTCTTAGTTGGTGTTCCTGGCTCTTGCTTTGCGCACTGGCGGGGGGGCTGCAGTTCTGTTTGCTCTGGCCTGAGGCTGCTCCCTATCTCAGCCCAACACGCTCCTCTTCACCCCCAGTGCTATCCCGGAGGCAGGAGGCCTTGGCAGCCGATCTGCTCCCCCCCAGTGTCTGGCTGGTGGGGACTGGCCTCTGTGGCCGTGCTCACTGAGCCTGCCCAGAGCAGAGCCTCGTTATCATGCTTGTTGACACACCACCCAGTGAGCCCCCGGCCTGGGGGGACGAGGTGAGTCCGAAGGCTGGGGAGGGGCAGGCCCTGACTCGGGGCGGCCCTCCCATGGGCCTGCATGGCCTTGGACGACTCCCCAGTGTTGGGCTCATCTTCCTCGATTGCACAGGAGACTCGTCTTCTTTTATTAAAACAAAAGATTTTATTTATTTACTTGAGAGAGAGAGAGAGCACAAGCAGGGGTCAGAATGAGAAGGAGAAGCAGGCTCCCCGCTGAGCAGGGGTCCAGTGTGGAACTCGATTCCAGGACCCTGGGATCATGACCTGAGCCGAAGGCAGACGCTTCACCAACTGAGCCCCCCAGGTGGCCCCACAGGAGCGTCTTCTAAGTGGCCCCACAGGAGCGTCTTCTGATATGCCTTGTGCACCACTGCAGTTCAGGGCCCCTGAGACCACCCGCAGCCTCCCTCGTTCGCTAGGACTCCGAGCTTAGCAAAGCCACACACTCTCGTGAGGACAGGCCATACAGCAAAAGGACACAGATGGAAATCAGCAGAGGGAGGAGGCACATGGGGCCGGGTCCCGAGAGACCAGGCGTGAGCCTCCGGGCGTCCTCTCCCAGTGCAGCTGTGTGGACAGGGCTCAGCTCTCCCAGAACGACGCGAGAACGCGCACAGCGTTGCCAACCAGGGACGCGCGCCGGAGCCTGGACGCCGCGTCTTCACTGGGTCTCCATCAGCACTGACCGCCCCGTGGCTGACCTCAGTGTGCAGCCCCCCTGAGTCGGGCAGATACCACGCAGGGCCCCAGGTCAACGAAGACGCTCTGCTCACACAGGACCTTCCAAGCGCTCAGAGGGGACCTCCCGGGAGCCAGGACCAAGGGCTGAGCCTTATTTTTTGACAAGGCTCATGCTGTGCTGCACGAGCTCCAGTGTGATTCCGACAGTGTAGACAGGAGAGGTAAAAGGGAAGCTGATCCAGAGGAGAGAGGGCTGCCCCATGCTTAGCACGGGGTAGGGGGTGGTGTGTGCAGGGGAGCAGCTGGATGCAGGAGAAGGGGCTGAGCCCCAGGGCATGGGCCCCTCTCCATCCCTTCCATTCTGTGAGGGGCTCTGTTCCCTGGGCCTGACTCTGGGCTGGCTGGGCTGTGGAGTTGGGCCTATGATGGAGTAATGTGTAGGTTTCAGAAACTTCTGGATGTGCCTTTTCTTTTTTTTTTTTTTGAAGATTTTATTTATTTTTTTGACACAGAGAGACAGCCAGCGAGAGAGGGAACACAAGCAGGGGGAGTGGGAGAGGGAGAAGCAGGCTCCTAGCGGAGGAGCCTGATGTGGGGCTCGATCCCAGAATGCCGGGATCATGCCCTGAGCCGAAGGCAGACGCTTAATGACTGCGCCCCCAGGCGCCCCAAGGATGTGCCTTTTCTTGACCATCACCTGGCTCGCCTCTCCTGCTCTGCTTTCCCCTTCTGGCCGTCTGTGCCCTGACACCTGCCTGCGAGCATGGCAGGAGGCCTCCATTCAGGGAGAGAGCCTTGGGGCAGCAGTGGGGAGCCTGGGCTCCCAGGGACAGCCCCATCTGCCCAGAGGGCTCTCTGCCCTTCAGAAAAGGAGTGGAGTAGAAGTGGCCTTCGTTCCTTCCTTTTTCATGCCAAGTTCAAAGCTCAGCCTCCCCCCCACTCCCGAGCGTCTGGGTTAGGAAGATCTGTTTTAGGGTCTGGTGCCTTTGGGGGACCTGCCAGCACTGGGCCTTCTCTGGCTCTTCCCGGCATGGCACCCTGCAAACGCCCCTCCCGAGGCCAGCTCCCTCCTCCCAAGTGTGTCTGCTCTTTGCCCTGGCAGCCGTGACCCCCACTTCATTCCATTTGTGCCATCTCTACCCTGCGACGATGGGAAAATAATTTTCCAAATTGTTTCTCTTGAAAGCAGGGAACCGGGAGCATGGCTCACTGGGCCTGGCGCCAGCCGCATGGCTACTCTGTGCTTTGTGCTTTCCCAACCCTCTCCTGTCGTTTGCTCATTGAATCCTTGTGGCAGTTCTTGGGAGGGGAGGCAGGGCAGGCCGTGTCACCCGCAACTACAGTGATGGGGAGACCGAGGCCTGGTTCATTCTTTCAGGTCATCCTTCCAGGGGCTTGTCCTCTGAGCCCTGCCCTTCTGCCGCTGGGGGAAATGGTGAACACGAAGCCAACTCACCCACAAACCGCCGGGCCCAAGCCCTGCTGGCCTCCGGGGACCCTTCTGGTGCGTTTCCTTGGCCAGGTGTGAGCTGCACAGATGGGCCTCTGTCTGGAGGAAGGGGGACCACGGCCCAGCCAGCCTGGGGGCTTTGGGCAGGCGCCCCCCCTTTCCATGGCCTCTCCTGTCTCACACACAGCCTCACCTCTACGTTCTCTAGCTGCTGTAAGAGATTTTATATAGGCAGTCGGTGTACTTGAATGCATGATAGATCACTTTCATTGCTTTGCCTCGTGATTAATTTCCCGTAATAGTCCTCTCTAACGCCAAGGCGAGAAGAGGAGAGAGAGAAAAAACCTACATGATCCACTTTGTGCTCGGAGTATAAATGAATTAGATTTAATTTCTGTTTAATTGTTTCCATAGCTCAACCTCTGCTGGCTTCACAGGGTAATTTATTTTGCAGTCTTGGGGAAAAGGAGGCGGGCGGGAGGGGGAAACAGAGGCCACAGCCGAGTGGGCTGCCCGTGGACGCTGTTTAATTACACCTGATAGCCTTATCTCCTTGTAATTATTGGAGGCTCCTTGGGTTTCCCAGCTGCCTCTCGTCTGCACCAGGGATCAATTCACGGCCAGACCTCGGGCCAGCTGCTCCCAGGACGGCCAGGGATGGGCAGGGAGCGTGGTGTCGAGTCAAGAACAGCAGAGACAGTTCGTGAGGTTGCCGGTGGGAAGGAAGGACGGACCCTGTCTTTAGAAGTGGAAATTTCCCGAGATCACGGTTATGTTAAGGAACCCGTGAGGTCCCCCAGCGCACGAATGCACTAACGCAGCGGGCTCTTGCCAGCGCTCCCTCCTCGGACCTGGAGCCGAGGGGGCTGTGGTCAGGAAGGTGAGGCGTCCTGCCCGTCTCCGGAAGGCAGTTGGTAGGTTTGTGTAGACGCTCCCTGTGAGTGGCTGCAGCAGTCCGCGAGGGCTTGCCAGCGACCAGGGCCTCCCGCGTCCACCCTTCCCTGTGTCTTCTGCCATTTATGGTGGCAAAATACAGGGGCCTAGAATCTACCACTTCAGCCAGTCTTAATGGTCTGCGTCAGGGGCACGGAGCGCATTCACACTGTTGCGCAGCCGCTACCCGTCTGTTTCCAGAACCCATTCGTCTTCCCAGACTGAGTCTGTCCCCGTTAACTAGCAGCCCCCGTGGCCCCTCCCCCAGACCCTGGCGCCCCCACTCTACTTCTTGCCGGTGGAGTTGGCGACTCTAGGGAGCCTCGGACACGTGGAATCAGATGGTGTTTGTCCTTCCAGGACAGGTGTATCCCACTAGGCGTCACATCCTCCAGGGTCATCCACGCCGGAGTGGGTGCCGGCGCTTTGCTTCTGTATAAGGCTGAGCAATGCTCCGTTGTGTGGGTGGTTCACATCTGGACCTGCCGTGGACACTGGTGGACCCTGGTGGACCCTGGTTGTTCTAGTGGGTTTTCTGATAATGCATTTGTCTGGGGTCTGTGGTCCTTTGGGGGGGGGTCTAAGCTTCCCATCCAGGTTACCTGAGCCTCTCACCACCCTCCCCCACCCCACTGTGTTGTCTCTGCCTCCCAGGCCCCATCTCAGCAGGGAGCCAGGCCCGAGGGCCCTTGTGGTCCCCCTCTGTGGAGGGCTTTCGACTTCGGGGCTCACACAGAGCCATGGCTCTCCCCGGCACTGAAGGCCAGCAGCCGCTGTTCCTGGGCGTGAATATCCATGATGAGCTCTTCTGGAGCCTACAGCAGACCCATAAAGACAGGACAGTGCCTCCCTTTACAGGTGGGGAAATTGAGGTCAAGGGAGATGGGGGATCTGGTCACAGTCTCTCTGGATCCAAGAGCCCGTTGTGTTTCTGTCATCTGGAACCACCTGGGTGACATCAAGAAACCCACCATGCCCGGAAGCCTCTGTGTAGCCACGAGCACTGCTCAGTGACGCTCCGCTCACCGGTCTCCAGGCTTCTCGCTGGGGTGTGGCATGGACGGAGGCACGCTGGGTGTCCAGCCCAGCTCAGGGGTTCACGGTGGTGGCTGGGGGCAACAGCACGGCCTCACAGGGACTGGTCACTTCGATAACAGCTCACTGCCTCTGTGTTTTAAGTCCGTCGAGCAGAAACGTGTCTGACTTGCACCCCCAGGGACGGCCACACGGGAGGAGCTTAAGAAATGCCACAGACCAGACACCAGTGGAAGGTGTGGGTCCTGCTGCCTGTGGCTCAGTGGCATTTACGCCGAATGTGAAGGCATATGGGCAGGCTTGCTGTTTAGATCTGGCCACGTAGGCCCCATGCTTGCAGGGGCATTGGGCGAAGGAGAGTAGAAAGGGGAGGCCACGGGGGTGGGGGGAAGGCGGGCTTAGGTGCTCTGAGAAGCCGTCCCTCAGTTCCCAACGAGGACGGCCATGTCCCCTCCCTCATGAACCATTCCTCTCAAGTGCCCACTGCAGGGGGACTGTGCTCCGTGCACGGCCGTTTCTCTTCCGTGTCATTCCCACTATGTGTGCCCAGGGAGACAGCTCAAGGAGAAACCTCTCAGGCCGCACTCGAGGGGGCAGGACAGACACCCACAGGGAGGGGTGAGAGGCGCGCCCCTGTGCCCAAGAGTGGAGCTTTGGGGTGCCAGGGAAGGTGGGGGCTGTGGGGGGCGAGGACTTTGGGGAGGGGTGGTGTGGCTGGCGGGCCTGCTTCTCCTCAATTCAATGCCCGGCCCTTCTCGCTTTGTCTCTTAAACCCTGTGGGGATGGCAGTATTCCTGGCAATGGAAATAGTTCATTTTTCTTCATTTGTTGTGTTGAACGTTGGTTGTGTCCAGGGAACGCTGGCTGGCCAGAGCTTGCTCACTCTGTTGTCCCAGGAAATGTTCTTGGCTGTGGGCATACGGGACTTGGGCTCACAGCTGGTCCAGGGCACGAGACTCGGCTTTGGTCCTGGAGCGTGTGCCTCTGTGAAACCCGGGTGTCTGGAAGGAGCCACTGCAGTATGTGTGTGTGGCTAGCGACAGTGGCTTCCCGGTCTGTGAAGTGAGGAAATCCTAGAACCTCCTTGCTGGGCTGGTGTGGGGCCGGAAGGTGAGCGGTCGCCTGCGCTGTTGCTGAGTGTGCTGTCTGCGGGCTGGCCTGGGACCTCTCGGCTGTGAGTCTCGATGTCGCCTCTGATGGCTTGTGTTCCTGAGAAGGCTGGGGTGAGCGGGCCTCCAGGCTCCTGGATGTGGGGACTCGGGATGGTGAGCAGATCCCGGCGTGTTGGCCACGTTCCGACGGCCTCTGAGGGCTTCCTCGGCCTTCTTCAAGCTGGAGGCGGAGGAAACATGTCCTCGGCTGGTCAAGGGACTCCAGGGAAAGGAGGGCCCCTCCCCGTTGCTCTTCAGGAAGGACCAAAATACCAAAAATACCAGGGGAGGACCCTAATGGGTCTGGCTGCGGTCCCAGGCCCACCCACGGACCAATCATGGTGCCATATGGATTGGAGGGCTGTTTGGTTAAACAGAAGAAGCAGGGGTGACCTGGTTACCAGATGAAGAAGGGCAGTCACAGGAGACCAGCCCCGGAGGACCCCTGGAGCACGCACTGGGAAAGACACAGAAGAAAGCCCACAGGAGGAACAGCGGTGGACACTGGCCCCATGGAAGTTTGCCAAGTGGTGGGCTCGTGTGTGATGTGCTTTCTACGGAGGGAGCGCCTCTCTTCCCCGTAGACCGCAGAGAACACTGCAGCTCAGGGAAATCACGTGGCTCGTGTGGCCTGCCTGAGGTCACACAGCTGGTGTGCAGTTACTTGCTCTGGGCTGTGAACCTAAGACCCCACTCCTTGGCCACCCTGCTTGTGCGGTTTGGCTGAGACAACAGGGGCGTGGCCGTGGTGGCCTTTTGTCTGAGGGTCACGTGCATCCAGGTGTGTTCCTCCTGGATGGGGCAGTGCTGCCCACAGCCATGGCACACACTCCCCGACAGGTGAATTCCAGCTGGGGTCACATCCTCTGTCACTCCTTCCCTGCTCTGCCCCCATCTCACATGGGCAGAGCCGGGGCCTCCTGGGGGCCTCCCTGGGCAGGCCTCGCCCCCGGAGCCCTGGAGCAGTTCCTGTCCCATGACTGTCTTCCTCTGCAAGGCCAGGAGCCTCCCCGGCAGACATTGTCCCCAGATTGTCTTTGTGTGCCAGAACCTAACACAGGGTAGCTTGATACCTGAACGGGTAACATGTCACACTCGGTGTCAGCGCTCGACACACACACACACACACACACACACACACACACACACACACACGTGCTGTTTTATCTGTGGGCGTGGGACATCTGTGTGCCAGCGGACTCTTGCCCCTCCCCTTCCCCCAGGCATCCTCAGGGAAGGAGGCATCCCCGGCCCCAGGCTCCTTCACTCCCTCTGCCACCTGAGCAGGTGTTCTCTTCGACGCCGCACCCTGGCGTGGATGGCGGCAGTCCTGAGAGGAGCCTTTGCCTATTTGCAGGGGTGCAAGTGTTACCCAGGGTAGGGAGTGGTGAGAGGCAGCCACAGATGCCACGGGGTTTGGAGAAGGGGCTGAATCTCTGGGCTCCTCATCCACGCGCCCCATCTAGACTTGGCCTTCCTCTGTCTCTCCCTCTCCTCGAGGAGCCGCTGCCCAGGGGCCCGCTCCGACCTGGGGGGAGGTAGAGGGAGGCCTGCCTCCGCCCTGGGACTCGGGTGCCCTACCTAAAGTCCTGGCCGCTGTCCCCTCCCCTGCGCCGGGCCAGCCTGGTGATTGCCAAGAGGAAGAAGCTCAGTGACAGATGGCAGGGAAACGTCCCCGCTCTCGTCCCCTCCATGAATCACGGGCCCCGTTGAAGACGCGCGGCGGCTCGAGGTGAGCGCAGGCACGCCCACTCCGCTGTTACACTGCCCCTCGGAGACGGGCTCCCGGCCTGCTCATCACTTGCTTAATCACAGCCCCAACTTTGCGCGGGGAATGCTAATTGACGCTTTGATGGAGGGGCTGCGCATATTCCGTGTCCTTCTCCTGTGGCCCCAAATGCCAAGGTCGCGGGATTTGGCGGGGCTGATGGTGCATAGAAGTGAGCATAGATGGAGGGGTGGCGGGCTGCCAGCAGCGTCCACGTGCCTTACCCCTGCCACGTGTGCTGCATGCATGCCAGACCGGGGTGGGCAGGTGGGCACAGTCGAGAGTGAGGGCCGGGGCTTGGCAGGCTGGGGCACCCGGGTTTGGAGCTGAGCCGTCCGGGAGCCAGTGGGGAGGATCTCCTGACTGTCCATGGGATGGCCGTGGTCATCCTGCCTGTGGGAAGGGCTTGGTGGCTTTTCCGTGTAACTCCGTCCACACCAGGCAATTCTGCCGTCCACACCAGGCAATTCTGCTGATCTATGCACCGTTGGAGACTTGGCTGGCTGGCTGGTGGCAGGGCCGACTTCCGGCTGTCCCCTGAGCTGTGCCAGGCCGCTCTAGCCACCACTCGGGGACAGCAGGTAATTCTATGGATGCTCCTTGCGCAGACTTCTGTTTTTCTCCCATTATAAAAGGAGTATATGCCTGGTAGAAGATATCTGGCCGTGGCTCCTGTTTTCGGGCTTTCCTGTCCCAGGTAGGATGGGAAGTATTTTGCTGATCACCTCGTGCAGTGCACCTCCTGACAGTGGAACAACTGAGGCTCAGGGAGGGATGGAGAGGCCAGCCGGGGGTCCCTGGGCCAGTGGAAGACCTTCTGGGGCTTGCCTCCTGCTTCTGCCTGGGACCTTCCTCACACTGCCTGGAGCCTCCCACCCCCAGGCCCTAACCTTGGATTCTGGCTCGAGTGTTCCTGCAGGGCCTGGAGCGATGAACCGGGGGACCGGGCCAGCCCCTGGGTGGTGTGGATGAGCCCCATCAGGCCTCTTGGTGGCGAGATGCCCATCCTGTCCAGGGCACCCCTTACTAGAAGGGAAGCTAGAAGGTAGGTGGGGCGGGGAGCCAGGGTTGCAATGAACAGCCTCATAATCTGTGTGTGGCCCTTCGGGGTCCACAGGGGCCTGGGGCTAGGCAGGGGGTTAGCAGGAAGGGCTAGGAGGGCCTTCCTCGTGTCCTGTGTGGGCTGCCCACGCTGAAACCAGAGGGGCCTGGCCCTGTCCTCCCCTACACCACTCTATCGACATCCTCTGTCCTTGTTCTGTGTCTGGCTTCTGCAGGACCCGTTGCCCCTCTCCCCAGAGGTGACCTCTGCAGCTTTGTGGCATGGAGGTCTAGCCTCCCCCGAGAATCAGCCAGGTGCCTGCTTCCCAGGATTCTGGAGAGGTCAGTCTGGGGAGGGCCCAGGCAAGGGTGGCTATCAGAGCACCCCAGTGTTCCAGGGACCGTGGGCTGAGGGGGTGTGCCCGGAGGCTGCTGCTGAAGGTTGAAATCTGGGATGCCCAGGGAAAGTTAAGGATTCCAGCATGTTGCTCTCAGGGTGGGGATTGCTAAAAGACGCTGCCACTGCCCGTCCCCTCCCGCTGCTGCTGCCATGGGCCTACCACTGTAGGCCTCCTGGAGGATGGGCCAGGCCGGGACAGGGGGGCCTGCCTCCACGCCAGCACAGTCATTAAAACCCCAGTCAGCTTCGGTGGATCCAGAACAGTGCCGGGAGGCCTGTGGAGCACTGCTGCAGGTTACTGCAGAGAGGGGCAGGGAACAGAGGGCAGGAGGGAGCTGAGGAGAATAACAAAAAGGGAGCCCTGGAGGGCTGGAAGGGCAGAGCCACCCCTCCCAGCCAGAGACAGAGCCAGCCCCCTCCCAGCCAGAGACAGAGCCAGCCCCCTCCCAACCAGAGACAGAGCCCCCCTCCCAACCAGAGATAGAGCAGCCTTCTCCCAACCAGAGACAGAGCCAATCACTCCCATCCCAAAGGACCAAAGGGAAAGCAGGCAGAGGAGGTCTGGGGCCCTGCTCAGCAGCTCAGGATGCCCCAAGTTGGAAACTTCCAGTAAGAGATGTGACAGGCCAGTGGCACTGACACAGTGGGGATGTTCCCCATCTGTCCCAGCCTGGTGATCACCCCACCGAGGGTCCCTTTCACCCTAAATCCATTTTGACTACGGGGGTGGACTGTACAACCAAGGGCTGGCTAGCAGGACTGTCCCTTTCTGACCCCAACTGGAGGCTGAGGATGGATGGGCTGATGGCAACTCTCCCACCATCTTGGGGAGCATGACATGCCAGGTGAGGACTGCCAGGCCAGAGCCCCATCGTGGTGGCTCCAAGGAGTGGCCAAAAGTCAATGTCCACCAGCATCAGAAGTATGGAACCCAGGCCACTCAGGCCTGTGCTGTGGGGAGGGGACCCCAAGATGAGCTGGGGCAGCTGCCACTTCCCATCTGAAACTCCAGAGCATGACAGGCAGTGTGGGAGTGTGTCAGAGCTCTGACAAGGGGGGCCGGAAAGGTCCTGGGTTGGTCCCCCTGGCTTGTGTTCTTTGGGGCAACACCTTGAGAAAGAGGGTCTGTTTGGAGTAGGAGAATAATGGGTGGATCTGACGGGGCTCGCTGGTCTGAAATAAGAAATGAGGTCATGGAAGCAACAATGTCCGACTCTAAACAAGAAGGGACAGGGGCGCCTGGGTAGCGCAGTCGTTAAGCATCTGCCTTTGGCTCAGGGTGTGACCCCGGCGTTCTGGGATCGAGCCCCACATCAGGCTCCTCCGCTGGGAACCTGCGTCTACCTCTCCCACTCTCCCTGCTTGTGTTCCCTCTCTTGCTGGCTGTCTCTCTGTCAAATAAATAAATAAAATCTTAAAAAAAAAAAAAAAAGGGACAAGAAGCGGGTGGTGTAGAGAGGTCACCTCCAGAGGCCACAGGCTGCCCCCTGGTCACCTCCCCCTGGCTCTGCGAGCTTGGATATTGAAGCCTGGGCTCCACTCTGGCCCCCATCCTGCCAGCCAGGAGCTCAGGCCCAGGCTCTTCTGCTCCCCCCCGCCCCAGTGCCCAGCAGACAGCAGCCACCCAGGGAAGCTGGCACCTGGATTGGTTTCTTGACTATCTTAGGCAACTGCTTGACAGCCAGTGATAGCCCAGAATGCCAGTCAGGCTCAGCCTTCACTGCAGGCCTCCTGTGAGGATGTGGCCGGTGGAAAAGTCTAGAGACTTCAGACCCTGTGCATCCCAGGCCCTGGGGAAGGGGTCAGCCCCGCAGCTGGGCAGCATGGATGGTCATTTTGGGGAATGGCCGTCGTGCTTCTCTCCCCTCCCCTCCGGGTCCCTTACTCCTCTGTGACCCGATACTCTCATTCTGCCAAGGTTCACTGAGCTGACAGATGGGACCCCCCATCCCTGCCCCAGCTGCCCAACCTGTGACAAGTAGGATGGGGTGAGGGGCAGGGTCCAGCTCAATGCCTCCATCCTCAGCATTGCCTTTCTCTTACTATCCGGAGCGCAGATCTTTGGTTACTGGCTGTGATGCTCTGTGGGCGCTGCTGGGACATGAGGTTGACTGGCCCCCAGCTTGGGAAGTTTGACAACACTTGGAGCCCAAGGATGGGCCAGGATGTGGAGGTCACCCAAGCCAGTTTCCTGCTCAGTGGGCACCTGTTTCCCAGCCCCCCATGACAGATGGCCACGCGGCGGTTCCTAGCATGTTCCCATGATTCGTGATTGAGTGGCCACAGGGAGCCAAGTGACAATGGAGAGTCCGTGCCTTCTCCACATCTTCAGAAGGGTCCTACAGTACAGCCAGGCAGGAAGCTGGCACCGTGGGTCCCTCCCACTGCGACCCTCCTCCCGCAGCTCCCTCCTGTTCCCGCTCTGGTCAGGTGGAGCACAGCTTCCACGCAGAGACACTGTGGTCAGCCACCAAGGGTCTGCCGGAACTTAGTGTCATTCCCTCGTTCCTTGCCTCAGTTTCTTTCTTCCTCAGACACCTGCTTCATGCATAGCCTGGGAATGTTAGAACGTCTGCCATATGCGTTCATGAGTGTGGTGGGGATGAGAGTGGGGGAGGGGGACTCAGTCTCTCAGGAGCCCTGTGACCCGGCAGCCAGGGTCGGGCTGGTGTGCACGCAGACAGTAAGGGCAAGGGGACATGCGGGGCGTGGGCAGGATCTTCGGCAGACCCTCAGATGCAGTGACGATGACCTGATGGCTGGTGGCTGATGATGACGCAGACACTCGGGTGGTGCCTGCGTGTCCTCCCCCGCCGACTGCCCCTCTGGGACACCTTTGGGATGGCTCTCGCCATGTAGAAAGGGACCTCTGTCTGCCTTCGTCTCCCATGCCTGGGCTGCGGCTGCTTCACCTTGCTGGGGCTTGGCCTGTTCTTTTGGCATGTCCCCAAGAACTGTCTCGTGTGGCACATGGCCCGCCTCGAAACCAGGGAACGAATGCATCCAGTCCAACGAACGGAATCAGCCTAAGCCTGTCCCCACAGGGTGTGCACGCTGACATATGCTGTGGGTGTCTATCTGTGGCTGGCGGCGTGGCCCGAATCCCTAGAGCCTGCGAGCGTGACTCTCCGTGGCAGGGACACACGGTGCCGGTGTGGCTAAGGGAGGGATCTGGAGGTGGGGAGAGCATCCTCGCTGTTCAGGCGGCCTGAGATACAATCACGAGTGTCCTCCTGAGAGGAGGCAGGGGTAGATGTGATGCAGATAGACCAGGAGGCTGCGTGATGGCAGGGGCAGGGCTGGGGGGCAGTGGCCGTGAGCCCAAGAGCGCCGGGGCCGCCTGAAACGGGAGGAGGAGGGCAGCGTGGACTCTTCCCTGGAGCCTCCAGTGGATGCGAGTGTGGCCCCCCACACCTCGATTTCAGGCCCTGTGAAGCTCCTGGCCTCCCTCGTCCTGAGCCCCCCGGTCTGTGCTTGTGTGTGGCGGCCGCTCGCGCGGCGTCCTAGCGGAGTGCGCCTCGCCAGATGCAGGAATCCTCTCCGGTGGCCGCTCTCCGACTATGAATGAGTCTGTTACGGATGGTTTCCCCCGTTTCCCCTCTGCATGTTTTGAACGGGACCATGTCATGCTGTAAAAGCTTAAGTGACCCGGCAGTTAACACGTGCAGGCAGCCCCTGGTGGCGTGGCCACAGGTGAGGTCCAGGGCTGGGGGGCCTCCTGCAGGCCCCAGTCCTAGGAGCTCTGCCGGTGGAGGGTACTCAGGAGCTCCAGGTGAGGGGCCTGGCCAACCACTCACCTTTCCTGTTTCCTCAGCTGAAGCCAGGAAGGTGGGTAGGCAGTGAGGGGGGCCTGCTGGATCCCACCTCTGGATGAAGGGTTTTGTGTCTCTCTCCCACTCTGGGAGCTCCCTGCTGAGCCCTGTACACCTGCTGCGTCCCCTAAGGCGAGCACCTTCCTTCCAAGGTCCCCCATTCTGGTGGCTGGCTGTGAAGGAGTCTGTGGGAGCCAGGCAGAGGACGTCCTTCCTGCTGGTCTGCTCCCAGGATCGGACATCCCTGCTCCCTCTCCCCTGATTTTCCTGTGGATCCCTGCAAACACAGTGGGTCCCACATCTCCTCGGTCACAGGGCTGCAGGACGTGGAGGAAACTTGGAGTGGCACCGTCTGATGTGGCTGCCACGGCCCCACCAGGCTGCTGGGGCTGGAGATGTGGAGGGTTTAGGCTGCGAAGTGCTGCATGTGCACGGGACCCCGCAGACGGAGTGCAGGACAAAGAATGTCAAATCTCTCATTGGTCACATTTGTATGGGTTATGTATTGAAATGATCGTGTTTTAAATATATTGTGTTAAATTTAAGAATCCTAAAAATCACTTCCGTTTGTTCACTTTATGTTTTTAAAAACTATGGTTATTAGGGACTGTAGAATTATACGTGAGGCTCGCATTGCTGTTCCCGCTGGGCCACGCAGCTCAGAGGTCGGCAGGCGCTCGCCCTGGCCTGTGCCTTACAGGCAAAGGGGGACTGGTCTGTTTGCTCTCTCTTGGGAGGGTCTGTCCTGTCCTTTCCTCCCTCCCTCCCTCCCTCCCTCCCTCCCTCCCTCCCTCCCTCCCTCCCTTCCTTCCTTCCTTCCTTCCTTCCTTTTCTTCAAGATTTTATTTGTTTATTTGACAGAAACAGCCAGCGAGAGAGGGAACACAAGCAGGGGGAGAGGGAGAGGAAGAAGCGGCTCCCAGTGGAGCAGGGAGCGCGATGCAGGGCTCAATCCCAGCACCCTGGGGATCACGCCCTGGGCTGAAGACAGACGCTTAACGCCTGAGCCACCCAGGCACCCCTGGGAGGGACTTTCAAAGGAGTCTCTCTGAAATGCCAGGAGAGGTTGGCCGGGGTGGTGGCGGCCATGTCTCTTCTCTCAAAAGCCTGTCTGGACCCAAGTGGACGGGGAGCTGGGGAGACTGGCCTCCCCTCTCAGCCTGTGTTCCGTGCATAGGAGCAGAAATCCATGCTTTTCAGGCACAAGTCAGTCGTGGTGGAGGCAAGGAACAGAATCGTATTCTTTTCTAGTCTAGAGGCAAGATTTGAGCTCTTCGGGTAGCAGAGACCCCTGCCCCCCGCCCAAACAGGTGCTGACTTGGGGGGTGGAAGTGTGAGATAAAATGTGCATAAAAGATGACTTTCTTATTGGGGTCACAGGTGAATCACTATAACATCACCTGGCATTTTTATAACAGTTGAACACTGTGGTAAGATGCATATAACTGAAAATTTACTTCCTTAACCGTGTGTAAGCTCACGGTTCAGTGGCACCCGGTGTCCCACACGGTTGTGCCGCCACCACTGTCTAGCTCCAGAACTTCTTCGTCTTCCCCGAGCAAAGCTCTGTCCCCCTGAGACACCGGCTTCCCCCCCGCCCGGCACCCACCGGGTCCTTCTTTCTGTCTGGGAGTGTTTGAGTCCTCCAGGTGCCTCGTGTAAGTGGAACCCTGCAGCGTCTGTCCTTCGTGTCCGCTGATTTCACTGAGCGTCACGTCCTCCAGACCCGTCCAGCATTGCAGCAGGGCCAGAATGTAGTTCGATGTTTTCAGAGCCCCTTCGTGTGGCTGATCTCGCGCTCTGGTCCCATGTCCTATGGACAGGCCTGTTAGCCCCATTTTGCTGAGGGAGGGCACTGAGGCTCATCGTCGGGGCTCACTGGGACCCAGCTAGTGGGCACGCGGCCTGTGAATGGGGCCGTGACTCTGGTTCTCCGACCGTCCCCCTGGCTCTGCCCACCTCGCCCTCGCTGGGTGACACCGGCACCATCCACAGCTTTGCCAACACGACCCACCCACTGTTCTAATCATGACCGGTCAGTAGAAAATAAAATCAGCTGTGGGAGAAGATATTCTCGTGTTAAGTATCTCCCCGTCTCCGTCTCCCCCTCCCTTGAGATGAGGCAGAGCGGTTTCTAGCACAACTGCAAGGGACGGGACGGGTCAGTTTATAAATACTGTATAACCTGAGATGATGGGGCCCATTTGAAGCCTGTTGACAGAGAGGCTTTGAAGGATGGGTTCCAGGCGGGGTGCGTGCGCGCGCGCGGAATACTAATCAATAATGTATAAGGAGAAGGGCATGTTATGCAAATTCAAGGTATAGGCATTGTGTCTGCCACGGTTAAATGCTGGGAAGCCACCAAGGGAGGGGCTGAGCTGCGGGGGATCTGCAGCCCCTCAGCTCCTACTGGTCCAGACTTGTGGCTGTCCATGATGCCCGGGAGCTGGCATGGCAGGGAACTCGGGAACAAGAATAGTCTTTCGCTGGGGGCTCTGGTTTCCAGAAGCTGTTGGACATTTCTGTTCCTCGGCAGCTGGGAGGGTTCCGCAGGCAGGAAGAACGCTTCGGATGCCTAGTCTGTGGCCAGAGGCTTCTAGAGTCAGCACGGGGAAGAGCCCGGGACCTACCACCAGCCGGGGGGGGGGGGGTGCGTGGTAGTGGCCCGAGCCCGCCCATGTAACTGGTTAATCTGTCCGTAGGCCAGTGGACTTTGCTTAACCAACCTCATTACTCTTGTGCATTTAGCAGCTTGGAGGAAGATAATACCTTTCAGGTTTGACCCAATTTTAGTTTTTGTTGTCATAACCGTGGCAAATCCACCTTTGAGCCCCTCGGCAGCGGGCTGAAGGGGAAGCGATTTATGGCAAGCGTGTGCTTGGAGCCCCTAACGCGCTCGCAGCAGAGAGCTGTGGCCCCCTCTGCCAGTCCTGATCTCTACTTAGCAACATTTTCCACGACAATTTTCATCCTTCCCAACCTCTGAGAGCCTGTGCCCTGGAGATCCTGAAAGCTGCATTACCTTGACCTAAAAAGTAGATGGATAGACAGGGACCGGCGGAGAGGCAGATCCCTCGCCCTGGCGTCTGCACTGTCGGGCCACGGACAGCCTTGCTGCACTTCCCTCTCTGGGAATGACAGTCATCCTTCTCCTACTCTGTGAGCTGTGATGTCACTTCCTGTTTCCAGTGAGGAAGCAGGGGCTGTGGGCAGGGGATTGAGGCTTCCCGTGGTCTGCCTGCAGAAGTCTCTCCTCTGACTTGTAGGGGAAGCAGAGCTAGAAGTCACATGATGCCTCTTGGTACAGAGATAGGAGAAGGGGGATGGGGAGACTGAAGGGGGGAAAGGTGTATCAGTCAGCTATTGCCTCATAACAAACCACCTCAAAATCAGTAGCTTACAACACCAGTCATTTCTTTTTATTTTTCACAAGCCCGTGGGTCAGTTGGGGGCCAGCAGATGGACTCAGTGGCTGTGCTCCAGGCTGGGTTGAATGGGGCAGACCTGCTCCATGTGCCTTTAACCCCATCCTGGGACCTGGAGCCCAACCGTGGCAATGGCAGAGGCATAAGAGGATGAGTGGAAACATGATTGGTGAGGAGGCCTGTCTGAATCTGATGATGATGACGGAGATGATGGCAGTCTTTGTATATTTAGTGCTTACCATGGACCATTCAACTAAGCGTCTGTGTATATGATCTTAATGTGTTTTTAATAGTAACCCAATAAGAAGATTGTTGTTATCCACTTCATAAGTGGGAAACTGAGGTTGGGAAAGGTTAAGTAACTTGCTCAGGGATAGTGACAGGGCATCTAGGATTTCCATCCTGGTTTATCTGACTTCCAAGCCCAGACTCAAAGACACCCCACCGTTCAGTCTTTGTAGTGCTGTCCTTTAGCCTCTCCTCCTGTTCTGGGCCTTCTCCTCCCCTCACTGGGTTTACTTTGTGGATGGATTGATGGATGCGTGGGTAGGTGGGTGGGTGGATGGCTGAATGGTTGAATGGGTTATGGGTGGATGGGTGGATGGATGGTGGATGGATGGGAGGGTGCATGAGTGGGTAGGTGGGTGGGTGGATGGCTGAATGGTTGAATGGGTTATGGGTGGATGGATTGGTAAATGGGTAGGTGGATAAGTGGGTGGATTGGTGGATCAATGGACAGATGGAGGAACAGACAAATGGATGGATGGCAGATGGACAGGTGGATGGGTAGATGAATGGCTACCATGGCTGATATGTACTCCTATTTTCACCATACCATGCTTCTCCTTGGGAGGTCTTCCTTTCATCCTGGGGCTCTACATAAGCCAAAATTCATCTGCTGGGTAGTGAGAGTGCCAAATGACCTCAGAAGGAAAATCATGTCCCAGGAAGGCAGATGTCATGGCCAGGGTCATTCAGGGAGGGAAGACTGGAGGCCACAGCAGGGTACGAGTTGGCCTCGGCTTGTATAGAAATGCCTCCTCTCTGCCAGTCCTTGGTCTGTGTTTCACTCTCAGAAGATAGGGCAGGAGGTGGGCAGAAGGGCCTCTTGCTGAGGAAGCAAATTAAGAGAGAGAAAGCCAGTGGTGATGGCCCTTGCTGCCTGCTTCCCCATCCGGCTTCTCTCCCTCTGCTCTTGTCTGTTCCTCAGTGTCTACGGCTGCCCCCCACCGTTGGTCTTCTGAGCCCTCCTGTACACTGGCTTCCCCATCTGCTGCTCCCAGGGAGGCCCGTCCGAGACCTGGTTGCCGCCGGAGGGAAGGGCAGGCCTCTACAGTTCTGGAGCAGCCTCTCTTGACCCGGGGCGGACTCAGGCAGATTCCGGGTGTTTGCTTGGTGGCTGATGTGATAGCCGTGGTGCCCCAGAGGGGTTGGGGAACAGCTGTGGGCATGCCCCCCCTGTGCTGTTCAAGACTACTAACCCCATGTGCGGCATGATCCTTCCCGTCTGATCCTAACTGGAAGAGGCCATAGATTCTAGTCCTTGCTGCATGAGTGCAGGGTGGCCAGCGCGGGGGTCCTGGATGAGGACACGTTCCTGTATCGTCACGTTTCCTCCCTTTCTCTTCTTATTGCAAGAGAGCTGACAAGCGAAGGTCCAGACCTAGGCTTTGGGTGGCAGGCTGATGGCTGTGGCCTTCCTGCCTCTGCTGGTAGAAGCCGCCTGGGGCCGGTGTCTCAGCCTGCGTGTGGGACACATGCAGTATCATTACCCTGATTATTGCGTCTTCCCAGACGTATTGATTGGGCTTCTGTCGCTGACTGTGGCCAACTGAAGGGCTCTGCAGCCCGTCAGAGCCTTAGGGACTGAGAGAGTAGCTTTGACTCACGGTGTATCATCAGTCCACGAGGTGATTTTCTTTTTAATTGAAAAATTGGGAGTCATTTACATATTGTGAAATGTATATGTCTTAGTATAGTTGAAGGAGTTTTGACAACTGTATGCACCTGAATAACCATCACCTAAATTGGGATATGGAACATTCCCACATCTCCGGAAGGTTCCTTGTTCTGGCAGGGGGTGCTAAAGTCCCCGAGCCGGATGCTGTGGTGCAGGCCGGTGGACAGAGCCTGACGCTCCAGCCTTACCAGGACTCTCGTGGTGCCCTCGTGGTGCTCTCATGCAGGCCCATGAGAACCAGCTCTGTTGAGCTCACAGACTGGTGGGGAGGGGGCAGCCAAGGGACAGCCAGCCAGGAGAGGGGTCCTGGCAAGACCTGGCAAGAGAGAAAGGGCTGGCAAGGTCATCAGCTCACTCCCCTGCCTCCATGCAGGACGCACTCGGGTCACCCAGGAAGATGTCCTGTGCTAGGTGGCAGGCACTGTCCTCGAGAGTGCCCAGCCCCGTGCGGGGCACATCAGCATGGAGTGTTCACGTGATAGTGCCGTCGAACCCCCAAGACCACACGTGGGAAGCTCGGAGGTGGGCATCCCTGGGCTCCGGGTTGCCAAGAAAAGGTACATGCGACACCTTGTTCTGGGCAGGGGTTTAACGCCATGTCCTGTCAAGAAGCCCTTCTGGGCGCTGTTTCTGTTGCATTCTCTTCTCGTTTGCCTGCTGTGCTCAGGGCAGGTGGGGACAGCCGAGCACTGGTGCCACACCAGCACCAGGGCAGCCTTCTGCTGGCTAGAATTCTCCTAGTGCAGGGCCCTCAGGGGAATTCTCTCAAAATGACCGTTCAGTGCAGATGCTGTTAGAGCAGCTGGCGGACTGTATTTTTAAACATGTTGCTGATGGAAGTTATTCTGTGCTTGGGCTGGAGCCGTGTGCCCCGTGCCCAGGGAGGGACGGGCGGCCCTTGAAGGGAACTTTTAAAACACCTGCCTGGGGGCGGGAAGGGGGGCGCCTGGGTGGCTCAGTTGGTGAAGCATCTGACTCTTGGTTTCAACGCGGGTCGTGAAATCGAGCCCCGTGTTGGGCTCGCTGCGGGGTGTGGAGTCTGCTTAGGGCTCTCTTTCCCTCTGCCTCTGCTCCTCCTCCCTGCACAGTCTCTCTTAAATAGCTAAACAACCTGCCCGGAAACACAGTCGGGGTGTGGGCAACCCCCTAGACCTGAGTGTGTAGCCTGGGGGCCAGTTCTGAGACCCTGGGTCCGAAAGGGGTCTGTTCCTGCAGCACAGAGCCCAGGAGTGAATCCCCACCGGGCCCCCTGGCCATCAGGACCCGGAGGCGACAAGGCCCACTCCGAAACCCCAGCGCCCCTCCCACCGCCAGCCCCGAGGGCCCCCAGGTCCCATGTTCTCCAGGAGGACATCCTGGAGTCTCTATCCCGCCCTCCCCATTTCTGTCCACTGCCTAAAAGTTAGAATCCTATTAAGGTTGCGGTTCCCTACATTTGTGACGTAAAGCCAGTCAGTTCAGCATCGAAATCCTATTACCAAACGCCGTGTTCCCCGTGTGCAGACACCTGGTGGCTGGGAGATAAGTGGAAATGAGCTCCTGATTGTGGCCGCTGTACTATCTGCCCAGCCCAGGCTGCTCAGGGAGCCCAGCCCCTCCCCCGCCCTGCGCCCGCCCCCCCCTTCGCTACCCCTCCCCCACCCCCACTCTCTGGGTAGCTTCACAAGGCCTCCCTGTGCCAGCGGAGAAAGCCAGCTAGTAAGTGCCTATCCTCAACCCCCACCTTGACCCTGGGGTGACTTCCTCTCCCCAGCCCTGCCCAGGAGGGTGTCTATGAGCTGGGGGTCCCTGGCCTGCATGGATACCACAGAGGGTGGAAGAAAGGGGGTGGAGTGTGCGGAGGAGGGGCTTAGCCCCTGTAATGGGCTGGGGGCTGTGCTAAGGCCCAGGGAAGTGAGCATGGGGATTACCTGTGGGGACCGTGCTACCCCAAGCTCTGTGGACAGAGCGCCACGGCTGAGTGCCAGCTCCAGGCCCCCTCCCTGTGCTCTCCTGTCCCTCTGGTGAAGGTCACTGACCTCCAGCTTTGTGATCCCTCGCGGGTTCCAGACCCTGCCCTAGGACTGTCTTTGTGAGTGTCCACTGGCCACCTGCTCTCCCCTGCAGGCAGGATGGGGCTGACTCTTCAGTTGGCCTTGCAGGGCCTTCACGCCTGGGCCACCTTCTCTCCTGCCACCTGCCCTCACCTGGCCAGGCACTGGGGCTGAGCGCTGTACTGGTCCTTCCTTCTGAAAGCTGGTCACACCCTAGCCCACTCCCACCCTTCCTGTGCCCGCGGCACTCTGGGTAGCCCTCTGCAGCAGACAATGGAGTGTACTCTAATTATCTGTTTAAATTGTGGCAGTGCACACCCATGCTCCTGCCCAGGCCTGAGTACGTCGCGGGTGAGGAGCAGAAAGGGGCCTGTCACCGCCTGTGTGGTGGAGTGGCCCCCTCATGGGTGAGCCCTGGGCGTCTCAGGTAGGGGCACAAGGTGGGGGACAGTCAGCCTCTAGGCCTCACCCTTTAGACCATCTGGCTGCCTGCTTCCCCACCAGACTCTGAACTAATGAGGGCCACGTGGGATGCACCCTCGGTCCCCCCACCTAGCACAGAGCGTGACACAGCCTCCCTAGGGGACTTGAGAGGGGTGGAAGAGCCTGTCTGGGTCACCCTCGGGGTCTTCTCTCTTTCCTCACCTCTCACCTGTCCTGGCTGTGCTTTCCTTCATATCCATGGGGGCCTGCTCCCAGAGAGACATGGGGCGTGGAGGGGGACGTGGAGGGGGACGTGGAGGGGACGTGGAGGGGGCAGTGTGTCCGCCAGGCAGCCCGGCCCGCCAGGTGAGACTCAGGGTGTTGGGGGACGTGGAGGGGGACGTGGAGGGGGACGTGGAGGGGACGTGGAGGGGGCAGTGTGTCCGCCAGGCAGCCCGGCCCGTCAGGTGACACTCAGGGTGTTGGGGGACGTGGAGGGGACGTGGAGGGGGACAAGGAGGGGACGTGGAGGAGGACGTGGAGGGGGGACAAGGAGGGGACGTGGAGGGGGACGTGGAGGGGGACAAGGAGGGGACGTGGAGGGGACGTGGAGGGGGCAGTGTGCCCGCCAGGCAGCCCGGCCCGCCAGGTGACACTCAGGGTGTTGGGGGACGTGGAGGGGACGTGGAGGGGGCAGTGTGTCCGCCAGGCAGCCCGGCCCGCCAGGTGACACTCAGGGTGTTGGGGGACGTGGAGGGGACGTGGAGGGGGACGTGTGTCCGCCAGGCAGCCCGGCCCGCCAGGTGACACTCAGGGTGTTGCTCTGTCCGTTCATTTACTCGTCCACCCAGCAAATGGCTGCGAACCTCGTCTGTGTCGGGCGCTGGGTGACAGCGGTGAACAAAACAGACACCCCCAGCCCTCCAAGACCATGGCTGAGTAAAGAAACAAATTAAAGTGTAATTACAATTTGCAACAAGCGCCACAAAGGAAAAGAACAGGGACCCAAGAGATGAGATGGGAGGGGGTCTCACAAGGAAGCAGCAAGCAAGAAGGTCCCCCTTGGGGGGCAGGGGACCCCTGGGTCCCATAGAAATCTGAAACATATGACACCCTCCTGCTGGACATAATAGAGATTGGTGTTTTTGTGGTGTCTTGCAGCCTTCCTCTTTCTCTGCGGGCTCCCTTCCTCTGCACAGGCTTCTCTCCTACCCCCGCCGCGTTGCAGGGTATCCTGGGTGTGCCTGTCATCACCCGTCCCTCGCACCCACGCCATCTTCTCACTGGGTCTTCCTCTCCATGTCCTTGGCTAAAGCCACCGTTTACATCTCTCCTTGTTATAATCCCCGTATTAGGTATCTCTTGGTCTAATGGTTACACCAAACCTTAGCGGCTTCAAACAACAGACATTTCTTAGCCCAGACTTTCTTGGGCTCAGGAGGCTGAGAGTCTAAGCAGCTGAGGTGTTTAGCTCAGGGGCCTTCATGGGGTTGCAGTCAGCATGCCGGCTGTCGGGGGGCCAGTTCCTCCTACATGGACCTCTCCATATGGCCGCTTGAGAGTTTCCGTGACCTGGCGGTCATCTTCCGCCAGTATGAGAGCAGGTGACATCGTTTGTGACCTGATCTCAGAACTGAGATGCCATCACTGCTGCTGCGATCCCGGGGTGGCACAGCCCGGCCCTGGCATGAGGTGGGAGGGGACCGCGCCAGGGGGCAGGAGGTCAGGATCGTGGCGGCAGTCCTGGAGGCAGGCGCCACAATCCCCAAAGCCGACAAGACTGTCTCGCAAGCTCTAGATCCTGGCGGCCAACCACCTGCCAAATACCCCCACCCCCAGATGTCCCAGGGGGCTCTTCCAACACAACATGTCCAAGTCTGAACCCAGCCCCACAAGCCTCAGGAAACCTTATTAGGGAGCTGTTAACATGTACCAGGGTGTCAAGGATACCATGGGGAGTGCACGTAACCCTCTCACAAAGCCCATCATCCACCCAGCGGAAGCCCCCCGAGTCCTGCCCGCCGTCCTGACTGGTCTCCATCCGCCTCGCGGGAGTCTCGGTGTCTCATGTGACAGCCAGCGGCTGCCTCCAGACAGATTCCTGCCTCGGTGTTTACCCACTCCCGCCCAGGCCTCACAGGCACCAGGGCCAGCTTCCTGAGACAAATCTGCATGGTTTCCTGCTTGAAATTCTTCCGGTGGCTGTTGGAAGTCCTCGCATGGTGTTGAAGGTGTTCCAGGATCTGATGCCTGGCTTGCGCAGCCGGCCTCGCCTTCCCGTGCGTCCAGTCCCAGACCTGGAAGACGCGTCTCTTCTCTGCCCCTCTCGTGCGCTCCATGCCTGTCGGCTCGCCCGCTCTGCTGCCGAGCCGTTAGGGCTCCTCCGGGAAGCGAGCCCACCTCTCGGGATGAGCGAGCGGCCTCTCTCTGCCGAGGGTCCCACACACTGGCACCTCGTCTGTGCCTTCAGCCACTCCCACGTGTCTGCTGAGCCCCTGTTCCGTGCCAGGCACTGTTGTCGATGCACCGCACACAACTGAGGTCCGTTCCGTGGCGCTTGACGCCTCGCGCGAGCCCCTATCCCTCCTCTGCTGGGATTTCTGGTTTGCTTGTTGTCCCTCCCTGTGCACTGCCAGCCCCTTGGGGACAGGCCCGTGTGGTGTTCTCATCTGTGTCCCCAGTCTCTAGCGTAGGAGGAACCGGATGGACTCTCGGTGCTGGGATGGTGCTTTCGGGAAGGGCCAGCTCGCGGGAACAGCTGGCCTGAAGTTCCCTGAGTGCCTGGAGCGGGGATCTCAGTCTGGCTCATTGATTCCTGGACTCAGGAAGCCAGGCCAGTGGGGTGAGGGAAGCATGGAAGGTGTGCAGGAGAGCCTGGGAACGCTTTGGATCGTGCCCCGGGCAGCCCCTTCTCACCAAGAGATTGTGTGTAACCCAGCCACAGCTGGCTGGAGTTCTCTCACATTTGGGGAACACTTCTGGTTTGGGGCCTAGAGTCCCAGGGGCCCCCACTCTAAGCCTGGCTGTCACTAGGGTCACACAGCCCCCAGCCTCTCTGTCAGAAACTGCTTTCCCCAACCTTGGGGAAAATTGCTTCCCAAATTACACCCCTCCATTTCCCAAGCTTTAAACACAGCGCAGAGGACACATAAATTGCACAAGGGCCTTCTCACTCCCGTTGGATGCGTTGAACAATGTAACATCCCAACAATACCTAAAGGTACACTGTATTATTAAAACTCACTGGTGTTAAAAAAGGAAGCAGCAGCAGCTCAGCTACGCTACAGTCGTCACCGACTCCCACTGGATGCCAGAATATAATAAAACCCAAATTATTATTATTATTATTTTTTTGCCAGAGACAGGATTCATAAGACATGAGTGGAGTCAGGAACGAAGCTGGTTTCTGGTTTAAAAATGGAAGGAGGAGACTCATTTATTCAGAATGTTCTGTATTCCCTATCGTCTTCACTACCGGAATGAAGCGCCCGTGTTCTTCTCCTGGCTGAAGAGGTGGCCCGTTGTGCTTTCTTCGTGTGCTTTGTCAGGCTCGGGGTTTGGTTTTTGGCTTGTGTTGGGGGGCAGCAGTCTGAGAGGCGTCAGGGAGGGGAGGAATGAGGCAGGCGAGCGCCATCACCCCACTGGGCCGGAGGTGGGGGGTCCGGGGACAGAAGCCGGGAGAAGGGGCAGGAGCGCAAGGGGAGGGGAGTGCTTCAGAGGGAAATGAGGACAGGAAGCGATGCCTGCCAGCCCGCAGAGTGCGGGGTCTGCGGCGGGCGAGGCTCCGTGACCCACCGGACGGCGTGCTCCGTAGGAAAAGCGGCTGCGCTTGGTTTGGACGTGTCGGTGGTTTTTTAAAAAATCCTTGCTATTACTTTGAATTTGCTGCTTTACCACAGTACAAGTGACGGGCAGCTTTGCCTGAGTTAAGGTGTGCGACATAAGGACTCATACGTACATACTGGGAAGAGGCCGCTGCGGTGAGCTGGGGTGACATCCGTCCCCTTACACGTTCACACGCGTTTTCCTGGGATGACAAGTTTTGCGATCTGCTCCCTTGCCCGCTTTCACATCCACAGCACAGCGTCACTCAGCACGGTGGCCGTGCTGTCGGAACTCAAACTCACCCCCTGACCGTGGATACCCCATTCCCCGCCCCGCCGCCGCCTCTGGGAGCCCCCAACCTGCTTTCTGTTCCTCTGGATTTCCTTCACTTCCTGCCGGGCAGAGCTGGCTGGGGGAGAGGTTCCTTCCCGCAATGAAAGAAACCAGCAAAGGTGTAGTTCGGGGAGAAAGGCCCCATTCTGAGGTGGGCGAGCTGAGCCCCCTGGGATTTGCAGACGCCACTTCCTGAGTCCCTCTGGGACATCGAAGGGGAATGTAGGCAGATGAGGAATGGCTCCGAGTTCAAGTCCTGAGCTTGCAGGGCCGCACCTGCCCAGATGGGGCCCGTGTGCCCGCCGCAGGCTGAGGGAGGGGGCGCAGCATGAGGGATGACGGCTGAGGGTCTCTGCTTCTCTGTGTTGCCTCAGCTCGAATCCTATACGTAAAGCCACTTCGTCAGGTGACCCCGGCTGGGAAGGACTGTTGCTGTCCCCAGCCTGCCCTGTGTCCCCAAGTCCGGGGCTGCCTTTCTCTTTGGAGACATGGAAAACCGGGATGCTTTGCTGCTGGGGCCCCTCTCTGCCTGGGAAGCTGTGAGTGTGCGTCTCTGGGGGCTCTGCTGTTCACGTGCAGAATGTGACGGGGCTCCACCTCACCCCACACCTCGGCACCGGAGACCCTGCCACCCAAAGACCCCAGTGAATGACGGTGACGTCCACTTGCTGGTTTTCAGGTCGGTGAGGAAACGTCCCTCACCTGCGCACCGCTCGCTGGATGTGGCTCCTTCCTTTCCTTGTTCATTTAACGGATGCTGGCTGGGCACCTGCCGAGCACGGTGCTGAGAAAGACCAACCTGGGGCTGCCCTCACAGGACTAGCTCCGTTCTATTTTGATGATGATACTGGTGGTGGTGATGATGACGACGATGATTTGGCCAGGTTCTCCCCCTCCCGCGGCCCCCTCCCCCCTTCCCTCCATCTCCCAGCCCTGTGGTGGGCAGAGGACAGGGGTCCTCAGAGAGGAATGGAAGGGCTGACTGCCCAGTCCCTCTCAGGGCTGGAGTTTGAGGGTGGCCAGAGGACCTTCCCACCCACAGGTCTGTTCTGGCAGGAACTTCTGCTGGGGCTGGTGCCTGTTTGTGTTGTGTTGGCTTATTTTTTGCAAAAGACACTTTTTAGAAGTCCCAGTGTTTATTTTTCCATCTTTTCTCCCTAATGGCAAGAATCCCAACAGGAGGCTTTTGGGGGCCAGGGCACCGAAGGCAGCCCCAGCTGTCTGCCCCCTTGGGAGCACAGCTGGGAGCTGGGCTGGCTCTGTAGCCACCATGGGCCCCAGAGACTTTTAATTGGAGGCTGATACAGGGGGAGGCGTGGGAATGTGCTGGAGAGACCTTTCCTGAGACTGACCCTCCCAGCCTGCTCCCTGGCCTTGCCCTTGGTAGGACCACGCCTGGTACTTTCCAGCGTCAGGCCCTTCTCTGGGGTCATGTCCTTCTGGGGCCCCCACCACTTATGCCCAGCTTTCCTGGAAAACTGAAGCTTCTGTCCACCCCCAAATTATTTTGAGGGCTCCCCCGTCTAAAGTGAGGTGGTTGGATTCTGAAGAAGCAGGTCGAGGGGGTAGGGAACCCTTGTGTCCACTGGCTCTGGGGTTCTGCAGCGTGCCCCCCACCCCCAGCAGCAGGAGGCACAAGGACATGGACACGGTCTGCAGTTGGAGGCTCCCTGCCTGCTGCTGGCGCCAGGCTATGTGCTGGCAGAGGCTGGGACCGCGGGCGCCCACCGCTGTGCTTGGCACGTGGTGGGGCACAGTGAACATGGTTCTCAGGAGGGGGAGACGCAGCTCCCTCCCCTGCTGGATTTGGTACGGCAGACCCTGGCCTTGACCCTGGGCCTCAGCTGGACAGGCCTGGCTGCCTTGTGCTGTGAGCCCCACGGGCCTTCTGCTCTCCTTTTCTTTTCTTTTTTTGTTTTTTTTCTTTTTGTAAAGATTTTATTTATTTATTTATTTGTTTATTTATTTATTTATTTATTTGTCAGAGAGAGAGAGAGAGAGAGAGTGTGCGAGTGCGTGCACAAGCAGGGGAGCGGCAGGCAGAGGGAGAAGCAGGCTCCCCTCCAAGGAAGGACCCCTATGCGGGACTCGATCCCAGGACGCTGAGATCATGACCTGAGCCGCAGGCAGACACTTCACCGACTGAGCCCCCCAGGCACCCCTTTTCTTTTCCCTTTTCCCGGAGCCAGCCTTGGGGCCTTGAGAGATTTCATGGCTACTTGCTCGCTTGGCCTTTTGCCTCTTACCTTTGTTCTGTGAAGAAGGAGGTGGGAATGGCCCCTCCTGCTGGCAGCTGATGAGTCCTGTGTCCTGCAGTCCCAGGGCAATGGCCCCCGGGTCTGCACTGTGGGCGGCAGGTGGTGTTGCCTCCTGCAGAGAAGGGGAGACTGTGCAGTTTCAATCAGGGACAAGCTGTGAAATGATCTTTCATTTAAGGAGACAAAGGACAACAGGTCAGTGGTGAGGCTGGCTCTTGCCCTGGCCGCCCGAGGCCTGGTCAGGGCAGGGCTGCTCACCCCAGTCCGGTCCCAGTGACCACGGCCCGTGCTCCCCTGTCTGAGAGCTGCCGGCTGTGCACCGACCAGCAAAGTGAAATACCCTCTGCTTCCTGGGCCACGCGGTTCCTGAGGGAGGTGTGCAGAGTCGGGGCACTGGGCACAGAGCTCAGCACGCGAGTGGTGGGGGGGCCGGTGGGGGGATGTGAAGACATCACGCTGGACAAGGTGGCCCGGATTTCAGAAATTGTGTGTAACCATCAGTGTGCTGGGGACAGAAGAGTCTGGGGACACTCTGGATTCCTGTACGGCCCCTCTCCCCTGCCTGTCTTTGCTCCCTGTCCCTTGTTACCTGTCCTTCTTGGGTTTAGGTCCCAGGGGCGCTGTCCGCCTGTCCATCTTGCTCCTGTTCCATGGGTCTGGTGCGGAATGAGTTCCGACCCTTGCCTTTCTGCCGGCTGCTGAGGGTCAGGCTCCGGTTCTGAGAAGCCTGCCTTCTCTGCCCACCTGCTTGGTCACCACCTGGGGCCGTCTCTACCTGGGCTCCCCTTCCTGTACCGGGGCCCTACTCCAGCCACCTCTCCCACTGCCTAATTTAGCACCGACCTAGGAGAACAGATCACACACTTGCTTTTCCGTTGACAAGTGGCCTCCTGGAGCTCAGGGCTGTTTTCTGTTCTCCTCGATGCCCAGCTCCTGGTGCTGTGCGTGGATGGCGTGGATGGTCACTGGAAAGGTGCGTGGGGCCCGGGCGTTTCTCTGTGGATGGCGGTGCTCTATGGGGTTGGCCCTGCCATTTGGGATGTGGGTGGTTCTCCTTTAAGTAACTGGATTTTAGGAAAAGAAACAAACTGGTAGTCTTTTGTTTCCTTTTTTAAGGCTCTGTTGTGGGATTTCTGGGGACGCACCAGAGGGCGCCTTTCCATGGCGGCGGGCTGGGGAGACCACTCCCCAGCCAACCTGACTCAGGACCCTGCCCCAGAGCTGGTCTCTGTGGGCTGAGGCGAGAGGATGTCCTGAACGGTTTTTGTGTCTTATCTGCCTGTTGGCACGGTACGGGGCTGGAGGGAATGAAGCAAAGAAAGGACTTCCAAGGCCTGGGTGCCCTCCCCCGCCCCCCGCCCCACCTCCTCCAGACAGCAGTGAACCAGCCCTTTGAGCTTCCTGGGAATTCTGAGTCCAGAGTGTGCTAAAGGGCACTCTTCTACAGAAGCCTGTTGTGTGCATAGGGGAGAAGAAAAGGGGGTCATTCGTTCCTTCATTCCTTCACTTCTTCACCTGTCAAACACTGAGTGAGCTCCGACTGTGTGCCGGGCACGGTGTAGGCACCGGGGATCAGTACTGAGTAAAAGAGACCCAAGTGCTTGCCCTCAGGGCGCTTGCGATCCAGGGGGAATGCATTGTATAGTAGCAGATGTGATCAGTCCTGGGGGATTCACGGGGCAGAGGAGGAGGGAATGCCAAGGGGGCGGCCGCCATGTTGGATAGGGTGTTCTGCTTGGGGTTGGCTACTGGAAAGGTGCCATATATCAGAGTCCCAGGGAGCGAGGGGCAAGCCATGCAGTTATGTAGGGAAGAGGGTCCCAAGCAACAAAGGTACAAAGGTGTGGTGCAGGGGGAGGCACGCTTGTTTGTGGGGGGGACAGCCTGGAGGCCCGAGGCCTGCAGGGGGTGGGGGTTCTGCCTAGGGACCTCTGGGCAGAAGAAGGTTTACCAGGAAGCTGTGAACCCACAGCCCAAGCAAGACCCTGCAGCTTATTTTTGCCCTCATCATCTTAGACAGCCCCCCAAATCATGTAAGCGTTGGGGTCCTCAAACCTGGTGTCACCTGGCTTGCAGGGCACTGTAGCAAGTCTGGGTGTTTTCTCCCGGTGACAAAGGACAGCGTTGGAGGGCTATGTCAGGAGAGTGACATCACCCAAGAATCTTTTAAAAAAGAGAGGGACCAGAGAGTTTCGGGAATGGTAGCAGTGAGGCGGTCCTGGACTCTGCACTGGGTGAGGCAGAAAGTGAAGGGGGGTGCGACCAGATCAGATGGGGCCAGCACGGGGGAGGGGGTCAAAGAAGAGTTGGGGGGGCACCATGGTGGGAGGGCTGAGCACGCAGCAGGGAGCGGCCACTTGCCATTTGGCGATAGGGTCCTAATGCTTTGTTTCTAGGCAAGTTCCTCTCCGTCCCCTGAGGTGTGATCCCTCGTGGCCACAGCCCCTCTTCTCTAGGGTGCTCACACCGTGTTTGCTTTATAGCAAGAAGAAAATGTTCGCCTCAAGGCATTTACATTTTTTACTTTTCTTTTCTTTCAGGTTGAGAATCTGTCTCTGAGAACCTGAAGCTTTTCCTGCTGATTCTCACTATTTTCCCAGCAAACTTCCGCCGGAGAAAGTTCCAGAAAGAACCCTGTGGGAGGCCTCCCTGCTACAGCGAAGCAGACCTCACCCACCACTACCAGGTAAGGCTGCCACCGGCCAGAACAGTCCTGGGAGTCTGTATTTGTGGCCGAAGAACGTTCTGCTGGCACGAGGGAATGGCCTGGTGAGGACGTTCTGCTTGCTGTGGTGTGCGGATCACCGTGTTTTGGGGGGCTCTGGGGTGGGCTGGAGAGCATTGGCAGATCCCCAGGAATGTGATGGCTTGAATTCGTAAGGCGTGCCTGCCGTCTGTGACCCGAAATCCATCCGCCTGGCTGTAGAGGTATTATCTCGGGAAGGAAGGTGGATGGGGAGTGGTGTCCACTGTCTGGGGTTAGCATGAGATCCCACAGAGGCTGACGGATCTGCCCTCCGCCTGCGCTCTCTCCGTGCAGCACCGCCCGCGAGCGGCTCTCATGCCTCCGCCGGGCTGCAGAGGGCACCACACGATCGCTCCACTTCAGCTGTGGCAGGAGTGACCCAGGGTTAGCGGGTTAGTGGTAGAGCCCTGCAGGCTTGGGGCCCGTCCCCCAGCCGGCCGTCCCTCTTCAGACGCCAGCCACAAGTCTCGGGGGCCACTCGTGCTTCTGATGTACCAGCTACAAGTCCCATGACCTTCCGTTTTGATAATTTGCGAGAATAACTCTCAGAACTTAAGAGCCATACCGATGGCTACGTTTTCCTAACGAAGGACACACGGGATGATGTCTGCCCTCCCCCTGTAGGGTTAGCACAGGTCACGTTCCCAGCACATCCACGTGTTTACCCGTCGCAAAGCTCCCTGAGCTTTGGGTGTCCAGGGTTTTACTGGAGTCCTAGTATGTCACCGGCCACAAGACTGGACCCTGTCTTCCGCTCCTCTGTCCCCTGAGGGGGAAGGGAAAGCTCGGGTCTCCAGTCGGTGCCTGTCTGAGGACCCTGAGCCACCCAGTTAGTGGGACGTCAGGTGTGGGGAGAACAGGTGACGCTCCCATCCCTTGGGAATTCCCGAGGCCAGGGACAAAACCCAGACTGGGTCTGGATCACATCACCAGGAAGCTCAGTGCCACCCTGCTCCCTGTGGAGACACTGCCCCAAACTGGAGGGTCGGGCTCAGCCAACGCAGGGCGGGATCGCCGCGAACCCCGCGCCCTGCCGTCCGCCTGTGTGCGGACCCTCTCCTGGGCGGAGCACACGATGCCAACGAGAGTCGTGGGCACGGAGCCGAGCGCACAGGCTGGTCTCGCTAGTACTCCTTGAAAGGTGCCTGCTTCCGAGCACACGGAATCAGATTCTCTACCGGGTATCAGGGCATCTGCGGGCGTGTGCTGCCCATCCCCTCTCCATGGTGGAGGTGCGCTCTCCTCTCTGCCTCGGGGCGCTGGGGGCCCTCTTCTTGCCGTTGATGCACACTGCCTGGTCTGCATGCTGTCACTCGGCCGTCCTCGAGCACCCCGATGTGCAGATCTGGTGGTGCCGGCCCGAGACGCGGGGAGCATAAAGCCAGGCCCTTGCCGTTTACGTTCTCGTGGGACGAGCACACCTGTAGAGTAACGTGGAATGCTGAGGCTCTGAACAGAGGTGGTTGGAGGTGATTGAGGGTGGTGGAGTCTGCTGTTTCCCCAGGACAGCCCCGGGCCGATGGGAACGAGGGTGGGAACCATCCCACAGGCCCGGGGAGAGCAGTTCAGGCAGGGGGCCCAGCGAATGCAAAGGTCCCGAGGCATGTTGGAGAAGTAGCAAAAAAGGCTGGTCTGCCAGAGTCGAGCAGGGGAGCAGGATAGAAGGTATAGGGCCTAAGTCAGAAGCTTTTAGGCCAGAAATAAGGATTTGGGATTTTGTCTTAAAGATGGTAGGAGCCACAGAAGGTGGCTGAGCCAGGGATGGAATCACCAGATTGGAGTTCATGCAAATGACCTTGCCTTCTGTGTGGGGAATGGACAGGGAGGGAAGTCAGAGCAGAAGCAGGACGCCTGGAGGAGGTGTGGCTGTGTCGTGGAGCCAAGGTGAGAGTGGTGGGTCTGAGGACCTGTTTGAGATGAGAATTTTAAACCACCACCCTTCTACACTGAAATGACTCTGTCACCCCATCACTGAACCTTTGGGGACCCCTTAGAGAGCCTGCAGAGGAAGCTCACACTCCCCCAGGCTGTCCTGGGACAGAGGGGCCAGGCCGTGCACTGGTTCGGAAGGTCTCAATCCCATGGGACCTTCTGACCCCTTCAGCTCTGGGGGTCCCCACAGTGCTTACTGTGAAACCACCCATAGTGGGCACATGGCTTGGGGCTGACCTCAGTGCTGGCCAAGCCCCCCTGGGGTCACGCGCCATCCCCTAAATCTCAGGATCCTGGTTCCAAGCACGTGCATACGGTGCTGCCCCTGGAGGAAGGGCAGCAGAGTGCCGATGTCCTATGGGCAGGTGACCCCTTGGAAGAAGACGCTTTTCCCTGAAGGAGATTGCAGGGTCTAGCCTCAGGGAAAAAGCTCATTTCTTGGGGTTGTCGAAGCCAAAAGCACCAGACGGGCCGGTCCCTGATGGCAGTTCTGAGGGATTCGGGGTTCAGGGGGGCTCACGCAAGCTGCTGTTGACCTGGAGCTGCTCCACTCTTTCCAGCCCCTTGTTGATCTGAAGGCAGGCTTTGAAATGGTGAAATGGGCAGTGAGCATTTGCGTCTCTGTCCTCCTGGGGTGGGGGGTGGGGGGCAAGTCAGGGGGAGAGAAGGCACCAGGGGAAGACTCTGGTGTCCCAGTCACGCTGAGCAGTTTGAAGCCTGCAGATGAAGCTGGGCTGTATTTTCATCCACTTCAGGCAGGTGGTGGGTCTGGGATGGGGGAGGCCAGGCACACTGAGCAGTGGTTGGGGGTGTGCCAGCCCCTGAGCCCTGCAAACAACCCTCCCACCAGGCAGCATGGCCCACCTGGGGTCCCTGCTGTTTTCGAGGGGACCCACACAGGGGCTCCAGAGGGAGCCAAACCCACCGCCGGGTGCCCCAGTGCTTCGGGCTCTGATGTCTGGAGAGAAAGTCAGGGAGAGGAGCAGACTGCCATCCCTCCCCCTCCGGAGGCCCCCCTCCCCGGGATCCCCCCCCCCCACCAAGGAGCATGCCTTGGCCTCTGCTGGTAGGCGGAGGGCAAGAGGAGAGCTGGCTGGGGATGGGGGTCTGGGGGAAGCCGGGGAGAGAGAGGGGCTGTGAGGAGCCCCTGCACACCTTCCGTGGGGGTAGCAAGTCGCCTTTGAGGTGCGTCCTCAGAGCGCGTCGGGGTCAGTGGCGGGCAGGGTCAGGGCAGGCAAGAAGCTGTTGGAGCTTCTGCTCCAGCGAGTGGGGCTGTTCCATCCCCCTGGGCATGCGGGACCATTCAGGACCCCTGCAGAATCGTTCTTGCTGGGGGCCCGGGGAGCTTACCTCCTCTGCCTTGGAAAGGGTCCCATAAATTAGATCCCATCTTAAGCCTTATCCTTTAAATATGGATTCAATTTGGATTTTACTGTAAATTCTGAGTCCCTATTAAAAACTTGGATGGAAATTAATCTGCTACAAAATGAGATTTGTCCCTTACGGCGGTCGTGGAGGCCTGGGGGAGATCAGTGCTTCGGGGCGCTGGGGAGGGAACCCGCTTGCCAGCAACCTGGAAAAACTCAGGGTGCATGTCTTGGCCCTTCCATCCCGGCCCTCCCCTTACCCTCCTCCCCCTCGCCATTCTCACCCAGCCATATGAATCCTCCCAAACCAGGGCATCACCACGCCGTGCGTCAGGGCCACTCTGATGAAGCAGATGGTACCACCCTTCTCCAGATGTTCCTGGGGTGGGGGGCCACCTGTGTTCTGGAGCTGAGCGATATACAAGGTCTTCTGCCCTGACCTCCAGCCCCTCCGAGGGTGCTCCTGAAGCCTGCAGGGGAGAAGGTCTGGCCAGAGTTCACACTTCCTGCTCAAGGAGACTGGCTTCAGGCCTCAAGTCCCTTTTAAACATGGCCGTGTACGGGGACATGCGTGGGCCCGAAATCAGGGCTACCGTGCTCTGGTGTTCGGGCAGAGGGTGAGCGTGTCATAACTGTGAAGCCGGCACACGTCAGGTGTTGCCCCCTTCAACATGAGAACCCATCTGTCTACCCCAGCCCCCCCTCAGGGACGGATCCCTGAGCTGCCACATGCGACTTCCCATAAATCATCCCGGAAAGAGCGCGTTTCCTGCGCCATCCATCACGCCCCGTCTCTTGTCTGCTTGTTTTTAAAAGCTGTTAAACTGGAATCCATCACATGGCATCCTCGGGGGGCCAAGCCGAAGCAAAGGCTGCCCGCGTCAGCAATATTAATGCACACAGAGCTTTCTGGAGCATTGAGGTAAATGTCTCCCCGTGGTGGGGAGAGGGGAGCTCGGCTTTACCTAGTTACACCAGAAGCTCATGGGATGCTTTACTGACACTTGCAGCTTCATACGTCCCCTGCCACTCGTGAGGGAGTCCGGGCTGCTGCTGGTGGAGCCGCGGCCTGCTGGTGCCTCTGCCTTCTCACAGGGCCATCTCATTTCTCCTGTACCCGAGAGTCTCGCTTGAAGACTCTAGCTTGAGCCAGTCTTTGGAAACGTGGATCCTTCTAGGAACATCCGTGGTTCCTCTTTTCTTGCTAAATGTTTTTTGAAAAGGAGGATTCGGGGAGGGTGTTGAGATGGGCTTTAACCCTTGCTCCTGAGCACTTGCTGCTGGAACAGTTTCTGGGGATGTGCCCCTGAGGCAGGGAGAGGAGGAGGACCCGGAGCCCTCCCCTACTGCCTGCTCCCTCCATCCCCTGCCCTTCCTCCGGGGGTACAAGGACGGCCTGGAACCTCCCTGGCAAATCCTTAGCACCCGCCGAATTGACCAGCGTGGCTTTGCCTCCAGGAGCCCTTCTGTCTGTCCCACACAGGTGTCACAACCTTGGAGGCAGTGGGGATGCGTGATCCCATCTGCTTCTGGCTCCCCCGCTATCCTGTTCTTTGCCCCATACGTGTTGGTTGAAGAATTAAACTCCTGTTGGCCCTGGTGAGACATTCGTAAAATACAGAACAGGCGGCGTTCTTTTCTTGGGGACTTTGGAGCTGTGAGCGAGCAGCCCTGGGGGCTGGGCGGGTCGCGGAGGGCGCGGTCAGAGCAGCCCTCTCCGCAGAACTGTCCAATTAGGGCCTATTAGTCACTCGGGTGTTGCAGCATTTAGAACAATTAAAGGTGAGAAGCGTTTCCAGATGCGGCTTCGGTGCTGGAGCTGGAAGGCGAGCTCTGCAGGCTGCTCTCCAGATGGAAATCGTCTGAGATGAGCGCGCGGGAGTCGGCCGCCATCTCGTGGGCGCGGCCCTGGTCCCCAGGTGGCACTTGGCATTCAGATGCTCTGTGTGAGTGTCCTGGGGCTGCGTCCCCACAGGGGCACAGCGGAACCGGTTCTCCCAGCTCTAGAGCCTGGACATCAGAAGGGAAGGTGTCAGCAGGCCGCGCCGACTCTCCCAGATCCCAGGTCCTTGGCTGGTAAACCCAGCCTCTGTCACCACATGGCCTCTCCGCTTTGTGTCTCTGTCCCTGTGCCTTCCCTTGTGGGTGTTCCAAATTTCCCTCATCGTATTAGGACACCTGCCATTGGATTAGGGCCACCGTACTCCATTCGTACCTCACTTAATCCTTGATGACATCTGCAAAGACCTCAAGTCCAAATAAGATCACATTCACAGGTTGTGGGGGTCAGGTCTTCGACAGATGCCTTTAGGGGACATCATTCTAGCCACTGTGCCTTCCAAGACTGCTGGGAGGAAGGGGATCCCAGGCACTGACCTCTACATGTCCCCCCATGGGCCCCGCACCCATGGATTTCACATGGATGCTAGGACGCTTGTCACTTTTAAGAGGATGCCGAGAATGTGCCTGTAGGCGCATCGGGAAGTGAAGGCCAGAGCGACTCTGAGCTGGAAGATGGGACTTCTGATCAAACCCTTCCCCAGGGTCCCAGGACCTCCATTTGCGGAGAGTAGGAGGCAGTGGCGCCATGTGGTCCTCAGCTGAGGTCCCCTCTCGTGTCCTGGATTTGCTCTTCTCCACCCCCTCCCGCCATCATGCTATTGAGATGGGTCTTGAGAGCAAACTAAGACTTAAAAAGCCAGACTCCAAATCCAGACCTGAAAACGAGCAGTTTGTGGGGCAGGTGGGGAGCACACACTTTTGTTCTGCGTGTGAGGGTGTCCCTGGAGGAAGGAAGGGGTTGGAAGGAGAAGTCGGAGTGGGGGTGGAGGAGGGGAGGGAAGGAGGCCCGGGGAGGCCATGGGATGGGCATGCTGTTGGGCTGCAGTTTTGGAACGAGCCAGCTCTGAAGACGAAGGAGCCCAGCCGGGTCCAGGAGGAGTAAAGTCAAGCCGACGATGGCAGAAGTGAGAATCCAGAGCTGTGGGGGGGTGGGCACGAGGACACTAGAATGAGGAGCAAATGGCATCGGGGACAAGGAGGAGCGCAGGCAGGAAACAGCCTGGGACACGCTGCACCGATGTTGATGGATGCAAAAGTCAAATGTGGGCGAGGTGGCCTTCTGGGAAAACTTTGTTTCTGATCCACCTTCCTGTGCCAGGCTGAGTGTCAGAAGAACGGCCGTGTCTTCGGGGAAGAGCTAGAAAATGGCTGTTGCCATCCACAGGTGCACGGAGGGGAGGGAGGGAGGATCTTCA
The DNA here is from genome assembly GCF_024610735.1 of Ursus americanus. Classification (NCBI taxonomy): domain Eukaryota; kingdom Metazoa; phylum Chordata; class Mammalia; order Carnivora; family Ursidae; genus Ursus; species Ursus americanus. The sequence continues at coordinate 2,918,850 of NC_142149.1, forward strand.
TGCTTCGGGATGTTGGTTGACACATGTGTGCATGAAGGACCTGAAGGGTCTCCGTCATACAGAGTCGCTGCGTGGAATGTGTGACTTAAAGATGTCCCAGCTGGAGACACAGGAGTGTCCACGACAGGTGTGTCCATCCGCCTGGATCGGCATCCATTCACGGATTCTGCATTCAAACTGGGTGACTATCCTGGGGCCGTGAGGGTTTGTGGGTCAGCCTCACCCAGAGGGTGACACCGTTCTTGCTGACCCCACTGCCCGGCGGCACCCCTGCGGTTCCATGGGACCCTCCCTTCATTCCTCTGCATCGACGCGTGGGCTGGCCGTGAACTTCACTTAAAGGGCAAACGGGCAAGCAAGGATTTTTATGGATTGGGAGAAAATTCTTTTTTTATCCGATTTACAAGGGCACATTAGGTATTCCCAGGCCTGGTGCTTTCAAAGACATCTGTGTTCTGTGGGGCAAAGAACAGAAAAGGAGGGTCAGCAAATGTGTGAGGAAGAAAAATTAATTTGGAAGTAGAGGTCGGGACAAGCCTGGCTTTAGTTCTGTGTGTGCGCGTGTGTCAGAGGGAAAGCGCGGAGGCAGGCCAGAATCATTTTTCTCTGCCTCTTTGGGGTAGGAGAGGAGGTAGAGCTTGGACAGATGGTGTTTTTGAGTGACCTTGTGTCACCGAGTGGAGTGTTGCCGAGTAGCGGCTGGAGCTACAGGAAGCTCGCGGGTGTGGCCTCCCGCCGCCACCAGTGGGGGTTCATTAGGATGTCAGCATTATGGAAGGACCAGGAAGCCATCAGGAGGTAAACCCAAGAACCCAATTCAACCAAGACCAGATAACACACTCCTAGAACACCTTCACGTGGGAGGCATCCGTGGGCCTGGGTTTCTAACGCGGTATCGAAGGTGAGGAGACGGGTCAGGTGGACGTCCTGTGGTGACACGTGTGTGCAGGCCATCTGTCCAAGGTTCCCATTGCCCTGGGAATCTTCACGACAGCCCTGTGAGTGGAGTTCCACGAGGAAACTGAGCCGCAGATGAAGGATTAGCGTTGGGCCATCCAGAGTTGGAACCCACAGTGGCTCTCTGGGGGCAGCACTGGCTCAGATCCCACGTCTCGAACGGTCCACATCAGAGCTGCTCAAAGTTAGGGGTGTGGGCAGAGCCTGCCGTGAGCTGCTGCCACGGTTCCCCGGAAGATGAGTGCAGAAGCTGGAGTGAGCACTGAGGGTCTTTTGTAAGAGTGATTTTATATCTGGTGGATCTGTTGAGGAGTCATTGGGCTTTATGTTGTCTGTCCTTTTTATTCCATTTCCCCAATAATCCCTTGTGTATAGCGTATATATTCCTCACGTACAGCCTGTATTTCCGGTAAGTTGGGAATGAAACGAGCCCTTCACCGTAGGTCCTTCGGGCAGCCCTGACAAGAGAGGGTGCATAGGTCCCAGCTCAAAACCGGGGAAGCTTGGACAAGCTGTGTCGTGGGCTTGCATGCCCAGAGCGGGGTATGGCTTTGAGAACGTGCCGTAGTAATGTCAAGTGTATGCTCAGGCTAGGACCACAGACTGGGCGGTAAACAGGTGTACTGTCTCATGGCTCTGGAGGCTGGACGTCCAAGTTCAAGGTGGCGGTGGGGTGGTCCCTTCCGAGGCCCCTGTCCTGGGCTTGCCGACAGCCACCTTCTCCCTGTGTCCTTACAGGGTCGTCTCTCTGGGCGTGTCTGTGTCCGCATCTCCTCTTCCATGAGAACACCAGCCATGGGTGGATTAGGAACCAGCCCATGACATCATTTTAATGTAATGACTTCTTTAAAGACCCCAGTTCCAAATGTGGTCACATTCTGAGATACTGCAGGGGGTTAGGGCTTTAACGTACAAATTCTGAGGACACACCATTTAGCCCGTAACAGAAGGGATTTTTCTGTACTTTCCTTGCAGTTTCTTGTGAGTCTTAAATGATTTAAAAATAAAATGATTTTTTTTTAAGGCTGACACTCCTCTCCCCCAAAACCACATGGCCACTGTGGTTTCTCTCGCAGGGTCCCAAGCAGGCATGCTGATCGTCCCGGGTTTGGGGGGGACACTCTCTGGGAAGGATGCCAAGTTGCCATGGCCCAGATTCCACCCTCTCTGTGTTCTGTCCTCTGGTGCTGCCCCTCCCAGTCTGCACAGGGCGGTGAGAAGGCCTCATTCTACGTTCTCTACCCATGGAGGTTCTCTTGGGTTCCCCTCCACTGGTCCCCTTTTCTCTCAGGTTTCTTAAGGGCACTGGCTTCTGCTGCTGCTTTGTTCCTCCCATAGCTCTGTGCATAGGTTTCCATATCCTATTCCCATAGGATAGCTTTGACACAACGTTCTAGACAGTGCTTTGTCTCTCTTGAAATGCTCTCCCTTAACTCTGACAACAGTTGAATCATGGATCACATATGGCCCTGTGGAGTGATGGAGCGATCGTTAGGTGGGGCTGTGATAGCAGACCTGTGTCCGCACACCCTTCCTCCATAGCAGACCCTGTCCAAGAGGATGGGTGCAGCATTCCTCATTGAACAGTGTTTACAGGGTACTTAGCAATCCATCTATCTGTTCATCCATCCATCCACCCATCCATCCATCCATGTATCTTTCATCCATCTATATATGTGTGTATGTATCTGTCCATCCACCACCCAGCCACCCATCCACCCATCCATCCATCTATCATCCACCCATCCATCCATTCCCCATCCATCCCCCATCCATCCACCTATCCATCTGCCCATCCACCCACCCAGCCACCCATCCACCCACCCAGCCACCCATCCATCCATCCATCCATCCACCCATCCATCCCCCATCCACCCGCCCATCCACCCGCCCACCCATCCATCCATCCATCCACCCATCCACCCATCCATCCATCCTCTCCTTCTCTCTGGAAGTCATTGCTTATTTTCATTGCTTGTTATTATTATTGCAAAGTTTGTTTTGAAAACTTTGTCCTCTTTTGATCTTATTGGGATGGTAAGGACGAATGACCATGGTTGTGTTTCCTTGCTTAACTGAGGCCTGTGGCAGCTTCCAGGACTCAGCAAAGCTGTTAGGCAGGAAAGCTACAAAAAGAGGAAGGAGGTAAGCCAGGCAGAAGGTGGAAGGGATGTGGAAATATGCAGAGGAGCTTTCTGAAGTGATAGGACTGATGTGTGACCTGTGACATCTGACTCTGACTTCTAAGGTCTGACTCCCTTGAACCTGTCCTGCCCCCTTCCTCTCTCCTGGCTGTCCTGCCCACATTGTTGTCACTCTGGTGGCTCCTGTTCCCCCTCCCCACCCCTCCCACAGCTGGTGTATACCCAGCTAGTCCTTCCAGGCCAAGTGCAACTGCCATGCCTCCTTGAGGGTTTCCTAGGCCCTCCCCAACCTCCCAGGCAGGATGGGTCATGCTCCACTGCATCCCTGACACTTGTCATTCCATGAGGGAGCACTGACCACCTGGGATGTGGTTGTCATCCATGAGGCTTTCCGGTCAGAGCCCTGGGTCTCGGCTGAGGGCGACTATGCCCTCCAGGGGACATTGGCCATGTCTGGAGCCCCTTCCTACAGCCCGCCACCAGCAGAGAATGACCTGGCCAATGTCCAGAGTGCTATGTCAGGGTCAAGAATCCCAGGGCTACAGCTGCCCCCGAGGGCAGGATCTGGCCCTTAGGTTTGGGGTGTGGATATGGTCCTTGGGTCTCCAGGCTCCCACCAATGCCCATTCAAGGGGATTCTCTGCGTCTCCAGTGAGAAGGGAAGCAGACCGTCAGGGGTCCTATGGGGGAAGCTTTGGGGCTCGGGAGGAAGGCCACATGATGCCTGGTCCCTTGTGTCGGAGAAGGAGCTCTCTAGGTCCCCAAGCCCGTGGCTTTTCCGAGGGGAGAGGTCTGAGCCTGGGCAGAAGGAGAAATCAGAGGCTCAGACAGCACCATGGGAGGGCCCAGGCGAGGGAGGACAGCTCCAGGAGACCTTGTTCAAGGTCTCCACCCAGGAGCACTCACAAGACCTTAGTGGAGAGAAACAGTGAATTCTGAGCAAAGACAATAATGAGCTCAGTTAAAGTAGAACACGGGTATAGGTGTACCAGCTTGTGGAGCCTGGCATAGAACGGGTCCACATGAAGTCCTACTGGGTCCCGATGATTACTGGCCATGGCACCTGGGGTGAGAGTGATGCAGGCCACAGGGATGGCCGCCTACCCTTGCCGTTGGGGAATGGTCAGGAACAGGCGCTGTGGGTTTTGAAGTCTCTCTTTTCCGGACAGGCAGGGCAGGGAGCAGGAACAGTAGTGCTGGCCATGGCATCCAGCTGGGACACGCTTCACGGGCATCACATGGCTGTGTCCCCAGCATCGCACCTGTCTTTACCAGGCACTGAGCACGGGAGCCTCGTTAAGAGAATAATTTGGACCAGGATTTGGAGGCAAGACCATATGAGTTTCTCCACCCTCCCTCCTCCTCTCTCTCCTCCCTCTCTCTGCCCAGCTCCTTCCTGTCTGCTCAACACCTGACAAAGATACTTTGCTTTGGGGAACTAGAGTAGATGGGGAGAAAGGTGACCCACGGCCTCTCTTAACCATATCCCATGATAGACCTGCCATGCATCTTGTAGACATGTCTCACGCGGAGGGAAGGCAGCCATGGGCCAGGACTCACAGACCCTGTTTCTACCCAATCAGGACGTGGCCCACATAGGTTGTGACACTGCCTTCTAGCTCGGACCCTTCTCACCTGGAGGCGTCAATCCCCAGGTGAGGGGAGCCTGGGCCTCACTCATCGGCTGTGAGACAGTGGTCTCCTTCGGACAAGCTGACCCCTCAGACCACTGCCTGGGCCCCATAGCAGCAACGGCTGGCAAACAGCGCCCGCGCCCAGGAGAAGAATGGGCAAATGCGCTTGCTTTCTTTGGGGTATGTGTGTGGGTGTGTGGAAGAACTTTCAGGAAAATTGTTGTTTCTCATTATAAAATAGGCTGATATTTCAGGCTCACCTTCTGGAAGCACCGAGGGCCCTCAGATTGCTGGCGGAGGGTCACCTGTGGCCTGTTGTCAGTATCCTGAGTCACTGCAGACCATCCTCTGCATTCCCCCTAGTCTCCCAGGACTGTTCCAGATCACCGAGGTCTGGGGAAGTGCGTGATGGGTCGGCTGAATGGTGGTCCGAGGCTCTGGTGAAGCCCGAGGACCTGGAGCTAGGGGACGGAGAACGGCCACCAGGCTGCGGTCCCTCCTGAGCCCTGACGTACTGCTGGAGTCCCTTCCCTGCCCAGGGGGGCGGGGGGGTGCTGGGCCACACCCGAGCTGCAGAGCATTTCCACACAAGCACTCAGGGCACAGAAACTTCTGGACCACCCTTCAGACTTGGAAATGGAGCAGACCTCTGGGCTGAAGGGTGGCCGGGGTTGTTTCTGAGAGAAATGGAGACAAGCAGAACCTTCGCTCAGAGGGAGGTTGCCGCCCCCTCTGAATGTAGGAAAGCCGAAAGCAGTATCGGGTCTCTGCAGGCATTCTGTTCTGGTGACCTGACCCTGTGTCCACCGTGGGGGGCTGGAGCCTGGCCTCCGCCTCAGGGATTCCCCCACCTCTTCCCTTGTCGTGGGTCCGGGGGCAGGTCCTGGAGAGCCTGGGGCGGTCCGGGTTGGAGCCTTCCAGATGAGGGCTGGCCCCCAGCTGCTCCTCCTGCGGCTAAGGCACGGACCCGCCTAGTTAAGATGCAGGGAGTGTTGTGCTTGGAGAAATTTAGATGTTTTTTTTTTTTTTTTTTTTTTTTTTTTTTGCGTGTGTGCTTTTGCATGTAAATGTGAGTAGGTGCTGTCCTGATTGATGGCAATTAGCATTTTCTAACGGGAACAGATGTTCAGATTGCCAGGAGGCTGGTACCTAACGCCCACGCCGCCATCTGCTCGCCGGGCAGGGCCAGAGGAAGCGCCCCGGCCCGCGGCCCTGCAGCCCTCGGCACTGTGTACTGAGGATCGTGTGAGATTGTTTCTGGGGGGGGGGGAAGAAAAATAATAATAAAGATGTTTTCAGGGTTATAAATAGTTCATGCTGTGTAGGACGGGATGGAGCTTTCTCTCCGCTTTGCAGCTCTGCATTCTATGTGAACAATGGGAGCGGGGAAGGGACACACAATGTCTGCCTGGCGTCACGTTGGTGAGGGACAGCCTGGGGAGGCCATGGTGGAGGGTCACGGTGCCTTGAATCAGTTCACGGCTCAGAAGACCAGAGAAAGGATGGAGGTAACACAGGTGATGGGGAAGGGGACGAGGGAGAGGTGCGGGGGGTGGTGGGGGTCCAATTGAGGCTTGCTCATGAATGCCAGACGGCAGTGTAGGGGGGGGGCACACCCTGCTCTCTCACTCGCTGGCCGGTGGCCTCACGAGCTGGCTGAGGCTCAAGCCCTTCCCCTGGGAAACTGGGGAAGCATCCCTGGGGTTCTGGGAGGAGTCAGGTGAATCACACATGGCATGGCCTGGGGTCCAGCGCATCGCTGGGGCCGGCGGGCAAGGGCCGACCTAGTGCCCAGCTGTCCGAGGGGCCCCAGAAGGCAGGCCCTGGCCTCTGCGTGCCTGGCTCCTAGCCTTCTCCCTGTGGCCAACCCCGATGGCTCCTGCTGCTCTCCCAGTAGCCAGCAGAGACACACTCTCTTTCTTTCTTTTTCCTTTTTGGCTTCTTAAAGCAAAACAGTTTGTTTGTTTGCTTGCTATAAAAAGAGCCGCCTCCCACCCCCCCTTCCTTCCTTCTCTCCCTCCCTCCCCTGGGCGGCAGTCGGCAGCTTGCAGTGGCCTCCCCCACCCCAAGCCTGTAGTCAGCACGCTCCTCCCGAGGCAGATGTCTGCGGGGGAATCTGTTGTCTGTCCCCAGGCCGCCCCGACAGATGTACCAGGCTTTAATTGGGGGCCTGAGCGGCCCGGCAGCCTCCTCCGTGGGCTGAGGTCTGCTGCTCTGCTGGGCTCATTTCCTGCTCTTGTCCCCGTTCTCAGGCTTGGTGGGTGTCTTCCCCCAGCCGCGGACCATGCAGGGTGCGTGGGGCAGGCGTGGAGGCCTGTCGGCCCCAGACGGTCCCTTCTTCTCCAGGCCATCGCTAACGTTTTCCTGGCACAGTGCCTGCAGCGTTGGCAGTACTCTGGGAGGAGAGGAAATATCCTCGTCCCCTTGGTGGGGATGTGGGAATGGGGGTTTGCTGTCCCCATCTGGATCTCCTGGTCCTGGTCCAGCAGAGCAGCCGCAGACCTCCCGTAGCTGGAGGCAGGAGGAGTTTGTATCTAAAGGGCAGCCCTGGAAAATGTGTCCGTGTGGCCGATGGTGCCACTGGTTTGGGATAGTGGGGCGAAGTGGGCGTGGCAGGGTGCCTCCGGGGAGGTGCAGGTCAGACTACCCCCACACCTGGGCTGCAGAAACTCTGGGGGCTTACAGATGGCAGCCACTGAGTCAGATCCCCATGTTTATCACTCAGTGTCTGTGCTCTCAGTCTGGGTCGATGTCCTGCTGGTTCCGCTGTGGACCTGACGTCTGGGTGTCTCAGCCTGGCACCGTGGACATTTGGGGCGGGATCGATTTTTTGTGCTGGGGGCTGTCGTGGCCATGGTAGGAGGTTGAGCAGCCTCCCTGGCCTCCACCCCTCTGCCCACTAGGTGACAAGTCCCCCGACATAATCGCCTCTGCTGGGACCCACTGTTGATTTATTTTAGAATGATTCCATTTCTGACGTCTAACATTTGAGGGCTTACTGTGTACCAGACACGCTGTAAGTCTTTACAAGCATTTACGCCTTAGTAACAGCGCCACGAGGGAGTGGCTGTTATTACTTGTACCCGACAGAAGAGGAACCCGAGGTTCAGAGAGGTCTGGGGACTTGCCCGTAGTCACATGACTAGTAAATGGTGGAGTTGTGATTCAGGGCCAGGGGGATTGACCAAAAGCCTGCGTGTTTTTTTGTTTTTGTTTTTAATAAATATTCTTTTTTTTTTTTTTTTAAAGATTTTATTTGTTCGACAGAGACAGAGACAGCCAGCGAGAGAGGGAACACAAGCAGGGGGAGTGGGAGAGGAAGAAGCAGGCTCATAGCAGAGGAGCCTGATGTGGGGCTCGATCCCAGAACGCTGGGATCACGCCCTGAGCCGAAGGCAGACGCTTAACCACTGTGCCACCCAGGCGCCCCAAAAGCCTGCATGTTTTATCAGTTGTTCATCTGTCGTTACTGATCTGTCGCTACGTGACGGGCCGCTGCTGTAGGAGCTTGGGTCCCATCGGTGGATAAAGAGGCAGAGCTCTAAGAATGTACATTCTAGAGACAGGAGACAGATGACGGGCATGGTAAATTATCTGGAATGCTAGCACGTGGAGTAGTTTCCTAGGGCTGCCATAACAATGATCACAATCTGAGGGGCATCACGCAACTGAAGTGTACGGCTTCACAGTGGTGCAGGCGGGAAGTCCCAGATCAGGGTGCTGGAGGGTCGGCTCCTCCTGGAGGGTCCTCCTGGAGAATCTCTCCTGCGCCTCCGTCCCAGCGCCTGGGGGCTGCCGGGGGTCCTGGGTGTGCAGCTCCGTCACTGCCATCTCTGCCTCCATGTCTTTACGTGGACTTCTCCCTGAGTCTCTGCGTCCAGATCTCCCCTCCGCTCTCTTAAAAAGACACCGGCCATTGCATTTAGGGCCTGCCCAAAGCCGGGATGCTTGCATCTTAACATCTGTAGCTAATTACATCGGCATAGACCCTCTTTCCATATCGGGCCCCGTTCTGAGGTTCTGGGTGGACGTGAGTTTTGGGGGGTGCCGTTCAAGCACTAGAGTAAGTGACACTCCCCATGGGAGTGCGCAGGCCGTGTGCCGACAGTGTGGAGGGTATGACGTGTGCGTGTGCTGTGTGAAGCTCCACCTGGAAGTGCCGCCAGGCTTCAGAGAGGCAGGAAGTGTTTGGAGAGGTGGCCTGTCCTCTCTGCTCTCCCCGGGAGGCGGGGGGACGTATTGCGTATTGTGAAGCCAGGCAGCACCCATCCCGCCCGTCCTGTCTCCCCCACAGCCACCACTTTGCTGTCTGCATTTAGGGGTCTGTTTCTGCTTTTTGTTTGTTTACTTAGTTTTTTACATTCCACAGATGAGTGAGATCATGCGGTGTTTGTCTTTTCCGTCTGACTTATCTCACTTAGAGTAATGCTCACTAGATCCATCCTCGTTGTCACAAGTGACAGGCTCTCTTCCGTTCTGATGACTGCATAATACTCCATTGTATGTGAGACACCACGTCGTCTTTATCCATCTGTCTGTCAATGGACACGTGGCTGCTTCCACATCTTGGTTCTTGTAAATAGTACCGCCGTAAACAATTAGTGTTTTAGTTTTCTTTGCATAAATAGCCAGTGGTGGGCTTACTGGATCCTCTGGAATTTCTATTTTTAAATTTTTGAGATGCCCCCCCCCAATGATTTTCTCCTTTATTCATTCTTCACCAAATCCCGGGCCTCCTGTAGTATTTGTGGACTGAAAGGATGCAGGAGTCATCATGCCAGGCCCTGGGGATTGCAGTTGAACAGGATGTGTTTCTGTCCCCAAGGAACTTGCTGTCTCACGGAGCAGACAGACAGGCGGCAGCTTATCTGTCCTTTGCACTGAGGGTGGAGTTACGTAGAGGCAGAAGAGATGCTTTGGGGGCCCAGTTGGAAGGGCTTTTGAACTGGTCCTGAAGGATGCATAGGAGTTTTCTGGGGAGAAAGAGGTGGACTGAGAACTGCATACAGAGAAAAGGCATGGCAGTAAGGAAGGGCGCAGCTTTTTAAGAGGGTGAGAGAGATTGGCTGGAGTGTGGGAGGTAAAATTTGTATAACATTAACCATCCATCAGAGTTTACGGTTCAGAGGCGTTTAGTGCACTGACAGTGTTCACCGTGCAGCCACCACCTCCACCGGCTTCCAGAGGCTTTGGTCATCCCACAGTGAGACCCCCCGCAGCAGCCACTCCTCCTCCCCTCCCCTGAGCTGGCGGACATTAGTCCACTCGCCGTCTCCGCGGATTTACCTCCTCTGGACGTTTCATCTCTGCCCTTCGGAGAGTGATGTGGTGCGTGTCAGCACCTCTCTTCTGGGTGTAACTGGCAGTTCAGATGGTTTCAGTGGTCTGATGTGATGGGTTTTCGGCTTTACGATGCTGTGAAAGCGTTACGCATTCAGTAGAAACCCTCCTTGCAATTTTGAGCTTGGATCTTTTCCGGGGCTGGTGTCGATATGTGGTCTGAGCCTCTCTCGTGGTGCTGGGCAGCGAGCGTAGTCCCCCTGCGAGCCAGCGATCGGCAGGGTCAACAGCCGATAGGGTGACAGCCATCCTGTCCCCACACGGCCACTGCTTGTCACTTTCTGTACAGTGTTCACTAAGTGACACCAGATGGTCAACACTATGGTAAGATAGGCTTTGCCCAACCGTAGGCTGACGCGAGTGTCCTGAGCACGTGGAAGCTGGGCTTGGCTGAGCTATGACCATAGGTTCGGTGCATTAAATGCACTTTAGACTTAGGATATCTTCAATTTGGGATGGGTTTAGAGGGGCGTAAGCCTATTGTAAATTGAGGAAGATCCGTATTCCACCGTATGAATTGACCACGTTCTGTGGATCCATTTAATGTTGAGGGACTGTTGGCCGTTGTGAGGTGCCACATTTTTTAGGGCAAATTCCAGCACTCAAAGCATGTTTGTTGAATGAGGAAGTAAAACTATGCCCCTGAATCCCCTAATCCTCACCCTTAACTCCCCACCCCACCGCCAGAATCTCGATGTCCCACGTCCAAGGAACAGGTGTTCCGGTACCTGCTGTGTGTTAAGGGGTCTTATTGTCAGACTTTAGGAATGTGGCCATTGCCAGGGGTGGTCCAGAAATCTCAGAGTCTGTGGGATGCAGAACAGACCCACCCCTCACCCAGTGTTCCCCTGCCCAGAGCCCCCCCTGCTCCTCGGCACCCTTCCTCTCAGGCGGGGCACCACAGTGCCATCAACCTGTCTGAGCTCTGACTGCACCAGGATCCCCAGGACTCCTGGCTCCCAGAGAGACAGAGTCTGGCGTTAGAGGTGGGTGGAGGGCAGAGTCCTAACCGCTCAGCACAGACGTTCCCCTTCAGCCCGTGTCCCACTTGCCCCAGACAAGATGGGGAAGAATACCAGCCCGTCTCTATGTCCACAGCCAGCCTCAGCACCCTGGGACCCCGCACCACTGTCCCCGTGAGCCTCATGAGCGAGTCAGGTGTGTGCGAGCTGGTGGGAGAGGCCCTGAGGCCCCGAAACCCAGGTGCGGGCCGTAGAGGCACCAAGGGGAGGGGTTCTGCAGGGCCTGGGGGCTGCAGAGACCATGCAAGTGGGAGACGGGGGAGGGGCAGGGTCCTCTCTGGAGGGGGTAGGGCAGAGCAGGGAACCCATGACCCTCACCTACTGATGAATCCTCTGTGCATTCGGGGATCAGCCCAAGTGATCACACCTTCTCCTCTCCTCCAGACCCTCCTGATGCCGTCACATTGGGCATCAAGCTGTCCCACCAGAAATCATGATTTGTTCACTAGTGCGTTGCTGGTCTCCAGCTCCTGGACTTAGCCCCATGAAGACAGGGCCCCGCCGCCCCAGTGCACAGTGACTTTATTCAACACACCTCGTTTGAGAGCAGAGCCCAGCTGAGCTCCTGTCGCCCGGCGCTGCCGCCATCCTGGGACGACAGGATACTCTGACTCTCGTCAAATGTGGGGCCTGGAGGGCGTCTGCAGTGGGGGCGCTGGGGCCCTGCGGGTGCTACCTCCCCGGGATGAGCAGGTGGAAGCATTGAGACAGCCAGAAAGGCACCTTGAAGGAGTTGGCAGCCACGTTGCCTGGCTGGATGACTCCATGCATCTCTGGAAGTTGGCGACCTTTGTAGAGATTAGAAGGGCCGTGCCCCTGCTCATGAGCTGTATGAAGATGCCCGGTCCTGCCCCGGCTGCCACGTCTCATCCCCCCATCCACTCCAAAGTCGTAACGAGGGCCCAGTAGGTCTGGAGGTGGGATGGTGGCTCAGGAGAACAATGCACCCAGGCTTGGGGTGAGTCAGTGTCACCTACGGGGGCGGGGTGACCCTCCGAGAGCAAGGGTTAGAGGGTCAGAGGGTGCATGGGGGCTTAGGGTGTGAGGTTGATTCTGGGACACGCCTGACAGTTGAGAAATGCCCCCTTGGATGGCCGGCATCAACAGGGCATTTCCTGCACTGGATGTCTTACCCCAGGACCGGGGTGTCCGCTCCCCAGGACACACGGCCTGCTGTCCACCCCAGGCCTCCAGGATGGTGGACCTGAGCCCCTGGGAGCTGAGTCGGGTCCCTGGTGTCCATCAGCCACAGTTTGAGGCCCTCACCACACCCCTCCCCTTCTAATGAAGCTGCTGTGTGTTCCAGGAGTGGGGGGAGCAGGCAAAGTGGTGTTGTAATAGGGAGGGTAGATCTTGGCCCACTGGGCACCCTGGCACTGGGCACCAGGCGGCCCAAGGCCCCAGAAGGACAGCGTCTGTGGCTGTGACAGCTGTTCCCAAGACCCAGTGCGGAGGGGTAGCCTCAAGGGAGGGGAGGCTCTGGAGCTTTGCTGTTGCAGGGGCACGCACATGTCCACACTCATCTGCACACGCCTGCGCATGTCAGCACACATCTGCACACATCTGCAGACACTCACCAACTGCACACTTTCACTCACGTCCACACACATCCACACATACTTCAGCACACACACATGCACACGTCCACACACATCTACACATAAGAGCACATGTCTGCACACATCCACACACACATTAGTCTGTACATGTCTGTACACGTCCACACGGCTTCACAACATTCACACACACCCCATACACGTCCGCACGCTTCTGCACCTCCTGCGCACTTCTCACAGCGCCCCGGGGTCCCACCTTGTGTCTGTGACCCCAGCATAGGTGCAGGAACCCCGGGGCACTCTCTTGGTTCTCACGCTCTTTTCAGTACCCCTGCCTCCCGCCAGCTTCCCGTAGGCTGTCCCCAGAGGGGGAAGGAGGGGCTCCTCTCCCTGCTGGGCCCTGCTGAGCCACGAGCTGGCCCCAGAGGCCCCAGGATGAGGGGTGTGGTCCTGCTGAGAGGCCAGTCCAGCTCCTTCCCACTGGCCACACAGCTTCCTGTCCCAAAGGAGGCAGAGCACGCCACCCAAGGCTCCAGGAGTGGCTCGTTCTCTGCCTCGCTCTGACCCGGGGTGTGGCCACCAGGGCTCAGGGGTGGGCCACAGCTGGTGGGCCTTCCTGTCCTGGAGCCCCACATGGCCATAGCTTTTCACACTAACTGTGTGGAACTGTGGTAAGTGACACCCTGCTCTGACCGCACGCTGGGAACGTTCCAGAAACTCACCTGGGTCCTCACACAGCCTCACGAGGCAGGCCTGTTATCACCCCCACTATATAGACCCAGAAGTTAAGGTGACGTGCTCAAAGCTGCACACCTCCCGGGGAGCTGGGATGCCCGGCCCAGCGAGGGGCAGGGGAGCATCTCGCCCAAGCACACAGAGCCTGCTCCAACCCACGTCGGGTTCCCAGCGGCCATCTGTCCTTCAGGGCCCCCACCTGGCGCCCTGCCCTCCCCTGCAGCGGTCCCACTGCAGACTGTGCTCCCTTCTACCCTGACCACCCGCCGCGTTCCTTCTGTGAAGCCTGCGGCAGGGCGTGGGCCTGTCCCACACCGCCCGTGGCCCATCTGTGCTCAATTATGGTCCCTAAAATGTTCAGTCCCCACCTCCTGGGATGTGCTTCCTCAGATCCCTCCACACCCTGGTGTCCTGTTTCCTCCCGAAAGCCCAGCATTTGCCTGGCCCTGTCTCCATGCTTCTGCTCATCCTTCTTTCACCTCGTCCTCTTCTGGGACTTCAACCATGCGGCTTCTGCCCACCCCCCTGGGTGAGTGCTCCCTGCCCGGGGAGCCACCCCCATATACACAGGGGACATGACAGAAGGCCCTCATAGCTCTGTAGGACTGAGAGTGGGGCCACAGGTGATCTGTGCTGATGCCATGGGCCTTACTGGATGGGGGGCATCTGGGCACGGAGGAAGGTGGCCCCTCCAAGTAGCTCCATTTACGAGGCCCTTACTGTGTGTCAGGCACTGTGGCCAGGCTTCTGTTTTAACACACGCTATTGGGTCGTCACTGTGACAATGAGATGGTGCGGGGCTCATGCTCCACGCCGGTGTTCAGATGGTGGAAGGGAAGCTCTGGGGGATCAGACGGCTTGCCCAGGGTCTCGTGGCCAGAGAGCGGCGGACCTGGGACGTGAACTCAGGTGGCCCGTGGAGGACTCGGAGTTGAGTGTAACTGCCTGCGATGACCCCTAGGGTCCTCGTTAGAGGATGGTTTCCCTCTGGCCATTTTTGATCTGAGGGCATGCCTCACCTGGTGGTTCTGGTTGGACGGGTGAGTTGCGGTCAAGGTGAGAAGTTCGTTTCCCTGGGGGATTTGAACACACACTGCGCCAGCTTCCTCCTCGTCCTTCTGCGTTGCTGGCGAGCTTGTTTCCTGGCCTCCGAGCACAGCAAAGGTGACAGCTTCTTCCCAGCCTGTCTCTGCCTGCGATCGTTACCCACACTGACAGTCTCCCGGCTGCAGGTTGACTCTAATGGCTGAGCAGAATAAATTAGCATAAAACAGTTAAGACCCAATTTCCTAATACCTTTTTTCTCATTTACTACCCAGGTGTTTAGATTCAATTTCTTGCAAATGACACCTGAACATCATTACGGCCTCTAATAATTGTGCATTTCGATAGCAAATAGTCCTAATGATGCCGAGCAGGCAGCAGGAAGGGTCTAGCCTATCTGTGGGTGGAAACTTCTGGGGGGAGAACATGGCTTCGGTGTCAGTTGGGGCCCCTCGTGCTGGGGGCAAGTGGGGGAGTGCACCCTTGAAAGAGGAGGCGGTCCCAGCTTTGGGCTCAAAGCCCTCATTTAGCAAAGCCTGGTTCGTGCTTCTCTAAAAGGTTTCACTTCTCAGATTTGTTTCTTTAGCAAGGGTTTTGCTTTTTCCCCCTTAGGATCTATCTTTTTGGACACGGGCCTTGAGACTAGTCTTGGTTGCACATGAAAACAGCACCTCACCTGGCGTCGTTTCCCTGGTGGGTCTCCCAGAGCTCTGTGGTCTCCTGTGGAGCAGTGGGTCCTGTCCTTTACCAGTGTAGCTCCTGGGTCGTGGCCGTAGATTCCGACGGACTTGCAGTTCGTCTGGAGTTTTGGGGTAATCCATCTTCCTGGACTCACCCTCCCAGGACCCACATCCAGGTGTGCTTCAGTGGGCACCTCCGTGTTGGCCGCTTGGGACAGTCTCTCCCTGTTCGTAGGGAGCTGTTTCTACGGTCCCTCTTCCTCCCGCTCCAGGCCCAGTCCTCTAGTCTCGGCCTGAGAAGCCGCCTGACCAGGAATGAAATGGGACCGGCCTCTTCCCCGGCCCTGCCCTCAGGAGGACAATGGGGTGCGCAGCGTCTGCACACCCCCAGTGGGCTCTCGACCCCCTCTCACCTGTGCTCAGGGTCAGAGCGTTCCTGCACGTGCACCTTCTGTGTTACTGTGAGGTGGACACAGCTTTTAGAAACTTCCAGCACTGGTTTCTCTCCTTCTGCCTTCCTGCAGACCTGTTACTTGCATTTGGGGTTGGCGTTCCACTGCGCTAATATCTTCCCCCCTAGTGGGAAAGGAGATAGCTGTGATTAGCCTAATGAGTGATTAATTAACAGGCGGTCTGGCTGCATCACAGGGAGGTGCTGACCCTGCCGAAGAGTGGCAGGGGTGGGGTGGGCCGGGCCGTTGTGGCTTCCGTGGGCTGAGCCCACCCCTGTCCAGCCGCACTGGGCTGCCTCCGTGCGCACGTGTGGGGCTGCGTGTGCACCCGCCGGTACATGCTGCCAGGGGGCTGGGGCTGCTGTCTACCCAGCATCCAGAAAGGGTGTCCACCGAGGGACACCACAGGGTCTATGCCGGCCACATCCAAAGAGTATGTGTTTGCGTGTGCACATTTCCAGTAAGTACATAGAATAT
The DNA here is from genome assembly GCF_024610735.1 of Ursus americanus. Taxonomy (NCBI): domain Eukaryota; kingdom Metazoa; phylum Chordata; class Mammalia; order Carnivora; family Ursidae; genus Ursus; species Ursus americanus. The sequence continues at coordinate 2,934,891 of NC_142149.1, forward strand.
TCACCTGTAACTGAGTGATGAAAATGATCTTAATTGGCAGTTATGCAAAATTTTTAAATATCACTGGTTGGAAAAGGTCAGGGGCTTCGGATGGTTTTGTTTCATAAATTGGGCTGGAGGGACTGGGGGGTGGCACTGAGGGCTTGGGAAATTCTTGCTGACTTCCCTTGAAGTGACTGAGCATCAGGCTGTGACTGGCCAGGGAGGAGGGCCTGGGGCTGATGGGCTCTGGGGAGGAGCGTCATGGGCGGGAGGAAGGAGACAGGCGGTGAGTGACACGTCCCCACTGCCTTCTCTGGGAGCTGCTCTGTTCTGCTCCTACTGTAATTAAATGTTAATTTTCTTCTTGAAAGCCAAAGGAAGCACCGTGCCAGAAGCGGATCGGGGCCCCCTCCCTTGCATCCCAGCATGGGGCCAGCTTGGGGAGGTCTTGTTTGCTCTCCCCCCTCACTGGGAAGGCTGGGAGAGGGGCCTGGGCTTCTGAGTAGCTCCCCACCCCGCTGTCTGGCAAAGCAGCTCAGAACTCACTTCCAGTTTTAAGTTCAGAGCTGGTGACACATGCCTGGCCATCCTCTGGCCTGTGGAGCTCAGAAAGATCCTGTGAAGAGGTCTTCCTTCCCCATCACGACTACCTGAAACGACTCTAGGCATCGCCAGGTGTCCGGGGGGAAGAACTGCTCTGGAATGTACTGTGCATGGACAGCGTCCAGGCTTGCCTTCCAGGACTTTGCTGAGACCCGGACGGGTCTATGGATGTGCCGGCATAGACCCTGTGTGTGTCCATGAAGGCAGGACGGGCTGTGCTGGGGAACGTTCTGTGTGGGCCCTGAGCTGGCACACGTGGGGAGGGAAATCGTGGGATGGGAGGGTGTGGGGAAGGGCGGTGCAGACAGGCGGGCTGTCAGTGATGATGTTGAGCTCCAGGAACCAGTCTGCATGGGCCGCATGCTGGGGAAGCAGCGGCAGCCCTCCCAGGTCTCTGTGTGTGGGGGGGTCAGCAGGGAAATGAGTCTGTGAGCCCCATGCATCATTCTTCGCCAAGGCTGCTTCCATTTAGAAAACACATTTTGGATCCTTTGCTCCAGGGCCCTTAGCTTCTTTGGCATTCCCTCTGGACACTGGGACCTCTTTACAAGAAAAATACACTCCCTGATAGACCCGAGGCCAGTGGAAACGCACCCACACAAAACAACCCGTGAACGAATGTTCACAGCAGCGTCGCTCACAGTCACCAAAAGGTGGAAACAGCGCCGTGTCCATGGACGGATGAGCAGATGAAACGAGGCTTATCCGTACAACAGAATAGTATTCAGCCTTCGAAAGGCTCTGACACAGGCCGTGGCACAGAGGAGTCCTGAGAACGTTATGCTCAGTGAAAGAAGCCAGGCCCGAAAGGCCATGTGTTGTAGGGTTCCACTGATGTGAAGTGTCCAGAAAGGTGCATCCGGAGACAGACGGCGATGGTGGGGCGATGGTGGCTGCCGGCGGCTGGTAGGGACGGGAGGTGGGGCGGGACTGGAAATGACTGAGGATCCCTTTTGCGGTGATGAAAACATCCTGTACGTATTTCAGATGTTCTACCCTACCCGTAGATACCGCTTGGTTTGGGAGCAAATCCAAGCTCATCCACTACAAACCCAGACACGGGGCTTGTGAAGAGCAGTCTGGGAAGTGCTTTCAGGGAGGAAGACAGGCCACATCGGGGCACAGCAGGGCGTCCTGGTAGCCTCTGGCGCCTGTGGGGAGGTAGGAAGGGAGCCGGACACGGAGGGCGCTCCCCACACTCTGCTCCCATGGGTGTGGCTCTGCCTCCCACCCCTGTAGCTTTTGCCCAGACCACGCCTCTCCCCCCACAGTCCTTTCTCCGAAGGCCTTTTCCTGGCATCCTGGTCCCATCTGCCCCACTGCGTCCCTGGGGTGCATGACCTGCCAAGAAGCTGCCCCCGGGCTTCAGCCAGCTGTGGGGACATTCCCAGGCTGTGGCCCAGGTGCAGCCCACCGTGGACGCCTTGAATCTGGTCTCAGCTTGCCTTGTAGGGGCTGGGCCTTAACAGAGATCTGAAGGCCCTTCTTGTGGGTGGTGGGAGAACAGGAGGCTTCGAGGGAGAAAGCACTCGGCTGAAGGGAGCGGTGAATGGAAGCAGGGATCTGGACATGGAGAGTGGAGGTGGGGGCGGCCCTGCTGCTGTCATCCTCAGGGACGGGGATCAGGGTGAAGAGGCTCCAGCAGTGGTGGCGCTGGGGAGAGCAGAGCAGTGTGGCAGACACCAGCCTCCTGGCCACGCCGTGCCAACGGATGGGGGCGGGGGGGACATGGTCCAGGGATCAAACGTGGGTTAGCTGCAGATTCCTTGGTGAAAAGGGACGTCTGCTGGGGAAGGCCGGTGACAAAAGTATGAGGATGGAGCTGTTCTGGTGGAAGCCAGTGGACGCTGTTGCAGAGCCTCCCCCCCGCCCCCGACCCTGGAGAGCCCAGGCGGAAAGATCCAGGTGTGGCAGATGGGGCCCCAGCTGGCGGGAAGGTCAGGTGGGAAGTAGGGTCTACGCAGGCCTGTGTGCCCTGAGCAAGTCCCCACCTCTCAGATCCCTCGCTTATGAGATGGAGACCATGTGACATGGCTCCTGCCTTTCCAGAGTTCCAGGGGACAGGAAGCAAGACACAAAAGGAGGCACCACTTGTGGAAATGCTCGGGGAATGCTGGAAATGCCTGGCAGTGCGAGGCTTACCCTCAGCTCGCTGGTGTCCCTACAGATGGATGCCGTTAGGTCGTGATTACAGGTAAACAGCACGCACTGCTCCAGCCCTAAATTAGGCAGAGCTTTAGCTTCCTTCCGTGATCCTGGCGACCCTGATGGAGACCCCCCCCAGGAGGCCTGGCTGTGGCTGGCAGGTGGTATTGCCAGGTACTCAGGAGAACCTCCATCTGGCATGTGCGAGGCTCGGGCTCCTCACGGTGTAATGGAGACGCACTCCCCTGGTCCCTGTCCCAGCGTACATGGCTTTGCCCACTCCTGGACGCTCCACCTTATTCATGTCAGACTCAAGGTCACCACAGAGCGAAGAGCTGGGTTGGAAGGAGAGCTCAGGCTCAGTCTGTTTTTGCTTGCTGGCCGGGCAGGCACACGTGCACGTGTATATGTATGAGCATACCTGCACACGTGTGCTCACACGTGCTTGTGCACATGAACACATGTGCACACAAGCGCATGTGTGTGTAGTGTGCGGAGAGCAGTGTGGGTGTGTAGGTGTGTGCTCACACGCGTGCTTGTTCATGCATGGGCTTGTTCACATGAACACATGTGCATGCAAGCACAGGTGCGTGTAGTGTGCCGCGAGCATTATGGGGGGTGTGCTCACACACATGTGTGCACTGCGTATTTGTGTGTGCGTGCCTGTGTACAGAGCGAGGAGCACGTAGACCCCTCGGACTGCTCGCGGAAGCTGGGCCTGCCCCTGTCAGGAACCAGTCGTTGCCACTGCCCGTTGGATGAAGCCCTTGGGGGAAGTTACTGGACATCTGGGCAAAGCAGAGCAGGAATGAAATAACCACCAGATTTGCAGCATGTTACCTGTTTGTATTAAAAATCAATGACACAATAGAGCGATTCCACTCTATCTTACTTAAACAATATCCACTGCATGGGAGCCAGGAGGGGGAGGGGGCCCCGGGGCCAGAGGGGGGCTCGCGGGGGGGTGGCGGGGGGGGGGGAGGCCGCCAGCTCTGTGAGCTGCTCTGCTTCCAGCCGCGCTCCCCCTCCATAAAATAACCAGCTCATCTCGGCCCCATCAGAGCCGGGATTTACTGCCGGGCCCGCGATTGCCTGCCACACGCCTCTCTCGGTTTTATTCCTGCTATTTATCATGCCGGGCCCTGCCTCAGCGCCAGAGGGACAGTTAATCAAGGCCGACTTTCTACCTTGTCATCCGGGATTCTGCTGGCAGAAAATGTGAACCATAAAATTAAAATCACGGGAAGTCTGGAATTGGCAAGAAAGCCGGTGGTTTGGGGAGGAGGAGAAAGAGATTTCCCCAGCTCCCCGCCCCGCATCTGGACACACCAAAACACTGAGCTGGGGGCTCACGGCCTGCGTTCGTTTCCCCTGCAGGCGAGCTCCCAGCCAATGTTTCGCAGCCCTCACCCTGCCCCTTGCCTTCCATCCCCGGGCTGCCACTCCGCTCCTGCCCCCGGATACCCCTCCCCTCTGGAGAAAATACAGGTGAGCTCCTGGCTGTACCAGAGTCAGGAGGTGAGCACACTGGGGATTAGTGATGGTGTCTGTCCCAGAGTCTGCAGGGACACGGTGCAGGTCCCGCCGGAAGAGCGCCCTCCCGCCCCCCGCCACCTGGATAGCCCTCCAGGCCAGCCTGTCCCCCTGCCCGCCCCTTATGGTCCTGGACCAGGCCAGGGGACATGGAAGGCCCCAGAGAGCAGAGGAGCCCACCTCTGTGTAGCCTGGCTGTGCTGCGGTGTGGGGCAAATTTTCTAGCTGTTTCCAGAGATCCCAGAGAACCGGATTAGCATTTCGAGCTGGAGAAAGCAGAGCACCTCTGCTCCGGGAGGCTAGAGCCATACACAGGGGGCCTTGGCTCACCATTTAATCTTGGAGAGCAGGGAAAATAGATTGCCTCTAGATCCTTCCAGACCTTTCTGTGAAAAACGGGGCAGATTTTATTCCGTTTAATTTTATTATGTGGAGGAGCCGGCTGGGGAAAGGGGAAGAGGGAGAGAGAACCCATAAAACCCAGTGTGCTGGGGCTGGGGGGTTTAGACCTGTCTCAGGGGCTGGCAGGGTGGGAGCTCCACGGACACTCACCCCGTCCAGCAGCACAGAGCTTGCTTTTAAATGTGAAGTCCCTTCTGCTCTCTGTGAGCCCCGGTTGGTGCTGGGGTGTGTCTGTGTGTGTGCGTGTGTGTGTGTGCATGTGTCTCCCCAAGTCTGCTTGTTGCAGAAGGATGGGTATGGTGGGGGCTGGAACAAATGGTTTTCCAGACCCCCAAATGCCTTCTGAGGACCCCCTCTGCCGGGAGACGAGGGGTTTTGGGGGTGCAGCCCACGGCCTGCCTGTGGTGGGCATGCTGGGGAACCTTGTGTTTGGGAATGGGGTCTGCGGGTTCTGGGCTGCCGTCGTGCTGCCGAGCCCGCAGTCAGGCCCGGGTAATGGAGGGCATCGGCCGTTTGCGGCTTCAGTTCAGAGGTGCCCTGGGCTCTCCCGCTCCGGTGCTGCCCTCCTGAGCTCATTATTTATTTAACCATCTCTTCATGATCCTGGAGGAGCCAAGGGAGAAAAGGGAATGGGGGGCGGGGTTGGGCAGAGCGACCCCGTCGTCCCCCCCCCACCCCTGACAGAGCCTCGAATGAACAATATTTGCGTGGGCAACTGTCAGTCAAGGCCATCTGTCTCTGAGGTTTTAGGAACCAGCCAGGGTCACAGCAGGCCTCTCAGGAGGTCTGCCAGAGTCGGTGGGGTGGGTGGTGCAGGGAATCCAGGGGGCGGCTGGGGTGGGGGGCCGCAGGGGTGAAGCCACAAATACCACAGGCACAAAAATGAAAACCCAACTTCAGTTTAGACTGGGCTGTCAGGGACCCTCCAATTCTAACCGAGATGGTCCCCAGGGCAGAAGAGGCTGGATGCAGCAAGGATCCCCTTCTCCTGTGCCCTGCACCTGCCTCCCCCACAGGAGGCAAAAGCACCACCAGGGCCCTGGGTGGGAGTGGGGGTGCAGCAGAAGGAGTGGGCAGCTTCAGCGCCACAGGTGGCCCTCCAACTTTACCTGGACAGAAGCTGGTTGAGGAGTCCAGACCTCTGACCGAGACCTCCCCTCCAGGTGCCCTGCCTGAGCTGCGCTCTCTTCCTCTGCATCCCCCACCCTGCATGACCTGAACCCTGTGTCACGTGTCCCCTGCCCTGGTCACATGGAGATGGACTTTGAGGCTGTCCTCTGCCACCAGGCCTCAGTCTCTGCCCAGCCCCTCCCTCACCTTACTCTTCTTCCAGCACGCCCAAGGCCTTCCCCTCTGCAGCTGCACACGCGTGTGCATGCACACACTCACACATGCACATTTCAGAACATTCCCTCCCTCCCTAGCCTGTCAAGAGAACTGCTGCATGGCGTTCAGGCAGCTGCTCACGGATCTGCCTTCCCAGGAGTGCTGGCCCCCCACTGCACTGCCCCCCATGGCACTGCCCCCCCCGCACTACCCCCACCCAATGCACTGGCCCCCCACTGCACTGCCCCACCCCACGGCGCTGCCCCCTGTGCATTTCTGCAGTGCCGGCACGTGGCAGCTGCCCATCAGTTGCCTGTTGCGTGAGTGGTTGCCGGCATTTCTAGAAGGACCTGTCTGCTGTGTGTACCCACCCGGCATGGAGAGCTTGCTGTGGACCCCGGGGAAGCCAGGAGCCCATTCTGCTCTTATGTGGGCTGCAGGGGAGGGCATGGGGTGGGGGGGGACCACCAGGAGGAAAGCATGGCTGTCACTTTTGTGTTGTGGAGCTCCCGAGACCCCGAGACGTCCCCCCAGTGACGTTGCCTTGGATTTGGAATGCATTATGTGATTTAGCTGTTGTTATAGATTTACCTTCCTAATTATGTTTGGCTTAGAACAATGTTAAAATTGTTTTGCATTCCCTGGGTACACAGAGCCCGGGCGTGGGAGGAGGTGGCTGTCAGGGAGGAGCCATGTGCCGGTGTGAAGGACTGTCTGCAGAGAGAACCTGCCGGCCACCAGGCGTGGGCTCCTGTGGCTGCTGGCACCCAGCAGAGCAGGCGGGCTCCTGGGAGCGGGTTGGGGGGCCTGGGGCCTGAGCCCAGATGCCAGCGGTCACTCACGCCTACTCTGCGCTGGGCACTGCTCAGAGGACTTCCTTTGAACCAACTCATTTAAGCCCATAACCACCGGATGAGGCGTGTACTGTTGGCGTTCTCCTTTAACGGAGGGTACAGTGAGGCCCAGAGAGGGGAGGCCACTGGCCCAAGGTCCCAGAGCTGACGTGTGGCCAAGCCAGGCTTGAACCCTCTGTGTTAGGCTGTGCCTGGTGAGCTGGAGGCTCTGAATGGCGTTTCCCCAGGTGACCAGACAAGGTCAGAGGCACGGGGCGTCTCTTCCTTCCTTCCCTCCCGGGCCTGGGAAGTAGGGACTGTCCCCTTGCAGAAGTCCGTTATTTTAGGGGTGCACTGTGGCCCTTGCTGGTATGCCTGGAGCAAGGGGCATGGCTTCAGGGGTGAAACCTGGGGAGCCCTTTGGGCCCGTGAAGCGCATGCCCTTTTGTTTTTCAAGAAGAACCTTAGGTTCACAGAGGTGTCCCCTCGCTTGGTACTTTTGTTCATAGATGGATGCATGCACCTTTTGTTTAGAACTTGCATTTTTTACTTGCTTAGGTGAGAGTCCGCTGCAGGCGCTCTTTGAGGGTTTCACTGCTTCCCCCAGGGCTCCAGGGCGCTCAGTCCTTCCCTGACCCCCGAGGCTCCAAAGCCCATCTCCGAAGAAACGGTTCTCTCCCCATCCGTGCTCCTGAGCAAGACGGAGATCTCACTGAAGTTCAGATTAATATGGATCTGAAGCAACGTGGATTTAATCCCCTTTTTCCTAAGTAGGATACGGAACGTATCCGGGCCCTTTTGCCCTCCTGGCTAATCCCGTATCCAGAGTCTGACGGCCGGAACCCTGGGTGCCACGGACAGCTGCGTGCCCCGCGCTGTCCCCGGTTTCATGTGATCTGGGTATTCCCGAGAGTGTCAGACAGGAGCAGAGCTCCCAAAGATGGAGATGAGCTGTTAACCGTTTGTGGGCTTGTCTCTGGAGCCGAGCCTTCACTGCCCTTGCACCCCTGTCTCTGGCCAGGTTGGTTATTTCTGAATGGACGGGGCTGCTTACTGCCCACGTCATCCAGAAATTAGCACGCTTTACTGTCAGCCTGGTCTCTGTGACGAGAGGCCTTTTCTGTCCGCACTGAAGTCTCTGCATTTTGCAGGCCGATCTGATCCTCGCTCGGGAGCTCGGTCCAGCTCCTTTAAGAGGACCTGGCAGGGACGCTGGCGTTTCTCCCAGTCCCCACCCCTCAAATCCCAAGCCCGTTCACGGCACCCCAGCTGACGGGTAAGAGAGCGGTTGCCGAGACTGGCCCCTCTAGTTGTTGGGGCAGCACCAAGGATTTTGGAACCCCTCGAGGACAGGAGAAGCCTCTCTCCGTTCTCTGCCTGCGCCCGACCTGGAAGCCTTGGCAGGTGTCACTCGGCTGGAGTGTTTAGGGGCTGGAAAGAGGAGTGGCGGATTTTTATGTCCACAGTGAAGGAAACGCTGGGATTTTCATCCTGTTGCAGAGTCAGGAGACTGATGTGTTTCGTGGGTTCGGCCTGCCCAAGTGCTCTCAGCAGTTCCGGACTTTTCCGTCTTGGAAGTTGAGGGGCATGGGTCCCCCAAGTCCTCACCCCGTGTAGCAGTCAGTTCTTGCCGCACGGCCTACTACCCCATAAGTCAGAGTGTTAACACAGTGATAATCGGTGGGAGTCAAGCCTCATTACTTGTGGATTCTGTGCTTGCAATTTTGCCATCTTGCTAGCATTTATCGATGACCCCGAGGCCAGTGTTAGTGGCACTTCTGTGGCCACTCGCAGACACGTGTAGAGCAGAGCAAAGTGTGATCAGGAGCAGGCGCTCCGAGCCGAGGAGCGAGACGAGGTGACACTCCACCTGCTTGTTTCAACGCTCACGCTGGAGACAAGTGTTTGACTCACTGCCACGGTTTTTTCATTTTTGGTGGTGGTGACTTTGCTCTTCAGCATGGCCCTAGGCGTCGTCCTGGAAGTGCCGGGTGGTCTTCCGAAGCTCCGGAAGGCTGCGATGTGCTCTGTGGGGGGACACGAGCATCAGGTAAGCTTCGTCCAGGCGTGCGTTACAGTGCTGTTGGCGATGAGCTCGATGTTCGTGGATCGGCAACATGCGGCCTCTCTAAACAGAAGCACACAGACTGCAGGCGTGTGTATTGATAGGCTGATGAAACGGTTGTGACCAGAGCCCCGTCCTTCCTCTAGGGCCCACGGATCAGTATTCACTCAGCCAGGGTTAGCAACTTTCTGAACCGTATCTCCAGGAATCTGGAGAACCGACCGCATTCTTGCTTGCGTGTCGGTAGGTTGGCCGGGTGTCTGCTCATCCAGGCTCGGCTTCAAGCTGTGGGTCGTCCAAGCATGGGCCCTTGCTCTGAGGGGGGCTCATCCTGGGTCCCAGCAGCAGAGGCACAGACGGAACGACACTCCGACGCCTTCAGAGCCGCAGCTTGAATCCCATCTGCGGACCTCCAGTGGTCGAAGCCAGTCATGCGGCCAAGCCTGTGCCCCAGGGTGGGGAGCTATGCGCCATTTCTCCAAAGTCACATGACAGGGTGAGGACGGGCGTGTGAACAGTTGGGGCCATCCCTAGACACTTTGCCTAGAGTGGGCCTCCATGTCAGTTGATCCAAAACCTGGGTAGCTGGGACGGGGGTGGGGATGTGGCCCAGAGGCAGGGGAGAGGGGGGCGTGCTGGGGCACCTGCTCCTCATTTACCTGGTCACACCTGGGTGTTCTACTGTCTGTCCGTGGAAGCACTGCCCAGACAGACAGGCTTGCTGACCTTGCCAGTGGTGACAGGTCGGACGTGTCCGTCTCCCGTGTGGGTGACCCGGCATGTGGATTTGGAGGGATGGAGAGCGAGGCAGGCTAATTAATGCAGGAGGTGGAGTGGGGACCACGAGAGAGGGATCCCGAAAGCTGCGGTGGTGTTCTGCACGTTTTGTTTAGTGACATCCAAGTTAAGCGTAAAGTACAGATCTGTAGGGAGCCTGCCTCGCCGGTGGTAGGGCTTGTCCTACAGACCTACTTGTCTTAGGAGAAGAGGAGCCGGGCGGAGTCTCTAGGGTCATTCCAATTAGGTCTCCTTTGGAAAGCTTGTACCACGTTTGCTCTTTTATTTTTTTCCTTCCCCTGCCTTAGGGCATCTCCCTGGTTCCTCATCAGTAAACGAATCCGTTCCCTTCACATCTGGGACACTGGGCCTTTGATAGCAGCGTTGGTGGGAAGGAGGGAGGAATAATTAACAGATTAATTAATTATCGTCTATTTCCACTTCAAACAAATAAGGTAGTCTTTTTTAGCCAAACAGGTTACACGTGAATAAAGGGTGATTAGTGACCATTTTCACGAACATGTGGTGGCAGTGGACGCACAGACTCCCCGCCATCCTGGAGTCCAGCACGTGTGGGAATAGCCCCTCTGTGAGCTGAGCTGGCTTCGGTGGCCCAAGAAGTGAAGCTCCATGTCGGTGTTTCTATGAAAACAGAACAAAACACCCAGTGCACCACAGTCCACTTCTGCAGAAGAATTGAGAGCAGGGTCTTGAGGAGATCTGCTCGCCCGTATTCATGGCGGGACTACTCACGATCGCCAGAAGGGGGGAGCCACCCACGTGTCCATCGATGGATGGATGGATGAACTAAATGTGGTCCATCCACACGGTGAAATTTATTCAGCCTTAAGAAGGAAGGACATCCTGACACCTGCCACATGGATGGACCTTGGGGACATGATGCCGAGTGGCCAGCCAGTCACAAAGGGACAAATACTATAGGATTCCATTTCTGTGAGGTCCCTAGAGTCATCGAGTTCGTAGAGATAGATAATAGAGTGGTGGGGGCCAGGGGTCAGGGCGGGGACGGCGTGATGGCTGGACAAGACTGTGAACGTACTGGATGCCACTGAGCTGGACCCTTAGACATGGTTAAGATGGTCATGTACTGACGAGGTGACAAAACTCTGACCAGAGGCCTGTAGGACCCTAACCCTGTGTTTGCCCAGGACGGTGGTTCAGTGTTTGCTGATTCAGTGTTTGGGGCAACTTTGAAGAGTGTGAGTTCCATGAGTAATGAGACTCATCCGTTGTTCGAACCTGTTCTGTTTCACGCTCTTTGTCACTGGGGCCCTGAGTTTGTCCCTTGTGTTTGTGGGCTAACACTTGTGATCACGGGCTCAGGCCTGACTCAGAGTCTTTCAACGTGGCCGTAGACAGTGATTCTCTGATGTGATGAAATTTCAGGCTGTCGTCCTGGCTGCAGATCTCAAGTAATTTCCGATCTCTGACACATGCCCGCCGTGTTTCTGGCAAAAGCGAGTCCATAGGCTGATGCCCACAGGCAGCGTTCAGAGCACAGCGCTTTGTGAGTGTGTCAGCTCGCCGGTGCTGACCTCGTGCCCCGTGTCCTTATGAGGGAGTCTGTTGGCAGATGAAAAATAATATTTGTTGAGAATAGAATAGGGTAAATCATATTTATACTTTAGGAACAGAAGTACTTTCAAAAGCATATTTGATTTTGAAATCACCTTTTTGATGAAGAGTCCCTTAAAAAGGACAGTTAAATAAACCATGGGTTGGAAAGGCTCCTTCATGTAGACATGGTTTTCCATCTGTTGGTGTGGTGAATGGTTTCAGGCATCATACGCTTGAGCCGCTGTCGTCTCCTTTTTTCTTGTTTTGTGTGTTTTTTTTTTTTCTCTCAGAAGATGTTTTAGACAGGCTCATGCTCCTGATTCTGTCCTGCCTTTGCAAAAAACCCTGGCTCTCCCAGCAACTGGGCTGAAACCAAACACTTTCTTTAAAGCCAGAGGCGCCCCTGCCTTCCAGCTACAGGCTGGGGAGACCCAGTTGGTGCACGCGTCTCCAGGGAGCAGGCAAAACACCAGGATGCCATCCCCGCTGCCTCCTGGACCACCCGGTAGGGTGTGGGGCGATGGAGGTCCATCTTTGTGCCCCCTCCCTTCTGGACTCACAGAGCCCGGTTCCCGGGTCAAGGCTGAGAATTCGTGCACAGGGCTGGGGTTGATCACAAGTGTGGGTACCTAGATCAAAGGCCATGTTGAATTTTTAAACTATCCCTTTCCTCCTGAAAGAAAAAAAAAAGATATCAAGAGGTCTAAAGCCTAGACAGAGTTGGAGTCAAACCCTGGCTCCCATTCACAAAGTGTGTGACCCCAACAAGACCCAGACTCTCCTGGCCTTGGTTTGTCCTCTGAAATGGAGCTCCTGGTCCCCGGGCGGCAGGGCTGTTGGAGTGAGAGCCAGTGCCCACCTGGTTCGAGCAGGTGCCCGGAAGGAGGCTGATGTGGGGTGGGGCCCCGGGAGTCCATATCTGTCCACTGGTCCAGGCCGGGCACTTCAGGCCCTGCTCGGACCCCAGCCTCGTGGCCACCGGCACCCCCCCTTCTTAGTAACCTTGCGGAGCTCGGTGTGATGCGGAGCGGTCGCTGGCCACCGTGCCTGGGGCACACACGTGCGTGTGGATATGCGTGTGTGTGTGCGCACGCAGCACACCTGTGTGTATGTGTGCACCGGCGTGGGGGGGTGTTGGCCTCCACAGCAGGAGGGGGCTGGCACTGGGGGAGAGTCTCAGGGAAGAGCTGCTGGCAGGCAGAGGTGGAAGGTAGGAGGGAGTTGGTGGGAACTCAGGATGGTTGAGCATTTCCTGGTTCCAGGGAAGTGTCATCCACCCCGTCTACCCTCATGGGTCACGTCAAGAGTTCTGTGGAGGACAGTGTCACCACATTCGGAGGGAACATGGTTCCTGACCGTGAAGCCCATCAGAGAGGTTTTCTGTGAGCGGGCCTTGCTAAAAGAAGGGGAGATTTGGATGAACAGGAGCCCAGCCAGGCCTCCGGGTGTGGTGCATGGGGGATGGAGCCCTGCAGGCGGGACAAGGGGACAGTTGAGGCCAGCTTTGGATGGCCCCAGATGCTGGCCAAGGAGCGGGCCATGAGAGGTGGGCTGTGTGCAGCCACAGGCCTGTAGGGCAGCTCTCGGGGTGATGGGGCAGGTGAGCTCGCAGGAGAGCTGCCACCAGCCCCTGCAGCTCCCCCATGGTGTGTGCTCCTCCCATGCCCCACACAGGGACAAGTGTCCCCAGGTGTCCCCTCCGGCTCAGCAGGGGCTCCAGCATAAACCATGGCTCCCAGATAGGACTGTGGAGAAAGGGTAGTTCGTGTGGGTGTCCCCGTGGGGGAGCAGCACCCGCAGGGACAGAGAGGGAGGGGAGGAGGGCAGGTGTATGTCCTGGTGGCTGCCCTGCAGCTGCCTGTGTTCAGGCCGAGTGGGACAGGTGACCTGGACACCCACTTCCAGAGGAGAAGGGGTGGGATGCCGCTGCCAGGAGCCCTGCAGAACACAGTGGTTCCCTAGCAGCCACATCAGGTGACGTGTGTCAGCCATGGCCAGCAGGCTCGGCACTGTGTCCAGGGTCACGTGACCCCCCCAACAGCCACCTTTGTGAAACGGACAGGTGTGTGTGGTGTGTGTGTAGATGTGTAAGCATGAGTGTGAGGGAATGTGTGCACCAGGCAGCCACGTGTCCCCACATGGCCTTCCCTCTGTGCATGGGGGGCAGTGCTCTCTAGGTTCTCCTCCTACAAGGACACTAACCCTCCTGGGTCAGGGCCCCACGCTTATGAGCTCCATTAACTTTAATCACCTTCCCAAAGGCCCATCTCCAAATACTGACACTGTGGGCAACAGCATAGGAATTTTGGGGGACACAGTTCAATCCACAGAGATGGTGATGGAGGCAGAGGAGCTGGGGGAGTGCGGGTTCCCGGTGCCCAGATGGACTGGGGAGCAGCCAGCCTACAAGTGTTCAGTTGGGAAACCAGCAGAGGCTCCAGCATCCCGCCAGCCTGACCGAGGCCAGCTCAAGTGGCTGGGTCCTGGGGACCCGCCTGGCAGCTGCGTGGACAGGTGTGTGGGGAGGGGATGGACACCCCTGGGTGGGTGGAGCCATCTGCAGCAGCTGGGGTTACTGCCTGTGTCAGGGCGCCCTCTGCACCCCCGGCAGGACTGCACACCCTGGCGCAGGGGAGGCTGGACGAGGTCGAGGGGGCTGGAATGCGTGTGCAGGGGCTGGCGCCTTGCGCACATCGGCAGCGAGGACGGCCTGACGGTTTTGGAAGGAACCCGGTGTCTGCTGCCGCTGCTGGGACAAGCCCTTGGCTGTGTGCACCCAGTCTGCTCCCAGCTGTTCCCCCACGCAGCTTCCTTCGGCCTCCCTATTTCAGAGGGGTTGTTGTGACTGATCCTCAGCCTCCCCGGCCAGCCCTTCCCCCTGGGGTTCCCCAGGTTCCACATCCAGCCTCGATGAGAACAAGGCTGGTGCTAATGCGTGCACAAGGCCCCTGCACCCCTCCTCTCTCCCCCCACCCCCTGCTCCCTCCCCGGGCGCCCCATCTCCACAGGACTGACAGCAGGCACACTCCCCTCTTAATGTCCTCCGAGTGGGGCACAGCCAGCTCCATACCTAATAATTCGGTCCCCGAAGGTGGCCATGGCCTTTGATGGGTCCATGACGAGCGTAACCGTTGGTGGAATGGGGTCCGGACAGCCCGCTGCCCATGCCAAGCCCCCCGTGGGAGAGCCCCGTGCGTGAGGTCTGGGCTGCAAGCCCTAATGAAACGATATTACATGGCCCCACTTTGACATATCATTTTGAAAAATGGGGTCTTTCCTTCTGCTTCCTTAAATTTTTCATTATTCCGGCCCTGCGGGAGGGGCACCTGTGACTCTGTGGGGAAACAGCTGAAATGGTGTCAGAGGAAGGGGAGCACGGGGGGGGTGTAGCCAAGGGCGGGTGGCGGCCACAGGGGTGAGGCTCTAGGGAGAAGCGGAGAGCTGAGCCTGGATCGTTGCAGCCTGTCTGGCCTTGTGGGCCTCCCTCCCTGGGGTCCTCCAGACTTTATCTCCCGGGGCCTTCTTCTCACTTCCCTTTCTCTCCCCTCCTCTGACCTCAAAGGTGTGTCCCCCTCCCCCTGGGGCCACGTTCTGGGACCACGTTGTCTTGCTGGGTCTGTGTGGCACGCACAGGGTTTGGAAGTCTTTGGTCCCCCTTGCTGGGGCGATGAGCCCGCCTTTGCCGTGTCCTCGACACTGGTGGCCTCCCTGCCCAGTTTCCGGTGCCAGCTGTGTGTGGTTGGCACCTGTGGCTTCACATCCGAACGAGGCCTTTTGTGTCGCTTCCCGTCTCGGACTGTTTACACTGTGCTTTCTTCAGAGCAAAGGGTCTGGATGGTGATGTCACTCAACGGGGGTGGCACGTGGGCCTGGAGAGGTCCCTGGGGCCTGGCCAGCAGGGTGGGCGCCTGGCTCTGCAGGAGCTGAGGGGTTCTGCCATGTGAGAAGCAGCTGTCCACACTAGACCACCCTCGCTTCTGACACCAGCTTCGAGTTCAGGGAGTTCCAAAATCACTCTCAGGTTCAATAATTGCTGGAAGGACTCACAGAACTCAGAGAAGTTGTACTCATGGTTAGGGTTTATGGCAACTGAAAAATATGGATTAAAGTCTGCAAGTAGAGGAGGCTCATGGGGGGAGGTCCAGGAAAGTTTGACGGCGGGGGGGGGGGCACGCTGCTTTCCTGGCCCTGCCCAAGAATTGCTTTGGCCTTGAAGACCCTCCCGGAGACCTCCCCAAGGCCGTGGGCCCGTCCTCCCGAGAGGTGGGAGAGGGCCTGGAAGGGCTGGGAGCGACTCGTCCAAGGGGGCTCTCCATGCCTGCAGGGGGACCCAGCCAAGGCTGTCCTGGGGATGCTGGCTCCCCCTGTCTTCCCACAGGGCCCCAGCTGACTGGGGCATTCTAACGAGAGTCCCTGACCCCGTGCCACACCTATGTTCTGAAAAACCTTGTAGGTAAACAGATATTTGTAAAAATGGCAGCATATATAAAACGCGTCTGGGATTTAAGGGAAGCTTTGTGAAGGGAATCGTCAGCCAGTTTGTGTCTTTTAAACATCAGCTTTGCCTAAAAGGAGACACACCTGCTAATCTTATATCACTCGTGATTCGACAGCAAGAAAGGGCTTGGGGGCGCCAGGGGCATCCGGACTTGCACAAAAATAACCATGCCTTAGAATTCCTTCGTGCTTAGTTTTTTTGAAAATGCTTTTGTGTTTATGAACACATCCGACCCTTGCAATCACTCCATGAGGGGGCTCGTGGGGGGCAGGGATGGGGGTGAGTCGTTTTTCCCCATGCAGAGATGAAGACGCCAAGCGTCAGAGGTTAGGGGGCTCCCCAAGACCGTGAGGTTAAAAGCGGCAAGGCTGCACGCGCCGTGTGCCAAGGGGATTCCACGCGCACCCACACTCACGCTCACATAGAGGCTTCCATCATTAACAACCAGCAAGCACTTGTTGCTGTGCTATTCGGAAGGTCCAGTGTGACCTCCCACGTGAAACCTGCAAACACGTGGGTCTTGGCGCTGGTGGAGCTCTGGTGTGTCCTTAGCTTTCTGGAAATCCCGCCGTTGGCCACTTGCAGGAGGAAGATTGGCACAGCGCAGATGGAGGTTGGTGGCAGTAGTCTGTGCTCTTGGGTTGTGTGCCGCGTTTGCTTTCACCGTGGATAGTTCACGTTGTAGACAGGACTGCATCCTGTCTCCAGGAGAGGGGACATCATCCCAGTGAGCAGCCAAAGTGACAGCAGCATATGGCTCAGACACAAGATTGCACGCACATGCAGACACACACACACACGTGTGCACACACGTGGCAAGGCAGCCCACAGACGCAGAGAAGTGGTTCGAGGAAGAGGGAAGCGGTGGGTTAATGGCTCAGCTGCCATGGGGGTGCTCCTGCAAATTCATCCGGAGGACTTGGGATGCTGCTCTTCTCTCGGGCTTGGCCCATCCAGGCCCCCGGCACCAGGAACCCTATCACCCATAGTGAATGGAGGGCTCATAAAATCTATTTGTCCCGCAGACTGTGGGTATGGTTGCTGCACATTAAAGCTGGTTGTGTTTGCCTCCGGGCTGTGACCCAAGCTGAGTCCGCACAGAGAGATGTTGCATTGCCTTTAACCTGCTGCCCTGACACCTCCTTGCCTCCCTGGTGAGCCAGATCTTCACCCCCGCCCCCTGCACCCTCCGTCAGACCCTGTGCTCACATCGTGGGTGGGGTCTTCTCTCCCACGTCTCTTTCTGAGCAGGGTGCGATGCCACCCACTTCAGGGACGCTGCGGGCACTCGGCACAGCCCCTCCCGTCCCTCTCTGTCTTGGTTCTGGTCTGTCCCTTTGGAGGCTTTCTCTGGGTCTTTGCTGAGATGCCGTCCAGAGCTGGGATGCTGGTGGGGGACTGAGCCACACTCCTGGATGCCCGCCGTGGACGTGGGGGTCTGGGGGCGGCACCTGGCTGGCCCACACGGTGTGTCCCTTGATTGTACCAGGTGACAGTGGTGAGCAGCTCTCCCACCTGGAAGCCGCCTATTGCCAGATCTGCTGAGCACAGCTTGGATCCTTCTCCGCGAAGTTGCTTTAGGAGATTAACTGATGGAGAAAAAATTGGGGGCAGGTACCTTCTTTGGCTGTAGAAAGAACTTGGCTGATTTTGAGCGTGGAAAACATGAGTGTGTGTGTATGGAGGGGGAGTCAGCAGCTGACACCCAGCCGGATGCAGTGTGGGGGGCATCCCAGAGACTTTCCTGCTTTTTAAAAAATTGTGGTAAAATATATGTAACATAGAAATGACCATTTTAATCATTTTTAAGTGTGCAACTCAGGGGTGTTAAATTCATTCTCACTGTTGGGCTGCCATCACCACCACCCACCTCCAGAACTCTCACCACCTTCCCCAACTGAAGCTCTGCCCAAGTGAACACTGGCGCCCTGTGCCCCCTGCCCCGGCCCCTGGCCTCCCCCACCCAACCTGCCACAGCTGACCGTTCCGTCTCTGTGTTTCCACTCGGGAGGCAGGAGGAGCTGGCCCCCGGGGGTGGGGAGCTGCTCCTGGGTCTGCAGCGTGGCCCCTCCTGCCCCCAGCACACGCAGACCGCCCGACAAGGAGATCCCTGTGTCGCCCACGCCCACTGTACCCCCTGCCCCTCTGCGGGTGGAACTCTGTGAGTCGGGGGTTTGCCTCTCTCGAACCCACCTGGGCTTTCAGACAGTACAGAGTTTCCGTCCTGCTTTGCAAGGGCTTCAGCCCAGGCACCGAGGCTTGGCGGCCCTCACGGGTGTGGCCTGAGCTTCGGAGTGGTCTCAGAAGTCTCTGGAGCGCCCCAGACTCAGGTCGCTGCTGGTGACGGTGTGGCCTGGCGATACGATTGTAGTGTGGGTAGATGCACTCGCGAGGGGTGGTGTGCCGCGGAGGCTGCCTGTGCCTGTTGGCAGTGGGGGGCGTTAGTGGCTTGGGACCCACGGCGGATGGAAAGTGGGACAGTGCCGGCCTCTGCCGCGGCCCTGGCTCCGTCGCAGCCCCATGGCCAGGCCAGCCAGTCATCCCACTGCTTCTCTTAGGAGATGCCTGGCCAGGTGGACAGAAGCCACCCCGCTGCTGCCCGCAGGAGCTGAGACCAGAGCCCGCTGGTCTCCAGCCGGAGAACTGGTGCTGTTTGGTTCTTCCCCGGGACCTACCCCTTCTCTCTCGCCGTCTCCAGGGCACCGCTTCCCCTCAGCCCAGCCAGGCCAGCCTCTCCTGTCTGCATTCTTGGGAATCCACGGCATGACCTCGGAGCAGACGGGCAGACGGACAGATGGGGAGACCGGGTGGAACAGACGGGGTTAACCGTGCCGTAAGCACGCAGCCCACGCACGGCCCACCTTCAACAGCACACGGAAGTGCGTCCTAAGGTGGCACTCCTTTTGGGAACTTTGTGTGTTGATCCATCTTCCTATGGAAAGGAGGAGATTATTCATCATTAAAAAGTAATAATAATGTGATGTGAAGGCACTCAGCTGTACATTACCCGGGAAGAAGGGGGGAGGGTGGGCAAGCTATTTTTAATGGTCTCCGTGGTGACAGATTTTTGTTTATGGCGATTTTTTTGGGTCTTTCTTTCCTCAGGAAGGCCTTTGCTGATTTGTGTTTTCTTAGAAAATGCGGCCGTCAAGGCCCTTGTGTGGGAGTGGGAGTGGGAGCCCGAGGGGGCTTGGGAAGGAGGCCTGGGCGTTTGTGGGGTGCAGCAGGCCCTGGGCAGGACCACTTCGCGAGATTGCTCAAACCCAGCCCGTGTTACCTCTCTGCCCCGTCCCAGGCGCCTCCCTGCAGAGGGGGCACCGTCTTGCCCGCCCTGTTGCATAGCTTCGGAGCGCCCCTCTGTGCCCACCGCACCTGCTCCCCAGAGCCCCTGGCCACCTGCTCAGGGCAGATGGGCAGGTCCCAGCATCTCCACCTCCAGCCCATGCAGGGCTGGTGGGGCCACTGGCTGTGCTGCAGATGGCGCGGCACCTGTGTAACCCATGGACGCTGGAGCGAGCGGCTGCTGGCCAGGCCCTGGAAGGATGGCACAGGCTGGGTGTGCAGGTGTGAGCACTTCCCGGGCTGGGGCACACGCGGGTTCACTGCTGGCTGCCCGGAATCCTCTGCTTCCCACCCACCACCCAGGTGTGGGCCTGCGACAGGGAAAGCAGGAGGCTGGTCTTGGGTCTCCGTGGTTGTGCTCTGCCAGTGCTGAGAGCGTTCTCTGCCGCCCTGGTCTTGGACTTGCCTTACCCAGGTGGACACCTGCTTCCCAGGTGCCATCGGCCACAGGGAGAGGAGGAGGCTGGCTGGCCTTACTTCCAGGCGGGAGGTGGGAGCTTTTGGTGCCTTCCTCCAGGTTCATGGGCTGTGCCGTCTGAGGACCCCAGTGGGCGGGTGTCATTTTGTGCTGCGGTTTCTCCCCACGCACCCCAACTTTTGGACCATGTGGGGTTCGGAAAGCCTCGTGGCTGCAGCAGGCTTTGAAGGAGAAACAGACCCTGCTGGCCTCTCTCTCAGAGACTGAGCACCTTCCTTTAAGGTAACTTGGACTCGAGGTTGGGAAATTGAGAGCACACAGCCTTCGCAGCCCCCAGCTGCTTTTAGCTGGAGGAGGAGACCTCTTGCACGAAATTCGGACCAGGAGGGGGCACGAGAGGGCAGCCCTCCCTGACGAGGATGATCTGGGTTGGTCTGGGTTTTTTGTTTTGGTCTCCCTCACCTTTTAAAAAATCCCATCTGCAAGAGAGATTTTCAGGCAATTCACCCTCCCCTGTTCTCTTAAAAATCGGCAGAGCCTTTGGGAAAATGCCCAATTTCCCTTTCCCTGGGAGCGGCTGAAAGACAGGGCAGAGGTGGCTTCCTTTGTCTGCCTGCGGCTGAGTGCCACCGTGAGAACCTGCTGGGGATGGGAGGCGGGGGGCTCGGGGGCCCCCGCACCGTCGGCAGAGATCACACCACACACGCGTGCACAGTACACATGCACACACAATATGTGCATACCCATCATACACACACATCCGTACGTACATACACGTTTAAATACACACCACACACACCACACACACTCAGTACACACTGCACACACAATATGTGCATACCCATCATAAACACACATCCGTACGTACATACACGTTTAAATACACACCACACACACCACACACACTCAGTACACACTGCATACTCACGTGTGTGTACACACATGCACACACGCACACGCGCACATTTCTCATGTAGTTGGCCCCACTGTGAGCATTCACTCCTTTGTCTGCTCGACCAACATACCCTGAGTACTCAGCCACTCTCCGTGAGGTGGGGGCTTGGCTCCTCCGTGGGCCTGGCACACAGTAGGTGCTCAATAACTACTGAATAAGGAAACAAGTGAATGAGTGCTCTGTGTCGAAGCACATGGGAGACTGGAAATACCTGCGAGACTCTGACTCGTGGATTGGCAGCCTCGTCGGGGGGGTAAGGACGTGGGAGCCACACACTTGCAGACAAGCTGGCAGGTGGGGGCAGGACAGAGGAAGAGGGGCTGGGAGAGGGGAGCCCTGTGGAGGGACACCTGCTCTGGCCTGGAGGGAGGTCAGAGAGCCCCCAGGGCGGGTGCCTGTAGGCTGAGTTGTCTCCAGGAGGAGAATGTTCCATGCTGAGGAAGCAGTGCATGCAAAGGTCCTGGGCCCAACAGAGCCTCGGGGTGACTGCAGTCAATCCGAGAATGGGGTGGGGTGGGTGGGGCATCTGCGTTTTAACCAGTGTTAAAAGGTGCTGCGCTCGCCCCGCCCGCCCAGATGCCTGCGGCCCCTTCCACACACGCATAGGAAGCAATTAAGGAGCAGGACAATGACACACAAACAGCATCAGATGCTGCAGGCGGTGCTGGGTGCCCGGGGCCCGGGAAGACGCGCCCTGCGGCGGTTATTACTTTGCTCGTATCTGGGAGGAGGGAACCTGCCTGCCACCAGGGGCGCAGTCGCCAATCATGATAGCCCTGCCCTGCGGGCTCAGAGCAGCCCAAAGGCCAACCAAGGCACGAGGCATTGTGTGCAGGAGTCGGGAATGGCTCCAGGCAGGGAACGCGGCTTCATCTGGGCTTGCGGGTTAGAGCTGTGTTGCTGTGTGACAAGTCACCCCAAACCCACAAGCCCCAGGCCGACACCATGAGATGGGTCTCCAGGGCCCGGCCCGCCCTGTCTGGGGAGGGTGCTTGAACCCTGGCTGCCAGCTCCGGGTCGAGAACCCACCTGCTCTGGGGTTTAGACACGACACTCGCTGGCTCCCTGCCCCTTTGCACTTCTTTTCTTGCTTAGACTGTTCCGTATGGGCAAGCGGCATCACGCCAGCTGCCCCCTGCGTATCACTTACAGTTTCCGGAAGGTCAAGTACGTAAACACTTTGTTGGCGGCCACTTTGTGCAGCACGGGAATAAAAACAAACAGGTAGTAGCAAGTGTTGGGAGGATGTGGGGAATCGGAACGCTCCGCACGCGGCTGCCTGCGCTGCTGGTGCGAATACGACGTAGTGCGGCCGCTCCAGAAACGGGTGATTCCTCCCAAAGCTGAAAACACAGAAGCACCATGTGATCCGGCAGCTCCTCTCCTACACGTGTACTTTCTCAAAGCCAAGAACAGATCCTCGCATAGAGATGTGGGTAGCAGCCCTGCCCACAGCGTCCAGAATGTGGGCCACCCCTGTGTCCGTCGGCCGATGAGGAGAAACCGTGGTCTCTTCATATGGAGGAGAAGCACGCAGCCATCAGGAGGGATGGAGTTCCTCCTACACGTTATAATGCCGAAGAGCCCTGAAAACATCGAGGCAGCAAAGCCGGACACAAACATCCACATGGTGGGTGCTCCCGTTTATACGAGGAATCCAGAATAGGCAAGGCCACGGACACAGGAGGCAGTGGTTGCCAGGGGCAGGGGGCTGGGCTGGGGTGGGGGCACCGGAAAAACTGCCTGAAAGGTAAGGGGTCTCGTTGTGGAGCGATGGAAAGGTAACCAGACGGGGGGGTATTGCACGATTGCGTAAATGTACCAAACGCCACCTAACTGTCTGCTTTAAAACGGTTAATTTTGTGTCATGTGTAATTTCACCTCAATGAATTAAAAGAAAAAAAGAATTACTTGACAGGAGAGACCATTAACTCAAGAAAAATGATGGTGATTATTTTATCAGCTCAAGTTAACCTGTTGTTATCCTTCTGGTTGTTATCCAGATGGGTTAGGTGTTCACTTGGCCACGTTTGTGTGTGTCCGGGAGCCCAGGCCAGGGACCGACTCACTCCAGCACGCTCTGTGGCGCCTCCCGGGTCAGGGTGTGGGTTTGCACTGTGTGGTTTCTCTCCGTGGTTGTACTGGTGGACTAGCCTCTCTGTCCTTCTGAGCTGGCCTCTGTGGGGGCGTGTCTCTCCACGGTGACAGTGTCTGGGAATCGCCGGTGCCCCTGGGTGCTCCCTGGGGCCACTGCTCTGCCCACACGTGGCCGGCATGGCTATTGACCCCCACTGACCTCGCATCACCCCATGTCTCAGATGGAGCAGTAGAGACCTTGGGGACAAACGCGCCTCGCGAGTTCTCAGAGCTGCGGGTTGGAGGCCGGCGGGAACACACTGGCTGCCAGACCAGAGCCCGTGCACAAGCCGGATATGCACGTCTCCCCCCAGCTCAGTGCCTGGCACATAGTAGGTGTTCGTACGATGTCAGCAAATAGAGGAATGATCCCCCGTTGCTTGGATTCTTGCCAAACGGAGGCCTGCACGCAGGGCTCCTTTGCCGAGCCTTCCGGGAGGGCCCCTGAGCCCCTGCCTCCCCTGGAGCCCATGCTGGGTTCTGCCACCGCGCCTCCTTCTCCCCTGCAGTTCTGCAGAAGTCCCCCCTCCTCTGTGTCCCCCATTCCCAAGGGGACCCCTGTTTTCCAAACAACTCTTGCCTTCTGGTTCAAATCCAAGCCAGTGTGGGCCTGACGGACGTCCTGCGTTGTGAGTGATCGTGTGCATTTCCGTCTGTCTCTCCAGTGGAGTTGCGTTCTTGTTCGAGGGCAGGCAGGACAAGTGGGCTGAGCATTTCCACACTAGCGAAGCACGTCAGAGGAAACGCGGAAGCTCCCGCCCCTCCCCATCCCCCCTTGAGGGTGACTGTTAACAACAGGGCAGGTCCTCCAAGACCTTTCTCTTACGGTTCAGTAATTTGTTCATTCAAGAGGTCTGTGTTGTTGCTTTGACTAAAGGCACTTAGGTATGTGTGGACACGGACGAGTGTCAGTGGGTCTGTGACCCCCTTCGTCACTCAACAGGGGCTCCCACGCTCCCTCCTGTGGAAGTTCACACCCACCTGTCTTGTTAGCCTTTAGGCTCTGGAAGACGGGGTCTGTGTCTTCTGTTCCTTTCGTCCCCCACAGCGCCCAGAATACTGCCCTTCATATGGGGGGTGCTCAGTAAACGTTCAGGACCTTTGGGGGATCTCAGCTTGGGCTGCATCAACAAAACACACAGACCGGGGGCCTGCACAGCAGACGTGTGTTCTCACGGCTCTGGGGGTGGGAGGTCAAGATCACGGTGCCAGGGGACTTGGTTTCTGGTGAGAGCCGGCTTCCTGGCTTGTAACAGCTGCCTTCTTGCTGTGTGCTCCCACGGCAGAGAGAGCACTGGGGCCCTTCCTAGGAGGACTCCGATGCCCTCACGGGGATCCCACCCTCAGGACCTCATCGAGCCATCATCACCTCCCAAGGCCCCACCTCCAGATACCGTCACATATGAGTTTGGGGACACACACACGTTCAAACATTCAGCCCATTGCACTGGCGTCGACCCTTCCATGGAGCGGGCAGTCCACTTAAGCAAATGTGTCGTGTCCCCAGGAAACTCTGGGTCAAACCTTGTCACCTGGCAGAGCTCCTTCTCCACGGTTTGGTAATGACCTTTGGGAGGGTAACTATGGGGATCCCATGACATCTGTAGATGTGATAGGAAGTGAGGGCATTGCTTAATTGTCCCCATCCTTATGTAAATCCTGGGACATGTCTCCCTTTCCACAATTCCCTGCGATTGGAGGTAAAGTGATTTCCTGGAGGTAGGAAAGAGGCAGCCGAGGGGCATGGTCCTCACTGGTCCTGGGAAGTGGGACGCTGTCCTCCCTGGACTCAGAAAGCCAGGGTGCTGCAAGAGGGTTGTTGGAACCGGCCAGCCCTAACAAGTGGAGGGTGACACGGAGCAGAGTTAGGGCTCCTCCCCCTGCCCCCCACAGAGCCATGGTGTGGAGGTCTGGGGGCTGATCCCATTCCTGGAGCAGCTGGGAGAAGAAGTGGGGGGCAGTTTGCCTTTCTCCGCCTATTTATAGCTGCTGAAGAAACACAGATTGCAAAGAAGGAATGAGAAAGTAATTTCTGGAGAAGAAAAAAAAGACAGAAACCAAGAATGTTCATAGCAGCTCTATCCAGACATGGAAACAACCCAAGTGTCCACGAGCAGGGGCACCAGTAAATAAACTGTGGGACATTCATGCCGCAGTGAGAAAGGAGCACATACCCCTTGAGACCTAGAAGAACAGAGAAGGGCCTCAAAACCAGTTTGTAGAATGAAAGAAGCTGGACACAGAAGAGCGGTATTCTCAAGAAGTTCTAGAATAGGTGAAACTAATCAGCAGTGGAAAAAAGTTAAAACAGTGTTTTCCCCTGGGAAGGCGTGAGGAGACTTCCTGTTGGGGGGGTGGTTTCAGGGTCAGCTTCTTGACAGGTGAGGGCTGACAGGTGTGTGCATTTCCAGACTCATCCAGTGGGACCCTTGCGATCTGTGCATTTCATTGTATGTAGATTTTTATCCCAAAAGACTAGACAGGAACTGTAAGCAAAAACAGCTGTAGTTGGTGACAAGCGTGCTGTGGCGTCTGGGGGGAGTGTACACGTGTCAGCGGCTTCCGCTCCAAGCCGCAGAAGTACTAAAATAGGTGGGGGGCACCCAAAGTCCCCTGCAGGGCCACCCTGCTCTAATCTGCATGGGGACCTCGCTGCACCTGGAGCTGACAGGTGCAGGGAGGTGTGGTGTCAGCCCTGCCAGCTGGGGGCCTCTAGGACCCTGTGGTCCCACAGGAGCAGCCTCCAGGTCCCTGGGACCAGTGAGCCTAGAGGATGGGTGGGCGAGGGTCCTGGTTTCCACCAGGCAAGGACCAGAGGAGATCTGACTGGGGCTCCTGGTGAGGCAGAAGGTCCAGCTTTTTCTTCTGTGTCCCAGCTGCTCTCCTCTCTCAACCAGGCTGCTGCCTCTCTCCCAGGACAAGCAGGTGTGCCTTCTGGTGGGATGTCAGCCCTCTAAACAATAGGGTGGATGGGTGGCCTTTACATCTCAGGGATTGCTGATCCTGGGAGCCACCTGGTCCCTTGGCTGAGCACGGCTGAGCACGGCCGGGGCGGCAGCCTCTGCAGAGAGCTTTGCAGGTGCTGGCTCCCGGCAGCCCTGCTGTGTCCCGAGTCAGAGAAGAGGGGCTGAATAAGCTGGACCCACGTCCGAGCGGGCATCTCTGCTGGATCCGGCCCACAGCTGTCTGACCCTGAAGCAATATGCTTCCCTGGTTCTGTCGCACCCCTCCGCCCTTCGCCTCCTCTGCATCCCCTTTTACAGACGAGGAAACAGAGAGCCAAAGCCGACCACAGTCACCAGCCTCAACGGCCCTCAACGGCCCAGGAGCCCAGCGTCCAGGCCCCTGGACCCCCTTTCCCTGTGCTGCTCATGTGGCGTCCCTGTCACCCCATGTGGCTCCTCCTCCCCCCCAGAGCCCCCACCCCCATTCCAGCAGGAGCCCTCAGCCTCTCGGAACGGTTAACACCCGTCAGCGGCAAGCAAACAAACGCCCCACTCCATTTATTTCACAAGCTCCCGGTTTAATTAGGTTTTCCAGTTTTCTGCCTGTCCTGGGCCAATCACTCCTTAAAACAGTGGAGAATTCATTTGCACCTGCTGTCAGAAAGCGGCTCTCCCCAGTTAGAAAAATAATTAAGCCATCATCACACATCAGGGGTAATGAGTCACCATTATTCATCCGGTTTGCAGGTCGTTTGTTCTCCTCGCACTGGCAAAGGAGGTGCGAACCAAATTTGAGCCTCCGCCAAGTGGACCCGCTTCCCTTGCACCCCCCTCCCCTCGCCCCCTCCGGAGACCCTGTTTCTCCCTGAGCGCGCTGCTGGCACAGCAGCCTTTGAGGGCGCCGGGCTCTCGTCGGGGCCCCTCCTGCTCTTTCCCAGGCATCAGACTCCCAGGGGCCACTGCCTGGGAACAGGGAAGGGGTGGCGGGAATGAGACTGTAGGAGTCTCCTGCGGCCGCTGTAACAAGTGACCCCACGCTGGGGGTGGGGGGCTTAAGCGACACCATGGGTCATCTCACAGTTCTGGAGGCTAGAATTCTGAAATCAAGGTGTTGTGGGGCCATGCTCCCTCTGCCTCTAGCAGCTCCTGGGGTGGCTGGCGATCCTTGGCGACCCTTGGCTTGTAGACCCATCCCTCCATCCCTCCCTCTGAGGTCACACGGCTTTCTCTCTGCCTGTCGCATCTCCCTCTCCTTTCTCTGTCCCTGTTACTGGATTCAAGGTCCACTCTAATCCATGATGGTTTCATCCGGAGCTGCTCTGTAAAGACTCTACTTCCAAATAAGACCCCATCCACAGGTCCTGGGGGTTAGGACATGGACATACCTTTTGATGTTGGGTGGGGGGGACACAACTCGACCCACAATGGGAGCAAAAGCCTTTCTCCTTCAGGCTGTTGTGTTCCCACACCTGGGTACCCCAGACTCTTTATCTGTAACACCCAGCAGCCTGGGCCCTTTCTCTTGCCACCCCATTTCGGGATAGGCAGGCCAGCAGTTTGGGTGCTTGGGACTGGCATGTCAAGCTACTGCGTCTGGGGCTGGCTTTCAGCCCCGCAGCAATGTCTGAGTGGACGCTGCCCATCCCCCACTGGGCCAGAGGCCGTGGGGCTCCCAGCTGGAGCATCCCATCTGGAAGCTGACTGATCATCATGGAGCAGGCTTGGCAGTGCCCAGGTGCAGAGCACTGGGATTGGAAGGCGGGATTAAGATGGGCTGGGCGGGGGGCTTGGTAGGGGGGGTGGGTGTCATACCAGGTGTCTGCCCCTTTAAAAGGGACAGAAAAGGAATCTAGGTCCTCTTCTCCCATTTTCTCTCCCTCCCTCTGCCCCCAAACACAGGGTCTCTGAGGGGAACACACAGCATGCTTCGGGGCACGTGTGGGTCCCTCTGGAGATGGGAGATCGTGCCTGGTGGCCGTGAGCCTCACTCCCCAAGGAGGGCAGCCCGGCAGGAGACCCTGGGACGATTCTGCAAGGAAGGAAGGGTCTGCAAACGCACCCTTGCAGGCACAGAGGCCCCGCATCACAGCATTTTAAGAAACACAAAGAAAATGTTTTTGTTCTGTGGACTCTTTTCAGGTGGTGTCCTTGAATGAGCGAGGTGTTGAATGATTCATTGCATGACTGCTTGTGCCCACGGTTCACAAAGAGTCTCCTCTTTGGGACTGACTGCTTGTTCTTCCTCTTCCCTTCCTCCCTGCTGTGGTTGAGCCGAACCACCTGTGGGGGGTGGCAGTACCCTCGTTCCGACACCTGGTGGCGCAGGCTAGCCACCTGCTGGAAGGAGAGGCTCCCGCAGTTGGCGAGTCCTGGCCATTCTAGAACAGCCCCTGGGGAAGCCCGGTCTGCCTGTCTACCGCAAGAGGCTTCCTGGCTGCAGATGGAAAAATCAGTACACCCAGCTCTCTGTGTTGGAAGTGCGGTGTTTAAAACGTTTTTCTGTTTTGTTTTCTTGGCACTGGGGAGACTGTGCCCCTCCACGGGGCAGCATGCGGGGGGCTTCGGGAGGGTCTGGCCCAACCCAGGAGAGTGCTGGTCTTTGGTTTTGGCGTCACAGGCCGACTGGCAGCCCTCCAAGGTCAGGGCTGTGATGGGGCCGGCAGGGGTCCTGGGAGAGGCCCTGCCCCCAGCCCACAGGTGTGACTGCTCAGCAGAGGGACCGGGAGCATCGGGAGGCCCCCCGCTTCCCACACACCTGCCTCGTCCCCCTGGGCCTCCCTGCTTCCCTCAGTCAGTCCCCTTCTGACATGTTGGTCACGATGAGGGGCGGTGAATCTGGAGGTCTCCGGACTCTCTCTGAGCGCCAGTGAGCGATTTCTGTGTTCTGGAAGCTGGAGCTGGGCAGTCCTGCATCAGAGACAGGACAACGTCATGCCACTCTCCAGGGCAGAGCCGCCCTGCCGTGTGCTCCAGAAAGGGAAGCGGGAATTTCACGAAGGGCTTTCTCATCATGGACGTCACCTGGCCCTTCGGCAGTATTTTCCCCACATTAAAAGTAGGTTTGTTCCTTTCTCCTTTCTGCCTTCTGGGGGTGCCCGGCCTGCTGAGCCCGGGGAACAGCCACTGTAGGGGACTTTGCCCAAGGTAGCGACCCCAGTGGGTCTGGGCTCCCCCTGAGCCATGGCACCTAAGAGACACAGCCTGACATGACCCCCCACAAAAGCCCCAGGAAAGCCAAGCGCAAACCCCCATGTTCTGGTCAGAAGTGTAAGCAGCCAGTAGGCTGAAGTGGCGTGTGCCGAGCTGAGTGAGCTCAGGCAAGTACCCTGAATGTCTCTGTGCCTCTGTTTCCCCCTTTGTGACACGGGGGCAGTGTTACCCATTGTGTTCGTGTCCTGGGGCTGCCCTACAAAGTGCCACACGCGGGGGCAGTGGAAACAAAAGGACTCTCTCAGAGTCTGGAGGCCAGCAGCCTGAGATCAGGGTGTCCCAGGGCCACCGTCCCTCTGAGATTCCAGGAAGAACCGTCTTTGCCTCCCTGCTGCTGCTGGTCCTTGGTGTTCTTTGGCTGGGGACACATATCCAGTCTCTGTGTGGCCTTCTCCCCGTGTCTGTGTCTTCACCTGCCGTTCCCCCCCTTCTTATAAATCACCAGTCACGTTGGATTTAGGGCCACGCTATTGACCTCATCTTAACCAGCTTGCATCTGCAAAGACCCTATTTCCAAATAAGGGGACATTCGCAGGTACCAGGGGCTGGGACTTCAACGTGTGTTTTGTGGGACACAGTTCAACCTGCAACAGCCACCTCATGAGTTGTGGGCTGGGTGACCTGTTCATCTGTGGACAGTGGCTGGAACCACCCCGCCCTTGGCAAACGCTGCGTAAGGGTCGGCTGTACCATTACCGTTATTTGAGCGTTGGCCTTTCTCTGGGTAGCTCAGGCTTCCTGAGCTCCGCACTGCTGGCATCTGGGGCCGGGTCATCCTCAGCAGTGGGTGTCCTGGGCGTGGCGTCAGGTGTCACGCAGCATCCCAGACCTCCACTTACCAAATGCCCTGGTGTGACAAGCAAGACGTTCCCCAGATGTTGCCAGATGTCTCCTGGGCAGTGTCATGGCTCCGGGTTGGGAGCCGCTGCCGTAGGCTCTGTGTGTGCAAACTGTGAACTTTAATAGTCACGCTGCCTCTTACGGGCCTTACCAAGTCAGTCCGAAGTAGGTCTCCACACCCTGACACCTCCAGCCTCTCCTGCCGTCCCAGCATTGCCATGCAGACCAGTGAGATGAGGACCTTAGTGCTGGACGCTCCAGGCCTTGCTGGGGGCTCAGGAATGTTCTGGAAGCCCTCCTTCCTGGTGCGGACCGAGACCCCCCAGGCCCTGGGCTGTTCCGTGGTGGCATTGAACCAGCGCCTGCCGTGCTCTGTCCACTGCACGGAACGGGGGACCCCCCGCAAACACAGAGGGCCCTCCCGGGAGGTGATGCAGCTTCCCACAGGAGATGTCCCTGAGGAAGCTGGTTTTTCTCAGCAGCTGGACCAGTTCTAAAGGAGAAGACACATGGGCGTGTCATAGTCCTTCCCTAACTCAGACCTTGTGACTGAAGGACCTGGCCTGAAGCTTAGCTCTGCCCTAGAGACAGTTTGATGAGAAAATTAATCGTGAAAACGTGGTTTCAGTGGGCTTATCGAAACATCGCCCGGGGTAAACTTCCTTTTGAAGGAACAGCAGTGATTTATCCGAATGTGGACAGCACGGCCAGGAAAGGAAGCTCCGTCCTGCCCCCGAGCCGGCTGTGACATGTCTCCTGACATTCACGCCCAGAAAGTAAAAACTCTTCCAGAACCCACCCCTTTGGACGGGTCTTACTTGCAACTCTGAGCATTTCCACGAGTTGGGCTCTTCTGTGTCAGCTTGGGCACTTCCCCGCCGTGAAGGAGGCTCGTCCTCCCCCAGACCTCCCCCGTCGAGGTGACAGGTCACACCCAGGGCCAGCTTCACAGGCGTGTGACCTGAGCAGACACCCAGGAGGACGTGCCCTGGGTTTAGTGCTCTGCCGTTCGTCTTGAAAGTCTAGATAATCGTGTAACCAGGGTGCTGCCTTTTCCATCGGCACTGAGTCCCTCCAGTTACGTGGCCGGTGTCCTGCCCCCAGCCTGGGCCCTTGGTGCCTGGTGCCGGCTGACCTGCCACAGCCCTGCATCTGTGAGGAAGCGTTGGGGGGCTGGAGAGGGCCCACGCGGGGTCAGGACGAGCTGCACGTGGGACGTTGTGGTTAGTCTTCCTGTTTCTGGGATAAACCCTCTGTTGGGCTGGAACCACCGTGAGGGAGAAGATGGAGGTACGTGGGGCCAGAGCCCCTTTTCCAGAGGCTGAGGCATTTCAGAGAGAGCAGCACCAGGACAGTCGTGGAGGCAGGAGCCAGAGGGGCCACGTAGCAGGCCGAGGTGCGACAGTGTTTCCAGAAAGGGTATGTTCTGTCTTTCCCCTGGAGGCCAGCGGCTCTAACCAGATGGTGGTGGTCGGTTTGGGAGGAGGGAGCCTCCCCGATGCCGCAGAGATGCTGCTTTGCTCCCTGCCCATTTCCGCTGAGGTGCTCACAGTCCCAGGGAGAGCCTGGCTTCTGAGCTCGTCCCACAGTCCTCCTCTTGCTGACACTGGACCTGGCGCTTGAGCAGGAAGCCAGCGGCCGGCAAAGCTCTGGGCACCTCATTAGTGCACTGTACCCGAGTCTGATGGTGCCCGTGTTCCCACCGCTGAGCCCCAGGCCCGGGCAGGCAGGATCCGCGGGTGGGGTCTGGACGGTCCCTGTGGTTCACGGAGCAGCCACACCCACAACCAGCCCAGACCCAGGCCTGGGGCTCCAGATCCCGTGTCCTCATCCCAGCTCTTCCATGTATGTGTGGCCCTTTGGCAAAGCATTTCCACCCTGTGCCTCAGTGGCCCCTCCGGGACATGGGAGGGCAGCCGTCCCACCCCTCGGGCTGGGGAGTCGGTCCACGGCAGCACTTGGACCAGTGCTGGGCTGAGTCAGCCGCACTGTGGGTTGTGAAGTCCCCGCTCTCCACTGAACCATGGCTCCTGTTCGGGCACTGGGGCTGGCTCTGCGGAGGGCATCTCTGGGAGGAAGGATGCTGTCTGGCTTCCGGATGGGACAGGATGCACGTGGAGGTTCGTAGGAAGCAGGCATCCTGAAGTGGTAGGTTGGCCCCATCTCAGTCCCTCTAGCCGTGGAACCACCCGCCCCTGAGACCTAAGTGGCCTTTTAGGACAGTGAGCCCCAGGGGTTTGCCCCAGACAGAGTCACCACATGCTCACCCCTCCTCCAGACATTACCAGGACTGCACAGTGCTCTGGTGGCCCAGCCAGCTGTGGGCCAGCCCTCAGGGCGTCTGGTGTCAGCCCACGATGGTTGGGAACACAAAAAATAAACAGAAACCCTAGTCTTTCCACCCCTTCCAGCTCGGTGGTTTGCATAGCCTGGGTCCCCGTGCAGGGTTGCCTCAGGGTCAGATGAAGCTCCACGTCAAAACCTGGCCCCCGGGGCCCCGTGAATGCAGGCTGCCGTGGTGTTGCTGGAATGGCTTGTCCATCCCCAAGGACACGCTGGAATGTCGTGCTTGGCCCGGGATTCGCTTCATTGCTTTACAGCACAGCCTGAAATCTCGCCTCCTCTTTGGGATGTCTGCACTAGGCCCTTCCATGCCCCCCCCTTCTCTTCCTCTCCCTTCCGCTGGTCACTCACTCAGTGACCGGGACTGCTCGGGATCAGGGCTTCAGGGAGGACGGCTGATGCTCCAGGGTGGCCAGCTGGGGAGGTGAGAGGAGCACCCCAGAGCACGAGGCAGTCCCCTGGGTGGACAGCCCCATTGTTTGGAATGACCATGTCTGCAAAGTGACTCGGAGAACGAGGACCCCTGTGTGACCTGAGGCTTTCAGGCAAGGCCATCTGTTGACACGGGACATGTTTCCAGTTTGTCCTCTGGCGGGAGGCCCATGTCCGCACCCGGAAAGTCTCAGAGTGGACGGCAGTGGATGGGCCCAGCACCGCGGTGAGAGCCTGGGCGGGCGGCAGAGCAGGCTGATTGGGGTGACCAGATGACACCACTTGCACTCCGAGGGCCTGGGTTGGAGTGGAGAGGGGTTCAGCTAGGCTTCAGTCTGTGGTCCCCTCTGCATTGCAGGGGTTTCCGAGTGACTCGTCACTGGCAGAGCCAGCTTGGGTCTTCTCCCAGGATCCAGGCGTGGTCCTTGCCCCCCAGACGCCTAAGGTCCCCTGGGCGCGTGGGCTGAGAAGTCAGATTTACATGATGATCGGTGTGGACCAGGCTCTGGCGCCAGCAGGAACAGGTGATGGCCTGCGAGCAGGCTCCGAGCACTGTTGCACGGCGCCGCTAGGTGGCACCAGGGACCACGGCAAAGCCGAGTGTGTGCCGGGGATGCTCGCCTGGTTGGCTCCCTCAGTGTCTTCCTCCTGGTGTGTGGTAACCAGCCCGCGTTTTGTCTTGTAGCAAACAAGTTGGGGGTGTCGTTGTGGAAGGGCCCCCTCCCCCCAGGCCCTACCTCTTGGCTGTTGGCAGGTGGTCTCATAGGTGGGAACTGGGACTGAATTGGGAAACCCAAAACCAGTCTCGGAGACGGCTTTTGAGAAAGATGCTCTAGGGCTGTTTGGGTTGATCCCTGGCTCGTGCCACAGCTCGTGACGCGCTCTGCGTTGGACGTTTCGCTGGTCGTTCTGAGTTTGGGGAGCGGGCATGTGTGTATTCATTATTTCATGTTTCGTAAGCGTGTGTTGAGGTAAACGAGGAGGACTCGTCTGTTCCCAGAGGCTCTGGAAGAATAATAACGTGTCGGTCAGCACAGGACACCAACCGCATTGAAGTTCTGTAACAGGCGTATTTCTGACTCATGCTGCCTGGCGGGTCAGCATGTCTGTCCCGGGACCCAGACTCACGGCCCAGCTGCCCGCTGGTTGTCAGACAGAGGGACACGTGAGTATGGCACACGGGCTGGAGAAGGTCCACGGGAGGTGGCTCGCCTCCCCTGCCCGAGTCATGTGGCCATGTGGGGAGGGTGGTCCTACCCTGGGCCCAGTGGGAGCGGGGCCGGAAGACCCTGGATGTACTGTTAGCTAAGGGGGGAGTGAGGCCCTGCAGAGGCCAGTATTGGGCCCCTGACGCTGGCCAGAAAGAGGGCCCCTGCTGCTGGAAGCCTGATGGTCAGTAGGCGCTGGTGGGGAGCGGTGCCATGCAAGTTTCTTCCACAAGGTGGCAGCATGTGTCCTCTGGCAAGCCACCTGCCACCTGCCACCTGCAGCGTGAGCTTGAGACCCGGGAAGCGGGGGTTTCCAGGGGGCTTCCATCCAGCCCCCTCTCTTACAGATGGAGAAACTGAGGTCCAGGAAGGAGGTGTGCCATCCCCAACACATACCCTCTGCTTGTCATGCAGGGCCCAGTGGCCCCTGTTGCTCCCCCAGCCCCTAGCCCGACAGAAACACGCATGCACGCATGCATACATGCCGACCTCACTGTCTGGGCCTCATTTCTGAGTCCCCCCCACCACCCCATGGTTAGCATGGAGCCCGAGTGGAAGAGATGGTGTGCGCTAGCTGGGCAGACAAGCCACGCACTTGATGTTGTAGGTAACAATGCAACGGAGGAATCAGAATGCTATGTAGGGTACTGAATAACGTTTTAGTAACACGTAACTACTCAGACGAGGGAGTGAGGCTCAGAGGACTCGGTAAAGTGCCCAAGCTCTCGCCAGTCGTGAGAGGGGGCGTGCTGGATTGGAAGCCCCCTCCATTCCCTCCCTCGGGTACCACCTGTGATCAGGGGTCCAGTGAGCAGTCTTGGGACGCTGCTGTTGGTGGGATTACAGGGAGCAGGATGGGGGATGGATGGACACGGTTGGTGTTAGAGGGACTTCCAGGCCCTCTCCAGCGTTGTCAGTCAGCACAGAATGCTGCCGGCCGCTGGAGCTTAGAACTCTTGATGTTCGCCCTTCTTCCCACTGCCGGACCTCGCCTGCAGCGGCTGGCGTCTGTGGGTCCTCTCCGGAGACAGGGAGCCCTGATGCTCTGCGGCAGCCGATGGGCAGACGGTGGCTCTGACTGTTCCGAGTCCTCCTCCTAAGCTAACATCTGCTCTGCGATAGAACGCACAGAGAACCTGTGTTTCCAGCCCTTCCGTATTTGAAAATGGCCTCCCATCCCCGTGTCTCTTCTCCTTCAGAGCTGTCGTCTTCTGTGCCTTAGAGTAAAGGAATCCACGCTGATGAATTTGAGCAGCCGTTCCCGAAGTGTGGTCTGCAGACCGGCAGCATCAGCCCCACCCAGGAACTCACTAGAAATGCAAGTCGGCTGCCCCCACACCAGGCCCACAGTGTCAGACACGCGGGGAGTGGGGCTGGCTGCACTTCTCCGGTGGTGCTGCTCTGTGCTCAGCTGTGTCCTGATAGCCTCCGGTGACGCTGGGGACGGTTCACGCTGAGACACCCCCCCCCAACTAGAGGCAGGGGTGTGATAGTAAATGTTTAGCAATAGGCTTTTCCAAAGAGAAAGAAAGAAGAAGCTGATTTGTAGCATTTGCTAATTCCCGTGGTGTAAATACTCCCACCATAGCTGGCGGGTTTGGGGCTTCCCACAGGCTGTCAGTCGGCACAAAAAAAATCCACAAGCGTACAGACCAGCTCCAGCACACCATGACAGCGAGAACCCCAAAGATAACCCCAGAGACGATCAGGTGGAGAATTCACTCCGCAGAGCAGGCTGGGGGCAGGAGTCAGAGGCCTGTCTCCTGGAGGAGTAGCAGGAAGGTGAGGCAGGGAGCCCCAGCCTCAAACATGAATCCCCCCAGATCCCCTCTTGCCACCCCACCTTCAGCGCCCACCCTGCCTTTTCTGTCTGCCGCTGGGTTCTGGGAGCATGTGTGGTTGAGGTGAGCGTGGAGCATGGGCGTGCAGATGCGGGGAGCCGGGGGGCTGCAGCCACCTGCTCCGTGCTCTGCTGGGGTCAGGTCAGAACCTGGGATGCTCCCACCTCCCTCACCTGGGCTGCCTCCCCCCTGTGGAGTGAGCTTTAGGGGGAATGGTGCCCATTTGATGCCTATGAGGGTAGGAGGGTCTGCCCAGCTGGAGGACAAAGGCTGAGCAGGGGGCAGGCATGGAGGTCAGGGGCAGGAGGGGGCAGCCCTGCATGGGTGCGCGTGACAGATCCAAGGAGGCCGTGATGGGTCTTCATGACGTCTGTCTGTCTTCTCACCCCTTGGGTGGCTCTAGGCCTTCCCTTTCGCTCACGGGAGCGTCTCACTGCCCTCACTCCCAGCTGCCCTGGGACTCTTGTCACACAGGAGACCCGGAGAGAGAAGGGGGAGAAGAGTCCTGCAGAGGGAGGAGACAATCCAAGGGAGGAGGGCAGGGGCCAGCCTGGAGTCCAGCTCCAGGAGGGGCAGAGACGAGCCTCTGCCAGGCTCACTGGCCAGGAGGTGTGGATGGTCAAGAGCGGTATTTCCCAGGCAGGGAGGGGGGGACTGCCCCCTCCTGCCCACAGGATGCTAGTTACCAGGCCCGGTGTGTGAACACTCACACAGGGTCTCCTGACCTTGCCCTTGGGGAAAGTGCAGACACATGTGCCCATCACAGTGGCCAGTCCATGCCTGCTCCTGCCTGGGCACACACGTGTGCCCCTCTGAAATGCTTATAGCCCAAGGCAGAGGGGCTCTTGCACTAAAAGGATTAGAGGACCAGCAGCAGGAAGAGTGGAAGGGGATCACGGCGGGGTGGGTGATGCAGACTCCCAGTTAGGCAGGTTGAGGGGGATCGTGTAGAGCGAGCCTGGGGTGCAGGGGAGATGGAACTGGCTTGAACCCTGGCGCAACTTTCAGACCTCTTTAAAAAGTGCCTGGTTTGGTGATGAAAGAGGAGCCTGCGGGTGGAGGGGGTGGCACCCGGACACAGCGGCGTGCAGGTGGGGGGGCGGCTGGACACAGCGGCGTGCAGGTGGGGGGGGGCGGCTGGACACAGCGGCGGCAGGTGGGGGGGGCGGCTGGACACAGCGGCGTGCAGGTGGGGGGGCGCCTGGACACGGCGGCGTGCAGGTGGGGGGGGGTACCTGGACACGGCGGCGTGCAGGTGGGGGAGCGCCTGGACGCGGCGGCGTGCAGGTGGGGGGGGACCTGGACACGGCGGCGTGCAGGTAGGGGGGCGCCTGGACACGGCCGCGTGCAGGTGGAGGGGGGCTCCTGCACACACCTGGAACCCTCTTTACTATGTTTTTGAAGAAACAAGGAAGAGGCTCTGTGAGTTAGGGGTGGGTCTTGAAGTTCTAGTTCTAGCATCCTCCTTCCTTCTTGGAGTACTTTTGGGACCCCAGGAATACCCCATTCCTGGGCTCTCAAGCCATTTTGGCCCTGGGGCACAGCTCTCCCCAAGCCCAGCCCGAGCGAGAACTGGGATGGGGCCCAGGGTCCAGGAAGCCCCAGACTGTGCACTTACGGTACTGGCCAACACACATGCACATGCGTAACTGTACCATGTGTGTGCACACGCATGGACACACCTACCCATGCACACTCATAAATGCACATTGCATGTGCCCCTCACACTCGTATACACATACCACACGTGTGTATCCACCCACACACTGGTATATGCACACATGACACGTGTGCACACGTGTGCATTGGTGTGTTCAGCACACACATGCGTGCACACCAGCCAGTGTGGCCCCGCCCCCAGCGTGCAGGTTGGGAAGGACCAGGCTCATTCTTTACACCCAGGTGCCTGGATCCCTGGGTGTGGTTAGGTGTTTGCAGGGGTGTGGCTTAGAAGAGCGCTCTGGGCTGTTGTATCAGCCCAGCCAAGAAGCCCATCCTCCGCGCTGGGCCCCGAGGGCTGCACGGGAGGGCAGTCCAGGTGGGGCCTCTGGGGCCCGGGCCGCACCCATCCCACCAGGCCCTTTGGAAGCTGACGCTGCCTTCTGGTCGCTAGGCTCCCGTGAGGCTCTTCCCAGAACGTGTGTGCCTTCATGTGCTTACACTCACGTCTGTGAATTGCTAGTACAATACAGTTGATTTTCTTTAAGGATGCTGGGGCTTCTGTGGTGAAAAGCACACACAGATACACAAACCCTTCCATAGGTCGTAGAAAATCCTAAAGCAAGCTGTTCCTACGTGCAAACAAACGCTCACTGCTGAATGCTGCCCAGGGACAAGGGTGTGTGTCAGCCTGGGTGTGACCAGTTCTGGCTCGGACAGGTGGACCCCCTGAAGAAACTTCTGGGACCCAGGACCCACTGCACCCCAGGGAGGCTTTGAGGCCCTGAGTCCTAGAGTCACTGGCCCCGGGGGTGGAGGAAATAGTTTAAAAAATCATGGAAAAGAAGTAAAAGCAGCATTTCGTCTTGAGGGATCGATATGCCCCTCCTGATTCCTGATTTCCCTGTTCTTTTCCCTGAGTGGATACTTGCCTTCCAGAGTGGACGGCCGCGACAAACCGTGGGGTCCCGGCGCATCCGTAGGTGGTGAGCAGGTGCTGCGGGACAGTCCTCTGCACCACCACCCCCCCCCGCCCTGCAGGGTTGGCAGAGACAAGGACGCGGCCTCTGCGGTGGGACTGCAGCCCCTGCCCTGCCTAGGCGTGCTCACCTCCCTCACCTGCATTTCAAGGCCACAGTGAGGGCTCTGGTGTTGGACGGACCCTGGCGGGGAGAACTTTCTGCCCCTTACACTCCATCTCCTGTCTGTCACTGGTGGGGGTAGGCCCCCCAGAACGTGTTGGGTGGATGGAGGGACAGCACCTGCGGGGGGAGCATCCAGACGTCTGGGGCGGGGGCGGGGCGGGGCGGGCCCAGCCCAGCCCAGCCCACAGTGCTGACCCCCCCGCCAGGAGCAGGCAGGGTCACCGTCCTGCCCTTGCTGGCTAAAGACCCCTGCCTGTCTTCACTGGGGCTTGATGTCTGCCTCTGTGTCCTGCACCCTCCCCCAGATGGCTCCAGGCTCCTTCATTAACTTCTTGGCAGAGACAATGATCCTCTTGCTCAGCTGACCTTTATGAGCCCCGCCTGACTGCCAACTGGACCCCGCCCCATCACCCCCGCCCCCGACCCCGCACCGGGCGCTCCTCTTGGGCCTGCCTGCCCCGTGTGTCCCTGCGAGAGCTCTCTCCCTGGGCCGTGGCCTCGTCCAGTACTCTCCCACATGTTTTGCTTTTTGGAACCAGCCGCTGATGTATGAGGCAGGCAGGTTGGAAAGGCCTGGGTGTTCCCGGGACTCTCGGAGGGAGGGCCTGGCAGGTGCTGGGGAGGTGTGTATAGTCCCTGCGCAGGGCTTCGTGGCCACTGCACTGGGCCCTGGAGAGTGATCGGAGGCGGAAGGGGCTCCTCAGGCCACCCTGCAGCCTTAGACAGCCCCCGCTGGGAATTTGGGTGGAGTGGCCAGCACAAGGGTCCCGCCATCTCATTTTGAAATAGTCCCCAGGGAAAGCTTTTTGCCACTGGACTGTGGCCAACAACAGCTGGCTGGTGTCCAGATGTGCTGTGGCCAGGGGCCTGGTGTGGGCAGGGTTTCAGTGGGTTCATGGCTCAGCATGCCTGCACAGCAGGGGGTCCTGGCTGGGTGCCCTGTCTGCTGAGTGGCTGTTGGGTGCCTAAGGCTGTGGCCTTCTGGCCCCCGGCCCCTGGCCATCTGTGACCCTCCTGTGGCACCTGGGTGTGTGATGTTCTTGGTCCCCAGGTGAACAGGCCACAACTGGGCCTGAGCAGGGGGCTGGCGGGGCCCTGGCCTCAGGTTCCTGCTCCAGCTTTCTTGCATGGGCTTCAAAGCTGACCTTGCAGATGCCACCGAGGGGGACATTCTGAAGGCAGAAGGGACCTGTCAGTCCTGCTGGAGACCAGCCAGCTCATGTCCCCTTGAGTAGTCTCCTTGTATGAACACTGCTGTGCCAGGAAACATGCTCCTGGCAAGGCCGAACATCTCCTTTCAAGAAACGAGACTGTTTGGGTCAGACACGGTGGTGTGGACAAATGTCCAGTGAGTGCAACTGTCCCGTCCCTAAAAACTTCCTGCTAAGCAGACCCACCATTAACACCTGGAAATAGCACCTCCTGAATGAGTAGCTTCCTTCCTCCTTCACCTTACCTGGGATCCCTGTGAGCAAGGGAGCCGTGGAGGCTAAGGAACCCCCCAGCCCAGCCCCCAACATCCCCAGAAGAGCTGACCCCACAGTTGGCTGGGGTCTGCTCTCTGGCCATGACCGCTCCGCAAAAGGGCCCTCTCTTTCTTCTGAATCCCTGCCTTGCCCCCCTCCTGACCTTCGAAGACTGGCTTCCAACCCCTGTGTCCTTTTGGTCCCAGGCCTGAGTCTTGCTCCCCACCAAGAGTGGTGGTTTCTCATCTTGCATTCACCCTGATTATTCCTAATCTCCCAATGCTACGCGCCTTTCATGGGGGTCCCGGGGGTGGGGAGGGGGGAAACTGTGCCTCTGACATGAGAGGCCAGGAACTTGGAGATCCAGGGTTGGCTGGTGAGGCCTCACGGGCCTTCCAGCAGCTTCTCCAGGCTGGTGCGTGCTGCTCGGAGGACGGAGGGGCAGGTGCTGCTGAACCCCTGGGCCCTGCAGCCCAACCACAGCTCTTGGCATCCGCTCACTGTGAACCACATGTTCCTGTCCTATCCTGGGGGCACTCGGAAAGTCCCCAGGAGCCCCCGGGCCATCCTATGCTCTGATTCCGCAAGGAGCACTTTGTACAAGTTGGGGCAGGAACCAGCCATCTGGGTGGGATTCCTCCAGGGAAGTGTGCTCCTTCAGCGGTGAAATTTCATCAGCGACAATTAATTCTCTGTCAAGAAAGCCCACGGTTTTGTGCTGGAAGGGGAGAAAAAGAGGCTGAATCTTTGATCAAACAAGCCTGTGCCGAAGGCTGGCTACAGTTAACTACTTTTTACTGGTGTATGGCTGTCGGCCAAGGCGAGAGGCGGAGGTCCGCACCCTCACTCCTTCCCCTGCCGCTTGGGGAGGGCGACGGCATGGCCAG
Organism: Ursus americanus; assembly: GCF_024610735.1. Lineage (NCBI taxonomy): Eukaryota > Metazoa > Chordata > Mammalia > Carnivora > Ursidae > Ursus > Ursus americanus. The sequence goes on from NC_142149.1 coordinate 2,975,460, forward strand.
GGACGCAGGCCTTCCAGGCCATCACTGTCCTGGGGAGGAAGCTGACCACCTGCCAGGGCTGGGCTTTAGGGAGGGCACAGGAGCAGGAGGGGAGCTGCAGGCCCCGGGAGGCTGTGTGACTCACGTGCTCAGCTCTCTCCCCTCCTGTTCTAGGTTGTGGTCTCAGGACAGATAGTAATCAGACCCAGGAGCCAGCTCTGATGAAGACTGCTGTATCGATTCTGTACTCTAGGGGCGCGTGTGTGTGTGTGTGTGTGTGTGTGTGTGTGTGTGTGTGTGAGGGAGAGATTGTCTGATTTAGACATGTGCCCACACAGTCCCAAAATGTGGTCCCTGTCATTAAAGCAAAAATCATTAAGATAGCTTAAACTAGCCACTCAGCTTAGCCTTCCCAGCCTATCCACCTTCGAAACTCAGTGTGAGCTCAGAAGGACTCTGAGAACACCCTGCCCAGGCTCCCCTGCTCCCTCTGACCTGGCATCCACCAGCAAATTGGGGAGCTGCCCGTGTGCCCTGTGCAAGGAACCCGGGAGGAGAAGCCTTTGCGGGGGTTGCCGTGGACTGCCTTCCGCAAAGGGCTTTGGAAATTGTTTGCAAGGATGCCCCCTCTGAAGCCTCAGGAATGCACATGGGACTGTGGTTTGGGCCAATTTGGGAAGGTCTTTGGTGAGAAGAAAGGGCTGCTCGTGGCTGCCTGGGGTTCGGTTCCCCAGCAAGCACGTCTGGGACAAGCGGCCCATGCGAGTCTGTGGGCCCTTGGGAAAGTACAGCTTTTCCCCCCACTATCGCGTTAAGAGCAGGCAGTTCTGTAAGTTGATTGGGGAAACACAGGAACGTCTGAGCCCCCAGCCCTGTGTGGCCCAAAGTGCTCTGTCTCCAGAGCGCCGAAAGGCCAGAGGCAGGAGGCTGTCATCTGGACAGCTGGCTTCCATCAGCAGCAATATCTGAATGCCTGTCCCACAAAGTTGGGCTCCGTCGGTGTGACCGAATGGCTGTTCCCATCGCTGGCAGCACAGAGTCTGGTGGCCAGGTGTGTCCAGACCAACCCCAGCAAGCTCTCGTGTTTTGTTGGGTCCCTATGTGTTCATGGAGATCTTTCTGGGTCCCTCCTGGTTGCCGCTTGACAACTTCCCTACCGGTGAGCAGGAAGTGGCAGCCATGTGGGGAGCCGTGTCGGTGACAGTTTGGTGGCGATGCTCAAGCTGGCTTTGGGTTCGTTCTGTTGGCGCTCTATGGGCCCATCTTTGGGGTCTTGTTCTTCCCATTTGCATTTCCAAATATCTCCTGTTAGCACTGTGGAGTCCAGGAGGGAGAAGCAGATTTGGAAGTGGGAAGGGAAGGTGGTGAGCCCTGCAATGGGGACTTCCAGTGGCAGAGGGGCCCCAGAGTTTGGAAAATGGGCAAGGAGAGGAACGGTTCCCTTAGAAGGAGAGTCCTGCCCCCACCCCACCCCTACTTCCATAACGAGCCGGAGCTGTGTAGGATGGTCTGTTGGCTTGGGCGGTGAGCCTTCAGAAAGGGCTGCTGGGTGCCAAGCCTGCACGCCCTGATGAGGGCGCTGAACCCCAAGAGCCCGTCTGGCCCACCCTCCAGGAGCTCATGTTCAGTTCGGCAGCTGCGCAGCTGGACTACCGGGCACCCCGACTGCAGCTGGGGGCTGAGGGGTGTTGGGAGTATAAGCCATACAGCGAATGGTAAAGACTCGTCACGAAGGGAAGAATGTAAACCTCATCAGTAGAGTCCCTGTTGGCTCCATGTCGTAATGATAATGTTCAGGACATGTTGAGCTAAATGAAATCATTCACGTCCATTCCACCTGTTCCTTTTGACCCCTTTAACGTGACCACTAGAAAGTTCAAAGTTACACGTACGGCTTGGACGGCACCGGCCCGGGTGACCACTGTAGGTCCTGGAGGAACGACGCAGAAGACACAGGTGCCGTGGGCCTGTGCAGAAGGTGCGGTGCGTGTGGGGTGCCTAGAGGGCTCCTGGGTAGGATTGGGGGTCCTGACTCTGCTGAGAGCTCATTGGAGAGCTGTGGCCTGTTGCCGGGGTTAACGCAGCTAAAATTCCCAGCTCTGAGAATTCCCGCCTCCTTCGCTGGGTGTCTGCCCCTGTGGGTTCTCTCCTGTTTCCAAAGGACGGAACTCTGTGTGCGCCCGCGCTTGCCAGCCCTGCTCAGAGAGGCCCTGGGCATCACCTCCCAGGTCGGCGGGGCGGCCGCTTGGGGCCTCGGTCAGCAGTCCAGGCGAGGGCCCTCATTGTGAATGCGCAGCTTGTCGGCACTATCGCGGGACCCTTGGATAAAGTGTGCCCGTGAAGAAGGTAATTGAAAATCAAAAAAGACTTTGTTAATTTGATTAGGCAGAGCCGTAGTTGAATTGTTCTTCATCAAAAGAGATTTAATTTTGACATGCAATTAAATCCTTCTGCTGTAAGATCGGCCCGGGTGCTGGAGATGGGCCTGGCGGCTGGGGGAGGGGCCGGCTGGGGGGCAAAGATAGCAGTGGGGGTGATGGGGTTGTGCAGAAGAGAGGGAGGGGTGCCGCGGAGGGGAGCAGTGAAGTGGCAGAGCTGGGGGCATGTGGGGCACGAGGAGGGGTGGCCAAGAAGAAGGACGGGTGGCCCTTGCATGGCAGCTCTGAGATATTGCACAGACCCATGTTTGCGGAAAACACTACTGTGTCACTCTTCTGTGGGTGAGTAAAGTGGTTTGGTCACATGCAGGAGCCAGGCTGGCTCCTTGGTGACCGGAAATCAGGAAATGTCCAGAAGTAGACCCAGATCTGCAATTCTATCTCTGAGGGCAGCAAACAGGTCCATCTGAGCTGAACGGTCCCCAGCCCTCAGCTCCTCCACCCCCCCCCCCCCCCGGTCCAGCGCAGCAGAGAGCCAACATCTGGCTCCTGCCCCCACCCCCTAACCAGGGCCCCCTCCCCCACCCCTGCTCACATGTCCACATGTTTACTCATCCATTGGGGGGGGCGGTTATTCTCCCCCGTTACAATGACAGTGTGGTGTCTGTCTGCTTAAAAAAGTTACCCATGCTCCTTGCAAAAACCTGGAAAATCGAAAGTGTAAAGTGGGGAAGCGTGAAGCCCCCTTAGGTGAGTGGTGAGGATTTCAAGACAGACCCAGAGGGGCCGAGTTAGAGCGCTGGCTCTCCCACCGTTTATGTGCCTCATGAAGTCTTGTCTTGTCAGCTCTGGCGGTGCCCCAGGTCAGGCCACCCGCCCTGCCGCACTGCCAGAGTGTGCAGTACAGAGTGGGAGGACAGTCCCCGCCCACCGGAACCCAAGGCCACAGACCAAATCCACGAATATGCATCGCGGTCCCCAGGAAGCTTGGGGGGGCGGCTTGTGGGGATGCTGGTGGGGAGGGTGGCAGGAGGGGTGGGTGTGAGGTACCCAGCAGACGCTTCCCACACCCCTGGAGACAATGCTCCAGAACACGGCCAGGTCTGCAGCGCTGAGGCAGGCTTGGGCCTGGGGGCAGCAGGGAGCAGGGGCCCGCGGGGGTGACAGGGTGACAGGGCTGTCCCCATGGACACGGAGCTGCTGTGGGAGAAGGTCCAGCCTCTTTCTCCCACATGGGGTTACCTCCAGCAAGAATCAATACATTGTAATTAGCAAATGTTACCTATTCGGCCCCAGCTCAGAGCAGCTGGGGGTAATTGTGTAAACGCCGTGTTAGCACAGCCACACGATCTGGAGAGGGAGGTGCTAGTGCAGGGGAGGAGGCGGCAGGAGGGAGGCTTCTCCTCCTGGGGTCCCTGCCTCCCCGCTGGCCGGCAGCACAGGCCCCTGGGAAGCCTGCTCTGGGGTGTCAGCCCCAAAGCAGGAAAACACCAGTCCACGTCTGCACAGTCCTGAAGGCGTGGCCATGGGCCGTGTCCCTGTGCGTCCGACGTCTTGGCAAATGCGGTATTGTTTTAATGTTCTTGTCATATTTTAATATCTTCTCTGCCTGCTCTGGGGGAATGCTAGTCTGGGGCAGGCCTCCGTCTGCCTCGTGGGTCCCAAAGTGAGGTCCCCTTGTTGGATCCTGCACCGGCTTCTCTTGTTCTCGCAATGCTCTGGGAAGGGGGCCGGCCCCTCTGCCACCCTCTGCAGCCCCGGGCCACCCTTGTCATCCTGGGCCACCAGAATACCGTTCAGTCTTTGCGCTCTGGGTGGTGATGGAGCTGAGCCCCTCTTGGGGGGGGCATGATGCTTTCCAAGGCTCTGGGCTTGGGGGAGGCCTGAGGAGGCCCCTGGCCAACTTCCTCTCACTCCCTGTGCCTACGAGGCCGCATTAACCCTCGTGGGCCCGGGACGCTTCTGCCTTCAGAGGCTCCTTCCTCCATAAAAAAATACTAAAAGTTATATTTTATGACTGCATTAGTATAAGATGAATGTATTAACATTATATATCAGAACATTATTCTCAACCTAAAAGTTCATTTGTTTCTTCTGGTTTTAAAAGAAATTAAAACATTTCCATGGGTTCTGGCAGCGCACCTCCTGGGCCTGATGGCAGAGTGCCCTGCCCCCCCCCCCCCAGGGGTGTTGGAGATGAGCACAGCCCAGTGCCATGGTTGCCGGTCACCGCCCAGCAGTCTTTGTCCAGCAGGACAGCGACCACGGGCTCTGCAAAGCCAAGCGTGCGCTGTTCAGGCTGAAAGGGGCCGCCTCCAGAGCCTTCCTCAAGCAGGACTCACGCTGGGCAAGCCTCTGGCTTCCCCTGCAGACTCCCTGCAGGCATTGGGAGCATATAGGTGAACAGAGGGGCCTCGTGGGGCTCTGAGACCCCTTGTGTGTCAGTGCAGACACACAGGCTGGATGCCCCCCATGCCTCCCAGTTACTGTCCAGGGTGAAGCTTCCCGCTCAGGCTGGTCCAGTGAAAAGGCCTGAATCTGAAAGGGACAGGCCAACTTTCCAAGCCCAGCTCTGCCTCTCATGTCCTAACCAGGATCCCCGAGCCTCCGCTTCCTTACTTGTAAGATGGGTATGTGGCAGCCATTGTGAGCACGTCCCGTAGTAACTCGGAGAGGCCGTGGCCGAGCACAGTGGGCGTGTGCGGGTGGCGTGGGGACACTGCCTGGTAGGTAGCCTCAGTGACCACAGTTTGGGTCTTCACAGCTGCGGGAATAGGCAGGGATCTCCCACTTTGGGTTTCTCGGGCATTCTCTCTGTTGGGCCACACTGTCAGCGACAGGGTCTCTCACTGCAACTTAGTATCTAGACAAAGCCCACGACTTGGTGTGTGTGTCTGTTGTGTGTCTCTGCACGTCCCCTGTACACACACAAGCAAAACCAGCCATCTGAGCAATGCACAGAAATAGCCTCATTAGGGAAAGGAGTTTTTGGAAGGAGGGGAATATCTTGTGCTTGGTCAGCGTTATTTTCCCCCTGTAGTTTCTTTAAAACTAGTAGGAAAATAATGCAGAATGCCCCAGACCTGACCCACAGCCTGCTGGAAGGTACGGTGGCCCCTGCCGCGGAAGCCTGGGGGCTCAGGTTTGGGGTGGGGCTGGGCCAGAGAGTGGAGGGTGTGTGTGTGGGGTCAGGACACTGAGGCCACAAGGAAGCTCTCCCACTGAGGCGGGTGGGCAGGGGTGCAGGCGGCCTCATCTCCTGTGTGTCCCCACGATGGAGGGACAGAGAACAGAGGTGCCCATGGCCCTGCTCTGAGCCGCCCCTCCCACCTGCTAAAGATGATGTCCTCACCTTCATCCCTCCCCTTCTAGCTGCCCCGCCTGGCTCACTTGTCTCCTTGGTGACACTGCGTGAGCCCGCAGCAGGCAGGACCCCGAGGCCCCTGGCCCGTTTGTTCACAGTGGAATATGACTTACCTTACAACATTTTGAAAAGGAGTTCAGCTCCACGCTCGGCTTTATGTGTATGTTGGGGGCGGGGCTCCTGCCCCACGGCCTGTGCCTGCATCTCCCCAGCCTGAGCCGGGAGGGTCCTGCTGGTCCTGGTGCTGGTCCAGGCAGCAACCCCCCACCCGTGTCCCCTCCAGACCACTTCGTTGGCTTGCTGCTGCCGCAGTGGCTCAGAAGCAGCCCCAGCAATGGAAACTCCATCTTTCCTCCCAAAATAAAATGTTAGAATCTTGGTCCAACCAGCAGATCCCCGTGGGAGTCCCCAGGACGGGTGGGTGGAGACTGGATAGGGAAGGGGGGCTCCTGGCCCCAGGGCTGTTAGAGGGACCCTGGCTCGGGGCCGGGCTGGGGTCTGGGCACTTGGACTCCACATCCAGGGATTGCCGGGGTGACAGTTCTGGTGCACATGCATTGAGCACTAAGTGTGTGCGGGATGCAGTTCCAAGCGTTTACATAAGAGTAATTCACTGAATCCTCACACACACGGTGAAGCAAGCATAACCATTACCCCCTTTTATAGTCAAGGAAACACAGGCCCAAAGAGGTTAAGTAACTTGCCCGAGGTCACACAGCTGGTGCAGGGTGGAGTCACGATTGAACCCAGGACATCAGGCTGCAGAGTCTCAGCTCCTCACCACCGCCAGGCCCGTGGCAGCCTCATGTTGTCATGGGACCGGATGTTCTGCCTGGGGCAGCTCACGGGATTCTGGGAGCCTTCGTTGAGCGGAAGTATGATCCTCAGTTGGACTGGGGGCCAGACTGTGCCCTGAGCCCCCACCACCCCCACCCATTTGCCCCACCCAGATAGCGGGAGACCTTCCACACACCTGCCTGCTTCACCCAGGCCAAGACAGCAGTGTGTGTGAGCGTGTGATGGTGAGTGTGCGATTGTAAATGTGCGAGCGTGTGTGTCTGAGTGTGAACGTGTGTGTGCGTGTGATTGATGAATAAGCGTGTGGTGTGTGTGTGTGCGTGAGTGTGTGTGCTGTGCCCCCCCTTCGGCCCCTAGCCCCTCTGCCCGCACCCCCACCAGTGATCCGTAACTGGTGCTTGTTGACCGGCCGCCCCGGGAACGGTTTTGCTCCCACTGTCCCCGCAGTCTCCTCGGGGAAAACTCACTTTGATCAAATGGCTGGGGCTGGGGGTGCTGTGTCTCTTGAGGGCATGGAGCTGGTGTGAGGGGAGCCTGGGGGTCTGGAGGGGGTTGGGGTGGCAGCCGGAGAGAAGGGGGGGACACACTGGCGGATGGAAGAAGCTGAGGCTTCGAGCCCTGGAAGGAAGGAGGCCCCTGGACTGGGAGGACGGCAGTCCTCGAGGAGGGAGGTGGGAAAGCTCTGGGATGTTGCCTGTAAATAGAGTTCCCCTCAATCTGAACATATGGTACCTGCACTGGGGGGAGGCTCAGCCTGGAAAGAAACCTTGCCAGAAGGCTTTTCCAAAAAACCACTTTTTTGCTTGATACAAAGCATCATTCTTTAATCCACGTGTGTTCATACGCAGTGTTCCTAAGTCAGGACACACCTAACAGGAAAAGCAGAACAAAAACCCAACCGAAAGCCTGCAGACGCAAGAAGAAGGCTGTGTGCGTGTGCACGTGTGCGTGCAAACTCTTGCTCACACGCACCTGGGTCCAGCCAGCACGGGCACTTTCTCACGCCCGGTTCCATTTACACTGAAGCAAACGTTCCAAAGCCCTTCCGTCCAGTTTGTATTTGTGGACCTCGTCTTCTGAAGCAGCCAACTAGCGTCACGAGTGTTCTTGGTGCTTGGCCGTTAGAAAACTGGGTTTCTGCCTGGAAAAACAGTCCTTTCCACAGGAGAAGAGTTTGGCACTTTCTACCTGGACACAGAGCCCCCTGTCCCCTCCCTGCTGGCCACTCCCTCAGGGAGAAGGCTGCAGGAGGCCTGCCTGAAGCCCCCCCCCCTCAGTGTCTCCAGAGCCCCTTCCCTTCTGGGGACCCAGCTAGGAACCCGTCACAGCCCCGCAGGGAGGAAGGGCCCACCTGGAGGAAGGAGGGGCCTCCTCAGATGCATCCTCCCAGGTGGCCCGTGGGCTTCATCCTGGACTGGACGCCAGTGTTGAACTCACACTGTGAGTACCTTTTGGGCTGTGAAATGGTCTGACTTCGCCCAGGCCGGGGCTGCCTCGTCATCCTGAGCTGAGAATTTGTTCAAACCAGAGCCCTTCCGGTGGCTCTGACCCATTTCCTGCAGGCGGCAGAAACTGTTTTGAGGTGCTCAGAACAGAGTGGGGCTGCTGCTCATCTCAGTGGCTTTGGGCAAATGCTTTCCTTCCACAGGTGGTCCTGGCAGGGGCCAGGGGTGTCCCTGGAGCCTCTTTCCTGCAGGCACGGACCCCATTCCTGAAGGCTTCCACCCTCATGACTAAGCCCCTCCCAAAGACTCCCCCCCAGTACCATCCCATTGGGGGTTAGGGGTTCAACATGTGGATTTGGGGAGTGGGGCATGAACACGCAGTGTGGCACCTGTGGTCTGTCTCGCTCATCTCTAGTCTGGTCCCCACCGTACTCCCACCTGTGGGTGGGCAAATGCCCCTTGCCCAGCACTCCCCTTTCTCAAGAGTGTGGGAAGGACTTGAACCGGTGTGTCTAGGCTTCCCTGTTCCTTCCCTGCCCCTGTGACTGGAAGCAAGTGCCCCAAACGTAGGTGGGCCTGGTGTCCTGGAGTCTTCCTCCGGGAGCTGGACCACTCCATCCTGACTGAGGGCGTGGGGTGCTGCAGGAAGTCCAGGAACGGTAGCCTGAGCTGGATCAAGAACCTTCTGTTTGCTGGGACCCCAGATGCCACCCAAATGAAGAGGTGGCTCTGTCAGTCTTGGAGGGCCCCGTCGTTGTCCACGCCCACAGACCACTTGCCACATGGCGGCTTCCTCTGGGAGCAGAAGGGGGACAGGAGGGGTGAAGGCAGGAGACGAAGACTCAGGTGCTCGTTTAGATGCTGTGAACCAACCTTTGTCCGTGGGGTCCGGGAAAGAGCCCCAGGCTGCGGCTCACCTGGAGCCTCTCAGGTGGGGGAGGTGGGGAGGGAGTACAGCTGAGACACAGGTGGGCCCCAAGAGTCACGACTGGGGGCGGAGCCAGCCCAAACCTTGGTGGTGGTGGGCATGCTGCCCGTGAAATATCTTCGGCTGCACCCCCACAATACACACCCGGAGTTTGGGGCTCCCACTGCAGCCATGCAGGGTGACTGAGACAGCTCACGGGTTGTTACTGTGGGCACGTGGCATTCGCCCGGTATGTGCAGCCCCTCTGAACCCTTCCCCGTTGGGTGCCAGGCTGGTGAGTGGGCCAAACAGCTCCAAAGCTTGCCGGCTCCCTGGTCCCCACGCCAGATGCTGTGGTGCTGCTGACGCCTGCCGTGCGGTGGGGGCCCCTCTGGCTTCACTGCTCCCTGTGCTTTATGTAAGGCCCAACCCTTCCAGAGATGAGGGTGGGCATGGGGGTGGGAAGGAGGAGAGGGGGCCTGTGGGGAGAGAGTCATACATACTACAGAAGAACTTCCGTCACTGCACCTCTTAATCTCGTTAGTAGGGAATGAATGCAGATCACATTGCCGCTAATCTTCAGTGTGCTGAGAAGCTCCTGTAAGAATTTCAGGAGTCTGCGTACCTTCATCATTGTTTGTCTTAGGCTGAATTTAATTCCCCTCCCTGAACGCACACAAAGCCGAGCGCAGGGTGTCACAGGCAGTGGGGGGTGGGAGAAATCCATCCTCGGTGAAGGCGTGTCTGGGATCATCTCTGTGCCTGCTCCCAGCACGGATGGTGAAAGGGTTTGCGTGCTTCCGGTGCGTCCCAGGAGCCCTCCGGGGGGGCTCGTCTGTGGCACAGCCCCTCAGAGGAGCTGCCTGCCCTGCCTGACGGCGGGGTCCGCTGGCCGTGCCTTCCCTTTGCCAGTGTTCCCTGCGGGGTGCACAGTGGCCCCAGTCTCTGCTCCCTGGGATCCCGCAGTAGGTTGTGGAGGGACATTTTTGAATTGTTCGTTCTGAGTGAGTCTCACCTATGCAGCCTGATCTCTGAGGCCAGGGAGAGGGCTTTCTCCTGTTCACTGTCGTCTCTCTGTCTGTCTCACTGCCCATCGAGCACCTGCGGCCGGGGCTCCTATTTGGTGATCAGTAAATGCTGGTTGACAAATGCGTGAATCTGGCCAACATGATTAGTGTTTTGAACAAGAATCAAGCAGGGGCCAAGGTCAGGGCTCCTGAGGAGGAGGAGGAGGAGGGAGCAGAGGGTGGAGGGGGAGAAGGCGCCCACTAGGAGGGACCAGGGTGGACAGCCTGGGCTCCGGCCCGGTGCCGGCTGGTGCACGTGGACAGAAGCTTCCAGCTCCGAGTCCGTATTCCGCACCGTGCTGGCGCGTTCCCGCATTTGTCCTTCTCTAATTGAGCAGATGCTGGGCTGGTGGTGCAGCCGGCCAGCACCGACGCGTGTGACGGGAGCATCAATAAAGCCCTGCATGTTCGGAGGCCGGCTTGCACACTGGCAGACGGCTGGAGCTGGAAGGGGCACTCTATTCATGATGTTTTGATTTCTCGGGCTCTGGGGACACTGACTTTGATAGATTGAGATGTGGTGCCGGCACCATATACCATAAAATAACAGCTCATTTCCAGAGCAGGCGCTAGTCGTCGGAGCCCACCAACTCCTTTAAAATTAGGTAGATACTTTAAAAATAAATAAATAAAGCTTGGGGAGGATCCAGCCACGACCGTGGACATTAACAGTCTGGGAAGCCAGCGGCGGCTTGTGCCATCGGTCACGCAGAACGTTGTCTGCTTTACCGAGGACAGTGGCGGCCCGCCTGCCAGGGAGACGAGCGTGCGGGCCTGGCTGTGGCTTGGACGGCAGGCCGGTTACGGGTGCCTCTGCCCGAGAGCCCGGCTGCTCTGCCGGTGACCGGGCTGCCGTGGAGCAAGCCTGCAGACAGCTCCGCCGAGCCCCGCTGCGTCATGCCGGTCCCCATCAGAGCCGGCTGAGGGAGAACTTCTGCGTCTCTGCGGAGCAGGAGGGTGGGACCCAGGAAGGGCCCGGTCTCCATGGTTACGGGGCGCCTGCAGGTGCAGCTTGCTCCTGGCCCGGCCGAGCGGCGCCCTCCCCGTGGCAGCCCCCTGCCCTCCTCGTCCCGCCAGCCTCGTGGGCCCTGCCTCAGATTGCAGCCGTGCGGGAGGCATATGGGGCAAAACGGTCTCATCTCCACCGTCCGTGTGGGGAAGATAGATCCCTTCCGTTTTATTTCTTCAGAAAGTGTTATCAAATGTGCTGGTGATTCATGTGTAGGAAATACATTCTGTTACAACATTTTTCACCTGCCGGGAGCCGGCGTCAGCGGGCGCTCATTGTCTCCCTGCTCGCTGTAATCCATTTCTCTGGCGTGCGTGCGGGCACGCGGGGCCGCTGCTGGAGCGCCGCTGGAATTAAGTATGAATTAAATGTACCATTAAAATAAAGTCTTATCACAGACATCTAATGAGTTTTATTCTCTAACAGTTGCGTTTCGCAGCGTGTGACGCGTCCAGGCAGCTCTCCAGTCCCCTTCCGTCCTCCGTGGGCTTTCACGTCGGAGCGGGTTGTGTGACTTGCCGTCGGAAGGGCTGCTGCTTTTCCCCCGAGCTACAGCTGCCCCTCTCGGGGCTGCCGGGGTGAGTGTTTTGTTCAGGATGAAACTGGGAAAAGCCAAAGGGGTTTTTAAAGGGGTTAAAAAGATCAAGGAGCTGAGACTTTTTTCTCAGAGATACTGCGTGTGTGTGCATCCAGACCAGAAATCAGAGCGTTCAGGGTAGATGGGCGTCATCTTGGCTCAGCGAAAACCCAGAGACGAGCCTTCCCCACCCTTAAATCGACTTAACGTGGCCAGGACCTCAGAGCTGCCGGGAGCCGCCGAGACTGGCAGAATCTCATTTCTGTCTTTTTTATGTTTATAGTCTTGCTTTCTACTCCCTGTCCCTCCACACGTCCCTGGCCCTTGTTCTAGGCCCCGAGAGGCCCCGTGTCTTGGGCCCAGCGTGCCGGCCTTCCACACGGGCCAGGGGCCATCAGCCGCCCGCACAGGAGCCCTGAGCGTGGACTGACTCGTCCCACCGCCGGTGGGCACTGTGGCTGATTTTGTGCCAGGCCCCGCTCTGGGCGAGGAGGGGTGGAGCAGGGAGGACGGACAGAGCCTGCTCTCGCTGAGCCCACACTCCAGGCACGGAGTTACTGAAACAGATGAGCAAATGATCCCAGGGTGTGTGTGCTGTCCCCGGAGTCTGTGAGGATGGCGGCTGGAGGGTGGCTGGGGGCCACTTCCTGCGGGGATGGACTCTCTCTGAGCCGTGGTGCGTGAGTCCTGCACGGAGGGGCCAGCGGAGTGACCACGTGCGCAGGGCAGAGGCTCTGAGTTGGCGGGCGGAGGAGCCCATGTGGAGTGTTGAGGAGTGACAGGAGCCCACTGACCTATCTCGTGGGGACCAGGCCGGGGGGCAGGCGTTGGCCAAAGGGGCAGAAGACCCTGTCCAGGGGTTCTGAGGCATCTCAGACGTACCTGACAACCCCAGGAAAATCCAGACTCCCCGACTTTTCTTTGAGCCACAGGCTGAGGGGAGGTGCTATTTATGGGGGTCCCGAGGGAGCCTGGGAAGGGGAAACCGAGAATCTCACTTTGGAAACGTTGGGTTGGGGATGTCCACGGGGCCTCCGTGAGATGCCAGGAGGGTAGTGGACATGAGAGCCTGGAGGTCAGTGGCGGAGGTGGTCAAGGCTGGGAACAGCCCTCCAGAGCCGCCAGCCCCGGGAGAGCCTGGCTGAGGCCGCCCGGCCCCTCCGCCTCCCCAGAGAACAGACCTCGTCTTCCTGGCCGTCACAGGAAGCCCTTTCATGTCTCGGCATTCCAGAAGGAGTCTCAGGCCTCCGTCAGCCCTTCTGCTCATCTGAGTGAAAAGCCCCCACCCCTTGCCTGCACCATGGGCGCGTGGCCCCTCTCAGAGGACCAGAAGCCACCTCGGGGGGCTGGAGTTGCTGACACATGACTTTGCACGTCCCTCTGAGCTCACCCCGTGACCTGGATGAGTCCACTCCTCTGCCTTTTCTGTTACACGCCATCCTCCATTTGCTGAGTGGAGAACGCACCCTGCCTTGCGAGTCACCGGGCGCCAGCCCCGCTGCGGGGCCTGAGTGACACAGCCGTCTGCACCCATGGCGGGAGCGGGGGTCCTCTGATGCTTCTCTCTTAGTCAGAGGCGCCTCCCCTGAGCTAATCAGACAGGAAAGGGGCTTACGGGCACTTTTCCAGATGCCAGGGCAGCAAACACATGGGGCAGGGGCTGAGATCCTCAGAGGGTCCTGTTGTCGACACAGAGCTGGGGTGGAGGTGGGGCACCCAGGACCGGCTGGGTCATGGGAGCAGCCCTGCAGCAGCCTGGCTCTCGCTTTCCAGGAGCATCAGGTATTTCAGGCCTCGGAAAGAGGACTCCAGGCACCTCCGCCCGCGGGATGTAAAAGGCCTCCCGTTACCCCCCAGCATCCGCGTGGCTCCAACTGGCGAGCTCTGGCGCTCGGCGCAGCCTGGCAGCGGCCCTGCAGCCCAGCTCCAGGCCCAGCGCAGGTGGCTGCCCATGTCCGCTCCTCCTGTCCCCTGGCGGCCATCCTCTCCCTGTGCCTCGAGCTCAGGCCGTTTGGCTCTCAAAGACGCTGCCTTCCCCACTGTCCTCATCAAACTCGGGGCCGGGGATCTCGGCCAAGGCCTGGAGCGCCTCGTTGAAATTGGTGATGAGCTGACAATTCTGGCTTTGGAGAAATGCAGAGGGAGAGGCGCCTTTTCCTGAGGGCGACAGACTATCTGGGAACCAAAGAAGTTTCTCCAGGGTGCCCCGTCGCGGCTGAAAGACCCCAACCTGTGGCAGGGTTCGAGCTCTGTTGGCTCCGCCGTTAGCCGTCACTGGACGGTCAATGGAGAGACCGCGTGGTGAGGCCGCGGGCCCTCTCGAGGGGAGTGATAGGTTTCCAGGCACACTGGCGCTTTGCTGACCAAGTAAATACGCAGGAGGCAGGAACATCCGTCCAAGGCAGCTGTATTATTTACAGAGAGGCTTGGGGAACCTCGGAGGAGAGCCGACACTGCTTGCATATTAAAATGGAAACAGCAATTAACTACCAAAATAAGACATTTTTATAGCGTTTTTATTGAAGTTTTAATGAACAAATAAAGAAACAGAAATCTGCGTATGCCTTGCGAGCCGTATAAAAATGACTAAATCAAGATGAAATGGTGAGAACCAGCAACTCCTCAACTTCCTCTGCCCCTCCAAATAAATAACTAAGTGCGGGCAGTTGTGCTCGCCAGTGCGCGGGCGCCACGGCCCCAGCCCCGGGGAGCGGGGAGCGAGGGGCAGAGCGGGGCCGGGGCGGAGGGAGGACGTGACGAGAAGCCTCCGGCAGGGCAGGTGTGTCCCTCCCAGGTGCCCGTGCAGCGGTCTGCATGTGGCTGGTGAACCTCCAAGCACCTCTGAGCGGAGGCACAGGGGCCACGCGGGCTCTGGGAGCAGGACGGGGCTTGGGGGGCGCTGGACATCCTCCTGACTCCGTTAAGCAAGGGGCCCTCTGAGGAGGTGTCTTCTAATTAATTCCCTTAGAGAGGTTGGATCAGGAAGGAGGTGGAAATGTTTGTCCATGGAAGGCAGAGGGGAAGGTCACCGGGTGGGAGCTGAGTGGAGCTGTTTGTCGGCCAAGCCCCTGGATTAGCGTCATGTGTAACCCCGCTTGGGGGCAGTCAGCACACAGACTCACAGAGAGTCGTTGGCTGGGGGAGCAGGAAGGCCCTGGAAGCAGAGGTGCCAGCCATGGGGGGAGTGGGGGTGTCTGGATGATGGGTCGGGGGACAGCTCCCAGTCACCCTCTTCTAAACCTTAGGGGCCAAATGAGGGTCTTTTTTTTTTTTTTTTTTGAGGTTTTATTTATTTATTTGAGAGAGAATGAGAGAGCACGAGCAGGGGCAGAGGGAGAGGGAGAAGCAAACTCCCCGCTAAACAGGGAGCCCGATGTGGGGCTCGATCCCACACCCTGGGATCATGACCCGAGCCGAAGGCAGACGCTTCACTGACGGAGCCCCCCGGGCGCCTGAGGGTCTTTTCTGACACACAGGGTGTCTGTCCCTTGTTCTCATTTCCTTTCCTTTGCTGAGAAATGAACCTCTCTTGCCAAAAGCTGATGTTCTCCTGTGTTGGGTGAAACGACGTAGACGGGCTGCCCGCTCCCAATAATTAGTCACAATACACAATACACAAATCGGTTTACAATCACACCTCAATTTTATCACAACTAATTTAAAACTCATATTGCCGCTCCCCTCCCCCCCACGCACATAATTTAATGTTTCTTTTAAAAAAAAAATCAAGGAATTTGATCCAGAGCAATTTTTCTCAATTAAAATTTGTGATTACATTTCTGAGCTTCCACAACAGAGTTCTGAGTGGGGCTGTGATATAATTTAACTTCTCCTAAATTGCTGACACCAATAACCCTATAAATTAACAGATGGTAGAGGGAAATCTCCTGGCTTCTTCCTCGCTATTTTGTAATGGCTTGATTTTGTAATAGGGGTTTTGAGTCCAAGCCAGGAATCCCTCAACTGGCAGTGGTGAGAGCTTATCCCATTTCATCATCTCTGAAGCCGGCTGCCTGGATTTTCATTCAACGAGGATGGAGAACTATCTTGGACAGTGGGTGTCCTTGCCCGGCATGGGCACCCCTGCAGAACCTGACCCCCGGGAGCCCCCAGGCTTGGCTCTGGACAGGCTGGACAGGAGTTTCCTGCAGTGTCCAATTCAGAGGCTGGGTTACAGTCTGACCCAAGTACCCCGCTGGGCGCAGGGTCCCTACAGGACACGGCTGTCTCCTGGCGGTTTTCTTAGCTTGCCAGCTCACTGCTGTCCCCCATGATTTGCCTTTGTTGGATTGTGTTAATATCTGCGTGGTTCCCAGGGCTTTGACGGTGTGTCTATGTAAACACTCCCCTTTGAAATGATCAATAACCTTAAATATAGGTCTGTTCTAGCTCGGGTGTTTGCAGTGTTTTATTAGTTAAGGTGCATTGGGATCAGAAAGGAGGAGAAAAGGTAAGACACCTCGTCACCAGGACACTGCTGGAGCCCAGGCTTGCGGGGCCTGCCTCGGTCTGGGTGGAGAGGTTGACTTTCCCTCTCGGTCAAGAGGCGTGGTCATGTGCCAGCCCCATCCTGAGAGGGCTACCTCCTCACTTCCAACAAAATATGCTGTTTAGAATTTGGGGGAGGCAAGGTAGGTCGCCAGATAAAATATAGGACACCCAGTTGAATTTGAGTCTCAGATAAGTAGTGAATAATTTTTAGTATAAGTATATTCCATGCAACACTTGGGATATACTTATGCTAAAAGCTATTTGTTATGTGTCTGAAATTCACATTCTGCTGGACAGCCTGTATTTTTGTTGGCCAAATCTGGCAGCCCTGGAGGGGAGGTAGTGGCAGTCAGCCAAGTGACCCCTGCTCTCTCGCCCTGAGCCTCTTGGGATCATCTTAAAGAGGTGAATTCAGGGTAAGTTTAAGTCCAGCTAACCCACCAGAACCTTGATTTCCTTACTCTCAAAGTCAAGTTGCGTACAGGAAGGAGGACATTCTATGTTGGGGAGTGCACCGGCCTGCTGCATGCTGGAGAGAGGCAGACCCGTTTCCGGGAGCGTCCTGTGCTCTGTACCTCTCTGGGCAAGGTGTGCAGTGTTCCAGGCAGGGGTGGGGGTGGAGGGCAGTAGGGGTCTGCTCTGTGCCAGAGTGCTTCGGGCTACAGCCGGCTGCTCCCCGTATCTGCTCCGTGCAGGTCCTTTGGCAGAAACAGTGCGCGGGCGGCACTCAGGAAAGGGAGCCAGCAGTGTAGACTACAGAGACAGTTCCGTGGAAGAAGCAGGACTTTGAGGATTTGGGGTTGGGAGGGAGGGACTGCTGCTCGATGCGTGTGAGGGACAGTCATCCAGACAGTGGACCATCTCAGTGGAGTCCCGGGAGGACGTTGAGCTCAGAACTTCCTCTCCTCGTCTGTTCTCAAGTCGTGTGTGTGTGTGTGTGTGTGTACATACAGCTTGTTGGGAATCTGGCAAGTGGGAATTACTAAAATACAGAAGGAAAAGTCCTCAATTTAGCGACTTTTAAAGTGAAATCAATTGATAAACAGTTTTATTGAATTGGAAAACAGTGAGTTAAAATAAAGATATCAAGTTAAGAAAATATTTCTTTTAAAAAATTCACCGAAGTGCTTCATTCCCCCCCCCCACCCTTTTAGTTCTTTTTAGATTCAACACAGGGAAGAAAATAATCTCTTGTGTTTTTTAATTTTTTTAAAAGATTTTATTTATTTATTTGTCAGAGCAAGAGAGAGAGCCCACAAGCAGGGGGAGTGTCAGGCAGAGGGAGAAGCAGGCTCCCCGAGGAACCCGAGGCGGGACTCGATCCCAGGACCCCGGGATTATGACCTGAACTGAAGGCTGACGCTTTACCTACTGAGCCACCCAGGTGTCCCTCTTGTGGTTTTTTAAACATTTGAATCAAGCTTTCCTTTGCACCCTAGCTGGTGTTTTGTTTCATTTTGGGCAGTTTTCAGGTGACCCTCTTTTTGTCCGGCGGTGCCCATGCACACACACGTACACACCCCACCCCACCGCGTGTATTTATAGCCTTCTTGTGGTGCGTGTACTTACAGCCTGCTTCAGACATGTGCACGCATGTTTTCTAGAGCAGCGGCCATAGCACCTGGGGCGGGTGGGGAAGCGTCCGGGGCCTGGGGCTGGTCTCCAGCCGGGCTGTCGTGGGGGCACACCTGCTCCCAACACACAGTTGCCACATCTGCAAAATAGCTTGTCAAGCCAGAGGCAAGTGGCGGAGAGGTCCCATCTCGTGCTGCGGGGAGCCCCTTAGGCCTCAGTGGCCCGTCTCAAACAGACGGGGCCGCCCCGTTTAGCTGGGAAGAAAGAACTGACTTTCACCACGATTCTGCCGAATGCCGCCGTCGGTCTGTTCTGTAATCTGCCTCTCTTTGATCGCATGTCCGGAAATGAACTGATATTTTCCAAACAGCGGTTCGAGCCTACCACTCTACCGTGTCTTTCTATGGTGGCATAAAAGTTACGAAAACTTGCTTGTTTAGAGTAAAAAGCAGGTGTCCTACTAGAGAGGTGCCCTGGGCGGCCCTCATCCCTCTCCCACCCAAGCGTGGGTCTGCTGGCATTCCTGTTCCTGGGAGAACATGGGCAGTGTCTCGCTCACTTGCCTGCAGAGAGAAGAATCGAGGATGCTGGAGTTTAGACCTCAGTTGGGGTGAATGCCCCAGATCTGTACCTCCAGGATTCCACTCCAGTTGGAAGGGAGGGAGGGAGGAGTTCCTCAAGACTCGGTAATACTTGGAGCTGGGGATGGGCCAGGATGTCAGGCTATGGAAAATCATCTAAATCACACATTACAGAACTATGTTCTGCCTCCTGTCAGACATCGAGCAGAGTTGGAATTTTCCTTGCACTTAACAAAAAGTATAATTTAAAAAAGAAAAAAAGGTTTATCAAGGGACCTGGGGAATATTCAAGCATTTTAGTTTCCGCTGCACAAGAAATCAGTGGTCCAGCAGTGCCGAGCTGCTGTCACCGGGGCTTCCTGGATTCTGTCCCAGCCGAGGGAAAGGGGGGTGTGCGCCCCTGGCCGAGAGGAAATGCTTACCTGGTGGAGTTGACAGGACTCATGCTCGGGGCCTGCAAACAGAGCTCCATCTGCTTTGCAAACAACGTGTCTCCTGAGGTGGCGGATGCATTTAGAGAACTGCACACCCTTGTTCGGAGTCAAAGGTCTGTCCTTCCTTGTAAGTGCTGCCTTAGCTTTCCTGGCGCTGCCCTGCCCTGCGGACTCCTCCCCCTGCGCACACCCACCCACCTGGAAATATGCTAGGTCCTGTTTCAGACCGCGTGGAAGGACGCGAGGAAGTGCAGTGACCTCACATGGGGCCGTGAGGAGGCGAGGCCGTCCTGGAAGAGCCCTCATCACAGGGGCGGGCTGTTTGCAATAACACCATTAATAACCCTGCAGGGGAGGAGGGGAGCGAGCCACTAGGGTGACAGCGAACCAAGTGCAGTCCTCTATTAAACAAGCTAATTATATCCTTTGATTCTGCTTCCGAAGGATCAGGGATACCTTGCAAAAACGCAGAGCGTGTTAAGCTGCTTGCAGTCTTATGGAACTAAAAATAATTGCAATAATGATTAATGGTGCCATGTGGAAATTAACCCCGGAGTGAGGGGCAGGGGCGTGGCTCCTCTGCCGTAGCGACCTCACATTTGGGAGAAAACCACAGAGGACAGACGGCTCCTCTCCTGATGGGCTGAGCAGAAGCGAGGGGATGTCCCTCCTGTTGGTTTGGGCGAGTGCTCGCCTGCGCACCCCTTCACCCTGGCCTCCCTGTCCTCCCGGCCTCCCTGTCCTCCTGCCCTGCTGTGAGAGGCTGCCAGGAACTCATCCATGAGATGCCCTCCGAGGAAAACTTCCAAAACGCCACGAGTGAGAAAGCAGAACTACGGAGACAGTAAGAGGACCGGAGGCTGCCAGGGGCTGGGGGGACGAGGGAGGGACAGACGGGCAGCACGGGGATGTTTCGGGCACTGAAACCCGAAGTGTGACACAGAACCCACGTCCTCATTTGTCCCAGCCCACAGAACGTCCAGCACCACGATGGCCCTAATGTGAACTGTGGGCTCTGGCTGGTGATGCGGCGTCAGTGGAGGCTCACCGGCTAACGGATGCGCCTTCCGGTGGGGACGCCGAGAGCGGGGAAGGCTGTGCCGGAGTTGGGGCGGGGGAGGGGAGGGTAATGGGGACTCCCTGTACCTTCCGCTCCATTTTGCGGCAAACTTAAAACAGCTCTAAGCAACGAAGTCTCTTTAAGGACACGCACACGCTGAGACACCACGTCATACCCACCAGGATGACCGTGGTCCGATGCAAAATGGCGCAGCCACTGTGGAAAACAGTTTGGTGCTTCCTCAAAAAGCGAAACGTGGAATCACCCTGTGACCCAGCTATTCCGCTTGGAGGCAGACATCCAGAAAACTTGGAAACGGACTCGGGTGGGTATCTGTACACCGGCGTTGCTGGCAGAGGTCCCCATGGTAGCTGGAAGCTGGACGCTACCCACGTCCATCAACGGCTGAATGGATAGGTGAGGTGTGGTTTGTCCACACAGCGACGTTATCATTTAGTTATAAAACAGATGAAGATCTGATACGTCTATCCTGCAACACAAATGAACCGTGAAAACATGCTATTAAGTGAAAGCAGCTAAACAGAAGAGGCCACATATTGAATAATCCCGCTCACATGAAATATTAGGACAGGCAAACCGATAGAGACGATAGGGAAACCAGCTTGGAGGGTCCCAGGGTGGGAGCAGGAGGGGGTGAGGAGTTAAGAAAAGGGGAAAATGGAGGGGCACCGGCGGCATGAGGAGGCGTGCGTGGGTGTGAAACAAGTGCAGAGGGACCTTCTTCCTTCACGCCCAGTGCTCCGATGAGCCCCCGCTCATGCTGCCCCTGAGGGCGGCCCGCCCTGACCCCCAGTCTGGCCCCCGCCTTGGCAGCGGCTCCCCCAGATGGAGCTGCCTGCCTGCAGAGCACCCAGGCAGCGAGCACACGGGTGTCTCTAGGGCCAGCATGGTGGAACCAGCCCTGCAGGTGTGCCCGGGACCGAGGGGTTCCCAGGAGGAGGGCTTTCTGCGCAAGAATCGGGGGAGTCCTGGGTAAACCAGAACAAGGTGGTCACCCTTTCAAGAGCTGCCTGCGACGTGGAAGAGCCTTTCAATCCAAGAACCGCGAGTCCTGCCACGGGAGGCGCCAGTCAGGGCCCACCCAGCCAAAGGGAGGCCATTCGAGGCGTTTCAGAGACCGTGTTTCATACCGAGAACCAGTTACACAGACGGGGAAAGAGTCGGACAGCTGAGCGCGACAAGCCAGAGATGAGAGTCAGCAGGACCGTGGACACCCAGGACTGGGGAGGCAGCTGGGGGGTTGGGGTACCAGAGCCAGTAACCTATCAGTACTGCTTACCCAGAGGGGCTGCCTGGTGCGGCTGGGGCAGGGAGGATGCAGCCGTCCCTGCCATGCCACAGAGAGAGGGCGACGCCGTTGCTCTTTCCCCATGCCTCTGCCTCTTTAGCTCGTCTGAAAGCTGGAGGCCAAGGCTCCTCTCCCCGGAGTGGAGCCGGGCACGGAGCAGAGGCTGGACCCTCCAGGACAGGAAATGACTACAGCTGAGGCTGGAGCAGAGAGCACTAGGCAGCACACGGGGGCCCGAGGGCAGCCCCTCCATCCCGGGTGTCTCCGCTTCCCCAAGGCCCCGATGGACAGGGGCGGTGCTGCTCCGTCATTCGCGACGTGCACACCCTGAGCCAGGGCTGCGCCAGGCACTGAGGATACAGCAGGAAAATGTGGGTCTGAGGCTGTCTTTGGTCCGTGCCTGGTCTGGAGAGATGGACAGACATCAGACAGACTGTCACACAAGTAAATAGAAACACCAAAGAGAGGTCAGTGTGGTCAAGGAGAGGCACAGGGTGCTCAGCGGTGTTGTGGGGCGTGTCTGTGTTGCAGGGGGCCTTTCTGAGAAAGGGAGATTTCGTCAGAGACCTGAAGGGTGGGTAGGAGTTGGGGGAAGTCACAGAGGAGGGTGATGGGGATAGGTAGTAACTTTCATGGCCCCAAGGCTCTTGGAGGCACTAGGACCCCGGAAGTCCGGGTGGCAGGCAGACCGGGAGGAGAGAGACGTGTGGGACCCGCAGCACCACGGCCTGGCCCTGCGGCCCACAGCACACTGGGAGGTGGGTGTGCAGGGGCTGAGCAGGGGACAGCAGGGCTGGGACTGCACGTTGAAAGATCAGCCTGGCTGCTCTCGCTCTTCGGGTAGCCGCTGAAGAGATGACGGGGCAGGCAGGGATGCAGGTCAGGAAATCTGCGGTGGTCACGGTGGGAGAGGACCACGTCTCTGGCGCTGGGGTGGCTGTGCAGCCAAGTGGTGGGTACATATTGGAGATGGAAAGTACTGGACTCGCTGGTGAATTGGATATAGGGCAAGAGGTCACGTCGGAATGGAAGGTGCCTGGGGAGGCCTGTTACCTGGATGAAGGATGCCCAGGGAAAAGCAGAAGTTCTCCAAGTGGGGAGGTCACGGGGTTTGCTTTGGGCACATGACGTTTGAAGTGTTGGGTTGGTTTTGATGGTAATCTAGCAACACCTCTGGCCCCTTGTACCTAAATCGTCCCCAGGGAACAATAGAAAGACACCAAGGAGGTGATGGGTAGGAGAGGTGGGCTCACATCGGCGTGTGTGGGGCTGTGCCTGGCTTGGGGCAGGAGGTGGCCCAGCACAGCTGTGGGAGAACACAGCATGAAGGGGACTGTGGAGGTCTGTGCTAACTTACCTAACTCCTGGACCACTGCCTTGGGACAAACCAGGCCTGCCCCAGCCTGACAAACTGGTCACCCCCACACTTGTGTCCATGCCCCCACCTGTGACCCTGCAGAGATGCTCTAACATCAGAGCAGCAGAGAGCCCTGTGCTCACCGGGAGCCAAGCAGAGCAGGTGCGGACCACCCGAGCTCAGCAGTTGCTTCCCACCTCTCTTCCTGCAGACTAGTAGGCCATGCGAGTGCAAGACAAGCAGGGGGCCCTCTCTTCATGCTGCCTCTCTCTGGAGAGGGAGGATGGAGCTGTGAAATGGGGTGGGGGCAGAGTTTGGTGGAGTGTAGGGTTATTGAATGTAAAAGATTCTGGAGCCTTTCCACCGAGAGTGGGTCCACCCACCACCCCTGAACTCACGTGGGCTCCGTGGGCTGGCCTTCCTCCAGATGCACTGCGAGGCAGAGCAGCAGATTTCTACCGGAGGGAAGTGAGCTCACAGGCAAACAGCAAGACATTTGAGATGCACAAGCATTTATATATATATAAAAAAGGCAACAAACTGGGTTACAGATTATTCCAGGTTCCATCAGAGGCAGGGATATTGGAACAGAGAGACCAGTTTTGAAAATCAGCTTAATAAACATAACTAAACAGGAGGGGATGTTGTGAGCAATGTGAGACGGGAACAAGAAAATACAGAAAAGAATCAAGCAGAGGTATTCGGTATTAGAATATGTTTGTTGAAATAAAGAACACACTGTAAGGGATAAATACGAGAATAAGTACAGCTGAGGAGTGAATTTGTGGATTGGAGGCCCAGCTGCATAGATCTGCCCGGGAAAAAGAAGGGAAGCACGAAGGAAATACAAGAGAAAGGCCACAACACAAGGAGGAGCGAAGTCAAGTACTAACATCTGAGTAGTAGACGTCCTACAAAGAGAGAAAAATAAAAACACGGACGAGGACACATTTGAAGAAAATGTTGGAGGTAAAATCTCTGAGATTTAAAAAAAGAATGAATGGTCTTGGAGCGCCGAAGGTCTTGGAGCGCCGAAGGTCTTGGAGCGCCGAAGGTCTTGGAGCGCCGAAGGTCTTGGAGCGCCGAAGAGAAGAGACAAGGGGGTAAAAACTCAAACCTACACACTTACAGTGAAATTTAAGAATCACAAAGAGAAAGTTTGAAAAGTTTCCAGAGAGGAAAAGATCACATACAAAGAACAAGAATCATGTGGACTTTGGGATTTTCAACAGCAACACTAGATACAAGAAGATAATGGAGTGGTATCTTCAAAGTATGCAAGAAAAAGAAGTTAGAGCGTAGAGTTTTATATGCAGCCAAATTGCCATTCAGATGTGCAGCATAGTAAGATTTCCCATTTTACATTGTCCCAGGCAGTACAATAAGGGAAAAAGAAGAAACTCCATGTTAGGATCGGAAAGGACAGAAAATGTGTTACTTTCAGATGATGTCTTCATTTACACAGAAAACCCCAAAGAATCTACAGAAAGTCTTTTAGAAACTGGAGTTTAGGGGTGCATGGGTGGCTCAGTCAGTTAAGTGTGCCTTTGGCTCTGGTCATGATCTCAAGGTCCTGGGATTGAGCCCCATTTTGGGGCTCCCTGCTCAGTGGGGAGGCTTCTTCTCCCTCTGCCCCTCCCCCATCTTGTGCCCTCTGTCTCAAATAAATCAATATACTCTTTTTTTTTTTTTTTAAGAGAAACTGGAGTTTAGAAAGCTGGCTGATATATTAATATACAAAACAAGTTATATTCCAGCAAAAAGCTAGAAGACATAATTAACAAGAAGATACCATTTTTACATCAGACAATGTCAAATACTTAGGAATACTATTTTCTAACGTTGAGGACTTAACTCTAAACATTTAGTAAGTGCAAGTAAAGGCGCTGTAATAAATAGACTTTATATCATCGACATGCCACTTTCCTTATAGTGATCTGTATTGATTATAGTCAATGCGGTTCTGGTTCAAATGCAAACAACTTGTCACGGACCTTGGCGAGATGATTGTACAGCTGAGGACGGGGCCAGCAATAACCGGGACGCTTCTCAAGAGAAGAGCCCGGAGCGGGTACTTTCCTACTTCATTTCCAGGTCATTATGAAACTACAACAATTAAGACCATGTGGGGTTGTCACAAGGATTGACCAAATGACCGATTTCCAGAATTCCCAGAAATAGAGCCATGTACTTGTGGAACTTAGGTTTATAATAGAAGTAGCATTTAAATCCCCGGTGAAAGGAGGCACTGATGAATGAAGTGAGCTGGAAAAGAATAGTGTTGTTACCCATATAAAAAGTACGACATTGGATCCCGGCCTCATTTTGGAAATCAACACACTGTATTTTAGATGAAGGAGTTAACTGTCAGCAGTCTCTTAGAGGAAAATACAGGTGGATCTGGGGTTAGGGAGAAAGTCCTTAAGACGCAAAAAATGGGTTTAAAAAGGATTGACAGATTTGAGTATGTTAAAAATAAGGAGGGACGCCTGGGTGGCTCAGTCAGTGAAGCATCCGACTCTTGGTTTCGGCTCAGGTCATGATCCCAGGGTGTTGGGATCGAGTCCCGCATCAGGCTCCTTGCTCAGCGGGGAGCCTGCCTCTCCCTCTGCCTGCCAGGCCCCCTGCTTGTGCTCTCTCTCTGTTTCTGTCTCTCTCTCTGACAAATAAATAAATAAAATCTTTTTTAAAAAGTAAGAAGAGGTTAAGAGCTTTTTAAAATTAATATATTGAACATTTTTTAAAAAACCATTTAAAAACAAGAAAATATTAGCAATATACACAACTGACAAAAGATTAGTATCAAGAACATTGAAAGAAATTGTACAAATCGTGAAGAAAAGTATAAAACATCCCAACAGAAAAAGGTTGAAGGTAGGCAAGAATTTCATACTAAAGGAAATGTATAAGCCCAAAAAGAGCTGTTCGTCCCCATTGATGAGCTGGAAAATGCAAATCAGGGCCACAGGGGGTAGCATTTAACCTCCATTTGAGTGGCAAAAATTAAAAAGCCTGACAAATGCCGAGTGTCAGGACGAAGGTCATCGGGCTTCATTTTCATTGCGGGAGAGCATAAGTTGGTTTAAGTCCTTTGGAAGAAAGTTGGACATTACCTCCTGAGCTGGGGCATTCACATCCCGTCTGACCCAGCAGCTGCACTCCCCCCATCTGTAGTCAAGAGAAGCACTTGTACGTGTCTAACAGTAAGAGACAAGTGCAAGAATGTTCACAGCCTTACTGTTCATAACAGCAAAACCCCAGAAACAACCACGAAGCCCATCAGTGAGAGAGTGAGTGATTGCATAGCTTTTTTCCAGTGGAATATTGTACGGAAATCAAGAGAGCTGAACCACAGCAGTATGCAACAGGGCGGATGAACCTGAGAAACCGTAAGTCCCGAAACATTACTTTCGGTGTCATATTGTTTTTATAAAGCTAAAAACAATGGGAATTTTTAAAAGACAGCTTGGCAAAGTGGATTTAAAAAAAAAATGACCCAACTATATGCAGTCTGCAAAAAATTCACTTCAAATAAATGATACAAGTAGGTTGAAAGTAAAGAGATGGAAAAGGAGGCAAGTATTCACTTACAAGTAATAGGAGTGGCGGTATTAATATTGGCAGCTGTCATTATCAAGTCGACTTGAGAGTAAAGCAGATTATCAGAGACAAAAAAACCCAAACAAACAAAAACGAAAAACGTTGAATAATGACAAAAAGGAAAACACGACACGGAGACCTAGCAATCCCCAATGTATGAGCACCGAGCAAGAAAGCTTCAAAACACACAAAGCAAAACATACTGGAAGCGAAAGGAGGAACGGGCAAGCCCGGTGTTAGAGTTCAGGGCTTCAGCGCCCCTCTCTCTGCCGTTGATGAAACGACGTAGAGAACATAAACCAGGACGGAAGAACCAAACAACGCCATCAACCGACAACATCTAGCAGACATTTGTAGAACATTCAACCCCAGTAACAGCAGAATTTACATTCAGACGGGAATATTCACCAAGAGAGATCCTATCCCAGATCATAAAACAAAGCTCAACAAATGTAAAGGAATTGAAATCGCAGAGTATGTGCTTCGATCATAATGGAATCAAACTGGAAGTCAGTAAGAGAGCATAGGAAAATCTCTAAACATCTGGAAATTTTTTATTTTTTAAAAAATTTTATTAAATTTTCTTTAAATTTAATTAATTAACTTAGAGTGTATTTACGAGTTTCAGAGGTAGAGGTCACCGATTCATCTGTTGTATGTAACACCCAGTGCTCATTCCATCACATGCCCTCCTTAGTGCCCGTTTGGAAAATTTTAAAAGGCACTTCTGAATTCACGGGTCAAAGAGGAAGTCTGAAAGGAGAACAAGAGGATACTTAAAACTGAACAGAAGTGGAAATACAAATATCAAAATTTGTGGGTTGCAGTTAAGCCAGAGCTGAGAGGGAAATGAGAAAACATGTCTTAAGTCAATAATAAGCTGCTACCTCCAGAACCGAGAGAGAGAAGAGCAAAGTAAACGCAAAGGAAGCAGAAGGAAGGAAATAATAAAGATAAGAGTGGAAATCAATAAAATGAGAAACATAAAAAAATAGAAAAATCAACAAAACAAAAAGCCAGTTCTTTGAGCAGAGCGATAAAACCGATAGACCTCCAGCAAGACTGACAAAGGAAAGAGAAGACAGAAATGATCAAGAGAGGAACAGGGCCTGTCGCAGGAGACCCCGCAGCCATTGAGAGGATTATACAGGATTGTGACAGACCTCCACAAATGTGAACCCCCCCAGCTGAGATGAAATGGATCCGTTCCTCAGAAAGCCTAAGCTGGAGAGGGTCGCTGGTGAGGGACAGGGCAGGGCAGGGCAGGTGGCCGGAGTCCAGCTCTGAGGGACGCCAGCATCTACAGGGAGGCAGAAGAAGTAAAGAAGAGCAGCCTAGAGGCAGGACAGCCATGTCGAGCCCTAAGACCCCAAAGAAGACGCTTTGTCCTGAAGGAGGGTCAGGGGTGACGGAGTAGTCTGAGGACTGGCAAGTGACCATGACTTCCGCATTTTGCCACCGGGAGGTCAGGATGACCTTGGGGAGAGAATTTTGATGGAGGGAGTGGTGAGGACAGGAGCCAGACTGGGCTGGGTAGCAGAGCAAACGGAAGGTGACAAAGTGGATATCTCCAGTGTAGACATCTACAGAGACACTGGTCTGGGAAGGAGAACAGAGGCAGGGCAGCAGCTCCTGCAGGGGAGGGGAGGGGAGGGAAGGTGACAGAGATGTTTGGTCATCCTTGCGTTTGTTGGTGCTTTGAGATGGGAAGCACTGGGAGTGTGTTCCAAGGAATGGGGTCCGTGGCTCTCGGGGATCTTTTCATTCATCCAGACTCAAACTAGCCAACTGACAAAACCTAAGACTCAGGGGATGTTTGAAATACATGTGCATGTCTACATTAGACCCTGCCCCCTGAAGTCAGCAGGAGGGGCTGTTAGCGTCAGGACCCCGAGCACAGAACCCTGGCGTGTGGGGGTGTCCTGATGTCCTGCTCACACCTCTGCCGTGGTCCGTGTAGCTCTCGAAACCACATTTTTAAAACTTGGAGATTCGACTTGCTCTTTCTATACGTGTTTTCCTTTTTTGTAGAAACTAAATAGTCAGGGAAATCTCACATCGCTACCCAAATGGGCTGCCTCTGGGAGGAGGGGGTCTGATTCCTCAGCCCCTCCCAGGGCAGCAGCGCTGGGGCGGGACATCACAGTAGCTGGAGTGCGGGCTCTGTGTCCACATCGCTCCCCTCTCTCCTCTGTGTGGTTTCAGGCTGTTCCTTAACTTCCCTGAGCCTTAGCTTCCTCATCTGTAGGATGGGCGGCTGGGACCTGTCTCGTGGGGTTGTGGGAGGTGGTTAATGAGATCATCCTTTGTTTGCTGTCTGGCAGACAGTACACCCCCCCCCCCAACAGCAGCCTTTACTCCTGGGGGTCATTATGGAGCAAACCCACGTGACACTGGGGCCCATGGAGAACCAGGAGGCAGGTGTCCTTGATCGAGGGGGGATCTTGCCCGAGAAGCTAAGTCCCATTTTCTTCCCCCAGTTTTGAAAGAGCCACCCAGCGTCTGTGCTGTCATGGAGGACGACCACAGTCCCGGCCCCACTTAATTAAGAGATGGCCGGGCCGGGCCTCTGCTGAGGGACAGGCCATAGTGAATCACCAGCAACTGCCTGGCTGGGTTTTTATTGACTAAATTCTTCTGAGCCCCTTCTTGATTTCTGGAAAGAAAGGGAGGAAAAAAAAAAACAAAACACCTCAGCATTCTTCAGTGTGAAATACAGCATCGCCTGGCCTTTCTTTTATTTTCTTTTTTTCTTTTCTCTCTCTTTGTCTTTTTTCCTCCCTCCCACCTTTCCTTCCTATTTTTTCGTCACTGAAACTGAAACTTCGTATGAAGTAATCCACATTTTGAGTGCACGTGGAAGCATTCCTAGAGAAGTGTGATGCCACCCCTGTTTCCTTGATTGTAAGTGTGGATTTTCTTAGCTGGAGTTTGCTTTGTAGCTTTTATTTCTTTTAAATGTATTGGGATTGTTTTCTCCATGACTCATTGGGATTTTAGACTGCACCCCCCACCCCGTGCCTTTACACACGGCCAGGTCAGCGTCCCCTCCTGGGGCGGGGGGTGGTTCCTCCTGGTCGGCCTCTGACCCTTTCTGTGCAAACTGAGGTCCCTTGTTCGTTGGCCGGCACGTGCCAGGGTTAGCCCGCTCACTGCCGACGGCGGGGATTGGGGGGGGGGGGCTCGCACGCTCGCCGTATTACCTCTCCCAGCAAGTGAAGGCTCCAGCATTTAGTCGGCAGAGAAAAGAGTCCAACTCTGAGCAACATCCACCAACCGAAAGGAGAAGAAAAGAACAACAACAACAACAAATGCCCAACGAAATACAAATAAATTTCTCTAAAAGTGCGGTCGTCGGGAAAAAGAAAAGGCGGTTTGTCACGTTGACATCAGAGGAACTGCAGTCACCCTGACAAGCCGCAAAGGCTAATGTTTTATTCACCAGGCCTGAAAAATAACTTCCCAACGAGGGCCCCATAAATAAACCAGTGTGATGAATATTACAAGAAATAAAAACTGATAAAGCAAGAGCCCCAAACACGAGCTGCACATCAGGTTAGGGAAGCGCGGGGCTCTCTGCCTCTAACACCTGGTGACAGGTGTGCAAAGCCCCCTCCCCCACTGGGCTGCTGGGGTGGGGGCCGAGCGCCTAGGATACCCTCTCCCCAGCTCCAGGGGCCACGGGCGAAATCTTCCAAATGAATTCCATTTCTTTCATCTCTTTTCCTATTAGGATGTCACCTGCAAGCACTGATAGACATATTTCCATACATTAGGAGCCACGGGCTGCAAATCGTTCTCCCCGTAGCCCTGGCTGGGGTTTTCAGGGGAGCATCGCTTATGAGAGCAGACAGGCCCTCCACTCTTCTTCCTATTAAGACCATTATGCAAAGAGCCCGGAACCCAAAGAGGGATCAAGGAAGAGGCTGCTTCCATCCTGGGCTCTGGCCCCCGCCTCCTGAGGCGCAGCGGCCGCTTCTCCTGCAGAGATAGGGATCCTTACTGCTCCATCTGCACAGCTCAGGCAGCCTGCAGGATGGCCAGTGGGGGCCAGGGCAGAGAGAGGTGCGCTGTCCACACCCAGCCCCTGCTCCCTACCCTGCCACTTGGTCCTAATCGCTGGACCACAGGACCAGCTCCTCCCAAGGGCCATCAGTGACACAGGAGGAAGGCAGAATTTGCAGACAGACTTATTAATAATGAGAATGCGTGGAGGGGGCTCGGTGCTGAACAGTATGAAGAGGTTAGGGAAAAAAAACAAGCTGCAAAAGAAATGTAGGTTGCAAATAGGTGAATTTTTATTTGAACGTTTCTCTGCACACACTGCACACACGCCTGAATCCCCCCATGTATGTCGCTGTGCACATATCTGTGTTCCGTGTGCGTGGCTGTGCGATGCACATGCCTGTGTGTGTGTAGCCGTGCCGGCCTGAATGCACACCCACAGAAACAGAGATACCTTTAATCCTTTCTTTAAATGACTGCCAAAACCAAGAGGCTGGCATTATGCTCGTTGGAGTCCAGGGCCTGACTGGTGGTGTGGCTGTTTCTCTGCAGTGTAGACACAGAACTGAACCCAGTGCTTTGCTATTTGGAAAGGTTTCTGAACAGGAGGTTGTGATGTTTGGGGCACTTTTTTGCATTTCAGTGCTGCAGTTTTTCCTAAGTACACTTTCCCTGGCCCTCCCTGACTTGCTGACTCTGAGGGTTCTGCCCTCACGGCTATCAGCAGAATCCAGATGTTCATTACAGATGCTTTCATCTTTTTCTTTGCTTTTTTTTTTTTTTTCTTTTTTTCCATTCATCAAATAGAGTCAGGCCGTCACGGAGAGCCGCAAGCACCGGCGTCCCCCGGTTTCTGAGTGCCAGGCCTGCGTCCTGACGCACCAGTGATCACATCCTCATCAAACACGTGTATCCCTTCCCAGATGTGGTGGGACACGCTATGCAGTCACATGTCCCATCCAGCTGGGGGGGGGGCGGGAAGGGGAGAGCATGTCATCTTCACACCAGCTAACTCTGAATGTCAGGGTGCAGAGGACAGATCAGGCTCCACCCCAGTGAGACCCCTCCCCGGGCAGAAAGACACAAAGAGAAGATTTAATTTCTGGGAGCCTGGGTTTGTGGCATTCAGCTGCTTGTTGCTTGGCTCCCAGTTTAGATCCTGGTGGGTTCAAAAGCTTAGCATCTGCAGCTAGAGGGGGTAGGAAGCTCATGGAAGGATGGGGGACAGTAAAAAGGATTCTACTTCACCTCTAGCTGTGGGGCTTGGCACTCACGACTGCTCTGCTTCAGCCATGCCCAGAGTTGTAGACTGTTGGGCATGGAGAGGGCCCTCACTGTCTCCCAATCCAATCCGCATATTACACGCATGAAAAAATGCTGATGGGAGGGGAAGATACTTGAGTGACATGTCTGAGGTCGCACAGGATACGGGCCAACACCAGGCCCCAGGCTCCAGCTTTCAGGCCAACACTTGTGCTCTGTCTGCCTGGGACTGTGCTTCTTACGGCATGGTGCCCAGACTGGTAGCCTTGGAACCATCTGGAAACTCTCAGACCCCACTGCAGGCCTATGGAATCAGAAACTCTGCAGGCGGGGCCCCACAGTCTGTGGTTTAACCAGCCCTCCAGGGGATGCTGGTGCCGCTCAAGTTTGAGCAGCACTGGGGAGGACCTGTGAGCCTAGCAAGTTCCCAGGTGATGCTGGTGCTTTTGGTCCAGGGACCTTGCTTTGAGAGTTGGCACCCTAGGCCTAGAATGTTCTAGAAGCCATGTAACCAAAACCTTGTAATAGCCTATGGGTTAAGGAGAGGGAAAGTAGGAGAGGTGCAAAGTGAGTTTTAGCTCTTTATTTGTATCCAGGACTCACAGGGAAAGTTACAGTCCTGCAGAAAGGTGTCCTCTGAAACACAGAGCTAGACACAACTCAGTCTCCTTCGTGCTTGATGGTATTGACATGCTTAGGGATGTGTGGCAATTTTAATTCCAGAAAGGACGGTGAGTAGTATACTCATGAATTCCACTCCTGAGTGGCACATCGAGACCTCTCCAGTGGGGACAGTCCACTGAAAACCAGTGCAGATGGAGAGCACCTTTCAGTCGATGACTTTGTGGGGACGTCGTGGTGGGGGAAGGGCCCTAGGGGGTGAGTTACGATGGACCCAGACCAGACTCCAGAAAAGCTGTTTCACGGGTGCTTTTCTCCCTCTTACCACAATCTCCCTGAAATTCCACAGAAGGAGAGAGATTTCACAAACTACAGTAATGGAAGTGTCATAATACTCTTCCTGTCCAATAAATAGTCTCTTTGCTCACTGCAGCACCACGGACAGCTGCCAGCCGCCATCTTACCCCTTCCTCCCAGCATTGTAAGAGCCCCACTTCCTTCCACCCCATCACAGACTGTCTGGAGGGGGGTGCCAGCAGACACGTGAAAGAGATGTGAAAATTTAGCCAGGTGGCTTACGTATTTGCCCATTTCTTTTCTTTTAGAGGTGGTCTGTGGGTAAGAAGTGTGTGCGCATGTGTGTGTGTGGGAGAGAGGGAAAACCTAAGTACAGTAAGGTCAAATGCATGTTTTTAATCTAGTTTATGAATGACTTTTCTTGAACATACATGTGCGCACAGGAACATGTGAAGGCATACACTGCAATTCAGACACGTGCAGATGCCCAGCTCTGGCTGGACTGTCCAGGATTCTGCACCGTGAACCTTAGAGGGTGGAGGGAGTGGATTCTGGAGATAGCCAGGGACGCTGAAGGGATGCACCTTGGGACCTGTGGCTCTGTCTCAGCTGTTACTCATTTTTTGCCACGTAAGCAGTCTTCCCTGTAAAAGTTCTAGCCCTGAGCCTGATCTTGGGAGGTGCTGGGATGATACGGCTCTTCCCTGTGGTGTGAGAGCCAGGACTGTTGAAATACGAGCTCTTCACTTTTTTATTGCACCTTTTTAATTGCCTCCTGAAGGCCATCAGCCACCCATAAAAGCCCCAAAGCCCCAGAGAATTCTCCGTTGTTATTCATTACGTGTGTCTCCTCGTTCAGAGCCACATCCCTGTCGAGGTCCTGGTGAATGAGCTGCCTCTTGGGGGAGCCAGGTTAGGGCCCGGCTAGGCTGGGAGGGAGAGGTGTAGGATCCAGACTGTTCTATGTGCAAAGGCAAAGGGCCAACTTGGAGGAGAGAGGATGGGGCTGGGGGTTTCACCTTTGGAGGAGAGATTCTGCCCTTGGGAGCCCGGAGACCTGAGTGTGAGGCCCTGTGCTGTTCTGTCTCCATGTGCTGCTGGACAGGGGGCTTCAGGGTTTGGAACCTCTGTCGTCCCAACTGGGAAACTGGGATTTAAAAAGAACAGAAGGAGATATAATAGAACAAAATGAAGGAATGGACGTGACGCTGTCTGAACTCAGGTGAGAGTGAGGGAGGCGTCACTATAATGTAGTGCGGGGAGATCAGCAGGTGTGAGGAATCGAGAGTCTCATCTCTTCTGTAAGAACCAGTTGAACAGTATAACGGTGAGAACCTGGGCAGGATTTCTGGAAAATCCCAATCCTGGACAGAAGAATTTAAGTTCCAGGTATGTGCTGCAGGCAGTGTGGGGTTCAGGGACGGTGAGATTGCCGAGTCCGTGGCAATCGGGAGTTTCGGGCATTCTGAGACTTGGAGAAAGAGAGGTTGGGAGCACACGCTGGAAAGAGGGGATTCCAGGTGCGGACAGGGTCCTGTGAGCATGAGCACAGGTGAGCAGAGTCAGGGGAAAGCCGGGGCAATGTCTGGTGTCACTGGAGGTAACATGGGAGCAGGAGGCAGGAGCCAGAGCTGGGAGGCTTGGGGCTCTGTGCCCTGGACAGTGAGTGGACAGGAGACTGTGCATGTGGACATTGGGGGGCTGGCACTGGAGACGAGGCACTGGGTGGCGTTCTGAGTCACATCTGACCAGTGGGGTAACCTCTCGAGCCTCGGTCTGCACTGTAAGACAAGGGTGATACTAGCGTCTGCTGTGGGTTGGTGTGGGGGGCCAGTGACCTAATACAAGTTCAGTGCTTGGCCCACGGCCTGGCATATATTAAGGTGAATAACAACAGTAAAGCATGCATCTGAACACACACACGCACACACACACACACACACGCACACGCACACACACGCACACACACACACACACACACGCACACACTAGCTTGTATCCAGGTCCCCATCAGGGTGAGAGGGAAATCACATGCAGTGCCCCCCCGCCCCCGCCGAGTCTGTCCTCAGCATCTCCCCTTGGTCACAAATGGGAGTCTCCATCTATTTTGTTCATAAATGAATCATACTTGTATTACAAACCTACTGGCGCAGGGCCCTGTGACCCAGGAAGATGAGAACCTGGACCCAGCCTGCCCCACCCTCCAGGACCGCAGTCTACTCGAGGAGGGGCTGCTCCAACCCTCCCTCCATTATAGCAGCTGGACACAGAGCAGATACCATGGCACCAGGAACTCTGGGAGCCCTGAGGGGTGACCAGCCAACAGCCTCCATTGGAGGCCAAGATGTCCCCAGAGAGGAGGTAACATCTGAGCCAGTTTGCAGAGGACAAGTGAGAGCTCACCAGCAGAGAATATTCTAGATGGATGGAATGTCCAAGGCTCGGTGGGTCAAGGGAGCCCAGCTTGTTGGAGGAACTCTGGTGTGTGTGTGTGTAGGGTGGGCTGGGAGGACCAGTGAGAGACAAAACGTGTGCTGTATGTGGGGCACAGCTCTGTGCACTGTTCACACGCATGCGTCCTTAAGCTCACAGACACCCCCTGACGTGAGTCCGCTGTTGCTCCCCTTTCACAGATGAGGAAATCAAGGCTGGAAAGATGTGTTGGGGCCAGATGGTGATGATCTTGAAGCTTGTCTGGAGAGCTCTTAGTCCTTCGCAGATGGGTTCCCATGGGTTTCGTAAGCCTCCTGAAATGATTGCAGAACTCAGTGTCCGTGTATGTACGTGCCTTTTTCTAGGTAGAGGTCTCCCCAGGGTACCCCAGAGGTTACGAGGCCGATTGTATGTGATGGGGAGGCACTGAGATTGTCAAGCGGTGGGGACAGGATCTGACCACTGAACATGCTCTTCGAAGATGCCAGGAGCCACGCCAGAGCAGCGAGGGCGCCTAGACAGACAGAGAACGGAGAGGCGGCGGCACAGCAGTCCCAGAAACCCCCTGAGCGTGGGGGGCGGGGGAGGTAGAGGTTAGAGTGACACAAGCTTGTAGTCTAGACGCCATGGAGGGTGGTGATGCTGTCGCCCGGGATGGGGATGCAGGGGGAGAATTAAGTGTGGATGAGGTCACCTTGGGCATGTCTCCAGGTGGAAATGTCTCCTGGGAAACTGACGACATGAATCTCGGGAGAGAAGGAAGAGGTCGGGGTGGCAGGAGGCGGGGAGGAGTTGTGATTTCGGATATGGTTGAAGATGTGGGAAAGGATGGAGCCCCTGGGGAAGGGGTGATGGGTAGAGACAGGATGTTGGTGGGAAGACCAGTTAAGGGCTGTATGGTCGACTGGTCAAGGTGCCAGAAAAGAGAGACAGGGCAGGACTGACGGTCGGCCACTGGGCTTGTCGGTGAGGAGATCGCTGGTGACCAGGGTGCGGGACGTCTCACAGGAGAGCAGGGAAGGGGAGCAGGGGCCCAGTTCACAGCAGGGACTGGCATGGAGGTCAGAGGTGCAGGACAGAGAGAAGACACCGGAGAGGCAATGAGGGAGGGAAGGTGCCAGGAAGGAGGTCGCCCGAGGTTGTGGAAGCTGAGGGTGCTTGCAGGATGAGGGGACGGAGCCAGGGACCAGGGACAGTGAGGGTCAGGGAGAGCAGCCTCAGTGGGAGGAGGGGTAGAGGGAGGGTTGGTGTGGTCTTGGGGGAGAAGTTGTTTGCTATCAGACTAAAGCTTCGGGGCTCACAGCACGCTCTTGCCGCAAGGATCTTTCTTCTTCTCGTTTTGCCTTCCCCCTCCCCTCTCCCGGGCTTTTCTGTCCCAGAGCCAGGAGAGGGCAGAGCCTGCGGGCAATGCTCAGGGTGGACAGTCCGGAGAAGGACTCCTGCTCGCAGCCTCCTAGGCAATGATTTTCTCCCCTCCCTCTGCTGTAGCCTCCTCTTGGGCTCCGTGAGTTTTTTTTCTGGTGTAAACATAATGGCTTTGGATGACATGACACCAGGTATTGATTTAAGGACGAGAATTAAACAGTTCTGTGTCTCTGGAACAAAAAGAAAGTGAAGCCATTGCAGGTCACGATACCCGGGGAGGCCCGTGTGGGCTTGGGGATGAAAAGAGCCAGGGTGACTACTTCGTAAAAAATGAAAATACTTTAGGAAATGAGAAAACGTGCTTCTCAACTCCTTGGTGGACACTGCCCTGTGGAGGGGGTTAGACGATCGGCCGTGTCTTCATGGGGCTTCGGAGTCCTTTTCCTCCCTGGGAGGGCTTGCTGTCTCTGTCTCTCTCTGCTTTGTCTCTTTGTCTCTATCTCTCTGTCTCTCCCTGTTTTCTCTTTCTCTTTCTTTCTGTTTTCTTCTGGCTCTGTCTCTTTCTTCTCTCTCTGTATCTCTCTCTGTCCTTGTCTCTTTGTCTCTGTCCCTTTCCTCATCCCCCCCCACCGCCCGTGTTAGCTTATTGACTCAGGTGCTCAGATTAGACCCCATAACTGGCCCCTTTCCCCAGCACCCTGGGGCTTCGTGCTTCTTCCCTTTTCTCTCCGCACCCGGGCAGCATATTGATTTATCACAAAGCCTCCCTGACAGCTGTGCTCCTCCTGATCCCTGCTTTGCTCAGCAGCATAAAAAAATAAAAGAGCTACAAATGGCTCCTTTTCCTCCTAGGGCTCAAATTCCGGTCCTGAATGGCTGGACTGATTTCCAATTTGGAGACAGAACTCAAACCCAGACAGCAGCCGATGAGGATGAGGAGGTGGCGTTGGTGGGGGGCGGGTGGCATGGCAGGGCCAGGCCAGCGGGAGGGTGCTGGTTCTGCCCCGGGCCTCCGGTGACTGTCGTCCCCTTGCCCGCTGCAGGCTGGGGGCCAGAAGCTCCCGGAGCTGCCGGTGAGCAGCAGGCATCTCATCAAACCTACCACCCCGTCTGGGCGTGCGATTGCTCAGACCGGACGTGGAACTGCAAACAGCAGTCCAAGATGGCGGGGAGGACTGTCGTGGGGGTCGATGTCCTTGCCGAGGGGACCAGGCCAGGCTGGGAGGGGCTGGCCCCAGAACCCTGCAGGAGCTCTTCACACCAAAGTGCCTGGACCCTCCCGGCTTCCAGGGCCATTAGGAAAAATGGTCGAGGTGGAACGGGATTCTGTGATCTTCCACGCGAAGTCCGCGAGGGACCTTGGCTGAGATGTGTGTGGTCTCCGCTCCAGCACGCTGACAGGGCGGAATCACGTGAACAGTAGGCAGGCAACAGCACGAGGTCCATCCGAAAAGAATGTGGCCCCAGGCCTGTGTTGTGGGAGCGTCCGCTCTCCTTGGGGATCAGACTCTGCAGTCTGTGAGAAGGCCCCACGCTCGTGCTGAGTGGGTGCACTGTGACGCCTCACGCTGCAGGAGGGAGGTTCTTCAGGGTCCCAGGAAAGGGTTGGGCTCCGTAACTGGGGTGCACCTTGCCGGCCCCCCGGGGGCGATACCTCTGCCTGGATGTGACGATGCCAGCCTGTGGGGCAGCAAGGACTTGAGCGTGCTGGGTGAGGTAGACTGACGGCACAGGCGGGGAGGGAGCCACAGGAGACCCCGAGGCCAGCCAGGCCGCTGCGGGGACCCGGGTGCAGCTGACAGGGAGGCAGTGGGATTGAGAGAAAGCAAAGATGCCGAGAGAAGACGAGGAGGCTGAGCACTGAGGAGGCCGCGTGACAGGAAGGCCCTGAGCCATGAGGCCCGAGAGGGGGCCCTCACCAATGGAGGTGGGGACGCATTGCTTTTTGCACATCCTAAGTCACCTGGGACGTGGCAGGAGGCTGTCAATGGACGTGCTCAGAAGATTGTTGGAAGTAGAGGCTTGGGGGGCAGCTACAGATGCAAACTTTAAAATCTTTTTAAATAATACATAGAAGGGTCCAGGTATTTTAATGCGACAAGACACGCATTTGTGAAAAATACCCCACAGCCCAGATTGAGATAATAGACCCAAGAGGTAGCTTGAGTCAGAACAGGACAGAGTGACCAGGGACTGTCCCAGCGGTCAGGGGCCACAGTGGGCGGGGGCGGGGGATCTTCACACCCAGGGATGACCCCACAGGCATACACCTGCCACATGACCGTGACCGAAAGTCCCCACGTCTGCCAGGGGCTGGGCTCCCCGGTCTGAGAACAAGAACTGACTGGAGTCGGGCGGGGAGACAGAAGTGGGACAACTCCCAGGCGCCTTCCTCTGCCCTGAAATTCTGCCTCCTTGAGATGCAGAAGCACATCCTCGTCTAGTTAAAGCATGTATGGAAACGACTCAAGGTCTGCAACCCACAGCACCCCTGCGCTGGGACAGCTGGGATCTGTGCGGGGAAAACCGGGTACAGCCGAGGGGCTTCCCAGGTGGTCCTAGGACAATTCCAGAACCACCCAGGGCAGGGGGCGAACCCCCCTGCCCAGCAGCAAAACCGGCGTGATGTCGTAAACTCTACTTTCACCTGCTGGCCCCTCTACTGGGGACCGGGGGATGGGGAAAGAGAAGGTGCCCATCCCAGAGTGGGGTTGATCTCAGGTGGGAAGCAGTGAACACACGCATGTGTGCACGCACACACACACACGTGAACACACCCACGCATGCATGCATATGATTACACACGTACACTCATGCAGGTGTGCGCACACGTTCCGGCATTGATCTGATGGCCCGTTTTTCAGGGCAGCATTGCTCAGTAGCTGCAGATACAGAGGACGGTTGTGTCCCCCTTCGCCTGGGGTAGGCACAGGTGGGTGGGGTGGTCTTCAGGCTCTGACTTGGAGGTGTGAATGGAAGCACTGCTGGCATGAGCAGTTTCCTCCACTCTGGAAGTCAGGAGGAGAGGTCAGTGCTGACGGGTCTGAAGGCCTGAGAAGGAGCCGGACTCCCTCATAACCACACACCACACTTGGCCTCTTCTTCATAGGAGGGAACCAAGTGGAGAGAAATCGGGGTGGGAGACCATAGCTGGAGCAAGCAAGGGGGCGAATCTAGCACAGCGGTGGGGGGGCACCTGAGTGGTTCTTCTGATTCTGTGACCTGAAGAAGCACCCCGGGGAAGCCCATTGGGCCAGGGTGGCCTCAGGCTTCCCGGGCTTTGTGAGAGAGGCACAGACCGGAGGATGTCCTTTAGGGCCCCCATGGGGCCTGCAAACCTACTTGCAAGGGGAAGGAGGATAGGACACCAGGTTTGGAGTAACTGCTGGATTATATAGTGAGGTGGTAATGGAGGAAGTTCTCGGAGGTGATTTGAGTTTATGGCATGACCATATAATATCGTTGGCAGTAATTTTTACAGTGTGAGAAGAGGAAAGGAGGATGAGGCCCTCTCCTCCCCCACCTCTCTGCAGGAGAACAGGACTGCCTGCGGGAATTTGGCCAGGGTGGAGGGCAGGTTTGGGGAAACGGCCCTTTATAGGAGCCCCTGGGATGGCCATAATGGACATGACATTATATCAAGCATTAACGAAGATAATCGTAATAATGAAGCAGGAGGGGAATTGGTTTCCATGGAGAGCAGAGTTTGGCTGCAAATAATGGGGGTCCATAAATTCTCCTGCATCTGCAGTGGGGAGAGCTCTGTGGGAAGGTCAGAGCTGGTGTGAATGGGCCCTGGAGAGATCCTTTCCATGCAATGATGGTGCCCTGGGGGCCAGGGTCTGGGATATGACAGGTGGGCATGGGCCAGGTCTCTCTCCTGCCAAGCGCCCCCCGCTCCGTCTCTGCTGTGTGGCTCCTTCCCTGCTTCCCTCCAGCCAGTGCCTGGGTCACCTGCTGATTCAGCTCTCTGCCCACTTTGCCCTCCCCTCCCCATCCCACTAGGGCCAGAACCTGAACCCTCTTCTGCCTAGGCTCCCTCCAGGTGCCCTGTCCCTGTCCCTGGCCAGCCACGGTTATCCCCATGCTGCTCGGTCCAAGCCGAGAATTTAATTTCTCAAAGTGCAGGCACTGGCCATTCATCAAGCCGATGCTGTTTTCACAGGGAAGCCAAATGTCTCAGACTGCAGAGAGCTCTACCCCCTTCCGTGGCTCGAGTACCAGCAGTCCGCTCAGGTTTCAAAGCTTTGGAGCTTGAGGGTCTTGTCAACACCTGCCCTCAGCCAGTGCCTAATGGGGTCAGGCAGTGTGAGACCCTGAGGCTGTTCTGGGCAGCTCACCATCCAGAACTGAGCCATTGAAAACCGTGTCCCTTGAAACTTAAGTGAATTAAAATGAAATATTATTAAAAATTCAACTCATTGGGCCACCTTTCAAGTGCTCTCAAACCACACGTGGTAGCCGCTGTGCTACTGGACAGCTCAGCTGTAGACTGTCTCCCTGGTCACACCATCTATTGGACACTCTGGTCCAGAGGTAGACCCTCTGTCAGACCCGCTGTGAGGGACGGTGTGGCCTGTGTGGGGCTGACCCTGTGCCCGCAGTGCTTGTCAGAGTGGCTGACTCTGCAGGGTGCGAGGACTCGGGGAAGGCTGTGTGAGAAAGAGTCGCCCACTGGCAGGCTCCCTACTCACCAGTCTGACCTCATTCCCTGCTGAGCCCCCCCTTCCCTTTTCAGCTCCAAACCCATGGACAGCATGCCACGCCCCCCCCCCACGTTTGTGTGTCCCCAAGGCAGAGCCCTCCCACCCTCCTTCCTCACCTGACTACCTCCCTTGCCCTTAAGAGCCAGCTCAGCTCAGGTCTGACCTCTTGCAAATTGCCGCTCCCGGCTGCCCAGTGCGAGGTCAGGTCCTGTCCTCTGTCTGCACGGGTGAACGGGTGATAGAGCAGATGAGTGACTAGAACACAGAGGAGTGTCAAGAACAGAAGTCTCTTCTAGATGGAGGAGCCTCAGGTGAGCTCCCGGGGTGAGACAAGTAGACGTGTAGTTAAAAAAAAAAAAAAAGATTAATCAAAATAAATAAAAGCAACGAAAGAGCAATCCGCTGAACTTCTGCTGTTCTCAGCTGCAACCTGATCTTGTCCCAGTTAAGGCCCGACTCCAGAATACTCGTCCGCTGGGTCACTAATGCTGAGCTGGGCATCTTGGAGGATGGCAGGGTCCTGGCAGGAGTAGTCACTCACTCCCTGAGGTCCACCGTCTGTGGTTAGAGTCCTGGAGCTTGTCCACGGGGGGAATTCTCAAGGGCTCTGCCGGTGAGCTGGGTGACAACCTTCCTGGAGGGGTGTGGATCCAGGAAGGGAGAGAAGATCAGGAATTACAGAGGGAGAGTCTGAAAGAGGCCAGGTCCCCATGGAAGGAAATTCTCTAGAATGCCCGCACTCAGATCAACCTCCTGGGAAGGCAGGCAAGCAGGTGCTGAACACAGAGCCAGGAGATGTGGGCTTGATCCCAGCTGGACTGCTGGTTAGCTGTGTGGCCTAAAGAAAGTCACTTAAGCTCTCTGGGCCTTAGTTGCTTCAACTTTAAAATGGGAATTAAAATACCTGGTTTTACCTATTACAGAGGGCTGTGGTCGGATTAGGTGATGCTGGGAGGAGCCATCCTGTGGGAGAGGCACTGGGAAAGCGGGGTTTTCTCGGGCTCTGGCAGGGACAGGCTCTGCATCATCCTCTGGGCCTGCAGGCAGCAGGCTGGTAAGGCTGGTAAGGGTCTGATGGACCTGGGCTGAAAGCGTGGCTCTGTCATGCACCTCCATGGGCCTTAGTTCTCTCGCCTATAAAATAGGAATAAGATTATTGTGAATCAGTTTGGTGCCTGCCCTGGGGCTGGTGTTCCATTGAGGTTCACTCCTTTCCTCTCCTCTCTGCACATGATATCAAACTGCATAGCCTACCGGGAAAATCCAGATATTTTTTGCTGCATCCCTCTGCATGATTCCTGGTTGTCAGTAAATCTCAACTAGATCTGTGCAGGGGCTGAGGTGGGAGGGGCATGCTGGCACCTCCTGTCTTCTCGACACCAGTTGCAAGAAATCAGGGACGGTGGTGTGATAGGGGCACCAGGAAATGCTGATGGGAACGTGCTTTGCCAGGCCCAGGGTCCCTCCACCAGCTGTCCCACCCCGGCCCCCTGATACCCCTACCCCAGCACCTTTGACGGCCATGCTCTGGGGGGGGGGGGGAAAGCAACTGATTTCCCCCCTTGCCAGTTCTTAACCTGGGGTTTTTGGTAGGAGCACAGGATGCCTGATTAGAATATCTCTGAAGAGGGCCGTGAGTTATAGTAATGGACACTCTTCTAGCTGTCTCTCCCACTCATAAATTCATCCCCCTCTGAAAGTGCAGATGGTCCATAATCGTCCATCATGCCGGAGTTCAGCACCGGACAGCTCCCGGGTGGGTTTTTCCTACGAGGCTCCTTTTTCTGCAAGCTAAACAGAACGGTGACTCCACACAGCCTCTCCCTGTGATGGAGTGTGAGCAGTCCAGCCATCAGGAATGATTTAGGAGGGAACGAACA
Source organism: Ursus americanus (assembly GCF_024610735.1). NCBI lineage: Eukaryota > Metazoa > Chordata > Mammalia > Carnivora > Ursidae > Ursus > Ursus americanus. The sequence goes on from NC_142149.1 coordinate 3,017,961, forward strand.
ATAAATATCCAAGAGGTTGGAGCTCAAAGCAGGGAGGCAAAGAAGTCGGGGGTGGGGGACAGAGGTACCGCGACAGCCGTACTTGCATTTCTGTTCTGTTTGTTTAGTTTTATTTCATTTTAATCTTGAGGGACAGCACGTGGTAGCATCCCAGGAAGGGGTGGGTCCCGGGTGACCCCCAAGGCCCAGGGGATGATTGAAGTCAGGGGGACATTTGGTTGGCTGGGTAGTTGACCTTTAGGGATAAGTAGATTCCCCCACAATCTTACTGGGATCACTGGGCAGGTCCCTCTGAGGCTAATTAAAGCTGCATCTGGGGATACCTGGGTGGCTCAGTTGGTGAAGCGTCTGCCTTCGGCTCAGGTCATGATCCCGGGGTCCTGGGATCGAGCCCGCATCAGGCTCCCTGCTTAGCAGGTGTCTGCTGCTCCCTCTCCCTCTATGCTCTCTCTCTCTCTCTCAAGTAAATAATTTTTTTTAAAGCTGCATCTTTTGAAGAGATGGCCCAAGTTGTCTCCCGAATTCCTACCACACTTTGGTCTAGGAAGGCCCAACCCCAGGCTTCCCAGACCCACCTGTGGAATCCGTGGTGACAAGCCCATCACTCTGTCTTCCGAGGGGAGGCTCAAGGGAGAACAGTTCACCTGTGGCCATTTCTCGTCCGACTCAGTTTCTTCTGACGGCTCCTCCCCCGTGCCAGGTTCACACACAGCAGGAAAAGGGCGGGGGTGCTGTTACTCGAGGTGGGGGGGGGCTCAGGCCTCAGCATTACTGAAAGGCTTCGACATTGTGTATAGAGAGCCGTTGTGATGGGTATATCCCACCTCTGCGTCTGCTACAGACCGTCCTTCTTTGATACACAGGGAGCCTTCCCCTCTCCCGTCCGTCCTCTCTCTCTGCATAAAACACAGACAGAGGGCAGTCCCTGGGAGCCGTGACCCCACCTTGGCCTGTGTGGGCAGCACTTCATGGCCGCCTGGCCTTGCCCCCTCTTCTCTCTCTGTCCGGAGGCAGAGGAAGCAAGGCTGGGCTCGGAGGGTGCTGAATGAGAGGCTGCCTCAGGAGCAGGCCTTGCTCTGCTGGGTGGTGTGTCACAGCTGTGCTGTGGCGGGAAGGCTGCCTGCTCCCCCCTCTGCACACCCCCCAGGGCCTCCTACCCTCCTCCCAGGAACGGGCTCCTTGATCTGCAGGTGGGGGAGGCATGCAGAGCAGCAGGGCCGGGGGTCGCAGGCAAACAGTTGCAGGTTCATTCACAGAAGCGCTTGTCAGAGTCAACTGCACCCCCCGCCCCCGGAGGGGCTGCCTTCAAGGAGACAGGAGGCCAACTGCACACTCTTCCCCGCAAAAGGGGAGCCGCCAAGGGAAAGCCCGGGGCCGGCTGTGCCTCCTCACTAACCCTTGGAAATGGAGTTCACCTTGGAGGCTTCCTTGGGCCCCTGGGGTCCCTCTGGAGCACTGTGTGCGTGCCCTGAAGCGAAAGCCATACCCTGCACTCATTTACCAGATGTCAGCCAGCTCCAGGGCCGCCACTGGCCCATGGCGGATCACTCTGGAAGCAGAAAGTCTCCTCTCCTGCTGCCTTCTGGGTGTGACGGCCCTAGGAGCCCCCAAAGCCAGCTGCTAGCTTCCTCCAGGCCCCCTGCAAGGCGGTCCTGAGAGGGACCCAGGAACGCCGCCCACCGCCCGTCAGTCCTGGACCTGACTCATGCCTGGTAGGCAGGAGGTGTAGAGGAGGGCCAAGCTGTGTGACAAGCGTGTCTCCCCTGCGAGGGGCCCAGCAAGAGCTCCCCCCACAACCTCCCACAAACACACTTGAGCATTCAACCCCGCCTCAAAATGGGCACTTGAAAATTTGCATATAGCCTAGAAATGCAAGGCCCTGAGTTCTCATCCTGCCTTGCCAGCTTGACGGCAAACCGGCCGTCTAAACCATCAGTGTCCCTCCTCAGCCTGCGTCTTGCTTTGGGCTCACAGGGGTGCAGCACTCCACGCACCGCGGGCCGCGGGCCGAACACGCCTCTCTCGCCAGCTCTTCGCGAACGGGCACCTCTGGAGGGGGCAGGAGAGTGCTGAGCCGGGGGACCGCCTCCTCTGCCATCTGGCGGCCTCAAGCACAGGAGGACAGTGAGGACTGAACTGCCCGCAGCGGGGAGGCTTGGGGCGGGGGCCTCCAGGTGAGCCGGCAGGTGCGGCCACAGGCCCTTCTCCGGGCTGCAGAGTGTGCCACCCTCACCGGCCCCCAGTGTACTAGATTAGGGAAGCAGGGCTTCAGAACCCAGTTCACCACCCGGGTGATGCCTGGCAAGCAGCTCTCGTGTCTCCGTCCCAGGGAAGACTGCCCTAGGGCCCGCGAGGAGCGTGGGAGAGCATCCCGCTGCCGCAGCAGTGACTGAACGCAAACACCAAGACACGCTGGTTCCTGGAAATTGACCCTCCGCCCCCACGGAGCCACTTCAGGACATCTTGGCCCAGTCTCTCTCTTACCAAGATCTGCCTGTCATGGAAAACAACAGCAGACCTTCTCAGATACCTGAGCTGTGTGCCTTCCACACACGTTATTTCTAACCCGGTGACAAGGGGATTGGGGCATAACTGAGGGTGAGGGACCTGAGCCCCCATCTAGGGAGGGATTGTGGGAAACCGAGCACAGGCCTACCTGGTTGCCAGCCCTCCTTCCCGCCCTGCGGCCACCCTCAGGGGTTCCTACCTGCAGATGGACCCCTGTGACCGTGAGCGTGGGGCTGGCCGTCCACACCCAGGGCCTCTGCGGGGGCTTGGCAGTTGGGCTGTGTATACAGTTGGTGCTAGGGCTGGGAAGGGGGCTTCCAGGAGAGGGACCCCTGGCAACTCTGGACGTTCTGTCTGCAGAGGATGCATGTGTGTGCACACAGGTGCAGTTGGGGGCTTCGCACACCTTGGCACCTGCGTGGGAACCCCTGTCTCGGCGGCTGGGCGCCTGTGCACATCTCCCCTCCACCCCAGGCCTGCGGTGTCACGCTTAGCGGGTGCTGTATGACACACGCTTCATCCTTCCCGGGAAACAAATTCCTCTTAGAAGCCAGGCCCTTATCTCTTCTATCTGCAGCCCCCCGTCGGACGCGTTCCACGCGGGCAAGAGAGGAAGCGAACTAACTTTTATGAAGGGCTCTGTGCTGGGAGCCTTGCCTGGGCACGCTGCCTGTGCCATCTCATTTAATGGCTTGGCACGTTCTTCCTGGCCCTTCAGCACGACGGTCTCGGGGAGACCATAACCTCCCTGCCTCGGCCACACCGCCAAGCTGCTCTTCAGGTCGCTCTCCCTCCCTTTTGTGGTGGGCGTGCTCCCCTTCTCCTGCCCTGCATCCATCGCCCCTGCCAGCCTACCCCCTTGTAATCTCTCCCTCTGAGCCCATTCCTCTCCTCACCCAACATTTTTCTGTGTCACTTTTTAAAATAATCAGAGCCATGTGTGTAAAGCTAAGAGCAAGTCATAGAAGGTAAGTTTTAGCTCCTGAGTTAGAATACCGATTCCTTCAGGTCAGGCTCACGATTCTGCTTTTTTGCCATATGCTCGTCTCCCCTCTGCACCTGGTAAGCACTCAGTAGCTCTGTTCTTCCTTCTCGGCTCCTTCTCTCCCTCCCCTGCCTCTGACTTTCCTTCTCTGAGGACAAGGGCTCCGGTGGAGCCCACACAGCGCACGGCGGCTCAAAGCATCTGTGTGTCCCACTCAGGCACCTGGGTATGTCGTGCCGGGGTCCGGAGGAGGCAGGGCCTGGGGTGGGGCCCTCCCTAAAACCTGCTGCAGTAGCAAGAGAACGTCCTGGCTTTTTGTTTGCTTTCTTTCCCTGACATTGAGGCGTTGGCATTTCACACGGAGAGGACACAAGGTGGGGCCGCCAAGGTCGCTGGACCTTTGCAGATGGGAATTCGGGGTCCTTATGTGCCCAGGGCCCCAGCACCTCCTTTGAGTGCAATAAGATCTTAAACCCACCGAGTTTTCAGCCCATTTGAATCTGGGAAGCAAAGGCCATCAGTCAAATCAGTGAGCAGAGTTTCATGACACGTGGCTATTGGCCGTGGGCGCTGTTGGCCATGGGGGTCTCCTCCCCTGGGATCCCAGTGCATCTGCATACGGCCTCCCCCAGCTGTGCCACCAGTTACACTGTGGAGCCACCGTGCTGGAAAGAGAACGCACCCAGTTCTCTGAAGGCGTGGGGAGGGTACGTTTCCCGCTTACCTGTTCGTGAGGGCTGGAGCTGGACTGTGGTACGGTGAATGGGGCAGCTCCTCAGAGCCGCTTCTGCTGCAGACAGTAGTGATCCCGTTCCACAGTGTTAGAGGGAGAGACGCACGCCCACGGAACGGGCGGGCAGAGCTCACGGCTGCGAGCACATTTCTATGTCGAAGGTTCTGTTGGTAGCTGCACGCAGAGCAGTGAGCAGCTGTTCTCTGAACCCACCGAGGGCAGGATGTGGGGAACGAACTCGTGGCTCGTTGTGAAGGGTTTGGGATAGATCAGAGGAAGGACTTTTCCTGGCCGAGAGGGTGGTTAAATATGGGAAGGGTTTGCCAAGAGAGGCAGGGCGTGGAGAGCTCCTCGCTGGGAAGCATTTAAAAATAGCACCGGTTCTCGTAACTGAGGACAAAGAGGGTCCTGCCTGAAGGCAGGAGAGTGGACTGAACACGCATCACAAGTCTGTTCTTCAAGCAGGAAGATCTGGACAACCGAGGCACACAGGGCCCTGCCTGCGGCTGGGGTTCCTGGCCCCCGTGATGGGCTGGGCTGCCAGCAGCGCCCCCTCCTCGTCCTGCGAGGCCCTGGAGATGGGGCTGGAGTCAGCACCAGGAGGGACCAGTGTGGGAGGGAATCCCAGGCACACCCTCCAGCGGCCACACTTGCCGGGGTCAGAAAGGAAGCCCACCACAGCCTTCAGGAATCTGGCTGTCTCAGGAGCCACTGGCCACCCCCAACGGCGCAACACCACAGGCTGCCCCCCAGCAGCCCAGGCTGCTCTCTCTTGGGGAGGCCCTGCTCTCTCAGGGCTCTCAGTGAGCGAATCTTCAGTGTCGTGCCCAGAAACTGGGCAGAGGGGTCCGAGGCAATCACAGCTCAGCGGGCTGGCCTGGGTTTGGCAGGGGGAGGTGGACTGGTCCATCCTGCCGCCAGGGAGACCCTCTCCTGCTGTTCTTCCTTGCCTCCACCACTTCTCGTCTTCCCTTCTGCTGTGGGCCCCTGGGCCCCCTCCTTTTTTGGGTGACACAGTGTGACTTCTCTTCCTTCCTGGCTTCAATATGTCAAAACTTTGTGGCAGAAAAGAAATACAGGGAAAACCATGTGGGAAGTAGGTCACCTAAAAACAACAACCTGACTATAATTGAATCAGCTCCTTACAGTGGGCTGTCTCTGGAAGAGCCAAAACCCAGCAGTGGCTTCCTCCCCACCCCCGCCATGTCCTCCCTCCACCAGGCCTTCCCTCCTTACACGAGAAATTTCAAAATGCAACTCTTGGCACAAATTTCTCCAATAAAGCGCCATCAGGCAGATAATGAAAACATCATGACGTTCGCGCTCAGACTGTGTCTTGACTGCATCACCAGGAGTGTGGGAAGGTGGAGGTGAGGTTGTGGGAATAGGCGGGCACTTGCTGTCATTTGCTTAGCGGACCTCCCCGTCTCATTTATCGTCTGCACATTTGCTTCTGGATTCTGACAGTTGATGGGCACTGTCTTCTGTTGGAGTTTTGGGTGATCACCACGAGCCTCCTCCCCTCCCCCCCTTTGGCTTCCTTGATCCCAGGCAGTGTCTATGTGGCCACTGGGTCAGCAGCTGACAGCTGGGTCACCCCGATCCTCACTGGTGAGAGGAATTAGCGTCCTGGCAGGGGCTCCGGCTGACCGCTCTTGGGAGGTCCCGTCTACTCACAAACTTTGCCAACAGCCGGCAAGCGGTCCACAGGATGAAGGCTGCCCAATGACCGATGTGCTGGAGGTTTTCCCTTCTGTGAGATTATTGTTCAGAAAAGAGGAGGGAATAAAGACATTTCTAGAAATGACGCAGCAGTGAGCGTAACTTCCATCCCTGGAACAGTCATGAAACCAGCCACTAAAGACACAGAGGTTAGTGTCTGGGGTGACAACAGTCCTGCCAACGTAAAGGGCAGATCTGGCCTCCTTCCCCACCAAGAGGGTGGCCCGGGTAGATGAGACATGTCACCCTGGGACTCGCCTTGGCCTCCTCAAAGATTGGGATTGTTTTCCTTAAGAGTGCCATTCTAACACAGCAAGTGTCTAACTACTGGTTATCTGAGAAACAACCAGTTAGTAAGGGGTAGTCAAAGGTCAGGGATACCTGGCCAATTTTCAGACAGTGTCGGGTCTACCGTTTCAACCCAAAAAGGCACAAATACTGTCCCCTTCTAGGTGTCCAGGGGAGAAAAGTCCTCTTTTCGAGAACACCCTGCCACACACACCATCTTGCTTTCCATGCTTGCTCAGGACCTGATGGTCAGCAGAGCCCTGCGGGGTGGACCTGAACCGCCAGCCCTCTGAACTGAAGCCTGATGTGCTCACCCCCACTCCTGAGCCAAGCCCCAACCACCAGGGCTTCCCCTGGCTCGACGGCATCCTTGTTCTGAAGTTGGCGTGGGCCTGGGCCAAGGCCTCACTCTCCACTTCCTGGACCGCAGGAGCAATAGGAACTTCCTTATGGACATTTTGTTGGGAAATAAACATCTAAGATGTGATGCATTGGGTCTGGTTTGGTTGAAAGAGTCAGACTTTGGAACAGGAATGACCCGGGTCTGCCTCTCAGCCAGTCTGTGTGCTGACCATGCAGCCTTTGACAGGCAACAACTGGGAGCCCTGATCTCTCTGTCTGTGTGATGGGGGCTGCAGTGTGGGTGATGGGGGGCCAGAGGGGTTCCAGGAGGGAGCGAGGTGAAGTCCAGGCCCCTAGTCGGTCTTTGTGAAGTCTTAGCTCCTTTCTTTTCTTTGAAGGATGTGTTGTGTGCCTGTGTGTATGTATGTGAGTGTGTGTGTGTGTGTGTGTGTGTGTGTGTGTGTGTGTGTGTGTTTATGCTGAGCAGACAGCTAGGGTTGCCAAGTAAAAATACAGGGCTCCTGGTTAAATTCTAATTTCAGATAAACCATGAATAATCGGTAGTATAAGTCCATCCCCAATATTGCATGATACATACTTACACTAGAAAACGTAAGACGTCATTTGCTGTTTATCTGAAATTTCAAATTCCAGCGAGCATCCGGTGGCTCTCTTTGCTAAATCTTTTTTTTTTTTTTTAAGATTTTACTTATTTATTCGACAGAGATAGAGACAGCCAGCGAGAGAGGGAACACAAGCAGGGGGAGTGGGAGAGGAAGAAGCAGGCTCCTAGCGGAGGAGCCTAATGCGGGGCTCGATCCCATAACGCCGGGATCACGCCCTGAGCCGAAGGCAGCCGCTTAACCACTGTACCACCCAGGCGCCCCTCTCTTTGCTAAATCTGGCAAACCTAGCTGGGAGAGAGTTTGTTATTTCTAGGTTGTAAAGTTCGATTGATGGAAGCAGGTGTGTGGGGATGGCGGCCACGGAGGCCATGGCCGCCACAGTGGCCTTGGGGGTGGGGGCTGCGTGAGGAGGAGCCCCGGCCCGTGAGGTCCAGCCCTCCAAGCCCTGCCTCGCTGTGTTTCCTTCGGCCCGTGCCTTCTTTCCCTTTCTCCTTGGGGGTGTCCGTCCCTTGCATCCGGCAGAACTGTGAGCCGGGGGCCGTCCCGGCTGGGAGCAAAGGAAGCAGCCACAGCCGTGGCCCAGTGGACTTGCCCACAACTGGGGGTTGAGTCTATGCAGCGCTACACAGCACCGGGAGAGCCTGCTCTCGGGCCTCCGCCTGCGTGCCGACCTGGGTGCTGGGCTGTGTTCTCTCGAAACCTTATCCGTTTGTTTCACGGGTGACTTTTGATCTTCCCAAAAGAGGACCCAGCAGAGCTCAGAGCAGCTGCAGACAACTATGAACCCAGCACGCAGCCACGTCCTTGGGGAGCCCTGTGCGCCTTCTCAGCCCCAGCGCCCGGTTCTGTTCCGGTCCCCCTGACCCTCCAGCACTGCTAAACCGCCCCCTCCCCTTGTCCTCTCAGCGCTGCCCCCAGCCCTCTCTAGCGTTTCCTGGGCGAACTCTACCCCAGTCCTCCCAGTCCTCCCAGCCTGCTCAGTGGGTGCTGTGGGCCCCGGCAGACCCTGGCGCCAGCGGCAGGGGGCACGCATGCTTGTAAAGGGAAATAGGAAATGTAGGAAATGAAATCGCTTTCCTCCCCCAACGACCTCCCAGCTCTGCCAGCAGACCCATCCCTTACAGAGCGCATTGTTTTCAATCCAATCTCGTTTTTATTGAAGTTTCCTCCAGGGTTAGCTCGGGAGACGTCTCCCCCAGCCTCTTCCGAGTGGCCTTATTTACCAGAATCCCCTCGCCGTGGCATTTAACGTCCCCATTAACATTTCGTGCATCTTGCTCATTGCGTGCATGGGCCCTCAGAGACCTCCGGGGTGGCGGGCACCCGGCCGCCCGCAGAAACGCCAGGCTTATTTTAATTGGTTTGAAACTGTCGCTGTCGACCACAGAGGGGTCCCTTTCCTTGAGTAATGACCTGGAATTTGATCATGCGGCTTTTATTAGCTTGTAACACGGAACGTGTAACCGTGTGAGATCAAAGCCAGAGCCAGGCACACATCTGCCCTCCGCGGCACTCTGGCTGGGTGCACATCTGCCCTCCGCCGCACTCTGGCTGGGCGCACATCTGCCCTCCGCGGCATGCTCAAGAAGGTGCGCCCGCCACGCGGGACCCGCGTACAGGTGAAAGTGCCGTCCCGTAGACGGCAGATGGTGGCTGTGGGGGGACATCGCCTTGAACGAGTGTCTGGCCAGGCAGGGTCCTGTCTCTGGCACTCCCGGAGACCCACCGGGAGGTACCTAGGAGTCAGCTGCCCATGCAGAACCACAGTCCCATCAGCTGGGGGAAGGGCGCAGTGGGCTGGTTCCTTGTCTGCTTGAAGATGTCTGCTTGCTAGGGGCAGGGAAAGCCGTCTCCACTCCCAGAACCTCCTGGCATCCCACTCAGTGTCAGGAAGCTTTGCTCAGAAGACCACTGCCTGGGGCCCCAGGGCACTGTGCCTCTCCCTTGCATTTTGTTGTGCGGACGAACAGGAGAGCCCCTGAGTTTAGGGAAGGACCAGTGGTCTAGCATCTAGAATGTTCCAGTGCATGGTTCCTACGCCATGCCCCGGCCCTTGGCTGGAATGCAGAGGAGACCTCCCGTCTGCTCAGGCTGGTTGTTTGTAAGGAAAATCTCTGTGGGTGGTTGAAGAAACAATTCTAGACTACTTCATGGCCTTCAAGTGGAGGGACGGTGTCAAGGGATGATCTGATTCCTTCCAGAATGGTGCTGCTGCTCATGCACCTTTCCCGCCCTCTGGGCGGCTGGTGGGTCTATGAGAGCAGTGTGTGAGGACTGTGCTGTGGGCTGCGGCCACCCCTGTATCATCAAGGTCCCCCGCCCCCTCAAGGGGCTCACGGTCTAACCACAGTCATCTCGAAGAAAATTTGGAGAATTTTGATAATTAAGGCAAGATATAATACGTATCTGTGTGCCTCCATCTGCAATTAAATGGTTAACATGTAGCTATCTTGCATTGTGTTTTGAAAAAGAAAGGAAGTGGGGCAGACGGGTCAGGGCCCCACTGACCGCTCCCAGCCTCACCCCTGCCCTCCAGCACACACGCACCCAGGCGTGGATTCCATGTCCGCTGCTTTGGTCCCTTGAAAACGCATTTATACACACGTGACCATGAATAGTAACCAGATGGTTTTAAAGTGCCTTTTGTGACATCTTTCTGGAAACTGCTTCATTCATTCAGCATTGAGTGTCCGTGGCTCCTTCCCGCTGACGTGTGTGTTTGCCATCCAGTCCCTTTCTCTGCTGCGTGGAAACCTGCCTTAGGAATCGGCCCCTTTGTCTCCATCCGCCCTTTCCTTGGTGGAGCCTTGCTTGTTGGCAAAGCGTCGACGATGCAGAGAACGCGGCCGAGCGGGTCTTGGGGCCTGTCTCCTTGTACCTGGGAGACGTGTGTACACCTGGCCGTGAGTGGCTGGGTCTCAGAAAGTTCCAGATCCTGGCCCCAGCTCTCTGACGCATCTGGACCTACTGTGCTGGCCCGTGTGTGTCCCTGTGGGCTCGGAAAGACGGTAGCCGGCCACATGTGCATCCCCGGCCGATGCGTCTTCCCACTGTGTGCAGCCTGGACTCTCGGGCTCAGGGAAGCAGTCTGTACCTCGGAGAGATTTAGGGCAAGAAGGGAAACCCGCGTACTTGTGAGAAAGAGATAAAGAGAGGAGGGAGGGAGCAAGAAAACCACTTGCCAGCGTATGGACCTCCTTGTGGGGCACCGTGCCTGGACCCCAGTTCACGAGCGATCCTGACCCACAGGGTCTGTGGTGAAAGGCTGAGTAGCTGTGTTTGGGGCATGACCCCTTACTGCCCTCTGAGGCTCTCTGGCCGTCTGAGCCCTCAGCCTGCCCTGGCAGGACTAGGGGTCCCGGGGCAGTGTGGGGACACCATCCTAGAAGAGGGTGGAGGTGCCCTGTGGAGAAACAGCTGCCTCACCTTAGAGACTGGAGATACTCACATTTGGCCACGGGGCAGCTCCTGGAGGTGGGAGAACGGGCAGGGTGCCCCCTGCTCTGGGGGCGTCTGCTGGGCTCAGGACCTGGGCTCCTGTCCCCTCTGTGGCACTTTGCTGAGCCAGCCTGTAGGGGGAGAGCACCCGCCTTACCCCCTTCAAATAGCCAGTTTCAGTGGGCTGTGCAAGAGGGCCGTAGCCGTGAAAGAGCTCACCCTGCAGATGGGGAAACCGAGTCACCCAGAGGCTCACCGTTGCAAGGGCAAGGACTGGGTGGCAGTCACAAGCCACTCCGTGCCGGATTCCCTGGGCTCAGGTCCAGGGTATAACGGTGTGTCGTTGTTTGCCTGCAGGGTCACCAGAAGAAGGTTCCAGGAGCCTTTATTGTCCTAAGCCCCCAGCCTGTCGCTCCTGCTGCCCTCCTCCCCAGGCGAGGCTGGAGCAGCTCCTACTCGGGCTCGAGGAGGACCGGGCAGTGCCAACAACTTGGTTTATTAAGCCAATAAAATCTCAAGTTCATGAGCTGGAGGGTTTCCTGGCCTGAGCCTGGTGAGCTGCTTGGGACAGGCGGCATGTCCCCATCCCAGGAAGGGTCCTGTCGCCCAAGAGCAGAATGCCATCTGCCCCTGCCCTCCAGGGGGTGGTCCACCCCCTGCCCGCTGTGCCCTGTGCCCGGCCGAGGTGCTCAGGCCGAGCCCCGTGGTGTCTTCACCTCCCAGCCTGGACTCAGGATGCCGTTCACCCTGCCTTGTTCCCTGTATCTCTGAGCACCTCCAGCCCTCCTTAAAGATCTGCTCGGTTCCCGTCTCCCCTGCACCGCTCTCCCGCACTGCTTTGTCTCTGGGACTTTTCCTGGTGTGCCTGATTCCTGGGGGCTGCTTCAGCTTCAGGGACGCGGCCCCACCTCCCTGCACGAACAGCACCCTGCGAATCGATTCTGGAAACGATCAGTCACGGTACAGGAGCGGTGCTCACTGTGGCATTTTGCTTTGTGGTTATTGATACATCATTGGGCCGGAGAAGCCAGTTGGGGGGTGGCCGCGGGGCGGGCACAGAGGACAGGGCATGGAGACGACTGTCCCACAAATGTCAGGGAGCGCCGCTCTGGTAGTGGGCATGGATCGTGAGGCCGAGAGGAAGCTGGTGCCAGGCTGGGACTTGGGGCCAGGGCATCCCTGGGCTCGTGACCCTGTAGTCCTTGCTCCCCAGAGATGGCCAGCCCCTCGCTGCCTCCTCTGTGGCTTCCGTGCCGTCGAAGGGCCCAGCCTCTCCTGAAGCACAAGCCAGAGAGGCCCCAGACGTGCTGAATCAGCCATGGTTCTCCAGAAAAACAGAACCCGTGGGAGCTTGCTAGCCATCTGCCAGTCGGCCTCACTGTGCCTGTAGCTGCCTGTATGATAGAGAGAGATGACGGATGGATGATGGACGGATGGAGGATGGATGGATAGGTAAAGAAAAGAGATTCGTTCTGAGGCATTGTCTGGTTCCAGCTTTGGTGAGCGAGGTTAAATGTCTAGATAAACTCTGGGGCTCTGTGCTGACTGCTGGTCCTGTCAGCCCCACCCTTCCAGACTCGGGTCCAGTGCTGGGGAGCCCAGATGGGTCATGGGGTGATGCTGACGACTGGTCTCCAACAAGGCCGTGTTGGCTGCAGAGGAGCGCTGGGGCCCGGGCTGGGATTAGGTGACATGGTGACATGGGCCATCCCGCCATCACTGCTTGTTGCCAGCCAGACCCCATGGGCCACAGGCCCCTCCCCTCAGGTCCCGGGGCCCGGTCTGACACCGTGCGTCTCGGTGCAGGACAGCAGTGAGTAGCTGGGAGCCGCGAGGTGCAAGCGGGGATGCTTTGTTATAACCTCTCCCAGCCTGACGCTTCCGCGGCTGCAGCGTTCCAAAGAGGCCATTCCCGTGACACTCTGTCCTATGGTATTTTTGATCAAGAGCGCGGGAGAGCGTGCGTCTGATGCACTCCAGATATTCAGAGATTGAAAGTGGTTTTGTTCTCATGTTTTCTTTTCCAAACGCAGCGTTAAGTCAGAACGGCCAGAGGAAGATCCTGCCAGCCTTTCCCTTGAGCTGGTCCACGGGAACCTCTCCCAGGAGCTGTCCGTCGGCAAACAGGTGCGTGCCCCTTCATGTCGCACTTTCTGCTCCCCCGGAGCTGGTTTGTGGATCAGGGCTTCTCGGGGGGCGGGGGCCAGGGGTCAGGGTGGCTCCTAGCTGTGGGTGGCATTATCGGCAATGTGGCAACGCGACGTCAGCTGGGGAAGCTGTGGTTGGTAGAGAGGAGAGTCCCCACCTTACCCCCACTGCTTGGTTCCTGAACCTTCCGTGTTTTTCACCTGCCCTTACTCAGTGCCATCACTAAAATGCAAATCAGTGAGTGTATAATAGATAATTAATAGACTGATCAGCCAGCAAGGGAGGTAAGTAGATAAATAATTTTAATCATCCTTGGGTTGCCCATAACTTCCCTCACTGCCTTTTTATTAAACCCTCTGTTTACAGGAGTCATTCGTATTGCACGTGCCATTTTGCAAATCCTGTCTTTGGCATCTCCCACCAGGTCTGACCTGGAGTGGAGGCTCCTCGCGACAGCCAGGTCTCTTCCCAGCAGGGCCCGGCTCTGGGACAGGTTCCCAGAGGCTGTGCCCAAGGCGTAGAGATGGGGGGCAACAGGGCAGACGGCGTTCGGCTCCCCAAGGCCCGCCCTCTGCTCCCCAAACGTGGCTGCAGCCTATATTTAGACAGACTCAGAAACCTTTATTATGCTTGGCACCTGTGCTGTAGGTATGAGCTCATTCTCCTCCCCAGGGATGGCCTCCACCTATTAATAGCCTTGGCTGAGGCTTCCTCGTGGCTCCGAATGCCAAGAGAGAAAGTGGGTTAATAAATATAAAAGAAAACTCCTGTAAGAGGGCCTGGGGCCAAACTCTCTCCCAGACTCTCCAAGAGTGGTGGCTGACGGGGCCCAGAGGGGTACAGGGTTCCCTCCACCCCAGCCTGTCCTCCTCCGCCCAGAGGTCCGATACCTGACTGGCAGGTCTGAGGACCAGTGTCAGAGACGTCTCTAGGCTTCCCGGGAGCCGGGACGGTGGAGGCGCAGTTGGGAAAGGCTGCCATCCAGGTGTGGCCTCGGAGCATCCAGTGGCTGAAGGAGACAGGGAGGCATCCTTGGTTCTCCTGCCTCCCCCTTCCCACCTGCACCATCTCTCCATTGCTTTTTGCTAGTGACCTTCGGCACCTGTAGGATGGAAGGGGGGGCGTGGACCTTGGGGTGGTCGCTGAACGAGATGCCTCTCTTCTCACCTTCTCCCCCACTCCTGAGTCAGGATCCCCTGTACAAAGAGAGTAGCATCCCAGGGAACAGAACCAGGAGGGGACAGGGAAGCTCCTGCACCAGGTGTGCCCAGGGTCTGCTCCCAGCTGAACTGCAGAGTGCCCACCGCACAAGGCAGCAGCGGGCATGCTGCGTGGCTGTGCAGGCTGCCCCTGGGCTGGCGGGTTAGCAGCTAACCCTACAGAGTGCCCTCAGACCAGGGAATGGTTCTGTCCCTGTCTTGTTTATTCTCAGCCTGGTGCCGTGTGTGCTCACCCCTAGAATTTGTGCTCCTTCAGGTGGGAGTGGCCCAGGGAGGTCCCTAACACCCCGCTCCTCGGTGGCCGAGCTGAGGCTCCTGCATGGGGACATGGCCACCGCAGAAAGTTCTCTGCAGAGCGTCCAGCCCCTGTTGGGGTTTCGCCTGGTGGAAAGGAAGTCAGACCGTGGGTGTTGCTGGGTTTACGCAATGCGACTGTCTCTAGCTGCTCGGCAGGACAGCCAACGAGGGCAGAGTCTGGGCGGCCTCCTGCTGCTTCCTGGGCTGGCCGTGGGTGTCCGCTGCAGGCCACCTGGCTGGTCCGACGGGCTCGTATCACCTGGTTGTGTGTCCTCCTCAGAGGGCGGCTGTCTGCCCCGGGACGGAGAGGGAATTCAGGCTGAACAGGTGGAAAGGCCTTTTTAAGCTCCACTCAGTGGAATTCAAGTCTGAACGATGGCCCAGCGGAGGCTTCGTGCCCTTTCAGGAGTTTATTTAGCTCCGAGTCTGCACACCTGCCTCACCGCCTCCCCGGCCCCACTGGCTGAGTGGGAGGAAGCCTGGCCGGGGAGGAGGCAGAAAGAGCTGACGGGACAGCTTTTCCAAACGCTGCGTCCCTCTGCTCAGTTCAGGGTGGGCTCGAGGGGTGGCCAGAAAACCTGCTTTAACTTTGGTCTGTCCAGGGCAGGCAGACAAGGGGACAGGACGGGGAGCACATGGAACCGGAGAGCAAGGCCCCGTTGGGACAGCTCTGTATCTCGCTTTTCTGGTCGTTTGGTGAACATTTTTAGGGCTTCTTATCTGTTTCCATTGGGGGGAATTGGGGTCAGGTGTAAAGAAAAGATACTGAATGACAGGCGGGAGCAAACCGATGGCCGCCAGTGATGGACAGCACAGCGGGGCCTCCGGCCTGCCACAGGAGCCTGGTGGCGAGGGGTGCTTCCCTGTCTCTATCAAGAGGCCTGCCACTCCGTGGAGCGTTCACACCCCCTGCCGAGCCTGAGCACCAGGCACCCTGTGGGCGTTGGCACACCCCCTGCTGGTGAGGCCCCAGGGAACAAGAAAGGAGGGGCCGCCACCAGCATTCACACCTTCTGGGTCTTCTGACCCTTGCTTGGCATGTGCAGTGCAGAAGTGGTTCGTCTGTGAGCCGCCTTGAAGGAGCAGCAGGTCTGGCTGTGGGGTGTCGGCCCCAGTGGGCCTCCACGGGCAAGAGGTTCGTGCAGCACAGAGAGTGGGGCCTCTAGGCGCGGTTCCCGTGGGCCCGGGGAAGCTGAGTGAGGACATCATCACTGGGGCCTGCCTGTGCCCATGGTTTGGAGTCTACACAAGAGGCATTTGTGTACATGTGTGTGACAGGGAGGGGTGGCTCCGGGCTGGCGAGGACTTCCTGTCTTAAAACTCCCTTCCTAACCTGAAATACGAGGAAAGTAGTTAGGAGCATGCCGCTGTAGGATCTCGTACTGTGTCCCATGATGTCACACCCATGGAATGCCATGGGACGTGCAAGCTGGGAGGGACCCGGAGACCCTCTTGGCCGGCTCCTTCCTTGTTGGGCCGAGAAGGAGACTGGGCTCTGAAGGCCCATGGCTTGCCCCGGGGCTCACAGCCAGTGCTGGAGGCTGCCTCCCACTCAGGACCTTTGAGGGCTGGCCGCACTGGTTCTGCTGTCGTTGGACTGAAAGTGAAACTTCCGAGGATCTGTGGTCTTGTCTGCCTGGTCCACCTGCCGCCGGACAGGAGGAGGTATGCTCCCACTCCTGGTCTGTCTGCCTTGTCTTCCTGAACTGAGCCGCCGGCGCCCTCGGGTGGGGGAGTGAGTGATGACGGATTACAAACACCAGAGCTCTGCCTTCTGCTGTCCTCAGCTCCCACCACCCCGGCCCCAACCCCCAGCCCCCCAGCCCCCCGGGGCGGGGGGGCTCTGCTAAATCTGCACTGGCTGAGAGCAAGGGCCACATCGTCGTCAGGCTGGCCCATGCCTCCCTAAGCTCGGAGCGTCCAAGCAATGAGGGCTTGACCTGTCAAGAGAAAGGGCGTGAGGGAGGAGTCAAGTGCAAGAACTTAGTTCTCCCACAGACACGGGGGGCGGGGGGCACAGTCTTGCCCGAGAACAGGACTCCGGACCTCAGGGCGAGCTCAGTGCTGCAGCCGAGAGCCACCCGCGCCTCCTTCTCCCGCTCGGAATCTCAGGGCTGGAATCAAGGAGCGTGGCCCTTTGGTTCCTCTTCCTCCCCTGGGGCTAGAAGGGTCTACAGGCCTTCCTTAAGATCTTTGCTTTTCTTTTTAAATTAAAACGATCTTTTCATTAGTACATGAACAATAGATGTCCGTTGCAGAAATTACAGACGGGAAAACAAAGGGATAGTCCCAGGGTCGGAAACGACGGCTGTGTGCATGTTGCAGACATGGGATCGCAGTGCACTCGCTGTCCTCTAGCCCGCGTTGCTGTCCTCCTTGCTGCACGGTCCCTCCAGGACCCCGCGTTCAGCTGCATTTCCACCTCGTGTCTAACGACCGAACATTCTTTCACTGCATACAGCTATCATATTTCACTCACCCATCCCCTCAGGTGTGCTTCCAAGGACCGGGACAGGCATTAGCCTCTGACCCCGTTTCCAAAACTCTCCGCCACACTTCAAGAAACCAGAAGATTAATTTCCCAAATAGGAATTAGGAGATGATTACACACACTACAAAGGAGTCTGCAAACATACCCTCCAAAGAGCTTCTTTGATAAATGGGCTCCTCCGGGGCCTTCAGACGTGCTCAGCTATGTGAGATCCCGGTTCACATCCGTCTGCGTGGAGGATGGCGCACTGGCATCATGCTGCCTTGCCTTCCTTCATTCCCAGCTGCCTGCACCAGCACACGCACATGCACACCCAGGCACGCTCATACACACAGGTGTGTGCATGGCACGCAGCATTTGGAAGCTTTTTCCCATGGTCGGCTGAAAGGCGATGATAATTTCCTACATCGTGAATCACATTTATTTATCAGGTGGTCTGCTCCCAGCAGCCATTACTGGGGAAGAAATGGTCATTTCTCTCTAAAGGAGAAAGGGAAGTTGCCCTTGGTGAGGTGAGGGAGGTCAGTGACCCTGGGCCATATAACTGATTATTTAGTGAGATGGATAAATCTCAGAAAAGACTTAGGGGACTTTTAATAAAACCAGATCCGAGAACCCCAAATCCCAGCTTGCAAATTGGCGACCGCGGGCTCGGCACTACGGGGGTGCATGGTGGTATCACCGTCTGTGACGGAGGGCTGTAAGCCCCCCCTCAGAGCGTCTTGGCCTGACGAGTTGTCTCTACCCAGAGAAGAGCAAAGGGTCCGGCCACAGGAGACAGCGCCCACGGGCAAGGCGTTTGATGCGTTCACACCACCTGATAGCCAACAATCCACAAACACGTTTCCAGTATATTTGTATTCAGTTTCAGACCACGTGGATGATACTGGTAGTTATAGTCAATCATATATGTAAATATATATATATATCATGTGCATATTTTTAGAATAATTTTTTGAGTTGAAATTCATATAACGTAAAATTAACCATTTAAAGCAAATAATTCAGTAGCATTCGGCACCTTCACCATACGGTACAAACACCTCCTCTGTCTGTTTCCCGAGCATTTCCATCACCCCTGAGTAACACCCCTCACTCAGGAGTTTATTAATATTTGGTCACTTTGCTTTAAAGGTGCCCTGCCTACCACCAGCCCTGCCCTGCCCTCCCCGCCCTGAAAACAAGCGCTTGAGGAAGCAGAGCGAGTTGAGTGTATGGGGTCTGGGATCCGACACCATTCACTCCTTCTCCCAGTGCATGTTCATGGGGTTCCTGGTGGAACCAGGAGCACCCAGTGTGAACCCTGGCTCTGTCTCTTGTTAGCGAGTGATCTCAGGCAGTGACTTAACCTTTATGCCTCATGTCTGTGAAGTGGGATAAGAACATTCTTCCTGACGGGCTGTCAGCAGGAGGGAGGAAGCATCAGTCATACATGAAGGGGCTGGGATGGTGCTGGGCGCACGAGGAGAGCTCGGTGGATGTTTGCATCTTTTATTTATTTTTTTTAAGCCAGTCCAATTTAGCGGTGGGGCATTGTATACCAACTTCAGTGACGCTAATGTTAATAAGTTCTGATAACCCACTACCATCGGACCAGCCTTTAAAATTTTATTTTAAAGGTAAAATACACAGAACAAAATTTAGTGCCATAACAGTGTGTAAGTGCGCCATTCCAGGGCACCAGGCTCATTCACGCTGCTGCGCGGCCACCACCGCCGTCCGCCTCTGGAACTTTCTGTCTTGTAAAACCTATAGTCTGTTGCCGTTAGTCACTTAGCCCACGTTCTGCTCCCCCGCTGCCCACTGTCCGCTGTCTGTCTCCGGATCTGAGACCCCAGGGACCTCACGTGTATGGAGCGCTTCCGTGTCTGGCAGACTTCAGCACCGCGTCCTCTGGCTTCATCCATGACGTGGTGGGTGTCAGGATTTCCTTCCTGTTTAAGGCCGAGCGATGCTCCGCCGTGTGGATGGGCCCCGCTGTGTTTGCTCGCCATCCATCAGAGCACGTCAGGCAGCTCCCGCCTCTTGGCTGCCGTGAGCCGTTGTGCTCCGCGTAGGTGTGCATTTCTATTAATCTGTCTTGACACGAGGGAAACGAAACGGATTTGGAAACTTGCTTTCCAGCGAGGTTCTCCTGTTCCCCACTTCGCACATGCACGCACACCCTCACAGCCACAGGACACAGGCCTTGAGACAGTAGGGCTGCAGCCTCATCAGGGAGCCCTTCTGGGGCAGTCTGTTCAGGCGCATGTCTTCGTGGCTCTACGTCTGGAAAATAAACACGTCCATGGGAGGCAGATTTCCTCCTGACTTTGGATGGGGCTCATGGGGCCGTGTAGCCATGGGAGATTTTGTGTTCTATTAGCTGCTGACCCAGCTGGGTTCCACGTCCTTGCGGACGACATGGGGAAGCAGAGGTCCAGAATGACTCCACGGGAACTGGAGGGGCAGTGGTCCCAGAGCGCCCATCAGGGGCTCCCGCAGGCCCCCGTCTGAAGGAGGCGGCTTCTAGCCAGAACCGCTTGCTTGCTGGGGCTGAGCATCCAGACGGCCGGTAGGCGGGATGAGGAAGGGACCGTCCGGAGGCCCACAGGGTGCCAAGAGTCCACGGCGGGGAGAACAGAGCTGCTTCTCCAGGAGTAAATGCAGGAGTGGGGGCTGTGTTTCATCCTGACAGCCCCGAGTCCCCTGTGCGGGATTCTGTCTGTAAATGCTGTGCGACCACAAAGGTGGGACTTTCTGGGAAAGAATCACTGAAGTGTCAGGCCGTTCTCTCCTGAGACCCATTCCTCTCCTCTGGAAACAAAAAGCAAGATCGGGGGCGCCTGGGTAGCACAGTCGTTAAGCGTCTGCCTTCGGCTCAGGGCGTGATCCCGGCGTTACGGGATCGAGTCCCACATCAGGCTCCTCCGCTAGGAGCCTGCTTCTTCCTCTCCCACTCCCCCTGCTTGTGTTCCCTCTCTCGCTGGCTGTCTCTCTCTCTCTGTCGAATAAATAAAATCTTTAAAAAAAAAAAAAGAAAGATACTTTTGTTAGAAATCAGAGCTGTGGTTTGGCAGAATCGGGTCCCCTGTTCTGGAGTGATGTCACCCGCTTTTGTTTTCAACATGCCCCATCTCTACTGGATTCCTGGTGCTCCCGGAGCAGCACTGAGCTCAGGCTGCCGTAACCGAGCCTCAGCCTGGGAAATATATCTGCTCCGAGTCCTAGAGGCTGGACGACCAAGGTCAGGGTGGCAGCCGGGCTGGTTCCTTCTGAGGCCTCTCTTCTGGGCTGGCAGACAGCCGTCTCCTCTCTGTGCCCTCATGTAGTTGTCCCTTTGAGTGTGTCTGTGTCGTGATCTCTTCTTATAAGGACACCAGTCACATTGAATTTGGGTCCCCCTGCCTTTGCGATCACCTCATTTTAACTTAAATCTTCTCTTTAGAGACCCACCCCCAAATCTAGGCACACTCCACGGTGCAGGGGTCAGGGCTTGCCTGTGTGCATTTGGGGGACATGATTCAGCCTGCGACAGGGCCCGCTGGTGCCTGGGCAGGCTGGGCCCTGTCCCCCTGGGCTTGCATGAGGAGTGGTGGTTCCAGGCATGGCATTAGCTGCGTTTCCCAGGCCCACCCTGTCTCCCGGCATCCAGCTGCATCCACTGCTGGGGAGTGTTTCAACAGTGCTGAATCCAGCCAAGCCTCTCCAGTTACAGACGTTTGCCCTCCTGCCTCTGAGCCTTGCAGTCAGCAGGACGCTGGTGCTCAAATGCAGCCACCCCACCCTGCATCGATCCGCCAGGACCTGCTTTTTGCTCTGTCTCTCCCGCCGTCAAGGTCAATACCGCATGGCCTCTGTCGGCTGGTGTTGCAGCCCCTGTGGAAGACCTCCACCCTCTGCCACTTCAACCCCCCGCCCATCCCCCACAACCCACCCTCAGGGTGCGCAAGTGCAGGGCAGAGACGTGAAGACGTGGGTCTTCTACACCTCCTGAGCCACCGGCGCGGGCCGATTTCCATGAAGGACTCACCTGGTGACAACAGAACTTTCTCAAGGGTGCTGTCAAGTGAAACATTGGCTTGTCCTCTGGGCCTTTGCCCATACTGTTATGTTGTCTCCCTAAACTGCCCTTTGCCCTCCGATATTCAACCAGAACATCACCTCCATGACATCATCCTGGCCCTCCCCCCCCCACCTTCCTGCTTTTCAGGCATTCTTTTGTCCCGGGCTCAGCAGCCACAGAGCGGTGCCGAGCTTGCTGGCCCATCTTCTCCAGCGGGGCAGGGGCGACTACTCACCTTTGTCCCCCACCAGCACCCTCCCAGTGCCTGGCTCAGTTTGGGCACCCAGGAAAGCACTCGAGAAATGCCGACGTGGCTCCTTTGCCGTGTGGTGCCGCTCAGTGGCGTACCGCCAGAGCAGCTGATCCCCGGGATCTTTTCCCACTCCCAGAGGACACTTTCCGTGTTCCCGGGCTGCTTTAGGATAAGCCTGCCCACATCTTCCTTCCAGCACTGGTTCTCTCTAACACAGCTGAGTCAAGTGACCCAGCCCAGATGCATTCTAGACCTGCCTGGCAGTGAGCTCTCCACTGGGAGAAGCTTCGGGATTGGGTACGAATACCCATTATATCTTCCCAGACACATGCTTTGTTCTGTAATTTGTATGCTTACTGCTTTGTTTCGTTTTTCTAATGTGACCACTCAGATAATAGGAGGACAAATGGGCTTCTCTACTCAACTGCCCAGAACAATTTCTTTTTTTTTTCTTAAAGAATTTTTTTTTTAAGATTTTTATTTATTTATTTGTCAGAGATAGAGACAGTCAGCAAGAGAGGGAACACAAGCAGGGGGAGTGGGAGAGGAAGAAGCAGGCTCATAGCGGAAGAGCCTGATGTGGGGCTCGATCCCATAACGCCGGGATCACGCCCTGAGCTGAAGGCAGACGCTTAACCGCTGTGCCACTCAGGCACCCCCAGAACAATTTCTAAGGAGCATTTGGGGTGGCTGGGGGAGTGTGCTGGGCCACGGAGGTACCCCGTCAACTGTGGTCCCTGACTCCCTGGCAGGCTGGAATCTATGCACTGGTCAGTGTGGCTGGTCATGTCTGTTGTGAGTAAAACCCCCACATTCCCGAAGAAGAGGACATCCCACTGTGTCCTGCGGCTGGCACAGTGTCAGATGACAGCTCTTCTGCTTCTCCGTGTGTTTGTCCTACATCTCGGCATTTCTCATGGAGGCCAGAGCCCAGCCTGCTCCCGAGGACCCCCAGAGTTGCTGGATGTGATTGGGAAGGGTCTCACTGATACCATGGGGATGGCCCCAGGAAGTCACATGGCCCTGGAGAGGTGGATTCCACCTGCTGGTGCAAGAGAGGACCCCCACCCCCACCCCCAGCACTGAGGTTCTCCTTCATCTCCAAGCGGTCATCTTCCAGGCAGGTGAAGGGCACCCAGACCATGGATGAGCTGGCAGTGAGAGGCTGGATCCCACAGGGGCCATGGAAAGTGCAAATACTAAATCTCTGAGAGGCAGTCCAGGGTGTCAGGTCTGCTGGGAGCCATTGTCACACATCTCTGGTGTGATCCCAGTCATCCAGCCCAGGATGGATCCGAGGCCTTGGATCTAAGCCTGTTGCTCAGGAGAGAAGAGGAAACTGTGCGGAGCACCAGATGAGGAAAGCAGTGGGCCTTGGAGGGCACTTTAAGAAAATGAACAAATAGAAAGAGAGACACTGGCCAAGATCAGGAAAGAACCGCAGCCAGTGAGGGAGGGGAGGGGGGGAGGAGGGAGAACAGGGGGAAGAGGGGAAGGGGGAGGAGCAGAGAGAAAAGGAGAAGGGAGAGGTGGAAGAGTTGGGAAAGAAGGAAGAGGGGGAGGGGAGGGGGACAGAGGGGGTGTAGGGAGAAGAGGAGTAGGAAGGAGAATAGGGAGAAGAAGAGGAGGGAGAAGATGGGGAGGAGGAGGAGGAACAGGGAGAGAAGGGAGAGGGGAGGATGGGAGAAGGAGGAAGAGGAAAAGAAGGAGGAGCAAGGAGAGGAGGGAGAGGAGGACAGGATGGGGAGTAGGGAGAGGAGGAAGAAGAGGAGGAGGGAGAGGAGAGGAAGGAAGAGGGAGAAGAAAGAAGGAGATTGGAGAGGAAGAGAAGGAAGATGGAGGGGAGAGAGAGAAAGAGAAGGAGGGGGAGGGGAGGAGGAGAGAGGGGGAGGAGGGCCATAGTAAGGTGGCTATGGAAGAACACCACCCAGTCTGGGCATGGAGTCTTCTGCCAGGTGCTTTCCTGGGAGCCCAGGTCCCTAGGGAGGGGACAGAGGGAGGACCACTGTCCTCCAGGTCCAGAGCTGTGCCCTTTCTTCAGTGTACTCCTTTTCCTTTTTTTTTTTTTTAAGATTTTATTTATTTATTCGACAGAGATAGAGACAGCCAGCGAGAGAGGGAACACAAGCAGGGGGAGTGGGAGAGGAAGAAGCAGGCTCATAGCAGAAGAGCCTGATGTGGGGCTCGATCCCAGAACGCTGGGATCACGCCCTGAGCTGAAGGCAGACGCTTAACCGCTGTGCCACCCAGGCGCCCCAGTGTACTCCTTTTCCTGACATTCTCATTATCCTAATCATTTTTGTGTGTGTATCTAATATAAAGGCTGCCCATAAAGTAATGAAACAGGGCTTGACTCTGGCAAATGATGTGATTATTACATAATGAGATTAAGTGCCCTAAACCAATAAGAAAATCAAAATCAGATTGTGCTCTGTGTGTGTGTGTGTGTGTGTGTGTGTGTGTGTGTGTGTGTGACATTGGTGGCTTTTTTGGGGGGGGTTAAAATTTAAAAATTTTTTTTGCCGATGGCAGGTCATTTTTTAAAAGTTCTTTTGTATTTTCTGTTTGAGTCTGCGCGTCTGCGCACTGGGGAGCCCCATAAATTCTGGGCTGTGGAATCTGGCTGTGTCAGCAGTCACGAAATGAATTGATATTAAGCGCAACAAAAGTCTCTCTAATTCGCCTCGTGTCTGCCTCTGCCCTCCTCCAGCCCTTTCTCGACTCCCCCCCCCCAACCCTCCACAAGCTGTAATTGAGAAGTGGAGGAATGGAGCTGGCCATCCGCACTGGGAATGACGCTGGTGCGTCTAGTACGTAAAACCTCACTATTATTTAGGGGTAGCTGTCCTGTCCCACTGCCCTGCCACAGACAGACGCTCCCAGAGATGCCCGTGCACCCCATGCACCCCCGCACTCCCAGAAAGCACTGTCACGCGGTCACACACAGACATGCCGGCCATCCTCACACGTTCCCCGTCCCTCTTGGCCAGGGCGCAGGGGTGCCTCAGTACTCCTTGAGCCAGGCCCCAGGCAGCTGCTGGGTCCACGGGTCCCCAGTGGGTGCAGCAAGGAGTCTGGGAGGAGGAGACGGGGCAGGAAACTGAGGGTGAACTGGCGAAAATGAATGGCCAAAACTCAGGGGAAAACAAATAACACAAAACATAAACCAACAACTTCTGCCCCTTCCATCAGCATCTTATGTCCCTCACGCTCAGACCCCACAGTTTGGAGTTTGGAGTCAGGCTGCCCATGGGAAGCCACTCCCCCTTTCCTGAGCTGGAAGCCACTTGCTGGAAAGGAATTGGCTCCCACCCAAAACGTAGAGAGAAGCCAAGGCGGCAGGCACCCCTCCCTCCCTCCCTCACCTTGCCAGGTTGTGCATTAATTTTTTTCCTCCTGCCCTCCCCACAAAATGAATCTAGATTTAAGAAATCAGACCTGGCAGCTGTATCTCGTCCCCTAACATGCTCCAATTGCCAGGATCTGGAAAATCTGCTGTGGGCAGGCAGGATTGCCTCCAAATGCATTTCCAGCATGGTGGGTTTAGTGAGCACACACACAGCAGAATTTATCTGCGTACGGCACGCCTCACGGGCCCCAGCAACTGGTGCCGGATCAGACCTTCGCCTCTGAGAGGATCCCCCAATCTGAGCACACCCCAAGGTGGCCATCCTCTCTCACCGAGCCTCCGACAAGGACCATGCACCGTTGGAAAGATGAACTGTGCTCCTTGCAAACCCTCTGCACGTCACTAACTCGGCAGAAGATCAAGCTGTTTGGACTGGGCACTGGTCTCTTCCCACCCACCTCCTCCAGGGAGAATCTCTTCCTCCGGATGAGGAAAACTTAGGATGTTATTCAAATGGAGGGTTGGTGGGGGAAATGAATTAAAACAAGCGACAAGCAATCATGTTTCAAATTTGATGAAGGCAGATCAGCAGTGGCATGAGCCTACAGGAGCACCGGCTGCTGTCTCCAGGTGATCAATGAGTGCCATGTGTTTCTAGGCACAGGGCAGAGATAAGCTGAGGCCCCGCCACCAGCCGCCAGCCAGGGGCTGGGGAGGCAGCCAGTAGCTCCAGGCACCTGCCGGCCACTGTCCATGGTGCTGAACCCTTGGCCTCCCATAGCCCCTGTCTTTCCGTTTTCTCTAAGTGAAGGCATTGGCTGGAGTAGGGCACAGCTATTTGACCCCAGGATTTGATGATAGGTGTGCCCAATCTAATCTGATAAACTGTCTCTGGTCCAAGATTCTGCCAAGGGGCTTCAAGGGTGGAGAAGCTGTGAAGATAAAGCAGCCATGTATTGAAGGGGAGTAGAAAGCTGGTTCAGTTCGCCCTGCATTCCCAGCCGTATGAGGCAGCTCTGTGGCCATGGTTGGAGAGCCTAGTAGCCTTCAGTGTAAATATTTACCTATTCTGGATAGTCAGACGGGGGGCCACATGTGAGACTGTGTCACTGCTACCCAAGGTCCAGCCAAGCCCACACCAGCTGAGCACTCACTCTCTACCCCACCCCATAACATCCGCTGGTGCTGAACTCCTAACCAGGGAGAATCCCTGACAGCATCCCCCTCCCCGTGTGTCTCATCTCCTTCCTCTGGCTCAACTGGGGACCATACCATTGTGCGGGATAGCCCTCCACTTGTTTGTCACCCCCCGCACCCCCAAAGCAGCAGATTAACGAGAGACAGTCCAACGTGGTGAGGACGGCAGACAAGGACCTGGGACGTTCCTGCATCTCCCATGCGACCTTGGACAAGTCAGTGCCTCCCCACATTCTCAGTGTTCTCACCTGTAAAATGGAGGTGATAAGACCCACCCCACCAACCTTAGGACTGTTGGAAGGGATCAGATGAGACAATAGCTTTAAGTGGCTTTGAAAAACTGTGGACTACAGTGTAAACATACGACTTTAATAATAGCAGCCTTGTAAAAGAGAAGAGGCTTCTGAGACCTCCGTGTCTGGTATTCTAGCCAAGCAAGTGCTTTAGGGGCTTCCTTTGGGGGGGGGAGGGAGTAGATAGAAACCCCCATAAAGCCATAGCAAGACCTCAGGGAGGAATGGTCTTTTCTACCAACTCCCAAAAGAAAGGCTGGATTCCAAAATGAAGTCTGTTTGCTTCTTCCTTGGCTAATATAAAGAGAGCGAGTGATTTCCACTGCCCACCCCCCATGCAGCTTCACGATGGTAGGATCAGAATACAATAGTCAGAGGTCTCTGGTGGCAGAATTCAGCAGAGGAAAGGAAGCAAAAGGATCTGTTCTAAGCGTTTGGCATACTGCTGTTCTCTCATTATCCAGCAAGAGCAGCCCAGCGTTACCGTCTGCAGCATCGAACCCTTCCAGGGGCAGAGCGTGGCGACTGTGTGTGCGAGTGTGTGTCTACTGTGCCGAGCGTCGGTGTCAGCATAAATATGTTATCATTATAGACTAACATTTTAATTCCTTCCTTCGACTGCTACTTTTTAGCACCTTCTCTGTGCTGGGGCTCTGCCCGGAGCTGGTGACAGCCTCTGCATCGTCTCGTTGCTTTCAGTGCAGTGGGGCTCAGACGATGGAGACAGCGTAGCGGGTGCTTTGGCTGCACCCTCTGGCTCTGTGAGGGGTGCACGCTGATCTCCCTCCCCTCTGCTTCTCTCCCGGTCACACCTGTAGATGTTCATTAGGTCCTGTCCTGGTGTGTCCTGGTCTCCTTGCAACTCATGGCTCCCTCTGGCTTTTAGATAAACCCTCCCCCCCCTTCTGACCTTGGCACGATTATTGGAAGATTTGTAATAATACAGAGCAATTCCAAAAAACTGGTCACTGACACAAGCCTCAGAATGAGGGATTAGAAATTGGTGGTGGGGCTCCAGCGTCTGGCTTTGGGGGTTCCAAGTTGTAACATGTCGCTAGGTTGTGGAAGCTGATTATGGTCCAGTTTGTGTCTCCAGCCCAGGAGTGAGGCCTGGCATCATGAAGTCCAGGGTTTTGCTGCACGGTAACGTTTCTCCGGCAGACTTCCTAAGTCATACGCTGTCCCAGTTTCCCTCAGCCAGCCTGCAAAGACAGTCCACTTTCTTCCTACTGAACACAGAGGAATCACATGGGGCCGTCCAGAAAGGCTCTGGCAGTGGCCAGGGGAAAGGGCTGGGTTCCCACTGTGATCCGTGAGTACAGGGGCTCCCCCACACTGCTGCTGGTCCCTGCGAACAGAGATCAAAGGAGCCGCCAGAGAAGGCTTGGCACTTGGTCCTGCCTTCCCTGGCCGTGAGCCGTTTTGGTTCTCGGGTCTCATCACTGATGCCACATGGGGCTGTTAGTTTCGAGGGGCTGCACTGACCATCCAGGGCTCTGGGCTGTGCCCTCGGCCCCATTCCTCCTGCCTGAAGGAGAGGAGCATCCCCGACCCAGGGCTTTTGCAGGGCTCTTCAGTAAATTCCCACACCGTAAGCAGAGTGCTGTAGACACCTCCAGTATTTAAGTACAAATCCACGTGGGCCAGCTAACCCCACAGCAACTTTCTTATCTCCCACACTCTGACTTAACTGATGAAGTTATCCCAGAATCTAGAATGTTTCACTGCAGAGAGCGCGGTGGCTCTTGCCATATGCCCAGGGCACACACAAAACAGAAAATAACCTCACAAAGGGAACTCCAGTGACCATATGCTTTACTGCGCCGGCCATCAGAGCTGACATTTATGCTATTAATTTTAAAACACATTATTGCTTCTCTATGAACTTAGACTCGTTTGGGGCCAGCTAAAGAGCCCCTCTCCTTAACTGCAGGCTGGCATCATATCGCGGTCCTTCACTGCCCTGGTCCTCAGCACCTCGCGGCACTCCACTGCTTCTGCAGTCTGGGGAGGGTGGTAAGGAGCATGAGGAGAGCTTAGGCACACAGATCCTTCCAGAAACACAGGAGGCCACACGGGCTGAGCTGACCCACCTGAAAGAGCCCACCTCACCCCGGCATAGGCTCCTGTTCAAACACACTGGCTGTTTCTGGGAGCAGATGGCCAGCATTGTCAAGGGCAGAGTGGCCAGAGCTGAGGGCATGGGAGAATTGATTTTACATATATGGCAGAGCCGTTCCATCCACCCGTCACCAAACCCAGAAAAGGAGCCTGTGGAGGTGAAATGAGATGCTTGTTCATCCGCCTTGTCAAAAACTACAGCTTCTCTGATTTGGGCAAACCTTAATCCCAAACATCCTGTATTTCCCCCGGGCCTGACCTCAGAAGGCTCTTTTGTGTCATTTGTGTCCATCTTAGATTCTGTTTGCTGGCTGCTTGTGCTCAGGACCCCTCCCTTGACGGTGTCAAGGATAAGCATCGCCATGATAAGCGCGTGTGGAAAGGGTCCCATGCCCCAGGCCCGAGGCTGAGACCTGCACGTGGGCTGCGTCGTTGCGGCCCCACAGGAAGCCTGTGGTTCCAGTACAACACGAGGAGTCACGCACCTGCTTTCCAGATGAGGAGAGCGAGGCTCACCCCGCATGACCCCCAGGGCACTCCTAGGGTCTCGGTATCCACTGGGCAGGTGCTTCTCCCCCTTCAGGCTGAGCTCCTCCAGGAAGGCACCTGTCAGGGCACCTGTGCTTAGAGACGGGGCCTGCTTTGCTTGCATCCCTTCTAGAGGCGGGATTGGAGCAGTCCCTGGCCACCCCCAGCCCCGGGTTATTAGTTATTTTTAGCAATCAATGTTATTGATGCCGTGTTCACTGGAGAAAGCCACCAGAGAGCTGTTCTTCCAACTCATTACATTTAGAGTTGAACTATCCCCTTTTTATATAAATCCTGACACATAAAGATAAAATACACCACTTTCTGGGGGAAGCTCTAAACCAGAGGCTAAGGGCTGGGAGGCAGTTTTAACGATGACTCCAAAGGAGGCGGCCCGGGAGGCCCGTCCCCTGAGCCAGGGAGCCAGCTGGGGGTTACAGTCGCTTACGGAGAAGAGTGGCCCCTGGGAGGGAAGAAGGCGGGGAACAGAAAAGACGGGTGCTCTTGGGGGCTCAAGTCTGGGTGGCCGGGAGCGAAGGCGAGGGCTCATCGCTGGGGACTGCAGGGGTCTGCTTCCCTACTGGCTGCTGAAGGTTGGCAGGGCCACCCATCTCAGCGCCCAGTGTCAGTGACACTGGTCCCCGCCTCCCCATCCACCTCTCGGGGAGACACAAGGCCTGGTTCTCATGAACGCGCCACACGCCTCCCTGTGCCTTGCCTTCAGCCTCTCAGCCTTGAAGGGACAAAGCCCGGGGCCGGCAAGGGCTCGAGGATGGCTCAAGCTGATGGCTTGGGCCCAAGACCACAGGTTGGGAGATACTGGGCCAGATCTGTCAGAGAAGCCCCTCTCTCTGCCCCCGACGGGCTTCCTTTGGTGGCGTAATTTCCCAGACGTGAAAGTGATGGGAGATGCCCATGATGGATATCACCTGTTTCCCATGTGGGCCCACCCTCCCCTGCTGCCCCTGCTGCCCCTGCTCCTGGCCCCGGTGCTCATCCAGCCTCATTCTGCTGCTGGCATTCCGTCCACACCAGACAGCTGTTTCTAGCACAAGCTGCTTCTCTTTCAGGAACCGTGCCTTCTGTAAGGTGTTCTTTGTGTCTAGGACATGCTACTTTACGCATTCTCTCTCTGATGAACTCACGTCAGGCGGGTGTAGGGTCAGATCCGTCGATTTGGGGGTCATTATCAATTAGGGGGAGCTGAAACATGAGATGAATAAAATATCCTGGTGAAGTGTAGCTGTGGCCTGAGAAGGGCAGTGAAGTGAAGACGGGGAAACAGAGGAGCAAGTGGACACGGGTTGGAGGGTGGGTCCCCCAGAGTCAGACTCGGAGCCTCAGGAATGAGGGAGTGATCAGTATTGGGGGGGGGCACTGTAAATAAGGATGGAGACACATCAGTCACATTTTGCAGCTGGGGAGTCTCGGGACAGCAGCTTGACCAGAATGGAGGGGCCAGAAGCCAGGCTGTGGGGGGTGGAGAGCAGCGGCTATGGAGATACAGCTCCGGGAAGCTGGGTCTGGAAAGGGGAACACGGGTCGGGAGGACTGTCTTTGGCTGGCAGACAAGGGTGTGTCTCTGCACCTCTCGCTTCTCTGTGCTTTGCAGGCATTCATTTCCCCATCAGAGCTCTCCGGAGGCCTGGGGGCACCATTTCCTTTCCATCATGAGCATTCCATGGCTTCCAGCACCGTAAGGCACCATTCTAGGTGCCGGGGGTCCAGGAACTCCCATGGCACAGATGGGGGACAGGCTGTGGGCAAGAAGCATGTAGTCGTACGCTGGGTGGGAAGAAGGCGGGGGCGGAGGAAGTAAGGAGGTGAGCAGGTCTCACCAAGAAGGGGACATTTGAGCGAAGAGCCGAAGGTGGAACAGTGAGGACGGTAGCACACTAGCACAGAGTGAGGGAGGAGGACGGGGCAGATCAGGGCCCTTGGGGGGCTTTGCCTTGTGTTGAGTGACGTGGGGGTCGCTGGAGGGGTTTCCGGCAAGGCCGCAGTGCCATTCTTTACGTTACACTGGCTGCCTTGTGGTGAATAGACAGACGGTGGGTCATGGGCCAGATCAGAAGCAGCCTGACAAGGTGGGAAGGTTTCGCTTGGCCTGTGGTGGTCCCAGTGGAGGAGAGTGGAATTCCAGATCTGTTTCAGAGGCGGACCCCTGAGTATGTGCTGGTGGATCGGGAGTGGGGTGTGAGAGATAGACATCCCAGTGGCTGTGGTCACACGAGGAGACAGTGAAGTGGCAGGTTGGGTGGTTGGCTCTCAGGGATGTGGTTCTAGACGTGTTGAGTGTGCAGGCGGGAGGATGAGTAGACAGACAGGTGGACATACCGGTCTGGGATCCAGGCCAAGACACCCTGGTGCCTCATCTGTGCTTGGCAGGGAGGACTTGGAGTGTGCTTTGGAGTGAATGCATGTTTGGAGATCTAGGGTCTGAGCGTTCTCACTCCCGGCCTATCCCATCTCTGTTCCCCACCCCGCCTCCTGCAGCCTTTAGCAGCTTAGCCTGGCAGACGGCTCAGGGTTGCACAGAGAGTAGTAGAAACCAGTCTGAGTCTCAAAATCCCGGGAAACACAGCTGATCCGGCAACATGACATCCAAGGGCGCCATGTTCAGGTCCGGTTCCGAGCCGAGCGTTCCGAGCAAGTTTGATAGGACTCTGACATCGCGATATCTTACAGCTCCTCCCTGTCCCCGCCTTACTGCACCTGCGCACCCGCCCCTCTGTCCCCGTCACAGCCCACAGCCCAAACACAGGCAGGGATCCGGTGCCCACGGGCGTGGGGTCTGTACCTTCATCTCCATCACGCTCACCTTGAAATCGTCCTGCCGTGGCCTCTCGGCACACTGCAGTACAGAACACCCCAAATGCCAAGGTCTTGTGAGCGAGGGAGGGTGAGGAGAGGCCATCAAAGGCCAAAGAAAGCGCCGGTGATCCTGTCCCTGCCCACGGCCAAGAATGAACGTGAGGATGTTGAGGCGCTGGAAACGTGCAAGCAGCCGACCCCACCCCCGCTCTGTACCCCAGTATCATCCCCTAATTTCTACAGCGTATTCCTCGTTTCAATTTGATTTTTGAAGAGTAGTGAAATTCACGTCACATGAAATCAGCTGTTCCAAAGTGAACGAATCGATGGCACTTGGTGCATCCACAGTCTAGGTCCAACACGTGTTCGTGGCAGGAAACCCCACTCCCAGTAGGCAGCCGCCCCCAACTTTCCCCCTCCCCGGCCCCTGCCAACCACCAGTCTGTGATTCATCACTATGGATTTAAGGATTCTGGAACATGCCATAAAAATGGACTCATACCATAGGTGGTCTTTTGCACCCGGCTTCCTTCATGCAGCAGTGTCCCCGAGGTTCATCCACGCTGTGCACGCACCTGGGCTTCATTCCCAGTTTTTGTGCTGAGTAATGATACCCCGCTGTGAGGTTGCGCCGTGTCGTTCACCCACTCACCTGTGCAGGGACACATGGGCTCTTCCCACCTTCCCGCCATCGTGCGTCTGCTGCTGTGAGCATGCGTGTGGGGTGTACCCCTTCAAGATGCACTCGACACCAGTGTGTGTTATGGGATCGGGGGCGTGGAGGCCTCTCCTCTGTCTGCAAAGCAAGCTGCAGGCTTAGGGAGAATCCCAGGGCCCCGCGCACAGGGTGTGGTGGGATCAGCAGCTCCCGCAGCCGCGTCCCGCAGCCACAGAGAGAAGGGAGGCAGGGTGGTGCTCACCGCCAGAAGCTCACAGCTCCAAGGAGGTACCAGCGGTCAGCACAGCACTGCACTCCAGGGAGCTCCCGACAGGCGGTCTGCTCTCCCCCGGACACTGTGGGGTCTGACCGTCGGTGCCAGCACGGAGCACGTTCTCGGAGTGGGTGGGACCCTGGCTGCCCGGCCGGGCCCAGGTACCTGCTGTGGACCCGCTCTCCCATCAGTGGGCCTGGCCGTGCCTGGTGAGGCTCCCATGTTGTGGATTTTGCCAAGCACCTCACTGGGCCCCCGGGGAGCAGAGAGGGAGAATGCTGAGCTGAAGTGCAGAGGGTGTCCCGGGCACCCCTGCTGATCCAGGCCCTCCGTCTCTCCCTCCCCTCCCCCATTCAATGCAAACCTAATCTAGAGGAAAAATGAATCAATTGAAACCCAATTTCCTTTTCTCTTTGCACAGACACTCCACACTCAGGGTCTCCTGTGGGTTGGGGAAATGCAGTTCGGTTGGAGGTGGGGGAGCTCGGCGCTTTCCAGGGAGAAGTGTGTCCTGTCGGTTCTCCGTCCTGGGAGCTGAAAAGCAGGGACCCCTCAGCCTTAGTGCAGGGTCACCGGCCACACTGGTGTACCAGGGTGCGGAGGCCCATTGTCCGCTCAATAGAAAGCTGCCGTTTCTCTATAGAAAGTGCCCTCCAAGGTCTCCCACCTGCCGGTGGTCCTCATTCATGGACATCTGTTGTTCCCGTGTGGGGCCTGTGCCTGGGCCGCCATGGGGAGGGAAGCTTCTTCCCAGGCCCTCACCTCACACGCTCTGTGTCCAAGGACAAGGACAGATGTGTCCCTGCAGGATCGGTGGCGAACGCTGTCTCCACAGCACATCCGACTTGACCAGGCTTCCGCCAGTGCCTGTGAGGGCGTGAGGAGCAGGGGGTGTGCTCCGGGGCCCCCGTTTGCAGGATGCGTCTGCCTCCAGGAGAGCAGCTCAGCTGGGTGGGCATGCCGCTCCAGCTTCCCTTTGCCCACACGGCCTGGATCCATCCTCTTCCCATCCGCACCCACTCCTTTCCTCAACACCAGAGGGGAGGACCAGAGAGCCGAGGAATCGCCCCGGCAGGGGGCTAACTCAAGGCTGCGAGGATGCGGCACTCTCAGGGTGGCTGGCGAGGCAGGAAGCGGCCGCATATTAAGCTCTGTCACATAGCAGGAGGAAACCAGCCCAGGGATGTGCAAACTCACCACGCGGCTAATAAGTATCAGGAGCAGAGCGTTAAGCACCTCCCTTGCAGCTTATCCTGCTAACGGGCTTTGCCGGCCTTCGGGAACAAGCTGCAGGAAAGCCGAACAGGGTATTGACATCCGGGCGGCAGGAGGGCGGCCATCTCCTTTCTGGGCAGGATTGCAGGGGGCAGCTGGGGACACAGGGAATGTGGCTACAAGAGGGGGTCACGGCCCCACTCAACTGAGTCTAAGCCCTGCAGCTGAGGAGCCAGGAACTGCCGGACTCCCAAGAGCTGGGACGTTCTTGAAAGTTCCAAGTGACCACTATGGCATAGGAGCCAACCGGCCTCTACAGTGACAATCAGTGTAGCCCCAAGTGACATCGGAGGGCCCCTGCAAGAGGGGTGGTGAGACAGGGCCGTTGATCGGCAGTGGCTGGCAACTTCTGCACCGGCACCCGGGTTCCAGGAGGACACTGTGCCGCCGGCCCGTCTACGATCCGTGTGGGACGGGCGTGCCCACCTGATCAGAGCCCCACGCACGAAAACGCAGAGAGAGGAGCGGAACGGTGTTTAGGGGCACTGTCGATGGGCTCCGGGAAACCACAAGGACTCAGGCTGTTCCTTGGACTCCAGCTTCTCCGATGCGTTTAAACCTTTGTTCGCACATCGTTGCCCACTTGGCGGGGAGGCTCTGGGGCAGAGACAGTTTTATGCTGCGGGTGCGGAGCCACTGCTAATTGAAATGGTCGGAAATGAAGATAAAGTATCTCTGGGATCTTCACGTGACCCCGTGGGAGCGCGTGGGGACTAGCGCCATGTCCGTCCACGGGGGCCAGGAAGGGGCTCTGGGGGCCTCTGCAGGCAAGTCGACTGCGTCCCGGGTGTCCACTTGGCTGGGTCAGGAAGGGGGTGCCAGCTTTCTGATACGGAGCAGAGTCGAGGGCCCGGAGGAGGGTGTGGCCTCGCTGCCCAGTACCCGCCTAGCGGCTGGCGCTGTGCCAGCGCCGCCTCCTTGACCCTCTGATACCCCTGCAGAACAGCTGGTGCCTCTCCCGTTTCTCGCTGGGAACACTGAGGCTCAGTGAGCGAGACCATGTCCCTGGTGTCACACAGACAGAAATACCGGGCAGGGTTTCCAATCCAAGAGCATCTACAAAGCTTGAGCTCCTCTCCTTCTGAGCACCCGGGCCTGGAAGAGGATGAAGGGCCCCAAGCCTGCCGTCTCTCCAGTCCCTCCATGACCCCATGACCTGCAGAGCAGCGCTGAGTGAGGAGGCCCGTGTCTACCCACGAGCCCGTTCCCAGCCGTCTCTGCTGCGGCAGGGGTCCCCGACTTGATCATTATTCAACACCCCCCCACTTTTGTGACTCTCTTGTGCTGTTGTTTTCCGAACAAGACATTTGGATTATGGATTTGGGGATAATATACAAAATATTCAAGAAAGTTATAAAACATCATCACCCAGAATTGACCCAAGTGTTTTCTAGGCCCCAAACCACTCAGACTGTATGTGCAGCTCTCCAGAGCAAGGCTGTTTTGGAGACCGGACCGGACCGTCCACGTTAGGTACGTGCCCACAGAAACGCACAGATAAAAGTCAGCTGGCTCTCGGGACGCACTGCCTCCTAGAAGCCCAGAAGTCAAGAAAGGGAACTATCAGACTTCTGGAACAGAGGGAAATACTTTTGTTCTGAAAACACTCATTCAGTTCTAGCAGCTGGATCCCACACTCAAGGCCACCACCTGATGCTGGGGGCCAGTGCCCTGGGGACCTTGGCTCTGATGCTTGGAGGGACTCCCAGCGTCGGTGGAGCAGAAGTGCACCCCTGCACCAGGTCTCTGCAGAGCCCTCACCAGTTCCAGCACCTGCAGCCAATCCCCTAGGTCCAGCGCCTTTCCCAGCCCAGAGCGCATTCACGTGTGAAAAGTACGAATGTTGTCGAAGCATGCGGAAACTTCCATCTATTCCTTTTCTTCTAGAAGCCCTGACAATGACACAAGGAGAGAAAGCAAGCACTGCTGACGGGGCTGCTCCCCGTCCATATGGCAAAGCCTCCGTGACGCTGGCAGAGTTTGCCTCCATCCGCCTCAGTGGCTTTCCTGAGAATGGAAACCTTCCGTGGCTGCTCCGAGTGCAGAGTCACTGGGATCGCATGGGGTGGGGGGATCGCATGGGGTGGGGGCCGTAGCTCCTCCTTCTGTCGATGTTCCTGCTCCCACAAGCGGAAATCGAGGCGAGCCATGTGCTGGGTGGCTCTGACCTCAGAGACGCCCGTGCTGATGAGCGCCAGGGGCTGCTGGGGGGCAGTCGGGCTTCCTCTTCCTCCAGCCCCTGCAGGTCCAGGAACTGGGACAGGCGGGCCCCCACACTCGGACCCACTCTTGCAACTTGTGCGGTGGAGCGATGGATCGCCAGGCTTGGAGCAGGCGGGGCGACAGTTCACACCAAGGTCCCCGGGAAGGTCCCGGGGAGAGTGGGGAAGCCTGCGCGTGGGGCACGTCCTGAGGGGTCCAGGTAGCCCCAGGAGAGTGTGCGGCGTGCACCGCCCTCCCCCAGCAGAGAGGGCCTCTCCCCTCAGCACCCCTCCCTGGCTCCTCAAGCCATGACCCTCCCCACGCCCCCCTTTCCTCAGCTCTGGCTCAGCAACTGCTCCCCAACCCGGTTTCAGCTTCACAAACAGGAAGTGCAGTGAGCCAGCAGCTCCGTCCGGGTCCAAGCCGCTGGTCCAGTCCACTCTTGTCATTTTTCATTCCGAATGAAATTAAGCTCCGGAGAGCAGAAAAGAACCCTTTTCTAAAAAGGAAATGCATCAGCGAATCCCTTAGGGGGAAAACGTTTTGACATGGAAGTTTTCCTGTACTTTATGCAGCCAACACAGCAAGGCTCCCTGTCTCAACACCGCCGCCCCCCCGGACCCCCTCTTCTCTCACGGCTGTGTTTTCAGTCAACCTTCCCTTTGATTTGTATTTGCAGGAAAGCCCCTCCCCCCCGACCTGACCTGTGGTGCCCCAGACCCCGTGCCTCTGTCTCCCCAGCCCTCTCCAGAACTGCCCAGGTCAGTCGTAAGCTGTCAGGCATTTGGTCAGCACTATCTCAAGAAGCAAATAAAACTGCAGCCCGACACAGCAGCCTCTGAATTAATGTCATTCTCCTGTCGTCGTCCCCCGCCCGCCGCCAGCGTTTGCTTTCCAGATACATGTGTCTCAGCAGCGTCCGTGGACCAGCTCCACAGCGATCGCATTAACGGGTTGTGTCTGTGCTGATGCGTCTGTTCTCAGCCTAATGGCTGCTTCTGTCCCTGACGGCCATGCCTCCGGTAGGGTCTGTGAGCGCCCGATGCCAGCACCAGGGTAGCGTGGCCAAGGGAAAGACGGTGCACATACTCACTTGAAGAAAAACAGTATCCCCAAGGCCGCTTAATGATTTTAGCACCTCTCGATGCGTTAAAAGCCCTCGAGGACAGCAGTTAAGTCCATGCACCATCGGGTGTGAACCCCAGCAAGATCCCCCAGCACGGTCACTGGGTAGGACACGCTGGCCGTGCAGGGTCCCGAATGCCATCACCGCACCTAAAGGGTGGTAGGGCCATCCCCAGGTGACTGCCCGCCAGCACCCAGCCCTTCCATGCCCAAGACATTGGGGGAACGCTCATCGCGCACCATGGCCCTCCCCGGCTCTGCGAGGCCCTTCTCATTTCACAGTGGGGGAAACCAGAGCTAGAAGATGATAGGCAGTTCCAGGGCCACATGGCTGGTCTGTGCCAGGGACTGGAAGCTCTTAGCTGCCAGCGGAGGGGGCAGCATGTGGTCAGCAGGTGACAGTGGGCATCTTTCTGGCAGCCCCTTCCCTCACTCACACGCTTGGTTCACTGCCTGTTCTCTTCCACTCCCGATTTATGGAAGGTTCTGCCTGGAATGTTCTAAGCAATGCACGATGGATGGCAGAGCGGGGCCCCACATGCCCACAGCTTCTCTGAAACGTGTGGGGATCCCATGCACAGCTGGCCTGCCCTGGCTTCGCGCTCTGTCCCCGGCCTCGGGAGGACATGTGAATGAGCATTCCTGGAGGGGTGCCAAGTAAACAAGACGTTCGCCGTGTTCTGCTCTGCTCCCACGCAAGGGCGTGCGTACAGCCTGGCATCTGATCCCGCCTTCCAGAGACCCCCTGGCCCGCGGTCCCTTCCCCCCGTTTACGCAGCTATGGCCTTACTTTCAACTCACTGCAGAACACATACACACCCAAATGACTGTGTTCCCCTGCAGGGGTGTCACCTGGAGGGCTAAGCGCATCCAGAGGCGCTCTCAGTTGCTCAGGACAGGTGTGAGGCTCCCCTGGGAAGGGCCTGCAGAGCTGGTGTGGAAGGTTCCAGAGGGAAGCACAGCAGGCCCGGTCCTCCCCGACTCTGCATGTGTGTGTGTGTGTGTGTGTGTGTGTGTGTGTGTACGTGCACGGGCGCCCCTGTCCTGTGCCCAGCTAGCCCTCGGGTTCCTGAGCACCTGCATCTCCGCTTCCCCAGGTTGGCGCCAGGCCCGTTTACACGCTGCACTCAACAGGACTTGTGTTTCCTTTTTGATGCACTGGTGGTTTTCTTACAGAATCGTGTGTGCACACGTACACGTGTGTGTGAGCATGCAGCTTCCACCCCACCTGCAGCTGGGCCTGGGGTCTTCCTGTATGAGCACGTGCACACACACACACACACACACACACACACACACACACACGTGCGCGGCTGCTTTAACGCCCAAGACATCGCCGTGAGCTCCGAGGGAGCTGGGGGCAGGGAGAGGAGCACAGGGCCCGTTCGTTCGCCCACCCGGCTTCGTGGCAGAGGCACGTCCCACAGCGGCCAGCTGCTTGTGCACCAGCCCTGGGCGTCCCGGGCAGCCGGCGCCCCCACTCACGGTCAGACCTTTGAGTGTCAGGTCTAGGACCTGCAGCGTCATAACACAGGCCAAGCACGGTTCTCACAATTGGACAACGAGACCGTTTGCTCTACTTTTGGCTGCATTTGTAAGTGGAAGCATCCGTGTTGCCAGCAACCCCGTGTGCCAAGCCCCACCCTCCCGTCCCGGGGTGCTGCCTCTGGATCTCCCCGCTGGGGCTGCCCCCACATAGCCACGCAGCCCGGGCCTGGAACGGCGGACCTTCCCCCTCGGCTTGGCGGCAGGACGCCCAGGATGGAGGCTCTGGCAGGGTTGATTTCTGGCGAGGCCTCTCTTCCTGACTTGCAGACGGCTGCCTCCTTGCTGTGTCCTCTCCTCCCTGTGTACTTGGGGACAGGGAGAGGGGTCTTCTGTGTCTCTTCCTCTTCTTACAGGGACTCTGATCTTCAGACCAGGGCCTCACTCTGCCTGAATCACCTCCCTAAAGGCCCCATTTCCAAACACGGTCACCTTGACGGTTCGGGCTTCAACATCTGAATTCGGGGGACACAGTTCAGTCCCCAACAGCCCCTTTTCCGAATCACTCCACTACCACCATCCTCTCCTCTTCCCACCACTGCCCGCCCCCAAACCAGGCTGTCCTGGACGGGTGTCTCCTCTCCTGAACTGGGGCTGCTGAGGCTTCTGGTCACTCGTCCCCAGACAACGCTGGACGCATGTAGCTTGTGTCCCTCTCCTGCAGGGGTGGGCAGGCAGAGCCCAGAGCTTCCTCCTGGTGGGTTGATACCCCGCAGCAGACTGGCCTGGCTGGTTGTGGCGATGGCTTTGTGTTCCCTGAGCAAGTATCAGCTGGACAGGAAAGGGTGGTGGGACACGGCCTCCCAGAAGCCATGCTCCTGAGTCCTTTGGAATGTGTGGTGTGGGGCCTGCCGCACGCCCAGCTCCGTGCCCCCACTGCGGGGGGGGACCCTCGCTCTCCGCACCAGAGCTGTAGTGTAATTGGAGGTCCCAGAGCACAGACTTAGAGGAGGGTCCTCAGCAGCGTCGGACAGGACACAGACTGAGTGCCGTTCAGCTGCGCCTGTGAACACGGAGCACCTACTATGGGCCAGGTCTCACATCCCCACAGTGCCCAGCCTGGGGAAGTAGAGACATGACGTCCTGCCAGTCTGAGCCCAGGAGTCGGGGACATCAGTTCCCAAGCCCGCATCACCCCACCACCAGCCCCTCGCTGCCCTCCCTCTGTTCCCTGTCCTGATCACAGGCAGGACCACGTCACGCAGACTGGGATTTCGTCCCCGTTCCACTGCTTGATGACTGGTGGCTAAAGCCCTCCAAGTGCAAGTTCCCTCGCCGTTGGAGGGGCACATGCGGCACGCACCGCCGGCAGGGGTGAGGGGCGCGGGCTCCCTCGCCGTTGGAGGGGCACAGGCGGCACGCACCGCCGGCAGGGGTGAGGGGCGCGGGCTCCCTCGCCGTTGGAGGGGCACAGGCGGCACGCACCGCCGGCAGGGGTGAGGGGCGCGGGCTCCCTCGCCGTTGGAGGGGCACAGGCGGCACGCACCGCCGGCAGGGGTGAGGGGCGCGGGCTCCCTCGCCGTTGGAGGGGCACAGGCGGCACGCACCGCCGGCAGGGGTGAGGGGCGCGGGCTCCCTCGCCGTTGGAGGGGCACAGGCGGCACGCACCGCCGGCAGGGGTGAGGGGCGCGGGCTCCCTCGCCGTTGGAGGGGCACAGGCGGCACGCACCGCCGGCAGGGGTGAGGGGCGCGGGCTCCCTCGCCGTTGGAGGGGCACAGGCGGCACGCACCGCCGGCAGGGGTGAGGGGCGCGGGCTCCTCGCCGTTGGAGGGGCACAGGCGGCACGCACCGCCGGCAGGGGTGAGGGGCGCGGGCTCCCTCGCCGTTGGAGGGGCACAGGCGGCACGCACCGCCGGCAGGGGTGAGGGAGTGCATGAGGACGTAGAAGAGAGGGTGTACAAAGACGGCTGGTGCTGGATTACAATCTGTTGCTGGTGTTGCTTCCTCTGGAGGTGACCGTGTCCGCAGTACGGTGGCCCTGTCCTCTGTCCTTCCATGTCCTCTCCGCTCACTGGAGGGGCAGGCTGGGTGACTGCTATGTGTCTTCCCTGCGTCGTGCCCCCTGGTACTTCCGCCAGGCCGACCCAGCTCACTTGCCCCAGGGGTGTGGCCACAGCCCTCATCCAGAGCAGGGACCGGAGGGTTAATTCGGCAGTGCCTTCGGTGGGAGGGCTGTGGCTGCCGGCCAGGCCAGTGCAGGGGTGAGTGCCGACAGCACACAGGCCCGAGGGCCCAGCTCACTCCCTGGTTCCCATCCCACAGGGTAGGCAGCTTCCTGGTGGGATTCTGCCGGGCAGGGGTTCCTGCCAGCCTGAAGCAGCCACGAGGTGGGGTCAGGAAGGGCTTGATTTCAGATCCCACTTCCTGGGAACAGGGGTTCTGTGACGGGCACCGGAGCCACCCCCTAGACCGTGGGGATGCCGGCAGCAAGCACGGGAAGCCTTGCCCCTCTACCTGGGTACCAGGAGCTGGGCCCTCAGCTCTTTCCTCAGAAGCTGTTTCTGCAGGCAGCCTGGCGCTGTGGGACCAGGGACAGCTGTCAGGGCTTGTGGGCGGGGCATGGAGGCCCACCTCCCAGCCCTGGAAAGGGAAGCCTGAGGATCAGCAGAGGGGATGAAGCCCCCTGGCCTGCAGCCAGCCCCCATCCTAGGTTGTCTTGGACAATCCCAGTCTCAGGTGTAGCCACATCTTCATAAGGCCGCACACACCTGCAGTCTGGGGATTTTGTGTCTATTTGCAGCCTAAGCTATCCTGGGGTTTAGACACCTGCTCCCCTTCCTAGAATGGCCAAGAGCCACCCAGGAAGGGGTGGCTCTTGGGGTTCGGCTTGAGCTGAAACCCTGGAGCCCTCATGGGCTGTCGTACCCAGAGCCCCACGGAGACAACCGCTCCCCTCCTGGAGCGTCGGGCACAGGGCGAGCAGGGTCTGTGAGCTGCCAAGCAGACGGTGCCAAGGTGTTGACTCGCCCACGGCCTCCCCTGAGCCCACGGCTTTTCCAACAGGCCTGCCCGCCCTCCTCTGCTTTCCTTTGCAAGCAGGCCCACGCCAGTGGCCACCAACCCCCACCCCCGCCGGCCCCCTCCCGAGATGCCACCCTCAACAGCTGGCTCTGGCCCTTGACCAGTGGGGTTTCTGCGTTCCCACGCTGAGCAGCCCGCCAGTTCCCTGCCAACCAGGCAGTGAGCTTGGGCAGCATGGACAGAGGCCCGCAGCAGCACGTCCTCTCGTTGGCACACCCTGTTGGTTCCGACTGCAGCGGTGGGCCGCGGGCTAATTTATGGTGTTTCAGGGAGCTGAATATGGGAATGTCTTCTGGTCTTTAAATTAGTCATGAGGTCGGATCCCGCCAGCACAATTAGAACCCTCTGCTAATGATTATTTATGGAGTTTGGAATGTGTATTAACCTGATTGTATTAAATATTAAACTAAATTGTAATACTTATATCTGTATTTACAGTACAAGGTACAGGGCGAGCTGCAGGCCCCCGCCCCCACCGTGGAGTCCTTGGCAGCTCAGAGTATTGGAGGGATTCCAGCAGAGCTGGGCCGTGCAGTGGGGTGGCAGGGGGGTGCCCAGTCCTGAGCCCGAGGGCCTTCGAGCAGGAGAGCAGCCCAGGGAGCACGGTGGGCCGCACCTAGAACCGTAAAGCTGCCTGACCCCGCACTCTGGGCCCCACGTGGTCCCTGATGGAATGCGAGGCTCGGGCTGCCCAGTGCCAGCCCACCACCCACGCCGTCCTGCAGACAAGACTTGCCCTGGCATCGCGGTCCACTTTCAGCCCCACGCAATGGACAGTTCCAGAGCACAGAGCTGCATCCCGGACTCGCCAGTGCTGGCGCCCGATGTGGGGGAGGGGGAGGGCTGCGGGTGCTAGAGCTTGCACAGACCTGTGTGGGAATCCTGCACCTGTCCTCGCTGCCCTCCCCCCAACAGCGGGCCGTGGCCTGTAGGGGGAGCCTGTGCACGCAGATGCTATGGACAAGCCTGGCGGCTCAGTCAACAAACCCTCCTTTTTTTCCCCAGTAATAGCTTTTTTGGAGATGCAGTTCACACCCCGTGCAATCCACCCACTTCAGGTGCACAGCACAAGGGTTTTCAGTGTGGGCACAGAGTTGGACAACCATCACCACCCTCAATGTAGAGGAGACCCTAGGCCCATCAGCAGTCACCCCCGTTTCCCCGCACCCGCCAGCCTCA
Organism: Ursus americanus; assembly: GCF_024610735.1. Classification (NCBI taxonomy): domain Eukaryota; kingdom Metazoa; phylum Chordata; class Mammalia; order Carnivora; family Ursidae; genus Ursus; species Ursus americanus. The sequence goes on from NC_142149.1 coordinate 3,060,639, forward strand.
GGCAACTGCTAACCTTCCAGTCTCTGGGATTTGCCCGTTCCAGACATTTCACGTCCATGGACTTCTATGCTATGTGGTCTTCTGTGTCTGCCTCTTGTGCGTAGGACAGGGACCCAAGGTCCACTGGTGATGCAACAGGTGTCAGAAGCGCGTTCCTTCCGTGGCTGAGTAGCCAGCCTTCCACTGCGTGGATGGGCCACGTTTTGTCCGTTCCCCAGTTGATCACATCAGGTTGCTTCCACTGTTTGGCTACCATGAATAGCACTGCTGTGAACACGCGTGTGCTTGTTTGAACGTGGTTTTCTTTTCTCTTGGGTCACATGGTAACTGTGTGTTTAAAGGAAACGTCAGCTCTCCTTGTTCTAGGGCCAAGAGAACCAAGGGCCACCCCTTTCCTGGCCACCCCTCGTGTCCATCTTGGGGTTTTCTGAATGCACTTTTCACCTCTCACCCAAACTCACGATGTGGCCTTGGTTACGTGGGATTAATAAGTGTGCGGGGTGGGGTCATAGCCTCCTGCCAGGAGCAGAAGCCGTTCAGTGATGGCTGATGGGCACCTACTCGTCCTGCCCACTGAGACGACCGGCCCCGTGGAGAGAGCCTGCCCGCCACCCATCGGTCCATCCCTGCCCCCAGTTCGGTGAGCACGTGCTCTGCAGGCAGCACTGTGCAGGGGCGGGGAGGCCGCAGTGTGATGGGGAGACAGACAGGGTTCCCGAGCTCATGGAGCAAATAGTCTGAGGGGGTGCAGTGAGTCCACAAGTGAACGAACCAGCCGGGACACCTGGCTGAGCTCCACAGCTGTGGAAGGCCTGGGCCTCACTTCGGGTCTGGTGGGCGGGGACCTCTCTGAGACCTAGCTACCCGGTGAAGTCAGGGGACAGAGCGTGCTGGGGACAGGGCAGGTGGCATGAGGGCCGAGGGGAGGAAGGAGCTGGGCAAGGTAGGCAGGAGCTCTGGGAGAACACTGTAGAGATGGGGAGAGGGCATGAGACCAAGTGAGGAGTGAGACAGAGAAAGACAGAGACAGAGGCAGAGACAGAGAGATGCAGGGACGGAGGAAGTGTAAGGCAGGGGTGTAGGATGGGGTGTGGGGCAGTGGGTAAGGCAGAGCACTTGGCCCTCAGCCTCAGGCTGGCGGATCAAGGAGCGCGGTGAGCCCAGGGGAGAGATGACGCGAGACACGCGGTGGCCTGGATGCAGAGAGCAGGGGGATTGGACCATGTGTTGGGGGAAGCCCTGAGACTTGCCTGTGGGGGTTGGGGGGCTGGGGGGGAGGGGACACAGAGGAGAATCAGGAGTGGCTCCTGGGCTCTGAGCTGAGCAACAGGGTGGATGGCAGAGCCATTTGTCAGGGTGGGGACAAGTGGGGGACAAGCAGACTGGGGCACGGGACCAGCCTGGGTGAGAGTGGAGAGACTCCAAAGCCACGCTGATGCCGTGGGCGCTTTCCAGGCGTCACCGGGCGCTTGCTGAGCCCCATGGTGGGCAGGGGTGGGCCGTCAGAAGGAGAGAGGCCAGCCCTGCCCCCGCAGGCACAGGAGCCTAATCCCCCCGAGTCTGAGCCGGACTCCATCCCTCAAGGTGAGAGAAGCACGGAGTGCTGACTGCACGCCAGGCCTGTGCTGCGTGCACTCGCTTCACCCCCCTGGGCAGCCCGGGAGCTGCGCCGTTTGCCCGGTCTACAGACGAGGAACCAGAGGCCCAGATGCTCGTGGTTTCCAGTGCCTCCAGCCCAAAGGCAGGGGAGTGTCATGAGAAGGCTTGTGGGTGGGTAACCATGCAGACAGATGGACACTGATGACAGGGATGGCCAGCAGAGCACCTCGGCTCAGCGAACTGTGTGTGCGGGGTCAGTGCCCGCCCCTGTGCCAGCCCAGCAGTCCTGCTGACACTTGACCATCTCCTCGTGTGGCCAGGAAGGCACGGGATGCTAATCTGGGGCACACCTGTGCTAAGTCACCAGCTGGAAGGGGCGTGCCCACAGGAAGGTGGTGTGGCCAATGGGGAGGGCACAGTGTGGTGCCCTCAGCCCCTGCTCCAGGAGGGGGGGTGCTTTCCAAGCTGGCTGTAGGAGGGTCAACCCAAACCACAAAACGGAAGGCTCAGAGAACATTCTAGACTCTAGGTAGCCAGGGAGCCCACGTCCCCCAGCCAGTGGGTGGCCAGCCTCCAGCCTCAGTGAGTCAGGGGGCCTTGGTGCAGGCAGGGCCCATCGGTTACCAACATGTTCTTCAGCCCCAACCCTCCCAGAGATGGGGGGGCATCAGTTCTGTCCCCTTCCTGCTTCCTGGAAGCAGGGCCCCTCAGAACGTGGGAGCACTGCCCATTTCCAGCTGGGTTAGGACTTCCTTCCGCTGTCCCTACTCTCAGGGCCCCTGGTTCAGGGGTGGGTCTGGAGAAGGGGGACACAGGGGCAGGCAGAAGAAGGGAATCCAGCTCATTGGAATGACAGAGGGAAAGGCAGAGCTGGGGAGGGGGTGTGAACCCTGATTTCCTGCAGCCGGGCCTCCCCCTTGGCCCAGGGAGAGACTCCCCACAGAAGCAAGTCAGGTGACAAAACCAGCTGCCGGAGCCCCAGCTGAGCAAAGCACCCAATTAAATGCATTCCCCCACATAGGAAAGGCCATGGGTGAGGCCCTTGGCTCCTGCTCAGGAGAGGGCCCCTGGGGGGGGGGGCCGGGGAGAGCCCAGTCCTGCGGGTGCAGCTCCCACGGAGGACTCGGCACAGGACTGCCTGTCTGGGAGAAGATGGCAGTGGCTGTCCCCGAAGGCATGCTGTCCAGTAAGGGAGGACATGCAGGGCTCAGCTCAGCTCTGGGGTGTGTCCAGGGACAGGACAACGAGGCCCAGGTAAGCCTTCCTGCAGATGTGACCCGAGGGCCCCACCAGAGGCCACCCAGAGGCCAGCATGCCGGCCGGGCTCCCTTTCCGAGTGGATGCTGATGGGGGGCTGTTTCTCTTCTCGGGAGCTCTGCTCACACGCCCCACCAGCTGGGGGACTTCCTTGGGGTCCTTCTCTGGCCTCAGTGCCCTGACCTGACCTCTGGAGGCTGGTAGGACAGAAGGAGCCACTTGTGAGAAGCAGACCTGCCTTGTTGGTGGCTGGGGTGGGGCTGCGTGCCGGGAGCTCCTGAGCCTCCAGGCCCCGGGGGTCCCATGGGGTCATGATGGGATCGGCCCCTTCTCATTGATCTGACAGCTACACTTCCTAGGGGGCCCTGCACCCTTTTGTGACCTTGTCCTTACTGTTTTTAACGAGGAAACAGGAGTCCAGAGAGGTTTGGTGATTTGCCCCAGGGCCCAGCAAAGCAGCCTCAGGGTCGGAGCTCTGGGGAGGCATGGTGTTGGGGGATGGAATTAGGAGAAGCCCTTGGTTGGGGAAGACATGGCCCAGGCGCCCCGGGGTCTGATGGCAGGAGAGGGATGGGGGAGAGGGATATGGGGCAGGGGTTCTGACAGAGCAGCCTCAGGGCCCCAAACCTGGCTTAAAGCTCTTCTGTCACCGTCTTGAAAGTCACAGGGATCTTCGCACCGGGGCCACTTTGTCATTCTGCACTGGGCCCTGCAAATTAAGTCAGTGCTGTGTTTTGGTGTCCAGAAAAAAATGAGTCCAAATTCCAACCCCAATATTTTGTTCCATGACCTTGACAAATTACTTAACCTTCGTGCCGCGTTTCCTCTCTTGTAAAGTAGGATAAAGGTGGCTCACAGCGACACTCGGCAAAGGAGCTCTCGCAGTCTTTGGGTGGGTGGGTGCCGTTGTCTCCGCACCTCTGGCCTGGGGGTTTGTCTCACATGGTAGGGGTCCCACCACCGTCCTGGGGCCCCTAACCACAGTGCTCTCCAGCCCCCGCATCTCCGGGTGCCCAGAGGGGTTGGGTGCAGTGTCCTGGCACGGAGCGCCTTGCCGAGACTCGGTGGGAAATAGCAACCCTCATCGCAGCCCTGGAACAAAGGGGACGAGGGGCAGGGGGCACATCAGCCCTTGAGGAGGTGAAGCAGGGACTGGGCGTGGAGGAGGGAGCCTGGTGTTTGCCGGGGTGACAGTGGCAGGTGGTGTAGGCTCCAGGGAAGGGACACGGGAGAAGCGGGGAGACTGCGGTTGGGGGCAAGGCAGTGAGATCAGCGCTGGTGTTTGGGGGTATGTGCGGGACCCCAAGTGGACAGGTCCGACACACGCGGCTGTGGCTCTGAGCCCGGGGAGGGGGAGGTCTGCAGACTTCCATGCAGAGGTGCTCAGCCTACCACTGGCCCTCCAAGGTGTGATGGGGTGGCCCTGTGAAGGACGTGGGAAAGTGGAGGGCCTCCAGGGCTCCCCCAAGGACCTCCTGTGACGCTTTGTGGTTTTATTTTTTTTTATTTATTTTATTTATTTATTTATTTATTTATTTATTTATTTATTTATTTATTTTAAAGATTTTATTTATTTATTTGACAGGGAGAGAGACAGCCAGCAAGAGAGGGAACACAGGCAGGGGGAGTGGGAGAGGAAGAAGCAGGCTCCCAGTGGGAAAGCCCGATGTGGGGCTCGATCCCAGAACTCTGGGATCACGCCCTGAGACAAAGGCAGACGCTTAATGACTGAGTCACCCAGGCGCCCCTGTGGTTTTATTTTTAAATAAATGCCAATGACAAGGAAAGTATGTGACCGACCAGGAAGAAGGACCCTGAGCGCCCCTAGAAGGAGGGTGGAGAGGCAGGGAGTGGACGGCTCCCGATTTCTCCGCGGAGTGGGAGGTGAGGGCACCCGGAAGTCAGGTGTCAGAGGTTGAGGCAGAGCAGAGACACTGTCACACGGTCCCCGTGGAGACTGGGAAGAGGAGCCCAGCTGGACAGTGGACAGTTGTGCAGGCGGGTGTAGGGCCTCCGTCCTGGGGTGTGGGGGGCCGGGGAGTCTCGGCCCCGGCCCCAGCAGGCTGGAGGCAGGTGGGGGGCAAGCACTTAGGAAGCGCCTACCGCATACCGGGGGTCAAGGACAGCGTGTTTGTTTAAAGGGCTGAATCAGACATCAGGGTGAGCATCCTGGGGCTCTTGTAACAAATTACTACAAAATGGGGGTTTAAAACAACAGAAATTTATCCTCTTGCGGTTCCAGAGGCCAGAGATCTGAAATCAGGGTGTCAGCAGGGCTGCGCTTTCTCCAAAGGTCAGGGAAGAATTGTCCTGGCCTCTTGCAGCCTCGGGCTTCTGGAATCGTAGCTGCAAACGTCTGGTCTCCGCCTCTGTCTTCGCACAGCTGCCTCCCCCAGGAGAGCCCGTGTGCCTGCATGTCTGTGCGAGTCTGCCCTTACAGGGACCCGAGGCATTGGATTTAGGGCCACCCTCATCCACTAGGACCTCATCTTAACCCAACCAGGCACAACTGCGAAGACCCCCAGTTCCAACTAAGGTCTGACGTTCCAGGCGGGCATGAATTTTGGGTGGACACTGTTCACCCCAGAACAGCATCTAGGCTGGACGAGGAAGGATGTGAAGATAGGCAGAGAGAAGGGGACACTCGGGGGACGAGGAGCAAGCTGAACTCATGAGGTTGGAGGTCGGCATCCTCCATGAGAGGAACAAGTGGGGACAGGGCTCACAGGCCACCAGGGGAGGAGGCAAAGGGGCAAGGAGGGGAGAGCTGGGACGGCAAGGCCATCAGATAGGTCATTACCTGGAGTTGGCCAGGCCATGCATGTGGCCCAGTGCCCAGGAGGGGAGCAGACCCAGGAGGAGGAGATGTGGAACGGGGTGCAGTCAGGTAGTTGGGTCACAAAGGAGCAGTTGGCTTCATTTTCCCATGAGGTTGGAGGAGGCTGGGTCCGGGAGCTGTGGTGCAGAGCTCGGGGGACAGCCCAGACACACTTGCTGACCCCGCAGGCTGGGACGTGGGATGTGAACAACCAGATCCAAGCAGGGCAAAAGACCAGAGGTCTGTCTTGGAGGAAGGGGTTGAACTTGACCTCTGTGGTCTAGAGGGCAGCGCTTGGACCATGGGGAAATCACTGGGGGCAAACCTCAGTCTTTTCCAGGGAAGAACTTTGTAACAAGGGGAGTCTCTGGGACTGGGTTGGGAGGAGAGGCCCACTGGGCTGGGAAGCACTGGGGTCAGCGCCAAGGCAACGTGGGGTCGGCCAGGGCTGGGCTGGAGGACCCGTAACACCCTGCTGACCCTGTGCGTCCACACGCCAGCCTGGATGCTGGTGTGATGATCTGGGCCCTTCAGGAGTAGAGCGAGAGGATGGATGTGAGGCGAGAAGAGAGAAGAGGAACATGGGTGAGACGGAGGGCCCGGTGACGTGTGCAGGTGAAGCCTGTGGCTGGGGGGTGACCACAGATGGGACGCTGGGAAGCCCACCAGACACTGAAGCTGGAGCCACTCGCTCCCTCCTGCACTGGGCGTTTCGGCTTCAACTCCTGGCTGCACCCGGTACGCCCGGGTCTCCATACTGGCCCTTCCCGGGCTTCCCCGTGGCTCAGCCGTCGCTCTCCCTGAGGAATGGTGGCAGCCAGGTTCTGCACGGCCAGGCGGGGGGCCCCTGGCGGCTTCCTGCAAGAGTGACGGAATAGACGGTCACAGTGTTTCAGGACCAGACACACCTTGGGGGCCTTGGGTCCCAACCCATCAGCTTGAAGATGAGACAGGAAGGCCCCGGGGTGAAGCGACTTGCCCAGGACTATGCCACACTGGACTCAGAGCTGGGACCAGGGCCCAGACCCAGGGAGACACGGCTCAGATGTGGTGCCCGTGTCCACCCAGCAGGCGGGCTCCAGCTCCAGCACCAATCACCGGCGTTAGCAACAGACCCCACAGGCCGGGGCCCGTCCCCCACAGACGCCAGCCAGAAGTCTCAGAGACCACTGGTACTTCTGACCGACCAGCTATAAATTCAGGGGTTCCCATGACCCCTCAGTTCCATAATTCACTAGAATTCGCTAGAACCCCTCAGTGCTCTAATTCTGTGATGTCTCATAGACTCGAGAGAGCCCTGTACTTCCGATTAGTTTTATTGTAAAGAATGTACACAGGACGAGACCCCGGAGGGAGCTGGGAGTTCCATGCCCACCCCCCTGGAATCAGGCATGTTCCTGTCCTGGCACATCCCTGGGCTCACCAACCAGGATGCTGCCCCGGCCTCGGGGCCCAGAGTCTGTATGAGGGTTTCATTACGTAGGCATGATTGATGAAATCATTGGCCACTTGATTGAACTCAATCTCCAGCCCCATCCAGGAGCCCAGGCTGGTCCAGACTTCCACCCATCCAATCATGAGGTCGGTGACCTGCCCCCAACCTGAAGCTACCTGAGGACCACCCTTCGCATCGCAGAGACCCTCCTGTCGCTCAGGAAATCCCAGGCTTGTGAGGCTCTTCGCCAGAACCGCAGCCCAGCAGCACCCCCTTCGGGTCAGGCTGGCAGTTCCAGTTACATGAACGTAGCTGAACAGTCCCACTCCTAATGATGGCAAAGAATCCCCTCGAGAAAAGTACCTGGAAGTTTCCACTCCCAGAACCATCCCGCCAACACACATGTCACCTGGGTGAGACCACCCAGCAGGCCGATAGGAACCAAGGACAATAGGACAAGGTCCAGGCCAAGACAGTGAGGAAGAGGGGCAGCCAGCTGTCCAGGCCCCTGCAGCAGCGGGGGGACAGGGGCCGGGACGGCAGTGCCCAGGGACCTCCTCAGCTGACCTCGGACTTGCTCTGCTGCCGGACGATGGGCCACTCTGCACATGGAGATGAGAAGCATCGCTTGCAGGAGGGAGGGCAGGACATCCCAACAGAAGCTTGTGTAGACAGTGTCGCCTCTCTGGCCCCGGGGAAGCAGCCCTGTCAGAAAAGCCTCTCAGTGTGAGTCTGTTACTGCCCGAGATTTGGGTAGTATTTGCCCGACAGCGAATCTCAGTTCCTGCTGTCTGAGCGAGCTGGACGCAGAGCCGTGGGCCTTGTGGACTTGAACGGTGTGGGGCCCCACCCCCAGCCAGTTCCGGGCCGCCTGTCCAGTCACCTGCAGCCTGCACTGCACACGCCTGCCCAGGGTTGGCGGGCTTTCCCGGCCTGGGGCTCTCGGGAAGCAGTTTATAAGCTTACCTGCGAAATCCCAGCCCCGTAAATCTCCGGAATGGGAGCGGATTCACCTAATGGAATTAAAAAGTATAAAATGGTGGCGATCTTGAAAGGGATTCGGAAACTAAGCCCCTTCTGGAAATTGGAAAGTCACTCACATCAGCCGGGGAGACCCTGAAACTACAACCTGTGTGCCTGGAGGTAACGAGGTCAAACCGCTCCACGTATCTGAGGGGAAATCGGGCTCTCCAGCGCACCAGAGCCCTCTAAGAAGTGAATCAAGTGGCAGGCATCCCGGCAATCCAGTGGCCACAATTTACCTGGGTTTGCAAAGCTTTGATGAGTCCTGCCTGAGAGCCCATCAGGCCAGGGGAACAGGGAGAGGACGGTCCACTGCACATGAGCCCCTCGTGAGTGAGAGGGGTCCTGGGGCCAGCTGCTCCCAGACTGCCTGAGGACAGTTCATCGTGGACCCCCGGGGCTGGCTTTGGGGAGGAAGCTGCCATTAAATTTAAAAACTTCAGGGCGACTCATGAAGTCTAGTTTCCTTGGGAACATTTCCACAGGCCCAGAGGCAATGAGGTCTGTTCTTCAGAACTGTTTGCCTTCTGCCTTTGAGCCTTTGAAATGCCGGTCGGGATGGTGTCCGCCCCCGCTCTCCCCTGAACTTCCCCAGCACTGGTCCAGCATCAGCTCTGGACAGATGCAGCTTGGGCTGCTTTCTGGGCAGGTTTGGTGCTGTTTTTGTGCACTGCCACAAATCTGCCTTCTTCTGGGCTGACGGTCCCCCAGGGCAGCAGGGACGACCCGATGGCTAATGCTCTGTCCTTCCCCAGACCTCCTTCTGGGCCGGGTCCACCAAAGCGGCCACAGCCAGGAAGAAACCACAAGGAGGTAGTGGCTCCCACCTGTCCTCTGAGATGCCCATCACCCGTGCCCATATTTACTGAGGGCCCAGGAGTAAGACAGAAAGATCCAGGTAGGATGACCTCGGCAAGGTGCACGGGAAAGATGCCCTGCCAGGCTTAAGCTGCCGACCAGAGCGTGTGTGCAAGGGTCCTGTGGCTGCGGTAATAAATGACCACACACGGAGGGGGGGCGCTAAAACAACAGAAATTCATTCTCTCACCGTCTGGAGGCCCGGAGGCTGAAATTACAGTGCTAGCAGGGCTGCGGTGCCTCCAAGGACTACACGGGAGCGTCCTTCCTGCTGTCCCAGCTGCTGCTGCTGGCTCGAGGTGTCAGTGTCCAAATCTCCCTCCCTTATAAGGACACCGGTCATTGGGTTTCAGGCCCACCCTCAATTCAGGATGATCTCATCTCCGGATGGGTAACTTAATCCATCTGCAAAGACACTTTCTCCAAATACAGGTTCTGGGGGTTAGGACTTGGACATACCTTTGTGGGGGACACAATTCACTGCTCTACAGGGCGCGAGCATGTGTTCATCCAACAGATACTTACTAGGCTCTGCTGTGTGCCAGGCACTGTTCTAGGCACTGGGGATCTGGGCAGCAGTCGGCAGTGTCCTAGATCTCATGCAGCTGTGGTTCCAGGCAGGGGGCCGTGGGGCGTTCAGCATCCTGCATCTGTCACCCCGCTGACTCTTACCTGCCGGCCTAGAAAGAAGGGAATGGGAGCTCACGTAGAGTCAGAGAAGCCTTCTGCCTCCAGCCTCTTCTCCCGGCAGCCACTCGCCGAGCTGCCACAGAGCAGGGCAGGGGTCTGCAGCCAGGCCTCCGTGACAGGGGAGCACCTGACTGGGGAAAAGAAGGCGCCCTGTCAGCAGAAACTCTGTGTGCCTTTCCAGGGTGCCAAACAGATAACATAAATCCAAAGTGCTGCAGAATTTACAAAGCACCTGTAAAGTACCAGCCTTCGCTTGGCTTGCTCCTTAAAAGTACTGGCCCTCTTCCAAGATGCTGGGCCGGGGAAAGGAATGGGGAAGAAATCATGAGAACGTTCGCCTGCTGCAGTTCTCAGTCCCGGCTGAACGTGTCCAGAACCGTAAGCCTCCCACAGCCCGGGGACAGGCCCAGCGTCCATTTGGGTCTGAGAAGGGGGGACCTCACTGAGCATCTCAGAGCCGTGGGGATTCTGGAATGCCTCGTTGGCCCTGGAGGTGTTACCCTACCTGAGCTGAAGGCCCCAAGCCCGCTCAGCCAAGTGGCCACCAAGGGCAAGTTCTTGGGGGTGGTGGCCGATGCCTACGGGTACAGCCTTACCTGCCGAACTCATCCGCCCAGCTGTGTGCTCCTTAAGCAGCGAGAGCGGGTGCTCTGTGGCCAAGGGTCTAGAAGGCACATCTCCCTGTCTGGGCTACCCCCACGCTCATGGCCGAAGGCAGATGGATTGGTTTCCATCCAGTGGGAAGGAGAAGGGTGATTCTATTAAAGCAGTCACGGCCTGGCCTCCTTCGTGCCCCAGGCAGGGATTCGTTCCTGTGCTGTGCAGTGAGAATGGGCCTGGATAAACACCCGAGCTCTGAGGCCGCCCTGGGGGGCTGCTGTCTGTAGCCTTCCTGATAAGCCCACAGAGACTGCCCACAGCTCTTTCCGCTCCGCCTGCGGTCCACCTCTCAAGAATGAAGCCATGATTAAGGGGTCCTACCCTCGGAGCAGACAGCGGCACTGACCTAATTTAGGACCCTAATCAATTTACCCCCATGTGATTAATTGAGATCTTCCCATTGATTTTCCTTCAGAGAACAGCCAAGGTAGAATTCAAAGAGAAAGGGACAAGGGCTCACCTGCCCCTGCGGCAGGGAACCGAGAGCAGGGGCTGTGTCCCCCCTCGTCTGCCTGTGGGACCAGCCTCAGGTGCCCTTCCTCCCCAGGGTCCCACACGCAGCTACCATGGACGCTGGGGAGACTCAGATCATGGGGAGCCTCCAGGGCGGGACTGAGGCTCAGAGTCACTGCAGCCCAGGCCTGGCCTGGCCGTGGCTTCACCGTGTAATTTGTAATTCTTACAAAGCCATGACCCAGGAGGAGCCCTTCCAAAGTGGTTATTTTGGTTAAGAATGCAGCCCAGACAGACAAAAGAATTTCAGAGTCACTCAAAGTTTGAGTCCCATGAATGGCCCGGAATCCCCAGTGATGCTGTGTAAACACGGCAGGTGTTCTCATGCCTTCTTCCCCGCCCCCTCCACACTCCATCCGAAACCAAGACCCTGCTCAGGGAGGAGGACTGCCTCGGGGGGAAACCGGGAGAGGAAGCCACTCTGGGGACCTCTGCTGAGCGAGGAAGCCTGGGGGGCTTCGCGCTTTGAGCCCAGCTTGATCCCGCCACCGAGGTTGCTGTGGAGAGCAGATAAAATAGAAGAGTTTAGAACAGAACAGAATTCTGCTCTCTGCCTGCGTGGTGTCTGAGCCGGACTCAAAGTGTGGCCCCGTCTCCAGCCGCGTCTGCATCACCTGGGGCCGTGGACCTCACTTGGGACCTTGTGAGAAATGCAGCCGCTCGCTCGGTGCCCCTGCCCCCACCCCAGACCTGCTGAGTCGATTCTCTGTTTTAGGAAATTCCTGGGAGACTCGAGTGCACAGAGCAGCTTGGCAAGCACGGTCCTGGAGGACTCCGTGGAAGCTGGTAGGCATCGCTCCACCGGCAACTTCTGGCTTCCAGGCCCCCCTCACTTTGCTCTCTGCTCTTTCTGACGCCACTGCTGTGGGGTGGGGGCTTGCAAGAGGGGGGAGGGGAGAATTCTGTGCGTATTAGTTCATGGGTGCTCATACTTCCTCCTTAGTTTGCTCAAATGTATTTATGGTGTGTCGGTTTTGACCCAGGCCCTGTCTCGGACTCTAGAGCCACCTAAGTGTCCACATCTGTACAAAACAGATAAAAGTCTCTCATGGAGCTTACCTTGTGCTCGGGTGGGGGGATGGACAATCAACAGAATATACAAATAAGCTGCATTGTGGTGCGGGGGCTCAGAGCCACGGAGTGGGGGTGGGAGGTGTGTGTGTGTGTGTGTATGGGGGGTGAACTGTGATTTTAATCTAGGTGAGAAATTGTATTGCAAAGACCTTGGGGAAGTGGGGTTTGGCTGGGGCAGGGGCAAAGCTGGAGTAGGTGCAAAGGCCCTGGGGTAGAGTGTGCCTGGAGGGCTTCACAGCCAGCAAGAAGGCCAGTGGTACCTATGGAAAGAGCAGGAGGGTGGTGAGGTCTGTGGGTGAATGGACCAGAGCAGGTGGGGCTTCAGAGCTGGGGATAGACTTTGAGGTTTATTCTGAGCATGAATCTATGATGCGAACTGAAAATCTCTCTCACATCCTGGTTTTCTCTACTCGGTGGCCTCCTCGTGAGCCGTTTCTCCTCTTCCCAGTGGTCAGGGCATTGGACACCCCTCGGGCCCAGATAATAGCAAGCTGGCTGCAGCCTGGCTGCATCCTCCCCCCAGGCCCGTGACCAAGCCTCTCTGTGCAGAGGCCTGGCCCTTGGGGTGCTAGCTTTGGCCTTGGAGGGCAGTGGTCCCTTTGGAGTCAGGGTCTCAGGCCTGGCCACCAGCTGACCTCTTGCTCTTAGAAGCAGCCTCTGGACACCTCTGACTCTGTTTGGCACCTATCACGGGCCCACATTCTTCCCTCCCAGGGGTCCTAGCTCTGAGGACCCACAAGGGGTTTAAGGCACGTGGGAGCTGAGGTCTGCACTAGATGTGCTGTGGAGAGTGGGGCACCGGGCTGTGACTCTGAGGACCAACCCTGGGCGTGGGTGGTGGAGAGTGAAGGCTATTCAGGCCGGACTGACTCTCCTTATCTGCTGATTAGACAAGGAGGCAGGTGGACCGGGCCCAGCCTTGGCAGGGGAGGTAGGAGCTCTGCAAACAGCAGCAAGACACGGCGGGGAGGGGTTCCCAAGGGGCTCTGTGCACAGGACTCCACCGGCTCCGTGTCTCCCAGAGAGTGACGGCAGGAAGGGGCTGAGTCCATACTCTGTTTCCTTGTCTGTAAAATGGGGCTGATGCTCAGACCTGCTTCTTAGGGGCTCCCGGAGGGCCACTCAAAAGCTGACTTGGCTAAGCGCTATGATGGGCACTGAGTTCAAGGGGCTGCTATGGGCCCCGACCTGCAGGCAGGCAAACTTGCATGGGGAGGCCAGGGAATGTGCTCGGAGCCTTCCAGCCCGATGTGGCAGAGCCTTGATTCAAGCCCCCTTTCAGTCCTTGCTCTGGAGCTCCATCCAGAGAGCAGACCCAGCGGGTGCCCTGCTCACAGGCCTAGGTTGGCTTTCGGAATGCACCCCCACCCCGCCCCCAGGGCACTGGAAGGGGCAGTCTGGGCGATGCGTCTGCTGCACCTGCTTGCTCATTTCCCAGCCTCTGACACTCCCATTCAGCCAGAGGGTTGAGGTTGGGGCAATCCCACCGGCTCCCCTCACCACCTCCACCAGCTATGTGTGCTGCTGGCGGCCTTCCTCCCGCTAATGAGCTCCTCGGAGCTGGCAGCTATCAGCCAAAGCCCTTGTGAGCCGGCCCCAGGGCTGCTCTGTTTGGAAGGTTTGCTTTCCCCTCCCAAAGCCTGTGGCCACTCAGGCCATCTGCCCCATTGACCTTTGGCCCCATCTTGGGGCTGCTGCACCTGCAGAGTTGGCAGGCTGCCAGAAGGGCCCCGGAAGACCCAGACTGATGTGTGTGAAGCTGTCACAGCTGGGTTCTTAAGAGATGCCCTGTTGCCACAGAACACAGGCTGTCCGGTCCAGGGGGCACTCCGGACCTGTGTGGTCCAAGCAGCACCAGGCTCACTGCTGCACCGGGGCCCTGGCCTCTCCTCAGCTCCTGGGGAGCACAGGGTTGCCAGCCCGGCACAGGGTGACGTCTAGCGTGTCCCTGCTCTACCCGCTTCCAGCCCCTCCCGTGGCGGCTGAGTGTTCCCCTCCAGGTTGCAAAGCAGCGTCTCTCCCCTACCGGCTGCTAAAAGTTCTGCTCTTCCCCTGCCTCCATGAATCGCCTCCCAGATGAGACTTATTTGCAACCTGTCTTCTTAAAATAGGAGAGGCTCTTTCTAGGTGACAGGCCCTCCCATGCTGGTACCTTTCCCATATGCCTCCATGTGTGGGCAGGTGCCCTCGACCCAGGAGGCTGGGGACCCAGAGCATCCTCCCACCACATGGTAGCAGGTCCTGCCGGGCTGACTCCACTCAGGAAGGGCTCTGTGCTCACCCTGTCCCGCACTGTCCTCACCCCGAGGAGAGCGCAGGCCCTGGGGTAGAGCCTACAGATGTCAGGCCGAGTCTTCCACTCACTCTGGGCATCAGGGCGGCGTCTCAGGCGAGAGGGAAGTGCAACCACAGGAAAACGGCATTTGGCATCCCTGGCCACCCTGCTCTCTTCACTCCCGTACACACTTCAGCCTGAAGTGCAGAATTTACAAGGCAAAGAGAATTTTGACATTTCTGGTTCCGGGCTAGTCTTGGGGGTAGAATTGCAAAGCCAGCTGTGTCTGCAGAAAGAGCAGCCCTCCCTTGAGCACAGAGCCGGGAACATGGGTCTTTGGGGCCACATCTGCTGGGACGGTGCTTTGAGCCTGGCGTCAGCCACTGCCCTACCTCCAAGGGAGGTTGGGATGGTCTGCTTGCGTTCAAGGTAATGCAGGTTACTGTCTGTGCAAGCAGCAGTGCAGGAAAAGCAGGTGGGAGTCCGCTGGGAAGCCACGGGGTCATCTCCCACAGCTCCGGGTGCCACACCCTCACCCCTCCAAGGGTCTGCACGTCTCCTGCTCCGTCCCCTGAGCAGCACCTGGAGCCCTGCCCCCAGAACCTCTAGCCCCTCTTACTCTGTCCGGGCTCTGTCTGTGAGGGCCCCGGCGTCATTCCAGCTGAGGGAAGTCCTGCCCCATTTCCACAGTGACCCCCGTGAGCCGGGCTGGTCTCGCACGCTCCCGGTACCTAGGAAATGTGGCGTCATAACGGCAGCAGCGCCGTAGCTACCTGCCCAGCGGTTTTGCGTGAGGGAGAGTCTACCCTCTGCTGTCGCCTCAGTACAGGACGGATGAGGGGGCTGTGAGGCTCGGGGGTACAGTTTCGGGATCTCTCTTATGGAGGGAGTGTCCCTGCGGGCCGCCCCGCGGGCTTCGCCTTTGCCTGCAGGCACAGCGCTCCCTGCACTGGGTCGGCTCTGAGAGCTGGACCAGCCCGACGCCCAGCCGCAAAGCAAATGGAGGTTCTCCTGCGTGATCTCCAAATGACATGGGTTCTCCCCGAAAACGTCAAGAAGCCATCTTGGACTTAGGTTAAGGAACTAGAATCTGTTTTCAGTAAGACGAGAAAACACAGAGAAAAAGGAGGATTCGGAACTCTTCAATGTAAGAAGCTGAAAAGTGTGCCCTCCTTGCTTTTCTTAGCCCAGAACAATAGCCAGGGACAGTGAGGAGGGCTCGGGTCTCTTTCCCTGACCCTGAGGGTTCTCTGGCTCTCCAGCCAGCCCCCCGGTTGATGTGCTGGGGGTGCATGCAGCTCAGCACGGGCTGCACTGCCTGATCCCAATGCCCCTGCTGCCTGGAGCGCCTTTCCGGTCCTGGGTTTGCAGGCTGGGGTGGCCACGCTGGGGACGCCACGCTGGGGACCTTCAGCATGTCACTAGCCAAGCATGAGGTGAACATGACATCCTGCATGGTTTCTCTGGAACTGGGCACTCCTCCTGAGGCTTGAGGCTCCAGGGAGAAGCTGCGTGCAGCCCCGAAGGGCTGAGAGCTGCAGCGGACCCTCAGCGTCTCCAGAGGCCCCAGGACGGTCACTTCCCAGTGTCCTCGGGTGCTGCTATGTGTTGGTTTCCCGATGATCCCCTCTCACAGTGGACGGAGGCAAACCACCCCTCGGGCTGGAGGTGTGCCGCTGGGCAGGTGGAGGGACGGAGCCCATTGGTTCCCGCATCCCCCCCCCCAGCCCAGAACTTCTTTCTTAGGAGGAGGGGGAAGATGACACGGTGTCTTCCACCCAAAGTCTTTCTCCTTCCCACAGCGATGGGTCTGCGATTTACATTAAGGGCTATCACGGGTCGGAGTAAATGGAGCAGGTTTGCAATTAGTTTTCAAAGTACTTATCTCATTAAAGTAAATGAATTATTGATTTAGTGACACTCATGCTTTTAGTGAGTGGCGTGGTGCCATCCTCACTCTGGGCCTTGGCTCTCGGAGCCGGTGGCCGGCACAAGCAAACTTGCTTTGTGTAGGGAGTTTTTTTTTTTTAATTTTAATATTTCCTTCTCATTATTTAGCTTTGTAATTAAAGTGGATTCACATGA
Source organism: Ursus americanus (assembly GCF_024610735.1). NCBI lineage: Eukaryota > Metazoa > Chordata > Mammalia > Carnivora > Ursidae > Ursus > Ursus americanus. The sequence continues at coordinate 3,076,926 of NC_142149.1, forward strand.
GAAATGAAGGGTCGGTTTATGGGAATAGAAGCTCCAGAGACAAGAGTGCCTGCCTCCCCCCAGGGAGGAGCAGAGCTGAGACGTCTCTGACCTCAACAGCCAATGTAGATGGAGGAAGGTGGGGGCACTCCTGGGGGGGTAGGGAGGGCTAAAATGGACCCCCATTGCTGGTCTGTCAGCAAACCGCCTTCCTCTGGAGCGTGGAAGTTCACGCAGTGGAAGGTGGCTTCCTAAATTCTTAAGGGACTATGACCAAGAGTTTGCGGGGTGGCATGGCCCCAGCCCCCCAGGTCGGAAAAGCCCGGGGGAACAGCTGGAGGGCAGCCGAGCTCATCCTTGGCCCCAGCAGCAGAGGGTGCAGGAGCCCTGGCCTCAAGCAGAGGATGAACGTCTTGGGCTTGGTTGGACCCCTGTCCCCGGGATGCAGGAGGGTTCTCCCATCCCGGGCTGTCCGGGGAGGAGCAGGACTGGGAGGGAGAAATGCAAGTACGCTGCCCCTGAGCTGTGGTGCCCCAGGCTGGAAACTCCCAGGCCGGGAGGCCAAGCCAAGTGCTGGCTGCTGAGCTGCTGTGGCCCCCGCCCGTCCGGGTGCTGATTCGGCATCTTCCAGAGTCGTGCCCAGGAGATGCGACCGCCAGGGGAAGACACAGCACCCCATTAAAGCTGCTGGCTTATGCCGGCCTGGGCTTCTGGCTGCCTGCTGTTCTCATCCTCGGTTCACATTAGCATGGCCTTGCCCTAGTACAGCTGCTGGGGACAGCGCTCTGGAGTGCAGGAAGGGGGGGCAGGGACTGTGCCCCTGGGAGGCCGCTTCCTCAGACAGCTGTAGCAGGACAGGTGCTGGCATGCCCAAGTGTCATCAGCTGCCCGCCCCTGGCTGGGCGGGGCCTCCTTTGGGTGGGGGCTGCTTTGGCAGAGGGCCCCTGGGAGCAAGTGACACTCCTTACCTGCCACTACCCAGGGGCGGGCTGTGAACCAGGAGGGGTCAGTCCTGGGCAGCAGCTGGCCTCCTCCAGACCTCAGGGTCCCTGCTCCCTGACGTCAGGACACCTGAGCCCCTTCTGGAATGTTGTACCCTCGTGAACTTTAGCCTCACCGAATGACCTCTAGGAGGCCTAGAGGAAGGAGCCTCCTGGCCTGGGTGTTAGGGACCCAACAGTAAACTGGTCCTCCTTGCACAGCTCCATGCCCCAGCCCAGCTACCTGGGTCACTTCCTTTACCTGCTGGTGACTCAGAAGTCCTGGCACTTGCTTGGCAGAAGGCTCCTTCCCAAGCCTATGCTCGGCAGGCTATGGGGAGCAAGGAAAGAGCTCGGGTTTGGGAATTCATGGATCCACAAGTGGGCTCCTCATCCGTTTACCTCTGCTGTGTGACCTCATGCAGGATGTTCAGCCTCTCTGAGCTTGGTTGATGATAAGCCCATCCCTCCCTGCCCCTGCCTCCTCTGCGATAGCTGGGAGAATTAAAGACGTACGCATGTGTAACCCTTCTGGGACAGTGCTGGCACACAGTAGGTGCTCAGCAAACAGCTGGGAGCCTCACATGCTCAGCCATGCTGCTGGGCTCCGGTGGCTGCCTCACCGGCTGGACACAAACTGTCCAGCCTGTGAGCTGAAATCCAGGAGCAGGGAACCAGGGCTGTTGCTCACTGGTTCAAATGTGGCTTTTCTAATACATATCTTTCTTTGTGATTAAAAAAAAATTTTTTTTCTCATTTAATTAAAAATGTTGACATTGTGCCTGGACACCCCGCCAGAGAAAGTGGCTATAAATTAAACATTAAATCTTAAATGGCCCATAAAGAAATATTTGTTTCTGGTTCTGTATATTCTGGATATAAATAAAAAGAGGGCTTTTTTTCATCTGGGAGGCAGACTTCTTTTTTTAACCTCAGCTGGATAATCTTGTTAAGTGAATGTAATTAAAAGTTGAATTAATCTGTGTCCTCCCCCTGGCTTTGTCTGGGGTGGGGGAGAAGGAGGCGGGTACTTAGAGGAGGAGGAGGGGGCCCCGCTGGCTGTACCCCTCTTTGAGAGAGGCCAGGAGGAGGTCAGGAGACGGGATGTCCTCCTGCAAGGCATCTGTCGGGGCCAGGTGCTACTAGGGCTGTCCCAGGCTCCTGGTGTCAGGTGTCCTTGTGCCCCTCCCACACGGCACCCCCACAGTGGGACCAGCAGCCTGGGGCTCCGTCCAGAGAAGCAGGGGCCACTGCGAGAGCAACTTCACAGAGCTCCGGGCTCTGAGAGGGTGCGACAGACCTACAGACGTGGGAGAAGGCTCAGGGCGGGCTCACGCAGGTCGGTGCCCAGGAAGGGGATTTAGAAAACCCTTCTCCTTTCTGTGAGGGAGGAGCCTTGAGGAGGGGGGTCAGGGGGCCCCCCGAGGTTTTGAGACCTCCAGTCTCCATGGTGAATCCGTTTCTCTAGTGCCGGGTTGGTCCTCCGGGGAGGTCGGATGCGTGTCTCGTTCTCTGTAAACGGCAAAGCTTGTAAAGGCCGGAAGGGAGAGGAGAGATGGACAGATAGAGAAACAGAGAGATTGGCTGGCAATGGTAAACAGAGCCGGGGTTCTGTGCTTCCGGGGCCTTTCCCCCAAGAAGAGCGCAGGAGTCTCCAGCTGCTGTAACAGATGTGACTTCAAGCAACACAGATGTGTCACGTCATGGTTCGGGAGGTCAGAAGTCTGAGCGGGGGTCACGGGGCTCAAGTCAGGCTGTCGCAGGTTGCCTCCTGGAGGCTCTGGGGAGTCCGCCTCCTGGGCTTTGCCAGCTCCCAAGCCACCACATCCCTCCTCCGGCAGAGCCAGCAGTGGCCGGGGCTTTCTCACACTGAACCTCCTCGCGCTGAGCCTGCCTCCCTCTTCCACATTCCTGCCTTCCTCTGACCCACCTGGATAATCCAAGATAACCCTCCTAGTCTAAGGTTGGCTGATTAGCAAACTTAACTCCATCCGCTACCATAATCCTCCTTCGGTGTGTAGCCTGACATGGTCATAGGTCCCAGCAGCTAGGACGTGGACATGGAGGGAGCATTATTCTCTGACCACAGGGGCACTCCCTACCCCTGTTGCAAACACAGCCTCCCCCAAAATGCATGTGAACCTGGGGCATCTCTTCAGTCCGCAGGGCCCGAGGATCTGAATGATAGCTTCATACAGCTAGCTGTCTGTGTTCTCATCTTACGTTGCCTAAGATCCGACAATGCCCTGGGATTAGGGAGTAGGGCGAAGATGCCCGAACTAGGGAGAAGGCGAGGTGAGAAGCACAGAGGGCCAGAGGGCTGGGGTCCAAGATGCTTTGAAAGTAGAAGCAATCCTGCGTAGTCCCACAGGGGTTAGCCTGAGGTCAGAGAACGGACCGCTGCCTGGAAGGGGAGGGCTTATAGCAGGACAGTGCTGCAGGCAGAAGGAAGGGCAGGTGCAAAGTCCCTGTGGCTGGAGCCCGCATGGGAAGGGGGACAGGAGCAGCTGCAGGACTGCACAGGACCTTGTATGCCAGACCAAGCCTTTCCAAGAAGCAATGGAAGTGTGTTAATGGGAAGGAGGGAGCACGATCAGATTTGCATCATGACAATGTCTCCCTGGCTGATGAGAGCAGGCTGGTGGGAGCCTGAGTGGGTGCGGGAGACCATTTGGGACTCAGTCCAGGTGAGAAGTGTGTGCCCGAGCTGGGGAGGTGGCACAAGGTGCAGAGAGGTCGATGAACCGCAGACGTGCTCTAGAGGTCAAACTGACAGAATCGGGGACGGGCTGGGTGATGGGCACGAGGACTTGGCCACTTGGATGGGTGAGGGCTCCATGTACTGAAATGGGGACCACCGACACAGGACCAGCTTTCCGGGAGGAACCTGAGCCTTGGGCCTGTCAGCTGGAGGAGTCTGGGAGACAGTCCGGTACAGGTGCACTTGGAGCTGGCCTGACCCTTGGGGACTGTGGCTGGAGGTGTGGCCTCAGGCCTCCCTAGCATGCAGGTGGTGGCACGACCAGAGCACAGCACAGGGTAAGAACAGAAGGGCCAGGACTGAGCCTGCGGGAGCCAGGATATTCCGTCACGCTCCGGAGGAGGCTGGAGCTGCAAGGGGGATGGATGGGTTAGGAAGGGCTGGAGCGGCAGGAGGGGGACCAGGTATGGGTGTCCCACGCAGGACAGGGGCTGCTCAGGGAGGAGGGAGGGTCCAGTCAACAGGCCCACATCCTGCTGAGAAAGACAGGGCTGACCAAGGCCACCCAGTAATTCCATTGAATGCATTTGTCGGTGGAGAGAAAGGGGTAGGTCTTTTCCAGCAGGGAAAGGAAAGATCCAGAAGCATGAACAAGTTTATCAGGAGCCACAAGGAGCTCTACTTGGGCCATGGGTCAAGTCGTGAGAGGGGAGCTGGGAGCTGTGGGGCTATAAGGCAGGTTGGCACCCATTGTGAGCCACCATGGGTTAAGGGGCTGGACCTTCCCGACCTTCCCGAGCCTGCAGGCAGCTGCCGAGGTATCCGATGGGGTCGGGCTTGGGATGCAGCATTGAGGCCGGACTCACAGAGGGTCGGTGCAGAGGTGCATGGAGGGAGAGTGGGTAGAAGCTAGGGGGACAGTTCGGGGGGGATGCCAGGGAGGAGCAAGGAGAGCAAGTCTGCTTAGTCTCTGAGCCTGGGGAGCTCGACCGCGTCGGGAAATGCCGGGGCTGAGGAGTTTCTCAGGGGCAACCACCGCCCTCCGTCCCGCTCACTGAGTTGGCAGTGACCCTGGCACGGGAAGCTGGGTGGTGGCCATGTCCAGAAGGGACCTGGATTGGCTGGGCTGGAAACTTCCTGTAGGGAGGGTGGAGCCAGGGCTCAGAGAAGCACGGCCGGGCATGTGTTGCTGGGAAAGGAAGGGGCAAAGGGAGGGCAGCCCAGAGGCACCGCTAGCTCACTCGCAAGGCTGAGCCAGCAGCTGGGGGGCACGGAGAGCCAGGGATGGGGGCAGCTGTCCAACGAGCCCCGCTGGGCATCCTCCCTGTGAACCTCAGCTCAGCTCTAGTGTGTTTGTAAATCAGGTGTCCTCCAGGTCAGGCAGGGCGGTGAACCTCACCCCAGCACATCTGTCTGTCTGTCTGTCAAAGCAAATATTCGTCCCGTGTTGATAAACCATGGAGGCTGGTCTGCCCACACCTTGTCCTCATTAGGGGCCCCTCCCCTAACAGAAGTCATTTTTATAATTATTATTGAAAGTCCTGACCGTGAGCCTCAGGGCCTTGAGAATGTCAGCATAAACACGTTCACAATTTATCATGTTTCCCGTCTCAGCAAAGACTCTGGGCGTGAGCAGAGCACAGCCACTATCTATTATTAAATAAACAGAACTGTCGATACAGGGCACAATCTGCAAATTAGCCGCTTGTCAATGTGGGTTAGTCGCAGGCAGATGCTCGCCAGGACGTGGGTATGATAGGAGGCCACGTTCACTCTCCACTTCTGAGACCGCTTCCAGCAGAAGACTCTGGAATTGGTAAAGCGAGCGGAGATGTGTTAATCCCAAAAGGGAGTCACTGAACAGGGAGCATCTTTTTGAGCTGACCGTGGCAGCGGCCATTGGGCAGAGTGCAGTCTCTAAGCTGGACGGGGCACTAACTCACTCCCCGCCCCCGGGGGGAGCACTCAGCTTCACCCCTGCAAGAGCCCAGGTCCTGAGGGGGAGACCAGCAGGTGCTTTAAAGGGACCCAGGATTTGTTCAATCAGGCATGGTGAGACACGCAGACACAGGAATGATGGTCTGACAGAATTCTTATACGCTCACTGTTCGTTGGAAGCAGGAGGTGCCCCTCAGGGGGAAGCACCAGGGTCGGTCAGGAGGCAGAAGGAACAGGAAAGTGTGGGCAAGAGCCTTTGTTGTGGTTTCCATGGGAAGGACCGGGGAGGGGGGGAGCAGGTAGGCAGGCATAGGACTGGCTAGTTGAGTATTTGCAGTGGGCTCTGTCTCGTCTGGTACCTGGCCCTGGGGCGATGAGGGCAGGGGGAGCACGGCCCCCAGCATATAGAGGCTCTCGGTTGGCTGGTTTGCATATTCAGGGCACACTCCTTGGCTAGTGGTCTGCTCTCTTTAGGAATTAGCCAGACCCCTCCAGGCTCATGTAGGCCCTGAAGTCAAAGCATCAGGATACGAAAGATAAAAGGCCTGGTTATGTGGCAGGGTTGGAGCAGAACGGCCCAGGATGGAGCTGAACAGAGGGAGTGGGTTAAGAATGGGCTCTGCGTTCTTCACAGCACGTCCCTGTGCAAACCCGCAGCCCCAGCACAAATGGGGGCATTGGACCCCCAAACACACCTTGGCTGCCGGTGCGTGAGCAGGTGGTGGTGACTGTGCCGGGTGCCCAGGCTCCGTGGCGGCTCCAGAAGTGGGTCTACAGGGTTCAGGGGTCTCAGGAGTCCTCGGTCAGCTGCAGGAAGAGGGGGGAAGGCAGGTGACGTTGCTAATCCAGGGGAGGGGGCCTTGCCCTGGCTCTGCAGGCAGGAAGACTCCTCCCCAGCCTTCAGGGGCAGGTCCCAGGTCATAGTAAGGACCCGGCAGGCAGCGTCCACCCCTGCAGAAAACAAGGCAGCAGTCATGGTCCCCCAGATCGTCTGTCAAGCCTGTGGAGCTCTGAGCCTGTAGGAGAAGCTCTGCAGAGCCGGGTCCTGTCGATTAATAAGGCCGGACGCTGAATCGCTCTGCGTGTCAACACCCACTGGCCCTTTCCAGCCTCATCCCCCAGAGACAGTGACAGTGACATCCCTACCACCCGAGGCCACCAGCCACTGCCGGTGCGGCCACCTGGAGAAGCCTCAGCCTCCCCACATGTGCTCAGGGACGAAGACACCCGTCTGGCAGCCCTGGGGAAGACTGGGGTGATCTGTGCCGAGTGCTCCCTAAACCATGGGAACACCACGCTCGAGAAGTGAAAACCACTCGTCTTCGCTTTATAGCTGTCACCTCCCGGGTAAACCAGCTAGTTTGGGGAGCACAGTCTAGCTCACCCGAGTGGTGCCGCGCTCACTGGGGTTTCAGTCTCCTTCCCGACAGAGGGGCACCTTGGAGCAAATGCAGCCCACCCACGTCTCTAAACCCCCACCCTCCCAGGGTGTGAGGAGCTGCCGGCCTCTTCATCACTCTGGGGCCGGTAGGGGCAGGAACCTTCTTGGAATTTGTTGCAAATTTCCCTGCCTCCCCTGTGCCCCAGGGCTGGGGGCATGGGATAGCCACACCCTTTCCTTCCTGTTTGGGGGAAACCCAGCCCAGGTGGGCTGCCGGCTCAGGGGGCAGGTCCTGCCATTCTTGTCTGTGGATCGCCAGCCGCCCCTCCCCAGGAACGGGCCCGGCACCTGATCTCCCTTCATCCTTACAAGGGCACCAGGGGGCTGGTAGTATCTTCACCCCCACTTTACAGGAAAGTAAACTGAGGCACTTGGAGGCTGAGTACTCTGAAGGTCTGACAAGCGTGCCAGGTCTGCCCCTCTGCTGTGAGCTCCCTGCACAGCCCAGGGTCTTCCCTTCCCTGGGGGCTGTGGGGAAAAGCTGCAGGTCCCCCATCCCATGATTTTTCCCAAACTGGAAATCTCTGCGTCGTTTTCCTCTATTTCTGTGATTCTCTAGTTGTTGCGTTAAACTGGAACAGTGCAGCTCCGTTCTCTGTCTCCCCGCTCTACAGAGGCCAGTGGGGGAGGCGCAGGTGGCGGGCAGAGCTCCCCGACGTGGTCCCGGACGGTTCCCGGGCCCTCGGGCGCCCGCCGACTCTACAGACAGCTTTCCTAACACCCAGCTCCCAGCGCTCTCGGCCCATTAACTACTTTTGTTTTGTAAGTAGGTTGATCGAGACAGATTTCTGAAAATCTTAGAGGAATGAACAGGTTGGTTTCTTAGGGGATTTGCTCAGGAAATGAGATTTTGCCCGTCTCCCAAAGGAGAAAGGGCATGTCTAAATTATTGATAGAAAACATGCCTCCTCTAGGAAGCCAACGAACGGTCGTCTGCGAGCCGAACGCACTGTCTGTCCAGCGCATTGTCTCAGCTCCCTGGCCTGTCTCCGCCACCCTCCCCATCCCCCACTGGCGCTGCTCACAGACCCAACGAGGCAGCGCCACCCCACGCGTCCCACCCAGTGCTTCTGCGGGGGGCCACGTTCTCAGTGCGGACCTGCCTCTCTCTGCGGAGAGGCCATGCATCTTCAGGTTTCTAAAGGTCACCGGCAGGGGGTGCCGGACGGGTCTTGAGAACTCACTGGCATTGGAAACACATCCCAACTATGGCTTCGAACCTAGCCCAGGCTGACTGTCCGTACTCAAGAGCCAGCTTTTAAAGAAACAGAAGGGACGGGAGCCAAGACGGAGCAGCCAAGTGGAGACTGGACGGCCGCCCAGACATGGCCATCACTGAACTCCATTTCAGCTGAGTGTTGAAGAGAACATGGCGTGCAGTGCCCAGCTCCGTGGGGAGCAGCACGGACGGGACCTCTGCCGCCCCTTCGGTTTGCATCAGAAAGAAGAACAGCCTTCTCCGCGTAATCAGACACCAGGATGCTGTCGTGGCCAGGAAACCGGGCAGCCAAAGGTGTGCAAGAACAACGGTCCGTACGCTCCAGGGGTGGGCACGGCATCCGTCTCGCGCATCGCCGTGCCCCTCCGGCCTGGACTCGATAGGTCTCGTTGAGCGAATAAACACACTTGGAGACCAGGCAGCCGTGAGGTTGGGTGCACGCTCGGGGAGGAGCGTGGCCCGGCGTGGCATCAAGAATGACCGAGAGAACATCAGACCTCAATGGCTCGCAGCTTCCGTCCCCATCGTGCTCTACAGACGGTGTCGTATCCATTTTCATAACGACATGAAATAAAATGGAGACGTGTGAATAGATAGCAGTCAAGATCAGAGAACAGGAAAGATAGAACAGAAACATACAGCTGTGGGGCTTTCAGATTCGATGAGTGAGTTTGAGCCACAGTTTTTGCTGTGGTTTTCTGAACTTGCAGGTGGCCAAACAGGAAACATGGCCAATTGTATGATTCTCGTCTTCAAACATGGCTTAAAATGCAAATGTTCGTGGACAGATGAATGGATGAGCAAACGTGGTCCATCCCCACACGCTGTAACATCACTCAGCCGTAAGAAGGACGGGCATTCTGACACCTGCCACAACACGGACGGGCCTGGAAAACCTTACATTACGTGGAATCAGCCAGTCGCAGAAAGACAACGGCCCTGTGAGTCCACTTACAGAGGTCCCCGGGGTTGTCGGATTCACAGGTTAGACCGTAGAATAGAGCTTTCCAGGGGCTGGGGGAGGGAACAGAGAGTTCGTGTTTAACGGGGACTGAGTTTCAGCTTGGGACGATGACAAGGTTCTGGAGGCAGATGGGTGGGTGCATGACAAATGAGAATGTACTTAATGCCACTGAACTGTGCACTTAAAAGTTACAGATTTTGGTTGAAATTCTTAATTTTGTTATGTGTATTTTATCACAGTAAAAAAAAAAGAATCCAACAAAAACCAAAACCCTAGAACAAATTTAAAAAGTGGCTTCACAATAGCCCCCAGGGGAATACCCGTGCTCCTGAGGTCCTTCACGCTGACAGGTATTTCTCACGGTCCGGTCGTGCGACCCTAGCGTGGGCGCCCAGCTCACAGAGAAGAGCCCTGAAAAGACCCCTGTGGGACAGGTGAGCGTCCCAGGTCACGGGGGTCAGGTCACGGAGAGTCACGCAGGGGAAGGGATGTGCTGCTAGGCCGCTGGACAAGTGCTGCGCTGCTCTAGGGATGTGGAGAAGACCTCCGGAGGGACGTCCCCAGGCTGCCTGCTGTGACAAACCACCGAGGGCTTAAAACCAGGGGAAGTGATTGCCTCACAGGCCTGGGAGTCAGCAGCCCCCCGGCAGAGGCCCTAGGGGAGAATCCTGCCTGCCACTTCCAGCTCCTGGTGACCCAGGCGTTGCTGGGCTTGTGGCTGCATCCCTGCTTCCCGTGCCTGTCCTCTGCCTTGTGTCTTCTCCCCGGTTCTCGGAGGCACACTCATTGCACTTGGGGCCCCCTTTAATCCAGGGCAACCTCATCGTGACCTTTAAACAGCTGCATCTGGGAAGACCCTATTTCCAGATAAGGTCACATTCTGGAGTTCCGGGTGGTCATGCATTCCTGCCAGGACAGCAGGCATCTCGTCCGCGTGCTGTCGGCCTCGTGGGGTTCTGCGGACATGATGAAACAACCCCACACTGAACCCGACTTCCTTACTGATGGTGCACCCCCCCGCTTCCCCTCTGTGACTGGGGGACCCTGGGGGTTTCTACGTCCACAGCAGGGTCTCTGGATGGTGTCAGCCTTGGGGACCTCTGGGCCTCAGTTTCCACACCAGGCCGACCTGGGAGGCAGGAGGGTGATACACAGCGGTGCCCGTGGATACCTTGGATGCTGTCGGGTCTCCGCAGCTGTGGGTGGCTACCTGCCCTGGGGCCAGCGAGCTCACTTCCCTTCCCAGGTCCATGCTGAGTTCAGCTAATACATGGAAGCATCTTCCCCACGCCCTCCCCACCACCGAGGGCACGGTGCCCACAGACCCCGCCCCCCCCCCAGACAGAGCCTCTTACATAGCATGAGCTCCGGGCCAAGGCAGCACAAAGGCCACTGGGCTGAGCCTGGCATCATCAGGACGTTACAAAGCCCAGTGCAGCCAGGAGAGCCAGCTGGCCACAGAAGGTCAGAGAAAAGCAGGGCCTGGGAAACAAAGAGATAGGAGGGTTTGCGCAGATGCTGAAAGCAATAGGCCCATGAATCAGCCAGGTGGGCTTTACCTGCCTTCGCCCATGTGCTCTGGGTGTGTGTCAGCAGTGCTGTGATGACAGGGTCTGGGGTGCGTCCCTGCAGGCAAGGGGTGAGCAAAGCCCAGGGTGTACCCTGCCCCCACTGGAGTGGCCTGAGGGGTCCTAGCAGGGGGTACTCTGGCAGAGGGACCCCGAGTCCCGCCAGGCTTCCGGGGAGAGGGATCTGGGCGGCTCCAAGCACAGAGTAAATGCACTCCAGCCCTGCTGCCCCCCCGTGGAGGCCCATAGTGGGGATGGGGGGCCCTTCCTTCTGGCCTGGGTGGGCTGTGTGCTCAGAGCCCAAGGCTGCCCCTGCAGCCAGACTGACTGCCAGAACCTGACGGAACTTCCCAGTGTCTCCCACAGCAGCTTGGGGCCTCTGAGATGTGAGCCAGCGCCCTCCCCTCTCCTTCTTCCCTTCTCTCCCCTCCTCTCCTCTCTCCTCTCCAAAGGTGAATTTCTTTTCAGAAGGGGAAAAAAAAACCCTTTAAATTGAAGTGGCTGTGCCGTCGTGATCTCCATCATCAAAAGTCATGTTTAAGCCACCCACAGTTAATTTTTTATTTATAAAATTGCGCCCTTCACCTCCAATTCCCCTTAGAGCACAAAACAGGCCATTTAATAAAATCCCAGGTAAGACGGCAGGAGCGCCAGCGGGCGGGTGGGCCTCGTACAGCCACCCTGAGTCCCCCAGAGGGCAGGGCCACCACCTGGGTGGGCAGGGGGCCCCCAAGGCCCTTCCTGGCTGCGTTCAATGCTAAAGAAACTCTGCCTTGATGTCCCTGAGAGCCAGCACTGTCCCCGCACGCTCGCAGAAACGCAGAAGGAGCAAAGCCAAGCATGGGCGCTGGCCCTCTGGGTGCCCCGGACTGACCGAGCGTGTCCCCCAAATGCCCAGGCTGACATCCTAACCCTCACCGTGATGGCATTGGGGGACCTTTGGGAGGTGACCGGGGTTGCCGAGGTGGTAAGGGTGGCGAGTCGTGATGGGATTAAGGTCCTTGGAGGAGGAGACACAAGGGCTGGCTCTGTGCCGCCCCGTGAGGACAGCGGGAAGACGGGAAGCAGGCTCTTCCTGGACGGGACCTGCCGGCACCCTGACCTTGGGCCTCCCTGACTCCGGCACCATGCAAGCCACCTAGGCTGGGGCATTCTGTTACAGCAGCCAAGCAGATGAAGACCGTGCGTCTTCTCAGGCCGACTCCCTCTCCCTGCTTCAGACACCCAAGCCTCCTCCTGCAAAAATGGGTCTGTGGTCTCTGGCAGCAGGCTAACCCCTTCAGCGTCTGCCAGCATGGCCCTCCCGGACCCCACTGCGAGGAGAGTCCGCCTTCCTCTTCATCCTAGAGCCACGGCCCCTGTGGCTGACTAGTTCATTCCTGCCCGTGCACAGGATGCATCGTCCCAGTACCATCCCCGCAAGTGCAGGAGGCTTGGAGCGGGGTGAACGTGTGAGGGCGTCTTCTCTCACCCCGGCATCGGGGACGACAGTGCCTACCTTGTGGGACTGATGTGTCCGGCACATCATAGTTACTCAGTAAATCAGAGCCAAGATGGTGACGAGAGAGGTGGCCTCGGCAAACAGGAGTCACAACCTGCCACGAACACGAGTTCTACTTTGTCCAACTCTCTCCATTCCTGCCACGGCGGGGTGAGTCCGCGCCCAACCGGGGCACCACGGTGACGGCTAGCAGAGAGCCCTCACGAGACGGAAGGGTCTGTGCTACAACCTTCAGGGAGGTTTTCTGGCGAACTGTTTGGCACGATCCACATTAAAAACTGGTCTTACTCATGGGCACATGGTGCTGGCATGAAAAAGGCCATACAGGCAAGCAGCAGCTTAATCTCTGGAGAACAGAACCTTTTATGGACAGAGGGAGCAGGGTCCCACGGGTCACCTGGGCCATCTGTAGGGAGCTGAATCGGGAGAAGACAGCACTCTGGAGGATGGAACTGGCAGAGGAAAGCCCACGCGGGGTCAGCACGGAGGGACTAGACCGACGCCACGGGTTAGGCCACATGCTGGGGGCTCGTGGGCTCGGGTGTGAAGCAGAAGCAAGCAGGCAGGGAGACGGGGAGAGGGTCTCCGTGGGTGGGTGAGTCTCACCCACGACGGGGAGCCCCAGGAGCAAAGAACACTCTAGAAGGACCCAACCCCTTCTTCAACAGTAGTGCAGTTCAGGTCTCTGGAGACAAATGTTCACCATCTGGTTCCTCCATTCATTCAGCAAAGATGCGCTCCCTCCCCGTGGGTCAGCCCCATGCTTGGCTCCGCACGTGGGGTTCACAGTCAAGTGTGGGAGGCGGCCGTGCTGGTCAGCGGGCGTTCCCACCCCTGCAGGTGGAGAGCAGCCCCACTCCGCGTGAGTCGCACCCTCCAGGGCCCCCCAGGCAGAGTCACTGCCGTCTCGTGGCTCCACAGACTTTGTGGACGCCATTGCGATGGGGGTGGACTGGGTGAAGACCCTCCGGGCTCAGTCACCGCAGCCTGCTCTGTTGGGACTTGGCTGAAAGGTCTTCCACCCCGCACTTGCGGAAGTCAGTACCCCTGGCCTAATGAGCTGTGTCCCTCTAGGAACCCGATCATCCAGGCAAAAAACACCATAACTGATTATCCCGCTGAGCAGTGGAGAGCAGTGTTTGCTAACAGTGAGGCTGAGAATCAGCTCCCTATCTCCCAGCCCATGAGCTTGCCCTGGGGTATCCTCAGCAGGGCCCCAGGCACCTCCCTCCCTCTCCATCCCTCGCCCCCAGCGCGGGTGGTGGGCCAAGGTGGGCAACGTGGTGGAGTAGAAGAGGGTGGGACACCACCGTTCATCCCAGAAGTACAGGGCAGCCCCATCCAGGTCGGCCCGTCCTTGTCTGGCTCACCCCTGGAGGGTGGCCGGGCCGCAGCAGGAGTGGGTCCAAATGGGAGCTGCTTCCTTTCCACACACTGAGGCATGGGGGAGAACTCCATTACCCTGGAGATTCCATACCCCAACAGGACAGGGAGGGCCCTGGCCTGAAGCGCTGGGCAAACAGGCTGGACCCCTGTGCACCGCGGATGGCAGAGGCATCAGGCTCAGCAGGCCCTGCAAATACCCTTCTGGTTCTGGATTTTTGGAAACACAGAGGCTCTTTGGAGATGAACGTGGGTCCCAGCCTCCAGACAGGGACTGAGCAGGTGTAACACTGTGTTTGTACCAGGTGTTTCTGCTTTGACCAAATGAGGACACTCGTGACAATGGGAGACAGTTTGGGGAACTGGAAGGCTGTTAGGGGTCCCTGGAGATCAGGGCAGGCGGGTAGGGATGGGGACCTGTGCTGACGTTGCCCGGTTGGGAATTCCAGAGCGTCCCTGGCACTTGCAGGAGATCCGAAGTTAGGGTACAGAGCCTGGAGAACAGAGGACGTGGAGGGGGGCGTGGGAGTCATAGAGTGGGAGGGATGCAGGGGCGGGCAGGAGCAGCGCTCTACCCCAAACCCTGAGACTAGCCCCGACAGAGCCTCCTGCAGGGCCGAGGAGCGGACTCCTCTCACCCAGCCCCCAAGCCGTGCACTCGGCCCAGACCAGCACTCTGGGCTGTTTGCTCACCGGGGCTGGATGGATTGAATTAAATGGAACTAAATTGAATTGAATTGGGAGGAAAACTCACTTGAAGAAACCAAGAAAAAAGTCAACAATGAGAAAACCCCCAAATCAACTGAAGGCCGAGGCTGATGCGAGTTGATTGATTCAATCCATCTCATTTTGTGGTGACGCCTTCTTCATCTGGCGGGGCCTTCCACTCCCATCCGCCCTCCTCCCTGTCGCTCGTGAGCCGCGTGTGGAGACGTGCCAGAAGTTGCTCTTGCCATCTTGCAGGAAAGGGAAAATGCCGATCAACAAACAGGCTGCGGCAGGCCGCCGCGACGAGGGCCTCCCCACCGCGTGGTGAAAGATCGCCGCGCACCGTGGCCCACAGCCCGCTCTGCTCCGGCCCGGGAGGCCTGGGGGGTGAGGGGGGTGCAGGTGGGGGTGGGGAGGGGAGCTTGTCCAGGAGATGCAGCCACTGTGACTCGCGCAAACTCCAGCAGCGTGCAGGGCAGGCTCCGTGCCGTTAAATGCTCCTGTGCCGCAGAGAAGGGCGCTGTCCGCCAGTGGGTGACGGGGGTGCGGGGCGCCTGCGGATCTGCCAGGGAAACCAGCTGTCCCTGCGACTGAGGGTGCTGCTGCTTAGCCAAATCCGTGTGGTTCCTCATCTGAAAAGCGGGGACAGAAGTTAGCGCACGCTCCTTAGGGTATCGAGGGCCGAATGAGGCGGCAGTTGTCGAGGGCCTGGATGGCGGCGGCGACCTGCTCTTTATGATGATGTCGATGGTGGTCCAATGACCATGATGTTTCTCTGTCTCAAGAAAGAGGCCCAGTCTGATTGCCTTCGGATTCCAGAGGCTTTTTGCTTGCTTTTATCCTGTTTAGATAAGTTTAAAACGCATGCGCACAGTGGGGAGAGGGAAAGGGAGAGGGGCTGCTTCACGAGTGTGCAGTGTTCTTTTGGGGTGATGGGCAGTTCTAGAACCAGACAGTGTTTGCAAAGCAATGTGAATGGACTTAATGCTACTGAATCGTACACTTAACAATCGTTAAAATGTTAAATGTTATAAGTATTTTGCCACAATTTAGAAATGATGTGCACGATATGTACACATGAAATTATGAAACGTTAGGGGCGCCGGGCTGGCCTCGTCGGTGGAGCACGCGACTAGCTCTTGATCTCGGGGTTGTGATTTCGAGCCCCACATTGGGTGTAGAGATTACTTAAAAATAAAAATCTTAAAAAAAAATTCTGAAACATTATTAACATAAATAAGGAAAATTTAAGTCCGGAAAAAGCACATGGTGCACACATTTGCACACACACGCGCCCGTCATTTCTAGTCTCTGACGGGCCCTCGGAGGAAAGGGCAGGATTAGGGGTCCAGACACACATGTGCAGCCCCCAGGCCCCCGCGCTCAGCTTTGTACTTCAGGCAGGTGCCTTGGTCTCCCTGGCCCCAGGTCCCTGGACCTTATGATGCGTGCACACGTGGTCCCTGCCAGCCTGGCGTCGGCTCTGAGCTGCTCCCACCGACAGCCGCTCCCGGAAGCTGCCCGCAGCTCCACACGGCACACGGCTGCTTCTGAAAGCACGTGTTTGGGGGATTCAGAATTCTCTTACTTCTCTTTAAGCAACAGCAGCCCGTCCGCTTTCCTGCGTGTTAAGCTTTGACTAATACTAAAATCGATCTGCATGCCATGACCCCACACAGAGCGACCCCTGGGAGGCGGGAACAAATCTGTGCAGAGTGACAGGGGAGGGCCCCGTTCGGAATTAAATGCCACCATTTATAGTCTGCAAAGTCTCCATGTGTGGGTAACCTCAAAGCCAGGTGGGGTGGGGGAGAAAAAGAAAGGGGTCACTCCGAGTTTGGGGCCAACAGAAGAGAGAGAGAAAACAGTATCCCCAATTACAGAGACGATGCGTCAGGAAAATCTGGCCCACGGGGCCCACAGCGTTCTGTTTTCCTTTGTCTGTGTTGAAGGGAACGTGGGCTCCCAGCCACGCTCCAGGTGCAGCCGCGGACCGGCTTCTCCGGGCCAGTCTCCTTGGCGCCGGGGAAGGCAGCGCTCTCGCCTCCTCCAGCTCTGACTAGTCATTGAGCACATCGCAGCCGGCGGCCAGATGTGCGGTGGCAACATTGATTGTAATTCTCTCTCCTCTCTCTTCTTCTTTTCTTAGAGAGCCCACAGTGCCTCAGGAAAAATTGGCTGAATAAAAGGTATAAAGACTTTCTCTTTTTTTCCCTGAATAGTTTTGACAGATGCGAGCATGTCGAGCATCCTGGGAACGGCTGACGATGAATGCTGGGGTTTCTGGGGCTTCGTGCTCAGTGCGGGGCAGAGGGTGGAGGGTTTAGCTGGTTTAGCGCCTCGTCGCTGACGTCTCTCTCGTCCCCCAAAGCACCGGCCCCGGCTGTGCCGGGAGGGCAGGACCGGGGGGCCGGAGGAGCCAGAAGGGAAATGAGGGGACAGGAGTGTGTGGCTGGGTGACATTGCTTAACAACTCCCAGCAGCCAGAGAAGCATTCTGTCCTCCCCCCACCCCCTCCCACCCCCACTCAGCGCGCAGGTGCCCGTCCCCTGGACCGTGAGGCCTTCAGAACCTGGGGTGGTGCGTGTCCCTGCCCAGCCGGGCCTCCTCAAGCAGGAGGCTGTGGAATGGGCTCAGTTTCCCAGTGGTGACCCTCACGGGGCACACTGGACCCTCCTGACCCCAGCCCTCGGTCCGCATGCTCCTCGCAGCCAAGCCTCCCTCTCACCAGCCTGCAGCCCATCCCCTCTGCAAATTCACTCGCAAAATTTTACTTTGGGGGAGAATTTTATCATACAAGTCATGTATGTTTGTTGTGAACAAATAAGAAAATGCAGGTTTGCGGTGTATTTGTAACCCCCAGCCGGCTTCCCCTCCCGGGCTCCCGGGTCTCAGGCCTCGTGCACAAGGACAGCCAAGCGTTGTCCACAGATCAGAAGTGCAACGTAAAGCTGTGAGGTGGCAGTCTGACCTCCTCCTGAGCCACACACTGGACATTTCTTTTCGTGATCTCTTGTATTGTTTTTGTCCCAAGTACAGCCGTGCCTCAAAAGTGGGCCACATGGCTAGGGAGCTCCGTCCGGGAGGTTGGTCACTGCGGGGCCACACGGGTTCGTGGAGGGGGCAGCTCCGGCTCCGCTCACGGGTGGGATAGGGACAGCGAGGCCGAGTTCAGGGCTCGTCTTCCTGTGCATGACAGGGTCCCGCGGGAGTGCCGTCCTGCCTCTGTCAGTGTTCGATGCGGTTCTAAGTGGGAGGAGATGGACAGAGGGCACCGCATCCGCCCCACACTCACCCACAAGGTCTGCGCTTGCGAGGCAGCCTTCTCGATGTGCCGTTTTGTCGACGGAGTCTTATTTCACAGGGAAGCGACCAAAGGAGGCCTCGGGTGGGTCTGTTTGTAGGTTAAGGCGTCTGCCCACAAGGGGTGATGCGGTCATTTGGCTGGCTTGCAGCCTGTTTTCTGAACGGCTTTACCGAGGCATGCACATTCAGTCAACTGTGTGTTACAGAGTGTGCAGTTTGGTAAGTTTTGACACGTTTACACCCATGACGTCATCCTTGCAGTCCAAATACCGCTCACCCCAGAAGTTCCCTTGTGTCCCTTCATCTCTTCCTCTGCGCTCTCCAGGCCCCCTTCCAGGCAAACGCCGATCGGCGTCCTGTCGCTCTGGAACGGTTTGTATCCCCTGGAGTTCTAGACATTTAACATCACACCATATGCACTCTTTTTTGTTGGCGGGCTTCTCTCACTCAGCGTGAGGGTCCCGAGACTCACCCAGGTCACGGTGCGCATGAATAGTTCACGCATTTTTATTGCCGAGTAGTAGTCCGTGCTCCCAGGGCACCACGGGGTGTTCCTCCATTCATCCCTGGAAGGATGCCGGGGTCGTTCCCAGCTTGTGGTTATTACACGTGAGGCTGCTGAGAGCATTCCTGCACAAGTCTTTGTACAGACACACGCCTTCTTCTCTCTTAGCTAGAATACCCACCCAGCAGAATGGCTGGATTTTATGGTGAGCGTAAAGTGAATGTCAGACTGTTTTTCCAAAGCGGTTCTACCATTTCACACACCTGCCAGCCACGTGCGGATTGCCGTACTACGCCCTCTCCAACACTTGGTGGTGTTGGCTGCGGTCGTTCTCGCCATTGTGACGGGCGTGGGGTGGTACCTCAGTGTGGTCTAGTTTGCATTTCCCTGATGACAAGTGATGCTGAGCGTCTTTTCCTGGGGTGGTTTGACGTCCATCGTCTCTGGTGAAGTGTCCGTTCAAACCGTTGCCTGGGTTTTATTGGGTATTTGTCTTACTGAAGCATTAGGGGTGTGCTTTCTATATGCTGAGTACAAGTCCCTTATAGGTACATGCTCTGCAGACATTTCCTCCTAATTCATCTGTCTTTCCGCTCTTGTAACAGTGTCTTTTAAAGAGGTAATGTTTTAAATTTTGATAAATTCCAGTTTTTCCATTTGTTCTTTGTAGATCATACTTCTGATGTTGTATCTAAGAAATCTTAGCCTGATCCAAGATCACACAGATTTTCTTCTCCTGTACTTTTTTTAGATAATTTAGAGGTGTTGGGTTTTATATTTCAGTCTCTGGTTTATCTTGAGTTCCTTCTTGCGTATGGTACAAGGTATGGATTGAAGTTCATTTTTCTGAACTGAATCTGTGTTGATTTCAATTTTATTTATTAAAAAGACTGTCATTTCTCCTTTGAATTGCTTTGCAAAAATCAGTTGTCATATGTGTGTGGGTCCAGTTCTGGACTTGGTTCCATGATGTCCTACCCCACTCTCATGATTATCGCAACTTTGTAACAAATGTTGAAATCAGGTAATGTTAACCCTCCAACTTTGTTCTTGTTTTTCAAAGTTGTGTTGGCTATTCTAGGCCCCTTAAATTTCCTTAAAAAAAAAACACGATTTTATTTATTTATTTGAGAGGGAGAGAGAGCAGAGCAAGAGAGAGAGATGAGCAGGGGAGAGGGGCAGAGGGAGAAGGAGAAGCAGTCTGCCCACTGAGTAGGGAGCCAATGTGGGGCTCAATCCTAGGACCCTGGGATCATGACCTGAGTGGAAGCCAGATGCTTAACCTACTGAGCCGCTCAGGTGCCCAGGCACCTTAAATTTCCATATGAATTTTGAGATCAGCATGTGAATTGTAGGGGGGAAAAGGCCTGCTGGGATTTTGATCAGGATTGCATTGAATCTATAGATTAATTGGGGTATCATTGATATCTTAATAATACTGAGTCTTCTGCCTCATAAACAAGTTATGCGTCTCCATTTATTTAAGACTTCTTTAATTTCTCTCATCAGTGGTTTGCACTTTTCAGCATATGGGCCTCACACATCTTTTGTCAAACTTACCCTAAAGTATATTTTATTTTTATGCCACTTTAAATGGTATTTTTTCCCTTCAATATCTGATTGTTTCTAATGTATAGAAATTTTTTAAAAACTTGTGTATATTGATCTTGTATCCTGCATCTTTACCAAACTTACCTACTAGTTCTAGTAGTTTTTTGTAGATTTCATCATATTTTCTATCGCTGATCATGTTATTTGTGAATGAAGACAGTTTTCCTTTTTCCTCTCCAACCTGGATGTCTTTTATTCCTTTTTGTTGCCTTGTTCCACTGGCTAGAGCCTCCAGCACACTGTTGAATAGGAGTGTTATGAGAGCAGATGTCCTTGTTGTGTTCCCTGATAGTAAAGGGAAAGTAATTCCTTGACTGTTAATTATGATGTTAGCTGTAGGTTTTTCATAGATTCCTTTTCATCCCTAGTCTATTGCCAGTATGCTAAGAGTTTTTATTGGTTTTTATTAAGAGTGGATGTTGAATTTTATTAAATTCTTTTCCCGTGTCTATTGAAATAATCAGATCTTTTTGTCTTTTAGTTTGTTAATTTGATGAATTAGATTGGTTGATTTTCAAACGTGAAGCAAGTCTATCACTCACTATTTTTTGTTTTTCCTATTTTTCTTTATATCCTTTTTCCATTTTTTTCTTTCGCTTTCTTTTGAATTGAGTTCTTAAAATTGTTGTATTCCATTTTATTTCCATTCTTGACTTACTAGTTTTAGCTCTTTGTTTTTTTATGTTGATGGTTGCTTTAGAGTTTATGGGGGTTTTAAGCTGGTTACAGTCTACCTTCAAATGATGTTAATCCACTTCACATGCAGTGTAAGCATACTTCCATTTCTCCCTCCTGGCCTTATATACATATGTTTTAAACCTTACAACACATGTTATTTTTATTTGTTTGTTTATATAGTCGTATTTTAAAGAGATTTAAGTAATAAGAAAAAAAATCTCCTATGGTTATCCATATAGTTCCCATTTCTGGTGATCACCATTCCTTTGTGCCGATCCATATTTCCATCTGGTGTCATTTCCCTTCTATGCAAAAGACTCCCTTCAGTGTTTCTTATAGCACCAATCTTCTGGTGATAAATTCTTGCAGCTTTTGTATGTCTGAAAAAGTCATTATTTCAACTTTGTTTTGGAAGACGTTTTTGCAGGGTGTGGAGATCTGGGTTGACAGGTACTTTTTCTTTCAGTGCTATGAAGGCTCAGGGCCTTCCTGGCTCCCATGGTCTCCAAGCCTGCTGTCATTCCCTTCTTTGTTCTTCTGTACAAAATGTGTCCTGTTTTCTGATTCCTTCTAGTATTTTCTTCTGCAGTGTTTAATCTGCCATTAACTTCATCCAGTGTATTTTTTTCCACCTCAGATGTTGTAGTATATATCTCTACAAGTTCAATGTGCACATTTTTTTTATATATCTTACACGTCTCTACTTAATTTCTGGAACAAGTGGAATATAGTTATAATTGTTTTAACATCCTTGTCTGCTAATTCTAATGTGTGTCAGTTCCAGGTCAGTTTCAAATGATTGATTTTTCTCCTCATTTCTTGCATGCCTAGTAATCTTTTTTTTTTTTAAAGATTTTATTTATTTATTCGACAGAGATAGAGACAGCCAGCGAGAGAGGGAACACAAGCAGGGGGAGTGGGAGAGGAAGAAGCAGGCTCATAGAGGAGGAGCCTGACGTGGGCTCGATCCCGCAACGCCGGGATCACGCCCTGAGCCGAAGGCAGACGCTTAACCGCTGTGCCACCCAGGTGCCCCATGCCTAGTAATCTTTGATTGGATGCTGGATATTGTAAATTCTACCTCGTGGGGTGCTGGCTACTTTATTCCTATAAATATTCTTGAGTTTTGTTCTAGAAATGGTTAAATTACCTGGATACAGTTTGACCCCCTTCTCTCAGATCTTACTTCTAAGATTTGCTAGATGGGCCTGAGCCATGGTTAGTCTGGGTCAAATAATCCCAGTACGAAGGCAAGGCCCTCTGAGCACTCTCCCTGTTGCTCCACGAACCATGAAGGGTTCTGGTCAGGCAGGTGGGAACATGCACTTTTCCTGGTCCCATGTGCATGAGCAGAGTTTCCCATAATCCTTTCATGTGGTTCTTTCCTGAGCCTCAGGGCTTTTCCTCCAATGCATGGTGATTAGGACTCAGCTGAACACTCCTGGGGACGCTCTGTGGTTCTCCAGGGTCTCCCTCCATCCAGCTCTCTCCTCTCCAGCACTCTGTTATACTCTTGTCCAGCCATCCTGCTGTCCCCAGACTCTCAGCCCTGACTCCTCAGCTCAAGGAGCTCACCAGGCTCTACTTGGGGTCCCTGCATCTTGGCCCGGAAGCTCTGCACACAGTGAGCCACGGGGGCTCCCCTCCATGGTTTCCTGCCTCTCAGGGACCCCTGTCCTTCCTTGTATGCTGTCCTGTGTCTTGAAAACCATTCCTGAGTTGTTTGCTGTTGTGCCAGGTGGGAGCGTCAGTCAGTCCCTATTTCTCCATCTTGACTAGAAATGGAAACTTCTTCCTGTTGAAACACAGATCCTGTCATGTGCAGTGACCACGGGGCCTGTCTGGAGACGCACACGTGTGCACACACACAGGCAGCCCCGAGGACGCACAGGTCCATTCCTGGCCCTCATCCCCCTGGCCCTCGTCCCCGTTCCCCTTCTCAGTCAGCCCCGGTTCGAGGCTTGTAGGCCTGGGAACACACGGTCTGGGTACAGAGACAAATGCCATTGTTCGATTTGTCTTGACATTGGCCTCCTTCTCCTCAACGAGGAGGAATCTGTGGTAGCAGGAGCTTAGCTCCTGAAAGATGGTTACAGTGTGCTCTTCACAGAACCTCTTCTCAGGAACATTTTGACGGTAAAGAATATGGAGTGGAACAGTACCTCAGTGGGAGGGGAGGTGAGAAAGTGGAGAGAAGGGAAGCCAGAGCCCCCAGCACCCCCGCTGCCTGCTGTGTAAGTGTGTCACGGCGTACTGCAGACAGTGTGCTCCTCGCCCAACAAGAGAAACCAAGCAGAGAGGAGGGCCCATTGAGGCCAAGGCCATACGCTCTTCCAAATCCCAGTCCTCACACCCTCCTCTGCCAGTCTAGGCGTGGACGGAGCCACACTCTTACCTTTATCTGCCCCAGCTTACAAGGGCCTCAGACAGCCACCAGCACATTCAACACCTGTTACCCATTTGACCCTCACAGCAGGGTCCATCTTATAGATGGGAACACTGAGGCTTAGAATGGGCGAATGATCTGTCCAGGCTCATGCTGCAAGTGGCTGTGGCCAGACCATAGCCCTGGCTGTCCAAGCTTTCTTTTCATCCTGAGAACTTCCATTGAGCAAAGTTGATGCTCCTGGTAAGAGAGCATGGATTTCTTGAGTTTCAGTGTCTGAGCCTTTCTCATAGACGCCTCCACCTGCCACACCAAAGAAGCCAACTGACCGGCATGGGACACAGAAGACCCCACCCCACCTGGCCCGTGAGGGCTCTCCTCTCCTTCAAGGAAGCATTTCCATTGGCAGAGTCATTGGCTGTGTAGTTTCATGGGTTTACAAAGCTCCTAACTCATTGTAGAGCCTTTTTAAGGAACATCAGATGTTTGGAGCTCTCTGATCGGTACGCATACATGTGTTTGGACTAATGCATTAGTTAGGCTGCCATGATGGAAAGAAGAGAGTAGGAGAAGATGCCCAGAAATGTTGACCACAAAGAGTTCACCCAAACCCATGGCCCTTTCTGACTCTGCTAAGACCAAAGCTATATTGCATCAGCCACACGAGCACCACGGCCCAGAAAGTCAGCTCCCAAATCCCACGTTCTGTGTCACAGGGACTGGAAAGGGTCCCCAATGCCTCCTTGGCTTTCAGGATATATCCAGCTGGGTGGTTTTGTGCTACCCATAAAAGAAGCAGGACATTAAATATTTGAGAGAGGATTGGAGGGTAACAGAAAGCAGAGTCCATGTACTCGCGCGTGTTTGTGCGAAAGTATAAAAACCCCGAGTCTGTGTTTTCCCCAGGGTATTAATTACAGTTGGAAAGGAGGCTTGCCCGGGCGTGTTCCGCTTGGGCAGAGTAATTTATCATCTGGTTTCGGGGAGCGGGAGGCAGGTCACGGTGCAGAGAGCAAGACACACATCTCTCTCTCTCTCAGACTTCACAGCCGCCCCACCTGCTCCAGGGTGGAGAGCTCTGCCCAAGGCGCGTGCCCGGGGAAGCACGGGGAGAGCTCTCTGGGGGGAGAGAAGGGGGATGGTGAGGCCTTGACGTGATCCTCATAGGACAGAAGCCACGATGGGAGGGGCCTATGCATTTCCAGGCACTTGGATATCTGCCCTCGATGGGGTGAAGGCCGGCCTGGCGGCCCACACCTTGTGATCCTGTTGGCCCTCACTGACGCTGACGGAAGGGCAGGTGGTCTCTGGGGGGAAAGTCCCAACAGAGGCAGATTTTATTCCCATCGATGGCTAAGATCAGTGTCTGTGTCTGCTCACCACGCAGGTCCCTGGCAACGTGGTGGTTACACTTTAGGGCCTCGCTGGCCTTGGCGGGGTGGCTGGAGAGGAGAAATCAGCACAGACGACTCAGCCACTCCTCCCTCTGCTTCTGGGTCCCTCCACCCTCTCCTGAGCACCAGGGCCACCCCCCGCACTCCTCCAGCCAGCCTGGGTCTTGCTGGCACTTTGCTTCTCTCCTCTGAGCCGTCACACCCCTGCTCCTGACTCCCGCTGCGGGCAGACACCGGATACTGGAGCCTGGTGACCGTACACTTGCTTTAAGCAACTTAGAAATTGTTTTTCTGCTAAGTTATACTTTATATAATAAATATTTATCATTAAGTTAACTCCTTAAGTCGACTTTTCCACATCACCCTCCCCCTCCACCCCAGCCAGCAGACTACAGCCAGGGCGCCGCCCCCACCCCACATCCTCCTGTGTAGGGACAGGTCTGGAGCAGCGCAGGGACCCCGTCAGCACATGTCCGTGAGCACCTGCTGTGTACCAGGCGCTGTGCTCGGTGCTTGGGATACACTGAACCAACCAGACCGATGCTCTGGCAGTCATTCCCCCCAGGTGGGGAACTCCTTGGTTTCTGCCATTGCTGGGGCCACCTCCAGGAGGTCTGTGGGAACAAAGGCAAAACCACTCAAAAGTGGAGGCCCACCTCGCCTCCACAGGTATTCCCTTGCCCTGCAGCTCCGTCTCTCAGGACTTGCCCTGTTATTCCTGTGCCGGGACTCGGCACACAGCACATGTGATCTCTGCCAAAACCAGCAGGAAATCTCACGGCTCCTTCGCTGGGTGTCCAGCCTGCCAGCTCGCTGACAGTTGCCGACGAGCTGCAGGGAGAGGGAAGAAGGGGGACCCAGGAATGAGGACAGGAGCAGAGTCTCTACAGTTTCTGCAGCTGCTCTGTGCAGGCCAGGCAAGAGATCACTGCCCAGAATGCTGAGTGGCTTCCCCGAGGCCGGCTGAGCCCCAGCACCTCCCAACAAACTGGCAGAGTCTGAGTTTTTCCTCCTCCCGTTTCAAGGTGCATGTGCTCCTCTCCCCCTCCTCGATTTCCGCCTAATCAGGTCAAGAAGTCATCCCCACTTCTCAGTGGGCACTGACTCTGAAGAAATCTTCAGAGTGAGTGGAAGTGATCTAGCCCTCCCTGTCTTTTTAGGAATGTGCTACTGGGGGTGATGATGATGCTTTTAAAGTCTAAGTTGGACCGTGCCCCTCCTCTGCTCAGATCTTCCTATGGCTCCCCGTTCTCTTGGAGAAAGGCAGAGTTCTCACAATACCCTCCCATGTAAGACCTCATGTGATCTGGCCCCATCACTCTTCTGACCACCTCTCCTACTGCTCCGCCTCATTCTCATGACTCCAGCTCATGGACCGTTTTGCCCATTCTCTGAATAGCTAGGCACATCCTGTGAGAGGGCCTCTGCCTGGGGTGCTCCCTCTCCCAGGAGCACGTTAGGGCTCTTTTCCTCGACTCCTCCAGATTGATCTAAAGATCACCTCCTCAATTAGGTCCAGCCTGGCCATCCCCTCTTCTAATCAAGGACTGGATAACATTATGATTAGGTGCTTCAGAATTGCCTGAATGACTATTTCCAAAGAATGCTGGCTCCTGAGCAGTCCCTGGTGGTATGCCGCAAGGCTCTGCTCTCAGCCCTGTCCTAGTGATGAGGTTTATCGGTGATTGACGTAAGTGTGTCACAGGCATGGTGATCAGATTCTAGTCAATTTGAAGCTGAGAGGACTAAGCGATAGATTGCCTGGTCTCCTGGCTAGAAGCATAGATGAAATTTAACTACACTTAATAAGAATTAATGTAAAATCTTGCTCTTGGGTCCAAAAATTCTAAGTGGATGGGTGTAAGAGGAGGAAGACTTAGAGGTTTTAACTAACGGTGAGTTTGATGTGATTAGAGGACTGTCTTAGTCCACGGACTGGGGAGCCTGAAACAACAGACACGTATTCTTCCCAGCTCCGGAGGCTGGAGTCCAAGACCAGGGCACCGGCACAGTCGGGTTCCGATGAGAGCTCACTCCTGAACCGCAGACAGTAGTTTTCACATCGTGCCCTCATGTGGCGGGAAGCTGAGGCAGGAAGGAAGCTCTCTTGTGAGTCTGATTAGGGCGCTTATCCCATCATAGGGGCCCCACCCCCCATGGCCTCATCCAGCTATAATCACCTCCCAAAGCCCCCCTCAAACACCAGTGCACAGAGGGGCAGGGCTTCAGTGTATGACTTTGCTGGGGGGACACAGTGACCAAGTAACTTACCATCCAAGCTGGGGGCCCTCCTCCTAATGACGGTGTAAACCAGGGGTGTCCCAGGCATGCTGGAGGGTGTGGTCATGCTAGGTATAAGCGGTTGCCCTCAAAATCTGCTTTTTTCTGTGGATTGCATGAGTAAAAAGCATGTTCCCAGATAATGGGAGGTAAAACTTGGTCAGATGGAGCCTCCCTGGAACGTGGGGTTCACTTTGGAGGTGGCTGCCGTGAGCCAGGGGGACATTTCAGGGGACATCCCCAGGGAGATGGCCATGGGGCCAGGGCTATTCGCCCAGATAGGAAGCTTCAGGCAGCCAGATGGCGTGTCTCGGAGGGCTGGCCTGTAGAAGACAAAGCGGGGGGGCTCAGGTCCACTAAGATCCATGTGATGAGTCCTGGGGACCAGATCTCGGGGGCTGCCTGGAGAAGAGCTTTCTGGGGAAGACAACTGGCCCACGATGGTTGGGCTGCCTGCATTCCCTCACCGTGCCCAGAGTCTGCAGAGCCAGGGGGCTTCTCGGGCTTGTCGTGGGAGGCGGGGCTCGGCGGCCACCATATGTCACTGCTCAGGAAGAAGAATCTGAAGTCCGGCCCACCTCCCCTGGCCCTCGCTGGCCCTCCCTGCCTCCTTCCACTCTCCCCGCCCCCTTGCTCTGGCCCCTCTGGCCCCCTCTCCTAATGCCGGGTTGAGCTTTTCCTTCCTAAATCCTCTCTCCTGCTGCTGAATTATTGAAAGTGGTGTTTGCTTTATTGCTGTGCTGGAGGGGCACTGCCGCAGAGCAGCTGGCTTGGAATGGGTCCACAGTCCGGAGAGTCGCGGCGGCCCTTAGAATCCCCTCCCCACTCCCCTCGGGGGGGCAGCTGCTCCCAGCCCCTTTCCCCTTGCTCCCCTCATCATTTATTGATAACCGCTGGCATCCTGACCAAAGGATGCTGCATTCATGCCACCAGCCTGGGGGGTCGTGGACGGAATTTGTGGCAGATGTCACTGCCCAGCCCAGGTGCAGGGCCCCATCTCCACATGGGGCGCCGGGACATCCCCTGTCAGCTGACCAACTGAACGGCCCCAGGGCATGTGCAGAAGTGGCCCGCCAATGGGGGGGGTCGCTCCGATGTGTGTGCCACACGGGTACGTTTATGGGGGCAGGGTTGGCACGTAGGTGTGTGTGTGCGTGCACACGTGTGTGTAGAGGGCCTTGTGCATTAGTGTATATGTGTCCGTGCAGATATGCATGCCACCCTGTGTGTATGTGGCACCTGCTTGCCCACGTATGCACACGGGTGGGTTTGTAGAGCAGGCATCCTAGATCCTAGGTCGGCACAGGCCCTGTTCGCGAGATGTTGCCGTCTGAGCCCATCTTTCCAGAAGGGGAGCTGGTGTGGCCACCCCAGAGTTCGGAGGATGCCAGGAGACATGTGCTTTATTTGGGGCAGCCTCTGGTAGCATCGTCAGGTTTCTGGGGACAGAGCAGCATTCAAGAAAGGGTGAGCAGTCAAAAGGGGAACAGAGGGGAGCAGACTTCCCCACTTACTCCCCAGAGGTGTGGCGCAAAGTCCCCCAAGCCCTCCAGTCCAGAGGCCTTTGGATGCTGGGCTGGGAGAGCCAGACCGTAGAGGTGACTGCTTTGTTCTCCCTACGAGGAGACACCCCCACCCCCAGTAAAGGCAGCTTAGCCAGGCTGAGTAACTTCAAGTTCTCTACTCTGCCCCCTTTTACAGGCACCTTCTGTGTGCCCAGCACCACGCAGGCTGCCTGGCTAGACGGGGGCATGGCAGAGCCCTTGACCTCCTGGAGCTGCCCATCTGCCCAGAGCAGAGACAGCATGTCCAAGCGCAGTGGCGAGGCCACATGAGCAGGCTGGGTGCCACGGAAAGTAAAGATAGGAGCTCAAAACCATCAGTGGTGGGCTCTGTGGTCCCTGGGAGCTTTCTGAGTCCACAGCCCTGTTCCAGAGGGTTCTCTGGACAAGCCCAGAGGACATGTGACCAGGTTCCAGCCCTGAGCTGTGTCCACAGGATGTGGCTTCTCATCTACCTCAGTCTGGACCCGGAGAAGGACGCCAGGGACGTGGGGTGGGCGTGGGGCATTGCTCCCTCGCCACGCCTGGAGTTCTGGCCTTTTGAAAAGTGTAGGACCCCAGACTCTTCCACAAGCCACATTCAGCCCCAGTGTCTTGTTCCTGGGTCACTCTCTCTCCCTCAGTCCAGCGGTGCTTTTTTTGAGTGTCATTTGACCATGGGCCATTTGATCAGTCCCTTCTGATGTTCAAAGCCCCCAAGGAGCAGGGGTGGTGCTATCACCCCCATTTAGAAATAAGGAAACTGAGGCTCAGAGCAGGGCTGTGAATGGCAGAGCTGGGTTCCGTGGCCCTCGGGCCTCTGGACCCTCTGACCCGACTCGCTGCTTGGCATGGGCCGGCTCCTAAGTGCTTGCGCCACCAGGGGGCTGAGAAGATGTTAGACCCGCTCTAAGTCAGGCAGCGGGTCCCCGGGGAGTGAAGCCTTCTCTGAGAGTCTCCTTTCCCGTCCCCCAGTGTTTGTAGCTTGGGAGAGGTTTTGGAAGACAGTTCTAGAGTGTGCAATGTAAGCACACAACCCTGCCCCCCGAGCCCCTTCTCCATGCCCACCAGCATCCTACTGACCCCAGAAACTCCAAGTCTGGTGCCATCTGGCGCCTCCCTTAAGCTCACCCTGCTGGGGAGCCACAGCCGGGCCTTGAGGGGAGCCAGGGTGCCAAGCCAGAGGCTCCCCGTCCAGCCTTCCTCCAGCTCAGCCAGATCCCCTTCGGGTAGGGGTGATGGAGCAGGGATGGGGTGGTTCCCACTGAGGCCACTCGTGAACCTCCCTGTGCCCCCCCCCACCTTCCCACGGCTGGCCTTAGCGGGGTGGGAGGCGCTTCTTGCCCAGGCCAAAAGCCACCGCGTGGTCCAGAGAAGTGCTGAGCTGTCAGAGGTGGTTCTTGTCCGCTCCCAGCCTGAAGACAGCAGCCCACACGTCCCCCTCTGGCTGCCAGCCCACGGCCGAGAATGACAGGAGGCCTGCCACCTGCTATCCCTCTCCAGTGTATGGGACTGGATCCCCACGTGCAGCCTCTGGGCCTCAGTTTCCCTCACTGGCAGAGACCCTAAGAAGTATAGAAAGAACAGCTTCCATTTTTCTCCTCGTTTTCATCCCTTCCAAAAGGGGGTGACAGCCTGGGTGGAGTGGCCTGGGTCCCTAGGTGGCCTCTGGCTAGCAGACGGCCTGGCTTGAAGTGATAGGCAGCTGAGGTGGAATCCCAGAAGGCTGGATTCCCACGCCGCACCCCCAGCAGCACAGGGGTGCGGGGGGAGGGCAGCATGGAGGTCTGAGGCAGGACAGATGTGGGCAGCACATGTGGGGGCAGCCCCACCCCCAGCACCTCTACCCTGTGGCCCCCCTACACCCCAACACACCACTGCACTTCTTGGCTGGCCTCCTCCCTGCTCGGCAGCCTTGCCAGGCACCCACCCCCCCCCACTGCCTTACAGCCTTGGGGCTGGGGGCTGGGGCAGGTCGCATCTCCTGCCTTTGCCGACTCCCACCTTCCCACCCACTGAAGCTGGAGGGACCTTCTAGAGTCCCCAGATAGCCACCGCACTTTACCCTCTCCCAGCAGGTGCACCTTTTCTCCAACCTCAGGACAAGTCCCCCTTCCGCTCCCAGGGCCCCACAGACCTGTCAGGCTAGGGGAGTCCACGTCCACCCCTGAGCAAGCCTCCCCCCTGCATGGGGTGCTCAACTCTGACCCCAGGGCAAGCACAGAGCTGAACACCCTGGGAAATAAACCCGGAGAGGAGGGAAGGGAGAGGACTGGCAGCGAGTAGAGTAGAGCGAGCAGAGAGAGCAGAGAGACAGGGCAGCAGAGAGGAGAGCCGCACTTCTTAACCCAGTGGCAAGTGCCTGCTGAACTGAGCGCCAGGTGGGCCCCCTGAGTGCCAGGTGGGCCCCCTCCCCACCTCCCCACCTCTGTGTGCCTGCCTGCCCTGGAGCCAGGGGTCTGCGATGATGTATTTTTGGGTATGTACCAAGCGTGGACCGCCGAGTGGAGTCACGTTCTTGGAGTCACGTTCTTGGCTCCCGCAGACCTGGGGCTGAGATGTGGGGAAGCGCAGAGTGCCCCCCTCCCCCTGCCGGCAAGTGCCCCCTCCATACCTCCCCCCTCCCCCCCCCTCCCAGCCAGCAGGGTGCGGGGCTAAGGGCTGTCCCCACCTGCCAAGTGCTGCCTGTGGGGGCAGGGGGGTCAGAGAGGGACTGGGCAGAGACTCTGATGCCCTGCATGGAGTGACCTATCTGTCCCCCTCTCCCCGCTTCCCAGCCTGGCTCTTCCTCAAATCCCCAGGGCAAAATTCAGGTGGCTCCCAAGACCCAGCACACCCAACCCCCCATCTTATCCACTCCCTTCTTCCCTCCCCTCCTCCCTGAGCCACAAAATCAGGTAGGGAAACTGGATCTTGGAAAGAATAATGGGGAACATAAATGTGAGCCCCCAGCCAACAGCCCCAGTGCTCTCAGAGAGGGGGTGGGGGGACCCAGGAAGCCTAGGGGCCCTGGTGAGAGGAAGCCTCGCAAGCCAGCACAGCCCCTCCTTGCCCTTACTTTGGCAAAGGAAATGACGGTAGCACAGGCCAGAGGGGGGTGGGGGGTCTCAGCCAGCCCTGGGAAAGGGGCAGTGGGAGGCAAGGCAGGAAGCACCCCCACTGCAGGGTGAGGAGAAACGCATCCTTCAGTTAAGCTGGGCTGAACTGGAAGGAGAGGCCGGGTGTGTGCGCGTGCCTGTGTGCGTGTGCGTGCCTGTGTGCGTGTTTGTGCCTGTGTGTGTGTGTGTGTGTGTGTGTGTGTGTGTGTGTGTGTGTGTTTCCCACGGTCATTGGCCTCCAGGCTCCCATGGACATGGTTTGGAAATCTATGTGAATTTTGTGCTTTCCTTTGAGGGGAACATTTCCCCTGGGCCCAGCCCAGTGGCCCCAGCCTGAGCACTTCCCAGGCTGTGGGCTTCCCCACGTCTTGGTGCTTCTTCCCGGCGGCCCTCAGCCTGTCCTGCAGCCTCGTTCTCCAGGGCCACAGCCTGTCCCCAACTCCAGGGAAAGCGCTCAAGGGCTGACCCCAACTGGGAGGGACTTACCTGGGAACAGGTGCTGTGGAGCCCACCCTGAGCAGCTGGAGTCAGCAGGAGAGGCCAGGCAGCCACTGAGAAAGGAGCAGTGGCCACTGGGAGCCAGAACGACTGTGGTCAGCCTCCCGGCAGTAGTCACAGGCTAAGCTCTGCTGCGTCCTGCGGACCCCACTCCCGGTCCAAGCAGAACTGGGGTCAGGGTGTGCCCAGAGCCTCCAGGACTCCATCCTTTGCAAAGGCCTTTCACTCTGCTGAAAATGCCCTGGCTGTCCCACCCACCAGTAGCCAAGCTCCTGTGTGCTCTGCGAATTCCTCCTTCTTCAAGGCCAGCCTCAGGGGGCACTGCCTAGGTGACACTGTCCCAGAACGTGCAGGCAGAACACATTCCTCTCTGCATCTCGACTCTTGGCGGCACCAGCCTGGCATTTGTGAGCTGCCTCCTGGAAGTCCCTTAGGAGCCTGGCAAGGGCCGGAGATGCTCCCAGGGCACTGGGTGGGGGCAGAGTGGGCACTCTGTTTCCCACGGGGTTGCAAGCTCCTCTGGGGTCTTGCCTCCCAGGACCGCCTCCCTCCGCCGGTGCTGTCTGTCCTCGCCCACACTCCCTGGCAGTCCCTGGGGATGTGCAGGAGTGTTCCCTCGCTGAATCTTTGAGGCCGTTTTAGGACAGCGGTGAAGCCTGCCTGGGAGAGCCTCCCCATCTCATCTTCCCGAGCCAGGCTCCACTCCAGGCTGGAGACTGATGCTGTGGAAAGAACGGTGGGCACAGGTGGCATGCACGGAATCGCCTGTCCTAGATCCGCCTCCTCGAGCCACGCCCCCCACCCCAACTTGGGACATGGCAGCCCCAGACCCACACATCCCCTAAGGTCCCCGAGCTCCTGAGACTCAGCCAGCCAAAGCTGCTCAGTTCTTTTCTGACCAGCTTTTCCTTCTTTGTCCTACGGACTGCAGGAGGCCCTCCCACTCCCTGCACCAGCCAGCCCCATGGGCTCTGCCATTTCCCTCCGCCCCCTTCCTCCCTGCCCCAGGCCCAGCCTCCAACCCTGGCTGCCAGGGTCACGCCATCATGCCCTTCTGTCCCAGCGGCTCAAGTCTAACTTTCTTAGCCTGGAGCACAAAGTTCTTTCCATTGGGGCCTGCTTAGTCCCAGCCTCAGCTCCTGCAGCTCCTCCACCTTCCCATGACCCCTGTGGTGCAGGCACACTGAGCTGCCCCCTCCCTGGGTGTGTTCCTCCTAAAACACCCTACCCATCAGGTCCCCCATCATTCTCCCCCATCAGCTGGCTCCTCCCTTCCCTTCAGGATAAGCCTACTGGGAGGGAGACAGGAGGGGCTGCAGCATGTCAAGAGCCAGGTAGCTTAGATGTCACCTCCTCCAGGAAGCCTTCCTTGACCACCCCACAGCAAGGTGGTGTTCCTTCCTCTGCACCCCCATGCACTGGTCCGAGGGTGCTATCTGCCATCTCTCCTGCTCCAGCAGCTCCCTCCAGGACTCTGACTGGGTCTTGCTCAGTCTTTTCTGATGCCCACATTGTGACTGCCACTTGTCCAGGGCTCCAGAAACTTGTGCGCTAGATTCCAAGGGGCAGAGCAGGGCCTGGTCACAGAGTGTCCTCTGAAGTCCTCTGCAGCCTTCCCTCCCATGAATCCCCAGGTGGCCCTGAGCTGAGGGTCACCCAGCTGACCACACGTCTTCCCGTGCTCTGCGCACAATGTTCAAGGGGACCTTGGAGTTACTGTTGCTCCCACTTTAGAGCTGGTGAAGTTGGAGCCTGCAGTTCACAGTGAAGGGAGACAACGATGAGCTGGGGCCAGAGGCCCGGCCGTGGTAAAGCAGGGGTTGGGTGCAGAAGGGTCCAGCAGCCCCTGGCCTTTCCGGCCCAGCCGTGGGGGGTGCCCCACAGTGAGGTTCACCACTGCTCTGTGAGAGAGGCCCACCACCTGCTTTGGGGGCATCTCTGGCTTCCCTGCTATGGGACGGAGTCCGCACCTGCTGTGTGGCCCGTGCCGCTGGTGGCCTGGGTCCGCCTTCCTCCCCCATATCCTACAGGATGTGCAAGGAGGAAACGCAGGCTGAGGGGGTGTCCAGCATCACTTAGCTGCCCCAGGTGGAGCCAGGACTGGAACCAGTTCTGCCCCCAAAGGCTTTCCTGCCCTTGCTGGCCTCAGGGCGTGTGCTCCTGCGGGATCTCCCCTCCCACCTCTTCCTGGTCCCCGTGTGACATCCAACCCTGTGCACCCGGTGGGGCCCCCGCGAGGTCTTCCTTAAGCCTTGAACTTCAATCCTCTCTTACGCTTGGCACCCCCAGACTGGGCACTGTGTGTGGGCAGGCGATGCGTCTGCACTGCTGTTCTAGCTGTGTGGGGGGCCGGGGGGAGCTCAGCGAACACTTGGGAGATGAACGGATGGCTGGTTGGATGGCTGGATGGTTGGAGAAAAGAAGGAAGGGGGTGTGGAAGGAGGGAGGAAGGGGGCAAGTTGGTGGTGGCATGTCCATCGGCGGCGGCAGCAGTGTGACATGGTGGTTGATGGGGCTGTGGCCCAGAGCAGGCAGGGAACCCACTTATTGGGCTCAGCTCACAGGTGCACAGGTGGCCACGTGCAAGTTTAGGGTCCAGGAACATTGGCGGCCGGAAGCCGCCAGACCTCAGCGAAGCGGGCTCCTCGGACAGACAGACGTGTGGTCAGACAGGTAGCCTTGGGAGAAAGGCCCGGCCCCGGGTGTGTGAGCACCTGGATGGCTGGCTGGCATTTGCTCCTGTGCAGGAAGAAGAGGAGGAGGAGGGAACTGGGAGCAGGGCTCAGTCCTGCAGCCTGGGGCTGGCTGGGGGTGGGGGATGCCAGTGGGTGGCTTTGTAATTGACTGGCAACAGGCGGAGATGCCAAAGCAAAACCCTGCAGATTAGCAGTAATTGCAGGAGAAATAAAGAGCAAACAGGGCGAGCTGAATGAGGTTTTCTATAAATATTATGTTTTTTAAAGTTTGCCCTGGAGTAATAGAAGCTGTTTCAACGCTAATATCCTGTCTGTGCATTTAAAAAGCCTTATAATGAGGATTTAGTGTCTTCCTTTCCTGAGGCCTGGGATCTGGGGGCCCGGGGTCTCGGGCCTCTTCTCTGCTGGGCAGTTCAGGATGGGCACCCCCGGGAGTCTGAAAACCCACCCCGAGCCGGTCTGGGGTCTGGACACAGCTTCAGCACCCCCAGGCCCATGGATGTGCCTCACAGAGCCCTGCGCTCCCTGTCCTGCCCAGCTTGCTATCCTCGGTCCCTTCCCCTCCTTTCCTTCTTCTTCCAGCCATTGGGGCCAGGCCGCAGCAGCATTCTCTGGGTCTGAATCCCTTTGCTCAAGACTTGGCCACCTCTAGCTCATTTTGTCAAGGCCGAGAGCCCCAGGGTCGCCTAGACCTGCTGGCCGCCTTTCCCCTCAGCCAGTGGTGGGAGAGGGGACTTGTCTAATTAATGAGGAGATGGGCGCTCCTGGATGAGGCACCTACAGAATGATGTCTAGTTTTATGAAAACCATGAAGCAAAGCGTTTGTTCACGCCAGCAACAACTGCGCAGGCATTTTCAAGTGGCGAGGGAGAACAGGATAGGAGACGGCCCCAGCATCGCCGGAGAGGCCGCTCAGGCGGGGGCCAGACCCGGTTCGGAAAGCTCTGGCAAGGAGCCCCCAAGGGAGCTCTGCCTTAGGCCATTGGAGAAGAAATGCAGCCCCCTGGATTCCGTTTCTTCACGTGCCTCCCATGTGCCAGGGCTGCGGGGGCACAGGCTGACCCTGGCTTTGTTCGCGGAGGGGCTTCAGGATGCCCATCCGTCCGACAGCCCCTAGTGCCACTTTCAAGAGCAGAAACGGGTCTGGGTGCCGTGGCATCGTGTGGGCTGGTCTGGGGGCCGTGGCATCGCGTGGGTTGGTGCAATGCAGGCGGCCCCCATGTGGAAGCTTCCCCCTTGTCCACAGTTCCCAATCCCAGGCAGGTGCGGACGGGCGGGAGGAGACAGGCAAGAGGAGACGCCCGGGCTAGGGTGCCGGGGGTGCCACACAGTCCGATTGTGACCCCAACAGCCCTTCTACCCCCCGGGGCACTAAAGTGCCAGTGCTGCATCTGCGGGGGGTGGGAGGCAGGAGGAGAGATCTCACTCACAGCCCGTCAACACCTGTTGGCAGCGCCAGGTCCGATGTGGATACCATGTCCCACGTGTGGGGCGGCTCTAGTGGTCAGCAGTGCCAGGGAAGGCTCAGCGCCCTCGCTTGTGGAAGGACTCAGAGAGCTCAGGAAACAGCAGGGCAGGAATAAACCGGGGAGGGAGGGGAGCTGTGCTCTGAGGGGTGCTGACCCCAGTCTCAGGCACGCTCGCCGGCCTTAGGCTCCTGGGGAAAGACGGCAAGGCAAGGGCTGCTGGGCTTCTGCCACCATTTTGTCCGGCCCCGTCTGACGATCGCTATACACAGGGCCCTGGGAGGGGGTGCAGGTAAGTAACACGGGACTGCCCGAACTGAGGGGCAAAGACAAAGGTTCTTGGTGTGATTGAGTCCGGTGGCCCTTGGACCATGAACTCGCACCCTTCCCCACATCCTTCACCCTCCCTGGGAGATACCGGTGGGGAGGTGCACCCCACCTACCTGCCCCGCACCCCCGCCAGCCCTACTCTGCTCACAGGAGAAGTGGGGGACTCTATCCATTTTCCATCATTAAAGGGTTCCTGTCCGGAACAAGGTGGAGGTGACATCTATGTCCAGGCCCCAAGGAAGTGGCGGGGAGCTGGGGACAGGGGGACCCACTCCTGTTTCTAACCCCGTCCCATCCTCACCCTTCCCAGCCTCCTAAACTCCTAAGAACTGGGGAGTGCTGGAGACCTTCATGGTTCCTACAGAGCCGAGAAGTAAG
Organism: Ursus americanus; assembly: GCF_024610735.1. Taxonomy (NCBI): domain Eukaryota; kingdom Metazoa; phylum Chordata; class Mammalia; order Carnivora; family Ursidae; genus Ursus; species Ursus americanus. Next base: position 3,113,475 of record NC_142149.1, read on the forward strand.
GACCACGATGGCAGCCACGATGAAAGCCATGCTCCGCAGGGCTGGGGAGGAGGGTGTCTGGGTTTTCTGCTGAAAGAAGCAGGTTGCTCAGAAACCTAATCTCTGCAGCTAATGAGGAACAAGGCGAGTGGGCAAGTATGGGGCAGTGAGCGGGAGCCTTGGGGCAGGAGGCAAGACCTGGCCTCCAAGAGCAGGGTGACAAAGGTAGGGGTCCTCCAGGAAGGAGAAATTGGGAGCAGAAGCCAGGCTGCAGGGGAGAAGGGAGGCACAGCCGGTGGGAGGAGGGGGGGGCACAGTGGGGAGTGGGCTTCCTCCACTGGGGCGGAATGGGTACGAGAAGAGAAGGTAGGGACAAACCTCAGTCAGGCTTGAGAGGACCCCCACTCTAGCTTGAGGCGGGGGTGGCCCAGGGAGTCTAGAGTCTTGGAAGGCTCCTCGGAGGAGGACGGAGAACAGAGACCCCGGCCCCCTCCCCCAGCTCCCTCCTCCGGCCCAGTGTGGTTGAGGATCTTCAGGTGAGGCCCTGGGCTTTGGTGTTTGTCAGTTCCCAAAATGCGGCAGAACCCAAGCAGGGAGGGCTGCTGGCTGCTTGTCTCTGAAGGTGCAGGGGACCTGAGCCTCGGGGCTTCAGCGTGTCCAGGCCCTCCTAGGCCGGGCCAGGAAGCTCCCTGTCCTGCATCCCCATGCCCAGCTGTGAACCTGGTACGTCGTGGGCGTCCTACACAGGTGCTGAGCAAGGGGACGAGCGGATGTCATGGTTTCACAGAGCACTGGGCAAATGCTGCAGAGCCTTCTCAAGGCAAGCTTGGCCACCCGAGCTGCCCCTGGTTCTGGTGATGCTGTGCAGGAGAGTGGAAGTAAATCCTGGCAAGAGGGAGTCAGAACTGGGGAGCGACCAGGATTCAGCCCTGCCGGAGGCTGAGAACTCTCACTTCAGGGTGTCTGTGTCGGAAGGCCCCCTGGGATCAGACCCCAGGAACAGAGCACCTCCTGGCTGGACGGCGCACAGGGGTCTTCCGGAGCTGCTGGCCGGGCCGGCATGCCCCCTCACCCCCATCCCCGGGGCCCCATGCCAGCGTTTACCCGGAGCCCACCCATCTGCTCAGCCAAAACCAGGGTTCTGCTCCTTGTGATTTCAGAACTTAATTATGGAAAGAAGTTGGGATTAAGGACCCCTCCATTTATCTTCCTCCACACGTTGCTTGTCGGCAGCTGGGTGTGGAGTGTCCCCTGCACCGCTCTCAGGAGTGGGGAGATGCTGCCCAGGCTGGTTTCGGCAGGGTCAGTGTTGGTTCTGCCCTGTCCCTCCCACGTGCCCGAAGCCACAGCCCCCACGGGACACGGACAGCGTGGCCCCGCTGCACATCTCACTCTGCCTGTGGGGAAACCTCCTTCCTGGGACACCCTCCATCCAGCCCTGCGGGCCCCGCCTCTGCTCTACCATGTGGGGCATGTGGGCTGGTTTGAAGACCACAGGGCCCGGCTCAGGGCCCGGTAACCTCGGAAATTCGGTGTCTGGAAGCCGAGGCTGCGTGCTGCCACCTCTCTCCATCCCTGCACCCAGCTGGGCACGAGATGTGTGGCGACAGGGCAGGTGGACGTTCATGCGTCACCTGCCTCGGCCCCATCTTCCTGAAAGGCAACCTGGCAGAATGAAACCAGAGCAACCCGACCCTTCGACTCCGCAATCCCACCCCAGGGACCGGATCCTCGGGGAGTAACGCGAACGAAGAAAAAAGCTCCAAGTACTGAGACATTTACAGCCGCAGAAGCAGCCCCAGCAGCTAGGTCCTACTGTCCGGCAGTCAGGTAATAGTTACGTGAGTCACACAGCGGCCACTCAGTGGGCTACTGTGTAACCTTCAAACCTGACGCGATACGGGGAAGCTGTCTTTGAAATATCATTAAGTGAAAAAGTAGGACACCTGATTACAACCAGGTAAAAATTATAATTACATAGAGATAAAGCTCCGATGAGGCCCCAGAGAAATAGAGATGGTGGGGTTAAGGTGAGGAGGATGAGGGGTCTAACTCTGAAAAAAAAAATTAGAGGAAATAAGTAAAAGTTAACCAAACAGTCTCCCTCCAAGTCCCTGGGCCCGTGTGCTGTGGGGGTTATCTCAGCCGTGTCCGTCTGTCCCGTTTGCTGCCTGGTTCTCTAAAGCACCCTCCTTGCACCGCGGAAATGCCGTCCTTTTATGGGCAGTGTGAGCCCCACACACACCACCTGGGTTGTGTGTCCCCAGGCTGTACCTTTGTGGAGCAGAGGGAGCGCAGACACTTGTGTGCGTCACTGGGAACACGAATAGGGCCAGTCCCCGCGCTCACAGGTGCAAGGCGCCAGTGCAGAGGGAGGAGGCCCATGACACATCTGGGCGGCCTGGGAGGAAGAAGGGAAAGACTATGCAGCCCGAGAGCAGCCCGAGCCGGGATGCAGGGTGGTATCTGATCTGGTGGCAGGTGGGAGCAGGGCCAGCAGGGGCAGGGGCATGAGCAGCCCCAAGCATGGGGACGTGGCTGGGGATGGTTCTCACTCGGGCACCAGGAACGGGCATCCCCCATCCAAGGCTGCCCAGTTCTGTTCACCTGGGACCGACGTCCCATGAGAAGGCCAACAGCTGACTATTCTTTCAGACAAAGACGACGCAGAAGAACCAGCTAGAGGCTGAAATTGTCCAAACAGAATGGAAGTCAGACAGTGGTTGGAGACCCCAACCGAAGGGAAGCCGGTGCCTCTTTCTCTTGCCCTTCCGGGCACCCCCCACCCCAGCCCAGTCCCTGAGTGCCGCTGGGCCTGAGGCTCCCCTCTGTTGGCAGGGGTTAGGACCACCTGGCTGTTGGCTGGGCTGCCGTTGATGGGTGAGGGTGTGGCGGAGATGTTCGGGGGGGCAGGAAGGACCAGAGCTGTGGTGCTGGGCCCGAGTCCCATCTCGAGAGCCACAGAGCAGGCCCCGCAGATGGGGAAGCGTGCCTGTCAGGCAGCACCTCGGCTGCACTGCGCCCACGGGTTACGGCTGCACTGGCAGAAGTTAGAGCAGCTTTTCTGGAGCTGCCGTCACAAGGCTTTCCCTGGAGCTGCAGGACGGAGGCTGGAGGGAGGCGGGGGGATGAAAGCAAAGGGGGGACACCGAGCCCAGCAGCGCGGCCGCCCCGCCTCCCGCGGACGGGGCTCCCCCCGCCTCTGACTTGTAGCCCACATTGTTTACTGAGAGAGGCAAGACGTTGATTAATTGCACAACTAAATAAATCATCATTTCCTCGATGCAGGGACAAGACTGGCTAGATTTAAAGGAGCTGAAGTTGGAAAAGGAGAAGGAATAGGGAGAGAGAGCGAGAGCATGCACACGGGGGTGCCTGGGGGCCCCGGCGTACACTGGGAGGAAGCTCTCCTTGAGGGCAGCACTGACACTGGACAGACATCCCCCTACAAAGGGGGTGCCTGGCTCAGGACCCCAGGCTGCAAGCGAGAGGCGCCCAGGCAGGCCCGTGAGAAAAGCCCTTCTTCCAGAGCATCTTGCTTCTGCGGGGGTGCGGGGAGGGGCGTCCCTTTGCCCCAGGGGCTGACCTCACAGCACACTGGCCCAGGGTCCCAGCCATGCCCCGGTCAGCGGGAATGGCCTGGGCAGCTTCCTGGCTGAGCTTGCAAGGCATGCCAACCGGCTCCGTGTCAGGAGCCATCAGGCCTCACTGGGGTGAGTGTCCAGGAGGCACAGCACCCAGGGACTCTGGCCTTAACCCCTGAGTGGGGGGTGAACGGAGGGCCCTCTCAGATCCAGCAATAATCTTAAATACACATGGAGAAGGGTTTTCACTCTGTGCCTGTCACCGTGGGTGATACCAGCCCCAAAGTGCAAGATCACTAGTCGTCAGTGATAATCTTATTCATACTTGGCCCTTGTTTCTTCATTTAAAAAAAAACCCTACTAATTATAATAGTAAGAAGTACTTTTAACCCAACAAGTATTTTTAAATAATTAATACCATTAGGGAGACTGGAGAAGAAAAAAGTCGTGTGGCTCTTTTTTCTTGAGATGAGAAATGCTGGATTTCAAATCTTGGCTGCCTTAGTCTAGATCTTTCCCCCCAGAAGCAGAGCTTGAGATAAGGTGTTGTGTGCAGGAGACTTATTTTGGGAAGTGATCCAAAGGAAAGGGGGCTGGAAAAGTGACACGGGGTGGGGGGAGGGAGGCGGATCCAGGTAGATGATTGAGTTGAGTGCAGGGGCAAGAGGGCAGGGGGCTCAACCCCCGTAGGACTTGGGGGTGCCAGGGAGGCACACCTCCAAACTGTCCACAGGAGGGGACTTGGAACCGCCGGCCCCCATAGCCCATTGGGAGGGTTGTGCCACAGGGTGTGAACTTGCAAGTACCTCCACGTTTGCTCCCACGTCGCTTCCTGCAGACATCCCACGTGATGGGGGCCCGGGGGGGACCTGAGATGCATCAGGCAGGGGCCATCAGGGGACCCCTGGGGACCCCTGATTGCTGGAGCAAAGGCTGGAGCAGAAAGGGGAGCTGAGGGGTGGTGGGCTGGGGCGCAAGAAGTATGTGAGTCCGTCCACCTCTTACACCCCCGATTCGTACCCAGTCCGTCACAGACCCTTCAAGGTGGCAGCCAGCCTTAACCTCCCTTGGGAGTCAGCGCTCGTCTCTCCTTTGGAGATGAGCCAGAGACGCCTCACCACACCCTCGTTCACCGCAGTCTTCCTCTAGCACTATTGGAATGTGTGTGCTGTGTTCTTGGACCTGCTGCGGAGCCTCTCTTGCTCTGGGACCTCCTCAAAACTCGTAGCCTTTGGAGACGCTGCCTCCAGGTCCAAAGACCTGCACGCTAGCTCCCCATCCTCCCCTGTGACTCGTCTGGTCCTTGTGGGAGAACTGGATAGGGGTATGCGAGGGAGCTCCACCCTTGCTTCCTTCCAGTCTAGTCTCGATTGTGGGTCTGATCTCCACAGTTTTCCCATGCTGGGTGGGGGGCATCAGCAATGTCTGATTTTGACCACCCAGGTCTGGAATCCCTTCCTACGGGACTTCCTTAGCTCACCCCCTCCCCAGAAACCAGGCCCTGGGAGAAGTGCTGACCGGCAGGGAGTGTATTTTGGGAAGTGTGCAGGACTGAGGGGCACTGGGGATAATAAATAGGGAAAGAGGGAGGATCGATGCAAGGGCGTGTCGTTGAGCTGATCACCACTGTGGGCAACCGGAGCGGTCCCAAGAGGGAGCTGACGAAGAGCCAGGAATTAATCCACCTGAGGGGTAGAAGAGGGAGCATTATCCTCTGGTCAAGCATTACTCTACGCAGCCTTAACCCCTCTGCACTCCCAGGTTTGCCCTTGCATCAGAATGTCTCCTACAGTCATCCCAAATGGCAGCAACAGAAGACCCGGGAGCAGAGAGTAGACAATGGGCAGTGTGCTGGGGCGGAGTGGATGATGGGCAGTGTGCTGGGGCGGAGTGGACGATGGGCAGGGTGCTGGGGCGGAGTGGACGATGGGCAGTGTGCTGGGGGGAGGCACTATCAGCACAGCCACGCACAGCCGGCTGCCGTGGCAAAGGCTAGGGTGAAACGACGGGTGGGAGGTGGGGCGTGGGAGCTGTCTGATGTGCGGGCTCAAGTGGGAGACCTTGGGCTGGTCCCCTGCCTGGCCCTCACTCTTCCCGTGTGCAGCACTGGATTATTAATAACCGTTCTCCAGGGGGTGTGAGAATCACTGGAGATGGTGCTGGCAAAGTCTTTGTGATCTACACAGCTCTGCCCTAGCGAAAGGGATTTGCAGTCATTGTGCAGGAAGGTGGCACCCTGGATGCAGCCCCAACATTTTCCTGGGGCTGGTTCTCCTTCCACTAGTGCTCTGATCCCCAGGCTTCCCCACTCCTGCTGGGACAAAGGTCCCTGTAGGTCAGACAGCAGGAGGGCAGCACGTCACACCCCAGACGCACCCCGGGGTTTGTGCTGCTCTCTCCACAGTCCTCCCCCATCTGGCCCCTGCGCCGCTGCACCCCCTGTGCCAGGAGGGAAGCCTTGTCAGTGCCTCCGAGAGCACCCAGGGGACCGAGGGCATTCTCCCAGTAATGACTGCTGATGTTTCAGAGACGTGTGTCATCACCCCAGGATTGTGACAGCTCAGTGAAGCAGGCCGGGGAGGAGGACGAGACAACTGCTGTTGAGAGGCGGTGGCGTTGGTTGGAAGCAGAGCAGCTGGGTCGTCTGCTGCCGGGGACGAGGCGCAGAGGAGGGCTGAAAGTTGAAGAAAAGTTTTCAGGAAGTTTGCCCGAGTGTGCCCCGGGCTCTCCGTCAGTCTCCCCGGCCTCCAGTGGAGTCAGAAAGTGTAGGGGGAAAGGAAACGTGGGAAGGGGTGAGGAAGCGGAGATATGAGCACAGCATGGAGGGAGCATGGAGGGACAGGGGTTCCACCTCCGACATCTCCAGGGGGTGGGAGGAGCTTATAACTGCAAAAATGTGATCGTCGTGCAGACACATTGCACACGCTCTAGGAAATGATGGAAATCTCTGGAGAGGGTGGACGGACATCACCAGTGCCCCCAGAGTCGGAAGAGCCACAAGCCCACAGGCAGGTTCAGAACCAGGGACAGCAGCCAGGGCTTCTGGAGCCTGTGTTTGTTGGGCTCACAGTCCCCTGAAAACCCCACCATGCCCAGGGTGGGAAGCTTGATTTCCTGTAGCCAGCAGAGCTAGCCATCCCCGGTGCTGCAGGAAACAAGATATCCCCGATTCCCCTCTTCCCACTTTCCCACTCCGTACGCCTCCCTGTATTCCCCTTAAAATTATCCATCATTCCCTCTCTTGGCCCCTTGACTTTGGAGCCACAAAGGGCAGATCCATGCCAACTTGGAAAACAGGAGAGAGTAGCCGTGGGTGGAAAGAAGGGCTCCTCATTAGGGAAACACTTCTTAGGGGCACCTCTGTTGCTCCACTTACAGCTGAATTGGATCAAGATGGTTTTACATCGCACTTTTTGTTTTCGTTTTGCGGGAAGCGAGGTGATGTTTACGAGAAACTGGGAGAGGATGGGGAGAGAGAGGTGGGGTCTCAGGAAGAACAGAGGTGTGTGGGAATGGATGAAGAAGGAGCCAAGGGCATCGGAGAACTGGAGGCTGGGATGGCTCGTCCTGAGGGCCTCGGGCTGTGGCTGGCCCAGTGCCCGCTTCCAGAGATGCCCAAGGACGCGTGGGTTTCTTTTGTTTTGGCCTCCCCCATGTGGCCTCTGCACCTTGTCTGTGCATAAGGCAGAGGCTCGGGGGCTCAGACCCATTCACCAGGTCAGGTTTTTGGGGTTTTGTTCCCTTCCCCTCACAAAAATGTGCTCTCTGTGCAAAGTTCCGTTTTGGTTTTTGTTTTGTTTTGTTTTTATTGTTGAGTTGATATGTGGGTTTTTGCCAGCCCAACAAAGCTTTCTTGGCTTCAGTGACTCCCTGTGGACACGTCCCATGAAACCTCCTGGCCCGGCTCACTGCCCCCTCTCTGGGACAGCAAGAGCCAGATGGTGTGGAGCCACAGGGCTCAGCCCCTCACCGCCAGCCTCCTAGGTGCACCTCTGCCCCTCTTGGCCCTCTGCTGAAGCAACCCCCATTGCTTGTGCCCCACGCCCTGTCATGTCTCCATCTGTGGCATCTGCTTCTTTTTGTTACATTCACTCCTAGATTAGTGACACGGCCCACCATACCTGCTGATTGATAAGGGGGCTTTGGGTTCTCCTGGAAACCTCATCATTTGACCCATCGGAATTGTCCATGGCCAAGAGCACGTGTCCTCTGGGCTTACCACTCTCCAGGGGCCTTCCGGTGCTCCTGTTCATTTCCAACACACTGACAGCTTGAGCCCAAACCATGAGGCTGCTTTGTTTACGACACACTATGCTTTGGCCGTTTGCCATCTCACTGAGCCTTGGGCAATAGTTAGGGTGCTTTTCTCCCCATTTTACAGATAAGGAAATAGACTGGAAAGCTTTAGAGCAGGATCGTCCGATAGACCTTTCTACAACTGTGGAATGTTTGGTATCAGCATTCGGTACAGTAGCCAGTAGCCACGTGCGACCCCTGACCACTTGAAATGTGGTAGTGCAACAGAAGAACTAGGACTTCACTTTTCCTTCATTCTAATTGGGGCTTTAGAGACTAACTTAGGAGCGGCTACTTACTTTCAGAACTGGGACTCAAGCAGGCTGTCTGAGTCTCCTGTTCCCACCCAGAGATCACTGGCATCTCAAAGTCTGCTGCTGGGTTCAGACACTCCAGATGCCTGGCCTTCACCTCTCCCTTGACTCTCACCTGGGCTAGTTTCCCCCTCTGAAGAGGAAGGGTCTGTAGCTCAGCATGGTGGGGCCCCCATGTGCACTCCTGCCCTGATTCTGGTGCCTCCCCTTGCTGGGGGGGAGGGCAGAATAAGGGAGAGCTATAGGAGGGACCCATCCCAGTGAGACAGCAGGTGTGAAACCCTCTGAGGGGCATGGCCTGCTTCACACCAGCTTGCGGGGAAGGGGGTGCCCCCCCGCCTGATGGCTGGCGCTCGACTGCAGCAGTGATCACTAGCTTCCTTCTCTGTCAGCCACCCGACACCCTGCCTCTTCCTTCAGAGAAGAAGACAGGGCGAGCAGGTCAGACCCTACTGTGTGTCTTCCTGTCCCCTGCACTCTTACCATGGTCGTGCCCTGTCTGTGGGGTCTCACTCCGTGGGGCCCTGTGTCTTCCGGATCTGCTGCTCCTCTCCTGGGCCCCAGCTCTCATTCACAGTCTCCCAACCGAGCTGTAGATGGTTTTCAGCTTCGTGTGCTCAGCATCTTTGTGGGAGTGGATTTGTGTCTCAGCCCTGGACAATGGTAGAAATTGAGGCTTCAGATAGCTCAGAGGCATGGAGGGGGCTGCTGGCTTCCCTAAAAATCATACCAGAGTGGCCAGAGGTTGGACAGCAGGCTGCTGGTGGGAGAGAGGATCCTTACCTTCTCTGAGCCTCAGTTGCCCCTACTATAACCGTCCCTCTCATGGGTTGCTTGGGGCGCGTTGAGGGGACATGTATGAATGAGCTTCATGGGCTGGCTTGCAGGACACAAATGTCACTGTGGCCTTGGCACAGGAGCCCCTGAGAGTCAGAAGGACATCCGAGTCAACACCCCCCCCCCCAGGTACACCTGTGTGGATGGAGAAGAGGCAGGGCGTGGATGGGGCAGAAGCTCCCAGGAGTCGCGGCCACTTAGGGAGCTTGCCTTCTGGTCTGGTCCAGCACAGAGAGTGACCAAGTATGCCACCTATGGGGCTTGCAGGAGGACAGCTCACCCCACACTGTCCTGATACAGAGCAAGGCCCCTAGGTGGATAAATCACTCAGCATGCTGGGAAAATCAGAAGCATATACCAGAGTCATGGATACATTCTGTCTTTGTTGCCTTGTGTAGGGTTAGGACACGCCGCCCCCCATACCTGGAGATCTCTGTGTTTGGGGCACAAATGGGGAAGGGAGGGGACAGAAAGATAGATTCATTGTGTCTTCTCCTTCCCTCCCTGCTTTGCAAAGAAATATGGACTGGCCATAAAGAGGGATGTCCAGTTAGATACAACCGCCTTGGCCACCAAAACTCTCAGTTCTAGAAGGAAGACAGGTCTCCCCGCCCCGGCACATAGAAGATGTGCCTATTGAAAGAGATATCTGTTTCCTGGTTTGCCCTGGGGAGAAGGGAGCTCGAAATAGCACTGGTGGAGGAAGGCGTGGGGAGTGAAGGAGAAACACACACAAAGAGAGAGACACAGAGAGATAAGCCCAGGGAGAAACGGAGAACAAAATGTGGGCACCCCTCCGAGGGAGGGCTGCACGTGGGTGCACACCTCATCTCTGCTTCTGGCCTCTGCGGGAGAGAAAACACAGCTCGTGGGACCCAGCGTGGCCCCCATTGCCCGCCTATGTCCAACCACCCATGTAGGCAGAAGCCTTGAAGCAGAAATTAAGGTATCTTCCATCCTCCTCCTGGGCTGAGCAGACATCAGGAGGGAGCCCTGGCATCCACATGTCGGTCCTCCCAAGGAGGTGTTGTGCGTCTGGTTTCCACCTGGTGGTCCCCACGTATTTCTAGGGCATGCCCCTCACCACCAACCAGGGTGAGTTCTGAGAATGCAAACAAGTTGAGCATAAGCCAGAACAAACAGTAATTAGGAAGTAAATCCAATGCAAAAATAAGCATTATGCATTTCAAATTCAAATAAGAATGTTTGTGGACTCTCTGCTCTTTCTGAATTACCGGTGGAACGTTCCACTCCATTTGCATAGATAATTGAGAGTTAACTGTACTTTCCGTACCAAGGCCTGGGAGGTGATTGAAGCAAATTCGGTCCATCTAGGTAGAGAGAAAGGCAACTCCTCTGGCCACTGCGGAGAGAAGGGGCCTAAAACAAAGCCTGGCTTTTGGAGGCACTCAATAGACATGTGTTGAATCAATTAGCGTGATTTATTGAGCATCTACTGTGTGCCAGCTCCTTGTATACAGAATGTCTTTGAAGCCCCACAACGTTTGAGGGAGCTATCGCTGTCCCATTTTTATAGATGCAGAGAGTAAAGCTCAAGATGTGGAGCTGCTTGCTTTGAGTCACACGGCCAGTCGGGGCAGAAGTGGGCTTGCCTCCAGGTCGGGCTGGCTCCCAGGCCTGAGTGTGCACCACTTCCTGCTGGCGGAGGGTTCCAGAAGGGCTGAGGTTGCATGTGTGGTGGAAGGCAGGAGACATGGGATTGCAGTTTCCCTACAAGCTCAGCTCTGCTTCTGCTCCTCAAGGAAATGGGGGCCATGACTCAGACCCCACATCTCAGGTCGTACTTTCCACCCTGGGACACTCTCTACTCTGTGTCTCAAGAGAAGGGCTCTGTTTCTTCTCCATCTGATGGAATGGAGAGAATGAGATGCACCCTCTTACCTCCTCCCGGCCCTCTGGGGGCTGGGGTGTAGAATGAGGTTGAGGGTATTCTGGGTACCTGGGAACCGATCTGTCCAAAACACTTGGATGATGACGATAATTATTGCCATGGCCGTCTCACTGGAATGGACTTTCCAAGTCCTCTCATTCTACACTGGAGAGGAAAATCAATATGCTCCCCTGGGAGCCGAATGCAAACAAGTAGAGCCACGTGGGAGCTCGCTGCTGGGATGCTTTCCCCCAGTGCAGGTTGGGAGGCAGAAGTGCCAGCCATGAGCTAAGCCCCAAAGCTGAGTAGTGCATGGAGTGCTCATTTCCTTGTCCCGTCCTGGGCAGGAGGGAGACCAAGAAGGAAAGTCACCGTTAGCTTCTGGGCTTGTGGGGCCACCGTGGTGGGACAGAACAATGACCCCGGTCCCAGATATCAGGACAGAGCAAACAGAGGGTTTAAATGGAGAAAACCCCATTGCTGGACATCTGTGTTTGGGACAGGGGAATCAGTGCATGCTTTCTGCCAGCACAGACTTGGGTTTTGTGTTTTCTGGGCCTCACCCCAAGAAGAGACCCAGCTCTCTGTTCCTTCTGCACCCCGCCATGGGCCAGCCACTGTCACAGCAGTGTGACGACAAGGAGAGGATGGAGGCGGGGCTGAGTGTAAAGACCCCATGCCCCCGCGCTCGAGACCAGCACTGCACATTGCAAGTACAGTGCAAACCACAGGTGTCCCTGTGTCCTCTGCCAGTAGTCACGTTCAAAAAGTGAAAAGAAACCGGTGAGATTCGTTTTAACAACATACTTTACTTAACCTGGCATATCCAAAATATTGCTGTTTCAGTGAGTAATCAGATATACAAATTATTTTTCATTCTTTTCTCTTGTACCAAGTCTTTGAAATCTGGCTTGTGTCTTGCACTCACAGGAGCTCAAGGCTCCTGGGTTGGACAACGCCAGGTCCAGAGAAAACTCTTGAAGAACCCGGAGGCAATCTGCACCCAAATTCCTGGCGGAAGTCCCTTTCTCAGGACTAGAGTTTCCTAATTAGAAGGTGCCTGGGATCCTAAAGAGAAGGGAAGAGGAGAAAGTAGCTCACGTCCGTTTCTGCCACAGCAGGTGTCGGAGTGAAGGCGGAGCCATGTGCAATATGGACAAAGTTGGTGTCTTGAGCAAGTGATCTATCTGATTTTTCTCTTACCTTTTTTTTTTTTTTTTTTTTTTGCAAGGAGAATTGACCCACCAGATGGAAAGAACACCAGATTTTTTCCAGTGCTGCCTTCTGTCTCCCCCTCAGTGATCCCTTTTGCTCTGCTGGTGATGACAGTTTCTCCTTCATAGTCTCTTCCACCTTCTCCAGACCAGGCTGGGAGGCATCAGGGATCAGCCCAGCCCAGAACACCTACTTACCCCATTGGTGTCTGGCCACCTTCCCATGTGCCGGCTTAAGTGATTCTCCTTCTAAACTGCCTCCAGACAGGCAGTGAACCAGCTACTCCGTCCTCCAGAGAACCCGGCCAGCTCAAGCCTCCATTGACCCTCTCCACGGCATTTACTCTCAAAAATACAATTCCAATACAGTAAAGATTCTATTCTCCCAGCGTGGATTTCCAATTACCCACACTCAGCCAAGTGGCAGCCACTTCATTATAATTCTGTAATTGCCATATAGAATTCCTATAAATTTGCTGTTAATTTTTAACCACTGCATCCTTCTCTTAGAAAGTGTAACAATAATTTGAAAATCTATAGACGATATTTTTAAGTGGATAGAGGCAGAGTGGGGGGAGTAAATCCAGCGGGGGCTCAGTCTAGAGGAAACCCTATGGAACAGCAGTGGTGGTGAGCATGAGAAGGCGAGTCTGGGGCTTCTTTCAACTTCCATGCAAACGTTTCTTCCTAATCTATGGCATGCTGGTGGCAGCAAGGATTGATCAGAGTCTGATCCGGGAAGATCCTGCACTTAAATGAGAATGGCTTTGCACACGGGGTTCTCCGCTCACAGGCGCATTCCCAGCCCCCACTGGGAGGTAATTTACAAGCCCGGCTTCCGAGTGTAATCTTCCCGCATTGTACTGCTCCACAGTGCCTCCCCAGATTGCAACACGGACCAGGTCTATAAAAGATGCTTTGGAGGAACGGAGGAAATGGCAGTCACACAGGCATCCCCCCCATCTCCTCCACCGCCCCCCCACCAAGCAAGTGAAGACCCAGGTGCTAAGCAGAGAAATTAGCCTGCCTTTCAGGAGATGCTAATGAGGCAAGTTGTAAGGGGATGAGGTTGAGCCAGAAAGGAAATTGTGGGGCCCTGAAGAAGCCACGGGCACCAGGGACCAGCAGGGAGACTGGCCAGGTAGTCCTAACTAAGAGCAGCCGGCTTCTCCTTGGGGCGGGGGTCTCAGGTGGTCAGAGAATGAGAAAGCCTAAAGACAGACCACACCTGTGAGAATGTGAAGTGTCTCAAAGGGGTCTCATCTGCTGGGGTAGATGTTTCCATGAAAGGTGCCATCAGCAGGGCTAGCCACTTGCCACCTCCAGCAAAACAGCGAGGTCATTTACACCCATTGGTGCCTGGGCTCGGGAAGGCAAGTAGGCAGTGCTGGACACCCTGGTCTGGTTGGAGCTGTCCCTGGTGCTGCAGGTCCAAGTGCCGAGTCCTTCCAGCTCTCCTTCCCGGCTGCCAAGTCCAATCCCCGTCCCCACTCCTAGAAAAGGGGGATATTGGCTCCAGGCTGGGAGGGTTATCAGGCAGCAGCGGTGAGAAATTGGGCCACGGAGTGATTTGAAGGTCCCAGTGTTTGATCTATTGCGGGGCTGGCTCCTTGCAGCTTTGCTGCCCCCGAGTTTGGTGACCTGAGAGAATTAAAGCTGCCTTAAATACAGTCTCTGTTGGCTGTATATTAATCAAGCAGGAATCAAAAGTCACAGCATCCTAGGGAAGTAAGAAAAGGCACAGACGGCTCCCCCTATCCTAATGCAGCAACTCTCAGCGGGAGGAAAGCCTGGGAGCTGCTAAGACAGCACAGGCCCTCAGCCCGCTGCCAGCTTTCCCCAAGCCTCCTTGCCAGTGAATTCTCAGAAACCTTGTGTCTTGGAACTGGAGGGTTGTGTTGAAGCCAAACAGTGCTGGACCCCAATGCCAGAGTGGATCAGGAACGAGGAGGGCTTTTCCCCCAGGTGTGACAGGCAGCAGGACGGAGGGCCAGCAGGGGTGGGGGCCCCAGAATAGGCTCCCACCTAAGGCCCCCGTATCTCCACCAGAGATGTCCCGCCTCCTCTGCTCTTGGCACCTTGTAGAGAGTCTAATGAAACAAGCAGCATCCAGTGCCCCTTCCTCTGCTGCATTGTGCTCACAATGGGCAGCGATTCATACAACTTCTCGGGTGTGTTTGGAGCTGCCAGGCACAGCTGACGCTAGCCAGGGTCCTGCCTACCCTTCCCTCCTCCCTGCCCTGGCTCCCTCCTCCCAAAGCCTGAGAAAGGACCCCATATTGGGCCCCTCTTGTGCTGGGGGTGTGGGGAAGAGGGTCTTCAGGTAAATATCTGTTCCTTCGCTTCCTGGCAGAGAGGCCTGTCCTCGTCCCTGTGAGTCGGGACAAGCTCAGCTCCCGCGAGGTTTCTGTGTGAGAAACCTCCCACCCGCCGCCCCCGCCCCCACCTCCCACCACCCCATCACTCAGCTCCTGTCTGCAGCTTGGCACTGGCCGCCTGACACAGTGCACCCGCCTCCCCTGGGCCGTGTGCTTTGCCAGGACAGCGCTGCCTCTCTGGGCCTTTGCTGCCTTGGGCTCCTAATGAGCTTTTAATGAGCTGATGCTTTGGCTCTAAGGGGCACAAAGGGGCAGAGGAAGAGTGGAATGCCAGCCCCCTCACATTCTGCTTCCCGAGGCTTGAGGCGGTTTTTTTCTTAACTAGCTGAGTGCTAGGGCTGGGGCTAGAGGCAGATGCTGGATTCAGCCTTTCAGACTCGCTCAGAGTTTGGAGGACCTGACTTTCACAGTCCTTGGGCCCAGGTGACTCCCTCTCTACAGGGCTGCCCTGCATCTGTCCCTTTGTGGCCTCTCCTCACCCAAGGCTGAAGGAAGGGGCAATGGTTTCTCTGCTAAGTAGGATTTATTTTAACTGATGGCAAAGTGAAGAGGCCAAGTATTTCAATTGCTGGCTTTAGAAAGAGGCAGGAAACACAAGGATGGGCTCTTGCTGCCTCTCCCCTGGGCAGCTCAGCCCCCTCCATGGCGGATGTTAAGAACAAACCTTGACCCCTTTCCCGTGGCTGTCTGCTTAGGAGCCCTGCATGCTACATTTCCTCAGTTCAGTCCTAACTGAACTTGACACAAATTCATGCTGGTTACAGCCATGGGAGATCCCCAAACGGCCGCCCACGTCATGGGCACGGTCCTCCCTTTCCCATACCTGAAGCACACAGTGCTGCTGTTGGGCCCCTCCCCTGGAGCACACAGCCTTGCTCTACAGGCTCTGCTGGGTGACCCGCTGCCCCTCCCGGGAGTTAGAGGAGGGGACAGTGGCTTCAGCTACTGGTCCCAGCTCCCCCTTGGCCCTCCTTCAAGGCTTTTCTCCCTTTGAAAAAAATTAAAGTGGAAAGGTTTGTTTGAGACACAAGGCAGAATCTCTTGACAGTCGGGGTGATAAAAATCTGAATGGGCTCCCCAGAGAGATGTCAGGGTCTCCCTCGGTGGAGTGCTTCAAGAAAAAAAATTAAAAAGACAGCGCCTGTCCCTGAAGGCTGCAGTGACTGCCAGCTAGAGGTCAGAGGACTGGACAGTATGATCCCGAATTCCCTTCCAGCTCCACTGCCCACGCCCGTGAGCCCTCTCTTCCCTTCCAGGGTAGGAGGGAGACCCGAAAGCAAGGGGCTGGAGCTGTCCCTGGTGCTGAAGGGCAGCAAGTGGGGGTGGGGGATGCCACGCCTGGGTGGGCTGCACGGAGCCTTGAGTGATGCAGGCTTTCCTCAGCCCCCCAACCTCTGCCAGTGATAACGTAACATGAGCCCTGCCCTGGCTCGCGTTGGTCATGTCTGCCCTAGGGACCCAGCCATCCAACGGCATTCCAGTTGTGGGCCTTCAGAGCTGGAACCTTCATCTCCACGCAAATCTACAGCCTTCCTGCGCCTCTCGGGACTCTTTCTTTTCTGTGGCCATTTGTGATGCTGGCACAGGGTACCAAGTAGACATGCACAGATTAGGTTGGACGGGAAGGCTCCCGGTGGTGGGCCAGGCTCAGAGTGTGGGATGAGGATATGCAGGAAATCAAGCGTCTCGTGGCAGATCAGCTAGGAACCCCATGGAAGGTCTTCCTCTGTCCAACAACAGCTTCTCTCGTTGGCTTGATCATAGGGTTCAGCAACCCTACTGAGTTCTCATGACCTCCTGCCTAATGAGAAAGAGGAAATTTGAGATAATTGCTGTGCAGACCGAGTGGTGGTGTGATTAGTAAATGCCCAAGCTATTGCAAATGGCGATTACATTAACAGATTTGGTTTGGGGTTGATCCTGTTAGGAGAGAGAGCCAAGGGCTAATGATGGGGACGCTCACAGAGTCGTATGAGCCAAGCACAGTAGTTGTAGGAGGGAGGCAAGAGGCTCGTGTGAATCCGCAAGCTAGAAGGCTTGATTTCTAGCCTAAATCGTGCCTCCGACTAGTTGTGTGACCTTGGGCCACCTCTGTGATCCTAGAAGTGCCATCACATACCACGTGGGCATCATCCTACCTTCCCTCCCTTCTTTGTGAGGATCCAGGAAAATGAGACACGTTAAGGTGTGTTGGAAAAGTCGGGAAAGCACTGAGCAAATACAAGGTATTGTTATGGTTGGCAATCAATAATGATTATAAATCACCGTCTTTTTTTTCTCTGTGGACACTCTCATTCCTGGGATGTTTAAGCAGACATTTCAGGTTCCTGAGGCTTTGCGTCAGAGATAGAAATACAAAATGTAACTCCCCTTCCTCCTCCTACTTCTGTGGGATTCAGGGGCCAGCACCCTGAACGGTGGCTTGGCCACAGCTGGCACCGGAGAGCACAGATCTGTCTCTCCAGAGCTCTCTCGGCCCGTTCCGCCTCCTTGCCAGGAGCTCATGGCCCAGATGCTGCAGGAGCCTGCAAAGAGCTTTCCAGGGCTGCAGCTGCCGAGGCCTCTTACCCACCAAGCCCCAAGCTAGAGCAGCACAGCCCTGGCTGGTTTCAGATGTTCGTGTTGCTCTGTGATGAGCTCTCTCCCCCTCTCCAGAAGAGAAGAAGGGAGAAGTCCTGGGGGCTCATTTAAAATAAATAAAGCTTGGCATCAGTGCCGAGTGGAAAGAGCAGAGTCGCACAGCACCCACAGCCCCTTTTCTGAGAGCATTCCTCTGGCTCCCAGGCCCCGAGGGGAGGGGAACTTGCCAAAGAAAGATGTGCTTATAACTGCAACCCTGTGCAACTTCTGGCTCTGCCCATATATCTCGAGTGTGCCCTTTGCTTTCAGTCTCCCTATATTTATTATGTTTAATTTTGCCGGGACATGGTTGTAAGTGAGGCGATGGACCCGAATGTGGCTGGCAAGCGCCTCTTAATTAAACAGATAAATAAACTTCCTTTGCACGCGGATTTCTACTTTCGCTGCAGTCTGCTGGGACCAGGGGGACAACACCGGTGGGTGCAGAGGGGGTGCCGCGGGGCTGGAAGGTGGGTGCTGGCCCCAGCAGCCTGGACCAGGCCTGGCTTCCCCTCTGCACCACCGAGTGCCCTGTGGCTCAGGGGTGCGGCGGGGCCCATGGGTGGGGAGCACCCCCAGTGCCCCCTCCTCACAGGCCTGGCCGCAGAGGGGAGGCTCTGGCTGGTGTGAGTGGGCCCTCTGCTGGACATGTCCAGTGTGGCCTCAACAGCCAGGGCAGCTTACTCCCATCCTGGCCTCTAGCAATCCTCTTTCTCAGAGGGGCTCCCCCACCAACTCTTCCGCCCTTCTGGGTGAATTGGATACACGAGGACAAAGCAGAAATTGCCTCCCACACCCAAAATAGGGAAGCCGTCACCTTTGGGAATCTAGGAGCTCCCACATTTTATATGAAGACAAGGAGCTCCCTGCTCTCAACCGGACATTTCCCCAAGGGGTTCTGTTGGAGGCGCCCCCAGCAACTCAGGGCTTTCCCTTGACTCCACTCCTGTTCCCGTAGCTGTGGAATTGGGGTGTGAATTCCCCTGGAAGAGAGTTCAGTTGGTTGTGTAGGTGTCTGCTTGGTTCACATGAAAGAGGTTTCTTGGGTCACCCCAGCCTCCCTCGTACCCGCCCTGAACCGTGCCCATCCTAGCCCACCCTGCCATGGAGACGCCATGTAAAATTCTGCCGCTCCCGCCTCCTTGGTGCCCCCAGTGCTCATGCCCACGCCTGTGCCAAACACCCCGAAGTTGGGGCAGGGAGCTCTGGCTCTGCTAGAAGCACGGAGCACGCTGTCTCTGTAGATTATGGCCCAGCTGCAACCGGAGATGGTGAGCTCACCCCTTGTCCTGGCACGCCTTTGCCAAGCTCCAGGCTGTCCTCCTCGCATAGGTGAAGGCTGAGGACGCCAGCCTGGACACTCAGAATGGGAGAGGGGCAGGCCCATGAGTAACTCAACCCCCCACCCAACCTCCCCTAAAGGGACTATGGAGCCTTTTGTTTCCTGTGGGAATATACCCATGTGTGGCCTTAGGAATTTCCAAAGGATGGGGAAGTGTCATAGGCAGCAGCACACCAGATCATCTGACTACAGTACTGCCCGCT
Organism: Ursus americanus; assembly: GCF_024610735.1. NCBI lineage: Eukaryota > Metazoa > Chordata > Mammalia > Carnivora > Ursidae > Ursus > Ursus americanus. Next base: position 3,132,132 of record NC_142149.1, read on the forward strand.
TTTTGTTAAAAACACAGGCCATCTTGAATTCTTTTTGGCATACACTTTCCCAAGGAGACTCCCATGTCCCCATTTCACAGAGGTACCCACCAAAGAGACGGAGAATGTTTGCAAGGCTACCCAGGCCTGGGTCTCCCAGAGAGGGTGGGAAAGGCAGGCCTTGCCCTGCAGAGGGAAAGAGGGGCAGCATCTGCACCCAGAAGGGCTTCCTCCAGGGAAGGTGACACCGGGTGGGGTGGGGGCAGGGAGGAGCCAGGAGATCTCCAAAGCCTTGGAACCATCCAGACCTTTTGAGGTGCCTCCTTGCCTGGTATTTATAGTGGTGCCCAGGAGTGCAGAAATAATTACAGCTCAGCTCCTGCCTCCCTAACAAGGCCTTTCTCAGATTCAGGGCGAATGGGATATTTTTTTCCTTGGCTCTTTTTTTAAGTAGTGAATATTAGCGTTGGATTGACAGCCCTTCCCAGTGCACAGCCTCCCTTCGCCCCAGAAGCGGGGGCAGCAGAGTACCGGGCCCCCAGACTTCCCCCACCCGCCACTCAGGAGGCACCAGGGGCTCTGGAGGGCTGGGAGGGGCCCGGGGGACCTAAAGAATGTTGTACCCCACTGTGCAGGCACTGGAGGTCCTGGGTGAGGAGGGCAAGGATGGCACAGACTCAAACAATCACCGTGGACGTGTTTCGTGCCATTGAGGTGCTCCCAGAAGCACTGTTGGAGGAGCACGGGTCCCTCCTCTCCTTTCTCCTCCAGTCCATGGACTAGAGATCGTCCTGATGCCCCAAGCAGTCAGGACCCCAACCCCAGGGGCACTGGCTGCTGTGGCCGCCTCAGCTTCGGGACCGGCCTTGGGGTAGGGGTGGGGGTGAGGGCAGGGATGCCCGCACTCATCCCTGCCAGGTGCCCTTCCAGGCAGTAGGGGTGATGCTGTGCAGCCCAGACAGCAAGCTTCCTGCCCTCCTGACACTCAACCCTTGAGAGGAAGACCATATGGGCTATAGTGTCTGGCTATTCTGTGGCCTAACCCCCAAACCCCCGCCCCCCCCCCCCCCCCGGGGACAGAGGCCTCTCTCAATTTGTCAGTTAGCAATTGGCTCAAAGTGGAAGTCACGAGCCCATGGAGCAGCACAAGAGGTGGTGGGCACACAGCCCCTGTCCTGAGAAATAAGCCAGACACACACATTGTTCAAATCCTTCTTCTGGAGTGTTTTGTGTTTTTTTTTTTTTAATCCTTCTTCTGGAGGGTTTTGTTTTTTTTTTTAAATTCTGTTTTGCTGTTCTCAATCTCTCTGGAGCCCGGGTGTGATTAGCTGACTGATGGAGGCAGGTGTCTAGACATGCTCCCCGGGCCTGACACTCTCTGGAGGTGAGGCTTGAAGCCAGGTGGCTGGGCTGAAAGGCCCCACAGATGACCAGGGGCAAGAATGCTGGAAGCCATACCAACACCAAGCCTGGCATTGTTGGGGCCAATGACTGAGCTCAGGGATCTCCCTAGGAAAGCTTCCCCGACCCCACCCCATGTCTAAGCTCACCCCAGATCTGAGCTCCCACTATCCTAGGCCATCGTAGGTCTCAGCACAGTAGGCTGCAGTCTTGGTGTGTTGGCTTGGTTTCCCCACCAGACAGGGCACTCACTCCAGGGCAGAGCACTTGGTTTCTATAGCTCCATCACCTGGTGCCGTATCTGTCTGCACATAGTAGGTTCTCAATAAGTAAAAGCGGGAGAGTCAACTCAAAGGGTGTCTCCTGTGGGTTAGGCAATGTTTAGGACACTCTCAGATCCTCTTATAAGAGGGATAAAGCCTTGATCTCAGCAGATGCTTGGTAACAACGGCAAATTAATGAGTTAATGATTCACACGGAGAGTGGACTTAGAGCCCAGGGCTGGGGGTGAATGCTACACAATTGCCCCAGATTCCTGAATGTCCTCCAGGGAAGGAGCAGTCAGGGCAGCGACAGCAGAAGGAGGGAAGGCTTCTGAAACAGGAGGGCAGAGCAGAAGGACTGGGGAGGCAGGTGGCCCCCAGGGCTGCCCCTGCTCTTGCAGCCAGGGCCACTTTGAGGCGCCACCCTCTACAGGACAGCCCTCTCCCCTCGCAAATGCTACACCCAGCCACATGTTCCTCCCCTGGATGCCCCAGGCCTCAGCGCCGGAACACCCCACCACTGTCTCCGGCCATCGGGGTGCCTCTTGTGGGAGACGAGTTAACCATCCAGCCTAAAGGCAGGGGACTGCCTCTGCAAGTCCGTAGCTGAGCTGAGCGTGCCACCCCTGAGGGGATCACAGAGAGGGGCTCCAGGAAAGGGTCAGCAAGTGCAGCCACCTGCCACAGGCCAGCTCTCCCCACTACAGTCTCCCTTCACCCTCGTCCCTTCTGCCATCTGCCTCCCTTCCAGACATTGCACCCCTTTCCTTCTAAGGAAGATGAACTGCAGGCTGCTTTGAGAGATGTGCGGTGCCTGACAGAGGGGCGCCCGGGGGGCACACGCCTGACTGCCTTGTTCAAACTGAGCTTCTTCCCAAACAGGGCTTGGAGGGAGCCCATCCTCAGCCCATCCCTCTGCCCTCCTTGCTGCTCCCTCCTAAATGGCCCTCACGGACACGTCCTGCAGGGAGTGCAGTAAGACATCTCAGACATCATCCACCCAGCCTCTCAGGGCAGGTGCGGAAACGGAAGCCCAGGGAGGACAAGCCACTTTCCTAAAATCACACAGCAGGTGAAGGGGCCTGCATTTGATGCTCAGGCTGGTGGCTTCCCATTACGAGGTGGCCCCAGTCCTCCCTCCCTCCAGAGTGGGGCTCGCTCTCAGAAGTGAAAGGAAGAGAATCACAGGTGCCTTAGGGTGAATAGGTGAGTCCAGAATTGGTACTGGATATTTGTGGGTTCTCCCCTTTCCCGGAGAAGCCTGCATACGTGGGGCAAGAGGTTAGGTATGTCCCCCTGCTGTCTCTACCTCTAAGGGTGGCAGGTAGCAGACTGTCCCTCACCTGGGCTCACCTGTGGCTTGTCCTGGTTAACTGAGCCTGGTCAGGGGCATCTGTGGAGTGTGAATGCCTGGCAGGCCGGTGGGTGTGTGTGTGTGTGGCTGGTGAAGCTGCAGATACACACGCACACACGCACACACATACCTGTGTCAGTGGTGGTGTCGGGACAGTCAAGACCCCAGCCAAGCAGTGACTGGGTCAGGGGTCGGCGCATGCGCACTCCTGCTGCATTGTGTGTACACCAAGTCCAGCGTGTTTGGGTATGGGGAGAGGAGGATGCGTTGTGGCCAGTGCCCCTTGTCCCCACCCCCACCCCCTATTAAATGTCCACAAGACCATGTGCCTGTGGCAGACCTAAGGTGTAAATGGGGTCTGGGGGCCAGGGGGTGGGCAGGAGAAGCCCCTGGGGGCTCCAGCTAGGTTTCCAAGCTCTGGGCAGCGGAGAAGCGTTCCACGGCTAGGAAGCCTCTGCGTAGATGCCCTCATTACATCACCGACATCCCCGCCACTGAGCCGGCCTTCCTTATGAGAGGCGCCTCTCTGAACGCCAAGCAGGACGAAGCGCCTTCCGGTCGGGCCGCAGAGCCGGCAGAGCCGCTCCTCTCCGCAGCGGCGGGCGGACCGAGCGGGGCCGGAGGGAGATTCCAGACCCCACGTCCGGGGCAGCTGCTGGATGCGGGGAGGAGGAGGACCGCGGAGGGCCCCGGGGGAGGGCGCCGGCGGGCGAGGGGTTAAGTGTGTGATCAGCTGTCGCGCCGTCGTTCCGGATTCTCTTCCCTCGGTGCGGGGCTCTGTTTGATGTTGGAGTACGCCAGGGACTCCCCCTCCCACCGCTACACACGCGCGCACACGCGCGCACTCACACGCACACGCACCACTCTTTGCAGACAGGGCTCCGGTGGCTCCAAAGTGACGGGCGCCCGCTCCCCCGCTGCTCTCATCGCTTCTCTCGCGCACACAGCCTACCCGGCCGTGTTCTCGCGCGCACTCTCCCCAGCATCCCCGCCCGGGCAGGGGAGCACCGGGCAGAGGCGCGCTGCTCGCCGTCCATGCCTCCCTCCTGAGGAGCACCGCGAGGGGGAGGGGAGGGCCGAGGAGGAAGAAGAGGAGGAGGAGGAGACCGAGAGGGCGCCCGGGAGGCAGGGCGCGCGCACACACCAAGGGACGCGCGGAGGGTGCGAGCCGCGCAGCGAGCGCAGAGCTGCCTCCGGCCGCCGGGCGCCCCCCTGCCGCCCCATGCTGTGCTCCATGGCGAACTCGGGCTGCCTCCTGCTGTCCAACTCCGGCAGCATGCTCCCGCACTCCGTGCCCTGCCCGCCCGCCTTCCTCTACCTCCAACAGGTAAGCTGCCCCCGGCCCGGCGCGGCCCCCCGCCCGGCGCACGTGCGCCCTGTGCCGCCGCCCACCCCGCGCTCGGCCGCCTCCGCGCCGCCGCCGGGGCCCCGCTGCGCTCCCCGCGTCATGGCGCCGGGGCCCGGCGGGGGGAGCGGCGGCCGAGCGCGGGGTCGCCCGGGGCGCGCGCGGCGCGGGGCGGGGGGCAGGAGTTTGGGGCGTCGCTCGCAACTTTTCCGAAGGCGCGGGAGGGGGCGGCGGGCGGAGTCTCGGGGGAAGCCGGAGGGGAGGGGGCGGGGGTTCTCGGCGCCGCGGTCACTTTGGGGAACTTCGCGCCGGGCCGCGGAGGGTGCGGGGGCGGGGAGCGGGGCCCCTCCCCGGCCGCGTCGGGAAAGCCGGGGGGGCCGCGCGGAGGCGGCGGCGGCGGGGGCGCCGAGCTCTGCTGCAGCGGGGGTCGTGCGCGGGGCCTCGGGGGAGACGGGCCAACCGCCTGGTGGGGCTGGCGAGGGAGGCCCCGAGCTCCGGCCCGGGGAGGGGGCTGGGGCCAGACTTTTGCGATCTGCTGGGCTGCGCAGGAAGCTCGGGCTGGCGAGGGGGGCAGAAAGCCAAGCGACTCTGAGCCCCCAAATGCCCAGGACGCTCCACGGGAGGTGCGCGCAGAGCCTCAGCTGCCGCCTGCCTGCCTGGTGTGGTGTGCAGGGCGGGGGTCCTGCGATCCCACCCAATGCGGAATCAGTGCGGTCCCAGGCCTGCACTGGGGGTGGAGGGGGGACTTCTTCGCCTTCCCCAAGCCCCTTGGTCTCTCTCGAGGCTGCGGTTCCCAGTACTAGCCCAGCCAGAGCCTGCTGGGGGCTGCAGTACCCTCCCTCACCCCCCCCACCACCCCCCCCCCCCGGCCGCCCACACCTCAGGGCTCCTCCTCCCTCCCAGCACTCTGGGGCTGCCTCCTTTATCTTTAGCACCCCGAACCTCTGCCTGGGCCTGCAGGGGTGGGGACAGCTGCTTGCTTGGAGAGGCCTGGGGCTTGAAGGGGGAAGACCGTGAGGCCTGGAGATCTTCAGGCTGACTGTCCTGGGATCTGCACCCCCCAGCGGGAGTGGATCTGCACCTGGGGCTGGGTGTGGAGGTGGGAGGCAGAAGGTAGAGGGGATCAGGCCACAGCTGATGGTCAGGGGCGGGCCAGGCCTGGTAGTCTAAGTGAACGTGTACTTATACCACCTCTCCCATGTATGCATTTGAAAGTGTGTTTCTTGGAGACAATGACAGGCTCCAGGTGGGGCTGGGCCTTTGGATGGTGGGCTCTTTTCTTTTTGTGCCCCTTGGGCTCTCCAGGGAGCCGAGAAAGAAGGGGCCATTGCAGGTGGCTCAGGAGGAGCTGTGGACAGCACAGGCACCGATGGGGCCCTCAGAGCCAAGCCGGGTCAGCCAGTCCCTGGGCTGCTGGGCACTCAGGTCAGCCCCTACCAAGGATCCACGCAGCGGGCATTGCCGAACAGGTCAGCAGCTGCAGAGGAGGGCAAGGGGGACTGCCTGATGGTGAGGCGCAAAGAGCCGGCAAAGTGGCCTGTGATCCCAGACCTTGGCCCTTGCTCCCACCCTCCCAGGACCACCTGTGACATCTGGGCACTCCTGGGCACAGCTCAGTGGCAACAAGAGCTGCTGAGGAGGCCCGGTGCCCCCAGGCAGGCAGGTATCCAAGCCCAAGCCTTGGCCGACTCCCCAAATTCCCCATCGCCATTTGAGTTGCAGATGGTCAGGGTGGACCTGGGAGGTCAGCCTCCCAGAGCATCCCGAATTTCCATGAGTGCAACAATCACTTGGGGACCTCTGGGGTGGGGCCCAGGAATCTGCATTTCTGAAGCTCAGGGTGAAGGCACTGAGCAGACCACTCACGTAGAGAGCATCTGCCCCACCCCCCATGGCCACACACAGGAATGCCCCGGGGCTGCCAGACCCCGGGAGACCCCAGCTCCCTCGGCGGACAGTGGGATTGGAAATTAATCCATGGCTTATTGGCTGTGTTAGGCAAGTCAGTTCACCTCCCTGAACCTCAGAATCTTCCTCTGAGAAGGAGGATGAAAGCATCCCGTCCTCTCAGGCTGAACGGGGGTTGAGTTAAGATGAAGTAGCGGCAAGTCTGAAAACCGCCGGATGTTGGCGCGGCCTTGATGGCGTCAGACCTGTGCCGGTAGTTGGGGTGAATGTACCCACGCGACCCGTGAGGAAGGCATGCCGATCCCTCCAGGGCTGGGTGAACGCATCCCCAACTGGTGGTGTTTGGAGCTTTCTGTAGGGGCAGCGGTAAGGCAAGAAGGCGCCGATGAGCCATAGCCATTTCGGGTGGGTGTCAGCCACGGGCAGAATCGTCTCTGGGAAAACCAGAGCGTGCCCATTGGGCCAGGCTCCGACGTACCCTGTTTCCTACGAAGTGGTCCACAGCGGGTGGCCGTGTGTCCCCGAGGGCCAGGAAAGATCTTGAACGCAGCCATTTCCTGGCTGTCCATAGGGACATGTGCTTCTAGGAGCACACGCAGCTCTGGTGATCCAGGGTCAATACGAAACAAATAATGACGGGTCGTTGGAGATCCTGCTTGTCCCCAACCATCTCTGGAGTGAGACAGAGCCTCCCGTGTTCCCTGGAAGCGGAGGCCACGTGAGGAGGGGGCCCCGGGCGGCCCCCGGTCAGGTATCCAGGATCAGAGCTCGCCTTCCCCACAGCCCCTCCGAGGAGTCTCGGGTCTGCATGAGTGAGCCATGGTGCTGTCTGTTCAGTCTCAGCAGCACGCCCGAGCGCAGGAGCGGGAGCAAATACGGGAAATCAAGCAAGACAAGAGACGTGGTGTGCGGCACATTGAGATGCAGCATTTAAACAGGCAAGCGCTGGAACATACAGTCTTTCAAACTTGAAATTAGAAGGTAAAACCTCAGCCAACAGAATGCCGTGCTCTGTGATCACAGCAGCAGAGCACAGAGCCTTTTCCTGCTGCATGGGCTGGACCCCACGTGTGCGGACACCGGGCTGTGTGCCCTCCGAGACCCAGCAACTCTAATTCACCAGAGATGCTCGTCGTCAGGCGTCCCTGCTTGCAGCCTCTGAGCAGTGCTCATGTTGGTCGGAGTCCCAGCTGTCCGCTGGACAGCTTCAGGTCACCCGACACCAGGAGACGTCAGCTGCACTTTGGTTTCTGGCATTTTGAGAGCTTACCCGAGGGGCCCCGGGCAACCTCAGTTTCCCCACCTGCCCAACCCACCGCTTGAGCCCACGTAGGGCTCCCTGTGAGCACCTTGGTGCCCCACAGGGCAGCCCAGAGCCCTGGTGCCCCCACATCTGGCCCCTCCTAGGGATTCTGGGGTGGGACACAGGAAGACTGTCGACCGTGGTGCATTGCGGCCAGCCCAGCAAGGGGTGAGGTCGATACTGGTCACCTTTCAGAGCAAGAAGGAGCTCGTCTGGAAATCTGGAAGATCAGCAAGCCTCCCTGTGAGGCCCTTGTCTGGGCCCCGGGAGAAGACAGTTGTAGGGACCAGGAGGGAAAACCCCAGTGCCACAAAATGGGATCTGGTCACAGTTACGACTGGCTGTTAAGCTGCAGTGTCCTGTAGAGGAATCTTATCACCATATCCGATCGCAAAGCCGGGAAATCACTCTGGGGGAGAGATACAAGGGCGTTAAGTTTTGTAAGAAGGAGTGTCCGGTGATGGAGGGGAGGGGCAGGGCTGGCCGGATGCCGGCTGGTCGGAGGGAGAGCGGGCCCTGGAGACTGTGAGCGCTGGGACCTTCCTGAGGGCTGTGTTCTGAGCACAGTTGATCTCTTCCTTCTGCTCTTAATCGAGATGCAATCACAGATAGCCTTGCTTGCCCTCAAAAACACTGGGGACCACCGGAAGTTTCCATGGAGGATGTGAGTCTCTGCCCAGATGCCAGCGTGAGCCCGGTGGTTTCTTGGAGTTGCTGACAGCAGGGAGCGGACTGTGGAACCCAAAGGCTTCTGGGGGAGGCAGGGAATTCCGGGGTCTATTTGAGATTCATTAGGAACCTCTTCTCTTACTAATAATCGTTTTTTGGGGGGTACCAACGCTGCTAATGGCAAGAAGTTTTAGTGGGATTAAGCACCATAGCAAAGGTGCCACAGCTTCTCAGGCCGTCTGAGTACGCCTGGGCCGTTGTCTGTTCCCTGGGCTGTTGGCCCGTCACCTTGGTGTGACTCCAGGAACCCCGCCTGAGACACGCTTGCTCCTGGTGACATCACGCGCCTGTGGGTACACCCCGGCCAGCAGGATGGCCAGGCACAGAACGGAAGCTTGTCCGCGTCTTCGGACCGACATGCTATTAAGTCTGGGCCCTTGGTGTCGCCGGTTGCTGCAGTTATTTCTGTGGGTTCCTACCTGGTTTGCTCTCTGGCAGCTCACGTTTGCCGCAGAGTTTGCTGAGTATGCATGCACATTCACAGTTAAGGAAACTGAGGCACATAGAGGTTAGGCGATGTGCCGACTCATAAAATCGCCGACAAGCAGAGCCTGGCTCGCACCCCAGGATCAAGGCTCAGGTGTGTGTCGTGCTGGCGAGTCTCGGGGACCCGGGAGGTTCTGCCCTCGACCGCCTCCCAGCCGTGTGCAAAGCAGCAGGGTCTCGACTGGAGCCTTTGTGGGGCATGAGCGCTCATCTTGCCTGTGGATTTTTAGCCATGGCGTTCTGGAGGTTTCTTTTGGGTTGGGGAGAGTGGAAGTGGCCTGCTCTGTTGAATCTCGTCCTGCGGGGTGAGTGGGTTTCCCTGACGCGCATGAACAGGGAGCTTGGTGTGCCGGCCAGGAGATGGGCAGGGCGAGGAGTGATGGCCAGAGGGAGACCCAGCCCAGGCCCCAGGTCGAGGGCCGCTCCATGGCGAGTGGCAGGATGCTCCGTGTTCAGACCCAGCTGAGCAGGAAGCGAAGTCTGTGCAGAGGGCCTGGGACCGCCAGCTGCCCCAGGGGGCATCTTCCAAGCCTGGGCCAGTGTGTCATAATATGGACAGACCTGTGTGTCTCGGGGCCTGGAGGGGCTGGGAGTGGCCGGGTTGGGAGTGGCTGACTCTTCTCGGGACAGCGTTTGTAGGGTTTTCCAATTCCATTAAGGAGGCCTGGGTCTGTTTCCCGTAGTTACGGTTGACGACTGCGGTTCCAGTGACATGCCGTTTCCGGGAATCAGAAGTGAAGGGTTGGCTTGGCCATCATCTTCCCTGCCTCCAGTGAACCCCAGTGAGTCTGAGAAGGGGAGCCACCTGTACTGAGGCTCTGGGTGCTTCCTGAGTACAGAGAAGCCACGTCCTGACCCCCCCACAGGAAGACCCCTTTGTGGGCTCCCCCCGCCATCTGGCTGGCAGGGCTGGAGAAGCAGGCACGGTGGTATGTGGGGCTCGGCCGCCAGCGGTTGGCGTGCAGGGAGGTCAGCAGAGGGCAGGGAAGGACACTGCAGCAGGGCAGACTCTGCCCAAGGCCTGTCCCTTTCCCCAGCACGGCCCCAAGCCTGTGCCCACCGCACCGGCTGACCAATGCGGGGCCACACAGCTCGGGGCTCACACGTGGCTGTCATCCTTGGAGGAGGTGAGGCAGAGGTCCCGGTACAAGTGTTCTCAGTCTCCTGTCTGGTCCTGGGGACAGCTGCCTGACGGTGGCTCGGAGTAGAATGCGGGCTTCCAGGGGCGCCTGGGTGGCACAGCGGTTAAAGCGTCTGCCTTCGGCTCAGGGCGTGATCCCGGCGTTACGGGATCGAGCCCCACATCAGGCTCCTCCGCTGTGAGCCTGTTTCTTCCTCTCCCACTCCCCCTGCTTGTGTTCCCTCTCTCGCTGGCTGTCTCTATCTCTGTCAAATAAATAAATAAAATCTTTAAAAAAAAAAAAAAAAAAAGAATGCGGGCTTCCAGGGAGAGAGCGGGAGCCAGCAGCCCTCAGGCCAGCTCTGGGGTGGTGTCCGCGACCCCTGCCACCTAACTCAGGCCTGGAGCCAAAGGCAGTGGTCTTGTGGGCTGGGCCCAAAGCTCTTGGTGGTATGGGACCAAGGGACCCTTGGGGGGGTGGCCAGGGGTGGATTCTAACCCAGGCCCCAAGAAGCAGCAGCTGCAGAAGGGGCTCCCTTACTCCCCAAGGCAGGGCTGGCTAGCCACCCCAGACCTCTGGGGTCCTGGTGAGGCTGCCCATGGCTGTCCCCTCCTGCTCTTGGCCTCTTTCCTCCTAGTGTCTCTCTCTGTGCTTCCTGACTGGCCTCCAGCCTTTGTCTTTCGCCCTCATGTCTGTTCTCGCGTCCAGAATTTTCCATGCTTCTAAGCCTCTCTGACTTCCTCCCTCCCGGCCTACTTTCTCTCCTTTCCCGTATTCATTTTCCCTCTGCTTCTTCCCTTCACCCTCTCTTCCTCCTAGGGGATTCCAGCCCTCCTCCTCCCCTGAACTCTGGCCTGCCCGTGCAACCCCTTGCAGCCCCTCCACAGCCTGCCAACCCATGGACAGATGGTTACGTGGTTCCATCGGGGGCTGCTCAGCCTGGAGCAGGACTGTGTGCCCAGACTTGGGTGCTGCCGGTGCAGCAGGTCCATGGTGTCTGGGCCCCCGGGGAGAGCCAGCCCAGTTCTGGAAGGAGACCTCCTGGGGCGGGGGCTGGAGGCTCGGGCTGGTTGGCTTGGGCTGCCGCAGGCCCTGCTCATGGGAGCCTTGAGGAGGCTCTGGTGCCAGCTGGGCCCGGCCCACCTGCGGCAGCCCCGAGAGGCCGTGGAAACAAGTCCTGGCCTCCTTCAGGCCAGGAGCTCCAAGGGGCCGCCAAACTCTTTGTATGTCTCGGGTCTCTGAGCCGCTCAGGGAGTTGACAGAGGAGGGGGAGGTCAGTGTCCCCAGAGCGTCCACGAATTATTCATGGAGGGGCTGTTTGTACCGGGCACTGTGGTAAGCCCCAGGTTGCCCAGGTCCTGTGCCTCCTGGGGCCATAGGCTCAACTCAATCACAGCGAATTAGTTCCAGGAGTGGTGAGTGCATCTCTTCCTGCCATGGCCATGAGGGTGTTCGCGGAGCCCCCCGCGGGGTCAGAGAGGGAGCCAGCCCATGTCTTCCCTCCAGAGCGCTTTGGGGGCTGCAGGGGCTCCTGTGTGCTCCCCCCAGCCCACACCTGTCCCGTCACCAATTCAGACGTGGTGTCCATGTCCCAGGCACCCGAGTAGGCAGCTTCCGTGTGTCGGGCAGGGGAGTGTCAGTGGGACTGCAGTGCCGTGCGGGCTCGTGTGTGTGTGTGTGTGTGTGTGTGTACTTGTGCATGCATGTGTGTATGCACACGTGTGTTGAGAAGGCAGAGGAAAGCCACCGTGACCGCAAAGACACGGCCCCAGCCCCCTGGAAACCTAGCACCCAGTGTTCGGGGATGTTCTGGGGGGATCTCCTCGTGCCTCCACCTCCGCGCGGGGCCTCCTGGCCTGGGGAGGGGCCCTGTTCACCCATTCCAGCACAACGCTCCTCCTCCTGTTCTCTTGGTGGAGATGAGCAGATTGGGAATTCAGAAGGGATCTGACCAAGCAGGTTAGTGGACCAAGGAAACAAGCAAGAGACATAAAGGTCTCGAGCCTGTGAGTCGGTGGGGCACCCTGATGGTGATTCTGGGCTCGGGGTCACAGAGACGTCACTGATACCACGGCCCTCCCTCTGGTTCAGCAGCCGCACGTGGTGAGTGCCGAGCTCAGTAAGGGTGTGGGGAGGGAACATCCCATGATGACGCACGCAGAAACCGTCCCAGGAGCAGGGGAGCGAAGGGGGAACTCACTGACATCTCCAGCTGCGCGGGGAGGCGCAGGGGTGAAGCCTGGATTAAAAATCAGGAAGGGTCGAGTTCTGGTCACAGCGCTGCCCAAGCTGCCGTCCTCCTCCTGGGCTTCAGTTCCTCACGGTAGAGACCAGTCAGGGCTGCCCAAACCTGGACGTGGGGTTGGAGACGGAGAGCCTGTGCACAGAGATTCGCTCCCTTATCAGCCGAGAAGGCGTGTCTATGAGCAGCTGAACGGGCGGGTCAGCTGAAGGCCTCCCCGGCTCAGCCAGGATCTGGAGAGTCTGACCATTTTTGAAGGCCAGGAGCTGGGCACATCAGGGAGAACAGACCCTCTGTGCCTGGACAGGACCAGAGAGTGGAAAGGGGAGGTGGCTTTAAAGGAAAACCGCGAAGGACAATTCTAACTATAATCTCCCAACTTTAGCATTGGTTGTTAGGGGAGGTGGTAAGTTCCCTGTCACCAGAGGAATTCAACAGAAGCTGGCTGGTGCACTGTCTCAGAGGCTCCAGAGCGATGCTCTCCAGTGCAAATGTAGTGCCAGCCAGTAGGAAAGCTGACATTTTCTAGTAGCCACTGGAAGAAGTGAAAAGAAGCAGAAGAGGGGAATTTCGGTATTGTGTTGTGCTTAACCCCGTATATCCCACATATCCCCCCAGCATGTGATCCGTGTAAGTTCCTAGCGAGGTGGTTTGCAGTTTTGTTTTTGTACTGAGTCTTTGAAGTCTGGTACACGTAGGCACATACCTGTTCGGACCAGCCACACGTCTAAGGCTCTGCCCATGCGGGTGGTGGTTACCCTGCTGGGCAGAGCTAGGACATTTCCATCATTGCAGAAAGTTCCATCGGATAACGTAGAGCTCAGTAGGTCTCGCTACTCCAAGTCTGGTCTTTGGACCAGCAGCCCAGGGAGCCAGCTAGAAATGCAGACCCACTTCCATCAGAATCAGCATGGAACGGAGGGTCTGGGGGAGTCGCACTGCTCTGGAACTCCGTGTCGTTCAGGCAGCGTGGACAGGGTGGCCCTGTGATCCCTCCTGTGACTGCAGGTCAGAGCCCCATCACATCCTCCAGACTGTGCCAACGCCAGCCTGCATCCGGTCTGCGTCCCTGACAAAGTCTCCACCTGCCCGTGGCAGAGTCAGAAAGCTAAGACTCTGAATGGAGGAATGTTTTCCATAAGCATAAATCTGTCTTTGTGCATGAAATGCCCATTTGAGTTCAGTTACAATGATACCTGCTGGTCTTTTTTCTTTTCTTTTTTTTTTTTTTTTGGATGTCGTTATTTGGTAAAATGAAAGGTTGGCAATTAGAATCAATCTCCCCCATTCTCCCTTTTTAAAAAATACACTTTACTAAGTAGTCCTCTTCAGAAGTCTGGAAACCGGCGATCCACAGCAGAGACCATCGGGCCAGATCCGTCCCACCGTCTGGTTTTATAAGAAAGTTTTGTTGGAACACGGCCACGCGCCTTTGTTTATGCGTCGTCTGCGGTGAACACGCAGCGGCCGCGTTCCACGGTGACGGCACAGACCATGTGGCCCGCAAAGCTCAAAATATTTTCTGAAAAAGTTTGCAGCTTTACAGGAAAATTTTGCCAACCTCTGACCCGGAACAGTGCCATCCCTGGAGGTATAATGGCAGCCACACGGGGGGCTGAGTGTTCTAGCAGCTCCATTTACCAAAGTGCCAAGAAACGGATGAAATTCATTTTAATGGTATCTTCCGTTTCACCCAGCCCAGAACACGTTCACTGCAGCATCTCAGCAATCTAAACGGGACCGGGTATCTGGCATCTTTTTTCACGGTGAATCTTTGAGATCCACTCCGTATTTTTCACTCGTGGCCCATTGCACATCAGACCAGCCACATTTCAGATGCTCGGCGGCCCCATGTGGCCGGTGGCTGCTGCCGTGGGCAGGGCCAGTCTGGAAGGTTCCAGCGGGGCATCGGCGGAGGCGGCTCAGAGCAGCTGGGCTCTGCCTCGGGTGTCCATGGTGGATCTGGACCAGCCCAAAGGGAGGCAGTAGTGTGTATGGGAGAGACACGGGGCAGGTCCAGGGCAGCTTCCTGGATGGCCTGGCGCCTGGGCCATAAGGGGGAGGGTGAAGGTAGGAGTGTGTTGGGGTCTTGGCTGAGAAGTTTGGACTTTTCTCCGTAGGCAGTAGGGAAGTACGGAAAGCCTTGAGCAGGGTGGTGACGTGATCAGGTCTATGGGTAACTAAGGAAGGTGAGTCTGGGGTGGGAAAGGAGACTGCAGGCCGGAACGAGAACGAGTGGAGCCTGACCCAGGGCCAGGCGGTGGGGATGGGGGATATGATGGGCTGAATAAGGAAGATTGTGCCCCCGGGCCATGCAGAAGAGGGTCCCTGTGGAATTGGCGGTTCCTGGCTTGAAGTTGGTGCTGATGCACAGTGGGTGGGCTGTTCCGGCGGAGGCCCTGACCCTGGCCTTGTGCACTCAGCCCTCTTGAGCCCCAGGCCCTGGCTCCCTGGTGGAGAAAGGCCTTCCTCCATTGGCCCAGGAGCCCTCCTGCCGGCGCCAGGCAGGGCCCTTTGTCCCGGCGGAGGACCCCCGGGGCCTGCTCCCTCTCCTGGCCTCCTTTCCGGACTGTTCAGCTGGACCAGAGAGAGTGCCCCAGACAGATATGAATGTCCGCTATACCCTTTTGGAAGCTTTACACCTTCACCTCTTGTTCTCGCCCGACATCTGGTCTGAGCCGGGCTGCGGCCTGGGCGGCCCTCCTGAATCCTGGCCTCAGACGTGCTCAGCACTTCTCTGCCAGGTAGCTGGGGCCGCCAAAAGCCTCGTTGCAGAGAAGCGGCAGCCCCACGCCCGCGCCCCAGTGTCCCCAGACACCCGCAGACACCTGGCCAGGAACGTGCACAGCAGGGCTCGAAGCCAGGTGACAGGTGGCCGCCTGTGAGAGCCTCCAGGGTGGAAGGTGACAGGAGCAGGCGTATCCAAGGGGGGGCGAGAGGGTCACGGGTGGAGCGCAGCTGTGCGCCACCTGGGAAGGCCTCGCAGATGAGGGTGTGGGGCCTTGTGGGGAATAGGCTGACGCGCCGGGGCCCCTGGAGCCGGGCCGGGGGTGTGCCTGCCTACCAGCCGGGAGGATGCATGGTCCTCGCCACGCAGCTCCAGCCTCCTGGCCCTTGTCCTTGCCGTGCCTTCCCACGGGAGTGCCAGCCCCAGACAGCTGCCCGCCGTGCTTTCTCGTTTCCTTCAAGACTTTGCTCTTTCTCACGAGATCTTTCCGGACTGTACTGAGCCAGCCTTCCCACATCTCCGCCTCGCTCCCTCTCTGTCTCTTCACCTTCCCTCACTATATTTTGTTCATAGCATTTACGGATATCTGACACATTTGGTGTTTTACTGGTTTATTTGCTTGCCTTTCTACAAGCGGAAGGACTTCTTGTCTCTTTTGTTCACTGCTGGTTCCCCAGCACCTAGAACAGTGCCTGGCACAGGGCAGATACTCAGTAAATCCCCTGATAGAGACCCCGCCCTCCCTCTGGTCGCCGCCCTGCAGAGCGAGTGGTTTGCCCTGTCCAACCAGCCAGGCGCCCACTCCGTGCCCGGCCATGTGCACAGCCAGCAGGGGAGTGGCTGAGTGGCCACAGGTGATGGACATGGGAAGGGGTCTTCCCCCACAGCCCCTGGGGTTTCTGAGGCTTGAGGGGCAGGAAAGTTCTAGATGCGAGCAAGCTCGGTTCATCTCCTCCACCATCCACCGTTTCTTCTGTCTGTGTTCCTGTCTATGGTCCCTTCAGGTCATGAAATACACCGTTAGGAAGCCTCCAGTCCCATGGGTCTAGTACACTCACAAAGTTTTGTGACTGTCACCAGCGTCCAGTTCCAGACCATGCTCATCCCACGGACATTAAGCAGCCACTCCCCCACACCTGCCCCGGCCCCGGCCAACCACCGGTCTGCTGTTCTGGACGTTGCACATGAACAGTGTCTGGGCTCTGCCGGGGGGGGGGGGGGTGCGGCTGCAGCAGGAGGCAGTGGGCTCTGCCCTTGGGGGCTCACAGACCGGGGAGACGGCAGGTTTCAGGGGGCTGGGCTGGTGTGACCTGAGCCACCCTCAGCTGGCCTCTAGAGGGCCTCACGGGAGGGGTTCACCCCGTAGAGTAGGTGGGTGTGTGGGCTTGGGATGAAGACGAGGAGCCCCTGCACAGCCAGGGGGCGGGACCCTTAACTTTCCCAGTTTGGTCTCCTTATTGCTACTCTGGTATCTCAGTCCAAGCCTCGGCCCTCCCTAGGGTGCATGGAAAGAAGTCATCTGGTTTCTTCTGATGAGGCCCAGACAACAGATGTCTGTTGCGTGGATGCCCAGGCCTGAGCAGACGTGCGTGCGTGGCCCCTGAGCCAGGAGGGCCAGCTGGCCACTCCTCCAGCCCTCGTGCAGAGCCCAGCTCCTCAGGCCCACACCCCTGGCAGACTTCCGCAGCCCCAGCGCCGTGCAGCGGGCCCTTTGCTGCAGTGGGGCAGGGGCCTCAGATGGCCATTTTGGAGGTGTCCAGGGCACAGCAGGCAGCCTGGCGAGAGCACATGCTTGTTTAATGTGGTGGTTTCGGGGGGGGCCCGTGTATACATACGGCTGCAGGTCTGAATCAGCCGCGGCATGGCGAAGGATTGGGGACCAAGGAGAGTGCAGAGTGAGTGGCTGTCCAGGCTGGCGCATCGACCCCCATGTGTGCACCGCGGCCCGGGTGGGCGCCAGGACAGGGCAGGTGGAGGACAATCCAGCAAGCAGCCTTCATTCCTACATAGGCCGGCAGAGGAGGCCGTGGGCTGTCCCTTGCCTGTCCACCCTCTCTGTCCCAGTCCGCAGAGCCTCCTGCAGAACCCTCAGTTGTGCGGAAGCCGGGCCTCCGTGAGCACGCCTGGCCTTCACCCTCCCTGTCCAGTGCCCACTCATGGTGGGCAAGTGAAGCAGGGTGCAGGGGAGCAAGCAGGCTGGGCCTGCCGGTCACTGGCTCGATGACCCTGGTGCTTTGCCGTCCTGGTCTGTTCCGTCCTGGGTCCACAGGATATCTGTGCCTCCTTCCATGGCATCCAGTGGGGGGATTGTGGCAGAGTGCTGCCCAAGGGGCCAGTCACAGGCTGGGGCTGGGGTCAGCCCTGATGGACGCTGGCTTCCTTAAAGCAGCAGATGTGTTAAATCCAGAAACAGGAGTTGCTGAAATAAGGTCACAAAATGTGTAGTTTATCTTAAATATTTCTATTTAGCAAGTTAACAATTTAGCCTCATGCTTGAGCAAATGCAGTGTAATTGTGCTGTTCACAAGTTGATGATGGGATTTATTTTAATTCAGAGTTGAAAGTGTGCATGGGAGGCCTAACCAAACGTTCCTCACCCTGTGCTGCTTCCCAGTGGGCCCAGTGGGTGCCAGGGCACCCCAGGAGTTGGGGGGCAGAATGGAGAGCGCCCCTTGGGCACGATGTCACAGGGAGCTTGTGAGACCAGAGCCCCGGGACACCTGAGTCTCTCACGGCGGCTCTGCTCTTTTCCAGCCCCCATAAATACGGTGCTGACCCCTAGCTATCTACCCCCACCCAGCCCTATGGCTCGCATCCAACCAGGGACCCCCACCCTCTTCAGCAGGAGAGCTGGTATCTGTGCATCTTCTCCCTCCCCCCTCCTTGGAAATTGCTAGAACCTTGCAGGCTCCGTGCTGCCCCTGGGCAGGGGACTAGAAGAGACCCTGAGAGGATCCGACAGCCAGGAGAAGCAGCTTCCCGAGGCCCCCCTGGCTGCTCCAGCTACGCTTTGGCTGCAGGTTGACCAGGACCCTGGGTGGGGCTGAGAGAATCTCGAGCCAGAAATCCAGGCAGGAGGTAACACAAGTGCACAAGGGAAACTGAGGCCCACCAGGGGACTCTCCCTCTGGGCTTGCAGGCAGACCTGCCCCGGGCCATTGGCAGGCCTAGGGTGGGGAGTGAGCTGCCAGCACAGGATGGGGTGGGAGGTCCGAAGACTCCGGCTTAGGTGCCTGGTGCCCTTGTCTGTGCAGTGGGGCTCGGGCCGTGCGTCCCTCCCAGACCAGCGTGCACAATGAGGTGCTGGGACACGCATACCCCTCCAGATCAGCGCCGCCTTGAAGGGGCCCTGATGGAGACACCAGAGGGCCGGTGCGGGAGGATTTCCCCAGCCTCGTGCCTAGCTTGGCACAGCCCCGGGCAAAGGTGATCAGCCCATTTTACAGAAAAGAAAAACTGAGGCACAGAGAGACTAAAAAGATGGGGGTGGCTCCGGCCCTGGGGCACGGCCCGCAGAGCGCCCTGCGCCTCCCAGGCTCCGCACCCCGCTCCGCACCCCCAGGCTCAGCTCGCTCGATTTCCACTTGGTCACTGTTTTGAGGGTGCTCCTCCCAGAGGGCAGGCCCCCCAGCGTCTGCCCCTCACTGTCTTGGAGCAGCGTTTTGGAGTCTAACTTAGGTGCCATGACATTCGCTCACTGAAAGTTGTACCGCACAATGACTTTTAACGTGTCGTTGTACGGCCAACCACAACCAGAACTTTCTTCCCCGGAGAAGCTCCTCGGGGACTTCCCTTTGTTCTGGTTCTCCCACCACACCTGGCTTCGACGCAGCCCTGGCAGGCAGGGTGCGTGGGCCTCCCTCCACTCCGCTGCCCCCGATCGGGTGCACACTCTCAGTGCTGCGTGTCCGGCGTCCCTGTCCCCAAAGCCGAGCCCTCGCTTAGGATCCTTCTGAAGCCCCTCCATGCCCCTCCACGCCCCTCCACAGATCAGCTCTCCCTGGGTGGCTCAAGGACCCCCTTCATCTGTGGCTCAGAGCTAAGCCAACTTAATTCCTCTGATCTTGGTTCAGAAATCAGCCCCTCCAGCCATTCCGCTGCTGCTTGGCTGGGTCTGCAGCCCTGGCTGTCAGCCCCTCCTAGCGGGCTCCCCTGACACCTGCCCTAGCCTCCGTCCTGAGTGCTGCCCCCACCGTGGGCCTGCTGGGCACCCTCCTCCCCGGGGGCTGTGCTGGGGTGGGAGCCCTCGGCAGTGCAGGATGGTGGACCCATCCCTGAGGGCTAGGTGGAGCTGAGTCTCCTGCGTCTTTTCTGGGGTCAGGGCTTGGCAGCCCCCAGCCCTGCTAGGAGTCAGATGGGATGGCTGGGGACAGGGGCAGGAGAGGCAAAGCCAGATGGGTCCCCATCACAGCTCTGGGGGTGCCGGGGACAGAGCCCTGCAACGTTCATCCACCTCCCTGGGACTCTGTAAACCCAGGGCCTGGGGGTCACTGTTCCTTCCCATCCAGGGAGGCAGGTGTCAGGCCCCCACACCAGGACTCAGCACCTAACGACCATCTGACCCCACCTGCGTTGTGGGAGCCCGCAGAACCAGGGAGAGGGGGCATACCCTGGTGCAAAGCGTGAAGTCAAACCGGGCAGGGTCCGACAGCGTCCCGGCCGATGCCCCGAGGAGCCAGCAGTTAGGACAGGAATGGGAACGGGGTGTCAGTCCCTCCCATCACACCCGGGCCACGGCCTCTGTGGAGGAATCCGTGCCTCGGAGGCTCTGCTTTGGTGAGCCCCCCACCATCTGCCCCCCCGAGAGGAAGGGGACCCCACCGTGGCCTCCCCCTTCCAGGCTTCCCTGACTCAGTCTGAAATGAGAACCAAAGGAAATGAGGAGCCGGCAGTTCATTTGCGAGCTGCATTGTGTTGGGGGCTCTTAATTAGACCTAATTAGACTAATTAACTTTCAAATGAGAAACTTGGAGTTTTTTCTCCTCTCCATCGCTTTCTCTTTGTTCCCCTTTTGGAAAATGAAACAAGGATAAATATTTGAATGGCTCGCTGCAGCCTGGGAGGGGGGAGCCAGCCCAGAAGGCAGGGGTGTAGGGCGGGGGGTGCCGCCCCTGCCGCCCCCTCCCATTTGCTCCGTCCGCCGCCCTTTGCTCTTCCCTGGGAAGACCAGGGTGTGGCCCGGTCTCTCCTTAGCGGGTGATGCTCTGTTATTCCTGGCGCCGGGAGTGGGAGAGGAAGAAGATGCTGGGTCCCATGGGGGACGCTGGTGCAGGGAGAAGAGGGACAGGACGACTCAGGGCGTGCCCGCCCCCACCCCAGCCCAGCTACTCCAAACCCCCAGCCAGGTGAGGCTCAGAGAAGGGCCGCCCAGGCACACCCTTGTCCGTAGCCCAGAGAGTCTGCTGTCTTGGCCGCGTCCCCTGCCCTGCAGGCCACCAGTGGCGCCACTTTCCTTGGCAAAGGTGGCCATTCCCAGAGGCACACAGCGTTTATTCTGCAGTGCCTCCCCGCCACTGGGAACAGAGACCCTCGCCCCCACACTGAAGGGGAGGGGATCAGAGCAGGCGGAGGCTACCCTCGTCCTCCTTCCCCTGAGTGCAGCCCCGCAGCCTCTGGCTTCTCTCTGTAGGCAGGCAGCTGCGTCTGGGGGAACTTGAGTATTAGGTGGAATAACCCCGGAATGTGTCCGGCCTGGGGCCGCACCTGGGGAGTTCTGATGTCGTGAGCTATCCTGTCTCCCCACAGCCCCCTAGATCTGGCTTCAGCATCCTGCCCCAGGGTCTCCCTACCTGCAGCCCCTGCCCAGGGGGACCTGCCCAGCCCGCAGGTAACCTGAGCATCGCAGCGAAGCCCACCCCTCCAGAAGGCCTGGGACCTGCCGTCTTCCTGACCTTTCCCTCTCCAGAACCAGACGGGGAAGAATTCTGACATCCGCACTTCTGGGCTTCCTTACTGATTCCCCTCTGCCTCAGCCCCAGCCCCCGGGTCCTGACCCCAAGGTGGGCCCTCCCAGCAGAGGGAAGGTGGGAGGGGCTTCTGCTGACACTCTCAGATCTGCTCAGGGCAGGGACAGGTCCCACCCACGGTCAAAGCCCGCCCCCTCCCCGCAGCCCGGCCTGTTTGCAGGGCTCAGCGTCAGGAGCAGACTTGGGCGAAGGCTCCAAGCAGGCCTGGGCAGGGTGGGCTGCAGCAGGCTTGTCGGGACGCCATCTGGCCAGGAGCTGCCCAGAGCACCTGGGCACAGAGAAGCTGAATGCGGGGAGACTGGCGCCGCATCTGCTGGCCCTGGCGGGGGCCTGGACAAAAAGAGGCACCCCGTCTGCACGGCTTTTGCATCAGACAGGCGGGGAGCAGGCCAGCACATGCTGGCCATCAGGGGCCTTCTTCTGGGGCTTCCCGCCCCAGCAGCTCGGAACCCAGTGTGTGGGTGCAGGCGGGCCTCGGTCCCGCGGCGGGGCTGGACGGGCCACCTTCATCTCTTTCAAGTCCTGCCCTCTGGCTCTCAAGCTCTGGGGACCTGGTGTCTTGGTTGGGTCTTCCCAGAGGATGTTCTCCTGGATGACAGCTCCCTGAAAACAGAGGGTCTGGCTCAAAGTCAGAAAGAGGGTGTGCAGGATGCCTCCAGGCCTCGCCTCGCCCCTCCCAGAGGCGCGCCCCAACCCAGGGGGTGGACTTGAACTCTTGTTTCTGATCCACGGCCTCCCCAGCGTTGGTGCTGACACCCCATCTTAACACCCCAGACACAGGGTCCCAGAGGGCTGAGCCAGGCGGCCCCTTTCCCCTAGAAAGATCCTAGGCCTGCTGCGTCGGGCAAGAGTTTGGTGCCAGGCTGTGCAACTCCGAGTTTCGCAGAGCCGGCCCCCGGACACCTCGTCCCTGCAGTGCACCAGCTCTGAGCAGGGGCCGGCCGGGCCACAGGCAGGGGTGGTGCGGGGTGGGGCAGAGGCTGCCACCCGGTGGGCTGCACCAAAGGGGAAGGTTGCTTTTCTCTCCCCCAGCTGGAGCCTCTCCGTCTGGGGGTGGGAGGTGTCATGGGGACGCCAAAATGTCAGTCCCCAGCTGTCACTCTCTCTCCCCCGGACAGCCCCCGCCCTGCCTGCACTTGATCCGAACATCCCTGCAAGCTCTCTCGCACAAACCTGGGTCCCCTTGGCAACTTCCTCCCACTCCAGGTGGCCCCAGGGGGTGCTGGAAACACTGGAGTTTGAGAACCGCCAGATGCAGAAAGTGTGCTGTGGGGTTTTTCCATTCCCGCCACCTGCACTCTCCCTGCTCTCTGCTCCCCGCCTTCCTCCAGCGCCGCTTGCATGCATTCTCCCAGGCCAGCAGCTCTCCGCCTGCCGGCCCGCCTGTCTGTCTGTCCCCTCCACCCCCTGCAGACCCCCGGCCTCCGCCCGCAACACCCCAGGGCTTTGTTAGCACAACTGAGTTCAAATGTCTGATTAGTCCTTAGAAGATCGAGGGGTCAATTTTCCACAGCTTCTTCCTCTCCATTTAACTAATTTAACTGCACGATTGTTACAAATTTCATTTTATTATAGCCCTGCTTCTCAGTCCAATTGAATTACTAAAATCTCATTTTCTCAGAAGTGCTGAATATGTAATCAGAGGAAAAATTATGCTCCCGTCTGCCTATTAGGACGGTTCATGCATGTGTGAGCCGTGTGACATGTGACGGGCACACGGACGGCCTGCGTGCGGTGGGTCTGGCCAGTGGCGGGGCTGGGCCTCACTGGGCAGGTGGAGGGCGAGTGTGGCCCGTGGCAGTGCCCCGAGGGGCGGAGCCTGCCCCCCAGCGTGCATGTGGCTAGAACCATGTGTGTGCAGGCAGCCGTGTGCTCGCACGAGGGGAAACCACATTAACTCCCCGATTACAGATTAAGCAGTATCTGTGGGCCATTGTAATTAAAGGCAAATTCAATTCCCTTCTAATGCCCCCATTATGCCGGGCTCCGCGAGGTGAGGCTGGGATTGCGCCGCTTGTCTAATGGGACCCGAGGTTACAGGGAGCGTGAGTGGGGCCAAGGTCTGTCCTCCTCCTCGCTCCCACTTCTCAGCAGGGGCAGCAGGGGAGGAGGGATGGGAGGTGTTTTCTGATCTGCCTGGTCCCCGAATGTCTTCCCATCTCGGCCCCCGAAGGGCCCGCTGTGCTGGTGGCAGCCTGGTCGGCCTTGGGAGTTGTGGGTTTTGATGCCATGGTCACCCTGTCTGAATGTGCCCGGGGGGTGGTGGTTAGGGGAGCACGGTGGAGTGCAAGGGGGGCGTTCGGACTGAAGCCGAAGCTGTGGGAGCAGAGCTCAGGCTTTGGGGAGAAAGCCCTCTGACCCCCACGTGCCCTAGAGGCGTGTTGTGGTGCAGAAGGACTCACGTCCCACGG
The DNA here is from genome assembly GCF_024610735.1 of Ursus americanus. Classification (NCBI taxonomy): domain Eukaryota; kingdom Metazoa; phylum Chordata; class Mammalia; order Carnivora; family Ursidae; genus Ursus; species Ursus americanus. Next base: position 3,155,368 of record NC_142149.1, read on the forward strand.
GGGCAAGGTCACACCGGGCTCTGGAGCAGGCTGGTCTGCAAAGATGAGACGAGACTGGGGTCCGTGCCAGAGCCACACCGTGTTCCCCAGCCTCTTTCCAGGTCTGTGGGGTTTGTTGGCAACAAAGGAGCTCCTTGGGGCTCCTAGGTGTCCCTCCCCGAACCTGACCCTGCCCTCTGGGCTCGGGAGTACCAACATCTGTCCATCTTGCCTCTGTGACTTAACTTCTACTTGCCCTCCTGTCTTTACCCTTCCTCCGCTCACTCCTACACATTCTTTGAGGCCCCAGCGGAGCCCCCTCCTCCAGGGAGCCCCCCTGAGTGCCCCAGGCCCGGTGACCCTGTGATAGCTGGCCGGTATCTTCTTTCGCCACAGCCTCAGATTATCTTCAGAAGGGCCTGTCTAAGCTCTACGCTGCTGGACAGCAAGGCCAGTGGATATTTAGGGCCTGGCCCAGGAGATGTTTTTTTAGAAAGAGAGGACTAGGGAGGAGTGAGTCTCGGTTCCTGCTGTCCTGTCTGGTCTGTGGTCTCCCTTGTTCTCTGAGAGTTCTCCGGCCCAGAGGGGTGGCAGGTGGGACGGGGGCCTGGCTCCAGGCTGAGGGCACAAGCCAGAAGGAGAGCACTCTCGCTGTTCCCTTCACCCCAGGGACTGCCCAGACATCACAGCTGGGGCCTTGGCCTTCCGGGACAGCGGGGACCCCACCCAGAGCACCCGAGGGCCTGTCCGCTCGGATTGCTACCGCCTGAGCTTGGGTGTCTACTCTGTGCTCATGTGTTCGGGCCTTTGCGCCGAGTCGGGTGTCCCTCCGGTGTGTTGGGGAAGCTGGAGCTGTGCCGCTTTCCCTAATCCTTCCCTTCAGCTGCCTGCCTCGGATCAGGGCAGAATTCCCCAGGGCCAGTGCTAGATGCCCACTTATCACTCAAACGCAACCCCCTGGAAAGTCAGCCTGTGGGCTGCCCCCCTGGACCGGGTGGGTTCTCCTGCTCCTCAGCAGCTCCGGGAGGTCCTGGGTGTTGTGCTGCAGTGGGGACCCTCATGTGGTCATGGAGGGGTTCTGGTCAGTTCTTCTCCTTAGGGGAGGTGGCAGTGGTGACCCCTCGTGTGCCCTCTTCACCAGCTTGGGGTGTGTGTGGGCATGCACACGTGCATGCTTGGGTGTGTGTGGGTGGGTAGATGTGGGGGCCTGTTGCCCATCACTGTCCGGGGTGAGCGAGCTGCACCCCGTCCGTGCACCGAGGCTCCAGGTCCTGGAGGGCAGGACGTATCTCGTCCTGTAAGCTGGCTGGTCCACCGTTTTCTGGTTCCACAGAGGACTCCAGGCGAGAAGCCCGCCACGGGGCAGTGCCGGGGGCCACGTGAAGGTGTTATGTCTATCCACATTCTGCGGATGAGCAGAACGTCGGCACGGCCCAGGGAGGCTCACCCAGCCCCCGGCAGACTCCAGCACTGTCCACACCTCCCTCATTTCCTGGGTCTGGCTTCCTGTGGCCCGCTGGTGCCTGGGGCCAGGGGCCATGTGGGGATCAGACCCGGCAGTCCAGTCCCCACACAGCAGCTCGGGCTGCTCTCCAGGGGGCTGTGTGTGAGCTCCAGGCCCCCTCCTCTGAGAGGCTTGTCCTACCCTGGGTAGGGGAAGAGAGGAGATCCAGGGCCAGGGTCCAGAGCCACTGCCTCCCCTCCCCAGCCCGTCCTGGCAGTCTTTCTAATGGTGGTGGGGATTAGGAGGAAGGAAAGGGAGGGAGGCAGGGCAGCTGGGCAGGGTGGAGAGGGGCTCTCCCCTGGAGCTCAGCCCCAGGCACCCATCTTTGCCTCAAATAGCACAGCTCAGCTCTTTACCCCCAGCGCATCCCATCCCCAGTATCCACACTCCTAGGGCAAAGGGTGGGAGGGGTGCAGGGAGGGATCTCCGCCCCCCCCCCCGAGGTGGGGGCACATGGAGGCCCAGGGAAGCACTCCAATGCCCCCAACCCTGCTGTAAGCTGGGGCTGTGGTCTGGCAGTTCGGACTGCTGGCCCCTACACATGGTAGCTGTCCTGCGCCTCTGCCCGAGCCCCACGGAGGCCGGTCCCCGGATCCATGTCCTTCCCATCCCCTACCCCAGCCCCAGCCGCCATGTCTTCAGACACAAATGAACATCGAACACGGTGAGGGATAGAGGGGCAGCCACAGTCCTGGGCTACAGCGTCACGGGTGCCCTGCCCTTGCCTTGCTGCCAATGGCAGGGTGGTCAGGGCTGGTCACCCTCAGTCCACTCCAAGGGCCCACTTGTCTCGGTCACAGCTGGCTGAAGCTCTGTCCCCAGGGCACTGCCCAGTGTCCTGCAGTGAATGGAAGGGGCAGGGCCCCCTGTGCCAAGTTGACCCTGGGGCAGCTGGTCACCCTGACCCACTGAACTGCACTGCCCCTACTCCTCTCCCCCCATAGCTCACCGCCCACTCTCCCTATCCTGTCCACCCCTCCCTGCAGCCAGCTAGCACCCGGCATTGCCCCCAGCCTTGTCCTCCCTCCCATCGTGCCTAAACCACATCCGAGGCACATGTTCCCAGGGTCTTGGGCTCCCTGCTGGCCCCATTGTGAGCATGTGTTGAGGGTCATGGGATGTCCAGGATGACAGAGTGCGTGGACACCGGGGGACATGTCCATGGCCGTGTTAGAAGAAGTATTGCTCTTGGCCTGGCAGGGCCCAGGGACCTGGGGCTGGCAGGGAGGGTCCCAGGGGCCATGTCCTGCCGCTTCCCTCCTGGGACCCTCTCTGACTGGGACACACAGCTCCTGCCACCACACCAGGGCCTGGCACACACACTGTCCAGCTTCTCTGACCTAGATGTGGCCAATTCCCTGGGTCCAGCTGAAACAAGGTTGATATTGTCCTGAAGGGGCGGTATCAAGACTAAAGGGAAAGCCAGGGGGAGGGCTCTGGGAGCTGCTGCTGGCCAGTTTCCAGGGCCCAGCCTTTCCCCGGGAGACAGATCGTCCAGGGATGTTGTGGGCTGGCCTGGAAGGGGTGTCAGGGCCGGGGAGCTAGGGTCCCTGCGGGCCACCGCCATCACACCTGCAGAGCCGGCGAGGAGGGAGCGCACCGGCACACCCAGGTTGGCTGGCCGGTCTCTGCAACACTGGGCTTTGTCCAAGTGCCACTCTGGCCGCCCAGCATAGCTGTCCAAGTCCTACACCCGGGCCTCCCGCCGCCCACCTGCTGCAGAGACGCCCCTCTTGCTCCTGTGTGGCCTCAGTTCAGAGGTCCCTTGTCATTCCCTGGCACCCAGACATGAGAGCAGCAAGTACACAGCTGGTGCCCAAGCAGTGTCTCCAGGACTGAACCCTGTACTCCCCTTGCTGTCCCTTCCTTTGCCCCTGAATGTCTTTTCTGTCCATGGACTCAGTACGCGGTTCGGTTCAGTGCCTCGTTAGCCGCAGCGGCTAAGGGCCGGGCTGCTCCCCCAGCGGTAACAAGGAGAGACCCCCACCCATCCCACAGTCCTGTCCAGAAGGACGCACAGGGCTGAGTGCTATGTGGTTCCTTCTCCCCGGGGCTGCCCTCTGCTCCCCGGGCATCTTCTTTCCTTGGACAGTGGGTGCCGGGCTTGAGTAGGGGGACAGCTATCAGCCAGACAAGGGACAAAGTAGGGAACCGGGGCCTAAAGCGCGTCTCTATTCATGGTTTGCCATCTGGGCAAGGTTGGCTCCTTCCCCACCATCCTGCCGGGTCAGCGTTTGGGAAGAGGCTTTGCCCGCCCCTCGCCAGGATCCCAGCCTCGTGCGCACTTTCAGCAGCCCCAGCCGCTGCCCCCTCTGCATACCCGCCTCTTGTGCGGGCCTGCCCACGTCCCCCCACTTCCCGGGTGTCCCCCTGGGGACACGCAACCTCACCAGACCCACAGCCACTGTCCACAGGGTGGAGACACCTTCCGCCATCATGGGGGCCCGTTGCTGACAGACGTGTGGGTGCCTGTTCCTGGGGGCCCTGGGTCAGGAGTGCTCCAGGAGAAGGCTCCTGCAGGGCAGGTCCAGGCCGCTGCCCGCCGAAACTAATCGTGCCGTGTGGTACCCGTGGCCCGGCCTTGAAGGGAAGCACACCACCCCGCCCAAATGGAGCCCCCAGGAGCTTGTATTCAATAACGTTTTAATCTTTCCAGTGAGAAAACAGTGGGCCCCAAGCCTTGGCCTGGGGCTTCAGGAGACCGGGTGCCCTGCTCCCCTTCTCCTTTCGGTAGCAGCGTGTGGGGCTGTTTGGGCCGGTCAGCGTGAGAGCTCCGGGCGAGGTGCTGCGGTCTTCTGGCCCAGAAAAGGGGCGCAGTGCAGTAATCGTAATGGCAGCCCCGGGCACAGAGCCCTAAGCTCTGCACAGTCTGACTCACTCCCCTTACCATAGCCCTGCGCTGACGGGCACGTCGGTGCCCCGTCCTGCCTACTGGAGAGACCTAGGTGCCGATCGCAAGGCACACTGCAGGGGCTGGTCTGGTGGTGGCAGCCTGGGCCGCCTCAGCAGCTTACCTTTATCATCTCACAGCCCTGGAGGCCAGAAGGCTGAGACCCCTGCATGGGAAGTGCTGGTTCTTCCAAGGCCTCTCTCCTGGGCTTGGAGACGGCCGCCTTCTCCCGTGTCCTCACCTGCTCGCCCTCTGTGCCTGTCTCCTCTTAGGACACCAGCCATGTGGGATCAGGCCCTTCGTATCTCTTCATTTCACCTAATTACCTCTTTAAAGAGCCTCTCTCCAAATACAGCCCTAGTGGAGGTGGTAGGGGCTGGGACCTGGATGCAGGCATTTATGGGGGACGTGACTCAGCCTAACCCGCTCTGAGCTCAGACACCTCCTGGGCCACCGATCCATCATGAGAGTATCGTCAGCATCAGTGATACTGACCACCAGCTGGGGCTGGCTGGATGGGGAGTGGGGTGCCCTTGGTCATCAAGGCCACGGGGGGCGAAGCTGGACAGAACACGGCTGCCCTCAGCCTCCAGGGGTGGTGGGGTGGACAGTCTGGGCCGGTGACGACTGCCTGGGAGGGACTGCCTGGCCCCCACCTCTGCCCCCCACAGAGACGGCTTTCTCTGGGCCGGGGAGCAGGCGCGCTTGGGGTCCCGTGCGTTGAGCTTGTTAGGACTTGGGGAGATCTGGCCCCGGCACAGCCAGGTCCTCAAACGTCACAACACCAAGCCCCTCAGGGACATCACTAAATGGTGCCAGCTCTTCCCTTGGCTCCGTCAGCCCGTGTGGGGCCCAGGCATCTGCATTTTTAGTGGGTCCTGAGGCAGGTGCTCCTCTGGCTTCATGGGACAATTGCTGTGGTCCGTGTTTGTGGAAACAGTGAGTGGACAGCAAGCAGGCTTTGTGGCCTCTCAGAGCCTGGAAACGAGAAGGGGCAGGCTTGGTGGCCAAGGGGAGGGACGGCCATCAACCAAGGGCCAGTGGAGAGGCTCTCGGCCAGGAGTCAGCGACTTTCAAGCCCCAAGGGCCAGCTGCAGACTGGTCAGCGCCCAGTGCCCAGGCCAGAACCAGAGAGAGCGTGAGGACAGACAGACTGGGGCGGGGGCCGACAGCGTGAGAGCACATCAAGACTGGAGATAAACTAGAGAGAAGGGAAGATGTCCATGAGCAGAGTGGGGTGACCCTCCAGCCCCTCCCCCGCCTCCCTTGCTGGGGAGGCTGCAGACCAGACAGTGTGGCTCTGTGGTTTGCCAGGGATGAAATTCATTCTCACTGAGCGACCAGAGTGGAGGCAGACGCCGCCAGCCAAGGGCACAGAGTCCCCGCTCCCGCCGCATGCCCTGTGCTCTCAGACTCCTGCTGAAGGACCGTTCCCCATCCACGGAAGCCAGAGGACTCTGGTCCTCCTGTCTAGCTCGGGGCCACAAAACCCAGGCCCTGCCTAGGTTAGGCTGTGGCAGCCGTGGAATCTCCACCACGGACCACGAAGCTGCCAGGGCACAGGTGAGGGGGTGGGGCGGGTTCCAACAAAGGTTTGTTTACACAAACGGTGGGCCAGACTTGCCCCACAGACCATAGTTTGTCTACCCCTGGTCCTGCTGACGGTGTTACCCTAGCCCTGCCCAACTCTAGAAGCAGGGAAGTGTCCAGAGACAGGGCCGTGGAGACACCGTCACCAAGCCGGTCAGCTCCGACGGGGGCCTCCCTCCCCTGCAGGGGCGGGATATGGGGCTGCCAGGTCTCTGCAGTCCCCATCCTTTGGAGAAGGGAGCTTCCCAGGTCTCAGAGTGGGGCCCGGAGAGACCGGAGTCGGTGGTCTGCGTGGAGTGAGAATGGAGGTCCGGGGTAGCCATGGGTAGGGGGGCGGGGGGGGGGGCAGACCTGCGCCCTGCCTCAGGAGACAGACACCTGAGCACCAGAGGCCAGAGAACACCCTCTCCTTTCGCCGGATGATCTCTGCAGCCCAGAGCTCATCTCAGATCCCGGGACGCATCTCAGAGCCAGAAGGCCGGCCAGGCATCCCCTACCTCCTGAGACGTCACCCACAGCCCCAAGCAGGCCTGTCCTCAGAGCAGCAGCCAAATCAGACCGGTGGCCAGAGGAGAGCTGGGCCTGGCTCTGGCCTCCCACAGTGGGGTGGGGCAAACCCAGAGGGCCAGGGGGGGCTGGGGGTGCCCTCTTCGGCAGAAGCAGCTCGAAATCCCCCAGAGGCACCGGCTGCTCTGTGCCCGGGAGGCAGGTGCTGCTGAATCGGCACCAGGGCCTTGGCCTGAAACCTGAACTCTGTTGCGCACAGCGGGAAGCGGCACGGGCGGGGAGCCACCGGGACAGGAGGGTGCCTGGGGCGCCTCTGCCCAGGGAGCGGAGGGTGGGCCACCTCCTTTCAGGTTCAAGAGCCCTCGGGGGGTCCCCCAGCGCACCGACCGTCCGTCACCACCCCCCATCTGGGAGACCGTTTCCTCGTCCCCATGCTCCAGAGGGCCAGGGGTCTGGGGGTGTCCTTCCCCCTCACCCCCCGCACTCTGTCCTTGCCCCAAGAACCTCCCTGCCCCCACGCTCTGGCCCTCCAGGTCTCGCTGCCTCTGTTGTACAACATTATCATTTCATAATACTCTGAAATATACATGAAGTTGGCTGAATGCAGACAAAATTGCACCATTTACTGCATGAATATTTCATGCTGGCTTCGCTCCGAGGTGTCCGTCTGATGGAGCTGGGAGCTGCTGCCCTGGACCTCCCTGCCTGTTCGCCTCCTGCCTGAGAGCGGGACGTGCCGGCCCCTCTGCCAAGTTGGGGTTGCCGGAGACAGAGAGAGGGGACGGTGCTCAGGGGTCCAGTGGCTGCTGGGGAACCGTCGGGCTTGGGGGCGTACGGCAAGTCCTGCACTACGGTGTGGGTCGGGAATTCAGAATAAAGTCTTAGCAAGGCAGAGAGCCCTGGGGAGAGGGCAGGAAAGCCAGGGCACCCATATGCTGCTTTTTTGTGATGCTCCAGCCCTGGCTGCCGTCCCTGGCTCCAGCCCTGGCGGGGAGGCCAACGTTCACATCTGCCCACTGCCACCCCCCCCCCGGCCACAGCAGCCTCCCCTTCTGCTAACTCCCGCGTCCAGGCTGTTGTGCTAGGGGCCACGGAGGGCTGAGGAACAGGACCTTGTCCTGGGAGGGTGGCGGAGGGGCCCTGTATATGAGTATGTGCGTGTGCACCTGTGTACAGGGGATAGACAGGTGCACAGGCCTCTCAGGTGCTCGCTCCCAGGGGCGTTCAGGGGAGGCCTCTTGCCAGCTGACCTGGGTAAAGCCCCCACCTCTCTCTGCCCACAGCCTCCCCTCATCAGAGCAAGGACAGGCTGATGGGACAGGTGCCAACAACTCTGACCTGGCCTCACCCCCATCTCCTGGCCACGTGGTGACGGAAGAGGCAGCGGGTCCCTGCTCTGGGCATTGCGGTGCCCTTTCCCACCGTCTCTGCCCCAGACCGCCCCCTCACTCAGGTTCGAGTCCTTTCATACGGGCACCGGACTTCCTGTGCCCACCATGCCCTCCGCCCAGCTTCTCACTGATTCATTATGGAGTACCTGCTGCGTGTGTGTCCAGCAACGTGATGGCCCCAAGGATGCGGCAGAGGACAAGATGTGCGTGGTCCCTGCCCTCGTGGGCTTGCGGTCTCCTGGGGCACAGAGACACTAGGCAGAGAAACTAAGAAAATGTTTGCAGAGTGGTCTCCGTGCCATGAAAACAGGGTCCTAAGGTGGAGGCTAACAGTGGCACCGACTTCAGGCAGGGTGGCTGTGGAGGACTTCCCGGGGTGGTGTTTAAGCTAAAGGACTGGGGGAAGCTGGGCATGGAGAGACTAAGGGGAACAGCGTTATAGGCACAGGGAATGGCATGTACGGAGGCCCCAAGGCAGAGGGAGTTTAGTGTGTCTGAACCATGGCTGGAGCCAGGTATGCAAGGTGGCGTTGGAGAGGGAGGCAGGGGTGCGATCAGCAGGGCCTTGTGGGCCCGTGTGTGCGTTGTTTTCAGAGTGAAAGGAGAAGTGAAATCATGAAGAGCTTTCGGGTAGTATAGGGACGCTGTCCAACATACGCTTCGTTTTCACTTCATCTCCCTGGCAGCCGTGGGAGCTGGAGGCAGGCGTGGTCCCCCCAGCACTGGGAGAGTCGGGCTCTGCAGTTGTCGTGTGAGGGTGAGGCTGATCGTTCACGGGGCGGGCAGCCCAAGATTAGGCCCAGCCTGCGGGTCCTCGCGGGGGCAAGGGTGCGGCGGGAGAGGGCAGGACTGCAACAGCAGGGCAGAGTGTCAGCCTCCACAGTCCCAAGTGGGAGGAAGCCCACGGCTGGAGGCGGGAGGGGGGGAAAACCAGGCACTGGGACTGCAGTCACTCTGTCCTGCTTTCTTCTCCGTGTTTGTGCAGCAGGATTGTGAGGGAGCAAGAAGAGCGCTGGGTGGGAAGTGTGCTGTGTGTCGTTGGGTGAGCCCCTCTGCCCCTCTGGGCTCTGTTAGATGTGAAGCCCACAGTGATTCCCGAGGCCCTGTCCGCTTTAGCCACTTCTGTCATCTTGAAGCCCCCAGCCCCGCTCAGCGAGCATTCCCAGCACGCGGCCCCAGCGGAGCTCACCCCACCCCACCCCCTCCAGCGCCAAAACAGGCTTCTCACGGAGAAACAGTTTCCCAGCCGAGGGAATTTGGAAATTCTTTCAGTCGGGCGTGAGGGTCCTTCAACACATTCTCGGAAGCCCCGTGTCCTTGGCCTCCCTGACCATGCCGTCAGCGCCTCTGGGCTGGAATTCAGTGCTGGGAGACAGGGTGACTGTTGGTGGATCCTGCTTCTGGTCCTTGTCTAGCCCACTGTGCCCGACACGGCACCCCCAGACTGCTCCAGGATCTGGGGGGTCCACGTTCTGCACTTGGGAGGGGCTGCAGAGCAGAGGGCAGTGCACAGCTGGGACCAGGGTGAGGCGGGGGCAGTACTGGGACAGGGAGGAGAAGACACCCTCTCGGCGGGCAGGTACCCCTCCCTGCACTGTTGGGAGTGAGTAGGGGTGTAGCGTGCCGCACAGCAGCCCCCCCCCGCCAACCCCAGACACCCACAGTCCCCACTCCAGCCTCACCAGAGAAGGGCCAGGAACGTCCCTCAGCGTGCCCCAGGCTGCAGAGGGCTGGGCAGTGAGTATGCTAAATAAGGCATGGGCAAAGGCGGCCAAGTCCGGGAGGCCAGGGTCTGTTCTCCTGCACAGAATCGGCGGGGAGGAGCCCCCGGGGCCGCCTGGCACCCTGCTCTGCCCGTGGGCTCAGCCCCCCTCCCCTCATCTCTCTCACTGCTCTCACAGTCTTTCTGTAGCCCTCCCTGCCTTACCTCTGCCTGGTGCTCTCGCTGGGCCTTCCCCCGCCTTCCCCTCTCCATGTCCTTCTGGGGCATCCCCTTGCCTCGACCTCCCCGGGGCTTGTCTGGAGGTAGCTCCCCTCACGGCATTCCCCACCCCCGTGGCTTGTATGCAACCTGCAAATGTGAAACTCAGAAGAGGTGCCCTCGTCCCCAGGTGGGGGTGGTCCCGGGCCCGGCTGGAAGGCGCCCTCCCTGCCTGGGCCTCTCCACTGCAGTGGGGGCCGGCCCCCTGGCCCTGCAGCTGTCGGCCCGGCTCCGTCGCACAGGCCAGCGGCTGGGGCCGTGCTTTGCTTTATCTGGACGCAGCGTCTGTGTTTGCTGACCCACATCCGCCACCTCCCGGCTCCAGTGTGGTTGAGCTGCGGGTACCTGGGAGGGGTCTCTGCGGCCCACTGGGGCCTGAACACAGCTGGGACCCTGCAGGGACAGAGCCCTCTGGGTCTGGGGTCACCATGGTTCCTGCCACCCCTAACCCTATGGGCACCCCCAGACGCCCAGCTGAGACCAGCTGTAGCCCACCAGCTGTTTGGGGGATGCTGCCCGGATTTGGGGGCTGGTGGGTAGGAACAGAGTCCTCTGGCTTCCCTGCCCCTCCTGCTTCCCCATTTCTGTGTGTTGGCCCCTCTGGAGGTGGGAACAGCCAGTGGGTGGGCTCTTCTCTTCCTTCTTCCCCTCCCCCTCCCAGGGCCTGTGCTCTCAGACAGGAAGACCCCTCCCCAGCTCCCAGGACTCCCAAGTCCCACCCCTGCCCACCAGCCTTTCCTGACCTCCTGCCCCCCCCAGGAGTGCACGTCCTATCCATCTCTGTGTCCCCACGAGCCCTCCCGGGGCGGGGGAGCGGGCAGCCCGGGGCGGGTGCCATCTCTGCTGCTTATAGTCACAACCTGTACCCCAGATTTCTCGTCTGTGTTAGGGGGCGTCACACTTGTTCGGGGGGCGGGAAGTGTGCGGTCAGGTCTGGATACCTGCGTCATGATTGATGCCCAGCCCCCATCAGGACTTTATCGTACTGAGTGTCCAGGTGCCCAGCTGAGCAGAGGGACAAGCATGGCCTTGAGAGGTGGCCCTGCATGGGAGAGCAGGGGAGCAGCGAGGTGGCCATGGTTCCCGGCTGGCGCTCAGTGTGGCACGCAGAGACCAGGCACTTTGCAGGGACAGGTCTCCCGGGGGGTGAGGGGGTGGCATGAGGAGTGAGCAAGCCTTCAGTCTCCCCACTGTGCACATGGGGACACCGAGGCTCAGAAAGGGGGATATATGCCCGAGGTCTCATGGATGTGTCCACCCAGACAGGAGCATCACCTGGCTGGCTGGGAGGCCATTCACCCCCAGGGCCCCCCGGCGCCCCTCTCCACCTTCACCTGTGCTCTGGAAGGGGGGGCTGGCTGAGGATGCCACCAGGTGGGAGACTGATGGAGACAGAGGGCAGAGGAGGTCAGCCTCTGCTGCCTCGGGCCTGGCCCTGCTGCATGAGGTGGCCGTCTGTCGCAGAGTCAGTGGTGGCCCTGGGCCTCAGAGAAGGGGAGCCACTGCGGCCACGGGGGTGGGTGCGGGGCTTGTCAGGAGGCTCCCCTGCCTCCCGTTCTGAGCAGCAGGGACGTGGCACAGTCACTGCGTCACCCCAGAGGCTGCCGTTTGGGCTGGGGGGGCCTGTCTTGGGAGTATGGGAGTGAAGGGAACAGGCTGGGGGTTGGCGCCATGTGGCCCCACTGCTCCTACCTGCCCCCCTACCTCCTCTCTCTGGCAACGCTCCTCCTGGGCATCTCCCTCCCTCCACACCCCCCACTTCTGCCCCCACCCGCCTGTGTCCTTGATGCCTGGATGTGCAGGACCGCAGCAGCCCCGCTCTGTCCCTTGATCAGAGCGAGCGCCCTACCCTTGCAGGGCCACCCTGGACACTCCAGCCAGGAACCTCCGCAGACCCCATGCCTCAGTCTCCCCGGGGTGTGGCTGTTGCTTTAAATTATGGCCAGCTGGCCAGCCGCCACCCGCTGCTTCCCACCACACTCAGACTTGCTTATCCTGACCTTAAGGGCTGGTCCTGGCCATCCCTCTCCCAGGGACATCAGGCTCCTGAGCGCCCCTCTTTGCCCCCAGGTCAATGCACCCTGTACCCCTCCTTACCCCTGGCACTTAACATGAATCCCATCTGCTTGTAACGCCTGCCCTTCCAGAGAGGAAGGAGCTGGCTGCCCGTCTCTGTCTGCTTGGCTCCGGCCTGCAGAGATGCCCAGTGCCGGATGACGGCCGTGCCACCCCGTTCACCCTGCGGAACTGGCCTCTCTCGGGGAGCCGCAGGTCCCTTTGTCAGCAGCCCCACCCCACTGGGCGTCCACCAGGGTGGGTGAAGGCTCGAGCAAGCACACAGGCACCGCAGAATGCACAGGTGCCATCCTGGCTGGCGGAGAAGGAGGCCTGTGTGTGGCCTGCAGGAGGAATTTTCCACGGACGCCCCCAAGTCACACTTCCCAGGGCCTCACACGCCTCGCTGCCTCCAGCTCCTCCATGCAGCCAGCCTAAGTCCCCGCTCCTGCAGCCCAGGCCCTGTCCTGGCCCACCCCTCCTCCCCCAGGACAGCACCTCCATCTTCACACCGAGCAAGGGAGGCGAGGTGCAGGGAGAGCCCTCCTTGTAGCTGCCTGGAGGGTGGGGGGAGCTGGGCCAGACCTGAGCCCAGCCCCCACCTGCTCCCTGGTCCCTGCCAGCTCCCCCCAGCAGGCCGGCTCCCTGCAGCTGGACCATGCCAGGGAGGGGCCGTGAAGCTGCCTCCCATGCTCTACTAATCCCCAGATGGACGTTTCCACCTCCTTCCCTGCGTTTGCTAATTTGGAAACACCACCCTCAATGTAACCCCGGCAATAATAGCGAAGCTGTCACATTCCCTGGCAGCCGGCTGGGGTCTCTCTCTGGGAGCCATGGGACCCTTAAGGCCTTGGAAGGTCTTAAAGTTGCCCTGGCGTTGGTTGGTGGCTGCCGGCTGAGTGTCTGCGCTCCCCCCACCCCCAAGCCCAGGGCAGACGGGTTTTATTGTTAGTGTTTTTCCATGAATTGTTTTCCAGGCCCTTAAGCTCCTGGAGAAAACCCCTGACTGTCCCCTCTCCACCCGGCATGGTCTTACACACCGGACGGGAGCCAATTCGGTGCCGACGGGGTGGTCTCAGCCTTTCCTAGCCTCCGGAGAGAGTTCAGCCGGGGCCGTATGCTTGCCTGGCCTGTGTGGATCCGCGGAGGGGGCTGGAGGCAGCCAGGGGCCCAGTCCGAGAGCCTGAGCCTGAGCTCCCAGGACAGAGTCTTCCGTTAATAACCGCTCCCATCTGGCCGACTCGTGGCTCCCGTCGGTGCTGTGATTAGACTTCACTCTCAGCCTCCGGTCCGGTAGTGAGCCTAGGCTCCAGTTGTTGGCCTTGTCTGGGGCCTGGGCAGCGATGGCCCAGGGAGGCTGCATGGCCTGCGGTAGGGGGCCGGCGGCCGGCCGAGGGCACAGGCAGGATTGCAGCTGCAGCCCGACCGTGGGGCACATGCTTCTTCCCCCTCCTGGGGCCCCACCCTTGTCTCGGCGTCGAGGTGAGCAAGTGCGGCTGCGGGGCCTGCCTGTCTGCGGCGTTGGCACTGCCCCCATCCCCCAGGCCACAGCTACAGAGCGCAGGGTGGCAGTAGCTTCTGGAAACATCTAGACCCAGAGCAGCCCGAGACCAGGAAAGAACTCCTGAGTGAGGCAGTCGCGAGACTCCGGAGGGAGCCTGGCAGGAAACCAGACTCCAGATCTGGGGCTGGGAAGTTCGGGGGATGCGAGCCGGAAACTCCGGGCACACGGGGCGAGGAGCGTGGGCGGCCACCGCTCCCCAGGCCGAGAACAAGGACGTTGCCCTGGCGGCCCGCCCTAGGCCGCCATCCCTTCCCCTGCCTCCGATGGGCTCTGGCGTTCCATCCCGGGTGAGGAAGAGGATGTAGGTTACAGCCTGGAGGTGTGAATGCCGGGGACACTCCCTGCCACCTCCCGCTGCAGGCTCACGCCCACCCGGCGCCCAGCAGCCGTGTCCACCGCAGGCCCGGCCAAGCTCGCGGGCCCTGCCGCAGCAGCCACTGCTCTGTATGGACGGCGCGGCATTTTGGGTAATGAAATATTCACAGGTCAGTGATTCCTTGAGAAATGATGGGGATCAGTCGATTCCTTTTTCAGGAAGTAATTTTCTTCCCCTTCGCAGCCTCTGCTTCGAGTTGACGATCATTAGCATGAGAAGAGGGGCTGGATCGAAAGCACTTGTCAGAGTGCAGGACCAGCCACCGCCTTGTCGCAGGGGCCTGGCCAAGCGGCCCTGGCCTGCACGTGCACACGTGGGGTCGCAGGTGGGGGGCCCTGCCGGCTCACAGCCAGGGCTGGAGGGGGCTGGCTGCTGGCCCTTCAGGGGTCTTGCCAGCCCCCACACCCCGAGCACGGTGCGTGACCCCCAGGACGCCCAGGTGGGGGGCAGCCTCGCATAGCCGCTTCCTGCGCTTTGAGTTCAAATCACAGCTCTGAGGTTCACAAGTTACTCAGTGTCTGTGTGCCTCGGTCTCCCTTTCTGTAAAATGGGCTCCACAGGCCAATGTGGGTCTGGAGAGGTTTCAGATTCACTGAAGGCATCTGCACAAGTCAGTACTGAACTGATTTCCTTCTTTCTCTGGAAGGCCACGAACGGCCCAGCCCCTTGTGGCCCCAAATCCCAATGTGCCCCATTGTTTCCACCAAACCCACGGCCGCCATCCCTGCCACCCCCATCTGTGCCCACAGCTCCTGCTGACGTGGGCCTCCCTGTCTCCGAGGGTGGACACGTGTGCAGGTCCTCTCTTCCGGTTCGATGGGCGCTGGCAGGGATGTCTGCAGTCAGACGGGGGTGGGGGCCCACAGCTGGGAGCTGGCCTAGGGTGACCAGGCTGGGAGCGAGGCCTCCCGTCCCTGCACTTCTGTTCTGATTGTCCTGTTTTCTCTGTGAGATCAGAAGCAGACGATCTGGCCATGCGGTGTGTCCAGGGGCGAGTTCGGGGCCCATGCTGATTGTGCTTTACTGAAACTGGAGGAGGCGGGCACCGGGGTGCAGTCAGTGAAGCGTCCGACTCTTGACTTCGGCTCAGGTCATGATCTCAGGGTCATGAGATCAAGCCCCGTGTCGGGCTCTGCACTCAGTGCACAGTCTGCTTGGGATTCTCGCTCTCCCCTCTGCCCCTCCCCCCTGCTCATGCACACTCACGCCACCCCCCCAAATAAATCTTTAAAAAAGAAGGACTGGAGGGCCAGCAGTATGGCTGCCAGACAGCCTGCCCCCGCTGCTGGGGGCACCTGCCCCCTGCCACACGGTGAGGTTGAGCTGAAGAGCAAGAGCCACCCTACTTCCCAACCCAGCCGCCGCGCGGTGCTGTCAGCAGGCTGTCCGCGGGACCAGCCAGCGGCAAGACCCTTAGAACGAGCTCTCCCAGGCTCGGGCGGGGACCAGGACTGGCTCCTGGAACCAAGGGGGCTGCAGACCCTCCCCAGGAAGGACTGGGACTTGGGGACGGCAGCTGCACTCGCTCGGCCCCACCACGTGCTGAGGTGCCAGGCACAGCACAGACGCTGTCCCATACCGGCCAGGCTCGGCTGGGGTGGGAAGGGTCACCCTGTGTGCAGCCCAGTCTGCGCTGGGGGCCGCTGCTGGGATGGCCGTCCCTCACGCCAGGGAGTGGGCCTGAGGATGGCAGTTACGTGCCGGCGGGACAGGGGCCAGGAGACCTCTCTGCTGTCCCCCAGGTGGGCACGAGGCATGCCAGTCTGCTCTGCAAATATCTGGGAACCAAAGGGCCCTGCCTGGGGACAGGCAGCCGCTTACGGTGTCTTCCAGGGCCCGAGCGGAGCCAGACAACTCAGGGAGGGGAAGAGTAGGGCTAAGCCTGAACCTCAGGCTGACTGGGGCCCAGCGCATCAAGGACAGAGTCACTGAGGGTCCCCGGACTGGGTTTAATGCTCTGGTTAGCATAGGGTCCTCGTGGCAGTGGGAAACTACGGGAGAACAACAGTTCACAGGCCCGCCGACAGGGCCCCTGGGCGACATGTGTCGATGCCTTGGGAGCTGAGGTTGCACAATTGAGGGGTGCTAGTGGCATCTACGGGGTGCTGTGAACTTGCTGCAGTGCACAGGACACCCCCACACACAGAGAATGACCCAGCCCCACAGGTCAGTAGTGGCCTGAGCTAACATGATAGGAGGTAGGCAGGCCTCAGCTACAGGGGCCTGGACAGGCTTCCCCAGACCAGACCTGGCCCAGCAGAAATGGGGAGGTACGGGCAGAGCAGCCCCAGCCCCCACCCCCTGGAGGGCCAGTGCTCACAGGCCTCTGCAGGCCCCGAGGAGGCACGGCTCTGCCCAGCAGGGGTGGCTGGGCCCCGCTGGCAGGAGGCAGGGCAGCTGGGGGCTGGCTCGGAGAGCCCCAAGATGTCTGTGCCCACGAGGCCACCTCCAGCCATGGCTCGAGCCCGTGCTCAGAGCCTCCAGGGGTGGGATGCAGGCAGTGGTATTTTTTTAAACTTCCAAGCTGATTTCAGGGTACAGCCATGTTTGAGAACCCCCAGGTCACGGGCGGACAGCTGAGAGCTGGTTTGAAATGCAGAAGTTCAGGCCAGGGGCTCCTGGGTAGTGCAGTCGTTGGGCGTCTGCCTTCGGCTCAGGGCGTGATCCCGGCGTTCCGGGATCGAGCCCCATATCGGGCTCCTCCGCTGGGAGCCTGCTTCTTCCTCTCCCACTCCCCCTGCTTGTGTTCCCTCTCTCGCTGGCTGTCTCTCTGTCACATAAATAAATAAAATCTTAAAAAAAAAAAAAAGAAAAAGTTCAGGCCAGCCCCCCGCTGCCGAGTCAGAGTCTCAGCAGGACCCCCGGGGAGGTGGATGAAGCTTCAGGGGTGAGCCGCGCACGTCTGGCTGGGGCCCTCGCCCATGCTAAGAAACTGGCAGACACGATCCGTGCGCCAGCTCGTGCTATGGGTTTCTGAACGGTTTTCTTCAGCCCTCTGTGTATTTCTCCCACTTTAGTAGGACAGGCAGCACCTAAGGACTCTGGGCTGTGTTCAGTGACGTTCTGCTGAGAACCCCAAGGGGTTATTCTGGATTCACCTGATCCCACGCAGGAGTCAGCTGAGATGGACCAGGCACGGGGGCCCGGCCTGGCAGAGACGCAGGGGGAGGGCGGGCCTGCATCCTCCTGCGTGCTCAGCTCGTGTCCTCCCCCACAGGGCCGTTCCTGTCCAGGGAGCGGGCCCAGCTCCTCCCAGTGAACGCCAGGCCTGGTCACTCAGTCGTCCTTCTCTGCAGGGGGTGTCATGGCAGAATGAGCCACAGGGAGCCTGCTGTGCTTCCCCAGGCACGGGCCAGCCAGGCCTCCAATCTCAGGGGATGTCTCGAGGTCCAGCCTCCCCTTGTGGGCTGTCCTTGAGTGGAAGGATGGGGGCAGCGAGCAGGCAGACACGCCACCCGTCCAGGTGGGTGGATAGTTGAGCAGGAGCGGACAGGCCCTGAGGAGCACCCCGTGCTGGTGTGCCCCTCGGCGGGCACAGGAGCCCTGGGTCAGGGTCCTTGTAGACTAAGAATGGGGGGAAGGGGTCTCCACAACTTTGTGCTTCCTGCCGGAGAGGCTCAGAGGGCTGTTGCCATTCAAAGTTGGCGGTGGCTTCCAGGCTAAAGGGTGACTGCCCCCATTCCCATCCCTGGGGAGCCCCAGGGTCAGTTTTGAGTCAGCTGACAGGCTAAGCGGATCCCCTGGGGACTGGAACAGAGGTGTCCCTGGCACCTGGCAGCTGAGACCCCTCCATCTGTGGCTGGGAACCGCTCTACGAGGTCCAGAAGGTAATGTGCCCAGGAGGAGACCACCATGCTGTGGCTGGAGGCCACCCAGGAGTGGAGGAAAAGAGGCAAAAAGGGTCAGAGGTGCAGATCACTGGGGGAAGGCAACAGAGACATCGAAGACCTGATCTGTAGGAGCCCCCAGGACAGCACGGTTCAAGGCCAGAGTCCTGGGTGACCCCGATGCTCCACTCATGGGCCGGGGTGACCTCTGGGCAGTCCATGCCGGATGGAGGCCAGCGTGCGCAGAGAACAGGGCGAGCTCCAGGGGAGCGGAGCCAGCGTGGGTCTTTCCTTGTAGATGTGGGGCTGTCCACAATGGAGGCAGCACCCCATGCCCTGGGGCCCATGTCCACTGCACACCCAGCCAGCTCCCCTGGAAGAGAAAGATGGAAGTACACGTCCTCTTCTGCTGGCCAGTGCTAGGAGGAGCCCTGACAGAGGGCGGGCAGAAGTACTGGGACGGAGACCCCTTTGCTCCAGGTCTCCCTCTCTATCCCCCCCAACCCCACTGCCCTGCCTTCGCGGGGTCTGTAGCCTTCATCTGCTTGTCCCCCAGACTGGACTCTCCAGGACGCCAGGAGGGGCCTGGTGCAGGGGAAGGGGCAGCACTCTTGTCCCCCATCCTCAGACCGGCCCCTTGGTAAGGATCTGGGAGGCCCCGTGGGAGCCCTGCCCCTCCCCGCAGCAAGCCCAGCCCCCCTGCCCCCACTTAGTGAGAGCCCCAGGTGTCCCACACGCCGCCACCGGCCCGTCTGCACAGAGCAGGCAGCCTCTCCACCACCCCCCTCCCCACCCACACGTGGCCTCGTCGCCCTCAGAATCCACCTCAGTTAGGCTGCTGCCCCAGTGGTGGCCAATCCCCTGGCCTGGTCAGTCCTGCTGTGGTCAGCAGGGTGGGGAGGGGGCATCCACGGAGAAGGGGCAACTTGGAATGGAAATTCCATTAGTGTTCAGCCATGGGCAACAGGGCCTGTTCAAAGAATACATTCAATTAAAAATTGATTTTTCTGTGTAATCTCCATCATAATGAACCACATTCGGACCCCTTCCCACCATACTGGACAGTGCGGCCCTCACCCGCCCGGCCCAGCCCTGCTGGCTCCCTGGCCTCTGCCCCTCCGTGGGAAAGATGATCGAGTGAGGGGACGGGGGGCCAGGGAGGGGCCCATCCGTCATCGAATTGGGGAATAATTACAACTGAGGTGCACGGGGGGGGGTTGTTCAGTGGAATTGTCACAGTGTGTATCTGTCTTTTTATTTACGGCGAGGTTGTGTTTTCTGGGTGGCTCCAGTTAAAAGCTGTGATATTTAATTTCCCGTGATCCACACAGTATCTGAAAAGCATCGTAAAATGAAAAGAGCGCCAACGTTTTGCCTCCCTCTCTTCCCACGAACTCAAAAGCACCAGGCAAGCACCCAGGCCCCACGAGCTCTGCTCCCAGGCGCCCTCCTTTCTTGGGTGTTCCTTGTCTTCTGGCTGTTTACCCACGTTTCTTCCTTCCTCTGAGGTCAGGTAGGGGAGGCCGAGCTGGTTCTCCAAAGCTCCCTGGGGCGTCTGGGCGGTGGAATTATTATAAACACGCTCACTTCCGGCAGCACGGCTGGCAGTGTGGGGCCCAGAGGCGACACGGCACCGTGCTGTCCACTTCCCTGCGTTAATGCCTGCCGGGATGGGCTCTGGTCGGATACCTGTCTTCCAACAAGGAAACAGAACCCCAGAGCAGTGAGGGGCTCTCAACTACTCAGGACTGGGGCTCAGGCCTGCCGGACCCAGGTGCCTGGCTACGGTTCCACTCTATTTGGAATTCAGAATGCCCAGCCCCGCTCTACTTCCCTCCTGACCCTCACCTGCTGATTTGCTCTGTGACCTCAGGCCCCATGCTCACCGTCTCTGTGTCTTTATAAAAAAAAAAGAAACCCAACCCTGGATACTTGGGATGTAATTGCAAGTTGAGAATCATTTGCCGGGGAGACATCCTTCCAGCCCCCCAGACAAGTCCTCTGCCTTCTGCCCCGGCCTGCGGCCGCCTCGGGTCTGCTGTCCAGGTGACTCCTGGCGGCAGACAGGGCTCCCAGCTGGTCACAGCCTTCGGCACTCAAGCATTCACTGGCCCCAACTCCAGCCTCCTCTTTGTTCGGGTTTTGGGGGGTTTGGGTTTGGGTTTTATTTTGTTTTTTGTTTTTTTTTTTTTACTGATTCCAGCTACACTAGCAGAAGACCCATCCATTCTTGTTCATTACTAAAGGACAGTGTCTTTGTCCCCTCCCAAATCCACCCCAGCCTGCCGTGGTCACTACTTGGGGGACTCATGGTCTCATCCTGTCTTGCCAGGCTCCATTTTCATTTGTATTCATGGCTGATTTGAGCCACCCTGCTGAGCCCCGGGGTCCCCCACACCCCGAGTGCAGAGCTGCATCCCCAGATAGTGTGCAGGACCTGACCCTTTCCAAAGCCCTTCCTTCACTGCCTTGGTCCCTCCCTCTGTCTTCCAGGCCCTCAGCAAGGTGCAGCTCCCAGTCCCACTACCGGGGGACCTGGGGTCCTTTTGTCACTCGGCAAAAGGCCCTCAGCATTGCGTAGGAGAACCCTTTGCCAGCCACGGCCAGCTGTCCCTTCAAGGGGACCCACACAGTGTTTGTTGTTCCCGAAGATTCCTGCTTCTTGTAGGCCTTGGGCAAAAAAAAGAATTCTGGGTCAGGAGTGTGGGAGACAGCAGGCTCTACACAGTTAAACACGTCTCTTTCCTACGGAACGTCTTGGGGCCTTCTCTAGAACATTCCAGAAGCCTGGAGTTCCATAGCACATGACTTGGGCAGTGCTGGTCCAGGGGAAATGGCCTGGGCTGTGGGTGAGCTGGCATATTTCACGCCGTGCCTCTGTGAGCTGTGGGACCTTGGCCCTGACTCTGTGAGCCTCAGTTTCCCCATCTGCAAAAACGAGGGTGATGACGTGGCCTCCCAGGGCCACTGTGAGCTTTCCAGCTGATGTAGGTGAACGTGCCGCACCCCACTGCTGCTGGTCCACGCAGGCATCTGGAAATTCACATGTGCGGCTGGTGCCCGGCTGGTGGGTAGCACCGGCGATGCCCCGGCAGGGGCTTGGCACAGCATTGCTGGCATTGCCTGGGCTCCACCCTCCAGGGCCAGCGCCGGGGGCTCAGAGTGGTGGGACAGAAATGGCCCTGAGTATAGACACTAGAAACTGCCGTGTGAGCTGCATGATGCCGAGCCCCTTTCCTCATCTGGGACATGGAGACGTGCCTCTCAGGTGTGGTGAGGAGGCTGCTAAGATAACGGGCAGGAAGGTTCTGGTAAAGGGGCGACGCATGTGGCCCTCAGAGCTGGGTGAGCAGAACTGCCCTCGGGGCTGCCAGGACCCTCCGGGGAAGCCCCCAGCTGGAGAAGCCTGGCAGGGACATGGAACTTGGAGAGCGAGCCAGGGATCCTGGTGGGGCTGTGCTGAGAGCCGGCCCTGTCACTGGCGGGGGTGGGGTGGGGGAAGGCACAGGACCCTTACGCAGCTTCCTTATCAGGATCGTGGGGATAGTGACCCCCACCTTGTCCAACTGGGATGATGAGTCAGTGAGACAGGCGGTGTGACTGTTCCTCTGACGTCATCCTGTCCTGCCCTGGCCACAGCCTGTCCGGGTTGGCACCTGGTCCCAGGTGGTGCCATCTCTGCCTATGGGAAGGTCTGTTTCTTTCCAAGTGCTGGCCCTAAAGAGCCGTCCTGTGCTGTCCCACCCATAGAGGGATCAGAAGGTCGGCTTGTCTCCCTCCCTGGTTGCAGAGCAGTGGCCTCTGACTGCCCAGCCTTGTGGGTGTGGAGTCTAGCATCCTCGTCAGCAGGAGAAGATAAATGTTTTTAATTCGGGGAGCTTTTCATGAGCCAATGAAAGGAAGTAAATCATCCTTCTAGGCCCTGGAGCCCAGAGTTGGCACCTGGTCGCAATGGGGTAGGCAGCCACCGAGGCCAACTGGCAGCCCAGCAGGGTCACTCGGACCACGGGTGGACCTGGGGACGTGGTCATCTGGGGTGCTGGACACCCGCAGCCAGCTCTTCTTCCCTGGCAAGGCTGAGACGCCGGCCTGACATCTGCTTCCTATGGTTTGGGTCCGGACACCGTGCACTGCATGTGGGAGACGGGAGTGTGGACGTGGGTGTGAGCGCGCCCCAGAGCGGGACCATGAGAGCTGTGCTGCGTGTGCGCGTGTGTTGGTGAGGTGTGTGTGAGTGGGTGTGCATGAGCCTGGGAGTGAGTGTGCCCGCTGTGAGAGCCAGTGCTATGCGTGTGCACCACATGGGAGTGCGTGTGACGTGCACTCACAGATATGCTCACATACATACATGTGCAGGCATGTGTGCACACGTGTGCCATACCTGGGAGTGTGCCCTGCACGCCCTGGGCAATGCGAAGCTCTGGGTGCCCGTGCGAGTGTGCCCTGCGTGTGTGTGCCCGGCTGTGCCCCCATCTGTGTTGGCAAGCACGCATGTGCCCACGGCTTCTGCAGAAGAGATGCTTAAAGATGGAGTTGTCAGCCCCGGGTTGACAGGCGCAATCAGCAAAGTGCAGCGTCGGCAGGAACGCCGGGCTCCCTCAATTACCGGAGGAGACGGGCCTGCTTTGTGCTGAGGAGGCAGAGTGTGGCTGGAATAAAGCAAGTGGAGCAGACCCAAAAACTTCATTAATTAAAGAAACTCATTAATGAGGGACATTTAATCAGCTGAAGATTAGATCCATGCTCGCCTCTTCCATGCGCCAGGCGCCAAACGGGAAGAGAAGCCGGCCTGCATCCCCTGCCTGCCCGCGCCCCCCCTCCCCCGCGCGCCCCGGGCTAGCCAGGCGCAGCCGCAGGAAGCCAGGTGCCCAGGTCGGGCACAGCGCGGGGCTGCTTCTCAGGGCAGCCTGTGCCGGGGCAGGGGCCCGGGGGACAGGTGTGTGGGTGGGGGGGTGCTGTGCGGACAGTCACAGGGAGGCGTGTTCCTGCGAGGGGGCGGGGGACAGGTGTGTGTGGGGGGGGTGCTGTGCACACAGTCACAGGGAGGCGTGTTCCTGCGAGGGGGCGGGGGACAGGTGTGTGTGTGGGGGGGTGCTGTGCACACAGTCACAGGAAGGCGTGTTCCTGCGGGGGACAGGTGTGTGGGTGGGGGGGTGCTGTGTGGACAGTCACAGGGAGACGTGTTCCTGCGAGGGGGGCGGGGGACAGGTGTGTGTGTGGGGGGGTGCTGTGCACACAGTCACAGGGAGGCGTGTTCCTGCGAGGGGGCGGGGGACAGGTGTGTGTGGGGGGGGTGCTGTGCACACAGTCACAGGAAGGCGTGTTCCTGCGGGGGACAGGTGTGTGGGTGGGGGGGGTGCTGTGCGGACAGTCACAGGGAGACGTGTTCCCGCGAGGGGGTGGGGGACAGGTGTGTGTGTGGGGGGGTGCTGTGCACACAGTCACAGGAAGGCGTGTTCCTGCGGGGGACAGGTGTGTGTGTGGGGGGTGGCTATGCGGACAGTCACGCGGAGGCGTGTTCCTGCCAGGAGGAGGGGGACAGGTGTGGGGGGGGCCTGTGCACACAGTCGAGGCGTGTTCCTGCGAGGAGGCGGGGGACAGGTGTGTGTGTGGGGGGTGCTGTGCACACAGTCACGCAGAGGCGTGTTCCGGCGAGGGGGCGGGGGACAGGTGTGTGTGGGGGGGGGTGCTGTGCGGACAGTCACGTGGAGGCGTGTTCCAGCGAGGGGGCGGGGGACAGGTGTGTGTGGGGGGGTGCTGTGCGGATGGTCACGTGGAGGCGAGTTCCTGCGAGGGGGCGGGGGACAGGTGTGTGTGTGGGGGGTGCTGTGCACACAGTCACATGGAGGCGTGTTCCTGCGAGGGGGCGGGGGACAGGTGTGTGTGTGGGGGGGTGCTGTGCACACAGTCACACGGAGGCGTGTTCCTGCGAGGGGGTGGGGGACAGGTGTGTGTGGGGGGGTGCTGTGCGGAGAGTCATGTGGAGGTGTGTTCCGCCGAGGGGTCGGGGGACATGTGGGGGGGGGTGCTGTGCACACAGTCATGGGGAGGCGTGTTCCTGCGAGGAGGCGGGGGACAGGTGTGTGTGTGGGGGGGTGCTGTGCACACAGTCACGCAGAGGCGTGTTCCGGCGAGGGGGCGGGGGGACAGGTGTGTGTGGGGGGGGTGCTGTGCGGACAGTCACGTGGAGGCGTGTTCCAGCGAGGGGGCGGGGGACAGGTGTGTGTGGGGGGGTGCTGTGCGGATGGTCACGTGGAGGCGAGTTCCTGCGAGGGGGCGGGGGACAGGTGTGTGTGTGGGGGGTGCTGTGCACACAGTCACATGGAGGCGTGTTCCTGCGAGGGGGCGGGGGACAGGTGTGTGTGTGGGGGGGGTGCTGTGCACACAGTCACACGGAGGCGTGTTCCTGCGAGGGGGTGGGGGACAGGTGTGTGTGGGGGGGTGCTGTGCGGAGAGTCATGTGGAGGTGTGTTCCGCCGAGGGGTCGGGGGACATGTGGGGGGGGTGCTGTGCACACAGTCATGGGGAGGCGTGTTCCTGCGAGGAGGCGGGGGACAGGTGTGTGGGTGTGTGGGTGGGTGGGGGGTGCTATGCACACAGTCACGGGGAGGCTAGTTCCTGCGAGGGGGCGAGGGAGGGGGCCTGCGGTCAGAGAGGCTTGACTGAGGCCGGGCTTGCCCCCTACCTGGGGGCCTGTGGCAGTGTCAGGAGACACATTTGGTTGTCATAACTGGGTGGCATCTGTGGGCAGAGCGCAGGGACGCTGTTAGATGCCCTCCAGCGCGCAGGTCGGCCCCGCCACCGGGGACGCGGGTAGCGCCGAGGCCGAGAAGCCCTGCTGTGGGCTGGTGGGAAATGCACCTGGGGAGGAGGGGCGGGCGTGAGGCAGGTGTGAGTACGCGCGGCTGTGAGCGTGCGTGTGGTGCGTGCAGTGCGTGCATCCCTGTGGCCCGACCGCTGGCCTTCGCTACAGACGCGTGGCTCCTCGGGGGGTGAGGGGAGGCTGGGTCCCTGTTAGACTGGGAGAAGGCTGGAAGGTGGACTTCAGAGGCCCGTGGCTGGGTGTGCGGGGCTCAGGCCACTCAAGGCCATCCCGGGCCCCCCAAGAAAGTGCCGCTTTGAAGCGTGTTTAGAGACCTGTGCGCCGGGGTTCAGGGCTGTGAGGAGAATGACCCCTGACCTGCGGCCGCTGTCTCCTGGGAAACGTCTGATGCACACGGGCTGCCTCGGGCCCCCCACACGGGCCTAGGTGACTGCTGGCACGGCTCGGACCCCAGCTCCCGAGGACCTCTGCCCGGGCCACCCGAGACAAGCCGCTTGAGGACACACCTGTCAGGTAGGCCACACGCACGCCCTGTACCGCAGGCCTGACTGCACGTGCAGGGTCCTGGCTGCAAGCGCCGTCGCAGGTGATGGCGCTGTGGGTGCCGCCTTTCACAGGCTCCCCGGCACGGGCCCCGTGTCCTGCTGCCTAGGCAGTGCGAGCTCCGGCTGCCCCGGTGGACAGAGCCTGAGTAAGAGAGGCAGAGGCTGGCCACCTGGGAAGGGCAGTAGCCGGCAGCACAGAACGGACCCGGCTCCCCAGAGCAGGTTGCATGCCCCCCACCAAGAAGTCTGGCAGCCTGGGGGCTTCTTCCCAGCCTAGGGGCCGCTCCCCTCCTGAGCCAGGCCCTGTCCGCTTTCCTCCCTGCGCTCCGGCCACCGCCTGCCCCAGACAGAGCGGTGGTTGTGTCCAGTGCCTGAACTCTCCTCCTTCCTCGTGGCTCCAGCCACCTCCCAGCTCGAGGGTGTGGCCGGCCAGCCCCAGTGACTCCCCCTTCCCCACCACACCGAGATGGCTCTCCAACTGGGAGAGGTAGAGGGGCAGACGAGGCCGGCCTTCCCCAGCCCGTGAACGGAGCAGGTGGACAATGCAGGACTGTGGGCCTTAGGGCAGAGACTGTCAGGTGTGAGCAGAGGCCACCCCCCCGCCTCCTTCCTCAGGTCCCCACCACCACCCAGCTGGCCTCCCGGGGAGCCCCAGCCCCTCACCTGTCCTTCCTTGTGGGTCCCGCGCTGTGGACGGACTGTAGGCGAGCCGCGCTGGGCAGCCCTGTTCTGGGGCTGTGGGCAGAATAGGTGCTCAGAGGTGAAAACAGGTGAAGGAAGGAGGTGCTGCCCCCGTGGGCACACCCACGTAATTCTCAGAGGAGGACCTCAGAGTCCCTCCTGAGTTTGGGGGGAATCCCTGCTGCCTCTTCAGGCTCCGCCCCCGGTGCCTGGGCAGGGGGGTGGGGGGAGCTGTCTGGGACTCAGAAGCAAGCCCCCCACCCTGTGCTCTCCCCTGGGCACCTGTTCCAGACTCACTGTGTTCTGGCACCATGAGTGCCCACCCACGGTCAAGGTCCACCCGCAGCCGCTGTCCCCTGATGCTGCTAAGCAGATGTCCCCCAGGCCTAGGCCCAGGGGGTGGGAGTGTCCCCTCCATCTCCTGGTCACCAGCGCCCAGGCCTCGCATCTCTAGAGAATACAGTGTCTCCAGCAGGGCATAGGACTTGTCCAGGGTCCAGGCGAGGCCACCCCTTCCCGCCACTTGACCCTGGCACGGAGGCTCCTCCCGGAATCAGCTCAGGCCAGCAGACCCCAGCTGAGGTCCCAGGCCCAGCAGGCTGAGCTCAGTCAGGGCACCAACAGAGGCTGGGGGTCCCTTCCGTGGGACGTCTGGGGTTTGTGGTCTGTAGTGGCAGTTCTCCTGGGTCACAGATCCTGAGTCGGGAGGTCAGGAGGGCCAAGAATCGCATTTCTAACTGCTCCCAGGCCATGGGGTGCTGCTGGCCTGCTGGCCCCACCTCCAGGACCTTACCGTGTCTAGCTGTAAAGAGCCACGTACCCTGCCGTGCGTGGCCACGAACACCCAAGGGTTCTGTCCCCACCAAGTCCCCCCTCCCAGGGACACTGCATCGACCCCCAGCTCCCAAATGTCTCCAGGGAAGAAAGGACACCAAGGGGAGTCATCCCAACAGACGGATAAGCCCACAGTTCTCAAACCAGATCCCCAGTGGGTGTTTGACTGTGGGGCATATTATGTAATCTTCGTTGCCAGGGAATTTACCTTCCTAATTACATTTTGCGAATTTTCATTTGAGTATGCCTTCACAGAGCTCTCAGTAACTAGGAGAAGGGCACGTGGGAGGGAGAGGGGGACGTCTAGGACCCGAGGCCACTGGGCTCAGACCCCGGGCTACACCCAAGGGTGGGTCCTGCCCACCGCCCACACCCCTGCCTGCCCACCTCACGTCCGGGGCACTGTGCTTAATATCGTGTTCCACTTGGTACATGAAGATCATGGGCCATTAATAATGCTAATATTCCTTAATGAATATGCAGGAAACAGACCCAGGGATGCCACCGTGGGTGCAGAAGGCTTTTCCTAGAGGCGTAGGGCAGCTGCCCCAGACTGTGGAGGGGAGTGGCCAGGGGGCTGCTCGCTAACACTTGTGGTCAGCATGGGTGGGTTCTCGGTGGTACTCCTGCTGGGGGTCACCTTGACAGCTGTCCTGTAGCTCTGTCCTCCCAAGGCCCTGGGAGGGAGCTTTGGCCCAGACTGTTCTCTCCATCCCACCGAGGAGGAGCCTGGCTCGGTGAGCTCACCCCATTATAAACTCACAGCAGCATCTCAGAGGGCCTCGGGGCAGGGTGGAGGAGGAGTTGAGCAACGGAAACCACAGGGGTTAGGGATTGCTTGGAATGCTTCCTGGAGGAGGTGTTTGAACGCTTCCAGGACACGGTAGGGTGCTTCTCCACTAGGCTCCCCTGTGAAATGGGGAGAAGCCAGTGAATGGATCATCCCTGGGACACAGCACTTCCTTGGGGCCCGCACCCCACCTCCCAGCAATTGAAAGGCTCCCAGTTCCCAGAAGGGTTTGCTTTCCCAGTGCCTGTTGGAGCTGCAGGTGCCCCCTCCCAATCTTGAAGTTGCTCATCTCCAGCACCCCTTCCTTCTGCTCTCAGAGGGGGGCCCGTGAGCAGCAGTTGAGAGCCACATGGGGGCCCTTCCCACTGCTTGGGGGGAGCTGGGCAGCACCCGCACAGGGGCCCACCCAGCTGACCGATGGTAACCTTCAGTTCTGCCTCCACTCACTCCGGCGTTCCTGGCGGTCTGGCTTCATGCGCTGTCTCCTGTTGACCGTGGCCCCACCTGCCCCACAGGGGAGCGCCCGGTGCCTGCTGCCGGCTGGTCACGGCGCGTGCACACACGTGCCCAGAGCTGCGGGTCCAGAGCACGGCAGAGCCCCAGGGCATTTGTAAATAGGGTAAGGACCACTGCTCACTGGGGGCAGTCTCTCCACCCCCTTGCTACCCCCCAGGGCAGTGCTCGTCCCCCTACTGCCTGGCCTCCCACAGAGACCCCACCTGGGCTTGGTGCCTGAGGTGAGGCAGCCCCCAGCTGGTGATGGAGGGGGATCCTTTGCCAGCCCAGCTGCCTGGAGCTCTACATGGACCCAGGAGCTGGGACTGGTTGGTGCTGTTTCGTTCTGGCTTGATTGACAGTCCAGGGTGAGCCTGCTTCCCAGCACCCCCCCCCCGCCCCACCCCCTGCTCCGGCTCCTTGCTGATTTCCCCAGGCGGGGGGGGGGGGGGGGGGGGGAGCCTGGTGGAGGTGCGGCTGATGGCAGAAGGGGATTTATGGAGCCACGTTATTTATGATTTGTATGCAGTGGGTTTGGAGGGAATTAGGGCTTAATCGTGCGAAAATCCATCCCCTCGCCTGGAGCTTTTCAGTGGAGCACGTTGGGGCTGAGTCTGGACCCAGGGGCAGTGGGCTCTGGCTGCGTGGCCGGCTCCCTTCTAGGGGGTGGGTGTGTGGCATCTCTTCGCCCCTGGGTCCATCAGGGCCACAGGTTCCTACTGTTTCTTGTTCCTTGAACCCCCTTAGCACCTGGTGAGGCACTAGGACCCCTTCTCAGAAAATGGTCTTAAATGGCTACAATACATAGCCTTACAAGGGAAACAATTTTTATTAGGATGCACTTATCAAAAGAGAGAAAACTGTAAAATGCTCTCCGTGGCGTCTTTCCTACTGTGTGAAGTAACCAGGCCCAGGGCCGGTCTTGGAGTTGGGGTGAGCGCAGAGATCACCCGCTGGCGTGTCTGCCGCACGCTGGGAGGGACCCGTGGTTTCCGTTGGCGGCCAAGTTCTCGGGGAGTGCTCGGCGGCGCAGCCACATTTCTGGACGGGGGCGGTGCCGAAGTCCAGCTACAGGATGGTGAGATGGTCGGGATTGTTCCGTCCTGAGATCTCACCCCCAGTCAGCATGCGGGCCATGCCCGGCACGCTCCCAAAGTGCGTGAAGCTTGCACGGAGCACACGAGACAGGTGCAGAGCGCACGCGGGGCACGCATGGAGCACACGAGGTGCACACACAGAAGAGGGAGCACAGAGTGTGGAACACACTGATTTGCAGGCACCAGGCTGGCACCGCGGCAGCCCTGGGCCGGCACCACCAGCTTCCGTGGTGTGGACGCAGAAGCCTGACCTCGGCAGGGAGACCGGGACAAGTGTCTCCAGGCTCCCAAACCCCGTGCCATGTCTGTGGAGAGGCAGGGTGCCCAGGACGTCCCAGGGGGACGGGCCCTTGTGCTGAGGGCTCACTGGGAACCCAGGCAGGGCCCGTGTTCGGGGTGGGGGGGCAGAGCTCCAGGCTCAGACCTTGCGGGTTGCTAGGGTGACCTGGCCCCATCGTCCACACCACCATCGCCCACCCGTGGCCCCTGAAGTGCCAATGAGGAGGAGGCTTGAGGCCCTGCTGGGATATGAGCGGCTGCTGACAGAGGAAATGGGCCACAAAGAGGGGAAGACCCAAGATTCTGGCGGAGGGCGGGTGGCGGGGCCAGCAGGAGCCCAGCCGGGCCTGCCCCTCGCGACCCAGGGTTGGGGCAGAACTCGGATTCAGAAGTTCCCAGTGACTCAGGGTGCTGCCCATCTGTGGGGGCTCTGCCTGAATGTCTCCTGAAGTCTCTCTCGGTCCTGGGGTGCGGGAGCAGACACGGGGCATCCGGGCGGCCTGGGCTCCAGACCCCCCCGGAGAAGGAAGGAGGAAATGAGGAAGGACCTCTGAGAGCCAGTGGCTGCAGAACCCCCTGCCAAACGGTTCCTGAATGTGACGCGCCGTCTGACAGGCCTAATTAATAAAGGGTATTAAAGTGGCCGCCAGGGGACAGAATGGATTGGATGGGGCAGGAGTGGGGAGTGCGGGGGTGGTCGCTCAGGTGAATTCAGCCTCCCTCCCTCCCAGCAAGCAGTGCTGCCCTGTTCCCTCCTTCCTTCCAGCTCCCCCACCCCACCCCGACCCCGACCTCTACTCTCCCTACCACCCCACCCCACCCCCTGCTGCATCCCCTGCCCCAGCCCTGCGCAGAGCCCCCATCACGCCTAGCGCCATGACGCTGGCCTTCCCCAGACCTCCTCTTGCATGGACGAGGAAGTGAATCCGAGCCTGAGCGGGACAGGCCCCTGCCCAGGGTCTCTTTCTTGTCCCCCAGGCAAGCCCTGCGTTCAGAGACTTCATGCTGGTAGCTTCACATCACGGGAACTGTGGACGCCGCAAAGCAGGGCTCCCTGCATCACCACCGCACACACGCCCAGAGCCAGTTGTTAAACACCAGCACACCGCCGTCTCCCCTGATGGTGGGGAGGGGAGGGCCCACCGGAGGGCAGCGTCAAGCTCAGAGGCTGGGGAGACCCTGGCTGATGGCTCCGTTAGAATGATTTCTGTGAAGCAGGGACAGCGGCAAGACAGAGCTCCGGGGTCCTGGGGTTTTGGACCCCCTTCCAGGCCGTGGGTGGACAGCACAGCCTCTTCCGCTCCCATTCGGATGGCAGTCCATACGCGGCGGGCGGCATCCTGTGACCCCAGAGTCAGCCACGCCGGGGCTCAGGTCCTGGCTCTGCACAGGTCGGCTGTGTGCACAGGGGTGAGTCACTCCCACTGAGTTTCTTCCATTGGTGGAGAATGCCCATTCACAGATCGCTTGAGCGTTCCATGAGATAACGCGTTTTTACTGCTTAACACAATGCTGGGCTCTTGAAAACCCTCCACCAATGGCTGTCATTCCCCAAATCATCAGTATTGCTCAGCATTTGCTAAGCACCTGCTGTATGCCTGAACTGTGTCAGGGGGCTAGGGACTCATGAAGAAAGCCCTTGCCCTCAGAGGTGTCATGGTCTGGAACCCCACCCTCTCCCACCACCACTGAAGTTCTGGAATGTTCCGGTGGGCTCAAGCATCACCCTGCCCACCTCCATTGCCTCTAGTGTGACGGCAGCCCAGCTCTGCCCTGGGCATACCAGCACCTTCCATACCACCCCAAGTCTCTAGCCTTAACATGCTGGCCAGCAGGGATGCCCCCCCAGCCCCCGTCGCACTCCTCTGGAATAACATCTTGAAGAACTTCAGGAGGGAGGCATGAGAGTGTGCAGGAGGGAAGGCTCTGTGCACCTGCAGGATGAGGTACGGGGGGCCAGGAGGGGTCTCAGATGGAGATGGGGGCTGGGCCTGCCCCAGGGTCCCAGGCTCACCTTCCCACTGCTAGGACCTGGCTTTCCCCCAGAGTGCCTGTGCTAGTTGGGGGCACTTCTGTTCCTGTCTGGCAAGGATGCTCTCGTGCCGCTGTCTGAGCCCCAAAACTTGGGGTCAGGAGCCCGTGAGCCATGACAATGGCCTGCTTCTGGGCTGAGGAAGCACCTGAGGCAGAAGGCAAGAACCTGGTCAAGGGAGAAGGCCGTGTGCTGTGGCCGTCCGCCCCTGCCTCCCGGGTCAGCGACCCCAGATGAAACCCAGAACAGCCCTTTCTTGCTCTTTGAGATGGTGGCAGGACCTCGAAAACTGTTGGGGCTGTTTATTTCTGTATTGATGCCCCCCCCCATGCATAGGGAGCCCTTCTGTGAGTCAGGAGCCGCCTCCAGACCCAGCCCCTGCTCTCAGTTGGCCACCCAGGAAATTCAAATGTTAACATGAGCCACACACCATGGAGAGGCTAAGTAGCTGCCCCTGAAAATCACATCATGCATTTCAAATTGAGTTCGTGCCCAGCGGGCGTCCACGGGGGTGCCTGCTCCCGGAGGCGGGGCTCCACGCTCCTTGGGGAGCCCCAGGCACCTAGGACCTGGCACCAGGTGGGCTCTCTGTGCATATTCGACAGTCGAATTCACGCAACCCCTGCCAGCGGAGCTGCAAGAACACCAGCCCTGCCCACACGCCCCACCAGGGTCCCTTTCTGGAATCCCGGGTGTCACGGGTCCCCTGAGAGTAGGGCCAGGCTCCACCGTCCTTGGAGACATCCAGAAAACCTGTGATACTCCTGCCCAGTGCGCCTGGAGTCACAGCAGGACGTCTTCCCCGGAGCCAAGCGTCATGTAGCAGGAACGGGAGCAGAGCCCTGGCGCGTGGGCTCGCCGGGGATGGGAGCCGGTAGGCATCCGGCCTATTCCCTGACATCACCATGGGCCTGGCTCCGACTCTGTGCCTCTCCGTAACTTCATCTTCTTTTTCCCCAAAACTTCACTCTCCAGCTGTTGGCACATTAGAAAAAAATAAGACCATCCCCTCCAATAAAGTTCTCCTCTGTGTCTCCCACTCTTCCCCCTTTCCTGCTGGTCACCCCACACATCTGCATGCTCTCCCACAGCTCTGTCCCTGCATTCTCTCGAGTGGTCCCCTCGCTCCGTGAGACTCCCTCCCGTGGCCCCCGAGCCAGCTGCCCTGGCCAGGCTCGGTCAGAGAGGGCCTCCTTCCCAGCAGGCGGGTGTCCGCCAGGCTCCCCGCACCCGAGAAAGGGAAGGCGCTGTAGCCAGGGTGACGGTTTAGAACACCGGCCTGGATTCAGATCCAAACAGAGCTGTTCACCTGTGTTTCCTCACCTGTAAGAAGGGGAACAACCATAACGCATTCCCGGACCCGCGCTGGGGCAGATCCGTGACGGGCGCGGCTGTGCTGGAGTCTTCGCTCTGTGGAGGTTCGGAAAAGGGAGAGCGAGTCCTTGGACTGCAGTTGTGCAGGCTCGAAGTTTCCGGAAGGCAGTTTCCAGCTCAGTGCGTGGAAGAGCTCTCTGGCAGAGCTCTTCGAGACCGAAGGAGGCTTTGCGTTGGTCGTGAGCAGAATCCCAGTGGGGGCGCCTGTCAGGGAGGCAGAGAGATGAGAGTGGCGGGCTGGGTTGGGTGTCATCTACGGTCAGAGGTGTGGGCCACTGGCTCATGTGTATGTGCTGGGATGGGGGGCGGTGGGACCGCCCTCCAGGCTGGGAGGTCAGAGCCATGAGGTCCCCGGGCTCAGCTGTCACTGGAGGCCCCAGGGACTTGACCACGCCTCCTGCCTGCCGGAGGTCAGCGCCCACTCAGCTTGCCTCGCCTTCCAACACTGATTCTGCACGGAACCAGGGCAGAGCTGGGGGCCGGGCCACAAATGCTCACAAAGGGCTCTCTGGACTGGTGTCTTCTGGAAGCCAGCCGTCCCGTCCTGTGAATTGTCCCATGCCGCGTGCCTCTGGACGAGCAGGCTGTAGCCCGGCCTGGGGACCTTTGGCATTTGTCTGTCCCGTCATGGCTCCAGCCACAGGGAGCGGCAGTGGCGTCTCCAAGACCCAGCCCCGGGCCCCTCTCCCCACTGGCCTCTCCCCACGTCCATGTAACGACCACTCCATGCTGCAATGCCTCCGACCTCCTGCTCCCTTGCCACCTGGCCTGTGGCCTCTGGCCTCAGGGTCCCCTCTATGAGGTGCAGCTCATGACCCCCAACTCTTAGGTCACCAGGAGGTCGCTGGGTTTGCAGGGCACCAAGGGCAGGCCCTGATCACCACCGGCATTGGGCAGACCCTAGCCAATTCACCTCGGTGTGTGCTGGTGCCTGGTGGCCGGGGCTCAGCAGGTGCTGGCGACAGGGAGGTACCGGTGTATGGGGCGTGGCTGTGAGGGGAGGGTCGGACATCTTAGGGCCGGGCCGTTGTACAGATCTCACCCTCACCGTTTGGTCCGTGCGCGGCTCATTCTGCCTTGCCCGCCTCCTGTGCCCTGTCTGGAAGCCGGCTCTGCCCAGAGGTGGAGAAATGGCTCATTGCCCAGCCTCTGCCGCCAGCCTCCCCACTGCGGCCTGGCCTGCGGGCCCGGGGCATGCGGCGCCCTCCTTCCTGGGGGTGAGGAGTCCAAGAGGCAATTAACCTGATTGTCCTGGAGGGACCATGAGCAGGAGGAGCCAGAGGGACTGTGCGGACAGAAGGGGTGGGGCGGGACTCCATCAGCTGCCTCTCTCCCTCCCCCTCCCCCTCCCCCTCCCCCTGCTCCCCTGGCATCCCGCCAGCCCATCACTGCACCCTCACCCTGGGACCCCCACCCTGGCAGGACGGGAACACACTGGCTGAGGACCTGGGAATTCAGGCTGGGGCAGAGAATGCTTTGGGCCAGGGATGTGAGCAGACATTTGGTGGGGGGTTCTTAGCTTGAGATCTTGAAGATGAAGGGTCCTCCCACCCAGCCTGTCCTCCAGGCCAACAGATCACACTGTCCCCCTTCCGCAGACTAAGAGGTAAGGCTGAGCCCAGTGTCACTCAGAAGTTGAGAGTCCTGGTACCAAGGGCAGGGCCGCAGAGTGCAGGGGCCAAGACAAGGCAGGGGACGAGTGGGGGATGCAGGGCACCCCTGCAGAGATGCCTGCCCTCTTGGGTCTAGGGCAGCATGAGTCCTTCCATCCTGCACCACCATGAGGATCCGAAAGGGAACAAGTGGCTCCCTCACTCCCTGGGGTAGTTCCAGGGGACTTTATTTACAGGGAGACTCTTTTCAGCCATGTCTGGACAGGGGGTGGAGGGAGCCTGCCAGGGATGGTGCAGGACCCCGGAGCTGGTGGGGACAGAGCTGTTGCCACCTCCGGAAGGAGTGAGGAAGAAGCAGCGAGTAGAACCGAGGAGGGGGAGGGTCCTGGAGTGGGCCCCCTGCAGAGGAGGTCCAGTCCCTTTGGTCCAGGACGGCGCCAGCCCGAGACGGCCTCCTGGGGAATAAATACCCCAGACCCACTCTCCTCCCTCCAGACACCAGAGGGCAAGGGGTGCAGTCCACGCCAGTCACCTCTCAGACGAGGGGAGAGCCAGGCTGGCTGGACAGATGGTGGACACTAGGTGAAGTCACTCAGAAATCAGCCAAAGCCAGCCAAGTGCGACACCTGCCCTCCTGGGTTACCCTTTGCCAGATGCATGAACGTGGATCTTTCTGGAACTTACCACCTTCCAGCTTCCATTACTGCCTTCTGGGAGTGGCTGGCCCCGTGCCGGGTCAGAAACTCCTCACGGACACAGACTGTACCTGACTCCTCTTTAAGCGCGGGCTGGGAGGAGGGGCCCCATAAATATCGCCTGGGCCATCCTTAGTTCTCACTTCGCAGGGCGTCGTGTTTGGCGTTGCTGCTGTGCCCCGCCGCTGGCCCCCAGGGCACCCCGCCGGCCCCCCACGCAGAGTGATGAGAGGGTCAGGTGGCAGTGTGCTGGCGTCTAACGGCCGCCTGTCCTGGGACAGACCCAGCCCTGACGGGTAGCACTCACCAGTTCTCGGGGTGTAAATACTCCGGCTCCGGCCAATTTCACGCTGCCGCAGTGAGGTCACCAAACATGGAGCTGGAAAGAGATGCTCCCAGTCATCACTGGTGAGCCCAAAGGAGCGGGCAGCATCCAGCACAGCCGGGCCGGCCAGCGCCATCCACCTCCAGACTCACCTCGTGCTGGCCCGCCCCTGCTTCTGAAGTTGGCCCCTGCACAGTGGAGGGTGTGGGATGGGGCCGGTCCGTGTGCTCCCCTGCCCCGGGACCCAGGCAGTGCTTTGGTGTCTGTGCCTCTGTGTCCTCTCCGTAAAAATCGCCATCAAAACACCTGCCCTGCAGAACGGTGAAGGAACGGGAGATAAAGTGGCACGAGTCAGTGGGCATGGGACGGGCTGTCTGCAGTTTCCCGTGGAGTCCTGCCTCCGGGCTGTGGGGACTCTGTGCAGTGGCACTCGGGGCGCACGTAGCACCGTTGGTGACCGCTGTCATGACACATTCACTCATCCACTAGGTGCGCGTCTGTCACAGTCCTACTGCGTGTCATCGCACTCTGGGTCCTGGAGATTTGGCAACAGGCAGACTCTGCCTGGAGATGATGTTCTGGGGCAGGAGGCAGACAATGCATGGTGGCCACGTTGGACACTGAGATGGAGAAGGGCAGAGCTGGGTCAGGGGGTGGGGAGTGCAGAGTTTGGACACCCCAATTTTAAAGGGGCCTCCCTGAGAAGGTGACGCCGAAGGAAGGGAGACTGCCATGGGGTGTGTGGGGAACAGTGTCCCTGCAGAAGGAACAGCCCATGCAAAGCCCTTGAGGCCAGAACTGGACATTCAGGGGGCAGCAGGGACACTTGTGGCTGGCATAAAATTCAAGGCGGGTGAAGCAGGACATGAGGGGCCAGGAGGGAGGGGGTCCAGGTCATGTAGGGCCAAGGGGCCATGTCGGCACTCTGGATTTTACTTGGAGAGGACTGGTTGTAGGGGCAGGGGCAGAAGCAGGAAGCTGGGGGAAATCATAGGGACCAGACCTAGGTGGAAGCAGTGAGTTGGCCAAGATGCTTGGGTTCTGGGTACATGTTGAAAGTGGAGCTGATGGGACTTCCTGCCTGATTGCTTGGAGTGGACAAAAAGAGAGAGCTCACCCCAGGTGTAGGGCTGAGCGCTGGGCTGTGGGTAGGGGGTGACCTCAAGAGAGGCAGATTTGATGGGGAGAACAAGGAGGGAAGCAGGAGTCCCCTTGAGTAAGTCAAGCTTGAATTATGTATTAGGTGGGCAGATGGCTGGGGGTGGTTGGAATTCGGGGGGGGGAGAACCCCAGGATGGAGACACAACTTGGGGGTGGTCAACATGCAGATGGTATTTTTAAATTGAGAAAAAGAACCTTAGTTCTAGCCACATAAGAGAGGGTGCAAAGACTGGGTTTTGGGGCCTCCAATGTCTGCAGGTTGGGGAGATGTGAGGAAACAATAACACAGACGTAGAAGGAACTTCCAGTAAAGCAGGAGAACCAACAGTGTGTTGTGACCAAACCGAGAGAAGAAAGTGTTTCTAGAGAGAGGAGTCAGTCCTGCTGAGGGACCAGGACCGGTGAGGTTTTCAACATGGCGGGACGTAGGAACCTGGACAAAGGTAGTTTCAGGGAATGGTACCAGGGAAAGCCGGTTTGGAGTGGGGCCAAGAAAGAGTGGAGGTAAAGGAACCGGAGACTGCAGATCAGGGCAGCTCGTTCCACAGACTTTGTTCTGTAGGGATGCAGCGAATTGGCTGCGTAGGCTGAAGGGGCCGTTGGGTCCAGGAGGTTCTCCTGCACCTGTCAGGGGAGAGAGCGCAGCGAATTGCCAGAGCTGTGAGCATAGGTTGGTGGGAAGGGCTGGGCTCTAGCGTGTGAGGCAGGCAGGCCGTCAGGTGAGCGTGGACATTCTCCTGTGTTTTCTGAAGAAAACAGAAAACAATGAAACCGCTTTGGTCAGTGGTCGGTGATCTCACGTGAATCATTCAGGGTGATTTTGTGTTTTTTTCCAGCAGTGTGGGCCGTGGAGTGCAGTGGGAAGAGCTGGATCTTGCCAGTTCTATCAGGAAAATGTGCTGATAGGAGGGAGGAATGTTTGTAGAGGAAGTGGAGTAATGACTACCCATCCACGCATCTATCCATCTGTCTGCCCGTCCGTCTTTCCGTCCATCCACCTGTCCATCCATCCACCCATTCGTCCATCCATCTATTCATCTGCCTGTTTGTCCGTTGGTCTGTCTGTTCATTCCCCCATCCACCATCCCTCCATCCATGTCCATCTTTGCACAGAGCCACTCACCTGGTGTGCACTGAGACTCTTCGCAGTGCAGCGAAGTGCTGTGCTGAGTGCAGGCATGTGGGAGCAGAGTGAGCGAGTGGCCCTGGTGCTCTGGGAATGTCCAGTCCCCTGGGGAGCCAGACATGTCCACCAGCTGCTCTGAAACAAGGCCAGCTGAGACGAGGCCCCAGCCTAGCAGGAGTCTGCTCAGCTCCTGCTGCAGAGCCCAAGCCTCTCTTCCACTCTGGCCCCAGCAGACCGAGGAAGACGGAAGAAAAGGAACGTGACAGCACCGGCCACGCTGCCCTCTCTGGGTCAGGCACCTCATGCCCTCGGGTGCACCTGGTCCCCTTGCTCTTCTGTCCAAGTCTGGTCTACAGGCGCCCTCAGCCCGAGCTGCACAGGGGAACCTCATGGGAAACTTTGGTTGTAAATCCACTCAGTTGCCCTGGGGAGGGGTCCAGGCGTGGGATGTGCAGCCAGGGTGCGGGCCACTCACCTGACCACTGCCACCTCCAGCGTGCCTGTGGAGGAGACTCAGGCGGGGTGATGAGAGTCCCCCCCCACCCAGGACCCACCAGATCATACTTACCCAGGTTATTCTGCGCTTCCTCTGTCCGGGCACCGTGATGACCTCTGCAGACGAGGGAATTTGTTCAGAGAGGATGAATGGTCACCCAGGGCCACCCGGTGACTAAGAGGGAGGCCTCCCCTGTGTATCGCAGACTCTAACTCTGGCCCTGGGCTGTGAAACCTCACACCCCCAACCCCCCGTGAAGGGCCACAGCCGTGCGTGCAGGAGCAGAGGTGAAGGTCTGAGAGCCAGGCAATCCGTGCTGCTATCCCGCTCCTCCCGTATCAGCCTGACAAGTCACTCAGTCCCTGTGCCTCAGTTTGACCAGCTGTGAAATGGGGGCTGTTGATCGCCTGGTGGGTTGGAGGGCGATTCAGCGAGTTAGGGTGCAAAGCGGAGAGCACGGTGTGCTCAGATGTGCGGATTCATTATCGTGTCCCAGATGGCCCTGGATGTCCCATCTCGTAGCTGCCTCCTGCCCCACCCAGAGCCCTTCAGACCCGGGCACTCTAGCCCCAAACACACCGCCGTGTCCCACCCCTGTGTTGCAGGTTCCCTGACATCTGGGCTCAGCTCCAGCCCAGGGAGCCACTGTGGTGAGAGTGGCAGCTGTCACTAGTCCTGAGGGGACCCAGGGAAGAGGGTGCTGGGGAGGGGGAGGGGTGAGGTGAGAAGGAGCAGATGGGAGAAGAGCCCCTCCTTCCTGGGCCTTGGAGGAGGGAGGGAAGTGGCTGCACTAGGAAGATGTGAGTTAGTGAAGGCTCTAATCAAATATTTATCAGTTAATTGATCTCTCGAGGCTGCTGACAGCGCCCTCTCCCTTACCCCGGCCTGCTCTTCCTCCTCCTCCCGCCCGCTGCCCTCGCCCCTTGCCCAGCTTCCGTCCCTCCCTGGCCCCGGGGGCTCCTCCACTTCCCCCAGCCCCCCCCCTTCCTCGCCCTGCACCCTCCCCTCTCCCGCCCAGTACGTTTGCTAACAGTAGGTAGCAGGAGGGACTTTGTGGGCCACTTTGGAACAGTGGGAGCGGGGGGTCCAGGAAAGGGCGTGCACTCGTGAGTGTGTGTGATTCACACACGCGTTTCCCTCCCGCTGCCTGGAGCTCAGACGCTGCCCCAGCTTCAGTCCGTGCAGACAGAGGGTGGCATGGAACTTCCTCACGAGGCCACTGCTCACAGGGCCAGGGGTCACCCCAGGAGTTAGGGTGAGAGAGGAGGCTCGCACTGCGGGTTTCAAGGGGCTGGGGCCCTGGCAGAGAGCTGGCCTCTGGCCTCCTGCCAGCAGGTCGGTGGGGGACAGGGCCCTGGGCTGCG
Source organism: Ursus americanus (assembly GCF_024610735.1). NCBI lineage: Eukaryota > Metazoa > Chordata > Mammalia > Carnivora > Ursidae > Ursus > Ursus americanus. The sequence goes on from NC_142149.1 coordinate 3,194,762, forward strand.
GGCAGAACACCCAGCCCGGGTCTCGTGCACGTTCTCCAGCGCCTTCGTGAGGCCAGGCCCCTCGGGTCACCTTGCGCTCGGGGTAGGTGTCGGCATTCACTCCCGCCCTGGATGGCAGAGCCCACGGAGGCCGGGGCTGCCCATCCGCTCCGCCGCCCGTCAGAGCCACGGGCCTAGCACCCCAACGCCCGATAAACAGTTGTGGGGCGAGTCGTAGTAAATGATGAAGAACAGAGCAGGGCCGGGCACGTTCTCTGGGAGGAGCCCCCGTCTCACCGGGGGATGGGCAAGGAAACAAACAGGCTGCCAAGGCCGGCGTGAGGGGGCAGCGCAGGGGTGTGGGGGGCTCCTCATTGGTGAGACGGCAGGAGGGCGGCCGTCCACGTCTGTACAAGGGTCCTTCCGCACTGGGGAGATACTCAAGGGAGGGATGGTACCTGTCCTTCCAGATGGTGGGGCACTCTCTCCCTTGGGGACACCCTTAGAAGGTCAGAGAGTGCCTCACCTACTCAGAGGAGCTGCTGCAAACCTGCCCTCACCACCTCCCCCAGCGTGTATCCTCAGTGGGGAGCGACAACTAGGAGAAGCCAGGACCCCATCCCTATCCCACGCCCCCGCCAGCGTGAGGACCCTTGTCCCTTCCCTGGGGCTGAGGGGCTTTCTTCCAGGGCTACATCAGGGGTTCCCACAGGTGCCCAGATTGCTGCAGGAGGTCTGGGGTGTGGGCAAGAACTTGCATTGCTGACAAGCTCCCAGGTGAGGCTCCTGGGTCCAAGCACCCCGTGGGAAGAGTCTCTGTCCTGCAGCATGGCTGGGACCCTGCCCCAGGGCCCAGGCTTCTAAAAGCCCCTGGGGCAGCAGGCCTTCAGGGACGGGGTGGGGTCTTCCAGAGATCTGCTTGGGGATCTCAAGACAGAGCTGGAACCTTCCATGCCCCACAGACAGCATGGAACCGGGTCCTGTGGTGCCAGGCTCCCAGTTCTGTGGGATCAGCTCTGATCATCTTCCCTGCAGGCGGTGATGGTGTTCTCCTTCTCCCTCTTTACCTTCGTAAGGCAGGAGGGAGGAGGGCATGGTTCTAAAGGAGACAGGAGGGACCCCATGCTGCTGGCACATTCTGTATCTTGACGGGATCGGCGTCTCCTGGTGGGAGGACTTCACTGGAGGTCACCACTGGCAGACACTGGGGAGAGGGTGCATGGGGTCACAGGGTGTTATTTCTTAAATTGCACGACTTTGATGTACTCAGGTCTGACAAGGACGTGTCAGTGGTCTTGAGCCCTGGGCTCCCCAGACGACGCCATCCCAGCAGGCACCTCCAACAGCTCAGATCTGCTGCCCTGTGTCGGGGAGCCCCCCACCCAGAGGGCCTGGGCTGTGCTGCCAACAGGACAGCGTCGAAGCTGCAAGGGCTTCTGGAAAGGCCCGCTCGGGCTGCGAGCTCTCAGAAGGGGGCAGGGTCCGGGCCCGCCAGCCGTCTAACCAGCCGCTCTCTTTCCCTCCGCAGGGCAATCAGGACGCCACGGCTCCGCCTGAAGCGATGGCCCAGCCCTACCCCCCTGCCCAGTACCCCCCTCCGCCACAGAACGGCATCCCCGCCGAGTACGCGCCACCCCCTCCGCACCCCACGCAGGACTACTCGGGCCAGACCCCGGTCCCCCCGGAGCACGGCATGACCCTGTACACACCAGCACAGACCCACCCCGAGCAGCCGGGCACCGAGGCCAGCACACAGCCCGTCGCCGGGGCCCAGACAGTGCCGGTAAGGGGCCCCGCCAGCCCCCCGCTGCAGGGAGCAGTGCCCACCTAGAGGGAGGCTCAGCGGGGCAGTGAGGGCCCGCGGTGGGGAGGGCCCGGGAGGGGCCTCTGGGATGGACAGGCAGGTCCTTCCCACCTTGGAGCCCTTCGTCTGACACCCGGCATGGGGTGGCCGGTGACCCCACCGGCTGCCCGGCCCCCTGAGCCGCAGATTCCCCTCATCTGGGAGATGGAGCCTCCTGGCTGGGCGGCTGGTGACCCGTCCCTGGGAGGTGAGGGGAACGGCGAGGCCTGGGCCCCGGGTGTCTGCGCAGGCGGGGTCAGGGCGACAGGAGAGGAGGCTCAGGGCCCCTCGTGTGTCTCGGGTGGTGGGCGCGGCGATCATTTCTAATCACTCGTAATCTACCTGCTTGGCCGCTCTCCAGTCAGAGAGCCGCACTTCTGTGGTTGTAATGCGGCTCCACGGAGAAAGCGCTGAGCTGCTCGCTTCTCAGGCTCCCTGACAGCAGAGGAGCCTGGCAAGGGGCAGCTGGCCTCGGGTGGGCGTCCCACAAGGCGGCCCCTCCTGGGGACCTGCCAGAGTGCAGCCCACTCCACCCCTTCCCCCGCCCTCCTCCCAGTCGCCTTGTCCACACGCCCACCGCTGCCACGTCTCGGGCTTTGGGCTCCTCCGGCTGTCCCCGCTGGCTGCCTCCCAGTCCTGGCTGGCCGGGCTGGGCAGCAGGCCAGCACACCCCGTGCTGCCCGGGAGCAGCCCCGCCTCGCAGCCTCCCGATGGGCGCCCTCCCCTGTGCTCCCTCAGCCCTCCCCGTGTTCCAGCCTGGCTCCCTGGGTGCCGTGTGGACCCAAATACCACCCACCCTCCCGGGGTGGGCAGCAGCACTCAGGCTGTCTGGGGAGAGAGCCCACCCAAGCTGCCCGCTGGGCCGGACCGGACCCTCATTCGGGGCCCAGCCAGTGCCCTTCTGCCCTGTGTGGAGTGCCGCCGGCTGAGCCGGACCTGTCCCCTCCCCACGTCCCAGTGTGGGGTGTCTCCCGTGGACCCCCACCCAGGGTTCGTACAGATGGAAGAGGCAAGGCCTGTGGGCCCTCGCACTGGGAGCCCAGCCGTACTTCTGGGGCCGCTCTCTTTCTGCTTCTGCTTCCTCAAACCCACGACGTGGGTGTGCTCGGACCCAGAGGGGGCTCATCCAGACCGCGTCACGGCTGGCAGACAGGGCATATCCAGCCAGACCTCCCATGACACGACCTCCTCGGAAGCGAGCACGGGAGACAAGGCGGTCAGACCGGCAGGTGCCACGAGTGGGGGCCGAGAGCGGATGCCTGTGCCACAGGAACGAGCCGGCTGGGCTCTGAGACACTGCCGAGTGCCGGGTGTGGCAGAACCGGGAAGAGCATGACGTCTTCTCCACTCGACAGACGGTTGTGGGGACCCTACGTGGGCCGCACGCTGAGCCAGCACCGGGGTACGGGGAGGAGGTGACCGGCCCTGCCCTGTGCTGGCCACCAGTTCCTGTCAGTCAAGGACGTAAAAGTCAACAAGGTGCCAGTCATGGTCTCCATGCCTACGACAGAATATGGGCCCTGGAGGGGACTCAGGAGTCCCAGAAAGGATTCGTCCCGAATGAGAGGCGGGAGTCTCCCTTCTCTGGCCAAGGGCCTCCCAAGGAAAGCGCTTGGGCCCGACAGCACCCCAAGCCTGGACAGCGGGGCCGCCTTGACCTCCCTTGTTCCAGCCCGGGTCTCTTCAAGCCCTGCAAGGGGTCAGGGTCGGTGGGTCTTCCCTCCGGGAATACAGAGGCGAGACTGTCCCTGGCCATGCCTGGAGCCAGGTGAGCCCCTGCAGGTACGGTCACTGGGGACGCAGAGGACGCGAAGATGGCAGCTGCCGCTGGACAGCGTGAGTGCTCGGGGCCTGAATGGTTATGCAAGAAGCATCTCACCTCGGGAGGAGCTGGAGAGAGCGAGCGCACCCTGTCCTGCTCCAAGACTCCAGTAGCCACCCTCTTCCCAGAGGGGCTGCCCAGCACTCCCAGCTAAAGCCTGAACACCTCCATGCCGGGTCAGCGGTCCCACGTCCCGTCCTCGCGTGAAGGCTCCTCAGCTCACCGAAGCCTCCTCTCGCCCCTCCCCACGCAGCCTGGGGTTCGGAGGGGTAGGTACAGGCAGCCTGGGGTCCAGGCTTCAGCTTCCGTCCAGACCCGTGCTCTCTTGCATGTGGATTCTGCTTGTCGCTGCGGTGTCTCTGGCAGAAGTGGCATGGAGAGCCACGCGGGACAGGGGATGCTGATGAGTCAGGGCCTTCCTCACTACTCTGCAGGGACCCGGCTACAGGCTGGGGACCACCTCCCCAGAGTGCTCATTCACTCAGGATCGTGCAGGTCCCCTGCACGTGCTTTCCCCACCCACCTGTCCTCCCCGAATCCTGAGACAGCCAGAGGGGCGTCTGCGCTCAGAAACGACTCCCACTCTCCCTGTCTTCCTCTGTGTGATGAACCTCACAGGGCCAGTCCCGTGGGGTCTCCCCTCCCCAGTGAGCAGGTGCCATGCTAGCAGGAGCTGTGGCCTTTGGTCCCCTTTGCACTTGGCTCCTGGGGCTTTCAGCAAAGGGAAAAGGGTGGGCTGTGGCTGGAGTGCAAGGTGGAAAGGCAGATGTGTCCCCCCCAGTACCCCCTGCCCACGCCCTGCCTCCGCAGTGAGACCCAGCTGGGCGCCCCCACCCTGGCCAGGTGCAAGCAGATGCCACCCTCGGTCAGCACCAGGGCAACAGGTGCGTGGCCAGCAGAGAGCTCTTAGAATAGTCTGTCGTTCGGAGTCCGAAGTGGGAGCACACAGCTCCGCCCAAGGAGGAGGCTGCCCGTTACATTGTCATAAGTAGGCCACACGTAGAGAGGGCCTCTCCCTGTGCCGAGGGAGCTTGGGGAGGCCCAGGCACAGGGGCTGGTGGGGCATGCGCTGGGCGCATCTGGGCCCTGCTCCTGGCCCACCCCCCCCGGCAGGGCGGTGGGAGGCATGATGGCTAAGGTGACGCAGACAAGGAGAAGGACTCAGAAGCAAAGCCCCTGTGGCCAGCTGGGGGAGGGGAGGGGTGAGTGCGGCCCGTGGGGGGGGGGGTCACTGTTTTCTTTTTCTCTTCCTTTGAGCAATAGGACAGAGGTTGCTTTAAAAGAGAGAGAGGGGAAAGACAAGGGGAGTCCTAGGGAAAGAACTCGCGGGCTGGGGGTGCCCCCTTCCCAGCCCCGCCCCTCCCCCCCAGACTGTTAACACTGGGGGTTTCTCCACACATCTTACGATTTTATAGTCACCGAACCCGTTCATCTGCGCTGGGGGGTGAGGGGGCTCCTTCCTTGCTTGAGTCCTAGCCCTGCTCGCGATTCATTCCATAGGACCCCCAAACACCCCATTCCCCCTCCTCACCCTCAGCCGGCTCCCCTTAAGGCCTCTGTGGAGGGGTCTGGAGCAGAGCAGGGGGGGGCCTGGACATGGAGACTCACAGTGGGCCCAGGGCAGAAGGGAAGCCCAGGGGGGACCCAGACGCTTGCCTGGGCAGCGGCGCCCATGCCCAGGGCTCCCCGGCTGCTCTGGCCACGCTGACCGCTGCCCTCTGCTGGTTGCAACCAGCATTACATGTTCCTCTCTGAATTCCCAAATTCAGGGTGACTCCTTTAGTCACCGGTACCCAGGAGCCACGGAGGGCTTGCGTATGTGAAATGCACTGGGTGGGGGCATGGTGACAGAGGGCACTGACCCACCCTGACCACTGCATGGGAAGTCAAGGATGCGCGGCGGGTTCTGCTTGGATTGGGGGGCGAGGACGAGGCTCTGGAGCACGCAAGCTTGCTCTCGTCACAGAAGAGCAGGATCATGGGAGGAGGAGAACGGGGGAGCAGGTGGGGCTGTTGGGCATTGGCAGGTTCCTGCTTAGCAGGAGGAGCTCCCGGGTGTCCCTGCGGCACCTGGAGGCAGCTGCCCAGTGTTGCCTCCGCGGACCTGCCCCCCGGCCCCACCCGCCAGTGCTTCCTCCACGGGTGCTCCAGTAGCCTGGTTCCTGGGGCTGGTTGGGGACCCCCAGGCCCAGGCACTGCGTCACCTGCAGCCCCAGCCACGCACACACGCCACTCGGCAGCCCGGTAGGAGAACAACACTCGTCAGAACCGGGTGCACCCCTTAAAGGATGGCCACCCCACCGGGACAGGTACGCATGCCTCAGGTGAACAAGAGGACGGTGGCCTCCAGCCACACCAGGGACTGCACACCGTATGCTGCTGCTTAACGTAGGAGCGCAGACCTGATTGTGAGGGACCTTTGAGCAGGTGCTCAGGCTCTCTCAGCAGCCCAGGAGCTGACGATGTCCACTCCCCTCACCTCTGGCACCTGCTGCCCGGGAGCCTGGTCAGAGGCCTCCTGGATGAGCGCCGAAGTCGGGAGCGGCCCCTTCCTTCCAGAAAGGACGAACGGGTTGGCCATTGAGGGCAGCCACTCAGGAGTCCACAGACAGACGACCTGCCACGAACTGCCCCTCAGCTCCATTTCCTCGGCCTGGGGGAGGCCTCGGGCCAGCCCTGCTCACCTGTCCTAACTCTGGGGGGCATGTTGTACCCATCAGCACTCCTTTGCTGGACTGCAAGGAAGCCCGCCAGAAAGTGGCTTAAGCAAAGCGACGGTTCTCAGAGACCTGTGGGAAGCGGTCTCCGGGCGTCTCTCCTCTGCCGGCCTCTCACTGCCAGTCAGCTGCCTGTGCTCCTCGGGCCACGTGAGAGGCCACGGCCACCGGCACTTCCCCTCGTACAATCTCCAGCGTGGGCCTTAGGGGACCCTCCCCGCCCTGCTCTCTCCGGGCGTGTCAGAGACGCTCGGTGTGATGGTGCTGGAGCCAGGGCGCCCCTCATGCCTTCGGCCAAGGTCCCGCCGTCCCAGAAGCAGACCCTGGACAAGGCTCCAAGACCAAGCAGAAGGCCAGGGACAGGATCCCAAGAAAACCCCAACAGAAGAGTGGGGAACTGAGGCAGGAGAGCAAGGAGCGGGGAAAGGCATGTTTTCAGCCTGTTAGCCCCCCAGGGACATGGGGACAGAGTGGAGACCCCGGAGGAGCCCCCGGGGTGGGTGCCAGGCCGCTTGTGCACCCGCCGTGTCTGTCACCGGCTGAGGGCCGCTCTCGTACCCTCGCACTCCGACGTGCCGCGCCAGCGAGCTGAGCCAGGAGCCTTGGGGTGGCGGTGGGCGGGACTGGGGTGCCCCGTGAACGCCCGGCATCAGGCTCACGGTGAGCTGAGCGCCACCTCAGTCCATCGGGCACGGTGAGCGCCCGCTGCACGCCTGTGGCATGGTGGCTCAGCGGGGACAGAACCAGGCTGACGGCCAGCCAGGTGGTGAGCTGGTGGCCGTCCCTGCAAAAATCCACCGAGGGGCCTCGTAGGCTTGTCGCCTCGGCGCGCATCCCGGCCTCGTCCTCACGGGGGCTGTGGGGTCAGAGGTCCTGGCCTCTGTTTCCTGAGCCCCAAGTCTTTTGGATCCCCCCTGTTCACTGACTTTGGGGTCCCAGATGGGGAAGAGCACTAACGGCCTGGAAGAGAGCCACGCCTGCAGAGGCCGAGCAACAGGGGGACATGGATGGGAGGCAGCCCTGGGTGACTGCTGGGGGCCAGCACCCCACAGATGTGTGTGCCCGACGGGCCCGGAAACCTCTCTGCCTTCTCATCCGGCCTTGAAAGCCGGAAGGGTCCCCGTGCTCCCAGAACTCAGGCTGTCCCGCGAAGGGCAAACCCATGCCTCTGATGATCGTAATAGTCGGTGGAGCTGAGGGACCGTTAAGGTCAGACCTCTGGACAGGGCCGAGCCAGGAGCATGGAGACACCCCCAGCCCCGGAGGCCTTGCCCCGCGCTGGCGGCCGGCGCAGCTCGCGCAGAGGCCTGGCGGGGGGACCTGTGAGGCTGAGACACAGCCGCGCGGTACCTGTGAGGATCGTGCGCCCAGACCCCCTCCCAACCCCAGCCCCAGGATGGGGAGGCCCAGGGAGTTGGGGGATCTGGCCTCCAGACCGTCCCCTCCCTGCGGGATGGGAGCTGAGAGGGGCACCTCACAGCCCGGGTCCTCTGCCCACAGCAGACAGATGAGGCGGCACAGACGGACAGCCAGCCACTCCACCCCTCCGACCCCACAGAGAAGCAGCAGCCCAAGCGGCTACACGTCTCCAACATCCCCTTCCGGTTCAGGGACCCCGACCTGCGGCAAATGTTCGGGGTGAGTGTGTGCAGCCCCCCCATCCCGCCCCCCACCCCACCCGCCTCCAGCTCCATGTCCCCGGTATCCCACTGCCTCCTGGGGCCAGCCCTGCTCTGACCTAAGCCTGTGGGATGGAAAGAAAGGAGGGAAAAGGACCCAAGCTCAGGAAGGAGCAGCGGCAGCCAGAAATCCCCCCCCCCCCCACCGCACCCGCTGTCCTCGGGGCTTAGGGTCCCCGTGGGGCTGAGGCCAGTGCCAGTTCGGCTATTACTGTGTAGTCCCAGCAGCCTTCCCTGGGCTCCAGGGACCCCTGTGCCCTCAGAGGCCACCCGAAGGGCCAGCTAGCCCCCTGGCCTCACGCCCAGCGATGGCCCACCCCCTGCCTGTCCTGTGTGCTGAGGGCTGAGCACTCCACCTCTCTGGGCCTGTGTCCATGGGGCTCTGGGCGAGTGCTCCAACCGTGGGAAGCCAGCGCAGGCTCATTTGCTCCCTGGATTCTCCCGGTCGGTTCCCAGATTTTGTGCTTTAGGATTTCGGCCAGCTGCAGTGTGGCTGTGAGAACGTGCAGGGCAGGCCTTCCGTCCTGTGGCTGCTTTGTCCTGCCGCTTGACCTGAGCGCCACGCAGGTGCCGAGGCCCACCAGGTGCTGGGCTGCCCCGTGGGGGGCCGAGCAGGCAGCGGCCAAGCCATTCGTCCGAGAACAGTGCAGCCACGGAAGCCTCGTGTGCCTGGCCCACGTTTTTTCCCTCACCCTGAACCCTCTTCCCCACGGCCAGCACGGCACCCACCCTCACCCCTGCCACAAGCTAGGCAGGCTCTGGCCCCTGAACCCCAGCCTTGCCTTCACGCCACCCACCGCCCAAGTGGGATTTGTCAAAGGGGAGGTGCTCAGAGGGTGGCCTCAGGAGGGACCCAGCACCCACACCTTGCCCCACATAGCCACCCCCCTTCTTGGAGGCCAGGCCCCATCGCACATGGAGCTTAGACACAGGGAGGGACTGAAGGGGTTTGGAATGAGAGGGCTCAGCTCCTCTTGGCCTGGGCCAGGCTGCTGCCAGCCTCTTTGAGCCTGGAGCCCCCACTCAAAGCAGCTGCCTTACAGAGCTCACCCTGAGCAGGACCCTCGGTCCTTATCCCTCACTTGTCCCCATGCAACGGGCACTGACTGGCGTCAGCTCGCCCGTCCCCACACCGGGGCGTCAGCTTGCCCGTTTCAGCTTTCAGCAGAGTTGGGATTGCGTTGCTGTCTTGTCTGTGTCACGTCACTGCTGCTTTTGACACCCAGCTCCAAGTGTTGTGGGATGCAGGGGGCACCCATCGGTTACACACACTGGAGGCCACAGGACAGGCCTCTCAGGACCCGGTTTCAGGGATTTGGTTTCACAGGTCCGTGGTCTCATGTGACAGTGAGAGAGCCGGAGCTGCCCCTGGGGGTCCTGGGCCAGTGATGGGGCAGGAAGGGCCCAACCACAGCATCTGGGCCTGCCTGGCCAGCACGTCCGAGATAGGTAGAGGAGTTTGGGGTCAGTGCTGTTCTGTATCCCACAGAGCCCAGCCCCAGACAGCACAGGCTGCTGGCAGTATGGGGTCCCTCCATGGCACTTTGTCTCTCCCAGCGGCTCCTGTGCCCCTTCCAGCACCCCACCGTTTGGGAAGGACCTATTCATAGCCCTTTACCCTTTAGTGTGAATTAGAGGTGGCCGTCAGTAACTTGGGGCAGAGTCCAGGCAGGGAGAGGAGAGGGACGCTGGGGGAGGCTGCCCCCTTCCCCGGTTCTCAGCCCCCACCTGGCCCTTGGACAGGTAGGGAACGCTCTCTCCATGAGAACCTGGGGAGGGGTCTCCTGTCCTCAGACCGTGCTACACCGAGAGCCCCCCTTCTTCCCTGCAGGAGGCTGGGTGAGGCCTGGCAGAGGGCCAGACCAGGGCAGCAGCTGAGGGTCTCCTGGGAAGCAGGCACGCAGGGTTGTGGGGCACTCCTAACCCATCCTCCCCTGTCTCCCCACCCCCCCTCTCTGTCTCTGCAGCAATTCGGAAAAATTTTAGACGTGGAGATCATTTTTAACGAGCGGGGCTCCAAGGTGGGTGCCGCCCAGAGGCCGCCACCATTACAGCGCCGCTGTAGGCCCCGCCAGGCTAACGTGTGACATGTGCGTTTCCTTCCTGGAGAGCTTCGCGCCCGAGGACCCCTGAGCTACACGGGTGCTTGTATTCCCCGCTCCTCCGCCCCTCCCCGCCCCGTCCCCGCTGTCTGTGTTGTTGCCGCAGCTGCCACGCCTCTTTCTCTCGGAGCTGCCAGGACCTCTCTGTCTGCGCCCGCCCCCGCCAGCCAAGCCACTCCTCTGGGGGGCCACCGGCCTGGCCGGGAGCTGGCCGGAGGCTTGGGGTGCGGCTACAGGGTGGGCAGCGTGAGGGGGCCCGGCAAAGACGAGCCCTGCTCCCTGCTCAGACAAGGGAAGACCCCCCCATGCAGGCTTCTGGGGGGAAGGGATGGGGTACCCCCGGGAGGTCCTGAACCACCACCACCACCACCCCCGCCTTGCCCCCCAGGGGGCATCAGGATGATAGTCCTGGCCCCTGGCTGGGTTAGCATCTCTCTTGGAGCTTTGGCCTGTCCTCTGGGTGGTGCCAGGCGGTCAGCTCAGGCCGGACTTGGGCTAGGCCAGCAGCTGCCCCTGCCTGGGGCCCTACCCTTCCTGGGCATCCTGCCAGTGGCACCAGGGCAGGCCTCTGGGCTGCCGACCTCTCCTTCAACTCACCTGACTCAGTCCCTCTCTTTCTCTCTCTCTCTCTCTTTCTCTCCCCCCTTCTCTCCCCACCCCCCACTGCCCTGCCCCCCACCCCACTCCTCCTATGTTTTCCTCCCTCTCATCCTTTCTTTCCGTGTCTGTCCTTCTCCGCTCACAGGGTTTTGGGTTTGTAACTTTTGAAACTAGCTCAGATGCTGACCGAGCCCGGGAGAAGCTGAATGGGACGATCGTAGAGGGACGGAAAATTGAGGTGCTCAGATAAGTGTGCTGTGCAGGCCGCGCCCTTGAGAACCGCTACTGTGGCCCAGGCCCCTCCCCGCCCCGCGGCCACCCTGCGCAGAGTGGGGCCAGGGCCCTCCCAGGGCAGGGCCACGCCAAGGCCAGAGCCCAGCCCATCTCCTGCCACCCCTCGCGGGCCCACCCAAGACCCCCTCCGTCTGCTTTCTGGAGGCCCCCCAACTGCGGAAATAGGCCAGACCCTGGGAGGAGCCCCGGAAATCTTGTGTTTAAGGCTTGGCAGCTCCAAGGACCACAGCCAGCTCAGTCTGCCCCCCCCCCCCCCGGGAAGTGCTGTCAATCCCCGAGCCCTCCCACCAGGGAGCCGCAGCTCCCCCTTCCCCAGCTGCCAGGAAGGGACCTAGCCCAGAGGAGCAGAGAGAGGAGGCCAGGGGCCCCCTTCAACCCCCTTTGCCCCTTTTCTGGTGGGCTGCCCATCCCCCCCACCAGTGCTGTGGCTCTGGGTGTCTGGGAACTGGGCTCCCGGACAGGCAGGGCAGTGAGGGGTGGCCAGAGAGGGGGGGGTCAGCAGCAAGTGCAGAGTCCACGGGAAGAGAAGTGGAAAGGCCTGGGGGGAGGGCTTCCGGAAGCAGAAGTACTGGACGCACTGACCTGGGCCAGGCTCTGGTTCTTGCTGGGCAGGCACCTAAAGATGTGGCCCGAGGTCCAGACGCTCACACTGGACGTGGGGCAGGCAGAATGGCCTGAACTCCTTTCCTGGGCACCACCACTGCCCTGTTCTCTACTTCCTTCCACAGAGGCCTTCCCCTGCCTTTCTACTGGTCCTCCAGGGGGAGGGTCTTAGCTGTCTGGAGATAGGAGATAGGTCCTATCTCCAGACAGCTAAGACCCACCCCCGTGGCGCCCGCCTGCCCCCTCTCCCGTCGGCCTTGCTCCCGACGGGACCCTCAGGAGCTCTCTGCTGGCCTCAGGAACAGCGTGCTGCCCCCACGAGAGGGGTGCCCGTGACGAGGAAGGCCTCTGCAGCACAGAATGTCGTGGGGGCCAGTCTGTCAGTGTGCTGAGAGCACTTTGTGGGGAGTCCACCAGCCAGCTTCTCCAGTGGCCTTGGGTTGCCGGAGAGAGACTGGGGCTTGGTTCGTGGGAGCATCGTGTGAAGGGCAAGAACCAGCGGGCCAGACATGGTGCCTGAGCCTAGGGCTGGGAGCAGTGGAGACCAAGGCGCCCTGGAGTGGGGGCCACACAGTGGAGAGGGGAGGCCTGGGAGGAGGGCAGGCCAGGGTGGGGGAGCCAGGCTGGCAGCAGAGACTGTCCTGGGCCTTCCTCCTAGCCCTCCAGCCCCCTCCATGAGGCCGTGCGGGAGCAGTGCAGAGCAGGACCGGGGTGGCCAGAGGTCTGCAAGGAGGCTAACGCTCCCCTCACCCTCAGCTTCTCCCTCCTTCTCTCTGGGCAGGTCAATAATGCCACAGCCCGCGTCATGACCAACAAGAAGACTGCGAACCCCTACACTAACGGTAAGGGGCCCAGGACCGCGGCGAGGCTGCAGGGGCCATCGGCCCGGACACGGGCCCTCGAGGAGCCTCGGCCGCTAGAGACCCATCTCCCTGGGTGCCAAGTGCCCCCTCGTGTCCCAGCTCTGCCGGGTCAGCAGGGGGTGGACTGGCCGAAGCGGGAGGAGGGCTGGGGCCGCCCGCGCCACCCACACAGTTGGCAAGACGCCTGGGCCTTCCCAAGCACGCAGGGCACCCAGAAACCACGTGGACAGGCTTGGGGCACAGTGGGTGTGGCCACTTCCTGGATTATTACTTAGTTTCTAAGCAGTGAGGGAGCGCCGGGGCTGGAGGTTCTCAGTGTTCAGTGCATGTGAAGATGATGAGGCTAGTTCCCTCCCCCGCCTCGGACGCTGGAAGGTTGAGGCCCCAGGGGGAGCCTTGCGGTCCGTAATGCGATTTCCACCAAGTGGTCTCACGTGCACGCGCCGGACCCGAGCAGAAGCAGCCGGTCCTCCTTGAAGACAGAACCATGGAGGCTGAGTGGAGGGGTGGCTCTCGGCCGCTTCGTGTCTTGACTGCACCCGGCAACGCAGATGGGTTTGCATGTAGCCGGCAGCGCTCTGGGGCCTGTTCGAGCTCGTCCCGTGCCGGGGAGTGACAGCCCTGCTCCCAGCGGGATGAGCCTCCCTGCGGGGCGGGCTCGGCCTCTCACCCCCAGCCCTCCTGTAACACATGGACTCAGGTGACAGGCCAGCAACGGGCAGGACGCTGGGGGGGATCTGCCACGTGACCCACCAGCAGGGCCCCCCCCCCGTACGCCCTCCTGGAACAGGCCAGGGGTCTGGCTGAGCCCCATTTAGACTAGATTATGAGGGTTCCCATCCTCCTTTTCTAAGGACTATGAAAGCTCAAATTTTTCCTAAACATCTGGGGGCGCCTGGCTTTGCCAGCATCCCGAGCTTCCGTTGAGTGCTTGGCACGGGAAGGCGAAGTAGACAGACGTGTTTAGAGGGTCCGATGATCACCGGGAGCCAGATGACCACTTCACCCAAGAGCCACACCCCCTGCTCTCTGGGCCGGACCGAGAATGTCAGGAAGCACGGAATTCAGAATGGAGTCCACCCCTGAACCACTGCGTTCCTGCCACAGGACGGGCACGGAACCAGCACTGCTTGCACAACAAGCAACGGACAAGTGCTCACGGCAGCGGTGTCACCGAAGCGTCCTCACCGGCCTGAGCAAGAAGGACAAGGGCCACAGTGGGCCGGCCCCAGGTTCTCTGTGGGTTGGCAGTGAAGCACAGCGTGTGGGCTCTGGAGGCCTGGGAGTGTGGCTTGAACACTCTAGAACACCCCAGAACACTCAGAGATTCGTCAATTGCAGGGGGCAGAAGTGTCCACCGTCAAGCTTGCCAGGTTTGACCAGGTGTTAAGACTATTTACAGAAGAAACAAAGGAGCCACCCAGGTGGGTCTCTGGCTGCCTCTGTCTTCTGGGGTCCCACACAGCAGCAGGTGGAGGCACCAGGAAGCCAGAGTGATGGATAGAGACACCCAGGATTCCAGAATCGGCAGGTGGACATGCCAGGACCACCTCAAGAGAAGTTTCGCCTCCAAGAATGGACCCAGAAAAGCCACTGGGTTGGAGCCCAGGGGAGGTGGGCTGGGGTCATTGGCTCCAGGACTCTGCTTCATCATGGGTTTTCACTAAGGACTCAATTCTTGGGACTGGAGTTCTTTTTAGGAGATGAAACACGTTTTCCCTCCTGATCTGGGATTCAGAGAAGGTTCCAGAGTCTCAGTAACGTTCAGACACAGACACGCCGGTCAGGTGACGGTGGACCGGGGAGGGAAGGTGGCCCACGGTCTCATGGAAAGTGTGGAGAATGGGCCCCCGGGAGGAACAAGGTCGCGGACACTCTGTCCTGAATGCCTCCCGGCCACCCGCCCAGCAGTGGGAATGTTAGGATTTGGGTATGAGACTCACGGGTAGAGTCCGACGACGCTAATGGCCTAGTCTCGCCCTTTGCCACACTCTCCAGAGGTGTCTGGCTAGCTGGCCAGTGGGCTCAGTCCCTCTTGTCCCTCCTCACAAAGTCAAGAGGGATATGGAGCTGGGCCTTGGGGCACACTGCAAACATAGGAGCAGGTACACTGGGGGGCGGGGGTGGGCTCGGTCAAGTATACCTGTGCTGTCTGACCAGCACTTGGAGCCAGAGCCCCCTCAAAGCCAGCTGGTGTCCACCCCCAGCGGCCTCAGACGGAAGCAGGCTTCACTCCCGCACCTGGGTCCCTGGTGGGAGAGGAAGACGGGTCCAGAAGCCGAGGGCCCAGAGCCAGCAGCTGTGAGCCGGCCCACCTGCAGAGAGGGAGAGCTGGCGGGTACAGGTGACAGCGGGGGGGTGGGGAATGGCCAGGAATGTGGGTTTGGTTGGGCTCTGGCTCTGCCACTTGCTGCTCTGGGCTGTGAGGCTGCGGCACCTCCCTGAGCCCCCACTGGCTCATCCGGAGAACGGGAGGGTGTGACACCCGCCTCATCGGCTGGGTTTAGAACGGCATGGCACTCAGCGAGGCGCTCAGGAAATGTTAGTTGTTTATTATTACCTCCAATCCTGAGGCCCTTTCCTCCCCAGGAGGCCGTCCCACTGGCTGCTCTGGGCATGGCCAGGGCAGGACTGGGCAGCGAGGAAAGAGCTCCACCCCAGCACAGAAGCTTTGGGGTTGGAGGTGGCGGGAGGCTGCGGCAGCCTCCGACCCTCCTGGAAGGCAGCCAAGGCTCCCACCAGGGACAGCGCTCCGATGACGGCTCTGTCGAAGCAGGGGCGCTACCGCACCCCTCACCCCGGCTGTGGGCCTGCAGATGTCCGTTCCTAATTCCTGCAGAGACAGCAGACTCCAGGCTGCTGGGCTGGTGCCCGGGGCAGGCTGGGGAGGGCCATAGTTTGGAAAAGAAGCACAAAGACAGCCAGACAGATGGGTCAGGAGTGACTTGGTCCCTGGCGTTTAGGGAGCAGAAGGTCAGACCCAATGAGGCAGCAGCATCCCGAGAGGGGCCGTGGTCTCTACTCACCCTGTCTGCAGAGGGAGGGGGTCTGGCCAGCAGTCTGCAGAGGCCCCGCCTTACGTGGGAGGCCCCCAGGATAGTGTGAGGTGGGGAGAGAATGGGGAAGACGGTGATTGGGGTTTTGCTTCTCTTCCAGGCTGGAAGCTCAATCCCGTGGTAGGTGCAGTCTACGGGCCTGAATTCTATGCAGGTACAGGCTGGAGCGGTCATTCTGGGTGGGAAGGGCCGGGCGGGTGGGAGGCGTGGCCTGCGCGTAGGGGCGTGGTCGTGCAGATGTGGTTGGGCGGGGCCAGGTGTGTCTGCGCCCAGGCGGGGCCTTTGGCCTGCCTTCCCTCTCACCGCCTCTTCTCTGGCCCTTTTTCCTGCAGTGACGGGGTTCCCCTACCCCACCACGGGCACAGCCGTTGCCTACAGGGGCGCGCACCTACGGGGTAGGGGCCGGGCCGTGTATAATACGTTTCGGGCTGCGCCGCCCCCGCCCCCCATCCCAGCTTACGGAGCGTGAGTACCTGGGGAGGCACGGGGAGGGAGGCATGAAGAAAGGCCCAGGGGGTGTGGGGAGGGAGGCCTTGGGCAGCCAGAGGGGCTAGGCAGTCTTTCCAGAACTGCAGGGCGGGGGGCTGTGGGAACCCCCAGACCTTCGCACTGCAGTCGCCCCCATATCTTACCCCAGCCCCACCCTGCTGTGGGGACCAAGGGTCACTGGCATTTGGGGGACATTTAAAAGCCCCAGCATCTTGCTGGATGATACAATGGGATCATGGTTGGCCCTTGAGCTCAGTCCTCCCCGGTCCATTACCCTGGGCCCAGTGCCCTCTGCCCCTGTGGGGGGGACAGCTGCCTGGGCTGGGGTGGGGGAGGGTAAGCAACGTGGGCCGAGGGGCCCCTGGCTTTGCGGGAGAAAGAAGCTGACCAGCGAGGGTGTTACTCTATTGTTATACCGAAACAGGGCCCTGGAGCAAACGCTTGTTAAAATGCCCGTCCCATGGGCAGGGCTGGCACCCTGCCCCCTCCCTCCTCAGCAGACAGCGGAGCCGGCCTACCCCACCTCTCCAGCGTTCCCACCACTCTCTTGTCCGTTTGCTTCCAGGGTCGTGTATCAGGATGGCTTTTATGGTGCTGAGATTTATGTAAGTGCAGCCCCGAGGGGGCGGGGGTAGAGGAGGGTTTGTGGTCCAGGCCTTCAGCTAAGTTCCAGGGTCTTCCCCTCCCGGCCCCCCTCCCCCACCCATCCCTCCCTATCCTTGGGACCCAGGAGGGTGAGAGTGCCCAGGACATTGGGTCCCTGGGGACCTAGGCATAGCTGAGCCTGGGCCGTCCGTGCCCACGTCTTCTCCACTCCACAGGATGCTGGGTGATGGGGGCAGGAGTGACTCTCCTGTATCCCTAACCACATTGGGGTCACTGAGTGAGCCCCCGTGGGCACCCATGTGTAGTACAGAGGCCCGGAGAGAGATCAGGAGGCAGGGGTGTGTGGGGTCCTGTGGTGTTTCTTTCCCTTCATGGGGCTGCCCCTACTGCTTCCTCTAGCCTGGAGCCCCAGCTGACGACCCACCCAAGAACTTGCTTCCATCCTGGGTAGTGGTCCCTTTATGCCAGGGCCAAGATGTGATCTGAGTTTGCCCTTGGCCCTTCCCAGTATCCAGGATGGTACCCAGAGTCACCCATGGGTTCTCGGCACCCACTGGCATCAAAGTCAGGAGCTCACTGGGCTGGTGGCAGGGCTACAGGCGCCGAACGTGTGTTAAAGCCATGGACACAGCCAGACTATCACTGGTGCCCCCTGTGCGTGTCAAGTGTGTGCTCCCTGCCTCCCCTCGAACCACGCCACTGACAGTCTGTGGTCCTCAGACCTCCGTTAGACTAGAGCCAGGTGCCCCCAGGCCCCGCGCCAGCCAGTCCTCACCTGGCCACGGAGAAGGCTGAAAGGCTGTGTCCACCCCACTAAGCCCCTGTGCTGTCTCTCCCTCCCCCTTACCCTGCAGGGGGGCTATGCAGCCTACAGATACGCTCAGCCTGCGGCAGCGGCAGCAGCCTACAGCGACAGGTACGGCTGGGACAGTGGTCGGCTGGGACAGTGGTCGGGTGAAGAGGGGCAGTAGGACTACAGGGCCCCTGAAGGGGTGGGTTCAGACGGGAAGACTTACCCGCGGCTCAGGCCTGGGGGAGCCTCCCCCTGGTAGTGCAGGGTCTGGACAGAGGGGAGCAGGTCCGAGGCCCCTGAGCCAGCGAGCCCCCGATTTCTTTAGTCACTTCCTGCTGGCGTGGCTGGGGAGGCCGCGGCACACACCCCCCCCCAGTTCAGTTCTCCTCTGATTCCCGGCCCTGGAGGTCTGACCCCCTCCCTGAGCACTGGAGGCCCCGAGTGAGCAGGGAAGTTGGGCTCCTCTTCTGCCCCGGGCACACTTCTGACCCCACTCAGGGCTTCCAGGTCCGAGAGCCCTTCACGCTGAGAGAGGCAGCGAGCGTGCCCTGCTCGTGGGGGTCAGACGACACAGGTGGGCAGTGTGGCCCGGCTGCAGGCACACGCAGAGGCTGGGGGTGCTCCGGGCCGTGAGGGCAGGTCCTTGGGGCTCTCCCGGAGGTGGCCTGGCCTGGCACATGGGCACAGAACCCCTGTTTAGGGACGTGTGGGAGTCCCCGTGCCTGGCACGTGGTGGGCTCTTGCCTGCCCACCACCTCTCCCTCCCGCCCAGTGGCACCCGCAGCCCCACACCTTCCAAAGCTTCTGGCGGCATCTCACATGTGGCGGAGGGAGCTTTGGGGGTGCACAGCAGGCCCTTCCGCCCAGCCCTGTCCTCCAAGAAGCTGGCATTTCACACACACCATAGAGTGAGAGGGAGGTCATCAAGGGGACACAGTGCCACTTACTTCGTGGTGACCTCCCTGTGCGCCCCCACATCCTCCCATCCTGCTCTGAGCCTTTCTGAAGCCCCCTGCCCGTGTTCTTCTGGGGGTCAAAGTTTCTGTTTCCTCCAAAGCAGCTCCGTGAGGACTCCTTTCTCCTTCCCTGGGGCCCCTTGTCAGGGTCAGCAGACACTGGGAGAATTGAGAGGGTGGCCAGCTGTGTTCCAGACACTTCCTCCTAGGGGGGCAGAAAGGATGGTGAGGAGGGTGTGCGGGGGCGGGGGGGGGCTGGAGGTGGGACCGCACTGGAGGACGCTCATGAGACGTCTGGGAGGAGGCAGGAGACCCGTTGCAGCCCCTCACCTGCCCCCATCGCCGCCCCCCACACACCCCCTCCGTCCCTGTGCTCATCCCCCCAGTTACGGCAGAGTCTACGCAGCCGCTGAGCCCTACCACCACACCATCGGCCCCGCGGCGACCTACAGCATCGGAACCATGGTAAGGAGGCGGGGGCGGCCTGGCCCTGCGCGCCAGCTGTGACAAGGAGGGCCTGGCGCCGCGGCCGGGATGGGGTGGGCAGGCCCTGAGGAGAATGGCCCAGACCTCTGACCAGTGCCCGGAAGGACCAAGGCCTAGATGGGAGTTTGGGGGAGGACTTGCCCGTTGGTGCCCTCGGGGGCTTGGAGGAAGGCAGGTCCTCCCAGACGGGCAGCTGCCCAGTAAGGACGTCTGGCCCTCTGGGGAGCACCTTGGGACGCCTGCTTTGTCCAGTTTTCCGAGGCTCCAGAGGCCAGCAGGGCCTCCGCACTGCTCGTGGGGGTGTGTCTGCTGCAGTCCTTCTGTGTTCTGTCGCCCCCTCACTGCCCTTTTCCTCACATCAAGGAGAGGGATGAGGGCTGCCCACGGCTTCCCCCCCAGACCCTTCCGCGGCACTGCGGCCAGCTCTCCCCACCCCCGCGCACCCCTGGTAGGCCCGAGGCAGCCAGAGGCGTGTGGGCTGGTGTGTCTGTGTGTGTGTGTATGTGTGTGTGTGTGTGGCCAGCTGTGGACACATGCAGCCCAGCTCACTCTGTACCCGGAAATCTGCTTCCGGGGGACACCTGTCTCCTGTGCCCACGCACCCCTAGCCCCAGGGGCTGTTAGTGTCAGTTTTTAGTTAGCTTGGCGTCCAGCATCAAAGATGAACACATTTTTCCGGGGGAGGGTAAGGAGGGAGGAGGTCCAGAGCCAACAGGGACTCGTTCCTTCTCCCTTGGTTTGATTACTCCCTCCCAATTTTTGTGTTGTCTTTTTTGATTTTTAACAAGTTTCCGGCCTCCCAAGCAGCCTGCAGTGATGGCCGGCAGCCCCAGAGAACGGGGTCCTGGGGGCCGCCCCCCCTTCCCAGATGGGGGCCCCAGAAGTAGTTTGGAGGCCCCTTGGCTCCAGGGTCAGCTTGGCCCTCTGTGTGGCTTCTGGCTAGAAGTTTTCATTCATTCACAGAGGGGCCCCTCTTATGTTCTCATTTTTATTTGTAAGATTTTCTATTTTTTCCCCCAAGTTTTTTCTGTGGCACTTGCCACCTTTTTCCTTTATCTGTTGACAATGGTTGGTGGGGAGGAGTTTCCTTTGGAGACCTCCCTGGTCCAGGGCAGCCCAGGGACACGGGAGCAAGAGCGCCAAAGACCTGCCCTCCTCGGCAGGACGGAGGGCCCAGAAGAGGACCTGGGGGAGGAGCAGGGACCCCAGGGACCCCTAAAGCTCCGATCGTGGAGCCAAGGCCTGGGGAACCCTGGCAGGAGGCCCCTCTACCCTCCTGAGTCCTGCCCCACCCCCAGGCAGGCAGCCCCGCTGGGGCGCTGGGACCTCCCCGCCCCCATTAAGGAGAAAGGGGCCAGGGAAGGGCCAGGCCTGAGCCAAGAGAGTGGCCAAGAGACATCTCCTACCTTATTGTCCAGGAGCTCTGTGGCTCATGATCCCAGCAGCCCCCTGGCCCCCATCGTCCCCCACCAGGGAAGGGACTAGGCCCAGGGTCCCCCTGCTACCATGAGAACCGGCACCGGCTCTCCCCAAGGCAAACCTTAATAAGGGGGGCAAAAAACGGGATTTAGCGATTTCTTTTTGTTTTTCCTTATTTTTTTTTCTCTTTTTGCTTTTTCCCCCCCGACCGAAAGGCGGTACTGATTGGCTGTTTGTCATCTTTGATGTTGCAGGCTAGCCTGTGCCGAGGAGGGTACAGCCGCTTCACCCCCTACTAGCAAGAGGGCCCAGCCCCTAGCAGCATTCACACTGACTGCCCAGTACACACCAAACCCAGCAGTCCAAAACCAGGCACAGCCACCAGGAGGACAGTGCGCCCCCCCCAGTCAGCGGCACGCGACGCCAAAGCCCATAGGGTTTACCTCCAGCCAGCTGGTCTCCCTGCCCCTCACGATGGCGTGTGTGTCTTTGACCCTGGTTACCCCTGTATGTCTGAAACCTTGCTCCCTATTTTGACTTTGTTGACGTTGTGCCCCCAAGCCATTTCAGGTACGGTATGCACACAGCGGGAGGGGCTAGCCTGGGCACAAGACCCCTCCCCGAGAACTAGCAATAGAGCCCGCCAGGGCAACCCACTTCCCATCCCCTGGGGCTGCGGAGCCACAGAAGAGACCCCACAGCCACTGTCCCTTCCCTGGGGTTCAGGGAGTGAGGAGGAGCTCCAGTCCACCCGACATGGGGTTTCCAGCCAAGACAGTGCTCCCTTCCCACCTTCCCCTAGCCGATCGCAGGGGTAGCCACGTCTGCCCACCTCACCCCCATCCAGCTGGAACCAATATTTCTGGTTCGCATTTCTTGGGGACGTTTCCTGCCAAAGCAGTCACAAGCACACGGTGCAGGCGGAGACCGCCACGGCCACGCCGGCCTCGGGCCTCCTTACTTAGCCTCTGTTGTAAGACATGAAAATGTAGGAAGAAATACCCCGCACACCCCCGCCCCAAGCCGAGGGCCCTCGGCCCGCGCGTGCTCCTTCCAGCAGCGGGCTCTCCCTTCCAGCCATGCTCCGAGGATGGCGCCTCAGTACCGCCTGACATGGGGTCCCGGCCGGCCCGGCGCCCTTCCCCTTCCCCTTCCATCAGGGTACATTTCAGAAGGGACTACAGGTGAGGCATGGGGGGAGGCCCATCGCCGGCCTTCTCGGCAAGACAGCCCTTAATGCCAGCCTCCCGTCCAGACAGGCTTGGTGCTTAGTTTGGCGGCCAGGCAGCCACCTGATGCCCAGGGCTGTACTGGGCCCTAGGGCAGGGGGCACACGCTGGCCGGGGCCTGCAGGGAATGCTTAGACAGCCCAGGTAGCCTCATGGGGGAGGCTGCCCGGGTCAGGACAGCACCCTGCCTCCGTTCCAGGTGTCTCAGGCCAGGGAAGCAACAGGTCCCCTAGCACGCCAGAGATGTGCTTTGGGCACACGGGTTGTTGGCTGCTGGACCGCGCGTATCGTGGCCCAGCTGCCGGGCTCCTCACTTCCCACTGCCCGGAGCACCGCCTGCTTGCTGCCTCGTTCCAGGCCCCTCGTGGCCCGTGCCGTGCCGTCTATCCACCATGCTCTCTGTCTTCGTCCGCCCAGAGCCAGCCAGGCCCCTGCCCGCCCCGCTCAGCTCTAGGGGAGCCCACAGGCTGTGCGAGCCAGCCCGCTTCACTGGGGTTTCTGCTCCTGCCCCCCCTCCCCACCACCGGTCCCCCCTCTCTGCCCTGGAGAAGGTCTGTTTTCAGTTCAGCTCACACAGGACCATGGGTTCCCAGAAGCTGGGCCTGGGGCACAGGCTGGGGGGAGGCGCTAGGAATTCAGGGCCCGGGGGCCCGGCACCCTCCCGCCCCGCCCCTCCCGGCACCCTGTGCCCACGCCGGGCTTTCTCCGTCCTCACAGCACGCCTGGCAGTTGCTTCTGTGAAACTGCAAGTCCTGCCTTTCTGTTTCTGTTGTAGTGAAAGCTTCCACCGTTTCCTTCTTGGACCATGAAGGGCAAAAACAAAAACAAAAAAACAAAAAAAACAAAAAAAAAATCACAAAACAAAAAACAAAACAAAAAAAAGATGTTAAGATCCAAGCAACAAAAAACCAACCAAACCAAGAAGCATCCAGCACGTCCAAGTCGCGCGTGGCGCCGCACAGCGCAGCGAGGGAGCAGTCGGCAGGGCGCCGAGCCCAGGAGAGCGCCCGGGCCTCGCCCGGCCCGGCCCGTGCTGGCGGGAAGCACCCCTCCCAAGGTCGGCGGGGAGCGCAGGAGGGAAGGGGCCTCTTCTCTACCAAGTCTTCCTTTCCAGCGCCCCACTCCCAGGGCACGCGGGGCCCCGCGGAGGAACAGGCCCAGGCGTGAGCGGGGGAGAGCCGCCAGCAGGACTCGACCTTTGTTGCCCACTATGCCAGTGGAGGGGACCGCTGGGCTGAGATGGGCGTGCTGGGGGGGCGCTGTTCATTCCCGGGCTCTCTGGCTTCAGCCTGTGCCCGTCACCCTCGTGTCCGGCTGTCTGGGCCCCGCTCCCCTCGTGCCGTCAACACCGTGTGCTACAAACCTGGTGAGGGAGTCTGCAGGCCACCGGAGCCTGTGCAACCAGCCGCCCTGGGGTCTGACCCCAACGCCAAGGGCTGACGCGGTTCTAGAACGATGGGGCACCCAGGCCCCCCTCGCTCCACATGAGGGGGCTCCCGGGCAGCCTGACCAGGATCACCCCTAGAACCTAAGAGCGAGCGTCGGGAGGGTGGAGGCCTTGGGGCTGAGGACCAGCTCCGACACCGACTGGCCTGTTTCCTGTTCCCTTTCTGGAGGTGGGCCTGGGCAGTGGGAGGGGAGGCCGAGCCCTCCCCACCACCGTCCTGCAGGGGAGCAGAGGGCTGACGGCCAGTCCTGAGCAAGAAGAGCGAGGAATGGGGAAAGGCCTGGAGCGGCGCCCGGGTCAGGTCCTGGGGCGGCGGGAGAGCAGAGGTAGGCAGCAGGGAGAAGCCCCCCGGCCAGGCAGGGAGAACTGGAGTAGGGGAAGCAGCAAAAAATAACAGACCTAGGCTCCCAACATGGCTCCACTGTCTCATGAAACTTAAAAAGTAAAAAAAAAAACAAAAAAACACCCCTCACTTTATATATGCAGCATCGGCTCCTGAAGCTCCTGAAATGAGCCCCTTTTCTATTCCTGTTGTACAGAGCCCCACCCGCCCGGCCTGTCCAGAGCCCCCGGCTGCTCCAGACCCTTTTCTCGCGGCAGCTCCACCCCCGGCCCTGCCCTCCCGGCCCCCCTAGGACTGCAGCCAGGCCCCAGGCTTCCTTTCTTACCATTCTGTATGCTTCCAAGGTGTGACCATTCAAATCCACAGTATTATTATTAAGATTATTAATAAAGATTTCTTTCTTCAAACCAGGACGACTCTTTATGATTTGGCAGCCCCCCGGGCCCGAGGGTGGAGGGGGGCGGGACAGCAAGCGCCTGCCAGTGCCAGCCCAGGACCAGCAGCCTGTCCCTGGATACCGCCTGCCTTCTGCCGGATGCCCAGCGGGGAGTCCGAAGACCCTTCTGGGCCAGAGACTGTGGAGTCCCAATCCTCCAGACTCCTTGACCCAGAACAGACCCAGAACAAGCAGGAGGCAGGGCTCGCGCGTTCCCCCAGCCGCCTCCGCGGCCCCGCGCCGCACTGTCGCTTGTGAAGTTGGGTGGTAGCTTCCGGGGTAGACAAGCACCCAGGCCCCTTCCCAGCCGAGCTGCGGCTACTGCACAGACGCCCGGCCGGGCCTCACGTCGTCGTGCTGCCCAGCACTGGCCTGCTCGGTGCAGGCAGGCGAGGGGACAGGGCTGGGGACGTCCTGGAGAGGAGGGCCCTCAGATCCCAGCCACACCATGGGCACTGCCACTGTGATGTGAGGTTCCTCGTGCGAGTGGGGGGCTGCTTCAAGATAAGCCCTCGGGCGCGGGTCCCCATGCCCAGAAGGCTGCGGCGGAGGGCAGCCGCCATCCCCACCAGCCCCCGGAAGAGGGAGCGGAACTGGGAAGGAAAGCAGAAGTCAGACCAAGAGCTTCAAAGCCCTGGGCTTGGCGGGGCTGGGCCAGGGCCACGATCCAACAGCAAGGCAGCCCGTCCACGACGCAGCTCACCAACTTCAACTCCTCGTGTTTCACGTCAGATCCTTTATTTCAGAGCGAGTACACCCACCAGAGGGGTGCGGGCCTAAATGCCAGCATCCTCATTTTCCTGCCCACAAGCCTCTTCTCTCCGTGGGATGGGGACGGTGCTCTCGGGGAGCCGGGAGTGGGAGCCCCCGCCGCACGCACCCTCTGCTAACCCCTCACCTCTCATCGCCTGCTCACTGAGGAAGAAACCGCCACTATACATTTTCCCTCCTGCTCTGCATCAACTGTTTGGGGGCACTGACCCTTAAGGCCAACAGTCTTCGAGAACGGAGAGCAGCCAGCGGTACAGCTGTGCTGCCCACTTCCGGGCACCCAGCCCCGCCCAACTCCCACACAGGGAGCAAGGCCAACCCCCCACCCCCGGCACAAAACAGGAGGCTCAAAGCAAACCAATGGCCCAAACCAAGAACACGATGATGGGAGCAGCTCCAAGCGGAAGCGGCTCAGGTCCCCCCCCACCCTGTCCAGGCTCACAGGGACAGGCAGGGGAGCTGGGTGACCTGAGCTTCCCAGCTGGTCAGCAGAGCATCTCCCGTCCTGCGCGAACTATCTCCCCCTCTGCTGGGCAAACGCATTCCCCACTGGAGACCGCGCTGGCGAGTCCACGTGTGGGACCCGGAGAGTGAAATGTCCTTCTGTCCCCCTGTGAACGAGGCACCTGGGCTGGGGGATGGAGATCGAGGCAGCCCTGGAGGGACACGCCCTTTGCTGTCCTGGGGACCAGGTTTACCCAGGCCACCTGACGTGGCTGATTCCTCAATTCCGCACGGCCAGGCAGAAGCCGTGTAGCTGCACTGCCACCTGGTGGCCGCTCCCCTTCCTACAGCATAACCAGGTCCGCGGACCCGGGCCTAGACCAGAGGCCAGCCAGTAGGTGGGCCCCCCAGCTGGGAGCGTCTTGGCCCTTAGCACCACTCCACATCGCATAGCGCAGGTGGGGGGCAGAGAAATGGGCAAGTCCCCCCATCAATGGCCCTATGAGACCCTGGGGTAAGAGGCCCCCAGAACGAGGCACATAGCTCAGGCCCAGAGAGGAGCTGGGCAATGCGGCAAATCCCCAAGGCTGCGGGTGCAGAGAGCCCACCCCCAGGAGGCCAGCACGGTGGCCCAGGAGTCAACAGGAGAGCTGTGTGGCTGGAGGAGCCATCTCCAGCTCACGCACCCCCTCCCCTCCTCCCCATGCAGAGCCCCCAGCCAGCCAGAGGGAAGGAAGGTGCTAGAAGACAGAGGAGGCAAGAGAGGAAGAGGGCCCAGTGGAGAGGGTCCTCAACACACCTCAACACACCTCTGCTAACACACCTCTGCTAACACCTCTGCTAACACACCTCTGCTAACACACCTCTGCCTGAGCCCCGCCCCACCCTGGGAGAAGCTGGGGCGGGAGGATGTGAAGGAACGGATGGCCACAGCTCCCAGCAGAGCTGTGACAGCGAGGCTGGGCCAGGCTGCAGCCGAGGATCTTCCTGGGCCCTGCCTGGCCTCCGGGTCCCCAAGCCTGGACAGCCTCACTCCCCAGGCGGACACAGAGCAAGGCTCACAGTCTGGCTCCGTGCAAGCTTCACCAGCACCAACAGCCTGGGCCACAGGGCCGACGGGAAGCCTCCACAAATGGCTCTAGCTCATGGGGACAGTAAACTGGGACAGCCCCAACATGGGAAGGTCTGGACTAGGGTGGCCCACCTGGCCCAGGGGAGGTGCAACCTGGCACTGGCCCGGCCCTAAGGGGAAGCAGGCCAGTCCCCAGGGCACCACATCCCAGCACCCTGCAGGCAGCCCCCAACCCCCTGCCACCCTCTGCCCTCAGTCCTCACCCTCAATCGTCTCCAGGGCCTACTCGGAGGCTTCCTGTCCCATTTAAGCCTGTCGAGCCTCAGCGGCTCTCAGCCTATTAGGAAACACCCTTCGTGGAGTTTATGGGATTGGCTTTCCCAAATCCTGTCACTTGTACCGGGGAATCTATACTCCAGACAGAGATAAGACAGAACAGAGTTCATTATTCGTTAATCTCGGGAAATTATCAACCCAGCAGAGGGACTTCTTGGTTTTCCTGTTACCAGCACCCAGCACAGATAGCGCCAGCCCGCGGCCCCCTGGCACCCGTGGGCTTCCACACACGGCGTGGGGCCCCAGCGCAGAAGCAGCCTGAGCCTCGAGGTGGGGGGATTCCGTGCTTTAATGCTTGCTCACGTGTGGGGCATGGAGTAGAGGAGGGCCGCCCTGCCCCACTCGGCCTGCGGCACCAGAAACCCCTCCTTGGGGACGGGCTCCACCAGGAACTCCACACGGCCGTCCCCACTGGGCCCTGAGGCTGCCACCGGCAGCTCCGCTATCCGATACTGGTTGACGAAGGCCAGGCCCAGGAGTGCAGGCTTCTCCGGCCCCGGCGGCCCCCCACCAGGAGAGCCACCGCCGGTCCCCGTGCGGCAGTGGACTCGGAAGCATCGGACGGGAGAGAGGAGGTAGGACCAGTGCAGAGTGCAGCCGAGCAACAGCCGGGCAGGGGGGCCCTCCTCCTCAGGCACGGCCCGCTGCCAGCGCACGCGGGACACAGTGACGGCCTGCACCCGGGGCAGAGGGGCAAGCAGGCTCTTGGCATCCACCACCTGGCAGAAGAGAGAAGGCTCGCCCCAGTCCCAGAGCCCACCAGAGGTCCGGGGTGCCCGCCCCTGCACGGTCCCGCTCCCCGGCACCTCCACCCCACTGGCCCTCTGAGCAGAGCGAGTGTCCAGCTCCTGCGTGATGGGAGCCCTCGGCCAGCGCACTGTGCCCAGACGCCTCACCTGGATCTCCCCGAGGCGGCAGACAAAGCTCGCCTCCTCCCGGCCGCCAGGAGGCCGTGCGAAGCTAACAAGGAGGTCTCGCAGGACGCAGCCCCGCAGGCTGACCTCATAGCAGCTGGGGAGGCAACAGGGGCCGGTCACGAGGAGCCCGCCTCCACTCAGAGGCCCCAAACCATGGCGGCAAAGGCGGTCCATCCCAAAGTGGACCCTGTGGCCATGGGAAACCCCAGGCCCAAGGCATGACCATGACCGCTCCCAGCAGCGTCCTGCGCTTGTGCCCCGAGGCTGCCTGCATCCTGGGCGGGAGGGGGGTTGGCCAGGGCCCCTCCATCCCTCCAGTTCTGGGGCTTCTGAACCAAGAGCCCCTCACTCAGGAAGGAAAGGTACTCACCGCTGGACCCAGCCCCCACGGAGCTGTTGGCCGCAGTGACCCACCCATCTGGCCAGCTTGGTGGGGGGCACCCGGAGGGGTCGGGGACTGTGCCTTGAGCTTGTTTCTGCTGGGGGAGGAGACCCAGGACTTGAGAATGCAGAGTCCGAAGGGAAGAAACCGTGCAGGGAGGTGTCCACTAAACGGGGGAGCCCCAGAGGCCATCAGACCCCCTGCTGGCGCTAGGCGCCCATGGCCTGCCCGACAGGCTGAGGACTTGGGGGGGAAGGAGAACAGGGCAGAGAGCACCCCCTGGCCCCCCATAGATGCCCTCCCTCTCAATGCCGCGGCTGGCAGAAGACCCGTTCCCCAAGTCTCTGTGGAACCAGGACCCAGTCCCACACAGCACACCAGGCTGCCCAGTGGGGGCCGCGAGCCAGAGGCTTCAGCTGACGGGTGAGTCCCCCTGTCCGGGCCGGGACCACAGCAGCACAGAGGATAGCCCCTGCACCTGTCCTCTGCCGCCCCCCCCAGCTCCCCCACACCCCGGTGCACTTTCTAGACTCCTCTTGCCTGAGGTGTCCCTGAAACAGAGGGGCCTACAGGAGGCCGGGGCCCTACCCCCCTCACCATTCAACGTCCAGATGCCACCAACATGGCAGCTGCCCACGTCCCCTGTGGTGAGCTCCAACGCCACCTCAACATCCGAAGGCCCTTCTAGCTTATATACCAAGGACAGGAAAACTTTGGGAGGCACGGGGACCTGCAGAGAGAATAACCTGCCGGAGGAGGGCCTGGGATGAGCGGCCAACCGGAGCTGCTGAGAAGCCCCCCGCTGGCTCCGGGCCATACCCGCCAAGCTCTCCCGCCGGAACACAGCAGCCTGCCTGCAACCCTCCCGTGACTGACAAATCTCGGTCCTGGGATTCTACAGGACTCCACTTATAAGAGGCATCAGAGGTCGTCAGATCCACAGAAACAGCAGAGTGTGGTGGCTGGGGGGATGGGAGCTGTTCTGTGGGGACAGGTGAGAACGTTCTGGAGACCGGCGGCCCAGTGACGGGCAGAGAGTTAAAGCTACTGTACCACACGCTCAAAAACGCTTGACGGTAAATTGTACGTTATGTGCTTTTTACCACAATGAGAATTGCCTCGGTTCCGTCCTCGGTCCTCCTCCTGGCCACTGCTGCCCATCGGCCCAGGTGAGTGATCGACAGGGGCGAGGGGGAAGCGGACGGTCCCACAGGTGTCGCCCCCACGCACTCACCTACCTCACAGCCACGTGTCCGACCTCGGGCGGAATCTCCCCGCGGATGAGCAGGGAGCTGCCCCCGTTCCAGGCGTCCGCCAGGCAACAGTGCGTCTTCACCCAGCCCCGCCCGTCCCCTTCCCGCCTGTGCTCTGCAAACAGGGGCTGGATTTCCTGGGCGCTTGGGTGGTACCAGGGCCCCACCGCCTCCTCCTGGAGGAGAAGGCCACGTGAGGGAGGGCTGGGGGCCAACGGGGCACGGCGTACCCGGAGCGCCGGGGGGGGGGGAGCAGCATGGCCGCCATCCCTCCCACGCCCCGAGCCCCCCACCTCTCCCAGGTGAGACCAAAGACAGAGGGAGGGCAGCCCGTGTGCTGTGATGCAGCCCCACCAGGAAGCCCACGCACCTGGCCATAGCACACTCTCCGCGTCCCCATGCCCAGGCAGAAAGAAGTGACAAAGGGCAAGGAGCAGATGCTGTGTGTGGGCAGGTAGCGTTCCAACAAAGCCCAGAACCTGCAGGGAAATGGGCGGGGGGACCCCAAAGTCACTCTCTGCAACTCGAGGCCCCTGCATCCCTCCCAGAGTGAGTGCGGCTCCCCCGCTGAATGTGTGGGAGATGCAGGTCTGCAGGGGTGGCCCTCCCCCCAGGGTCCCCAACCTCTGGCCTTCCTGCTTAACGGGTCGCCAGGACCCTCCCTCCTGGAAGCAGCCAAGATGACTGGCTTCTCTCCAGCTGAGCCCCTCATCCCACCCCATGTGCCCTGGAAAGGTCCGTGGAGAGCAAGGCCTGAGCTCCTTGGGAAACCAGAGAAACCGACGGAGCCCCCACCCGGCCAACACCAAGCCCCTGCCTGGGACGGGCAAGGCTCACTTGTCCTGGTTCTGGAAGAAATCCTTCTTCTCCAAACACTCGTACACCCAGCCTGGGGCGAAGAGAGCCGCCGAGAATCCATGCTTCCGGATCAGCTCCAGCGACTGGGGAGACAGCAGTCGGGGGGGGGGGTGGAGCCTGGCTAGCTCCCTCCCAGCTCTGAGGGCGCTCCAACCCCAGTAACTCCTCAGCCCGCAGCGGTGGGAAGAAAGGCTGTGAGCGGCCGGGCCGGGGTCCGCGGTGGGAGCGCACAGCCTGCACGTGTCTCCCCCTCGCTGCACCTCTCATCACGTTATCAGACTCACAGCGGGCGGAGAGAATCTTCAGTTATTGGGTTAATTTATTCACTTAGAGCTTAATTAATGAGCAAGAGCATCCCCTGGCACCAGGGAAGGGGCAAGGCTGACGGCCCGGGAGACAAGCGGACTCCCTATTTATCCCGTACCAGGTGCACCGGCCCTGGCAACCCCCTCGTCTCCCCTCACTGCCGATATGACTTGCCTTGCCAGAAAAAATCTCACCACTTATTAAACCAGCAATTCCCCAAACTGGCTGTTTTACCAGGTCCTTAGCCCTGAGCTGCCCGTGAACAGACGCACCGCCAAAGCTCCCCAAGCCCACCCGATGCTTGAAACCGCCAGCTCAGGGCCCTTCAGCGCATTGCGGTCCAGAAAGACATCACAGCCAGCTAGCTCGGAGGGGGAGGGCAGGCCATCAACACCCATACGAAAAGTACCGCCTGACTGCAGGATTGGGCTGGAAGTTAGGGTTTCAGGGCACAGCCCGGCCTTGGGGCATCACCCATGTGTCTTGGGCCTCAGCTTCCCCGCTCTGGGAAGAATGCTGCCTCTCTTTGCCTTGAGTGCAGATGGCAATGGAAGGTCCACGAGAAAACCCAGCCACGGAAGGCATGCAGGCCACCACCCCCAGCTCCCCGGCCTGCAGGGCCGCCACCCACCTTGTGTGTGTGGAACTGGCCTCCGACGACATTGCCCCGGGCGAACACGTCCACCCCCACGTACACGTCAGCGCGGCGCTCCCCGGCCTGCCCCAGCATCCGCTGCAGGTGCTCCTCCCGCCAGTTATAGTTGGTGAAAAAGCCGTCACAGGAGTCGAAGAAGACCCTGCGAGGCGGCGAGGACGCGCTGTGAGGCCCAGACACGGAGGCCCGGGGGCTGCCCACCCTGGATGTCCTCCTCCTTCCCCTTCCGACACTCGCCTCCATCCTAACCCCCAGACCAGGCCACCTCCAGGACCAGAACACAGGCGCCTCTGAAGAGCAGGGGACCAGCCGGAGCGCAAGGCCTGTGGCCCTTGGCACAGCGCCCGCCGACAGCGCGCCGGTCCTCCCCGCTGGTGGCTGGCGGCTCCGACTCTGCCCTCACCCTCTCCTACCCAGGGCAGCCGAGCACGCCAGGCCCCAGCAGACAGACCACACTGCCCCCACCCGCTCCGCCCACAAGGCTGCCCTCACCAGTTGTGCTGGTTGAGTTCGTCCTGCCACTTGAGCTGCCCGCTGCTCACCACACTGTCGTACCACAGCACCAAGCCCCCCGGCACCCGCTGATGGAGCTGAGTGGTCAGGTACCGGAGGAAATGGGGCATGTTCCCCACCGCGGCCAGCTGGAGAGGGAGGCAGAGCAGACCCTTGGTGAGGCCCAGCCGTGTCTGTCGTGAGAAGTGCCCCGCGTGGGACAGACAGGAGGGTGCTTAACCTCAGAAGCAAACACAGACTCCAAAAAGGCGCGGTCCCTGGAGCCCCCCAACCGTGCAACCACGGAGGGGAGGGTCCAGCCAGTGTCTCCCACTGTCCTTCCTTTATTTTTCTTTAAAGACTGTATTTATTTTAGAGAGAGAATCCCAAGCCGTCTCCCTGCTGAGCGCAGAGCCTGACACGGGGCTCGATCCCACGACCCTGAGAGCATGACCTGAACCAGAATCAAGAGTCAGACGCTCAACCCACTGAGCCCCCCAGGGGCCCCAACTGTCCTTCCTTTCCGAAGCAGGAAGGACACGGGCGCAGCAGTGAAGAAAAGATAAAACCCCATGAAAGGGGAGAGTGGCGCTGAGGGAAGCCGCACGCGCAGCCCAAGCAAAACGGACACGGGAGGAGGGAAGGGGCGCCCCGAAGGAGCAGTAAGGCGAAGCGCAGCCAACCGAGGTTTCCGGACACGTGCCGGAGAAGGTTCTGTCACGCAGGTGTCTAGGCTGGCTCTAACCAGCCCCAGCAAGGCCGCAGAGAGCAGCAGCGGAGGGACAGGGAGGCAGCAGGGCCGGGCCGGGCAAGCACCAGGAGAAGGCTATGCTCACACTCAGAGAGTTCTCGATGTTGATCAGCCAGCCATCGAAACGGAAAAACTGGGCGATGAGGACCAGCTGATCAGCCACGGCTCGGTACGAGCTCTCGTCCCCGGCCAGAAAGGCTTCACAGAGCCGCCCACCTTCTTTCCACTCGGTGATGAAAGTCCCTGCCAGGACGGAGAGAAATGAGGTCAGGCGAACCCAGCCATGAGCAAAGGGTGGTTCCTGCAACAGCACAGCAGCCTGGCCTGCAAGCTTGTTACACGTTCGCATGCTCGGCCGTCCCGGATCTCTGGGGAGTCCAAGCCCCACAGGCCGAGCCCAGCCATCAGTGCTACACAGGCCAATAAATGATTCAGGTGCGGGCAAAGAAGGCTCGAGAAGCAACAACCGCACCCACGGACTGGCCACCTGTGGCCTGTGGGCCACATCCACCCACCTCCTATTTCATAAACACAGCCCATCTGTCCGCCTGTCATCTATGGCTGCACTGTCTTGGTTATGACAGTGACCCAGTGGCCTGGGCCCTTCCAGAAGTTTGCCCTCGCCTGTGCTAACCTATCAAGGCAGCCCCAGGTGAGCTCTTCTCCCTCCGTAGCAGACAAAGGCCTTCTCGTCACTGGGTCACCTGGCAGGTGTGCTAACGAGGGTGCGTGGGAGGCGAGCCCCGGGGTCTTACCCAGCATGCAGACCCCATGCCGATGGGCAGCGTTGGTCCAGCCCACGGGGGGGATGGTCACGGTGTGGTGGCTGAAGTACACGAAGACGTCGATGGACTGCCAGTGGTAGAAGCAGTAGGGGCTGCGCGCCGTCGAGCCCTGAATAAACCTGTGTGGGACACGGCGCGGTTGGGACCCCGCACACGGGGACCCGGGCGAAGCTTCTCCAGTCCCAGCCAGCGATGCTAACGGAAGCTCGCCACGCAGCAGGCGCGGCGCAGGCACTGGGTGGAGCGAGAAGTAGGACTACACCTTGGCCCTGAGGTCCAGAGGTCTTAAGGGAAACATGTGCACCAGGCCGGGCGGGCAGTCACCACTGGACCAGACGTTGTCAGCCTCAACAGACAAAGACAAGACAGGAGAGAAGAGAAGTGGCAGGCTCATGCAAAAGCTCCAGGCGCCTGGTGTCCCCGTGCTGTCCCCTGAGCAGTGGCTCCAGGACCGTCTCCGTGCATGTAAGGCTGGGCTGATAACCACGAGCTGCGCCTAAGATGCCACCACCTGCCTCTGCCTGTCCCTTGGTGGCCGGCTCGGACTAAGCCTTCCCATCTATCGTCCCATCCAAGACTGTTTTACAGACGTTTAAGACCTCTGAGAGACCGCGCAACTCTGGAGGAAGTGTCCCCTGGCTGGGAGGGACGCAGGAGTGTCAAGCCGGGTACCCGGAGCCAATGGGCCAAGGACGGAGTCAGAGCTCGAGGGGTTAGGTGAGGACCACGGATCCGGGCCCAGGAGTGTGAAGACGGTGCCTGCTTCTGTACCCGCCCCGCCTCCCACATGTCAAGGGCACGCAGTCCCCGGAAGCAAATGGTGTCAGGGCTGCCAGAGGCACCAGCTTTCACCCAACCCACGTCCTCTTACAGATGAAACAGGAGGCCTGGGCGCCTCACCCAGTCAGGTCAGTCTGGTCCAGAGGCCCGTCTCCTGACTGCCTCCCACCCAGTGCTCTCTGCCACATGGCTCTCACTCTCCCTGCCTCCTTCTCCTCCATCCCCGTCCCAGGCAAGGGAAACAGGCAACAGAATTAACATCGGCAATGTTCTCGCGATGCCTCACTTGTCATCCAGATACCCGCCCATCATGTCATGGCACAGCAAGGTCCGGGGCCTCTGACTGCTCAGGGGGGGCTGCCGACACTCGGAGGGCTCCAAGGCCACGTTGAAGCTGTCCTCCACGTCGGGCGTCCACGCCAGGAGTTCCTCCAGCGAAGAGAAGTAAAAACTGATGGGTTTGGTGGTGTCCTTGTCATAATATCTAGCTGGTCAGAGGAGGGAACAATGAGGAACCGATGGAAAGTATGGGATCCCCAGAGATGCTCTGACAATAACCGAGGGAGAAAAACTAGACCAGGAAGGGGTGGGTCTGCCCCGAAGCCCCAAGAGTGAGCGCGGAGACAGCGTTCAGAGCCTCCGACCGTCTCACCTGGCAAAGGGTCCGCGGTAAAACTGACCACCTCACGGAAGACAGTTACTTCTTGCTCCTCAATTCTAAGCAATGAGGAAGTTAAAAAAAATTGTTTTTAATAAAAGCATGAAGAAAAAGAACACTAACAACCAAATGGACTAGGCCCCACCTAGACACACGAAGGGGAGGGAACGCTATTCTCGGACTTACATTTTGAATGCAAACTATGGAAAAATGCATCAAACCGAAGGGGCTGGGGGGCGCTGACCTTCCTAAAGCAGCCTGTGTTAGCACCACAGCCGGCCCTCCGCCTGGACACACAACAGCTCCTCCTCTCCTATGTATAAACGCCTAACCCCTGTACCCACCCCCGGTCATCCTGCAGAGACCAGTTAGACTTCACAGGGTCCACAGGTTCTGCTTTGGACAAGGGGTCGGAAAACTCACAGAACTAGAGAGTTTCAGGACCCAAGAGAGCAGGGCCATGCTTTCTCCCCAGTCCACATTTCCGTGGGTGTGTTCTGTGGAACCCACACTAACTCCCCAGCTGTCGTGGAGGAGTCTAACCTTTGGCACACAGAGCTGGAAAACCCTGGATAAATCCAGATTAGCTTTTTAAAAAAAACAATTGTCGTCATTAGAACGTGAGAAGACGCAGTGGCTGCCATTAGTGGCCACGGGCTTCAAAGTAGAAATTCTCTAAATCTCCCCACATCCACGGCCACTTCCTTATAACTTTCTTAGGGGACCCTGAAACCACCTGGGTGGGTGGAGGGAATGAGACATTCAAGTGTCACGAAAGCGCAAGTACTATGGAAAATCACGCCTTTAGAATTTCATTCCACACCCTGCTCTTTCCCCTTCATGATTTCTCTATCCTTCAGCTCCCCCAACCCCCGCACCTATCAGAACACCTGTCGGTCGGTACCAGATAACCTTTACCACCTGTTATTCCTCCATTAAGAGGGAGCGAGACGTCTCAACATTCTCCTCCAAAACATCTTCCCCACCAGCCGGCAGCCACTCCTTTGCCATCCCTGTCCAGTCTGAAACACCCCAGTCTCACTCTTTGGGGTTTAAAACAAAGCTAGGGATGCTGTTTCCAAGAAGGCCATATGGGTGCTGCTAACTTCCCCCAGGTGAGCAAATGCCCCGACAAGGAACCATGGGCTCAGAAGAACGCGTCCGCCCCTTTCGTGCCTCTGAGCCTTTGCGCACTCCGTTCCTTCGACTGGAACACCCTCCCTCCCGTTCGCCACGCGCTCCCTAAAGACCCAGTTCAGATGGTCCCGCTCCAGGCACGACCCCCTTCCGGTCCAGCAAGGGCACCAATGCCACCAGCCGGCCCCCTCCGCGTGGACCCGCGGCGGGCGGCGGGGGTTTCACCACCCCGTCTCACGGGCGAGGACGCCGAGGCTCCCCGCCCACGACTGCGGTCCCCGCCGGTCCCCCACCCACCTCCTCCGCGGTCGCCGCCGCCCCGGCCGCCGCTCCCGCTGCTCCTCTGGGATCGTGGGCGCCCTCTTCCGCGCCGCCGCCCGGGTCACCGGCCCAGCAGCCTCCATCACGGTGCCGCTCCCTCCGCCCCCGCCGGCCGCCGGCCAATCGCAGGCCTGAGCCCGTCCCCGCCCCCGACCGCCGGCCAATCACAGACTTGGGCCCGCCCTCACCCAATGGAGGGACTGCGCGGACCGGCTGTCCCGCCCCGCCCGGCCTGAAGGACTCCCACCCGCGCTCTGGGCTTCGCCGGGGTGGCGGGGACTTTGTAGCTGGAGGAAAGCCTTGGGGGCGGGGCCGCGGCGGGGGCGGGGCCGCGGCTGCGCGGAGCCCTGGGGTCGGAAGCTCAGTGTACCTGTCCCCACGAATCCCCTTTTGCAGGAGAGCAATGCCCCGGAGGTCATAAAGTCGGTGAGCTGTAGCAGCTAGAGCTGAGCTCGGTTCGTCTAACCCTATTCAAAGGTAATTTTCAGGAAAAGATGAAATCCTAATTCTCATTCGGGTGTAAATATGGACGAGAGATAAAGGCTTTATTCTACTCCTTAATCAGGGAAGCTATCAGACAGATGTTAGAACCAGTTCAAAGAAAATGAAAAGCAGACCTGTTTATAGATGATGAGCATTGAAATGAGTATCTAAGTTGAGGCAGAACTAGCTTTTCTGCAGGGTGGGGGTGGAGAGATCACTGAACCCCTGGAGAGACCATCTGTACCCAGTAAAAGAGACAGAGGCTGGAGTCACGTAACAGCAGCAAGGACCTTTGGTAGACAATGCATCGTGTTCCACTGAGGCACAGATTCTTTTTTCTACACCCCAAACCCGCGCTCCAGTGTCTGCAGTGTCCGCAGGCTCACAGGGCCTGAGGCATCTCACAGATGGCCCGTCCCCAGCATCCTGGGTACAGTTCACAGTAAATGTGGAGGAAGGAGGCAGGCAGGGAGGAGAAGTGTAGTGGGGCACAGGGGTGCACGAGCACCTGGCTCCTGAGGTCCCAAACAGACCAGGCTCGGCCTCACGCCGCTGACAAAATCCGAAGGCAGAGAGATGAGTGGTGGGGAAATGAGAAGGGAATTTATTTCAGTGAGGCCAGCACCGGGAAGACAGCGTCTCAAAGACCATCTCCAAAATGCTGGAAACACTTCCAGGTTTACATAAGGACAGTGTGGGACAAAGGTGAGTGGGTACGTGCAGGTGGGCAGCGAAGGTCAGGCTGATCATTGTCTTGGGGTTAATCACATGGGGTCTTGCGGGCTGGGGCAGTCCTTATAGCCTAAGGGGTAGTTTAGGTTCCCACCACGGGATGCTATGCCCGCAGGGTCTTTTGCGGGAGTTAAGAGATAAGCTGCAAGGAAGAATTTAATGAGAAAGTACTAACCGAGGTCAGAATGGAGGTGGTTGACATTCCTTTTCAGAAGCAGGGAGTCCAAGGAGGCCAGAGGCAGGGCTGGGGCCCCAGGGCCAGGCTTGGGCCAGCCTGAGGCTCTCCTCACCCCACCACCGAAACCCCTTTATGCAGCTGGGAGCGTCCAGCGCTGGGCTGCAGCTGCTTCTCAAGCCGAGGTGAGTGGGCCTCTTTACTATGGTGGCAGACTTTGAACTTTATGAGGCCCCGAGCTTCCGTGAGCCCCAAGCGTGGGGTGATGACTAAGGCTGTGGAATATGAGCGTCAGCCACGCTGCAGGGGAGACAGGCCACTGTGGAGCAGGAGACAGCGGTCCACAGGGAGGACAGAGATCACCAAGCCCTGGGAAGTTGGCCAAGAGAAGGGGGGCAGGGCCGCAAAGCTCACTCCAGCTATAATCAGGTGAGCACGGAAGATGTGAAGTACTGATCTGGTCTGTACTTAACCAGCTTTTTCCAAGCGCTTACCTGCAGCTTCCTGATTACTAAATAAACAAACTTTTCATCCTAACAATCAAAACATAGTTCTTAGAGATATACTAAACAGCCCTTAGGAAATGCTCAGTCTCTGGGGGCAAAAAATATGCCCGGGTCTCTCCTTTCTGTTCCTCTGCACAGCGATGCCTCCAGTCTAGGGGGACAGGTCTTGTGGCCCCCGTGTTGGCTCCCGCTTGCTGCCTTCCTGGCAGACCCTTGTGGCTCCTGGTCTCCCTGGGGATCAGGACTAGAGGTCCCCCTGTCTGCCTTGAGGTCACATTGGTCCCTGCTGGGCCTCCAGCCCCCTCTGAGATCTGGCTGGGCCCCCTAAAACCTTAACCTTGTAGGATTTCCAGATAAAATCTAGGACGTGCTCCCCTGCACACTGCCTGCTTGTGTGGCTCGGTCCGTGGACTTGCGCTCACTGCCTGATAGTAAAGTGGCAAACGTGGGATGCCTGCCCTTGCCCAGTCCCTGCACACACAGTACATGCATTTTCTCCTTCTGGAAACGTGGAGTGCTGCTGAGAAAGCTAATGTTCCTTTTAACCCACCACCCTGCTAGCTTCCCTGCCTCCTGTCCATCAGAGATGCCTCTGTGTTTCACCAATTTCATTAGTCGGGCCTGTATCCTTGCAGATGTTGTGAAGTCCTTTCACACACACGTATGCATCTGGAACCTGGGGTGTGGCTTATAAAAATAGTATCATGGTGTGCAGACTGCTCCGTCCGTATCTTGCCTTCCCCCCTCCCAGCCACATTCTTGAAATGGAGCCATGCTGATCTGTGTGGCTCCAATACGTTCATTTTTACTGTGGTTAAATACCTTGCCTCTTGAACACATCGGCTTTGGCTACCCCTCTACCCGTCGGTGCCCATTTCCACGGCAAGCATGTGTTTGCTTGCATTTTTTAAATGTTAAAATGAATGTCTTCGTATAAACCTTCTTGGGCACCCACAGGGTTTTGTTTTTTTTTCTTTTTCAGATACAGACACAGGAGTTGCTAACAGTGATCCTGTGCGCATTTCCAGACCCCACAGTCCCGAGAGGCCCGCGCGTTGACGCTCTTCCCGGCACCGGTGAGTCTGTGCCCCCGCAAGGCGCTCCGCGCTGCTGCTGCTTACCTTCCAGGTTCGGGCTCCCCTGGTGGGTGCGTGTCGTTGGTTGGCTGTGTTTTAATGTGAGGCTGCACAGCTTTTCTAATGCTGGCCGGCTGTCTGGAAATGAATTCTTCCTCCTGAGACAATCCTGCTGGGGTCGTTGCCCGTTGCTGCTGGGGGAGTGTGTCCCATGTCCTGGATACTTTCATCTTGCTTCCTATACGTGTCAACGGAGCCTATCTGTGCGCTGCGTGCCTTTTTTTTTTTTTAAGTTTTATTAATTGATTTGAGAGAGAGAGAGGGAGCGCACACACAAGCAGGGGGAACGGCAGAGGCAGAGGGAGAAGCAGACTCACCCCTGAGCAGGGAGCCTGACATGGGGCTCGGTCCCAGGACCCTGGGATCACGACGCGAGCCGAAGGAAGACGCTTCCCTGCCTGAGCCCCCCAGGTGCCCTATGTGCTGTGTTTCTTTTGAACTCTTCCAAGGTGTCTCGTAGGATTGGCATTTCAGATCCAAGATGGTCAAATCACTAACATCATTTTACGTACGACCTGGCTGTTTCCTGCTACTGAGAAGGGCTGTCCCGGCTTTAAGGGCAGGAAGATGTTCTCCCCGCTTGTCAGCCGGTAACTGGCACATTTAGGGGCGGGTGCGTGTAGTTTGAACACAGAACTTCCAGATGCCTCTGGAGGTGGGTCTTAAACATGTCATCTCCCTTTTTTGGTTTTTAGCCTCTTCAGATTTCTCTTTCTTCCTGGGCCCATTTTGCTAATAAATGTTTTCCTAGAAAAGTGTCCATTTCATTGAGGTTTTCGAATGTGGGTATTAAGTCCTTCCTGATCATAGTTCTATCTCTTGGCGATGCCCCCTCTTCAATTCCAACGTGTTTGTGTCGTCGTCTTTTTCTTCCTTGCCGCGTTCTGCTGCCGATTGTCTCTGTGATTCGTCTTCTCAAAACAGCAGCCCTTGGGGTTGTTCTATTTTGGGGTTTGTTTTCTGTTTCCCTAACCTCCGCTTTTATTTTCTTTCCTCTTATTTTCTTTGGATTTATTCTCTTGTTCTTTTTCTGGTTTCAAAAGTGGACAGTTTGGTTCGCTCCTCTGTAAATCTTTCTTGTTTTTGTACACGTGCAGCAGGGGAACCCGTGTCTCCCCGAGAAGGACTCACACCGTGTCCCCCAGGTTTCCACAGGCAGCACTGACATTTCCACCAAGTTCTAAATACTTCACAAATTCTGTTAGCTCCTCTCTGCGCCATCCAGAACGGCCCTTGACTTCGCTGCAGGAGAATTCGTCAGTCTTGTCTGTTAGGATTAGTCCTTTTGTGTCTTTTTCAAAATGTATTTCCCTACCCCAAAGACATGAACATATGGAATGCTGCATCCGGTTTTCTAGAAGTGCTGCTGTCTTGCCTTTCCCCTTCAGATCCTCAGCTCAGCTGGAGTCATTTTTGTTTACGACGTGAGGGAGGACGGCCCATTTTATTTTTCATCATACGGATCCCCAGTCATTCTGTGGTTTTTGGAAAGTCTCCCCTTCATCCCGTGCTCCGCAGGGCTCCTTTCTGGAAAATCAGTGTCCATACGTGCTTGAGTCTGTTTGGAGCTCTCTGATGTTGTGATTTGATAATAAGAAATGTATACTTGGGGGGTGCCTGGGTGGTTCCGTCGGTGAAGCTCAGTATGCCTTTGGCTCAGGTCATGATCGCGGGGTCCTGGGATCGAGCCCCGGGGTTGAGCTCCCTGCTTATGGGGAGTCTGCTTTTCCCTCTCTCTCTGCCCCTCCCCCTCTCCCTTCCCTCCCTCCCTCTCTCTCTCTCTCCCCCTCTTCTCTCAAATAAATAAATAAAATCTTAAAAGAAAGAAAGAAAGAAAGAGAGAGAGAGAAAGAAAGAAAGAAAGAAAAGAAAGAAAGAAAAAAAAGAAAAGAAAAAAAGAAAAGAAAAGAAAAGAAAAGAAAAGAAAAGAAAAGAAAAGAAAAGAAAAGAAATGTATATTCGGTCATTGTTTCTGTCACAGAGCTCCTAAACCCTTGGAATTTCCTAAGTGATAAAAGAGCCATAAAGGTGTCTCTTG
Source organism: Ursus americanus (assembly GCF_024610735.1). Lineage (NCBI taxonomy): Eukaryota > Metazoa > Chordata > Mammalia > Carnivora > Ursidae > Ursus > Ursus americanus. The sequence continues at coordinate 3,235,512 of NC_142149.1, forward strand.
TTAATTGTTAGCCCCTTTCTACCACACCAGAGTTTATGTCAGGGAATCTGACTTCCCAGACTTCTGGAAAGCCCCTAAACATGGGGGCTGGTTTGACCTGGAACCAACCTCGATGAGAGGGTTGGAACTTTCGGGACCACCCCCACCACCTCCTGGGAGGGGAAAGGGACTGACCCTGAGTTCACTGCCACTGGCCAATGATTCAGTCAACCGTGCCCGTGCAGTGAAGCCTCTGTGCAGATCCCTGAGCGGCAGGGTTGGGAGAGTCCGGGCTGGTGAGCCAATGGAGGTGCTGGGAGGGTGGTACGCCCCCCCACCCCTGCCCAGAGGGCTCGTGGAACGTCCACACCCCTTCCCACATCTCTTCCATCCGGCTGTTCCTGGCTATAAACTCTTATAAGTCTCATGCACATCCAGTCCTGCCTTGATGTTTGCTTCTCAGAGGACAAGACCCACACACCGTCCACAGGTTTGGATTTTATGCTGAATGATGTTCCGTAGTTCTCCGCACAGACATCCTACACACCTGCTGTTAAATTTACTCCAATAGGTAAAGACGTGCGTAAGTGGCATCTCTGATGGGTTAGATATGGCTGCAAATTCTCTTCCCCTCCTCCCAACAAAGGATGGAGTCTATTACCCACTTCTCTGGGCTGACTGGGGGAATATGGCCAAAGGCGCTGTGGTGGGACTTGTGAGTCTAGGTCTCAGAAAGCCGTGCAGCTTCTGCCCCTGTCCCCTTGGTCCCCTGTGCTGAGAGCGCCATGCTGTAAAGAAGGAGTGCAGGGGATGGGATGGAGGACACTTGGAGAGCGAGCCCCACAGGCCCCGGCCATGCTCGTGAGCCCGACGTCGGCCACCTGCCCCAGCCCCACTGCAGACCCAGCGAGGGAGCCCAGCGAGGCCAGCAGAAAGAAGCACCCAGCCACCCTCCAGACTCAGGAGAAACAATGAGGTGTGGGTCTGTTTGAGATACTGAGCATTTTAAGTGGTTTGTTACGTGACAAATGATAACGAATTCAGGGTTTGTTTTCAGATCTCATCTTCTGTCTGTTGCTGGTGCGGCGGTTTTGTACGTTGACTGTACATCCGTCAATTACTATCAGATCTCATCTTCTGCCTGTTGCTGGTGCGGCGGTTTTGTACGTTGACTGTACATCCGTCAATCACCAATTATCCGCACGTTCTTTTGGGTGTTCTGTGTAACGCATCAGCTGCGGATAACGGCAGTTTTATTTCCTCCTTTTCTAAATCCTCACATCTTGCCTTAACTTTCCCTTCCCTACCGCACAGGCAGAGACCTCCGAAGCAACGCCGGAGGAGTGTCCTCGCAGCGTCCTTGCCTTGCCCCCAGTCCGCGAGAGACAGCTTGCCGCACTTTGCCTGTAGTTCCGGTGTTTGCTGGTGGTGTTTCCGCAGATGTGCTTTATTAGGCAAGGGACCCTCGCCCATAGCAGGTGTACCGAGACTCTTCCATCCTGAATGGTAACTGAGTCTCATCAAACATGTTCTCTGTGAGTCCCTGTTAATGTGATAAAACCCATGGACTTTACGATGTTATCCAAGCCTGTCTTCCCACAATAAACCCAGTCTGCTTGAGACGCGTCGTCTTCCCTCCTCCTGCTGGCTTCATGGCTGTTAGGCTTTCTCCCTCCTCTGTCTGAGCAAGAGAGGGACCGGCCGCACTCCCCTCTCCCCGCAGCGCTCTCCCTAACATTATGATCGTCTCCTAGAACAGGTGGGGAATAGGCCCTTTTCTCTTTTCGGGGAGAGTCTGGGCAAGATGAAGGTTGCTTGTCCACAAACATTTGGTAAGAGGTGACTCATAAAACAATCTGAGCCCACAAGTTGATTCTGTTAAAAGCTTTTTAATTACAGATTCTATCCGATTCCTTTACGACTCTTCAGATCTTCCCTTTCCTCCCGCATCACTGTCAGGAGTTGTGTTTTTTGGAAACAGGAAAGTGCTCGTTTCATCTCGTTTTCCAGATGTGTCGCCGTCACATTGTCCCCAATATTCAGGCACTGTTTTCCGTGTCTGTAGCATCTGGAGTGATGTTCCCTTTGTTTCTCTTCCTATTTCCTTGTTTTTTCCTTTCATCTTTGTTGTCTCCTTCCTCTTCCTTTCCTTGGGTTCATTTGATGCTCTTTCCCTAAGTTCTTGAAGGTTGAAGGCTCGTTTCATTGATTCTCAGCCGTTCTTCGTCTCTGATACTTGGGTGAAGGCAGCGTGTTGAGTGTGGCTTGAGTATAGCCCACAGGTTATGATACATCGTGGGGTATTTTTTTTTTCATTTTAATTAATTTCAAAATATTTTCTAATTTTCTTGTTGTTTTTTTTAAGATTTTATTTATTTATTTGACACAGAGAGAGACGGCGAGAGAGGGGACACAAGTAGGGGCAGAGGGAGAGGGAGAAGCAGGCTTCCCAATGCGGGGCTCGATCCCAGGCCCCTGGGATCATGACCTGAGCCGAAGGCAGACGCTTAATGACTGAGCCACCCAGGCGCCCCGTCGTGATTTGTTTTTTAATCCATGGGTTGTTTTGAAGTATATTTCCTAACTCCCAAACATATGGGGATCACTGAATTGTATTTAGCATCCCTGAATTATATACTTGAGTATACAACTGAATATACTCAGAGAAAATACTCCGTATGATTCAGTCCTTCAAAAGTAAAACTTGCCTTCTGGCTAACACCGGGTCAATTTTCTAAAAATTAGGCCATGCTTGCCTGAAAAGATAGTGTATTTTGCGGTCGATGTTCTGTAAATGACCATTAAGTTAGATCTTCTTACCATATTTCTCAAATCCTCTATTTATTGATTTTTTTAAGAATATGATTATTCGAAGGGGCACCTGGGTGGCTCAGTCATCTGAGCGTCCGACTCCTGGTTTGGGCTCAGGTCATGATCCCAGTCCGGCTCTATGCTCAGCCCAGAGTCTGCTTGAGACCCTCTCTTTTCTCCTTCTCCCTCTGCCCCTCCCTCTGCTTGCACAGGCACTCGCACTCTCTCTCTTTCTAAAATAAATAACTAAATCTTAAAAAAAAAAAAAAGAATATGATTATTCTATCGGTTACTGAGAGGGGTGTGGTAAAATTTCCCACTAGGATTGTGCGTTTGTTTTTTCCCGTTCATTTGCCTCTATGTATTTTGAGTCTGTGTTATTAGGTGCATGTAGACTTTAAATTTACCTTCTCTTTTCCTGGTGAATTGACTGAGCAATCATCATGAAATGACCACCTTGGTTCCTAGTAACGCTTTATGCATTAATGTCTACTTTGTCTGATGTGATAGTTTTGTGGGTTTTTTTTTTTTAGAGAGCTAGAGAGAAGGCAGGCACACATGCATGAGTGGGGTAGGGAGGGGCAGAGGGAGAGAGAGAATCTTAAGCAGGCTTCACGCTCAGCGTGGAGCCAGACCAGGGCTCAATCTCAGACTCTGAGATCATGACTTGAGCCGAAATCAGGAGTCAAACGCTGAACGGACTGAGCCACCCAGGCTCCCATACCAGCTTGCTGCTAATTCACACTGGCAAGGTATCTCCTTCCACTGTTTTCCTCTCAGTCTTTCTAGAGTCCTATATTTTAGCTTTTCCCCTATAAATGTAGTTGGATTTTTTTAAATCCAATATAATAATCTTTGCCTTTTAATTAGAGCAATTAGTCCATTGACATCTAATGTAATCACATATGTATTTGGTTTTATTTAATTTTTTTAAAGATTGTATTTATTTATTTGACAGAGAGACAGCCAGCGAGAGAGGGAACACAAGGAGGGGGAGTGGGAGAGGAAGACGCAGGCTCCCAGCGGAGGAGCCTGACATGGGGCTCGATCCCAGAACGCCGGGATCACGCCCTGAGGCAAAGGCAGACGCTTAACAACTGAGCCACCCAGGTGCCCCTGTATTTGGTTTTAAACCTACCATTTTCCTAAGTGTTTTATATTTTTCCTCCCTAGTCTACATTCTTGTTTTTCTCCTTTCTTGCCATTTTTAAATTGATGGAGTGCTTTTTAAAATTTCGTCCCCTCCCCCATCAGCTTGGATGTTATACCCCCTTTTACTATTATTTATTGGTTACTCCAGAAACTACTGCTTGCACCCTCCACTTATCAAAGTCAAATGTTATTTGTTACTTTTACTTATTGCCAAGACAGGGTATGCATGACAGGATGCCTGAACCCCGTGTACCCCTAGACCCATTATTTGTGCATGATAAAGCAAACTAAGCTAGTTCAACAATCATCTTCTTATCACACTCAGATTCTGTGGGTTTTCGGAACTTGGAAAGGGCACAGAGGGGCCCTCTTGCCTCTACGGTCATACAGGAAACTCTGTTTAACTTGCTGACTTCCAGACTGTTTCCCAAGATGTATTTTTTTTTTAAGATTTTGTTTATTTTATTTCAGAGAGAGAGAGACTGAGAGAACAAGTGGGAGGAGGGACAGAGGGAGAAGCAGACTCCCCGTGGAGCAGGGAGCCCGATGCGGGACTCGATCCCAGGACCCTGGGATCATGACCTGAGCGGAAGGCAGACGCTGCACTGACTGAGCCACCCAGATGCCCCCAAGACGTATTTTTGACTATATCCCGGCGCTGTTTGTTTAGAATTACCACCCAGTGTACCATTTTGTCGTTCACGTCGGCGTTCCTGACCTTCCCTCTGGAGTCACGCTCACTTTGTGCAGGGCTGCCGTCGGCAATGGCTCCCAAGTTTTGTTTGCTTGAAACTGTCTTTATTTTTTATACTGTCGTTGGGACTTTATTTAGGTCACAACTATGACTTTTCAGTCCCTCACACATGCCATCCCCTCTCACTCGGCTTCCACCCCTTCTGTCCGAGGTCAGCTGTCAGGCTCATTACTGCTCCTGGGGAAGAAAACATTTCCCCCTTCCTGTGGTCCAGCTTTCCTCCTTGTCTTGGTGTGTAACGGTTTCCCCACCGCGTCCCTGCGGGCTGCGCCCATGCTTTCATTCTGCGGCTGGTGATTCGCGGAGTTTCTTGAGCCTGTGCCTTCGTGACTTCCATCCGTCAGGTGAAATTCTCAGCCGCTTTCTTCTCAGATACCGTTTCTGTGGCATTCTCCGGGACGCCAGCCACCCACACGTTGGGCTTTCTCCCTGTGTGGATATGTCTCCGCTCTGTATTTCCCCTCCCTTCATCTCGCCATGCTCCTTTCTGAATATCTTCTGATTTATCTTCTAGGCCACTGATTTTTCCCTTCAGCTCTGTACAACGTGCTGGCACGCTCCTCCGTGTCTCTCGTTCCGTTTCTCACTCCTGGGCGTTCCCTTTGATTTATTATTATTCATGAGTGTAAGTTTCAAGTTCTCCGCCACAATCGTGTCTTACTTTTATCTCCTCAAATGTAGCAAGCATCGCGGTGCTAATGCTTGATTGTGATAATGCTGCTGTGGGTCCCCCCCCCCCCACGGCAAGGATGCAATACACACTTGTTGGATATTTTTAGTGAGGAGGCTCTGGGACCGAATGGCCGGCTCACTTGGTGGCTATCTCAATTGAACGGTTGGAATGTTTTCTTATCTTTAAGCAGGGAGATTTCCGAGTTATCTAGAGTATACAAACTTCTACCCTTATTTGTGAAAATCTCTAACGTGGAAATTTCTTGTCCTCGCCTGACCATCTGCATAAAGAGAAGTGGGCTCTGCTCCATTCTGCCCTGGGAGGAGCTGGTTACCAGGGCCGGCTGATGTAGGGCATCTGAGGTCACTTCGCCTTTCCAAGCCCTCCTGCAGCTGTGTGGGGACATCAGAGAGAAAGGCATGGTCCTCAATTAGCTGTTCCTTCTGGAATGCTTCCCTTGGCACCTGAGTCAGCCTCCTGCGTTTGTGTGATCTCATCCAACAGTTGGTTTCCAAAATGCTTGTTAAATAATGCTCTTGGAAGAACTGAGCCTGGCGATCCCACCCCACCTCACTGAACCCTGGACCCTGACCCCCCCCCCCCCCGAGCCACGCCCAGAATAATGAGACTGGCTCTGAAGATCTCCTGTCTGGAGCTCCGGGACTCCCCAGGCCTCAACAGAGAAGGGCAAGGCATTCTAGTATGTGTGTGAGCATGTGTGTTTGTAATACTGAGATACAATTTACACAACATACCATTTGCCCATTTCAAGTGTGCCGTCCATGGTTTTAGTATATTCTCACAGTCACGTGACCACCCCACCACCCATTTTAGAACATTTTCGTCACTCCAAAAAGAAAACCCTGTCCCTGTTAGCACTCACTCCCCTCCCCCAAACCTCACCCCTGGAAACCTCTAATCTACTTTCTGTCTTTATGGATTTTCCAGTTCAGGACATTTCACATAAATGGAATCATGCACTATGTGGTCTTTTGTGACTGGCTGCTTTCCCTTGGCTTCGTGGGTCTGAGGCCCATCGGTGCTGGAGCAGGCGTCCATACTTTCTTTACAGCTGAGTACCGTTCTCTCATACGGACAGACCACGTTTTTTCATTTATTCATCACCCGATGGACATTTGGATTGTTTCCTCTTTTTTACTATGAATAATGCTGCCCAGGACATTTATCTACAATGCTTTCATTTCTTTTGGGGATACACCTAGCAGTGGAATCGCCGGGTCACCTGTAGCTCTGTTTAATATTCTGAGGAAGCATGGGACTGTTTTCCAAAGTGGCTGCACCATTTTAGATTCCTGCCAGCCAAGTCTGAGGGTGACAACCTCTCTCCATCCTTGCCAACATTTGTTGTTTTGAAAACAGCCATCCTGTTCGTTGTGAAGTTGTATCTCACTGTGGTTTTGACTTGCATTTCCCTGGTGGCTGATGAAACAGCCTCTTTGCATGTGCTTATCGGTCATTTGTCAATCTTCTTTGAGAAATGTTTATGGAGACCCTTTGCCTATTTGTAATTTGGGATTTTTAACTATTGAGTTGCAAGAGTTCTTAATATACTCTAGATATAAGTCCCTTGTCAGATCTATGATTTACAAATATTTTCTCCCATTCCATGCTGTCCCTTCACTTTCTCAGTCATGTCCTTTGAAGCCCAGAATTTTATATTTTGGCGGTGTCTGATTTATCTGTTTTCCCTTGCGTTACTTGGGGTTTGGTGTCGCATCTAGGAAACTACCGCCTGATACAGGACGTGAAGATTTATAGCCATACTTTATCTAGGAATTTTGTACTTTTAGCCCTTCTAATGAGAACTTTGATCCACTCTGAGATAATTTTTGTATACGGTGTAAGGTAGGGATCCAGCTCCATGCTTTTGCATCCGGAGGCATCTTGTTTTATTTATTGTTTTCTGTTACCTTTTTGTTGTTGTTGTTGTTTTTCATGATCTGGGAGAAGGTCTCATTTTATTCTCATTACTATGGCCCCAAAAACCCAGTTTGCCATCATACTGTTGTGTTCTTGCCCATGTGGGCACACACACACCAAAACCCCGTAGGATGGGGAGTGCACGCCTCACCATTCCCACCCCTGGCCACGGAGCCTCCTGAAAGTTGTAGCGTCAACAGTTCTCTCCTTCGGCTGAGTCATCGGCTGTTTCTAAGCCCTTTTGCTAAAACACTAGTATTTGTTTTGCAACTGACTTTATCAGGTCTTTTCCAGAAATGGTTAGTCAAATCCTTACTAGCGAGGTCAGGGCACAGGGAAAGGGGCCTACGCAGCGTAAACAGTTTGGAGGGGGGGGGTCAAATGGAGCAGACAACTAGGTGCCACGTGTGCAGTTCTTCCGAGAAGCCTACGTCCATGTCAGACTGCAGTTAACATCCCTGAAAAGTCCTCTGGAAGGCAAGTACCCCATCTTAGTTGCTGTGATGCCCCCAGCACCTAGCACCACAAAGCGGGAGCAGGGTAAATATTTGGAGAGTGAGAAATGCAATCGGGGAGGGAGTGGGAAGACAGTGGCAGGAAGGACTGGGCATGGGGAGAGCTCAGAGCGTGAGAGAGGACATTGTGTGGGCTCCGGAGCGGGTGCCGCCTCGTCCCCCATGGTGACGTGGCGGGCGATAGAACAGGTGTTACGATGTCTCTGTGACTGTACCCCGAGGCAGTAGGCCCTTGCCTGAAGCTGACCCTTTCCTTCCATGCGTCTTTGGGAGATACCCTCAGCCCCTCCTCCCCGCTGCGCAGAAGGCACTTCCTTCCATGGACGGCCGCGGCTCTGTCCATGGTGCCTGCTCTTTGTCTTACGGAGGGCAGAATTGCAGTGTCTGCCTGTTCCTGCCTGGCCCCAGCCCAAGGCTGAGCACCGGCTGATCCTAGAACCAGGGAAAAGGAGGACACCAGTTGTTGCCAGCCTCCCGGCCATCGGGCAAGGGCCCTGGCCGCTAACCCAGTTGGCAGGCCGTGGAGAGAAGAGAAAGAAACATCTGCTCGTCACTGCTTGAGCATAAAGGAAGCTGTTGGTGGGTGTATTCAAGCCTGTAGGTCATTGTAGTAGGTTGAATTGTATCCGCCCAAAAGGTATGTCCAAGTCCTCACCCCCGAGACCCGTGACTGTGACCTTACTTGGAAATGAGGTCTGTGCCGATGTAATTAAGTGAAGGATCTTGAGAGGAGATCGTCCTGGATTTAGGATGGGCCTTAAATCCAATGTCAGGTGTCTTATTAAGGGAAAGGAGAGGGAGGTCTGACAGGCATGAGAAAAAAGGCCACGTGAAGACAGAGATAGGCAGAGATCAGAGAGACTCAGCCACCAACCACGGAACACCGGGGCCACTGGAAGCTGAAAGAAGCAAGGAAGACTCCTTCGCTACAGACTTGGGAGGAAACATGGCCCTGTCAACACCTCAGTTTAGAACTTCGGGACTCTAAAGCTGCGAGAGAGTAAATGTGTGTTGTTTCGAGCCATCGGCTTGTGGCGGTGTGTTACGGCAGCCCCGGGACGCAGGCACCCTCGCCCAAGCCCTACCTCCTGCCCGCCGCTCGCCGACTCCGCTAAGCACAGGGCGCCCAACGCAACCACGTCCAGCTGAGCCTATAAAACGTGTTCCCGTGAGGAACAAAGCAGTTCGGGGCCCAGCCTGTACCCGCTGGCTATCTATGTTCCCAGGAGCAAGGCTGCGAGCCCCCAGGCTTCCAACAGGCAGTCGGTGGGGTGCGGGGATGTGGAGAGGAAGGAGGAGGATTTGGTTCAAGGAGGAAACTGAGGAGGCCGTGATGCTGAGACACGTGGTTCGGAGTTTAATGTTTTCTGAAAGAGCATTGGGACAGCACGAAGCAGCAGGCGGGCACTCTGCTCACCAGCACGCCAGAAACACCATTTTTCAAGTCTGACCAGCAGAAGTCCTTCAGAGGGAAGGATGGTGCAGACCCCAGACCCGGTGGCCAGGCCCAGGGAGAGCAGAGGGATGGGTCAAGACCAAGGGTCACCAGGCAGTGGGAAGGAAGGTTCCTGTAGGGGCTTAGGGGCCCAAGCAGGTAGGAGAGGGACCCTGGCCTTGGGCATGAATGGAGAGAGGCAAGAAGGGCCCCCGGCCAAAGCCAGCCACAGGCTAGAGCACCAATTCCAGGCAGCAGCCACTTTGGGCACATCTACACCCCACCTCGGAGAGAGAGTTCTGACTCCAGTGGTTGAGACATGTCTTCTCTCCTAGTCAGAGGGATGGTGCCCCACGGGGGCTCTGAGACAGGTAGAGGGGGAGCCTTCCAGCCCCTTCCGGCTCTGCCCTGCTCTGGGGCCCAGAGGAAGCCCCTCCCGTGTTGTCTTAGGCTGCTGGTCAAAGAGGCCTGGGGGAGAGCACTGGGGCTGCCGAGTGTTGACCCCTCTGGGAAACAGGACTCTGAGATGGTGTGCAAGGAGGTTTTGTAGAAAATATTATATAACCGTGACCCTGCTACAAAACGAAGGCCCCAGTGCCTTCCGTAACTGACCCGTCTGGGAGGAGGAGCAACGAGCGAACGCCAGGGCGCCAGCGTGAAGGCCCCGCGCGGGGCTCCTGGGCAGTATGGGGGAGTGGAGCAGAGCCAGGCCAGGATGGAGGGCTGGGCCGTGGTTGTACTGAGCTTTGCTCCTCATAGAAACATCTGCAGATCCAGGGGCTCCTGAGGCCCCCTGCTGCTGTCAGGAGTCTGTGGGTTCCAGCAAGCAGCCTGCTTCTCTCAGCCCAGAGACCAGGGCCGAGGGCTGAGAGCTGACATTCACTACCCCAACCCAAACCCCCTCGCCGTTGTGGCTCCGAAAGACCCGCTGAACCCGTGGGCGAGGCCGTGACTTCCCCACAATATGGATGGCAGTCCAGCTGTTGCCCAAGAAGGCTCATACATGGCCTAAGAGGGTCCCCACGCCCTGCACCCCTTCCCCGGTGGCCCACAGCATCTGTCTACCTCAGGTCTTCTGGAACATGCAAGCTCATTCAAGAACAGCCTCCCTGGGGAGCCAGTGCTGCTGGAGGAGAGGCAAAATTAACACCTCCCTTTTCCCACATGGCTTACTTTGCTCCTTTCACAAACTTTAGAATTTCCCTAATTATTTCCAGCCGTGGGAGCAAGGATGACTCTGGGACACCCTGCCGTGTGGCGGCCTGCCCGCGGGGTCGCCTAAGGATATGCGCACGGAGGGGAGCTGGAGGCCCGTCCTCGCAGGTGCCAGCCCGAGAGCCCGCCCAGGAGCCGCGTGGCCGGGAGCACAGCCGCTCTCGCTTCCCCTCCCGTGCAGGGCGTCGTGCGGAAGGCCAAAGCTGGGGCGGTGGGGCAGGGAAGCCAGGCCCGGGGAAGGGCTGCCACGGGGCCGCCGGGCTAGGGCTCAGCCGCGGGCTTGACCAGGTAGCCGCTGAAGGTGATGTAGGTGTCAAACTCGTCGCTGAAGATGGCGTTCTCCCGCTCGCCCTTGAAGAGCCGCACCCAGACCTCGTCCTGGTCCTGCAGCTCCAGCATCAGGCTCTGACTCTGCATGATGCTGCGGTCGCTCACCTGCGCATACAGAATCACCACCTGCTCCCCGTTCCTCATGACGTGCAGGTACGTCTCCTTCTGGTTCCAGGTGTGCACGTTGAGGCTGAAGAAGTAGACGCCCGGCACGTAGCAGTAGAACTTGCCCGTGAACATGTTGAAGTGGCCGTAGAGGTTCACGAACTCCGTGTCGAAGATCACGGTCTGGTAGTAGTCGTTGCTGTGCAGGGGCTTCTTGCGGCCCACCGAGAAGGCGGCGTAGTGGCTCTTGCAGCGGTCCCCGGGAGCCCCCACGGACCCCTTCTGCCCTTTGGGGCCCACGTGCCCCCTGGCGCCCGCGGAGCCCGTCTTGCCGTATTTCCCTTGCAAGCCGCGGTCTCCCCGGTCACCCTTCTCACCTAAAGGGACAGGAAAACACGCGGTGTCGGGCAAGCTGACCCAACCATAAGGACGGTTCTGTTTTCATCCAGAAGCTATCATTTTTTTTCCCCTCTGGAAAGTCCTGGCAAAGAAAAGGGAACATATGGGTTTGTCCAAAAGCAGCAGGCGCTGCGGCCAGGCCCACGGCTGACTCGGAGCAAATGCACTGCAGATGTCGGGCCGGCCCCCGAGCTCCCCAGTCAGACCTCGTGGGGCCGCGCGGGGTTATCTGGGCCGCGGGGCCTACCCAGCCTCTAAACAAACGTTGCAGGGGCTCAGGCGCAGCCCCAGGGTGAGACCCTCCTCCTGTCCTGGTCGTGCGGGCCTCTCTCCAGCCTCTCCTCTTGGCAAGGGGGCAGAGCCTCGGGTGGGACTTGCTTCTCCTCGCCCTCCGGAGGCCAGCCCGCCGTTGCACCCGGCCCTGCGGGAGCCATTGTGCCCCCACCTCATGCACCCTGACCCGGGCCTCTCCTCCCCGCTCAGAACAGAGCACCCTCCCCCCCAGGGGCAGGTCCCCTTGGTGGCTTTGCGGCCGTCTGACCTTTCAAGATGGTGATGTTGATCTGTGGCACGGGGACGGCCTGGTACACGGGGGCGCCCGGGTCACAGCAGCGAAAGCACTGGGAAGCCGGGGCCTCCTCGCCCTGCCTGTGGCTGTACTTTTCATGGCTTTCTTCAGCCCTGAGGGAATAAAGGCGTTACAAGGAAAGCCGTCAGCTCTCGGAGCTGGGACCTCCTCTCTCTCCTGCTGCCAGACGGTCTGGTGTCCCTGCACTGGTCCACCTCGGTCCTGGGCGGGCCAGACTGTCTGCTTTCCCTGGGCACGGGCAGCCTTGGCTCTGGGCGAATTCTGGGACCCCACGTGAAGCTTCGGGAAGAGCTCCTCTGCCTTCTGGTCACAGCAGTACTTGGAATGGAAACAGTGGCTACAAAAACAGCGATGATTGGAGGGCCCCGCGAGACAGAGGCTGCCTGGAAAGATCTGCCCCTCCGGGAGGGATTTCAGATACTGTGTGACGGAGCTGTGGATCCCCTTCATGCAACTGTGATTCTAGAAGATCCGACACTGAGCTCACTCATTTCTATATGAAGGGGCTCGGCTAGACCTTCAGGATTCCTTTGAGCGGCGGCCTCTGGAGACGCCACTGTACTGTTCACTAGCGACCCTTGAAGGACCGCTGGGCGGGGTGGCTGCTGACGGCTCCATGCTGCCACCTTGTGGCACCGGGATGCGCCGCACGCGCTCTTGCTGGCTTCCGCTCTTTGCTCCAGACTCCAGAGCTATGACATCTCAGAGATGGTCCCACCATCTCAATGGCCGTTTCCTTCTCGACCTCTGCTCCTGCTTATAAGCCCCAGATAACCCAGGAATTTAGGACCCCCTAAATTCAGGCCCCACAAACCCCAGACTCCCAGGTGGACCCCCACCTCTAGCCGGAAGTCTCAGCCTAGGGTCAGCAGGCCCCACAAAGGTGGTATGTCCAAAAGTGTCGGTTGGCCCGTCACTCTGCCCCCGGAACCTTCTCTTTCCAAACCCTCTTCACGGCACCATCACCGGTCGCCCAGAATGGAATCTCAAGCTCATTCAGGAGGCCTCTCTGGCCTCGCCACCACATTCTGAGAATCACGGGATCCTGAGCAGTCAGTCCCCCCCACCAAGGTACCTGCAGAAGCTGGGCCCTCAGGCCTCCCCATCTCTGGGGGACCGTTACCATTCTGACCACTCTCCTGGAATCCGCCTCTCTGCACACCTCCCATTCATCCTGTTCTCTGCCTCCTCCAGCGTTCTTTCTGGAAAGTCGTCACATTGAAACCTCTCCATGATGTCCCTACCCCTGCCATGATAATCCCTCATGACTCCCTGTAGGATTAAGTTCAGAAGAGACCCTTCCCCATCAGGCTCATCTCCCCTCCCCTTCCCACCCTCTGGCACCAACTCCACGACCCAAACCCACCTGGCATGGCCACGCCCTCCTTCTGCACTTGGGATGCTCCCCAGGCCCAGGTACCCTTCAAGATGCGGTCACTCCTTTGCTTAGTCTCTCCCCTCCCCCACCACCCCCAGCATTGTAGGCACACCTGTACCGACAGCCTACTCCCTGCTGTGGTCGTGTGTGTGAGGCCAGAACTGTCACTCGTGCATGTCCCCCAGTGCCTAGCAAATGGCCAGGTCAGTGGTAGGCACTCAGTGTTCATTGAATGAAAAGTGAGGAGAGGAGGAGGGGAAAGAGGAGGAGGGGGAGGGGCAGGGGGCGAAGGGGGAGGAGATGGACGTCCACATCGCACTCTGAAGATAGCCTGAAGCCTTGGGTATCAAGTCAGCCCAAAACTCAAAATAATGAAGAAATTCAAAGCATCAGTTTATCTCCCAGGTGTCTAGGACCTCACATTTGATGAATGACAGTTTCACGAGCAATCCTAAGCATTTTGTGCATCCCTACAAAATATTCCAAATAGCCTGAAGTCTCTATATTATCGAAGGTCATATCCATGAAGACGCCATTCAGGAGAAACTCATGAGTTTCTGAGAAGAGCCACCACCAGCAATCCTCTCCCATCGGCAGCCTGATCAGATGGTCAGGGTCCCCAGACCAGCTCACGGCAGCATCCCTGCCTCCTACCTGCTGGTAGCACTCAGAGCCCTGGAAGATACTCTCGAAGGACAAAGCTAGAACAGAAGGACAAATGGAGGGCCAGGGTTGGGGTTTGGGGAAAGTCTTTACCTAAGGATGTGGCTGCGAAACCTTACAGAAACCCAATCCCTTTGGGGTTAGAACAAGGTGGGTCACTGTCCTCAGTTTCAGATAAGGCCTGGGGGTCACTGAAAGGAGAAATGGCTGGTCTGTCCTCCGGGACCAGTGTCTGCAAGGACCCTTCCTCAGCCTTGGCTGTGGCTCTTTTGCATCCAGCCCCAAAAGAGCCCCCTGGGGTGCCCTGGACCCCAGGCTCAACCCAGCGAGCCCGAGCTCCTGCTCTGCCCCTCCCCGTCTCTCACCTCTCAGCGTGGTCCAGAAGCGGCTCCTCGGTCCCCTCCTGCTCCTGCAGGTCACGTGGCACACGGCCCAGCGCCGGGCCACAGGCGAAGGCCAGCAGCAGGCAGCACGCCAGCACCAGTCTCAGTCCACGGGAGCCCATCTTCCCGCCGGTCCCTGCTGGAAACACACGGGAAGGGCTCGGGCTGGAGCGGGCCCTGCAGAGAAGCAAGCCCGAGCTGTGGCCAGACCCACGAAACCAGAACGCTCCAGCCACGGCAGCTTCTGGGAGGGCGACCCCACACACCTACACTCACACTCACACACTCCCGCACCTTCTCCGCACGCTCATCCACGTCCGCTCACGTCTGCTCGCGCTACACACACGCGCATGTATGCTCAGTACTCGTGTGCGGTAGTGCACACGTACACTCACACACTCTCACACGTGACTCACTTTCACGTGAATGCACCTACTCTTGCACTTACACGTTTGCACCATCCTAACAGATTCGCTCATACACACTCGTACACCTCAGTGCATGGTCACACACCCTGTGTACATACTCTCACCCGCTCGACACACTCGCGCGCTCCCACGTGCATTCCGCACACTCGGCACCTGTATATGCACACACTCGCATAGTCACACACTCACACTCACATGTACACACTCGCACACCTGCACGCTCGCGCACAGCCACGCGTGCACACCCTCGCGTGCGCGCACACACTCTGCCCCTGGAGCCTCAGCCACTGGACTGGCGCCGGACCTCGCAGGTGAAAGCTCTGGACAGCTCCTCGGCCAGTATTGAGAACAGTCCTTCCAGAAAGACATGTCCACTGTGGGTCCCCAGTGAGCCCATTAGGGGGCAGTGCTTGGACTTAAAATAGGCAAAACATCCCATCCTTTCCACCCTTAGAGGCCTCTCCCCCAGCTAACTCGGGGAGCCTTTTCCACAGTCTGGAGTCAGAAGTCCCGCATGCCTGGCTGCTTCTGGCGGGTGGGGAAACCTCCCCCCCGGCAGGAGTGAGCAACTGGTCACTCCCAACCCGCCTTGGTTCACCAAGACATACAAGTCAACACCTCGAAGGCCAGTGAGGACAGCCAGTTCAACCCTTCCAGTTGCCCAGTGAGAAACGGAGGTCTGGGGGTAAGAACCACCCACCCCTTGAAGCCAAGTTACGAGTGGGATCCAGGTTGCTACTGAGAGGCAAACCTCCCATATCTGATTTTTCTTTAATTCCTCTTTTATGTTTAAGGATAATTAAATCCCGAGACAGAGTCCTTTTTTTGTCAGGAATCATCTACGTAGATGAATGCTCCTTTTGTGGGCGGGGGGAAGCCATGGGCTTCCCTCAAACACCCCATTGCTCAGAGGCCTTCTAGCTGGCAGGGCATGACCTCATAGCTGGTAGGTCGACTTTTGGGCTTTGTTCTTTACTCTGCATGTCGGTGGGCTCGCTGTTACAGCTCTGAAGAGAGGCTGCTCTGGGAGCCCCTGCTGCTGGAGCCCCTAAGCCAAATCAAGAGAACATGGGGGAGGCAGAGAGCTGGGAACCAGAGCCAGGAACCAGAAACAGCAGGAACTAGAGGCTGTCTGGATGGATCCTCAGAGATGTGATGAGCCTCTGAGCTGGGGAGGCTGCCTCCCCAGAGTGCCCTCTTCCCTTGTCACCCACACCTCCGCTGGGTCCTCAGTTCTCGTCATGACTCCCCGCTTCATCCACTGCCATGGATCAGCTGGGCCTCCCCACCTCCAAGTTCTCTCCCAACCGACCCTCCCTCCCAAGCATCGGGGCCCAAGACCTGCCCAGTGGCCAAGAGACTACTTGGGCCAGCCCCCCACTCAGAATCCTTACTGTATGTGTTTATGTGAATTTATAAAATACGTATTAAAATTATCTACCTATCCATCCACCCATCCATCCATTTGTCCGTCCATCCATCCATCCATCCATCCACCCATCCATCCATCATTTCTCCTTGGCAGGGCATGCATGACACCCCAGTCTGTCCCCACTCTTTGGTCGCATTGTACAGCACACCTCATCCTGTGCTCGAGCTCCCTGCTTTGCAAATTTTCATGTACACACATACCACCTGTGAAATCTGGTTAAAATGCAGATTCTGATTCAGCGGGTCTGGGACAGGGCCTCGAGCGTCTGCATTTACAAAAAGCCCCAGGTGCAGCCAGTGCTCCTCAGCCTCGGACCATACTTTAGAATCCCAGCTTCCAGCCACTCCCCTCAACTCCTAGCATCCTCCACCTGCACACCTCCTGTTCCCCTGGCCAGGAGTTCCCATTCTCCTCCTCTCTTCTATTAAAAACCAGCCTCATAGGACCAACAGCTGCCCCAGGTGCTATGCTGAGTATCCAGGCATCTCATTTGATCCTTCTGACCTTGTAAGTCAGGGTTGGGTCTGAGAACACTTCCTCATTAGTCATTCTTACCCCACCAGCGGCCTCAGAGGGGCCTGCAGTGAATCCTCCAAGGAGAAATTATTCATTCATTATTATACCAAACTTACAAACAAGGAAACAGAGATGTAGAGAAGTTGATTAGCCTCAGACCGCCCAACCTTCAAGCAGGGGCCGGAGGGGGACAGTGGATTTGACCTCATCAGGCTGCCTTCAGATCACGTCAATCTCCTACCCGGTCCCCAAGACCCAACTCCAGCGCCTCCTCTTCCACCCGAGGCTTTCCCAGACCCTCCGCTGGCAAAACGTCTCTGTCCTCTTTTCAGATTTTGTTTTTCCTGTTGTCTCATTCTACAGAGTTTTGCTTGGCCTGGAAGATTCTGCAGAGCAGACCCTGACCTCCCGGTCTTGTTCCTCTTGGACCGGCCGAGCATCCTGCGGCACCCTAAACTTGATCGCTACCCCACAAATGTTTGTGAAATGGGATTTTCTAAAGTTGTTTATTTCCCCTTTTCTGTATTTCCTCTGTTTTTCCTTGGCACCTCAATAATTACTCTTTTTCCCCCCCTCCTTTAAATGCCAAGTTTGCATCACTTGAAAGGAAAAGAGGTTTTCCTTTCTTCCAAAAATTTTTTTCTGGATCCAAAGTAATATATATCCCTTTTGGAAACGTCAGGAAATAACAAACACACATAATAAGCTACCTCGGATTCTTTCGTCCCCAGGGTTTCTCGGCCTCAGCACTGTAGCCATTTGGGGCTGACTCGCTCTGGGTTGGAGGAGGTTCTGGGCATTTGCAAGATATTTATCAGCGTCCCTGGGCTCCCGGCGCTCGATTCTGCGGACACCCCCCACTCCCAGTTGTGACAGCCAAAAACGTCTCCAGACTTCGCCGCGCGTACCCTGGGAAGGCAGACCTCTCCCCCTCAGCGAAGGATCAGTGCTCTACCCCCAATGGGGGCGCTATTTGGCCCGTTGGTATGTCTCTTCCTCGTCTGGAGAAGGGATTTTCTGGACCTTGATCAGAAGAGATGTGGTGCGGGATGCAGCCGCCTTTGGGTGGTGATACTGGTGGGGACGGAGCCAGCAAGGGGTCGGAGGCACCAGGCTGACAACGCAAAGGGCAGCAGAGGTGGCGGTTCTCCTGAAGAGCCTCGCCTTTGGGGCCAAAGCAAACCCTGAGTGAAATCTTCCCTTCTTCAAAAATATCTTCAGAGCCATTTTACCAAGGCCCACAGAAAAGTCAGCATCATGACATTATGACCATTTTAGTCACTTTTGGGCAAAAACAGTATTGCCCAATATCCAACCAAACTTGGCTCCAAATTACTTTTAGCAATTTCCAGTGAAGTGAAGTCACCTACAGAGGGCAAGGCTTTGCCCCCAGGAAGACCAGGCTGTTTCCCGCGAGGGCGGGGCCGGGAAGTGGCCCCCGGGCTTCGCGGCCAGTGGTGTGTAGCCCTCACCCTCTGGCCGGGTCTCCAGGCTGCCTTGCAGTCAAGGCATCTGAGGCCAATTGCAACGTGACTCAAGTTCCTAACTTGCCTTTCTCAAATGCTGTGAAGAAATCCGTTTGCCAAATCCCATGGCAACTCCACGAACACCTTTTTCCTCCTACTCCCTGCCCCCGAAGGCCCGTGGCTCCTCCGCTGCTCTCCCTTCAGCCCTCCTGTCTAGCTCCAGCTTAACCTCCCCCCAACAAGGAAGAACCCCCTTTGCAGGAGTGGGGGTGCACAAGGGGGATCTGGGCCACTTACGGGGTCCGAGAACACTTCCTCGTTAATAATTTCCATCCCTTCTCAGACCTTTTATGGACGCGGGGTGAATCCTTCAAGGAGCCAGTCTTCAGACCCGCACTGAAGTTTCCCGGTGTCTGTTTAAGATCCGTCCCACCCCCCCTCCATGCCGCCCTGCCTGGGATCTGACGGGAAACTCCCAGGGCCCGGGCGCCACATGTTTGCGTTTGGCCATGATGCCACACCCAGCCCAGTACCATCTGACAAAAGCATTTATAAACATGGTTTTCCCCCTTCCTTAGTCCTCAGCGGGTGACCAGCTGTTCTGGGAGGCGAGAAGCCTAGGATCTCCCTGGATTAGAAGATTAGAAGACAAGACATTGTCTCCCTCTCAGCAGAAAATCTCTCACAGGCCTGGCTCGTTGAAGGCCCACGATGTGCCCAGCTTCGTGTCGGAGCTCGGGAGAGAGGGGTCCTACCATAAGTTAAATTCCCTCCCTGACCTTGAGAAGATTACAGTCCAGTGAAGGGGACAGACGTGCACTCAACTGTGGCCCAAGACAGAATGGCGAACGTGGGATCAGTGGGTAACGAAGGTTCGAGGCCTGCGCGGTCTGGGGCGACGTGCGGGTATTTCATTTTAAACTAATGAAATAAAATTAAATAAAATTCGGAGTTCAGTTCCTCGGCACGCTAGCTGCACTCCGAGCCGCCCGTAGCTACATGTCGCTGGTAGCCACCACGCGGGACGGCACAGAACAGAGCGTTCCAATCACGGCAGGAAGTGCTATCGGACCAGACGGTGTCAGTGGGGGGGAGGAAGCAGGACGAAGAACAAGCAGCCGGCCAGAAATCTGGGAGTCATTTGGGCGCCTTCCTCTCTTGCATCCGCCACATCAAGTCAGTCACCCACCCCCTTTAATATCTCCTGAAGGTCTCTCCTCCTTTCTGCCATTCGCCTCTACGTGATGCTTTCCAGGAGCTCGGGCTGGGGCCCAGACCTCAAAACACCCAAGACAAATATCTTTGTCTGGCTTTTCTAGGGCCTGGACATCACCCCAAAATCTTACACGCGGCTCCCAAGGAAGCTTGGCATAAGACGGGACTTTCTCCCACACCTAATGGCTTCTAGGCCAAGACAGCAACTTAGCGGGGCATGCAATCACTCCTCGTTTCAATGTGGCGTCAACCATGCTTCCGCCGCCGCGGGCCCCTCCGCACATCTGCTCCTGCCACCTCCCGCTCCCCGGCATCCTCCCAACCAGAGAGGAAGCCCCGAGGCCGCCCCTCTCTGCCTTGACATCTGCTGGAACTCTCCCACCGAGGAGCTCAGAGCTCTCCAGCTGCTGCAGGAAGCCTGCGCGATTTAGATCCTGGGGTGCCCAGGAAGGAGAGCGCGCCGTGTTGGGGTGTCCCTCTGGCCTTGATGACCATCCCGTGACCCCTGCTTTCCTTCCCCAGAAGCCATTCATCGCGCGAACTTTCCTCTTACCAAACTCCTCTGGTGATGGGAAGGAGGGAGGCAGAGTGACTTCCAGGTGACGAACATTTGCTCATCAATTCCAGAAGCCCATTGACTATCTAAGGGCGGCCCAGCTGGCCCCAGACCCTGCCTGCCTGCCTATAAAGGAGGCAGTGGTGGGGGCATGAGGCCCCCTTATTAAAGGGACTTCAGTCGGTTCCATGCCCCTCGCTGAATCTCTCTCTTCCCTTCTCCAAGGAGCTGCTCTCTGGCTTGGAGAAGTAGGGTTTACTTTTTAAGGTTTTGGGGTTTATTTGGTGACCTCCAAAGCACATGGCCAGGGATGGAGATGGGGTTGTTTGGGGCTACCTACTGGTTAATAAGCAAGGGCTCCCTCTTCCCCGCATTGCAGAGAGGCCTGGCTCGGGACAAAAAGTAAAGTAAAGAGAAGGCAAGAGGTCCCCCCATCCTAAAATGTCTCCATCTCTCCTGGGGCAACGGTGCCTCGGCAAGGAAAGGCTCACCTGGCACCGAGAGTGGGCATGGGCTTCTGCCAGGCCCCGCAAACAGCAAGACCACGTGGGCAGCAGGCGTCGGGCCTCCGGGGGCACCTGGCCAGCCCAGCCTCCCCAGCTCCGAGCCCGTCCCAGTGCAAACAAAGACCTCCTTGACTAGAACACTGTCCTTAGATCACCTCCCAGCTGTCAGGCCTTGAGCTGCAGGCTCGCCCCTGCTTTGAGAACTGCATGAGAGAGAGGAGCCCCCGACAGCTCGTGCCCTGCCGTGAGCCTGCGCCGCAGGTGGCCTGGCCCAGGGCCCGCTTCCCCACAGTGGGGACGCCCTTGGGGTCTGACTGCTCTGGGGGGGGGGCGGGGCTGGGATGCCAGGACCCGCGCCCCACCACTCCCGCCCCTTTATAAGCAGTACGAATGTCTTCCGTTCTTCCGGGGCCTAGACATCACCCCAACATCTCACAGACACCTCTGTGACTTCTAGGTCACGAATATAATTCAGCTCGGCGTGCAAACAGTGCAGGGCCAGCCACCTCCTCTTCTGTCCCTGCTCCGGCTCAGTCTGTCTCCCAGCATCTGTCCTTCACTGTCCCCCCTCCAGAGACAGGTGTCTCCCAGGCTATGGCCTCGGCCGTCAGCTCCTCTCCCTCGAAACACACTTTTATGTCACTGTCTACAGTGACAGCTCTCCAGTCCTTGTCCCCACAACGGCCTGGCCAAGGAGCTCTCAGCCCGCGCCTCCAGAGCAGCGGCCACTAGATCCTGGGGCCAGTTAAATTCATAAAATTAAGCAAAATGAAGAATTTCATTCTCAGCGGCACCAAGACGTTTTAGGTGGCCGCCCTCTTGGACAGCACAGCTGGGAGAACATTTCCATGATGGCAGAAGCTTCTATAGGACAGCTCCAGTTATCTGTCTTCAAAGCACCTGCTCTCTGCTCTGCCCCCTGCTCTCCACCTCCAACCCCCAGTTAACTCTGTTCCTGTCCCCACCATACCTGCTTCTGAAGCTACAGCCACCGCTCACACGGGGGCCCCGGGCCAGAAATCTGGGGGCCATGCAAACCCTGCCTCTCACGCACCTGTCACCTCTCATCCATCAGCCAGCTTCCCGAAGGCCTCCGGTCCTCTCCTCCCCAGCCCATCACCTCTTCTTTCTTAGCCCCCCACTGCTCTGTCTCTCCTCCGTCTTCCCACCTGCTCACCAGAGGTACCGTGCAGAACTGCCAATTCGAATTCCACCCTGGGCTTAAAAGGCTTCCCGTGAAAATAAGGAAAATGTTTAAACCTGGAGCTTCACCACCTGGCTCCTGCCTCGCCTCTGGCCGTGTCGCCGCCCAGCTCCAGCCATCTGGAGCTCTGCTCGCAGACCCAACCCCAGCCGCGGGCTCTCCGCTGTCTGTCCCTTCCCCCACCACCTTCTCCATCCGCCCCACCACGTGTTCTGCAGAGCAAGCCTGAGGGCACTCCTCCAGCAAGGCACTCCCTAGCATCCTGTAGGGTCTACCCCCTAGGACCAGGAGCCCGTCCCAGGGAGCCGTGTCTCCTCCCACGTGCACCCCCAGTGTCTCCTGTCTGATGTCTGATCTTCTACCCTGATTGAACTCCACGCTCTCCTTCCTGCAGAGCCAACATGCAAACAGGACTCCGGGATCCCCCACTTCTTTCTAGGGCCTCAGGGCGTTCAAATCTCTCTCTAGCTCTGGGTGGGACTATTTGGGGAGAGAGGAGGGAAGGGGGGAGCGTGTCCCGGGTGGGCTCTGGAGTGCCATCCTGGCGTGGCCATCCATCCACCCATCTTTCCCTCAGGTGCTTCTCTTATCTGCGCTCAGAAAATCTCCTGCTTCAAAAGCGCTATGACCCCTTGCCTCCATTACCAAGGTCACAAGCCACCTAACCGGGAGATGTGTGCTTCGTGGAAAGGCCAGTAAATAAATAAATAAATAAACAAGTGGGGGCAGGGGCCCCTTCAGCAGCCGCGCTAATTAGCGACCTCTGTAAACAGATGACTCTTTGCTGAGGCGGAGAGATGTTCCTGATGAGTGAAGGTTGGGTTGAAAAGAGACACACATCAGTGCACGTCCGTGCGCTCAGCCGCGGAGATCTGAAGGCCACCCACCTGGCTGCTAACAGCAATTCTCTCTGGGTGATGAAAATAGGGATGTTTGCCATTTTCTTCTTTTGGCTTCTCCGATTTTTTTCCTCTCTAACAGGCACATATTTTTTTACAATAAGTACACATGATTTTCCGCTTAGAACAATGACAAGTAAACCCCACCCGGGGGACTCAGAGAGCGTTTTGTGTATTCCAGGGGACTTGGCTCTAAGCAAAGAGAAGGACAACGAAGGAGGGGCTCGGGGACAGGCAGGTCCCCGTGGCGTATAAACCGACCCAGGGCTCAAGTTCCGAGGTCCTACACCAGCATGTACTGAGCCGGATTCCAGGGACACCGTGCAACAGGAAGGAGATATAGCCCCGCTGCACCCCCCCCCGGGAGCAGAACCCCCAGAGTTACCGTGGATACAGGTTAGGCCAGGGAAGGGCCACCTGACTTGGACCAGAGTCAGGCCTGGTAGAGAGACCCCATTTTCTAGGAGGGGGATTTGTTCTGTCCTTGACACGCCTCTCGCTGGTGGTACTTGGTACTTGGTACTGAAGCCGTGGAACGAAGGAAGCCAAATCCTTGAGCCCATCCTTAGGAATTCTGTGCAGGAGCCGGCAAGTTAATGCACCCAGGATCAGCCCCGTCATTTAACAGAGGTTCCTCTAGCAAAGCCCTACGACCGCTGACTAAGCGAGCACCTTCTGCGTGGTGGGCTCTGGCCACAGTGCTTTCTGGGTGCCACTCACCCCCACAACGCACCTCAATTTCTCAGATGAGCAAATGGGCTCAGAGTGAAGGAGCCACTCACCCCAGGCCCCACGGTGGGGAGGTGTGTCTGACAGCAAAGTGCCTCAAGGGGCCTCCAGAAAGATGCTGGGTAGGCAGGCTCGTCCTGCGAAACCACAGTCCAGCGGGCACTCCCGCCTTTCTGGGAGAGCTGGGACGGTAGCAGCGGCGTTCGGCCCTGAGGAACATATCATCCACCCGCTGAGCCCTTCCAGTCATTCATTCATTCTGCAGATTATCGAGCACCTGTGTCAGGCATGGTGCGGGGCACGGGGGTCCGTGACGAGCATTGTCACTCAAGCCGTGTGCTAAGATCTCCCTGTTGCCAGGCTGCCACCTTAAAACCCACCATTGAGTTGAATTCCTTTGGATTTAGGCACAGAGTCACCAGGAACCTCGCCCCACTATCACCACCCCATACCTCAAAATGTCAGCACTGTGGGAAGTGTGGCCCATTGAATGTGCATTTTTAGAGCCTTGCTTTTGCAAGGTAGAGAGAAACAGCCCATTGGGGAGCTCTGAAAAGGAGAAG
The DNA here is from genome assembly GCF_024610735.1 of Ursus americanus. NCBI lineage: Eukaryota > Metazoa > Chordata > Mammalia > Carnivora > Ursidae > Ursus > Ursus americanus. The sequence continues at coordinate 3,259,348 of NC_142149.1, forward strand.
GGGGGGAAGACCACATCGAGCAGGGATGGCAAATGGTCTCACGCACCCCCCACCTTGTGCTTTCGGATGAAGAGAAGCCGACTAGAACGCTGGGTTGCAAAGGCACCTGCGGCCAAGTGCAGCTAGCAGGAACCGATGGTATAAGGAATTGACGTTGTGGCGGAGAGCAGCATGGGTGCCCTGTGTCTGCCCACCCCTGGGGGTGCTGCCTGGGGATCGGGCTTGGGTGGAGCCCCCAGCGGAGGCTTCTACAGAGAGGGAGCTGAAGCAGGAGAACGTGGAGCAGAGAACGGAACCAAAAGGGGAAGGTGGGCGTCAGGCTCCAGCTCACCTCCCCAGCTGCCCGGTCTGGCTCTGCCGGCTGTGTGGTTTCATTCTCAGGGGCTCCTCAAGCCGAGCCCTATGGCCACTTTACAGAACCATGGATCTTGTTCTCATAGCCACACCTTCATGGGCAAGGAGGGTATCCTGAATGCCAAAAGATCTGAGAGCCCCAGGGCCTCCCCCAAACCCACCCTGACCCACCCATCTCTCACCAGAACCCACTTTTAGACTCCTCACACAGAGAAAGGGCCCAAGTGTTTCCGAGCACGCCCCATTCCGCACCTCTACAGACCAGCCCCAGACACCTGCAGGGCAAAGTTGCAGGGCCCAGCCCAACTTCTGGCCTGCACCCGCCTGCAAATCCAGCAGGGCTGGCAGCTGTCCCAGGCAAGGTCCTTTTCCTTCCCTGGTCCCCAGTGTAGAGGGCGGCTGGTAACCAGATGGCCCCACTTGGGATGGGGGTGCAAACCCAGGCAAAGGGTTTGGGGCATTCCCCAAGTATGGCTTTACCCGTGGCCAGCAGCAGCCTTTGACCAAGCCCCAGGCACCAAGAACGTGACTTCCCCACTCCCCCAGCTCCCCCACTGCCTGCCCCGCCTGTCTGCCTCTTTTCCCATCCTCCCTTCCCATCCAGCCTCCCTGCCTGCGGTCTCCAGCTCTGCTCCGTCTTGTTTCAAGGAAAATTCCTACAGGAGCCAGGGAGATGGTCAGACACTGAGGCCCAGCCTGGCGCACAGCCATCCTGACAGCCATCCTGGACAGGGCGGGACGCCCCAGGAGGACGGTGCCAGTCCCGTCCACAGCTGGAGAAGCTGCTGACTCCAGGGGCCTCCAGGGCAGGCCGGAGACACCCCGGTGGGCAGGAGGGGGCCTCTGTGCCTCTGCCCACAGCCATCCCACATGGAGCCCGGTCCTGGAAAGAAGTGTGGGCAAGAATGAGTGGCTGAAAAGGATGCTGGGAGCTCTTGTCTCCTGCTCCCAGGACGGCTCCGTTGCAACCCTGATGAGAAGCCAGAGATAAAGATGCCCCCTGATGAAGGCTCGAGAGCTCCTCTCCTGCCCACAGCCCTGAGCCCCTCCCCTGAGGCGGGAAGATGAGGGTCAGAGGATGCGGGCTGCCACAGCAGAAGCCCACAGCAGGCTTGCAGAGCAGGAAGAGAGCCGGCGAGCCCCCTTCCGCACGTCTGCTTGAGTGCAGGACTGACCCTGCCGGGCCAAGGACCCAGGCACAGATCCCTTGGCAGGGCCCCGAGAATCACGAATCCCAGGCTCACTGGGCTGCCCCGAGAGACTGGGCGGAAGCGCCTTGCGCACGCTTTGATGATTCTGTTCCAAACTGTTCTCCCAGTGGGCAGACCGGGTGTGGAGTCAGGGAGATACCCACGGTCTTGTCCTGGGGACTGCCTTGTCTCACTTGACTTTAAGAGACTCAGGCAGATTTCAGCAGGTAAAAACAGGAAAAAAATTAATAACCCTAGACCCACGCAGTAGTTACGCCACCAAGACGAAGCGCCTGGGGGGAGGGGGGGACATCACCCCCACCTTAATATCTGTGGGCTCTCAGGGCAGGGAGGCGAGGCTGAAACACCCATTTTCCTCTCCAGTGGCTCCACAGAGTTGCCTTAGGCACGAGGACCTTTCTATTCTTCCTTTGCTTTGTGACCTACCACTGCCACCCAGCCCTAGGGCCCTGGAGTCTCGGCCACCCCCAGTTCCAGAACAGGGTCCCCCACACAGGGCCAGCCCCTGAAGACAAAGCCCCAGTGGCAAGCTTATGTCCGGTGAGGACGCCCAGCAGCACGACTGTATCTACAAAATTCTTTTCATCTTTGTTTTGATGGGTGAAGTTCAGTGCCAGAATACTTGGTTTATGAGTCATGCTAATTACAGCTTGGGGGGAGGAGGGCCGGAGGCACCAGGAAGAAAACAGAAAGAAGCATGTTCTGAAAAAATTATGCTGTGCTGGTTGCCCTGAATAGGGAGGTTTACACCCTAGGAACAAAGAGGGAGCTGGCTGTGCGTCTTTCTGGGTCCACGTCAGCTTCTCACCACCCACCTGTGAGGGTGGCCCTCACTGGCTGGCTGCACCTGTCCCTGACGGGCAGCGACATCCTCTGGCTGGGGGAAGCCCCACCCAAGACCTCCTGCACCCGCGTTTCTCTGTCTCCCTGACCTCTTGCTCACTGGGAGCACTTCCCTTGGCATCACAAGAGGCTCAAGATGGGAGAGGGAGGAGGGAGAGAATAGGAGGAGAGGGTGGGGTTCCTGGCAAACAGAACCTGGCTGCGTCCTTCCTGCCCCTGGGCACTTTCTCCATAGACAGCTGGGAGGCGGATATTTGCAAACTTGGGAAGCTCAGGTCCCAGTCTCAGCTTGGAGAGCTGTGCACCCTTGAGCAAGTTACACCCCTTCTCTGGGCACAGAGATGCAGGTCCTCCAAGGGGTCCTCCATCTACTGCGTGTGGGCAAGTCCTGAGCCTCTCTGAGCTCTTCAGGGGTGAGAGTGCCATTGATAGAATCGGTGGGAATCCACATCTGCTCAGTGCCTGCCATGCAGGACACACACACGTGCACGCGTGCACATGGCTGCCATTTAACCTAAGCTCCTCTCAGCTCTCAGGTCAGGAGGGAGAGTGAGGAAGGGAGATGGGACAGGATAACTCAAGCCTCGGCCCCCATCTCCCCTTCCCCCGTATTTCTCCCCTCTTCTCATTGATGGGGACATCGGGCAGGCCTCTCCCTGCAGCAAGCACAACAGTCAAGTGCATCTGTTAGCGACCTTGCACGTGGGGCTGACTGCGTGCTTTTCCTGCACTATAAAAAGCAAAGGCCTAGCAGCCTTGGAGGACCTCACATCCTCCCCCAGGGACCCAGGATGTAGGGAGTGGTTGAGAAAACTCAGTTTCTCAGGACACGCCTCATGTTCCAAGCTCGGAAGGAAGCAGCTCCGGTGCCCCAAACTGCCTCCATTCCTGGAAACTCCGTGAGACTGAAGAGACAGACGAGTCACAGAGGGAGGCCGCTTCCTCCCTCCCTTCCAAGTGGACCGGGAGGGCCCCTGTGTCCCCACAGAGGACACGGGGCTGCCCAGGAGTCAGTGCGCTAGGAACCAGGCTAACGCGATGTGGGTACCCAGGGCAGGTGGGGCTCACACCTGTCCCCGTGGAATGCCTAGAAGAACAGGGTGGTACGTGGGCTTTCGACACAGAGAGGCGTGGGAGGTCCAGAGGTTTAATGGCAGCTGGGTGACTCGGCCCCAGGCCAGCGATGGTTCTGAGTGGTACAGGCAGCTCCAGAGGGTCCCCAGGGAAAGGGACATGACTTTCCCCTGTTCACACTGAATCCCTCCCAGGAGCACCAAGGCCGTTAGATGCAGGGGCCAAAGTCAGCATTTCCTGTTCTGTGTGGGGTCCAAACTGGCCACTGGCACGGCTGGGCAAATCTGTCTCTCAGGTGATCCAGGCACTATTGGGGTGGGGGGCTCCCCACTTGGTACAGAGGGGACTTGGGTACCATTCCTTTTTCTCTCACGCCTGGAGAAGTGTGAAGCAAGATAAACAGCCCACAAAGAAGAGGCAGGCACCATCATTCCTGACTGCATCCGGCGGCCACAGAGCCCCTGCTCCCTCGTCCCAGCGGGAGACCGAGCCCCGGCTGGCTCTCCACTACCCTTCCAGCCCCGCAGCTCCCGGTCTTCCTGCCCCTTGCCACAACTGCCACCCTGGCCCCTCCCACTCCGCTCTGGCAACCACCACGCCGCGAAGAAGCCGTGGAGCAGGAGCGGAGCAGCACTGAGTCCTGTCCCGCCCGCCAGCTGCCACCTACCTCCAGCCGGCGTCCTGCTGCGGCCTCTCGGGCTTAGAGCATCTCCCAGCGGCAGGGCCTCCTCCCAGCCAGGTCGGGGGAAGAACAGACTTGTCAGAGTAGAGAGCCAGGAGGAAGGAAAAAGTCTTCGGGGAAGAAGGTGCAGAAAGGGGGGCGGGTGCAGGCAACAGCCGTCCCTGCCTTCCCGGCACCTTGACCTCCTCCGTTCCAAGGTCTCTCTGGCCAGAAGCGGAAGCACGGTTTCTCGAAAGTAAAGGAAGAGATGAAGAAAGCGGGGCAGACTCGTAAAGAGCAAACCCCAGCCAGATGTGAGCGGCCGCGGAGCCTCCAACGCTCCCAGCGCATATTATCCAAACAGCAGCCGCCGAGGATTAACTGTGTGTGTGCCCGGCAGGCAAGGGAGAGCCAGCACTGCCCTCCTCCTGGCCACTCTGGGGAGCCCGCCCAGGCTGGGGGGCACAGGTGACCTCTTCCAACGTCTGGAAGTCCCTCCAGGTGTGGGGGCAGCTGGGAGCCCAGGACAAAGAGGGTGGGGGACCCCGAGTTGCTGGGTGGTAGGGGATGGGTTCCAGGGAGCCCAGGGGGCACTTGTTGCCAACCCTGGGGGGTCAAGTCCCCAAACGGTGGCAGACCCCAGACATACGTTCAGTCAGAGGCTCCCCGCTGGGGTCCAGGGACCACAGACAGGTTTTGGAGAATCTGTGACACCCCCCCCCCACCAAAAAATAGTGCAAAGCTGTGTGTGCGTGCACGTGTTCTTGGTGGGACAGGGATGGTCTGTTGCTTTGATCCGATTCTTAGAGAGCTCTGTGAGCCAAAGGTTAGGAACCCCTGGCTGGGGGTGCACATTTTCCAGAGGACAGTGTGGTCAGGGTAGGGCCAGGAGGGACGTCAGCATTCCTCAGTCTCTATTGGCCTCTGGGTCCTTGATATGAAAAACAGGCCTTTCCCTCAACTTAGATGCAAGCTCTGAACAGGCTCCTCCGGCCCCGCCTCGCACCCTGAGAGCTGCTCTGGGCTTTTGGGGAGCTGCCCCGGTCAGGCTGGTCTCCGTCCCCAGACTGAGTCAGAACGGTTAGTTCTGGCATCTTATCATATCGCGAGAAGAGGAAGGATCTGGCCAGAGTAATGACGCTCTGCTGTGGTGATAACGGTTTGCTTGCTTGCTTCTTTCTGAACCCTGTTCCCACGTTCCCCCCAATCAGCTGGGATGTCACACCTGCAACTTGTTTGTCATCACCGCTCCCTCCCAAGGGCCTCTCTCTCTGGCCATGTGCGGACAGGAGATGCAGAAACAGGGCTGCTGGTTTGGGATGCTCCGGGCAAAGCACCGAGACAGCACCCTATTCTCTCTGGCCTTGGAGATTCCTTCCTGCTGCTGCTCCCCACGTGTCTGCCTGAAGGGCTGAGGAACCAAGAGGCAAGAGGGGGTGGAGCGTGCAAGCCTCACACCCAAAAGGCACACCTTCGAGCCCGCAGAGTGGAGAACGTGCAGATGAAAGAAGAGTGCTGCTTCTGGGCGGCAAAGCCAGGAGGGCCCAGCAACCGCGCCACAGAGACACGGGCAGTCCGCCGGCTCCTGTGGGAACAAAGGGAAGGATGCCCTGATCCTTGAGTGGCCACGGAGAACTTCAAGGACACTACGGCAGGATCACGTAAACGTGTCTCCGTTGGAGGTGGGGTTTCGGCTGGCGTTACAACACTCGGGAATCGTTCATGATCTTTGGCATGTGCCTTATGCTTGGCAAAACTCACATCCCTGCTTGCTTATCGACACAGGAAACCCAGAGATAAGCTCGTCTTCGTTCCTACATGCTTTCCTGGCCAACAGGACCCAGGCCCAGTACGCTGGCTGACCTTCCCCTAGTGGCTCTGTCCTCAGCTGGCCTTCGCAGCAGGGATGCCCGGGGGAGACACACAAGAAAAGCAGGAGAGACAAGGAAGCCACGTCTCCATGCAGCCCCTGCCAGGCTCCCTGCCAGGGAGTCCTAGATCCACACCAGGACTGTGGACACAAGAAGCTGGGCACGTGGCTTGGAAGAGAAACAGATGCAGAGATTTGTCCCCTTTCTTTATCCCATCTGAGATGGCTTTAGTGTTGAAAAACTGAGAGACAGGGGCGCCTGGGTGGCACAGCGGTTAAGCGTCTGCCTTCGGCTCAGGGCGTGATCCCGGCGTTATGGGATCGAGCCCCACATCAGGCTCCTCCACTGGGAGCCTGCTTCTTCCTCTCCCACTCCCCCTGCTTGTGTTCCCTCTCTCATGGGCTGTCTCTATCTCTGTCAAATAAATAAATAAAAAAAATCTTTAAAAAAAAAAAAAGAAAAAAAGAAAAACTGAGAGACAGCTACCTTTTTTTTTTTTAAGACTTTTTATTTATTCATTTGAGAGAGAGACAGAGACAGAGAGAGCACAAGCAGGGGCAGAGGGAGAAGCAGACTCCTGCTGAGCAGGGAGCCCAACGTGGGGCTGGATCCCAGGACCTGGAGATCATGACCTGAGCTGAAGGCAGACGCTTCACCAACTGAGCCACCCAGGTGCCCCTGAAAGACAGTTATCTTAAAGGTAATTCCAAGACGGGAATCCAGAGGCCCAATAGAGAGCAGAGCTCTAGAAATACAGCCAGTTCATGACTGTCTTCCAGCAGCAGCTGCTCGTTCTAGCCGAAGGCCTTAAGTCCTGAGCCTGGGACGCTGCCCCACCTCAGGGGGCCTTAGTTTTGGTATCTATAAAGCAGAGATGGGTCCAGGGTCTCCTACCCGGAACCCATGCAGTCAGATGTGTTCCGAGTAAGATGCAGACGTCCTTCAGCGCCTCTCTCCCAGCCGGGCTCTGGGGCAGGGCCCCCCCACCCGACGCCCGCACCCTCACAACGCTGCGGGTCACACTGTTCTGCCAACGTCCTTCACGCCAGCCTCAAGGGTGAAAGCCACGTTTTCAGAGCTTTTCGTATTTTGTGGGCTTGGGGTAAAGGACTGTGACTCTGTAATTGTCACATGGCCGATGAAAGGCCTGACGGAGCAGATACAAAGCATGAGAATGTTCAGGATAACTGTCATTACGGGAAGTATAATCTTCTTCCTTCCCTCTTCTTGGGTCGAGCCCCCACGTCTCCCAGGAGGTTAGAAAAGGATTACTCATATCTCTTGAGGCAGAAACCAGGAGGGTGAGGGGCACTGATACGAAATGTGGCAACACGTACCTGGAATTTCCCAAGATATCCGCATGGGACAGAAGGCTCAGAGGCATGGAAAGTTCCAGAAAAAAGGGAACTACAGTCTGAGCATATCTCGGGCATCATGGCTCCCAGCTCAAGCCAACAGGCAAATGGGCAAAGATTCACAAGGACAGTTCAGCCCTCAATGAAAGAAACAAGGTCTGTCACCCAAACGCAGAGCTGGCCAGGTGCCCTAATGCTCTCTGTCACTCACTTCATCACCACTTTAAAACTGTAAGTAGGAAAGCGACACTGGGCAAGCCCGGGATGGTCTTGCAGACCACCTGATTGTTGGTCCTCTGTTAAGGCCATAGTGTCCTCCTGCAAGCAGGGCAGACTGCTCCCAGTTCAGCAAATATCTTCCTGTTGGAAAGTCCTGGCCAGAATTAAGGACAAGAGGGGTGCCTGGGTGGCACAGCGGTTAAGCGTCTGCCTTCGGCTCAGGGCGTGATCCCGGCGTTATGGGATCGAGCCCACATCAGGCTCCTCTGCTGGGAGCCTGCTTCTTCCTCTCCCACTCCCCCTGCTTGTGTTCCCTCTCTCGCTGGTTGTCTCTATCTCTGTCGAATAAATAAATAAAATCTTTAAAAAAAAAAAAGAATTAAGGACAAGAGTCATGGCAAAAAAAAAATAAATAAATAACAAACCAGAACCCAAAGCCAGCAGCAGTGCCTGAGGGAGATTTCATCAGCCCCGTGATGGGTCAGAGGCCAGGGCCAACCAGAATGATGAGCACCCCCCCCCCCCCCAAGGTCTCTCTCTTCAGTTCCCAAGTGAGTTATAGGTCACGCCCATCCTGGAATTCCCTAGGAGCTCACACCTCCCACACAAGGATGTCTGGGCCAAACACTTAAGGGCTTCCTGAACCTTCCCAAGTGGCCCCATATCCTCAGACAAGGGCAGCTCATGGGACCTTAAGTCCAGAGACTCACGGGGGTAGAGAACATTCCCAGGAGGCAGCATTCTATGTCCTTCCCTGTTTGGCAATCCCTTCTCTCTCTCCGGGCATATCACTGCTGCTTATTGTGTCTGTTTTCTCATCCCTGGAAAAAACTATGTGACCTCGGTTAACGTCTGTAAGACGCTGGGTTCCAGATAAGCACAGCCTGTCATTAGCAACACTGTGATTTTTTTCCCACTGTGGCCCCAACATTCTGCCTGTCCCAGCTATTTTGGGCCAGGCTGCCCAGCCATCCCACAAGGGCAGAGAGCAGCACTGCGAACTTCTGCATTCTGTTCGGAAGGGGAGCCACAAGCAGGCTCAGATGGTGGCGTCCCACTGCCAAAGGGTGGGGGCGCGGAGTCTCCGTGGAGATTTGGAAGAGATGGAAACTTGGCGGCCAGACCCAGCCTCCCTGGCCGCTGGCCCATGCTCCTTGCTCCTGGATGGCAGTGCCTGCCTTCTGGAAGCCTGGGGGCAGGTGGGGATCAGGACCGGCAGCTGCAAGGACAGAAGGATCATCTGCTGCGTCACCGGCCCTCACGCCCGGAGAAGACTTCTGTGTAAGGAGGACAAGCCTTTCCCTGGAAGCCCCCCTGGACTGGACGCAAAGACGAACCGTCAGGGACAGGAAATCACATTTGCGGTCTGCCTTTTGCCACGTGCTTTCTGGCTCTCACCAGGCACTAACTGCCCCATGCCGCAGTTTCTCCATCTCTTGCTGTTTATGTCCCTGTCGTGGGAATTCCTTTTTGGCACTTTCAGAGAGAACACGGAGCTGTCACCATCCCGCAGCATTTTCCTTGATAAATAAAATGGGAGGGCCCCCTGGTGGACTGCTCCATTTTAAGCCTTAACTATGAAATGAGTGAGCCGGGATGTTAAGTAAGCACACGATGGAGGATTAAAGTGAAGATTTTTTAGTCTTTCAGGTAGAGCCACAGAAACAAAAGGGGGAGAAGAGTTCTCGACGAAGGCCAAGGTGGTGTCGCCAAGCATGCAAAGGAAGTAAGGAGACTTTAAACCACAGGAACACCTGGGTGCACGTGAAGAGCACTTCCGGGGCACGGCCTCTCCGGAAGGCAGGAAGGCCGCGTCTAGAGGATGTGAACTAGAGGATGTGAACGCCCTTTGACCTAGGAATCTTCCTTCCAGCAATTTATGTTACAAATAGACTCACAGCTGTGCTCCAACACGCGAGTTGGAGGATTTGCCCTGAAGCATTGCTGTAATGCAAGAAGATCACACATATCCTAGAAGGACAGCATTAGGGGCCTGGCAAAAGAAATAACAGGACATGCACACTGGGGAGTACTATGCAACTGTGCAGAGAAGGAAACACGCGTCTACATAACCACACAGCTTGTTAGCTGTGCTGCGGAGTGAAAAATGTTTGAAAAACATTAACGGAGACCAAAGTAAATGGAAAGGCAAACTGTGCTCTTGGGTAGAAGGCTTAACATCGTAAAACTCCCAAGTCTCTCCGAATTAATCTGTAGATTTAAAGCAACTCCATTCAAAACCCCAAAAGTTAGGGGTGGATGGGATGTAGGAGGGGGCTGAGGGGGAATTATCCTACAACATATGGAGGTTTATTATAAAGAGGTAAGCGTGAGGACTGTGGTATTGGAGCAGACAAGAGCAATGATACCCATACGACATATTAGAGAGCCCCTAACAGACCCATGTATATATGGAAACTTGATCTGTGACAAAAGATGGCATTGCATATATACCAATGGGGAAAGGATGGGTTATTTCCCCAAAATGACACTGAGATGTCGGGGCATCTGCAGAAGAAAAAATCTACATGGCCAAAAAACAAGAAAGATACACAACTTCTCAGCAATCAGGCAATGAGAAGATATCTCATCCCATCAGATTGGCAGAATGAACACGCCTGATGATATCTGTGGAGCAATGGGATAGCCCACCCATCGCATACAATTTTATTTCATTTTTGTACAAGTTATAATATGCATATATATTGTTGAGGGATACATACCTATTTGCTAAAATTATAACATAAAGCATGAGAGTGATTCAAGATTGCACTCACTTCCTGGGGTGGGAGGGGGTTTGGAAGGGGGAGAAGTATGGAGAACTTTCAAGAGAGCAGGACTAGCCTTTTCTTTCTCAAGCTGGGAGGCATATATACATATCTTCGCAAATAAAAGGTTCAAATAATTTAAAATAATAGTAATATGTGGTATATAGTTAGAGCTCAGTTTCACATAACGAGAAACAAATAAATTCAAGAAGGGTTTGTCCCCTTTCCACCGGCCAAAAATGCCGAACCGACTGTTTAGCAAATTTCCATTTGGTTTTTTAAAAAGGTAATTTCATATATGCCTTTATGATTTGTTTGCATGTCACAAAATCTCTCTAACAATAACCACAAGAAACTAGTAATAGTGACTGCCTCTGGGCAGGGAATGCGGAACAGGGACGGGAGGGTTATTTTTCACTGGACACCATTTACATAATTTGAATTTTTCTCTTGTGCATCTGTTACCTAATGGAAGGCTCCTGGGAGGCCCTGGGGTGATTGCGGGCACGCCAAGCTGCAGACCCGCAGAACGCCAACCCTTGCCTGGCTCTCATGTAACACTTCACTGCTACCAGGCTTTTCTCTTGATTTCTAAAATGGGCAATTTTGCGGGACTTGGGGGTGGAGAGCAGGGATGCCTCTTAATATATTCCATTAAAATAGCTCAGAGACCGGGGAGGGGACTGGAGAAACGGGGCGAACTGGATACCCTTATTTGGAGGACATTCTTTGACAGTAAATCAAGGGCAGGGAACCACCACCACCCCCACCCCCAGCACGCTCCCCCCGCCAGGACACTGCAAGCCTGTAGACCTGCGCCCTGATCTTTGCTCTGGAAACTGATCAGCTTTCCGAAGTGGCCCATCAGAAGAGCCGAGGAGAGGGGCTCTCTGATAATGAGGGTGGCATAAAGGGGTCCCCGTTTCCCCGGCTCCCGGGAGACCACAGGGGTCAACAGCGCCAGGCAAGAGGTCCTAACATCTCAGCTCGAGAAATGATCCCCGCCTCCCGCTTTTGTGGGGACAGCGTTCCGGGACAAAGCGGTGGAAGGGGCCTGCGGGGCGGTCCCGGCGCACGTTTGCACCCCTCCCTCTAATCCCGGCCCCCGTAGGGGCTCGCCGAGCAGTAAAAACTACAATTCCCAGCAGTCCCGCCCGCGCCGGCGCGCAGCCGCGGAGCAGAGGCTGCCGGGAGCGCGTCCCGGAGAGCGGGCGAGTGCGCCGGGCGGAAGTCGGCTGCCCGCTGGGTCCCGGCCTTGTTGCAGGGAGGCCCCGCCGCCCGCGGGCCCCGGAGCCAGCCTGCACCGGGTGAGTGACGGCTGCACCCGTGGCCGCCGCGCCCTGCCTCGCGACGGGCCCGCGCCGCCGCCCTCCTACCCCGCCACGTCCCGCCCCGGCCCTCAGACTCCCAAGAAACTGTCTCCTTCGTCTGACGGGCGGCGGACACCTCCCCCTCTGACTTGAGAGACACCTACCTTGGCTGACTTACAGGACTCTCACTGGCTCTGACTGGTGTGGGACACCTCCCCCTCTGACTGGTGCGGAACACCTCCCCCCTCTGACTGGTGCGGAACACCTCCCCCCTCTGACTGGTGTGGGACACCTCCCCCTCTGACTGGTGCGGGACACCTCCCCCCTCTGACTGGTGCGGGGCACCTCCCCCCTCTGACTGGTGCGGGACACCTCCCCCCTCTGACTGGTGCGGGGCACCTCCCCCCTCTGACTGGTGCGGGGCACCTCCCCCCTCTGACTGGTGCGGGACACCTCCCCCCTCTGACTGGTGCGGGACACCTCCCCCTCTGACTGGTGCGGGACACCTCCCCCTCTGACTGGTGCGGGACACCTCCCCCTCTGACTGGTGCGGGACACCCACCCCCTCTGACTGGTGTGGGACACCTCCCCCCTCTGACTGGTGCGGGACACCCACCCCCTCTGACTGGTGCGGGACACCTCCCCCTCTGACTGGTGCGGGACACCTCCCCCTCTGACTGGTGCGGGACACCTCCCCCTCTAACTGGTGCGGGACACCCACCCCCTCTGACTGGTGCGGGACACCCACCCCCTCTGACTGGTGCGGGACACCTCCCCCCTCTGACTGGTGCGGGACACCCACCCCCTCTGACTGGTGCGGGACACCTCCCCCCTCTGACTGGTGCGGGACACCTCCCCCTCTGACTGGCGCGGGACACCTCCCCTTCTGACTGGTGCAGGACACCTACTCCTCTGACTGGCATAGGACACCTGCCCTTCTGACTAGTGCGGGACTCCCACCCCCTCTGACTACTATGGGACACCTACCCCTCTCCTACTCAGGGGACTCCTGCCCTGCTCTGACTCTTCCCCGCCTCTGCCTGTTGTGGGACAGCTTTGGACCCTGGAGGACTCATTCCTTTCCTGACTCACTGGGACAGCTGTCCCTGAGTCCAGTCCCTTCCTGCCCCTCCCCACCATGATTTTTCTCTGATTGCCGGGCCTCTCCTCTCCCACTAGGGAGCCCTCCCCTCTCAGACTGTTACTCTGTCATACCCGCAGCAGGCCAGCCTCCCCCGACCCAGGTCTTACTTTCCTTCCTTTTGCACCCAAACTGTCCACCCTCCTCCCGCTCTTCCATCTGGCCTGGTCCTCTCATCCTGGGGTCGTGGCGCCTCCTCCTCCATCCTTGTTACTTGGTGCCTTCCCTTTGCCCTGTGTGTCCCCAGGCTTGGCGGGCCCCCAGCACTCTCAGTCACTCTCCTGTCTGCCAGATCCAGCTTTTGCCCCAGGGAAACCAGGGTCTCTTAGCACAGCACCCCCACTTTTCACTGTTGTCCCAGAGTGTATGCTTGACGTCTTTCCCTAGTGCATTTTCCACAGAGCGTAGGTTTGGGACCATGCGTCTGCTGATGTCAGCTGCCTCTTGCTGGCTCCTCAGTGTAAGGACCAAAACTTGGCAAAAGCATGGGGTCACAGGAGGGTTCGTGAAGAGGAATCAGGTGCTGCAGCCTCTCCTTCCTCTCCCTTTTCAGAGATGTATTGGGACAGATCTCCCCCCAGTTCCCAGCCCCACCCCACAGGCCTCTGAGCAGGACGGTCCAGCCTGGGCCTGTGGGCGCAGCAGCCAGCAGCCTCCCCAGGGCCCCTCCCCAACAGCCTCAATGAGCCCTCTATTCTGGCCTCCAGGGCCCTGCTGAAAGATACATTGATGGGCCAGGCTTCTCCCCTCTGGACTTGGGCGGGTGTCTCATCCTGGGCAGTGGGGGGGACTCCGGTGAAGCATGCGTTTGTTCAGGCAGTGGCCTGGAGGCTGAGTAGTCTTGGTGTTCTCACTGGACCTGATCACAGAAGGCGTGTTACGCCCCAGGGCGGTGGAGAAAGTCCTAGACTTGCAAGTGTATATGAGCCACTTTGTGTCCCCTATGATCCCTCAGCTGAGGTGTCCGTCTGAGCATTTGATGCCTTCTGTAGCTAAAGCCTTCTTCCCCCTAAAACTGTACCCCACTGTGGTTCCTGCCACACTTACACAGCCACAGCCGTGTAGTGAACGTGTTGGTTTCAGCTGTTGGTGCAACTGTGCACCTCACCTGCTGTGCTTCCTTGAGCCACAGAGGTGGTGCGGACAGACCCAGAGTGTGACAGGAGCAGGCTTCGTTCTGGTGGTGTGTCCCCCCCCAGCCCCCGCCCACGTGTGGCCTCTGAGGTGGGCTCGTGCAGGCTCACAAGTACACGGCCCCTTTCATCTGAGTCTTAAGACCCTCTGGGCAGCTGTGTGGCAGTCCTCACGGCAGCCGTCGGGAGTCGCTCTGCAGATACTCGAGTGTTTCCTCTTTCAAAAACAGCGTCTCAGATCTGAGAGAGCGGGCCAGCATCCTGAATTGGGTCAGCACCGTGACAGGGACGTCATTTCTTTATCTTGTAGACATTTGTGGAATGGTACCTGGGACACTGGAGAGAAAATTTAGCAAGTGCTCTTTTCCTTTCACTAATACTCGGGACTGTGGCTTTAGGAATTTTATGTGGATTTTCCTTCTCATGAGACCAAGACAATTACTTAGACAAAACATCCTGATAATAGGGAAATCTGGGAAGAGATTCAGTTTTTCTTTTTGTCTCTGTTTCTTTTGACTCCTGCTTGTTTATCTGTAACAAGTGCAGTCGCTCCCTGGAACTCACAGCTTGGGGTTCCCAAGGAGAGCGCTCCTGCGTCTGTGTTCACCCGGGGACATGCCATAGGGAACGAGGCATGGCGCAGACACTGAGTGCCAGTGCGGAAGTGTCAGATCCCCACGCGTCCAGAACGGCTGCAGCGGGTCCAGCCGGGCTGCGTGCCTCCTGCGGTGCTGACTGCTGTGTCCGGGGAGCCGGCCCTAGGGAGAACAGGACAGAAGATGGGTTCGGTCAGGGGCAACCCCACTGATTTGGGTGGATGGTGAAATTTTAATTGCGCCCCCTTATTTTCAGGCTTTCTGGAAAACAACCCTGATAATGGGAAGTGTTTTTTGGAATGTGGCTTTCGAATGGAAGGGTAACTTTTTGCTGAACGTCCTCCTGACGTATAACCTTGACGATACAGCTTCAGCACACACAGCCGTCCTGTGATGTAATGAACGCAGACGGTGCCGGGCTCCGGAGCTGGGCTGCCCGCACCGTGGACAGAGCGGTGTGTGGATGGCCCCGGCCCCTGGGAAAGCTGGACGTCTTTTCCCTGTCTCCCTTCCTGTGGTCGGCAGAAAAACGGCCCCCCAGGATGTCCACATCCTAACCCCCAGAACCTGCAAGTATGTGACGTGGTAAGGGGGGGGGGACAAAGGTAGCAGGTGGAAGGAAGGGTGCTGATCAGCTGACCTTGAACTAGGAACCGCATCCTGGGTTATCCAGGTGGGCCACGTAATCACGGCCGGAGGAAGCAGAAGACAAGAGGCAGAAGAGCAGGGGTGGGGGTAGCGGAGGAGCAGAGATGCAGTGTTGCTGCTTGGAAGGTGAGGAGGGGCTGCAAGTCAAGCAACGCTGGCACCTCTAGAAGCGGGACCGTCTGGGAGGAGGGTTCTCCGCAGGAGCCTCTGCGGGAATGCAGCCCTTGATCTTAGCCCAGTGGGGCCCATCCTGCAGGGCTGTGAACAGGTGTGTGGTGTCAGGCCGCCGCATCTGCTCGGAGTCCACACAGCAGCGGTAATAGAAATCCCACTTCTCTCGGGTGGTTGGCTTATAAACAAAAATGGCTGAAAAAGAAGTTATCGTGAGCTGTGTTTAACTTGCTTCAGGAAGCGGTCGTGAGTGCCTGCTGTATGCAGAGTAAGGGGGTGGGAGGTGTGGAGTCGCAGCCTTAAGGAAATTGCTATCTGGGAGGAGGGCCTCAGTTAGTCCCTGAAGGACACACTTGGCTACTGTGACTTGTTCCTTCCTTGCTCCTTCTGCTGCTCACCCCATTCAAATTCGAAATGAAATTTTCAAGTACAATACAGCTTTGGTGAGTCCAAAGTGGGAGAATGCCTTGAATCGGGTAACATTTTCGCAGAGCCTGGCCCCCAGCGGGTGTTTGATGTTCACTCCCCTGAGACACACCAGCACTTTCTGAGACTCTGAAGCCCTGGGCCTCTGTGTCACTCTGCGTCACTCTGACAAGTGCAGGGTCAACAGGCTGAGCTCTTTCCTCTCCAGCCAGGAAGTGCACATAGGCAGCGAGCAGAGCGGGGACTCTGAGACCTGCCTGCTCTCTGGACATGAGCTCTGGAGAACCGTTCAGTTCATAGACTGTGGTGGGGAAGGGGAAGCTGCTGTGCAGGACGGAAGGCCTGAGGGGCATAGGCACAGTCTGAGGGGGGAGGCAGAGCCTGAGTGGGGAGGCAGAGGAGGCCTCCTTATCTCGGGGCTGCGCTCTTGCTTCCTGCCCCTCCTAGATCCTGGAAGGGAGGAGTTTTGCTCTGGCAGCTGCAGTTAAACCTGTTTGTTCTGCCACCTGCCACACACCTGAGGGAAAAGGAGAATGAGACCCTCTGGGCTGTGGGCTGTGTCAGGAGTGGCTGCCACCTTTCTTCCGACCCTTCTGTAGAGTCCCGTGGCAGGCCCAAGGATGATCTGAGAAGGTAGGGTGCCCGCTCCCTCTGGGGCCCAGGACAGGAACGTCTCCCTGGCAGTGCCACTCCCCTTGGAGTCCAGGGACCCACTTAGGAGTGGAAAGACACAGGGTTACACCTTGCTGTTTCAGGCCTGTGTTATAAGGAAGTACTGGTGACAGAAAGCAGAAATGTAGGGGTGCCGGTGAGCCATTCTTGACACTTGTCTGAAAAAGAGGGGCTGGGGAAGAAAGTTGGGCCTGGAGCAGCCTGGGTGGTGGTAGTGGTTCTTCTGGATGGCTCTTTCCAAGGATCTTGCCCTGCAGCACGGCTGGTACAGGAGAAAGGAGCCAGTGGGGTGCGATCCCCGGGGGTTTCTGAACGGGAGAGAACTGGTTGCAGGCCCACCCGGACAGGTGAGCACGGCCAACCAAGGAACCTGTGGCGTTTTACTGGGGCAGTGTGGTCCTGCTTTTCCTGGTGGTATGAAATCAGCCCATTAGGCTGCAGAAGGTGGGGCTACCAACCTTCTTGTCACAATACAGCAAGTATTTAAACTGCTTAGCGCTTTGAGGGCTATGGGCAAGGGAGAGCTTCACACAGGCCCCTCCTCTAGGAGCAGCTTTGTCCATTTAACACTCACCTTCACTGGCCAATTTCTGTCGGTGTTCATAGCTGGAAGTTTGGGGGGGGGTGTTTTTGTTCTTGTTTTTAAATAAAAACAGGCTCTCGTTCTGCACAAGATAGGCAGCTCGCCGTTAGTTCTGGGTGTGAGCCATCCTGGGGTTGTGGAGAACAAATGGAAAAGCATCTGATTTTATTCTACAAAACGGAAGTAATTCCTAGGGTCTTAATGGAGGGATGAGGATCAAGGTTGGGTTTTGATGCAAAGAAAAATGGTTCCAGCGGTGAAAAGGAATGTTCTGAAAGACAAACAGAGTTCCACTCCACTATCACTGGAAGTGGTCATTCTCTTATTAACAAAAGGTGACGGGGCCCCAGGTGCTCTGCCCGTTGGTTAGGTCTTGGGAACCAGCCTGATAAGGCAGAGCCCCTGCCCTCCAGGAGCCCAGAGTCAGGCAGGACAGATGGTGGCAGTACGGTGTGGTCCGCGTTGTAGCCAAGCCGCGCCCCAGAAGGAGGAGGCACAAAGGACAGTGTGTGAGGAGGTGCATTTGTTCCCAGGGCTGCCGTGGCAAGTTTCCACAGACGTGGTGGCTGGAAACCACACGCACATGTTCTTAGTGCCGACGCCAGAAATCCAGTCTCTGTGTCACTGGGCTGAAATCAAGGTGTCAGCGGGTTTGTGTTCCCTTTGAAGGCTCTAGGGGGCAGTCTGTCCTTGCCTCTTCCAGCTTCTGGGGGCTCCAGGCGCTTCTGGGCTGTGGCCACATCACTCCCCTCTCTGCCTTTGTGGTCATGTGGCCTCTTCCATCACTGTCTAATGTCCCTCTGCCTGCCTTTTATAAGGACACTCGGGGTTGCATCTAGGGCTCCCTTGGATCATCTCCTCATCTCATGATCCTTAACTGAGTCACATCTGCACAATCATTATCAACATATAAGGGGACACTCAGGTTCAGGGGTGAGGCCTGGACGGGTGTCCACAGGAGGGAAGCTCACTGGTGGTGGAGGAGGTCCTTCACTGTAGACATAGGGCAGGAGGGGAAAGGGACAGCAGAAGCATCACTATCATGGCACAGCCAGGGACTTCCAGATCGTTCACTGTGGTCAGGGAGATTGTCATCCCAGGTGGCAGAAGCATCACGCACAGGGGCTTGACTGTGGGCTATGGAATTGTAAAAAGCCCAGCATTGGGGGTGTGTGTGAGGGGGAGCTGAGGAGTTTGTCCTTTAGTGGGACAGCTTTGGGATCTAGCAAAGAACTTTAGTCTGGATTCAGTTTTTAGAAAAATCATTCTGTCAGTTGTGTGGAGGATGGATTTGAGAGTGTCTAGACCAGGGTCACGCACACTTTCTGTGGTAGTCCCTTTGTTTATCTTTGCGGGCTGTAGAGTCCTTCACGTCGCTGCTATGCTCAGTACTTACAGGATGGCCCAGCCACTTCTCATCAGGTTTACTTATCAAGCTGGGCCCTCCGGGCAGGTGGGCGCAGGTGCTAGCAAAGTGACGAGGGTGGCAGGCAGACAGGAGCGGGCGATCTGTGCCGAGTCCTGCAGCGTCTGACTCAGCCAGCAGCGCGACTCTTGTACTGTTCTGTCACAGTTTACCTGCAAAGGAGCTGAGGCCTAGGGGTGCCAGGTCGAGCAGCTGGTGAATGGCAGTGCAGGTTGGACCTGGATGGTCTAGATCACCAGGAGGCCACGGTGAGATGGGACCCAAGTCTGGAGCCGGGGTACAGACCAGACCAGCGAGGGGGCCTGGCGCCTGCTGGGATGTGAGGAGGCAAGAAGGTGATCCAGCTGTTCCCCAGGATGACCTCTGAGGTCTGGGAGAGCCCTCGGCTGGTCAGTAAATTCCTGAGGGAGCCCGTTCAGGTGCCCGCCGGCAGACGAGGCTCAGCAGCTGGGCCTGCTGGGCCTGGAATTCAGGGGACAGGTGCAGGCTAGGAAGGCTCAGGGAGCCCTCACTGTAGTGCTTGTGGCCCTGGAGACTGAGGTCATCTCAGGGAAGAGGCAGAAGAAGAGTTGGGTGGTAGGGAAGGAGCTACAGCCCCAGGGCCTGGGGAGAGGCAGGAGGAGCAGGACCGGGGAGAGTGTCACCGTGCAGTCTCACCGTCCCTGCTGGCAGGAGGTTTAGCCATAGGACATGGAGCACCCTTAAGAGACTGAGGGGTGGTTCTCTTCTATGGTGTTCAGGGACGGGGAGGGAGCAGGGTGTCACAGGGCTGGGAGGGGTCTCTCTCCATTCATTCAGAATTGGGGATTCACCATCGCTCTTCAGGATGGTGAGGGACAGGGAGGGACCAAAGTGTTAGGGGTTGGGGGTGGTTCTCTGCTCACTCACGGATAATCATTCATCCACAATATTTATTGGGTGCTTTCGGCATACCTGAGGGTGTAATCTGTAATCTGGAGATCAAATGGCCACTCAGGTGGCAGATTTGGACATGTTTGTAGAAGGTGAAGGAACCAGAAGAGCAGGCATAGCTAAACTGTCCCCAAACAGTGGGACGGGGCTCTTTTTCCCTGGAACCCCTGGAGCAGGGCCAGGCAGCCTGGTGCATGAGATGTGTGGCCATCGGGGCTCCACCCTGGCCCCCTACGTCCTCTGTGGGAAGCCAGCGGGCAGGAGATGTGACAAGATGACCAGTGGCAGGATGGCGACTCAGGAATGGAGAGGGGGCAGACCAGGGCCCAGTAGGATGACACATCACAATGGTGACACCAGGCTACCCCTCGGTGTGACAGCCAGGGGCCGGATACAGGGCTGTGGATTTGCAGTCTGACCAAGGGGGCGAACGGGTCTGGAGCTGATGGGCTGTTGAAGGTGTGGGCGTATTTGTCATTCCTTCCGCAAATGCGTGCGGAGTTTCCACTGTTGGCCCCGCCATGGACCAGGGGTGTAAGCTCGCGGTGGGCCAGCCCCTGCCCTGTGGCGCTAAGGCCGAGCAAAGGTAATTACACAAGTTGCAGGGGGCGGTGAAGAGAAGGAGCAGGCTGCCGAGCTGGCGAGTGGGCAGACACACGGGGCAGCTCGGGGGGGGGGGGGCGGGGGGGGGAGCTGGATGTCCCTTTTGCCGAGTCTTCCTAAGGGACATCCAGAAAAGAAAGTGAGGCAGCCGTGCAGAGGCAGGAGTGGCCCAGGCAGGGGTGCATGAGGGCCGTGGTGGCTGGTGGGCCGCAGAGGAGCCGGCTCTGGGGGGCGAGGTCCCGGCAGGGGCCCCGTAGTAGTGAGGGTTTACTCCTGCAGCACACGGTGATATGGTCTGATCTGCTCGTGGGGGTGCAGGGGTCACTGGTTGCGGGGGGGGGCAAGTAGGTCAGCAGGGAGGGGTGTGGCAGCAGGTGGGTGCAGGGGTGGGGCTGGGGGGTGACCGAATCGACAAGCTTGCTGTCGGAGCAGCTGCTGTGAAAGGAGAGTGGGGGCCACACCTAGAGGGCTCCAGGCGCTCGTGGTTCAGAACTTCTGGTCACAGTATAATCTCGTGCAGAAAAGGGCATCTCCCAGGGTTTCAGGGAAAGTTTTGCCCCAGGCAGCTGTGAATGTGGTGGCTCCCCCATCACCAGCACTATTTCTGAGGGAGGAGTTGGGCGCAACGAGGTTTGAGGAGAGGGAGTAAGACTTACTTGGAAATCCTAAGTTCCAAATGCGTTAGGAATCCAGGCAGAATTTGGAACAAGAGGTGAGATGTGGGAGTTGAGAGCTCAGCGGCCACGTCATGCAGAAGAGCGATGCCGGGTGGCTTGGGCCCAGCCGTAGTTTGTGAAGGCCTGGGGTTGGGTGCAGCAGAAGGGGGGGCAGCGGCTGGGACCCCTGTTTCCCAGCTGAGAAGGCTCAGCCACTGGCTCTGTGGCCACAACGGACCTACTTCTTGGGGAGGAGGGAGTCCTCGCCCAGGAGGGAAGCCTGGGACCAGCACCTGAGGTGAGGAGCGGGAGGGCTTCCCAAGCCTGCCGCCCACCCCCCACCCCGCACGGCACCCTCCTGGCACCTTGCTTGCTCCTTAGAGGTCCCTTTTCTGCACCTGATCCTATGGGCAAAACCTAAACATTGGTCCAAAAGCAAGAGAAGGAAGGGCTGGCTTCCACGTGGAACCATTGCCATGTTTTTCCACCCTCTGCGCCAGCGGCCTGTGGCGTGGACAGGAGCTCCTCAGTAGTCCCTGCACAAGGGCTGCATGGACTGGGTTGCAGGGGAGGGGCCCCGGTGGTGCGGCACTCCCCAGTCCCCACCCTTCCCGCTGCCACCTGGCAGTGAGAGGAGCATCTGCCCCTGAAGTCCCGTTGTTGGTTGTTTGGGGGCAGGCGGCAGAAATGTCCAGCCGGGGGACTGTCCCAGGCCGGGACATATTGAGTCACAACTGAAGACAGAGCCTGAGCGCCGCAGCCCGGGGCTGACGCTCTGCTGGTTCTGCTCCCCCAGCTTGGCAGCTGCCCTGAGACAGATGCTGGCCTGGCGCCGCCGTGGCCATGCCGACCAGGCTACGTGGTTTGTGCTGGGGACGTAAGCTGGGGGCAGGTGGTGAAAAACTGCACTTCCTGGCCGCTGCCACCCAGCTGTCCTGCTGCACTCGGGAGCGGGCCAGGGTCCCAGGCCAAGCCAGGCCCCAGGTGAAGCCAGCTGTCCCTTGGGGCCAGTGTGCTGATGCTGGGCTCCAGGCCATGAGGGCCAGTCAGATGCTGGTCCCTGTGTCATTTACATTAATCGAAGGGCACCAGAGGAAAGACTTTGCCAATTTCTGTTTAGCCTAAATCTGTTTTATATATACATTAATATTACAGAAACCTTGCCCAGGAGGAAGTCAAGACTCGCTGGGTGAGCATACGTCTGCTCTGTGCGCTATCCTAGGAGCGCGGGACACAGTTGGACAAACACACTGATAGCTGTGTAACATGGTGTTGGGGGGTGGCAGAAGCCAAGGGGGGTGCTGTTGGGAGCAGAGCCCTCAGGGAGAGCTTCTCAAACGAGGTGACATTCGATGAGCGTACACATCTGGACCCTGTGCTGCCCTGTCCTGCCCAGACCCCTCAGCACCCCCACTCCCTCCCTCCCCACTGCTGCGCCCTCTTTCTGAGCTGGTAAAGCACCAGCCTACACAGAGCTTGCCCTCACTGAGCTTTTTTCTTGCCAGTTGAGACAGAGGAGATGGAATAACTTTGCTTTGAAAAGACTTCTCATCCTGCTGAGTAAGAGTAAATAGAGATGGTGCTGGAGTCAGGGTTTAATTAAGCCAAGGAAGTAGTAATGGCCACAAAGTCGTGATGGTGCCATTCTGGATAAGGCAGCCTTCAGGCTCTGCACCTTCAAGTAATTGGGAAGCCTCTGTGCTTTGCAGGTCGCTGACCCCTGTCCTCTCTGTCTGGGTGTCCAGGTCCCGCCTGCCCTTCAGTCTGATGCCCGTCCAGCCCTCCAACCACCTGGAATGGAATGAGCCTATGCACGCCCTCCGGATAAGTGTGGGGGGCCTTCCGGTGCTGGCGTCCATGACCAAGGCAGCGGACCCCCGCTTCCGCCCCCGCTGGAAAGTGATCCTGCCGTCCTTTGTGGGCGTTGCCGTCCTCTGGCTGCTCTACTCCCACCGCCCACCCCCAGGCAGGCCCCTTGTGCCCAACGCCCACAACTGGAGGCTCAGCCAGGCAGCTGCTGACCGGTACAATGACACCTACCCCCTGTCTGCCCCCCAGAGGACGCCGGGCGGGACTCGGTACCGAATTGCAGTTATTGCCGACTTGGACACAGAGTCTAGAGCCCAAGAGGAAAATACCTGGTTTAGTTACCTGAGGAAGGGCTATCTGACCCTCTCAGACAGCGGGGACAAGGTGGCTGTGGAATGGGACAAAGGCCACGGGGTCCTAGAGTCCCATCTGGCTGAGAAGGGGCGGGGCATGGAGCTGTCTGAGCTGATCGTCTTCAACGGGAGACTCTACTCCGTGGACGACCGGACAGGAGTCATCTACCAGATCGAGGGCACCAAAGCCGTGCCATGGGTGATTCTGTCCGATGGCGATGGAACGGTGGGGAAAGGTAAGTCGGACCATCTCCGTCTCCCGGCTTTGCCTGGGGTGTTAGGGGACAGGTTTCGGTTGACTGCCAGTTTGGTTTGTGTACATGCGTGGTAAAGCATTCACGCAACCAGGAGGAGGGAACACCAGGTAGAGCCATCTCCCTCCTGCTTCTGACGCACGGCCGCCCCATCCCAGAGCAGGCCTTACACCGAAACAGGCCCTCCAGTAGGAGCGGGTCCTTTCCAGGACAAGTTTGTGCGCCCTGTCCGCTGCTGCTCTCGGCACTTCCGGGAATGAGTCCCTTCTTGTATCTTCAAAGGTGTCTTCAGAGCACGTGGCAATGACAGCCTCCAAGCATCTTACCTTTAAAGCCATGGTGTCAGATTGCTCCCATTTTGAACTGAGACTGTATTGGAAAGGCAAACTGCGCTGTGTAGCACTCCTTTCTGAACATACAGCAGGAGGAGTGTCTGTGCGTGCGTGGCAGTGACTGCACTTGAGTGGGATCCGAGCTTGGAAATCCTCTGTGACCCACCGCTCTGCCGTGTGCTGGAAAGGAGTTACGGCTTTTAGGCGGCGGGGAGCACAGAGCTTCGAGAGGGAGCCGGAGTGGCCCAGAGCCCCAGACGGGCAAGGGGCAGGGAGGCTCTGGGCACGAGCGGGAGAGTTGACGAAAGCCTCCATGCTTGCCTGTGCTCCCCACGTGGGTCTGCACCCTTTAGGGAGCTAAACGCTGCAGGCCCCTCTCAGGTCAGAGGAGTGGCAGCAACTAGCGGGGCCTGTGGGGCACGCGCTGTCTGCCAGCCCTCCATGCAGTGATGAGACCCCTTCAGTGCTCGCCCACGCCTGGGGCCAGGGGCAGGGGACCGTCTGGACGTAGGGTTCAGAGAAGACATTGGTTGCCCGATTCCTGCCTTAGTCTGTCAGCGTTTATGCGCAGCCGTTGTAGGTCTGTTCTTCCCCGTTGGGTCAGGAGGAAAGTAGAGCCTCGGGTTGTCTGTGGTTGGGTCATCAGAAAGGATGGAAGGCCTGGTAAACGGAGAGGCTCTTTTCTCAGAAGTGACCCAGGGAAGCTGGTGAGGCCCCCGGGACCACAGGAACTCAGCAGGTCCCTGCAGAGCCACCTGCAGAAAAGCATTCTGCAGCCTGCTGCCATTTCTCGGGGTGGGCCGCAGCCCTGGGTCCTCAGGGCCAGCAAGAAGCTTGCAAAACATCTGGGAGAGCAAGCACAATTTAGAACACAGGGTGCATGGGGATTAGCGTCCCACGCAGCCTGAGTGCACTCAGCCTTCCAGGTGGGCTCACAGCAAGTAAACTGTCTTAAGAAGGTAAACACACTGATTGGAGTGGACTCTGAGCCCCCACCAGCCCCTCTTAGCTCTGGCTCCTGGCGCTTCCCCTCCTCTCAGTGGACGCCAGGTACCGTTGTGAGGACCCACTCTCTGCCGTGATAATAACCCCAAGCGCTTCCTCTTGCCTGGGGTTGGAGGTGGTCGTGAGGTTGGGGTGTACAGCTTGAGAAACAGAGCTTGGGGATCAGAGGAGATTGACCAGTGGCCGGCTGGGCCTTGGAGAGTGGAGGGGCAGGTGCAGCGCCAGTGGCAGGAGCCATCTGAATCTGTTTAGGAGAGGCTGTCCCAGCAGCGGGTTCCTGGATTGAGTGGCTGAAGAGAATGTGACAGGTCCTAGAGGGTGGGGAGGGGGGAGAATAGAAGGCAGAGGGCAGGTGCCCAAATGCTGACCCTCTGGGAATGGAGCCCTGAGCCAGACTGTCCTGCCCTCTGCTCTCTCATCATTGCCTCGCGGGAGGTCCAGCACAGGTGACCTCTGATGCCCAAGGCTGCCAGACCCCGCAAGAACCTGGGGAGCAGAGGCGTGGCTGTCACCTCAGGCACGCTCCCTCATCTCCTTGTCCCCAGGCTTCAAAGCCGAGTGGCTGGCTGTGAAGGACGAGCATCTGTATGTGGGCGGCCTGGGCAAGGAGTGGACCACCAGCACGGGGGAAGTGATGAATGAAAACCCAGAGTGGGTGAAGGTGGTGGGCTGCAGGGGCAGCGTGGACCACGAGAACTGGGTGTCCAGCTACAACGCTCTGCGGGCCGCTGCAGGGATCCAGCCTCCAGGTAAGGGACCAGTCCCGCCGGCGGGGGGCCTCCGACGGATGCTGGTGTGCTGCACGTGCGCTTCCTCCGACCATTTGCTTCCGAACTCAGCAGTGTCGTTTCGGGCTGTTTTGATGATTTCTGTCTGTGATGGCTGCTTCCAGCTGGGGACAAATGAGCCATTTGTTCTTCACTCTCCCCGGCAGATTGCCTCCCGCTGTCTCAGACTGCAGCCCCCTCCCACCCGAGCTCTCTGGCTGTTCGCTAAGGGCAGGGCTTGGGCCTCACTTCTGACCCAGTAGAAGCAAGGTGGACAGAGCTTGGGCTCTTCGCCTCACCTTCCAAGAGCTGTTGTGGTGTGTGGTGGGAAGTCATGGTTCTTGGAGCAGCCAGGGAGCCCTAGGCTTAGGGAGCATGACACTGAGGACATTGCTTTGCCCCCAGATAGAGGGCATGCTACTTCCTTTTCAACTTCAAGGCAGCCTCTCCCCCAACCCCAATCTCTGCCTCACAAATCAAACCTGCTTGTTTATTTCGCTCCCTTCCCCGGCCCCGCTCTCCATGCTCCTTGGCACCAAGGAATCAGAAATGCAGACAGAACTCATGGCCACAGGTGTCCAGAGATGGGGCATCAGGGACAGAATGGCCTGCGTTGTCTTTGTTACTCTGGTAATCGAGAACAAGGGCAGCTGGAAAGGCCTGTAGGACAGAGGGAGGTCTGAAGAAGATCGAGCAGGCACGCTGCCCCAGCGGACGGGACAGGCCACCTCGCAGCGTCGGCAGCGGGAAGCCCGTGCAGGGAAGGAGGCCCCACGGGCACGCTCCTGTGTGGTGGACAGTCCTGCCCGCACGGGGCGGGGCCAGGCCACCGGGTGGTCTGGTGACCTGTGGGTCTGTCGTGTGTCCCCAGGCTACCTCATTCACGAGTCTGCTTGCTGGAGTGACACGCTGCAGCGGTGGTTCTTCCTGCCACGCCGGGCCAGCCACGAGCGGTACAGCGAGAAGGACGACGAGCACAAGGGCACCAACCTGCTTCTGAGCGCCGCCCAGGACTTCGGTGACATCTCCGTCAGCCACGTGGGGGAGGTGGTCCCCACACATGGCTTCTCCTCCTTCAAGTTCATCCCCAACACCGATGACCAGATCATTGTGGCCCTCAAGTCTGAGGAGGACAGGGGCAAGATCGCCACCTACATCATGGCCTTCACGCTGGACGGGCGCTTCCTGCTGCCAGAGACCAAGATCGGCAACGTGAAGTATGAAGGAATAGAGTTTATTTAAATTTACAAAACTCAGACCAGCAAGGCCCAGAGGTGGACAGTTTTCAGCTCCATCAGGACTCAAATTTTATAAAAACCAGATGGCTGCACTTTTCTGTGGTGTTTTATGTTGCTTTTTTTTCCTTTTTGGAGGAGGTGTGTGCCTGGTTCAAGGAGTTCAGTCAGCCCCAGGGTCCTGGAGCTGCGGAGCCTGGAGTCCTCAGCCCTGGGAAAGGGGCCTGGTGCCCAGGGTGTGCTGACCGGTGTGTGCTCTGCCATCTGGTGGTGGGAGCTGGCCCCTGCAGGCATCCTAACCTGGGGGCCCTCTGTAACCTGGCTTCGCACTTCCATCCAACCTCCCTTTCTCCTCTGTTTGTTCTTCCCTTCAGTAAATGTTTCTTGAGCTCCTTCTGTGCGTCAAGGCTTGTGCCCCTTCTAGGAGCTAAACAGCGAGTCCGAAGTGGACCTGCCTATCAGGAACTCCCAGGCCAGCTCCTTTTCTTCCTTCTTCGTGAACCTCGTGCATTAAATCCACTTCTCCGGGTTCCTGGAAAAGAATGTGTCTATACTGCAGAGAATTACAGGGATGTGTGGGTGAGGGCAGACCTCCAGGGGCATATCTGCCCAAATTCTGCAGGAAAGGACACAGCTCGCTCATTTGTTCTCAGCCTCACATCAGACAATCTCCACTTCATGTGACCGACTCCAGTTTTTCCCTTCAGGAAAATTCTGTGGCAATGCAGCGCTTTGAAGTTGTAATTATTAACTTATTTTAATTAAACCAATTTCCTTTCTCGGCATCACCATCTGATCACACAGAGCGAGTCTCATAGTTAACTTCATTCCTGGCAGTGGAGGAGTTTGGAATTAAGTTCTCACAGTTGGTCGGACAAGTTTTTAAGCGTTTCCGAGTCCTTGGTCAAAAGATACAAAGATAAAACATTGCTTTTTATGAACAACTATCAGAAGCTGTCATGCCTTTAAAGACTTCCACAAATGATTATCTTTTACTTCTGACCCTACATTCGCCACACCCACCTTGGGTCCCAGGCGCTGGGCTCAGTGCTTGAGATGTCAGCGAGGATGCGCATCTGGTCCCATGGCTTCTGTCCGCTGACCTTTTATTCCCCCTTCACGGGGGGCTTTGCAGTCTCTTCTCTGGAAACTTCGCACAAACTCTGCTTGTCTGCATCCCTTGGCCTCTTCTCCATGCTCCAGGGCAGAGGCAGAGAGAGGGTTTAGGACAGGTCAGCCAGGATTGGAGCCAAGTAGGACCCCACCATCAGCCCACAGCGCCCCTGCCCTGAAGCAGCGCCCCTCTCCCCTCAGGAGGTTGTGGGGTACCGTGATGGCCCAGGAAGGGCCATCAGACTTTTCTCAGACTCTAATACAGCTGCTAGGAAGGAACCCAGTGAGGATCCCTCTTGCGCTGCTGTGTGTTTCTTCCACTATAAAACATCTATTGAAAGAATGTGACACGTTTCTCTGGAACTCAGCTCCCGCTGGACATACCGTGGAAGACCCAAGTCTTTTCTGACTTTGCCTGGCCGGACTCCCCGACTCACTTTCTTGATAAATGTCACTGATGTTGGGGCTCTCTGAGTTTTTAAGACAGAGATGAAATTAGGACAGTCAGAGGACTTGGGACAGTCACTAAGTTGAGACCTTTCTGATGGCACCTCAGCCTAGGTGCCCTGAAGAGCATTTTCACCGTCAGTGATTTTTGACTCTTTGAAAGGTAGACATTTTTTTGTTTCTGTATCTGCTGCTGTCAGCATAATGATTGTGTTCCTTCCAACAGGAGCCATTGTTTTGTAAACAATAAAGTGCCAGAGGGGCTGTGAGCTCTCTTTGTCTCCTGGTCTGTGTTGGCTGGGGGCCAAGGGCCTGGCAGAAATGCCAGAGCCCTGGTGATTCACACGACAGCTCCCCAAAGGGTGTGCTCTGTCCTTCTGTTTTGGGGCTGGGGTCTGATATGCCATGGGAGTTCATGGGACAGGCACCATTCCAGATGGGGAAAGACTTTTCTGAAAATGAATTATCCAGTCCCAACTTTTCCTGAACCTGGAGAAACTCTTTTGGTCATGATGGTTAAGAATATAGGCTGTGAAGTCACTCGCAGACTCCAGTCTTGGCCCCAACATTGGCACTGTGTGACCTGGGACACTACCTAACTTCTCTGTCCTTTGGTTCCTCATCTGTGAAGGGAAGTTGCTCTCGTGAGTAGCCCCCGACACTTGCTTAGTGTGCACTCGTGCACTCCGTGGCTGCCTGTGCAGTGGAGCGCTCTGGATTGGGTGATGAGGAAGATCCCAGGAAAGAGGTCTAGACCCGTTAGGGCTTCGTTAGTGTGGCTGTGAAGCTGCAGGGATGAGACTGTTCCCAAGGGCGTGCAGGATCCCAGGATGCTCTACGTTGAAGCCTTGGGAGCACTGGAAAAGGAGGGGCTGATGAAGAAGAGAAGCCTGAACTGGAGTAGGAAAGATCACGAGAGTGTCATGTCTTAAAGCCAAGTGTGCCCGCAGTTCCTTTTGTGTCTTCAGACCCTCCCTGCCCCTTCCTCTCCCCGCCCTGCTCTGGTCCCCAGAGGCTGACCTGAGTGAGCCTCATCTGAGCCCTCTGCGATGACCCTGACTGGCAGGAGGGAGGAGGATGAGCTGGGGGGTCCCCGATTCCCTCCTGCAGGGTTGCCTCCCGCACAGTCTCACAAGGCGGGTCCCTCTACTCTCTCAGCCTACGCTCCAGTGACTGCTCCCTGCCTCGCCCCTTCTGGCCTGAGAGTGGTCTGAGCTCCAGATACCACTCTACCCCTTGTGGTGTCCCTACCCTGCTCACTCACACCCTGTAAATAGCCCCTTTCTTAAAGCCTCCTTAGTGACCCCAGTTTGAAGCCGTTTGTTTCCTGCAGGGAGCCGGACCCATCAAATACCACAGGGAGGTCAAGTAAGGAGGTCTGGAAGTATCTGTGAACTGAGCAATAGGAGGACCTGGCGTTCTTGGCAATCCTGGCGAGAACCATTCCAGGAGAGCCGTGAAGGAGACTCCAGAGTGCGTCAGCCTGGGGCGGGACCAGACAGGGAATTGCAAATGGAGGAGCAAGGAGCTGAAAACCAGCCCTTGGCCCTTTGAGCCTCCGGACTCACACAGGTGGTGACTTTGGTCTATAGGGTACTCTCATCTGTTCAGCACATAACTGATCAGCAGAAAGAAAACTCCCGAAAGCCACGTTGGAACTGAGTGAAAGAAAGTGACACTAATTTCTTCCCAAATGTTAATCCTGTCATGTGCACTTTAAATTGGTAAGTTTCGAGGCAGATTATACCTTAATAAAATTGTTTTAAAAAATCTAAATAAAACAAAAATAAAATGCCTTCACACAAAGAAAATTCTGACCACAGATAGTTTTACTGGTGAATTGTACCAAAGATTTAAAGAAGAAATGATACCAAGCCCACACAAAATTTTCCATGATTTTGGACACTTCCCCACTCCTTTTAGGCTTCCCACTATCCTGATACCAAAACCAGAGAAATATATTACAAGAAAAGAAAAATCTAGACCAGTTCCCTCATGAACATAGATGCAAAAATATTTGGCAAAAGTTTAGCCGGTTGAATCCAGCTGTATATAAAAGTGAAAATAACTCATGAGAAAGCATGGTTTACTCCAGGAATGCAAGGTTGGTTTAATATTCTAAAATCAATGTAATCCACCACATTAACAGACTAAAAAGAAAAACCATATGATCATCTTCAAAGATAGAGAAAAAGCATTTGACAAAATTCACTACCCATTCATGATTTAAAAAGAAAACTCTTAGCAAACTTGGCAAAAAAGGAATGTCTCTAACCTGATAAAGCGTGTCTGCAAAAAACCTACAGCTGATGTCATACTTTGTGCTGAAAGACTGAATGTGTCGCTCATACGTCTGGGAACAAGGCAAGAGTGGCCACTTTCACCACTCCCCCCCCCCCACTTAACTTCTTATACTGAAGTCATTTTAAACCACACAAATATTGTAAAACTCAGATAGTGTAGCTCTGTTCCCTTCATGCAGGCTTCTTGGTGCTAACACCTTACAGTTGTCACGACTAAGCACAGTGATCAGACCCCGGAAACTGACATTGCTCTCATCACTTTTATTTGCAGTCATCTGATGGGGTATCCCAGACAGTATAATTAGGCAAGGGAAAGAAAGTCATTCAGACTGGAAGAGAAAGAGTAAAACTGTCTTTATTTTTATTTGCCAATGACAAGATTGACTAGATAGAAAAGCCTAAGAAATCTTCAAAAAATAGCTCCCAGAACTAAGTTGAGTTTAGCAAAGCTAAAGGATGCAGAGCGCCCATACAGAAATTAGCTTATTTCTACGTAGCTACAGTGAACAATTGGAAACTGTGAAATTGATATAAATACGTGCAAGATCTGTAGACCGAAACTGCACAACACGGATGAAATCAAAGGAGACCCAAATAAATGGAACAATACACTCTTGTTGGATGGGAATATTCAATTCTGAGAAAGAAGAAGTCGAAGGATTTATACTATCTGGCTTCTAGACTTAAAATGTATTAAGCTATAAGCAGTCAAAGCTGTTGTATTGGCGGAAGAACAATAGACGTGTAAATCAAAGGAACAGAAAAAAGTCCATAAATAGACGCATATGTGTGTGGTCCGTGGATTTTGGGCCAAAGTGCCAGGGTAGTTCAGTGGGGGAAAGACTGTTTTTGCTAAAGTGATGTTGGGACAAGTCTAATCTCTATGGAAACAAATGATTGAAACCTTAACTCCCACCATTCACAAAATTACCTCAGAATAGATCATAGGACCAAATGCAAGAGCTAACACTAAAAAATTGCCGAAGACAGCGGACTTTGGGTCAGGCAGAAACGTCTTCAACACGGCACGAGAGAGAATGAGACTTTGAGCTTCATCTACACCTGAAACCTTGGTCCTTCAGAAGACGCTGCTAAGATGAAAAGGCATGAAAAGATAAAAACAAAATTTGCGGATCCTATCTGCTAAAGGACTTGCCTCCCGAGAACGTAAAGACTGTGTGTACAACTCAGTAATAAGACAAACAGCCCGATTTAAAATGTGCCTGAGCTCTAAACAGGCACTTCACCGAAGAGGACGGATGGCTGACAAGCAAGCCTATGAGGAGGTGCCCAGCAGCGTTAGCCATTAACAGCACGATGAGACCCCGCTGCGTCCCCACCAGAATGGTGCCTTGAAAAAGACTGGTAACGCCAAGTTTTGGTGAGGATTTAGAGCCGCCAGGACACTCAGACAATGGCCAGTAGGGATGCTGAAGGGTCGGGCCACTGTGGGAAACAGTGTGATAGTTTCTTAAAAAGTCAAACATCTAGGGGCGCCTGGGTGGCTCAGTGGGTTAAGCTTCCGACTCTTTTTTTTTTTTTTTAAGATTTTATTTATTCATTTGACAGACAGAGAGACAGCCAGCGAGAGAGGGAACACAAGCAGGGGGAGTGGGAGAGGAGAGGAAGAAGCAGGCTTCCCAGCAGAGCAGGGAGCCCGATGAGGGGCTCGATCCCAGGACTCCGGGATCACGCCCAGGAGCCCCAAGCTTCCGACTCTTGATCTCAGCTCAGGTCTTGATCTTAGAGTTGTGAGTTCAAGCCCCACAGTGGGCATGGAACCTACTTTAAAAGGGGGGGGGCACCTGGGTGGCTCAGTCGTTAAGCATCTGCCTTCGGCTCAGGGCGTGATCCCAGAGTCTTGGGATCGAGCCCCACATCAGGCTCCTCTGCTGGGAGCCTGCTTCTTCCTCTCCCACTCCCCCTGCTTGTGTTCCCTCTCTCGCTGGCTGTCTCTCTCTCTCTCTGTCAAATAAATTAAAAAAACTTAAAAAAAAAAAAAGTTAAACATCTATCACATGACCTGGTAATCCTTTCCCTGGGTATTTTACACAAAAGAAAGCAAAGCTTGTGTTCACACCAAGTCTGCTCCCCAAACGGTCCTAAGAGCTTTATTCATAACAGTCACAACCTGGGAACGTCCCAAATGCCCATCAACGCAGAAATGCATAAGCAAACTGTAGTCCGTCTATATGGGGGGCTAGAGCGGAGAACAAAAATGAACCAGTTACTGGTATCTGCTGACATCAGTGAATCTGAAAGCATCGTGCTAAGTCAGAGGAGCTGGATACAATACATTACATATTGTATGTTTCTATTCATACAAAATTCTAGAACACAAAAAGCAGATCGGTGGTTGCTGGGGACGGGGGCTGCTGCTGGGAACTGACTGCAAAGGGACAGAAGTGCACTTTTGGGGTGATGAAAATGTTCTCTATATCGTGGTTGTGGTCATGGTTGCCGTCTGCATCTTTGTCAAAACTCATTCAATCCATGCATTTTATTATATGTACATTGTATCGCAACCCAATTTTTTAAAAAGAGAAGCAGGTGTTGCCTGAGCGGGTGATCACTGAGCAGATGTTGCCTCGCCGCACCTCTGTTTTCTCACCTACAAAGGGGGCTGAGAGGAGCAGCTGCTTCCCATCGCGGTTTGAGTATTATGCGTGTGGAGGTCCGCGGCAGTGCCTAGCTGCTTGGACATCGGGCGAGGGGGTGGGATAGCCTACAAGCCAGCTGAGCGTTCTCTCCTGCCTCGGTGGCAGTGGCTCCTTGGTGACGGCAGCGTCATGCACACCATCACAGCTGGGCCCAGGTGTCCGTGGTGTCCGGGGCTTTCAGTCTCCTTCTCAGAGCTGAGCCCCTCCTCGCTGGAGCAGATCATCTCAAGCGCTGGTTCCAGTCGGCTCGCGGAAAGCCCCGGGGAGGAGATACCCATACTCTGATTCCACGAAGAGGTCTCAGTCTTATATTTTACTCCCTTTGACTTGAAGGACTTCTCAGGACTTTGGGGCTAAAGATTCAGCAACTTGAATTTTAAACTCAAGTTTTCAACACTGTGAACATTAAGAAAAGGGAAGCTCAGTTAGAATGGAGTGGGGCGGCCGGCAGGGGGAGCTCTCACTGCAGTGCTGTTGCCAGCTGCCCACCCTGCCGGAAGAGAGCACCGTGCACCTGGACGCCACTTGACTACCCCACCTGGAGGAAGGAAGGTTTCTTCCTCCCCCGCAACAGCCCAGCCAGTGAGACGCCCCCATTCTTTCAACTCCCAGTTCACTGCAGGGGGCTTTCTGTTTCTAATAACACCCCCCCCCCATAAAAGAGCCTCCTCTTCTTTGTTTGGTGGACCTGCCTGTGGTTCTGCCATTGGTTGCGTATTCCAGGCTGCAATTCTCTGCTCTTCCTGAATAAACCGATTTCTGCCGGTAGGATAATTGGGGCAGTTTTATTTGTAAGGTTAATGCCACCAACACCTCCCAAAGGACTTCCTTTGTCTCCTTTTCCTGACGGGCAGCTTGTTTGGGCAGAAGTCAGTGGAAACTATGTGAAGGAAGGTTCTGGAGGTTCTGTGCCAACAAACCCGAAGCTCCTTCAGTGGATGGGATTTTAAAACTCACTACGGTCTCTTGGCCAGTGCTATTTCCAGATGCTTCTCCCCTGACTATCTGCAGTTTCGTTGGAGGGAGCTAGGTGAACCATGCCACTCCCTAAGACCTCCCGTCTTGGGCAAATAGCCATTAAATGCTTGACCTCGGGCCTCACTCTCTGGAACCGCAGGGTGCCGGGGAAACTGTCTGCCAGCGGCTCTCAGCCCTGGCTGCACACGGCAGCCACCTGGAAGGCTTTAAAATGCCAGCGCCTGTCCCCACTCCAGAGATGGTGACTGAGCTGACCTAAGCATCAGAAATTGGTAAAATTCCCACATGATTCTCATGTGCAAACCAGGTTGGGGGCCACTAGGCTAAAGAGACCTGGGGACATTCCAAGGGACAGCTCTCATCCCGAACCTTGGGATGCAGGTGACCAAAACAATAGAGGGCGTTGATTGCCTCATTGAACTGCAAATCCCAGGACTTGACCTTGACTTCAGGCCAGGGGGAGCCAGGGGCTCAGATCACAGCGTCAGACCTACTGCCTCCACATTCTGGCTCTGCCTGCACATCCCCTAGAGGGTCCCTCCGAGAGCCAGAAGCTGACTCTCCACGCGCTGGCTGCCATCACGGCCCCTCGCTGACACCATCCCTGTGGCAAGGGGCCTGAAGGGCTCTGAGCTGCCAGCTCTGGGTCAGACTCCGGGGCAGCCTGGGGTCCTCAGACACAGGCTGGGAGGGAGAGTGCGTGCTTCCCCTAGGGAAAACCGCGGTGGCGCTTTCTCTTGGAGGCCAGGCATGGCTGGGAGGTGGGCTCAGCACTTTCCAGCCACTCCAGAGGCTGCGTCCCCTGCCCTGCAGGGGGTGAGACGCTGGGAGAACAGTAGGCATGGGGGGTGTGGCGTCCTCTGCTGGTGACCAGAGCAGGCTCTGGGGGTCACTGCTGCGTGTGGGGCCCAGCTCTTCCAGTTGCTGGCTGTGTACCTGGGCATGTTGTCTCATGTCTCGGGGCCTCCCTCCCACCGTCAGGGGGACCACTCCATATGGCCTCGCAGAGGGGGAGCCTCTCTGGGAGGTCAGGCATGCCAAGCACTCAGGCCGGGCAGACCCATAATGAGCGGTCTCCACCCTGCTGGCGTTGTGCCAGACTCAGGACAGGGCTCAGAGCATTCCGTGGGAGCCCACAGTCATGCCGGCAGGTGCAGACCCTGCCTGTCTGCGCCTACCCTCACTCTTCCTCCTGCTGCTCCCCCGCCCCCGCTTCCCCTCCAAGCCTCCCCCAACGCCAGCCCTGGGGGCCCGTCCAGCTTGGAAGATGTAAACATTCCCCTGTAGCTGTTGGCCGTCTTGCTCTGCTTATGGTCAGCTACACCTCGGGCCACCGCCGCCCGGACATCCACAGTCAGAGCTGAGTGGAGGGAGGGGCGCCGGGAGCCTTGTCGGCAGCCAACCCCAGAAGAAACCCAAGTCAGGTGGTTTCTAGAAATCGAAACTAGACTGTTTTCTCTGGTATTTCCTGGGACCAGCCTGACCACACTCCACACTGGGAGGGTTTTCTGGGTCGAAGCACAGCCTGCAGAGGGATCCTGCAGCAGAAAGCTGAGAGGCTCCAGGGCAGCTATCAGTAGTTGGTTGCCTCAGGCAGGTAAGCTCATGCCTCCTGCTCTCAGGTGGGTGTCCCTGTCTCTACCCAATGTCACCTAGAGGGTATAATCTCCCTGTTTTTACCCAAATGGGGATCTGGTGTCCTTCCTCAGCCCAGGGACCATCATTCCCTCTCCCAGATCCATAGGGTCTCTGTATGTATAGTTGCCCAGGTTGCTCACTGCACAAGGACAAAGGGGCAAGCAGGCTTGGAATTCAGCCCAGGGTGCTTTCACCATTTTTTGCATTTCGGCCCAGGCCTACATCTGTCCAAAGGAAGAGTATCTTTTTCTAATTTGCAAAAGGCAACAGCAGGCAGCCCTATCCCAACTTCTCATACAAGGGAGTCAGGCTACAAGAGGTGGCCATGGCCACCCCAAGGGCAGCCACATTTGCATACAATACGCCAGGTGCATGATTGGCCATTGTTAATGCAGAACCAGGGTGCTGCCTCGGGGTCACCAGGCGCTGACCTGTAGGGGTGCGCACAACAGCTGCCTCGTGCTGCACTTCCTGGGCCTAGGAGTGGTGTGGGGGCCACGGGGTTCTCATGAACCAGAGAGACAATGACTGGCTCCTCCACATTCGGTACATGGGGGAGACAGCAGGTGGGGAGCAGGTTGGGGATGAAGATGAAAAGCGTGCCCCCAAAATTCTAGAGAAGCAAGAACTCCAGGCAAAAGTTGGAAGAGCTGGGACTCCCATGCCCTCTGTGCCCCACCCAGGCGGACTGTGTGGCCTTGGTGGCCCCAGCCTCTCGAAGCCTCTGTTTCTTGGGGACACTGACCTGAGGCAGGTCCCCACCCAGGCATCCGCTCAGCATTTCCTTCCCACCCTGCTCCCCCAGCCCCTCTCCAGCTGCAGAGTCAGTCCCAGACCTCAGCCCTGATCCCCCTCCTCCCCCCTCCCAGCCACTTCCTCTGGCCCTCTTTGTCACTCCTGCCTGCCTTTCTGTGGCCTCCTGATGTGTCCCCTCCCTTCAGGGGCTCACAGACAGCTCTCCAGGCACTCCCACAGGGGTCCAACTGCCTGAAGATAAAGCCCTACCCTTAGCGAGACCCACCAGGCCTCTCCTGATCTGGACACCGCGTGCCCCCCCCCCCCCCCCGCCTCCTCCCTCCCACCATTCCCACCCAGCCCTGCCGAGGGCCACGCCCAGGGCCTGGTTTTCTGAGATGGGCTTTTGTTCCCACTGCCCTGCTGCTTAGAGACCTCTCCCAGGCCCCCTCCCCTTTGTCTGGGCAAGTCTTACTCCTCCTTAGAGGACCACCCCCCGCCCCCGGAGGGGTGAGGGACCCCAGTCACGAACTCACAGCTCAGAGGAGCCTGCCTGCTGTCCTCCACACAGAGGGTCTAAAGGGTTCTGGACAGACAGGGCATGGTCCCGAGGGCTGTCCAGCTCTGCTGTCTGACTCTGCTGCTTCTTTCCCCCACAGGACGAGGGCCTCCTCTCCCGGGAAAGTCCATGGCCGTCCCACCGCTCCTCTGGATGTGGCTGCTGGTTGCAGGGACTCAAGGTGAGCTGCGCCCCAGGAATGCTGAAAGTGGCAGTCTGAGAAGCTGCCACTCCCCGTTCTGTGGCATCGAGCCCTCCTTGTAGAAAATCGAGGCGATGTTCTGCTCGGTGCCTGGGTCACTGGGGTTAGCCCAGGTCTTCTCTCCTGCTTGAAGCCCTGGTTATCCCAAGTGATGGTGGCTTATAGGTTCTGGGGGATACCAAGAGATTCTCCATTCCATCCCGTGGGAGCCAGAAGGACTGAGTGGTAGGAGCCCGTCAGACAGGCCAAATGTGGGGGGTGGGAGGGTCATGAGTCCGGGCCCTTCCTCACAGTCAGACTTCCGGAGTTCTAGACGCTGTTCCTCATGCTCTCTGCACCTCGGGCTGAGGAGGCCCTTCCTGGTCCTGGTGACCCTATGGAGGCTGGCTACACCCCCAGCTGCGAACTGCCCTCCAACATGGCGCCCAGCTCCTTCCCGACCCTGTCCCAGAACAAGCCCCCTTTCTCTCTGCACCCGGCTCATTCTGCCAGTGTTTCTGGGGGTCCCTAGGCCTGCTGCCCCAGGACTTGCCCCACAGCCCTCCCAGTGGTCCTTGCTGTGATGTGCATGGTGCACCCCAAGCCCCAGACACCCTCAGGGGGGTCAGCATGGGCCCCTCCTCCCCCATTCTTCCCCGGGGTCCTACCTCCCCTACCCTCAGGTGCTGGGGCTCCAGTTGCCCCTTCTGCCCCTTCTCCATCCATGGAGGAAGGACTCAGACCTCAAAGACAAGAAAAGGCGCTTTACCCTCGGGGGAGGGGGGGGCACGTCTTCCACTCCTCCCCAGTGGGTGAGCCCTCGAGGATGGATGGGGGGCTTTAAAGCTCATGGTGCAGTGGGCACTCCCTTGGGGGGAACTTGACAAGTGACCCTCCCAGTTGGGGGAAGTAAGGGGCGGGGTGGTGCTTCCCCGCTGGGACGGAGGCCCAGCTGCGAGGCCTTCATCCCTG
Source organism: Ursus americanus (assembly GCF_024610735.1). Classification (NCBI taxonomy): domain Eukaryota; kingdom Metazoa; phylum Chordata; class Mammalia; order Carnivora; family Ursidae; genus Ursus; species Ursus americanus. The sequence continues at coordinate 3,297,322 of NC_142149.1, forward strand.
CTGATCTCTGTTCCCTCGGAGCTCTGTAGGTGTGGAAGATGGGGACATGCGGCTGGCCGATGGGAACACCGCCAATGAGGGCCGCGTGGAGATCTTCTACAGAGGCCAGTGGGGGACCGTGTGTGACAACCTGTGGGACCTGATGGATGCCATCGTCGTCTGCAGGGCCCTGGGGTTTGCGAATGCTACCGAGGCTCTGGGCGGAGCCGCCTTTGGGCCAGGTAGGCCTGCCTGTCCCCAGGTCCTCCAAAGCTGAGACTCACTGCCATGCAGACCCCCAGGAAGGGACCTTCAGCTAAGACACACACATGGCCTTCCTACTCACGGAGCACTGGCAAACATGTGAAATAGTGCCGCGGAGGCTCGGACAGGCCATCCTGTTCCCTCACGGTGCGTCCCTTCCTGAAACAGTCCCCCCGAGAAGAGTCTGGTGCAGGGAGATCTCCACCAATGCAGCCGTGATTCTGACAACAGGGAAATAGTGCAACTCCTCGGCAATGGGGGCGGGGAGGGGACAGAGGCTGCTTCGTGGCACAGTGCTCCCAGCATACTCCGCTTGGACAGCCCCAGGTTCTAGCCGGTGGTGGATGGCGTGGGGGGCATGAGGGAGCATGAAGTCACGCATCAGGAGGCCTGCAGACCGCTTCTCCCACGGCCACTCTCCTGCCTTTGCAAGGCTTCTGGGGGAGCAGCCCCGGTGCACAGGCCCTTACCCCCGGGACAGAGGGCTCCGGCACCTCCCTCCCAGCCCCCATCCTCCTTGCTGTGCCACCAGGCGCGGGCCCGATCATGCTGGACGAGGTGGAGTGCACGGGGACGGAGCCATCGCTGGCTGAGTGCAGGTCCCTGGGCTGGCTGAAGAGCCATTGCAAGCACCGTCAGGACGCCAGTGTGATCTGCACCAATGGTGAGCCCTGGGCATGTGCGCCCTCTGCCCGGAGCTCCTCTGTGATGCCCCCTGGCTGGGAGGGGACAGAAGAGCCTCCAGAGCCCACCCCTCACAGCAGCGATCCCAAACTGCCCCCCACAGCGGCTCAGAAACGCTGCGTTCCCCCCCCCCCCCCCGGTGCCCGTGGGCCACCTGCACTGCACGGCTCCTGGTGCCTCTTCAAACCCCAGCCTCTCACGGTCGTCAGTCCTCGTTCTGAAACGTGGAAGGCAGCGCCCACGTGCCTCGACAGCAAGCTGAACGTCCCTTCAACCAGCCCCATGGCGGGAGCCTGCCCTCCCCCCCTTCCCTGCCCCTGCCATGTGTGCTGACCTTACCCGGTGCCCCGTCTGCTTCGGTCCCTGGATCTGGCTTTATTGTTGTCCACTTGTCCTTCTTGGTGGGTTTCACCCGGGGCCTGGGAGCGCGTCAGAGCACTGACACAAGGATAGGGCAGCCGTGTGGAGGGCTCGCAGGGGCGGGAGGAAGGTGACGCACCGGCACCTGGGGTGCAAGGCAGGGAGCAGTCCTGGCGGGGAGCCCATGGTGGGAGTGGGGGCCAGAGGAATGGGGGGCTGAACCCACCTGGCTGACATGTCAGGACTGATTCAAACCTATTCATGGCAAAGAAAGACCAACTGGGATTTAGTTCCCAGCTAGGCTTTGGGACTGTCGGGGGCAGGAGTTGCTTCTTTAGGCCTCAGTCCCTGAGGGAGGCTGCTAGGGACCCCTAAGCTCTAAACTGAGTTTCCATAAGACCCCCACTCTTCAGACCATCAAGCCAGGGAGAAGGATTGGGTTTTTAGAAGGTGCCGCCTGAGTGATTGCTTGATGGGTGGGGATTTTAAATGGGTGGGGCCTTGGGCTCTGGAAGTCAGCGGGGGTGCTGCCTGATTGTGGGGGAGCAGAGGAGCTGACCAGGGGTGTTCGATGGGGGTGGGGAGGAGAACGGCACCCTCGTCTTCCCCGAGCCTTCCTGAGTGGACAGGGCCGGAAGGAGCCGGAGTCCATAGAGGGGAAGTGTTCTCGGTGACATCGCCTGACCTAACCGTGTGCTCCCCTCTGCCCCTTCTAGAAACCCGAGGCGGCCACACCCTTGACCTGTCGGATGAGCTCCCCGCAGCGCTTGAGCAGATCTTTGACAGCCAGAGGGGCTGTGACCTGTCCATCAGGGTGAGGGTGAGGGACCAGGAGGAGGAGGGCCTGGACTTGTGTGCTCACAGGCTGATCCTGTCTACCAACCCCGAGGCCCAGGCCCTATGGAAGGAGCCGGGCCCAACAGTCACCATGGAGGTGGACGCGGAGTGCCTGCCTGTCGTCAGAGACTTTATCAGGTGACCACCCTCGGGATGGCGCTACCAGGGCCTGGGCACCTCCCTCCAACAACAAACCATAGGGCTATGGCAACGAGCACATCGGTGCTTTCACAAACACAAGCGTGTGCACGACACACACATACACGCACACTCTCACCCCCACACATACCTGCCTGCACCCACATTCACTCGTGCACACGTGCACACTTGTGGGTGCACATTTGGGCCCACAGTCGTGTCCATGCCACACTCACGTACATACACACTCTTCTACACACTCTTGCTGCCATACTTGTGTACACACACACATTCATTCATATGCTCCTGCGTATACTTGCATACTCTCCACTGATACCCGCACTGTCACGCACACACAGATATACCGACTTCCACAAAACATTGCATCAGAAATCTCCCGGGGTAACTGCCACTATTAGAAGAGGTTTCAAATGCTCTGTGGGTTAGGAATTCACTAGGAACAAGATGCCTGGCCTGCAGTGGTGAGAGGTTGCTACAGGGCCGGGGGCAGAGCTGGGTAAGGGCCCCAAGTGTCTCCCAGAGCAAGAGGCTCCTTGCACACTCGAGGCTGGGCCACCTGCCCTGCAACACCACATCACACAGCCTCTGGGAGGCCCAAACATGCATGTAGCAGGGAAGAAATCAGGGGGCCCAGAAACACACATACACACACTCCTACCTCGTAGGTAACACAAGGATACAGTGTAAGAGTTCCAAGAACCTACAACCTAGTTATGAATTCTTTCTCCCTCTCCTCACATACTGGCCTTGCTTGTGTGAAAGGTAGAACCCCTGTGAACCCAAACCCATCACAAAGTCTTACCCGGGCCTTTGCACACGGCTGTGCCGTGCACGCGGTGGGCTCGGCAGCACGAACAAGCCAGTGCCCCAGATAAGGAAACTGAGACACAGGGGGGCCAGCCTGTCCTGGGCCTGGGCCGTCACCCCTCCTGCCAGGCCTCCCTGCTGGGGCCTCCCAGGGGGTGGTGTTCAGAAAGCATCCATTTAAAAAGAACTTCCTTTCCGTTCTTAAGACCTAAGCTTTATATAGCGGAAGTGACATTTAAGAGAAAACAGCGAACGGCAATTAAAAGAGAGAAAATGGTTTCTTTCCAGCCAAGTATGAGAAGCTAGCCTGCGCCGCTCCCAGTGGGGTCGATTTCTGTGATACGTTCAAGGACAAGGGCAGGCGCCCATCCGCCTCTTCCTGGGCCCAGCTGGAGTTGTGCCCAGGGTCACTGGGAGCGGGGGCGGGGGGTGGGGCAGACGGGGCAGCCAGAGGTGATGCCTGTGTCGTGGGGGCATGAGACAGGTGCTTGGACAGAGGGGGTCCAGCGCAGGGTGTGCCTCCAGAAAGGAAGGGGCGGTGCTGCGCCAGGAGCAGCGGCGCAGCGTCCGGCCAAAGGGACGGCAGTGGCGTTGAAGGCAGAGAGCAGGAGGTGGCAGGGGTGAGGGACGGAGCGTCATGCTCCAGGACCCTGGGATCTGCCTGCTTGTCTGTGCACGTGGCTCTGAGCTAACCTGAGAGTGGAACGTGGGTTGACCTGAAAGATCAGTGCACGCGGCACGGAGTGCCCCTCGCGATGGCTGGAACCCTGGGGGTGTCCGTGTGGGTCAGTGGCAAACACGTGGTCGACGGTGGTGTCGGAGAGGCAGGCCCGGCACACGCCCGGGCACCCTGTTGTCCTGCAGGGGCAGAGTGCCCCAGGGGCTCAGCTCTCGCTCCCCTCCCAGGTACTTCTACTCCCGAAGGCTGAACGTCTCCCTGACGTCCGTGAAGTGCGTCCACAAGCTCGCCTCTGCCTACGGGGCCGAGCAGCTGCAGAGCTTCTGCGCCAGCCTCTTCGCCATCCTCCTCCCCGAGGACCCCTCTTTCCAGACGCCGCTGGACCTCTATGCCTATGCGCTGGCCACCCAGGACCCCGTGCTGGAGGAGCTGTGCGTGCAGTTCCTGGCCTGGAACTTCAAGGCCCTGACGCAGGCCGAGGCCTGGCCGGCCGTGCCCACAGCCCTGCTGCGGGTCCTGCTCTCCAGGAGTGAGCTGGCCGTGCCCAGCGAGCTGGCCCTGCTCACAGCCTTGGACGTGTGGAGCCAGGAGAAGCAGCCGTCCCACAGGGAGGTGGAAAGCCTGGTGGAGAAGATCCGGTTCCCCATGATACTGCCCGAGGACCTGTTCGAGCTGCAGTTTAACCTGTCCCTGTTCTGGAGCCACGAGGCGCTGTTCCAGAAGAAGATCCTGCAGGCGCTGGAATTCCACACCGTGCCCTTGCGCCTGCTGGCCCAGTACAGGGGCCTGAACCTCACCGAGGACGCCTACCAGCCCCGGCTGTACACCTCACCCACCTGGAGCGCCTCTGTCTCCAGCAATTCCCGGGCCCTGTCCCGCTACTGGAACGACCCCTACCGCTCCTTCCAGACCCCACAGCACCCCAGCTTCCTATTCCAGACCATGCGCATCTCCTGGTCTCTGGTCTACCTTCCCACGGTCCAGAGCTGCTGGAACTATGGGTTCTCGTGCTCCTCGGACGAGGTCCCCCTCCTGGGCCTCTCCAAGTCTGGCTACTCGGATCCCACCATCGGCTATGAAAACAAAGCTCTCATGCTCTGTGGGGGGCGCTTCGTGGCCGATGTCACCGAGTTTGAGGGACAGAAGGCCATGATCCCCGGTGCCCTGGGCACCAACAGTTCCAAGAGCACTTCCCTCTTCCCCTGCCCGGCCGGCTCCTTCAGCAGCTTCCAGGTGGTCATCCGGCCCTTCTACCTGACCAACTCCTCAGGCGTGGACTAGACAGGAGCTGGAGAAGCCAGGGGCCTCCCAGGGCTCCTCCCCCCCACCCCACCCAGCTGCTTCCTGTCCGCAGCCACCCCCAACAGCGGCCACCAGAGGGCCCTCCTGCTTTCACTGATCTCTCTGAACTTAGAGAAAGTACTGGAAGGTTTCAACTAACGCTCACCACTGTGCCCTGAAGTCCCCGTACCCCCCACCGCCCGGCTGGTTTCCAGGTGGAGAAGCAGGGGGACCTGGGCGGGGCAGCTGTTGGATTTTCCACACCGACTTTCCCTTCCCTGTCCTCTGCCGTCCCCCATCTGAGATCACTAAAATTGCGTTGTGATTCCCAGTTCCTGCGTTCGTTCGTGCGGAGCCATGAGTCCATTCTGCACTCGGATGTTGGGTGTGCTGGGCCCTGGGGCATGGAATGAGCAGACACAGTCCCTGTCCTCATGAAGCTACAGTCTGGGGGTCAGGACCCAAGTAGACAAACACGGGGGCGTTAAAATTGGAATAACACGTGATGGAAACCCAGGGAGGTGCGGGACAAGGCGCAGGCTGGACCCACTTGGGGTTAGACCTCTGTGGTGAAATAAAGAATGAGAGCAGCGGGTGTGGGGAAATTGTGGGGGGGATGCACTCCAGGGAGAAAGAGCAGTCCCTGCTCAGCCTCTGTCAATCCTCCTGCACAGGGACGGGGACCCAGTGCCTGTGAGAATGGGACCTGGAAGCAACTTCCATGCCCCTCAGCAAGGTGCCCGACCACAAATAACATCCGTGACAGGGTGGGCCGGCCAGAACGACGTGCTGAACGGTACTGGGCGACCTGCAGAATCTAGGCAGGGACAGGGGGCCGAGCCCGGGGCCCCGTGAGAATGCCACCCCTGGGTTCTGGGTGCTCAAGTCCGCCCCCACCGCGAGTGGGGCGGGAACTCTGTGCTTCTCTGTGATACGCGTTCCTGGCCCAGGGTCCCTGGTGGAAGCATCTGGCCGAGCCAAGCCACATGCGTGCCGCTCTCTGCCTGGGTCTAAGCGTGAGCCTCTGGGCAGTCTTGGCCTGGGGAAGGGGCGGAGGTAGAGACCAAGGTGAGACCAAGCTCACCCAATGAGGGGGGATTCAGACGCTGGGCAGCCAAGATAGTAGCAGGCCCCACCACACACTTCTTCCCCGCCGGCCCTGCAGACGCAAAAGCTGGGACACAAAGGCTCCTGCCTGTACCCCCAGCTCCCCCCGGCTCCGATGGCGCACCCCGCTCCCACTCCACCATCTTGGCCACTCCTGTGGCGGTCCCGTGACATTGTCCAAGTCGATCATTTTACTTCCGTTGCATGGTGACGAGCACCATCACTGCTGTCAGGCACAGCAGCAGGTCGAGGCCTACAGAAAGCAAACGTCCGGTAAGTATGCCCCAGACGCAGCGGGAGTGACTCCAACAGCCGCTCTCCTCTCGACACTCCTGGGCCCCCATGGCCCCTGCCTGTGAGGAAGCCCGCAGCCCGGCAGTGGGAGACCCCCCCCCAGGATCCACCCGAGTTCCTTCCACCCTCCGGACGCTTTTGAGGGGCAGCCCTGCTCCCCCAGGTCCCCTCAAGCCACCCTCCTCTGCCCATTGGGCAGGCCCAAGGGCATGGTGAGACTGGCACCTTCCAACTCAGTGGGACCTGGAGGTGTCTCCTGGTGGAAACATTGGTCTCTTGGGTGAGAACTCCCTGATGCGGCAGAGCCCAAAGTTTCCGAGTATGCCCCTGGCAACTAGCTGGATGGCTTGGGCACCGCCAGCTTCCATATCCGTGTTCTTCTCTGGCTCTGCAAGAACCGTGTATTGGCCACGGGCTCAGCGTGTGCCGTGGGCTGGAGAGCTGTTGTTTGTGTGTCTGGCAGGGGATGATGGGGTTTATAAGGACTGTGGAAGGAGGGTGGTTCCAGGCCCAGCTGACACGCCTCCGGATGCAGGGTCTTCCACTATTCGTCGCTGTCATCCCAAGCCGTGCACCACGTGTGTCACGTGCTGATCCTGCCGAATCCCCGGGCCTCGGCTCCTGCCTTGGGGGGGGGGGGGGCGGCCTCTGTGCTGTTCAGTTAGTCCAGGGTCGGTAGCACTAAGGCCAGAATGACGGGGGAGGAGGGCTGATCCCAATCTGGAATAAATGTCAGTTCCTTGGCTGGAAAGTGTCTACCATGAGCAGATTCGTAAGCACCGGGTGAGGGTTCAGGGGCAAAGGTCAGATCACATCAGCCTGGGTGACCAGGCCAAGGTCAGCCCAGGCAAAGCCTCCCTCCCTGCCACCAAGGCCACCTGAAGAGCCAGAAGAGCAGGCCCTTGTGGCTGGGGAGGGGCAGTGACAGCACCAGAGCAGCCTGCCTGACTCCCGTGGTGGGAGAGTCTATGCTGCAGGGGGGTGGGGGGGGGGGTGGGGAGCTTTCAGTGAACAGTCACAAGACATAAACGTCCTCGCCCTTTGACCAATCCAAGACATCTGTCTTCGTCCTCTTCCCAAAGCCTGCCGTCACTCCTCCCCCATCCCACTCTTTCCATCCCAGCCTCTCCGACCAAACCCGTACCCTCCTCCATAGGCAAGGAGGCCCCAGAGCCTCTTGCCTGTACCCAAATGGAGAGTAAGCTGTCTGCTCAACCTTCAGTCCCTACAGGAGGGCGACAGGGCACAAGCCCCTCCCGCCTGGTGCTGGCCTGCGGTGCATCCTGGAACCAGGTTCGCGTTTGCCCGTGAGGCTGTAGGGGCTGAGGGAGGGGGAGCTGAGATACAGGATAGCCGCAGTGTGTGGGTGCCAGTCACCCATGCCTCCGGGGATTGATGGGGCCACCCCACCTGCTGCTGGGGGCTCAGATCCCCTCTAGTTCCCAGAGGGCAGGTAGGACCCATGTTCAGGTGTTGGGGCCCAAAGCTGGCTGTGGCTTGGAAGAAGAGAGGTTCCCTGCATGGAGGGCACGGCATGACTTAACTCTAAAGCCCAGACACCTGAGTGGCCCCCCGCCAGGCCCCCTGAGCCCCCCAGTGCGCCTTTGTGAACCTCAAGCACCCCTGCATTAGCAGCTCGTGAATGCACCTGTTCTGGTCCTGAGCACCTGCTGGGCAGCTAGCCACATCCTCCCCCTTGCAGTCGGGAAGCCCCTGCCCCTGGCACCGCCTCCCTCGGTCTATGTCCCCGGGAGTTCAGGGAAGAGAGCTGTCGGTCTGTCCAGAGGAGGGGCTTTGGATGAACTGCAGAGGTGCGCACTTCAGGGGCCTCGGTCCTGGGTTCTTTTCTGTTCGTCGTAGCGAGGAGTTCATGGGTCTCCAGGGAGTCCCGTTGTCCATCAACCCGTCGAGATAGCGCGGCTCTCAGACGCTCGAGCAACCAAGCCAGACCTCTGATGAATGCACCTGTACTGGGTATTTTTAGCTTTGGCTTCCTATAATGAACACCCAAAATAGCAGTGACTTCTATGAGATACTTTCTTTTTCTCTCACACAGGAGAGATGAGGCAGTCGTTCTGGGGGAAGGCACCTCCTCTCCACACCACTGTCTTAGCACGTGACTGCCATCCTCGAGGTTACCTCGTGGTCCATAATGGCTGCTGGGATTCCAGCCACTGTGTCTGCCTTTCAGGAAGCAAGAAGGAGGTAGCAGAAAGGGACAGAAGGTGCCTTCTCCCGCTGTCTACCCCCTGACACCGAGTGCACCTTCCATTTCGCATGGAAGGTGGCTCACTTGCTTCACCCTTGCTTCAGTCCCATTGGAAACAACTGCCCTGCGCCTACAATCCTTGAAAACGCTTAGTTCTTCCTACTATTTTATGGGCAGCAGTAGGGTCCCCAACACTTTGCCTCCAGTGGGGACTTCATTCCAGGTGACCGCAGGCCGTGACTGAATCAGCTGGTTCGCCCTGCACGCAGTGGCAGATTTCTATCCTGTGTGCCAGTGGGATTGCGAGCAAAGGCTTTACTGGTGTGTAACATATACGTGTATTTGTACGTATCTAGATAGATAGAGCAACAGCAATAGATACAGATATGTATGGATAAAGTCTAGAACTCCGTTACTCTACGTTACACCAATACGCCGTGCACCCGCCCCTCAGATCTCGACAGGGACACTTCCCTCGGCCCCAGCGGGCTCCCTCCTGCCTCCTCCCAGGTACACCACACCCCCGCCCCCATAACCACTGCTCTGACTTCTCTTAACACCGACTAGGCTTTCCTGTTCTCAAACCTCACGTAAATGGAATCATACAGCACGTACCCTTCGGCGTCAGCCTTCTTGGGCTCGCCATCTTGTCTACGAGGTTAGTGCGTGTCATTCCACGCAGCCACGCAGAATTCCATTATATGAATTGGCCACGATTTTCCAACCTAGTCCACAGCTGACGGGCATCAGGGCTGTGTCCAGCATGGTGGTATTTTGAATAAAGCCTCCACGAGCATTCTTGCACATGCCCTTTGGAGGACACGGGGACTCACTTGTCTTGGGGTACCCCTAAGAGTGGAGTTGATGGGCTGTACGTTTCACTTGAGTGGACACTGCCAAACCCTCTTCCTTGGTGACGGTGCCAGTGCCCCCACCCCCGTGGCGTGCGAGATCTCCGCTGCCACGCGTCGTCACCAGCACCGCACGCTGGGGGTCTTAACTGCAGCCGTCCCAGTGTGGGGGGGGGGCATCGTGAGAGTTTCTCTGCTTTCAGTCCAGTTTTCTCCAAGGGCCACTCGCCTGGGATCCGTTCCCGGCACCAGTGTCTATACCAGCCACTGCGCTTAGTTGCGAACAACAGAACCAATTCTGGTGAATCTAAGTGGAAGAGCATTTATGGAAGGAGTTAGAAAGGTCTCGGAATGGATGGAAAGGCTAGAGAACCGGGCTCGGGCACTGAGCAACAATTAAGGAAGTTAGTGTTTCGGGTAACTGGCCCACCGAGCAAAGCAGTCCACCCTTCATGTGCGCAGGGCCCTAGGGAATGGTAGTCTGGGCTGGGTTCTGCCAGAATGCTCCTCTTTGCTCGGGGTTGGCTGGGCTCCTCACGTCAGGGGCCTCACCTGGGTGGGACAGCTGGGATCGTGGGGCCCCCTCTCCATTCGGTCTCATCCTCGTGGATGCTAGCGCAGGCTTCGGCACGTGGCAGCAGAGTTCCACGATGCGAGGCCACCACAGATCCAAGGGTGGGGAAAACGGCCTCCACCTCCTGTCGGGAGGAGCTGCCATTTGATTACATTTTTTTTTAGATTTTATTTATTTGAGAGAGAGAAAGAGAGAGCACGACAAGGGGGAGGGGCAGAGAGAGGAGCAGGCTCCCTGCTGAGCGAGGAGCCCGATGACGAGGATGATGACCCGGGGCTCGATCCCAGGACCCCGGGGTCACGACCCGAGCCGAAGGCAGATGCTTCACTGGCTGAGCCAGCCAGGCGCCCCAGGAGCTGCCATTTGAAATCAGCCATAGCCAGGAGGCTGAGGATGCCTGGACCCAGTAGCGAGGTTGGAACTGAAAGCACCAGCACCCCACCACGGACATGCTCACGGCCCCGGGGGACCCACTACTGCTGCTCTCTCCCTCAGCAAGCATTCCAGACCACCCCTGCCACGCTGAGCCACGTGCTGCCCAGCTGAGAGCCCCCAGGAACAGCGGCCTGGCCTCAGCCCACACAGTGGCAGGTGTCCCAAACGCAGGAGGGAGAGTCGGAGGAATAGCTGAATGAATTTGAAACATTACAGCCTCTGTCGAGGGGACGACGGGAGTATCAGCTGTTCAAGGGACTCTGGTCCCACAGATGCCAACATGACAGTGATTCCCGACACAATAGCAAGTTAGACAGGAAGCTGCAGAACATTCCCAGCTGTCTACCGAGTCTCCAGACCCTTCCCAAAATGACCCAGGTGTTCCTTCCAGGACCACCCCTCCCCCACTGGGCTGCCTTGGGGTGATCCCAGGGCGGGGCCGAGGGGAGTTCCCCACCCTGTCCGCCACAGTTATTGGTTTGGGGTGAGGAGCATGGGACCCATGTTGGTGTTTCCGTTGGAGGAGGGGATGTGCAGGCCACCCTTTGACCCTGAGAATACTTGCGTATTCCTTGTACAATGAAAGGTTTTCATTGTCTGGTTTTTACATTTTTTTTTTTTTATTGAGAAATATGACTCAAGGAAAAGTTTTTTAAAAGCACTCCCCTTGCTGCTCAGGCCCTCACACCTCGGTTTCGGCCATGGCCTCGCCCAGACATGCTCAGGCCGCCCTGAAATGTGCGCTGGCTTCCTTGTGCCCCACCCGTGTGGCCCCGGGGAAGGTGGCGGGCCCTGGGCCGCAGGGGGAGCTGGACAGAGAAGGTTTGATGTGGCAGCAGCTGATCTTCTGAAAGAATGTCGCTGGGGGGCCGCCAGAGCTCAGCGCCAAGCATGTGGTCCTTGCAAAACAGCCGGGGAAAGAACGCAGAGCCCTGTTCCCGGCCCCGCCTCCCGCACGGCTATGGCCCCGCCACCGGGTGGCCCCATGCGCGCTTCCGCGGCCTGCCGTCCTGCAGGAGGACTGCGCAGCCCGGCCAGTGGGGCCAGGGGTCAGCCGCCGTGGTCTCTGCGGACCAGAGACAAACGCGCCCAGCCAGTGCGCCAAGGGAGAAGAGACGCAGGGTCTTGGAGGCACCAAGGGCTGTGACTTATGTGTGTGGGGGGGGGGGGCGCGTGGAGACCATCAGGGCAGAAGCCAATGTGCGGAAGTGTGGGACGGAGGGTCTGGGTGGGGACAGGTCAGCAGCCAGAGGGGTGCGGGGCTTCGGGGCGAGGCAGGGACAGCCCCCCACCTGAGTCACCGGGCTCGTGTGCTCCTCAGTTGGAACCTGCCCCGCAGGGACAGCCAGCATCAGCACCCGCGACCACCACCCGCCCGCTAGAGCCAGCCTCCAGCCTGCTGGAGTAGGACGCCCACCCCTGCCTGTCTGCCCGCAGTCAGATCTGGGGGGCCGCATGCCTTCCAGGCCAGACTCCGGAGGGGCCTGTGTTCGTTTCCTGGGGCTCCCCGCACGCATTGCCCCCACATGAGCGGCTGGAAATGACGCAGATCTGCCTCTCCCAGTTCTAGGGGCCACAGTCTGAAATCAAGACATGCGCAGGGCTGGTTCTTTCTGGAAGCTCCCAGGGCAGGTGGGCTCCAGGCCTATGTCCCAGCTTCTGCTGTCTGAGGGCGCTCCCTGGCGTGCAGACACATCGCTCCCACCTCTGGCCATCAGCGCGACCCCCTTGTCTCCCGCCTCCCTGCCCTTTCTCTCGTGAAGGTGTCAGAGACTGGATTCAGGCCCCCCTACATCCAGGGAGAGTTCATCACCAGGTCCTTAATTTAGTTACATCTCCAAAGACTCTTGATCCAAACACGGCCACATCCAGGGGTCCTGAGGGTCAGGACGTAGACCTGTCTTTTGGGGAACCACCATTACCCCACCGTTGGGCTGTTCAGAGTCTGGGCTCAGGGGTGGCTCTGCTCTTGTATGCCTTCCCTAATCCGAACCCTGCTTGCCGAGGGAAGGGGCCCTGGTTCCAAGGGGGAGCTCCTGCCTTCCCGCCATAGCACGCTTGGATACCCAGAGCCGGCACGTCTTCCCTCACTTGAAAATGCGAAGCTGTCTCCCCTCCTGCTGGCTGGGGACGGACATTCAGACCCAGAGCGTCTCAACCTTCCTGGCGTCAGCTTTCTTTGAGACACGGACTCTCCCATCCAACTTCAGGAGACCCCCGTGCCTGGCAAGTTTCCTGGCCTCAGCCATCTCGGCACACAGGAGCTGGCGCCCACCCCCACCAGCGCCGGACTCCGGGGAAGTGACCGAGAAGCTGACCCGCGGACACTGCCGGAGAGTCTGATCCATCAGCAAGTTCCAGGAGACTGGTGAGGGGGTCAGGTGGATCACGGACAGTGACATCTCTCAAAGATCCAAGGGCCCAGGCAGGGAAGCCGCTGAGAGACCGGTTTTGGTTTAATGTGACAAGACACATTCTAACGATGAGAGTGGGCCAGGGATCGACGGCTGGCACTTGGGGACGGCCTCGGGGGCAGCTGGCTGAAACTGGGCCGGGGAGCCGGGGACCTGAGCCCCGGTCCTCAGCTGCAGAACCGAGCAGACGGGGACTCCTCACCCCTGCCCCCCAGGCTCCTCTTGTGCAGTGGGGACCGTGCCAGCTTCCAAAGACCCTCTGCCCCCTTTCCGTCTCTCAGTCTCTGCCCTGCACCCAGGGCGTGCTGCCTCTCCTTTCCAGAGCCTCCCAGTGACACGGCTCGGCCAGCATCCGTTTCCTGAGCACCTGAGCTCGCAGGGAAGCCGGAGCAGACTTCTCAGAATTGGAGCAAAACAGCACCGCACTTGCACCAGGGAGAGGGGTCCTCCGTCCTCCTGGAGCAGTTCAGGGTAGGGCAACCCACCGCCAGTGCCCAGCCAGATGGCCAGAGGTCTGGTGGCTCCAGTCAGGTGGAGGAGAGCAGCCAGGAGTATCCCTAATGGAGGTCCCTTCCCAAGGAAAGAAGCTTCTCCAGCCGCCAACACCCACCCCCAAATCCTGCTCTGGTCCACAGAACTGCTTTCCCTTCTTAGAGTGCCCACAGACGATGCCTGCTTCTGGAACGTTCTTTCTCTTCCTCTGCACCAGGTAATTCCCATGCATCCATCAGGTCTGGGGGCCTCTCGGCTCTCAGGGCTCTGGTGGAAAGGGGCCCGAGCTTCTGCATCTCTAAGCAGCTCCCTCAGACACATGACCTCTGGGAACACACTTCTCTGTGTCCGGCGCGGAGTCAGCTGCCCTGCCCTGTACCCACCACACGTGCTATGAACCCCTGCAGGGATCTCTCCACGGGGCATGGCCGTCCCCGTGGTGTCTCCGCGGCCACTAACCCCTAACTCTCGGTTGAATGAAGGAACCAAGCCATGTGTTCAAATACATGGTCAGTCAGACCCACCCCCCTTCTCCACTACCGCATCCGCCCCCAAGGGGGAAAACCCAAACCCTTACAACACGACCCGCACGTACAGTCCTAAGGAGAAGCGAAGCAGGCTGTGGAACGTGGGGCCAGCTTAGGTCAGCTTCACACGGAATCATCTAAACCAGCGGTTTTCAAAGTGGGGTCCCTGATCAGCAGCGTCAGCGTGGCCTGGGGAAACTTGTCAGCAGTGCACATTCTCCGGACGGCCCCGTCCTACTGAGTCAGGAGCCCTGGGGAAGGGTGCGGCCCTGTGCTCCCAGAGCCCCCCAGAAATTCCAGCGCATTCAAGGAAGTTCAAAGGCCCGGGTCTGAACCAGTGACAGCTCCCGGGGCTGCAGGTGGGAACCCACCGGGGCTCTGAGAGCTGCTGATACCCCTACCCTCTGTGCTGTCATCGCAACACCTCTGACACCGAACCAGAGGGTTCGACGACCCTCCCGCCTCACCCCTCCCGCGTGGCTGCGTTTCCAGCTCTCAGACACCAGCTGCCTGAAGTCAGCAGAGACCCCACAGGTGAAGGGCTCCATCCCATGAGACCCCCCTGGAAGCCAACTTCCCATCCCCGGGGGCGTCCCCATGACCCCGTCCTCGGGTTTGATCGTTTGCTAGAGCGGTCCGCAGGGCTCAGGGAAACACCTCCCGTAGTGTTCCCAGTCTCTGATAAAGGACACGCGGCGGAAACAGCCAGGGTACGGGGGAGGAGCATGGCGCTCCCACACCCTCTGTGGCTGTGCAACCCTCCCAGCACCCCAAGCTCCCCAAACCGCGTCCTTTAAGGGTTTTCATGGAGGTTTCATTACGCAAGCATCCTTGGTTAAATCAGGGCCGCTGGTGACCAGCTGGACCTCCGGCCACTCTCCCCTCCCGGAGGTCTTGGGGTGGGGCTGAAAGTTCCAACTCTGATCTCATGGTTGGTTCCTCTGGCAGCCAGCCCCCATCCTCCGACCTAATAGACATGTCTTATATCAAGATATCACAGCCCCACACCCCGTTCTGGTTGGGCTGCTAGGTTCTGGCTCCCGGTTCCGTCTTCTTTTCCCTGCAGTGGGAGGGAGGGAGGGTCGGCTGGGGGCTGGATGGGAGAGGCAGGGGCCGGCCAGGCGTCTGGGCAGCATTGCTCGATAGAGGATAGAGGCGGGGAGCGCTCCCAGGTGGGGAGAGGAGGGCAGACCGGCCTCTCAGCCAGCACCTGGCCTGCGAGCAGGGAGGCTGGGAGGGGACAGTGGCCAAGGGCAGCTCCTTACGATTCTGTGTGTGGTGTGCTGAGCAGCTGTTCCCCATTAGCCCAGCCCTTTCTGGGGAGGCTTCTGCTTCAGTCACAGCAGACCCCGTGCGGGGATGGGTAGCACGGGAGGAGCGTTGCCTTGGCAACACAAAGACTTCGGGGGTGGCAATGGTTACCAGGGCTGCTTTTGACCTTCACCATTTCGTGGGGCTGGTGGCTCTCTCATCTCCCTACTCTGCCACCGGGGCCCTTCCCAAGCCTGCGGGGAGATGCAGTCCTTAAGGGAGGCCTTTCACGCCCCCTCCCAACCCTTCCATCTTGAGGGCAGTGAAGCCGGTTTCACCAGGAGGCACAGAGGAATCCTGTGCCCACCGGAAAGCACCTGGACCGAAGCCAAGCCCCTGCTTGTACCAGCCTCGCCACGTGGCCCCTGGGCCACACCCTCTGTGCTCTCCGCACCTGCAACCCGACAGACAAGGGGACCTCTGAGTTCCAGGTGGGCCAGACACAGAAGGGGGTGAGACACAGCCCCCAGGCTGGACTCCCATCTCGGCTGTGTGGCCTGAGGCAGGAGGCTTCACCTCTCTGAGTCTCGGCTCTGAGCCTGTAAGGAGGGTGCGGACACACCGTCTCTGTCCAGGGACTGTCGTCAGTACCATGTGAAAGGGCATCTGAAGGCGCCCGTTGTCACGGTCCCTCTCGCCAGCACGGTGAGGGCACGGCGCCGTGTGCTCGGGCGGCTCCGGCAGATGGCCACAGACGGAGGCTTGTAAACGAACAGCCTAGACGTCTGAGGTCAAGGTGCTCGGAGATTTGTGTCTGCTGGGAGCCCTCTCCCTGGTTCACAGATAGCCGTCTTTCTCACTGTGTCCTCGCAGGGAGGAACGGGTGAGAGAGGCGCTGGGATCCCTTCTATAAGGTCACTAACCCATTCATGAGGCTCTTCCCTCATGACCTGATCACCTCCCAGACTGATACCATCCCATCGGGGGGTAGCTTCCAAAGTGTGAATTTTGGGGAGACAGTCAATCAATGGCAGGATGTTTCTGCATCTCCTCTCGCTGCCAGATGCTTCCGGAGGTCCAGCTCTGTGCTAGTTTCTCGAGAATCTTCACTCTTTTGGAGTCCCAGGTTGGAGACCCCAGTGCCCTCCCACCCCAGGCCCAGCCATAAACTGCCCCCCCCCGACCCACGCTGGATTACAGGCACTGTTGCTCATTTGGGGTCCGGGCTTCACAAAAATTCAACGGCTCTGCACTGACTGGGGTTCGGGGAGGAGAGGTGCGCTGGCCCTTGTTGGCACCAAGGCCACGCTGCAGCCAGGCAGGCCCCAGCGGCCTGGCTGGGTCTGGTCTGCCCTCCTCAATCTCCCTGGCCTGGGGAAGTGAGGAGGACTCACCCCTGACCACATGTGGGCCAGGCCAGCTCCCCCCACTCTGCTGGGCCGGGCTGCTCCCTTGGACCTTGGTGGGGTCCGTTGGATGCATGCTTGGGCAGCCTGCCTGATCTCACGCAAGGTCCGAGGATGTCTGAAAATGCTTAAAAGCGTCAGCTCCTTTCAGAAGGATTTTCTTCATTTTGGCACAGTGGGGTGTTTCTGGGCTGTGGGCTGCCCAAACCCTGGGGCGCCTGTGTTTATTCACCCAGTCAGGGAGGAGGCCGGGCCGGGAGGACCTGGCCATGGTGTCCTCAGAGAAGTGGGTCTCAGGGGCTTGTCCTGAGTTTCCTGGGGAGTGGGGGTGCATGCCCTCCAGCCCAGGAGGAAAGGAGGCCAGTTAGGTCGGTCCCTTCCAACAGCTAGGGTGGCCCGGCCATCACGGCCCTCAGTGCTGACCACCAACGGGGTCATCAGCTGCTGGCCCCAGCTAGTCCAACCCTGGCACCTGCTTCCCACCCCAGGTCAAGAGGGCACCCCCAGGAAGAATCCAGAGGGAGAGGGGTCCCCGAGGCCCAAGAGGAGGAAAACTAGCTGGGCCCCTTTAAGAATCTGTGTTGCCAGAGGAGAGAAAATGCAGAGCAAGGCCTTTGGTGAACATCTGAGGGCTTGCAGTAACAGCTACCAGCTGTGTGAGGGGGCGCTGGGGGGCGGGGAGGCCGCCCAGCTTGGCTGGAGGGTGGGATGGGCTGAGGTCAGTCTGGGTGGGGACCAACCAAGAACAAATGTAGGGAGGACAACGGGCTGAAACAGGGAGAGTCATTTGTTCGAGGGCCGTGAGCAGTGGCAAGCCAACAAGCTGCTGAGCCACCTGGGCCTAGAAGTTTCCATTGCCCTCGGGGTCTTTTCCCCAATCCTGCTGGGAGATCTCGAACCCCCCTGGCAGCCAGACAGCGAGGACAGTGGGAAGGATGGTTTCAGTCCCATGGGGGCAGAGGGGACAGGGGAGGGAAGCTTGGTGCCACTTTCTTCAAGCCGCTCCCATAGTTAAGTTGTCTGGGTCTTCATTCAACAGGGGCGGTGTTTGGGATCTCCTTCTATCACGAGTAGTACCGAGCACGGCACCTGTGAACTGACCCTCAGCAACGCCCTTCTCCAGACCCATCACCTTGACCCTCACCTTCTCTTGCCTGGAAGCTTGGCTGCCGTGCCCTGAGTGGCCTTCCTGCTTTCCAGCTGTCTCCAGCTCAGCGCCACGGAGCCACCGTGATTACTGCTCTCAGGTACGCAACGGAGACATTGCTCTCTGCTTATACTCAGATGATGACTCCCTGATAGCGAGAGGAGCTCCATCAGTCAGGATGCTTTGGGTTATGAGAACGAATCCAATTCAGAAAGGCTACAACTCTGCCGAGGGTGTTTTGTTGGCATTAATTGGGAAATGCAGAAGCTGGGTGGCTTCATGGCTAGCTGAACCACCAGTTCAGCCATGTCCAGGGGACCTGGTGCAAGGCTATGGCTCCTTTCTGCCTCCCAGAGCAGCAACTTTATCCTCACACTATTCTCCTCATGGTGCCAAAATGGCTGCAGTGGCTCCAGCTCTATGCCACATTAAAAGGCAGAATGAACCTCTTTTTCGGAACTCCTGTTCTGGTTATCTATTTCTGTATAACAAATCACTCCAAAACCTAGTGACCAAATCTTGTATTTTGGTTACAAATCTGAGATCTGGGCTCAGCAAGAACGAGTTTGTCCTTGTTCCATGTGGCATCAGCTGGACCAGATCAGCTGGGGTCTGGAGGATCCATTTCAAGATGGCTCGCTTACATGGTTGACAAGTGGCTGCAGCTGCTGGCCAGGAACTAAGCCAGGGCTATGCATTGGGGGCCTCAGCTCCTCCTTGCAGAGAGCTACTTGGGTTCCCTAATGGCACGGTGCCTGGGTTCTAAGAAGATGAGGCAAAAGTGCATGGCATTTTTATGAGCCGGCCTTGGAAGTCAGGCAACATTGCTCCCACTGCACTCTGCGGGCTGAGGCGTCACAGAGACCCTTGCAGAGTCAAGGGGAGGGGCTGCAGAGCCCACCACTTACTGGTGGAGTGTCGAGGTTGCACTGATGAGGAGCACGTGGGATGGGAGCTGTTGCTGGAGCCATCTTGAAAAATATGATCTGCCACAACCCCCCACAAACATCTCCTCCGTTCTCACTGAGCCAGTTTGGGGCACATGCCCAGCACGAAACTGGTAACTGAGGCCAGGGGGTAGGCTGTGGATCCAGGGAAGACTCGGCTCTCCCCACGGTGTCTGGACTGTGTGGGGAGGTATGGATTCCAAACAAAACCAGCAGCATCCTCCAGAGAAAGGAAGGAGAAGCTCAGGGTGCACTCACAGTGTTCCCGACAGCCACATTCATGAGCACTCACTGCACACCGGGGGCTGTGCTGAGTGCTTGATACTCGTTCCATTGATTACTTCTTACGATAATTCAACAGACTGGAGCTGTTGTTCTCCATACTTTATAAAAACCAAGGTTTGTAACTTGCCCAAGGTTATAAGGCCAGAAGACACCAGAGACAGAGTTAAAGGTCAGGTCCGTATGGCGCTGAGTCTACACTAGTAGCCAGTCCATAGCAAAGTTCAAGGCTTCGAGTCTGTGGCTGAAGAGAGCAACTTGAACGTGGAACCACATAGCCTAGTAGCACTGGCAGCCATTTTGTAACCATGAGGCAATCCAGTTTGAAAAAGAAGCAGATGCACGGAGGAGGGGAGAACCTTGATCAAACATCATAATGCCGTCTGTCCCTGGGGACTCTTCAGGTAAGCAAGCCAGTAAACCTACTTTACCATTTATGTAGTCTTTATGTAGTTATTTATAATTGAGAGTATCTTAACCAGTGCAATATTTTTCCAATTTCATTGTGGGATTGTCTATATGTCGCTCTATGCAACTGGGCAACAAGTGGCTTAGGAGCAGGGACCAGGCCTCAAGCATTTCTCTATCCCCGCTGCCCAGCACAGCATGTGACACTCCATTTTTCGAACCATACTTGAAGAGAAATGAGAGCAGGTGAAGCTGTTCTTCCAGAATTTGGGGGTGTTTCTATCATAACCCCCCTTTCCTGCTTCCGTCCCTGCTGAGGCTCATTCACTGCCTCCTGTTTTCAAAGCTCAAACACAGAACCTAGGTTGTGATTGAGTCCCTCCAGATGGGACTTTGGTCAAAGAAGGGCAGGGGAGCCGTCTTCCCTGGGGCAGCGGGGCCATGGAGAGAGTGTGTGAGGAGCAGGGGTGCAGCGGGAGGAGGCCAGCCTTGGTGCTTCTCTGTTCTCAGCACAATGCATGGTGATAGATGTGGCCTCACTCCTGGAACAGCCTTCAGCCCAGGACACGAAGCCATGCTTCAAGGCTGACTTTTCACAAGGCAGATGTCCTCCCGCTTGCCCGGCCTATCAGGAGCGTTGGCGCATGAAGCTTCGCTGAGCATGATAAGAGAAAAACAGATTGTGTGTTCTGAGAGTATTTCTGAAAAAAGCTCCTTCTGCAGCCTGCCCTCCTCTGGGGTGTGGGTGCCCAAGGCCCATGCCCTGGGCCCACGGCGCTTCCCCCAGAACCAGCCGGCCGGGGCCCATCCTCAGGAGTGGTGGCCACCCGTCTCCCCCACCTGCAAGAAGCTGGCGCCTGTTGTGACACTGGGTCTCCATGTGGTCTGCCCGTAAAAGAAAACTCCGAATCAGGAGGTGTAGACGAGAATAGTTTGAAAATCTCACCCGACAGGGAGCCCAGAGCGCGAGTCCCTGGGCGTGTTCAGTCACGCCCGTCACTGACAGACCTCGGTGTCCTTACTCAGGGACATCACGATGTTGGACATTTTCTCGCTGTCCTGAGGACAGTGGGTCCCTGTGCTCCTGTTCTGGGGTGCTCCCCGAGGATGGGGAGGGGACTGTTGGACCAAGTCTGGATCTTCCACCAGAGCCGAGCACTTGAGGCAGACAGGATTCTGGCCCCTGGTGAGCTGTCCTCTGAGGAGGTCGCCCGATGCAGATAAATACAGACAAACAGCGGGTGAGGAATGAAAAGTTAAGCTGAGCTACACAGTGACCGCGTATTTTCTAAGTCGATAAAATCGTCTTTGCAAAAATGACTGGACAGGTTTTTGGCAAATTGTGTGTTTGAGCCGGTCGGACCTAAAATAGAAGCCTGGCGGAGTGAGTCCCAGTGCTAGTGGTCAGGACTGAGGTCTGAGCGGGGGGAGGGACTGGAGGGGCCACGCAGGAGGTGGTGCTCCGGGGGCTGGTGGCGCTCCGTTTGCTGTTCTGGACGGCGGTCACGCGGCGTGCTCGCTTTGCCGGGAGGAACCAAGCCCCACCCTTACGATCTGTGCACTTCTCTGTGTGTATGTGGTATTTCAGTAAAAAGTGGCCTCTCTATCCAGGGGACGCATGACGTTCCCTTTAAGGGGTGGGTCAGAGGCACTCCCCTCCAGCAGCCGAAGCTTGTGGGGTGACCTGTCCGAGCATCGCACCTGTCACGCCGCCCCGGCAAGAGGAAATCAGCAGGGACTTTAGATCTGAGCCCCGAGTGCAAGCCGCGTGCTGCTCCTCTCGCGTGTGGCTCCATGTGTGTGCAGGCAAGGGCCACGGCGGGGCTGGACGTTGTCGGCGATGTGCCTGAGCGGTACTGGGGAGGCCAGTGGTGCGGTCACAGGTCTGAGATGGCTGTGCTGGGTGCCCTCCTTGGGAGCTTGGGCTGGTCCTGGGACTGCCTTTCTGAGATCGTCACACCCTGCTTGGGACTGGTCGCCCGCACGCCAGTCTCTGGTACACACCTGCCTGTGGCATGTCGCCCAAGATGTCAGGGCTGCTCGGCCCTTGAGCCACAGGTCACCCCATCAAATCCCCGCAGTTACAGAGAATACAGCAACCACATTATTTCATAAGACGCATGCAGAGTAGACACCAAGGGAGACTTCCGGGTCGCGGGGCTCGCAAGCCCACTGAGGCCAGCACTTCCTGCAGGCAGGTGTTCCTGCTGGTTCCGTCTCCTGCACTGCAGCGTGGCCGATCTCCGCAGCATTGGTAGAATGGCCTAGACCCAGCCTCACTCCTCATGGGCTGCCTGTCCTCCATAATCCCAAATCAAAGATGGTCTTGCTCATCTCCCGTATGGGAGGGGGCAGCTAGCCTGCCCAGACCCCAGAAGAGATGCATGGTTCCATCACACTAGAGGGGGCACCTGGGGGCCGAAGGCGCTAGGCCGTGCCAAGACCCTGGTGCCCCACGGGGACAAGATGACATCTGGTGGGTGATGCTCAAGCCGGGCCGTGTGTCCTCTCTCAGCAAATGTCACGTTCAGGGAAACAGCAAATCTGTGAGGGTGGAGGAGCGGGTGGTGCCCAGGGGATCCGAGGGCAGTGAGACTCTTCGGTATGAACTGTCCCGGTGAACACACGTCATCATCCGTTTGTCCAAAGCCTACACTGCACAACCCCGAGATCACCCCTAATGCCAACTCCGGACTCCGGTGAGTAAGAAGGTATCAGTATTGGTTCAGTCGAGCAATGGACCACATGCGTGTGCGCCCCCGAATTCACATTGAAATCCTGCCCCCCATGTGATGCTGTTAGGGTGTGGATCCTTTGGCAGGTGATCAGGCCATGAAGGGGAGCACCCAACAATGCGGTTAGTGCCCTTGTCATTGAGACCCCCAGGAGCTCGCTCACCCCTTCCACCACGTGGGACACGGCGGGAAGACACTTAGGAAGCAGGAGGCGGCCTCTCGCCCTGGTCTCAGACCTCCAGCCTCCACACCTGGGAGAACGAGGTGTGCTGCCCCGCCACGGCTACGGCAGTGCCCTAGCAGACTAAGACACTGGGACCGATGTGTCACACTGCGTGACCACAACAGGGAACACCATGAGGTGGGGGGACGGCAGGTCTGTACTATCTGCTCCGTTTTCTGTAAAGTTAACCCACCCTAAAAATTAAACTCTATTCAATAAAAACAATGAATAATAAAGATTTAATGAAAGCGTCACTCTTGAGTCCTCATCAGGACGCCCAGCCCTTGTCCCTGCCCGCCTTGCAGGGCGCCCGTGGCAGCTGCCCCCTCCCCACGGCGTGCCCACATTGTCACTCCATCCCAGCCTGCGTGTGTTTGACTCTCCCACCTTTTCCCGTCCCCTTGTCTTCCCAGTTCCTTTAATTCCGTGTGTTCTTCCGCCGGCGAAGCTGTGCCTTTGCCAGCCCGAGAACAAGAAGCCAACCTCACCTCCTGTTGTCTCCCCTGCCCCCCACCCACGAGTCCCAGCCTCGGGCCACGCCAGCAGACCCTCCGTGTTCTGGGGGCGGAGTGGGGGCAGGGTGGTGTAAGTACTCGTCCGCTGGCAGTTGTCCTCCCCAGAGGGAGATGATGGGCACAAAGGTGGGGGCTGGTGGGGATGCCGTGGGGCACCCTGGCTTCTGCCCCGTGCCTTGGGCTGGGATCAGTGCGCAGCTGTGGCTCTCCAAGCGAGCGGGATCAGCCAGGTGCCACCAAAGCTCTCTTCCTGGGAGTGTGTGGCTCAAACCTTCGCCTCCTCTTCCCATCTTGTCCCAAGTGTCCCCCGACAAGCCTGAGCAGCTGTCCCTGTCTGTCCAGGGAAAACCTGTGCCCTTAGCTGTCACCCGCATCTCCCCCCTCCCTCTGCTCAGAGCCCGGGAAGCCTGCTGTACTTTGTGTCTCTACAGACCGACCTGCTCCGGACATTTCAGACGAAGGGACTCATATGTTAGGTGGCCTTTTGTGGCCGGATTCTTTCACCTGGCGCGCTACTGAGGCTCATCCCGTTGCGGCAGATGGCAATCTCCGTTCGTCTTACGGCCCCTTAATAATCTATCTTACGGATGCACCATATTTTTACCCCGTCATCATTTGATGAACATTTGGGTGGTTTCCTGTTCCTGTTATAACACATCCACCGTGCACCTCTAAGCCTCTTCCGTGCACTGTCTGGCGTTTGCTATCCGTGCCCCATGCTCTCCCCCAGCCCCACTGGGATATGACCACCACTGCTGCTGCTAACTCCCGTCTACCACGCACCCATCTGCGCTCTTGCTCATGCCCGCAAACGGATGTGCCACCGTACCCTGACCAGCACCGTTGGTACTGTCGTTCCCACGTTACGGATGAGGAAGCTGGAGTCCAGAGAAGTGAGGAGATTGGCCAAGGCCGTGGAGGACACGGGTGCTAATACAGGTCTGTTCTGCAACCAAGTCCTCCCAGTGCTTGGCATTTTGGCATTGAACCCATCTGTAGTTGGGTTTTGTGTATTTAGGGGCCTCCCCAAACCGTAAGCCTCTTCAGGGTAAGCACGTCTCGTGGCCCTCTGGTCTTAGACCCACTACGGTGCTGGACATTCCTTGTACGTGTGTGCCTAGGGCTCTCGTTGGTTTGCAGTCTGTGGGGGCTCTATGCTTGTTGTCTGCTCAGCATCCCTTCCCTCGCTCTCCTCCTGGCTACCGGATGGGCTCGTGCTGCGGGCCTGGCCAATCAAAGCCCTCAATTCCACTGGCTGTCGTGATTGGCTCAAGGATAGGCACAGGATCCAAGCCTGGCCAATCAGAGCCTTCCTTGGGTATTTTGCCATAGCAACGGCTGAGGCCACCTGCTTACTCTTTGGGACTGGGAGCTATAAGGACCATCAAGCCTGGAGCTGCCATTGGCAACTTCCTCCCACCTCTTGGGGAGAGCCCACGTCAGAATGCCATGCAGATGTTAGGAATGGTGCTACAGGAAACTAAAGACATGGGAAGATGTTCGTGATAACTTCCTGGGTTTAAAATAAGCAAGCTACAAGTTAGAACATACGTTATTACTTGTTACACATGGTTTCATGTATGTATGGAAATGATCACGTATATACACAGACGCGATTTTTGAAAATGGTTGCTAGATGCCAAAACATCAGCAGTTCTTTCTCATTACGTGAGCATTAGATATTTTTTTCCTTTCTGTTCATCTGAACTTCGAAAACTCAGCCTGAATTCTGTCCTTTTTAGAAATTGTCATTGTTATTCTGTTTATTTTAACCCAGAGCCCCTGCAGACCCCTCTCAAGAAGTCTTTTCTAGTGCATTCCTCCCAGGAAGCACTTGGTTCAGCCTGAGCCATGTCATTGGCCTTTTAAGAGCACACAACTTTTCCAACAATCCCATTTCCTGCCCCGGTTCTGGGCCCTCCCCACCCTCGGCCACTCTGCTCACCTGGCAGCCCCCTGGGCCTCCAGGACTAGCAGTCCAGCTGTGTCTGAGTGACGCCATCCCCCAGTGTCTGCTGGACCCCCGGAGAAAGCCAGGCCTTTCACCCCCCACTCGTCCTGCTGGGTGTTGTGTTTTCATTCTCAGCTCACAAGGAACCTGCAAAAAATATTTTCTTTGGCAGGCGATAAGGGAGTAGCAGCCCCGGACATGCCTTTCAGGCGACGTCCGAGCCCGGGGCAGCTGCTGCCCTCCACAGCTGCCAGGAGTTGTGGCCATGGGCAAGGCCAAGGTTTGGGCCTCATCCGTCTTGAGTGACGTTCTTTCCCCCAGCAGGTTTTGAGAGATCCCAAGGCCTGGGAGACAGGCCCCACAGTGTCCTTCTTGCGGACCAAACCTCCCCCTGGTCCAATGGCCAGTATGGCAGGGAGGTGGGATGTGGCCCTCCAGGGGCCCAGACCCCGACTGCCTTCTCCCATTGCCAAAGGGAGAGGGTATAGGGGACTCATAGGCAGGCAGGCAGGAACCCAAGGTCTCCCCCCACCCCCGCCCTAGTGTCTCCTTGTGTCCCTGCAAGAGACGAGGGGCTCAGAAGGGGCTGTTCTCACTCTCTTTCTGAACAGACCTGTCCTTCAGATCCAGGCCCTGTCCACCCAGTTGGTGCTGGTGGCCACAGCCACTGAGCCATGTGTGGCAGTCACCTGACCCTGACTGGCCCGTCAGATCCACACTCAAGAACAAGACCCTAGAGGGGAATGAACTGGATGACAGAGTGTGAACCAAAGGGCCAGCGGGTTGTGGTGGGGCAGCCAGGCCAGCCTGCAGACGCACAGAGAAGCCAGAGAGAGAAAGGAGCCAGGGAGAGGCAGGTGGCTGAGCCCGGCCATCCCGGGGAGCAAGAGCAGGAAGAGTGGGGAGGGGACAGGGTCCCTGACGTCCAGCTGCACCCATCAGTCTCCCACCGTTCTCCTCATCCTTCAGATAAAGCCCACTATCTCACCTGGGTGTTCATTCCTCAGAGCCCAAAAATCCAGATGGGTTACACTCAGGGCACCTGTCCCCAGGTAGGAGGAGCTGTCCTCCCCTACCTGCAAGTGGAGGGAGCCCTCTTCTTGTCCCTCCCGTTGGCTGGGAGGGCCTTTTGCTACTCCTTTCCAAGGGCCTTACATTCTGGAAGAAACTGCTTGTCTGCTTCGGGACGTCTCCCCCAACCCTGGTGTCCAGGGAGTGGATTCAGGGCAGAGGGGCCTTCCAGATTACGAGCAAAAGTCACCGGACAGCCTAGTTCAGTGGGCCCTAAAAAGTATGATGATGGGGCATGTGGCTGGTGGCAAACAGTAACAGGTTTCATAGTGTGGCAGATTTGGGTTTGAATCCTGGCTCCAGCAGCTTCCAATGTATGCAAACTGCTTCTTGCTTCTTGGCCCCTTCGGACCAGTAGCATCTAGGACTCGCACGTGCCGGACCCCTTCCCAAAGCTTTCCAGACGGTGCTGCTGCTAGGCTCCCATTTCACAACAGGAAGGAGAGATGGGCGGGGGTGAGCAATGGGCACCAGTCCTGCAGTTGGTGATGAGAGATAAGCCCTGGGTTATCTGGTTCTGGGGAGCTGGTTTTGCCCCAAGGGAAGAAAAAAGAGTCTTGTGGTATGATAATCCCTCGTAAATAAAGAAGTTAACGGGTTTTCTCTACACAGAGGAAGGACAGATAACCCTTCAAAAAAACCCTGCTCTTCCCCAATTGACACAGGAACGACAACATCTGGGATTTGCTTCAGAATAACCCTCCAGGCCCGGGGCCGAGGGGTTGGTGGCTCTCCAAGCTGGGCCTGGGTGCCTGGGTGAGCGTGACCCTGTTCTCTGTCTGTGTGAATATGCTTGCAAGTTTTCGTAACAGAATGTTTTTTAAAAAGTAGCAAGAAGGAACAGGGCCAGGGTGGAGGAGCGATGCTGTGAGGGCTGTCACGGTGCAGACAGTGAGCCCCCCAGGGAAGGGAGCCCGGGAGCCCCTCCCCACGGCCGCCGCCCGCCGCACCCCCTCCTCACGCCTCTCCCTGTTGACTCCCTTGTGGTCCAAGAACCTTCGGCTCTGAGTAATAAATGTGCACTGTCTTGGCGGGACATGTGTTTCCAATCATTCTGCTCGGCAGTGAGTCAGCCCCGACAGCTGCTGCCTGTCTGTCTCCCACCTCTTACCTTCAGATCAGCCATGACGACAGCCCAGGCCCCGCTCCCACCCCAGGTCTGCGCTTAGCCCGCCGGTCAGCGCACAGCCCCTGCCTTCTCCCACCTGTGCTCATTCACGCAGGTCCGTCCTTCCATCTGGGACAGTGCCCTCCTCGCCGCGCCCCACCCCTGACGGGATAACTCTTACCATTGTCCAGGTCTCATGGTGCAGGCCGGACACCCTCCCTCTGCCGCCCCCAGGCCCTCTGGCCCTGCAGATGCCCACCCAGCACCCACACCCGCTTGCGATTCTTTCTGTAGGTGTTTCTGCTCACGGGTGGTTCCTGCTGTGGGAGGAAAGGAGCCATGTCTGTTCCTTCCAGGCCCCCAGCACCTGCACAGGCCTGGCTGATGGCAGGTGCCCAACACATACGTGTTGAATAGGTGAATGAATGAACAAATGAGCTGTAACCTTAAGAAGCAGGGAGTCGTGGGAAAGCCAGACACAAAGACAAGTAACCGTTTAGAGAAAACACAAGGAGTCTAAGGAGTCAGGCGATGGGCTACGAGGGGCCGTATCCATCATTGCCCCTGCTTAGGGCATCCCACTGTCCACACAGCCCCAGCTGGGCACCTCCCTAGGATGGAAATCACTCACAGGCCACTTTCGGCTGGCTGGGCCGGCTGCCTGCGGCACCATGAGGAGGGATCTCAGGCCACATCCAGGCTTGGTGGGGAAGAAGTGCTCTGGGTCTGATGGGGGCTGGGGGCGGGGAACACGGGCTGACTCCCCAAGGAGTCAGGCCACAGTCCGATGTGATGGGGAGCACTGACGGGGACCCACAGCTTCCTCACTGCTGGAGCATCACCCACCCAGACCCCAGTACCTCCCCCGCGGGCATCCAGGTCACACCTGTGGGGGGGTGGCCGAGTCATAGCGGGAGAAAGCAGGGGACACCAAGAGGCGGCTGGCTATTGGCCTTGTTCCCGGGGCTGTGAATGCCAGGACGGAGCCAGGGTTCCCCAGGAAGAGGAGAGAAGCAGCAGGGTGTGGGACAATACTGCTCACACGGTCCCACCTGCACCCAGGGGCTGGACAGGCCAGGGAGATGCAGGCACCGGACTGAGAAACTGCCTTTGGGCCCCTCTCACGTGTGGAGCTGGGCAGGCTCTCCTAGCCGAGGAGAGGGCAAGGGTGCCAATGAGCCAGACCTGAACTCCAGAAACCAGCTGGAAATGGTGGTAAGGACCCAACGACTCACTTTCCAAGAAGCCAGGTCCCTCCTTGCCTTTCTCATGGCTCTGCTGCCTTCTGATCTTCTGGCTGGTGACCTGAGCCACCCCAGAACCTGCTCTTTCTGTTGTCTGGCATTTCAGTTCAAGGTGGAAGGAGCACCTTTAGGAATTCTGACCCCTCACCCCGTCCTCCCCTGGGTGCTGTCCAGGGACTGGGCCCTATTCCATATATGCCAAGGCTGGTCAGGGAGGGAGGGAGGGAGGCAGGCTGGAATCTGAATGTGACAAGAGCCTGGGCTGGGAGTGCGGTGCTGCGGGCTACACTGAGAACCCCAAGCATCCCCGAGAAGAGAGAGCCAGGGCAGAGGAGCAGAAAGAAGGCAAGGCAGGAACATAGGAAGAAAAATAGGATGGGGAGAGGGAAGGAGAGAGAGAGAGGAAATTCCTGGGCACAGTCCTAATCATAGCCTTGAAATGAAATTTACTGCTGCACTCAGCATGGACGCCAGCCAGGGCTGCCAAACCAGCCCCCCTTCTGTTTGGATTAGGCGATGACATCATGGCCACGGGCCCATCACTGCCAGCACCAAAGAAGAGGAGGATGGCGGCGGGAAACCTGAGCCTCCAGCCCCTGGGCTTCCAGGGAGGGGAACCTGAAACCAGTAGAAGTCAGCCTCAACACACCCCTGCGGAGCTGGCCCGCCAGTCCCGGTCTGCCCTGCTCCTGGCCGGCACCTGGTCCCCCAGGTCGCCAGCAGAGGTGGCCTCCAGAGCAGGCCAGGGATGGACAGAGGAGCGCTGGGTTCCCGGCTCTGCTCGCTGGCCCTGCTCCCTGACCCGCCCGTGGAAGGAAGCACATGACACATGCCCGGGGCCAAAGGCGATGGCTTGGGCACGGGAGAACACGGAGCGGCGGGTGTGTGAGCCGGCGCTGGCTGGACTCGGCCTGCTCCTCTGGGTTTTGCAGGATCGGAGTCAAGGTGGGGCCAGAGGAGAGCCCGGCGCTGGGGGCCTGCAGGACCGGACACCCTCTGCTTGAGGGGAGCAGACCCAACGAGGCCTCGGTGGGGAGAAGCCGTGCCGACTCACAATCCAGGTGGAACGAGGTCTGCAAAGGCTTCGGCCCAGGGGACGCGGTGGTGGCGCCAGCCCGCCTCCCTGGAGGGAGGAAATGTATGTGCCGCCTGCTCCCAGACAGCTCAGATGTGGCGGCCACTTCAAGCCAGTGACTTCATGGGCCTGCCTGCTCACCAAGGGACAGCCTCCCTCCCGCCTGCCCTCCCTCTTTCTGGAGTTACTCTAGACTGGATCAGAGCAACACCGGCGGGCGGTGCTGGGACGGCTGCCCGGCCTGTGTAGGCTGCGTGCTGGGGAGCGGGCGGGGCCGACAGGCAGGCAGGCGCGCAAGGTGGGTGCCCGGGCTCCGCTGCCTTTTCCTGTGGGGCGCCTGCCTGGGAGGAGAGGATGGGGGTGCCTGGAGGGGAGGCAGACCGTGAAGGAGAGAGAGGCCAAGGCCCCGAGCAGAGACGGCATATAACAGGCCAAGGGAAGCCGCGAGGAGAGCAGGAGCTAAGGGCAGTGTGGGAGACGGGGTGGGATCACCGAAGTAAATGCCTCGAGTTGCTGTGGCCAGGGCAGGCCTTGACAGCGCCACGCAGAGTCCAGAAAATAGCTGTATTTCTGCCCCAGGGGCTATCCATTGCAGGGCTGAAGCTTCTTCACCTGAAAACTGCTCTCCCTGCTGCAGGGGCAGGATAGGACGCTCCTCCCGGGTCACCCAGGTCCCCGCCACCTGGAGACATTCCACGAACTTTGTGGCGAACACCCCCTTCCTTAGCTCTCTCTACCCACGCACCTGTGTAATTTCATGTAAGTGAAATATGGCGTATGCTGTTCGCTCATGGACACGTGCACAAAACAACCCTTTAAATATCCCTTGCCCTCCCTGTCTCCCCAGAGAGCCCGCGTGGACACACTGGTCCGCCATCCCGCGTGCCCTTGTCCAGGTCACACGCTGGCACAGCGACCTCCCACGTGCACTAGTGTTTGCTCTAAAAAAATGGAATCTTGTTTGTCTCTCTCTGAATTTTGTTTTCTCATGTTCAAAGATTTTATCAAACTTCCTTTGCTGGTGGTCATCAACCAGGTGGTTTTGCTCCCCCACGGGGACGTTAGGCAATGTCTGAAGACGTGTTGTGTTGTCACCACTTGGGGGGGTGGCGTTTAGAGGGTGGACGCCAGCGATGTTGCTCCACACCCACAGTGCACAGCACAGGGCACCCCCCCCCCCCCCCCCGCCGCAAGAACAATCTGGCCCAGAGGTCAGCGCGGCAAGGCAGAGAAGTCAGGCCTGGCCGAAGAGGGTTAATAAGGGCATTAATGAAATGAATGAATGTGGAAGGTCCTCGAGCGTCCGCCGCTGGTCATGAATGGGCTAACTGTCCAGAGAACTGCAGCCCATCCCCAGGCCACCGTCCGCCCTGCCTCTCTTGACTCACCTTCTTGTCATCGGGGATGTTCCTCACCAGGGAACATGAGGAACAGATATCTGGGCTGGGGGGGGCACCACCTGCCTCTGTGGCCATGAGTCAGATGCCCAGACCGGATAGGGGCCACTGTGGTCCCGATCCCTCTCCAAGAGCCACGAAGCCCACAGCCCCAGACACCTCCCCGATATCCAGGCACACTGATGTCCCCCAGGTCCCCGCACAGCCACCAGCTCCCCACCGCCCCAAGACCTGCCCCAGGCACTCCACTCTTTCACATCTAGCTTCCTGGGCCTTCGGGGCCGATTTTAATGCCCGGACACTATGGAGCATCTGGCTCTCTGGAACTTTCCAGAAGGAGTGTGGAGGCTTCAGCTCCACTCCAGCTGTCTCTAGGGAGAGAACACACTCCACACACTCAGGAGACAGTGGATCGTCTCCAAAGGGAGGGAATGAGTGTATGGAGAAGACACACTTCCTGTGTGTCGCCCATGCTGGGTGGACAGGGCCTCGTGCCCGAGGCCTGGGAGGGCACTCTGACTCTGTTTACCTGACAGGAGCAGGAGGGAGGAGGCACTGGTATTTCCTCCTGGGCCTGGTCAGTGTTTACTTGGCCCAGCCAAGCTCGGGACATGTTTTCGGGGCGTGCCCCGACATGAGTGGGATGGGTCACAGCTCTGCTGGGCTCTGCGTTGGAAACCTCTCTTGGTGGGGGAGGCAGGGGCGAGGTGAAAGCTTCTGGTGGGCAGTGGTGGGCCCAGGAGTGAAGTCCCCTCCCCGGCTGGCCTGGCAGGTGCTGCCTCCTCTTGTCTGTCCTAAGAATCAGCCCGGAGTCAGCCTCTGGGGCAGATACAAGCTGAGGTCCAGCAGGCTGTAATCAGAAAGGATCCCGGGGAATAGGCTGGGGTGTCCTGCATGGCTCCCCTACCGACCCGCTCCCTGGTATCAAAGTAGAGGAGGCTGGTTAGCCACGAAGGCAGCAGAGAGAGCTCCCAACCCCGGGCCTCTTCCTTCCGGACTCCTCTGCATGGGTGTGGGTGGGGTGTGGGCAATCCTGACCCGTCCTCCTTCTTGGGGGCGGGGATTCCGAGTGTAGCCCTGGCCCCGAGGTCATTCCGAATTCGTCAAGCCCTCTTGACATGGAGTGGAGAGCGGTGAGAGAGCATCTTGTTGATGTAGCGATTCTGATCGCCTCCTATCTTCAGCATAGTCCTTATCTCAGGTCTCGGTTTCCTTGTTTTTGAGGTGGAATATACCGCCTGGAAGAGCAGGTCGAGGATAGGAAGAGGAACAGAGAGGTCCACGGGAGCCAAGGCTCCTGGGGGCATCCGGTGGCAGTCAGATGGCCGGGGTGGGGGACACGGAGCTGGAGGGGGGGCCTGGGTTCCAGGGACTGCGCCGTCCCTTCTCCTGCTCTGCCTTCCTGAGAGTCATTGACACGTGGTGCCTCGTGGTAACAGGCCACACGTGCACCAGATTCTGGAGACCGGTCAGCCCTTCAGAGCGACCCATTAGGAAGGGGTTTTGCCAGCATTTTGTGGAAGCGTAGTGGGGCTAGCGAGGTGGCTGGGCTGCCGTGTCTGAGTCATGCTGGTGCCCTCGGCCCCCACTCCATCCTTACAGAGGGACCTGCACTGCCCCTCCACTCAAAACCCTCCCAAAGCACCCAACTCACTCAAAATAAAAGGTGCATTCCCTCCCCTCCCAGCCCTTCTGACAAGTGGGTCCTAGCTGGCTCCTTTCCCTCTCTCTCGTCCTCCTTCACTGGCTCAGGGGTCTTTCCACTCGCTGCCCCTGGGACTTCTGTCTCTTCGGTGGATTTCTGAATGTCCTGCTCTCAGGACAGTGACCACTGTAGGTTCTCCGATAAGCACTGTTGATGGGAGGGAGGGAAGGAGGGAAGCAGACCAGGTCCCTTATTTCCACCCCCAGGCAGTGGCCTGCACCCCCCACCTTGTGCCACCATCAAACCACCACGAGGATAGTTACCACCCTCACCCGTACTTGATCGCTAATGTGTGTATCTTGCCTAAAGGACAGGGTGCCCCTAGGTTATCTGTTTCTCTCATAAACTAGCACATCGACTTTGGATTCTGTAAAGTTCAACAGCTTTTTGTTCCACTTGTAATAAAGAAAGAAGGGCGGGGGAGGCAAAGGTCACAGGCAGCCATCATGTTATAATTTTGAATTAACAACTAAAAAGTTAGCATCCTACATCATTTCAAGACGACACAATTCTATTTTACGGGAACAAAAGCTGGAAAAGTGACTTTGGATTTGTCAGGGTGCTAAAAATAACCAGGCTGCCTATTTAACTTTGCTCCCAGTTGTGTGCTGCAAAGACAATAAACAGAAAGAAAACGTTTTTTCCAGCCTTCCAGTATTTTCCAGTCTCCTATGGCAAGTCAGCACCACACAGTTTAGTGGGCAATCACTCCTCCGTTTACAGCCCTCCAGCGAGATTACAGCCGTCCTGTGGGCAGGAGCCGGGACCTGCGTGTAATAGGACCAACCACAGAGGGGCTCTGTGGGCAGACTGGGTGACAGGCACACAGGGACCCTGGTGGCCACACTTCACAGGCTTCTCTGCACCTCCAAGATCTCGGCCTTTCCTGGAACACTGAATTGTTTTGGGGAAAGTCCTTCAGTCCCACATTTGTGGGCGAAGGGAGGGAACTGTGAGCAGAGCCCAACAAATGCTTTCCTCCAATCCTACCGCCTCCTGGACTCCTAGGCCCACCCCTCTGGCTCTTGTTGGCTGGTCAAAAATATGGCCAGTTTATATAAAATCCTGTTTTGTTCATAGTAACCACTCCCCCTCCCCCTCCATCTGAACTGGCCAAGCACACTTAAAATTCTAAGACCTCCTTTTGTAAAAGGCGTCTTCAGTAAGCTTCCCCAGGCCACCTACCACGGGGGACAAGAGCAGGGGGCGGCGGGGAATACCCCTGCTCTGAAGCGCACATCCCTTTTGCTCAATCCCTAGCGAAGGGACCCTAGGGGTGGAGGGGAATCAGGCAGTGCACGCCGCCCGTGCCCAGCTGGAGGGGAAGGGGCGGTGGGCGGGCGCCTGGTGCCCTTGAGGGGTGGGCTGCGAGTCCCAAGTGCTGAGTCAGGGCCCCCTGGGCGCCGCCAGCTGCCACCCCGACCTCGGCCGATCTGGGGGGAGGGCGAGGGGGCTGGGGAGCTGCGGGGGCTGCGGGGTGCGGCCCGGAGCCAGGTGCGCAGCTGCGGGCCCCCAGACGTGTCTGCGGGTCCGGGCACAACAAAGCCCCGTTTGGGGGAGGGCGGGAGGCGCGGGAGGCGCGCGGGGAGGGGGCGGCCGGGAGCTCCCGGAGCCGCATTGGCCGCCCGCCACTGGGGGGCGGAGCCGGCACGCCTCGGAGCGCAATAAAAGGCCGGCTCGGCCCGCGCCCGCAGCGCACGCATCCATAGAAGGCAGTGGAGGCCGCCGGCGCCCGGTCGCGCGCGCCCCCTCGCTCGCTCGCCTCGCCGCCCCCACCCGCCTCCTCGCCGCCGCGCCCCGCGCCCCTTCTCCGGCCCGCGACAAAAACCCGGGAAAGTTTGCGCGGGCGAGCGCGGGCAAGGTGCGGAGGGCGTGCCCGCGGAGCGCAGCGAGCCCCGCGCGGCCCCGGCGCGCCCAGAGGCCAGCGCCCGCACAGCCGCGGCGGCCGCCGAGCCCCGCGCCCCGCGCCCCCGCCCGCCATGGGCGCCGCGGCCCGCAGCCTGCGGCTGGCGCTCGGCCTCCTGCTGCTGGGGACGCTGCTGCGCCCGGCCGACGCCTGCAGCTGCTCCCCGGTGCACCCGCAACAGGCGTTTTGCAATGCAGACGTAGGTAAGGACGGCGACCCCGCCCCGGCCCGGTGCCCGCCTCCCCGAGGGTCCGCGGGCGCCCCGCCCGCCCGCGTCTTGCCGAGGGGCCCACGCCCGGACGCCGGCCCTCGGGCCTTCTAGAACCCTGCAAGTTGACGGCAAAATCGCACTTTCTTTTTCTCCTTACGTCTCCCTTTCTTTGCCTCTCTGCCGAGATGCTTCTCAACCTCAAAATTCCACCGAAATTCCTCCGCAGCTCCAGCCCCAGAAAAGGGAGCCAGGGAGCGGATCGGCTTTGGCAGGCTAAGGGCCCTGGGATGCCAGCGCGGGGGGTGGGGAGAGTTCCGGCCCCGGGGGGCTGGAGGACTGGGGACCCCGGGAGAAACTTTCACAGACGGGATGGAGCTGGGCTTCTCTGGCCCGAGGCTGGGTGGGGAAGGGCTTCTCTGCCTGACCCCCTCCCACCAGCCCCGTTTGGGGGCTCACTGGATGAAGCTGGGGCAGAATGGAAGCTTCCCTCATCTGCCCGGTTCCCTGGGCACAGAGGGGCACCCCGGCAAGGCACTTAGAGCCCCAAAGGCAGCTCCTTGCTCTGTGCCCAGGAGGCACCGCACACACGGAGCTGGACAGGGAGGAGGGTCCTTGAGTAACCGGTTTGCTGCCTGTGACTGCTTTTTCAGGGCATATCCACAAAGACTGGAGATTTTGGGGCAAGTGGGGCTGTGTGGTTGCTTAAAATCCTCAGAAAATATCTTTCCCCCCTCGGCACTTCTCGCCCCTCGAAGGTGGAAGCGAGCAAGGGAGGGAGGAACAGCCCACTATTTGTTCTATCCACGCGGGGCGGGGGGGCGGGGGAAGGAGACAAGTAGGGAGAACGCAGCAGAAATGGGAGGAAGCAGCCGGGCCCCAGAGGTCTCCATCTGGGGTTCCAGCCGCCCTGGTGAGGGTCAGCCAGGACTTCCTGGGCCGAGTTCGGTTTAGCCAGAAGGACAGATGTACAGCAGGTGGGCCCCGTGTCACCCCCCACCCCCGCCATTGGCTTCTCAGCAGGTTTATGTTCTGCTCTAAGTCTCAGCTGGCTGAACATCTGGTTGCCAGGCCCGATGTGGTGCGGCCGGCTGCCCTCACCTGCGCAGACCCAGAGCCAGGGTCTCTGGGTTTCTCCTGTTATCAGCCTTGCCCTCCGGACCTCCCTGCACCCCCGCGGCTCCTGGCCGCAGCCGAATTGGCCCTGTGACCTGACGCCTGGCCAGAGCGTCTGCAGGTGTTCTTGCCTGTGGTCGTCACACGGCTCTGGCCACCTTGGCGTGGAATGTGGTGTGTGCATGCCTACAGAGTAGTTTCACGTAAAACCTGATGTGGGGGACATCAGGCTGACTTCCCGATTTGGCTTTGGTGCTCCCCAGGATTTGAGGGCGATGCACACTGGTCTTCGTCTGGGGTGTTCGCGGGCGCCCAGGCCTGTCCAGACGTTTTGCTAAGAGCGAGGCCATGCTTCTGACCCTGAAGCTGTAGGGCAGGATGGTCCCAAGGCCCAGAAGGAACCGAGTCTTGTAAGGTGCTCGGGCTTGGTTTGCAGGAGCCGAGCGAGAAAGGGCTGGGCCTTGGGACCACCTCACACTCTTCAGCTGTGTGGGAAGGATTTCCAGCCACTTCCGGGCCTGCCCGGTGAAGCTGAGGCAGCAAAGGGTCAGGGTCAGGGAGCTTCAGCAAGCCTTGGGGTTCTTTCTTGCTTTGTGCGTCCCTCTGGCTTCCACCTGGCTCTCCTGGTATGTGTGTCCCATTTCTTCGCATCAGAATCATCCAAGAGCCTAAACTTTTACCCCGTCCCAGCTCGGAGCCCCTGTTGGGCTGCCGACGCCGGACTTGCACTGCAAAGCCCCGTCCGTGAGATTCCTGTGGCCGCTGTAGTGAATCCACAAGCGGGGGGCTCAAAACAGCAGGGGTT
This sequence comes from Ursus americanus, assembly GCF_024610735.1. Lineage (NCBI taxonomy): Eukaryota > Metazoa > Chordata > Mammalia > Carnivora > Ursidae > Ursus > Ursus americanus. The sequence continues at coordinate 3,333,775 of NC_142149.1, forward strand.
GCTTCTGCCACATTGTAGGAGCCCCAAGTCCAAAATCAGGGTGTCCGCAGGGTCAGCTCCTTCTGGAGGCTCCGAGGCAGCATCTGGTCTAGGTGTCTCTCCCAGCTGCTGCTGGCTGCCAGCGATCCTTGGCGCCCCTTGGCTTGTGGACACGTCACTCCAGCCGCGGCTCTGTTTTTAAGTGGGTTTCTCTGCGCGTGTCTATCCAAATCCCTCTCTTATTAGAAGGACCCCCGTCCCTGGGTTTAGGGCCCACTCACATCCAGCATGACCTCATCTTGGGCACACCTACGAGGACCCTCTTTCCAAATACGGTCCCAGACGCAGGTTCTGGGTAGACACGAATTTTAGGGGGGGAAGCTCTTTCAGCCAAGCTTCTCCGGTCGGCCCTCCTGTGCTCGGTCAACATGGAATACAGAGCCGAGACACCCGCGGGGAGGCCCTGGGCGGCCGTAGAGTCCACCCCCCAGGGGAGGCTGCGGCCTTTCTGTGTCTGCTTCTCCTTGAAGGGAGCTTGTTCCTGACTCTCTTGCAAGGATCTGGACTCTGGCTGAGAACAGAATTGCCTGGGGCTCTTGCAAAGATCACTCAAGTCTGGGTCCCTTTGTAAAGACAGAGTCTGGCCAGGACCTCCACTCTTGTAGTTTTAAAAGCACCACAGGTGACCTTGGGCCCCCAGGGGCCCATGAAGGGTGACGGCCGTGGGCACGTGGGGCAGCCTAAAAGCTGACCTTCAGTGGGTGCGCGGGTGCCTTTAATCGTTGGCTGGGTGCGGGCTTGTTAACTGGCTTGGTGTCCGCAAGAGGCCGTTGGCTTCAGAAACAGTCGGAATTCTGTCTGCCTGTGTGAGGATTTCTGGGAGCTGGTAGGACCGGAACTGTGGTCGGCCAAAGGGGTTCATGATGAGGTCAGGAAATCTGGGATGAAGAGAATGGTGGTAAGAGGTGATCTGGGTCCCTCCGGCAAGGCCCTGTTCCCCATCCTTTCCAGGAGAGCAAGGACAAACACTGCTCCCATGTGCTGCTGGCCCGGACTCATGGGGTCCACGGCCGTGGATGGCAGGCCTGCGCAGCCCCCGGAACCTGGCCAGAGACCAGCGCTGGGCTTGCCCCTCAGGCGGCACCACCATGGAGGGAGCCTGGAGTCACCCAGCCCGCTGAGCGGCTGGCAGGTCTGGGCCATGTGGGCCAGTTTCGGCAGTCATGGGTAAATCCAGGAGCTCTGCGGACAAGGAGTAAAATCTCACTTCTGGCCTGGGTAGTAGTGCCCACGGCCACTCCGGCGCGGTGCCCACCATGGCGTCGTCTCTGGGGTTGCCGTCTCCAGACAGTGCTCTCTGCAGACCCTTGGTGATCTCCGGCACCAGCTGGAGAAGGGCCCACAGCCAAGGCTGTGTGCAGGTTGCTGGGGCAAGGGGGCTGGCCCCGGGTGTGCGCTGAGGGGGTCCAATGGCGGCCACCCGGAGAAGGCACGCACCAAGCATTCAGAAATGGACATGCGTCCCGGGACGAGCAAGGCGGGTGAGGTTCCTGTGGGTTGAGTCAGGCCTTCAGTGCGCGGGGGCCAGGTGGGGGTGGCGGTCCTTCTACAGAGCGCCTGGCTGACCTGTGTTCCGGGCACGCTTGCTTTCCTAGCGGGTGGGGTTTCAGCAAACAGAATGGAGCGGCTGGCTCCGCCCCCTGGGATGTGAGGAAGAAGCAAGGCCTGACCCCGTCCTCATGGGACATCTGTGCCAGGCAGTGTGGAAGTGGGTTTAGAGCTGTCTGCGGCAGGGTGGGCAGGGCCCTGCAGACCCCTTCCCCGATGGCCAGGCTGTGCTGGAAACTCAGACAGACTCAAAGTGCTTTGGGCAAATGATAAAGTCACTGTGTGAAAGGGGGGAACGCATTTTCAGGGTCAGGAGATAGAGGGTTTTGCAGGGAGGGGGCCGTGGGGGCTGCCCCTGGGCCCGGGTTTGGACAGCACCCCCAGAAGGATGCGTTCTCCCAGGGGAGTGACTAGAACTGGAGCTGCTGGCAGTTCCTGGGGTTGGGAGACAGAGGAGAAGAGATCGGCTCAGGACTCGGGCGTGGAGGCCGTGCTGGGGCGTGGCCGGTGGCTGGAGGGAGCTCTCCCCACACCCTGGTACCTGCCTGTGATCCAAGGACATGCTGCCAGCCTCCAGCCAGGACCCGCTCGGTCCGTGGGAATTGGTGGTCGTGGCCTGGGCTCCGCGAGCTACAGACCAGCACGGGTACCTGCCTGTCCTGCCTGCTGCCTCAGCCGGGTCGCCAGGCAGACGCACACGCAGGCTGCGCGGTCCAAATCCGTCGGCAGCATCGGAGCGCATTGAGAACAAGGATGTGGACAGCCCCCGGGCTTGCAGGGCGGGGCGGGGCATGCGGCCACCTAGTCCAGGTGCAGAGCCACTGACCCAATGCCCGAGGGGCTGCAGGTGTGGGTGAACCCCTTTGATTCCATAATGGCTACGAGATGTGCTTGGAGGAGCCTGGCAGCTGGAGGATGGAAAACACAGCCGGAGAAAGAAAAAGCCTGGAGGAAACAGGAGAAGGGAGAACAGCATGGTGCATGGGGTCAGCGCTTCTCCGCTGCCGGGGTTGCTCCCTCTCTCCTCAGCACACACGCACAAGGCACCCAGCGCGGGGGTCCCGTAGCTAGGGTGGTCTTCCTGGGAAGAGAAAAGCAGAGCTGGGAGGTCCAGCTTGGAGAGGGTGAACCGGGACTCTGAGGAGCGAGCGCGGGGAACACACACGCAGGCCCAGTTGAGCACATCCTTGGCGGCGGCGTGGGGATGTGCTAAGCAGAGGGACCACCTGCCCCGGCAAAGGTGAGAGAGCGTTCTGGGTGCAGACCAGGCCACAGAAGAGGGCGAGGGGCCAAAGGACGCCAGTCTGGCTTATCACATGCAGTCTGTGCCCCTCCCAAGGCCCCAAGGCGAGCCTTCGAGGGCGTGCACCTGTGGATGACAGCAGGCGTGGCCCGGCAGGTTGGCTACAAGGCAGACGGCTGAACCCGTGTCCTGAGTTAGAGCCTCGGGGTCCAGGTGGTGGGCACGGGTATTTCGAAGGCTGTCTAGGGGACCCTGATGCCCGCCAAGGTCTGCACAGAGCAGTCGTCTCCGACACAGGCCACCCCAGACACTTCCGGTTTGAGGAAAGAATGTTCTAAATTTTTAGCATACACATTGACAGCTGCGCTTGTACAAAATTTTAAATGGACAGATGGGTGTTGAGACTGCTTGGCCAGGCTTCTGTCTTGGTGCTGGAGGGTCTGAGCAAGTGTGGAGACTGAGCACCAGGGGTAGCAGGGTCGATGAGACGCCCCAGAATTTGGTGGCTGAGGGAAGTAGTGGAAGAAGTCTTCCAGACTGAGGGATGGTCGGGGCAGTGTCTCAGAGGGCAGGCGGGGTGAAGCTGGCTCCCCCATTTGGAGCTGGCAGCTCCTGGGACCCACTCCCCTGGACCCCTGGGGGCCTGAACGGGCTGGAATGCTGGGACCCTTCAGTGCCTCCATCGTTGTGTGGGGGTGCGGCTCCAGGGGGAAAATGCACAGAGACCCAGAGGAATTCCGTTTTGTAGCTGACGAAAGTGTCCCACCGCTCCCTGGGTCAGCTGAGTCTGAATAGCATCGCGGGTTAGGCTTCTGGGGACCCCAGCAAGGCAGACTAGACAAGGGTTTAGTCTACAAAGCAAATCAGGTGTAGTCTTTGTAAGGAAGGATCCCATCCCGGGGTGTATGGACATCCGTCCAAAGATAGACTGGGGAGTGGGGGGAGGGCACCAGAGGACTGTTAAGTGTGGCCGTGGGGGAGCGGGCTTGAAGCTGCAGGCAGGAGAGTGATTTTGAGGGGCTTGTGGTCCTCTGGGAGCAGGTGCGTGCACTGGGGGGCGGACTCAGGAGACAGGAGGCAGATCTTGCCTCTGGGGGGTGGGGTGTGAAGGGCTCGTGGTGGGTTTGCCTCCAGGGTTTGACCTCAGCGCCCGAGGCTCCGTTCCCTGTTTATTTCTGCTGGGGTACAGCGACACTGGGGTGTGCACGAGAAAGACTCTGGCTCAGCTGACGGTGGAAAATGTGCGAGGGACCCGGAGGGAAGGGGAAGTGGAATGTGGAGGGGACGAAGAGTCAGCAGGAAGCGAGGAGACTTACTTTTTTCTAAGGAGCCTATGAGGGAGGCCACTGTGCCGCCCTCAGCGGCGTGCAGGGGAGAGATCCAGGCAAGGCCTTCCGCCTCCGTTTCTCCAGCTCCAAGTAGGAGATGGTAATTTGCCTACCTCCTGGGGTTGTGGAGGAAGATCACAAGAAAGAGGGGAGGTCAGATGCTTAGGTCGGTGCCCCAGGAGGCTCTGGTGTGTGTGTATGGAGGGTGGGGGCGTGAGCTGTCTCCGTGCTAGACCCTGCACCGTGCATGCCATTCCCCTCCAACCCGGAGGGCGGGCCGTGCTGATGGAAGTAGGGGAGCTCGGGGAGACACAGGCCTGGTTAAGAGGCAGCCAAGGAGCTGGGAAGAAAAGCATCATCATTCTTTGAAGGGAGAATGATGGGGGCCTGTTAATATTGTCCTTAGCAAGTGCTAAGTGCTTGGAAGTGGCTTCCGCGTGTTCCTGGTATCAGCGCGTTAGGTTCTGTCATTACGCGCCCATTTTACAGAAGATCAGACTGAGCACAGCCAATGAAGTCCCTTGCTTAAGTTCGTGCAGCTAGCAAGCAGCTGGCGAGGTCAGGACGGGGCGGGTGTTAACACAGGAGGCTGACCTGGGTGATCCCGAGCCATGTGGCCTTGGCACGGTGGCCATGGCCGCTCCAGGTGGTGGTGGGCGGTGGTGGGAGAGGAACCCCTTCCGCTCAAAGGTCAGCCCATCGACTGCAGCTGAGCCAAATAAATGAAGCTCTATCCTGTCGGCAGGATAGTCAGCATTTTGAGCGGTGTCACAGATTCGTGTTTCTGACCTCGAAGGACCTTCAGAGGGTATTAATTTTAAAACCCATTTGCGGCCTGGATGCTTCCGTGTTTTGCATGTTATCTCTCTCTCCAACTGAGACGGAGTCTGGGGCCGACACACATTTCATGAAAATGTGTACCCAAGCGCTCTATGTTTCTCACGTTACCGAGGGAGCGCCCAGGTCAGGAAACAGAACGTGGTGCCCCCCCAACCCTCTGTTGATCCCCCCTGGCCCTAACTCCCCCTTTTCCTGAGGGTCACCCCGGCCTGCTTTTTTGGTGACGACTCACTGGCTTTTCTTTATGTGGGTTTCTTTTCCGTGTGTCCTTATTTCATAAAGAAGCACGTACACATTTAAATGCGCATAGAGAGAAGTCTGGAAGGGTTTCGGTCAACATTCTACACGGCGGGTGAGATCAAGGGCGATGTCGATTTCCTTTTCTTTATCTGCATTTTCTAAGTGTTGTTTGATTGACGTGTCTTAGGCGGGTAATTATTTCAGAGCGGAAAGGCATTGGGGGTAGATGTGCAGGGACAGGGAGGGGAGGGGGGAGGGGGAGGCGGCAGAGGGGCCCCCATGTGAGTGGGGGGAGGGCGCTGAGCCGGGGGCAGGTGCACATCCCAGCCCAGGGCTGCCTGACTCTGCCTCGGGGCCCCGAGAAGCCGTAGCTCGGAGGGCTTGTTGCTCCTTGAGAAGCCTGCCGTCCTTCATGTGCTGCGGGGACCTGACGCTCTGTCGGCTTCACGGAGGTGGCCTTCGCGTGCTGCTCGCCTGTTCAAGGGGCACACGCTGGGGGTCTGGAGCACATTCACGGGGTTGTGTGGCCGTCTCCCCTGGCTGGGTTTACAGCATCTAGAGGCCCCCGGAGCTGGGTTCTGGTCGCCGCTGCCTCAAACCTGCCTCTACCCAGCCCCGAGCCTGCGGCTCTAGCCGGGGTCCCTGGGACACGGCCCTGTGCACTGGGACCCGCAGGGCCCACAGCGGCCTCGGAGCCGGGCCACAGAGCTGAGCGGCTCGCAGGAGGCCGGACAGTGCGCAGAGCCCGGGGCAGGGACCGCCGTCCCTTTCCCGACCCAAGCCGAGCCCCGGCCCGAGTGGGGGGCCGGCTGCCCGTGTGCACTGCCTGCTGCTTGCTCCCCCTCCCTGTTTGCCTGCTTGAGACGCAGCCATGCGTCCGGGTATCAGTCTCGGGATTGACCCCAGAGATGCATGCATCCCCCCCACCGCCCAGGTTCTCGAGCCAGTGAGCAGAGTGGCCTAGATGAGGCAGAGGTGAGCTTCGAGGGAAAACCCTGGCTTTGTGCTGCGGGGTGTGCACGGGTGGGAGACCCCGAGGTCTCCTCAGCGTGTCCTTGGGTTGGGACCTGGCCTCCGTTGAGGCTTTATTGGTCCCTTTCCGATCTGGAGTCTGGAGAGCTTGGTTGGGCGTTCCTGGCAGCCGCATCAGGGCTGGGGGTGCCGTGACAGCCCCAGCAAAGCATGGGCCCTGCGGCAGGCTCTGCCGACCCCCCCCCCCCCCCCCCCCCCCCGCCTGTTCTCCAAGGCCCTGGTTACAAATCAACAGCTGACTCTTCACCAAGGGCAGAATGAGGAAATGGACTACATTTTAGGGAAAAAAAGACAAAGTGGAAGGTGTCGGGACAAAAGCCAGCCAGAACTGGTTCTGAATCCTGCCTCTGGGCCCGAGGCTCCTTTCCCTCTTCCATACAAGCAGGATGAAACTTCTCCAGATCGGGGCCTGGTAGACGAACGAGCCTAGTGCAGACGCCGGAGAGGCCCGTCTGCCGTCACCCCCCCACCCCCAGCTCACCTGGGATTCTGAGCCCCAGCTCCGCGCTCCATGCTGGGTCTCTTCAGGAAGGCCGCAGGTGGAACAGGAAAATAACCCTCCCCTCTCCGATCCCGGCCGGCTCTCAGCTCTGGAGCCCCGCCTGCCTGTTGTGTCCAGTTCGCTCCTGCCGGCTCCTGCCGCCTCCGTGCCGTCCAGATGGGGAGCTCAGGGCACGCAGGTGGGGGAGGGCCGTGTACTTCTGCACAATCATGCAGGCTCACAGCGCCAATGAGAAATCATACCCTCGGGGGTCTGCGGCCCCCGCCTTTGCTGAGCCACTCTGCCTGGTCCCTCCAGGGGTTGAGAACCCACTGTGCCTAGTCGGCTGACCCTCCCCAGGCCACCCTGTCCTCCCCCTGGGCCCCATGACGTGCGGGAGAGTGGAAAGCAAGGACGGGAGTCCAAAGAGAGCCAGGAGTGTGTTGCAGGCAGAGACGTGGGGCGACGATCCCGTTGGGCTGCGTGTCTCGCGTGCTTGCACGTGCCCAGTGGATCCTGCGCTCGCGGAGACCTCACCACAGGGGCCCCAACACTGAGGAAGATTACCTGAGCCTTCACCCGTGGTCACAGGCTACTGAGTGTCCCCCCTGCAACCCTGGCTGGTCACTGGTGTCCAGGTGCTTTCAAGAGACGACATTCCTTCGGTCAGCAGCTGGGGACAGAGGACTTTGGCCACCTGTGGGCTTCAGGTCGGTGGTGGATTGTTCTGTTCAGAGGACAGAATCCAATTCACGAGGATGATGTTGACTCTGCAACAGGGCCGCTTGGGGGAGCCCCTACTAGGCGCCCTGCTTTGTGGGCCAGAGGTGGTCAGTTGGGTGTGTGTGCGCAGTTCTCTCCTGGGGGCTTTTCTCTAGCATCGAACCTTCCGTCCTTCAATGTCTGTGGGAGAAAAGGACCAGCCTGGCATTTCAGGAGGGAGCGGCTCCAGCACAGAGCCGGGATGCGTGCCGCCTGTCCCCGGGTTCTCGGTCCCAACATCCTGTCCCCTTGGCCCAGGTGGCTCCATGGTGGTCTTTGCTCTGCGTGCACCGTTCTGGAAGACAGGGATTGAAAACACGAGGCACATCCTCCCCAGTCATACATCTCTTAGATAAAGACATCGCCTGTCTGCACCTTTCCTGCACAGAAGGACGTCCTGCCTCTCTTCTGACTTACGAGGCCTCGGTGAGGCAGGGGAGGCCTGTGTGCCCTCCTGTGTGGATGGGGAGTGGTTAGATGACTCACCCAAGGTCATGCCGTGGAGGGCTCCTGCCAGGAATCGAAGGAGCCCAGGCCTGGCACGAGTCTCTGGAAGCGGGATTGGATGTCGCTGGGCTTCCCATCGCTCGGTTCATCTGGCTGCCAGGCTAGTTGTCCTTGGAAGGGCCTGACTCTAGGTATATGCTGTCTCAACCTGAGCAGTTGAGCGGCTTGGAAGCGCGTTTTTGGCGGTGCGGCTCGGCTCGAGAGTCCCCCTCCAGTCAGGCAACTCTGGGTCTAGGCAGTGATTGAGGACACGTGCTAGCTTTGGGGGCGGGTATCCATCTCCGTCTTGTTTGTCTCGGGGAAACGTTAGGAACACCTACACGCACAGCAGCAGGGGGAGCGGTTAAATAAATCACAGCTTCGGACGCGCCGCAGGACCAAATGGTGTACAATTTTTTTACTGTAACATGTTCAGATGGGGGAGGAAATGAGACTTTCTTTCCCAAGTGTGTGTTTTCTAATTTTCTTATGATGAGTGTGAGTGATACATATAATTTTGAAAGTTACAGCTCGCGAAAGTGCAGGTCTAATTGCGGAGCATGTAGCGGGGGGGCCTGGATTTTCAGAGCTGGTGGGGTCCCACACCCAGTGGTAGAACCGGAGAGGAGGGACCGTCCAGCAGGGATGGGCTAACGCAGACAATGGGAGCTGCCTTCCGGGTTTGCTGAGGGAGTGTTAGGAGGACTGGGCGTGGGAGAAACGTCCTCACTCCAGAAGCAGCATGGAGAGGATGGCGGTGGTGGCCATGCTGGAACATTCCGGAAGGCCGTCAGAGGCCCTCTGAGCTGGCATTTGGATGCCATGTTTATCCCCTCACCACCCCCCCCCGATCTTGTCCCTTGCTGGAGGGGGGTGCGCAGGATCCCACTGCAGAGGCCGAGGGTTTGGAGGGCATTCGCTGTGGAAGGAGAAGACTCTCTATCTACAGGACCAAGAAGAGGGACCCCAACAAAAGTGGGTGGAGGGGGTGGGCTGTGGTTGAGAACTTGCTACGGGAAAAATTCCTCCGAGGGCCCTTCCAGCCCCAGACAAAGGCTTTTGTCCCCGAGATGCCCATGCTTCAGCCAAGTTCCTGTTATTAACTTTCTCCTCTCAAGAAACCGAACCCTGAGGTCTGTTGCTTTGACTTCTTAAGGCCAAAATCCTGTTCCCCAAACTAAATTTCTTAGTTGTGAGACTCGTGGAGGGTGCCCCTAGCCCTAGAAACCAGGTCAGGCAGGTCCGATTTCTTCCTTTGGGTGGGTGGGTGGCCCAAGGGGGCCCGGGCCGGGAACCCTTCTTCCCCACCCCCCATGAGTCCCACTCAGCAGTGGCCCTTGAGGAGCAGGTGTCCCTCACCTAAGTGGGAACAGACACTCTCCCTGCAGGGGGAGGGGCGGCAGGCGTCGAGGGGATCCCTGACTCTGATGTGGGACAGCTCAGAAGAGCGAGCCCCTGGCAGGGAGCGCTGGCACGTGCTGCCAGGCTGGGGAGGAAAGGATTTTCTCACCCAGAGCCCCTCCTTTAACACCAAAGGGGCACACGCGCCAAGACCTTCATGATGCCCCTACACGGGCCATTCCCCTGCTCATTACCCCAACTGTTCTGAGCCAAATCTTTGTGATTGCTAGACCCACAACAGGTGTCCTCCTAGGCGCTTGCCCTCTGGCTGGCTCGTCGCTGTCCCTGACTTCACCCCTGCTCTGATGTCACAGGCCAGCAGCTCTGTTGTTCCCGCGGCAGCAGCCTGCTGTGGTTCACCAGCTGGGGCAGAGGCCGGGCTGCTGGTGGAGGTGGGGAGCTGCGATCCAGCCTGCTTTGGTCAGTGGGCCCCGGAGACCCCAATGCAGGCCATCCGAAGTTCCCGCGGTGCCCACCCCTTATCTGTGGTGGGGCAGGTGCTGTGTGCCCCTCCTCCAGGGGCCTTGGGAATCGGGCCGGTCAGGTTGGCCGGGCCACATGCCCAGAAGGCTCATTTGAAAGTCCTGTCCTGCGGGGCTCTCCCTGTACGGTTGGGTGGAAAATGGGGGTAGGACGGGGTTGGGGAGGAATGTGGTGGTTTGGGGAAGGGGGGGAGAGGTCACCGTGCAACAGGAACAGCTGTTGGCATGGGGACCCCTGACCTGCACTGCGTCCCTGGAGTCTGAGGTTGGAGGGAAACCTGATGATTGATGTTGTCAAGGGACATTTAGTAAGCCACCAGTTGGGTCAGCCGTAAGTGGGCCACTTGGCTAGCCGGGTATCTCCCAAGAGTTTGGAAGAGTCTGGGCCTTGTTCTGAGCCTGAAGCTGGTCGAGGGGATAACGGAGACGTGGTGAGCCTGAGCTTATTCCCCCGGGCCTGGATGCCTGGCCATCTTGGCCTTCTAGAACTGTCCCAGGCTGGCTATACATCAGGGTGACTGATGGCTAAACATACAGATTTATAAGCCCTCTGCCCCAGGATTTCGGTGCAAAACTCTGTCGTGGGGCCGGGGCAGGACTGTCTGTCCTGGGGCCGGGGCAGGACTCTGTCGTGGGGCCGGGGCAGGACTTCTGTCTACCGTGAGTGCCCCCGCCCCTAGTGACTCTGACGCAGCTGGTCCAAAACCCAGCTGGCGTTAGGGACCACTACTGCGGAACGTGGCTGAGAGTCGGGGTGTGGGCAAACCTCGGGGCTCTGGGTGGCACACCTCTGTGTCACAGAGTGTATTTTTAGAGGCTAGAACTCAGAGAGAAACGGAGTTAAAAATGTTTCTGATGTTTGTTTTATCCGGGCTTGGCTTGGATGCCTCCAGTGATGGGTGTCTCACTATCTACCAAGTCAGCCCAATGATTTCAAGACAAGCCTGTAGGAAGTGCTTCTTTCCACCTGGCCGGTTTCTGCGTCCCTGTAATGTGTTCTTGGTCTAGCTCAGTCATCTGGAGACGCGCACAGTGAGTACCGTCCTCTTCCCCAAACTACATACTGAGCATCTGGGTGTTTCTAAGGGTGATGGGTGCTGTTATTACCACCATTTCACGGAGGAGCAAACTGAGGCATCTGGAGTTAGGAAACTTGCACCAGGTCACACGGTTTATACTCTTCACCCCCACACTGCGCCGTTCTAGACTTTTCTATCACCTGTGAGCTCCACTCCAAACATTCTTGGTTCCTTAGGACTTCTCTTCCTGCAACGGGTTTTTCATTCTCCTCCTGAACTCAGGCTACGGCCTCTTCCCTCCTCGTTGAACGCTCTCTAGTTTTTCTGAATTCTCTCTGGGAAGTCCAGTCTCTCCATTATTCAGATTTGCTCATTTAGGGAAGTTGCATGATTGTCATTTATCGTCTGTTTCTTACTTAGGTGAATTCGTAAGCGTTTCAGTAGTTAGACATTGATTGTGGACCTTTTGCCCGACGTTGTCGGAAGAGACATCGTGAGCTATCGACAGCTCTCCAGGTTAGACACACGCCTGTCGGCTGCGTGTGCCCGGGCTGCGTGCCTTGTCTTTGTAATTCCATGGTGCTTACACGTTCCCTGAGCCTTCCTGTGAGCCACGGGCTGTTTGCAGAGCCTCACGGGCCGCCTCGCTCAATCCAGACGGCCCGTGGGGTGGGAGCGGGGTGGGCTGCTGGGGTGGGGCGCCTCTTCCACGTGCCTTCCAGCTCATCACGCCAGGGCCCGGAACGCCCGGCTGGGCTCTGACCTGGGCATCGCCGGCTGGACCATTGCCATGCTTGTTGTAGGCCCCTCTGTCCCCATTGGTAGAGGTCACACCGCCTCTGTTGGTGGCCACGCCTCTCTGCCAACCTACTCCCCTCTGCACTTGTGCAGTTGGACTTGGGGGGCCCGCGTGCGAGTTGTAAGTGTCTTCCCAGCACACGTGCCTTGTTAGCCGTAGCCAGGTATTCAGACCCATTAAAAATCTTCCGAGCTGGAGGGGTGCCTGGGGGGCTCAGTCGGTTGAGCATCTGACTCTTGATTTCAGCTCAGGTCGTGATGTCAGGGTCGTGAGATCGAGCCCTGCGTCGGGCTCCACGCTCCGTGTGGAGTCGGCCTGGGATTCTCTCTCTCCCTCTCCATCTGCCCCTCCCCGTGTTCTCTTGCTTGCTCTAAATAAATAAATAAAATCTTAAAAATTCTTTTGATCTGGAGGTGCGTCTTGCGGTTCTCTGTGTCCCCGTGGGTGCCGGGTGCTGGACGTCCACGGCTAGACGTGCCACGTTTAGAGTCACACGCTCGTGCACTCGACCCACAGGGGAGCCCGTCCGCACCCCGTACCCAGGCCGTGAATTCTCCGGACACGGTCTTAGCAAGCTCCCTGTGTGGGTGCCGGGCGTTGGGAAAAAGGAGGCTCAGGTGCTGTCCCTCTGTGTCTGTGTCTCACAGCGGGGAGAGGACAGAGGAAGCGATAAAGAGTCACCCTATAGAACCAGATGAAAGTCTGGGTCGTTCCCTGTAGAGGCGCTCTGTCCTACCTACATATTGTTTCCTTCCTTTATTTTCTGGTTCTATGCATTTTAAAAGCCCTAAAGGGATTCCTTATATTTTGGTCCAAAAGATTATCTGGAGTGTTCCAAAAAAGGTCAAACTTGATCTGTTCTGTGTACTTTCAGAAGATAGAAATGATTAACTTTACACATGAAAGAGTTAAGCTTTAGTTACAGGGGAACATTCTCCAGCCACACCAGCTAACGGGGGCCTTTCTGCGTCTATTTTTATGTTTCAAAGAAGAAGTGTTAAACCGTGTCACCCAGGCACTGAGTCTGTAGGTCTTTGGAGAGAGGCAGGCGCGTTTCTCTCGTTGCTACAGAGGTTGGGGGACGTCCTTGGAGGAAGGAGGGATCAGACCTGGCTTGGGGAAATGTGGGTAGGGTCGAGGAGGTTTCTGTTTGTGGAAGAAGAACCCACATGAGCACAGCTCTGGCCCTGGACCTGGGGGGGAGCACAGCTCTGGCCCTGGACCTGGAAGGGGGGTGTCAAGGATCCCAGCTGGGGAGGGGAGCTGGATCCTGAGCGGCTGGTATGTTCTCAGGCCCACAGGCCAGAGATTGTGGACCTTGTTGGGAATTGCCTGGGGAGCTGGTGAACTGGCCGGGGTCTGGGCCCCTCCCTGCACACGCAGGGCCCGGAAATCTGCATTTTACCTGGCAGCTGAGCGGGCAGTCCTGCAGGTGGCCTGTGGACGGTGCTGGGACCCCGTGGCGTGGGCAGGAGAGCACCAGTGAAGACACCACTGGCTGAATTAGACTGGGAGCTGAAGCCGAGTGTGGACTTGTGGCGTCAGGCTCGGGGTGGGGGGAGGCAGAGAGCCTGACGAGGAGTCTTGTAGGAGGGGCTCGGTGGGCTAGGACGCTGGGAGGAGGCAGGCGGAGACGCGGAGACTGGGTAGAGCCATTTGCGAGGGCCGCCTTACTCAAAGTGTGGTCCCGACCCGAGGATCGCATCGGCGAGGATCGCATCGGCTGGAAGCTCCTGACAATCAGAATGTCGGCCTCGCCCTAGGTCTGTGGGATCGAAATACGACTCTGAACACGATTCAGGCGGCGCTATGCGGGGTCTCGCCTTTCAGTGTTGTGGGAAAGGGAGGGGGGTTCATTCAATGAACTCCAGTAAGAACACACGGAAAACGCTAAGGCCCGTCCCATAGCACAGAGGCGAAGCGCCTCTCTCGATCGATCGTGGGCGGTCAGGTGGTGCGTTCCTCCCAGGACGGAGTCCTGGATCCCAGCTCTCACCTCCCTCAGCTGCAGGGCAGGTGACTCAGATCGGGGGTCAGCCTGCTTGAGTTTGAGCCCTTGCTGCACTGCTTATGAGCTGTGTGGCCTTAGGCAAGTTATTTAACCTCTCTGAGTTAAAAGGGGATAGGGCTAGCGCTCCCCTGCTGCGGTGAGGCCAGGCGAGAGGGATGGCCTGGCCACGCGGGTCTGCCATCAGGGAGGTCTACGTGGTGATCAGTGTCCTGTCCACACAGCAAGCTCCGTTTTCCTGTTTTCTTCACGCACATTATCTCATTTGGTTAAATGTCTGTGAAATCGCATGTAGTCTTGCGGGCAAGATGAGCCCTCAGATCAGCCCTCAGAATAGGGTGTGTGCGAGGTGAACAGACTCCCGTGTTCCCTGAGGGGTGTGATGTCCACTGCGTGTCATCCTGACTCCGCCACCACAGGCATCGTTCTGCGGGGTCTGGGGCCCCACTAGTCCCTGCAGCGTCGTCACAACAGTTGCCAACACTTGGAGGGCTGGGGGGAGGGGTCTGTCGCGACCAACTCCACCGATCAGCCGCGTGACCGTCCACAGAGCACGGGCCGGCCCACCCGCAGGCTCTGAGCCCGTGAGGATGGGCCGCAGGCGGGTCCTCGGGGGCTCGTGCACGGCTTCCCCCGTGTCACCCGTCCGTGGCCCTGCGTGGGCAGCCTTGTGCCTCTTGTACGCAGGAGGGAGCCACGGGACCTGAGACCCTGTGGTGGAGCCCGGCCTGCCCGACGTCGGAGCCCCGGGTCTGGGTACCCCCTGCCTCCGATCGTGGTGCTGTTGCCGTTCCCGCTCATGGGCGTGAGGGGCCCTGGAGTCTGCTGCGGGCCTGGCGCCACCCGGCTGCCTGCAAGCGGGTCTCCCCAGCGGCCTGGCAGGGTCCCGTCTCTACTAGAAGGCGATTGGAGCGACTGCCTGGGGGTGGCCACCGCACTGGGGCCACAGAGGGTGCGAGAGAATGGGCCCAGTGTCCGCTTGGCGCAGGAGGCCAGACGGTGTCCACCTCGCCTTCCGTCTGCCGCTCTGAGTGGGGCTTGTGTTGAGACGGGGGCTGTGGTTTCCCTGAAGGGTTGAAGGCAGCCGGTATGGGGCAGGCAGCTGTCCAGCTCTGGGGGAGCAGGACCAGAGGGAGAACCCCGGGGCGCTCAGAACACTCCGGTCTCAAGTTAGGAAGCCAGGGACGGGCTTGGGGGTGGCAACTCGGAGGAGCTGGGGATGTGGGCGGAGGGCAAGGGGGTGTCTGCTGGGCGTCACCGGGTTTTCAGTTCCTGAACTGGGAGCTGGCTGTAATTTCTGCACTCTGTCCCCACCAAGTCTGTCCAGACGTTTTCTGTTTTCATCCATTTGCGCGTCTCCTGGAAACCCAACTTGGTGGTATGGGGGTGCCCGCGTCCGTGCGCCTGGCTCAGGGCGACCGAGTGGGTTGGGGCACTCGGGAGCGGGAGAGGCGCGTCCAGGTTTCAGTAACTGTCGCCGGTTAACGGAAGGTGAGCCGGTGAACCTCTGGGTCGAGGGGTGCGGTTTCCCTTCTTCCCTCCAGCTGTCTTCCAGGGCAGACGAGGGAACATTGCCAGCTCTCCCCGCCTGTTTGGACACTGCTGTGGCCATTCCCAGGGTGGAAAAAGCTCAGTCTTTGACATTTGAGACTTGGACCCAAACTCCCATCTTCCCCGTGAGCTGGGGAGGTCGTCCAGCCCCCCTCTATCTCCACAGCTTCGGTCTGGACAGGCGCTCTCCTTTCTCTCGGGCGGACGCGTAGGCGTGCAGTTGCTGGGCGTCTGGTGAATCTGCGTTTACCTTTTAAAAATTGGCCCAACTGTTTTCCAGAACGGCTGCACCATTTTGCGCTGTGCCACAGGGTGGGAGGATTCTGGCTGCCCCGCGTCCTCGCCAACACTTGTTATGGTCCGTCTGTCTCATCACCGCCATCCCGGTGGGCGCGAGTGGGGCCTCCTTGTAGCTTCCGCATGCACACCCCCCCATGACGGTCGATGCTCAAATCTCACGCTTTATGGGCCATGTGCCTCCTCTTTAGTCAAGTGTTTATTTTGCTTTTTTCCTGCCCATTTAAAAATTGGATGATTTGTCTTATTATATCTTGAGGGGTTCATATAACCTGGATTCAAAGCCTTCTGTTGCATATACGGTTCGCAGGTTCTTCCTGCCAGTCTGTGCCTTTTGTCCTCACTTACGAACGAACGATGTCTCCTGGCGTGCGAAGGTGCTCAGTATCGATGACGCCATCGGATCGGTTTCTTTGGTTGGTTGTGCTCCGGGCACGTTGCTGGGCACCTCTGCTGAACCCCCGCCGCTCACGATCAGTGCCCCAGCTCGCTCTCTCCCCCTCCTCTTGCTCATCGTGGTGGTTGGCAGAGTGGCTGGATGGAACGCCAACCGCTATTCCAAGTGTCGAACGGATGATCAAATTTACCAAAAGCCGGCGGCCACGTGAACAGCCTCGGTTGGCAAAGGCACTGCGGTCCACGAGAGCGGCACAGACCCGTCTCTGCCACTCGCCAGCTGTGTGATCTGGGTGAAGTTTCTTAATCGGTCCCTGCCTCAGTTTCCCCTCCTGTGAACCGGGGTGCTGGTAGCCCCTTACCTCACAGGGTTATTGTAAGAAAGATGAGCGTAACTGTTCACTGTGCCGTGGACGTGTGGTGTTTTCTAGCTCCCGCCATGCCTCTGGGCCAGCCGCACACGGACCTAAATGAGAGCAGGGAGGGCGGTGGAGGGGCACTCGGCACAGCCTGCAGCTGTGCAGGAAGGGGCTCCTTTAGCCCGCTGCTCTGGCTGGTTTTGACATCAGCTGCAGGTGCCCACAGATGTGAGTCCACATTTCTTTGGTGTAAATACCCCTCCTCTTCTGGGAGGGCCTGCAGAACACGGGTCCCTTCCTGATGCCAAAGCATCCCTCTCCGATAATCCCATGAGAGAAGAGCTGCGCATCCTGAAAAAAGAAGCTTAAGCCCCGTTTGATCGGTTTGCAATGGATTCTAGTACCACACGCACACGCACACACCCCTGCACACACCCCTGCCTAACAGGCTCCCCCACCTTTTCTTCCTCCCATTTATAAGCAGCTCCCCCTGCAGAGCCCAGACACTTGCACTCTTCCACCCCTGCCTGAGTCCTAATGTGTCTTCTAAGCTGGGGGTCTCAGCCCTGGCACTGTGGGCATGGGGAGCTGAGCCACTGTTCATTGTGGGCACCATTCTGGGCCATGCAGGGTGTCGAGCAGCGTCCCTGGCCTGCATGCACTAGATGCACCCCCTCCCCCCAGTTATGACGACAAAAACTGTCCCCAGACATTGCCATGTGTCCCCTGGAGAGCAAAACCACACCCGCCGAAAGCACCTGCCCCACGGGGTCTTGTTAAGGTGCACAGGACAAACAGGGAGCAGAGCCTGGCCTCTTGCAGCAGGTCTTGGAGAAAGTGACCGGGAGGGACACGTTTTAGAGCTTGTCCTGCATTCAGACCTGTGTGTGCCTTGTCTCCAGGGGCTCGCTCTTCTCAGAACACTCTGGGCCGCAGAGTGTGTCCTGGTCTTGTGGGCTTGGCGTGGGACAGCCGTGGCAACTGTGGCTCCTCGGCCCCTGGCGCCTCGACGCCCGCTCTTGGTTCCCACCGCCTTCACTCTGAAGCCGCGCCTGTGCAGGTCACCGACATGAAAAGAAACGCAGACAGAGCCGCTCGGCTGAGCCCCGGCTCCGGCTGCGAGGCCGCGCACTTGAGGCAGAAGCACAGGTTACTACAAGTCCGGGAGAAAGGAGCCCTCGCCCTGCAGAGAAGACAAGGCCTCCTGCCGCGGAAGAGCCCGCAGCCCCAGCGCCTGGCCGAGGAGCTGAAGGCAGGGTGGCAGGAGGCCCCCGGCCAGCAAGTCCGAGGCCTGGAGCGGCCGTATTTCGCACATCCGTTAGGGGCCGGGGGAGGCCAGGCAAGGGAACACCAGCCTGACTCGGAGGGGCCGGCCCAGCGAGGAGCAGCCCAGCCGCAGAGGGCCAGGGAGAAGCACAGGGCGGCCGTGAGAGAAGAGAAGAGCCGCAGAGAAGAGCGAGTCGGCCGGGAGCCCTGGCGCTCCAAGTCTCAGAGGAAAGCGGTGGGCGCGGAGAAGCAGGGGGCTCCCAGGGCCGCGGGCCTGACCCGTCGCCCCCTCTGCCCCCGTGAGAAGAATAAGGGGAAGCGAGCGCCGTCGATGAAGACCCGTGGCGCCTGCCATCCCGCTGACCCTTGGGGGAGCGGAGGGGTGGATCTGGAAGAGTTCTCGGCTGCCGTGGGGGAGCTCGAGCATCTGGAGAAAAGGGAGAAAGAAGGAGCCCGGGACGGGAGGAGGCAGCCGGGAAAGGGGGTGGCTCCTCCTGGTCAAGGCCCGAAAAACAACTGTCTGGATCAGAGTCCCCAGGGAAAAGCAAAAGACCTAGAACAGCTGTGGCCAGCTGGCTGGACTTGGAGAGGGGGCGCCACGCCACAGACGTCTCCATGCAGGCACGGGGACAAGAGCAGGTGGCAGCGGGAGCTGGAGTTGGCTTTCCAGGAGCTGTTTAACACAAACCGAGAGCTGAGGAAGCACCTTAGGTTGCACCTCGCACCGGGGCCCCGGGGGGGTCCGAACGCCGGGGCAGAGCTCGGCCCCTGCCACGTGCCGGAGTGGAGAGGTGAGGCCCGGATAGACACGACAGCGGTGGGCACAGAAGCGGGTGGGGAGCCTGGTGGGGAGCTCACGTGGCCAGCGCAGACAGAGGCTCACCAGGCCGAGTCCCAAACCAGCCTGAAGGAGTTCCTGAGCAAACTCAAGAGCCAGAAATATCTTAGGCTGGCCAAGTTCCCATCCCAGAATGAGAGTAAACCGTTGTCTCCCAAGGCAGGAGTATTGATCGGTAAAGAGAACCAGCTCCATGGCGGCACGGGCTCCGGACAAGCACCGGCCAGACCGGACCCGCTGGCGGAGGGCCCCCGGCGCCGTGCCCCGCAAGGACGGGCAGACGAAGCTGGCCTCGCGGCCTTGTGGCAGAGAGCAGGTGGGAAGCTGGAGCTGCTGCACCAGACGGGCCCCCCGGGGCTGAGCTGGGAAGCCCACTCCCAGGCCGGGCTGGAAGAGCAGAGAGAACAGAGAAGGGCGTGCCTGGCTCGTCTGAAGTCCTACTCCTCCCTAGACCAGGAGAAGGAAGGGGCATGTGAGCACGACACCACTTCTCTCTGGGCCTCCAGCTTCATGGACGATGACAGGCACAGTCAGATGATCCGTGACCTTCAGCAGCAAATTGAAAAGCAAAACAAGTTGCACAAGCAATTTCTTGAAGAAGCCAGGAAACGCTTGCAAGAGTTTCAGAGGCTATGATAAGCGCAAGCGTCCCACCCATGATAAATACATCACTGATACAGGCGCGATGCCGGAAACGGTCCCCAGCCTGTGCAGAGTCTTTGTGCGCGCCGTCCGCTCAGACACCCGCGGGCCACCTGTCCCCCCGCTGGCCTGCAGGGGGGCCATTCCCCGGGCCCGCCTTCTGACGAAGTACCGTCCGGGAAGGCTCCCTGGCCTGACCACAGGAACCTGGCCGGCGCGGCGCGGAGGCGGGTCCCAGGGCTGAGGCTGCTCGCACGGGCCACGAGCACAGCCAGAGATTCAGGTGAAGGAAGGAGCCCAGATGTGTTAGCCAAATAAACCCTGGACTTTCAGGGGCATCCCAGGTCAAGCAGGCACGGTTTCAAAAGATACATCATCTGTTGCTTAGCGATTGGCTGGGACACAAGTGGGGAGATTGCAGTAGGACCTCTTTAGTCTCTCAAGTCAGCAAAACCAGCGTCATTTCATGGGACCTGGCTTAGGATAGGCTTGCCACTTTGATGTTGGGAAGTGAGACAGAGGGAGAGACAGGCAGAGGAGAAGCAGGAGGAAGAAGGGAAAGAGAAGACAGAGCCCCAGAGAAGACAGGGGAGTGGCCCCCAGCATCTCGCCCTGCCGGGTGCCTGTGCCTGGGGCTGCCAGCGGTGGGGCGCCTGGCTGGCTGGTCGGTGTCCCGGACCCGGCGGCTGTGGAGACCCTGCCTGGGCCAAGGGGGCTCATGTGCTAGTTGCAGATACTCGGAGACTGGAGCAGGGGAGGGTAAACTTCTGCAGAGAGCCAGAGACTGCGCATTCTAGGCTTTGCCAGCGCACCAGTCTCTGTGGCCATGACCCTCCCCCACCATTGCACCTTGAATGCGGCCATAGACAACACGTAAGTGGGTGGCAGGGCCAGGTTCCAGTAAGACTCTATTTGCAAAAATAGGGGGGGTGTCTGGGTTTGGACCTCAAGCCACAGTTAGGTGATCCCTGGACTGGCGTATGAAGGCCATGGCTGCCCCCCGCCCCGGACCTCAGACGCATCCAGTTTGATCATCCGTCTTCCGTCACGATGCCTTTGTATCGTTGGTCCCTGAATGGTCTTCTCTCCCTTAGTGTCTGCTTCCTGGGTTACATAATGAACAAGTGTGAGCCCACCGTCCAAACTCAAGAGCGAGAATATTTGCTCGAAACCGGCTCCACCTGTGTGCTCCTTCCCTGTTCTGTAGCTCTTCCGTAGCTATATGCCCGCTGAACTCCATTTCACCCGATCAGGGGCGTGGGAGCTCTGGGGTGACCCAGTCCCGTGAGAACCCTGAGCTGGGCTTCCCCGGAGCGCATCAGGCGCACGGAACCCCCACACGTGCCACTCAGACGGGGCAGTCACAGCACCCTGTACAAGTTTTTTGGGTGCTTTTCAAATCCCCAGCAGCTGGGGTTGAGGACGCTTTTGCGGTCTCATGTTTTTATCTCATGGAAAGTATCTCCCCGAGCCCCGTCGTGTGTCTGGCTTTTCCACGTTAGATAGAGAAAATGATCCCAGCCCGCTTCCATTCTGTCCTCTGCTATTGGAATGCCACGGGTCAGGGCCGCAGAGCCCACTCGACTGTCCCATCTAAGCCCAGCGCGAGTGAGAACGAAGCCCTGGGGCCGGGAGGGCTCTGCGACTCCCAAGCCGAATGAGGATGACCCGAGGGGAGGCTGGCCTGTGGTTGCTCAGCGTTGCAGGTTATGAGATCACCCGGGGCTCCTGCGTGCTGCCAACAGTCACCTTGGTCCGGGAGGGCGCCCTGGGATCCCCGGGTTTAAAGCCATGGGCGTGATGGGACCCAAACACTGACCGCCTGGAAGCCGCGGTCCGATGAATGGATGAGCCTGTCTTGGAGGGGATTATTTCTGTTTCTACTTTCCAAGGTAGTATTTGCGGCCCGAGTGTCCTCGGTGAGGAAGTGCCCCTTCTCGGCCACACTTGAACTAAAAGTAGATGTAGGAGATGGACAGCGAGACGAGGTGGAGTGTGAGTCATCGGTGCCCAGTGGTCACACCTACACTGTCCCCCAGCAGCAGGACGAGACACCCTGCTCTTTCCTCCCTGAGCTGAGGAAGCCTGGGGGCTTCAGTGCTGCTTTGCCCAGGCCAGTGGTGCTGAAAATAAACTGCCCTCCAGCCCGCCCCCGATTCCCTCTGGAGAGGTCATGGGTATCTTCCATCTCCGTGGTACCCAGAGAGCAGGCTGGGGTCCCGGCAGACCCTGTCTTTGCTCCCTGCGGATCACTCTGACGCACCTGGGTGACAGCACCGGAGGGCCTGGGACAGTGCCGCCTGGACGAGTGTGGGGCTGCTGGAGGGTTCCCCCGGAGCACGGCCAGGTGGCAGTGAGGACTCCTGACATGATGGCTGTGTGCACCTTTGTCCTCCTGGAGCACTTCTCGGGTCCTCCCCTATGGGTCCTCCACCTCCAAACACTGTTTGGATCTTCTAGAACTTTCCATGGATTTCATGCTTCTGCTCACACCTTTGGGGGCAGCTTCCCTGTTTCTATCTCAGTCTGAATTTACTAGAGCTTTTAGTGTCTGGTCGCTTCCTAGCAGCCCCGTCCGAGTCGTCCACAGACCACAGGGACTCAGGGAGGCCTCCATGGCCAACCTGGTGGTAGATGGGTGCCCCTGTTTGCCCGAGGGGTTTGGAGGGGGAGCACTGAGCTCCACGATCCCTAGGGCAGGTACAGACCAGCAGTGCCTCACAAATGCCAGGACAAGAAACCCAGGCATAGCAGCTGACCCTGCGATGGCCCGGCCCGCTCCTCCAAGTGCTGGGCCAGCAGGCGTCATCGGTTTCGTCTGTGACCCCGCCTTCTACGTGTGCTGGTCCGAGGGTCCTCACGCCTGTCCCCTCCCCCACCCAGCCAGGTGCATGCTCATACGGTGTATGATAACATCCAGACCCTCAGAAATGTAAAATCACGGGAAGACGATTTTTAAAATCGGCACAGGACCCCCTCTCTGACCTGCAGTGGTTCTTCTGTGAGCGGAAGACGGCCACGAGATGCAGACGGCCTCCTGCCCCCACCTCCTCGATCTGGAACATGATGGGGGGTTGATGTGGACGCGTGGCCTGCCTTTACAGGTCCTGGAACAGTCCAGGCCGGGTTGCAGGCTGGAGGGAGGGTGCTGGGTTGACAGTACATCTGTGTACATCGTTAGCTCCAGGAGGTGGCCTTGTTTCCTCGGCTGAGCTCTAAAACGTAGGAGGGGGAGAGGGTGCACGTGCCTCCTGGGTTCTCCCGACGCTGGAAGCTGGAGTGCAGGCCCTGGGATCCCAGGCTTTACATCCCTGTCTGCCCGAGAGAGGCAGTTGGTTGGGGTCAGCCCAAGGACTGCATGCCTCATCCTACATGAGGGGCGGGGCTGCTGCCCTGTCCCTGCTGATGGGCCCAGCCCTCCTGCTTTCACCCCTGCAAGTGGGGCAGCCTAGAGAGAGCAGGGACTTGCCCGGGGTCACAGCCTGCCAGTGGCAGTGTGAGGACCGGGCCACCCGGCCTCTCCGTGCCCTTTCCCCGGCCGGTGGATGGGCAGGGACTGCAGGGGGGTGGCCGGATGCTCCTCAGTGCCTCTCCAGGCCCCCTCTGCCTCCAGCCCTGCCCCATCCAGCTGCTGCCCCCGCCGTGGGCTCCAGGCTCAGGGTTTGCAGGGCTGAGCTTGGCTGCTCTCGGGGTCTTGGCGGAGAAAGTGCAGAGCAGCAGTTCCTTCCACAAAAGCCGCACTGTTCTCAGCAAATCCTCCCAGGATCGGGAGGCATTTTTTTCAAGTGATTCAGCAGCACGTGAATGGGAAGGGCCTGAGCCCAAGGCTTCGGGAACCGTGACCAAGGGCTCTGGCATGAGATCCCACTGGGCTCACAGGGAGAAGGAAGGGTGGCGGGGCGTGAGTCGGGGGCCTGCCAGGGTCCTAGGGGGCTGGGGCGGGTGGCTGAGCCGCGAGTGCCCCAGCTTTTCTCTGCACAGCCGATGAGCTCTTAGAGATGTTTCCCTCGTGCTCCCAAGGGGGCCTGAGCCAACGGACAGGAAGTGGAGGTGGGAACGCTGGTCTCCATGGAGACGGGGCATCCAGTGGACAGCAGCTCATGGGAATGTGCTAGAATCTCCAAGGCTCAGCGCTGGGGCCACACTGCTGTTTGCCGTCCTCTCTCGTGCACCCGGTCACCCTCCCTGCCCCACCCTCGGCCCCCACAGACATATCTGCTCCAGGTGGTGGTGAGTGCAGGCATTTCCAACCCCGGCCTGAGTCACACCGGCCAACCTTGCCCTCACCCTGGACAGCACAGCCCTATCCCAGAGCTGGGGACGTCCGTCGGCTCCCCAGGATAGGAGGCTTGCAGGGACCCAAAGGTGGCATCTGGTCCGTCAGGGCTGCTGCTCCGGCGGAGGGAGCCCCTGGTTGCCTCCTACCACCACAGGAAGGTTTTAATTTTGAAATGATGCCCCTCCTCCCTCTCAGTTCCCTAAAAGAAATGAATTGGAGGAAGTTTGCTCCACTGTAGACTGAAAGCAGCCAGGCCCTGATACCAGGGAAGGTCAGAGCCAGGTGTCCAGGGAGAGCCCTCCCTCCCCCTCCTTCCTACTCCCCGCCCGCCGTGTCCACCAAGGGGCACCTGCAAAGGTGGGGCATGGCCAGGCAGTGAGGCCAGAGGGGCAGGTGGGGCCGGACGCTCCCATGGACGTCTGGGTGCTGAGCCAGCGCTGACGCCACGCATTCCTTGTGACATCTCCCGGGCTGTTGGACCGCACCCCATTTCCACGTGCAGTTCTGTGGGGAGGGGTGTGGCCTTGAGACCCACGGGGTCTGAGCCGGCCTGCCGTCCAAGTGAGCC
Organism: Ursus americanus; assembly: GCF_024610735.1. NCBI lineage: Eukaryota > Metazoa > Chordata > Mammalia > Carnivora > Ursidae > Ursus > Ursus americanus. The sequence goes on from NC_142149.1 coordinate 3,357,679, forward strand.
CGCTTCTCTTTCTCAATCACTGTCTGCCCTGTTCCCTGCCCCCCAGCTGGGAGGTCGCCTGCCCGGCTCACGAAGCAAATAAAGTCCCATGGGAGAGGTTCAAATCATCTTTACTATGGCCCCCCAAAGCCCACCGAGGTGCTGTCCTTACACAAGCAGTTGGGGATCCCACAGTAATGGGGGGCAGGGCCCTGAAAACGTGCTCCTTCTGTTACAGCTTTTATGGGGCAAAGCTGTAGCTGTTACTGCCAGGTGTGTCCGGGTGCAGGTGGGGGCCGTGGGGCACCCCCTTGCTTTCCCAAGTCGGGCCCCTGGGATTAGTGTGTGGGTGGGATGGGGGTGCCCCAGGGCTGCCCTCAGCCGGGCTTGGACAAGCTCATCAAAACTCAGGGGCCTCAGCCGGGTCGACCAGCCATGCGGTGTCACATGTCCACCCGAAAGGGATAAGAAATTCCCGTTCCGACGGCAGCTTCAGGATGTAGTTACAGGTGTTAGCGGGGATTTTGGTAGCTCTGTGTTTGGAGGGTGTAAATGTCCAGACTCAGGGAGCCCCCTTCTCTGGAGAGCATAGACAAAAGCAGGGAACCCTGCAGCTGTCCCCAAGCCCCCCAGCGGATGGAGCCCACCCAGAGTGAGTGGGTTTCCTCTGAAGAGGCCGGCATGTAATTCTGCATGGAGACAAGGAAGTGGACCGAGTGACCCACGGAGGACGTCTGCAGCCCGGGCAACGCAGTGGCCCCGTTTCCACCTAAGAAATGCCCTTCCCCACGCTCACCCCCAAACCCTGGTGCCCACGGTGCGCTTAGCTCAACTGCATCCCGGTCACCGTGCAGGATGACCCCCTCTCAGTTGGGGACAGGACAGGAGGGTCTTCGGCAGATGTGCCAGCAAGTCCAGGGCCCCATCTCTCCCTGCCCCCACATGAGTGGCACTGGGAACATGCCCCTAGCAGAGGGACCCCGGGGCTGGGAGCAGGACGGAAGAGCAGAGCAGGGCCGTCCCTGCGGGCAGCGGTCTCCCTGGGCGACTCTCCCAGGTTCCCGCTGGCGGCTGCAGTCCATGGGCTAGGCTGAGAGGGGACGTGGCCTCTGCTGACACTGAGCCAGCCCTGCCGCTCTGACTCAGTGCACTGGCGAGGCTCAGATGATCCGGGGCTGGATTTTGACCTTGTATTTAGACGAGTATGTTTTCCGAACCCCAGAGGTTCCCACATCTCTTCTGGGCAAATGCATGATTTTCCCTGAGCCAGAAGCTCGGTCTCAGCCGGCACCAGGGCCTGGGGACTTAGCGTGTGTTGAGTGCATTGAAACAAGGCCATGAAGGTCTGAAAGTCATGTTTGAATATCCACAGCTTTACCTGGCTCTGGAATTGGGAGCCGGTGCCCAGGCAGAGTGGCCCCACTGGGAAGTGTCCTATTCGGATATATTCATATATGTAGCAGATGGGATTCCTCCGGGGAGCGGCCAGGCTCACGGCAAGATAGTAAAGACGACTCAGTGGGTGTGAAATAAGTGAACTCCTTAGAGGCAGTTCTCTTTCCGGGTCTGGCTCCCCCACGGATTACGGGGATGGCTTGCTGCTCTCCGTTGCTTCCCTCGGAATGTCCCGGACACAGCAGGGCTCTAAAGATGTTGGTGGGGTGCGGGGGGATGATTCAAATCTGTGCCTGGGCTGGTCAAGTGTGCCCCCCACCCCGCGCCGGCCCAGGCCACATTGCGTGCTGAGGACACCCTAGGTTTCCCGAAAGCCCCCTGCTGTTCCCACCCCACCCCCGCCGCCCGCCCGTCCAGGGCATCAGCGGGACAGTCTGGCCTCCCAGGTCTTCCCTGGGCGGGCGTCCTCCCTCACAGTCTGAACATAGCCTGTGTTCTTTGGATCATCGTCCCCGACCTTGACTCTCCACCCACCCAGCCCTTTTCCATCCCAAATCTGGCTGGCTGTACTAGGGATTGTTTTTGCAGGCTGCTAGCAGGGGGAAGTGACATCATGTGGTGTCCGCGGCCCAAGGGGTGGGGGCAGGGGCGCTGCGGTTGCGTGTGCTTTGAATTAAGTCGAGGGTTGTGCATTCCAGTAGCCAACATCTGGCGGTGAATTCATCAACCAGTGTATCACCCTTGATCTCAAACCCAGATGTTGTGTTAACGGCAGAAGGGAAAGAAGAAAAAACAACATCTGAGCAGCTCAGGGAGAGGCCATCATTTTTGAGCACAAAGCAGTTAAAAAAAGGATCCTTATAAAGCCTCTTGGTCCGCTGCTGCCTCTGGTTTCTACAGCCAAGGGCAGGCCAGTGGAGCAGAGCCGCTCACTGCTGGGCGGTGGACAGGATGTGGGCTGGCCGTCCACCCGAGGGCCAGACACCAGACCCAGCACATAGTAGGTGTTCAACAAACGTGTGTCCATGCCTGGATTTTAATCTCCTCTCAGACTCTTTGGGTCTCTCTGCTTTTCCCCAGCCCTGGCCTTTAAATGGCCTGGGACTGAGAGGGGCCCATCCTTTACTTACAGTGGCCTCCATCCCAGAGCTCTGGTGATGCCCATCCCCTGAGATGTTGGAAATGCCTTTCTGGAGAGCTCTCTGCCTCCTCCCTGTCCTCCGCTTGGGTTGGAAATGGTGTGCTTCTCTGTTCCCCGTCCGTTGTCTGACTTCTTGCCTGGGTTGGATGCTCCTTGAAGGCCATCTCTACTACAAAGACTCTGCCTCACTTTACCCCTTTCTCCCATGGGCAGCAGAAGGAGGCCCACACTTTTAGGATTTCACGTGAAAGGCAGCTCAACCCCGAGCCTGAGTCTGGCTGCTAAGAAACCCCACTTTGGCCTCATCCTGGGGGCAGAAGGCTGAGGGTCAGAATGTCCGCAGCCAGAGCTGGCTGGGGTCCACTGTGAGGCCTCCCCAGCCCTCCGTCCCTGTGGGGCCCCCCGTCCTGTCTCCCCCAGCTCTCCTGCCTCCTTGCCTGTGGGATCCTCTGGCTTTGATGAATTAATTTCTCAAGCTTTGCTTGTGCCCTTCCCCACCTAGCATGTTGAACCCACACAGCCCCTGATGCCCTGAGCAGGTCCGTGGCATCTCCGTGGACAGGGGTATGCCCGGCACCTCTCCTTCATGTCTGGACAGCGTCGATGCTTTCGGAAGATTTCCACAGAACTGGTCTCTCTTTGCCTCTCTTGATTTTCTTTCTTTCCTTCACATTATCTGTCATTTTGCAAAGTGGAGAGGAGGGTCCCACCCCGAATTCAAAGACCCCAAAGAATCGTGAGGTTTTGTTTTGGGTGGACAAGCCCAGCTGGGGTTCCTCCTGGCCCCTGGCCCCACTTCCCTGCAAGCTGCTTGCAGCCTGGGAACCAGTTAATGTTCTAGTCTCACCCTGCACGTCTGCCCTGGACCCTGCATTCAACCAGTCCCCTCTTTCTTGTAATTTAAAAAAGGAAAGTGTGTCGTCTGTAGCCCTAAAGCAAAGCAAGTGAGTCAGGAAGCTGCGTCCAGCCCAGAGCCTGCGATCCGTGCTGACCGGGGTGTGCCGTCTGGACCCGAGCAGCCACGCGCTGCAGCTCTCCGGGCATCTCTCCCGCAGGAGCGGGAGAATTTATGCCGTTCTTCACCACGCTCCACTGCCGTTCTGTCGTCTCGAACTAGACGTGTGGTGTGCGGCAGGCACGGCGCGGCCCGGGCCCCTGTTCCTCACCGCAGCCTGGAGGAGTGCAGGGGCTGGGGGTGGCGGCTCGGTGGCAGCTGTGAGCCGCTGCACCTCCGGGAGGTCAGGGAGTGTCTGGGCCACCACGTAGCGGGGAGGGGGCTGGAGCAGGGTCCAGCCCGGTGCTGCCCCTCCTGAAGGATTCGAGCTGCCTGGGAGCCTTAGGGGCTTTTCTGGGAGAAAAATGCATGGATTTGAACGCATGGAACGGAGTGGAACTTGTTCACTGAGAGGAGTGCCTGCTGGTTTTCTCGTTGCCATGGCTGTGTTTATCGAGGAGCTGTTTTGGGTGAAGCGTCATGTGGGGTTGTGGGCCTCTGAAAAGCAATTGGAGAAAGCATGCAGGATTGGGCGTATCCTGGTAAAATCCAGCAACGCTCCTCCCAGAACTGTTGTCTCCCTTGGACGTTCCGGGTCCGTTTGATACCACCAGCCAGCGGCAGTGCTCACGCCCAGTGACGCCTGGGGCATTCATCTGGGACATTTGGGGATTTGCATCAACACTTCCCCATGTGGCCTCGCAGTAGGGTATAGACGAGGCAGGTAGTGAGAGAGACCACAGACAAACTCACCTGGGCTGTCCGGATGTCTCAGGGATGGCCCAGTTCCATCTGGCAAGGACCTAGCGGGCACTGACTGTGGTCAGAACGTAGCGCCTGGTACAAGCCCCCTGAGCAGGCAGGTGCACAGGTGTTTCCAACGGGATGGATGAGAGATGTGGAATGTGCCAAGTGCCACAGGAGGACAGGATCTCCCAGAGCAAGGGAAGGGCAATGTGACCTGGGTCTTGAAGGATGCATAGAAGTTTTCCTGGCAGGGAGGGGTAGATGGCATGCAGGGCAGAAGAGACTTGTCTGTACGGAGGGGGAGACACCCCTGGGCAGGTTTGGGCTCAAGGGACTGTTACGGACTGGCAGAACAGCAGGCGGGAGCAGCTGGGCTGACGGGGACAGCTGCTGGCTGGTACCAGGCTGCAGAGGGGTGTCCTATTTTCGACGAGGGCAGTGGGCGGCTGAGGAAGACGTTTGAGCCCGGAGGGACGCGGCTATAAAAAGCCTGCTGGTGCTGGGGGTGGAGAAGGGTGGGAGCAGGAGGAGCCACTGGAAACAGGCTGACCCGCTACCAAGGGCAGAGCCCTCAGTGCTGCGTGGCCCACTGGGTGGCGTTTCCTAGCTGTGGCTCTGCAGGTTGGGGCCTGGGGGCCTGGCTTAGCCTGGGAAACAGGAACCTGCGGCCTCTGCCTGTCGTGACTCAGCTCCGACAGAAGAAGACAGAAGCATGGGGTTCGGGCCTGGGTGGGGCCGGCGCCTGGTGCCAGGCTGGGGCCCGGGAACGGGCACAGATGGGATGCACGTGCCTGGGCCTCCCTGCTCTGTGGCGAAGACAGCCCGGGCCAGGGGGTTCCAAGATGCGAGTTCCCCGCCGGGGGTGGAGGACGGAGGCGCCTCTGTGCCTGGCTCTGTCTGTTCCGTATTGCTCTGTTTTGCTCACATCCGCGTTAGCGGAGCACTCACCCGAGTGACCCTGCATAGCTGAGCTGTGGAGGGCAAAGCTTTTAAAGCCATTAAAACAGGCCATGCCACCAGCTGATAAGCCTCCAAATGAAACAAGGGAGGGCTCTGCCCCAGGGACAAGTGAACGCTGACCCTCGCCTCGTCAGGGTGCAGGCTGGGGCCGGGTCCTGGCGTAATGGCTGGTAGGAAGCCCTGTGGTGCACGGCCCACGAGCGGCCTCAGACTCTGACAAATGTTCCAGAACCTTCCCAGCCCCACCTCTTCCCCTCTCCTTCATCTTGTGTCATGGTCTGGGATCGTTTTCTTTCCGTTTGGCTTCCTTCCTTGGCACCTGCCCCGTGGGTCTGGGCTGAGGCCCGTGAGCGTTTCCTTTGGGGGCAGAGCACTCTGACCCTTCCTCTGTTGTGCCCTTAATAGAATATGTGTTGTTATTATTATAAAGAATCACCCACAGGACGTTTTTCAGGGTCGCTTTTAGGACAGATTACGAGTAGCAGGATAGACCCTTCAGTTGTAAGACCCCCAAACCGGAATGATGGGGCCTCGTGGAGAGGCAGTTATCCCTCTGCCCTCAGCCTGAAAAAGCGTGTTTGCCAGTCGCCTCTGGATGGAGGCTGGGTGGTAGGGATCTCACCATCCTTAATTATATGATGATGATTGTGGCCGGTTAATTTGCTTATCTGCTTCCCCAGCCCCGGATGAATACACACCGGAGGGGATTTTTAAAAGCCCCAAGCACTCAAGCAGGGCATCAACAAAGAGCTTTGAGTGACTCCCTCAGGCACCCTGCCGGTCCTGAGAGACCAGGCTTCCGCTTTTGGCCCCTGTCGACATCCTCGTTGAAGAATCCTGGGACCAGAAGGGGTCTCAGAGCTTTACCTCTTGCCTCTCCCGCTCGGCGTGTGTGGGGTGCGACGCCCCGCGAGGGGCCGGGCTCATCGTGCCGCTGCTCGGAGCCAGGACGGCACTGTGGGGGCTCGGCTCACCTCCGTGTCGTTGTTTTGCAGTGATAAGGGCGAAAGCAGTCAGCGCGAAGGAGGTGGACTCCGGGAATGACATCTACGGCAACCCCATCAAGCGCATTCAGTACGAGATCAAGCAGATAAAGGTAACGGGGACCAGTCGCTCCACTGGGCAGAGCCGCGGGAGGGTCGGGAGCAAGGTCGGGTCCCCCAGCGGCGGCAGACCCTGGCGCGGTGTCCTGCCTTCTCAAGGAATGCTGTGCCGCCGTCGCTGGAGCAGACGCAAGTCGGTCCGATTTTCCTTAATCTGTAAATGCCTGGAGAGCTGCGCGGACACGCTATGTTCCCATCGACTAGGTTATTTCGGAAATGCGTTCTCTTCATCTTGGTGGGCAGTGAGCGTGTGGCAGAGCCTCAGCATGGTTACGAAGGTGGCCAGAGCTTCCGTGGAACGTTCCGCGGGCGCCCGTCCACAGCTGAGCTAGTGTGAGGCTCGAAGGCAGCAGAGCTTGGTCGCTGCGTCTGGGAGCCCTCACTCGCCCAGCCTGTGCCGTGGGCTCTAGTCTTGCCTGTTCGGCTTTAAATTCTACGAGGAAGGAGGGGTCCTATGGGCAGGTGTGGTGGGGGCCAGCTTCCCAGAAGAGGACGTGGGGGGAGACGTGGAGACTGCGGCCTGGCCCGTGGTGGAGAGGAGGGGCCGCCAGGTGGGAGAGGGACGGGCAGGCGGGGAGGCTGTGCACCGAGGGGCAGGTGGTAGGGTCCGTTTTCTCAGAGCGTTGTCCATGTTCAAGGGTGTGTGGCAAGGAGCCCGTGTTTGAGAGGAGATTGGGGGGGGGGCTAGGAAGGACAGGACCCGCCCTGCAGGAAAGTGGTCATTGTCAGCAGTCACCAACTGGGTTTTCAGGAGAGAAGGAAGTCCTAGTTTCTAGCTGGAGAGAGGGCTCTGTAAAGGCAGGAGTTGTCGCGGTCCGTGTTAATTTTCGTACAAAATTAGAAAGAAGCAGGAAGTAAATGTTATCAGAAGGTCAAGGAAATGCTTATTGTTGCATCATGTCGTTCGAGGGGGTGACCTGCTCTCTCAGAGCCTAGGTGTCTGTGAGTGGGAGAGAGACGGTCTCTGCCCTTGCGACCTCATCGAGGCCTCGTGAAAAGGCAAGGGTTAACACCAAAGCAGCGTGTTGTCCTCAGCGGGAGGCTGAGTGCTTTGTCACCAGCCGCCTCACCCTTCCTGGGGTAGGTTGGACTGAGCGCTCACAAAGCTGGGTTATCGTGACATTGAGATGACCCCGTTGTATTGGGGTTTGCTTGTTGTAACAACCCCTCCTCCCCAAACCCCACACTAGTAACCTTGGTTTAGGCGAAAACCCTCTCCCGAGGTTCCGTGGCCTCGCAAAGCCCGGGGGCACCTGCCCTGTTCATCCTCTGTTCTCTGGTCCCGGAGCGTGTGTGTGCGTTCCCCTTCCCGCCGCCTCCCTCCCCGGCACCCCCAGCCTCCGCTGGGCTGCACCCCACGGCTGGGGTGAAGACCATCCTCCGCGCACGCTCACGTCCCCGCCTGTCACTGTCCCCACCCAGTGGGGCAGCAGGAACCCCTGGCTGCGGCGATCTCGCTTCCTGCCAGGCTGTTGGAACGATGCGCCCCTCCACCTGGGCCGCAGGCATGTCCCCAAAAGACAGTAGATCAACAGTTGAGACGTGAAACCCCACTGGCCCTGGGGTCACATCCGCGGCCACGGAGGCAAGGGTGCCCCCATCGCGTAGCCAGTGCTTGATCGGGGTTCCTGGCAATCCACAGAGGCAACGGTCCTCCACGACGGGTCCGAGTCACTGGAGATCCGCAGGCCTCTCCCCGGAGTTTCTGATGTGACCCTGTCGGTGGGAGGGAGAGCCCATGTGTTGTCGGAGATGGGTTCCTCCAGGTGACCCTGTTGTGCCCAGCCCGCTGACAGCTGCCACACTACGGGACGAATGTCTCCAGAGAAACCCTCTGCAGTGGGAATGGTCACCTTCTAATCTAGCTCCTTGGTTCCTTCTGTCCGCCTTTTCCATGCTGGTGGTCCCACGGGTGTGGGTTGGGCTGCCCCCAGGATGTTCTGGGTCAATGGGAGGGGGGGCGACCTCCTTAGCTGTGCAGGCCAGCTCTGCTCACATCTCATTTTCGTCTTTCCAGATGTTCAAAGGCCCTGACAAGGACATAGAGTTTATCTACACGGCTCCTTCCTCTGCCGTATGCGGGGTCTCGCTGGACATCGGAGGCAAGAAGGAATATCTCATTGCAGGTGTGTTTGTGAACAGGCATGGGGCACGTTCTTAGGGACCGTCCGGGGTGGCGTCTCTGTGGTGCAGGGGCAGCCTGAGACACCATGAGGCCCAACAGAGCCGTGACACCGTGAGGCTGTTCTGAAGTCTCCGGGCTTCCCCGCCTCTTTCCGTCCGAGAATTCCTGTACATTCTGGCCTGCCCCCCACAACAGTGGAACCAGTGTGACTTGATGGGAAAACACAGTAAACCAGTATCCACAGGACACATGAGGTCGGGTGGACACCAAGAGGTGAGAATTTTTGCCTTTTATTCCTGAAAGGGAGACCCATGCCGGATGCTGGGAATGCTCCCTAGGGAAGTACGAGTCAGCCCACAACTTGGGAGGAGACGGGGGAGTGGAGGGGACAGCTGCCCTGGTCAGACATTATATTCTATTATACAATTTGGATTTAACTATAAAAATACATTCTGAATCCAGATCTTTGTGCTTTGGGGGATTGTCTTCTGTTTGGGTTATTCGTGCTTCTCCCCAATCCACTGAGGATATTTAGAAAATCAACACGTACTTAGCAGGCACCACGAGGCACCTCGCACTGTGCCTGGCGTGACAGGAGTTCAGGAGGGGATATCCGGAGGGGAGTGCACACACGCTCCCACTGAGGGGGCAGGAGAAGAAACGAAAGAAAATTAAACAGGGGTTGGGTTTGTTTTTGGTGGGGGGACTGTGAGCAGCGAACGAGTGCTCCGGAGGAAGAGACCGTCTCGGGTGGCAGGTGCAAAGATCCAAGAATCTGGAAGATTTGGCACTGACCCCGGCCGTGCTGCGCGTGTGGGGATCCCTGCCGGGGGGGAGATGCAGTGGGGTGTGAGTGGGGCAGAGGACACAGCTGTCACCTCTCCTTGGGTAACGCCCCCCTCCCTCCCTTAAGACACTCATGCCCGGCATCTGCGTCCCTGGTTCATCGTTCCATTAAGACTTCTGTCCCTCTCCTTGGGGTTGATGGGAGATTTTTTTCTTCCTTTATGGGCATTTCTGACCTTTCTAAGTGTTTTCTAATGAGCATCTACGATTTTTTAAGTTGTCTTGACTATAACTCACACAGGATACCGTTCGCCCATTTAAAGGGCGTCGTTCGGTGCTTTGGGTACCAGGTTGCAGCCACGGCCACAGTCAGAGAACCCTGTGCCCTCCGGCTGTTGTAGCCCTCCTAGCCCTCCCCCCTCCCCCCAGCTCCAGCATCCACCATCTATTTTTTTTTTTACTCCGTGGGTTTCCCTATTTCAGAGTCCTGTGAATGGAATCATAGACTCTGTGGTCCTGTGTGTCTGGTGTCCCTCACTCAGCACCGTGTTCAGCGTGACATTTTTGTAAAGTTCATCCACATTGTAGCGTGAATTAGAGCTTCACTCCTTTTTGTGGCCGTTCTTTGGATAGACCAGTGGGTCCCCCCATTTGTCTTCTGATGGACACTGGGGTTGTTTCCACCTTTGGGCTCGTCTGCACGACGCTGCTGTCAGCGCCCATCACCACGTGTTTGCGTGCCTGTGTTTTCATCCCTCTCGGGCCGATGCGTAGGAGTAGAATTTCAGGGCATATGGCGACTATGTTTAATCATTTGAGGAACTGCCAGACTGTTTTCCAAAGCAGCTGCACCATTTTACATTTGCAGTATCTGCTATTTTTACAGTAAGAAAAACAGAGTCAACCAGAGAGACAGGTATGGGGACAGAATCACGAAGCAGGGACCTTCCTGATGGTGCTGTCACCATGACACGGGGGACGGCAAGGCAGGGCAGGTGCACAGAACGCGGGGCGCGGCCTGGGCTGGGAGACGACCGGTCCGCGTGTGCCCGAGATGGGCAACGTCTGTTTTATCTCCTCTTGATACTTCCCCGTATGTGCAAAATTTTACAAATGCCATCTATTGCTTTCATGGTCAGAAGGATGAGCCGTGGAGAGAAGGGAAGGGAGACGAGACCTCTCATGGTTCAGGGAACCTGTTGCCCTAAGGGATCAATGGCTTCTGTTTCCAGCACCAGGTCGTGTGCTGGTCCCTGAGGACTAACCCCTAAAAAGGAGCCCCTCGCCCTGGGTCTCCGGCTCTTCACACCGCCCTCTAGGGGCAGCCGGCCAGACTGCGGAGCGCACACGCCGAAGGAGGGAGGCCCAGGGTCCTCCGGGAGGGCTCCTGGGAGGGAAGGTGACCTACGTCTGGGTTCATACAACAGGCGTCGCCGTCTCCCTGTTGATAGAAATAGGATCGCCCTCTTCCTGGCCCTGACGGCCCGAACCCACTTTCACGCACCGATGGTTACGTTCTGGTTGATGTCTCGTTGGTACCTTGAAATCGGGGCGTAAGCGTCTGCCGCACAAATTCTGGCAGGTGCCGGGCGCTGGAGCTCTTTCTCCTGGGGGGTGGGGGGTGGGGAGCCGGGTGGTAGGCATTTCTCAGCACACCTGTGCCTGGGCCGCACTGCCGGCAGAACCTCCCTGACTCCCAGATCTGCGGCACTCCGCTTCTTCGTCCGTGTGGTCCAGGTGTTAGCAGTCTCACCGCCCCAGCATCGGAGCCAGCAGCCCTCCACCTGCACGGCCCGCCGGAATTTCTCGGGGAGTCTGGTAGAAATCCTGAATTCCAGGTGCCACCGTAGACCAATTCCGAGCAGAATCTCCAGGGCTGCGGCCCGGGCATCAGCATTTCTAAAGCTCCCCAGGAGAGTCCAGGGTATCTCCAGGGCTGAGAGCTGGCATCTAACCAGAACCTTCCCTGCCCTGGGTCAGACGCAGACCTTTCATCGCAGAGGGGCCGAGTAGCTGGTCAGCACACACACAGGAGGGCTGAGCCCCAGGGGCCGAGCTCAGCCACTCCCCTTACGGAGGTACATGTGGGACATGACTTTCATCTGCGGGTCGGTCCGTCCTGCCTCTTGCCCAGAGATCCCGAGGACCTTGGCACTGCCCTTTGTTCCATGAGATGGACAGTCCGGACTGCAGGGAGGACGGCCCGGAAGACGGATTGTGTCCAGCCGTCAGGAGCCCTGGCGTGCAGTGTGTGTGCTGAGTACGTGGCTCCCGTACGGCCCCGTCCCGCTGGCCACAAAGCGCGCGTGGCTGCGTAGGAAGTGTGGGTCTCGAACAAGAGCCGAGGGTGGAGGCTGCACATGGCAGCTCGGTGGTGATTATCTTGTGAGCGGTGGCTTTGTGTTAGTTCGGGAGACATGGTAGGAGAGTCTCTTCCTCTGTTTTGCTCAGCATCTCTTCTGGAAGAAAGAGGCTTCTGTGTCCGCCTGAAGCGTCGTGAGTCGAAGGCAGAGAGCCCAATCATCTCAGTAACCCTGCTAATGTTGCTGTTCTCGTGCAGAAGCTCGCTCGCTCCTATTTGCCGTCAGAGGTTATTTATCATGTGACACATATGTGTCCTGTGCTGTTCCTGCACACGGGTCTGTTAAACTGCCCCCAGTCGGAACAAGAAGACGATCCTCCGAGTAACTGGAGCGCATCTGCTGGGCTTGCTGCAGCCGGAACCGTCCACACGGTAGCTCCGCTTGTAGTAAAAAGGAAGAAGATACATTTTGTTGGAAGATACATCTGTTTGTAACTGCATCTATTGCCTTTCACCCTTTCATGTTTAATACTGGAAGCAAGTAACATGGGGCACATTTGAGTTTGCTAACTGGCCACAGAGCCTAAGATCCCGAGCAGGCACGTCCAGCAGGGGCCGGCGCACCCGTTACAGGGGGACCTCGCTGAGCTGACGTCTTTCCGCAGCTCAGTGAGATGGCTCTGGGTCAAGTCTGGTGTTTACTTTCTGAGCACAGACTCTCCATCTTGTCCTGGAGTCAGGACGGGCCACCCAGAAATCACGGGGCACAGTAAACCACTCAGCCAGCCCTGGCAGTGGCCCCAGGAGTGACCGCATGGCCCGAGGCAGCCCACCTCCTCTTGGGCTGATGACTCAAGTTCACATGTTGAGCTGGGCACCAGGAGACGCTCATGTTCAGGAACTGCGATAGAATTGGCCCTATAATTTTCTTCTGCAGTCCTCTCCTCCAAGAGGAAAAAGAAACCTACAGCCTTCAGTTACAAATTTTAATTAATTCCTGTTTTTCTCTCCAAGAGAGACTGTGCGTTTTTCCAAGGCGCACGTGGGAGGATGTTGTAACAGATGTTCACATGGTGCGTGCCCAACCAAGTCGTAATAACTGTGCCTGTACGGAAAGGGTGTCCTTGGAACATTCTGAGATGCTGCGTCGTTTGTAAGTGACACCCAAGGTAAACAGGAGCTTAGCCAGGGCCGTACAAGATACACAGTTTGTATTGCGTCTCCGTGTCCTTCCCTGTCCTGCTCTCGGCGGGAGCTTGGATTGGTGGCGAAAAGGTCAAAAGGGAAGATAGCAAAAAAGGCCGATAATGAAGCGAACTGTTGGAACAAATACCCGCACTGTTGTCAGTACACTTTTATTGAGCGATTACTATGTGTGAGGAGCTGTGAATAAAAACGGACGCAGACTGAACTCTTACCCTTCATGCTTATGATCTGGTTAAGGAGCAGGGGACAGAAGAAAGGCAAAGACAGACGTGGAGCAGGACATGGATGACAGCCTGGCGAGGCCGCAGACATCACTGCAGGCGTTTGGGGGGCGGAGCCAGCACGGAGGAGGCGGGGCCGGGGGAGGGCTGTGGTCCATATGCACCTGCATGGGCTGTACGTTCTGGAAGGAAGCAGGAGGTAGGAACGAGTTACTTGTCACCTGTTTTCCCCTTCCTCAGCTACTCTGAACTCTTACAAAATGGCTATACAGTTAAAAAAAAAAAAAGCCCAAGTACCTATTTGGAAGTATTTCGAGCCGGCCAAACACTTCTCTTCCATTAGTTGTTAGGAGTCAGAATAAATGCTGTCCAGTAGCAACCCTGCTCCTTGTCCCTTCTCTTCACCTGGAACGTCATTCAAGTCCGAACAGACACAAGGGGAAATAGAGCTCCCGAAGGTAAGGGGAGCCGTTAAATCAGAAGACAGAGCATCAGAATTCACATCGAGGGAGTGCCTCCTGCCACCTGCCCGGCACACAGGATGTCCCTGTGCCTGCTTGAGGCCTCGGGCCAGCCAACACGCCTTTCCCCTGGCCAGAGATCACGGGGCGATGTATTCCCCTCAGGGGTGCATTCTTAGCATACAAGCTGCATTATTCACCGAACTATATGTCTACTAGTGGATTCTTCACGGCCTGTGCTGTGCCTGAGATCATTACGTTGGATGTCCCGGAGCTTTGTCAAGTGGAGAGCCCGGGGTGCAGCCCGAGGCTCCGGTCGGCCCCTCCCGCCGCCCTGCCTCTGTGGCTGTTGACAAGGTGCCATGGCAGCTGGAGGGCTGAGATTTGACATGACCTCTCCAGCCCTCATTTCATCTTTGTGTCCTGCCCGGCTGATGCCAAGGCCGTCCCCAGCACGAACCCTTCGAACTCTTGGGCGGAGGAAAGGAGGGAGCGGAGTCAGGAGCCTGCGGGAGAAGAGACAAACAGTGCCGCCCCCTCCCCCCGCCGTGAAGGGAATGCGGAGCCGATTTCCAATTTTATAAAATTCCATGTTTTTGCTGTTTGTGGTGGAAAAACCCAGACAAGTTCAGGATCAAATGGAGGACATGTGTGTGAAAACTAAAGCGGGAAACGTGATCTACATGCGATGTGATCTCCTTCGTGCGGAATCACGTGCGTGGAAGAGCGTTGGAAGGAACCGCAGCTAAGTGCTCGCTGTCGGTTTTCTTCCCGTGTCCGCCAAGTGCTCTCGAGTGTTCATTCTGCTTGGCACACACAATCCTGGTGTATCCGTCAGCTTGCGCTGCCGTGACCAAGGATTGAGTCCCTCGCAGTCCGGGGGTCGGGGGGGCCCAGCATCAGGCATGGGCAGGCTGGTTCCCCGAAGCCTCTCTCCTGGGCTCGCAGATGGCCGTGTCCTCCCCGTGCCCTCAATGCTTGTCCCCTCTGTGCCTGTCTGGGTCCTGATCTCGTCTTTATAGGACCCCGTTCTTATTGTATGTGGCCCCCCCCATGGGATCTCGGTTAACGCCATCACCTCACGAAAGACCCGTGTCCAAACACAAGCACATTTCTGAGGTGCTGGGGGTCAGGAGTTTGGGGATTTTGGAGAGGCCGCAGCTCAGCCCCCAACACGCGGTACTGTGAGCAGTGAGCCTCGACACACCCAAGCCGTACTCGGGGGCGGGGGGCGGCGGGAGGAGGAGGACCTGTGACTTGCCCTGAGCTTGGATATCTCTGTCTCCTCAGGAAAGGCCGAGGGGAACGGCAAGATGCACATCACCCTGTGTGACTTCATCGTGCCCTGGGACACCCTGAGCACCACCCAGAAGAAGAGCCTGAACCACAGGTACCAGATGGGCTGTGAGTGCAAGGTAAGCTGGCCTTGACCTCATCACTTCCGTCTCCAGGGAGACCGCCGGGCTTTGATCCTTGGCTTTCCAGGGCCTCTCCGTCCACGGGGTCCTGAGGACTGGGCTCTGGGGAGGTACGGCCTTGCTACCAGTGCGGCTGTCTGGCCGGGGACAGAGCCCCGAGGCTTGCCCCTGCCGAGGGATATTTGGGAGGTCATGGCAATCTGGCTCTGTGGCCTGGAGCTTCTAGGAAGGAGAGCCTTCCAGGGGGAGGAATTTCATGGGGCGAACAGGGGGCTGTGAGTACCTTCTATGGATGCTGTTCGTGGTGCAAAGATTTGAGTGCCTTGGGAAAGAACGTCCGAGCCATTTCCACGCACTGGGCCCACAGAGGACCCTGACACCCAGTCCCCTTCTTAAAAGCAGCCCAGAAGGGCGCCTGGGGGGCTCAGTCGGTGAAGCATCTGCCTTCAGCTCAGGTCATGATCTTGGGGTCCTGGGATCAAGCCCTGCATGGGGCTCCCTGCTCAGTGGGAAGTCTGCTGCTCCCCCTGCTCGTGCCCCCTGCCCAATAAATAAATAAATAAAATCTTAAAAAAAAAAAAACGCAACCCAGAGGTGGTGCGAGGTGCAGCCAGAGCAGCACTGACGATATGTGCAGCTGTAGACAGTGAGATCTCCATGGCCCAGGCTTGGGTCCTCTGTCTCCTGCTGCCCTTGGTCCCCACCGCCTGTGCCTCCAGCCCCAGCACAGGAAGCCCCGCCAGGGGCCAGGCCCCTCTGCCACCGGAAGTGGGTCTGGGGCCGGAAGGCTGCAGGGATTGGCTTTTGCTGATAGGCGCTCTTGCTTCCGCGGTCCATCAACGCCAGCCAGTCCCTTACCCTGTTCGGAATGTGAATTCTGACCTACAGCTGCGCGTACGTGGAACAAACGCATCATTGCCTAACTTGAGATTAAAACGGAGTTCTTCAGCGTCCAAACAAGTGAAATCTGGCCATTTGCAACAACGTGGTTGGAACTAGAGGCTATTATGCTGAGCGAAATAAGTCAGAGAAAAACAATTACATGATTTCACTCATGGGTGGAATTTAAGAAACAGAACAGGAGCATAGAGAAACGGAGGGAAAAATAGAACAAGATGAAATCAGAGAAGGAGGCAAACCATAACAGACTCTTAAGCATAGGAAACAAACTGAGGGTTGCTGGAGGGGAGTGGGGGATGGGGTAACTGGGTGATGGGCATTAAGGAGGGCACCTGATATAAGACTGATGAATCACTGAACTCTGAAAGTAATAATACACTGTATGTTAATTGAATTTAAATTTAAAAATTCACAGCCGAACAAAACTGAGTTCTTCCCTTTCCCACTTGTGGACTCAAGTTCCCCCACCACAGTGCTACTTGCCGACCCCCTCAAAGCCCATGCGTGCTTCGGAGCAAGACACCATCCTTTTTATTTGACGGAACCTAGCTAGCTCCAGGAAATTTAAGGCCCTCTGTGGTGGTGGTTCTGGGAGGGTGGGGCCACACTGAGGCCTTTGCAGCATGCTCAGAGACGGCAGACCAGATGGCCCAAAGCAGAGGGGCACCTGCAGCAGCTGGGGGTGCGGGAGCTGTGCACAGGGGTCCCCCCAGGCCCCATCCCCCCACCCAGGCAGGCTGCCCGCTGCAGTTTAGAGAGTAGGGGGTGCTCAGGAAGGGCTGCTGATGGAGCAGGTTCAGCTCGAGCCCATGTTCCCTCCCCCGCCACTGTGCTCACGTGGACAAACTGCCCTTGACCGTCTCTGCCGGGCACGTGGCTAGGCTCTGGAGATGCCCCCTGAGCGGCCTCTGTCCCTGACCGGACCGCCTCCGTGTCCTTCTTCCTAGATCGCGCGCTGCCCCATGATCCCATGCTACATCTCGTCTCCGGACGAGTGCCTCTGGATGGACTGGGTCACGGAGAAGAACATCAACGGGCATCAGGCCAAGTTCTTCGCCTGCATCAAGAGAAGCGACGGTTCTTGTGCGTGGTACCGCG
This sequence comes from Ursus americanus, assembly GCF_024610735.1. Taxonomy (NCBI): domain Eukaryota; kingdom Metazoa; phylum Chordata; class Mammalia; order Carnivora; family Ursidae; genus Ursus; species Ursus americanus. Next base: position 3,374,515 of record NC_142149.1, read on the forward strand.
GAGCGGCGCCCCCCAAGCAGGAGTTTCTCGATATTGAGGACCCGTAAGCTGGCCAACAGCACCCCTTTGGCCAACGGAAAAGCCTCCAAGAGTTTAGACTGGTCCAGCTCTGACATCCCTTCCCGGAAACAGCATGAATAAAACAGTCATCCAAGTGGGTCTAAATTAGTGTGAGTCTCCTCCCACCCCCATTGCCCTTTTAAACGTGGTTGTGGTCCCACACCCCCATCCGCCAGCCTGGGCATCCCTGGGTGCGGGCAGGGGTGGGATGCACGGGCCCAGCCCCAGCCCTCGCACTGTCACAAACACTGAGCGGGCGGCCCGTACGTAGGAGTCCCCCAGGCCTGGTCGGGGCAGAGCCTGGAAATGTGCATTTTGCAGAAACTTTTGAGGGTCGTTGCAAGACTGTGTAGCAGGCCTACCAGGTCCCTTTCATCTCGAGAGGGGCATGTCCCTCGTTTCCTGCAGCTTCCACACCTCTGGTCCTAGGGTGGTGGTCCCCGCCCCTCGCAAGCACCCCTGTGTCCTTTGTGCCCATCACGGACTCCCAGCACCTGTGACTCCCGTAAATACAGAGGCCGCCCTGGACCAGTGGCTCGCTCTTGAAGGGGTCCCAGTTAGTCCCGTTAATCCGCAGAATCGCAGTGGGAGCCACGCTGCAGAGCCTTGTACGATGTGGGCGACAGCTTCAGCCAAGTCCTTTTCAGTCCCCTCACCACGCACCCTGATGCGGGGGGGAGTCCGTGGCATTCTGCCCTGAGGGCAGACGTTTGGGGGGACACTGGGCTCCCCTGGCCATTTATTCCCGGGTTTGTCAAGTGAGTCTGGCTTCCTCCTCCTGGCGTCAGGCATCCGCCTGAGTCGTACACGTTGGCTTCGCAAGGGGTTGTGTGTGGCCAGTGGCGCGGGCTGGCTGTGCTGTTTGCACATCCTGAGGACATCGAAAACCAGGCCCTGCTGTGCCCCCCAACGCACCTCAGACCCCCCCCCCAAGCAAGTGCCACAGCTTTACCGTGACCCGCTGCAAAAACGGACAGTCACTGTGCTGGGCGTGGGGTCTCTGGGAGTGAAGTTAGCTGGGCGTGTTGTCAAGTCTTACCTAGGAAGGGAAAAATCGGGGAGGTAGGTGGGTTCCGTGAATCTCTTTCTGGGCCTGCGGGATACTGTGGCCAACATCTCATTTTCCTAAAGATGAATTCTCAGATAATCTGTGAAGCCAAATCCCCGCCGCACCAGCCTCCACTTAGATTTGTCACATTTGATCTCGGTCAAAGAAACGTCCCAGGGGACTAGAGAACGCGTTCCCCAAGCGTGGCTTTCTGCGGCCAGGAAAATGGGGGTTAAGGCAGGCAGAAATCTCTTAGTAACAAAAAGTCATCTTTTTCTTCCTACTTGTATGCAGTATAAACTGATCTGAGCTTTTCGCGCAAATTACGCAAACGTACACGTGCGCGAGCACGTGCGCGAGCACGCACGGAAACCCGGAAACCCGAGCGTGTCAGCCTGCGAGTGGTCCTCCTGCAGAATGCTTCCAAAGTCACTACGTTCTTCAGCATTGCTCTACTCTGCGGTGACCCCAGACCACCTGTAAGACTCCTGACCCCCAGGTGGCGTGTAATAACCCCCATGCCTGCCGGGACCTGGTCAGCACAGATTTTGATGACTGCCCTTTCCAGGGCAGACTAGGGGACTAGCCAGGGATCCGCCCCCGCGTCAAGGCCGCTTTCATGCTGTACAGTGATAGAAAGTTTGTAAGATGTCATAATGGACCAGTCCATGTGATTTCAGTATATACAAGAACACCAGACCCCTCCAATCAATATAACACCCCACCCCTGTTTGCTTCCTGTATGGTGTTATCATATGTAACATTTACTCCTGTTTCTGCTGATTTTTTAAATGTTTTGGTTTGTTTCCGACATCAGTTGTAATCATTCCTGTGCTGTGTTTTTTTATTACCCTTGGTAGGTGTTAGACTTGCACTTTTTTTTTAAGGTTTCTGCGTCGTGGAAGCTTTTGACCCAGAATGGAAAGCATGGCATGGTAGCTAGCCTATGATGGTGGGTCCCTTCAGATCTTTTCTTTCCTTCTTTGAGTATGGTTGCTTTTTCCATCTGCTACTTTTTGTTCTCTGCTTCAGATCATTACAAAGTAAAGGATCTTTGAGTCGGTGGTTCTAAAAAATGGCCTTTATACTCAATCCACACACATTGTCTTCTAGCCATGCTGAGCAGAAAACAAAAACAGAAACAAAAAATTCAAGATGAGGTGCCCAGTGGCAGCCGAGAGACAAAGCCACTCAGACACGTCAGAGTGAACAGTTGCAACGTGCATGTAGCTGAGGAAGCCTCTCCATTCGGCGTCGTTTAATTTATGTGTTACGTTCTGCACACTGCTCGTTCTTCCTTCCATTCTTGTCTTCATGCAAGCAACTCAAAATATTTAAAATGAAGTTTACATTGTAGTTCTTTTCAAACCTTTGCTTGATAAGTATTAAGAAATATCGGACATCTGCCGTAATTTAAAGCTTTGTTTGATTGTGTTTGTTTTTGCTTGGGTTTTTGGTTTTTTGTTTTTGTTTTGTTTTTTTTTAACTTTTGGGCAATGTGTTTTTGCTGGACTATGAAGTCTGAGACCTTCCTGTGCTGGGAACACGTGAGAGCTGTTGAACGTTGACAAGCAGACTGCGCATGTCTCCGATGCTTTGTATCATTCTTGAGTGATCGCTCGGTCAATGGACAATAAACAGTATTATCAAGAACGTTGGCTCTGTGTGTGTGGCTGGATCCGATGCTCGGAGCTGTCGCTTCCTAGCTTAGGAACCAAACACCTCCAGGGGAGCCTGTCCTGTGGAGGTGGACATGTGTCCCCAAGAGAAAGAGAGGCCCGGGTGCTTTGAGGGATCCATTGGCATCTAGTCAGCGTGCGGGCAGGTCCCATGGTCTTGTCAGTGCTTTTTTACGGTCCCCTGGCTTGCGTCAGGACCCTAACGAGGGCCGTGTATGGCAGCTGCTCTCCAGGCTCTTTTGTCCCCATCCCCGCTCTCCTCCTCTCCAGCTGGGAAAGATGACCCCGTCATAATTTAAACTTGAACATGTCGTGCAAATGACCTTCCCCAGCATCTGTGCCCCTCCGGACCGCAGGCCCCATGGGGTCGTAGCAAACCCACCAGACGACTGCTACCCACTTCCTTTCTTTTATGTAGTTTAGGTCAAATGTGACTTCTGAAAAGCACTTCTCGTTATGGAAATTTTCAAACATATTTAAAAAAACAAAAACAAAAAACAACGCAGAGCGTGATCTAACGAACTCCACGCACCCGTGACCCGGTCATTATCCGAGCTGTCTCCATCTTGGCAAGCCATTTCGAATCGGTTTGAGGACCCACATACGGGGTAAGCAGACTGTTAGGGAGTCTCCAGACACCATTCTTCCCCCCTCAGCCTCGCTTTCTGTGAAAGGAACGTGCATGGGGCCTCGGGTCCGAACCCCAAACAGACACATGCGGGTTCAAAATGGAAACGCAGCAACGGACCCTGCAGGGTCCAGTGTGAAGGGTCCCGGGGCCGGCCGCCAGGGCTGGTTAAAACCTCTAGAAGTTTGGGTAGCACTAGCTGTTCCCTGATCTAACTTACCGACGAGACAGTGGAGCTAACAGATCTTTTATTGGGGTCAGTTTTATTATGGACAACTTGCCATTACCAGGGATTCTGCATGAAGACTTTGAAGCCCCTGCACGAACAGGTCCTATCTTTAGCCTCGGGTTCGAGCTCAGAGCGGCCCCACAGCTCGCCTTGCCCCGCTCGGTGGCCATGCGTCCCCGGCAGTGAAAGGCAGTGCTTTGATTTGGGGAAACCATCAGCTCTGACAGCAGATTTTCTCCTCCGGGAAACAAACCGGGAAAGAAAGAAGACATTCGGAAACACGATTCTGTCCATTTTTGTTCTGTGACAACTGGGAAGAATATTCCTTTCCAATTAATTGAAACAAAAACGTGAGGCAAGTCCAAATCCGAAATGCTGCAAAATGCTGGGGCTGTCAGGCGGGGGCCAATAACAGAAAGGTCGAGTGCTAAAGAGGGTTTGGGGATGGGACCCAAAATGGGGTGCAGAGGCAATGCTGCATACAGGACCTGGAAATAAAGCTGAAAGATTAATGTTTGTTTTTAGGCCACCCAACATGTTCCCCTTCAAGCGAAGTTGTGGGAGGTGGGGAGCTCCAGCTGCAAGATTCCAACCAGGGAGGCTCAACACAGACCTAACCCCCGGCAGTTTTTACTGGGTGCTGGTCATGCCGGCACCCTCTGCCCAGCGTGTAGCAGAATTCCAGCCTCCCGGAAGAAAAGCAGGTGCTTGACATAAGTGCTTGAGGCACAGGATCCATGCTTTTTTGTTGCTTTTGTTTTTCTAAGTCATCTCCACAACCAACACGGTGCTCGAACTCACAACCCCGAGATCAAGAGTGGCACACTCCCCCGACTGAACCAGCCAGGTGTCCCCAGGATCCATTCTTTTTTTTTTCAAAGATTTTATTTATTAATTTGACAGAGAGAAACAGCCAGCGAGAGAGGGAACACAAGCAGGGGGAGTGGGAGAGGAAGAAGCAGGCTCCCAGCGGAGGAGCCCGATGTGGGGCTCGATCCTGGAATGTCGGGATCACGCCCTGAGCCGAAGGCAGACGCTCAACGACTGCGCCCCCCAGGCGCCCCCCCCCCCCAGGATCCATTCTTATCAGAGAACGGGGGAACCCAACCGGAATCCCAGTTCCCAGACAGCAACCCCGGACGCAGGCCTTCTGGAGGAGAGCAGTCCCAGGCTTGCTGTGGGGCTTGCATACACGCCCTGCCCCTTTCCTGTTCACGACCTTTCCCAAGGCTCAGGAGACTCCAATGCTAAACCCCTGTGGGCAATGGCTTAGCAAGTCATTCTGATAATAATAACCCCAAATCTCACGTTTAGTCCACACCAGGACTGGCACCGAGGGTTTCACATCCATTATCCTAGGTGACACTTGCCAACTCCGAGAAGTCTGTGCTCTCATCGGTCTTGGTTGGTAGATAAGGAGTCTGAGGCCTAGAGAGGTCCATTTCCCAGGCACCCAGCCAGCAAGCACTGGGGCTGGGATCCAACCCAGGCAGAGGCAGGGTCCGGCCTCCTCTGCAGCATCCCTGAGGACCACGAGCCCCCGGAACACAGCTGTGCAAGCACGCTACCCTCCGCGGGTCGCCTCCCACATGGTGATGTTTGCCTTCTCTCTGCACGAAGAGCTGCATAGTGGCTTCCCTTTTGTTTTCTATTGCTTTCAGAACAAATACAAATGTATCTTCCTTTTTATGAGCTTTGAAGCAAGGATGACAATAAAATCCCAGTCTCCATTAAGACACACCAAAACACCAAAATACCTGTTACTGGTGGCCATGTGTGAACTTAGAGAGGGTAAGATTCAGTTATCTGAAAGATTCATCTCTATATAATTTATCTTCCAAACGGGGACACTTTTGAGAGAGAAGACGGTGCTTTCAATGAGTGGGGTCAATAGGTATAAACCAGGACTGCCCTGAGCAAACTGGGGTGTGGCGGCCCCCCGTCATTGTAGGACAGCTTCCCCAAGCACACCAGGTGTGTCGAACCCCCTCTGCCATAGTCCCAGATGCTGGGGCTTGGCACTGGATGCAGCACCCCACAACCGCTGAGCCCGAAAGACTTACCCTGACTTCCTGTGATCTGGGAGCCAAAGTCTGCCAGCCGCGGTCGCGCTGGACGCTGCGGCAAACAAAGCTGGCGTCTCAGCGGCAAACGAAAGGTGCGCGTTTCTTGCCGGGACCAGTGGGGACGTTGGCTGGATGACTTCCACGGGCGATTCAGGGACCTGGGCTCTTTCCCTCTGTGTCCCCACCACCTTCTGAAGCCTCAGAGCCCTTCCTTTTTAGCCACAAAGAGGAAGGAGGGAGGCCTGGCAGATTGTCAGCCTCTGGCTTGGGAGTGACACCTGTCACTTCCTCTTCCAGGCTCTGGAGAGAATTAGTCACTACTGAACTCACTACAGGCAGCTTCCGGCCTGGGCCCCCTGGGCCTGTACCCACCTCGGCCCCAGGCAGGCCCAGACGCGGCAAGGAACAGTCCAGTAGAGCCTCTCTCAGTGCCACGCCGGGCAGCGCTGGAGTCAGAGGCTCCAATGCAAGGGGGTGCTGGGATTTAAGAGAAGGTCTCGAACACTCTTGAAAAATGTATATAATCAAGTCCTGAGGCCAAACGAGGATACATGCCTTGCTTCAAAAAGAACAGTAACAGCGCTGTGCAAAGTAACATTGTGTTTCAGAGAACAACCAATGGGACCTAAGGAAGGGAGTGAAACCCAAAAGAATGAAGTGAGAGGCAAGGCTGGTGGGGGGGGGGGTGAATTTGGGGGGAGGGAGGTGGGTTTGGGGCAAGGAGGGGGAGGCATCCTGAGGACAGCGGGACACGAATGGCCTCCGTAAAGGTTCAAGCAGGATTTCGGTGTCAGCAGTTGGGGACAGCGATTCCTATGCGCGCAGAGAAAATACACACCTGTGTGTTTATGCTGGGTTCGTTTGTGTTTTAGAGAGAAAACTGCCCTGGGAGGGAAGGAGGAGGCAGGCCAGTGGCCGGCACAGGAATTTAAGGCCTGTTGGCTACTTTTTGGCCAAACCACCAAACACATTCATGAAAAAGTAAGATCTTTATGGGCCAAATTCCATTGCAGGCCATCCATAGTCCAAGGAGAGAAGGTCTAAAACGGCTCTGGGAATCCATCGTGTGGCTTTTCCTTGGTGGGCGCAGCCAGGGGAGGGTTTGGATCTGAATTTGGCAGTGTCTAGAAAAGAGGAAATTGTTAGGGTTTTGTAGGCCCAGCCAGAACAACTCGTAGGAAGCAAACTCACAGCAACTGATATGAAAGTCAGAATTACTAATTTACAGTTAGAGATGCGATTGCGGTCTCTCCAGAAATTAGCGCGTATCTTTGGCCGGGCACAGGCGACTCCTGGGCAGCAGTACTGTTAATCTGGTAATGCGCTTTGTTTCTTAAGGCAAATTCTCGTTTGATTCATTTTGGTTATAGTGTGTGTGTGTGAGAGAGACTCCTCGTGAATCTCCAGTGTTCCTCTACTTTTCTCCTTCAGGATTTAGAGATTATTAAGTGGTCTCATCTTGAGCATGTCATTTTTTGTTTGGTTGGGTTTCATAGACATTTATGCACAGTGTACCTGCAATGAGATGAGGGAGACATCGTGAGAGCTTTACCAGTCGTCACGGGGAGGGAGAAGACCAGAGAACATTCCAATTGAGTGTGTAAGTGGAATGTGCAACCGGCCCAAGGCAACGCCAACCTAATGGCAGGGATGGAGGAAATCTAGGAAGACTTCCTGGAGGAGGTAGTGCCCGAGGATGTTATAGAAGGGCAAGCGGGAAACGGAATTTAGGGCAAAGACCAGCATGAGCCTGGAGCAGAGATAACCTGATTAGGGCCTAGGGGGCATTTGGATTTAGCTCCACCAGAGGATCCAGGGCAGGGAGTGGCTGGGGAATGAGGAAAAAAAGCAGGCGCGGAGCCAGCCCCCAAGGGCCATTAGAGACCATGCTGAGGAGAGCTTGATTTTCCCGAGCTTCAAGGGACGGGGAAGGGTTCAGACAGATGCACGGTGTTTTCGGGTAGACCTTCTAAACATATTATTCTATCTGGCAGTTCGAGGGATGGGTTTGGCCATTCCAGTAATGCAGGTGAAGATGGAGAGGCGCTCTATTTGGGCAATTAGATGGAGGGAAGAGAGTGGTTTGAGGAATATTTGAGAAGTAAGATTAGCAAAATTGGTTGATGGATGATTTACATGGGGTGAGGGAAAGAGAGGAGACCGGGATGCTGGCCAGGAAGGTGGATGTGGGGGTCTGGATCAACCTGGGTCCAATCAGGAACACCGAAACCACTCCGTACAGCCTTTCAAACAGAGGGGATTAACGCAGGGATTGGTTCCATCAGGACGGAAGCCAGCTAGAGAACAATAGGCAGCTGTTAGCCCTTCTCCGATGGAGGGTCAGAGGCAGGAAGAGGCCTGCAAGAGCCCAGGGAGGGGATGGCTTGGGGAGGGGGAGGCAGAGAATGCTCCTCTCTGGATGCGGCATTCCGAGGGAGGGAGAGAAAGGTCCCGCTTCCCCTTTCCTTTGCCCTCCAGTCTCGCCAGTGACCCCCAGTGGCCAGACACTCGGGGACACCAGGGTGCCTGGAAAGCAGAAAAGGGCAAGGATTTGGTCTGAGCTCCAGCAGAGCAGCCAAGTGGCCAACAGGGCAGAAAAAGAGAGGCAGCTTAGGGGAGGCAGTGGGGAGGCACCCGTTTCTGGGCGGGTATGGTGAGTTTGAAGTGCTTGTGGACCCTGCAGGGAGATGACCAGCAGGCCCTTCCTGGACCACCATTCCAGAGATCGGGGGAGAGAGGTGGGCACCTGCACGTGTGCCATTTACCGGGCTGCAGGCATAGAGTGGGGTAGCCACGGCCACGGGCTGGGTGTCTCTTACTTCAAAGAAACATTTCACTTTTCTTTCCAAAATGCTTGCATCGCTCATACTCCCAGCGGTGTGCTTCACGTTCTCTCCAACGTGTAGTCTTTTTAATTTTAGCTGTTCTAGTGGGTGTGAAATGTCCCACGGTGCGGTTTTAATTTGCATTTCTCTGGTAACCTTTGAGAGTGAGCACTTTAGGAAAGGCCCCCGTGAACATATCTCAAGGAGATTCCATTCTGAGGCTTCTTCGAGAGACTCTGAAGGGGGAGTTAGGGTGGGAGTGTGGCTGGCCAAAGGCTCCTCCCAACTTCTGGGGCTCAGATTACATCCTCAAGCAGGATGGAGGCCTGTCAGGCAATTCATCTGTCATTTCACCAGAATTTTGGGGTTCCTCTGAGGGCCTGAACTACAGGTGTGAACCTGGAGCCTGACGAACTTGGGTTGAAACCCTCACATCACTGCTTGCTTGCGGGGATGGTACACTCAGTTTTTTCATCTGTAAAAAGGGAACAGCATCTTTTTGTAGGCTTGCCATGAGGATTAAAGCATCTCACGTGGGCAAAGCAGTCCACTAGGTGTCTGAGACATAGTATCAGCTCAACAACGGAAGCAGATGTCTTCAGTGTTGTTAAGACCTGCTGGAAATCGCCTTTATTCCACAGATGAGGAAAGGGAGGCTTAGGTTAGTTAACTGTCCAAAGCAACCTGCTAATTAGGGCAGCTTTGGGATAAAACCCAAGTCTCCTCGTTCCCCTGCCAGCTGCCACTCCTTCCAAACTGCCCCCACCCTCTACTCATTCACCGATACATACTATCAGACATGAGACCTGTCTGTTTGAATCATGGTTTGAGGGCACAGAGGGGATCACACCAGGAACAAATCTCAGTTTGAAGCTCTTGGGATTCTTAGTCTCAGGCTCAGGCTCCTACAGTATTGTTCCTGTTTGTTTGCTTTTTCAAGACACCAGCACCCACGTAGCAGTCACCACAGGGTGAATGTTGTCCCAGTCACACCTCTCGTCACTCTCCATCCCCATTCCTGGCTGCAAGGACTGTGTGGGGCGTGGGGTGGGCACGGAGACTTGATCTACGGGGGTTCGCCCGGGAACTCACCCAGCCCGCTCCAGACCTCCCTGCCAAGACAGACCAGGCTGATAGTGTTGTGTGCACAAGGCTGTGGTTCGGGGGCGGGGGGTGTCGTTTATTCCCACTCTCTGCCTCTGTGAAAGTGCCACGGGCGGTCAGGCTAGGAGCCGCTCCCTCTCCCCCCCTGCTCAGAACGGGAAGGAATGATTCAAGTGAAAAGCATTCTTAAAAATACTGCAGAAGCAGTACGTCATTTGCAAGCGTTCCACCAAAAGCTTAACGTAAGCGTTACAGGGTAATGCTTTTGGAGGTCAGGAAGGGGGCGGGAATTACAAGCGCCCCCCCACCCCGGACATTTCAAAGGTCAAACGCCACCACTCCCCCTACTCTCCCACCCTTCATCCCAACAGCTTCTTGCTTGGCCTCCCGTGGCTTTCCTGGGCCTGCTGCCCTCATCGCTCCCCGTCCGTGTCTTGGTCACTAAAGGGCCCTAGAGAGTGAGGCCGAGGCCCCGCGCCACGGGCTGGACGCGGAGTGTGCAAGGCACCGGGTACGAGGCTGCGCCAGGTGCACGTCCGCGTTACGGACCCGGAAGCGGACGCCTCACGTGCTCTCCGGGAACACGCCTGGCTCCGGCCAAGGGGGCGGGGCGTCTCTGGCTCTGCGTGCTTGCGTCATCGCGTAGGCTGGCGGGGCCGCGGGGTGGAAGGGTGACGTATAGGCTGCGTAGAACGGCTGTGGGCGGGCCCAGGGAGCGGGGACGCAGCTAGCCCCGTCTCTTAAAGCTGCCACGACCTTTCGAGTCCAGCAGCGCGGGCCGCGAGTCGCGGTGCCTTTAAGCGTCGCCGTGACACGTGTGTGAGGCGCCCGAGGCCCGGATGGTGCGTGTGCAGGGCCCTGGCGGAGTAGACGCCAGCGCCGCGGGCCTGCAGCCGGGCCCGCCGAGGGCCGGGTAGGCTGGGGCCGGGTCTCGGCGGCGCGCAGGCCGAGGGAAGACTGCGCGTCCGGCCGGGTGGAGGGCTTCCGCTGTGCCTGGGGCGCGGGAAGGTGCGGCCTGCAGGGGGGCGCAGCGGGGGAGACGTGAGCGCGCGGCCGCGAGGGGCTCGGGGGCCGGTGGGGAGGTCCCAGGGCTACTTCGTTAGCGAGGAGTTCGGGGCAGCGCTGTCCGTGAGGGGCTCGGGGGGCTACGGGGAGGGCCAGGGGCGCGGGGTCCGCGAGGGTCTCGGGGATCTACGGGGAGGGTCAGGGGCGCGCGGTTCGCGAGGGCTCCGGGGTCCACGGGAAAGTCGGGCGCACGGTCCGCGAAGGGCTTGGGGGGGTCCTCGGGGAGGGCCAGGGGCGCGCGGTCCACGAGGGGCTCGGGGGTCCACGGGGAGGTCAGGGGCGCGCGGTCCGTTCGGAGGTCCGTGGGGAAGGCCAGGGACACGCGGTCCACGAGGGTTCCGGGGTTCACGGGGAAGGCCAGGGGCGCGCGGTCCGCGAGGGCTCCAGGATCCGCAGGGAAGGCCCAGGGCTGCGCAGTCCGCGAGGGGCTTAAGGGGTCCACAGAGAGGGTCCGGAGGCATGCTCTTTGCTGTTCCCAGGGAACGCTGACCGGTGGTGGAGAGAGCTGCCCCAGCCAGGAGCCCCAGGGAGTCCGGGGAGGCAAGGGTCTGTGTCGGTCTTGGGCATGGTCGTTACCCAGAGAAGCATTACTAATGCAGGACCCAGACTTTCTCTGGAATGGCTTAACTCAAAATCTGGAGGAGGCTGTTCTGTGTGGCAGTAGTGCTGAAAATTTTTTTTTCTTTTAGTAAGAAATATGGGAAAGACTTATCCCTGGAGAAGGTAACCTTCTTCGGGGTCATGGTCATGGTGAATGTGAGTGGATGGGGACAAGCTGTGGGATTTTAAAATAATCCTTGTACTGGTGGGTAGTGTTGAGTCTCCCCTGGGGTACTAGGAGCTAGACAGAACACCATTCTAAAACGGAGACAGATGAGAGAGGAAAGCATCGTGGCCAGCCTGCTTTCTCTAAGAGATGCCTAGAATCAGGTCTCCAAGGAGAGGGAGGCTCTGCTTACTCCTTCCTGGCTGGAGACTGGTGTTCTGCAAGCTCTGCAGAAGAGCGTGGAGGCCCCTGTGAAAGTGCCCCAGGGAGGCCCCGGGCTCTGTCCATCTGGGGCTCCTCCCCCACCGGCACGTGGTTGACCCTGTGAGTCTTGAGTGCATTTCATCCTGGAAAAGTGCATTTAGAGGGAGGAGGGAGAGAGGCTATGCTTGAAGGGTATTCTGCAGATGCTGTGTTTGCCTGCTGTTGGAGGTAGAGAGATGATGGGAGAAGCTGAGCTGTTCCTGGACCTTGGAGTGGAGGAAGCATCTTTCTCGGTTTTTGAAGAGCGTTTTGTCAGATACGTACATCAGAGGGCTTGCTGACGATTACAAGGATGTTTTTCTCTGGGTTCCTGCATGTCAGAGAGAGATGAATTTTTAGTTATTGTTGATGTTTTGGGTGGAATTGATGACATAGAGGTTGACCTTTGTCAGAACTTGAAAAATTGTTCAAAATCTCTGACTTCCACATTGAGGGGTGGGCTATGGGATAGATGTTCTTTAAATTACTTCTCTTGAAATAAATTGGGTTATATCTCCCAAGTTCTGTTTATCCCCTTGCTGTTTGGTTCCTGAACATTTGCCCTTGGACCCATGTCCATCTATGTCCTCACCTGTCCATAGTGAGGTATGAGTTTCGATTAAGACAGGGATATTGTAAGGAGATTTTTGGGAGACTGGAATCTTCCCCTTACAGATTGGTTTTCATTCTGAGATTATATTCACTATGCTTCCCCTTTATTTTGGTGTTGGTATATTTTTATTTATGGATATGAGGCATGATGATCTGAAATTTGCTGTCAACAATGTGGGGACAGGAGAAGAATCAGGAGGGGCCTACATAGTAATTAGTGACGCTGAATAAAGGAATCATGGTGGTCCCCGTGTTGTTTCACCGCATTGTATATATTTGAATGTTTTCACAGCAGAACATTTTTTTAAGTATTTTCATTTTATGTAATCATAGTGATTTTGGATGGATAAAGAAAAAAATCTGTACTTAGCAAAGCGAAAATGTGACAATTCTTACTGCTCCTTCGATTCCTTTTGTGTGTGTGTGTGTGTGTGTGTGTGTGTGTGTGAAATTCTACTGGTTTATGAAATCTGGAAGTTGGAGGTGAGGAGGTTATTAATTACCTCTCGCTCTTTGGAAAGTGATTTACACTGGAGTTCACTGAAGACTTTTGTTCCTTGGACTTGTCACAGACCTGAAGGTTAAGACACTGAGCCGAGGGCAGTGTTTTCTTATCACTCACTTTGTAGTAACCTGTAGCTAGTCCGTTCGGCTCTTCTCCACACTCCCTCACTCCAGCACCATCCGCGCTCCCTTCAGCCCGAATGCCGATCGACCAGACAGGCTTCCTGCGCTGTGATCGCGCGGCGGACTGAGGAGATAGGGGAAGAGAGCGGCCTCACGGGGTGCTCTGTTCACCCCACAGGTTCGGATGCCCATTCTGAACGACGGACTTGCAGCTTTGCTGATTTCACGGGGCACAGCGAGGAGCACGCGAATCCGAGGGTCCCGCACTGCTCCTGCCCGGTCTGGCCCAGAACCTGACCGCATGCTGCAGCCGCAACACGCCCAAGTTCAGGTGTCCCAGGTGAGCCGGCGGAGGCCTCGGCGTGGTTTTCCATTTCTCCAAGCTGTCGGCTTGTCACCTAGCAGTCATTCTTCAGTGGGTGCGAACACTTCGCCAGTTCCCCTCAGGAAAGGTTCTTTTATTTCCTCAAATCAAAGAATTTGTGCTTGCTTTTTAAAAAGTAAGTTTCTTGTATTCTTTGCAGAATTTTTTTTTTCAGATTTTATTTTTAATCTCTGCGCCCAACATGGGGCTCGAACTTACAGCCCCAAGATCAAGAGGCGCACAGTTTACAGACTAAGCCAGCCAGGCGCCCCTGCAGAAATTTTTTTTTTAAGCTTTTATTTATTTATGTGACAGCATGCGCACACACAAGCAGGGGGAGCGACAGGGAGAGGGAGAAGCAGGCTCCCCGCTGAGCAGGGAGCCCGATGTGGGGCTCGATCCCAGGACCCTGGGATCATGACATGAGCCGAAGGCAGCTGCTTCACCCGCTGAGCCGCCCAGGTGCCCCCCTACAGAAATTTTTGTAGATAAAGAAATTTGACCTCGGGAATGAGATGCTCCATGAGGGATAAATTCGAACAGTTTTATAAATCCTTTCCCTGAGTTCGGGGATCCGCCTGCCTAATCCGTGCCCCTGTGGCAGGCTGGATGCTGGACACCTGAGGCGGTCCTCATTTTCTAAGAGTGAGCAGTTTAAGGAACGTATTTTTCTACCTGTGACTCAGATTGCCCCTGAGCTCTGGCTGGGTGGTTGAGCTGAGAGGGAGCGCGTCGCAGTCAGAGGTATGGACGGGAGTCCTGCCCGTTACCACTGCCAGCAGCTGCAGCCGGCTCTCACCTCGGTAACCTCAAAACCACCCGTGGTGCTGCTTTCAGCCCCTGTTTTCCTCAGAATGGGGAGCCGCGAAGTCACAGTGGTTGTCCCTGGAGTTTATAGCCGATAGGTGAAGGGATAAGCCAGGCCTGCCGCACTCCAGCCGGAGCTGTCACTTCCCTCTTAAAGTCCGGGTGTCTCGTGTGTACCATTCCAGTCCTGCCACTGTCCTGTCTCTCCTCGCTCACCTTCAGAAGGATCGTCTGTACAAGCACTGTCCAATAACACAGGCCGTACATACAACTTAAAATTTTACAATAGCCATGTTAAGAAATAAAAAGCCACTGAAATTAATTTTTACAACATATTTTATTTAACCCAATATATGTAAAATATTATCATTTCAGCACGTAACCAGTCTCAAAATTATTGAGATGTTTTACTTTCTTATACCGAGTCTTTGAACTGCATCGCGTGTTTCGTGTTTCCGGAGCCGTCTCGGTGCGGACTCGCATCCTTTCAGTGATCACACGGGGCCTCTGGCGTTCGTTTCGAAGAGCGTGGCCTGAGCAGAGAGGCGTGCTCCCGCAGCTCACCAGGCTGATTGTTTTGTGATATGGATTTGTGTGTGCAGCCAGAGTGTCTTAAGAGCATCAGTGTTTCCCTGTTCCGGGGCGGACATTAGGAGCACATGGTCACCTCTTGGAGGGGCAGCAAACCAATGCCCATAGTCCCTTACCGAAGACACGCGTGCCGCACATGCCCCTGTTGTCCCTTTAGTGCTGTTTGTGAAAGCACCTTCTCTTTGACAGAGGCGTGGGGGACTCGACTCTGTCCAGGTGGCTGGTAATACGTCTCCATGTTTTACACTTCCTTTGTAGGGTTGGCGACCAATCCAGGGAAGCTTTTATGTGGCTAGCATCCGTAAAGAGCAGAGGGGATTTTCAGAGAAGTGAGGCTCTGTTCCTGGGACCCAGTTACTCATCGCTCTGTGTTCCTGCTTGTCCCCGCAGTGATGCACCATGCCAATAGTCGAGAAATTGAAGGAAGCCCTGAAACCTGGCCGCAAGGACCCGGCTGACGATGGAGAGCTGGGGAAGCTTCTGGCCTCCTCTGCCAAGAAGGTCCTTTTACAGAAGATCGAGTTCGAGCCAGCCAGCAAGAGTTTCTCCTATCAGCTGGAGTCATTAAAGAGCAAATATGTCTTGCTGAACCCTAAAACGGAGGGAGCCAGTCGCCACAGGAGTGGAGACGAGCCACAGGCCAGGAGACAGGGTACGGACACACGGTGGGCTGGCAGAAGGGGTCTCACTGTGTGTTGACCAAGTGGATGGATGAAGTGTTGACCAATGAGGAGGAACAAAAACGGAATGTGCTTAGAGAGTTGTGAAGCTTCTGTGGGGTCCATGGCTCTGTAGTTACAGAAATAATGGTACAGGGTTGGTCACAAAGAGAGGTGTGTCCTTAGGGAGGCCTTGGAACGTGTGTGTGTTTAATAGGCTCAAAAGCGGGGCTGGGAAACAAGAAATGGGCTGGGCCTCAGAGTGCGGAGGCTCGGCTCCAGCTGTTCGTTCTCTCAGTGTCGTCTCCTCCGTGGAGGGCTCCTTGAATTCCAGACCCAAGCAATCTGCAGGAGCCACGGGATGACTGGGTTTTCTCCTGGGCTTTGTAGTAACTTCCAGTCAGCGGGGACCCCGGTGACCCTTTGACACTGCATCTTGGCAAGTGTATGCTGAGCGCACCTATCAGCGATTCCTTTTTCGTGGTCCACCTGTGCGGAGACTGAAGCCCTCCTCCCTCCCCTGTCCCTTTCTCTCTCAGGCAGCGAGCATGCGTACGAGAGCGGCGGTGATGGTGTCCCCGCCCCACAGAAAGTGCTCTTCCCCACGGAGCGGCTGTCTCTGAAGTGGGAGCGGGTTTACCGCGTGGGAGCGGGGCTGCACAACCTCGGCAACACCTGCTTCCTGAACTCCACCATCCAGTGCTTGACCTACACCCCGCCTCTGGCCAACTACCTGCTCTCCAAGGAGCATACTCGCAACTGTGAGTGTGAGCCGGCAGCCGGGGGCGGGCTGGGACTCGGGGGGAGCCGGATGGTCTCCTGATGGGACAAACCCGGGCGCCCGTGGTGCTAGCAGCCTTCGGCCGGGTCAGACTTAGGCGTGAAGTCCGTGATGGAGTAACTGATAAAACCTAAATCTGACATGTGCCCACTGCAGGCCAGGCCGCGGAAGCCAGTCACTTGGGTAGAGTGTTGGTCCCAAACTGCCAAAAGGGAGAAAGGTGTTGTCAGAAAACAAGTCCAAAACGTGTACGTTCCGTGACTACACATCCGGTATGGTGCAGTGTTCTGTGTACGTTATAAATCATGCCCCAGAGGAGAAACGTAAAATGGGTAAAGATGAAATAAAATGTCACTTACCAAAAATGAAGAGAGTAGAAAGCTTTTAACTATTAAATTGGTGGTTAAAAATCTTCCCATGAAGAAAATACCAGACTGAGATGATTTATGGGTGAGCTGTATGAACATTTTGAGAAACACATTGTTGCAATGCTTCACAGATTCTTCCAGAGACTAGAAAGAGAGAGAACCCCCAGCTCATTTTATGAGGTTCTTATAACTTGGGTAACAAAATTACACAAGTACAGTAGGAGAAAGAAAAATTACAGCCCCATCTTACTCACGAGTGTAGTTAACAAAACGTCTGGACAGAATACAACACGTTCAGTAGTCTCTTAAACACTGTGAGCAACTCGTGTTCGTCCTAGTGATGCAGGGATGTTCTAATATCAGAAAATCTCTGGGGACTCCCGGGTGGCTCAGTCGGTTAACGTCTGCCTTCGGCTCAGCTCATGATCTCAGGGTCCTGGGATCAAGCCCCACGTCGGGCTCCCTGCTCCGGGGGGAGCCTGCTTCTCCCTCTTCCTCTCTCCCCTGCTCTTTCTCTCTCTCTCTCAAATAAATAAAATCTAAAAAAGAAAAAAGAAAAAATCTATTAAAAAAAAGAAAATGGAAGAAAGAAAATCTCTAAGTGTGACGGTGGAGAGTACACAGCACGACGGGTGAAGCGGGTCCTCCGGAGGTGGGCCTGCTGGGGGTCCTGTCCTGGCTCTGCCCCTAAGTGCTGTGATCCCTGAGAATGTTAACCTTTTAGAAGCTTCCTGCTCCTCATCTGCAGCGTAATAGTATCATCTCCCCGATGGAGCTGTTGGGAAGCCTGAATGAGGTAGGTAAAGTGCTCAGAATAGTACTTGGCACTCGGTAAGTGCTATGTAAGAGACTGCTAATTTTGCTTCCTTAATTACTGTATCAACAGATTAAAAGAGAAAACCTGAAAATAATGCCCCCAAAAGAAGTTTATGATAAACTTTTAGCAAAGGAGCAGCAGGAAGGAGCTTCCTTGTCTTGATAAAGGGTATCTACCAAACACGACGACTAAAGTATTCTAGATAGGATAATATTGGAAGCATACCCTTCAGAATACAGAGCGAAACAAGGGTCTCTCTCGCCACTTGTGTTAAGATGTGTCGGTCCTAGCCAGAGCAGTGACCTAGGGGACAAAAGGAAGGAGCGCGCTATTGTTCCTTGAAAACGACAACCCTGCGTTGAAAAGCAAGAGAATCTATAAATGAGAAGGTTTGCGATGTGACCAGATACAGCATCAACATACAAAAAGTTAGTTGAATTTCTTTATGCCAAAAAACAAGGAGTTTTTTACAAAAATTTGCTACTATAAAAGAAATTTATAATCACAACAGAAGTGATGAAGCCTCTAGACCTAAAGTTACCGAGCAGTCCTTCACTGAGGGACCGCGACACACTCATCTGCGTACATGAAGACAGCTGCCTTCAGAGGGAAGCCTCCCTGTTATAAAAAAGTCAATTCTCCCCAAATTAACATAGCTCCGCCTGATTCTAAAATTTATGTGAAAAAGGGCAGAGGACCCCAAAGCACCAAGACACTTCTGAAGGAGAATATGAGAAGAGAGGTGCCCTACCAACTGTGAAGTGTGGGCAAGTTAGAGAAATTAAAGTGTCATGGTGTTGGGTCAGGGAGGGGACCTACTGACAGCGGAACAGCGTAGAGCCCAGAAATAGACTGCGTCCTACACCTGGAGGTGTGGTAAGTGCTGGTTCTCCATGTGTCTCCCATTTGAAATTCATGGAACTTTAAAAATGCGTTATAAATTTAATACCAAAAGCAAATATTAGGCTCTTTTTTTAAAGATATTTATTTGAGAGAGAGTGAGAGCAAGAGAGATCACAGAGGGAGAGGGAGAAGTAGACTCGCTCCCGAGCAGAGAGCCCAATGTGGGGCTCATGACCTGAGCTGAAGGCAGATGCTTCACCGACTGAGCCACCCAGGCACCCCCAAGTATTAGGCTCTTACAACAAACATGGGCAAATATCTTTCTGACCTTGGGTGGGAGATTTCTTAAACAAGACTCAGCACCAACTATTAAAGAAAAATGACAGATTCAGCTGCATTGAAGTTAACACGTGTTCCGAGAAAACACTTAAAAGGCAAACAGGGAGCTATGAACTGGAGGCAAAACCCAGGACACATACCAGCAAAGGATCGCTACCGAGAATGTGGAAAGAATACAGGGATACCAACAAGGGAAAGACATAAAAAAGTAAAAAAGTCATGAACTGACATTTTACAGAAGAGGGAACTCATGGTCAGAGTACAGGGAGAGATGTTGAGCCTTGCTGGGAATCCGGGAACTGCCATCAAAACCAGGACAGGTACCACGCCACGCCTTTGTGATGGAGGCACATCCAGAAGCCTGGCGGTACCGAGTGTCCACATGCAGACGAGCGAGAATGTTTTATGCTCCCCGGAACGGGCGTTCTCTTCCAAGTACCCGACCCGCCGGCAGCTCTGCCTGCAGAAGGGCTCGGATACGTGCCCGTCAGGACGCCTGTGTAAAAATGTCTGCAAGCAGCAAATTGCAAGCCTCTTGGGTGCCCATCAACAGAGCGGATGCTCGCATCACGGTCGAGGCCCATGAGGAATGTCACGCAGCAGGGCAGGGGGAGGAAGGACCGCTCCGTGCGTGGGGCTGAGTCATACGGTGAAGGAAAAGTCCCAGAAGACCGCAAACAGCGTGAATTGCTATTTATAAAGTTGAAAAACAGGCGATACGGTGTTTAGGTATACACGTATGGGATAAGGCTTTAAGAAAAGTAATTTTTTTAAATTGGTAAACAGTGAAAATCAGGAAATCAGGAGAGACGCAGAGGCAGGGAGATGGGAGCACGAGAGCAGCAGTGTTAGGGTAAAAGTGGATTGTGTGATGTTCAGGGAGATGCGTTATATTACTTTTTTTAAATGAGTGAAAGATGACGTGAAGGAAGTAGCATTCTTAGACATCTTGCGATGACCGTGGTGGCTCTGTGGTAGCCGAAGTTAACACACTGAGGCACCGTGCCCGTTGCAGGGGAAGTTGGTTGTAAATCGCTCTTTCCGGTCGTGACCTTGGTGATGTCGAGGGGGTTCTGGGTGGACTTTTAGTAAGACTCAACTGGGCTGTCTTTGTGGTTTTCGTTTTTTTGTCTTTTTAAGACTTTTTTTTAAGAGAGGGAGGGAGCACGTGGTGGGGGGAGGGGCAGGGGGAGAGAGAGTCTCAAGCCCACTCAGTGGAGGCGGGGCTCGATCCCACGTCCCTGAGATCATGACCTGAGCAGAAATCAAGAGTCAGACACTCGGCTGACCGAGCCCCCCAGGCGCCCCAGCGCTCTGTTTTCTCCTCATGACTTCGGTGAGGAGACGCTGCTCTCCAGACTTAGGGAGCCCTGCCATTCCTTGTTCACCCTGCTTCCCTGCACAGCTGCCCTCCAGTTCTGCTTCCTCGGCGGGACCCTCGTCAGCGTGGTTAGGGCTGACGTCGGGAAAGTGGGGACACCCGGAAATCCCCGTACCCTGCACCCCGTGGCAGCGAGATGGGAGCAGCCAGGATCGGCCCCTCTTCGTGGCGGGACGTGTCGCCCTCCCTCAGGACACCTCTCCTGTGAGCGCCCCAGTGTCCCTGAAATGCTAGCCGTAGTGTCTCAGCTTTCTCAGAGTAGAAGTATCAAGAGAAGTCTTAGTATTGGTTTGCCTGTCCCCCCGTGGCTCTGAGAGCGGCCCCACGCGGGCCCGGGCTGTGCTCTCGCCCTCGAATACATGCTATTTGAAGACTAGAGGACTCTGGGAAGTGTGACCCGGACTGCTGTACGCGTAGCCCAGAGCGCCGATTCCTGCCTGCAGGAGCGCTTCTGCGCTGAGATCTCGCTAGAAAAGAAAGACTTGATTTTTTAAGTATTTTCCACACCCAGTGTGGGGCTCGAACTCACCCCTGAGATCAGGAGTTGTCCACTCCACTGACTGAGCCAGCAGCCGGGCACCCCGAAAAGAAACACTTGATGTAAAATTTGCAGGAGGATTCGGCTCTGTCCTTTTGGACATCCTTCTCCAAATAGAAGTAGCAAGGTCCCAGAAGTCACGCATTTGACTTTTATGTTCTGTTTTCCTTAATTACCTGAAGAATGTCCACATGCCGCTTAAATCAATCTTGCTTATTGCCGGGGGTTTGGGAAACCGTGTTTGAGGAATTCCAGGCTAAAATTGATACTTGCCCTCTTTGGGAGTGACGGTTTATCAGGCTGATGGTCTGCGGTGTTGTGCGTGATCATTCGAGGCACGATTCCCACGCAGCTGTCACAGTACTGTCCTCTCCTGAGTTAGATTGGGGGCGGGGCGCTCCGTTCAGCATTTGTGAATGCTTACGTTTACGTTCTTTTAAATAACATTTCAGTTTTTTGCCTAAATTTGAGCCCCCTCAGCCATTATTGTCATTTTAAAAATAAAAGTAATACATGGATATGGTTGGAAGAGTCCAGAAAGCTCTGACATGAAAAGTAAAAACCTCCCCTTGACGTAAAGGCGCTCACATAAACCGTTTTCCAAGATCCCTCCAAAGGGGTAGTGTATATAGTAGCATTTTTTTTAGCTAAAAACTTTTTTCTACTATGATAAATACACATAATGTAAAATCTACCACTTTTAAAGTGGTTTTTTTTTTTTTTAAGTAATCTCTACGCACAGTGTGGTGCGTAAACTCATGACCCCGAGATCGAGTCTCACGCTGCACGGACTGAGCCGGCCAGACGCCCCAGGATTGACCGTTTTTGAGTGTACAGCTCAGTGGCTTTAAATGCATTCACATTATCGTGCCACCATCCATCTCCAGAGCCCCTTCATCTTCCCAAACAGAATCTCTGCCCCTTAAACACTAACTCCCCGTCCCCATCCCCCAGCCCCTGGTGCCCACCATCCTACTTTCTGTCTCTGTGAACCTGATGACTCCAGCTACCTCGTTTAAGTGGAATCGTACGGTATTGGTCTTTTTGTGACCGGCTGACTTCACGCAGCGTCATGTCCTCAAGGTTGTCCGTGTTGTGGCAGGTGTGAGAATTTGCTTTCCTCTTTAAGGCTGAATAATATTCCACTGTGCGTGCACACTACCGTTCTTACCCGTTCCTTTGTTGGTGGACACTTGGCTTCTGTGTTTTAGTTCTCGTGAAGATCAGTGCACAAGTGCCTGATGAAGACCCTGCTTTCGTTTCTTTCGGGTGTTAACGCAGAAGTGGGATTGCTGGATCATGTGGGAATTGTGGTCTTAATTTTTCGAGGGAGCGCCCCACTTTTCCCATAGCCGCTGCAGCAGTGTGCATCCTCAGCAACGGTGCACAGGGAGGGGTTCCGGTCCCTCCGCATCTTTGCCCCCACGAGCTATGTTCTGTATATAAATACTGGCATCTTTATGTGCATGCGATAAACAGGCTGCACGCTGTCTCGTTGTTGACTTTGAGGTGGGTTGAAAGGACTGGGTGAGGAGAGCTGTTGCACGGGGGAGAACGCCGGTTTGTGGTGCCTTTTCTGTTACGACTGGGTCTGCTTGGGCGGTACTGTAGTGTGTGTGAGACAGCAGTGGCTTGCAGAACTGAAGAGGTGCTTGCCCTCGGGCCCAGAAGTCTGTTGTGGGTGGGTGCCTCCCAGGAGGTTGGACACAAGGAGAGAGGAGCAGAAACATGGAGGGGTCCGTGTGTGTCAGCGGAGAGCCCGTAGTGAACCGTGGTGTGTCCATGGGGTGAGATACTCTAGTCTACATGAGGGACCCAGAGCTGCGTCAAAACTGACCGCTGAGCAGGACGTCCGGCGTGACTTACGTAAAGCAGCTTAAACACACGCACTGTGTGGGCGTGTGCACGTGTGTTAGCCCAGGAACTCCGTTGGTGGGAGCCGTGGGGACCCCGGTGGGGATGGCGGGTGGCACGGGAGACTCGCGGTGACGGCAGTTGTCCTGTGCAGACGCCTCAGCCGGCTTGGAGCTGCGTGGTTCCGGCTTCGTACCGCTCCTCGCGCGTGGATCTCCTGATCGGCACAGGTGAACGCGCGCGGCCCGCTGCCCGAGGAGCCGCAGCGCTTCAGGCCTGGCAGGGCTTGGCGGGCGCGGCCCGCGGGCTCCGTCTGGCCCACGTTGTGGATCAAGCTCTGCCCACCCCGTTTCCGTTCCGTCTGCGGCTGCCGTGCGCTCCGGAGCCAGAGCCACGTGGCCGGGGACGGTGGACTCCATGTGTGAGGCGTGAACGAGGGGTTGTCGGGAAGTCCTGAAACGGGCTCCCTTACCACGTGGTACGGGTTAGATGGTAGCGGAAACGTTGTTCCAGGCTTCGTTTTGCAAATCAGTCTTACTGCTCTTCTTAGTAACTGGCTCCAGGGGCCCCGGGGGCAGCTCACCCAGGTGGGCAGCCAATGCGGGGTGGCGGGTGGGGCCGTGTGGGGGCGGGGCAGTGGGCCGCGGGGGCGCGCTGACATGCGAGGACCGCCCCTCCCCTGTGCAGGTCACCAGGGCAGCTTCTGCATGCTGTGCCTCATGCAGAACCACATGGTGCAGGCCTTCGCCAACAGCGGCAACGCCATCAAGCCCGTCTCCTTCATCCGGGATCTGAAAAGTAAGAGTCCGTTCCTGGCCGCACAGCAGCCAGACCCAAGGCTGCAGCGGGCAGGGGGTGCCGGGGGGCACGGGGAGGAGTCCTAAGACCTCAGGTCACCGGACTGTGGCACACGTGCCGGCGCAGACTGAGGGGCTGGTGTGGGTCGGGGTCGGGGGGAGGAGAGTGCTGACCTCCCCTTGAAGGATGGGGAGGCTTGGGCCAGGAAGGGGGCAGAGGCTGTGTCTTAGGGAGGCAGGCAAGGCCGGGGCTCTTCTGAACAGCCCAGGACGGTTTAGCACAGATTTCCTGTTCACTCGGTAGAAGAGATGGGTCACTTGGTTTCTGAAACCTTGTGCGGCATCCTTGTGACCCGCTTGTGCTCTGTTCTGGCTCCTGGAAAACTAGTTCGTCGGTGGGTTTCCCATTCTTAGTGCCTGGTATTCTCCCGCATCCGTGCTTTGCTGCTAAGTATGGAGAGTGCAGGCCCTCGGGTCTCATTGAGAAAACGCCTACTATGAGGACTTGGGGTTGGGACGCACAGTTCATGCAGAGCTCTTGATTCCCTCGCTTGCCGCTTACCCCTGGGACTGCGGAGGGGGTCGGTGATAAGCACAGCAGTGGGTGATTCGGGGAGAGGCATGAGTTCTTCCCTGCCAGTCTGATGCTTCTTTCTTTCCTTAGAGATTGCTCGGCATTTCCGCTTCGGAAACCAGGAGGATGCACACGAGTTTCTCCGGTACACCATCGATGCCATGCAGAAGGCCTGTTTGAACGGCTGTGCCAAGTATGTGCTTCCCTTCACCCACTTTCCCTACGGGGCTTCAGACCCCTGCTGCTGTGGGGGTGACAGAGGTGCCATGCGGAAGCCAGGCGTTCTCCATAGATACCTGTGTCCAGGTGTCCTACACCTGCCGAGACCCAGATACGGGACCACTCCTGCGTCCCGGGACATGGCCTCCCCCAGGCCCCCTCCTCGCCAGGGGCGGTTTGGTGGGCCAGGCGCGAGCCCTGCCCCAGCAGCTTGCTGCAGGGGAGGTGCTTTGGCAGATCTTTCTGAGGGCCTCTGGCTGTTGTCCTAGACTCTTCCCATCTTTTAAAAACCATCTCATGGTTTTGATACAGAGGGTGGGGTGGTAGGAGTTTCAACATCTTTATGAAAGCACGCAGGGACATTTGAGGGTGGGAGGTTTTTAATTTTTGAGGCTTCATTCTGCACGGTTACAATGTCTTCATTTTCACTTTGAAAGCAGAGACAAACGCATGTGACAGGTTGCTGACTTCATGCCGCGTCTTCCCTGTTGTGAGACAGTTATGGTCAGGGATGTTTTTGTACGAGTCCTGGCTTCTGGGTTCAGACAAAAGGAAATAGGCAGAAAATGCTCTCTGTTCCGAGGCTGTTGCCTTGGCTTAGGGTAGAACTGAGTCATGGACTCTAGAAATGCCCGTTAAGCAGCTTAAGAAACATCCGAAATGTCCTTCAGCAAAGTCGAGTTGTAGCAATGATCGTGGGAAATCTCTGGTCTCCGTGATGAGATTCTTTTTAAATCCTGAGAAAACTTCCCATGGGTTCCTCTGGCGTCTGCCCCTTACTATGCTGAAGTGTGCAGTGAGGTCACATGCTCTTTCCCCTCATCCCTGCAGGCAGGTAGACGCTGGGTCTGCCCTTCCTGTGCCTCTCCCCGCCCCGGGCTGTAGCTATTGATTTCAGCTCTTTGCTGACGCCTCCTGTGTGCCAGGCACTGTGTCCACACTGGGCACTTCCAGGTGAAAGACTGGGTTCTCTAGTTGGAGGAGCTCGGAGAGTGAGGGGGGGAGGCAGATACTGGCCAGTGTCTACAAGGTCATGTACTAAGTGCCGTAGTGGAGGGACTCTGGGAGCCATTCCCAGGAGAATTCTGCTTTGCTCTTACCCGAAGGAGGCCTCCAAGGAGGAGTCCCCCCAGGGCTCAGATGAGGGGGAGGGAGGAGGCAAGGAGTGTGGCTGGTCCTGGGCGAGGCCTGCAGAGGCTGGTGGTGAGGGCGTGGCCTCCCTGCCATGCAGGTGGGTACAGCACGTCCCCGGCAGGGGTTCCCAGCCCTGGTCACGCAACAGAATCACCTGGGAGGTTTTAGGACAGCAGGGTCAGTGCCATGCCAGCCTCGTTACCCAGACCCTCCAGAGGTGGGAGATCCGGGAGGGATGGGCGTTAGGTAGGATGTATAAGTTTGGGGATTGGGCCTGTGGGTGGAGAGGAGTCCGTTTGTGGTCTGGGCAGCAGGGCAGCTGGCAGCGAGCCTTTCATGGTCCGGAACACAGAAGTGGCCGTGCGTTCGTTGGTGGAAGGATGAGCGCGTCTGACGTCAGGTGAGCCAGGCACAGCGGGGCACCCGTGCAGGGGGTTGCGGGATGCTTTCCACACACCCGTCTGCGAGAAAGGTGTCGCCACTCTTAGTGAAATGAAAAAAAGTAAGAGTCACATCAGCTGAATGATTCAATTTCATTTGCAGGTGGAAGCGACTTTTTTTTCCCTTCTGGTTTTGTTAGAGATTTTTAGTTGAACTTGTGAGCAGAGAGTATTTATGATATTTCTACTTCGTGGAGCTTGCTGGTGCTGGCTTTGTGACCCGGTGCGTGACGGGCGTTTGTGCGTGTTCCCTGCGCAGCTGACACGGTGTGCTCTCCTGTTGGCAGGGTAGCTGGGTACGCATCCGCGGGGAGACCTGCCGGCTGTCTTCCCTGCCCGTGCTCTCTTCCTCCCGCCTCGGTCTCTCACTGGGACGGCGTGTTCCAGCTCCTATCGCTGGCAGGCACCCACCTCCTCGTGCCTCCTGGAGCGTTTGCTTTGTAAGCGTGGCTGTGGTCACACATCCGCAACCATCACATCTTTGTTGAAAGCCCATTTCTTTCATAGGCACGTTCAGCCCCTTTGCATTTATTGTGACGACTGAAGTTTGGTCTTGACCCAGCCGTGATGCTGAGATTTACAATTATCACACGTGGTACATTGGCTGTGTTTCTTCCCCTCTCTGGTTTCCCTTTGCTCGTTAATTTTTAAGCTTTCGTGTGGTACTCAGGAAGACCTGTACCTCCGTTTCCAGTGACAGCTCTGTGCGCAGCCTCGTGCATGGCCTTGCCCCTCTCTTCTGGACCGTGATTCTGTGTGTCAGTGTTTGGGGCGGCCCTCCGTCCTTCCCTCTCCTCTCTCGCCCGCCTCTTAGTTGTGTTATCTCTTACCTTGATATGTTCTTCCACGTTCTTTCCCACCTTAGCCTCGGTCTTTCCCCCGTTAAATAGGCCCGGGGGGTCTGCCTGTCCTCCTGCGCGGGCTTTCCAGGCGGCCTGCGGTGGGGATTGCAGGGTTCTGGAAGCCTGAGGCCAGTCCCTCTCTTGACCTTGCAAGGACCTTACCGAGAGGATTCAGGATCTTTTTCACTCTTTAAAGTCTGATGGTGTCACTAGGAACATCTTTAGAGCTGATCGTTGTGGTCAGTTTGGCTGGACACCCGAGCAGTGACGACAAGAGGTGGCTCTGCGGCACACGTCAACTCGGGCATCGTGCGCGCGAAACTGTTGCTAGCAGCACGAGCGCGTAGCATCCGAACGCCGCCCCTTGTGGATCGGCTCAGCTTGAGTGTCGTGGCTCGAGGGTGTACAGCGATAAATGAGGCAGACGCTGTACATCGGCGTGTCGTGCTCCGGCGCGGTTTCCCCGCTGGGGTGTGTGCTGTGCCTCCACCCGTCGTCAGCGATGACACTCCACACGCATCACAGAGTCCTGTCACCTCCGGAGCACGTGACAGTTTGCTTCTGTGTTAAAGGCCTTTGTCAGGGTCTCCGGTCATTGGCGGTCTCCCGCAGGACCACCTTCTCTCTGCCGCCTCTTTCTTTACCTCGACCTCCCCTCCAGCTGCTTTCCAGTCTTGTCATGCCCCTCCCCGTGCTCACTCAAATCTCTTCTCCCTTCGGCCCCTTGCAATTCCTACTTCATTCCCGGTGTGATTTCGTCTTTTCCCTCCACGTTAGTTAACTTTCTCCATTTTGCCCTTTTTTATTTTAGTTGCAAAACTTACGGTGATCTCTCCCCAGACTCTTGTTTGAGGGTCTTTCGGTCAGCATGGGATCTTCTATTGCTCTTCTCGTCTGCCTTGTGCTTGCCTTCTGGGGGCTCATCTTCACCAGACGGGGTGCTGTGATTCTTGTTCACTGTTTTCCTCCGGCACCGCCCCTGGGCCTGGTGGTTCGCGTGGTTCTCAGTCCGGGGTGCCTTCTGTCCCAGAGGCCAAGCGCTGGACGGCCCCTGGTGTGGCGTGTGTCTCAGGACCCGGTGGGCTCCTCCTCCTGCCAGGGCTTCCGGGCGACTCCAGGGCCGCCTCTAGTCCCTGGTCTCTCCCTCAGTGTTCCCCAGACCAGCCTTCATCTCCAGCAGGGCTCCGGCGGGAGTATTGAAGACGGTTTGATGGACCCTGGCTTTATTTCCTCCTTACGGCTCGTTTGAGCTTTGAGCTTGCGCTGCCTCGGGGTCCCAAGAGCGGGGTCTGTGCGGTTGTTTGCTCCTCCTGTTCTAACGGGCCCAGCCGGCCCGGGGCCCCCTGGATTTCAGCAGCTGCCATCACGTGTGGCTGGCCACAAGCTTCCAGTTTGCACTGAGATTATGTCCTCGATGGTTTGGGGCGTTAAAACGTCCCTCCTCTTGATGAACGGTGGTGAAAATGCACGGTGGCAGTTGGTTTTTCATTTTCTAATTTTGCAAAACAAAGATGTGCCCTTGTGTTGGTTAGTCCTGCACACCGCAGGGGGAGCCCAGGGCAGGGCGCCACGCGGCGTGTGCAGGGGTGAGGAGGAGAGCGCTGGGAGGCGGCACCACCGAGTGCCAGGCCAGGCCTGGGAGTCAGAGAATCGAGAGAGGCATCTGCAGAGCCGGGGGCGCAGGGGACGGGCCTGCCGCAGAGGGGAGCGTGCCCACGAGGGAGCGGCTGCTCTGTCCGGGGCTGTCGTGTTCCAGCCCAAAGACTCCGGTCACCTGGATTTGTGTCCCAGACGATGACTCTGAGGAGAGCAGTGTGAAGGGAGAGTCAGAGCCAGATTCAGTGGATCACAGGCGGCTACCAGGAGCAGAAGCTAGGGACAGGGTGGTGTTTCCAGAATCTTCATCACATGAACAACTGTAGGGTGTGTGGGCGCTCAGCTTAGCAGCTCCGTGGGGCAGGTGAGCAGCTGCAGCCGAGGCCGAGGGCGGCCTCAGATCCTGGCCGGTAAACGGGGCTGGGGTATTTGAGTACAGGCCGGCCTGACCCTGGAGCGCACGTCCTGACAGCTCCTGTCCTGCCAGAAGATACAGAGGTGGGGGTTTTGTGCCTGCTTGCTCCCGCTCTTCAGATAAGGGGCTCAGGCACATGGCAGCCAGCAAGGAGTGGAGCTGATCATGCGGGACAGAGGCGGGGTGAGCTGGGGGTGGGCGGTGGGTTCCAGGGGGTGGGGCGCCTCTGTCCTTGAGACCGGGTGGGCATTAGGTGCGTTTCTCCGGCCCCTCATTTCCTGCGAAGTGGGGGATGAGGTGCCTGCGGAGAGGGTGGGGGTCTTGAAGGTCTGAGGTGGCTGTTGTGGGGAGGGGGCCTGGGCCCATCAGAGCACGTGGCACAGCTGGGGGCCCGCCGAGAGCCAGGGCGAGTGCCTCAGACCCGCGCTTGTGTGGTGGGATTTCCCAGGGGCACGCTGGGCTGGGGATGAAAGGGGCAGGGGGCTGCCTCCTGTCCTTCTCTTGAAGGCTGTGGCCTCGTTTGCAGGTTGGATCGTCAAACACAGGCTACTACTTTGGTCCATCAAATTTTTGGAGGCTATCTCAGATCACGTGGTAAGTGAAGATGTTTTCTCTCCCCCTTTGTAGAGAATATTAACCAGGAATGAGATGAGGATGAGAATATTAACCAGGAAAGACTAGGAGTTTGTGCCCAGGTGGAGCCCCTTCCTGGCGGGCAGACCTGGGGGAGCCACGGAGGCCCCAGCCTCCTCTGAAACACACCCTTACCTGTGGGCTCGCTGCTTCCGGGACGGAGTTTGGAGCAGAATGTCCAGCACGGATAGAGGAGGGCGGCGTTATTTTTCTTCTGAGTTCCTTGCTTCTTCACATGTGGCCTCTGCCGTTCCGCTGGGGACTGGGGCCTGCTGAGGCCATAGTCGGGGCAGGGATGGAGGCCCCTCACTGGGCGGGGCGGTGAGGTGCTGGGTTTCACAGACGTCTCCTTGGGCACTCTGGTGGTCCGCAAGCTCTCTCTCCAGACACCAGAGTTCGTGAGGGGCCGGCTAGGTCTTGGAGACCTGGGGGTGGCGTGCTGGGGGCACCTGCACCCGCCCCACCGCCTCCGTGTTGCGTTGCAGTGAAGTGCTCGGTGTGCAAGAGCGTCTCGGACACGTACGACCCCTACCTGGACGTAGCACTGGAGATCCGGGTATGGACCGCAGCTCCGCTGGGTCGTGTTTGCCTTCGGCCGGGGAGGCTGGGGCGGAGCGGGGAGTCAGTGAGGGCCCGTGACCTAGGGAGATGAAGAAATACTGGGAATCCCACTGCCTTAAAGTAGGCTCCACCATTTTTGCCCGTTGATTTCTAGTCTTTTCCCTGTGCGCATTCCTTTCATTTAACACAGGCAGCTAAAATGCAGCGTCGTGTCCTGAGGCGTGAGGGGTGAGCGCACCGTGGATGCAGGGCACAGAGCCGCTCCCGCTGTGCCCCCGTCTCGTTCAGTGCCTGTGGCCGCAGCCGGGTGCGGGGAGCCCTGCAGGGGCCGTGCTCCGCGTCCGCAGAGCCGGCTCGGCCGCCCGCTCCCCTGCTCCTTTCCGGGACGGCCCGAGTGTCAGAGGGGGCAGCCGGCAGGCCGGTTTGGAGGCAGGCCGATGGCTGGGATTTGCTGCCTCAGCCTGAAAAAGACCTTCCGGGTGGCATTTCTTGAGTCAGCCTTTTTCTCCCGTTGACGCGAGTCCCTGTTTTTGTCCTCCTCAGCAAGCTGCTAATATTGTGCGCGCTCTGGAACTTTTTGTGAAACCAGATGTCCTGAGTGGAGAGAACGCCTATATGTGTGCAAAGTAAGTTGGGTTTCGCTGCGGCCCAGAGGGCCGGCCGCCGGGGAAGGCCTCGAGCCAGCCGCCCGCCGCGCTGGGCCGCGCCTGCCGCCTCGGGCCGCCGTTCGGTCCCTGGAGGAGCGCGTAGCCCTGAACCGCACGGGTGAAGTGGGCGCCGCGGTTTTGATAGCCGGCGTCTCTTTACGTCCACTTGCCGTGTGCCGGGAGCACCCCTCACCGGGGACGTGGGTCCCAGCAGCGACGGCGGCACGGAGCGGGGAGGGGACCGCACGTGGCCGTCCCGCGTCCCAGAGGAGCCGCCTTCAGTGGCCTCCGGCAGCCACAGCACACGTGGCTGTGGCCCGGGTCTCCTGAGAGCCGCACAGACGACCGTGCGGGTGTCGTAGTTCGGGCGTAGCTCATTCAAAAGCCGTAGTCACTAAGAGTTTTCTTATGTACGCTTTTCAGATTTATTTTCCCGTGCCAAAACGCGGCTTTCCTCCTGTCTAAACTCGTCTCTCCGTGCCCGGGAAGCTGCATGCTTTCCTTCGTCTTCTCCCCCTCGCTTCCGTGTCTTGGGCTTCGCTCACGGCGGTTTCTCTCGGCCGCCCCGCCCCGCTCCGCGCGTTCCTTCCTGTCTCCCACGCTTGCTTCCCGTGCGCCCGACCTCGTGCCCTCCGTGGCAGAGAGCTTCCTTGTGGCTCTGCGGTCTCCAGTTTTCCCCTGGTCCTCGGTTCCCTGCGCTGGCTGCCCTTCCCTGAAGTCACGGGAGTTCGTGTCTCGGGACGCGGAGGTCACACGCCTCAGCCAGAGACCCTGTGCCAACAGAGCAGGTGTCGCCGTTGGGGGCCCACGGGAGGACGGCGTTCCTCAGAGCACCGGCTGACCCCTCTTCCGCTCACCCTCCTCACAGATGCAAGAAGAAGGTCCCAGCCAGTAAGCGCTTCACCATCCACAGAACCTCCAACGTCCTGACCCTGTCCCTCAAGCGCTTCGCCAACTTCAGTGGGGGGAAGATCACGAAGGTGAGCCTTCGCCGTGGTGTCCGGCCGGCGTGGTTGGCCGCCTTTAAGAAATACCGGCTCCCCACGCCACCCCAGAGCCAGTGACGGAGACTCTCTGGAAGGCAGGGCTCAGGAGTGTGCATGTTTGCAGAACCCCTAAGTGGTTGTCACGCACGGTCAAGTTCAAGAAGCGCCGTCTTACTAGGTCTTGTCCCAACCTCTGCCTGCGCGTGGCATTGTCCCGATACAGCAGCTCAAGGTTTCCTGCAGAATGAGTGTGAACACTGCACTGTGGGCTCCGATCTACCACAGGCTGTCTCGTGGCTAACATAGGTGTGGTTGTGCGCCATGGCTTTTTGTGGCACGTAGAGTAAAAACTTAACTTTTGTACAGTGGCGTTTTATTTTAGTTTATTTTTTAAGTCATCTCTCTACCCCCAACGTGGAACTTGAACTCAAGACCCTGAGATCAAGAGTCAGACGCTCCCCCGACCGAGCCCACCAGGTGCCCTGCACAGTGGTGTCTTAATAGAAGATGTTGTATCATACAAGTGGTTAGAGCCGACTTAGATGATTTGGGGCAGGGCACTTGTCAGAGCCTCACCTTCCTCACTGGCAGTGATGGGGGCTTGCTTACATCAGCCTTTCCCCAGCCAGTGTTCCGCAGAATGTTTGTGCTGTCTGTTTTTAAGATACCGTATTTTGTACGTACAACTGTATTGTACTTGAAAGTGGTCTGTGCTCAGCTGAGTTTGGGAACTACCAAGCTAAAGTTTAGTAGTCATTTTTAATTGCAGGCCTTCTCAGAGCCTTTATTAATAAGCTGTGTTGTATTTTGAATCTCCAGGAGGGAACTTTATTGTGAAGAATTTTTTTCTTTTTTTTAAAGATTTTATTTGAGACAGAACAAGTGGGCACACACAAGTGGGGCGGTCAGTCGCAGAGGGAGAAGCAGACTTCCTGCTGAGCAGGGAGCCCTACGTGGGACTCAATCCCAGAACCCTGGGATCATGACCTGAGCCAAAGTCGGATACTCAACCAACTGAACTATCCATGCGCCCCTTATGAAAAATTTTCTAAAGTTAATTGGGGTCCATTCGTTCATTCGTTTTACTAACACTTAACGTGCTTACATCGTACCGTGCGTGCAGTGCACTGGGAAGTCAGTGGGACTCAACCAGTGCTCAATGAGATCATTGTGGTTTTGCCCCAAAGAGCCCACATTGCACCTTAATATCTTGGAACTAGTTTTCCATGGGAACACAGTTTGAGAAACTGATTGTTAGGTCTGTTTGATTTTGGGGGTTCTGTATCTGGCGAGATTGGATTGGGGTTCATGAGCTGCTTGTATGTATTGGCTTTTGAGAGTTCGAGTTTGTCGGTGGAGGGAAGAAGGTGTGTAGGGTGACCACCACAGATCCTCTGTGGACCTAAAGAAGCCGGACACAACCAAGTACATACTCTGTGTCTGGTTCTGTGAAACTCAGGAACAGGCAAAGCTTATCGATGATGACAGAAGTCACAACCATGGGTATTTGAGATGGAGCTGTTCCCCGGGGCGAGAGGGAGCTTTCTGGGTTGATGTCTGTGTCCTGATGGGAACATGGGTTACAGTCCGTCAGTCCGCATTTGTCGACTCGTCCAGCTGTACACCTAAGAGCTCTGTAGTTTGCTCTGCGAAAATTATACTTCATTTTTATTTTATTTTTTTAAAGATTTTATTTGTTTAGTAGAGAGAGAGAGCGCGCATGCACGAGCAGGGGAAGGGCAGAAGGAGAGAGAGAAGCAGGCTCTCCGCTGAGCAGGGAGCCCGACATGGGGCTCGATCCCAGGACCCGAGTCACGACCTGAGCCAAAGGCAGACACTCAACCGACTGAGCCCCCCAGGTGCCCCTGTGTTTCATTTTTAAGACGTCAGCGTGTATAGGAACACCGGGGGCATCACCTCCCTGTTCTTTACAGCGGCAGGGAGGGCACGAGCTATTCCTCTCATCTTACATGTGGGGCCCACGCAGGGCAAGAGTGGCCGTGGATGCAGGGCAGAGATAGGAGTAGATTGTGGATCTCTTCGCAGGACGGTAAAATAGGGTTCACATCGGTCGTTTGGTTGGTTGCCTCCTATTCTTTAACCCTTGACCAGGGGCTTCTTGGTACAGAGTTGCCGCAGGCCCCGTCGCCCCCCCCCCCCCCGATTGTCAAAGACCAGCCGAGGAATCGTGCATTTTATGTGGTTGTGGATGGAGAGGGCAAACTGACTTTTCCTCCCAGGGATGAATTTTCATTGCCTTACCCTTGGCTTTTCCCACAGGATGTGGGCTATCCGGAATTCCTGAACATCCGTCCATATATGTCCCAGAGCAACGGAGAGCCTGTCATGTATGGGCTGTATGCGGTCCTGGTCCACTCTGGCTATAGCTGCCACGCAGGCCACTACTACTGCTACGTGAAGGTCAGTGCTCCCGTGTGCAGGTGCGTTCGCACCACGTGGCGGTGCCTGTTGGTACAATTCCAAATGTGGCCTCCGTGGAAAGTGACCTTGTCTGTCGTTGTGTTCAGGGCCTGTTGTTGCTGCAGGGAATAGAGGGCGTTTTAAAGATGTCTTTAAAGCCCATCCCACGTCCTTGGCCTTGGACTGGACACCGGAGGGGGCTGCTTCCAGGGCCCGATCCTGGAACCCTGGTGGAGGCTCAGGAAGGCTAGATATTGGTGGAGATGCTGTGCTGCTCAGATCCCGAATATTCTTGGGAGGGGGAAGCTCGCATCTGCTGGGGCACCAGGGAGGAACAGGGATTCAGGGCATACTTCGTAGTCACATTCAGAGCCAGACATTAGCACGTGGATAGATGTGGCAATTAACCACAGATTTTTTTCATTTTTTAAAAACTAAGGATTATGGGATGCCTGTTGATTGTCCCGTTTTGTTTTCTGCCATGCCCTGTGCTGCTACAGGCAAGCAATGGACAGTGGTACCAGATGAACGATTCTCTGGTCCATTCCAGCAACATCAAGGTGGTTCTGAACCAGCAGGCCTACGTGCTCTTCTATCTGCGGTAACTCCCGCCCCCGCCCCCATGAGCCCTTCCCTGTTCTCCCTGGCCTGTTCTGTGGGCATGGTGGAGAGGTCTGCAGGAGGGAACGAGCAGCCCTCGTCCCGACCATGTGGGCGGGGTGGGGGGGTGTCCACAGGGAAGTGCTCCTCTAGACCACACCAGCTGGCTCCGATGAGCAGCCCACGCCTCTGGGACGGTCAGGCCGATTCCACCTGCTTGCTCCACACGGAGGTGACTTTGAATAGAAACGTGAAAGTTACCTGTTCTTTTCTACTGTGTCCTCAAATGAGCTGTGTTGTGTCTGGACGTCGGCTTGCCGACGCACCTTCCTCTCTGGGCCGTGAAGGAGCCTGTCAGAGGGTGGAGGTCGCAGCCGGGCACCTTCTCGTGGGGTCGGTTGTCACGAACCTGGAGGTTGGAGGACGTGGTGACCAGAGGCATGTTTGCTGCTTCGTAGCTGTTCTGAATTTGGGCACAGTGACTGAGGGGTCTCTCTGGCTTTCTGGTAAAGCGAGAATCTAGTCTTGGAAGAGCTCCGACTCTGCTGGGCTCTCTGCGTACACTGAGCAGATGGCCAAGGCTCCGTGACAAGTCCACGTTGTTGGAGGGGCAGCATGGGAATTCCGAGAAGCACGCCAGGGCAGTCGGGGTTCTCTCGGGGACTCCTCTGTGGCTTCAGTGAGAGATCCCTGACCGGTTTTCTTCCTTCGACAGAATTCCAGGCTCTAAGAAGAGTCCTGACGGCTCCCTCTCCAGGACTGTCTCCTCCCTTCCCGGCCGTCCAGGTGTGGTTCCAGACCACTTCAAGAAAAACATTGGCAACGGGACTGTTGGCTCCCCGCTGACTGGAAAGGTACATGTTTCAAAGGATCCATGTTTATGCTGTGGTTGTGTTAAGAAAATGTCCTTGTTCTTAGGAACGTACGTGGACATACTTAGGAGTAAAGGGGCGTCACGTCTAAAATAAATTCAGATAGTTAGGAAAAGAAACATCACATGTACGTGTGTAGACACACACACGCGGAGTGAGTGAGCGAGAAAGCTAATGTGGTAAAATGTAAACAATTGGGAAATACCCTCATTTTCAAGTTATTTTTGTTGGAAGTTGATTTTGTGTGTATTTGAATTTTTCTACTACTAATCAGTTTTATTAGCAAAGTAGCGAGCAATTTCCTTAATATAACACAGTTTGTAACTCAAAAACAGATCGGTCCTTTCCGCTAACTGCATCTGATTCTTCCCCTTCAGTCTGAGGGTCAGATCTGAACTCAGGCTGTGGGGCCTTCACGGTCTGCAGGGCGTTAGTCCTTTAAGCAGATTTGCATTTCCCTGCCAAAGAGTGAGAAATAGAGGCATTGGGAATGACAGGGTAAGGCAGAGCCATGGCCTGATGGCTAAGGGGGTTGTCACTCTGGCCCAGACCAAGCATCAGTACCGGGAGGGGGGGGGCATGCCACTGGCCACGCACATTCATGTCACGAAGATAACATTCCACACCCACTGTGGTCGCACAAAAGCCCTTTTACTCTAAATGACATTGTGTGAGTTCCATACAGTCAGGTGTTCAACCAACGAGAAGGTCTTTCAGTACAGTGGGAAGACGTGTTGTCTTTAGAAAGAACGTAAGTAAAGGATAAATTATATTTAAACGTAGGGAAACAAAGAGAAGAAACTCGGAGGAAAGTAGGAGTGAATTCTCAGTAAACTTTCAGAAGAGACAAGACTTTGTAAGACAGAAAGTGTAGAAAAACAAGTAATCAATTGGATGAACTAAAAGTTGAATTTTTGTACATGAAATATTAGAAATAAAACTTCTAAAAATATTTGCAACAAGTACAACAAAAGGTTAATGTTTCTGACACATGAAGGACTCATTCAGATGGACTCAGATCACAGGGTACGAGGGTTAGTGTAGTACGAGCCAGCAATGGTGTCGAATTAGCAAAGATTTTGAAAAAGAGCTGCTTGTTGCCAGTGAGAGTACAACAGGTGCACCGGGCAGGGTGCGGCAGTGTCCATGGAGTCGTCCATAGCCTGGTAACCGTTCCCGGAAAACGAGCATGGATTTTCCTAAGTAGGGGAAAAGGTTTAGTCTTGGTCGTTCGCTTATCCAAATGTTCAGCGACCACATGGCTGTTGAGCTCTGACTCTAGAAGCCCCTGCCACTAGTCGGGAGGCGGGAATGGGGAGCCGCCCAGAGCCGGGCTGTGTGGAGCGTTCAAGCAGCGAACGACTCAGACCCGGTGGTGATGAGTGTGTGGAGAAGGATGGGGTCCTCGGTCCGGTGTTGTTCGTTTCCATGGCAGCTGGAGATAGTCCAATTGGAGAAACTTAGGCGGCGAGGTGGGTGCTGGTCAGACGTTAAAGACCTTTACCGGGAGCACGTAGGAAGATGCTTCACGTAGCACGTACGTGGAACGGGGCGCACCTGTGTGGGCCGGAGCCATTCAGGAGGTTGGGGCCAAACGGAAGGTGCCAGCATGTCCGTCCATGCTTACATTTGGGCAGTGGGCGGTGCTCTGGTACTTATTTTTTTTCTTCCTTTATACTGTTTTGTATTTCTTCACTCCTGATGAAGAACATCCTGCTTTCAGTAAAGGTGACCGTAAAGATACACACTCGCACGTGCACAACTCACAAAGTACTGAGAACATTCAGAGCAGCAGCAGGTCTTTACCGTGTGTCCGTGTAGATAATCTGTCTTGAGTTGCTTGGCAGAGACCCTGCCAGCTGCCGAAGGTGCTCCGACCTCGTGGGGGAAGCGCCGGCCTGTGCTCCCTCCAGGGTGCGATCGTGTCCTCTGCTCTGCTTTCCTCCAGCGACTAGACTCTGGGACGATGAAGAAGCTGCCGGCCACTGAGGAGCTCGGCGTGCCCATTTCCAGGAACAGCTCCGCGTCGGCTCTGAAGTCTCAGAATGGATACGTTCCTCCAAAGCTACCTGTGGGGACCCCTTCCCCCCGACTCTCCAAAACACCCCCCAACACACCAACCATTCTGGATGAGCCTGGAAAGAAAGTCAAGAAATCGACTCCCCTGCAGCACCTCTCCCCGTCACGCCAAACTGCTCAGGGCTTCCACGGTACCAGCAATGGGAGCAGCAGCAGGAGCGAGAGCCACAGGCAGGGCTCCTGGGACGGCAGGGGTGCCGCCCTCTCTACCTCACCCAGGCTCCTGGCTGGAGTGACTGCCAATGGGCACGGGCCCAAGGCGGGTGGCGAGAGCCCCGAGCTCGATAGGAGGGATTCCAGCAGCTCCAGCCCAGAGCACTCTGCCAGCAGTGACCCCGCCAAGGCCCCCCAGACGCCCAAGAGCGGAGCTGCCCGCTTGGGTGATTCTCAGGGAACACACTCTTCCGCTGCTGGCCACCCCAGAGTGCCGCCAGATGGAGAGGACGACGGGGCGATGAAGCCCAAGTCCCCTGGCCTGAGCAGCACCGCCACCGAACCCGCAAACATCATGTCTCCTCCACCAGCCAAAAAACTGGCCCTTTCTGCCAAGAAGGTGGGTGTGTGGGAGTCTGCCCGCCGGGAGTATGTCTGTAGGGCTCAAAGAGCAGGTTTGGTTTTGGTCCGGGGAGAGTGGGGGAATGGTGCTGGGGCCTTTGGCCTCCCCCGAGCAGAGGAACGAGGTTGCTGTAGGCATTTGTGGATTACACAGGGCTGTCCTGGGGCGGAGGCGGGGGTTGGGGGACCCTGCCATGATACGCACTCCGTATGGCTGCTGGGAGTCGGGGAGAGGTGGCGGGTCCCCATATTTGTCCATAGACAGAATCTTCTAAAGAAGTCTCAAGGGGAAGACAGGGCAGGTGCGGTGGGCTTGGCAGGGAACCCAGGCGCAGGGGGCGTACAGGACACGGGCTGGCTGGCACCTCTGTGTGTAGCGGGAAGCTCGATGATGTAACTGTGCTGAGATTTGTTTAAATTTCCTTCCTTTTTTCCTTTTTGTTTCTAACCAAAAACACTTCTGATTCTTCTTCTACCATTCCCCTCCCCCACCTCCCCCCATTTTTTCCTCCTTCTGTCCCCTCATCCTCCTTTCTGGGCTCTTTCATTTTTATTTTTTATTTTTTATTTTTTTTATTTTTATTTTCTCTCTTCACTCACGGCAACCTCTTTTAGACCACCAAGTTTTTATTTATGTCAATAACTGCAGGCCAGCACCCTGCGGAGGGCAGTCGGCAGTGACCTCCGTCCACCCCTCTCACCACTGTCCGACCTCACCTACCCCAGGAAAACCACTCACCCCGTCGTCGCCGCCTCCTGGCCTGTCTGTGCGATCAGGTGAGCCGTGGCGCAGGCCCCCCGGGCCGGCCACTCCTCCCCTGTGCTTAGCGTGTGCTTGGCTGGTGAAGACGCGCGTGGTCTCCAGCCTTGCGGGATGGACAGTGGTGTGCAGCCTGACAGGTACAGGGCGGACCCTGCACCGACGTCTTCCTGTGTTCACTTCCTCCATCTGGCAGAGGAGCTCCGGCTGGTCAGAGGCAGCCTGGTCTCTGCAGTCCTGATCTTTTCACTTTTGTCTTCGTTTTCCGTCTACCTGCCATGTCCATGTGGGGCTGGGGATGTGCCCTGGGGTTCCTCCCCAGCCTCGTGACAGGACTCCAGAGTAGAAGAGCAAGGCAGGAGTCCCAGAAGGACCCTCATGAACCCAGAGTCCCGTGACCCCGCTGAGGGGCGTCTTCTTGCTGCCAGTATCATTCTGTATCTCCCACCAGTGCTCCCTGGGCTCTTCTCTGATTCCTTAGCCTTGCATAGAGCGGGAAGATGTGGTTCTCTGGGAGCTCCATTCAGGCTCCCCGACAGATGCACCACCTGTCCCGTGACACACGGGGGTGCTCATAGCCCTTGGGGTGTTGAGTGGCAGACAGCTGAGTTACTGACCCCTGCTTGCCCAGTGGCTGATGGAGCCTCTGGCAGCCGGGAGGAGTGAGGAAGGAAGCTTTTTTCCTTTTTTGACGGACAGTTTTTTTTTAAAACTTCCCAGAAAACAGTAAACAGACTAGTAGTGCAGTTTATATAGGCGTCTGTTCTGGTTTAGGTAATGACAGTCCTGTTTGATTCCATAACCCTTTGAGGGTGGCATTATTGTCACTCAGTCACGAATGGGAAGAGTGAGGCCTAGAGCAGAAGGTGAACTCTTGCGAGGTCACATCGCTGGCGAGAGGTGGGTCAGAGAGCCTAACCTAATGGGGCTCCCAGTCCTGCCCCTTCCTCGTCTTGCTGTATGATCGGCTGTAGAGTCTGTTCCCCTGATTTCTCAGAGCCCCCGAATCAGAGGGGAATCCTAGTGCACGAAGTACAGGCCTGCACTGGCCTTTCTTACAAGGCTGGCATCACGGGCGTGAGCACCTTGAGGCTTGTGGGCAAGTTGAGAGAAGTTTCTCCTAACACACTTGTGTTGAAAATTAATACCATTAGTTAGGGGTGCCCGGGTGGCACAGTTGGGCGGCCGACCCTTGGTTTCAGCTCAGGACGTGATCTCAGGGTTGTGAGATAGGGTCCCACATCGGGCTCTGCGCTCTGCTTGACATTTTCTCTCTCTCTCTTCCTATGCCCCTCCCCCCGCTCGTGTGCACGCTCTCTTACTCGCTCTCTCTAAAATAAATAAATCTCTTAAAAAAGAAAATCAGTAACACAAGTTTGAAAAAGTACTTTGAACTGCTTGGTGACAGGAAACTAAAAGGTTCTGATTTTTGTTAACTTCGATTTTTGGTAAATTTGAATTTTATCGTTTTTCTCTTTTCTAAGTTAGTGTAATTTATGTGTATTTGAGACTCACACAGGGGGAGGACCATGGGAAATGCTCAGCTGGATGGGTAGGGGCCGCAGGCGGGCAGGAGGGGTCTACCTGTGCGTCAGAGCAGCATGTCCCCACAGGGCGCTGTCACCTGCCCCCAGACCATCCAGCCACCTGAAGCTCTCCGTCGGTCCCCGCTCCACGTCACTGTCCAGTAGCCCCCGACCGCTTGGGACGCCAGACCCACAGAGCTGCTCCTCCGCCTCTGCTCCCCCGCCTCAGGTCAATGGGGGCTTCCGGGCCCCTCCACACCAGCTGCCAGAGGCCAGCACGTCCCCCCAGAGCCTCTGTAAGAAGAGGAAAAGGAACCGCAGGGGAGAGAGCCAGGGGCAGGGCTCAGAGACGGGCACGGCAGCCGCAGCCTCTCCAGGGAAGAGGAGGAGGAAGAAGAGGAAGCGCACGGAGGCCGTGGACGCCTCCCCCCTGCAGGAGGGGCAGAGGCAGAGGCAGCACTGGACCCTCGAACGCAGGAAGGAGGCCCGGATGGAGGTGCCCGCCAACAGACTGGAGGACGAGGGCGGACGGCAGCAAGAGAACGGCCGGCCAGTGGGGAGCGTGACCGAGGGCCACCCCGTGAGCATCAGGAAGAGGAGGCGGAAGGGAGCGGAGGGCCTCGGTGCGGAAGACTGCCTCCGGCGGGACCCACCGTGGCACAGGTGAGAGCGGGAGCCAGGCAGTCCATCCCAAGTGGGTGGTCTGGAAACCCAGTGTGCTGGCCAGGCTTCCAGGACGGGACCATGTCCCTAGGTGTCTTGACGAACATGTGAGTGGACGGCACTGAGTGTGCGGGTGGTGCGTGCCCCCAGGTCGCTGCGGCCGCATCATCTGGCCTGGAGGACCGGCCCGGGTTAGATGCGGTTGTGGGCTCTTCTCTCTGACGTCTCTCAGGCTCGGCCGTGGCCCTGGACAACTGGCCTGCTTTGTCCTGCTCGCGTCTGTGGGGTGTTCTCAGGGTGGCTCTTCTGCAGGGCTGAGGCACGTGCCAGTTGGGAGTTCTGGGGCAGCGACCCAAGCCCCCACTCTCTCTCTCAGTTTGCCTGGCGCTGACTGTTGACTCTGACTTCCCAGGAGCTGCTCTCCCTTGGACATCGTCGAGCTAGAGGCCACTGTAGCATCTCCAAGGAAAAAGAAAAAGAAAAAAAGACAGCAGGAGTCACAGCAGGAAGTAGAAGAGAACAAGCACCCTGAAGGCTGCAGGGGCGAGAGGCAGCGGGGCTCTGCTCTCCCTGGGAGCCCGCCCTCCCCGGCTGTGAATGGCAGGCGCCCCGGGGATGGAGCAGGTATGCGGTTTCGAGGAACGGGGGAGCCAGGGGAGCAGGGGGCTTGGCCCAGGGACCCCGTAGGTGTATGTGCTGGAGGGCGGGCCCCCCGGGGGGGTGGATACCTGTGCCCCGCCCGGCCTTGCGTCTAGCGGTAGGTGTAGTACAGGGGGAGGCCTGGGATGAAGACCTCTTACCTCTGCCCTGTGGGTCACAGCTTCGTCATCTGGCAAAGCAGTCGGCTGAAACTACTCCAAGGGCAAAGATATTCTCGGAATATAGTGTTTCTTCTGATTCAAGGCTCCTCTTGCCTAAACTTTCTTGTTTGGGGGAGTCCTGGGCCGTCCTGCCTGGAGTTTTTTTGTGACTCTTGAACTTGAAAGGTCGGGTTCAGAAGTGAACTGTTTTTATAGTTAGGCCTGTTTTTATAGTTAGGCCTCCCCCCCCCCCCCAAGATTTTATGTATTTGAGAGAGAGCACAGCAGAGGGAGCGAGGGAGAAGCAGGCTCCCCGCAGAGCAGGGAACCCAGTGTGGGGCTTCATCCCAGGATGCTGGGATCACGACCTGAGCCAAAGGCAGATGTGTAACCGGCTGAGCCACCCAGGTGCCCAAAGTCGGGCCCTTCTGAAGACAACGTGGTCTTCTGCTGTTGGGGTTCCCAGTGCTTCAGCTATTCCCCGGGCCTTAGGTGCCCATGGCTAAAGTGACTTCTCCTGGATTTGTTTCCTTGAGGGCTGGCCAGGCTCATCTGGGCTCTCCTGATAGTGTGTCCATTAAGCAAAGGGTAGAGAAGATCACCCCTGCTTGGGATGGGGCCGCATGTGGCAACAGATTCTGGGAGGTCTGCTCTGCAGCCTGGGGGTCCAGTTACATTAGTGCTTTTGGGGGTGAACAGGCTGCTGGGGATGGTTTATGTCTGTCAGACTCCTGTTAAATGAGTCTGTGACTGAACATTAATCCCATGACAAGGGGTGCTTGGGTGGCACAGTTGGTTAAGCATCCAACTCTTGGTTTGGGGCACGGGCCATGATCTCGGGGTCCTAGGATTGAGCCCCACGTTGAGCTCCAGGCTTGGCATGGAGTCTGCTTCGGACGCTCCCTCTCCCCCTCTGCTTCTGCTGTCTCTCTTTCTCTCTCTAATAAATAAATCTTAAAAAAAAAAAAATCCCATGACAAAATGGTACTGCTGGGCAATGAGGAGTGTGGCCAATATGTTGGAAGGAAGGCTGCTCGAAGGTGGCAACAGAGCAGGCTGGTGGCGGTCATCAGACTATGGGACTTGCTTTGCTAGCACCTGACCATGTGGAGATGCCGCCCGGGCCTCAGGGCCCACTGCCCAGTGCAGGTGCTAGGGCTGTGGGGGCCCAGCCCCTCCTCTTTGCTCTCCGTCCTAAATATTGGAAGAGTTGGCTCCATGGGGAAGGGCAGTCACAGCCAGGAGATGGAGAGAGCGTTGTGGGTGGCTCTGCATGACCACTGGGCCAGGCTGTGCTGTGGAGTGCAGGGCAAGAGGCTGGAGAGGGCAGCAGGGACTGGCCGTGGGGCATCGCCCTGGAGACCCTGGGTTCGAAGGTCATGGGGTCATTGATAAATTAGAGGCCAGAAGAGCAAGGTCAGGCTCATGCTGAGGGAGAGGAGTCCGTTCTAGCAGTTGTAGATGGTTAGAGGGGACCACGCAGGGGTCGGGACCAAGCAGATGTCATTTCTAGAAGTCTGAGGAGGGTGGTCTGTGCTGTCACCCTCCAGCTATCCTTGGTGGCCAGGCTCTTCCAGGACGCAGCTGGGAGACAGCCTCCCTGGAAGCTGTGGTGACAGTAGCACTTTGTCATGCCCTCCAGTTCCTGCAGCATCTCGTTTCTGGCCGCGTCCCCGTGGGAGGGGTGGGCTCCCCCTGGAGCTCATTCTCGCCCTTGCTGCATCAGCCCGAGGCTCACACTGCTGGTTGCAGGCTTTCAGTCTTGTTGGGGGGCGGGGGGGGGGGTTAGTCTTTTCCAAGGTTGATTTGGATGGTAGCCCCTCTCGAGAAGTAACCAAGTACCTCGTCAGAGGCGAGCGTATGTAAGTATTTCTCTGATCGCAGGGCAGGCGCCGGCTCCTCTTGTGTCCTGGAACAGAGAGAGGGAGTCCGACGTGCTCCAGGAACTGCTCAAGTACTCGTCGGATAAAGCTTACGGGAGGAAAGGTACTGGCTTCAAGAGTGGACTTCTGTCCTGCGGTTCATGGGGCAGCGCGGAAGTCGGAAATGGACCCGCTCTGTCGGGATCCCGGGGCGGGGGAGTCACTGGGCTTTACGGACCGGCAGAGCAACGTCAGCTGCGATCCTCCCGGACCTGCCGCCGTTACGCAGAGTCCAGAACCAGTCCCTGCGGGTGGGTTTGCTGTGGCGGGGGGTGGACGGGAATCATCCAGCACCGGTGCCGTACGTGCTTAGGCTCAGAGAGAGAACAGGAGACCTTTTTCAGACGACGGTAAGGGTTCGAAAGGAGCTAAACTGGGGGGCTGGTGGTATAGAGCTAGCAGCGTTTGTGCTTAAGGGACAGACCACTGACTGTCCTGCATGCTGGAGACACCCTGCCCTCCCTCCCTCTTCTCTGCGTGGTCCATTTCACCGGAAGGTGGCACTTGAACATGCCGTGTCAGGAGTAGGCCAGTCTGGGTCGTAAGCACCATTCTGGAAGCGAGTGCACAGAGGTGCCGACGCTTGGTGTCTGCTTTGTAGTGTTGACGTGGGGCGGCGAGGTGTCGGCTGTCAGTCAGGATGCCGTTCAGGACAGCAGATGGGCCCGCACGGCCACGGTGATCGACGACTGGGACGAAGAGTTCGATCGAGGGAAGGTACGGGGTACGCTTGCAGCTGGCGTGACGGGGCACTCACGGCGGCCCTGCTGAGGGCTGGGCAGGGAGGCTTCGACCCTTTGGGGCACTTCGAAGTGGCAGCGACATCGTAAAGTGCTCAAGGACAAAGGAAGGCAGGCTACTGGGCTCGGATACCGGCCTGGCCACTGTGAACATTGTGTGGCCATGGACGAGGCGTTTGTCCCTGTTGCTTTGTTCCTTCGTCAGCAGGGTGGGAACAGTTGGGACACCTCCCTCAGGCCACACTAAGAGTAAGCTGGTTGGTTCTGGAGCAAGTTGAGAATCATGTCTCCTACCCAACAAGCCTTCACAAGGAGCCACGGGGACCAGGGCAGAGCCCTTTTTGGGAATTGTGATGCCTGGGGTTTCTTCATTTAGGAAAAGAAAGTGAGAAAGTTCAAAAGAGAGAAGAAAAGAACTTACAACGCCTTCCAGAAACTTCAGAGTAGACGGAACTTTTGGTCTGTGACTCATCCAGCTAAGGCTACCAGCCTCAGCTACCGCCGCTGACTTCGCTGCTGTCGAGATGGGTTAGTGTGGGGGAGGTGTAAGGCGTGTGTTCGTGTGCAGCGCGTATATTCATGTGGGGGGTGTGTCTAGTGCATGTGTGTGTGGTGAGGTGTGCCTTAGTGTGGGGTGTGGTGAGGTGTGCATTAGTTGTGGTGTGTGTGTGGTGAGGTGTACGTTAGTGTGTGTGGTGAGGTGAGGTGTACGTCAGTGTGCGGTGTACACGTGGTGAGG
Source organism: Ursus americanus (assembly GCF_024610735.1). Classification (NCBI taxonomy): domain Eukaryota; kingdom Metazoa; phylum Chordata; class Mammalia; order Carnivora; family Ursidae; genus Ursus; species Ursus americanus. Next base: position 3,419,330 of record NC_142149.1, read on the forward strand.
TATCGTTAGTGTGTGGTGTGTGCGTGTGTGTGTGGTAAGGTGTTCCTTCGTGTGGTGTGTGGTGAGGTGTGCATTAGTGTGTGTGGTGAGGTGAGGTGTACGTCAGTGTGCGGTGTACACGTGGTGAGGTATCGTTAGTGTGTGGTGTGTGCGTGTGTGTGTGGTAAGGTGTTCCTTCGTGTGGTGTGTGGTGAGGTGTGCATTAGTGTGTGTGGTGAGGTGAGGTGTACGTCAGTGTGCGGCGTACGCGTGGTGAGGTATCGTTAGTGTGTGGTGTGTGCGTGTGTGTGTGGTAAGGTGTTCCTTCGTGTGGTGTGTGGTGAGGTGTACGTTAGTGTGTGTGGTGAGGTGAGGTGTACGTCAGTGTGTGTGGTGAGGTGAGGTGTACGTCAGTGTGTGTGGTGAGGTGAGGTGTACGTCAGTGTGCGGCGTACGCGTGGTGAGGTATCGTTAGTGTGTGGTGTGTGTGTGGTGAGGTATCGTTGGTGTGTGTGTGGTGAGGTATCGTTAGTGTGTGGTGTGTCTGTGTGCGTGCGGTGAGGTGCTCCTTAGCGTGGTGTGAGGTGAGGTGTACGTCAGTGTGCGGCGTACGCGTGGTGGTGTGTGTTAGCGTGGTGCGTGCATGTGTGCTGTGGAATGTGTAGGGCAGGGTGTTTCAGAGCGCCGTCTAATGTTGCGTGTTGTCCGTGCGGACACGCGCCGCAGGGGTGTGGGTGGGACACCAGGGACTGCCGGCTCATCGGGAGCAATGTTCTGTGCCCCGCAGCCTCTGGAGACGAGGTGTCCTTCCTGGGCCCTGTCCGTCTGAACCGAAGAGCGGCCTTGTCGAGGACCCCGCTGCCCGTCGCCGCCAGGCTCACGGTGTGGGAGGACCGCCCACGCACCTGGCCTTCGTCGGAGCGGACCTCTGGCGTCGCAGCGCGCACCGCGACAGACCCCACGGTGACGTGTACGACGGGTGGCAGCACACTGGCCGGGAACCTGGACAGCGGTGCGTGTGGTCTGTGGGCGAGCGCGGGAAGATGGCGGCGGCACCCCTCCGGCGCGTCCTCGAGTGAGTGAGTGCCCGCAGGGGGACGGGGTGCGCCAGGCCCCTCGGGAGCCGTCCGTCCCCTGCTGCTGGCGGCCGGCGCTGCCGTCCGGTCCTGCCCCCCCTTGTTTCCGCGGGGCAGGGGCTCTGTATGCCTTACGTGTCCCCCTCAGAAAGGCCCCAGGCCGCCCCACGCCGCACGTCTCCCTTTTCTGGAAGCGGGGGGCAGCGCTGCCAGTGCGTCCCTCGCTTGCAAGAGACTCTAGGGCATCTCTGGAGAGCAAAAGGCTCTTGTGGGGTGGGGGGCTTGACCCGACGTCGGACGCGTCTGCCTCTGCAGCTGCTGCTGCTGCTGAGGCGGCTGTGCCACGCCTTCCCCCGCCGCTGCTGCGCCCGCGGCGCTTTGTCGAGCTGGTGGTCTTGGGGTAGAATGCTTTTATTTTCCTACGTACTAGAGACGTTCGTTTTGCCCAGGTCTGTGGCTTCCGTTAGCAATATATTTCTTTTCCTTAATATGCAATGCTGGCTTTATTTGCTCAATTTTGTGAGTGCTTTTGAATTTAGATGATTGTATGACTCAAGAAGATCACTTTTTTATCTTGCTCAAGCTGTGCCTGCGAACTCGTAATTTAATAAATATGGGAAACCCTCAGTTAAGGTGACATTTTCCAGAGAACAGACACGTGACCCAGTAGTAGAGGGCGTAGAGGTCAATACGAAAATGACTCCACGGATGTACGTCTCCGCTTCCTCTTCTCTAGAGCGCCACACGGGGAGACGGACTGACGTCTGACAGGGACGTCTGTCCTCCACAGGGGTTCTTCATGGTCTGAGGCCTCCTGATGGCCTGGTCTGGCACCCTTGTGCCACCCGAGCCTTGCCACTTGCTCTGGGGCTGGGGGGAGATCAGAAAAAAGTGTTAGATTTTTCACAGGGCGGGGGTGGGGAGATAGGTTAATTTTTTCAGGTAGGTAGTTCTTTCTGATTTTTCTTCCTGTTCTTACATTTCTCTTTGAAAAAGGTGGGGAGAATAATGATGCCCGTAGCCCGAACTGGGGCTGCCTCTGCTCCCAGCAGGAAGTGAGCAGGGCACTGGCTGCATACGCCGGTCTGGGAGCCTTTGGTCTTTTCTCAGAGGACAGATTTCTCAGTGTTAACCACACCTTGTTCAAAGATGAGGGTCGTCCCCCACCCCCGCCCTACCCCTAGTGCCCTGTGGCTTCGTCATCTGCGCTTCGGGAGGGAAGGCAGGTGCCTTTACGGGCAGGGCGTTTTTTTTCCTCTTTCGGTGTTGACCTTCATTCCTGTACGGCCCTATTTTTCTGTAATGTTCTGTAGTTGAAAAGGGAAGTCATTGTCTGCAGCACAGAGTTTATCTCTTTTCTTGCTCCCTCCTCTTCAAACCAGGCTCTTCCCTTCTCCGCTATGTAATTATGAAACCTTTTCCTGAGGAAAACATGCCTGTCGTGTCTTGGGCGGTGCTGAGCACTGGCCTGTCTGCAGCATTTATCACTGTTCGTAGGGGCAAGCCCTTCCCTCCCACACCGGTCATCAGCCAAACTGGGAAGGGAAAGGATGGGCCCAGAAAATCAGTCCAAACTCTAGGGGACATGTAAATATATAAATATATATAAATAACTAAAGCTTTTATAATAGCGGTCACTTGGTTGACTTAGAACGTGGGTATAATTTAACTTTGTGTTGGGGGGGGTCGCCGCTCCTGGTGGTCCCGTGTGGGCTCAGTCCGCCACGTCCCCGTGCGCTGCGCCCCCGCTCCAAGGGCTGAGGCGCCCCTGATGTTGCCAAGATCCTGGTGCAATAAAACGAGTTTTTGTGAGCCCTGCCTGTGTCTTTGTGTTTTTTCTCTTTGATTTTTAAGAGTTAACATCCTAGTGCCCAGTTCAGATGAAGGGCGCCCTGTGGTGCACTTCCGGGTAACCCATCAGTACGAGGGAAAGTTTGGAGCAGGTCTTCATTGAGGATCAAGAGGAGTAGAGAGATTTGTATTAATAAATACATTCATTTGAATTTAAGAAGATAGAGGAACCCTTTGAAGTGGCCTGCCACTTAGTGGGTGATTCACAATGAGTACTGTGTTGAGGAGACTTGGAAACCGTATTTCACTGAGGTTTGCTGTTCTCTGAGTTTTTTTAACTGAATAGCGTTTGGATTTCTGCAGGGAAATATGAGAGGGAAATGATAGGTTTTACTAAACTACGAGTTTTCCTCACAGTTGGCAAAAGCAGCACAGGCCTCCAGTTTGAGACCCTCCAAGCTTGGCAGGTGCACAGCCAGGAGCAGGTGTGGCCACGCGCTTAGCGCCTGCATTCAGCCCCTCCTGACCCGAGCAGACGTGCCCGGCTGCGTCTCTGGCCACACGCTGAAGGGCGTGATGAGGAAGACTGGTGTTTGTGGGCCCTGGAACTTGGGGTCCACACAGGAACTTAATTTGGGTTCCTGTGCAATGTTCCAGTCTTGTCAGGCCAGGCCATCTGCTGAGCGGGAGGGTCAGGGTCTGACTGATAACACGCTCTGGAAGTTGGGTGAGGCCGGCAGGAGCAGCAGGTCCTACAGGGATCCCCGTGACCGGGAGGTTCCATTTGGCCAGAGCAGCACCTGTGAGTGGGAGACAGAAGCAAAAGCAGCCCTGGGCAGCGGCAGGTTTCTAGTGGGGGGGTTCTGTTCCGAATACCCCGTGGATACCGCTGGGCAGGCCTGTTCCGAGTCCTGCTGCTCCTTCCCTTTTTCTTCGGTGTCTCAGCTCCCATCCAGTCGTGCCCCTCAAACCTGGGGATTCTGCCCTGTCACTGTGGGCGCTCGTCCAGACAACAAAGTAGGAACAGGTGAGGCCACACCTGGACTCAGACAAGTGGGGTGCCGGGTGGGGTGTGAGAGTTTGGGGTGGCAAGCCAAGCTCGTGTCCATAGTGTCTGAATCCGGCTGGGCAGTGGTAGGTTGGGGATCCCCCTCAGCCCCGGGCACAGTGGTCATACAGGCAGGACCACAGCCTTCTCGTTGTTTCTTTTCCAAACTTTTCCATTCGATACCGGTGCTGGGTGCACGTGAAGATGAACAAGGCTGCATTTCTCAGGCAGCCTGTGGTCCCTGGGGCAGGACTGGCGGGACTGGCGGCTCTGGTGGGAACCACAACGAGGGTGTGGCGAGCCCTGCCTTGAGTGGCACCAGCCGGGCTGGGCTCACTTGAGGGTCCGCTGACAAAAGTGAAAGCACAGGGTATGTTTTGGTTGATAATTTCAGCATGAACCACAATTTGCTGGCCTCTGTATGTTGAGTTCCCACGAGCTCTTAAGTTATTTCCAGCAATGGTTGACAAGATCTGATTTGGGCTTTAGACTCTGGAGGCTGATGGCAGTGCGTGAAGGCCCAGGAGGTCGAGGGGGAGGGAGAAGATCAGTGAGGATGACAAGTCCACAAACCAGCCAACCATTGCTCAGGCCGGAGCTGACCTTGGCAGAGCAGTTGGGTGGGGTCACCTGGGTATTTGGAGACAGAATTGAGAGGAGAGGTAACAGAAGTGGAAGGTCCAAGGTGGGGGTAAGACAGCTCCTGGCTTGGGTGGGCAGGTGAGTGGCAGGGCCAAACAGTACCAAAGAGGCAGGTGGGGGACAGATCGTCTGCAGCCTGGCAGCCAGGCCTGAGGAATTCGCATGTTACTGGAACGGAACGGAGGGAGAATCACAGGTGTGAGATGTAGGTGAGCTATGAGCTCGGAGCCTTGGGATTCAGAAAAGTCCAGGTGTTTGCCCCCGCCCCGGCCCCCGGGGAGCCAGCTAGGGTCATTGTAGCAACCAACATGCCCTCCAGCCCAAAGGCCAGAGCACCGATCCCTGCCCTGGGTCTTGGTAGTGCGGACAGCCTTGGTGTAGACAGGACATGGCTAGAACGAGCTCTCGGGTGGCACTTGGTAGATGCTGGGCAGTGGGGTTTTCCCCTGGCCCCTCCCTCCAGCCGCCTGAGGGCTTGGAGGGGCCCGGCTGCAGTCTCCCTGCGGGGCGCTGCATCCTGCTCCTCCCCGACCTGTGTCTGGACCAGCTCGCTGCCCATCTGTGAGCTCTGCTTGCCCCTGAGATCTGTTTCTGTCCCAGCCGCTTCAGTGGTGTTCCAAACACTTTGGCCCTCCTCCTTCCTGTGTGCCACTTACTCTTGGCAAATGGTTTCTAATCCCACTACAGGAATCCCCTCCCACGGGGGGGATAAAACAAAACACGAGGAACCACCTTCTCTCCATCTCCATCTGCTCCTTTCTCCCCCTAACCTGATGCTTCCAACACTCGGGCGGCAGAATCAGCGGGGCGAGTTATTTAAGACTAATATGAATGAAACTGGAATCTGGGGGAAAGTCTTGGACATGGGCATTTAAAACCTTTCTGTGTGATTCTCCTGGGCAGCCCGTGTGGAGAAGCACTATTCCGGTCCCATGCCTCAAATGAGAGCGAGCGGCAGAATCTCCAGGGGTTTGTTCCAACACCCATGTCGCTGGGCCCATCCCCCACTCAGTCTGATTCAGCAGGTGGGCTGGGGTCTGAGAGTGTGCCTCTCCCACATGGCAGGGGGAGGGGGGCCGGGGGTTGCTTGTTCTGACCTAATGGTTCTTGTATGGAGTGGTCAGCAGGGGTGGGAGTTTGTTTTTTTTAAATTCCACCTATTTATTTGACAGCACAAGCAGGGGGAGCGGCAGGCAGAGGGCGAGGGAGAAGCCGTCTCCCCATGGAGTAGGGAACCCGAAACGGGGCTCGATCCCAGGACCCCGGGAACATGACCGAGCTGAAGGCAGATCCCCAGCTGACTGAGCCACCCAGGCGCCCCAGGGTGGGAGTTTAGGAAGGAAGTCAGGGGTATAGACAGAAGAGTTACCCTCCACCTTCTGTGGGGACTGCCACAGACTATAGACACCAGAAGATGTCCCCGCTCGGTAGGGATGGTACCCCACCTGTGCCCTTGAGGCCAGCCTCTTTTACCCCTCTGGGGATTTGTCTGCCTCCTTCTCTCATGACATGTTCATGTGTCTGCAGTCCTAAAAAAGCTCCTTGTGTCTGTAACCCCCCCCTCCCCAGCCACTGTCTCCCTCAGCCAAGCCTGAGCTTGCTCTCTGCTCCTTTCCCGTGCTCAACTCCATCAATACCTGTCAACTCCGATCCCGCTGAACGGCTTTTCCTGCATATCCTACTGGCAAGTTCTTGGCTCAGCATTTATTTGCCCCCTCGTAGCATGTCCCTCTCCTCTGGTGCCCCTCCACGACTGGGGGCCCACCGCCTACCCCGTTGCCAAAGCCAGAAACATAGCCACCACCCTGCACACCTCCCTCCCATCGCCCTCCCACAGGCCAGCAGCAAGTCTCCTCTCCCCAACTTCCCGTCGCCACCGCCGCCTGGCTCTCCATTTGAGTCGTCACCGTTTTGTACTGGCCCCCCCATAATCAGCTCGACCTCCAGTGCACCTCCTTCCTGCTCTGCTCTCCTGGCCCCAGGACAATCTTTCGGGACCGGAAACCCTAGGCAGTCACCCCCGACAAAGGTTTCCCACGCCTGTCGGCCAGCAGGCTCCTGCGTGTAGTCCCGTAGACCGTGCCCGCCTGAAGGCCTCCAGGCAGCCGGCCGACACGGCCCCCGACGCCTCGGGAGCCCGGGGATGGACCTCTGCGAGGGCCCCCGGTCGGGCGTGCTGGCTCTCAACACAGTCGTCCCGGCTTCCCTCGGGGATCGGCGGCTGCGTGCTGCTGCTGCTTTACACACTCAGGGAAGAGCCCGCCTGGGTCAGACTCACTCGTGGCTCCCGGGGAAGGGAGGCCCGCCTGCGGATCCGGGCCCGCGTCCTGACCGGCGCTCCGCCAGGGAGCAGCGTGAGTCTGGGTCAGTGATGTCACCGCTCTGTGGCCGAAGCCGTGGCGAACTGCTGTCACCATCACGCCGCGTGCCTCCCAGCTCGTCCTCCCTGGTGTTTCTCCCCGTCTGTTTCGTGTCACAGAAGGGCTGTCCCTCAGGCGGGTCCCAGGTGCGTAGGTGGCTCCTGACCGTTGCTGGGCCGGATTTTAACTGACAGGTGTAGAGGGAATTCAGGTGCTTTTATTTAAACGAGTGACTTTCCTGGCCGTGGTGGTAAATGAACGCATCCACCTTCATCTTCCCGCGCTAACAGCTGGGATGGTTAAAATGTGCTTTTTTTTTTTTTTTTTTTTTTTTTTAGATTTTATTTATTTATTTGGCAGAGAGGGAGAGACAGCCAGCGAGAGAGGGAACACAAGCAGGGGGAGTGGGAGAGGAAGAAGCAGGCTCCCAGCGGAGGAGCCCAATGCGGGGCTCAATCCCAGAACACCGGGATCACGCCCTGAGCCGAAGGCAGACGCTTAACCACTGCGCCACCCAGGTGCCCCTAAAATGTGCTCTTTTGCTCTTACGGTCTGAGAAGTGATCTGTGTTGAACGCACTTTTTCCTCCCCTTTCACATGTCTGCCTCGGTGTCCTGTCTCATGTGGCTGCAGGGAGGTGCTTCCGGTTGGCGGGGACCGGCGGTCACTGTCTCCAGCAGGGCCCAGGAAATCCCTGTCGGCTGAGTGCCCCGGGAAAGTCACTTGAGGGGGTGTCCTGGGTGACTGTACGTCTGGCCTCTGCTGGGAAAACGGGCAGTCCACCCTCCACGGACGTCACTGGCTTGACGTGCTGTGTGTACCGGTTCTTGGTGACGTGGCCCTTCTCCAAGCCCAAGCCCCTGCCCGACGCTCTCGGTGTCACAGGTGAAATCATTCGGGCTGAGTCTGGCGGGAGCTGGGGCGTCAGCCCCCGTTTGAAGCAAGAGCCCGGATCGCGCAGCGCGCGGCCAGATGTGTCTTGGGCGGCGCAGCCGGATACAATCAAGGCCCGTCGCAAACAGATTTGAAGTGCCAGTCACACGGAAGAAATTGCGAGCTTTAGCAAAATCAAATCTGGGGGCTTTCGAAGCAAGACGATGCCCCAATCTCGGCCTGCGTGAGCAATCTGGTCTGCGGTCTCCTCCGTGGGTGAGGCACCCTTTCTCCCCGGTACGCTGCCTCCTGCGGGAGGCCGGGCAAGGCTGCGACGCCAGCTGCTCGGTCCTCTGCCTTGTGTCTGTCGGGGCCACCGGATCGGATGCCTGGCTCAACACTGTTCTGCCCGCTCACCTGGGTTGGATTTTTTTTTTTTTTTAAGATTTTATTCATCCATTTGAGAGAGAGTGAGAGAGAGATCGTGAGAGCACAAGCGGGGAGCGGCAGGCAGAGGGAGAAGCAGGCTCCCCGCTGAGCAGGGAGCCCGATGTGGGACTCGATCCCAGGACCCTGAGATCATGACCTGAGCTGAAGGCAGACGTTTCACCGACTGAGCCGCCCAGGCGCCCCTGGGTTGGCTTTTCTACAAGATCCACTGCCCTGCCTTCCGCCTTGGCCTCAGGAGGACGGAGGACTCACGGAGGAGTTGGGCAGGTGTCCCGAACTATTTCTCAGCCCTCAATGTCCCTTCCACCCCCACCTCTGGCCTTGGCAGAGCTCTGAGCAGTGGCTCGTCGGGGAGCAGTTTATGACCCTGTCGGGGGGTGGCCAGAGGGGAGGTCATGTGTCCTGAGTCTCTCCACGTTCTGTCCTTCGCCTTTCTTTCCCTGTCCCTTCAGCACGTGGGGGCGTCAGGTGTTCCCTTTGTGTCCATGCTCACACAGAGAGGGGCGACTGCCCTCCCCTTTCCGGAACAGCCTCCAGCTTGTACCTCCCCCTCAGCGCCCTGCACCGTCCCTCATCCCAAAGGAGACGAGAACCGTAAGGAAATAGACTCGTTTCTCATAGAGAAAGGAACCAGAGAACACGCAAGAGTGAGGAAGAATAGAAAGGTAATCATAAGGTCCCTTAGTGTGGTATCATGTCTAAAGGTCCTCTAAAATTTTTATCTTAAAAATTAATTTAGGGGTGCCTGGGTGGCTCAGTTGGTTACGTGTCCAACTCAGTTTCTGCTTATCATGATCTCAGAGTCGTGAGATCGAGTCCCACGTCAGGCTCTGTGCTCAGCAGGGAGTTTCTCTCCTTCTCCCTCTGCCCTTTCCCCTGCTCTCTCTAAAATAAGTAAATCTTAAAAATAAATAAATTAAGTATATATTTGGTATATGGTATATAATTTAAAAGCTCTGGATTTCCTAGAGCCATGACAAAGCCCCACAAACTGAATGGCTTGAAACAACAGAAATTTATGCTCTCACCCTCTGGAGGCCAGAAGTCTGAGCCCCACAGAAGGTGTTGGCTGAGCTGCGTTCCCTCTGAAGACTTGAGGGCAGAATCCTCCCTTGCCTCTTCCAGCTCCCGGGGGCCCCCAGTGGCCCTTGGCTTGTGGCCGCATCCTTCCAATCTCTCCGCCACCTTCCCACGACCTTCTCCTCTGTGCGTGTCTGTGTCCAAGTCTCCTTTTCTGACAAAGTTACCAGTCGTTGGATTTGGGCCACTCTCGTGTCTTCATTTTAACTTGATTACAACTGTAAAGAACCGATTTCCAAATAAAATCACAATTGACAAGGTGCTAGGGGTTAGGGTTTTGGGGGACCTGATCCAACCCCTAACAGTATGGAAGGGTATGCAATGAGCGGTCCCTCCCAGTCCTGTTTCTCTGGCAATCAGCTCTCCTCCAGACGTAGGCATGGCCACCCTGCTAGTGACCATCTGCGGGCCTGGACACGCCCTGAGGGCTGGGCTCTCCCAGGATCCTCTTCATTGCTGTGTTCCCAGAACCTTGAACGGTGCTTGGCACCACACAGGCCCCCGCAACAAATATTTGTTGGACGGCGGAACATGCAAGTATCAATGTCCATTATTACATGTACATATATTTTTACTACAGACGGAAACCTACACCACGGTTCTGTCCTTGTTTTGTTCACTTCATACAGCCTGAGAATCATCTCCTGTTGGTACAGACGGAAATCAGCCTCAATCTCTTTAAAGCCTTTGTAGTAACACCACTGTAACAGAGTAACCTGCCCCCTGTTCAACACAGATTGTTTCTGAAGAAGTTTGAAACACCACAGTATAAGCACAGGAAAAGAAAGTTTTGTGGGTTTTTTTGCTTAAAAACTTTCCTTCATGAATTCTAATTTTTTTTTTAAGATTTTATTTATTTATTTGACAGAGACAGCCAGCGAGAGCGGGAACACAAGCAGGGGGAGTGGGAGAGGAAGAAGCAGGCTCCCAGCGGAGGAGCCCAATGTGGGACTCGATCCCGGAACGCCGGGATCACGCCCTGAGCCGAAGGCAGACGCTTAACCGCTGTGCCACCCAGGCGCCCCAATGAACTCTAATTTTTGAGATTATTACGTAAGGCAGGGAGTGGGAGAGGAGCACCAACTCTAAAACGTTGTTAGTGGACCAACCGCTGAGGATGACAGACCACGGGGAAACGGCATGCATCCAAGTATTTCTGGAGAAACAGCGACGTGGGGAGGAGGTCTGGGTTAGAACCGGCAGACTGGAGGGAGTCCCAGATTGTCCACGGGGGCCCATTGCTCCCGGCTCTCCCTGCCTCCAGCTCTCTCCTCTCCAGGGGCTGAGGACACAGGTGGCCAGCAAAGCCGGCCGGGTGGCTCCCACCCTTCCCTGCAACCTCTGTGAGCCTCGGTTCCCAAATCTGTGGTACAGGGATGACGTCTAAGCGATCCCTCTGAGTCACGACTGTCATCTAACGGAGCGTCTTTGACTGCGACTCCAAGTCAGAAGTACCTGTTAGGTCCTTGCATGCGTTCACACGCAGTCAAAACAAATGCTATCCTTGTTCCATGTGATAGATGCTGATTTTTCAAAAATTTTATTCTGTCTTCATCTAACAAGGATTGGTGTCTCAGGCGTTGGGAGGTCTTGGGAGTGGGGACCAGTAACGGAATCCAGGAAGGTAAAGGAATGTGTTAGCAGTCAAGTGCTATGCTAATCGCAGTGATTAGCATTCACAGCAGAACCCCTCACTACCTAAGGTGCTAGGTGTGGGAGTTCGGGTAACAGTTTTGGTGTTGAGAGTGAGAATTAACCTGTCATCTGAATGGCTTTCCTTCCTGAGTTTTGGTCACCGAGCAAGAGTTCAGGTGGCGAGGGACACCTGTATCATGCTGTTAGGGGAAGAAAGCCAGCTGGAAAATGCCTTGAATCTCCTGGCGACTCTGGCCTAGAGAGATGTAGGGAACAAAATGGAGGGGGCAGATGGCAGGGAGAGCCTCTGCGCTCCGCTAGAGTGAAGGGAGATGGCCCGGTCAAAGCCAGTCGACTCTGAGAGCATCGAAGTCCAGGCCAAAAGAAGTGAAATGCAGCCGAATCACTGAACACACACACACACACACACACACACACACACACAGGACATGGACGCGCTGGGGCCAAAATATGACTCCCTGCTGTAATGTCCCCTGTGAAACTAGATCATCTGGCGAAATCAGGGAAGATTAAGCTCACAAATCCACCAGAATCGGCCTTTGAGGAGAGAGTGAACAATTCATACAGAAGAAGCGTCTAATTTCTGGAATTATTGGAAAGAAACCCATGGGGGATGTGCCTAAGGAAATAGAGACGATCTTAGGTTTTAGGGGGACACTGAGGTTCTCCACCGAAGGCTGGGTTGGTCACTTTGTGAAATTAAGAGGCATGTTTGTGAATGAGCAATTTTCTTAGAAGAGTGGGCCAACGCTGTACCCCCAACAGGATGTAAAGATTAGGGTTCCTCAGGCTGATATGTTGAAATCCATTTCATCCAACAGAAGTTCCCATCAGCTGTGTAGAGGTTGAGCCGAAGACCGGGACATATCTAGCACTTCAGAGATCAATTCTGGGCAGAAGCCTGGATTTTACAGGCAGAGGCTGTGTTTTGTGGGCAGGAAAAGGTCCGGAGGGTTGAGCTCTTTGCCCAGGTCACAAGGCTAATCAGAAGCAGATCTGGAATAAAAGCACAGAGTTTCCTCATTGATTCGTTTTTCTTAAGAGGAAATTACTTTTCTTTGTTGCCTAGAACAATTGAGAAGTCCTGGGAGGCATACTTTAGGGTTGGCCAGTAATGAAACAGGCTGCCGAGAGGGGTCACACCTTCCCTTGATAGAGATATTCCAAGAGAGGTCCCGTCAGCTTTCAGGGACTTTGCCAAGGCCTGGGCTGAGCTCTCCTCCAGCAGCCCCGGGGCCAGCACACCAGGAGGGGCTTGGACCATCCTGTGACCCGAGTGATCCTGAAGTCCCTTTCTGCTGAGGCTCCTGTAATGTTTATGGTGAGCACCAAACCAAGAAAGAGCTTGTGCGTCTGGCAGTAGCTAGCAAAGTGGCATTTTTCTTTATTTTCCTAAATCAACAACAACAAAAATACATTCACTTGTTCTAAAACAACCAGACAGCGCAGAAAGACCATGACAAAGTAAATACAGAATGAAAAGTAGGTCTCAATCTCCCTTTCTCCCAGTTTGTTCTCCTGAACTTTTTTGTGCATCCTTCCAGGAAAATTGTGTTGCACCAAAGCAACATACATATGCAGCTTTCGTACCTATCAGTGAGTGTTTTAAAGTGGGCGAGTATAAGGCAGTGCATCGGGGACTAACAGACACTGAAACTGTCCATAAAAGTTGTGAGCTATCATTGTGGACAAGCTGGCACTCAGGAAGGAATGCCTCCAGCAGGGAAGTCAGCCAAGACAGGGTTGGAATGGGGGCAGAAGGGCCCACAGGAAGAGTTCTTCACCTTCACCTCCCTTTTGTGACTGATCTCAAGCTGCAGAGTACGTGGATCCCCACGGAGTTCCTGAGGTCGTGCTCTGTGTATGGGTGGGGAGTCACGAGTCATTGGAGGGGGTGCTTGTGGGTTCTGGGCTCTCATCCTACATCACTGGGATTTTCCTTTTTGTCACCGAGAAAACAGCCTCCAAATTTCTGAGTGTCTCATTTGATCCCTTGGTGGTTTTTTTTTTTTTTTTCCTGTCTTTTGAGCAATTACTTTAAAAGGTCAGGTAGGCACGCAGTTCGGTGGGTGGGGTTTAGCATGGTAATGTTTGGGAGATATCCGGGAGAGAGGGCACTGCCTGGTCCTGTCTCAGCTCTATATGTGCCCTGGCCCCTGGACCTCCTGGGCTTCAGTTTCTTTGTCTGAGAGCTCTCAGGAGAGGCTGTCCTGCAAGGGTCTTTCCAGTTCACTCTCGTGTCCCCTCACTGGTTGATGCAAGCAGATACCTGTTAAGGAGGACAGCACCTGGATAGCAGAGGTCTCCAACCTTCAGGTGCGGAGCTGCTGCCTTAGCTCGGCACAGGGCAGCTCACTTTACCAGTGACAGGGGGACTGGTAAGCCTAGTGCAGGCAAATAAAACCTGCAGAGAACAGTCTAGAAACGTGTGGATTCAGAGATGATGAATCAGGGTCACGAAAATCCTGAAGTGCTGGGAGATGAGGTGCCTCCCTTTGAAACTTGATCCAGGAAAATTCAGGGGACTCATTAAGGGATGTATAAAAGCACTGAAGTCAGGACACTCATGCGGCTGAGGTTTAGATCACAGAAGAAAATGAATTCAAATGCTTTTCGGCCTCTGGCCAAGGACAGGGCCCTCCCTGGCGAGCCGGGGCCGGCATGACCTTTGAGGCTGACGTCAGCGAGGACCACCCTGCCCTTCAGTGGCCGGACACGACCTTGGGCCCGTGGGCGGCTTCCCGCCGGCTGTGGGCCGGGCCGCCGCGCCGCCCTTGCGAAACCCGAAACGGTGGGGGCCCGCGGGGGCGGAGGGGCGGGGCCATGAGCCCGGGGGGCGGGGCCCGGGGCGGGAGCACGTGCGCAGGCGCGGGCTGGAATTGGCGGCGTGCCCGGAGATGCGCGAGCGTGGGCGGCGGGCGGGTCCTCGGGCCCCGGGGGCGGGTCCTGCGCGTGCGCGCGTGCGCAGGCGCGGGCCCGGGTTTGGCAGCGTGCCGGGAGGTGCGCGCGCGTGGGCGGCGGGCGGGATCTCGGGCCCGGGGGGCGGGGCCTGGGCGGGCGCGCGTGCGCAGGCGCGTGCGGGCGGCGGCCGCGTGCCGGGGCGCGCGCGGGCGGCGGGCGGGGCGCCCCGCGGGTGGCGAGGGGCCGGCGGCCGCGCGGCCGGGGGCGGGGCTCCGAGCCGGGCCGAGGAGCGCGGGGCCAGGCGCAGCGGGACGCGAGGAGCGAGCGGAGGACCCGGCGCACAGCCCGGCGCCGGCACCATGGAGGAGGACGACAGCTACGGTCAGTACGGCCCGCGGCGCGGCGGTGCGGGCGCCCCCTCCCGCGCTTCCTGCCGTGTCCTCCCGGGCGCCTGAGGCGGCTCGGGCGGCTGGCGCTTCGCGGGGCGGGCGGTGCGGGACGCGAGCCCAGGGCGTCCGGCCGGGGCCGGGGGCCGGGGCCGGGGCGGCGAGGACCGGGGCCGGGAACCGAGGGCAGCGGGGACCGGGGCCGGGGACCTGGGGCCGGACGGGGCGGGGGCCGGGGGTCGCGCGGTGCCGCCCGAGCGCCCTGCGGCCCCGTCCGCGGCCCCCTCCTTTCGGGCCTCGGTGCGGTCCGCAAGTTGTGTGCCGGGTCCGCTTCTTTGTTCGCGAGCGAGGAGCACGCACGGCGGGCCACCCCGAAGCGCACGGGCTTCCCCGGCGGCGCGGCGGCGACGGCGGCTGAGCTGCGGGGACCAGGGCGCCGTCGGGCGGGCGCTGGCGCCGCTGCCGGCCGCCGTCTCCCCGGCGAGCGGTGCCGGGCCCCCCCTCTGGCCGCGCGTCGGGGACACCCAAGTTTGCGTTCCCGCGGGTGCTCATCACTCCGCAAGCGTCCCACCTGACAGTTCCTGAATCCCCCTCCTGCTAACCTTATCCCCAGAACTGGTGGCCGTCAGCCAGGACATTCCTCCCTCCAAGCGCTCGAAACTGCAGGGCTCGCCAGAGGTTATTTTGAAATGCTTTTAGTTAATTTATTAACATTGTATTCATGCGGAATTTGAGAATGGCAGCTCGAACAGGGGGTGAAACTTCTGTGGGTTGGGAGCAGCCTGGGGTACAGCAGAGTTTAACGTGCTCGGGTGGCTGCGTGGATCCGTTCCCGGCGTCTTAACTGAGGCAGGTCTTATTTCTTCTTTTTATGCACAAGTAAGTCATTGTGGAACTGTGGACGGGGAAGAGGTGGCTTTGTGACCTGCAACTTGACCCTGCGCCGAGCACGCGGGAGTGTGCAGCTGCTCTCAAGACCCACTGGCAGCCTGAAGTGCAGAGCGCCTTAGGGATGGCGACTGTCAGATGTCCACTAGTTACCTTCCAAGTAAAAGCCTTATGTGCTTTCCTTTTGTGATTGAAAAAAAAAAAAAAAAAATCACCTCCGGGCTGGTCCCAGAGGGTTTTCATCCCCTCCATACCTCTTGGCACAGGGGAAGCCTCGCCCAGCTTTGCCTGCTGCTATTTTGTCTACCTTCTCTTGCCATTTAATGTCGGGCCTCACGGTCCTGCCAGGCTTTCTTCTTGCCCTTTGCTAGTGTTTGTACCCACCAGGCGAGGCGGGAAGCTCTTGGTCTGGTTGCTTTTAATACAGTGACTGCTTTGCCAACGGGCATGACATGAATTTGTACTTGGAAGGGGTAAATGGAAGCGGGTGCATTCGTGTCCCAAGGCAGCTGTAACAGATTAGCACAAACTCGATGGCTCAAAACAGCATATAAATTTATGATTGTATAGTTTTGGAGGTCGGAAGTCCAAATGTGGTCTCACTGGGCTCAAGGTGTTTGCAGGGCTGCGTTCCTTTTTGGGGGTCCTAGGGGAGTAGCCATTTCCTTGCCTTTTTCAGCTTCTAGGGGCTACCTTAATTCTGTGGCTCGGCCACCTTCCATCTTCAAAGCCAGCAGGTAGCCCCTTCTCATTTCTCTCTGACCTCTGCTTCTTGTTAGGACCCATGATTACGTGGGACCCACCAGGATGATCCAACAAAACCACCTTAGCTCTGCAGGGGTAATCCCGCTTTTGCCACATAGGGTAACGTAGTCGTGGGTTCTGGAGATGAGGTCATGGACATCTTTGGGGCCGATATTCTGCTGACCACACATAAAGATGAGAAAGAAGTTTATTCTCCCCCTTATACAGTTAAAAGCGTCATCTTCTTTGTATTTTGGAGGAACCAAGAAGGTTGAATTAAAAAGGCTCCCCACTCATAGCGTTCACCACACAAAAAGCACCTAATAGCTTAAGATGGTCATACGGAGAATAAGATTCTCAGTTCTTTAGGGTTTCCCCAGTCTCCAGAGCTGTCCATTTCCCTCGTAGGTTTTATAGTGACTCTACCTTGAGGGATAAGACAGCTATTCCTGTAACACATTTCAAAAGCAGTTGTGTGCTGTGGACTCCTCAAGCACGTGGACTCCCCGCCCAGATGCTCCCTCAGAAGCTGGAACCTCTGTTGTGTCGTGAGTTAGCCTAGGACACCACCACTGTTCTTAACCCTGTGTCTTTGGGGAGGTGATTGTGATTTCCTAGCTGCCATTTTGGCCTAAAAAACTTTTGGAACAGACCTCATTTATAATATGCTGAAGAAAGAGAGTGAGTTTTAAGAGTTTTCCTGTTCCCATTACAGAGAACTTCAAAAACCAACAGAACAGCCTTTCTTGACTGCAGACTCTTTGGTGTTCTGTAAACCCAGTGACTGCACCATTGAATTCAGAAGCCCTTCCTCTCGTAGATACTCTCTGTAATATCAGATTGTTAAATCAGAGGTTCTTAACTCCCTAGACAGGTGCAGCATGCTTCGCCCCGCACGTGTGACGTGACATACTGGACTGTGAAAACCTGTGGCGGGGGAGGGGGGAGGACAGTTAAACACAAGTCCTTTTCAAGCTTAGTTTTCTTTGAAAAATGTGGAATTAGTGATTTTCCAGACATTTGAAGAAAGATGTTCCTATTGCTTGTGGCAGTTTCTTTCTAAATGCTGTGAAATAATTGGGACTTTTAAATAAAAAGACTCACATAATCTTCTTAGGTCACTATTCTTCCTGGACTTCACAGTTCTCTTCGTAGAAGGAAGAGGTATTTTTGCCTTCATAGAGTATCCTGCCCAAGAAAAGACTCTGTGACCACTCGCCTTGGTGACTTTTGAAATCGCGCACACATTTTTCACCTGCAGACTGCCTCGTCATGGGTCTCTGAAGCCCTTCGGAAGTTGTCCACCTCTCTTGGGACAGGCTGTGAGGTAGAGATGGGCAGGGCCATCGGTAGTGACACTGGAAGTGTTAGTGGTGATGATTCTGCATCACAACTCTGACAAGATCATCAAATTTCTGAGCATAGGTTCTTCAGATCTCTGAACTTGCGGTGCCGTTTATGGCCTTTACTTCTCGAACATAGCTTCTGCTCCTCTTTTTATGAGCTTCAGACTTGTCCCTAGTCTGGACATGAGGGAGAATTGGCCTTTAAGAAGGAAGCTTCTCTGTGAAGGCGTGGAGATGTTGCTGTTAGCCAGGGCACGACTTCCGCCATCAGAAGATGAAATGAGGCGTGGGCAGCGGCGGGCACGGTTGCTGCTGCGGGATGGTGAGTGGGGCCCGCTGCGTGCGGGGGAGATGGGCTGTTTCATCTTTGTGCCTCCAGAGCAAGCATGGGGCCTGGTCCCCGGTAGAAGCAGCTCAGCAGCTGTTGAGGGAATAATAGATGGAACCAGGTTCCATGTGGCAAAAGTTAATATTCGGTGATTGCGTTTTTGTCTTCAGCTCTCCATCCCAAACAGAAACAAGAACACTCTTCTGTACATGTCTGACCGAATGCCAAACCAATTTTCCTTGTTCTTCAGTGATATTGATGTCTTTCAGTGTTCTCGAATTTAGTTATACACTTAGCGATCTGCTTTTATGGAAAATAATACAATTATGAAGTCAGGGTTTTCTTAGAAAATCTGGAACATAAGGTTACCATAATTATACATTTTGTGGTCTTTAAGGTAGAGTTCCAGGGGTGATATTAACATGTCAGAGGGGATAAACATTTTTAGAATTCTTGATGCATGGTGCCAATTTGCTTTCCAAAAGGGTTGTACCGGTTTACCCTGTGCTTAGCCATGTGTGGGGTTACACGCTTGAGTATCACTGTGGATATGGCACTGGTGAGGATTTGCATTTGAAAGCTTTTTTTTTTTTTAAACGAACCTAATGGTTACAAAATGGCACCTCATTAAATCTATTGATCACCAGCTAGGTTGAAAAAATTTCTTTCCGTATTTGTGTATTATGGACCTGCCTGTTCATGTGGGATGTTGGTTTCTTTATTTACTTGACTGAGATTAACTCTTTTTTTTATGGCCTCGAACAAATCAAATGACTGTTTTTCTCACTCTGATATTTTCAGGATGGGGAAAATATATATTCAGTCTGACTGGGGTTGGGGTGAGATTTTGACCAATCGTAGTAGTCACCTGTTTATCTCTCTTTAATTTTTCTCTTGAAGATTGATGATCTCTCAACCCATATATTGTCTTCTGGCCGAATACGGATGTTTCCTTTAGAGGAGAGTTGTGACTTAGGTAGCTCTTCCTGGTCTGGGTTATACTGATAAATGGGTCAGTCTGTGGGGTCTTAAGGCTCTTACCTGCTCCTTTCTAAATGTCTCCCATAGCAATGAAAAACAATCTTGCCAAATAGATGATTTCTTATGTGTTTCATGCATTCAAGATCAGATAGTTCTATAGAAAGAACCAGAAGGACGGTGCCTTCTGGTTTCAAGGTTGAGAGCACACATACAGGTCGCTCTGCCAGGGAGAGGCAAATGTGTGTGGGGGGGGGCTGGACAGTGAGGCATAGTTTGGAGCTTCAGCTTGGAGTCCACCCCGCCCCCGCCCCCCAAGGCCTGTCCGCCCCTTTCCTGCTTACCCTCCCACATGAGAGCTTGGACAGTAGGCTCCTGAGGAAGAGTACTTTGCCTGAACCTGTCCGTTTGCTTTGTTGCCACACTGCTTGATTGTCTCTCTAATTATTGTTGCTTAGTTTCAGTTGCAATAATAGAGGCATGGAGGAGGTGGAAAATTATTTAGAAATGTTCAAGAAGTGAATCCCACATCCTCTGAAACTGCTGGTAATGTTGTTTTGCCTCTCTCTTTGCATTGACTAAGAAAACGTAAGATGGGTTGAGGCTGTGTAGGGGATTTTTGTTACTGTTCGTTATCCAGGATGCTGTGACAGTCTCTGTTTTTGTGTCGCTGAGGTGGTTATGAGTTGCATTCTGTGCCTTCTGGCTCCTGTAACAAGGGTCAGGACATGACCTTCCTTATCAGAGTCTTTTCCTGTTTTTCACTTTTTTTTTTCTTTTTAGAGTCTTCAAGATTTTTATTTCAGAAGAGTGCTTTTCTCTGGCATTGTTACAGTCCATATTGTAATTATTACCGTTGGGTATGAATGATGAAATTGATATGATGCTATTAAAAACCTTTCCTCTTCAGTAGTGCTGTCGTGGGCTTGGTGTCGGCGGGCCGTGTGTCCGTGCGGTCAACAGGCGTGTGCAGCCACTCTGCACCACGTGGCCCCTGTTGTCGGGGATGCTTTGAGCCTAGAAGACAGATGTGGTGGCAGGCTATGAGGACGAGGGTCAGAGTGGATGTGGCAGGTGTCTATGTGAAAACCCTAGGTGAGCAGGGGGAGCAGTCCTGCCTGGAGTTGGGGCGGAACCGATTGGACAGAGGACAGTTTCCAGAACTGGAGTTTGGAAGCTCAGTTGGTAACTAGGTGAATATGACGGAGAAATACATTTCAGGCAGAGGGAGTGAGCCAGGGCCAGCAGGGAAGGCGACCTGGTCCCCTGGGGAGCTGCGTGGTTCTCTGTGCTTGGAGACTAGGAGGCCAGAGACAGGCTCTAGGGAGGAGGACAGAGTCATGGAGGGCTTCTGTACGTTACCAAGGACTGGTCTCTGAGCCACAAGGAGCCTAGGGGGTTGAACTGGGATATTTCATGATGATTATTTTGCATTTTAGAAAGATCCCACTGCCTGGTGTGGTTGCCATGGGCAATGGGGAGACCCGTAGGGAGCCGTTGCAAGCATCCTGGTGAGCTGGAGGAGGAGGGCCTGGTGGAGGCAACAGGAGTGGGCCAGAGGGAGCGGTAACTCCAAGACACGTCAAGGACCTAAAAGCATGGGGTTGGTTACCAGGGTTTGGGAGAGATAAGCAGGGTTCCAGATGATGCCAGGTTGCTGTCTCAGATGACTGCTTGGGGAGGGTCTCCAATTGAATGCAGGTGCTTAGTTTTAGACACACTGAGTGGAGCTTGGGGGTGTTAGAGACCATCCCCTGAGAGAGGTCCACTTAGACAGTTGAATTTGTCGCTGGAACCCAAGAACTTAGCAGCACACGAATGGGAGTAGAGCCCAGGGGAGATCTCATGCTGACGGAGAAGAGGGCCAAGGGTGTTGTCCTGGGCACGGCCTCTTGCCCCCCGTTGAAGGGCTGGGCAGAGCCAGGTCTGAAAAGAGGGCCTTGGACCGTCGGTGGGCAGAGAGGGCAGCAGCTGGAAGGTAATGTGGAATGGAGAGACTTGCTTTAATTCGGGAATGCTGTACCTCTTTATAGAGTCTTGTTATTACTTTTTTTAAGTGAGTGCTCCGCCAGTGTGGGGCTTGGACTCACAGCCCCAAGATCAAGAGTCACATGCTCCACCGACTGAGCCACCCAGGCACCCCTGTAGACTCTTTTTAATAAACATTTTGGAAACTGTTCTGAGCCAGTCTTGAGTTACAGTACTCATGCCCGGCGCGCCGTGAAGCTGGAGCAGGACCGGGCTACGATCGTTCCATCTGTGGGGCTGCCAGACCACGTGAGTGTGTGCGCCTATGAGCGGAAGGTCCTTGAAGCTCTGCGCCGCCCCAAACACGGCTTCCAACAGGGCTGGTGACGGAAATGAAGAGGATGTTTGGAGTTCTAGCTGTATTTTTGCATTTTCAACTGCCTGGACATTCCCCTTGACCTTTGTCGCCATCTCAGATTCTGCCTATCTGAAGGTGTTCTCCTGCCTCTCCATTCCAGTCCTCCCTCCAGACTCCCTTTTCTTTTCTTTTCTTTTCTTTTCTTTTCTTTTCTTTTCTTTTCTTTTCTTTTCTTTTCTTTTCTTTCAACTTTTATTACCATTACCTGTCACCCCAGTTATCCAGGCTTGAAGGAACAGCTGATTCCATTGTCTTCCCTGCTGTCTGAGCTGTTTTCCAGCGACCCGTCCATCCATCCACCTGCTCAGCCTCTTTTTCGTTATCTTCTTGGTGTCAGGGTGTTTGCTTGAATTTAAAATGCAGGCCTGCTTTCGGGAAGCTCATGATGTAGGGGAGTTGACATGTTGAAAAATTTCAAGAACATGCGACAGATGCTCTGATGGAGATGTGAGCAAACACCGTGGGAGCCTGGGGCGATCCAGTTTTCGCTTTGCTTTTGGGTGGAGCTGCTTTGGGGGAACACACCTGCCTCTGGGGTCAGATGCGGTGCGAGCATTGCAGAGCACAGCAGTAGTCAGCAGCTTGCTCTGCCCTCACGCAGCCCCGTCCCTGCACCGGTGAGGAGTGGGTGTCGGGGATCGCTGGGTGTGCGAGGCGCGCCCGCTCGGGGCCGGTGGGGCCGGCACTGGAAGCCAGGTTCCCAGGCGCCAAGTCGCTTCTGCTGCGCCTCCGCTCCTTCTTCTTGCCCGTTGTTTCAGATCACTTTTCTGCTTTTCTTTACCTTATGTGCTTTTCAGAAGCTTTAAACTTTGTCTTTTCTTCTGGAATTGGGGTGCAGAGTTCTGTGTCTTGGTACAGTTTGGTTAGTGTTGTGGTTAAAGCCTGTGTTGGGGGTTAAGAGCAGATTTAGATTGAAAGAGCCCCATGTTAGTTTTAGGGTGGAAATTTGAGGGGTTTGTAGGATTGTACAGGAGAGGCCATTCTTCCTCCTTCAGCTGTTGGATAGTGTTGGTTTAGAGGCCAGTGTTCCCTCCCAGGGCCTCTGGTGGCCCGGGCTTGGAGTGCTGGCAGTGGGAGTGTCACAGCCTGACCTCCGAGAACCCCCTGGAGCCGGGCCATGCATGGCGGTTGGGCAGCGGGAATCTCTAGAGAAATCCAGGTAAGCACGTAAAGGTTCACGTTAGTAATCCTGCCCCTAGCCACCTTGTGCTGAAGCTTGCCTCAGCCACTCGCGGCGACCTTGTCACGCCACTTCCTCACCTTTTCGCCCTTTGGGGTGACACGTAACAGGCTTTTGGAAAACGAAATTCAGGAATGACTTGGGAGAGCACTGCTGACGAATAGTGTCTCTTCTGGAGAAAGACAGAGTATCTTCCAGCGTCTTCCTGCCCAGCACTCTGACTTTGCGGCCTTGTCTCTGGTCGGAGGAGAGGCTCGTTTTTGCACCGGGCCTCGTCTGCGTGACAGTCCCTGGTGGGTTCGCCTGAGGATTCTGACTCAGGACTTCAGCTCTGTAGCTTCAGAAGCAGACTTGGAGGCCTCGATTCCTACCCTTCATGCAGTGAGAACGCCGACTTATTGCTCTGTCTGAAGGAGTTCTGGAACCAGGTTTCGCTCAGTGGCTCTTGCAGGCCAGCTATGGAAGCTCGTGCGAGGGGACTGTGGTTCAGGATACCGGGGGGGGCCTGGGCACGCCTCCTGATGTCCACATGGGGCCCCTCACTCTCCTGTCAGGGCCGTATGCGGCAGTGATGGAGATGGCGCACAGCCCCACGGTGTCCTGGGCAGTCTCCGTGGAGTCAAGCCTCCGGGTCTCCTGGTGGTCTTGTCAGGCACCCTTCTTCCCAGGCGGTTCTCCTTTCTCTCCGTGACTTGTGCTGATGTGAAAGGGGAGCTCCTTCCCTCTGTTCAGTAACTTGACAAAGACCTTAGTGAGTTCCCTGGGGCGCCTGGATGGCTCAGTCCTTAAGCGGCTGCCTTCGGCTCAGGGCGTGACCCCGGCGTTCGGGATTGAGCCCCACATCGGGCTCCTCCGCTGGGAGCCTGCTTCTTCCTCTCCCACTCCCCCTGCTGTGTTCCCTCTCTTGCTGGCTGTCTCTCTCTCTGTCAAATAAATAAATAAAATCTTTAAAAAAAAAAACAAAACCCTTAGTGAGTTCCCTCTGTGTCCAAACAAAGCGTGGAGGAAATGAAATTCTGAAAAAGTTTTTAGGATTATAATTGGGAGATTATTTCCTGGATTTATAATAACCCAAAAGAAATAGGGATTCCATTATAGACTTTGTGGTCTAACTGTACAAAGCGCACCCTCTGGCTGTGTCCATGGTGTGCAGGGGAGGCTCCTGCGAGTCTGCTGACCTCAGAGAGCCCCCTTCCCCCCCACCCCGAGATCCGACCCCTCACAGATCTCCATGCTTCCTGCTTAGCCCACTCGCCGGGAGGCACCCGACACTGTCCCCCACTGGGGCCTTTCTCAGGCTGTTCCCTGGGCTCGGATGCTTTCGTCCTGACGTGCTCATAGTTAATGCCCTTGCCCACCAGCCTTGGCTCCAATTCCGACTCCCCCAGGGAGACTTGCCCAGGCTGCCCAGCTCATTAGACCACCTGCACACCTCTCCCCAGACTCACCCCTCATGGCACTCGTCACCTGCTACCAGTGGTGTTTACTGCGCGTGCCTGGTCTCTTCCAGCTTTGTGATCGGCTACGACCGTGTGCCTAGCACTGGCCCGGTACTCTGTAGGCTCTTCGTAGCAGTGTGTTGAAGGAATCGCCCAAGCCGTACTCCCTCTCCCCATCTGTGTTTGACAGAGAGACTGAAGCCATTGAAGTCGTTTGTGTCTGCCTGTGAGTTGTGGTTGCAATTAGAGTGTAGCCTTTTATAAAACGTCACGCATAAGATGTCCCATTTCGTTCTTCAGGTGTTCTGGGCTTTATTTGGGGGCTTGGTTCCTGCTGCCACTGGTCGTGGCAATAACCAGGTGGGAAGCTCCTCACTACTGAGTTGCTGGGAGGGTTATGGAGATGCTTTCCGTGCATTCGGAGATTTCAGTACAAATCTTGAACATTTAGATGAAAAATAGGATTATTCTATTCTTAAAGGTGCGTGTGGCAGAGAAATTCTTTGAGGGGCTGATATATTCCACAGTCAGGTGATTTGTGGTGTGAGCTCTTAGGAAACGTTACTGAGTTTGACAGATACTTGATAAGGATGAGGCATAGGTTTTGATTTTTTTTTATGATTAACAAATCAGGAAAGCAACTGGACATCAGGGTAGGAAGTGGCTCTGACTCGAGATATGCGCTCAGTGCCATAGAGAGACGGAAGGAGTGGCTGCACTATATTCTTTTCCTGTGGCTGCTGTTCGAATGATCACAAGTTTAGTGCCTTTAAACAATACAAATTTGGGGCACCTGGGTGGCTCAGATGGTTAAGCATCTGCCTTCGGCTCAGGTCATGATCCCAGGGTCCTGGTGACCCTGATGCCGAGCAGGGAGCCCGCTTCTCCCTCTCCCTCTACTGTTCCCCCTGCCTATGCTCTCTCACTCTCTCTGTCAAATAAATAAATAAAATCTTTAAAATAAAAAAAAATACAGATTTATTCTGTTATTGTTCTGGGAGTCACAAGTCTGGAATGGGTCTCACTGGGCTAAAACCAAGGTGTCAGCAGGGCTGGATCCCTCTGGAGGCTCCTGGAGAGATTCTCTCCTTGCCCTTTGCACCTCCAGGAGGCCGCCTGCATCCCTTGGCTCCTGACCCCTTCCTCCCATCTTCAAAGCTGGCAGTTACCGCTAAACCCTGTCTCATGTCTCACTGCTCTGACACTGAGTCTCCTGCCTCTTCCTCCTCCATATGGGATACTGGTGATTCCATGGGGCCCTCCAGTGACCCAGGAAGACCTCCCCACCTCCGGGGCAGCTGATTGGCCACTTTCATTCCATCCACATCAGTTTCTCTTTGCCACATAATTTAGCAGATCCACTCATTGCAGGGATTCGGATGTGGACATCTTTGGGGCCGTTGTTCTGCCAACCACATCCACCCTGGTGCTTTCGTCCTTCCCGGGGAATGTTCCACGTGGACAGGAAGGATTACGGTGCTGGTGCAGACTTTGTCTGGTCCTGGTAAGCATTTCTGGTTCTAGAAGAACATTCCTAATTCAGAGGTAGAGGAGAGTGTGTGCAAAGCAGTGGGAAACTTTGACCCGTCCATCCTGTTTCTGCTCCTCGGCAACCCTGTTTGTCATCAGATCACCAGAACAAAGACCGTCTTCAGTCGGAAGGCTGTGCTATTGCTGCCCTTTCTTAGCAATGTTTTTGTACTTTCTTTGACAGTAAGGAGAATTTTTCCTGGTTTCAGGTAATGGAAACATCCCTGAACAATGGTGCTTGATAGGAAAAAGGAGTTCATTATTCTAGATGAGATGCTGGCATGACGTGATCTGGTGATTATCTTCTCAGACATCTGCCTTCTCTTCGAGTCACACGATGGACACCTCCTCGTGTGGAGGAAGCAGGCTGGGTGCCATCCTGCTTCCACAGACTCTCGGCAAGGGCTCATTTGCTTTAATTTCCACACCCGGTAGATTTCAGGGATACAAAACCAAATTTTTGGCTAAATATTACTGTTCTTAAGCTCCCATTTTCTTAAACACATAAATGTATTTATAGCATTCTACTAAGAGGAATTTAAACTTCTACTTCAAAAATTATAAAAATAACACATCTTTATGTTAAAAACTCAATTGCTAGAGAATGTACATAATTAGAAGTCAGTTCTGATTTTTAAAGGGGTTTCTATAGGCCCTAGGATGTTTGCACGATTTTCGTTATCCCCAAGGTCACCTCACCTGATTTCAGCCTGGAGCAGCGGGACCGAAGGAAACAGTCCCTGTGAGACTTGGTGGCACTTGGAGTAAATGAAACTCTCAGGACGGTTTGACATGTGAGCGCAGACGTGAGCCACAGCGTGGCTCTGGGAGTCAGAACCTGGGAAGCACCGACTGTCCCATCAGGAAGGAGGTGCTTCGCTACATGTCATATGTTTGTGTTACAGAATATCAGGTGCCTCTTTAAAAATATGAGATCTGTGTGTTACAGGCGTGGAGGATGGCCATGTGACGTTGAGTGAAAAAACAAGTTGCTCATTACGTATCCTGTTTATTAAATATGTATTTTATCAGTTCATATTTGTATGTGCAGAGAAAACCTCAGTAACCTTTATAACGATTCAAGTCAAACCTCGACCCCAGAACAAAGCTGTGGACTGCGGACAGGGCGGTGGGGGAGGGAGAATGGGCGGGCACGGCTCCCCGAGTTTCACAGGTGAGCATGGAAGGTGTCCAGTAGGATAGCCTCTGGTCTCCTTGACAGTCAGCAAAATGATGATGCCCAAATAATGCTTGTATTGGGTTGAGTTTGATTTTAATAAGTGATGCCATTAGACTTATTTGGTATCTGTATAACTTTTAAAAGGTAGGCATGTGGTGCTTTGCGTGTAGAATTACTTTTTAGTTCTGTTTAAAAATCTTACAGTCTGTGGGATAGTGGGATTTTTGTTTGTCTTAGGAGAAAGCATTTAAACTAGTACGATGTCACTGCGTTCTTTGGTAAACTGTAAAATCTATTTGGATGAGAGGCCAGGATTGAAACATCAGTGGTCAAAAAAAAGTGGAATTAAGTATTTCCTGAATTTTTGGCTTTTAGATATCCAAACTTATAAAAATAACCATGTTCCAGATGGATGCCTTTTTTTTTTTTTAAGTTTTATTTATTTTTTTAAGTAATCTCTATACCCAATGTGGGGCTCGAACTCATGACCCTGAGATCAAGAGTTGCAAGCTCCTCCGACTGAGCCAGCTGGGTGCCCCCAAATGGAGACCTGTTATAGTTGGAGTAGGCAAGTGTCAGAGGAAGATAAACATGCAGAAGTGGTCTGTTTAATTTGTCTGAAGTTTGTAATCTAGTAAATTGGGGTTAGCGTGGTGGTCCCCATACCTGGCTAATCTGCGGAATCACCTGGGTGAGTTTTTTTAAGAAAGCAGTTTTTTCTGGGGCCCCACTCTAGCCATACCTACTGAGTTGGGGTCCTCTGGGGTAGGACCCGGGAATGAATGAATGAACACACAACACACACACATTTTCAGAGTTCCTAAATTCGAGGAGCTCAGGTGTAGAAGAGCCCCTTCCTCAGGAACCTCACACTGCCTCCCCCCCCCCCCACCCCGGGGCCGTGTGGCAGGGCCTGGCTTGGGCTGGTGCACCAGACATGGAGCTTGTCATTTCCCATGTTGGTTGTGTGAAATGACGATGTGAGGGGTTGTGTGTCGTTGTGTGTCCGGGATTGTAAGGAGTGCTGGCTGTGTGTTAACTGCATCTCCAACTGTAACCCTCTAGTTGATGCGGTTTTCTTTAGGCTATTTAGAATTCCCCTTAAAGGGTTTTGAGCTTTCAAGCCGAAGTTTTAAGAAGAGGCTCAGCAGATCAAAGAAGAAGAAGAAGAAGAAGGAGAAGAAGGAAAAGAAAAAAAAATCCAAAGAAACACACAACCAAGCTGGGGTTTGTTTACTCCTTTGTTACAGTTACCAAGTTTAGCTACCTCCCCACCTCAGGTTCCCCAAGTGTCTGTGTGGCTTTCGTTCTGTGCCTTTTAGAGACACCTTCCCTTTGTGTCGCTCTGTTGGAGGGCGGCCCCTGGACTGATGCCATCATAGAGCTCCGGTCTGTCCAGCGGGGGAAGTGACCTAAAAAGATCCTTCCCCTGTCCCCCTTGGGACTGGATTGCCAGGCCCAGTCACCTTGCCAGAAGGGTCTTCCCGCAGCTTTCTCTCTCCTCGGGGGTCGCGGTGCGGGGGGGGGGGGGGGGCGGGGGGGAGGAGTCTGAAACTCAGCCACTTGAGGCGGCCTGCGAGGTTGGCTGTAATTGTATATGTCCTTCTTACTTCACCACCTGGGCAGACTTTGAAAAATTATTATTAATGGAGAATTTCAACAATGTGCAAAAGTAGAGGGAAGAGTGTAATGAACTCCCACGGACCTGTTACTGTGTACATTTTGGTGTAATTTGCTTGCAGTCTTTTTTTATTCTGTGCATATTCCTGCATGGTGACCCACCTAAGTCCTTTTGGGAAAATGTAGGATTAAAAAATAAACCTAAAAATGTGTTCCAGTTGTTCTATAGAATGTTTTATAGTTTCCTAAAAAAAAAAAAAAAAAAAAAAACAAGAAAAGAAAACTTAGTGTTTTTCTCTGCCATTACAGTTTGTATGGACAATTTCTTAGTGGCATCTGTCCGGGCAGAGCCCCATTCTCATAGTGGCAGCAAGACTCCAAAGGAGAGGACAGGCAGGCTGGCGGGCTCGCCGCAGCTTCACAGGGGCTGGAAGCAGGTAGTGAGACGTTGGTCACATGTCACACAGCAGACAGCAGGACCTCAGCCTGGGGGTGCTGCCTCCCCGACCCAAGTCCCATGGGGGGACGTGAGGGGCCCCGATGACGTCCACGCCTGAATTGGGTCAGTCTGCAGTTGAGGAGCCAGGGACCAAGCAGCAGACAAGCCAGACCCCCTCCCCTGGGAGCCAGCGGTTGTGCTGTGTGGTCTTCTTGACCAACCAGATGTGACAGCGAGACGTGCAGGGTTGTGCGGGCCCCATGGTGGCCTGCCTCTGCCAAACACAGCCTGTGTGGTGCGCCACCCTTCAATTAATTATCCTCTCTTGTTGGTCATTTAGAAGTTTCCACTTTGTTTAACAACAGATAACTCTGTAACATCATTGTTGGTAG
Source organism: Ursus americanus (assembly GCF_024610735.1). Lineage (NCBI taxonomy): Eukaryota > Metazoa > Chordata > Mammalia > Carnivora > Ursidae > Ursus > Ursus americanus. The sequence goes on from NC_142149.1 coordinate 3,448,022, forward strand.
AATGTCGCCGACATTTCTGATTATTTTCTTAGGCTAGAGTCCAGCAAGTCAAATCACTGGGTCAGTGAGTTTAGCTTTTTATGTTTAGTCTCCTCATAGGTACTGTCAGATGGCTTTCCAAAAACTGTCACGTATACATTGCCATCTCACTAGCGTATATTAGTTTACCCTTCCCAACATTGAATTGTTTCTCTTTTTTTTTTTTTTTAAGTAGGCTCTACCCCCGATTTTTTTTAAGTAGATTTAAACTCAGGACCCCGAGATCAAGAGTGGCATGCTTCACCACCAGGGCCAGCCAGGCGCCCCTCATCGAATTGTTTTTTAATCATTGGCTTTTTGATAGAACGTTTAAATATTTTTCTCTCTCTCTCCTCCCAGTGTTGGCGGGGTGAGCTTCGACTGTTCTAAGATCTTGTCTAGTGTGTGTATAAGTCAGAACGGGGACATGGTAGCAGCTTCTTCCCCAGGTCATTTTTAATTAATTGATTCAACAGGTATTTATGGAACATCTACTAGGAGCTGGGTGTTCTACAGGCCTTGGGATTCAGGCATGAGCAGGGTTCTCAGGGACCTCACATTGTAGGTAGAAGCAGCTGGTTTCTGTGGATAGCTTATGTTTCATCCAGTTTCACTTCTCTGGTGAGTTCACATGCAGGCTTCTTAAGAGTAAAGTTAAGGTGGAACCCATCTGCTTTCCACCTTGTGGATTGTCCTAGTCTTTGTTTTTTCCATGTTTACTGGACATGGGGCAGTGGTGGAACTTTGTGTCCCCTTGCAGCTGATGAGTATCAGACATGTGTGTTCTCAAAATGTGTTAAAGACTTTTGAAAGTGAGTTCACACAAACCATGATTTGGTTGTGAATAGATAGGTTTTAAAATTCTTACACAACTAATGAATCATCGAGCCTTACATCGGAAACCGGGGATGTACTGTATGGTGACTAACATAATATAATAAAAAATCATTAAAAAAATAAAATAAAATAAAATAAAATACGGAAAACTGTCAGAAAAAAAAATAAAATAAAATTCTTTTATGTTAGGAGAGAGAAGACAGACCCTGTTCAGGGACTCCCTGGTTGAAAGGACCTTGAATTTTGCTTGTCTTTAGTACTCTTTCCAAAATGCCTTCATACAGATCCTTCATCAGTCAGCCTTAGTTTTTAAAACTCTGGCAGTCTTGTGCCTTGAGCACAGTATCTGTCTTCTCCAAGGGCCACCAAGCTGGGGTAGTGACACAGTCACACCTGCCTCACCAGTAGGGTCTAAGGAAGGGTCTGGTGAGGTGTTCAGTGTACATCAGTCGGGGGGTCGGCATGCAGCAGGTGCCTGGGGACTGTCAGCACTGATGGCCGTACCAGCAGATGCTTTCCAGGGCTTCTTGGGGCCTCCACAGTGATCTAACACCAAAGGTGACATTGAAACATCTTTAGTCTTAATGAATGCGTTCATTTCTACTTACCTGTTTCAACAAACTTTTCAGGTTCCCTTTTCCTATAGTTTTTTTTTAAAAACTAACTTTATTTTTTAAAAAAATATTTATTTATTTTAGACAGCGCGTGCATGTGTGTGAGCGCGCATGAGCGGGGTAGGGGGAAGGGGCAGAGGGGAAAGGAGAGAATCCCAGCCCCGTGCCAAGCTCGGAGCCCAATGCGGGGCTCCATTCCAGGGCCCTGAGATCATGACCTGAGCTAAAACTGAGTCAAATGCCACCCAGGCACCCCTAAAAAAATTGACTTGATGAAGGTGTGCTTGCATATGGCAAACTGTATCCATTTAAAGTATACAGTTTGATGAGATGTATATGACAAATTTTTTTTCTACCCCAGTGAAGCCATTGTTACAGTCAAGATCCAGAACACTTCATTGCCCTGAGAAGACTCTTCATGTCTATTTGCAGCCCTCCTTCCCACGGATCTGCCTTTTGTCACTACGGATGAGTCTGCGTTTTCCAGAATTTTATATTACTGGAGTCGTGCAGCGCGTTCTCTCGTGCCCGGCTCTCACTCGGCATGAAGTGTTTGAGATCATTGTTGGGGCGTCCGTCTTCCCTTTTTATTGCTGAGTTATTTTATTTCCGCTATCTGCACGGACCACATTTTATTTACCCACTTACCTGTCATGAGCATGGGGACTATTTCCAGTTTGGGGCCACGGAATTAAGCTGCTGTGAGCATTCATGTACAGTCTTTTGTAGACATGTTGTTATTTCTCTTGGGTTAATACCTGTGAATGGAATGGCTGGGTTATATGGCAGCGATTTTCTTTTCCCTTAAAGATGTTTTATCTTTCGTAAAATGTGACAGAGATAATAAGGAGTGGTATGTACAAATGGTATGCGCCTAGTTTTGAAATAGCGGTAGAAAAGCTTTTTTTTAATGTAAGCATAATATGCAAATCTGTTAAAGAATGTTTTGCATCAGATAAATCTGGATTTACAAAAAAAAGTGACATGAAACTTTAAACAGTCACATAGTAAATGAAAACTTTTTTTTTGTTCTTGCAGTAAAAATCACAATTTTGTACTTAAAACTGGGGAGAGAGCCTCACAGAAATGTACAAGTATAAATTGCTGGGGCTGGGCAAATCCTCCTGAGAGCAGCGTGCAAGTCAGGGGGGATGGTGGAGAGGCCCTCTGGAAGGTTCCATCAGCTTTGTCTGCTTCTCCTCTGCCGTTCACGGCTTTTGTCCATGACGTTTATGAGATAAACAAGATGCGGGAGCCTCTGTAGCTAGGGGAGAAGCCCCCCGTGGTGTCATTAGCCAGGTGTTGCCGCCCCCTGCACTACACCCCTGCCACTCCGGGTGGTCAGTCCTCTTTAAAAATGGGGGAGGGGTGTTAGTATTAAAAGGGATTTTTATATAGAATCTTTTTAGAATAGTTCTATTGTTTAGGGGTTTGGGGTGTTGGAATGACTAGATAAATGAACTATGTTGGAATTAAGGTGTCAATTGAAGGTTATTCTAAAGAATCTGTGATTTACGTCCCTACACAAGTTAGATGGCAGAAGTTAAAAGTAATTTGAATTGGGGGGGATTGATCTTTTCATAATGGCAGTATAGTAAATCACCTGTTTAGTCTCTCGGTACCTCATTACGTGCTATTTGCTAATTGCTAGTACTACTTAATTAAATGGTTGTGATTTCCTGCAAGACTCCCTGAGGATGGTGCCTGAGACCCGTGTGGTTACCAAGGGGGTGCCAGCAGTCCTCGGATCCTTCATTCACTGTCTGTCAGCCTTTGGTTGGGGCGAGAAGCTTGGCCTCAGTGTCCTCATGCCCCTGCGTGCTCACTTCATAATCACTTAGCTCACTCGAGCACAGGCCTGAAGACTTGGGGAAAGGAGGGGTCAGTCTTTGGGGGAGGTTGGGTACCCCTGAGAGCAGTCTTTTTTTTCTGGATGTGTTCTTGGATGCCTTGGTTCCCAGACAGTACTGTGGATGACTTTTTGGCAGGATTGTGTTGGACTAAACAGACAAGTTTCATGTTCACAGCATTGCCTATAGCTTTGTATTTACTTAGGCATTTTACAGTTTCAGTATAAAATTCAATCTGTACAGTCACTTTGTGATGTGAGGTTTGTGGCATTAATTACGTTGACTTGGTCAAAGTTACAAACTAAGGTATGTGCTTGCAAAATTATCCTAACCGCCGGCCGCGGCATTTATCCCGATGACTCTGAAACCATGTAATTGATGGTAGAGATTGTACTTCAATTCGATACTTTTAAAAGGTAATTTCTGTGAAAATCACCATGCAGTGCATATGATAAAGCTCTTTCCTTTACAGCAGGAGAGAGCAGATTTCTTTACAGATCATAGCAGGAGAGAGCAGAAAGATTTCTTTCTTTTCCTTCCAAGTTCTGAAATCCTGGGAATGGGGAAAGTGGAGACCCCGCCACCAGCTCTGTCCCTGGTGAGAGGGTTGGGGGCAGTTGCCTACCTGGAAGCATCTGGGAAGGGGCTGCAGATTTGTAAAGTGGGTCACGTTTCTCCCTGTTTCCTCCCTGGTGATCAGCTCTCTTGAATGTTTGGAGTGACCCTTGGACACGACCGATAGCTTCAAGTATGCTGCCGCCTACATTCCTACAGCCCATCCTCCTTATTTGTGGGGTCCGGATTTGTGAATCTGCCCGCTTACTAAAATTTATTTGTCGCCCAAATCAGGCCGAAACCCGTGCTCTCGCGGGGGTGTGGGAGCCCGTGCAGGCCCGTGGAAAATGCCGTCTCCCACTGCAGGTTCCTGTGTGCGCAGAACAGGGTGACGTTCTGCCGTCCTGGCCCAGCTGTCACGCCGTGAACAAGGGTGCTTTACAGCCTGTTCGGTGTCGCGTCTTCGCCTGTTCTGTTGGCAGTTTCTCTGTTGATAGCCCTCAAGCACAGTGCTGACGCCGTCTCGTGTCCGCAAGTGCGGGAGGGCCGTGATGTGCCCCACCGAGAAGATGTTAGCTGAGCTTCTTTCGAGCCTGAGTGCAATGTCAGCAGATCAGCAACGTAGACTAAATAAAGTGTCCTTAAAGAGAAACACACCAAGGGGCGCTTACGTATTGAGTGGTGAGAGAGTGCGATCAGGGTCGCAGGAACCTAGCCCTGGACTTTTCCTAGGCACGCAGCTGTTGTAGTGCTTGGCTGTTAGGTTTCGCAACAGCTTTCGAGGACACAACTCCCCAGATCGCCACAACCGGCGGTATCTCCGGCCCTCCCCCTCCTTCTGAGCTTCAGGCTCATGGCTCCCTTGTCATCCCATATGCCCGGAGGGGTCTCCCTCAGGGTGACACAGCTCTCCCCATCCCAGGAAACAACGTGCCTGTCCACATAGGTGTGCATGTCAGATGTTGGGAAATCATCCTCGACTCCTTCCTTTCTCTCATTTTCCAGTTCATTCTGCTTCCAAAGTAGGTTCTAAAGCCGTCTGCTTGTCTCCATCTCTACTGCTGCCACGTCAGAGGAGGCCACCGGCTCTGCTTTCCGGGCCGCGACCCCAGCTTCCTGGGACAGACATCACTGTGTGCTCAGGTCGCGCCCTCCCCCTTCTGCGCGTGGGAGCCGCACGGGCACGTGGTCGGCCATCCCTTCTTGGACCTGGAGGCAATGGGCTGAGGGAAGCCTCATGCAGGGAAACTGGGTGATGGTAGCTTCTGCAAATGGAGAACTGCCTCCAAACCTCGTAGGAATATTTTTGAGACTGGAAGGGAGGTGGGTTTTTTTTGTTTTGTTTTTAGGGAAAATAAATATCTAAACAGTAGTTTAAGAGCTTGAAGAGAATCTTGAAGAAACATGCTTTCACAAATAGATTGTTAGTGTTTTCTTGTTTTGTATCTTCCTGAACCACCTGCCTTCTGAAACAAGACCAGATTTTAGACAAAACGGTGGTTTCTGCTCAGTTTGTTTTAAAATCAGTAACAGATACCAGGAGGAAGTTTGGACTGGCTGACTTCTGTGGTGCCACCTTGTGCCTTCATAGCTCTGCCCCACGACAGAGTGTGGGCACGGTCTGTCTTCCTCGCCAGCTTCTCTGTCATGTGATGGCTTCGTCTCCACGGGTTCATTTTGTTCTCTGTCAGCTGAGCAAAAGGATGGGTGGAGTGCACGGATTTTGTAACATTGGTCTTGTGGTTTTACAGAGAAAGGGGTGATGTATAATTAGCAAGGCAGAAAGGGAGCACAGGAAACAGGAAGGGGATGTGCAGTGCTCGAGTGGCGGAGTGGATGTCCAAAGTAGAAAAAAGCAAGCAGGCAAACTCCCCCCATCTGTACTCACTCTGACTTGTCAGGGAACTGCTGGAATTTCACACCATGGTGTTAATTGTTTGCATACTTTGTGAAGCCTGGGCATTTATTTCCTAAGACTACTAATTGAATTTGGTTTAGAAGTGCATAGAAAACCCAGTGAGCTGGTTTGATCATCCCTGCTGAAGTAGTAAAAGTACCAGAAAGATCACTTCTGGAAATATCAATTGAATTTATCATAAATGGTCGGTGCTTGTAATGCATTAGCTTAATCGAGTTAAAGAATCAACTTTTCAGATAGACTGGTCGCCATTGCTGTTGTACAAAACTATTAGGTTTGTTTGGTCTTTAAACATTTTCCTTTTGACCCAGGACAGTGTTAACTTTAACTGTCCCTTCCTTCCACGGTGGGCTGATGAGTATTTCTACCGAGCTAATGGGATACCTAACGTGCTTACTCTGTGATCACTTAAAAGCCTGTAAAGCTGGTTCAGCAGAACCTTTTCATCTTCGAGAACAGGAACCTTAGTTCATAGAATCATAAAATGTTCAGAGATGGAACTTATAAATCCGGGTCAGCACCTTCCTGTGCGGGGGCAAGGTGGGTGACGGGAGAGAGCCACGGGAGGGGGTGTGGGGCTGCACTTTGAAGAACAGGTAGGATCCAGGTGGAAAACTAGACAATATTACAAAATTTATTTTTATCACAGCGATACACATGCATGGTTTAAAAGATCATAGACCGTGCAGTTCACATGAATGCTTGTAACAGCATTCTTCCTCAGCTGTGGCATGGATAAGCCAGGTAAGGTACAGCCCTACAGCGGAGTAGTATTCAGCCGTGAAAAGGAAGGCGGTGCTGATCCAAGCCACAGCGTGGCTGACTCCTGACAACAGGTTGAGGGGAGGACACCTGACACAGAAGGCCACCTGTTGTACGGAGACGAGTCCACAGACACAGAAAGCTTACTGTCTGCCTGGAACTGGGGAGGGAGCGACTGCTGATGGGAATGGAATTTTCTTTTTGGGGTGCTAAAAACACCCTAGAATTAGATGGTGGTAGTCACATGGCTTTGTGAACGCACGAAAACCACTGAACGGTACACTTTGAAAAAGTAAATTTTGTGGTTTGTGAACTATATCTTAATTTTTAAAAATTTTACCTTAAGGAAATTTAATACCATTTTCAGGTCGAAGTAATTTTTCCAGTATTGTTAAGTCTTCACATAAATAGTGGAACACAAAATGTAACCAACACCGATTCCGTTTCACCTTTTAAATTTGGAGCGTCTGCATTGATTTCAGCCGCCTTGTTTAACAAATACAAACATTTGCCATCTCGGAGAAAAGAGGATCGTAGAGCGAACTAACGGATGAAAACCAGCAGTTCCCTGTCCCACCTGGAGACCCTCCCTGGGGCAGCCATTCTGAAATTAGGTCAGTGTTTGTCGCCCTGTTTAGTTCCAGTTCAGAGCCGTACTCTCCAACTGCGGCCTGACCGCCTGCAGACGTCCGTTGACTCTGGGTTGCGCACGGCGCTCTGCTGAGCAGCCGCATGTCTTCCCGCTGCCAGCCTGCCTTTCCTGGAGCTCTTCTTCGCCTCCGTTTGTCCTTCGCCTGGTTTTCTTGGAAATTATCGGTTGCTTTCTAAAGTACTCCTCCTCTGCCCCGAGTTTCTCTCTGGTGCTTTCTGCTTGAACACATCGGTCCGTTGTCTCCGCCTGGACAGGGCCGGTCATTCTGCTCAAGCCCAGAGTCGTTCCTCTTACTTTACTCTGTGGTCTCTGTTGGGACTTTGCTGCAAGTCGTTCTGGGGTCCTGCTCTGTGGGAACAGCTTTTCTTAGGTCCCTGTCTTTTCTGTTTGGGTTTATCATAAGTTTGCAGAAGCATATTTTCTAGAAGTTTCCTAAGAAAGGCTACTTGGGAGGTTTATGTCCTGAGTGTGCATTATTAGAAAATGTCTTGGTGTGTCTTTAACACTTCTTGTTCTGGGATTCGATGTAAAATTCTTTCAGTAGAGTTTTCTTGTAATTTTGATGGCTTGTTTTGGTTACCGTTATATGTTCGGAAGACTTTTCCTCCACTTTGTTTCATGGAGCCAGTTTGTTCATTTTTACCAATGTATCATATTTCCTTATTTGAATATAACACAGTTTTTAAAAATCCGTTCCACTTTTGATGGATACTTTAGGTGGTTTCCAGTTTTGCGTTATTGCTACGGATGCTGCTATGACCGCTCCTAGTCACATTTCCTGGCATTTGTGGGGCGGGTATGGCCCCAGCAGCGTTTGCAGAAAAGGCCGTCTGCGGGCTTTTCTCCCCACTGAGCTGTGTGGCCGCCCTGTTGCCTCGAGCGTTTATGTCCGCGTGGGGCTCTGCGTCCCGTTCTTCTCATTCCCGTGCCGGGACCGCGCGGTCTCACAGCCCCTGAGTCAGAGCAAGCCTGCTGAGCTTGCCTTTCGCGCTGGCATCGAATCTGTACGTCGTCTGGAAGAAAATCGGCATCGTTAGTGACGAGTCCCGACTACAGTTTCCCTCTCCATTTATTTAGGTCCTCCTCAGAGTCTTTCAGTAACATTTTCGGATTTCGTTCCACAGAACTCTTGGGGGTTGTTGACAGGTCTCTTCCAGGGGGCCTGCTGCCTGCTGGTTGCTAATACACTGAAGGGCACGTGTACGCGCCGACTTGGCTCTGACCGGCAGTCTTGTCAAGCCCTGCTCGTGGTTCCAGCAGCTCGTCCTTGCGTTCTTTCACCTTCGCTACGTGGACTGTCACACCAACTGTGAAGTTAATGGTTTCATTTCTCCCCTCTTTCCACTCCTTATGTCTTTTTTCTCGCCCTGTTTAACTGGCGAGGGCATTAGGGCCTGATTCTCCTGTGCTCCTTGGTTGAGAAAGATCGGGCTAGAAAATCCTCAAGCTCAGTATTAAGGGAGCTGCCGAGGGTGACACCCTTCATTTCTTCTCCGTCTGAGAAGCTTTCAACTTTTCCCTGCAGAGTGTAACGTGTACTAGAAATTGTAGACACTTTCGTCATATTGAGAAGAGATTCCTCTGTTTCTCGTTTGCCAAGAGACTCTTTTTCTGTCATTAATGGGTGTTCAGTCAGTCCACAGAGTACTTTTCTTGCACACGTGCGTGTGCACACATACACACATGTGACATTGCTACAGGAATATACGACCACATCAGGGGACCAGTCCAACCCTGTCCCGGCCCCTTTGCTGACCAGCCGTAGTTGAAAACATGAAGTGTTCTCCTGTGTAAAACAGGCACTGCATTCTGAAACCTTAGTACGAAAAAAATAATGCAGTGTCTCATTAATAATTTATGATATTGAACATATGCTGAAATGATGTACAGATATATTGGATTAAATAAAATTTATCATTTAAATTTAAAGTTCATTTTACCTGTTCTTTTAGTTTTTTGATGTGGCTACTAGAAAATTTAAAATTACGTATTTGGTTCATATTATATATTTCTTTGGATACCACTGGCTACATAGACCGATACTTGTGTGCAGACGTAGTTTGTAACAATAGCAGCTATCAGGTATTGGGTGTTTCCTGGATGTCTGCCCTGTTCTAAGCATTTTTCCAATAACCCTATGAAGTCAGAAGATTTTCTCCATTTCTTTGATGAGCAAACTCACAGACATGGAAAGAGGAAGCAGCTCACAGACACATGGCTTGTGGGTGGGACACCCAGGAGGGCCCCCCTAGCAGTTGGCACCTGGGCCTGTGCTTTTAGTCACCACCTGTCCAGACCACGGTGACATCTCACATCTGTGGGGAAAGGCTGTGCTTCTCAGTAAATGGTGAGGACACTTGACTATCCATTCAGGAAAAATTTAGATTCCCTTTGTCATTCTGTACTTAAAAGAACAAACACAAAAACTCCAGATGGATTACAGATCAAAGTATATAGACTTTAATATATAGTGTATGTACGTGTTTGTATGTGCACCTATGTATTGTATATACTTTGAAGATTTTTATTTATTTTTCTTTATTTGAGAGAGAGAGAGAGAGAGCATGTGTTGGGGAGCAGAGGGAGAGGAACAAGCAGGCTCCCCGCTGAGCACAGAGCCCGATGCGGGACTTGATCCCAGGACCCTGAGATGGTGACTCGAGCCAAAATCAAGTCGGACACTTAACCGACTGAGCCACCCAGGCGCGCTCCCCTGTATGATACATACTTTGACCTGTAATTGATTTGAAGGTTTTTGTTTTTCAAAGTATAGAATGACAAAAATATGTAGATATATACAAAATATACATTATATACATGAATGTAATATATGTGTGTGTATATATATAATACTTGTATATAATGTAAATTTTTAAAATGAACATTTTTTACAATTTCACTGGGAAGGAACACCACTTCCTAAACAGGTCACAAAAACCCAGATCAAAAAGAAAATATAATTGGGGTACCTGGGTGGCTCAGTCGTTAAGCGTCTGCCTTCCGCCCAGGGCATGATCCCAAGGCTCTGGGATCGAGCCTCAGGTCGGGCTCCCTGCTCTGCTGGGAGCCTGCTTCTCCTCTCCCGCTCCCCCTGCTTGTGTTCCCTTTCTTGCTGGCTGTCTCTCTCTCTCTCAAATAAATTAAAAAATATATATATATAATTGACAGACTTGACTTCATATGAATGAACTTAACATATAAATATATTATTTGTATTTTATTTTGTGTGACAGAAGCTCTCACCGGAGAGGCGTAGAGAGCCAGTAAACCTAAGTGGCCAGTATTCCTAGTAAACAGGGAGATGCAAATCACAACAGCCATCGCATTAGCCACGCAGAAAGGAGTGCTGACAGGCTTGTGGGAACGTGGACATTCTTGTGTGTGGTGTGGAGTTTCAGGAGGCAGTTTGACAGTCTAGCCGGTGGTTGTACCGCCCGGTACCCAGATCTCAGTTTCTCACTACCACCCTCCGTTACAAGGAGCCGGGGACCGTGGGGAAGTGCTTGATTCCAGGGCTGGGGCAGGGAGAAATACAAGCTGAGCCTGCCTGACAAATCTGGTGACAGCAGAGGCATCCTCCCCCATAGCACTCAGTCACCAAGGGACATCACTGACTGCTCACCTTCGCCACATGCGGTCAAGGTTCGTATGATGGGCCTTCGACATGATGCCCGAGAACACAACCTTGCTTTTTGTGCCATCGTTGCCAGAAGTGCACAACCTCCGTGACGTCAGCAGGAAACCCCCAACAAATCCAAACCAGTGAATGTTCTACAAGATAAGTGACCCGTTCTCTGCCAGGGATCAAGCCCATGACACATACAACCAGGAAACTGTCACAGATTGGAGACCGAAGACACACGACAGGCAGTGGGACTCCTGGATTGGAGGCCACGAGAGGCCTGGTGGCATCCCTGGGAGTGCTGGCCGGCTGTCAGCACCGTGTCCTTGTCAACTTGTCTGTCTCAATAACTGTGGTTATGTAAGACGGGGACGGTGACGCTGGGGGAGCTGGGTGAAGGAGGTCCAGGGACTCCATGTTGTTGCCATTTCTCTGCAAATCTCAAATGATTGCAGATACAGAGTTAAGTGCCCGTATCAGCTGACTCTGTAATTCAGCTTTCCTGAGCATCTTCCTCTGACATACTTGCCAAGAGCAGAAAGCCCGATGTGGAAGATTGGGAATTGTAGCTCAGGGTTGATGGCAAAGTATCAGTAGCACCTTCAAGGTCATCTGTCGGGAGTCGAAGTCTGGCAAAGACATTATCATGCAATGTACCCGTTTCTAAAAATTGAGGTAGATCTGTACGCTCCAGTCCTGGAAAATTTCGAAGACCTATTAGTGGAAAAAGTAACTTGTAGAAAAATACATATTTAACCTTTGTTATGTAGGCCATAAACAAGGACTTGTATGTTTTGTATTTTATATCCTGTCCCCTGGGCCTCTACCAGGAGCATGGTAATCATGTATTTCTTCTCTAAAAACAAGAAGAGGGGCGCCTGGTGGGCTTAGTCAGTGGAGCGAGCGACTCCTCATCTCAAGAGTTGTGAGTTCGAGCCCCATGGTGGATGTAGAGATTCCTTAAAACTAAAATCTTAAAAAGATAATAATAATAAAAACAAGAGGAAAGTAAGTTTGGTATATTCTGCCTTCAGTGAGATAATCCTTTCTTTGTGTTAAAAAATAAAAATACTCAGGGTGACGGTTCAGTGTTTATGCTTTATTTCACGAGCAGTTTGTTTTGGTCAAAACAAGGAGACTGGAATTAGCTTTAGGGAGCGGTGCTGACTGGTTTGCCTTGGTGGTTCTTACTCTTGTTTCAGGAGAGCTGCTGTCATTTGGGCAACGTGAGAGCTCAGGGAAATGCTTGCCTTCCAGGCTGCACGATTCTGTCTGGTTGCTGTGGACAGCGTGCATCCCACAGGGTGGGCGCACACAGAGCGCACATCGGCCACGGGAAGACCCGCCCTGGGCGTGGTGTTGGCAGGCCAGGGTCCGCGTGGCTCTGACACGCTCCTGTGTCCTAAGCGTGCCTCGTCATGAGAAGCGGATGATGGGGATGATGGTGGTAGGAGTGGTCCCCTGCTCTGCCCCAGGGTTATTTTCATGCTGAAAAGAGATTCTGTATTTCTGTGGAAGTATCTGTGTTTCTTTGCAAACTGATACATGCTTTTTAGAATTACCCGATTGATGATTGTGCCTTAGCCTTTAGTTAACATGACAGACCCTCGCCAGACTCCGCAGCTCTGAGCCTCTTTCCTGTGTGGACCTTCCCGTCTTTTTACCTTCCAGCCTGCATTTTCTGGGTCTCTTTTTCATGCAAACTTCTTTCCCAGGTAGGTTTCCTGGCTTCTGTGGCCATGGGCTTCTCGTGGTGGGGGGAGCCAGGCAGCGCCAGGCCTCCAAGGGCCTCTGTCTGAAAGTGCCCTTCCTCTCCCAGAGAGTGCCTCCTCACCCCAATGACGGCCAGTGTCTTCGAGATCGTGGTCCAGGGTGGTGTTGGACCCTCCCCAGGCCTCCTCAACACCAGAGAATGCCACTGGGATTTTCTGACCTTTCTACTTGGACTGCCCACTTCCCCCGTTCTCCCCCCTCTCCCACGGACTGATTTTTGCCATTCTTCCACTAAGAGCTTGGACTGCCAGGCCTCTGTGCTCGGATCCTTAGCATGCCGCATGGCAGTTTATGTGACTGCTGCCGTGCACTGGGTCCTCCCCGGCCCTGTGGTGTGTCCAGGGAGGCACAGTGTCCTCATCTTCGAGCCCCTGGCACATGGCCAGAGGGTACGCAGTGCAGTCCAGCAGGTGTTGAGTTGAACAGCTGGTGAAGACTCAAGCCTCTTTGGAATGAATGCAGAGTATTCGGGAAATACCTGTTTTAAGAAATAATGAGCAATGTGTGTGAGTAGCTAGAAGTTGGGGGAGCAGGTTGTCCAAGGGTGTTAGCTCCCTCGGGTTACCAGGGAGTGGGGAGCCCGGCTTGGGCCCCCGAGCGTGGGTCTCTTCACAGAGAAGTGGCCGTGCTCGCCAGACCTGCCGCCGTTGTGCGGTCAGTTTCATTAGTCTTCACGGTGAGGAATCGGGAGCAGGACGTCCAGGGAGGAGTGTGAATGTGCTTCGTACGTCACAGAGCTGTAGAGAAGAGAAGCCCGTCTGCAGTCTTTCTGTTTCGGGCGTGTTGTCGCTGAGGCTCACATGTCATCTTCTCGGCGATGCCTGTGGCCACCACCGTATTTAATGCTTCAACACGCCCCCCCTCCCCACGCGCTCCTGGTTGCCTCTGTCACCTGTCAACTGGCTATTGCCTGTTCCCACAAAGGCACCAGTGTATGTGCAAAGGGCAAACCCGTTTTAATATTAAGAAAACCATTTCAGAAAATAAAAAAGAAGTACTGGTGAATATCAGCAGAGCATGGGCCCATCCTCTGTAGAACATGAATTTCCTCTTTTTCTCCCCATATACATTCAAAGGTAATTGAATTTACTGGGAAAAATGGCTACTTGTAAACCTTTGAGCCTTCTCCTCACGTAGCCAGCAGAGGGCAGCACACATGGCATTGAGCACATGCAGTATTTTTTTACTTTATTTTAAAAAAGGTCTCTCAGGGGCGCCTGGGTGGCTCAGTAGTTGGGCACAGTAGTTTGAGAGACTTTTTTCTTTTTTTTTTAAAGATTTTATTTATTTATTTATGTGACAGAGAGAGACAGCCAGCGAGAGAGGGAACACAGGCAGGGGCAGTGGGAGAGGAAGAAGCAGGCTCCCAGCAGAGGAGCCCGATGCGGGGCTCGATCCCATGACGACGGGATCACGCCTGAGCCGAAGGCAGCCCCCCAGCTACTTTCCGTACAGTGTGAGTCGTCGTCTTTCTCGTCTGCACGTCGCGCTGTCGCTCCTCTGTCTTCGTGGAGTATGATGATTCTGTAGCACCATGAATGTCGTCACATTCTTATTTTCCCAAGTGTCTGTGACTCATTTCCGAGTGTTTCCCGGGCCTGTCGAGATTGGTGATGGTGGCTGCTGAGTGCAGTCCTGTCGGGATGTTGTTCCATCGCTGCCAGAAAGTGGAGAGTCACTTAAGAAGGGCCCCGGGCTGCCCCCCTCCCCAAGAGCACCCTGAGCCGGACGTGGGCTCTCCGGCACGAGGGCTCTGCATGGTCGTGATGAATGTGTGCACCCCCTTCTCAGGAAAAGATGCACGTGAACTCAACACCGTGTGGTTCTTAGTTTTATGGCATTTTATGGCGTTGACGGCGAATGTTCTTTGCGCAGAAACCAGGATCAGACTTTGTGAAGAATTGCACCTTTCTTACTTTTTTCTTACAAGAGTTAATGGCTCTTCTTGGAGAAAATTGAAATTTAAGTTGCGTGCATAATGCAGAGGGCAGGAGGACATGGTTTGGATTGGGCTTTTAAAATATATACCTAATTGATTCCGACTTTTTCTTTTGATAATAAAAGTGCTAAAGATTCTGCCTCACAGAGGTCCATACGGGCAAATGTGATTGGGGACCCACCACGTCCTTTGTCAGGTGCAAGGCTTTTCAGGGAATGGCGATGCTCTTTGAATTCCTCATTTGAAGGCTTTGCAACACATACATATTTTCTCTGTCCTCAGCATTTTTTTGGGGGGGGGGGGCAAGGTCTACTCATGTCTGTGAGGAAAAACAGTACAAATCCGTGTTTTTCAGGTAACCCAAGCAGTAGTAACTTTCCAAAGAGTGTGAGTACTTCCAAGTGCCCGTGGATTTTCTTTTGCAGAGATCGATGCCTTTGTCACCCTCTATCCCAGCATATAGCTGCGCTTCTGGGAGTTTCAGGACCCTCGCGTGATTGTACGCCCCACACTACTCTCCCACTGGCAGCTTGTCAGGAAAGATCTCAGCTGCAGAGGAGGCCATCGGGAAGCAAAACCACTTACCCTCACATCCCAGAAAGGCTGCAGGGCTCCATGGGCCTCTGCGAGTGGAGACAAGGGGTGAGGCTGGAAACTGGAGGACGGGCAGAAGGTGTTCATGGCGGGCACATAGGCTCTCAGGTCTCCTGTCCGGGTCTCACAGCAAGGCGATGTCTCTTCCTCTCTTGGTAGAGCGTGAAGGTTTGATTTCTGAGGAGGGCTGTGATGGCATGGAGAGAGTGGACTTCAGTGTGTGTGTCCCATCCTTTCTCCCTCCACCTGGCGGCCTAGATGCTGCTGGCCAAAAGTACAGGCCACACAGGCCAGCGAGGAGCCCGGAGAGTGGTTCTTCGGGCTAGTAGGAGGAAAAACCCACAGAGCCCCTCGTGCTTTATTATTTTACAGTGAGACCCAGCACTCCACAGGCCACAACCACCACACACCGCTTCTAATCAGGTCGTTGGTGCCTGGCCCTTAGACGTGGAGGAACAGCCTGTGTTTACCGCACATTGAAGGAAAACCCTCAGCATTACACAGGAGAACAAAGCAAGTGGAAGAAAAGGTGTTTGAGGAAACAGATCATAGCAGAACATGTTAAAAGCCACGTGCTCAACTTGAGTCTTAGATGTGGTGTGAATGAAGCAAGAATAGGACGCTATCCAAAAGGGGCATTCAGAGACTAAGAGTGAGTTTGTGCAAACTAAAACCAGCTGAAAGAAAGCAGTGCAAAGACTAGAAGATGAAGTAGAGAGCTGTCCCAGTGCCAGCGGCCGTGCCAGGCCGGGAGTCCAAGCTGGGCCCCAACCGGCCCTTCTTGCTCAGAGCTCCCTTCTGAGCTCACAGAGGGCTGTCGTCCTGCTGTGTGCTCTCGAGGTACAAGGAGAGCCAGCTGGCCCTCTGGCCTCTTCCTGTATGGCCACCAGCCCCACGTGTGTGAGCTCCTCCCCTGTGACCTGATCGCCTCCCACAGGCCTCACCTCCGAATGCCGTCACGTTAGGGTTTCAGCACACAGATTTGGGGTAGACACGAGCATTGAGTCCATTGTAAGAATAGTTCCTAGAAAGTGGCGTCACAAGGAGACGAAAAATAGGAGTAAAAATGTAAAAATTAAAAGATCCACAGTGCAGGTCCAGCGTCTAACAGAAACTCTAAACAGTGAGAGCTGAGCAAAAGAGTAGGACATCAAAGATGATGAGATTTCAGCCTTGGGGTCTGCGTGAGGGCTTGCATGGTGCGTGAAACGGACCCATGCCTGGACACCTCGTTACAATACTGCACAGTGCCAAAGGTAAAGACCCTGAGAGCTTTCTGAGCGGGAAAAAGATCCCTTAGAAAATTCTGGGAGTCATGGGACGCCTGGGTGGCTCAGTTGGTTAAGCACATGCCTTTGGCTCAGGTCATGATCCTTGAGTTCCTGGATTGAGTCCTGCGTCAGGCTTCCTGCTCAGCGGGGAGTCTGCTTCTCCCTCTGACCACCCCCCCCATGCTCTCTTTCGCTCTCTCTCTCAAATAAATAAAATCTTAAAAAAAAAAAAAAGAAAGAAAAGAAAAAATTCTGGGAGTCAGAATGGCACGGTCACTCCCAGCACTATGGGGACAGAAGGCAGTGAGGGTGAGGAAGCGATGTTAGCGCAGTTCTGTACCCAGAGTGCCTGTCGAGTGTGGGAGAAGAACAGGGGTGTTTCTGGACGTGCGAAATCCCTGTGTCCTTTCTCTGTTAGTTATGAGAGGGTGTGCTCCAAAAGGAGAAGGAGCCCAGGAAAGAAACATGGAATCAGAGACATGGAGGCCCGCATTTGGAAATGCGGAGGGAATTGCCAGGGTGCTGGTGTGAAAGCGGCCAGGCCGGGCCGCGGAGATTTTTGGCCAGCTGTCCCAGAAGCTGGCTTGCTCCTGTGGACAGTGGCATACCTCGGTGTGGAGAGCCTGACTTTCAGTCTTTAACACAGAGAAGTAAGCAAACAGAAACAAAAGAGACACTTGATGCCATTCTGTGGTAATTGTAGTCCTAGTAGGTTGTACAGCTAAGCTGTGAGCAGTATTTATGGAAGTGGTAAATACTGGTTTAACCCAAAATGTACGTGTAACCATACCGAGCGTGCGTCAGTGGTTGTTGGGGGGGGGGTAGGGGTCAAAGCTGAGTCTTCAGCTTGCATAGCAAGCAGTCGATGTCCAGAATTGGAGACTTGGGAATAAAGAGTGTACGTGTGTTGTTTGGAAGCAGGGAGGTAATTAGCAGAGCAGAGAGCTGACAGGGCTACCTCTACGGAGCAGGATGCGACGGTGGGGGGGTACCGTTGGGCAGGAAACTGTGGGTTTCTGTTTTAAGCCATAGTTACTGTTTGTTTTTTATGTGATGTGTGCATGTTATTTTGGTTAAAGAAGAAAAACCAGGCATGAGGGTAAGAGAAAAACCTGGAGGGGCAACTGGGTCACGTTCAGGAGGGTCTTGAAACTGTGACGAGGAGCTGAGACTTCGAGGCAGCTGATGGGGCTGTTGCAGATGCAAGGAGCGGCTCCTGGCAGCTTGTGGTGTGGTCTGGTGCCCCGGCCACCTCTGCCCTTCTCCGTCCTGCTGTGCTGGAGGCTGCCCTGCGTGGACTGCGTCTACAGGCCGCCTTACCCTCCAGCGCCCGCTGGATTTGTCCAGGGGCTTGGAGGGTCAGAGGAGAAAGAGGTCAAGGTGTTTTCCCCCTGCCAGGTAGCTGAGGGTTAGTCGAGCCCTGTCGCACGGCCTGTCAGGCCCCTCTGCGGGCAGCCACCTCCTCCCGCAGGCCTGGCACTGGTAGGGAGCCCCTTGCTAACACTGGGGAGCTTCACCACCGCTTGGGAGGCTCCCCAGACTGCACCCTGACTTTTGTAGCCAATCTCTCAGTTAACTCTCCGGCCTCACACTTGGAGTGTACTCTGTGTCCTCGGGATTACGACTGATGATGTAGGTACCGTGCTGAGAAAAAGAACGGCCCGGAACGTCACATGGGGGCTCCCGTACATTTTTGCCCAGCGTCATTGTAAACCGTTACCTGTTTGCACGTTCTTAACAGTCACCAGAAAAGATGAGGGTGGGGTGAAGGATTAAGGCTATTTAAGGTATTTTATTAATTGAAAACATAAAATGTCTTGAGTCAAAACACCTGCCATCCAAGTGCCCATATGTGTGATTTTACTATGAGTAGCTCTAGTGTTGTCTTCCACTTTGTTGGTTTAATGCTGATCATGGCGCCTGAGCCAGTCTCTCTGCCTCCCATCTCATCCTCCGACGGCTCTGAAGCCTGGGGGACTGTCCTGCTTTTGTAGTATGCCGTTGTTCTTCTAGGGACTTCATAGTGTCCCTTGAACTTGGGCACGGCGGCCGTTGAAAGAGCTGTGTTACAATCCTACGCACTCTCTTTGGGATCGAGGCTGTAGCTGTGCCTGGTGAGAGGCTGGTAATTTGTTTCCGTTCGCCCAGGAAGGCCCGGTGTGTGCCTGTTGGCTGACGTGATGGTAAGTAGCACCCACTTGCGATCTGACAAGCATGCCAAGATCTGGATGATAAGTGTTGAAGTCACTTTCCTTATGAGTGAGTCAGACATGTAATTTGGTGCTTTGGTGGTTAAACTTCTGTTTTAAGGAGCTGCGGACCTGGCTCTTCATCCCTGCTTCCTCTTCTAACAGCCTAACCTGTCGCACCCGCGGTGGGAGAGCGGCAATCACACAGGAGGCGGTGTGGCGCCCGCTCTCCCCACCCAGGGGTGATAGATATGTGGGAGCCATGGGGAATCCCTCGTGTGAGACGTGAACTGGGCCGCGTGGCAGTGAGAGCCGCGGCGCGGAGCGGGCCAGGGCTGAGAGTTGCTGGGTCCAGAGCCGCAGGGCAGGACGGGCGGGGAGGCTGAGGCGCGCCCTGCGCCGTGCGGTGGGGACCCTGTCGGCGGCCTGCCACCTGGAAGATGCTGTCTACCTCCTTCTGCGTGCCCAGGCCAGAGTGCTCAGCCATCCTTGACTTCTTTCACACGCATGAGGACTCCATCGGCAAGTGCTTGGCGCTGCCTTAGAAGTAAACAGAACAGGAATCCGATCACTGTCTGCGTAAGCCGCCATCATCTCTCGCCCGGATGAAGCTTCTGGCCCTGCTGCCCTGCATCTGTTGTCAGCCAGCAGCCGGAGTGCTCTCATCACAAAGGAGGTCCGGTCCTCCACTCTGTTCCAGCCCCGGCAGTGGCTCCCCATCTCACCCATGGTGGAAGCCAGCCCTTAAAATAGCCAGCGAGGCCCTCGACAGCCCTCCCCCCCACCCCCGCCTTGCCGTCCCCTCCAGCTGCCGTTGGCTCTGCCGCAGCTGCCCCGGCCAGGAGCAGCCAGCCAGCCCCGACCACGTGCCCCCCCAGCCCCACGTGGCATTTCTCTTCGAGCATATTTTGCTCGTGTATTTTGCTCCTCGCTGCCCTGCCCTCCGCAGCTCCCAGTAGAGTGTAAGCGGCGTGAGGGCGGGTGCCGTGGTCCTCTGGTGCATCTCTGGTCCCCACACTCTGTGGGGTGCCCACACTGCGTGCTCAGCGAATGCTGAGAGAAGCCAATGGAGGAAGCGATTACAGACCTGCTTGTAACACACAGAAACTTCTGTAAGGCAAAGATAACACACGTGCTGATAAAAACCAGTGACAGGTTGTGAGAAAAGGTGACAACATTTAATACAATGAATTCGTAATCTGCAAACCAATAAGGAAAAATAACCAATAGGAAAGTGGGTAAAGGGTATGAATAAGCACTTCATAAAAGAGGAAATACCACAAACTGTCTGAAAGAAGCATCTGCACCACTAGTCATCAGGTCAGTGTAGACTGTAGCCACCATTTTTTGCTGCTCAGACTCACGGAAATGAAGTTTGTCCTGTCGGGGAGGTGGCAGACCTGGGCAGTGTCTGTGAAGGGGGGTACGTGTCCGTGCCCAGTGGCCAGGTGGGCCTGCCTTTGGACACCTGTTCCAGAGAGGCGCCCTACTGCCTGACAGTAGGTGGAAAGTAGAAGTGACCTGACCTCTTAAAAGCTGGGATTAGCATCAGAGACCGGCCCTGGCACCAGGGGGTAGAAATGATGATTTGGGAATAATTAAACTTAGATTTTGAAATGGGGCTGGATGGGACTTGGCCTGGCACTCGTTACAGAAGGATACGCAAAGGAGAAAGCATTAACTCTGATTTTGAAATACTAAACTAAAGGTAAGAAGTTGGGTTTCTGTCAGTTGACTCTGCAAAGCAGAGTGGTTTTTAAAAAGTATGTTTGCCTATTTATTTATTATTAGGCAAGAAGGGAAACTGTGGGCTGAGGCCACTGCCCTTGAGGCATCTGTGGCCATGGCCAGAGCGTGGCTGGAAGCCTCGCGCTGGTGTCTTGCTGTAGAGACGTTTGCATTTTACCTGCGGGCCTGGCCTCAGGATGGCAGGCCCAGGCCTCCTGCACACCTGTTGTGGGGAGGGGCCCGCACAACCAGAACCAGTTGGGGGGAGTGGGGAGGGGGTCCAGCAGGGGAACCAGCTAGGGCGTGGGCCCTGCGGCCAGACTCCTTGGTTCAATGCCAGGTTTCAGACTTCGGGCAAGCCCTGTGACGCCTCTGGGCCTCCCTTTCCCCTCCCATGAATCGGGGCCAAAGAGAACCCCTCACAGGGCGCTCCCGGAATTAGGTGAGTCAGCCATGGGCACAAAGTGTGCACCCGGAAAATGTGACCTACAGCAATGATGCCCTAGGCACACGTTGTTTTATTTGTCACTTGTAAGGAGAAGTGACTGAGGCGGGGACCCTGTAGGCCCTCCCAGGAACACGTGGAGGCTGGAGCTGGAGCCGGCAGCTCTGCTCTGAGAACGTTGGTTCAGGGGACGATCAGAGATGCCCCAGAGTGTGTGCACGTGGGTGTTGAGATTGGCAGGAGAACTTGAAACCACTTAAAAGTCTTACGGTAGGGGGTCGGTTAGATACTCGGTCTGTAGCATGGATGATAGAAAATGTCATCAGTCTCCATTTACAGTCATGGAAAAATGTTTGTCGTAAGTGAAAAATGGCTGGTTATAAAAAAAGCATATAAAATATCCAGGTTCTGTTTATGTGTTTCTCTATAGATACATATTTATTTCCCTCTATGTACCTATTTCTTGAGAAAACATAAGTACATCTTGAGAGAGATAAATACATCTCTGTTATATATTATATGACATGATTGTTATAGGGATCACATATAAGATATAGGAAATATACGGAGATCAAAGGTATATTTGTGAATGTGTGTATACACAGAGGGCGAGGCAGAAGCAGAATGAGAGTGTAATACATAGAACAGAAATCTGGAAAAATATTAATAATGTATACCAAAATTTCATCAGTGGTTATCCCTGGGTGTTGGGGTTAAGGCTTTTCCTCCCATTACTTGTTAATCTGATTTCAACAACAGTCATGTGTCACCGTGACTATAATAAGAGTATGTGGAAACAAACAGTTTGGTACAATGCAGTAGAAAATAGAATGGAGATAAAATTGAACTTCTATTGGAAATGTTGCCCTTGGACTTTCTGTCCCTCTCAAATCTGCCTTCTCCTTTTAGCCTGTGACCTCATAGCATACCGTAACGATTGCGATCTCTTAGTCATTGTCGTCGGAAGTGGCTGTTACCTCCTTGTGAGCCCTGGGACTTTACGTGATTCTGTTCTAAGAAAGTGTTCGCAAAGTGGAGAGAGAAAGGACAGCCAGCTCTGTCCGCGGCCCTGGCTGAATCCAGGGAAGACTGCAGGTGCCGTCGCCCGACCCCTCGGACTGGAGCCCAGGGCTTCCAGGGAGGAGGCGGTTAACTACTCAGAGCTCCTTGGGCTCGACTTCAGGAACTGGGTGGTGGCCGTGACGCCTCTGCCGCTGGAGGCTCATTGGTTCCCCTGTCCCGGAAGGAGCGCTGAGCTGTCCGGGTGGCAGACGGCCCACAGGTATTCCTGGCCCCACCCGGCCCCCCACCCGGGGAAACTCTGTGCAGTTCTCCTTTGAAGAATAACATCCAGCAGCCTTCAGGGTCCTGCTGTGACGGGAAGAGATGGTCCTTCAAACCGCGGAGGAGGACGGTGAGTCCCAGTCCCGCCTGGGTGTTCGGAGCAGGGGTTGCGGCGCTCTTGATCCGTACGTGACCTCCTGTGATGACAGTTTTACTGCCTTTCGGGGAGCAGCCGCCACCCCTCTCTGGCTTTTCTCTTACTGTTCTCAGGAGAATGACTGGGGAGTGCGTTCGTGGTTCGGGAGCCGAGGCTTGTGTGTGCCTGCGTGTAACTCGGTGTGTTTTCAAACCAAAGAAGTGCCCGCCCCCCGCCCCAGCCCCAGTCTCGGCTTTTCAGTAACCATCACCCTGCGAAGAGCCTGTGTCCTCAGTGATGTATCTGCTTCCTGACTCTGAGTACAGTCCGCCCGGAGCTCAGGGGGGTCGCACGCCCCCAGAGTGAGTGTGACGGTGAGAAGTGTGGCCGTCAGAGCCCAGGCTGGCAGCACCCCCGAGGCATCCGTCTTTATGAAATGAGTCGGAGGGAATGCACAGAGTTAATGTGACCTTCCTCTTTCCGTGTTGGTAGAGACTGGCGGGGCCCCGTGGTGTCTGTAGACCTCCTTCACCGTCTCCGCACCCACACAGCACACAGTGAAGCTCTGAGAGAAGGGCTGACAGACTGGGGCTATAAGCCCCTGCGGGCCCTGGAAGAGAACGCTGGGAGCGCCCCTGAGTCGGGGCTCCGAGACGCTCGAGTCCCGGGAGTTTCGCGCACGGACGTGTGTATATTTTGTGAGGGCTGCACTAGATGGCGATGTTTTAATGCCGTGAGACGAAGCAGCAAACTGTCCTGCTTCGCAGTTAGTGATGAATGATAGGAGTAAGTTGAAATAAGTATTACACTGTATTTCAGATAGATTCTGGGAAAATTATAACAAGTTTTGGGGGGACGTTTTATGCTTTTCCTTATCTGGTTCACTATAAAATACATTTTCAAGTTTCACCTCTAAGTGCAGCTTATCTTGGACGATATCTATGGGGTGACTTGGATAATACTAGTCTGCATGGGGGAGGGGCAGCAGAGAGAGGCGGTTCTGCGTTAGCCTCGAACCACCCATGTGGGAGGTGTATCTGCCAGGTGCATCCACAGTCGCCAGGGTCTCTCTTGGGAAAGGAGATACTTTGGAGCAGAGGAAGAGGACGCTTTACTGATGATTCAGGACAGTAGGTGTGAGCCTGGCCCAGGCAGACCGTGACCCCCGCTCACCGTGCCGCGTGTTCCCCCTTGCGTGCTGCTGCTCCTTCCCGGGGAGCCTGGCCTCAGACCCACAGGAGACCCCGCTGAAGAGTCACTTGGGAGGCTGACTCAGGGGGTCCTGTGTCATCGGCCTCCAGCTGTCTTGGGGGCCCTGGCATCCCACCTGCAGCGCTCACTGGGTGCGACGAGAGTGGGGCGCCATCTTGGGGCTGGGAACTCAGAGCTCGGAGTTCAGAGACCGGATTCCTGGGCAGCTTTGCTTGGAATGAGTCACCTTCAGGAACTGCTGGCCGCTCTCATTTCCCTCACCCCTCCCAGGAGTGCTTTGTCCTGTCATCTGTTTGGGACTAGGGAGGTCAGCGTTGCCCTTTTAACTGCCGCTGAAACAGATCCCGTAGGGATCACGATGAGAAGCAGAAATGGCACTCGGGCAGGCGTAACAGTGAAGGGAGCAAATGGACTTGGCTCTGGCAGGTTCCCCAAGGTCCCAGGGCAGAGAGGTGAGCGTCAGCGTTCCGCTCCTCACAGAGCCGCCCTTCCTAGGTCCGCAGAGCCTGAAGAGCACAGCTAGGAAAGGGTAAGTGAGGGTTGTTGAAAATGTCTCTGAAGGAGTGAGCTCTTTTCCTGCTGCACTAATCTCAGATCCATAACCTGGAAATTACAGATGCTTTTTGCCTCTGCCCTTGTGTGGTGCCTGCGCTCCTCGGTTTCCATTCCAGTGTTGTGCAGGTGTAAGTGAGAAGCAAGCAGGGTCTTCGCCACCGGACGCTGGTTTCCAGCAACTTCGATCTTTTCAGTGCTTAGTCCCCCTTGATTCGCCCTTGAACCTTTTCTTTGGGCTGGAACGCAAGCTCCCTGGCGTGTGGAACACGAGGCCCTCACAAGCTGATGCTGGGCTCTCTCTCGGGTGCTGGCCCAGTCCTGATGCATCCTGGGCCCTGGCCCCCAGGTGTGCTCCCTGTCCCCAGGCACCTGGCCGCTTCCCTGATCCCCAGGTGTGCTCCCTGTCCCCCAGGTGTGCTCCCTGTCCCCAGGCACCTGGCCGCTTCCCTGACCCCCAGGTGTGCTCCCTGTCCCCCAGGTGTGCTCCCTGTCCCCAGGCACCCAGCCGCTTCCCGGCCTCCTCCCCTTGCTTCGTATGTGCATCCACATTGGTCTCTGCTTCTCCATTTGGGGAATCCATTTGTCCTTCCAAGTCCTGGCTCAGAGGCTTGACCTGAGACTCTTGGTGTCCCCGGGTGTCCCCGAGTGTCATGGGTGCATGGCCCCAGTGGCCACCGGTGCAACAGCTCCAGGCCCGTGTGCCACCCCTCTGGCCTTGGTGTTCTGTGCAGGGCAGGGGCTAGAG
The DNA here is from genome assembly GCF_024610735.1 of Ursus americanus. NCBI lineage: Eukaryota > Metazoa > Chordata > Mammalia > Carnivora > Ursidae > Ursus > Ursus americanus. The sequence continues at coordinate 3,472,721 of NC_142149.1, forward strand.
CTGTTAAAATCTGAACTCTGAGCACAGGGTAAGCATAGGCAGGTGCTCAGTAAACACTGAGCTGACGTGAGTTTGATTATCCCAGAATAGAAAGTAAAGAGTTAAGGACTCAGCCAGTGAGTTTGAATGGGGCTCTGTTAGTAGAGTGTTTCTACTTATTGAGTCCTACCTCATCTATAAAACTGCAAGTAACGGTGCCTTGTTCATTGTCAGGAAATATGCAGAGTTCATGGCTGGACTTTGTTGTCTAGTTCAAATAAAAATGGAAACAAAAAAGAAACATTTTAAGCTGTGAGATTCTATGTGAGTGTAAAAATCCTATTATTTATAGGAAGATGTGTGGGATAGAATTAAGTAGAGTGCCTCTCCACTAGGATACTGGATTCTCAGGTGACCGCTAAACTACGACCCCTGCCGCTGACTTACCGCCTCATCCCATCCTCTTAGCGCATCCCCGTGATTGTGCCGGCCTTGTGTTGGACAAACCACTTAGCGTGAGGCGTGCAGGAAGAGGGCAAGCTGAAGTGCCATAACTAGAAATTAATATTCCCGCAGATATTTCTCGCCCCCTTCCTTGTGGGTTGAGTTTGTGTTTTGCAGAGTCGCAGTACCGTCTTTATGTTGAAGCAGGAGCGCTCCCCAGCAGACCTGCATTGCCATCTGCTGTGACAGGTGTTGAAGGGGACGCGCTCTGGTCTGAATGTCACAGGCCCTCCCGTGAGCACACCAGACATGAATGCTCACAGTGTCGTCATAAGAGGATGAGAACCTCCCTTCCCTTTTTTTACAAAGGTGAGCAGAAATGAGGCTTGGGTTCTGCTCCTCTGACGAAGCGGACCTGTCTCTGTTGCCTGAGCCTTTCTGTGCCTTCCGAGGTCTCGACCTCTTGCAGAATACCAAAGCACAGGCCTGGCTGCCGGTGCTCAGGCACCAGGTCCAGCAGACGGGTGGGGTGGTCTCAGGAGCCAGCACTGGTAGGAAGAAAAGGCAGGTATTGGGGGTCTTGGCGGGCCCTCATCAGCACACAGAGTGGTCAGTGGAGGCGAGGACAAGGCCTAGGAAGCGGGAGACGTTGCAGTTGTCAACAACCCTCTCTGTGGTTCTGGAAGGTTCACTGAAGTATGTTTGTGGTGGGGGCTTTGACCCTGCATTCGGTTTGCTTCTGGTTGAAGGACGGAGGGCTAGACCTTCTGGAAATGTTTTAAAATATCAGATTCTCACTTTCCCCACGCATTTGGACAACCCTCCAAAGGCAGTGGGACTAGATTCACATCGTTCTCCCCTCCGCTCCTCGTCTGTTTGTTGTCCACTTGGCTGAGATTTCCTTGTTAGAAACAGATTCTTGTAGCTGCTGGGGGCCTCTCCTGTTTGCCCCCTGAGGAGCTGCAGCTGGGACAGTCCTTAAACGCAGTGTGGTCTCGGACTCGGGCAGCCTCGGAAGGGACCGGGTCTAGCCCAGTCACCTCTGCCGGCGAGCACTGTCACTGCGGCTCCCAGAGGGACGTTACACTCAGCCGGGAGCTCACGTTCAAGAGCACTGCTAGGGCACGGCGAGCTCATGACCTCCTGTGCGCGTCTCCCGAGGACGTGCGGTGCCTGGCCCCGTAGACGCGGGTGACACGCTGGGGGAGGTGGAGACAGGCGGGTCAGCTCTGCTGGGGGCCAGCACTAACCCCAGTATGCCCCCCACAACTTCCTTAAGAAAAGAACCCATTCCTTACTGCACAGCACAGTCACGAAAGCTCCCGCTTCTGACCTGAGAAGGAGCCAGTAAATTTCCTTTCCTAGTCAGTGGCTTTTCTGCATCTCCTTTCTTTCTGGTGTCAGGAGTTCAGGGTGCTGATGCGTAGACTTCAGGCGGAGTCCCCCGTCTAAACCACGGCCGAATGGCATAGTTACAGCAGGCGCTAAGAAGGCCTTAGAACGGGATCCCAGTGTGCTCTTTCCACAAAAGAGATGTTTAGGCATCAGTCTGAGCAAATATTTTGGGGTAAATGGCTGGTGGCATTTCCATATTTTCTCCGAATAGAAACATCAGTGTAAAATGGTGCCTTAAGGACACCTGGGCTGCTCAGTTGGTAAAGCGTCTGCCTTCAGCTGAGGTCATGATCCCAGGGTCCCGGGATTGAGTCCCGAGTTGGGCTCCTTGCTCAGTGGGGGAGCCTGCTTCTCCCTCTTCCCCTCCCCTCCGCTCGTGCTCTCTCTCTCTCTCATTCTGACTAAAAAATAAAATCTTAAAAACAAACAAACAAACAAGCAAAATGTTGCCTTAGATGTGGACCCCGCCATGCAGAAAGGCAGACCATGAGCCGTCCCCGCCCCTCGTCCCTGAGGAGGGGCCGCGTCCAGCCTCAGGTGTGCCCCTCGCAGAGTCTGTGTGTGCACCTGCTGTTCCATGGTTGCCCGTCGCGCCGAGTATGTCTTCGAGAATTTCCTAGATGATCACTCACAGATCAGCTCCTTCTTTCTTGTGACCACATGGTGTTTAAGTAGTTCTTAACTTTGGCAGTTTCCGGAGGATGTCGGTTGGGTCAATTCTTAAATGGAAGTTCTGAATGGAAAGGTAAGTGGCTTTTGAGCTTTGGTGTGGCAGAAAGGTGGTGCCGGGTTACACGCCCCTGGCCGCCCGTGTGCCCCCATGCCCTCGTCAGGGTCCCCCGACTGCTGGAGAGCAGTATGGTCTTCGTGTTCTCATTGGCACGTTTTGCATACTTGCCATCCTGGCTCTTTACCTTCAGCGGCTCGGGCTTCACTCTCCACTCAGAAGCTTTTCATTTTGGGGAGCCTGGGTGGCTCAGTCATCAAGCGTCTGCCTTCGGCTGGGGGCGTGATCCCACGGTCCTGGGATCAAGCCCCGCATCGGGCTCCCTGTTGGGGAGCCTGCGTCTTCCTCTCCCACTCCCCCTGCTTGTGTTCCCTCTCTTGCTGGCTGTCTCTGTCTCTCTTAAATAAATAAAATCTAAAAAAAAAAAAAAAAGCTTTTCATTTTAACGCAGGAAACACGGTCTCCAAGACCATGACCACAGTCCTCCATGCTTTATTCTAGACTTTGATGGTTTCTTTCTCTACATTAAAATCTGTGGTTCAGCTAGAATTTATGTTGATATAAATAAGGTAGGCCTTCAGCTTCGTCTTCCCCCAAGTGGCTGGCTGGCTTATCGCCCCACCACCGTGGGCTGAAAATCCCACTTTTCTTTATATTTATGTGTTTTTTCTTCCTGAGACCGTGTGAGCTGAGGCACTGCCAGGTGGGTCAGCGTCTCTCGAGTGTCCCCCGTGCTGTCTCCTGTCACCAAGCCTCGTGCATCTGTCTCCAGGGTGACTCCCGTATGTCACCTCGTTTCTCCTTCATACTTCTCTGGACTATTATATGAACTGTTTCGTAAGGACTTTATTATTACTTTATTTGTATCATTTCTGTGAAAATCTTGTTGGTGATGTAAGTAGTATTTTTAGGACCTGGGACATACACACTGAGGAGAGACCTCTCCCTGCTGGGGTCTTCCCGCCTCTGCTCAGGTCTCACCTGTGTTCTTGGTGATTCTCTTCTGCCCGGTGTGAGAGGTGGGCCCTGCCACATGCTGGCTCTGGGGGTTTGGGGATAGAAGGGAATTTGTCCCGAGAAACCAATCACATCATACCCCCAGGATAACAGCCAAGAGGTGAGGATCTGTTTGTACTGGAGGGAGGCCACCAGAAACCTCCCTGGTGTCAGGAATTCACAGCCAAACCCACCAGCCCCTCATGGATCACATCACCTCCCAAGCTCATTTTGGAGAGGGAGGAGTGCCACCTGGGGTCTTGAAGGGGCACTGAGCTTTGTCCACCTCCTGCTGCCGCCTCACCCCTGTCCTCCCTGCAGCGCTGCTCCTGGCTCAGCCGCGCCCCCTGCAAAGGGCAGGAGGCGGAGAACCTCGAGAGCAGCCTCTCAGAACAGAATGCATACGGCCCTGGGCCTGCGCGGGCCCTAGGAGGGGGCTCCCATCCCCGCGGCTGGGCCCTCTGTGCCTGCCCCAGCTTCGCCCTGCCCGTGAGCGGCTTCCAGGACCTGCCGGGATGCAGAAGCTGGGCGCCCAGGCTGGTGCCTCCAGCCCCTTCTCAGCTTCTCGCAGACTTCAGAAAACCTTCTCTGGACCCCGGGCAGCTCCGATAAGGGTCCGCGTCTGGTTCCGAGAGCCAGGAATGGAGTGTCAGGAATGGGGGACAACTGTTCAAGTTCTGTGCCTCAGTTGCCAGGTGACAAGAAGGGGGAGATTGAGAACCAGGCTCTCTGCCCGTTGTGCATGCTGGTGCGTGGGGCCTCTGCCCAGGTCAGCTGGGGCTTGGCAGTGCCCCTGCCTAGGATTAGCACATTTGGGCCCTTGATGAATTGAAAGATCGGAATTTATCTCCACCTCAGAAGTTGTGGATCAAATAGAGTAAGTGCTGCAGACTCCCCCTGCACACTTGGGGGAGGGTCCCCGGGGCTGGTTTCGTGTGCCCCAGGCCTCACCGGAGAGAGGAGGGCAGGACGTGAGCTCTGCACAAGGGCGCTCTCGTGCCAGCTTGATGGTTGGAGCTGGGAGCCACTGGGAGGGGCAGGATCCAGAGGTCGTCTTGTCAGAGTCAGAGGACACAGTGTGGCTCCAGCTTCTCCTCACCTTTCCAGAGTGTCCTCCCCTCTCCCCCATGCGACTGTCACTCTCCCCAGCCTGGAGTGCCCTCTCCTTCGTGGCTCCAACCTTCAGAGCAGGCTCCAGCCTCAGCTCCTTTGTGGAGCCTTCTGGCACGTGGCCGCCATGTTCACAGCACCTGTTGCCAGTGCCCTTGCACGGACCTGCCTGATTCTTTTTCCTTCAGAATAGTAACATGTAAGCTCTTTGGGGGCTGAAACCCTGTTTTACCATCTGTATCTTCTACAGTAACTAATAGGGTGCCTTGTTTATGGGTCGTACACTTTTTTTTTTTTTTTAAGATTGTTGAATTAACAGTCTGAGAAAACCATTTTGAAAACTTTTGTTTTCCCTCTTGGTGGATTTCCTGAGATGACTAGGTCGCCTGTGAGCGGTCTTTGTCTTTGATCACTGTGATTTCATGAGCTTGACTATGGGGCTGTTTATTTTAGCATCTGTCGTCTTTATACAGGAGGAGGGCCACGCGGCAGACTTTCTGTTGGTAGCTTTTCCCTCTAACTTCTTGTCTGCTCATGTCTTGGGTCGTATTGTCTGTGCTAAGAATTGACTGTTATGGGCTTTGCTTGCAGCCGCCTGTGGCCTGGATTCAAGCTGAACCTTTCCCAGGTTCCCCCACGGCAGGTGAAGCCGTGCTGTGGATCCTCTGATTGCCCCGTCGTTGTGGGTGTGCTGAAGTGAGGCACAGTGAGCCGCGTGCGTGCTGACCGAGTCTTGCACGGGCGGTGAGAGGTCGGCACTCACCTGCGGGGATCTGTAAATCCCTGCTGTGTGTGTACTTGCATAAAACCCAGTAATGTTGCCTCAAAATGGGGGACATAGCCCTGGTTAGACACTTGGGGTAAGAGATGTGAGGGACAGACCCTGGTAGGACAGCGCATGGCCGGCTGGTGAACCCCGCGAGCAGACACACGGAGGCGGTGCGGCTTGAGGTGTTTAGGTGAGAGTCCGCACGCGTAAGCTGAGGGGGGAGCCTGGCCGCTCCGGCGCCGAGTCTCCCTGTGAGCGGGGGCTCTTGAATGCTGCGGGTGAGCCCCTAAACACGAGAAGGAAACGAAGAGGGGCTGGGAGTGAGCTCCCTCCCCCGGCGGGCAGGCGTGTGTCAGGTGGGGACTCGCAGTCTGCACCTCTGTTGAAAGCTGGTTTCCTTTTGCATCTAAAGACAAGAATTCATACATAATTTTGCGGTTTATTTCTCATAGACGTGCTATGATTCTTATGGACGAGAACTGCCATTTTGACACAAAAATAAAATGGTTTACATTATGGCGGTTTCTTCAGAGACGTAGGCCGGGCCACAGCCATGGGCCAGGCTACAGAGTTGGGCTCTTTAGGTCAGGTCTGGTGAGCCTGTCCTGGTGACCAGGAATCCCCAGGGCATGGAACCCACGTTAGTATGGTGAGGGGTGGGGTGGGGCCGGGCCTGCAGGGGTGCCTCCTCTCAGCAGCTTCCTAAGGACCAAAGACTGGAAGTCGGGAGGGCGTGGGGAGTCCTCGTTTTCTCCTGTGTTGTTGATCTGGGGCGTGGTTTTTAAGCAGGGCGGTTTGGCCTTCCAGGGGACATTGGCAGCGTCTAGAGACGCTTTTGGTTCTCACCTCTGGAGGTGAGGTGGTGGGGGCGCCCTGGCGTGCAGGGGGGGCAGCTCCACATCCTGTGTTGCCCAGGACCCGCCCGTGACGGAGAGTGACCCCGCAGAAGGTCAGCGGTGCTGAGGTCAGAGAGCCCTGATCTGGTGTCGTGGCTTCTCTTCTCTTTGTCCTTTGCTTGTTTGGCACTTGTTTTTAAAAACCTGACGTCTCTTCCCTTACTAGTCAAAGGCAGCTGCCTCGTGTCATCTCGTGTTCTGGTCTAACATGGAATCCATGTCCTGGGGCCTGGGGGTCCAAGTCTGATGTCCCCGAGATCAACCTGCCGAGCTCCTCCTAACCGGAATGTACCGGAATGTACCGGAATGTGATGTTGCCACCTCCGGGGACCGAGTGGGAGGCCAGCCCTCTGCTAGAAAGGCCAGAGCACATCTGTGTGGAGACCCTGGGCCTGGGCCCAGAGCACAGGGGCAGTCTGGTCAGCATCACTGCCTGCTCCTGGGGTGCAGAGCAAGAGGAGGGGGCGGCCAAGTGCTGAGTGTGATGGGACAGCCTCCCCTCCGTGGGTCGGCCCTGTCGTTTATCCACTCAGTAGCGCGAGGGCATCTAAAGGAGGGGTTAATAACATCCTCCCAGTGAAGCAGCCATCAGCCTTCTGCTTCTAGGGGGTAGAGAAAAGCAAGTGCAGCCTGCAAGCGAGTGGTGCACCCCTCCCCCAGGAGGCCGCGTGGGGGGTAGTAGGAGGGGCCGGCTGTAATTGCATTCATGGAAATACGCCTGCGAGGAGCTGAGCTGAGCGGCACACACGCCAAGTGTCAGCCGGGCGGCAGCTCCGCGCGGCCATCTCTGTCCCCGCCAGCCTTTCCCACCAGGATCGGCTCCCTGTCCACCCTCGGTTTCCACTTGGCTTTTGTTTCCTCGCGGCCTCCTCTGGCCTGGCTGTGCCGGCACACATGCTGTGCCTGCTGCATCCCTCCGGCCACCTGGGGCTGTGGGAGCGCCCGGGAGCCTGGGACGGTGGGGTCGCGGGGCCGGCTCACCATGGCCTCTGAAGCGGAGAGCTGCCAGCTGCCCAGGCTTTGACGGCGGCTGCCGGGACGCTGGGGCTGCAGGAGAGGGGACTCGCCTTGGGTAAGAGGCCGGTGGATGGCGCGGAGCTCGTCCTGCGGAGCGGCATGCGGACTGTGCGGCTCTCGCTCCATTATGCTTTGCTGCCAGCCTCTCCACCCAGCAGCAAGCTGACGCGTGCCGCCGCTGTCTCTCTGCATGACTGCCTTGTGGTTTTGCATTCTGCTCTCTCCTCCTAGGGTTTTTCCACTGGCTTCTTGGGGTAGATGTTCAAATACTCAGTGTGGTTTCTTCTGGACCTGAGGTTCAGGAACAAGCTGATCACCCATTTTGGTGGCGCTGCTTCGGCGAGGTGAGAAATAGGACATCAGGAAGCAGAGGGACAGATGCAGGGCAGTCCTCTCCCCTCTGGACCCACCCGTGAGTTTCTGTTTGACTCTGAGTACTTTGGAACCATTCCTGGGTATGGGTAGCCCTCTTTTCAGCAGTTTGCCCAGAAAAGGAGTTGGAATTGCACATTTCATTTGATCCTAGGGGTCTACTCCAGCAATTAGAAGGACCGAGAATGTTTTAGTGTGCCAAAAAATGAAGAGTTTTATGAAGAGCTGGCATACAATTAGGGTTTAGGAACAGGTGAAGCGAGAGAGAACTGATTTCTTAAAACCCCCACCAAGCCCCTGTTCTGGACTTAAAGGGGTGTGGCCACACAGCTGTGCGGGGGTGGGGGGGGTGACTGCAGCTGGCACGGGGCATTCCTGGAGCCCCTTCCCTCAGGAAGAAGGGGGGCAAGCTCAGATGAGTTGGTCTGTCTGGGGGGTGGGGAATTCCCAGGCTTTCCCCGAGACCTGAGCACTCTGCATCTGTGTCGAGGAGGCCAGCGCGAGAAGCTGGTTCTCCCCTGTTGGGCTGGTTCCAGCTCTGCTTTCCGTTCCTGTGATCCTCTCAAAAACAGCTTTGCAGACAGAGATTGGAAGTCTGAACACCAGAAAGAATCCTGCTGCAAAACTCCAGCTGGATCAGATCTTATCATTGCCAGGCTTTACAAAAGGTGGAGAGGGATTTTGAACAATTGTTTCCTAGTTTTTACCTTTTACTGAAAGCAGATGTTAACTTTGTTTTTCTAAACCAAACTTTTAGGATACAATTTTATGACTTTGTCCCTTTTACTACCTTGAAAGTTGACCTCATTTCCCCTTGGTTGGCTGGTTACTGCTGGAGTTCTAGGATTCATTAGATAAAATGTGTCAGTTCCCTTCCGTGTTTAAGGTAAGATGATAGAATACTTCGTGTTTTCTAAGACAGTTTATGGGGCTGTTTGGGTTTGTTTGTTTTTTTTTTAATGAAGCTTTTATTTTTAAGTAATCTCTATACCCAACGTGGGGGTCAAACTCACAACCCTGAGATCGTGAGTCACGCGCTCCACCGTCGAAGCCAGCTGGGCGCCGGTGGGGCTGTTTAAACATGTCCTCTCATTTGAGAAGGGCCGTGATGATGACAGGCCCAGTGCGGTTGGGGCAGGGTGAGGTGGTGGCTGGCCCAAGGTCCCAGAACTACTTAGCGAGGAAAGCCCCCAGCAGGTGTCCCCTCCCACCCCAACCCCAGGTAGCGTCTCCTCTGGACTAAGGAGGCTTGAGTCATTCGGGCAGTGGTTAGATGAGCCAGAGCCAAGACTGAGGTGGGAACAGTTTTTCTTAAAGATGCAGAAAATGGTAACAAAATCATTAATTGTCCTTCCTCCTAAGGAGGAGACTGGGTGGCTTCTGTGTGGAAAGAATTTAAACTGGAAGAGTAATGTTCGCATTGGCAGTTTGCTAGAAGGAGCCTCTGGCCTCTCTGTGTTGACTATCAGTTATGTGAGCCATGGGCTAATTTCACTCTTTCTGGCCCACGTTGTGTATGCAAATTCCTTTAAAATCTAGGCGAGGCCGCCTGGGGGGCTCAGTCGGTTGAGCGTCCCACTCTTGGTTTCGGCTCTGGTCGTGACATCAGGGTCATGAGATCAAGCCCTGCACTCAGCACGGAGTCTGTTTGAGACTCTCTCTCCCTCTGCTGCTCCTCCCACTCTCTCTCCCCCTCTCTTTCTAAAAATAAATCTTTTAAAAAGTAAAATGTCCTAGGCCATAAACTGGTGGTGAGACTTCATAAGTCAGTCGGGAGAGAGGAGTACCGTAAGCAGAAATCAGGAAGTCAGGATACTTCCATTAACTATTTGTATGTTTATTTTTAATTATGGTAAAGTACATGCAAAATAAAATTTATCGTTCTAAGCGTACGGTTCAGGAGCGTTACGGATACTCACAGTGTTGTGCAACCAGTCTTCAGAAGTTTCCATCTTGTAGAACGGAAACTCCATCCCCAGTCAGCACCACCTCCCCAGCTCCCAGCCCCCGGCCCCTGGCAGCCTCCATCCTGCTCTCTCTCTGTCGCTCTGGGGACCTCACGGAAGTGGAACCTTCCAGCATGTGGCCTTTATGACTGGCTGATTTCACGGAGCATGCTGTCCTCAAGGTTCATCCGTGTTGTAGCAGGGTTCAGGATTTCCTCCCTTCTTGAGGTGGACTAGTACTGTGTTCAGTTTAGAAAGGATTGCCATGGTTTTGACTTAGTAGGAAGGAAAAGACACTAGTTTTCTAAAGTTGGCAGACTTTCTATACGAAATGCCTATATGGTCATAGGCACTGTTGGCTCCAGGGTGCCACCACGTTCCGGGCTTTGGTTCTGTCCGTGTGTACTGTCAGTCTTCTCTCCCTTGCCCTCTGGTTGTGCCAGCTGTCCTGAGGCCCGTCTCTAAATTTGAGGCTTTTGGCTTGCCTGGGTGGCTCAGTCGTTAAGCGTCTGCCTTCGGCCCAGGGCGTGATCCCAGGGTCCTGGGATTGAACCCCGCATCGGGCTCCCTGCTCCGCTGGGAGCCTGCTTCTCCCTCTCCCACTCCCCCTGCTTGTGTTCTCTGTCTCGCTGGCTGTCTCTCTCTCTGTCAAATAAATAAAATCTTTTTAAAAATAAATAAATAAAAAATAAATTTGAGGTTTTCATTGCAATATCCGAGTCATTATAGCTGTTTGTTTTCCGTGTCCTGTGTTGCCCTTTACCTGAGAGATTCTGTGCGTGTTGGTTGCGTTCTTATCCCTGTCATAAAGATCTGACCCCAGGTAGTCCGATGTCAGCTTGGAATTGAGAGTTTTGTGAAAGTTTGCTAAATGTTGGTCTCCAACGCCTGAGTTCTTTCTAGCCTCTTGAATCTTTCTCATTGTAAGTCACTGGGATTTCCTGGGAGACCAGATGACTCACCCCCATAGGGTAGGGCATCGTGAGGCATCTAACTGGTAGGCTCTGCACACGTACGAGTTTGATAAACGCAGGCCCTTTGACCTTTAAGTCTCTGGAGGGGAAAGAAACCACCTTCACTCCCATGGACAGTTCCCCAGATTTGCACTCTTGAACCCACAAGCTGTTTGTAAATAGCTGTGTTCTCTCTAGAGTTGGTAGCAGTTTCTAGAGAGGGTATAAGAAAGCATGGTACTTCACTACTGCTGCCCCTGTTTTAGCTGGGGCTTACAGTTAGGCGTCTGAAGCTGTGTGTTTTCAGTGTCGTAAAACATATAGGGCTGTGAAGGGTTTGGCCTTGCTTGTTCTAGGGGGTAGCTGTGGTATCGGTGCTCCGGAAGGCCGGGACAGTGTCTTGGCACACTGATGCCCTCCCTGGCCTGGGTGGGAACTTGGACTAGGGTGTTCTCTCCTGTTTACCTTCTCCACACTTGGGGGAAAGGAAGGACCTTTCTAGATTCTTGGCCTCACTTCTTAAAACATTTCCCTGCTGTGCTGGTTTAAATTTGGACCCCTCTTATCCACTGAGAAGCAGGGGCTATATATAAGAAGGGCGACGGTTGATGATTATGGTTGGAAAAACAAGGCAAGTGGTGTGTTTTAGAGCTAGGCAGAAGGACTTGGTATGCTGGATGACCTCTGGGAGTGGTGTCTCTGTCCTAAAGCACGTCTTTAACACTCCTGGGGATGTAGGACGGAGTGGTCCGTTGTGGCAGGCGGCTGCCTGTGCTCCTGCTGGGCAGAAACTGCTCTCAGAAGAGCTGCTTTTTCGATTGAACTTGATGGCAGATCGCTGGGCACCTGCTCCTGGCTGCTGAGGGGGGAGTGGGGCGGGGGGGGGGCAGCAGCTGAGCGGGAGCGTGATTGCCGCCATGTGCTTGTTTATGGGAGCTGTCCCTTTAAGACAGTCCTCCTTTGTATGTGCTGGATGGAGCACATTTCAGCTCTGGGGTTCTGCCGACTGGTAAAATCTGCAGAGCGACATTTAAATAAAGAAAGAAATGGAAGCTTCCCTTGTGTGGCTTTTCTGTTCACATATGAGCACAATGGTCCCTTGTTGAACGCACTTTAATCCCCTTCATTGAATTGGAACCCCACGAAGGACTGGGGAGGGCTCATCCTGGACTGGCCCCCTTGCTGGAAGGGGGACACCTTGTAAATTAACCTTTGCAGAAGTGAATTCCCGAGGCCTCTAGACCCCCAGGCGCTCTGCTCCCCATCTTTTGTGCTCGGGCTGCTGCCTCTCTGGTTGCCATTCTTTTCAAGAGAAGGGGGCTTAGCCGCCTTCCTGGCACAGAAGCGTGGCTGCAGCACGTGGCAGTCGGGGGAGGGAGGAGTTGTTTGTTTCTCTGCCATCTGGCCCATCAGCCGATCTTTCACAGTTTAACCCTCATGGCTTCGAGGGAAAGCCACGGCACTGATACGTGCCCTTCCTGGGGCCCAGGCTGCTTTTCCAGGCACACGGGGTGCGGCGTGCGTGCAGCTGTGCCTTCGCTTCCTGCCCCTGCCGTGGCCTGCCCTGTCCTGGGGGTCGCTCACCCCTCTCCCTCTCCAGCCATGGTTTTCATTCCTTTTGCTGTGAAGTGAAGTGAAGCATTTTCTCCATGGCCTTTACTTTCCTCCTGGGCAGTGTGCGAGTGAGGGCTTGAAGTGAGGAGGTGACGTGACCTTGTTGAGTTTAAGTGCGGGAGCTATGTGTGTTAGGGTGCTGGAGTTTTCCTGGTCTCAGGGAAGAATTCCACTAGAAGGATGAGACAGAAACCTGCCCTTCTTTAAAAGAAGTTCCCAGATGACTTGCTGAGCCCTAAGGCAGGCAGCGCCGTGATCTAAGGTGGCCAATTGTGGAATGCAGCCGGGTTTAGAGATCCTGTGGTTAATGTCAGGAGACAGCCTCAAAGCACACGTGAAGACATGTCTTGTTTATTCTCACTGCAAAGTAGCCAGACGCTGCTTCCTTCTGACCACCGGGACGTAGAAGGCCTGTCTTTTCTAGGAACCATAGAGAAACATTTTTATTTTTAATTTTTAAAAAAAATTTTTTATTTTTTAAGATTTTACTTTTTTATTTGACAGAGAGAGAGAGTACAAGCAGGGGGAGCAGCAGGCAGAGGGAGGGGGAGACGCAGGCTCCCCGCTGAGCAGGGAGCCTGATGCGGGACTGGATCCCAGGACCCTGGGATCATGACCTGAGCCGAAGGCAGACGCTTCACTGACTGAGCCACTCAAGCACCCCTACTTTTCATTTTAAAAATGCAGTAGTATCAGGGTACCTGGATGGCTCAGGTCATGATCCTGGGGTCCTGAGATCTCTGCTCAGTGGGGAGCCTGCTTCTCCCTCTCCCTCTCCCCGTCCCCACCTCAAGCTCTCTTGTGCGCTCCTCTTTCGAATAAATAAATAAAATCTTTTTAAAAACGCGGTAGTACCTGCATGTATTTTTTAAAGCAAGTACTCAGGAGCTCATAAGACCCACTCCCCAGAAGCAGCTGCTAGTAAGTAACTTTTCCTGGCTTTTATCTTCTGGTAGGTGCTGCCAGGTGCATGTTAATATTCTCATCCAGCTGATGATTTTATCAAAGTCAGAGATGGTCTCTTGACCTCTTCCACTTCACATCATTCTCTTCACTCTCCTGCTGTCCATTTTTGATGGTGTATCAGTTTTTGATCCCTTTGTTTTCGCTTTTGAAACTTCCATGCACATATTTACAACTCCGTTTGTTGATCTTTGACCTCTGTCCCTGTTTTTGTAAGCAGGTGCCATGGGGGCCCCCTTGTCTTTCCGTTTGCTCCCTCGCTCTGGCCTTCGCCAGTGATAGCGCATGATTGAGATTAGCCTGCGTGCCGTGTCTGCAGGCTGACGCTACAAGTTGACCGGCCGTGCACAGCGCCACCACAGGGTGTGCTTGCTGCTCAGCCGAGCCCTCGTGCGCTCTGTCTCTCGGGCGCTGTTCCCAGCCCTGGGGTCCAGTGGACTCTGCTTTCTCGCCTCCCCTGAGCGCTGCCGGCCGTGGCTGGCTCATGAGCCCCTTCGTTGTTGCTGTTTCCAGTGATCCTTCTTGTTCTGTTGAGAGGAGGCTCATGGTGCCTCCGCATATCATAAATACTTCTCAGTTGTCTTCCCGTTCCTTCTCTGGGCTGAGCTGCTTCCTGTCCGCACACGACAGCCTGTGTGTTCTCCTCGAGCTCTCGAGGCTTCTCCTCCCCGTCCTTGTGCGCTCGTCTTCCTCCTCCTGAAGGAGCGCGGAAGATACACTTCAAGGCCTCCCGTGTCTGAAACGATTGTTTTGTCCTCCACATTGACTGAGAATTCATTCTAGGGTCAAAGTCATTTTTATTTAGACCCTCGAAAGCCCCTCTCCCGTCTCCCAGTGTCCACTGTTACACCAGCCGCCTCCTCGCTCTTCCTGCTCACGGAGGTTTTAGAATCATCGGAATCCTCCAGCTTCTGAATGTTTACAGTGACTGCTTCCCTGGGGGAGTCCGTTTCTGCTTCTGTCTTCAAGTCTTTTTGCTCTTTATCCTGCATGTGCCTCCCTTTATCTTTTAACCTCTTTTTGATGGGGGGAGGCTAGGGGACAAAAATAGGTTTAATTTCCAGGAGTGTATTAACTGTCCCTTTTTCAGAGTTTTCTGTTCTTTTGAAGTTTTCTTTTGTTCCGCTCCAGGGTGGGTTTTCTGTTCCCTGCCTTGCTGGTTCTCATTTGGGCTGTAGGCTCCGCCATCTCTGTGGCTGTAAGAAACACAGCGGCTGGAAGGCGAATGGGAGCTCCGTGTGTGAGGTGGGCCTCATGTGCAGCGAGGCTCTGCTTTCGTCTGGCTGGGCACGAGGTGCCTTTGCCGGAGGGCAGTTCCAGGTCTCCCGGCTCAGCTGCTCTCTCGGTGGTTTTGCTCGGCCTGTGCTGTGTCAGGCACTGTGCCGGGCTCTGCAGACACGGCCGTGACAGGCACCCGAGGCCCCCGCGCCCGCCGCGTTTGCCTCCCAGAGGGAGGAGCTGGCACTCTGCTCTCTGTCCCAGAGGTTTGTTGAAATCTCTTCTGCCGGTGGCTCCTCTCCTTGTACCTTTTGATATTGTAGGTTTATAGCTCTTGAAACATTCCTTTACTGTTTCTAAAATAACATCTTGGGAGGTAGGGGACCGGCAGCACGTTCTAAATTCGTAATAGAGAAGCTAGACTGTGGCCTCCTAGAAGAACGGTCATGGGTGAGTGCTGACCCGGACTGGGTGGGTGCTGGGGTTCTCAAAAGAAAGCAACCACAGATTTTCCAATCCGGAATGAGAAACACTGGTTTCTTGGGGCGCACAGCAAGTCTTGAGATGTAAATTTTCTACATGCTGCGTCTGTTTTTCATCAGCCTCATTCCAAGGGCCTTACTCTTGCCTCCGCTTGGGTAGGGACGCGTTGATCTGATTAAGCCGTCTCTGTGGCTTCAAAATCACAGCCTGATTATTCTCCCCCATGGAACAGCTATTAAAAATGAACTATTGGCTCAAATTTTCAAAACCATGTTATGTTAGAATGAATATTGTCTTCTAGAACCTCAGGAAATTATTTCTTAAAGGGATCTTCTAGTCTTCATGGACTAGAAAAGCTTCTGCTCTGTGAAATGCAGAAAACCTAGAAGAAACTCCTGCGAGTGTGCTGTCCTTGAGAATGGAGTGTGCGTCAGTGGAGTCTGTGCTGTTTCTCAGAGTGGTGTTCCCTCTAACCGGAGCGGACTTGTCACCGGTCCAGCTCTCGGGCAGCACTGGCGAGCGTTCCCTCGGAGTTCCCAGGCACACGGCGAGGCCACTCTGGGAAGGTGACCTGGGCTGGATTTCCGTCGTCCACCGGAACCCTCCAGCCTCTGACATTGGTGCTTCCTGCTGTAGGCTCAGTGCATCAGTTAGGCTGTGACATCACAGCCACTGTGAAGAAAACAAGAGTAAAATGATAGAAAATGTCAGTGACTGTCACACGAAGAAGGTACATCTTTGGTACTGTTGTGAATGGAGAAGATCGAGTCATGATAGCAATTGCATTTTTTAGTGTGTCTTGGGGAAGTTTAAAAGACGCTTTTCTAGAGAAGGGTCGGAGAACGCTGGGTAAAAAAAAAAAAGAAAAAAAGAAAGGTTAGGGGCTCCTGGGTGGCTCAGTTGGTTGAGCATTCAAGTCTTGGTCTCTGTTCAGGTCTTGATCTCAGGGTTGTGGGTTCAAGCCTCGCTTTGGGCTCCATGCCGGATGTGCAGCTTACTTAAAAAAAAAAAAAAAAAGCCAGCTTATCTAATGGAGGTAATTTACCTGTGCTCTAGACATCATTTTTGTCTGTTGTTTCTGCCCTCTTTTGTTGTCTTCCATGATTTTTATGAAATACTTGGGGAAAGGAGCTGGTCTCTGAATGCACTAAAGTCTCAGTGTCACAGAAAGAGAGTTGTGGGTCCTGTGCTTTCGAGCAGAGCCGTTGTTCGAGCTCCGTGCTGTCCCGTACACATGTAGTCTGAGCCACAAAAATGCAGCATTACGTTCTTGTAGCCCAAGTGGCATCAATTAAAATAGTGTATTTTATTTATCAAGTAATGAGCTCAATGTGTAACAATATAAAATACTACTAAGGGGATATTTTACCTTTTCGTGTAAAGTCCGGTGTGTGTTTTATACATGCAGTCCACCTCGAACTGGTCTAGTCGCGTTTCAGGTGCTTAGTAGCCCTACCTGTGGCCCGTGGCCACCATGTCACACGGTGCGGTTCTAACTCACACAGGCGCCTGCCGCATCTAGAAACATCCATGCGCTGCCCCTTTCGTCAGGCCGCACGGGTGCCTTTTGCTTCTGCCCTGAGGAGACAGGAGCCAACAGCGTGCAGCTCCAGCGAAGCCCCAGGCGGGCTTCGAGGCCCTTTCTCCGGTGGACTCGGCCCGTACAGCAGCCCGATGAGCGCGTGATGGCTGAGACACGGCGCCCCTACTGGGTGTGTGGCGGGTTGGAGCCAGGGTGTGAGCCCAGGGTTTCCCGACACGAGTGCCTGTGTTCCCCTCTGACCGCGTGGCTTTCCGCAGCACGTTCCGGAGGGTCCCTTGAGGGGGCTGCTGTCCCAATGCCCTGTTCTTACAGGTGAGGAAGTGCAGCCTCGGGGCGGGGGGGGAGTGTCTCGTGGTGAGAACCGTGAGCGGGAATTCAGTGACTCTGTTCTCGGGATGAGAGCTCATGAAAACCTGCTCAGTCAGAAGCATGTGAAGCAGAGAGCAAAGTCTCCATAACCCCGTCCTCAGAGTCAAGCACTCAGTTGGGGTATATCCTTCTAGAATTTTTTTCTCTGTGTCTAGTCTGTCCCTTCCCCCCTCCAGAAATGGCACAGAAGTGTTCATGTTGTTTTGCGGGTACCACCCCTCCCCACTTCAGGGTGTCGCGGAAGTGGTTCCGGGTCGTGGGGGGTGTCCCATGAAGGGGCTGAGGCCTCCAGAGACGGGCTCACCGGGAGCCTGGAGTGTCCCCGCTGTCAGGGCTAAAGATGGGCTCGGCTGACAGTCCCCTTTTATCCCCGGCCAACCTCATCTGACCTCAGGCTGCCTTTTCTCTCTTGTTTCCATGGCAAGTGCTCCTTCAGCCAGCTTTTCTCTGTGAGCAGGGTGCTTTCTTCCTCTGGTGAAGCTGAGGGAAAATGGGAGCCAGAGCTGTCCCCGTTTCCAAAATGGGCTTCTGGTTTCTTCCGTGGCGTCCTTGTCCTTTTGTGGTCTCCGGAGTCTATTTATTTTTGGTGAGATAAAGTTTTCTTAGTAACATATTCCTCCTTTCTTGTAGTTCCCAGTGACCTGACTGCAGAGGAGCGTCAGGAACTGGAGAACATCCGGCGGAGAAAGCAGGAGCTGCTGGCTGACATTCAGGTAGGAGGTCACAGCGGTGACGCGTGCGGTGTGACAGGTGTCCTTTACAAAGAGTCATTTCATGACATCTTCTGAGTTGACCCCACCCCAGCTCTGAGCAAAGTGTAGTTACTGACAATAACCTTGGTTTCACCAGTGAGAAGAGGGAAGCTTAGGTTAGGTGGTTTGCGAAGCCCTCACCCAGCTGGTCAGTTGTCAGAACTAGGTGACCGCGGCCCCCCGACTCCCAAGCGGGTTTCTCACTGCCGAGTGGGGCATGGGTGAGGGCTCAGGCGCTTGGAACATGGACTTTGGGTTAAGCTAGACCCACGTCCCGTCCTGGCTCTACCTCTTCCCTGAGGACCAATCTCAGATAAAAGGATCCTTTGAACTTCAGCTTCTTCAGCTGTAAGATAAGAATGAAAACACCTGTTGATAGGCTGCTGTCAGGGTTAAAGGAGGCCCTGTTCCCTACGAGATGCTTTACCAGCGAGCGGTTTCATCTGTGTTTCTAAGATCCTTTGCGTAACTGCAAAGCGGTGTAGGACATAAGTCATAGAAGCCATTGGTTGGATTATTTTAGCCCTTGGGGCAGCAGGTGTTATTCTTGTAGAATGCTTTGTAAAACATTTGGGAGTTTGGGGGTGGGGAGGGAGTGGGCCTGCCCTGGAACCCCAAAGCTGCAGTGTGGGAAGACGTGCTCTGGTGTCGGCTTCAGTTTAATTTGATCATTTGCACTAATTCTTTGATTCCTGTTTCACTGGTAAATGCTAGGAAATCTCAGCAGTTTTTCACTAGAAGCCCCTTTCACCTTGACTGTCCCTTCGGAGGGTCTGCCATACCCATGAGAGGGGCAGGGAAGAGGCAGGAGCTTGGGTTGGACGTTCCCGTTGCCTGCCGCTGGGCGGCAGTGTTGGCCCAGCCCAAGCGCCGCGGGCCTGGCTGGCTGGGCGTGTGGGTCCTTCATCCTGTCTTCAAGCTTAGCAGGCTGCAGAGATGCTCTGACCAACTAATCAAGGCAGCCACCTTTCGGTGGAAAAATACCTATTTTATGCAGTGTGTACAACTATAAGCTGCTTCTCTAGACTGTGACCTCCTTGAGGTCGGGAGTTGTCTTTTCCAGCAGTGTGTTCCCTGGAACGTTACTGTCTGGGAGGAGCTCAATAAATATTTGTCGAAAAGAAGAATTTTCCAAATGTTAAAGATTTTTTTTTCTGGTTTGTCTTATTTTATTTCATTTTGGTTTATTTTGCCTTGTGTTTGGAGGGAGTTACGTGAGCTGTTAGAGGGGCTCCTCCCACTTGCATCGGCTCCTCCTGGTAACTCTGGACTGTCTGTTTTGTAGAGGCTCAAGGATGAGATAGCAGAGGTAGCTAATGAGATTGAAAACCTCGGGTCCACAGAAGAAAGGTGAGTCCGTCCAGTTGGCCACTGGGTGTTATGGCTGCAGCCTTCCCGAGCATCCGGCCTGCACTTGCGGCCTGTGTACTAAGGGAGCACTTTCTGTCCTCGGTCCCTAGCAAGCACACGCGTCTCCCTGTTTTCTGTCCTCCCCCCTGCAGTGCAGGGGCTCCGACAGGTGAGGGCCTTTCGCATGGTTGCAGACATTGAACCAGAGACCTCTGAAGGCCCCCAAAGCCTGAAACAGCCCTTAAATGACTGTGTGAACTGGTGTTTCTTCCCTCTGCTGTTCACTGTGCTTGCATTTTAGAGTTTGTGCTTTTCCTTTGTGTCAAGGAAAAGCTTAATGCTGCCCGCACCGTTTCCGAAGGCTGGAGCGCCCAGCTGTGTCCGAGTGCCTACGCTTGGAGGCAGAGTGTGGACGTGGGCCTTATAGTGCAACGTGACGAGGACTGTTTGCAGGTTGACGGCATGAAGCGTCAGCGAGCTCCAGAGTTTAGTTTTGAATGGGGTTCCCAGACCGTTTTCTAAGTACTTAATACACTAACTGGGCTGTTTCTAACGCACTACATGTCTGTATTTTTCTAAGCCTAAGTCCCCTGTCTGGCTTCCTAAAACCATTTGAGTTTGTTATTTTAAGTGGGTGTGGGCAGTGCCATTAGAGATTAGTAACGCTCGCGGTCTACCGAAATGGCCGGCTCATCACTTCCAGGCTCTGATTGTCAGGTTGGGATTACAGCTTTCTTAACTTTACATTTAAAAAAACTGTAGCTTTTAAGCAGTGGATATATTGGAGTTTATCAAAATTTAAAACTTCTGGTCTTAAAGATACTATGAAAAGAAACAGGTAGGTAAACCACAGCCAAGGAGAAACATTTGCAATAAATAGTGTATCTGGAAAAGGACTAGTATCCAGAATATATACGTAAAGAACACATGCAAGTCAGTGATGAGAAGACGGCCCAGAACTAAGAGTGGGCCTGGGTCCCTGGTGTTGGCGAGCCGGCGTGGCCACTGGAAACCGGTGTGGTACCTTCTCGTCGGGGGCCCCACGCGCCTGTGCCGTGGCCACTAGTGGAGCGCCCAGGCGTTCATTCGCGGGAGATGGAAGCATGCCCAGGGGAAGGCCTGTGCAGCCGCGCTACGATGCTCTCGCTTCGCACGGCCCCACCTGCGGGCCGCTGGCAAGCCGGCCGGCCGCACGGGACAGGCGGGCTGAGCTAACAGGCTGTTGGCTCCTGCAGCACACTCTCGCCGGGTGGTAGAAATGTTCTAAACCTGGTTATGGTGACAGTTGCACAGCTTCGTAAGCTTACTAAAATCGTTCAGATGAACAATTAAGATGAGTATATTGTGTGATAGATACATGATACCTTAATCAAGTTTTTAAAAAATCATGTTAAAAGAAAAAGCACTGGGATAGAAAGAACAAATGGACATGGGGCTGGGGTCAGGATTTCAGCTGACCTTCCACACATAGTCCTAAGTATGCCACACTCTCCTGATCGTGCTTTCAAAACTCCCCACGAGTCAGTGGGTGCAAGTGGGAATGACATTAGTCTTTCACAGCTTTCCGACTGCCTGGAGTGCTAACGTGGCTGTGGTGGTTGTTTTACAGGAAAAACATGCAGAGGAACAAACAGGTAGCCATGGGCAGGAAAAAATTTAACATGGACCCTAAAAAGGTGAGCAAGAGGGTGCCGCCGGAGCCCTCGGGCTCTAAGATGGGGTCGCTGTGGTGCTCAGCTGGGGCCCGGTGCTGTCCGTCACAGCTTCCGGCCCTTCTGTAGCGCACACGTCCCGTCGTCATGTCCTCAGCCCTGGCTCCTCAGCTGGGACTCCTCCGACCCTTCGTGTCCATTGCCGAGTCTTATTAGATACTTCCCGTGTGTCCAGAGCACCCACACCCACATCCTTCCTCTGCCCTTTCCCCTCCTCTCTAGAGGTTTCCAGTGTGGAGTGTGATTGGTGTCATTGTTGTCTCTTCCAGGGGATCCAGTTCTTAATAGAGAATGACCTGCTGAAGAATACTTGTGAAGACATCGCCCAGTTCTTGTACAAAGGGGAAGGCCTCAACAAAACCGCTATTGGTGACTACCTGGGGGAGAGGTGAGGGCTTGGGAGACGCTGGCGGCAGAGGGGTTGGTCAGGAGTTCCAGCACGCTCCCAGTCCCTGAAGAGAGCTCTGTCCTGAGGCAGCTGAGTTCTGGGGAAGAGTGGCTGGTGTGAGGGAGGCGTGGGGACAGAGGGACACGGGCTTCTTCCTTGCTGTGTGTGGAGCTGGCGGGCCTGCAGGACTCCACGTGGGAAGTGCCTGGCTCGGGCTGGACGGCTTGGATTCTCAGGCTCAGCATCTGACTTCTGCTCCCCACCCCCATCTTCTGTTTTTCCTCCTAGAGACGAGTTTAATATCCAGGTTCTTCACGCATTTGTGGAGTTACATGAGTTCACTGACCTTAACCTTGTCCAGGCGCTACGGTGAGTGCGTTTGGGGAGGGCGCCCTGGTAGGTGGGAGAGGCAGGTCTCTGATGCCGTGTCTGTCCTGTGTGGCGTTTTGGTGAAAGGATGTTTTGGGGGCTCTGTTGAACATCCTAAAGAACCTGTGACCAAGAGAACGAAATGACAACACACCCCAAAGACACATTTTGCAAAACTCTTCCTCATGTCTTTCATTTGGGCAATTTCATTAAGAAATTGGTGAATGTTTAAATTTTGAAAGGTTTTCTAATTTTCTGTGTAGAAGACCCTTTAACCCCCTGCCCTAGAATAGGAGGTCAGTAGCTGTTCACTTCGTCTTAGAAGGAGAGTAAATTTTCCTTTTTTATTAAATCTTTTGTTAAAGATTTATTTATTTGAGAGAGCGCGCACATGCACACGCCTATGAGGTGGGGGAGGGGCTGAGGGAGAGGGAACGAGAATCCCAAGCAGACTCCGCGCTGAGTGTGGAGCCCTGCGTGGGGCTCCATCTTCTGGCACATGAGCGAAACCCAAGATTCCCGGCCATCCAGGTGCCCCCGTTTTTTACCGAATCCTTTGAGACACTGCCCTTCGGTGCCCTCGCCGCCAGAGGCGTCAGCAGCATCGGCTTTCGTGTTGCTGTTTGGAGAGGTAAAGGTAATGCACAATGAGACCTGTTGGCCGGGGGTCTCTCTGACTTAAAGGGATCAATGGTGAATGGTCTGATAGAAGATCTTCTCTTTTTCCGCCACCTCATCTTGTTTTCCAGAGATGGGAGCTCATTAACCTGAGCATGATTTCTAGTTCAGTCTTGTGTGTTCATCTGAGGAGGAGAACCATTTTCTTATACAGAAAAATCTTAATTTTTCACGTTTTCTTAAGTACTTTACCTTTGTCTAAGAGAACAGTGATGTAGAACTGTAAGTTTGCACCTGCTCGGAGCTGCGGGAGCAGAAGCCCCATGCCAGTGGGTCCCCTTTTGCCCTTTCGTATTAACACCTATGGGAAGTGTAGCACCCGTTCCTGGAGAAGTGAGTGGTGTCCCCGAGCCCCGGCCCACTAACACTCCTGTCCTCAGCACTCGTCACCTGTCCTCACCACTCAGGCAGTTCCTGTGGAGCTTCCGGCTACCGGGAGAGGCCCAGAAGATTGACCGGATGATGGAGGCGTTTGCGCAGCGCTACTGCCAGTGCAATAATGGGGTGTTCCAGTCCACAGGTAGGGCAGCCGTGGGCCCCACTGATGGCCAGCATTTCACACGAGAGTCTTTCTTGGCACTAGATGGTTTCCAAAACGGCAGGACCTAGGTTCACGCCCAGAACATTGATTTAAATGGTAGCTGTAATGGTGAAAAGTTGGGAATGATCCAGAAGCCCAGGGAGTAGGGATAAGGGGGTGGGAGTGCAAGCCGTAGTAGCTGAGAGGTAGGCAACGTGCACCTGTTAAAAATCATGTCCTCCATGTCTGTGGCTCACTTATTTTATTACTGGAAGTTTGGTAAGTACGGCGTAGGAGGTGCAGTCGACAATATTGTTACCAATATATATTTTTTTAATGTTTAAAAAGAGGCTTTATTGACATGGGGAAAATGCTAGTAAGGTCAGCAAAATAGGATTTCAAAGCTATGTATCTGTTTTGATCGCAGTTTTGTTAAGAATTTGCATCTGTGAGCTACGTTCGTGATGTGCTGCACTAGGCACATTCGTGTAAGAAAGCAAACTAAGTTGTTACCAGGTGGTGGGATTATGGGTATTTTGTATTTTCTTTTCTATACATTGTGTTGTTTCTCAGATTGTTGCAATCTGAGAAACAATCAGCCTGAGGTCTTGAATACTTGGTGTGCTGCTTTGTGCCTTGCTCTTTCTGGTTCCCGGCAGATAGCTCTCGTTTAGAGGGCGTCCAGACGTGTGGGTTTGTCTCCTTGTTTTGAGAGCGTGGCTTTTAGACTTGATTCCATCAGACGTTTCTTGGTCCTTCTGGTGGGATGTTTCTCATCCTCTTTCTGCTTTTCTCCTTAGACACGTGTTATGTCCTCTCGTTTGCCATCATTATGTTGAACACCAGCCTACACAACCCCAATGTCAAAGATAAGCCCACTGTGGAGAGGTTCATCGCCATGAACCGCGGCATCAACGATGGGGGAGACCTGCCCGAGGAGCTGCTCCGGGTGAGCGCGCCCTAACCCAGGAGACGGTGAACTCGGGACCGGGGGTGGGGGGAGACATATGCTCCGCCAAGTGGCTGCTCGTAAAATTCATTTCACTGTGTGAATTCCATTAAGAAACTGGTAGTGAGGCCAGGCGAGGGAACTAGGAGGGGGAGTGGTTTAAAGTGGGAAACGGAGAGCGTGAGTGCAAGTCAGGCTGCTTTCTTTTCTTTCTTCGTCATCCATTAGGCACCTTATTTACTTCGTCCCTGCGAGCTGCCTCAAGGCAGAACTGGTCGTGTTCTTGTGTTCTCGGTGCCTGACAAATGCATGGCACTTATATAACCGATGCTTATTGAATAAATGAAGAGAAAGGGGGAGGGAGAAGAGATATTTCTAGAACCAGAGACATGCAATGTCATCTTTTATCCCAGAATCTGTATGAGAGCATAAAAAACGAACCCTTTAAAATCCCAGAGGACGATGGGAATGACCTCACTCACACTTTCTTCAATCCAGACCGCGAAGGCTGGCTATTGAAACTCGGTAAGTAATGCACTCTGGGTTAGGGCTCCTGGCGCAGAAACTGAGAAAGAGAGGATGCGTGCGTGCACTCGCACGTCCGTGCGCTGTGGGAGACTGGGGGTTGGTTACAGGAGGCGCTGCGGAGAGACTTTGGTATGAGCTCCTGGTGTTCTAACGAGATCCACCTCCAGAAAGGAAGTGAATACACAGTCAGCGCCCCAGGGGTATAGAGATCCTGTTGGGCACGGATTCACTCTGCATAATATTGCTCCCGTGGGTTTGCGCTCCACATTTTTACCCTGGAATTGATTGGCCAGGTTTTGTTTCAAGGCAGTTCCCGGAGAACCTGGTCCTTTTCCTTTCTCCGCTCTCTTCGTCCCCGGGAGGGTGGCCAGCCGCGTCCATCTCTCTACTTCCCATCACACAGATTTGTATCTGGTGCTCCCGCCTCCCCCACCCTAGTGCATCATCACTTCCTTCTGCATCTGGCTCCCCACAGGCAGCATGCATGGCAAACCTGAGCCCTTGGCTGCAACGCGACCCACAGCGCTCTTACTCATTCTCGGGCAGTGGTTCCCCACCCCACCTCCCCAACCTCCTTTCCAGTCCAGATCAGCCACTTTAATGATTTTGTTCATTCAGAAAAATTTTTTTTAAAAAATTCCTCTTCCCTCGGCCAAATGTGAGCTTATGTTGCTGAGATTTGTGGTCATGCCTAGAGGTGGTAGAGTAACCAAGAGGAAAAGTCGGGTTTTCATGACATTTGTGCCCACATTACGATTGTTTCATTAATTGTTCCCGAACACAGAGAGAGCCCCTGGACATAACCAGCACTTTTCTGACCCTGAGAGGATACGTTCCTCTGTTTTCTTCAGCCTTGCCCTTCTGATGCACAGTTTCCCTCATCACCAGGAGGTCCTCGTTAGAATGGTCCCCCTCTACCATTTTGGCTGCTAGTCCTGGTGAAATTAGAAGTCATTCCTCTCTTGGTGATGACCGACGCCTCTGGAAAGTGCTAAAATGGAGTCTTTAAATTTCTGACGAGTTCAGGTAGCAGTAGGATTTATATGTCCTTTTAAGAGCATGTCCCAAGTCCTTGTGTCGCTTAGTTCATAAATTCTCCTTAGAGCACCACTTCCCCAATCAGAGTTTTGACTTACCTCTTGAGTTGGTCAATACTTCTCTGGTATTTCAGCCAGCAGAATCCTTGAAGTGAAGGTTCTAAAATCGCTAACCCCAGAGACGGCCATCCTGCCCTGCACCTTTCCTGCCAAGTGGATCGAGCTGAAAGGAAAACCCACTGGAAATTTTAAAAGTACATCCGAGTTTGGATTTACTTCCCCTCCAGTGAAATTTGTTTAAATGCTAATGCTGAGTGTTAGCTTTGACAGCCCAGATGCTAAAATTAGAACAGTGCAGAGATTATCTTGGCTCTTGTACCAGGATGACATGTAAATTCATGAGGCATCCCATGTTTTTAAGAGGAAAAAAAAATGAACAAAATGTGGGATTTGTTTTTAGGTCATTGCATTACCTTTTCTAAAGCTCCTCCAAACCCCTAACCTTCCTACTGTGTTTTCATCGTAGCCACTTAGGGTCACCCGTGTGTACTGCGTGCTGCAGGAGGCAGGCTTCGGGCCGGCTGCAGTTGTGTGTGTATGTCCGTGTGTGCGTACAGCCGTAAGAATGTGTGTTCTTGTGTGCACACACATGTACATATGTATTCATGGGAATATGTGTGTGCATTCTTACACACACCTTAAAAAGTGACAGCCCTCTGCAGAAAGACCTTAAATTTCCCCCCAAATTTTCCTCTCTTAGCTCCGGATTCTGGACAGACTAATAAACATTAGCTTTGTGAGCACGGATCTGCGGCATCTTTGGGGCCAGGCGTTCGGTAGTGCTGCAGAGCCCACCTTCACCGGGTGGTGTGGCAGGTGAAACAGGCTCCCCCATTCACCTGCCAGACAGTGGCGTTCGCCCCACTGCTGACTTTATGTTTGGCTTCCCCAGGGCACATGTGAATGACTGATACATTGCACTTTAAGATTAAGGAGTTTGGTTTAATTTCTTTGTTTTAATTTTCTTTTCTCCCTCATTTGTATGTTTCCATGATTTTGGCTCTCCTTTTCCTTGCCCCAAACTCCAGGAGGTATGTAATCCCCCCCAACCTGCTCGCTCGCTCTGCCAAGGCCCCTGTACTCGCTGCAGCGTTTTCTTAGTTTGTTATTTTTGGTTATTTTGTTTTTTAATTGCTGGTGGTAGTGTTACTGCTGCTTCTAACTTACTGTACAGTCCCTAGGGAACTGGTCAGGATCAGGGGCTCATATCTTCCCTTTTAGGACTAGTGCATAGTGAATCAGACAGCTAGCACCAGGCCGTGGAGTAATTTAAACTCCACTGAATGCGGTAATGCAAGAAAACATGCTAAGAGTGGGTTTATGAAAGCGGAGAAAGTATTCACTGAATTTTCTTTTGGAAAGATTGGCCAGGCATATTCTCTATGTGTTGCATTCAAATTGACCACACGTGTGAATTACAGTAATTTCTGAAGAGGAGGAAGAGAAGGAAGGTTTGACTTCCCAGCGTCATGTGCTTCTGATACACCCTGAGCAGAGAGCACGCCAGGACAAGAAGTAAATGAGACAGCTTGGGACATTTGCCTTTGCATGGAACAGGGAAGTGGCATCTCCCAAGCTCAAAGGATGCCAAGTTTGGGGGGGAAAAAAAAAAAAGACAAAAACCAGAAGCCCACCCCAGAAGTCCTAGGTGTTAGGGGAGGGCATTATGACCTCAGCTCTGTATTCCACGTTCTGTTTTGTTTTTCTCCCTCCTCTTTTTCAGTGAATATTGTTAAAAACCCAAAATTGGCCATTAGTTATGTTGTTGGTTTCTCCTCCCCATTTGCTGATTTAGGGGTTCTCCTCAGGTGCGTGCTCCTGTGTTACCTGAGCAGAGAGCTGCACGCAGGAGAACAGCCCCAGCGCTCACGTTCGTTAGCACGGTCTGGGGACTTGTCAGCGCTAGGGCATCCGGCGCCTGGCCTTCCCACCGGGGGTGGGGGTGTCCTGTGAGTTCCACAGGGACTGTCCTAGGTGCGCGCATTGGTCTGTCTGCTTGTTTCATGTCTGTTTCTTTCAACATGGAAATGCTCCCCGCGGACCGCTGCGATGCCTCTCATGGCACGGGTCTCCGCAACGCAGCCGGTTGTCAGGGGGACTCATCAAGCTTTTGTAATCGGGGTGGGGATCCTTCCAGCTTTGCTTTTCCTCCTAGATGTCCTTCCACCTTCTTCTTTTTTCGCATCTGACCCCTCCTCCATGACCTCCTAAGCCCCGAGGGCCCCCGGGTGTTCCTGTGGGGGGAGCGCATGGGAGTCAGCATGGGTTGAGGTGTCCTATGTACGGAGCCCTGCGTGGGGATGAAGTCCCAAAAGGTAGAAGAGCTGAGTCCTCGGGCTCTGAAGGGGGGGCGGGGGGTTCCTGTTTATAACATTGGCTCCAGTTCTAGATTCCTTGTCTTCTTTTTCTTGCTCATTTGCTTTGATCCTGCCCAGCCTTTCCCATTTTCCACACGCATGTCATATTTCCATCTGTGGTTTTTCTCTTAATTCATGCCCTAGGGCCTTAGGGACCAGAGGCACGTGCTCGCATAAACTGGCAAATTGCTGCTGGGGGGGGGGTAGTCCTAGCACAGGGCCCTGGCGGGTGGGCAGCGTGTGCGTGCTGGCGGTGAAGGCCTCCGTAACCTGGGTCTGTGCAATTCATGATCAATCACTTAACCTCCCCGAGACTTCAGGCCCCCACACAGAGTCATAAAAGGGACTGAAAAGTCCAACAGGCCTTCTCCTCGATGCCGGGACCAGGGCTGGGTGTGCCCTCTCTGTAATGGTACGTGCAGTGCTCCAGCCATTGCGTCCTGTCGAGACCCCGTGTGCGCACGTGGCAGCACGCCCCCACTCTCAGCTCAGCTGCCTGCGGTGAGGGACGAGAGAGAAAGCATGACTAAGGTCATACCAGCCCTGCACCCCATGGGCCTTGTCTTTTACGAAGATCGGAGAAGTGATATTCTCTGGAGGTTAAGTCTCAGCAAGTAGAGCATACACTGTCGAGGCAGTAAGAAGCGTGTACAAGCTGGCACGCGTATGATGACACAGGAAGGCCTTTGCGTGACTTCTTTGTGGTTCGCATTCAGAAAGCTGCCCCTTGCCCTGATGTAAGCAGACAAAGACAAGGTTTGGCTCACGGCCGTGAAGGGAGCGCGCGGTGGCTTCACTGAAACAGCCCGCAGCAAGCCTCCCTCCCTGGTGTCCTTCTGAGCATAGCTTCACGGCCCCAGCGTTGTTTCACGGAGGGAGGACGGAGGAGCCCTTTGGCACTCACAGCCACCACTGTCCGTGCTCCTTTGGCCCGCAGCCCCTCCCCTAGCTCACTGTGTTCAGAGCTTCAGGTGAGAAGTCCAGGCTTGGAAAGGGCTCCTGAGCGCTGCTTCTGCTCACTGGTGGGCTCCTCCCCGATACAGGAGCTCTGCCTTGTCTCATCCAGGACTCGGGGGGAAATTTCATTTGTAGGACACGGGCCTGGGGCCTGAAAGCCAGTATAGAAATTCACTATAATCAGGAAGGTGAGGTAGAGGGTGAGACCACAGGAGTTTGGGTTCCACATTCCAGGAAACCTCTAGATTTGATTGTGAAGGGGTTGACATGTCTGATGAGCCCCTGCATACGTATGTGCCCTGGGCTGGGTGCCCTCACAGTGTGGCTGGGACCGGGGCTGACCCTCTCCCCTCTGCTTCCTCTGTTGGCCCATTTCCACCACACCGACAGCTCCTGCTGGCACCACTCCAGCCCGGTCAGATTTGCATTGCGTGTCCTCATTGCCCGGGGTCCCTCCCCTCCGCCATGCTCTCATCCCACTATCCTGAGTTCATGTCCAGGTGCCACCTGACTTGCTTGCTCTGCTTGTACCCACAGACTTTCACTCTGTGAAAGGTGCTTCTGTTTTGGCTCTGTGTCTTGTTACTGATGTAAATTTTGCCATGGTCTCAATGTTCTCCTGGTGCCCTGCCCCTCGCTTCCTCCTCCCTCGTGCTCTCTGAGGGGGGATTTCTGTGTTACAGAGCCTGCGCGGGCCCGGTTGACTCCTGTCCGACATGCATCTCTGTTTGCCCACAGGTGGCAGGGTCAAGACATGGAAGCGACGCTGGTTTATTCTGACTGACAACTGCCTTTACTACTTTGAATACACGACGGTGAGCATCTGCCGGTCCGCCGCAGACGGGGTGGGGGGTGGGCCCGGTCTCTGTGTCTGCACGGCTCCAGTCAGATGCAGTCAGAGGAGGCCCCGGGACGAGACTTGAGGGGAAGAGGAACAGCTAGGACGGACCCCAGAGTCGCGGGCCCTGAAGATGATGTGGGCGACCTGCCAAAGGCGTGGTGGCTGGGGGCCGACATCCAGCTCTGGACGGGGGCAGGAGGAGCCTGGCTGGGAGAAGGCAGCAGCCCGGCATTACGTTCAGCGTTAGAGACGGGGTTTAGAGCCGGGCTAGAAACAGTGAACATGGGTCAGGGGGCCGAGAAAGAGTTTGTGGCCCCTTGAAAGGGAGATGAAAATCACCATGTGGAGAATTCAGGTTTTCTGGATTCGGGAGAAGCAGCCCAGGGGTGAAAGACGTAATAGAGGAGAAGGAAGTAAAATGAAATGAGAGACCTTGGGAGTTACCTGGAGTTTGAAGTTTTCTTCAACCGTGGAAGTTTGTTGGTTTTCAGCAGGAACGGAATCACGGCGCAGATAGATAGATGTTACGTGTAAGTCCCTCTAATAAGAGCCTGTGAGAATAACAATGATAAAATAAGACCTTTATCGAAGCTCCCTCTGGCACAGCACCCAGAAAGCCTGGCCGGCTGAGCTCACACTGGCTGCCCACCTGTCCCTTGGCCCTTTCTCGCATCTCCGCTCTGCTTGGCAGTGTGGGGCTTGTGTCTTGACGTCAGTCAGGGCAGTTGTTCTGCGAGCAGGTCCTCACTGAGTCAAGGTCGTGGGTCCTACTGAGACCGTGGAGATTCGGAAGATCGTTTCTGACGCGTGTAGAGCACGGTGGGACTTGGATGATTCGTGAAAGTCCGGACGTAAGCCTCAGTAGGAAGCGGGACGTCCCTGGCACATGCCTGGGTGAGGCGGCCGTCCGCCGTGGCGCTCCGTGGTCGTGGACGCCGTGTGGATGTAGGTCCGCACACAGAGAGTGGGGATCGACCTGTGATGCGGCGTCACTCACGCTCAGAGGCTGCTCATTATGACATTCCGTAATTTTCTTATTGTTTCGCCCAGAGCACCGCTGTGAACAGCTCAGTACATTCCTTTCTGTCCCCTCCCACCCCCGCCCGGCCCATAGTCTGCCTTTTTTCTCAAAGATATCGAGACTAGTGGCATCTTTAAAGTCTCCTTGGGATTTTTTCACTGTTCTTGGGGTTAAAATGAAACATACACAGGCGTCTAAGCAGTATGCCCTAAGTTCGGGAGCGGGCTCAGCGGTGATGCGGGAGATTCCACAATGCTGTGGTTCTTCCTGATGCGGACTGTGGCATCGCCTGAATCCCACGCTCCATTCAGCAGCATGCCAGCCTTTATTAGGCCACAGGACATCAGAGAATGTGTTTCTGCAGACACACATGGCTCTCGGAGTGAAGGTGGTAGGCAGAACTGCCACACACAGTCCCCTAACACAGTGCGGGCAATCTAGGAGAGGAAGAGGGCAGTGGCAGCTGGGGAAGGAAGAGTGACCACTACCTCAGAACCGCACAGCGAGCACAGCGACTGAAAGCAGGGACGTAGGCTGTGGCCTGGGGGGCCGAGCAGAGTGGCCCTTCCCCGCGCGGAGCCCTGCCGCCTCCCCATTGCCCTGAGTCAGGGAGAAGCAAACAGAGTAGGCCTTTTTCCCTCTTCCGATAGGCGAGCAGTAAAGTCTGCTGCTGGGTAGGAATTGGTGAAACAGGAAAGTGAGAAAATGGGCCTCACTTCCTGCAGCGGCAGTGAGGGCTCTGGGCTGTGAACTCAGTGGGAGAAGTGTTCACAGGGAGTGCGCCCGCGAGCAGCACACCCACCCCAAGCAGTACGTCCGTTCCCAGAGGAGAGCCAGAGTGCGGCAAGTGTCTGAGACGGCCCTGCCCTCTGCTCACCACTCTCTCGTGAGACCGTGGAAGGGGCCAGAACACAGGCTGTCCGCCCTCCCCCTCTCCCTCCGCAAGGTCCAGACTGAAAAACAAATGAGAACAAGAGTGATGTATTTAGAATGTAAGTGATGTATGACTTATGTAATAATAAATAAGTAAAAACTGTGAGGAGTGGAACAGATTACCCAAGAAGAAAATCACCGTCATAGAGGAAAGGTTTGAGACAGTCAGATCATATCTGGAAAAGACAAGTATGAAGACAATTAGGGGAGAGGTAACCAGTTGTGGAGGACAGAGAAAGTTGATCCCAGTACCGGAGCCCCAGCACCGGCGTGTTCAGAGATACCATTGATTACGGGACTGTTGCCCGAAAAGGAGAAGGAACCTGCGTCTGCAAATGGAGAGCGCACAGTGTGGCAGGAACATTTGTTGTAGGGAGCTTGGTGGCAAGGCTTAGCCCAGCTGCACTGCTGACCTTGGGGTGAAGTCTTGGGCTGTTGGGTGGCTGGATGTCCCGGAGATGGAGGTGTGAAGTGCGTGTGTGTGGCGGCCTTTGCTGAGATGGGAAGCGTTGGGGGAGGGCCGTGGGCGCGAGGGCATGGCAGGGCTCTTCTCCTCTGTTCTGGACAGGAGTGTAGGTGCCTTTTTAGACCCATGTGGAGCTGTCAGGAAGGCAGTTTCTCTTTGAAGATCCTGCCGTCTGGAGAGGGGGACGATGGGGCAGGAGGTAACGGGTACACACACACAACACAGTCCCAGGCATTGGAGGCACAGAGCAGGCACCTGGACTGAGACCAGGGCTTTCTGGGGTTGCTGACCCTGGAACAGAGCCTGAAGAGAAGTGTAGGGGAGCCAGGCAGAGAAGGGAGATGGTTTTCTGTGTGAGAGAGGCTCGCGTGCTCGCTAGGGGGCCTCCCGTGGGCTCTTCTGGGACACATCCCCTCTTTCAGGGCCCCTGCTGAGCCTCCCCTGGGCGTTCTTCTTGCAGAGGCCCCTGGTTACAGGGATTCGTGTACCCATGTGCTTCCTGGCCCTCTTCTGATTTTAGAGCATAGGGTGTGGGCCCCAGAGTTGGTTTGTGAGGTCCAGGTCATGGGAGAAGAGCAGAAGGGCCCAGGGGGCGTGTGGGTAAGGAGTGTGGTGGGCCACGTGCTCCTGCCCCAGCAGTGAGGTCTTTCTGTCTGAAACTGTTCTACAGGACAAGGAGCCCCGTGGGATTATCCCGTTAGAGAATCTGAGTATCCGGGAGGTAGAGGACTCCAAAAAACCAGTAAGTATTTGGGGTAAGGGAGAGGCTAGAAGGGAGGGGTGTAGCAGTTCTTTGAAAAAGACTGAAATTGCCAAGATTTACTTAAAACTAGTGTCATGCCTCCAATTTAGCCTGACTTTAAAATTATCGTTAGTATTCAAGCCAGAGATGAGGCTGTAAACAACCTCATCACTCTGCCCACGTGCTTCAGTGTCACGTGTGGACGGTCCCACGAAGGATGGAATTGTCCTTCCTTGCACCACTCATGCCTGGGCTGCTCGTGTTAGGACCTTCAGGCACCTTGCAGGTACCCCCTTTGTTTGGAATACGCCGATACTGCGCGGTGGGCTCCGGGAGGCATCCGTGTGACCTGCAGCGCTCCGTGGTTTTGGTGTGTTGGGAGTGGAGCGGACATGCACCTGGCTGGTATCTTTGCTAATCAGGCTAATTGACATACAGCCTCGTTCTCCAGAATTCCACCGCGAGGCTCCTCTTCACAGGAAAATACATATTGCCTGTGCTTTATGGGGGTCAC
Organism: Ursus americanus; assembly: GCF_024610735.1. Classification (NCBI taxonomy): domain Eukaryota; kingdom Metazoa; phylum Chordata; class Mammalia; order Carnivora; family Ursidae; genus Ursus; species Ursus americanus. The sequence goes on from NC_142149.1 coordinate 3,505,689, forward strand.
AATGAAGAGTCTTTTGAGGAAGAAACTAACATTTTTTGTTTTTGTTCGGCAGCTTTCTCAGATCTTTGACACCCTCTCCCTCTCTTTTGTGATCCTCAGAACTGCTTTGAGCTTTATATCCCCGACAATAAAGACCAAGTCATCAAGGCCTGTAAGACAGAGGCTGACGGGCGGGTCGTGGAAGGGAACCACACTGTGTACCGGATCTCAGCCCCGACGCCTGAGGAGAAGGAGGAGTGGATTAAATGCATCAAGTAGGTGGCACGTGAGACGTGGCTGTGCTTTCTCTGGCGAGGGCTCTACCTCTCAAATATGTACCGTTCCCACTGTTGAGTGTACCGCCCGCCCCCTCGGTGGCTCCCGCCTGAGATCCTCAAAGGCAGAGTCTGACTAGAATTCCCAGACTGCTTTTCAGTGGATCCTTAGATGCGTGACCGTGACAGCACGTTGACGACAGTGCCTCGGGTCTAGGCTTCCCAGAGGGCTCCTCGTGACCCGGGGAGGGGTGGGTGCCGTCTGTTCCCCTGGTCGACCCACATTTTAGAAAGCAGGCCTCATGGTCAGAACTGCAGCTCAGTGGAGATAGTAATTGTAATTTTTCATCATTTCCGGGGAGACTTGTCCCATTTACAGGTGAGGAAACTGCCCAGAGTCACACGGCCGTGCTCTAGGGTCACGGGATAGACCCCCACCATAACCGCTGTGCTATGGGGAGACTGAGGGTCTGGGGGGGGAAGAGGGTTCTCAGGCTTCCACGGGTGTGGACAGAGCAGCAGACCCAGAGCTTGGCTCCTGCTCTGCCGAGCTGCACAGTGCGAGGGGGTGACGGGCTGGAGCTGTCCTCCTCCCCCTCCCCGGGACTTGCGTGAAGCCTGTCCAGATGGCCGTCGTGCCCCGCGGGCATGGAGTGGCTGCTTGTCTCAGTGGCAGTTTGTTCTGAGAGCGCGTGACATCCCCGGAGGCCAAGGAGGCTGCCCGGACCGGGTGATCTGAGGCCCTGCAGCCCCGCATTCCCTCCCATGACAGGCATGCTTCCGCCCTGGCCACAGCCTGCTCCCAAGGGGGAGCGCTGGAGTTTGGGGTGTGTTTTGGTGTCGCTGCTGAAGCCGGTGCAGGGTCTGGCCAGGGTGGAACAGCAAAGAGATGACTGAAGAAAGACACATGATGGACTCCACAGGAGTCCGCTTGGAAGTCCTACCGTGAAGAGACAGGCTGGGCAGGAGCACATGGGTTTGGGGTCAGACCACCCTGTGCTGAGTTCCCTCTGACTTGGGCATGCTGCCTGCCCTCCTGCCAGACCCTCGGCCTCCTTGGAGACCCACTCCTCCTGCCCTTTCGGTGTGATGGGGATAACTCCCGGGACGTCTTGGGGTGAGACGGGGTCATGTGGTGACCCTGGTAGCTCCCCTTCTTGATGTGAGCTTTCTGACCCTCATCCTGCGGATGGAGGCTGCACGGTGTCCCTGGAGTCAGTGCCCGGAATGAGACTCCAGAGCCCACCGTGCATGACGAGCAGCGGGCAACGTATGGACGCGCTGACTGACTCTGTTGTACATGGAAACTAACACTATACCGTGTGGTAACTAACGAATTTAAATGAAAACTTTAAAAAAAAGCCCTCCACTGAGGTCTGGATAGAGGAGTGGCCGTGCCCTGGGCATCCCGGCCAGTGAGTGACCCTCACCCATGTGTCCTACGCTCTGTTTTTACCATACTTTTTTTAAAAAACACATTTAACTCTTTTGTCTTTATGAAATGTGTTTTTAGGGTATGGTTTGAAGTAAGAAATGTAACTTTATTCTGGCAGGTGAATAGCTGGTTGCCGTGCTACCTGGCTAACCAGTCTGAGGCATGCTCTCCACGCAAGCTTGTGTGTGCGCGGGTTACCGTCTGCGGCCGTGCTGTGTCGCCACTGGAGCGGCACGTGGCGGTGCACAGCCTTCCCTGAGCGCTGTTCCGTGGTTTTGTCTGCAGTTGTGCGTTTCGTCTTTCGTGTGGTCTGTGCTCCTACAGCCAGAGCCACTGAACATTCTTGAAAGTCGCGTTTGGAATCGTCCGGTCCTTTAGCGAGGGTGCGCGGGTGTGCACAGGCCCCCCCCGGGCTGGCTCAGTTCCTGGCTGGGCCCCGGTGCTGCCTGGTCCCCAGGGCAGGAGTTGCACCTCGTGTTCATGTGCCCCGAGTACCATCTCCTCCCCCTTCACCACAGCCTGGGAAGCACGGTTGTCCCCATTTTACAGATGAGGACACTGAGGCACAGCAAGGCGAATTAGATTGTCCAGAGCCACAGAGGTGGTACTGATCTTGCGACCCGAGCCCTGTGACTCATCAAGATGCGCTCCTGACCGCCACACGGTGCTCCGCTTCTGCGTCCTTGGCTCTCCACGTTGAAACTGAGGCCTTTGTGGCAAGGTCCCCTTGGGACAGGTGCCAGGGACTGTTGGTCCTAGCTGCCCTGAGGAGCTGTGGAGACACTTCTTAGGGACACGTCATCTCTGGTGAATAGGCCCCAGTCTGTTTGCAGGGCCTGTCATTGGCCTGGTCAGGTGCAGAGCCAGCGGTGAGCTGGGCTCGTGGGCACTTAGAGTGTGGCAGCTCTGGAAGAGCTTCAGCACGATCGTGGCACCACGTGCTGGACAGTCGGGAAGGACAGGTGCACGGGGGTGGCCCTGCTGTCACTGTCCCATGCTGGGGTCTCTGGGGCACTGCCAGGGCACACGCAGGCTCCCTCCCTGCCGGGCTGTGGGCGCAGAGCGGGCCTGGCCGGCTGTGCCCCAAGGCCCCGCGACAGTGTGGACAGTCCACGTGTGGTCTTGGCTATCGAGTTGGTGCACGTGAGACTCGAAGTTGCACGGTTACAGACTGCGGCAGCCGTCAGAGCAGCACATGTCAGACCGCCATGGGCCACGGATTGCGTGGTGCTCGCTGTCGTGGTAGGAGGAAGTAGCACATTTGTCTTTCTGGGCTAGGGTGTGGTAAGAGTGTGTAATACTCTGTTGCTAACCCTACATCCACTATTAGGTAGAAACGGGCAGTAAACAGTCCAGAATTACCTTGTCACATGCACTGTGTGTCTCTTTCAAAGCTTGTCCCTTATGTCGTTGTGTGGACACGGTGAAGGTTGACGCCACCAACGTGGCCTTTGCAGTGCCAGTCGAGGGGGCAGGGGGCACAAGTGCCGCTGGCGAGCCCCTGCCCAGGGCTGTCTCCTCTGGGCCCGTCCCTCAGTCTGTTCTGTTTTCTCCCCTCTGTGTGTGCAGAGCGGCCATCAGCAGGGACCCTTTCTACGAGATGCTGGCAGCACGGAAGAAGAAGGTGTCCTCCACGAAGAGACACTGAGTCTACACAGCGAGCAGCGCCGGCGTGCGAGGCGTGTGAGGCCGCGGGTTCTTCCTCCCGTCCCCCCCACGGACGGGCGGCGGGCGGCCGAGCAGGGGTGGCCCCTGCGGGGCGTCACCCTGAATTCCTAGAGACTGGCTTCAGCTTTGCTATTTGTTTTTAAGTGGGAGAAGGGTAGGCAGCTCGCACGGGCGAGAGGGATCTGACGCCCGGGAGGCGTGGGGTTGCGAGCCTTTCTCTCTAAGAAGAACGGAGCCCCTGTCAGCACATCAGCCTCCTTGCAAGTCTCCCGCTCAGCAGGTCTGATAGCAGAGCTCGAAGCCAACTGTTTACCTCTTGGTTATTTCCCTGTGAAGAAGCCTTCGACCCTGCACCATAAATACACGTATCGATATATTATTCTATGTTAAGAGAAAAGTGGAATGGAAAAGAAGCCACCTACTATAAAGATATATTTTTGTTTTTTAAAGAGAGAAGAAGATAAAGTAGAGCCGTTCAGCGGCGTTCTGCCCGGTCGGGGCTGCCGGCGGGAGCCAGCTTCTCAGCAGCCGGGGCGCGGGCGGGCTCGCGGGCGCTCCGGCCGAGGCCTCTCCGGTCCAAGTGCTGGGGGCGCCGAGGGGAGGAGAGAACCGCTGGACTCCTGCTGTTTTTTCTCTTTCAGAGCTCCTTCTTGTCGGGCTTTAAAATGCAAAGTCGGCATTTTCCCTTGAGCTAGATACCCAGTAACCAAAACTGCGAGGAGGGCGGTCCCAGCTGAGGCTCGGCGGCCTGGTGGCGGCCTGGCTCTTCGTGGTTCTTCCTCCGCCTCCCCCGAGCTGCGGTCCTCGTTTTAGAGGAAGGAGCAGGTCTTACCTGAGCACCTTAGGTCTTCAGCTTTTTCTGCCTCAACTCTGGCCCCGACCTGGACTACTGTCGCCCGTTGGGGGCGGGGCACTAGCCGGGAGGGGGCCCTTCCTCTGCCCGGCAGGGGCAGGCGGAGCACGGGGGTCCAGGCCGGCCCCGTCCTTCCCTCCCGGAGGGCCTGCGTGCGGGCTGGCCTCGCCCCTTCTAACTCATGGCGTGAAGGGAGCCACGAAACGCAGCGTCCTCCTGCCGTTCTCTCAGGGACTCTCGGGGCCGCTCCCGCCACTCGTCCAGGCCGGGGCGAGCAGGGGCCGGCGGGCCATCCCGGCACCCGCACGTCGCCTCACGGAAGAAGGCCAAGAGCTGCCGGTCCTCTCGGGCGGCCCCGGCTCCTCCGACTCCGTTAGGGCAGGCGGGCGTCTCTGGAAATGGCTTTTGTGAAAGGGCGTGATTGGGGGTGCTGGCGGGGGGACTTTCTAGGGTCCCCTTCATACAGGTCCTCCCTCGAGTGGCTTCAGGCGTGTTCCTGCCGGAGCTCGTAAGGTGACGGGAGGAGATCTGGGCCGCCGGGGTCCCACCGCCGCCGCGTCCCTGCGCTGGTTCTCCCAGACCCCACGCGGAGAGGCACCTGGAGCAGTATTAGTCTATTTATCAGAGGTGTAAATAATCCATGTATAGTTTTTCTCCTTTTAGATTATTTTGTATTTGTTTAAAAAAAGTTTTGTCAAAATATAAAATATAAAGAAATGACTGAAAGTTGTTGACAGGGTTTTAAAAAAAATTATAATTATTATTCCAATTGTTTTTTGTTCGTTTGGTTTTTTGCATTGTAAACTAGCGCCAAGGAACTGCAGCAAATAAACTCCAGATCTGCCCAAAGCACCCCTGTCGCCTGTGGCCTCCTTTCCTCCTGGGATGGGGGGCGGCGATCTCGGAGCGCGGTCCCACCGCTCCCTGCGGGGCCAGCAAGGGTATAAACCGGGAGCGGGGAGGAGGGTCTGTCTTCTGTTAAGGGGGGCACAGTGAACGGCAGCTTCCTCGTCGCCCCGTGTGTGAAGAAGGAACGAGCAACAAACCTCCAGCTTTGAGCTAAGATTCCGCTGGTGGAATTTCAGAACCTCTGTCTCCAGATGAGCCTGCGGAGTGCCGAGGAGGGGTCGTCGCAGTGAGCTAGCCCTCGAAGGCAGGGAAGAAGCCCCGAAACACAGACCGACGAGCCCGGGCCTGTCCCCTCGCCGGCGGGCCTTTCCCTGAAACAGCAGCCAGTTCCCATCCTTGCTGCTTGCTGGTTTGGGTCGCTTGGCTGACAATGTTTCTTCTGCAGGCCTTCCTGATTTCTGCAGCCATCCGGAGCGTGTAGCATCTCGGAACCCTGTGTGCCATGGCTCTCTGCAAGAGGCATCTCGGAGAAACCAGCGTTCCTTCCCGCGCTCTCGGCCAGCACTGCCCTTTTCCATCGATTCCGGCTACTTGTTCACAGCCCAGCCCTTCCTCGCCTTCCTCACTGGATTCCTGCAGTGCTTGTCGGGGGGCCGTGTGTCTCTGCCTGGCCGCCCCTCAGGCCCCCTTCCTTCCACGTGGGAACCCTCCCACCTGCCTGTTCCCTGCGATCTGGCCCAGGCATCCCACCCCCGGGGGGCTTCTTGATCCTCACCCCGCGCTCCCTGCCAGCACCCCAGACTCCCCATCACCATTCCCACTACACTGACTTTCTTTTCTGTTTGGAAAGGAATACTCTTTGTTGTACAGCTTACCGAGTTTTACAAAATCACACTGAGTTTTAATTTTGTAGTGGTTTATCTCAGCCCAGGCAGAGTCCGTGGGAGCCTTTCTCTGTGCCGATGCGCCAGTGCAGGGAAGGAGAAGGTGCTCGGTCCCACACACAGACTTGCAAGCTCAGAGAACCGGGGGAACTTAGAGCCCTGCCTGGACAGGACTTCTCCATCACTGGCTGGTCTTACCCGGGGCCATCCATCCCCTAGGCCTTTATCTCCAAGGGCCCTGGCCTGCAGGACAGGGGGCGTGGGCCAGAGAGCACAAGATGGTACCCAACACCCTTCCAGTACAGTGAAAACATCCCGATTCCAGCACCCAGTCCACTCCCTGATGACCCCCTGGCTGAGGCCACTGGGCCCAGAGTGTTCTGCTGGTCTCTCTCTGAAAAGCTCCAGGACCTTGGCCACACTTGCTTCTGTTGTGAAGCCAACCCGTGGTCTCTGGGAGCTGTTTTCTGTTTCGCTCTTCATCTTGGCCACCAGGAAGCTCAGTCAGAGGCACAACTTCTGAGAATCCTGATTTATACTTGCCCTGCATTGTACTGATATTTTTATGAATAGATTTCATGTTTTAGAGCAGTTTAGGATTACAGTAATATTGAGGGGAAGGTACAGAGATTTCCCATTCGCCTCCTGCCCCCACATCTGCACAGCCTCCTCTGCTGTCAGCGTCCCTGCCAGAGGGTCCCTGTGTCGCAGGTGATGCGTCCACACTGACACAGCAGTGTGCGTTCCGGGCCACTTGGTGTCGTACTCTGTGGGTCTAGACAGATGGGATCACCTGGATCCATCATTACAGTGTCTCACAAAAGAGTTTCACAGCCCCGAACATCCCTCGTGCTGCCCCTGTTCCTCCTTCCCTCCCTGCTGACCCCCTGCAGCCACTGACTTCCCGTCGTCCCCATAGCTCTGCCTTTCCCAGAATGGCACCCAGTTGGAATCATACAGTCTGTAGCCTGTACTTTCCCTTTTAATCACATTTTTGGTCCTTTATCCTTTTTTTTTTTTTTTTTTTTTTTTTTTTGAGAGAGAGAACGCGAGCACCAGGGAGTGGGGGAAAGGCAGAGGGAGAGGGAGACAGAGCCTCTTAAGCAGGCTCCACGCCCAGCACAGAGCCCAACATGGGGCTCGATCTCATGACCCTGAGATCGTGACCTGAGCCGAAATCAGGAGTCGGACGCTTTACTTACTGAGCCACCCAGGTGTGCCCCCTTTATCCTATTTTATTATTACCATAATATAAATCTGAATTTATCAACTTGTTTATCTTTTTTTTGAAGAGGAAATTTACGAATAAAATAAGGACAAAAATTTCAAAAAACTGCCAAGATGATCCGATACTGAGCCTACTATACACTAGCTTTTGCGTTTTTAGGAGTTGTGTGATCTTTGTGATTCTTTTTAAAGAGGAGTGGAACAGCGTACTGTGGAGTACATGGCATTGGAGGGGTCCCAGGCGATGTCTGGGGGCAAGATGTGGGACTTGGCGGTCTGTAGGAACTCGTCAGCCTCTCATGAGGACAAGAGGGGGAGCCTGGGAACTTAGACCTGACCGTCCGGCTCTTCCTGCTGCGGGTTCTGCTTCCTGAGATGATCTGACAGGGCAGAATAATCCTCTCCCAAATTACCCTGCGAGCAATCGTCGCGATGTCAAATTCTGTCCCCGCTGCCTTCCTAGATTTTGAAGGAAACCCTGTGGTTGGGGCGAGGACGCTCTGAAAACCGATGGCCACCTGCCAGGAGAATGGCTTCTCTAGAATGGACGATGTGCAGCTAGGGTGACAGCTTCCTCACTGCCATGAAAATGATGATGTGATTCTGAGAACCACCCACAGACAGTGGCGCAGGGCTGGTGGCCCCCGGGCCCCCCGGGGAGTGTCTCCTTCGGTTGCATCTGCTGCTGCGGGGGCAGCACCCCCCTGCGGCTTGTGCCCTCACCTCGCTGGAGGGGCTGGCTGCTGCTGTGCTTGGCAGGGCCAGTGGGACACGTACCCAAGACCCGCGTGCCTCCTCGGCGGCTGTCTGCAGGGGGTGGGGGGGCGTTAGAAATGAAACAAGGCCGTCCTGTGTCGATGGGGCCGCAGGAGTGGAGCCCTGCTTTCATCAGACACACAGACCTAAGAGCATCATGGGACACGTTTGGGGGTGTGGTGCCGCCAGCTCCGTCAGAAGCGCCTCCTTTCTCTTCGCTGCCTGAGCTAGTCTGTGCTGGAGGCATGATAGAGCACCTGTCTGCAGACTTGCAGACTTGCTCATCTCCTTATTGCCTGGGGATCAAGCTGGAACCTCGTGTTTCCTGAATGGGACAGAGATCCCGCTCCCCACTGAGAACGCTGACCTTGATGCTGTCATGGCTGTAATTTCCTCACAGGATGCAGAGGGAGGTCCATGTCTGGCAGAAGCCTGTGTGTCTGCATCACCCCAGAGCCTCCGGAAAGCGGTTCTAATCACCGGTGAGCCAGGCCCCTCTCGAAGCCGACACAAGCTACAGATCATCTCCCCAGAAAATTACACGGAAAGCCCTCAGAGCGAAGTCGGCGGAGTCCCACAGTCCTGAGCCCCGCTGCAGGCCCCCTCTGCAGGCTCCGGGTTGAGTAGCCCGGGCTCAGCCTGCCCACAGGTAACTCCTGGGGGCCTTCTGGGACAGGAGCCCAGGAAGCTCTGCGTTTCAGGCCACGTAAAGTTCGCCTGCTCAGTCTGGGTCTGGTCCCTGTGGGATCCTCGTCTACTTGGACCAGTGGAACAGTCACTACACATGGGGCAGCTTCAACCGCAGAAGCATATTCCTCGCAGTTCTGAGGGCCAGGAAGTCCAGTTCTGGGTGAGGTCCTCCTGCCTTCTTGCTGTGTCCTCACAGGAAGGGGGGCGCACAGGGGGTGGGAGGAAGCAAGCTCCCCGGGGCCTCCTGCTTGTTTCTCAGGAGAACCCTGGCCAGTACAGTGGGCAGGAAGACCTCAGAAGCGACCCTGAGAAGAGGCATCACCGAAATGAGTCTAGATAAATGGGTAAGAGAAGAGCTGGGCCCATACCTTCTTGCATCTGCTGGATTAACCTGGAGTGTTCTTCAGAGCTCCCAAGATGGCATTCCCTCTCCCCGGCAACTATATGATGCCATGGCCTCATGTCAGCCAAGTCCACTCACACCTGGAAGGCACTTGCCCATTCACAGCTGGTAGCATCAGAGGGTAGTGCTGCGCCCCCCGGGATGTGGATGCGAAGTTTCTGAGCTTTGCATGCCACCTTCAGAGCGGTGTCGGTGCAGGAAAAGGATGGGCCCCAGTGGTCCGTCCTTAGCACAGGCCGAGCATCCTTGATGATGGCGCCCCGGCCTGCCTTGAGATGCACCCCAAACCAGACGCTGTGCAGGCCCCACGGGGTGTCCCTGGAGACTGGAGGAGGCACCTCGCTGAAACTCAGGTGCCCCGGAGAGCCTCTGGAAACGGCGGTTAGGGTGCTGTGCCGAGGAGGCTGGGTGACTTCTTGTTGACCCTGGGTTGAAACAGGAGTGAGCAGTTAGTGCACGTCACGCACTATTTCTCGGAGGCAAGCAGCCAGTTTCCAGGGAGCGGAGCCCAGACCGCAGATAAACAGCCTTCGTGCGTTCGTGGGTAAGTGCAGATCCTGGGCAAGGGGGGTGCGCCTCCGTGCAGGTGTCGGTGTTAGTTGGTACGTGTGTTGTGTTAAACTGGTTAAACTTCCCGGTGCTTATGACTTCACCTTTAGCTCGTGACTCAAGGGTCGGGACTGGAAATGTCCACAGACAGGAGAACATCCTATAAATAGCGTGTTAGAAAAAGTCCGTTTTCCACCTCCGGTGTGTCTCTCCTTTACCTTCCCGTGGAACACTTCCCTCTGACACTTCCAGGTTCCCTGCACACACACCAGGCAATCCCCCCGTGTCACCAGCTGGGTGTCCTACAGTAACGCCGTCCTGACGCCGTCTACCTGGACGCGCAGCGTCAGATCCCACGGGGCAAGAGCTCCGTCCCCCGAGACTGCCCCACACTTCAGAGGCAAGTAGGGCGTCCCCAGCTAACCCGCAGCTTCTGTCTCGGCCGCATGCTGGAGTTTCCCATGATCCCCGTCCCCGGGTTCGATTAATCTGCTGGAGGGGCTCACAGAACTCAGGGCAACACTTAGGCTTGCCGGTTTATTAGAGGACATGCTAAAGGTCACGGACGAACAGCTAGAGAAGAGAGACGTAGGGCGAGCTCCAGGGGCGTCTCGAGTACAGGGACTTCCATCCCCGCGGAGCTGGGCTGTGTGACCCTCCCAGCACACGTGGATATAGGTGCTAACTTGGACGCTCCCTGAACCCCGAACTTCTGGGTTTTATGGAGGCTTCCTCACGTAGGCACGATCGATCGTTGATCCACCTCCAGCCCCTGTCCTCTCCCCGGAGGGCGGGAGGGGGCCGAAGGTCCCAAACCTTGGGTCACGGCTTGGTGTCCCTGGTGACCAGCCCCCATCCCAGACAAGGTTTAACTCTTACAGTTAGGTCTGATCCCTTTCGAGTTAATTTTTATGTGTGGTATGAGCTAAGAGCTAAAGTGAGCTCTTCTGTCCTGTTCTTGATCTTCGGAGAAGAGCGTTCTGTTCATCCTCAGGTGGGAGGGTAGCTGTGCGGTCTTCAGAGACGCTCTGTCAGGTTGGAGGCAGTTATACATTTTCCTAGTTTGCCGAGAGTTTTAATCGTGTGCGAGGGTTGTGTTTTGTCAGATGGCTTTTTGGCACAGATACAGTTGCCCGTGTGATTTTTCTCTTTCAGTATATTGGTATGGTGGGTCCATATGAATGAATAACGTTTCTAGTGCTAAATCAACTTTGCGTCCCTGGGTAAAACCCACTTGGTCATTTTTTTTTAAAGATTTTATTTATTTGTTTATTTATTTATTTGACAGAGAGAGAGTGCAAGCAGGGGGAGCCACAGAGGGAGAGGGAGAAGCAGACTCCCCGCTGAGCAGGGAGCCCAATATGGGGCTGGATCCCAGAACCCTGGAACCAACGGCAGACGCTTAACCTACGGAACTACGCAGGTGCCCTGGTCATGGGTTTTTTAAAAATATATTCAATTTATTAATATTTTAAGATTTTATTTTTTATTTGAGAGAGAGAGAGCATGAGCGGTGGGGGCGGGGGGAGAGGGAGAAGCAGACTCCCCACTGAGCAGGGAGCCTGATGTGGGGCTCCATCCCAGGACCTGAGGTCATGACCTGAGCCGAAGGCAGACGCTTCACCGACTGAGCCCTCAGGCGCCCTGTCAATTTGTTAATATTTTGTTAAGGATTGTTTGCATCTGCATTCATGAGGGATATGGTGATATGGTCATTGAGCCATCACAGCAGATTATCAGCTCTGTGACACGGGGATTCTGTCTCTCCAGGTCATCTCTGGGTTCCCAGCTCCTAGCCAGTGCCTGGCACAGGAAGGGCCCTCGGAACACGTCTGTTGAATATGTGAATGCATGACAACAAACCACAGGTTGCTGCCTGCCAGACGGGATCATGTGAATAGTTTATCAGCGCCTGATTTCTGTAAGCCAGGAGAACATGATTCAGATGTGTTAACACATCAGAATAGTTGGTCTGACTCTTAAAGGGGATCAAACGTGTCAGGGGAGGCGCTCCGAAGTTGTAGGAGGGAGAAGAAGCAGAGGAAGGAGAACAAGGAGCCTGTTTCTGGAGGTGCCACCCCTCTCGTCCTTGACCCATTTCCTTTCACCCGAGAGCAGGCTACCTGCCCACTGAACTCCCTTCGCTACGCTTGGCTCTAGGCAGCTGCAAATTCTCCCTTAAACACCTGGTGGATCCAGGTGCGATTGCATCATCTTTGCTCACTGTCTAAACAAACTGAAGGCTGGGTAGCTTCCTCTCTGGTTGCAGAGGGACTGTAAAAGTCAGCTTCCATGCTAATACCGTCATGATCATAATCCCGCATCCTTTGTTGGGTAAATACCACATGGATGTCACTCTGCTACGTGTAGGCCTTCCGTTTGTCATTTCTTGTAAGGAACCATGATTGTTGTCTACGGACTTCCTACTATTACAATAGCTATATTATTTCTTGAGGTTAAGTAAGCTCGCGACGCTCCTTGGCAGCAGACATTTGCATCGTCAGGACACTGGGGTGAGCTAAGTGGCCAAGGGGCTCCAGTCAGCACACGGTGTAGACAGGCTCTGAATCCATTTCTCTGGTTGATGCCAGTCTTCCCCAGAGCGGCCAAACCCTGAGGCCATAGACTGTGATTCCAGCATCGGCCTTCTCTAACTCCCGAGTGAGCACCACATTCAGGGCTCCAGTTCCCATTGTCACCCTGCACTGGGCCTCCGACGACTTACGTTCCATGGTCCCACCTGACTGCCCTCTCTCTGCAGCTCCATCACTGCTCAGCCCACTGAGACAGCCATGAAAATATCCCCAGCGCTCTTGAAACTTTTCATTTCCAGATATTTTCAAACTTGGAGAAAAGTTGCAAGAACGGTACGGAGAATTCCCGTATACCTTTACTCATCTCCCAATATTTAAATATTTTTCTACATTTCGTTTGTTTTTTTCTGTTCTTAGGTTTTAGATTTCTGATTATAGCCGTTTCTTTTTCATATATCTCCAAGTGTTTGAGGATATTTATTTAGTCTGGAGGGCTAAATTACAGCTTTCTTCTGCCTCGTGGTTGATTTGGGGGAGAGAATTTCCATCAACAGAAATGCTTTGTTTTAGATTTTGTTTTCCTCTTAGAGTAACTTTGTACAAAGTTTCTCTTAAATTTTTCTATTCCCAGATCTTTCAGTGGACGGGATTCCTAATTCAAGAGTGCCCTGATCTTTCAATGTTCCCTGGATCCAGTTCCAATGAGGGGGTGTTCCCACACATACAACACTAAGCAGTTCTCACATAGCAGCAATTCAATTTAATTCAACCCAATTCTGACGCTATCTACGCAAAGATAGCATCAGATTCCACAGGTTAAGGGTCCGGTCCTACAAGACTGTCCCCCACCCCCCACTTCAGATGCCAGTCGCAAGCACAGCTGACAGCCTGCAGATTGGCTACAGACTGGGGGTTCCAATGACCCCCTCCTAAGATTTGATGACTTTGCTAGAGCGGCTTACAGAAACACTTACATTTACTGTTTTATTAAAGGCTATGATAAGGGATGCAGGTCAAGGGCCAGATGGAGAGAAACTAAAGGCGCGGTGTGGGGAAAGGGTGCAGAGTGTCCGCGCTCTCCCCAGGTATGCCACTCTCCCTGTCCCTGCACCTGCCACCAGCCTGGAAGCTCTCTGAACCCTGTCCTTTTGGGGTTTTACGGAGGCTTCATTACATCAGCATGCTTGATTAAACCTCTAGCCCCTCACCCCTCCTGGAGGTCAGGGGTGGGACTGAAAGTTCAAAGGTATTCGGACAAAGAACACTTTTTTAAAGTCATACGTATCAAGGGCTCATGACAGATGGGCATCCCTTGGAATGCTGTTTGGGAGCACAGCCGTGCTCATATGTATCTGTGGTGGTTCTGGTGGGAGACTGCTGTGGTGAGGGCTGCTCTTCCCGCTCGGCCTGTAGAGTTCGCCCGGTGCCCCCCACGGGCGACTTCTGGGTCCCTGGCACTGGGGCCAGAGCTCTCAGCCTCTCTTGCCTGAGCTCGCCTCTGACACCACTCCTCGGGCATCAGATATAATGATGGTCCCTCCACTTTAGACCACAGGGTTCACCATATCATGTAGTGGCTCAAAATTTCTAACACACAGAACATTCGGGTCAGAAGGAGGGAAGATCCAGATACATTTAGAAAGCAGGGACTCCAGGGATGCCTGGTTGGCTCAGGCGATTACGTGTCTGCCTTTGGCTCGGGTGGTGATCTCAGGGTCCTGGGATCCAGCCCAGAGTAGGGCTCCCTGCTCAGTGGGAAGTCTGCTTCTCCCTTTCCCTCTCCCCCGTGTGCTCACTCGCACTCTCAAATAAATAAATAAAATCTTTAAAAAAAAAGAATGCAACTTTAAGAACTTGGGAGAGAATAGTCCTTTCTGAGTTATGCATTATAAAATCAGCATGTGCTGGCCATTGTGGATCAGAAAGAGGATCTCTTGTACCAGAACATAGGAGCTGAAACGGGACATCAGAGGAGAGAGCTGAGGGGCGAGTCAGAGCCAACGAGACACGTTCACTCTCGGGAAATGAGGACTTGGAACCTTGAGACTCTTGGCATTCTTGGGGCCAGAGCAAGCAGGTGGGCGGGAAGGTGAGGGTGGGGACATGTGTGGGTAGGGGACGCCGGGGGTCAGGCTGGGGCCACACCGCACAGTCGACATGCCCTGAGCCCCTCTGGTGTCAGGTGTCATGACGAGAACAGCCTCACATGATGCAGTGAATGGGGTGGACGACCAAGTGAGGAATTACAGAGAAGGAGCAGGGTGGTAACTTGCTGGGAACGTGGGAACTTCTCTGCCACCCACCGCCGTGGAAGCTCCAGGTGTGGGACACAGGGGTTTGTGGACCACCGTGGGCCTCCTGCCCGCTATGTGCTTCCTCCTTTGCCACACGCACATAGCACGGTCAGGAGGCCATGTTTTGAGAAGCGTTGTTCTAGAATTTCGGATGCTTGGCATGAAATGGTACCTGCAGAACTGTAGCGTTTAATCTTCCTATTTGTGGTTCTGATGACGTGCTCCTGCCCTGTGTGGGTTCATCTTGCCAGAGGCGGCTTGTCCTGATCCTTTCAAACGGCGGCCCTCTGCCTGATTGTCTGGTCTGGAGCGGGCTTCCCTGGGGGTGGGAAGAGCGATGGACTCTTGCACCTGTACTAACTCCTTGTTCTGTCTTCATCCCGGTAGCTGGGCTCATGTATTCTGCATCTTTTTGTCTCGGAGTAGGTGTGAATTGACTGCTACTAGCACGCTGTGTGCAAACGTGCACTTCTATCTTCAGCCCTGCTGACAGGCCCATTCCTGCTTGGCAACGAGAAAACTAAATTTAACTCAGCTTAACCCGGCAAACAGTTCCATTGGGCATTTTTCTCTACCACCACCTGGTTTAAAGCTTCGTCTCTCTCTGGTAAACACCCGGCCCCTTCAGGTGTGAGCACCGCAGCCTGCATCTGGCCCACGCTCCTCTCCAAACCCCAGCAGCCAGCGGCAGGGGGAGGCTGTGGCAGCTCTCTGTCCCAGCATGCACCCCTGCAGCCCGCCTGGGGAGCCGACCGGTCAGGTATTGCCCAGAGACGTCTGTGTCGGTGGTCGGCTGCGGATGGGGGCGGTGAAGGCTTCTCGTCCGAGTCTGGTGTTGCATGGTGACACCTGGCCACGTCTCACGGTCTTCAGCTACCATCCCCCACTAGCCTTCCAGTTCGGGGATCCGTCCACACCTCTGGATGTGTGAGATAGACGCGCTGCCCCAGCCCCCCCTTCTCCTGGGCAAGCCTTCGGTGGCCGAGTGGTGTAGCTAGCTAGTCCTCTGGTCACTTCTGTGGCCTGTCTGGGTCCACAGGAACCTGAGGAATCCCAGTCCCTCCTCAGCGGAGGACAGGGGTGCTGGGAGCTGGCTCGGCCAGTGAAGCCACCTGCCACGCTGTCCTTCACCCCAGTGCGGACACACCTGCAGGTTCTGCTTCTCAGTCAGTCTAGGGAGGAGATGCCTCTGCCAAAGCCCAGGGCTCCCCAGACTTCAGGGAGGATAATCTCATGGCAAATGGGGGGTACTTCTTTACAACACGCCCCGACATACACACACAGTTCCCACTATTGCGCCTTGTCACCCTTGACCATCTCTGGATGGCGCCGACACGGGAGGGAAAGTGCTGACGCAGGAGGGAAAGCAAGTGGCACAATGTCTCTGCCCGACCACGGAGACACTGCCAGGACCACGTGCCTTGTGGAATGTGCGTGTGCTTTTCTTTCCCACAGTTTCTGTCCTCCCCGGGAGCACAGGCATCTGCATACCCTCGAGGGCACATGTTCTGAAAGCTAAAGGGGAGACAGGGATGTCATTGGGCAGCTTCTTGTCTCAAAGCCTTTTTCTTCCCTCCGTTCCTGTTCTGTGCTCGGTGAGGAGGCACCCTACGATCCTGTCGTCCTGCCTGGTCCCCTTCCGCCCCTATTGTAAAAGAGCAGAGGTATGTGTTTCCTGCTTCACTATCCCCAAATCACTTCCCTCCACAGTGAAGTGGGGACTTTGGGAGACTTGCAGGAGCTACCCTCAAAGCAGAGCCCTTGTGAAAGACCAGTCCAGGCAAAGACCGACGGCAGAGATCACGCGTCCATGGACTCGAGGTTCCCCTGATTCCTTAGCATAAAGCGTGGCCACGTTCTGGGTAGAAAAGAACCCACTTTTGTCCTGAAGGCCCAGCCCGTCTAGCGTTTGCACTGTTCTCTCGTCTGTGGTTTCGCCAACACCTGTGCTCTCCAGTCCGTGAAAACAACTCACACACACACACTCAAATCTGGAAAAGTCTCCAGGTCCCGCGACGAATTCCAGCACTGTCTAAACTGAAATCCCGCTCTCCTGTCCGCTTTATCCCTGTTTTGATTTCCAAGAGGACGCAGGGCACTTGGTTTTCATCACTGACCACCTCTAACGGGTGGAAAGGCCCAGCGAGCTCCCCGCGGAGAGCACACGTGGCTGGGCAGGTATCCCTACCCTGAGTCAGTTCCTTAGGTGTAGAAAGTTGGAGATTTCCTCTGCGTTTCGTGGTTTCTGTCAAAAAGCTGAGCACATTCAAAGCAAATGGACAGCTTCGCCCACTGTGATACCCCTTCACGTAACTCGAATTGCCGAGCTCTTGAGGTTGTGTTTCCGTAAATTGCTTGTGAGAAGCAGAGGCAGGTTCTCAAGCTCCCGGAAGTTGTCGGGGTGAAGACAAGAGCGTCAGGCACCCTCCACCCCGAGTAGGCGGACCAAGTACAAGGTGACGTGGGTCCCGGGAGCACACCATGTGTTTTCCAAAGCTGTCTCTCTTGGTAGGCAGGCATCCGACTTCCGTGGAAGAGCCCTCCTGGCCTTCAGCAGCTTTAAAAGCCTTCTGATGGAGCAGGCATTTCCCAGCCTGTCCCTGGCACAGACAGAGGTAGGGCGCCAGATCCTGAGGTCCGAGTCAACGTTTGTGCATCTGTGCACGAGACAGACAAACCCGGGGAAAGTGCGCTAGATGAGCTAAAACAGAGCGCTGAGAGAGGACCCCACAGACCAGCCCTCGCAAGACTAGGTCGCTGCCGGCGCCCGTAAGTGCAGAGAAACACAGTGGGACAGCACACCCAGGCTAAAGAGAGCTGTGCTCTCGGGTGAGGCTTGAAGCTTCGTCAAGTCGTTTTAAAAATCGAGGGTCTTAAATGTGGTTCAGTGATTTCAGAGTAGGAATCGGGCTCAGAAAATGCAAGTGAGATGCCCCAGCTGGACAGTGGTGGTTTGACACCCAGCTTGGGGTCTCATGGTTGGAACCACAGATGCCAGAAGTAGAGGTAGTAGGATCTTAGAGGTATGCAGTTTATTTTATAAGTGGGGAAACCGAGGCACCAAGTAGGGGGGCACCTCTCGCAAGGGCACTGCGCTAGGCTGGTTCCCTGGCGCCAGGCTGGGCTGGGTCTACAGCATCTCCTCCCCCACGTCGGGGGGCTGTTGAAGGGAAAAGTCACGGATTCCCTTTCTGATTTTCTTGTGTCTTGGGATCTCTTCTCAGGAGGTCGTTGAGAGATGGCCTCGTGTCCTGTTGCAGGATCTACGGCCCACATGGAGGTCCCAGCAGAGCTGCCGGCCTCAGGTTTGCGGGGCCCGGGAGAGACTCCGCGGCCGGGTGCTACGGACTGACGGGAGACGCGCTCTAGATACAAACGTGTGACCGTGCGTGGCGGCCGAGAAGTGAGCAGCTAGGGAGTTCGGCTTCTTGTTCCTCAGGGCGGGAGTTCTGCCGGCAGGTGCGTGTGGATAAATGCAAGTTTGAGGTGTGGGGGATGTTCTGGTATTCTGGCCACACCAAAACTTGGCCCTCGTTCCTAACACACTCTGTGTCTATCAGGGTCCAAACAGAGAAACAGAACCAGGAGCGCGCGTGCATGTGTGTGCGTGTGTGTGTGTGTGTGTGCGTGTGCGTGTGTGTGTCGACATCTGTTGCAGGTAGTGGGCTTATGTGGCCGTGGAGGCTGGCACGGCACGTCTGAAGTGGTAGGAATGGCTGCTGGGAAGGGCACACTGGGCCTTCTGGGCCAGCAGCTTTGGCCAGTGCCATCTCTTCCTTCTCCAGGAAAACCTCAGCTCTGCTCTGAAGACACTCAGCTGATTGGACGAGGCCCACCCAGACGTCCCAGCACAATCTCCCCGCTCAAAGCCGGCGGATGTGGACTTTATCACAGCTACAAAATGCCTTCCCAGCAGCACCTAGGTTAGTGTTTGAGGGGGTCACTGGGGACTGTGGCTGCCTCCTGCACACACAGAAGCCTGACTTTTTTTTTTTTTTTTAATAATAAAATCTGACTTCTGCACAAATTCTGTCTCTGCAGAATGAGGTTTTGACAAACGGGGATTTGGACCCAGTCCCTAAACACTCCATTTGAACCCCAGCATGGTTGGAGTTCAGGCTGGGAGCTCAGGAGGCCCCGTCCATCAGGGCATGGCCAACAGTGAGCCAGGACAGGGAGAGGAACCCAAGCCATCAAACCCATGGGAGTGTATGGCCTTGACTTTCGGGCACGGGGTTGGTCCCTTTGCGGTGGCCCTGTCTTTTCAGACTATAAGCTATAGAAAACCCACCCACGCTTCTTCAAGCCTAAAGGACTGAGATTTTTTTTTCATAGGACCAAAAGCACACAGGGCAGATGGGTCTCAGGACCCCTGGGACATTCTGGAATGCTCTCAGGACTGTCTCCATTCTCTCTCCTGCTCTGTTCAACACCTTCTCCTCCGCTCTCCTCCTCTGGCAGGCCAAGCCCACAGCTGCTCAACCTCCCACGTTACAATTTCAGCCCCCCTGGAAGAGGGCTGCTCAGCCCTTTCTGAACCCCCGAGTTCAAGACTCAGGGTTGGCCAACCATGACCATGAAGCCGTGGGGGTGGGTGGTGGACAGATGGCCCATCCAAAAAGGCCAGGGGGTGATTATGGCCAGCAGACTGGGTGGCTGCCCTGCTCCCTTCCTGCTGGACAGTGTGGTGACTGCCCCATAACCCCCCAGGCAAGTGGACGTGTGGGTGGGAAGTGGGCCAGACGGTTACAGGCGTCAGCTCTCCTTCATTCCCCGGGCCTGCCCCCAGCCTCCTTTGTGGCTACGTGCTTTACCGGACCGGCAGCTCTGCACACAGCATTCCACACCCTGGATTTTCCTTGATTTCAACTTGTACCTTAGAAATGTACTTTTCCCGGGTCCCAGGCCTTTAGCCCTCTGTCCTTTGCCAGCTTGGTGCTCCCCAAACTATCTGTGGCAAAGAATCTGGTTTGTTTTGGTTTGCCTTTAATTTCCAATCCATCATAAGACTGATACTTTTATAAAGTACAAGAAAAATAAACGGAAAAATGACCGTGCATTTAGATGCCTTGGGGAGGTCAGGGTGTTAGCAGAGTTCGTGAACGCCAGCTCCCGGTCCTGGGCTCAGTGCAGGCCCAGGACAGTCAGCTCTCGGCCTGTCACTGAGCGTGGGCCCTGCATGCCAGACGATTAGCCCATCGGTCCTGTGAATATTCCCGAGCACTTACCAGGCACTGTTCAGCTATGGACCTTTACTTTCCATGTAGAAAGACTAGCAATAAATAAATAAAACAAATGAGTAAATAAAGCAACGTGTTAGAAGGTGATGTGTCCTGTAGGAATGCCAAAGCAGAGCAGGGGATGAGGGGGCTGAGCTGGCTGGCTTTTCCCCTGGGGTGGGGGGACTACAGTTTGAAACAGGGGAGTCCAGATGAAAACGAAGGGAGTAAACCATGCGTAGAAGGGTGTGCATGGCTGGCCTTATCAGTTCGTACATTCGTGGATTTTGGTTTTGTTTGTTGGTTTGTTTTAAAGAGGGAGAAAAGAGGGGGAGGGGCAAAGGGACAGAGGGAGAATCCCAAGCAGACTCCACACCCAGCATGGAGCCCGATTCGGGGCTCGATCTCATGACCCGGAGATCGTCACTGACCTGAGCCGAAATCAGGAGTCGGACACTTCACTGACCGAGCCACCCAGGCTCGCCTAACAGAGACATTCTTATTATCAAACAAGCAGGTGCTTGTTTTTGATTCTCGATGAGAATTGAGATCTGTGTTGACACAGGCAGGGACATGTCTGGGGCAGGGGACATCGGAGGCCTGGGAAGTCTCTGCGTGGCCGGAGGAGGAGCGTGGGCAGGCCTGGAGGAAGAAAGCAGCAGAGGGACCAGGGGGAGGAGCAAACGACCACCGTGAAGGCAGATGCTCAGCCGCCAGTCCCCACCCCCCACCAGGCTCAGTAGGAGGAAGGACACCGGTCAGCTCCGCGGGAGCTAGTGCAGAAGGAGACAGGTGAGTCCCAGAGACTTAACAGTGCAGACTACCCTGGACGTCACCGGTCTTGTTGTGGTTAGTGGGGCGTTAGCAACAGTAATGTGCTCATTGGCATGGCCTCCCCTGGACTGAGTGTTCAACTGTGAAAGAAAAGGACAAAATTAAGGAATGGGCACAAAAGGCTGGAAATAGAGATTTCACTGTCCTTTGTAGCATCCGGGATGAAGAACAGTCGCATGAGAACATGTGAGTTATGGCTCCACTTGACGGTACATAAAGTGGAGACGGGTGGTGATGATGGGGAAGACCCGTTCCCGACCCAGCACTGTTCGAAGCCTCGCAGACATTCACTCTTCACCCTCACGGCCTTCCTATGAGGGGGCTGCTGTTGTCATGCCCCGTTTCAGAGTGACGTGTTGAGCGGCTGACTTTGCCAGGGTTGTTGCAAACCCTGGCGATGGGCTCCACGTCTGGGCTCCCACCCCCTCCGCCTCTCAGAAGCGCTCTGCATCCCTCTCGGCAAGTTGGGGGAGGCCGTCCTGGGTGCGGGGGCAGCTCTGCTTCCCACCCAGAGCCCCAGCAGCCCAGGACCTCAGAGGACTGTTCCGTCCGTGCCCCGGGAAGCTCCAGCTCAGCCTCTCAGAGGTGGCATGTCCGGGACAGCACCAGTGCCCAGGCTAGGCTCCCTGCGCCTGGGGCACGAAGCTGAACTAGAGAGCCTCCTGCCCGTTTTCCCCTGGCAGCCTGAGACCAAACCATTAGGATGGAAATCCCCCGCCCCCGAGTTCTCTCAACTGAAGAAGGGAGCAGATGCATTCTCAGAACCATAGTAGGTGAGTCCCTGTCCTGTCCGAGGCTGGCCCCCGCTCCCTGGCCGCCCCGTCTGCTCATGCAAGCTAACAGACCTGCAAATGAGAAAACCGTGGGCTTCTCACTCAGAGCTTGCCGGGCGGGGAGCCGGCCACTGCCACTGCGTCTGGCACAGGGATGGGAGAGCTGACAGTGGAGTAGGGGGCCTTGGGCGCGGGGAAGCCGGCAGTGGACTAATTAGAAGCAGACATCCTTTGTGGTTGGTTAGTGGGCATATTTGTGTCTTTATGGTTGGTCCTGGTTCGAAAGCAAGGGCAAGATGAGGGAAGCTGGTGGTCATGGACCATGTCCTGGCCGTTTGTTCTGGTCGCTGCAAGGGCGGTGTCAGGGTTCTGCTGCCATAGATGGTCTGGCTGTTGGCCATGTCATATCCTCCACCCCCGTGCTCAGTGGGAAAGCTGGTTCCCACGAATTCTGCAGCACCCTGGCAGGCAGCATGCCTAGGACCTAAGGGTCTGCTGTGCCTCTGGAGATGGACTTGCGGGCCTGGCTGCTGGGCGACTTTACACCCTGGTGTGGAGACAGAGGGCCGTGTTGTGGTCATTTCCCAAGTAGCCATGGACAAGGCCTGTCCCAGTCCTCTCCAGGGGGACCAAGCTGAGCTCCCACACTTCTCTGGCCATTTCGCTCAGGAAAGGCTGGGAGCTTGGGGCTGGGAGTTCAGGGGAAGGGAACCCACTTGGTTTGCGTCGTTCTGGTAATCAGGTCAGTCTCCCCTGTGCTGCGCTGTAAGTAAAAGTAAGAAACGTCCCGCTGGGGTAGGCTGCTTGCTCACCCAGTGCCGCAAATGGGTCTCATTTGATGGACAAGCCTCCATACCGTCCATGACCGTGATTTCAAAAGTTTACAAATACTCCCGAGTGTCCCGTGGGGGGTGATTTTATGTGTCCATTAGGGCTCAGGGATGCCCGGGCGGCTGGTAAGCTATTTCTGGGCGGGGCTGTGAAGGTGTTTCCTGAAGAGATTACCATTTGAATCCAGGAGAGCAGGCCTCCGGCCACAGCCAGTGGGTGGTCAAGCAGCCCATCCACTGAGGGCCTGAAGGGAACAAAATGGGGGAGGGAAGGCTAAGTCTCTCTGCTTGAGCCGGGTCCCCCACCTTCTCCTTCCCTTGGACGCGGGCGCTACTGGTTCTCAGGCCTTTGGTTTGGACCAAACCACACGCCCAGCTGTCCTGGGTGTCCAGCTGGCGGACGGCCCGCCATGGGGCTTCTCCACCTCCATCATCAGGGAGCCAGCCCCTCATGAAACGTCTCCGTTTGGTGATCTCTGTGCATATCCTATTCGTTCTGTTTCTCAGGATGAATGCACATCCCTAATTCCCGTCCTAAACCTATTCTTGAGTTTATCGAAATTCTTCATGGACTCTATTTTCAGCCAGTACTGACTTTTGGGGTTCATAGGTCCCTTACCTCTACGGTCTGAGTTAAGGGAGGTGTGGGGTTTTCTTTTCTTCTCTGTCTCCCAGGTTCTCTTCCCCTCAAGGCCGGGATGAGGCTGGGGGCCAGGGTCAGTATTCCAGAGTCTTCCTTTTGGCCCTGGTTCCATAGGACTTTGCACAGCACTGTTACTAACCCTGTCTTCACTTAAAGATTGTCATCAATTGTTTGCACACTCTTGCATTTTGTTAAAAAAATTACACTAAAATGCCGTTTATCTTGATCACTGATTTTGGGGGCCTTCCTCAAATTTTGCACGCAGCGTGCATACCTCCCCTCCCGATGTTCCAGCCTGGTACTCCGGGCTTGCTGGGATAGCCCAACATGCTTGAATGGACTTTCATGTTCCCGTCATGCCTTCCGCTTCTCTTTTTGATAATTAATCATTCGTTCATTTCACAAGTGTTTCTTGAGTCAGCTCTGTTCCAAGGATGTGCCAGGTGCTGGGGACTCAAGAGCGAGCAGAACACATGTGGCTTCTATCCTCGTGAGCTCGCAGTCCTTGTGGCAGAGCCTGTTCCTTTGCCAGGCCCCCCGCACGGCAGCCCTCCCTCCAGATCACACTGGCTCGCTTTCCTCTGTCCAGGTGGAGGGGTGGAGGAGGAGGGCTCCAGGAAAGGGTCCCTGGGCAGTGGCAGCACACGTGGCGTGGGGAGTGAGCTGAACCACTGCCTTCAGGCTCCTCCAGGACAGGTGTAGGCTTGGCCGGGGGCGGAGGTATGGGGGTGGGGGTGGGGTGGTCCTCCATCCAGGTTCGTCTATGCCGCAAAACCAGCCTGCAGGACGCCTGGGTCGAGGGAGTGCAGACAGAAGAACAGACGGACTCTGACAGGAGCAGGCACATTCTCGCTCTTCTGTAAACAGGCTGAGCAGGGGAAACGCGCTCCAACAGCCCCCAGGGCGGGACCTCACAAGAGGCGCCCCCCCCCCCTTGCGTTGGGCAAACGACTGTGAATAGCGCAGCAATGAAAACCCACCTTCTGAAACCGAAGGTGTCTCCACTTTGCAAGGGCGGAGGTGTAGATGGCCTTCGCTCCGCTCTGCTCCTCTGGGGAGTAATTTCCGTCTGCCTTGGAGGGAGACCGCCAGCGGTGCGGGCCTGAGCTCACAGACGCCCGGTCTTTTCCTCACCGGGAGCCAGAACCGGGGGTGTCTTTCCGCACAAGCTCCTAACAGTGTTGAAATCTCGGCCTGACCCGCGCTCCCTGTTCCTTCTCCACGGGGAGCCCCCTCCCGTCCCACGGGGGCTGCTCGCAGCTGACCGCACAGGTGCTGGGCTATGCGGTCTGGCTACTTTTCAGGGTTAGAAGTGACTTATCTGGGGGGATTAAAAGGCCCAAAGATCTAAACTGTAATTTCAACTTCCCTCCCACGGAAGCCCTCCCCAGCCTGTCCCCCTTGCCTGTCTCTCCACACCCCTGCTCTCAGCGCCGGCGCAGTCACTGCTACCGCCGGAGTCAGACCGCCCAGCTCGGGTTTGTTTTCCACGTGCCCCGTCCGCTCTTGTTCCCGCTTCTCTTTTCCTGCTTGCTTTTGGAGTAAGGTTCTCTTGTGACCCATTTTCTCTCCACAACTGCATCACCGTTTCCTCAGAATTGGTAGCCCCGCGGTGGCCGTGCTTGGAGGTGGTCTGGGGGTGGCGGGTAGGGGTAGAGCTGGTCACCAGGGTGGCCCCACGTTGGGGTCTGCATTCTTGGAAGAGGAGACCCCAGAGCTTTCCCTCTCTGCCTCCCTCTCTGTCTGCCGTGTGAGCGATCACAGAGGAGAAGACCCCTTCTCTGGGGGCGTCCGGCCTCTGGAACCACAAGGAATAAATCTGCTGTTTAAGCGGCCCGGCCTGCGGCCCCTTGTTCAGCAGCCTGAGCTGAGTAGGACAGTGGCTGTTCCTCCGCTGTGTTTTCTAGCGGCTGCTCTGACGTTCACCAGAATGGTATTAGCTACTTGGTTTTCACAGCTACCCCAGGGAGCACAGGCTGGCACAGTGTCTGTAATTTACTTGGAAAGGCTCCAGTCTACTTGGGACGGCAGCACTCATGTGTCAGAGTTGAAGCTGTAACCCCAGAGGTCGTTGCTGACTTGCTGTTCCACGTGGCAGGCACAGTCGGGTGGTTCCCAGAGGGCCACCTTCTAGACGTGGCCGCCACGTGTCCACAGCGGGCACTTGGCCAGTTCCTATCTGCAAGGGTGTCGGAAAGAGTTGTTTTGCTTACTGTCGTAGTTGGAAGGTACGTGGGTTGCTGTGATTTAGAGACGCCCCACCCTTGCGTGGTTCGGCTGGAAAAATCTATCTGCCCCTCCTCTTGCAGGGAGGTTGGGAGCCGCCCGGTTCACAGGGGGCCCAGCTGGTGTGGGGGGTCATGGACGCTTCTGAGTCTGTGGTTCCTCGGCCCCCGGGGCCAGGGGACGCCTTAAAGGAAAGTGAGGAAGCTGGTTAACGCCTTCCCTTTCCCCTTCCTCTAGGCCAGGGGTCAGCAACACGGCCTCCAAATCCGCTGTTTTCCTAAGTAAAGTTCGTGGGGCACGTAGCCACGCCCGCGCCCATGTGGTCTGTGGCTGCCTCAGAATTCCGGTGGCAGAGGCGAGCGGTCGTCACCGACCCCACCCGGTCCTCAGACTGTTGACCGTCTGGTCCTGCAGACAAGGTTGCCAACCCCTCGGGCCGCAAGCCCTGTGAAGTCCTGATGAGATAGGAGAGGCCCATGCTCCCGGGTTCGCATCTCAGAGAACTCAGTCTTCATGGACTCCTGACCAGACCGCAAGGAGTTCCTGGCACGGCTCAGTGACCGTGTTTTCCCCTCTCAGGAAACCATTTCACCAGGAGGCCTGTGAGTCACAGGCCACGCCCTAGAAAACAGGAGAGTCATCTCCTTCAGTGTCTGGGCAGAAGGACCAGGACGGAGACCCATTGGAGGGCCTGGGCCCGGGCAGAGGCTTGTGGGGCTGCAGGAGGGACGTGGGGCCAGGTGCTCCAGCTAAGGGGGAGGAGAGGGAAGCTATGTTGACACTCAGCGGGTCAGGGAGCTGGACGAAGCCCAGAATCCCAGATTTATCAGTCTGGGACCCCAACGTCAGCTGAGGGGTGGGACGGATGTACCGAGGTCTTCACCACTCAGTGGCGACAAGGGGCCTCACCTGCCCAGTCGCCATCCGTACCCGGGCCTGTAGGCACCTGCTTCACAGGGTGGTGGGATGAGGGAAGCCCAGCCCCAGAGCGTCGCGAGTCATCCCGCCCAGCAGTGGGGGTCCGTGCTGTTCTCCGGCAGGTGCTCCTTCCCAGAGAAGCCGGAGCTGGCTGCCCTTTGGGACCCAGGTCCTGCCCTCAGAGCCTCGGCCTCCCCCAGGGAGCTGGACCAGCCACTAGGGGAGGGGGCAGGGAGCCTGCACACTCCCAGAGGCCCGAGCCCCCAGGAGCCAAGCGAGCCACCATGGACCCCAGCCGGGGAAACCGTGCCACGATGAGGAGCCAGGCGGAAGCCAGGGTTTGTGTCTTAAATTTTGCTGACGGAAGTGTCCTTTCCACAGCAGACCTTGGTGAGCTCTCTGAACACAGAGGTGTTTTCAATCACAGCAAAGGAATAAATGGAAGCGGTAACTCCCTTTTTCATTCCTGAGAGACTGAGGACCCTGAACGGAGCCGGGTGGGGGGAGAGGGCTGGGAGGGGGCTGGCCTTCAGCATCCCAGAGTGGAGAGTCAGAGAGGGCCTGGAGGTGAGCGGGCGAGCGGGCGAGCTGGGCAGTGTCTGGGGGAAGCCGGGATTAGAGAGGAATAACGGCTTTGCCCTGCGAGGACAGGGCGCTTTGGCTGGGGGCCCTGTGGGTGACCTCGTGGGGTCAGAATCACGCCTGGACAGACTGGTACAAAGGGAGCGATCCACCCCAGTGATTGTCACCTGAGGGGGGAGGGGGCCGCCAGGGACCCACCCGAGCAGGGGGAGTAGGGGGAGCAGGGGAGGTGGAGGTAAGTCTCTGGGCTCCGTGCTGAGAGCGGGGGTCCTTGGGGGAGATGCCTCATCCAGGTCACCATTGACCCCACTGCGGGCAGGTCCATGTTTCACACGGTTTGCTTCATACCCTGACCTTTTTTTTTATTGTGATATACACGGGACAAAATTTACCCTCAACCATTTAGTAGCATTTAGGGTATTCACAGTGCCGTGCAACCACCACCTTATCAAGTTCCAGAACTTTCCATCAGCTCACAAGGACACCCCCGTTATTGGTCCCTTCCCATCCCTCCTCCTCCTCCCCCCCGCCCCTGGCAACCACCAGTCAGCCCTCTGTCTCTGGGGTTTGGCCCATTCTGGACATTTCATGTAAATGGATTCCTACAGTATGTGGCTGTGGCTTTTTAAAAATATCTCATTTTAAAAGATTTCTCTTCCCAAGTAAAAACTGGGCAAAGGATCTAAACAGACACCTCGTCCAAGATGATATACGGATGATAAATAAGCCTGTGGAAAGGGACTCCAAGTCTGATAAGTCTCTACTGAGAAAATTGCAAATTATAACAAGGAGCTACCACTGCACACCCATCAGAGGGGCTGAAGCCCCGAACACCGACCACAGCCACTGCCGGCGCGGACGTGGAGAATCTCACCGCCGGGGGCACACAGAATGGCACAGCCACGTTGGGAGACGGTTGGGTGGTTTCTTACACAACCAAACGCGCTCCCACCACACGATCCAGCAGGTATCCACCCAAAGAGGCTGAAGAGTTATTTGCACACAAAAGTCTGCACACGGATGTTTACAGCAGCTTTGTTCATAATCCCTGAAACTCGGAAGCAACCAAGATGTCCTTCAGGAGGTGAGGGTAATAACTGTCTGTGCAGAGAGCGGGATATTGTTGGGTGGGTAAGAGAGAGGGTGCTGCCAGGTCACCCGAAGACATGGAGGGATCTTAAACGTATGTCACTTAGCGAGAAAAGGCTAGTGTGACGGCTACGGAGACAGTTGGGGTCGGGGGATGTTCAGGGCGCCGAAAGCCTCTGTGTGAGGCCACAGTGGCGGATACCCGTCATCCAGACCCGCAGAGCGTGCGACACCAGGAGGTAACTGCGGACTTCAGTTATAAAGCAGATAACGAATCCGTGTTGATGCATCAGCTTTAACACACATTCCTCAGGAATGCGAGGTGTCCCTCAGGAAACGGGGGGTGCAGGGCAGTGCGGAGGGAGGGAAACTCTATACTTTACGCTCAGTTT
Organism: Ursus americanus; assembly: GCF_024610735.1. NCBI lineage: Eukaryota > Metazoa > Chordata > Mammalia > Carnivora > Ursidae > Ursus > Ursus americanus. Next base: position 3,533,591 of record NC_142149.1, read on the forward strand.
TTCTGGAAACCTAAAACTGCTTTAAGAAATAGTCTATAGAGGGGCACTTGGCGGCTCAGTCGGTTAAGCATCCTGCCCTTGGTTTCAGCTCAGGTCCTGATATTAGGGTCCTGAGATCGACCCGCGTCGAGCTCCACGCTCTGCGGGGGGTCTGCTTCTCCCTCTCCCTCCACTTCGAAAAGTCTGTTTAGGGGCCCCTGGGCGGTGCAGTCCATTAAACATCCGAGTCTTGGTTTCGGCTCAGGTCGTGATCTCAGGGTCCTGAGATCGAGCCCCACGTCGGGCTCCATGCTCAGCGCAGTCTTAGAGTTTCTCTCTCCCTCTGCTCCTCCCCACCACACTTGCACTCTCTCTCCCTTTCAAATAAATAAATAAATCTTTAAAAACGTGGTCTATTTAAAAAACAAAAGGTTCTCTCTTTGCCGCATATTAGAAATTGATTTGTTTTCCCAGTGTTATTCAAAGACACGTGAAACTGCCCTTCAAACTTGATAGACCCTATCCAGAGTGCAGGACCCTGCTACCCACTGCTACTGGGTAGGCCACTCACGGGTCCACGTGCTGTTTTTCTGTGTCTTTGGATAAGGACAGCGGATACTCCAGTGCCTGTTCCCGTCTCCTGATCGGCCTCTGGGGCAGGGCTGCCCCTGGTCTGCCGGTGTGTGCAAGAGTCACCCCGGGGTAAGACTGCGGTTCTGACTGAGCCCCGCGGGGCTGGAGAGGCTTCCGTTCCACCACATCCCCAGGTGGTCTGCTCAGAGGACCACCCGAGACTATAAACTAAAGCTTTGCAATTAAAATAGTCCCTTGAGGTGTAAACCAGCCGCATTTGGTGAATTGGAAAATCAGATTCTAAATGCGGCTCCACGCATTACAAAATGGGTGGTCCTGAGGAAGAATCTTTCTCGATTCCTGGAACGTTCCGGAGAAGCGGCCAGCCCTGTCACTTCTGCAGTTGGTGGGGCACTGGTAAGAGTGTGAGGGTCACTAACTAGTCCCAGTGCCCCCGACTCTCCTGGGTCTAGTTCCGAAAATCCCAGGTCCTGGGAAAACCTTGTTCCCAGGTGCACCCGGACAGTTGGCGCTTGTGTGCTAGTGACGTAGGAAAGACGTGAGGGTTCGAAGCCCACGGCCAAGAAAGAAGTCTTGAGACGTCTTCAGCGCAAAAAAGTGGTTTTATTAAAGCACAGGGACAGGACCCATGGGTAGAAAGAGTTGCACTGGGGTCTTGAGGAGTGGCCCATTATATACTTTCAAGTTGGGAGGGGGTTAGGGATAGTGTAAGTCTCTAAGGAATTTTGGATGCAAGGTTTGTAGGACCTGGAGGGGCCAGCTATTGTTGGGAAAAGGTCATTTATTACCGTCTAATAAAACCTGACTCATGAGACCCTTCAGATGTATATCGGTGGGTCATATGCTTGGGGAATGATTGCCGACATGTATCTTGGGCGGTTTAGAGATAAAGGACATTTCCAAAGGAATTTTTATTTGTGAAAGTAGACTTACAGGGTCCTGGGGCTCCGGCTGGCATTGCCTTTTGCCCTTAGCAAAGTACTAACATCACGGCAGCTGAGTCCCTAGAGGAAGGTCACTCTGCCTGTTCTAAGGACTTGTCAATGGGCTGCGGGTCGTCAGCAAATTTAGTTATTTTTCTTCTGCCTTCGTTTCCCACATCACTAGTGACGTAGTTTTTTTGGATTAGTGTTGTTGGGGATCCGGAGCCCACGAAGGAATTCTTGAGACGTCTTTGGTGCAAAAGGGGGTTTTATTGGAGCCGGAGAACAGGACCCGTGGGCAGAGAGCGCTGCCCTCCTGGGATTGTGAGGAGCGAGGATTACAGACTTCGGGGTTGGGAGAAGTAAAGATAAGGGAAGTTCCAAAAGGACTTTGATCTGCTGAAGAAGACTCGCAGGATCCCGGAGGCCCGGCCACCGTCAAGCTAAGGCTGATTTTCCCTCTGCTGAGGCATTACCATGAAGACCGTTGGGAGCTTCCTGGAAGAGCCGTAGACTCTGCCCGCCTCAAGTATTTGTCGGTGGGCCGCAGGTTCTAAGGACATTTCGTTTTATCTACATTTCCTTCCGCCTTTGTTTCCCACACGCTAGCAAAGAAGACAGAAAAGAGAAAAGACAGGGACTGCTGAGGTTCATCGTTCGCTGTTTCTTGAGCAGCCTTCGGGATGGAGGCCAGGCCGAGGGAACCCGCCTTGGGTGATAAATCCCGCTGGCTGCCCGGGGGTGATTGATGAGGGGAGTCTGGAAAGGCGTCCTGCGGGAGCGCAGCTGCCTCCCCATCAGCCTGGACCATCTTCCCCCTCCCCGGAGGAGTCTGGGGAGGCATAGACCAGCCCTGTCACACTGGAACAAATGTCCTTGGGGTAGATTTGGAGACAGACAGGGTGAGTCAAACCACGGCAGGAAATTTCTTTTCCAGACCCCTTCAAAGGCCTCTTTCCTGACTCATATTACATTCATTACATTCAAAGCACATTTGATTTTGCAAACAAAGCCGAGAAGCCCTCCACCCGGAGGCCCAGCCCCCAGGGCCGTGTGTGTCTCCCTCCCCTGAAATTCGGAGTTGAACTTGAGCTCTCTCGGAGAGCAGTGGGATCGGGAAGCTGCTGGTGTTTTCAGGGGAAAAGGCCAGAGTCTTACAGCCTCCTGCCATGGTGCTGACCCTCAGGGGTGCCTCTAGCACTGATGTTCACCTTGGAGATCTTTGATTTCCAGTTCAAGGTATTATAAATGAAGCCGTTGAAGAGGAGTTCAACTTTTTAAAAAAATAGCCCAGAGAAAAGGGGTCTTTGCCCATTTAAGAAAGCAGTATTTGGTATTTCCAAGTCTCTGGTGGATGCTGAGCTGGGGGGACATGGGTCTCCGGAAGCCCAGCCTGCCCTTGAATTCCCCCGCCGCCCAAGCACGGAGCGTGCCGACGTGAAGACGGATGAGCAGCCAGCACGGGAGGATCGGTCAGAAGCTGGGCGGAGACCTCGGGCCTGGCACCGCCCCCTCCTGGAAGCACCGCAGGGGACCTCCAAGGTCCATCCGTTAGGGAGACAGACAGTCGGCCATGAACCAACTGCGAGGGCTTTGGGGTGAACATGGCTGCAGGTGGGGTAGGGGCAGCGAGACTCAGCTCTTGGGGGCACTGACGCCTCGTGGGGCAGGAGGGATCTCCATTCAGACCCACGGGGCAGCTCTTAAAACCTGGACATTTGGCCTTGACCCCTGGGCGGCGGGGCCAGGCACCATTCTTTCCGGAAGCTTCCCAGATGATTCCACGGTGTGGTCACTGGAGAACCACCAGGAGGGTTGACACCTGCTCCTCAATCGACCCAGCAGCTCCTTGAAGGGAAGGTGGGCGGGGGGGGGGGGGTCTCCTCCAGCACCAACGACTGGAAAGAGGAAGCACGGGAGGGCTACTTTGAATGACGTGACTCAAAACAGAGGCCACAATTGTCCTCTGAATCAGGGGTTCTCAAGCTCAGCTGTGGGCAAGGGTCTCCGGGGGGCTCGTTACAATAAGGACTGCTGGGCCCCGGCCCCAGGTTCCCCGCTCCGCTCCCGCAGCCCTGGGGCCAGGCGGAGAGCCTGCGTCCCTCGCTCGCTCACCAGACTCCGAGAACCACAGCTCGGGACAGAGACCACGCTCGCAGGCTCTCCACGGGGCTGAGCCCAGGGTGGCACGCGCACGAGCTGGGTGGGCACCGTCCGTAGCCAGTTCGGATGGACGCTCGGATGCTGGCGGGGGGGACCGGGCATGGGTTCCGTGCGGACCCGAAGGCGTGCCTGGCGCTGAGACGTGATGTGAAGGCACCGGTTGTTAGACTTCCATCTTGAAGAAGCACATTGGCTGCCCGCCATGTGACACAGCCACCAGCAAACCCGCCAGATGGGGAGCTAGGCCCCCCGCCTGTGGGGTTCCCCTTTCAGGCGACCCCGGGCAACCTCACTAACGAGCTGCTTGAGTGACCCGGCCTCTGCTCTCCTGAACCCTAGTTCCACTCGTATGCTTCAAGGTAGCCAATAGTGAACGACCCCGCAAAACACCAGACACCCCACCTTTGGGCCCTAATAAAGGGAGAGCCCACTCCCTGTGACCTTGCCGCGTGGCCCTGGGCATGCCATGTTCCCTCCAGGACTCGTGAGTGATAAACCTTGTCCCTCAAAGTGCCCTGATGGGATCCAGCCAGAGCCACGGGGTGGCGGGGAGCCCTCTGTCTGTAGCCCTGAGGATCGACTCCTTCCGTTCCCCCAAGCTCAGAACCCCTCATGAGGCCGAAGCCGAAAGACTCGCTTCTTGACCGAACTGAGGACAGGTCCCGCTGAGCCTTCTCCTTGACAGGCTGCTTCTCGGTGCTGAGCCTGGTTCCAGGTCTGCCTACGCCCGTCGGAGCAAAGAATCCTGTTCAGTCACCCCACCCCCCTCGATATCCAAAGAAGGTCCCTGTCCCCCACCGTCCCCCACCGTCCCCCACCCGCCGTGTCTCAGTGCTTGGCTGCCGCTAGCAAGCACTCTCGCCCCCTGGCCCCCCTGTGGCTGCTCGGGGCTCTAAGTGCCCCGCTGTCTTGGCAGTGTTTGGAGTTGGGTCCAGCTCTCCTGCATTATAGTAGCACCGAAGAGTCTGTCTCTCTCGTCTTGGACCGGAGTTGGCTGTTTCTCTTGGGCCCACCCACGTGTCTGGCACCCGCCTGCTTCCTCGGGGAGCACCCCACACTGCCCACGTCCCCCCGGGTGGGCAGAGGCAGATTTGGCTGTGCAACGCTCACACTGTTCCCAGCCTGGACAGCTTGCAATCCATGCATTTCCGTGCCTTGTTGGGGCCTTACCCCCGGGCTTCCTATGCAGAAAGCCCAAAAGCTAGGCCCCCAGGCCTCCACGGTGGCAAGCCTTGCTGTGACCTTTGGAAACCTCACAGGCCGCAGACATCTCTCTGGCCACACTGCCCTCCCCACGAAGGAAGAAGAGTGCTCCGCGGGGCCAGCCAGGCGGGCTTGGCCCTCCCTTTCTGCCCAGCGCTGGGGCAAGGTCGTGCCTGGGCAGCAGGACAAAGGCTGACTGTCCTCCCCGTCCCCTCTGCCAGGAACTCGGCATGAGGACGTGTCAGGGCCAGAGCAGACAGAGGGAGGATGTGGGGCGGGGAGGGCTGACCCAGATGGCTGGCCTCCTGCTGTCGGCAAGTGTCCCCAGCAGGGGAAGATCGTCCTGCAGTTGTGCTTAATGATGGGTCATGTCTTTGGTGCAACTGTCTTCCGAGTTAGCTGGGCGAGAAGGACATGCTCCCTGGGGACTGTAAGTAGAGGCTGAGCTTTCTCGCTCGGTCTGTGACTGTCAGGGCGAAGGAAGTGAGGGAACGGCGTGCATTGCTGGTGGCCCTGGGAGGGGAGGGTTGTAGTTGGCCCCCTGTTGCTCTGCCCCAAGAGCACTTGCCAGTCCGGAAGTTTCACACAGTGCCCTGGCTGTTTCCAAAGGGCCCACTGTTCCCGCTGCAACGTGGACAGCATGTCTGTATTGAAAGCTGGTTGAGCCCCCTAGAAAATGGGTCCTCCTGTGTCTTCTCTGCTCAGGCAGGGCCTCAGGTGTGACGTGCCAGGAAGCTCCAGGTCACTCATGAGTCCCTCCTTCACAGCAGGGAGCCCTAGGGCGGTGGTTCGAGGGCGAGGGGGCAGCTCCCTGAGTTCCCCGCACATCCATTATTTCAGCAGGAGACATTCGATCCTTTGTGTCTCGGGGACACACAGACCCCAGGGGAGCACAATCGTAGCAGAGGCTGGGACCATCTAGACCTGGATCGAGCGTTTCAAACAAGCGATGGGCTTCAAGGGAAGAAGGGTGTCGCCAACACTGGCTTGGATGAGGTTCAACAGGCCTCCTTGCGGCAGGACTTCTCAGAGCCTTTGTTCCCTCAGTGATATTTACAGAAGGCCTGCGGGGGCCCGGAGACAGTGTCACGTGCTGGAGGGGCACTGCTCATCCAAAGGGCTGGGCGCTGGGAACTTTTGATGGCTCTGGGCGCCGCACACGTGTTCCTTCCCTGACCACTAGTGATGTAAACACCTATTCATGTGCTTATTGGCCATTTGTGTGTCTTTCTTGGAGAAAAGTCGATCTATGTCCTCTACCCATTTCTAACTATATTGTTTGTATTTTTATTCTTATGAGTTACATATATATTCCGAGTACAAGTCCCTTATCAGATAGAAGATGTGAAAATACTTGCTCCCATTCTGTGGGTGGTCTCCTCACGTTCTTTATGGTGCCCTTTGAAGCCCCCAAGTTTTTAATCTTCATGATGTCCCACTTATCCATTATTTCCTTTGATTTCGTGCTTTCGGTGTCCTAAGAAACCATTGCTTCCTCCGAGGTTATGGAGATCTACTCCTATGTCGAAGGGTTTTATAGCTGTGGCTCTGACAGGTCTTTGATCCAGTTTCGGTTAATTTTAGTAGGTGGTGTGAGGTAGGGGTGCGTGTGGGCATCCACTCATTCCAGCGCCGTCTCTTGGGAAGGCTGCTGCCTCCCCTGCTGGACTGTCTTGGCACCGCGGTCTAACACGAGCTGCCCATAAATGTATGCGGTGACTCCTGGAAACTTCATCCAGTCCATGGACCTTCATCCAGTCCATGGATCTACTCCTATGTCGAAGGGTTTTATAGCTGTGGCTCTGACAGGTCTTTGATCCAGTTTCGGTTAATTTTAGTAGGTGGTGCGAGGTAGGGGTGCGTGTGGGCATCCACTCATTCCAGCGCCGTCTCTTGGGAAGGCTGCTGCCTCCCCTGCTGGACTGTCTTGGCACCACGGTCTAACACCAGCTGCCCATAAATGTATGCGGTGACTCCTGGAAACTTCATCCACGTCCATCCCTGTGCCTGAAGCTCTCCGTCTGGATTACTGTGGTTTTGTAGGAAGTGTTGCTTGTGGGAAGCCCAGGTCCTCCAACCTTGTTCTTCTTCAAGACTCTTTGGCTCTTCTTGGTCCCTCACATTTCCCTGTGATAGGGAGGACCAGCGTTCCCATTTCTGCAAGAAAGGTCGCCGGGAGTTTGACCGGGCTTGCAGATCTAGATCGATTACAGATCCGTTTGAGGAGAATCGTCACGGTAACAAGATTAAGTCTTCGGAGCCGTGAACGCGGGACGCCCTTTCATCCACCCAAGTAGTTCATTTCTTTCAGTGATGTTTTGTGGTCTTTGGTTGTAAGTCTTGCACTTCTTTTTAAAGTTTAACCCTAAGTATTTGTTCTTTCTGATCCTCTTGTAAATGGAATTGTAAGCAGAATTGTTTTGATGTTATTGTAAATGGAAATTGTTTTCTGAATTTCGTTATCGGGTTGCAGTGAGTATTACGGTGGGTAAGTCAGGATACATGTTGTGATGTCTCTGTGCCTCTAAAGGGAAAAATAGAAAGATGTATGATAACCAAGGTAATGAGAGAGGATGAAATAATAAAACTTATACAATCCGGAAGAAGGCGAGAAAGGAGAATACCAAGCACTCGATACAACGAGAGACTCGATCCCAATATAGTCAGGGCTACAGGAACTGTAAGTGGACTGACTGCCCCAGCTCAGAGCAAAGATTGTTCAACTGAGTTTAAAAATTTCTACAGCCCGGGGCGCCTGGGGGGCTCAGTCCGTGAAGCGTCTGCCTTCAGCTCAGGTCATGATCCCAGGACACATCGGGCTCCCAGCCCAGCGGAGAGTCTGCTTCTCCCTCTGCCTCTGCCTCTGCCTCTGCCTCTCCCCCTGCCCGTGCTCGTGTGCTCTTGCTCTCTCAGTCTCCCTCTCCCTCTCCCTCTCCCTCTCCCTCTCCCTCTCCCTCTCCCTCTGCCTCTCCCCTTGCTCGTGCTCGTGTGCTCTTGGTCTCTCTCAAATACATAAATACAATCTTTAAAAAATAATAATAAAATAAAGTACGGTCCAAGAGCCTCCCCACTGTGGCGGGTGGTGGAGGGTTGCCCATTTGCTGCACCACCACTGGTCACTCAGGTCCCGAGGAGAAGGTTCTAGAACTCCCAGGTGCCGACGAGGGCTGCAGAAGTTCCACGGCAGTTGGGGCCACTCCTGGAAAGGGAGCCATTTCCTTTGTGGTCTTGGAAAGAGCTGTCTGTCCGTTGGCCCTGCCTACGACTTGAGAAGACATCAGCTGAACTGGTAAGACTTTCGTGTGTGAGGGGAGCTCCTTCTGAGCTCTGCCCTTACCCCGGGGGTGTGTGATATCTTCCCTGGGACCCTTCCATTTGACCCTGCTCTCGTCTGGCCTCCCCCAACCCCATCACCTGCTGACCATCTGGCTGCCATCATTTCCTGCCCTCCCTTCTCCCCAGCCCCCATCCCTGGCTTTCCCGGCTATTAGCTTCCTGGTCACAACTCACACAAGGCACACACCACTGCTGCTTTGTGGCCCTCACCCCCAGGCCATGGCTGTCCAGCCAGGGCAGACAGCCAAGACCCCCTTTCCCTCCCTGCCCCCAGCCCATGCCCAGCGGAAGAGCGTACATTCACGAGGAACCTTGTCTCCTTGCTTGGTCAGGACAGAGGTTTCGAGTGGTTCCAGAGACGGCTGGGGAGCGAGCCCCTGGCACACGGTGCGGCGTCAGCGTCTCCGTGCGTGACGGGTCTGTAAGGAAGCGCCACGATGACCGTCACGCCGGACGTCAGGCTGGAGTATTTGGAGGGAGTAGCTTCCCTCGTTCTGAAGTTCAAGCCAGACAAGTGGAGCAAGTTGATCGGGGCTGAGGAGAACATGGCCTTATTCACCGAGTTCTTCGAGAAGCCGGACGTCCTGGTTCTGGTGTTGACGCTCAATCCCGCCGGCATGATCGTCCCCTGCCTGGGCTTCCCCGCCTCCCTCAAGTCCAAAGGCATTTACTTCATCAAGAAGGGACCGGAGAACATCAGCAAGGACAACTACAAGGACCGCCTCATCTCCGGGGACATAAGCCCCGCGCCCGTGGACCAGCTGATCGCCGTCGTGGAGGAGGTGGGTGTGCCGGTGGGGAGGGGGCTGGGGGCACAACCTCTGCTCTTTTGGTGAGTGGCCTGGAGCCCTGCTGCTCAGAGGATGGCTCACGGGCCAGCGGCATTGGCTTCCCTGGGAGCCAGTCAGAAATGCAGGAGCCCAGGCCCTGCCTGCCCCGGCGTGGAGACACACCGGCGTTCTGAGCAGACCTCCAGGCCGTGCTGCGCACCCAAGGGCTGAGAGGCCCCAGCCAGCACCTCATCCTCTCTCGGTCTCGTTAGCACCTCGGGACGCACCGGGCGTGGCCCCTGCCCACAGCGTCAGAGGGTGTGGGCCCCTTGAGTCCCAGTAGATGGGTTTCCCCGTTCGGAGACTTTGAGTGAAGAGAGAGAAAGGACGAGGTGCAGTTGGGTGCGTCTCCCCACTGTCCTGCCTTGTCACCAGCGTCACTCCAGGCAGGTACGGCAGGTACGGCCCACTCTGTGCAGCCACACCAACCAGAGTCCGAGGGACCTAGATTCTGGCCGCTGCTCTCCTCGTGCATGAGATGGGGACTTAATTCCCTGCCTTGTGCGAACTTGGGGCACAGGAGCCCCTCCGCCATGGCTCAGGCCAGCCTCCCCTCCCATCGGGCAGAGGAGCCTGGCAGGCCTGGAGCGAGGGTCCTGGGGCATCTGTGTGAGTCTGCTCGGGCTCCCGTGATAAGAGACCACAGTCCTGGGGGCTGGACATCCCAGATCCAGGCATGGGCTGGCCCGTTCCTTCTGCAGCCTCTCTCCTGGGCTTGTAGATGCTGTCTCCTCCCCGTGTCCTCACCTGGTGGTCCCTCTGTGTCTTTCTGTGTCCACATCTCTTCTTCTAAGGACACTGGTTACATGGGATTTGGGCCCACCCGTGGGACTTCATCTTAACTTAGTCACCTCTTGAAAGGCCTATCTCCAAAGACAGCCAGACCCAGAGGTGCTGGGGTCGGAGCTTCAACATACAAAACTGGGGGGCCCGGCTCAGCCCCTAACAGCCCTCCAAGGCAGCACGGGCCATCTGCTTTCAGCAAGCACTGTGAGCCGCTGTCCGGAGAGCTGGGCCCCCTTCTCGGAGGTGGCTTTGCTGCTGGGCCATCATCCTGCATCTGCACACCTCCCCTAGCCGTGCCTCCTTCTGGCATGGACTCGGGGTCCCTGGGTTCCAGGCACGGAGGTCTCCGCATTGCTCCAGGGAGCCACTGGGTCGGTGGAGGCCTGGGTGCGAGTACAGAGCCGTTCCCTTCCAGGTCCTCTACTCCCTGTTAAACCAAAGTGAAAACTTGAGCGGCTGGCCCCGGGTGGTCTCGGAAGACATTGTGAAGCAAGTCCACAAGCTGAAGAATGAGATGTTTGTGATGGGCGGCAAGATCAAAGGGAAGACCCTGCTGCCCATCCCGGAGCACCTGGGGAGTCTGGACGGCACGCTGGAGTCCATGGAGAGGTAGGCGGCCCCAGCCCGGGCAACTGGCCGGCTGGCAGAGTCGCTGACCCGTGACCCCAGGGATGGAAACACGGGAGGGCAGATAGTACCGTGAGATGGTGCTGAGTCTGAGGTCGGAGGCACACGGGCAGGACAGGAAGGAGCGCTGGAGCCCCTCCCCCATCGTGCACGGATGGGTACCAGTCCGGGCATCACACGCCATGAGGATGGTGTCACCGCATCACACAGCCAGAAAAAGGGATATCCAGATTTAGGACGTGGGTACTGAGGGGCACTGAGGAATATGGAAGGGGTTTTTAGCAAGTGGAGACTGTGACTCTAAATAGAGGTGGTGTCCCCCCAGAGGCCCCCTCGCACCTGCCTGGCCTCCCTTTGCAGCTGGCTGCTGGGTGGGGCTCTTGGAGCTGCTGCACGGTGACAGTGTGTTCCGTTTACACACATCAGAGGGTGATGGCTCCTGGGGGACTCACTGTGCTGGCAAGTCCCCCACTGGGAGCCATGCGTGAAGCCCCCAGTAAGGACGGCCGGGAGGGGCCACCTTGAACGTGGGTTTTATTCCACGCTTGGTCTCTCGTAGCTGGGAGACTTGGGCACTTCTCCAGCCTCCCCAAGGTGGCTGTGATGATGGAGGGACATGGGGCGAGATGCGGCGCTGCCGGTAGTGTCCCGAGGGCCACCGGGGAGGGACGATTCCTGCCCAGAAGGTGTGGAGCTGGCAGATCCCACCCCCACGGCTGGGAGAGCATCTTGCCCGATCCTCCGCTCCACAGGATCCCCCCTTCTCTGGACAACTCGCTGCTGCATGCCATCGAAACCATCATCATCGACTGGTCCCACCAGATCCGGGACGTGCTGAGCAAGGACTCGGCCCAGCCCCTGCTGGACGGGCTACACCCCCTGCCCCGAGTCGAGTTCGAGTTCTGGGACGCCCGGCTGGCGAATCTCAAGTGCATCCACGAGCAGGTGACTCCTCCGCGCCACGTGGTGCCCGGGCCTCTGTGGGTCAGCAGCCAGAGGGCCACATGCCGGCCAGGCCGAGTCATACCCCCTCCACCCCTCTGTGCGGACCCCCAGGACCCCCGAGGGGACCCGGATAACCCGCACAAAGTCCTCGGCTCCAGCGGCCTCGGGGTTAGGCGCCTTTTGTGTAGGGTCTCCGAGTTTCTCTGGAAAGGCCTACGTTCCTGTTCTGTTTCTCAGCTCAACAGGCCCAAAGTGAACAAAATAGTTGAGATCCTGGAGAAAGCCAAAAGCTGCTACTGGCCAGCCCTGCAGAATGTGTACATGAACGTCTCGGAAGGTGAGCCGAGGAAGCGGCCGGGGCGTCTCCCCACACACAGCTCCCTTTGGCGAAGGTCCTGGGTCTCGAGGAAACAGGTGTCCGTGAACACGGAGCCGCCCGCCACCGTCCCGACGGTGGGAGGTGTGTGTGCGCGAGCTTGTGCTCTCGTCCGTGCAGGGCTGAAGGAGGCCGACGACATTGTTCTGCATTTGAAGCCTCTGCGGATCCTGCTGGAGGAGATGGAGCAGGCCGACTTCACGATGGTGTGTCCGCCCGAGAAGGGCTGCTCTCAGGGGCTGGCCTGTGTCTCAGGGGTGCAGGGGCCGTGGGCTTCTTGGCCGGGCGGGGCTGCGTGGTCCTGGAGAGTGCCGCCTCCTTCCGCTCTGGGCTCCCCTCCCGGAGCCGCGCGAAGCGGAGAGCGGCGAGGCTGCACACCCGCCCGTCTCTGCGCAGCTCCCGACCTTCATCGCGAAGGTGCTCCACACCCTCAGCTTCATCTGGGCCACGTCCGAGCACTACAACACGCCCTCCAGGATCATCGTCTTCCTGCAGGAGTTCTGCAACCAAATCATCGAGATGGTAACCTGGCCCCGCCACGCTGCTCCCCCACCCCGACTGCGGCCTCTCCCTTCCCGCCCGGCTTCCCCCCTGCTGGCGTTCCTGGCAGGTTTTGGTTTTTTTTTTTTTTTAAGATTTATTTATTTGAGGGAGGGAGAGAGAGAGAGCGTGTGCTCATGAGCAGGGGGAGAAGCAGAGGGAGAGAAATCCCAAGCAGACTCCACACTGAGCGCAGAGCCCGACATGGGGCTCGATCCCAGGACTCTGAGATCATGACCTGAGCCGACATCAAGAGTCGGACACTTGCCCACCTCCGCTGCTTAAGCACCCCTCCTGGGCAGTTTAAAGACAGGCAAAGATGTTGGCACCTGGGTTTACAGGCCGGACCCTATGGCCACCCAGAGTTCTCCCAACATGGGGCAGTGTCAGCGCAAGCGGCCCCACGCCAGGAAGGAGGAGGAAAGGAAGGGGGTGCTGCTGAGTCCCAGGACCCCAGGACTCGGCCAGGGTTGTGGGGTTTGTCTGCTCCCACACTGACCTGCCTCCTGTCCCCCTCCCTGTCTTCCTTGCTTTTCACAAGCACAACTTAGCCAGCCACGAGCGTTGGTTTGGGCCGCCTGCGTGTGTTAAAATCAGGCTTGTGCCCCGGAAGGACACTGCGGGCAGGATCCTGCCGCCTGGGGCAGGACTGGATTTCCTGGGCCCTGGAGGGCCCCCAGTCACCTGGGACCAGGATCTGTTTCTGCTGCAGCCGTAGTGGGGGGACTGCGGGGCCAGGCAGGAAAGCAGCTCAGCATCCCGAGAACGGCCTGGCAGTGGGCGGACCGGTTGGGATGTGAACCTCCGGGACGCTGTGTCTGAAGGAGCAGACTGTGGGCCCCACGCTGGGGTGTCTGTAACCGCCCAGCGGCCTGCAGGCAGCGCGCCTGGATGTCACCCCAGAGCACTCTCGGCACTGTGGTCTGTCTTCTCTTCTGCCCAGACGCGCACTTTCCTGAGCCCAGAGGAGGTGCTGAAAGGCTTGCAGGGAGAGACAGAGGAGGTTCTGAGTGGCATCTCTCTGTCCGTGAACATTCTGAAGGAGCTTTACCGCACCTACGACTTCTGCTGTGCAAACATGAAGCTTTACTTTAAGGTCCGGCCTGATTTCAGAGCAAGTTCAAGGACGCGTGGGCGCGGGCTCCCCAGCCGTCCGCGGGAATGTTTGAGGCACGCACGGCCTCCTCTCTGTCTCTCCCGTAGGACAAGGAGCCGGTGCCCTGGGAATTCCCCTCTTCTCTGGCATTTTCCAGGATGAACTCCTTCTTCCGTCGCATCCAGACCATTGAGGTAAAGGTGAAATGTGGTTCCGGCCACCCTGACCTTAGCAGGGCTGCGTCTCCCACCCTTGTGCGAGTCCACATCTCCCGGTAGGGAGGGTGAGAGCCGCACCCAAACACCGGCATCGTGGGGAGACTGAGTCAGGCGCCAGCCTCCTCTACGGCCGCAGCTGTCGGCCAGGAATAAAAGTGACCCGTCTTGGGGGCTTCTCCCCCATCCTGTGCCTGGTGTCCACAAGCAGGCTGATGACAAATGATGCAGGCGTCGTCAGGAACCTGGGTGGCCATGGGCGAGGGTTAGCAGGCACGGTTAGGACAAGTGCAGAGGGGCCGGGGGGGCAGGACCCTGTGGAAGGACTGTCCGATACACAGAGTGACACAGAGCAAATGGACATTTTTAATGGGTTTGAGACGACAGCTGCCTCTGGGGCGAGGAGGCGAGGCATGAACGCGTGGGCAAGGCAGGACAGTTCGCTTTCTGTGTGTGATCTTCCGTGCGGTTGTTGACCTTTGCACGCAAACTATGCACACGGTTCAGAACGGGAAAATCACTCCAGAACCCTGGAGCTCTGGTTTTTCCGATGGCCGCCACACCACCGCCACCGTTAGCAGTGGTCTCCATAGCCCCGGGCAGGTGCACCAAGGCCCACTCAGGACTGCAGATTTGCATCGCAGAGTGTTCCTTGTGCCCAGAGGCTTCCATGTCCTGAATCCAGATGAGCTTTCTGGGAAAGGATATCACCCTGCTGTCCCCTCCCTTCTCCTGGCGGAACGAGCCCCAAGCTCAGGGTACCTGGCCCTGCTGCTGCTTTAGTTGAGTCTGCTTTGGTGATGGCATTTTGGGAAGACGGCCCCAAACCCAGCACCAGCTTAGGGGAGTGGCATAAGCGCCCCGTGCACATCTTCTAACTGGTGCTGGGCCCTGGGTCAGGCTCCCGAGACCGCCTGGGGTCCCCAAGGAGACTTCGGGATCTGGATTGGGAAGCGAGAGCCTCACACGGATGCGGGAGGTGACACGTGAGGGGACCAGGTGTGATGAAATGCCAAAAGGAAGAGTGCGGGAGAGTTTTGGAAAGGAAAGCACCTCCCAGGGGCCGAATAGTTGGAGAAGCCTCCCGGAGAAGACGAGGTGGGAGCCCCACCTCAGAGTAGGACTTCCAGGCCCCCCTCCGTTGGGCGTCCCCTGCGGGAGGGCATGCCTTCAGGTCACTGTCAGGGAAGGGCTCTAAGTGCGGACGGCGGATTTGAAGCTCAGAACACCAGAAGCCTCCACGTGCGGTTCCAACTGCTTCCCACCACAGCTGAGGACATGGAGGCCCCAGGAAAGCGTGATCTACTTAGAGGAGTCTTTGGGCCAGAGCGGGGTCCGGATCAGAGCGCCACCTCATCTCCCCCTTCTCTTCCACGTTCACATTTTGGCGAGGACTCATAGGGCCCTTCCCTCCGTCCCCTCTCTCTGTTCCAGAAAGGACTTTAGAGGACAGGAATAAACAGGGGGTCCCCCCCACCTTGCTGCCAGGTGGCCCCGGGGCTTCTCGCTCCCTGGCTCCTCCCTGCTGGGCTCAGAGCCGGGTCGGTGATGGATCCGTTGTTTAGTTTTGAAGATGACTGGGTTTTTTTCCTCCACCAGGATCTTTATAAAACAGCGATAGAGTTTCTGAAGCTGGAGAAGATCGAGCTCGGGGGCGTGCGGGGGAGCAACCTCAGCAGCATGGTCACGCAGATCTACGATGAGGTCTTCGAGCTGGTGAAGGTCTTTGCCGAATGCAAATATGACCCCTTAGACCCCGGAGATTCGGTAAGTCGGAGGATGGGGGGCCCGGCTGGACCCATGTCACACGCCCCAGGAGTGGGGAGACACGTGGAGGGAGAGTTGGTCACGTTCTGGAGACATCCCAGAAACTGCACCTGGGGCATCCCGTGACAATGAGCACCCTCAGAGGGAGCCCCGAAACCAGCCGGCGGGGGCGGGGGCAGAGCGAGTGCCTCCCCTGCTTTGCATGCCGATTACCGGGTGGACCTTTTAATTCACTTTCAGAGTTTTGATGACGATTATGCTGATTTTGAGACCAAAATTCAAGATCTGGATAGGCGGCTGGCCACGATCTTCTGCCAAGCGTTTGACGACTGTACCTCCATCGAGTCCTGTGCAAAGGTGGGTGTGGGCGGGGACCTGTGGGCTGTGAGCCGGCGCGGCGGCGCCCAGGGGATGCCGCAAGCCCCCTGGGGTGACCTAGTGATGTGCCGTGGTTTGCAGATGGGGAGTCGGCCCAGAGGAGCAGGGGCCTCTCTCAGGCCACGAACACCTCGGGCAGCTCCCGTGGCGTTTGGTGGCCGCCTTGTAGAGTAAGAAAAGGGAATGAGGATGAGAAGACGGTTACTTTACTGATTCTCACTATGTAAGGGTGTCTGTTCGTTCTTATCGATTCATCGTTCCCCCTGCTTAAAAGGACCAAAGGTTAGAGGTGAAGTTGCTGTGAAAATAAAGCACGTACGCTTTTTGTCCCACTGCACCAAATTCACACCGTCTTCAACACGTGACTCTGTGAGCGGCCCGGCGTCATTAACGGGGAGCCGCCGCTGGGTGGTGGGGTGCTGGCTGGTACCCATCTGCCTTCCTGGGCACTTTTCTGCGCTGTCCCATGTTGTGAGCGTGAAGCGTGCAGCACTTTTACACTTAGAGAAAAGAAATGGTGCCATGGAGAAAAGAATCTTAAAAAAATAGTCCCAAAGCGCTAAAACCCCTACAGAATATCAGTTCAAGAAACACAAACGGCCAGTGCACGAGCCTGTTTGAGCTTGCGAGCACCCAGAAGAGCCCCTGTTAAAACAGCAAGGTGGCAACTGCCCCCAACCGAGCTGGTTAGACTGTGAGGACTTGGGCAGTCCAGTGTGCCCCAGTCCCCACCACGCCATGTCGTCTCAGCCCCGCCCTTCTTCCTGCATTTCTGTGGCCTGCCTTGCCCCCGACAAACCACTGGGAGGGATCTCTGAAGATCGATCTACAGCTCTTCTGGAGAACAGGGACTGAACACGTAAACGAGTGCATATATGTATGTACTCGGGCAGCATTTTTATATCTGCCTAGTGTTATGCGTGTTTGCCGACCAGCACACCCTGCAGGTCCGAGCTGCCTCTTCCCTTCGCTTGGCAAGCCTCTAGGTTGCTGCAGGCAGTTGGGTGCCCACGGGAGACACCCACTAATTATTACAGGGCCTGGGGTCCCATGTCGTTTGCTAAACTCATCACCTGCGTTATCTACCCCATTTTTACCAGCTCGGACAAGTCAAGAAGCCCGTGCGGGGTCACACAGTTAGCCAGTTAGTAGAGGAGGCAGGACCCCAAACCATCCCCAAGCGTGGCCAGACGGGAGAGCAGTCGGGATGGCCCGGGCAGCTCCAGGTGCTGGCCGTCTTTCAGGATCTCCCCAGCACAGATGCCAGGACGGTCCTTTGTTTTTTAAAATGTAAATGCAGGGGGGTTGGAAACTGCACTGTGATGAGCAATGAGGTCTTAGATCCGAGGTGCTCCAAGCGGAATATCAGTGAATGCAAATTAACACCACAGCTGATGCTCCTTCCTCTGGAGCACACTTCCCCCTAGCTAGGTGCCTCAGGCCACCTTGCAGGCAAGGCCTCCCCCATCCACACCTTCCTGCTGGCCCTTCTTGCTCTGCTGCTGTGTATTGATCTCTCCGTGTGCATTGTCTTCCCAACTGGAATATAAACTCCCTGAGGACAGGCACGTGATTTGGGTGCACTCAGAACCCAGCCGGGCACACAGTAGGTGCTTTCGAGCTTTCCCCGTGGAGGGAACTGGCTCCAGCGAGGGAGCGGAGTTGTACTGGGGTCACAGAGCTCCAAGGGCTGCCCAAGTGCAGAAGGGTCCCCCAATACAGGTTTCCAGCCGGGCCTTTAACCTGGAAACAACAGCACCACCCTCCCCGGCGATGGGGTCTCCAA
The DNA here is from genome assembly GCF_024610735.1 of Ursus americanus. Lineage (NCBI taxonomy): Eukaryota > Metazoa > Chordata > Mammalia > Carnivora > Ursidae > Ursus > Ursus americanus. Next base: position 3,551,135 of record NC_142149.1, read on the forward strand.
AACTAAAAGACAGCACTGGAGCTCGCGGAGAGCAGGCCAGCGGGGGCTAGCACGTCTCACCTCCTGTAGGGGGGTAAAGGGGGAGCAGAGGGAGCACCTCCCCACCCCCCACCGGTGGGCTCTTTGTGCTGTTGTCCAGTCAAGGGGAAAGACCTGGGCTGTTGGGGCCAAAGCAACAAGCCCATCGCCTTCGTGATCAGGAGTCAGGGGTCAACACTCCGAGGGAGGGGTGGCCGGGAGGAAACCCCCCTGATCCCCAGGTACCCTCAGGACTGAGCCCTGTGCCTTGCCACCAGGAGCTAAGACTGCCCCTCGGCCTTCTCATGGAGCTCATCCCCTCTCCTATTACAGCCTCCGTCCGGCTTCTGCACCCATAGAGGAAAGATGTTAACTTCATGCTTGTGCTAGATTAAGAAAAAAACAGAAAGGAAACGGAGGGAGAAAACAGCACCCCCAAGTGCTCGACTCTCCCTCCGCACCTGGGAGCGTTTTCTCTCCCACTTGACACAACCCTGCACCAGCGCCTCCATTCCCTGCAAGTTCCCCAGCTGCCCCGATGCCCCTTCTCAGTGTCAGGAATTCACACGCAGCCAGGAAAGTTCTAGAGCAATTTTCCGCATGATCTCCTGGAGGAAAAAAAAAATTAGCTTTCTTCCCAGGACCCAAAAGCCAAGAACTCTGTAAACGTGAAAGAGAGGGGCATGGGAGGGGAGCAGGCAGACAGAACGTCAGGAGGGTCACAAACCCACAAGATGTACCTTTTTCTCCCAAGCAGCACAGGTCACTTTTGTAGGAAGGGGCACCAGCGACCCCGGGCGTCCGCCACGCCGCTGTGGGGAGCTGAGCTTGGAGCGTCCTGGTTCGGTTTCTCTCAGAGGTTCAGCTGCCCCGTCTGGCTTTCGGGGACCTGCAGATCTCTCTTCTTTTTTCTGCAGCCGTGTCTCGCTCTTGCCTGAAAAGGCTATTTTGGGGACATTGTCTTATTCTTCACACTAAAAACTGGGGCACATCCGAGACCTGGGTGCAGTGCCCCCCAGCACCCAGGGCTGTGGGAATGTGTGGTCTGAGTGCCCTTGATTCCCATTTGCCTCGAGGGTGGCTCTCACTGGCCTGGGCCTGGCGACCTCAGGCTGGCTGTGGAGCTTCCGGAACTCCCTCTCTCCAGGTTCTAGGAAGACCCCCACCCCACCAGGCCCAGCCCAGGGCCTCGCTGCCCCTTGGCTCCGCTGCGCCCCGACCTTGAGCAGTGTGGTCTTTCTAGGAAATTCTCCATCTGATTCCCAGCCAGGACCCTAACCGAAACACCCCGATGAAGTGGCTTCCCCTCTTCCACTAAGCACTTGCACATGTTTAGCAGACTAGTCTGTGAGGGTGATGGGCCAGCTACTTGCAGAGGTCACTGCTTTCAGAAATGTGCCAGGATGCCTAGGATGCCTCCTGGATTAATTCAGGTCAGCGACCTCCAGCAGGAAGGTCCGCAGGCCCAGCCTTTCCTCTCCTGGAAAGGACACGTGACCGGGGAGGCGGGCTGTCCCCGCTCCTCGGGGACTCAGGGAACCTGGTCTTGAGCCCCCAGAGTCATGGCCTCTGCCCGTTCCCAGTCTCCCTCTGTGATTCCCTCCAGTCCTCGGGGCGGCGTCCCCGGCTTCACACCCTTCACCCCCGTGCTCGTTACCTGAGCCCCCGCCCCCACGCCCACCTCCACCCTGGGCAGCCTAACTTCTCCTGGGCCTGGAATGTTTCCAGGCCTCAGACCTACTTTGTGGTGTTGGCTGGCAGCCAAGTACCTGGGGACTCAGCATTTGCCAGCATGTTCTCACCCCTGAAGTTTGGCCTCGCACATTGCGCCAGCCGCCACGAGGTTGGAGCGATGCTGGGGACGGGGCAGGAGGCGGGGACCTCGGCAAAGGCACGTCTCTGTTCCTCCCCAGCTCCTGCACATGTGTGGGGGTCTCCTGGAGCGGCCCCTGATCCTTGCCGAGGTGGTACCCAGATACTCGGTCATGCTGGAGCTGTTTGATGCCGAGCTGGACAGCACCAAGACCTTGTATGACGTGCAGCTCGCAGCCTCTGCAGACGGGAAGATCCCCCCGATCCACAAGAACATGCCCCCCGTGGCCGGGCAGCTCAAGTGGAGCCTGGAGCTGCAGGAGAGGCTGGAGGCGCCCAGGCGGGACCTGAAGCACATAGAGCACCCGTGAGCGGGGCGCCAGCTTGGGGGCCCCTGGTTGGGCAGCGCGCCTCGCGGCTGCGGGAGAAGGGCAGGGCTCTAACTCCCTAAGCGTGGCCGCTGGCCAAGCCTTCCCTTCCCAAAGCACAATCCCGAAGAAACCCCATTCATGTCCTGCCTCCAGAGGGTGCCTTCTCAGCAAGTGTGGCCAGGAAGACTCTGGCTCACCCTCCCCTTGCCGGTGAGCCTGGTGGACAGTAACAAAGACGGTCCAAATGAGGACAAACACTGGCTATTGCGTCAGAGCTCGCCCTGGCGGGGGGTCGGCCGCTGTTGCTGCGTCTGGCAGAGACCGGAAGGCAGGCAGGGGAGGGGAGAGCTTATGGCAGAGCCCAGGGAAGGCTTCAGGTGTGCCCTGACCAGAGGCTGCTGGCCTGGGGGCTGGGAGATGGGGAGCCCATGTGACTGCTCTGGGGGCACACATGGCTTTCTCCAGTTGGTCCTAAGTTGGAAGGGAAGCGGGCAGTCATCAAGCAAGTTCTGGCCATTTGGGGCCAATGGCTCAGGGGTTATTGTTTGACTTCCTGGCTGTTGTCCATGCAGTCTCTCAGCCTGGAGGAAACAGGGAGCTGGCTGCTTCAGCACCCCGAGAGCTGGCCACCACATGTAGGGCGCTAAAGAGGCCTTGAAGAAGGGGGGCCCCTCACCACCCCATCTAACTGATTCCAGGGTCATGTCCAGCTCGGAGGCCAAGCTGGTCTACCAGAAGTACGACGAGATGATGGAGCTGCTCAGGGGCTACCGAGAGAAGATCTACCAGCAATGGGTGGCCGGCGTGGACCAGGACTGCCACTTCAACCTGGGGCAGCCCCTGATACAGCGGGACCCTGTCACCAACCTCATCCAAGTCAACTTCAGCAAAGCGGTGGGTGCCGTCCCGCCACGGGGCCCGGAAGGCATCCGTGTCAAAGGGCTCCTCAGGGACCAGGGCCCCACGGCAAGTGGCGGGTGGGAGAAGCCCAAAGCCCGCCCGTGCCACTGAGGCTGGTCCCCTTCTCCCAAAGCACAGACCTGTGGGGGCTGGTGTCTGTGACACATTTAGCTAAAGCTTTATTCCTTAAGGATTAAAGCATGTCCAGGTCGTATTTAAAATATGAGACAAACAGTAGCATCGCTGAAAGCAGCTTCTGTGACTACACTCCCTCCAAGCCTGGCTGCCCTTCCTGGGATCCCAAGGGGAACCGTCAGCTTGAGGATTGACAGAAACACACAAAGAAAGGTCTTTGCAGGATTGGAACAAATGGGCCCTCTGGTTAAGTCAGGGGAGGTGGAGAGAACTCACGCGTGAGCCGCGGGGCATGCGTCCCAGAGCTAAAACCTGGGTAGCTGAGCCGAGCGCCAAAGACAGAGGTGGGGTGGCCCTGATTCCTGCAAGGACGCACCTGCTGCTGCCCCGCTCTGAACCCCAGCAGTGACATCGGGGAGCCAGTGTGAGCTTTCCTCTGAAACCTTCTCTTCCGCTAAAATTCATCCTTTTTAAAAATTCAGCAAATATTTACTGAGCACCTACCTTGGTTATGTGCTTGGAATAAATTAATGAACGAGACAGACAAAAATCTCTGTCCTCCTGGAGCTTACCTCTTACTGGGGGCGGAGGATGGGGGGAAGGAAAGAAAGAGAGAGGAAGGGAGGGAGGGAGGGAAGGAGAGGGAGCAGACGGGAGGAGGAGGGGAGGGGCGGGAGGGAGTATAAATGAGTGTAACAACAGTGGGAAGGGGTGCAACACCAGGGAGGTAATGATGCGTAAGGACGGGTTTAAGGGGCTTCAGCAGAGCTGGAGGACGGGGCACAGACTGAAGTTTCGGATGTTGGCAGGAGAGGAGGTGAATCCGAGGGGGTGGAGGAGGGCAGAGGATGGGGCACTGAGAGCCTTCTGGGCCATGAAAGGGACTTGGGTTTTCGTTCTTAGTGATGTGGCTGCCATGGCTGGTTTTGGAGCAGAGGCAAGCCCTGCTGTGGTCTGTGTGTGTCAAGGATCCCTCTGATGCTGTGTGTGAATAGCCTGGGGGTGGGGAGCAAGCATAGCGCGGGAAGACCAGTTAGGAGCCTTCTTCCATAATCCAGGAGAGAGGCCACGAGAGGGTGGTGGCCTGGACCAGCGTGGCTACCACGAAGGTGTGAAGGTGATTGGATTTAGATATAGAGCCCGTGAGACTGTGAGACTCTGGTTGGGTTGGGAATAGAGTCTTTGAGGAAGACAGGACCAACCCCAGGATATCTGGGCTGGACAACTGGAAGGACAGAACTGCCATCAGCTGGAGGGGGCAAGCAGAGCTGGCCATGGGGCGAGACAGCTCTGCTCTGGCCACGTTGGGCTTGAGACATCTTGTGGACGTCCAAATGGAGACACTGAGTGGGCAGGTGGATACAGGAGTCTGAGGGTCGGGAGAGAGGTCTGGGTGGGAGGAGGTCACTGAAGTGAGAGCAGATCCAGAGGGATGACACCCTGGGACTCGAAGGCATGTGCTTCTCCAAAGCGTCCGGCGAGCCTGATGGTGGCGACCAGGAGAGTCTGGTGCCCTGGATGCCAAGAGGAGAGTGTGTGCCCACGATGGGGAGTGACCTTCCCTCGTGTTGCTGAGTGCCATGCCACTGGGGGCAGGCCCTGACCTCTTCTGTGATCTTCATTGGCCTTAGCTGGTGGCAGTTCTGAGAGAAGTCAAGTACTTGGGCTTCCAGCAACAGAAAGAGATTCCAAGCAGTGCCGAGAATCTGTTCTCACAGCATGAAACCTTCCGGAAGTTTGTGGGCAACTTAGAACTCATCGTTGGCTGGTACAATGAGGTGAGCTGATGTAGTTTTGTTTCGTTTTATTTGCCAAGTGTGCGGTTTTGTTGAGAGCAAACGCCAGGTGTAGGATCTCCCAAGGGTAACAGAGAAAGTGAGTACAATTTCATGTCGAGATGTGGTTCAAGCCACTCGGCTGTTGACTCACACAGGGGCAGCAAAGATGGTCACAACTTCCATCGGAAGATGGAAACTTCCATAGGACTTTGACTTACGTTCTAGCTCCATGACTGCTTAGAGGGGCTTTACTCTCCTAAATGTATTTTGCTCTGCGTCGTATCAAAGTCATTCCATTACACCCATTAACGTGTAGCAGGGTGGGCATCTCCCAGAATCCGGCCGGGATGACACATTTCCCAGCACCACGTGATCAGGTGAAGTGGGACAGCTGCCCACTGAGGGAAGCTAGATCGGGGCCCAGGGAAGGGACAGGTGCACATTAGCTCTGTGGATCAAGAATTCCTTTTAGGGGCGCCTGGGGGGCTCCATAGGTTGGGTATCCAACTCTTGGTCTCGGCTCCAGTCTTGATCTCAGGGTCATAGGTTCAAGCCCCATGTTGAGCTCCACCCTTTTCAATCAGAGCTGGGGACCTGACACGGAATCATGAAGAGGCTGGTTCTGTGTAAGAGTAACTGACTGGCCTTGGGGGGCACACCCTTCTGGGCCTGTTCAGAGCACCTCTTTCCTGGCCAGAGATCCCCTGGAAGCTGGGTCGGTAATTGGAAGGGGGCCCAGAGGGGCGTGGACTCAGACCACTGCGGGCCGTGGCAGGCACCTCCTTCCATACAGACCCCGCCCACAGATCCCTCTTCTGCCGTTGGTGCCACGGAATCTTCACTCCCACCCAAGCCATAGCAGATTAGGATGGATGTGGGCTCTGCATGAGTTTCCTGGGGCCGCTGCCACAACTGACCACCGACTGCGTGGCTTCAAATGGCCCATGTGTACTCTTTTCCCACTATGGAGGTCAGAAGTCCAAGATCTGTTTCCTTCTGCTAAAATCAAAGCGTCAGCAGGGCTGCTTCCTCCCAGAGGCTCCAGTGGGCTAATCTGCTTCCTTGCCTTTCCTGCCTTCTCAAGGCCATGCCTTCCCCGCTCCACCTTCTGATGACACCCCTCCCAGCCTGCCTCCTTCTTCCCCTCTGACCTTCTCACCTCCCTCTTCTAAGGACTTTGTGATTCCATCCCCCGCCCCACCGGGATAACCCAGGATGACCTCCTGGCGCCAAGGTCTTTAACTGAATCACATCTGAAAATTCTCTTTTGCATGGCCATCCCATCCCAGGGATTAGGCTGTGGCTGTCTCTGGGGAGCCATTTGACCCCACACAGCCACCTAATCTCACAACAGGCCCACAAGATTCCCTCTCCTTGGAGCCCTGGGAATTTGGAGGAGGTGCCAGCCTCCTTCACGTGGGAGTCCTGGGGAAGCAGAGGAACAGAGAAGGACAGAAGCACAGGCTGCAGAAGGAAGGGATCCGGGGAGCACAGCAGGTGGCCAGAGAGGCCCCCAGCGACGGAGGAGGAGCCTGGATGTGGACTTTGTGGGTCCCATCCTCGTGGGTCCTCCAGATGCGTCCACATCTGTGGGTTTCCTATCTGTGGCCTTACTCGTTCTGCACACCCTCGCACGGTCTGAGCTAGCTCCAGGGGGTTGATGATTCCGGCAGCCAGCGGGCCTCCAACCAGAACAACTGTCTGGGGCCAGCTTTGTGTCTCAACTCTGTCCTAGACATGCTTCTGCTCACTGATTCCTGACGTGAGGGCCGCTTTCCTAGAGCCGCAGGGCTGTGCCTCTCTCGCCTTCCCTGGCCTGTCCTGTAGGGGCCGTGCTGCATGCCCAGGCCAGTCCCACTCGTGGAGGGGGGCTCTTCCACCTGCTGTCCTGCCCCCCCCAGCTCCCTTGGTGAGTCGCACCTGAGCCTCTAGGCACTGGAGCGCAGCACACCACGCACCTTCTCCTGTGGCAGCAGGACGCAGCAGGACGCAGCAGCAGCAATGCCGTGAATCCGAAGGGCGTTTCTGGGGTCCAGGACTTGCTTACCAGACCTCCCACGTAGGGGATGGTGGCCAGATAGCACCGTGTATTTGACCGAGCCCGGGAATCAGGGCCCACCTCAGGTGCCAACCAAGAGAAGAGTGGGAATATCATCGGAGGGTTACGAGCAAGGCCTCGGGGAGACCGAGGAAGCCCCGGCCCTTGGTGGAAGTGACCTCCTTCAAGAACGCACTGTGAGAGCGAAGGCCAAGTGAAGCAGGCCAGGTCACGCCATCACGAAGGTTTGCCGAAGGTCGTCACCGCACCGCCACCGACACGCCCAGCAGAGAATCGGCCAGGATCGGTGCCTGACTCCAGTCGGCGAACTAGGGCATGGTGGTGATGCCACAAGAATGGGTTCAATAGAAACTAAAAGAGGCTCGTTTTCATTAATTTCATTTCTTGAGATAAAATGTTAACGATCTCACTCACTCGTGCAGCCAACTACAAAATACCAGGGTCTCCCCTAAGCGCATCTCCCTGACTTGGCTTTCCCTGGAAGCAGCTATCTTCAGACTCAGAGACATTCGCGTTCGCCTGCCCCAGAGCCCTTCCCAGCCGCGGTGGCACCAAAAATGTCCGTGGGCTCTTTTCAGATCAGAAGACTTCTGGGGGGGCCGCCTGGGTGGCGCAGTCGTTAAGGTCTGCCTTCGGCTCAGGGCGTGATCCCAGAGTCCTGGGATGGAGCCCCGCGTCGGGCTCCCTGCTCTGACTGGGAGCCTGATTCTTCCTTTCCCACTCCCCCTGCCTGTGTTCCCTCTCTCGCTGGCTGTCTCTCTCTGTCGAATAAATAAATAAAATCTTAAAAAAAAAAAAAAAGGAAGACTTCTAGTGGTGAACCAGAAGATAAAAGTCCAACCACGGTTGTTTTGAATTAAAATAATTTGATCTTGGGGCGCCCGGCAGGCTCAGTCGGGCGAGCGAGTGACTCTTGATCTCAGGGCTGTGAGTTCGAGCCCCACGTTGGGTGTAGAGATGACTTAAATAAATAAACATTTTTTTAAATAGAAAATTTAGAAAGTTTGATCTTCTGCTGTATTTCCAAACAAAACCCAGCCACACCCATCGCTGTCCAACCGGAGAAGCACCTTACTCAACTAGGAACGCTGCCCTCTGCGAATACAGATGTTGGACTAGGCAGGGAGGTGGGAAGTCAGACCCGGGGCTGAGTGCCCGTGGCGACCCTTAGTGCTGATGCCGGTCCCCCTCTTTGGAGCCCTTCTCTCCAGGCCCTTCCCATCCTTGGTGTGGTTTCTGTTGCCAAGAAACACCACTGGCCTGCAGACTGCTCACAGCTGTTAGTGTCTAACCTGGGGGGGGGGGGCGCGTGGTGCCTTGAGGAATCCGCTGGGGTGTCCAAGGGACCACGCAAGTGTGGGGTTTGTCCACATCACACTTCTGGGGACAGAGCCCTACAGGTGCGGCTTTATAATGTAGGCTGTTTAAAAACACACGGGACGAACATATTAGTACATGGACCTTCTCGCCCTGGGCGATTTACTCTGGTGATTACTCTGGTGATTACGACAGCTCAGTGACATTCAGCTACCTCTCTGGGCTATTACTGGGAGAAACAGGCAGTAAATGAACGGCCTTCCCGAGTCCCTGAGTATCCACGTGAGTCGTGGACAGGACGCAGCGCCCCAGCTGGGCTGGCCCCGGGTGCTGAGCCCAGGTGCACCTGCCGTCTCTGCCGGTCGTCAGGGACCCAGCACGTGTCCCGGCTGGTTCTGTTCTGCCGAAGGGGCTCCCCTCACCACTCCCTTCGCAGGATTTAGTTCCTAGAATACCCAAGAGGCACGTTATGAAATGGCCTCACGCGGGTTCAGTCTCGAAGCGAGGGTACCGATAATGGGGAGAGACCACGGCCTGACGTAGTTAATGAGAATCTAAACTCTGATGAGTGGGGTCGTGCTCCACGCTCACTCACTTTGTGGCTCCACAGACGCTCTCTCTTATTTCTGTCTGGTTTCTACTTGCGATAAGTTCTAAGCTTTATTCCTCTGCCCGCTCGACTCCTGAAAACACTGGAGGGAGAAGGTTGGCAGGGCACCGTACGGAAGTGCCAAATGTATGGAATGTGTTGTTCTGAAAGGCAAGTGGTAATTTGCAGTTTTAGTTCTGTGTGCCCCCCCCACTTTATAAAGTAGGGGTGTCCTTGACAAGTTACATAAAATAAATGTTGCTGGATAGAAGGATATTGCAAAACTCAGATGGTGCTTGTGATTTAAAGGAATAATTGAGGGGCGCCTGGGTGGCTCAGTTAAGCGTCCGCCTTCAGCTCAGGTCATGATCCCGGGGTCCTGGGATCAAGCCCCACATTGGGCTCCCTGCTCTTCGGGGACTCTGCTTCTCCCTCTGCCTCTGCCTGCTGCTCCCCCTGCCTGTGCCCTCTCTCTCTCAAATGAATAAATAAAATCTTTTTTTAAAAAATAAAGGAATATTTATAAAACCTGGATACACCCTCCTTCTCCTCCCCCCCCCCCCGGTTTGTAAATTGATGTTTTTTAAAGCACTCATTTCTTGGAAATTAGGTACCGAGAACCTATCCTGTCGCTCCGATCCAATAACAACTTGGACAGCTTCCCTGAGGATCCTGGATCTCCTTTATGTAACCAAATTTCACATTTGGGTTTTCTAACCAAGGAGAGATTCTGAGCCCAGGCATGCTCTAGCTACCCCTGTCTGTTTCTCTGAGTTTCTTTTTATGATTCTAAGCCAGATAAAAACACTTTTGGATTAAGCACTCCCTGCCATCCCATGATCACTTTTCCTTCTGCTTCTACCCCAGACCGTGGGTAACTAAGAGCGAAGTATATGCCGAAATCCTTGATGATAAAGACAGCTTTGACAAGTTGAAATCTCCTGCAATTTGATTTATACATAATTCCCAATGAAATGGCACGAATTGTAATTGGTTTGGCTGGTACTGCGTAACAAGACCCTTCCTGTGAGACCATTTTCAGCGGGGTTGGGTTTGGAACGAAGGCCCTGGAACCCCAGCCTTTGTGTTTCAGATAAAGACCACGGTGAAGGACGTAGAGTCCCCTCTAACAAAGTCGGAACTGGAAGCGATCGACGTCAAGCTGTCGAGTGCCGAAACCACACTCTTCTGGAATAGCGAAGGTACCAAGGCCACGTTCGTCTCACCCTGGTTCAGCCTGGCGGGGTGGGGGCTGTCCCAGCTGTCCAGCGTCTGTCCTGTGACACGGGCGAGTGGCTGCTTCTGCCCAAGTTCCCACAGTGGACTTCGGGGCCCGCAGCTTCGTGGTGGGCTCCCACGCAGGGGCGGCAGGTGGGCCCAGGGTGGGTGTCAGAGAAGCAGAAAGAAGTGTGCCCGTGAGGCAGAAGACCGCCTCCCTGACCTCCCTCACCCCCGGACCCACTTCTGGCTGGGCACCACCTCCAAGGCTCTCCAAGCACCTTGTGCCATCTTTTCAGCCCTCTTTGGCCATGTCTGCCTGCACTGTCTCAGTGCAAAGGTGGGACGGTCCACCTCCCCGAAACCAGGGTCGGCCTGGCTTTCTGTGGGCAAAGACACCTATGCTTTCTCTTGTCACTGCTGCCCAAAGACACACTTCTTTCCAGCCGCTGCTGCACACGACGCCAAGACTTGTCAAGCGTCTCCAGCGCCCTGCTGGTGGCTGGAGGGGCAGGGGCGTGCAGGATGCGGGGTCCCCTGGTGGAACTAACGACCCGCCTATTTGGGGATCAGGAAGTCCTGCTCCCAGAGAGACACCACGTGCTTCGTTCCTCAGCATCGCGTTCAGGGAACTCTGCACGAGCCGTAGACGTGTTTTCCGAGAGCTATCTTGTAACAACAGCTCTCTGAGCACTCGGTTCTCCTCTTACTGATTTGTTCATTTTGTAAGATTCCTTTATGTCTTTATTTTAGGTGTGTTAGAGTATATTCAAGAGATGCGAGAAATTCTCCATAACTTGCAGAACAGGATACAAAAAGCAAAGCAGAATATAGATGGGATTTCTCAGGCCATGAAGGTGAGTACGCGGCAGGCACAGAGCAGGGCTTCATCGGAGGCCCAGGAGAGGGTCCTGGGGAAAGGGGGCCACGCGGAGATGCTCACGGGAAGTGCCTAAGGCAGGAGGAACTTGCTGTTTGCAGCTCTGGACCACATAATGATGTCGAGGTGGCCCCAAGGCAGGGAAGTCCCAGGCCAGTCTGCAGAATTCAGGTCTGCTCCGTTCTGATGAGTGCGGGAAGGTGCGCTGTGACTCAGCCCCGCTCAGTGAAGCACCGAGGTGACTTTCACTCAAGCCCAATCCAGAAAACAGGAGGAAGTCCCTCAGTAGCCTCCCATGGTCTGTCATCGAGGCCCTGATTTGCAGAGGCGTCTACAGAACACGTCCCAGGGGAAGAGGTGAACGCCCCCCATTAATTTACAGTGTCTGCCGTGAACTCCATTTCATGTTTAGAACAGTCATGTTTAAGCTCTATTTCTCCATCGATGTATCAAGGTTAATTAATGACAGTGCCCCACCAACCACCACCACTGTGGACCCCCCAGGGAACTACAGGTCACGCCGGCTTCCCCACCCCCACCCCCACCCCCAGCCTCTGAGCTGGGAGATTTGCACATTTCCGGCTCGAATCTGCTCTGCTCTGTCACAGTGGGAGCCTTCTTTCCTGCAGTATGGCTCATTTCACCACCATCCTCTCAGACTCACTCCGTAAATTGTAGACAAGGGTCGTTGCTCCCTACTATTTTTCCTGATCCAGTTGTCATTTGGGTAGAGTTTTTCCTCAAGAAATTTCTGCAGGCAGGAAAGGAGCATTGATGACATACTGAGTCCTTGCTTGTCCAAAAATCTCTCTCTCTTGACCTCACCGACAGCTCTCCTGTGCAGGTAAAGGATGTCTTGACATGGTCCTTACCTTTCAGCAGTCTAGAAACATCTCTATTAGTGAGCACGAGTGCCCTGATGCAGCCCACCGGCTTAAACAGCAGAAGGATATTTGCTCATGGTCCAGGAGGCTGGACATCCAAGATAGGGAGCCATCAGCTCTGCTTTCCCCGAGGCCTCTCTCTGGGGCTCGCAGACGGCCTTCTCCTCCCTGTGTTCGCTGTGGTCATCCCTCTGTGCCTGTCTGTGTCCTGATCTCCTCTTCTTAGAAGGACACCCACCTGATTGGATTTGGGGCCACCCTAATGACCTCATTCTAACTCAGTCCCCTCTTTAGAAACCCATCCCCCGATACAGGCACACCCCTCGGTGCTGGGGGTTGGGGCTTCCCCATGGGAATTTGGGGGACACAATTCAGCCATCGTGGTCCCTGTCTGGTAGCCTCATGTTGACGGGGCCGGTGGCGGGGCGACTGTCCTGTGGATGCCCTGCTCTCTCTGGAGACACAGCTAAGGTTCTTCATCACCTTCGGGGCTCAGAAACGCCACCGGGGCGTGTCCAGGCGCGCGTCTGCTCTTGTTAATGTCCCCTGGACTCAGCTAAGTGCAGATCTGGCAGTGTTTGCTCCGTCTGTGGGTGGGCACCATCCATACTCATTCACTCTCTCACACGTATCCCCCCGGGAACTGGACGGTCTCACATGTGCCGCTGGACGCAGGTGGAGCGAGGCTTCCAGCCGCGCTGGGGTCGCTGGGGTCACTGGGGTTAGCAGTGCGTTCTGACACCGCTCGCCCTCTCCTGTCACAGCAGCAAAGACGTCCTGAAGGAGGGGAGGGAAGCACGCCGTCCTCGTCCGGCTGGCTGCCGCCACACGATACCGTGGGCTTAGCTGGCAGACGGTTACTGCTCTCGGCTCCAGAGGCTGGTTCACGGTGACGGCCCCCTTCCTTACGGAGGCTCACCGTCTCCCTGCGTCCTCATACAGTGAGGACAGTTTACTCTCTCTGCCTTTTCCTATAAGGACACTAATCCCATTGCGGGGGCCCCACGCCCCGTGCCCTCGTCTGTCTAGCCCGGATCACCTCCCTCATGAGTCCCAGTTACAAGGAGAGCTGTTACCGGGCCCGTCACTGTCAGAAGCGTGCCGGCCTCACGGCCCTGTCCCCTCGCCATTTCCTCTTTACATCCTTCCGAAGCTGCAACACGGCCGAAAGGGGTGGATGGAGGGCCAGCTCCCTCAGTGTTCAGGCACAGGGGGGAAGTCTGGAGGAACACTGGCTCTCCCAGCACAGGCCCTCCCGTGGATTACTCCATCCAAAAATCAACAACGAAAACAAGACAGTAGGTAGCATCAGACTCCTTAGCTGAGAAAACCAAGTAATGTAGAAAGAAAACAAGTCAAATCAGTCCTTTAGACCTGAAATAAATAATGTTTAAAGGTACATGAAATTATCAGATACTGGGCAGAGGAGGGAGGCAGGCGAACTAAGCCTTCATTGTTCATGGTGTGGATGTGCCTAAGTCCAGCGTGAGTCCCACAGGCGCTCTAGGGGGCTGGGGGCGCCCCTGGAAGGAAGGATGAAGTTCCCCCGAGTTCCCAGGGGGAGCAGGATGGGGGGAGGGGGAGAGATGAGGCCAAGAAGGTGCAGGTTTTGTCCAGAAATTTTCCTGCTATGCATTTCATTGCCATATGCATAGCACTTTGATGAAAATGTAAAACTAAAAAAAAAAAAAAAGATCTAATTATTGGAAAATAGAGTAAAAGCAAAATCATAATTACAGTTGACAAGCATCCTTGGGGCAGCACTCCCAGTTGCAGGAGGCCAGAGCCCCCCACTCCCCACCCTTCCCTGCCCCCACAGCAGGTCGGTTGCCCCCACAAAAGGGGCTCGTCCTCACTGGGCCTGCTGTTTGGAGCTGTAGGTGCTCCGCCCAGCTCGGACCATCCACCACTTGCCCTGGGTGCCAGTCCAGGGGGACTCCTCTGGGCCTGGTTGGGTGAAGCCTCCCAGGGGTCTCTTGGCTGCCCCAAGCCCCAGACTGGTCTGGAGGCAAACAAGGTTCTCTGCTCAACAGTCCCTCAGGGGCCCCCAGGCCTCACCGAGGGACAAGGACATTCACACCGACGAGCGTGCGGTGAAGCCATGAGACCATGGGCATTTTCCCCAAATGTTTTCCTCACTCCCACCTTTTCCCTGCAGGACTGGTCGGCCAACCCGATGTTTGAGAGGAAGGACAATAAGAAGGAGGCCCTGCTGGATTTGGACGGAAGGGTGGTCAATCTCAACAAACGCTACACCATGGTCAAGGAGGCCGGCCTGAAGATCCAAGCCATGGTCGCGGTAAGGACTTGCCTACAAGGGCCCTCAGGAGGCCACTCACTTTTAGTAGAAGAGGGAGAACCAGAGATGCCATAAAAATGACATTAGGGTCACAGAAGTCTGCTATCTTTAATCTGGGAGCCTTATTTTCAAGAAGCAGACCATCCGAAGTGGCCACTTGCTAGCCAGATTCCTCTCTTGCGACGAGTCTGCCCTCCTCCATGCTAAGGGGCCAGCACCCCCTACCCTCCACAAAATCGGTATAGACAAGTGACATCTTCGCACAAGGTCAACGCATCTTGTTTCCCTGAGATACGCTGAGTGAGGGCGGGCACTGAGCGTGTATCCTGTGTCCTTCACGTTTCCCATCCAGAGCGTGTGGAGGAAACAAACGTGTAAATGCAAGTGAGAAACGTGGAACGTGCGTGTGCGTGCTTTAAATCAGGGTGGTGTGATAGCACGCACGTACCGTGCTGCCGAGAGCGTAGGTCATCCCTTTCTGCCAACAGCCTCAACGGCTGTGGGCCTCTGTCCCCTGGCACGTGCTGAGGGAGGAGGCAAGACACGTGCCAGGTGCCGCTGGAAGCGCTGCCTGGGTTCCTGCCAGCGTGGGGGTTCTCATGCCTTCCTCACTTGGCAGCCGTTTTTATCCAGCTCGCGTGTTAGCTCATTTCTGAGGCAAATGTGAAAGGTAGAGCTCTGCATTGGCCGAAAAAGAGAGAATTCTCCCTTGAGCTCAAGATATTTTCAAGACAGTTTTTGGGGGTTTCCCAGTGCTTGGTACAAGTCATGGATATGGACTTAAATGATGGATCATCACCCCCAGACAGCCCGCAGGTCCCACTCGGTGGCTGTTCTTACGGTCAAGCCATTGCTTGGAGGGTCGTTGCACCAGCGGAGTGACTTGACTGGACCAAAAAATATTTTGCCTCATTTTCAGATCCTCTTCCTTCCCCCTTTGCCATGGTTCCAGAAAGTCCCACTAAATTAAAATGTTAAACTGCAAACATATTATTTGGAAGAATTAATCAATTAATCTGTTAACACTCTCAGGAGTGTTGGAAACAGGGCAAAGGAGAGAGAAATTTGGCTAGGATAAGGGAAAGGTTCACAGCACAGCAGTGCTGCGAGAGGACAGGCAAGGAGGCAGGGCAGCAGGGAAGAGGAACCTAGGAGAAGTAGAGGCCAGCAAGCTGACAAGACAAGACTTTGTTGTCGTATTTGCCAGAGTTCTCTATGCATGTGATGGTCATTTGAACCATTTCTTTCTACTTTGCGCTTAAGTTATTTAAACCTGTGTCTTCTTTCCTCTATTAGAAGATAACTGCCTGAGGGTGCAGACTGGGTCATATTCATCTTTGTGTTCCCTGTGGCTCTCGGTGTCTTACAGATTCATCCATCCCCTCACCCACCCATCCATCCATCCATCCATCCATCCATCCATCCATCCATCCATGTATACACCCATCCGTCCGTCTATCCATCCATCCATCTACACACCCATCCACTCATCCACCCACCCACCCACCCATCCATCCATCTATCCTCCTATCCACACATCCATCCAACCATCCATCCATCCATCCTCCTATCCACACATCCATTCACTCATCCATCCATCCATCCATCCATCCATCCATCCATCCATCCATCCTTCCATCCACACATCTACCCACCAACCCATCTATCCATCCACTCATCATTCCACCCACCCATCCATCCATTCACCAGCTCCTGCTTTGTCCCAGGCCTCCTGCTGCATGCTAAAGGCACAATGGTGGAAAGGACAGTCAACCTCCGTCCTCATGTAGCTTGACATCAAAGGGAGGTACAGACTAGACACAAATAAATAAAATCATTCAGAGTTGTCATCTGTGCCATAGTAGGCACAAGTAATAGATTACTAGAGGGAATACAGATGAGAGGCAGGGACAGAAGCCAAACCTAAGATGAATGGGGGGGTGGTGAAGGAGGGCTTTGTGAGGAGGTGACATTTGGGCCAAAACCTACAAGAAGCCAGACCTGGCAAGAATGGGAGGGAGCAGCCTATGCAAAGATTCTGACATAGGAAAGTGCCCGGCACTTTCGAGAAGCAAAAAGCAACCCTGTGTGTGTGGAGTGTGTGAACAGAGACAAGAGTAGCCAGAGAGTTGCCAAGTGAGTTGGTTAAAGAGTGAGCAGGTGAACCCGTGAAACTGTAGCCAACTGTGTGGTTCTGTTTGCAGGAAAATGCTGAACTGTTCAGAGCAGATACGACGAGCCAGTCCTGGAAAGACTACGTCAACTATGTTGACAACATGGTCCTGGACGAATTTGACCATTTCATCCGCAAATCTCTGAATTACTTCATAGACAACATGGTTGTGGATGTGAGTTATAAATATAAGATATGCATATATTTGTGCTATAAATATGGTGTTATAAGATAAGGCCTACCTTGGAATCTATGGTTTGCGGTTTCCTGATGAAAGACTGGGCTATTGTGTTACAAATAAACAGACATTAGAAATCTGCAGAGGGTGAACTACACACCTGGCTTTAAAACTGAAAGTCCTGTATCCCAGGACCCTGTTTAGTTCCCAGCACTGAGGACATCTGGTCACCTTAAATCGGCCGTACCATAAATCAGCTATAGAATACCTAAACGGTCCTACCTTGTCGCCAGGTGAGGGAAAGCAGACACCACCATCCCGTACCCAAGTGGTTTGGGCAGGGGGTACCCTCCTGTCAGCAACACCAACTGCTAACCTACTCAACTTTCCACGGGGTCCGTGGGGTCCACGGTGTGCGCGGAAGTGTCAATCAAGCCAGCAAAGAGGATGTGCTGGTTAATTTCATCCTGGCATTCGTTCTCCAGCGTTTTCCATGGGGGTGAGCCCTCTCCCACCCATGTTTTTTTCATTACAATAATTTTCAAATGATTTTGAATACTGCCAGAAGGAGATCAAAGATCCCCCAGTCCACCTAGCGCACCCACAGGAAAGATGGTGGGCAGGACAGCAAGACGCCCCTGTACAAGCCACAGAGGATGGATGAGTCATGCTTGAGCCCAGCACGTGTGTCTCAAAGGCCAGGTGTCACCCGACAATCACAGACCCGAAGTTCCGTTGATGAAAGTCGTCATTACTACCCACCGTAAGGCTCACCAAGCAGCTCACAATGATGCAAAGTGTCAGCAAGTTAAGGAATTTATAGTTAGTTAGTCACAATCAAAACCATGGTGATGCCTTGATGACAAAACGACCTTCTCCAAAAATCCCAGGGAGTCCCCGTATTTGCAAATGGCCTGGAAGCTGGAGCAGACCCCTGAGGGAGGGGCTTTAGAGCAGTGTGGTCATCTGAGTTTGTGACGATTGACCTTTTGTACCAGTTAGCAATTCACCTGGACACTGGCAAACACCATCCCTTCATAGTAGAGAAAACCAGTGGGTTCTCAAGTCAACTGCCCACGGGGCCGTTGTGGAACTCTGTTTGGAAGCTTAGTAGCTGCGGCGTGGATCTCGTGGCCTCCTGGGGCCCTTGGCCTGTATTTCGAGAATCACTGGACTGTTGGGCTAACCTCCATGAGGTCACCTGACAAATGAGGCTGGCACCCTCAGCCTCGCAGCCTCGCGACGGGGCTCCAGGAACAGACAGGGTGACCGTGCGCACCCGCTTTACGAACGGGACCCTCCCGTGGCTGTGAGGGCTGTCCTCTCTGGAGCACTGCGAAGGCCGGCCTGCCTCCTGTCCAGCTGCAGCATCTCACAGCAAGCCATTTTAGGGGCTCGACGAGTTGGTCGCAAGACAATTTTGCTATGAAAATAAAAAATAGAAGAGAGACATTAAAAAGATCACAATGAAACACAAAAAAATGAAAAATAGGAATAATTAATTTCTTCATGAAGAGAGCTATCAGTTTCCCGAACACTGGGGTGCGGACTGGTAACCGAGCCCCGGTAAATGTGCTCCTGGCATATCATCTCGTGGACGCCGATGGACGCCCAGCGCTCCATGGCAAATAACACTGTCATGCTTTTGTGGCCGGGCTTTGTGGCATCGTGACTGCTGCGCGCTCGGCCTCTAGCATAGTCTAGCGTGCAATCTGGCCGCGCCTGGTCTTGTTCCACGCGCCCAGAAAGTTCCCCACCGTGTTTTCGATCAAGCTGATACACATAGTTGTTATCCGCTGTCGTCCACTGTGAGGGCTGGCCGAGATTTCTATCATATGATAAAAACGTGAGCACCTCAGAGAACCTTGTCAACGGAGACCTGAAACCAAATCGTCCACCGGTTACTTTATCTTTTGCGGCGGAATTGTTTTACTGTCAATTCGTTATGCAGCGAGGAGGCTCACGGCAGAACTCCCTAGAGCCGTGGACGTGAGCGCTGTGCTTTCTGGGCCACAGCGACGCCCGTCCTGCCCAGCCGTGACCCCACTGCCCACCTGGAAGTGAGCAGCCACCACTCCCTCGCCTCCTATGTTACTGACTTACTTAGTCCTCATGGTAACCCCAAGAGATGGTGTCTCTGTTCCATTAAACAATTATCCTCATTTATCGTGTCCTGGGAAACTGGGAGGTCAAGTGTCTTGCCCAAGGCCACGCGGCTGGTAAGTAGTGGACACAAGCTTTGAGCCGAGGCCGTGGGCTCTCCCCTGCATTTCCGAGGGTGCGCTGGCCCCTCCAGCCTCTCCGGGCCCTGCGGCAATGTGTGCAGTTTCCTACTGCTGCTCGAGGGACCCCGGGGAAGCGTGCTCTGCCGGGTAGCCCCAGCCAGCCCGGGTCGGCCCTGGGGTGCCTCGAGAGAACATCAGGGCCTTGGGAGTGGTTCCACTGAGCTCAAGGCGTTAACCCCGGGCTGGCCTCTTTCAGGAGAGCGTGGCGCCACTGTTTGAGGTCCGCATGGAGCTGGACGAGGACGGGCTGGTCTTCCATCCATCCCTGGAGATGGGCACGGACCACGGCTTCCTGACGCTGATTGAGGGCCTGGTCAATGACATCTACAACACGGCCAAGCTCATCCCCCGGCTGGCCAAGGGCCGCATGAGCTACAAGGTCAGTCCCGGCCTGCCTGGCTTGGGGGGTGGCTTCCTTGCTCCGGCTGCCTTCCTAACTCAGCAGCGCCCCGTCATTGACACTGTAAATGCCGGTGGCTCTGAGTGTGGGGAGGAGCCCGAGGGTGTCATCAGGTCAGAACAGTGGTCACTTCCTCAGGGAACATTCCCCGACCTCCTCCCTGCTACGCGGTAAAGCGAGGCTCGGAGTCTGTGATTCTTGGAGACCCCACCCTCCATGTGAGCAGAGCCCACCCCCTCGTGTGGCACACACAGCAGGTGCCACGTTACTCTTGCATGAATGAATCAGCGTGCGAGCCATCCTGGGCTCTGCCGGCCCAAAGTCACATTCAGCATAATCTTCTCTCGGGAGAACATGGCCAATTGGCAGATTGCTCTGTTTTCCATCTTGAGAGGTTAGCAACACTTCCTCTGGCAGCGAGACACCCTCCAGGGCGGAGAGATCAAATTGAAGCCGTGACCATAGGCCACCGCTCGCCGGTCTGCTTCTCTCCTCCCCCCTTCCAGGCAGACCTGGAAGACATGACGGACCTCATAGAGATGAGGGAGGAGATGTCCAACCTGGTCATCAGCGCCATGAAGGAGGCCGAGGAGTACCAGGACTCCTTCGAGAGGTACTCTTACCTCTGGATGGACGACCCCCAGGAGTTCATGAAGAACTTCCTGATATACGGGCGCGCGGTCACCCCAGAGGACTTGGACACCCGGGCCGAAGAGACCCTCTCCAAGACGCCGCCCAGCCTCACCCAGTTCCAGCAGCAGGTGCGTGTGCCGGCTTCCTCATCCCTGCAATTCCTGCCCCCTCCCCAGGGGGCGGGGGCTGCTCACACGGCTTGATTCAAGCCTTGGGTGAATGGCTTTTATTTTTTAAGACTTTTTAAAGATTTTATTTATTTATTGAGAGAGAGAGGGAAAGAGAGAGCATGAGCAGGGGGGAGAGGGAGAAGCAAGCCCCCAGTGAGCAGGGAGCCCAACGTGGGACTCGATCCCAGGACCCTGGGATCATGACCCGAGCGGAAAGCAGACACTTCACTGACTAAGCCACCTAGGCATCCCGGGTGAATAGTTTTTAAATGTGGATTTTATGATTACTCTGGTCTGGTGCGTCCCAACAGAGCAGATGACTGCCATGGAAGAGTTTGTAACTCACAGACTCCAGGAAGAGGGGACACGCCATGCCCCGCAGGGCCATGGGGGAAGCACCAGGGTCAGTCAGGGGGCAGAGGGACAGAGGGGAAGGCGGGATCCACAGCCTGTGCTGTGGTTTTCATGGGAAAGAACGGGCTTGGGATGGGCGAGTTGGAATCATGGACTCCAGGGTGTCTGGGTGGCCCCTCACTGTCTGGTCCCTGGCCCTGGGGTGATCGGGACAGGGCAATGTTGGCCCCAAGTGCGAAGAGGGCATTTGCGGTGCAGGCTCTGGGTTGGTTTGTATATGAAAGATGGTCTCCCTGGGGAGTGGTCTGTTCTCTCTGGGAGTCTGCCAGCCCTGGGAGGGGCAGGTCCACGAGGCCTTGGAGCATGGGAAAGATAAAACACAAATCAACAATGACCACACACGCCTTCCCCCCTCCCCATGCACGGTGAGAGAGAGACGCCCGTGAGCAGAAGTGACGCACCCATGGGGGAGATGGGCGGGTGGGGGGACAGCTGGTGGAGCTGAGGGCCCCGAGGATGCAGAGCAGGGTGGAGAGGGCTGCGTTTGGGGCGCCCGGTGGTTGCCGTAACCACATTCACCTCTTGAGCTCCTCGCCTGGCCCTCAGAAGCCCTTGCCGGCCTCGCCGGATGCTGTCCCTTTCCGACAGGCTGCCAGAGCTGGGGATGGGCTGCGGGACTGCCGGGGTCCCGGGGGTGCTGGAGGAGAAGCAGCAGCAACCTGCAGGAAGGGCCGCCCTCCTCCCACGGCGGCCCGACGGTGAGCAGCAGCCGTGTTTTCCAGATCAACTCCTACGAGAAGCTGTACGAGGAGGTGTCCAAGTGCGAGAACACCAAGGTGTTCCACGGCTGGCTCCAGTGTGACTGCCGCCCCTTCAAGCAGGCCCTGCTGAGCACCATCAAGCGCTGGAGCTTAATGCTCAAGCGGCACCTGAGCGACCACGTCATCACCAGGTGGGTGCCGGCCCCACAGCCCCGCCCGCCGCCGCCCCGACCTTGACCTCGCCCGGGGGGAGAGCCGCAGACATAGGCCTTCTGCTGTCGGTGGGGCACTCTTGCCGGGCAAGTGTGGGGTGAAGGTCAGCGTCGAGGCCAGCAGCCCCTCCCCCGTCGAGGGTGGGTCCCAGGGGACGGGCGTCACCTGGCTGTGAGTGGACGCCCCGGGCTTCGCGGGACCCTACTCGCTGAGCACCTCGGTGTCTGGAGCCCCGAGGGCGGCAAGGCAGCCTGACAGGTCGCCAGGGACTGGTGACCGCGCAGTCACGGGCCGCAGTCAGGGCCGCGAGGAGGGAGTCCAGGCGGGCTGAGTTCCGTCCGGGAGGCCAGTTGGAGTAGAGCTGGTGGGGCGTAGGGTGGGGGTCAAGAGCAGGTGTCCCGAGGCGGTCAGGAGTTCTCCCTTGCTCAGCAGGGCCCCACAGTATAACTGGGGGGCCCCCGCTGCCAACTGCCTCCCCAGACAGACCTCACCCCCCCACCATGGAGGGTGGCACCCCTCACGGGGCCGTCTCGTTCAACAGCCTGGCTGACCTAGAAACCTTCATGAAAGTCGCCAGGACGGGCTTAACCAAGACCCTCAAGGAGGGGGATTACGACGGTCTCGTGGAGGTGATGGGTCATCTGATGAAGGTCAAGGAGAGGCAGGTGGCCACCGACAACATGTTTGAGCCCCTGAAGCAAACCATCGAGCTGCTCAAGACCTATGGGGAGGAGATACCGGAGGAGACACACGTGAAGCTGCAGGTGGACAGTTGTGGGCCACCACGTGGCCCAGGGCAGGCCGGAGGGGGGCAGCCCAGTGCTGGGGGGTTGGGGGGGCCGTCCGGGGGAGGCAGGAGAGGAAGCCAGTCCAGTGCCGGGGGTGCCATCCAAGGAAGGTGGGGGGAAGCAGTCCAGTGCCAGGACCTTGCGACTAGAGTAGAGGCTGTGGTGACTGGGGACAAGGCCTGTCACATGGGACCTGCAGGTTAGACCTCTTCCTGTGGATTCGAGAATCCCTGGGGAATGTCGAGGTGGAAGAAGGCTCCCTGCAGAGGAAGGGACAGTGAGGTGGGCTCTAAGGTGGAGCCGGTGGTTCCCACACCTACCCCCAAGGACCGGTCAACCCTGGGTGCAGGGGACGGTGGACAGAGAGCAGAGTCAGCGGAGGCCCTGCAGAGGGCAGGGACACGGCAGCGAGGCCGAGGGAGGGGCTGGCTGCTGCGGGAGCTCCGTGACCTGGAAGGTCCGTGTGGCAGGGCTGGCCAAGGCAAGGTGGGAAGGAGGAGGGTCCAGGCTGCCTCTGACTGCACTTCACAGCTAACTTGGAAATAGAACAGCTTTGTGTGCCATCCGGGCTGGGGTTGGGGGGGGTGAGGGGAAGGGTCCTGAAGCCACTGCCCAGCCACCCCCTGGAGGGTCCCCCTCATCCCTTTCTCCACTCTCTGCCCTGCTCTGGATCTGGGCTGAGATCCTGCAGGAATGGGGGTGGTAGGAGTGCGGGGCAGGGAGGCAGGAGCCGGGAGGCACTCCCTGGGGCCCTGCTGTGGGGCCAGCGGCTGCCCCTGCCACCCTTGCCGCCCCTGCCGCCCTGCCCAGGGCCCAGCTGAGGGCTGAGATGTGAAGTGTGTGTGGCTGGACCCAGGGGCGACTGGTGTGAAACGGGCTTTTAGATGTACTGCCGCCCACGGAATGTTAGCTCATCGTAGAGGAAAAGGAACCCGTGTCTTTCTTTTGTGGGCAAAGAATTCGTGGGCTGGGATTTTTTTTTTCTTCAAAATATTTTATGATCAGAAGTCCAATATTTGCTCAAGTGTGGAGAACTTTGAAAATACAAGAATTCATTTGATTGTCAAAGCCGTTCTGGCACAGTTCCAGAAATGGGGACCAGGCCGGGGGTCACCGCTGCTCCGGGGCCGCCTGGGGGAGGCGCACAGGACCCTCCGTGAGACGTGTGCGACTCCCCGCGAGCCCGTGCTAGTTCACGGTAGACAGTTTCCAGAAGACAGGACACGGGACAGGATACAGGACAGGACACGGGACAGGACACGGGACAGGACCCGGGCTTTGTCTGCCGCAGGAGCTGCCGGAGCAGTGGGCCAGCACCAAGAAGTTGGCCATCCAGGTGAAGCAGAACGTGGCGCCCCTCCAGGCTAACGAGGTCAACATCCTGCGGCGGAAGTGCCAGCAATTCGAGGTAGTGCCGCCCCGGCGGCGGGCAGACGCCCTCGGGGAGGCCGGGCTGTCACCGGGGAGGGTGACACGGGCGCTTCTCCCGCAGCTCAAGCAGCACGAGTTCAGAGAGAAGTTCCGGCGAGAAGCCCCGTTCAGCTTCACTGACCCCGACCCCTACAAGTCCCTGAATAAGGTAGGTCGTCCGAGGACCCCGAGGACCCCGGCGCCCTCCCAGCCTCTCCTCAAGCTCGTACCCTTGGCCACGAGGGGCCTAGGCTCGGGGCTGCGTGTGCGCACAGGGGTCCACGCACACCCCGGGGTCCCATCCCCGGTGGCCTCCCCGCTGTGGGGCGCTGCTCGGAGCGTGGCTCCAGACAGGGGTCACAGCTGTGAGAACATCCCCCCAGCCCGGCCATCCAGCCAGCTGCTCAGCCCCGCTGTACGTCGTTCATCCTCGGCTCCTTCTCACCCAGCGGCTCCCTGTCACCCGGCCGGGCACTCAGCTCTTATGCCTGCTGTCTTCCCTCCCTGGCCGCTCTGTGCGGCCCGTGGCCGAGCCTCACCACGTTCCCAATGTTAAGTCCACAACCAGCATCCAATGTGCAAATGCCACAGGGCTGGCCCTGAGAACCCTCTCGCAGGGGAGCGTGTGGGGCGTGCGGGCGTGAGCACAAAGACCCCAAGGTGCCCTCTAGGGTCCCCCACACACGTGCCCTTCCCCAGCCTCTGCTCTTCTCACACCGCTTCGAAGCCACCATTCCCGAAGATCTCCGCGTTCTTCGTGGTCATTTTCTCACGTCTGCTCCCCGAGCCCGGCGGGCAGGCGCCGTCTCCCCCGGAGCCCCCGGGCCGGGCTGGGTTCTGCGGAGATCTGGCGCAAGCTTGTTTAGGAACCAGGTCCGTGCGTGCCGAAGGCCTCTCGGAGCTGCCCGCACACACGGGAGACCCATCTTCACATCCCGCACGCACACCTGCACACACTCGACCCCGAAGTGCCCACACTCACTCGCCTGGTTTGGAGTGACTCTTGCTTTCCTCCCCTTATGTAGACTGTTCTCATTTTCAAAGCAATCAAGCATTACCTCCCTAATGTTTAACAAGGTAAAAAACGGGGTGAGAATTGAGCCATCCTGAACCTCTCAGGAGGAAATCGGGCATTCGTGCCGGGTCCCTTAAAGTCACTTCTCATGCCCGAACTCCCAAAGCTGGAGCGCCTGGCCGTGTGACCAGAAGCAGGGGGCGTTTGAAGGCGGGAGGGGTTGGGCGCTGCTCTCCCCGGCCAGGTAGATGGTTCCCCCCAAGTCGGTGCATGGGGTCAGAACACAGCACGGGGCCGGCGAGGACGCGGAGAAGGTCCACTGGCATGCGGTGGAGGGCAAGAGGGAGGCCAGCACGGAGCGTGAGCAGCGCTGTTGACTGCCTCCCTCGCCCGCCCCCAGCAACAAAAGAGCATCGCGTCCATGGAGAGCACCATGGAGGCCCTGTGCAAGTCCGGGAGCCTGTTCGAAGTCACGGTCCCGGACTACAAGCAGCTCAAAGCCTGTCACAAAGAGGTCCGCCTGCTGAAGGAGCTCTGGGACATGATCGTCATGGTGAGGGCGATGGCAGGCACCTGGCCTGGGGGGGGGGCGGGCCAGGGCTGCGGGGACCGGGGCGGGGGGCGAGGGGACTGCTCCCACTAGCCTTCTGCCGCTAGGACGCCGCCGCGCGTCTGACCGAGTCACCCACTCCTCCCGGAAAGGAGGGTAGCGCAGGAGCACCCGTTGGCTTCTGCCGGCCGCTCCTCCCAGCTCCCCCGTCTCCAGAGAGATGTGAGGTCTTCCCTCTCCTTTTCTCTCAAATGAACTGCAGGGTCTCTGTCAAATCCTCCCCCCTCTAAGACAAACCGTTAGACTTATACAGAACCGGGTTTCTCTGTGAGCTACTCTGGGGGGGATTGCCCTCCCGGCGTTGACCAGGGTTCTCCCTGCACGGAAGTATGCTCCGTCTCTCCATTTGTCTTATTTTTCTGTACATCATAGTAAAATGTCGAACGTGTCTTCGTTCTGCCCACACTGAGCCTCCACAGTTCTTACAGAGGGGAAAGGGTCTCTGTAGTCAGAGGCAACCACTCCGAAAGAGAGAGGACAGACGAGCCTCTTGACGGTAACTTCCTCACTCTGAGCTGAGCTCGGGTCTCTTGTGTGTGACGGACATTCTGGAACAGAGTCGGTAAAGCCAGAAGGGACAGGTGGCTGCCCATCCCCTGGATAAACAATGGTCCGCACAGACTAGAGAATAAAGGCCACGTTTCCCAGGACGTGACAGTAAGCATTGATGGCCAGAGTATTTAAGGAAAATCCTCCAAAACAAATCTCCCAGGACAGTTTTATGGCAACAGGACACAGAATAAGCTTGAACCTCAAACGGCCGCTGATTCAGTGCCGGTGGGGGGTTAAGGTGTCGTGTCTCCGCATCTTCCAGGCTGGTCTCCTGTAAACAGCCACAGCTCTCTGTCTTTATGCAACCAGTCGGCTTGTGCAGGCCCGGCCTCCGGGCCTCGAGCGCCTGTGCCAACAACCTCATTCCATCCATCCCAGCTTCACATCCGTCTCCAGCCCACACCAAGCTGAAGACTGCAGGCTTCGTGGCCTCCGTCTCCACTGTTGGTGGGGTTCTTCCCGGGGAGATTCTGTGTCCTCAAGCGGCTTGTAGCACCCGGTCATCCACCAGTATAAGCTTGGTTACTCTGTGCTAACAGCCCTAAGAGGACCTCCGCGTAGTTCCCCACACAAGTGTATTTCTCTTTCACGCAAAGTCCACTCGCTGGTTCCAGGTCGCTCCAGGCTGTGTAGCCGCGTGCGTTTCCGTGATTGCCAAGGCCGACAGCGCTGCGAGTCGAGCTCTGGCAATTAAGTGCTCTCTGCCCCAAAGTGCCAGGCGTCACTCACGTTTCCCCGGTCGAGGCAGGTCCCACGGCCCCACCAAGGCGGAGAGGGGCCTGGGGCCTGGTGAGCGGTAGCGGCGCGCTCCACAGGGTTCTGCCGAAATAGAGTTGACCTGCGGACTTTGGGGTTCTATCTTGACAACTGGGCTTCCACCTTACGGCCCTCTGTCGGCAGCCCTGCGTATTCCCCAGGAGCCGGGGCAGGAAGGGGGCGCGGACGTCTTCCCCCACCCCCAGTGAGTGTTTCCCCCTCAGGTGAACACCAGTATCGACAACTGGAAGACCACCAAGTGGAAAGATATCAACGTTGAGCAGATGGACATCGACTGTAAGAAGTTTGCCAAAGACGTGCGGTCTCTGGACAAGGAGATGAAGAGCTGGGACGCCTTCGTGGGGCTGGACAGCACCGTGAAGAGCATGATCGCGTCCCTGCGCGCCGCGAGCGAGCTGCAGAACCCCGCCATCCGGGACCGCCACTGGCAGCAGCTCATGCAGGCCACCCAGGTACTGGCCCTGGCGGCCGGCCGGCCTCGCGTGGGCGGGAAGGCCAGTCTGGCCGAAGGAGCTCCCCCGCGTCACAGAGCCAGTCGGTGGCGGCACCGGCTTCCACCCGCTCCCTCCGGAGCCCGGACCTCTCACCACCCTGCCTCTCTGCAAAGGACGGAGCTGTCTGTCCGGCGCAGGTGACCTGGCTGGAACATGCCTGTTTCCCCCGCAGGTGAAATTTGAAATGTCAGATGAGACCACCCTGGCAGACCTACTGCAGCTGAACCTGCACAGATTCGAGGACGAGGTCCGGAATATCGTTGACAAGGCTGTGAAAGAGTCTGGGATGGAAAAGGTAGGGTTTTTTTTTTTTTTTTCGAAAATGTGTTGTGTGCGGGATGGTGCCGAAGCGACCTACCAGCCCAGCACCTACAAGCATCTCGTTTCACATGGGGTCTGGCGGTCGCTTAACACGAAAACAAAGTTTGGCGGGCTTTCCCTTAACCGACGGGTGACGGAAATCTTGTAAAAAATTTCCATAATCTTTTACTGGAAAGAGGATCCCCCCGGCTCTGGCCCTGTCTCCTGCGTGTGACAGGATGCACATTTAAAACCGTCCTGAGCGCTCCCCTCTCGTGGAGCACCTCGTCTGTGACGTTGGAGAAGAGGCTGAAGGAGGGGAGGCGGGAGGACTGGCCATGAGGATGGACGATGAGCCACCGGCTGGGACAGTCCCAGGTCGCAGGGAAGCTCGGGGGGCTCCTTCTGCAATTCAGATCTCTGTCCTCACCTGTTCGGTAAGTGGGAGATGTCACATTTTGGCTTTCTTCCCCCTTTTTTTTTTAAAAAGAATTTATTTGTCAGAGAGAGCATCAGAGGGGCAGAGGGAGAAGCAGGCTCCCCAGCTCGGCAGGGAGCCCTGACGCGGGGCTCGATCCCAGGACCCTGGGATCATGACCTGAGCCGAAGGCAGACACTTAACTGACTGAGCAGCCCAGGCGCCCCATTTCCCCCTTTTTTGCCAAACAGCTTTATTGAGCTATAATTCACAAACCATACCATTCACCCATTTAACGCGCACAATTCCGTGGCTTTCAGTATACCCACGGGTATGTGTGACCATCCCGTGGTAGAATTATTCAATGTTAGAACGTTTTCACCAACTGCAAAAGCCATTCCCTCTAGAAACCCCCCATCTTCCTGTACGTCCCCGTCCCACCTCACAGCCACCGCTAACCCACTTTCTTGTCCCTACGGACTTGCCTGTTCTGGACATTTCATGTAAACGGAAGCACACAGGCCATGGCCTTGTCTGCCCGGCTTCTTTGACTTGGCGTGATGTCGTCAAGGTCCTTCTGTGTGGGAGCCTAAGTCAGAGCTCCGTTCCTCTTCGTGGCTGAACGGCTTTCTGATGGTCTGTCCATTGGGTCTGTTCATCTGCTGACGGACTCTCAGGTCGTTTCTACCTTTTGGCAGCTGTCAATGATATTGGTAGGGGGGCGCCTGGGTGGCACAGCGGTTGAGCGTCCGCCTTCGGCTCAGGGCGTGATCCCAGCATTACGGGATCGAGCCCCACATCAGGCTCCTCCGCTGGGAGCCTGCTTCTTCCTCTCCCACTCCCCCTGCTTGTGTTCCCTCTCTCGCTGGCTGTCTCTCTCTCTGTCAAATAAATAAATAAAATCTCAAAAAAAAATGATATTGGTAGGAACGTTCCAGACTTCTTAGAGCAGGGCTCCATTCCGGGTCCTTCTCGGCCCCTCACACCCGCCACCGAGTGATGCGGTTTCCGTGTCCCCCGAAAGGTGCTGAAAGCCCTGGATGCCACGTGGTCCACCATGGAGTTCGAGCACGAGCCGCACCCACGCACGGGCACCATGATGCTCAAGTCGGACGAGGTGCTGGTGGAGACCCTGGAAGACAACCAGGTACAGCTGCAGAACCTGATGACGTCCAAGTACCTGTCCCACTTCCTGAAGGAGGTGACGAGCTGGCAGCAGAAGCTGTCCACGGCGGACTCCGTCATCTCCATCTGGTTTGAGGTCCAGAGGACCTGGAGCCACCTGGAGAGCATCTTCATCGGCTCCGAGGACATCCGCGCCCAGCTGCCGGAGGACTCCAAGCGCTTCGACGGCATTGACACGGAGTTCAAGGTGCGCGCGGCCCTCCGCCTCCCCCTGGGCATTTTCAGAACCGGTGACACTGGAGAGCGTGCGGCCATTAATGCCCTGGGGGCCCATCTCCTCCCAGGCCCTGATGGAAGAGGCGGTGAAAACACCCAACGTGGTAGAGGCCACCAACAAGCCTGGTCTCTACGACAAACTGGAGAATCTGAAGAAGAGGTGGGTCCCCGCGCTTGGCCAGCTGAGCGGCGTCCTGGCGGCAGGGACCTGAGCCATCAGCCCCCTGCTGCCCAGCGTAGGGCAAACTCTCCTCGCTGGGAGCTGGTGCTCCGGGCTGCGAGGTACCACTCGGCGTGTCCTCAGCCTCAGAGGGACGCCCACACGGCGGGTCAGGTTCCAAGGGCTGAATCAAACAGGGGCTGCAAACGACAGACCTGGCGTCTCCGGGGCTGCCGTCCGGCGCGGACGGGATGGGCTGCAGAAGGCCTCGACGGCCCCGTTTCCTCCCTCCTCCTAGCTTGGCTGTGTGCGAAAAGGCCTTGGCGGAATATTTAGAGACAAAAAGACTGGCTTTCCCGAGGTTCTACTTTGTCTCGTCGGCCGACCTCCTGGACATCCTCTCCAACGGAAATGACCCCGTGGAGGTAGGTGGGCCCTGGCATTCCGAAGGCGGCCGTGTGTTTGCCCCCACGTCTGGGTGGCCCTGGCCAGTTGGAGGCATGTGTTTGGAGATCCCTGGGCCACCTCCACAAGGTCAACCAAGCCAGAAACTGCAGGGGCCCGGCCATAACAGAGAGCCCCCTTGCCTCGTTTTTCTCATCTGGAAAATGGGTTAGATGCCAGGGGCTTGGCACGACGCTATTTCTGGGAGACACGCCCGCTCGCTAGGTGGCCGCTGGCTCATCCTGACAGATCTGGGGACCCAGGAGCCAAGAGGAGACGTTTCCTCGAGACTCTACTGAAAGGAGAGAGGGCTTAACTAACTAGGTGAAGGGAAAACACTATATTTTATTTGAATCCTAAAACTGCGGGACGCACCAGAGGGATGCACCGAGTGGCCCAGGGAAACGGGCCCAGGGCCTGGTACCCTCCTTGTCAAGGAAAAGGGTCCTGTCACCTTCAGACCTTTGTGTCTGAGGGCCAGATCTCCGGGCTGGTCTCTGAGTCCCCCCTCAGAGCCATTGGGCCAGGCCCTTGGTTGGTTAAGCGTGTAATTTAGTTAACACCAATCAGAGAAGGGGGAGGGTATTTCCAAAAATCAGAAAGACACGTACACCGCCCAAGGAAAACCGGGCTGCGCCTGCGCCCCTCCGAAGCCCCGGGTTCCGCGACCCCGTGTCTGCCCCCGCCCCCACCCCAGGTGAGCCGCCACCTGGCCAAGCTCTTCGACAGCCTGTGTAAACTCAAGTTTCGCCTCGACGCTGACGAGAAGCCTCTCAAATTGGGCCTGGGCATGTTCAGCAAGGAGGACGAGTACGTGGACTTCGACCAGGAGTGTGACCTCTCAGGGCAGGTGAGTGCTGGGGGCACATCCAGGGCGGACCGCTCGCCGCCCCCCCCCCGGCCACCCAGCTGGGACTGTCCCTCGCTCCAGCAAGCACTCCAACAGCTTCCGCAGAGAATTTCCAGCGCGGCCTGACCCGCACATTGTGGGACGCATCTTGAGAACAAACAGAGAGAGGAGGAGGGCTGGGGAGAGGTTTATGGATGCCGAAGAGCTGTCTGGGACTTGCCGAGGGACTGCCTTGAGGGGCCCCACAAGCCTGAACCACCTCGTTCTGATCCCTGTTCAGAATAATTGGCTCCGGGGCTTTGGCTACCAGAGAGGTCTCCTCACCTCGGGGGGCCCCGTTCCTGTCCCCAGCCACTCGCGGCCTTCTGGCTGCCAACACCAAGCGTCCCCGCGGCCCCTCTCCCCCCATCTCACCACCCAACTCAGCAACCAAATCAACTTCGACATTATCCTAAGTGAAATGTAATTTGGAGAAAAGTCAGCTGGGGAAAAAAGAGGAAAATCTCACGCGAGAAAACGAGCTTCAGAAATGTGGACCTGGAGCTCCTGGCCGGTTACTTCGCACGGACAGGGTTGGTGGGGGCCGGGCCGAGACCCCGTCATCACGGTGGGTTCAGACCTGCTTCCTGCGCTTGGCTCCTCGCAGACACAACCACGGGCTCTGTGTTTACCAAGCCGATCGTCCCGTTTGATCTTCCCCCCAACCCGTAGCGGCTACTTGAGGGTTTCTATTTTAAAATACCGAGAAGGCTTGTCTGCACATAAAATACAAAGGAAGTTTGTCCTGTGTGACCTTCTTGGGCCCTGAAACCAGGCACCTGAGGAGCTGCCAGAACCCGCCGGGAACTTGAGAGGACAGACGCCGCGTCTCCCAACATCAGCGGCGTCTCAGGGGCTCGGACGTAGCACGGCTTCTCTTCTAGAATTTTCTCTGGATCCCCTCCCTTGTCTGCCTAGAAATAGCGTGCTCACCTGAACGCCCAATGCAGCAAGTCTTGGAGGGGACACGCCTAGGCATCCCAACCCCGTTTGTTAAGTGGATCATTCTTACCGCTCTACAAAGACCTCGACTTTCCCACCCCTGGGATGACAGTGAGGGCAAATTAATGACAAAGCAAATCTTTGGAAGTCGCCGCACTCAGGGCCTGTCCGGTCACGGTGGCTCCCGTCCGCAGGTAGAAGTGTGGCTGAACCGAGTGCTGGACCGCATGTGCGCTACTCTGCGACACGAAATTCCGGAAGCCGTGGTAACGTACGAGGAAAAGCCAAGGGAGCAGTGGATCTTCGATTATCCGGCCCAGGTCCGGGGTGGGGCCGGGGGTATGCTCAGGGGAGGGGCGGGTCTGCCGTATCCGGGGTGACGCTCACGGCGCGGGGGCACCGGCGGACGCCCGTCTGTTTGCAGATAGCGCTCACGGTCACGCAAGTCTGGTGGACCACCGAGGTGGGCCTGGCGTTCGGGAGGCTGGAGGAAGGCTATGAAAACGCCATCAAAGATTACAACAAAAAGCAGGTGCGTGGTCCCGCGTGCCGTCAGAAGCTGCCGGGAGACTCCCGGAGGCCTCTTCTCTGCGGCCGTGCCTCGTGGGGGGCGAGGGGGGGAGGTGCCCTTTCTGTCGGTCCAAAGCGGCCAAACCTTGGCAACCCCCCCGTTGGTTCTGCCCAGAGGTAACCGCTTGGGAAATACACAACTTTAATTTGTCTGGAAGTCAGCAAATCGTCAATTTGTGTGCATATCATGGACTTATATGCAAATACCGTGGAAATTTCCTGCGTGGCTTTAAAAATCCCCTGTTCTTTCTTACTATCCCCCCTCTTCCCGTGGCGTTGGACTTTCTCACTCGACACCATTTTCGGAGGCTCCACGGTATCGCACCAGGGGCCGCTGTGCCGCTCACCCCACCCCAGCTGGGGGATACTGAGAACTTTTTTTGTAAACGTTTTTGTAAACGGGAGCACAGTGGTCTCCCCTACCCGACCGCGAGCTCCGGGACCCGCACAGCGGGGGGCGGGGGGCAGGCCCCGGTGCCCCAGCCCAGGCGCCTCTGCTCCTGCAGATCGGTCAGCTGAACGCGCTCATCACGCTACTCATCGGAAGCCTCAGCGCGGGCGACAGGATGAAGGTCATGACCATCTGCACCATCGACGTGCATGCCCGGGACGTGGTCGCCAAAATGATCGCCGCCAAGGCATGGGGACCACGAGGGCCGGGAACCGGGTGGGAGCTGGTGTTCGGGGACTCCAGCCCCCGTTAGTGCCTCTTCCCGGGGGGGGGGGGACTCTGTTCCTGGCAGCGGCCCTCCTGCCACCCCCCTCGCTAAGACTCAGCCCTGGGGAGCAGTGGGAGGAGCCATCCCATGGGAGGGCCGCTCCTCAGCAGGATTCGGGCGGGGGCAGCACTGGGGTGGACGTGGGTCCTGGGGGAGGAACAGAGGGCCTTCCCGGGCGGGTCTGGCTCCTACGGACTGCCGCCTCCTGCAGGTGGAGAGCTCCCAGGCCTTCACCTGGCAGTCCCAGCTCCGGCACCGCTGGGATGAAGAGAAGCAGCACTGCTTTGCCAACATCTGTGACGCCCAAATCCAGTACTCCTACGAATACCTGGGCAACACGCCGCGGCTCGTCATCACCCCACTCACGGACAGGTGAGGGCGAGCGCCAGCTGCCATCCACAGGGGGTCGGGCAGCCAGCCCTGGGTGCCGTGTGCTTACTGGATCACTGCGACGCTAGCTGTGTGGTCTTGGGGGAGTTGCTCAACCTCTCTGTGGGCCTGCAAAGTGGGGGTGCCATTTTCGACTCCATCTCACGGACTTCCCTGGCCTGTCCCTTTTGTGCCTCCCTGGTGCCAAGTGGATGTCACCTGGACACGGCGAGCTGACGCTACCATGAAAGGGAAGGGAGTGGCCGTGGGGTCACCGCACGCGGGATAATCAGAGGTCCTTTGCAGATGCTACATAACCCTGACCCAGTCCCTGCACCTGATCATGGGCGGGGCCCCCGCTGGCCCTGCCGGGACTGGCAAGACGGAGACGACCAAGGATCTGGGCAGGGCCCTGGGCACCATGGTGTACGTCTTCAACTGCTCGGAGCAAATGGACTACAAGGTGCGCTCCAAGCCTGCAGGGGACCAGAGGCCCCTGTGGGGACCACACACCGCATCCCCCGGGCCCCAGACGGTTCTAGATGTCTGGACACTGCAGGCCCAACCGGGGGGAGGAGGCAGCAGTCTGCCCGTCTGCTGACAGTCTCTGCCCTGCGGTCCGGCTGAGCAGCCGCGTCCCTCCCAGGAAGCTGGGGCCCGTGGAGGTGCCGCACATGTCCAGGAGAGGCTCCCAGGGTCAACACACCGAGCCCCAAATATCCTGTCCCGCCCTTGGAGGTCACCTCCTCCCAGCCTCCATTCCAAGCTCTCTCCGGGCGGCTGGAGTGAGGGCCTCTGTCGTGGTTCAGCGTGGGGCTCTGGGGTAAAAGTGAGTCCAGGCAGGCGGAGGAGGGGAGCCAGGGGACAGGCCAGGCCCCAGCAGTCCCTGGAGAGTGTGCAGAATGCTGTCCTCCTGAGGCCCAGCAGAGCAGCCTCTGTGGAAGGGAGCCTGGGCCCTCGGTCCCCTCCTGGCCCGTATTTCAGCCCCAAGGCCCAGCCCTCCTGAGGCTGAGGTGGGGCCAGCTGCCCTCCTCCCAGTCAAGGCCACAGACCACGCCAGCCCCTGGACTTCAGAGAAGCATCCCAGCAGCACTCTAACACCCACCTGGAACGCCGCACAGAGACCCTGAAGAGTTCTCATCCCCCAGCTGAGCACTGGAGACACAAACACCTAGAAGAAAATCTGACACGCGTGCCCACCCCCATCTTAGAGAGAAGCCCCCTCCCTTGAATGCGAGAAAAAACCTGCAGGGGCTGTATTTGACACGGATGCACCCGTCCGGCTTGGGGGCCAGGGAAGCCCCCACCCCAGGGAGGTCACGGGGCAAGGCCGGGCTCTTCCGGGCAGCCAGCCCTCCATGGCATGAACCGCTCCTGAGGAGTGGGTGCCAGCCTGCCGGCCTCCCCCAGGCCCCGGAGCTCCCCAGCCTGACCCTCAGTCAGTGGACCGTGAACAGGACTGTGACCCGGAAAAAGGGCAGGTGGGGGGCTCCTGGTAGGACTCGGGCCGGCCCTCTTAGTCTCTTCATCTCCCCCATCTCCCCCTTCCTAGTCCTGTGGAAACATCTACAAGGGCCTAGCTCAGACTGGAGCGTGGGGCTGCTTCGATGAATTTAACCGAATCTCGGTGGAGGTCTTGTCCGTGATCGCTGTGCAGGTAGGGTCCTGCCTGTGGTCTGCGGGTCACGTAGGGGCTGGGGCTGGTCAGCTTTCATGTCACCTCCTACACCAGGCAGTCCGTTCAGCCCCACGACCCTCCTTGCCTGTCCCCAGTGCACCGTGCAATGAGGGGTGGTGTGGCACGGAGGTGAGAGACCCCAGCCCTGTCCTTCAGGGGCCCAGAGTCTGGGCGGGCACACAGAAGAACCGGATACAGCAGCCTAGGTGTAACCAGTGACATGTGAGGGGATAATTCGTTCTGCTGGGAGGACAAGGACAGAGGTTACAGGTGTCCGTGAAGGATGCATTGGACAGCGGTGCTGGGAGAAAGACAGGGAGGAGGTGGGGAGAGAAGGAAGGGAGGGAGGAAACATGCCCCTGTGCTTCAGGAGTGAACAGTGGGGAGGCTGGTTCGCGGTGGCAGCAGGATTCTCACGGGGACAGCCCTGTGCTGCACGGCCCCAAGCTGCTTGCAAGATGCCTGTGTGCCCGCCCCACACTGCGGAGCATTCCTACACTGTATACGAACCCTCCGGAAACCACGTGTGCCGGACGTGAGAACCACGGGGCTCTCTCTGGGGAGCCAGGGCCAGCTCAAGGTCCAGAATCAACTTGGATATTCCAGAAGGACCCGGAGGTCAGGCCGGTGCTGGTGCTGGGACCCTTCTTCCCACCGGCGCAGGGGAGAGAGAAGCAGGTAGCAGCTCCCCGCAGCCCGAGCCTCTGGCCCACGCGGGAGGCTTCAGACAGAGCCCAGGAAGCCGAGCTGAAACCAGCCCCCGCCACTCAGGACCCAAACCTGGGCGTAGAGCCTGCCCTGAACCTACTCACTGGACTCCCTATCTCTGTGCTCAGCAGTGACTTCAGCCCTTCCTAATCTGTAAAATGGCTTCAAGGACGCGGGTTTGTTGTCAGGATTCAAGGTGAAAGCAGGTGGCCGGCATCCTCCACACTGTTAGCCTCCTGACATGGAGCTGTCCCTGGGCCCTGGGCTGGAGCCCCGTAAGGCAAAGCGAGAATGAAGGCCGCTGCCTTGGGGTCCCCGCCCCCACCAGTGCAGCAGCAGAGTTACTGCCCCACCCCCAAAGTCGGCAAAGGGACCCCAGCCTGTTTTTTTGACTCGAATGGATCATTAAGTCCATCCTGGGCCAGGATGCTAGGAGAGGCTACGCACAGAGGGGAGGCAGCGAAGAAGCTAAGGTGTGCCGCTCCAGCCGCCAGCCGTGGGCCGGGGGAGCCCTGCCCGCGGACCAGCCGGGGAGGAAAGGTCAGGCCCCGGGGCGGGAGCTTTGCCCAAAAGGTGGAGAGACAGTGACTTCAAGGCCGGTGGTTGGAGGGTTCCAACCATGGTCGTCGGGCGCCCTCCAGTGGTGGCGCGCAGGCTTGCAGCCGCTCTGCAGGAGCGGCTGAGCCCGGAGATTTAGAATTCACCCAGCGCCGTCGTTCTCAAAGCCTGTCTGACGCGGAGGAGGCTGCTAACGAGTCCTCCCACGCGGCACCGCCAGAGCAGGAACGGGACACACAGACCGGCCGGGAGGCGGGACACCACTCAGTAATGGTGCCGAACAAGCAGGGATGCCGCAGCGCCGCGGGGGCGGGGGGGCCTCCTCCCGGGCGCTCCGTGGGGTGACCGGAGCTCAGCTCGCATGACATGCTGCACCATTCCACACAGCGGCATTCACCAAGCAGCAGAGTTACAGGAATTTGGAGCAGACCAGTGCTTGGGGGGGGGTGCAGGGGGAGGGGGTATGACTATAGAAGGGGACAGGCAGGGTCCTCGCAGGGACAGCAGCATCCAGAAAAGAAAAGCGAGCCCAGGAGTGTCCTTTGCAAGCGTGAGCCACGTGCTTCAACCCCAGTGAAGATCGGCCGTGGAAGCTGGTCATTCCCACACTGACACGTCTGTGTGCCGACTGTTTAGGTAAAATGTGTCCAAGATGCAATTCGGGCCAAGAAAAAAACATTCAATTTCCTGGGAGAGATGATAAGTCTCATCCCCACTGTGGGCCTTTTCATCACCATGAACCCCGGGTACGCAGGACGCACTGAGCTGCCCGAGAACTTGAAGGCCCTATTCAGGTGTGTGGGCAGAGGAGGGAGGCCAGGGAGACGAGGCTCCTGAGTTGGGGGGTCTAGCAGGCAGGACCCCCCTAGAAAGTAGACAGTGATCTTCCTCTTCTGCCTTCCTGGGGGGGAGGCCCTTGACCATGGAAGGTCAGGTTCAGAGAAGAGTCGGGAGAGCAGGGTAGGGTCTGGCACCAGCCCATGCAGGGGGCAGAGGGCAGAGGGCAGAGGGGCAGCCACTGAGGGGGAGAGAGGACAGGGGATGCCAGGAACCCGCCCCCATGCCCCTGGAATCCTGATGCTGTGGGCTTCCTGGCACGGAAGGTGTGCACCTAGCTGGATGGGACGTGGGACTGTGGGAGGAAGGGGGGAGAAGCCTGAGGCAGACCCCACTGATCTCCCCCAGGCCCTGCGCCATGGTCGTCCCCGACTTTGAACTGATATGTGAGATCATGCTGGTGGCCGAGGGCTTTCTGGAAGCCCGCCTGCTGGCCAGGAAGTTCATCACGCTCTACACCTTGTGCAAAGAGCTCCTGTCAAAGCAGGTGTGTGCCGACAGTGTCTGGGGCCCGCGGAGCGGTGTGGGAGGGTGCCTTCTGGGCTGGCCTGGGGAAGCTTCCGTGTGCCCCCGGCGGCATGCCGGCTTTGGCCCCAATTGTCCCTAACACAGTCAGAGTGTGAAGGCGTGCTCACACCCGCTTGTCCATGCCTCCCCTCCCCAGGATCATTATGACTGGGGCTTGCGAGCCATCAAGTCTGTGCTGGTGGTGGCCGGCTCCCTGAAGAGAGGGGACCCCAGCCGGGCAGAGGACCAGGTGCTCATGAGGGCACTGAGAGACTTCAACATCCCCAAAATCGTGACCGACGACCTGCCTGTGTTCATGGGGCTGATTGGGGACCTTTTCCCTGCCCTGGACGTGCCTCGGAAGCGGGACCTGAATTTTGAAAAGGTAGGTACTTCTGGGCCCTGGGGTCGGATCGGCACCTCGGTGGCAGGTGCGGCACCGGGCAGGTGGCCGCGTCGGGCAGCTGGCGATAGTCACATGTGCACAGCTCCCGCTGCTGTGAGAAACATGGGGAAGCCACAAACCGCCTTTCAGCCCCGGCCAGCACCTGTTTCTTTCGCTGCTGGGGGGGGCGGGTCTCAGGAGGAACCGGGGGGCCCCGGGGGGCTTCAGGCAAACCCATCCCCCGCACGGAAGCTCAGTAGCATGACCGGCAGAACGTGGGGACACCTCTGCGCCAGAGGGCCGCTGCCGCCTTACAACGTCTCCCACGAAGCCCCCCTCCTGGAAAGACTGCCTGGTGCTTGCACCCCGTGCCCAGCACCCCCTCCTGTGCACACCTCCCCAGATCATCAAGCAGAGCATCCTGGAGCTCAAGCTGCAGGCAGAAGACAGCTTCGTGCTGAAGGTCGTGCAGCTCGAGGAGCTGCTCCAAGTGCGCCACTCGGTGTTCGTCATCGGGAACGCGGGCAGCGGCAAATCTCAGGCATGCGCACTCCTGTCCACGCCGCCGTCCACCCTGAAGGCCCTGCAGCTGCTAGAGGCTCAGCCTCTGCCACCTCCCCACGCCCCCGGGGGCAGGGGGCGGCGAGGAGCTGCCACAGGACCCTGGTCCCACTGAGTCCCTTCTCCCAGGTTCTCCTCTCTTCCTGCTCCTTCCCCACGGACACCAGCCACCTGGCCCTCTGTGGCCGGCCCCCCACCCCCACCTTTCTGTCCCCACCTGCCCTCTGCACCAGCCCCCCCGCTCTCCTTTCCCCCCCGCCCCCCTGCACAGACCCCACCATCCTGTCCCCACCTGCCTCCTGCATCAGCCCCCCAAACTCCTGTCCCCGTCCCCTGCCATTACCTGGGCATGGTGAGAAGCAGAGGGTGGGGGCCAATACTACTGATATCTGAAACATCGGAAGAGTCTAAGCCAGCCAGTGTTGAGCTGGAACCCGCAGGATGGGCCGTGTTATCATTCAAGATTATTTCCAAAAACTAATAACATGGGTGT
The DNA here is from genome assembly GCF_024610735.1 of Ursus americanus. Taxonomy (NCBI): domain Eukaryota; kingdom Metazoa; phylum Chordata; class Mammalia; order Carnivora; family Ursidae; genus Ursus; species Ursus americanus. The sequence continues at coordinate 3,590,147 of NC_142149.1, forward strand.
GCTCATAGCACGTAATTTTTAAAAAGGCAGAAACTGTTTGAACCCGATCTTCTAAAAGGAGTATGTATATATGTATGTATTTTTATGTCTGTACGCATGTAAATACATATGAAATATCCTCAAATGTCCTTAAAAATCCTTTTCTCTGGGTGGAGGAATTACGGGTAGTTTCCTTCACTTAATGTTTTCTCAATGAGCATGGATTGCGTTCATCGTCAGGAAACTACTGTGAGTTTTTCTTGAACTTAGCCTGGTCCCAGGGCACACTGTGCTCTGCTGTCCACAGACAGGGGCTGTGGCCGTGTGTTCCCCCTCTCCCGGGGCCCCTGCCTCAGTCACTGTTTGGGGGACGCACTCACCTCCGTGTGACCAAAGCAGAAACGACCCAAAGCAGGAATTCTTCTTGGGGTTTCTAAAAGGCCTTCAGAATGGTGGGTGGTGACTCCCCGGGTGTGGGGGCAGGATCAGAGCCCCTGAGCCCCGTGAGAACAACCCACCTCCATACCCAGGTCCTCAAGTCTCTCAACAAGACCTATCAGAACATGAAGAGGAAGCCGGTTGCCGTGGACCTGGACCCCAAGGCTGTCACCTGTGATGAGCTGTTTGGAGTCATCAACCCCGCCACCAGGGAGTGGAAGGACGGTAACAGGAGCTGCGGCAGGGTGGGCGGAGTGAGGGCGGGACCAGCTCCAGGGCTCACACCAGCCCTGCTCATTCACCAGCCCTGCTCATTCACACCAGCCCTGCTCATTCACACCAGCCCTGCTCACACCAGCCCTGCTCACTCAACACCAACCCTGCTCACACCAGCCTTCCTCACTCACAGGCCTTTTCTCCACCATAATGCGGGACCTGGCCAACATCACTCATGATGGCCCCAAGTGGATTGTCCTGGATGGGGACATAGACCCAATGTGGATTGAGTCTCTCAACACTGTCATGGATGACAACAAGGTTCGAGGGGCTCCTGGATTCCAGAGCTAACCCCCAAAGCCCGGTGGGGGGCCTGGGATAGGGCAGGGGGCTCATGGGAAGAGCCACACATCACCACCCACTGCACACAACAGACAGAACCTTCCCTAGACTGGAACGGATAGAGCGAGGGTCTGTCTGGAACTCTGTATAGAAAGTTAGGAACAAGGGAAAGTCCCCTGTCCCGAGACGTGTTCATCATAGGACACAGTTCCACGTGTACCCCATCCGAGACCTGCTCGGGCAGCAGCGTGGGTGAAGGTGCAGATACGGAGAACATTCATGCTTAATTGGCTTGTGACATAACGTAGCAGGACATCTCATATCTTGGAAGGCAGAAACAGTCTTCAGAATGATCCAGAAGCAGCTTAAGAACGTGATTGGGTGGAAGAGGGAACTCAAGAACCCCCGGGGAAGGGGCGGGATCATGGTTTAAGAAAGCAAATTGAACATCCGGGTGACGTCCCACACGGTGCGCACATCTGGGAGCCTCGTGTGTTGTCCTGGCGTGGGCGGGGGGCAGACGTGGGACGGGGCCGGGGGTGTCTGGGAAAGGTTGGGCTGGGGGAAAGGTCCCGGACTTCCTCCTCCTCGTTCCGAGACACGTCTGTGTGACGACCCATCAGGCCGATGGCACGTCTGCCCCTGTAAACCCACAGGCCTGCCTCCCTTCCCAGGTCCTCACCCTGGCCAGCAACGAGCGAATCCCCCTAAACCGCACCATGAGGCTGGTGTTCGAGATCAGCCACCTGCGGACGGCCACCCCGGCCACTGTCTCCAGAGCCGGCATTCTCTACATCAACCCCGCAGATCTGGGGTGGAACCCGTGAGTTGGGTTTTTGTTTTCCCATTCGAAACTGGCAGAGGAAGACGAGGCTGGGGGCGTTTCAGAGTCGCCCGGGCAAGCTTACATCCAGTTACTCAGTAAATACCCCGTGGTTCTCCCAACGCGCCGGGTCACGGCAGCGAGAGGCTGCGAGACAGCCACGTGACTCCACGGTGTGATGCACGGTGACAACCGCATGGCACCATGTGCCCGGAACCCTGAGCAGGAGGGAGGAGGGACCGGGCCTGTCCTCAGCCAGGAAGTCTTCCCAAGAGGAGGTGGAGTTTGGGCTGACGCCTGGCAGGAGAGGGAGTTTTCCAGGAGGACGAAAACTTCAAGAAGCATGCCAGACGAAAACCAGCCGGGACGAGGCACGGGGCAGGGTGTTCTGGGGTCCGGGTGGGGGCCAGGTGTCCGTGGACGGAGCGGGAAGCCCGAAGATGCTCTCGGCAGGAAGGGGCCAGCGCGGACCAGCCTGCGGGGCCTGCACGGGGGCCCTTTCTGGCGTGAAGAGGAGAGCTGCCTGTGCCGGACCATGGTGGCCACGGGGGGGCAGCGGGGAAGGGAGGTTGTGAGAAATGTTTGAAATCTTAAGAAAGAGGTGGCATTGATTCTGGGGGCCCGAAGTCCACAATCGAAGTGTGGGCAGGCAGGGGGAGAACGTGTCCCAGGCCTCTCTCCTAGCTCCTGGCGGCTCCAGGCCATCCTTGGCGTCCCTTGGCCTCTGGATACATCCCCCCATCTCTGCGTCTGTCTCTACACAGCCACCTTTCTGTGTCTCTTGAGGTTTTCCCTCAGTCCCCTCTTCTTGCAGGGGCAGTCAGCGGACTGGGGCCCATCCTGATGCGGGACGATCTCATTTTGAGATCCTTACTTTGACTAGTCTGTCTGCAAAGGCCCTTTTCCAAATGAGGTCACCTTTCCCGGTGTCAGTGGCCCTGTGTTCTGGAAGCCACCATTCTGCCCACTACACCACGTGTGAGAGTTTTCAGGGTGGCAGGCAAGGCAGGAGCTGAGGACACAGGGCTCCAGGAGGGAGGAGGGATTGTGGTGCGCTCAGGAGCTCCCGTGGGGCAGGGCGGAGAGAGCCTGGAGGGAAGCCTTACACCAGGAGTGGTTCTTGGAGCCCCCAGAGGAAGGACTGAGAGAGTGAGCAGCTGTTTGGGGACGAGGAGGAGAGAACTGAAGAGGGTAGGGAGCCGGCCTGGGACCCCCGGGAGCAAGGCGGCCTTCCCCTGGGGACAGCAGTGACTGGAGGCCAGGAGACTGCGGAGCTCATCCCAGGGCGGGAAGTGAAGCAAGGCTGCCTCTGGGGGCCGGGCCGGAGCCAGGCCGGCCGTCCTCCCAAGCGTGTGTGTCTCCCTGGGCTTGCATTTCCCATCAAAGCCAGCGTGCCCATCTGCACGCACTGCATGACTCTAACCACGGCAACATTTTTAATTTGACATAAACACCTTCAGCAGGGAGGGCAAAAACCGCAGTCTGTGCACAGGTTCGCAAACCGGCCCCATTCTGAAGACCCGCCACATTCGGAGGTCAGGTCCTAACTGGTCCAGGCACGCGGGTTACGCTTTGCCCGCAGATGCAGACTGGGGAAAGGATGGCTCTGTTACCGTGACGATCCCGCGTGCAATGGGGCAGGGGTTTTAGCTCTCAGTTCCCCGTTCTGATAGAGCACAGGGGGGATCGCAGCCTCCAGGGCAGGAGCTCGCTCACAGAGACACATGTCCCCGGGGCTGCGGGTGGTGACACAGCTTCCTGCTTCTGCTCCAGGCGTCCTGGAAAGGACACGCTCTCTGACCCACAAGGGAGCCGGACTCTGTTTATGCTTCGAGCAGGCACTCACTCAGCTCTCACGATGGGCCAGGCGCCCTTCTGTGAGCTTTAGAACATCAGCCCAGGCGGTCCTTCGAAATGGGAGGCATTGTTGTCACTCGCACTTTGATGACGTGTTGAGTGACTCGCCCAAGCCGCTGTGGCCACAGTGGAGTCAAGTCAAGCCCAGGCAGCAGGCCCCGGAGTCTGTGCCCTCACCCTTATGGGGGGCCACTTCTGGGCAGCCCACTCCAGAGGCAGATGGGCACCAGACAGTCCAACATGGCTCCTCAAGGATTGCCTCGCGCGTTAGTTTGGGCTCTTTCACGGAATGTGACAAATTCAACTCAAACTAGCTAAAGCAGAAAAAAAGGAAAAAAAAGAATTGGCTCAATTCACCAAGATTGCTTCAGGCATGGCTGGATCCAGGCATTCAGATGATGTAATGAGACGTCCCTGTTCCTCTCCCTTTCTCTCCCTTCTTTTCCCCTCCAATCCCTTCTCTCCCCTTCGCACCCAGGTGATGTCATGAGATCTTTCTCTCCCCTCTGTCCAGCTCTGCTGCCCTCAGTGTTAGCTTCGTCTGGGGGAGCAAAGGTGGTTCCCAGTTGTTCTAAGCTTACGCACCCGCATAGCGAGAATGCCAGAGAAGGAGCACACCCCCACGGCCCCAGCACCCTCGTCAGACTCTCTTCAGCTCTGGGTCGGGCCCCATCACCAGGCAGGCGTGCCAGAACCACTTGGAGACACCAAGTGGTTCAGCAAGGGCAGGGATGCCGGGCAGACCCAACGTGGTGGTCCCAGCACCCAGTGCCCCCCGTCGCCCCCAGGGTGGTGAGCAGCTGGATTGAGAGGCGCAAGGTGCAGTCTGAGAAGGCCAACCTGATGATTCTCTTCGACAAGTACCTGCCCACGTGCCTGGACAAGCTGCGCTTCGGGTTTAAGAAGATCACGCCCATCCCCGAGATCACGGTCACCCAGACGGTCCTGCACCTGCTCGAGTGCCTCCTCACGGAGAAGAACGCGCCGCCCGACTCCCCCAAGGAGCTGTACGAGCTCTACTTTGTGTTCGCCTGCTTCTGGGCTTTCGGGGGAGCCATGTTCCAGGACCAGGTGAGCAGCGGGCGATGGGGAGCCCGCCCCGGGAGCCCTCTGACCGCCCCCGGCGGGGCCCTGCCAGCGCTCTTGTTTGTCAACAGCTGGTAGACTATCGAGTCGAGTTCAGCAAGTGGTGGGTCAACGAGTTTAGAACGATCAAGTTCCCCTCGCAGGGAACGATCTTTGACTACTACATAGACCCTGACAGTAAGAAGCTCCTGCCGTGGACAGAGAACGTGCCTGCCTTTGAGCTGGACCCTGACGTCCCACTGCAGGTAACTGCCCCGACAGGTGACAGTTCGGTGACGACTCAGGAGCGGGACTCAGCGGCCCATCGCGGGCTTCCTCACGGACGACCACAGCAGGACCTTTCGAGGAAGCCCGGGGACTGGACGCACCGCTCCGGTCCGCACGTTAGCTGGAAGGGGAGGTCGGGGGCTCAGCGTGTCTGAGGCTCAGGGCTCCTCCGGGCCCTCCTGTCCTTCCGCCCCGCCCCAGGCCTCGCTGGTGCACACCACGGAAACCATCCGCATCCGCTACTTCATGGACCTGCTCATGGAGAAGTCGTGGCCGCTGATGCTGGTGGGCAACGCGGGCACGGGCAAGTCCGTGCTGATGGGGGACAAGCTGGAGAGCCTCAGCACCGACGACTACCTGGTGCAGGCTGTACCCTTCAACTTCTACACCACCTCGGCCATGCTGCAGGGTGGGGGCCGCGGCCGGGAGCAGGGATGCAGGGTGGGGGTAGGCCGGGGTGCAGGGTGAGGCCAGGAGCAGGGGTGCAGCGTGAGGAGCGGGCTGGGGTGCAGGGTGGGGCCAGGAGCAGGGGTGCAGGGTGGAGAGCAGGCTGGAGTGCAGGGTGAGGGCAGACAGGCCAGGGTACAGGGTGGGGCTAGGGCCAGGAGAAGGGGTACAGGGTGAGGCCAGGAGCAGGGGTGCAGCGTGAGGAGTGGGCTGGGGTGCAGGGTGGGGCCAGGAGCAGGGGTGCAGGGTGGAGAGCAGGCTGGGGTGCAGGGTGAGGGCAGACAGGCCAGGGTACAGGGTGGGGGTGGGGCTGGGGCCAGGAGAAGGGGTACAGGGGGAGGCCAGGGCCAGGGTGCAGGGTAAGGCCAGGTTGAGGTACAAAGTGGGACTGGGGTAGGAGCAGGGGTGCAGGGTGGGGTCAAGGACTAGGGTAGGTCCTTATAGCCCAGCCTGGACACCCCCAGTGACGTTCCTCCCACATGGCTGTCCCCCGGCCTCCACATTCTCCATGACCCCTTTTCACGGAAGACCCAGGGACTGGCCAGGGTCCTCTTCACTTGCCACACCCCCTCCACTGGCCTCTAGCCACAGAGTAGGGGGGATGAGAGTAGGAGCTCCTGGGCAGATCCTGCGGGAGCCCCTGCCATAACCAGTCTGAGATGGCCCCAAGCTTGTGCAGCTGCAAGGTTCCTGCCGTCTTTCGCTTGGACCCTCCACGCCCACAGCTCACTCCTTTGCTCCTGGGGGTGATGGAGTCAAAGCCCCCCCATCCTCGGTGCCCCCTCCAGGGCCGCTCCTTGGCCACCGCCTCTGGTGCCGGGGACCCTGGGCCCAGCCCCTCCCAGCAGGATGTACCAAGCACAGTGGTAGCCAACTGGCTCCCTTCTCTAGGGGTTCTTGAGAAGCCACTGGAGAAGAAATCCGGGAGGAACTACGGCCCCCCAGGCACCAAGAAGCTCATCTACTTTATCGACGACATGAACATGCCCGAGGTGGACAAGTACGGGACGGTGGCCCCCCACACGCTCATCCGGCAGCACATGGACCACGGGCACTGGTGAGTGGGCGGGGAGGGGGGCGGGGAGCATGCAGGACCACGACACAGACCACCGGGGTAGGGCCTTAGGGCTGGAAGGCTGTATCAGCTCTCCCCCACATCTGTCTGCTAGGCCCCGGGCTGGCAACCGTGGCCGAAGGCACCCACGGAGGGAGAACAGGCAGGTCCGTCTCCCATCGAGGGTCCCTCCGGCAGGGGAGACAAAGAGGTGCAGTTGCACAGGCAGGGGAGCTCTGAGGGAGCCCCGCAGTGCAGTCCCAGAGCAGTCCCCCAGCTGGGACAGAGACAGGCCGGGGGAGGCCGCGCTGCAGCTGAAAGCTCGAGGCACAGTCAGACTGGCCAGGAGACAGCCTTTGGAGGGAGAGCATTCCGGGCAGAGCAAGTGCCACATGCAAAGGGCCTGTGGGGGGAGGGAGCAGGTCACAAGGAGGACCCAATGGGGCTGGAGTGTGAGAGCCAGAGGGAGAGGGCGCTAAGGGCAGCTGCAGCCAGACCTCAAGACCCGTGCTGGCCCGAGAAGCCTCCTCCCGTGGGTGACGTGTTTACGGCTGCAGTTTCTCAAAGATCAGAAGAACATTCAGTGCAGTTAACTGAAGTGTGTCTTGACACAAGGGTCCTGCAGTGACCTGGCCAGTGGCCCAGGCCAAACCTGGGGGTTTTGAGACCAAAAGATCCTAAGAACTCCCGTCGGAAATCAGACCGTGGAGGCATGAAGCCCACCCCTCGCTTCCAAGAACTAGAGGCACAGAGGGGTTCACAAGGGCCAAGCCCACCTGCGTCCATCACTTGCCCTGTCCCTGCCCCACCACACGGAGCTCATGGGCAGTAGGAAGCCAGGAAGGTCAGCAGTGAAGCAGGGGTGGGTAATGTGGGGACGGGGTGTCAGGGATCGCTCCCTGGGGGATGTGACAGAGCCAGGCCCTGGGGCGGCGCTAAGCAGGCGCTGAAAGCGGCGTGGGATGGCCCCCCTCGAGAAGCATGTCCTGCGAGACTCGGGACAGCCCAGCCGCCTAAGGCCCCCCGCTCGCGCAAACATAACACGGGGTCAGCGGAATGGGGACGAGGACTTGCAGTGTCTGAAACAGACAGTGGATTGGTATGCAGAGTGTGTAGGGAATTCCTATGAGGCGACAAGAACAGGCTACAGCTCCCAGCGGAAGAAAACGCATAATGGGGGAAAACGCCAACAGGTGAGAAGCGCAGCAAAAATGCTATGTGACCTTTAAACGCATGTGAGTCCCTGCAAGTGTCACCAAGGAAATACTCAGCCTGCGTGAGGGTCATGATGACGCGTGGTTTTTAAGGGTAACGGGCAGACATCCACTGAGCACTGGCCGTGCGTCAGGAGCCCCTCTAAGTGTGTCTCGGCGTGTTAGCTCCGTTGCTCCGTTGGTCCTCATTGTGACCCCGGGGCCCGGGCCTGGCCGTCTTCCCGGGGGACCCTGCACCGCTGCAGGGCAGAGCTGGCATACGAGCTCACGTCTGCACCCTGAGCCCCTCCGATGCCTCCCGTTTCAAAATTTTTCTTGAGAACATGAAGCAAAATTGACTGCTTCACCTATAAGCAATATTTATCGAAGTTTTTTTTATCTCCACATGCAAGAAATGACTGGGGGTGGACTGTGGGGCCCAGGGACGGCTGCTCCAGGCCGGTGGCACGACGTCGTGCCCATCTCCCTCGCACAGGTATGACAGGCAGAAGCTGACGTTGAAGGACATCCATAACTGCCAGTACGTGGCCTGCATGAACCCCACTTCTGGATCCTTCACCATCGATCCCAGACTCCAGGTAGGCAGAGATCAAACCAGCCACTGTGGGCTGGAGGCTCACTTTGGCACAAGAAAATGAAAGCATTGATTTGTCAGGGCTGCGGGCCGACCTTCTCTGGAGAATTCCCTCACCTTGCAGCATGCATGTGTCAGGGAATTTGCTGGGGCAGCAGACGCGAGCCAGCCCTCCCTCGGACCCCACAGGGCTGCCCGAGTTAGCAAATGCAAATACAGGCGTCCAGTCAAATCTGAATTTCCGATCAACCACACACACTTGCCTAGTGTAAGCACGTCCTGTGCGATATTTGGGACACACTCTGCTGAAAACAATGACTTGCTGTGTATCTGAAACTCAGAGTCAACGGGATATCCTGGATTACATCTGCAACCCCCCCAGGCAGGACCTCCCCTCCGCAGTGTCTCAGCAGATGGAGACCTAGACTAGAAAACCAGGCCTGTGCCCTGACACCCTCTCGCCTCTGCCAGAACTTTGCTGGAGAGCGTCAAGTGTAGATGTGGCGGTTTCGGATACGGTGGACATTTGATGGGGTTTTACCACACATGAGGCACGGGGAGGACAACTGTCCGTTCCGACCATGCCCAAGGGACTCTAGGGGCTGCGGGCAGAGTCTGCGGCCCCAGAAGCGGGGAGGTCCCGGGCTGGTCCCCGCAGGCCGCCTGATGGGGCTTTGTGGCTCTTCCGGGCAGCGCCACTTCTGTGTGTTTGCCGTGAGCTTCCCGGGCCAGGAGGCCCTCCCCACCATCTACAGCACCATCCTGGCCCAGCACCTGGCCTTCCGCTCGGTGCCCACGGCGGTGCAGAGGGTGAGCAGCCAGCTGGTGGCCTCGGCCCTGGGTAAGCTGCCCCCCCGCCCCAGCGGCACAGCCGACTGCTTTGTGGGGCTGATGGCTCCTTCATAGTTTCCCCTGGTAAATATTTTATTTATACTTCCAAATCAATATTTTTAACTGATGCTGTGTTTCAGCAGGAGATATTCTGAAATCCGACTGCTTGAGGGGAAGGCAGGGGGCAGGAAATTCAGTGTACAGAAATGATTTACATGTCAGTACAGCAGCAAACCTCCCCCCTTGTCAGCTGCGCAGATTTCTGACTTAAACTGTCACTATTTCATAGTCCATCTGCTTTAGAAACTATACCGTAAGCTCTGCACTTCCTGAGGCCATTAAGAGCACCTAAGAATCGATGTTTCTCTTTCCTGTAATAGCCCTGCATCAGAAAGTCACTGCAACATTCCTTCCCACGGCCATTAAATTTCACTATGTCTTCAACCTCAGGGATCTCTCCAATATTTTCCAGGTACTGCTCTTCTAGCCCTGTTATCGCCATGTCCCTGATCCACAGGTGCTCTCCTCCTCTGCTGCTTTCAGGAGGGAAGGCAGAGTGATGTGTGGACTGACGACAGTGATGGTGATGATGACTGTGATAGTGATGATGGTGGTGATGGTGATGATGGTGGTGATGGTGATGATGGCAGTGGTGGTGATGATGACAATGATGGTAACGATGGTGATGATGATGGTGGTGGTGATGATGGTGATGATTGTGGTGATGGTGGTGATGGTGGTGACGGCGATGACTGCGATAGTGATGATGGTGGTGATGGTGGTGATGACTGCGATAGTGATGATGGTGGTGATGGTGGTGATGACTGCGATAGTGATGATGGTGGTGATGGTGATGATGGTGGTGATGGTGATGATGACTGCGATAGTGATGATGGTGGTGATGGTGATGATGGTGGTGATGATGATGACTGCGATAGTGATGATGGTGGTGATGGTGGTGATGGTGATGATGGCGGTGGTGGTGATGATGGTGGTGATGGTGATGATGGTGGTGACGGTGATGATGACTGCGATAGTGATGATGGTGGTGATGATGATGACAATGATGGTAACGATGGTGATGATGATAGTGAAGCCAATGATGGTGATGATGACGGTGACAGTGATGGTGATGACGGTGATGGTGATGACAGTGATGGTGATGGTGACAACAGCAGTGATGTTTCTCTTATTTATTGGCTGTTTAGTCTGAGCCAGGCACCAGGTTTGGCCACTTATACCCCCATTTTCTCATCCAAAAGACATGTAACATGCTCCTATACCCCACGTTACAGAGGGGAATCTAAGACTCCAGGAGGTTAAGGCATGCTCACCTCAGATGTCATGCCCTCTAGAGGCCCCTTCTCATCCCTGTGCTATCTCATTGCCCCAGTTTATGTCATTCATAGCCCACATCACAATGCATAATTACCTTTGCCTGGTTTCATCTCCCACTAGAATGTGGACTCCATGAAGGCAGGGACTATCTTGTCACTGTGATCCCAGAGCCCCGGAGAGACCCCCAGTAAGAGCCTACTGAACGTGTCCAGGCACTTGGTCCGTAGATGGCTGAGCCAGGACTGGACACAGGCAGACTTGCTATAGAGCCCAGCTTGGAACCCATTGCTCTGTGGCCTCCGATGGTCTGGCTCCCCGCCATGGTCACACTCTCTTGTCCCTTCTCCACTATCCACCCCTTAGAGAACGAAGCCCTTGGCTCTGTCTTATGAGAACTCCTTCCCACATCACTCACCATGACACACCCGCCAACCTCCAGGATTTGCATGGCCTTGGCCATTGGTGGCTTCCCTGGCTTGACAGATCACTGTCTGGACAAATGACCATGCTCTTGCTTCATCTGTGAACAGCACTTGACTGGCCTTCATGGCACAGCTAAAGATGCTGACCACCTGGGTCTGGGGCAGGGACTCTTATTCTCCACAGGGGAGATCCTGAGAACACCGCTTGACCTAGTCCGCCTCTGGCTGCACGAGGCTGAGAGAGTGTATGGAGACAAAATGGTTGACGAGAAAGACCAGGAAACATTGCGCAGGGTCACCATCGCTTCCACCAAGAAATTCTTTGATGTAAGTCAAGCGCCCAAGTCCCTCTGATGAGCTCAGAGAGGCTCCAAGAGGGCAGAGTATCTGGGGCCAATGATAAGGCCAGCCCACTTGGAAGGTCCCTCACGTGAGGATGGGAAGGACCACACTGGGTCCCAGGAAATGACTCTGTCACATGAGTGCACATCTGAGGGAGAAGGGATTGCCACCTCAGTAGGTCAGGATGTGACAACCTCCATCCATCCATTTGGGGTGGAGAAAGGCCTGTCAGTGTGCTCTGCTCGTAGGTTCTGGGCTTTCTTGGGAGATTCATTTCTTTCTCCTGATGTGATGGGGATGGGACCATCCTACCAGGGGTTTCTGGCAGCAGAGCCCTGGCAGCAGTGGTCAGGCCTATGAAGACTTGGCGTGGCATCGTGGCCCACTGTGGCAAGGTGCCAGGGCTACCACTAATGACCTGCGTGCCCATGGTGGCCAACAACAGACGTGCCTTACCTCTTATTTCTAGGACCTTGGTGATGAGCTCCTATTTGCCAAACCAAATCTCTTCTGCCACTTTTCTCACGGGATCGGTGAACCCAAATACCTCCCAGTAACCAACGTGGCTCATCTGAACAAGCTCCTCGCAGACGTCCTGGACAGCTACAACGAAGTCAACGCGGTCATGAACTTGGTGAGCGGTGTTCGAGCTGACAGCACGGGCAGGGGCCAGGACACGGGTCTCCCTTCCCGTCTTTGGGAACACCTTAGTGGCGTTCTGGGGCTGCCCGACTCCCAGCACCGCCTGCTCTGAGAGGGGAGTCTGTGCCTCGGAAGGCGCTGAGCGCAGGTGCTGGCCTCACAGGTGCTGTTTGAAGACGCGGTGGCTCACATCTGCCGGATCAACCGCATCCTGGAGCTGCCCCGAGGGAACGCGCTGCTGGTGGGCGTGGGCGGCAGCGGCAAGCAGAGCCTCTCGCGCCTGGCCGCCTACATCAGCGCGCTGGACGTGTTCCAGATCACCCTCAAGAAGGGCTACGGGATCCCTGACCTCAAGGTGAGACGTGGCGTTCCTGACAGGCCGCCCCTGGGGAGGGATGGGGTGGGGTGGAGAAAACTCTGACCACCCGCACGTCCCGCACACAGTGAATGTCACCACGGCGTCCTCATCGTACAAAGTAAGGGTCAGGACACGTTTTGGCCAGTGCCCACACCCAGGCGGCAGAGGCGAGAGGGCGTGGGGGTGTCTGTGCCCGCTGGCTAGAGTCTGTCGAGTCAGCACAGACAAGGGCAAAGGCCCTGGTTCTTGCGCCCGGTCACGGGGCTGTGCTGCGTCGTTCCCCGTTCGCCAGATTAAATAATTCAGGGCTGTTACTGGGTATCTAACGACAAACTTGGATTCGGGAAGGCTGCTTTTTGAATTAATTAAATAAACATTAGCGTAAACAGGTCTCCCATCCCCAAGATATGCCGCCGAGGCTTTTTATTGATTTCTTTTTCCCGAAAATTTGCTCTGTCAGGGAACTGTGTGCTCGTCAAACGTGATTAGCCCAGAAAAAACCATCGTAGCACTTCCGATGGGAACTGAGATTGATTCGACCGCATTACACGGGCACATCTCCTTTGCCTTGGTGCCGGGGCTGCTGCTTCTGGCCGGGACGGTGCCAGACCGGGCGGGACCCTCTCCCCCGGCACGGGGCCCCACAGCAGCTGCCGGTGGGCAGCTTTCGGGGGGTGACCTGGGGCCCTGCCAGGGCACAGGGCCCTGGACACTCTGCAGGAGGAGGCAGTCTGCTGGCAGAGGCCCGGGAAGGACAATGGGGACGGTGTCCTGCCAGCAACGCCAGGTGAGCTGAGCCAGGGACCGCAGCCTCTGGATCAGCATCTGGCCTCTGGCTGTCATTGCCCCCGGCGGGTTCTGCTCTTCCTATCAGAGGACCAGCCAATGTGTTTTTTTAAGTCCCCGCCTTAAGGGAAACCTCTCCCTGCGTGGTTCTCCCCGACGCTGCCTCCTGCCCCAGATCGGCTCTCGGCTTAGCCGATCAGGTTGGCTCACACTGATTTCTCGAGTGCGCTCACGGTCAGCTAGGACCCTCGCATCTGAGCGGTATCATCTCACGGGGTTTCCTCTGCTAGAAAGTTTCTAGCCTATCAACTGAACCGTATTGGGTTATTGTTAAACTGCATCCTGTCCTTTGCTCTGTCCCTGTGCGGATTTTGTCGCCGGTTCCTCACTTGAGGGCCAGTGGTGGGTGTTGAGTCTGAGCGGTGTTATTCTACCCACAGGCGTCGGCTGCCGCCACGCTCAGGCCTGTCCTCTCAGTACCCACGCCGAGCCGGCTTGCGCTAACCGGTCCGTGTCACGACCAAGCAGCTGCTGTGGGTTCAGAAGGAAGGGAGGAGACAAAGTGGGCTGGCGGGCCTTGCACAGTGCTGTTAGTGGTGTGAGCTTGTTACACAGTCCGCGGCAGAAGCTGTGGGCGCCCTTAGAGAGGCGTCAGGAAAGGGGTCAGGAACAGACCCCGAGAGACCCTGTGAGCCGCGTGGAAAATCCTGGACTTGGTCCCCAATGAAATGCCGTCAAATGTTTGAGTGCAGAGGACCAAGACCTGGGAGCATCCCAGAAGCAAGAGGAGGGTGGTTTGAGGACCACAGTGAGTGGCACACGGTGACCGGTAGGGAGGTGTGGAAAAAGCCAGTGACCCCACGAAGGCTGGGACCGGACAGTGAAGTGAGGGGGGCAGGAGAGGCCTGAGGGTAGGGGTGGCCCCGAGGGCTCTGCCTGCACAGGAGGGAGTGTATGGAGGCAAGGTTTGGCTGGGGCCCCACACCCTGCACTCCCCGGACCAGCCCATGGTCTGATAAGCAGCTCTGGGGACCTCCCAGCCAGAGATGGGGGCATGTGCCCCCCTCCCTCACTGCCGATCCCAAGATGCACCTGGATGCCGGTGGTCATCGACCACGTCCTTCTCAAGAGCAAGTGGGGGAGGGACCCACTGGAGCTGAGCTTTCGGAGCTGACGGTGACGCCCACATCCACAGCAGGGACCAGCACAGTGGTGCCCCCCCCCACCCCGGGCAGGAAATGAGGACGGGACAGACTGGGCTGGGGGCCGAGGGCAGCCAAGTCACAAGTGCCAGGAGGAACCCACATCATGAATGCCGCTCCGCATACGTGGGTGTCTGAGGAAGCTGGGGGAAAGGAACGACATGTTGGGGGGTTGGGAAGTGCTGGGAGGTGGGAGGAGGAGACCCCAGGACAGGCCCAGCAGCCTAGGAAGGTGGGAATACAGGGGTGGGCAAGGAAAACAAACAGGGCTGAGGGAGGGCAGCGCCGCTGGGCGGGCGGATTGAGGGCCGCCGAGGGCCGGCTTGGCCCTGAAGGCCAGAGAGGGTTGAGCTTCGAGACGGTGGGGCCGGCCCGAGGCCAGGCGGGACAGAGGTGCTGCAAGGGCGCTGTGGGCTTTCCTGGGGGGCCCAAGCCCGCAAGGAGAGCAGAAGAGCGCGTGCGGGTGGCAAAGGAAAGGGGCCTCACACAGACTTCGCAGGAGGAGGAGCAGCCGGGACTGAAGGACAGGCCCTTTTCCCAAGTGGAGCCTCTTATCCCTGTTCCTAGGCCTTCACGGCCTTCAGTCTTTCCAGAAACTTCCACTCTGACCTAGACAACTGTACAATTAGCTTCACACACCTCAGCCAGTCTGACCAGACTCGAAATCTGGACTTGGCAGCTTTTCTGTCCAGCAGCTCGAGCTGCAGGCGGGGGGCGCCCCCGGCAGCATCCTGCAGACCTGCCAGAAGCCGACTTCTGATTTGCAGTCACACTGCCCTCCACCGCGGGGTTGGGAGGACGGCGGGCCCCACGTGCAGTAGGGACTCCGGCTTGAGACGCACCGCGGACCCTGGCATTGTACGCCTCCAACCACGGACTCAGTGGGACTGCAGACAAGGAGAACCTTCCTTCTCAGCCCTGAGGCCCCGCCGGCCTGCACCGCTGCTCGAACCCCATCCGTGGCCCTGCTCTTCCAAGCTCAGGCTTCCCCTCGCCTTTGTTCTCTTGACCTGCCAAAAATACAGAAGCTGAGGCTTGCTTTCCACCGCAGTCGCCTCTCGCTAAGGGACTTCGGTGACGCCAGGGAGATGGGCCAAACGGCACTGAGCCGCTCGGGGTACCTAGAAGCAATTGCAAAGGCCCATGGGGCTTACGGAAAAGTGAGACGTGACAGAGAGCAATCCTCCAGCCCCGCACACGCATGTGACTCCTTGGACGGCTGCCCCAGACGTTCTGCACACTCACCTGCGTCGGCGTGCGTGCACTGGCGCATTCTTGGAGGATAGCAGCTATCCATACTTGCCATGTGCCGTGCTTTTTGTCCTTTTTGCTGTTGCCCTTCACGTGTTCTTCCAGCACGAGCACGCCGCTATTCCGCGGGGCTGTTTCTTTAAATTCTACCAGGGACGGGACAGGCCTCGCTCGTGTAGGGATTGCTCACCCCGGACCAGGTCCAGACACGAGCCCGTGGTGTGTGTATTCGAGGCCTCTTTTAGGGTCTCTGAGGTTTTGTGGTTTTTTTCCTTTTTCTTTGCTTGGTAGTAAAACAGCCCTAACACAAAAGTTACCGTTGTAACCGTGCAGGGCAGTGGCGCTACGTACGTTCACAGTGTTTCACAACCACCACCACCACCCCCGGTCTCCAGAGCCCTTTCCTCTTCCCACGCTAGCTGCCCCCCCCCCCCGGTTCCGTCTCTGTGACTCTGGCTGCTCCAGAGACCTCACCCGAGTGGACTCCTACAGCATCTGTCGTTGGGGACTAGCTGAGGTCACTCGGCACCCCGTCCTCCAGCCCCAGCCATGCTATAGCGAGAGTCAGGATGTCCTTCCCGTGTAAGCCTGAATAATAATTCAGCCTATGGAGAGACCGAATTCCGTCTGTCCGTTTGTCGGTTGACGGACACGTGGGCTGCAGTGAGCCCGAGGTTCCGGACCCCCTTCTACCGACCCTGCACGTGCGTTGCGGAGCTGAGGGCTGTCAGACTCTGAGCCTGTCCTCCCTGGGTCCAGGTTGACCTGAGCGCGCAGTGCGTAAAGTCAGCAGTGAAGAACGTCCCGTCGGTGTTCCTGATGACGGACTCCCAGGTGGCCGAGGAGCAGTTTCTGGTGCTGATCAATGACCTGCTGGCCTCGGGCGAGATCCCGGGGCTGTTCATGGACGACGAGGTGGAGAACATCATCTCCTCCATGCGACCACAAGTGAAGTCCCTTGGCATGACCGACACTCGGGAGGCGTGCTGGAAATTCTTCATTGAGAAAGTACGCAGGCAGCTGAAGGTAGGAGCTCCCGCCTTCACGGCGTCCGGGGAGCACCCCGGGCCCAGCGCGGGGCTCGCGTCCTTCCTCTGGGCTGAGCGGGGGGCTGCTGCCCGTCCGCATGTGGAAGGACGTCAGGAGAGGATGGGGCTGCCCAAGGGACACGAGCCAACTGAAGTGTTTTAGACACACACGCCCCACACACGAGTTTAAACAGATGAGTAACTGCGCCTCGACCTCCAGCGCTCCTTCGTAGGGAAACGGGGCTGACCTACCCTGCCGGACTGAGGGTGCTTTGGAGCCCTCTCTTCTCCTCAGCGTCCGGTGGGGGCAGCTGCCCCCCACCGTGGTGCTGCGCCCTGGGAGGGTCCACCCCCCATAGTTCTTCTAGAACCTTTTGGCTACCATTGCCCCTGCTCCATGTGAATAAGACAGGTCCCCTCTTCGTCTCCCCTGTCTGGGTTACAGAGTCCCACCCCTGGGTATGGACTGGGGGCCGAAGGAGGCCCTGATGGGTGCTCCCTGTGTGGCTCCTCCCCCAGTGCCCGGCTCGGCCCTTCTTCCGTGGAACAGGCGCTGCCAGTGGCCCCCCGCCATACCCGGGAAGAAGGGGCTGCAGAACGAGGAGGGGCCCGCCCGGCTGAGGCTATTCCCGATGCAGCAAAAGGGCCGTCAGGGCCTGTGCACGGCACCGTCTGCAGTGGGGTCCCAGGGAGTCCCAGGCTGTCTGGGGATGAGTCCCCAGCTTGGGGGCCTGGAGGAAGGAGGCCCCATGTCCCTGGGAACCGGCCCTGCTGAAGGGATTGTACCCCTCTCTGTCCTCGGGCCCCACTCCCCACGCTGTCCTTTACCCGGCCTTTCTCTTCCCCCTCTTCGGGGCCCATGTCAGAAGACTTGGGGCGCACTCTGCACTCCCCCACCTCTTTCGAGAGGCGTGAAGTCAGCGGGACGTTCCTCAGTTGTGGTGGAAACCCAGAACGAGGGCTGCACTCCGCAGACACATGGAGACAGACGACAGGGAGCTTTCCTCCCAAACGAGCTGTCTGCCCAGTGAGCTGGGCCCTCAGCACCACCGTCCCCATGAGCAGCAACTCTGCGTCCCGCCTCCAGGTGATCCTGTGTTTCTCTCCCGTGGGCTCCATCCTGCGCGTGCGGGCAAGGAAATTCCCTGCCGTCGTCAACTGCACAGCCATCAATTGGTTCCACGAGTGGCCAGAAGACGCCCTAGTGTCCGTGAGCGCGCGCTTCCTCGAGGAAACCGAGGGCATTCAGGTGAGTCATTGGTGCTCGCGGAGCCGGGAGGGGAGGGCCTGCCGCCTGCGACAGAGCGACCCCACACCCTCTGCCTCCAGGGCCCGGACAAGGGTGAGCCGGGTGAGGACTGGCCCTGATGCAGAATTTAAGGGGGGGGGGAGGAGTGACCTCAGTAATCAAGACCAGTGATGTCTTAATGCAATACTTTTAAAAATCACAATTAATGCTAAATAATTCACAGTGAACAAAATTATAAACAAAGACAAGGGGCTGGCTGTTGGTTTTGTGGCCAGGGGACACCCATTTCAACCAGCTGGGAGTGCCCCACCCCTGCAGCCGCTGCCCCGAAGGGCCGGGTCAGGAGGTTTGATGCCAATGTGCCAACAGACTGAGAGACGCGGAAACATAGTCCCTGATTGGGGCCGATGGGAGCACCGCGCTTGCTCCTGTCCCGGGCTCCAGCACGGCTCCGCCCAGGGCCGCTCCCTCACCCTCGACCTGCCCCTGTTACAGGCCACGACCAGTATGATGGGTACTGGGGGTTTCTTGCATCAAGAGATGGTGCCCACGTTCACTGTCTGAGCTAATTGCCGGCCTCGAAATGGTCATTAAACTCTGACCCAGGCAATGGGAGGGATGAGCAGCCCTGTAGTAAATCACTCTTGGTTATCACGTTTTACTTCTTGTGAACACACGTTCGGTTACGAACTGGGATAAAACAAGCCTGAAGTTAACGTTTCCCCCTAGTCTTAGAGGTGGGACGGGCCCCTCCCAGGAACACTGCAGCTCCCACGTTTCACCGGGGGGCACAGATGTGGGTGTCCAGCCCCCAAGATAGCAGCCTCCTAAGATCGGGGAATGGCCCCACTGCTGGCAGCAGGCAGGGCCACAGAGTAGGTGCCCGAGAGGAAGCGTGCAACGGATGAACACATTCCCAACCCAACTCGAACGACAGTGGCTATCCCTTGGACAGTTCCCGGGGTAGAGCCCTCAGGCAGGAGGGGCGGCCCAGATGGTGGTGGCCGTGACCCTAGTGTGGGAAGGGAGCTGCTAAACCCCAGGACCCAGCGTAGGAAACACAGTAAATGGTTGCTGGATCGCCGGGTTACTCAAAATGCCGTGAGGCCCTGCGCTTTCCCAGGGATGCGAGCGGGTGAGTCGGGGAGAGAGAATCACAGGAATAACGCGGTGCCCTGTCCCCGGTGCTCAGCCAAGCTCGTGGCGAAGCAATGTCACCAGTGCCCAGGACAGCCTCCCCAGGCACTGCTGTCTTGAGCCTCAAGCAGGCTGAACGGCCAAGGCTGAAAGAGGGCACGTGCTTCAGCCGGGGTCCCGGTGAGGAAGGGAAACCCCAGCTTGCTGAATCGCCGTGGCCAGCAGCCTCCTCCCCCCGGCGGGAGTGGGGTCGCTCCCTCCCGCCAGGAAACGGGGAACTAATGGCCATCTCGCCTTTGCAGCCAGAAGTCAAGGCCTCCATCAGCCTCTTCATGTCCTATGTGCACACAACGGTCAACGAGATGTCCAAATTGTACTTGGCCACGGAGAGGCGTTACAACTATACCACACCGAAAACCTTCCTGGAGCAGATCAAACTTTACCAGAACCTGTTGGCCAAGAAGAGGATGGAGCTGGTGGCCAAGATCAAGAGGCTGGAGAACGGCCTGATGAAGCTGCAGAGCACGGCGTCCCAGGTAGGGAAGGCAGGGGCTCTGCCGGCAGGTTCCAGAACCTTCCCCCAAGTAAGAGAAACAGGACTCCCACCTTGGAGAAACTTCCATTCTCAAACCACAGAGAACGTGTGGGTTTTACTATAAAAAAATGGGTTCAACATGCTTTGGCAATGCTGATGTCATTGTGTTGTGCTTTACGTGGGGGCCCAAGTCCGGTGGGATTTGTGCATCGGGCAAGTGTGTCCATGACCACGTGGCCATTCCCAGACGCCTTGCTCGCTGTGGTGCCCAGATGGAAAGGCTTTTGCCATCCAGTTTTCTGCCTGGCTTTAAGAGCCCTCCCTACTGGAGCCCCGACCCCATCACCCTCACTGCCCACTCTTGGTGTCTCCAAAGGAGCCCGGAAAACAGCCCCCTCTTCCCTGCCGAGTCATGGCCCCGCACAGCTGGGGCCGCCCTGCCTCTGCCCCCAAGGATACCAAGCCCACTGAACCAGAGCCAGGCCAGCTCGCCCCCACCACAGGCAGTGTGGCAAGGATCAAGGCCACCCCGTGGGAGCGTGGAGGGGAAGGATGGTAGGGGGTGTCCCAGGAAGACAGAGTTTGGAGGGGCCAAGCAGGACTGCTCCCACCCAGACAGCTCACACAGAAATAAACGGGGAGGAGCCCAGCCAAGCAGGCTGATTCTGTTCCCCCAGATGAATCCCCCCAGACATGGTCCTGTTACGGCGACTGAAGGGTGTCCTTGTGGGAGAAACCATCAAGAATGGGGCGGCATAGCGACCCTACCACCCACTCCTTCCCCGAGCTCCCGCCTGGCACGACCACGGGCAGCACGACAAGGGTGGCCTGGCCCCGTCCCCAAGCTTTCGGCGCTGCCCCCCCAGCCCGTGCGTGGTGGCCGGGGTGCACGTTGGCCATCTCTTGGTGTCTCCTCCCCCAGGTGGATAATTTAAAAGCCACACTGGCAATTCAGGAGGCCGAACTCAAACAGAAAAATGAGAATGCGGACAAGCTGATCCACGTGGTGGGCGTGGAAACCGAGAAGGTCAGCAAAGAGAAAGCCATCGCCGACGAGGAAGAGGCCAAGGTGGAGATCATCAACGAGGTGGGCAGACAAGCACGGCTCCCGAGCGCCGCCGCTCACGGCTCTGCTGGGCCAGGCCTCCCCCGAGCGCTCAGTACCGCTCCAGCCCCACGCAAAACCTGCGGGACCCTCCGCTTCCACACACAAGGCCCAGGCTCAGAGGAGGGCTGTTTTAGAGAAATGTCCGTCCCAGAGCCGGGCTCCTCAGAGCGCAGTGCCCAGGCCACGGTGGCGGCACTGCCAGGAGCTGGTGAGAAATGCAGGTTCTCAGGTCTGCATTTTAACAAGATGCCCACGACCCACGAGCACACTAAGGTTGGAGAGCCCGCCTCGGACCAGAGCTCTGGTCCTCAGACGTGCTGCCCCTGGAGTCCCTGGGGGTGCTGTCACTGGCCCCCGGGGGGCAGGGGCGCCCGCCAGAAGGGCTTTCTCCTCACCCCTCCCTGAATGCCTTCGATGCCCCCAGTCGTGCGCTGTGTGCGTGTCTGAACGAAGAGAATTCCAGAAATGGTCTGCTCTCTCTTGAGAGGCAGCTGCACGGTAGCAAGTGGCTTCTAGGACAAGGGGTCCGACGGCTGCCACCAGGTGCTGGAGGAGGACGCGGGCCAGGCGAGCAGCAGGGGCTCCCCTCCTTTCCTCCTTATAACCAGCACACCCACAACCCTCAGAGGCCCAGCGTGGTCAGCAGTTAGCCAGCGGCAGAGTCAGGATCTGAGCCGAGACCCCCATCCGCACCCCAAACTGTGACCTGACTTCTGATGCCACACGTGGCTGTCCACGTCCGGTGCCCGTCCCCCTCCGACCCCTGCATCCAGAAGAGGCCCCCTCAGGGGGTGGGTGTGGAGGGGGGCTCCAGGACTGGCCATGTCCACACCTTCTGTGCCCATTCCTGCGGTTGTGCCCCACACTGTCCTTAGAGTACACTGTGCTTTGCAGAGACCCTGTCCCTTCTGTCCTCCCTCCTGCGAGCCCGGCAAAGCCCCCAGCCCCTGCTGCCTTCTTCGGCACGAGGCTCTTCCTCATCGATCGCTACCAAGTTGCTGCTGGTCTCTGTGCTTGGGCACCCAGGGGCTCAGAGGTTCTTCCTGCCCCAAGGAGGGGACGCGTGCGTGCGTGGAGATGCGCTCCCTTTCTTAGGGGAGGGCGAGCTCTACCTCCGAAGTGCCCCACTGTGGACAGATGACACAATGGCACCAAGAGACCGTAAGGCCTCAGAGCCAGCAGCATGGGGTCCACGTGGCCCCAGGTTCTCCCTCCAGTCCCGGAAGCTGGGGCCCATAGAAGGACCAGTTCCCGTTCCAGGGTCCCAAGTCTGCGGCCCCAGCACGGCTTCTTCCAACCTGAGTGTTGGGTGGCAGGGGCAGAGGGGCAGGGAGGAGAAAGGTGGGCTCCAGGCGGTGGGCGGGGACCACGCGGGCATGAAGGGGAGCACAGCGGTGCTGCCGCCATGGGGGACACGCCACGGGAGACGCGCCTCTGTGCGTGGGCATCGGGGGGGAAGACCACCCTCCTCATGCCTGTCCGAGCTCCCTTGCTGCTGCCCAGGGCTCCCCGTACACACGCACACACACTTGCACACAGCCCCCCGCACAGTTGATCCTTCCCGTGTGGCTGCCTTCCAGAATGTCACAGAGAAACAAAAGGCTTGTGAAACGGACCTGGCCAAGGCAGAGCCCGCCCTCCTGGCCGCGCAGGAAGCTCTCGACACTCTGAATAAGGTGAGCGCAGGAAAGGAAAGAAACGGGACCAGCCCCGGGGGAGGAAAAAGCCGTGGAGTCAGCACAGGTGGCCGCAGGCTCTCAGCAGCTTCCCGGGGTCGCCACGGGGCCTCTGGGTCCCACACGCAGGGCTACGTTCCCTCTCAGCTGCTTCCTGTCTGTCATTTGCAGAACAACCTTACAGAGCTGAAGTCCTTCGGGTCCCCCCCGGACGCCGTGGTCAACGTCACGGCCGCCGTCATGATCCTGACTGCGCCCGGGGGCAAGATCCCCAAGGACAAGAGCTGGAAAGCTGCAAAAATCATGATGGGCAAAGTGGACACCTTCCTAGACTCCTTGAAAAAGTTTGACAAGGAGCACATCCCCGAGGCCTGCCTGAAAGCATTTAAGTGAGTCCGGGCTGGGCCGCGCCACGGGCTTTAGCTGGCTTCTTGCTCTGCCGGGAGCTCAGGATATCCCAGCGCTGCGTGGTCGCCGGGTCCTCTCTGGCCCGCCCCAGCCGGCGGCCCGTTCCCAAGGGCAGCCTGCGCTCGCCAGGGCGGGCGGGGGAGCAAGTGGGACCCCAGAGACAGCGGGAGGCAGCGGCCTGGGGAGATCTGGCCGCACCGGAGGCCAGGTGTCCAGGTGAAGCGTGGTCCCAGCTCCCCCGGGCGCCTCATCGCCCTCGGCCTCCCCCACCTGAAGGATCAGGGCAGGCGGGCAGCCCCTTCCCCACACAGCACACGGAGGGTCTAGCAACCCCGCAGGCGGCCCACAGGACGGTGGGAGCTGCGGGCCCACAGCACCACGAGACAGGCCACCAGGGCCCCCCGAGCCGTTGTGCACACGTGCAAACACGATGCACACGCACCCACGCACACACACTTGACATACACACACATGCACACACGCTCTGCACATGCATACGCATGCGTGCACACACCATACACAGGTACACACATTCTGTACATGCATACACGTGCACACTACATGCATACACGTGTGCACACACGTTCTGTACACGCATACACGTGCACGCTACACACGCGTGCACACACGTTCTGTACATGCATACACGTGCACGCTACATACACACATGCACACACATTCTGTACATGCATACACGTGCACGCTACACACACGCGTGTGCACACGTTCTGTACATGCATACACGTGCACACTACATACACATGCACACATTCTGTACATGCATACACGTGCACACGTGTGTGCTGTGGGCGTGCACTAGCTCAGGCTACGTCAGGTGTGGTTTCTTCGCGGGTGGGCAGTGTGGCTGCGGGGCGGGTGTGGGACAAGACCGGACAAATGCCCCGGGGCCTCCCGCCGAGGGGCTCCTTGCTGGGGTTGGTCTCCGCGCAGTTGAAGCGGTACCGTGTGTACACAGCAACGTCGGGCCCGCCGTCTAGCTGACCCGGGCGACGAGAACGACATTCTCCTGCTACGTCAGCAGCCCGACTTGGGACTGTCAGGCAATCCCGTGGCAGATGGACCGGAGCGTCCGTGGCTCCGCCCACACAGTGGAGGATTCCCGGCTCCTGGACACCACCTCCCGCCCCCCGTGTCTGACGTGCGCTGAAAGAGGCAAACCCGTTTTATTATCGACCTAAACAAAGTGCGAAGTAAACCAGAGGGAGGAATGATGGGCTGTGCTCCCAACCCGAATTCAGACCACTTATCAATCATTACCTGGAATCAGCCGTTCGAAATTCTTTCTGCAGATAGTGCAGTTCGTTATGCTTAATGACGTTGTCATTTTTAAAATACTGGCTTCCAGAAGGATCTAAAGTGCATCTCCGGGCATTCTTCCTCGGCATGCTGGGGCCGTGGCATCCCCGGGGGGCGGAGGTGGCACCGTGGAGGGGGTGCGGGTCTCTGGGGCATGGGCTCCGAGTGCATGCCAGCACTGCCCCCCCCCAGCTGGGTCATGTTAGGAGAGATGTCAGCCTCTCTGGGACTGTTGCCCCAGAGCGACATGGGGTGATGACATGTGCCGAGGCCGAGCAGGCTCCAGGAGCTCCCATTTGGGAAGCTCCTGGGACAGCGCTTACCCGCGGCCCCTGTCCGGTGTCCTCGGGGCACGTTGCTGAGTCCCTCCGAACCCCAGTTTTCTTGCTTACGGGTGGAGTTTTTGGAGAATGAAAACTGGACCAGCTATAGGAAGCTCCGGGAACAGAGAGGACAAGGAACGCTGGTTTCCCTCCTTCGTCCAGAACACATTCCCCTCACACCCCAAATTCCACTTCTGGGGCAAGAATTCTGGGTTTCATTCTTTTCTTCATCTTGAAGATACCCCCCAAAAAAACCCCAATTCACTATGCTCCCCTCGTAACTGCTTGTGATGACGGCCAAGGCCGCGCCGAAGGCTGGAGGGGGAGACGCCAGGGAGGCCTGCGGCCTGCGGAGCCCGCCAGTGCCCACTCTTCCCTCTGCAGACCTTACCAAGGCAACCCGACCTTCGACCCCGAGTTCATCCGCTCCAAGTCCACGGCGGCCGCGGGCCTGTGCTCCTGGTGCATCAACATCGTCCGCTTCTACGAGGTCTACTGTGACGTGGCCCCCAAGAGGCAGGCCCTGGAGGAGGCGAACGCGGAGCTGGCAGAGGCGCAGGAGAAGCTCTCGCGGATCAAAAACAAGATTGCGGTAAGTCCGGCCACCGCACGGAGGAGGGCACCGGTGCCGCAGGTCGGGGCCGCAGAGCAGGGCTGGCGCGGCCGCCCCATGAATGACTCAGCAGCGCGAGGAGCCCAGGCGGCCGCAGGGACCGATCGCCCACCCGAGACCCCGCCGCGCTCGCTCCTGTGGGAGCTGGGACGCCCCGCGCCGCCCCATTTCTTGGCCTCTCCGTGTTTTCCCAGGAACTCAACGCCAACCTGAGCAACCTCACGTCGGCCTTTGAAAAGGCAACAGCGGAGAAGATCAAGTGCCAACAAGAGGCCGACGCCACCAACAGGGTGATCTCGCTGGCCAACAGGTAGCTCGCCCCGCCCCGCGGACACCCCTCCTGCCTTTTCAGTGCCCCGGAGGGGCCGGGCCGCAGAACAGCCTCTGGAGGAGGAGGAAGGGCCCCGGGGGGCAGGAGGCAGCAGCACCCCTGCCTGCACAGTCAGGAGGAGAGACCCACTGACCAACTGTCGGCCAGCGTCCCCACCTCTGGGAGCTGGAAGCCCTCCGTGGTGGGCCCCTGCACATCCCGTGACCTTTGGCTGCACGGAACCCCCAACCCAGACGTGCCCAGACCTGCGTGGGAGGCGGCATCCACAGGGGCTTCCTAGGGCGGATTCGCCTCGTACCCGCTGTCACCGCACCCTGGGTTGGTGTGGTCTTCTGGGGCCTCGCCAGCGCGGCCCTTCATGGTCCGTTGATGCCTGTGGACTCCAGGGCAGCGCTGTCCCAGCGGGAACGCGGCTCGAGCCACACGCATCTTTTCTACGTTGTCCTGCTGCCCCCGCAGCACCATACAAAGATGAAACCCACCTTGATAACGTACCTTACTGAGCCCAGATGTGATCACATGCGATCTCTTCAACACGTGATCGCTGTGAGAACGACCGCTGAGAGGGTTCGTGCACACTTTCACGCTAGTCCTTGGAATCCCCGTGTACATCTCAATTCAGACCAGCCACGCGTGACTTTCAGGGGCTCACCAGCCACACGTGGACAGCGCAGCTTCAGAGCTTTCTTTATGTGTTTTCGAAAGTGAGCACTGGGAGCCTGGCACAGAGCCGCGGGTAGGGTCAGTGCTAGGGCGTGGCTTCTGTTCGAACGTTCTCCTACCCAGTGGGCTGGCAACCGCTGACAGGCTGTCGTCAGTGAGATACGGGGACCCTGGGAGATCCCCAGGCCACGTGACAACGGCCTCCAGCAGGGCGTGGACGTCGTCCTGGGTTTGAGGGACTTGACCGTACCTGCCAAGGAAAGCAAAGCGGTCTTTTGGTCTTTGGGAAGCAAGGGCTCCTCGGGTGTGCGAAGGACAGACCTCAGGGGCCCTAATCAGGCAACCCGTGCTTTCTACAAACATCGCAGACTGGTGGGGTCACATCTGGGGCCAGGGGCCAGTTCTCAGGCTGGTGGTCCGAGCCACGTGATGCCTACGCTGCAGTCCCCACTCCACATGGGGCCAGGTGCCCTCTGGATGCCACGTTGTCCCGTGGCCACTGTGGCCACTACCCGGACTCCAGTAGCCAAAGCCTGAGCCCAGAGGTGTCTGGGCAGCAGCTTTAGCGTGTGGTGAACGTTCTGATAAGGTCGGCACAGAGGTGACATCGGCGCACGTGGCTGGGGCAGGGGAGCTCAGGCGCCAGGTGCCTCCAGAGAGCGTTGGTGTTGCTTCCCTAAAGCGGTGGTCCCCTTCCACTGTCACAGCGCGCGGTGAATGCAGGACGTGGAACGCCAGACTCCTCGCCTTGCGAGCTGGAGGCTGCTTCCCGGGCTTTGGGTGCGACCCTCCAGCATGCCTTTGACCCCACTGACCTCGTGTTCACATTTAGGCTGGTAGGGGGATTAGCATCGGAGAACGTGCGCTGGGCTGAATCGGTGAAGAACTTCAAAAGCCAGGGGGTCACTCTGTGCGGGGACGTCCTGCTGATTTCCGCCTTTGTCTCCTACGTGGGTTACTTCACCAAGAAATACCGAAATGAGCTGATGGAGAAATTTTGGGTCCCGTATATAAATCAGTTAAAGGTAAGAGGTTCGGTTGCATTCATCACTCAGGAAATCTGGGGAGGTCCTCCGGAGGTGGGGGGGAGACCCAGCCAAACGTCACAGTCACGGACGCTCTGGCCACTACCAGCTTGGCCAATGCTGATGCCCTTCCTGGCGGGTTCCTAAGTGCTCCATCAGGGCGCTGCGAGTGGTGGTCTTCCAGACCGCGTGGCTCGTCCGTGGTCTAACCACAGCCCTGCTGTGTCGCTTGGAGGGCCGTTTCCCGTGGAGCAGTAAGGAAGGCCGCATCACCCCTCCTAAGAACAAGCACTTCCTCTTGGCAGGTCCCCATCCCAATCACGGAAGGTCTGGACCCCTTGAGCCTGCTGACGGATGACGCCGACGTGGCCACTTGGAACAACCAGGGCCTCCCCAGCGACCGCATGTCCACTGAGAATGCCACCATCCTGTGCAACACGGAGCGCTGGCCCCTCATCGTGGACGCCCAGCTGCAGGGAATCAAATGGATCAAAAACAAATATGGCAGCGAACTAAAAGCCATCCGCCTGGGACAGAAGAGGTGCGCCACGGCGGCAGGCGGGGGCCCGCTGGGGGGCTCCGAAGGCAGCTGCTGGCTGGCTGGGCCCCTGGGCTTGCAAACACACCCGAGGGGTTAGACGGGCAGGTGGACCTTTACGTACAGATCCTGGCCCACAGGTGGATTTGTTTCCCATACTTGGTCTTGGGAAGAGCGCCAGCAGTAAGAATTAACCTCGGGGCTCTTCCCCCCGCCACTACCTGCCGCTGCTCTAGGGAGAGCGCCCCCAGGCTCCGGTCCCACCTGGCCACCTGCCAGCCCCAGGGCTGCAGGCCGGTCATTTTCTCATCTCTCGTCTCTAGTGGGACGCGTGTCCTCATCTCAGGTGGTCACTACAGTCACCCCGAGTGCCTTCCTGGTGCACCGGGGACCTGGGACCAGACACAGGTGTGAAAACATCTGGGGCTGCACTCCCGTGGGCCCTCAGGGGAGAGGCAGGCAGATGCCCCAGAGCTCCCCGCAGGGAAGCAGCTGCTGGCCCCTCGGCCGCTTGTCTTCTGGTGTCTTCTCGCTCCGGGGGCTGCCTGCTGGGCACCCGGCGGTTCCGTCTCTGGCCCGAGTCCTCACCTGGCCCCATGTCGTGCCCCCAGCTACCTGGACATCATCGAGCAGGCGATTTCCGAAGGGGACATCTTGCTCATCGAGAACATTGGCGAAACTGTGGACCCTGTGCTGGACCCGCTGCTCGGCAGGAACACCATTAAAAAGGGAAAGTGAGTTCCTGTTCCACCTTCGCAGCCCGCACGGAACACGTGAATGTGCTCCGTGGGGCTGTGGCCTCTGCGCAGGGAGGCAGCGCGGGGAACTTCCCGCCATCCTGGGAGGCAGCAGGGAGTGCGACAAAACGCCGTCCCCACGGACAGGTGGGAAGTTGTGAGACCACGGCCCGGTCAGGACGCGACACCAACACCTTACTAGTCATCACCGCGGACAGCTGTCCTCGACGGTCATGCTCTTGTTTTCTTTTTTTTTTTAAAGACTTTATTTATTTGTGAGACAGAGATAGGGACAGAGAGCGAGAGAGAGCACAAGCAGGGAGGTGAGAGAGAAGCAGGCTCCCCAGTGAGCAGAGGGCCCGATGCAGGGCTCCATCCCAGGACCCTGAGATCACGACCTGAGCTGAAGGCAGACGCCTCACTGACTGAGCCACCCAGGCGCCCCGCTGGTCATGCTTTTTTCTGTTTTCATACATTTTACAAATCCTGAGCCTCTGGTACTAATTTTTTTATTCAGGTGAAATCTACATTACATAGAATGAGCCGTTTCAAGGCAAACAGTGCAGTGGCACTTGGTGCGCTCAGTGTTGTGCAAGTGTCACCCATGGGGAAGCCCCGTACTCACCCCGCACTCGCTCCCCGTGCCCCCCAGCGGCCGGACCCTGGCGCCTGCCCACGTGGCAGCGCGGCAGGACTGCGTCGTTCTTACGGCTGAGTCCACCAGGTGGGTCTGCCTCGTTCCGTTTATCCAGTCACCAGTTGGTGCACTGAGCTTGTATTACTTTCCTAATAAAAGAAAAATTAAATTAACTTTTAAGATGGAAACATCAGAGCTGGTCTGAGCCACTGGTAAAAGCTGGGATGTGTGCCGATGCCCAGAACAGAGGTGGCCAAGAAACATGCTGACATCCTAGGCTCTGAGAAGAGCTTGACATGAGTGGAGATATCCAAGGGGTGAAGTGACACAGAGGCCCCTGAAAGTGAGCTTGACCAGAAAGAAGGGGAGCAAGGCAGGGAGCAGAGAGAAGAGGGTCCCCCCATGGTGGACCAGCACACCCAGCACCTTGCCCTGGCTGCTCTCAGATTCCCCCGGGGAGCTTCTAGGATGGAGCGGTGTTCTGAATGGGACATTGGTGTCTTTCTGACGTTCGTGGCTCTGGGGTGGGGCCCGGGCAGCGTGTTTCTGCACCGGCGCCCAAGGGAATATGACGTGCGGTGGGAGCCGAGCGAGCACTCCTATAAGGATCAGAACAGCCAGAGACAGCAGGTGCACCTTCTAGAAGGTCCCGGCCGTAGACCAGAGAGGAAGACTAGAACAAGAAGAGACACAGTCCTTTCCCGGCGACCAGAGGAGGGTTCCTGGTGGTGCGACGCCCGGGGCGGGGTGGGGGCACCGGGCTGCTGCTGCTGCCGCCGGCACCCCTCCGACCCCTCCCTCCCCTGACGGCCAGGTTCATCAAGGTCGGCGACAAGGAGGTGGAGTACCACCCCCAGTTCCGCCTCATCCTGCACACCAAGTCCTTCAACCCGCACTACAAGCCGGAGATGCAGGCCCAGTGCACCCTGATCAACTTCCTGGTCACCAGGGACGGGCTCGAGGACCAACTCTTGGCGGCCGTGGTGGCCAAAGAGCGCCCGGATCTGGAGCAGCTGAAGGTACGGGGCCTGACGTCACAGGGCGCAGGGCGGGCCGCTCAGGTCGCCGCCAGGTCCCCTGACGCGGCAGCCGCCACCCCGACGCGGCTCCCCGGACGTGCCCCCACCTGTCCCACCGGTCGGATTTTGTGCGACAGAGGGAGCCGCTCTTCCTGCCCGCGGCCTCCCAAACCGAACTCCAAATCCAACAGCCGCTTCTCTGACGGAAGACGAGTCTCGGCGGTGCCCAGACGGCCCGACGCGCCAAACCGCAGCCCCACGGGCAAGGTCTTTGCTGCAGGCCCTGTGCACGGTGGCCGGCACACACGGGTTCAGAGCGGCCCCCACGCCCCTCTCAGGCTTGTGGTGCCCCTCCCGTCCCAGCTGGGGCCTTGGCTGAGCCCCCCTCCCAGCGCTCTGTCCCTCCCGCAGGCGAACCTCACCAAGTCCCAGAATGAATTCAAGATAGTTCTGAAGGAGCTGGAGGACTCCCTGCTGGCCCGGCTGTCCGCCGCGTCGGGGAACTTCCTGGGGGACACGGCCTTAGTAGAGAATCTGGAGACCACCAAGCACACGGCCAGCGAGATCGAGGAGAAGGTGAGAGACCGCCTCCCGGGCCTGCCCCGCACCCCCCGCCAGAGTGCACAGCAGGCTTACCACCGCCCGGACAGTCACTGGGAAGAGAAGCCACCGGGCCACGCGTGCCACCAGGGCCCAGCACGCCGGCGGCCGGGAGGAGGGTCCCTTGCACAGGGGTGGGCCCACTGCTCACCGGCGCTGTCCACCCACTGGTCCCACTCAGGCGCCGTTTGTTTTAAGGTGAAAGAGGCAAAAATCACAGAGGTTAAAATCAACGAAGCCAGAGAGAACTACCGGCCGGCCGCAGAGAGGGCGTCCCTGCTGTACTTCATCCTGAACGACCTCAACAAGATCAACCCCATCTATCAGTTCTCGCTCAAGGTGCGGCCGGGCCCCAGGCCGCGGGAGGACGCACGGGGCCCAGGCCGCAGGCGGCGGTGGGAGGGGAAGCCAGGCGCAGCATCGGGTGCCCCAGACCCCCACCCACCGCAGAAACAAAGCAGAGCCCCGGCGGGCGGCGTGGGGCGGCCTCGGAGTCCAGCCCCGCAAGCCTCCGGGCGCCCCCTCCCCAGGCCTTCAACGTGGTGTTCGAGAAGGCCATCCAGAAGACCGCCCCCGCCGAGGACGTCAGGCAGCGAGTGACCAACCTGACGGACGAGATCACCTACTCTGTCTACGTGTACACGGCCCGCGGGCTCTTCGAACGGGACAAGCTCATCTTCCTGGCCCAGGTGGCCTTCCAGGTACGTCCGGCCCCCGTGCTCCAAGCGTGGTCCGCAGCCGGCAGCAGCGGTGCCCGAGGGCTGGTCCCCACTGCAGGCTGCCCGGCGACGGCCGCCCTTCCAGTCACTGCTGCGGGACGTGCTCGGGACTCTCTTCCGTTGACGCCAGGCACGGTTCTAAGGGGGAGCCGCTGACGGGGAGGTCCGTTAAGGAGAATTTTACGAAGAAACGCCCTTCTAGTGCATTTACGTCCTGCCCGGCGGGCGGTCCCGTGTCAGAGGTTAACCACCGTGGGTGCCAGAGACTATTTAAGGAAATCAAGGCACAAAGGAATAAATATGCCTCCTGTTCCTACGGACCTGCTGGAATATGTCAGATTTTCGTTCCATTACATTGATGAAACAGCCCATCCACCGTCTGGTTCACTCCCTCTTGTAAGTATGGTGGGAAACACTAATTTCCAGAGAGCTTCTAGAAGGTTGTTTCCATCCAAACTCAAACAGGGTCCAGATCAAGGAGGTTTTCCTTTATCTGTGAACCCCTGCATGGCAGCCCCTTCATGAGGTTTCCCTGCTGAGAGGACACTAGGATATTTCCTTGGTGCTCCCCCTAAATTTCCAAAGAAATTTTTCTTTTGACAAAAAAAAAAACAAAAAACAAAAAACAAAAGTGGAGTCTGACTCAGGTGAACATCTTTGCTCTGCGGCGTCCGACAGAGCGGCGTGGGGCCCTGTATGTGCAGCGGCCCCGGCTCCCCTGCCGTCCATCTGGGACCCAAGACCCGGCCTGCTGGACGCCCCAAGAGCTGGTGTGCACGGGTGACGAGGAGACCTAGAACATGACCCAGAAAATCCCCCAGGAAAGGTATATTCAGAATTGATTCGTGTACAAACACTCACGGCAGCTCTGCTCACACCCGGCATGAGGTGGACACGGCCCAGGTGTCCATCCAAGGATGAGCGGATAAAAAGACGTGGTCTCTCCGCACAACGGCGCTTAGTTGTTCTGACCCCCGCTACGGCGTGGATGGATCCAGATGGGAAAGGCCGCGTCTGTAGGATGCCCTGGACAAGGACGGGCAGATCCGCACAGACGGGGTGCAGACCCGGGGCACCAGTGGCTGTGGCGGGTCGGGGGGCGCTGCTCAGGGGGCTCTAAACAGTGGTGATGGTTGCACACGACATGAATTTACTAAAATTTCGTACTTTAATCGGGTTAAAATGGTAACTGTCATGTGTGTTTTACCATAATTTAAAAACACGACAACAAACAGAGGTGAATACGAAGCTTCGCCCGGACCCAAGGGAAGGACAGCGCTTCCTCCGCAGGGCCGGGGGTGAGAGCGCCTCCGCCCGTCCCGCGCCCGCGCCCACGCCCGAGGTGTCCGGCGCTCCTACCAGGGGCCATGGGACGACGCTGAGCGGCCCCCATGCTCCCTCAGGTCTTGTCCATGAAGAAAGAGCTGAACCCAGTCGAGCTGGACTTCCTCCTGCGCTTCCCCTTCAAGGCGGGGGTCCTGTCGCCGGTGGACTTCCTGCAGCACCAGGGATGGGGCGGCATCAAGGTTGGTGTTGGGACTCTGTCCCTCAGCGGAGGCTCGCTGCTCACGCCGGGGATGTTTACAACACGCTACC
This sequence comes from Ursus americanus, assembly GCF_024610735.1. Taxonomy (NCBI): domain Eukaryota; kingdom Metazoa; phylum Chordata; class Mammalia; order Carnivora; family Ursidae; genus Ursus; species Ursus americanus. The sequence goes on from NC_142149.1 coordinate 3,622,875, forward strand.
ACCGGCCGGACGTCCAGGGACCTGGGGAGGCCCCAGAGGTGGGGCTGGAGGGCAGGGGGCTCCCGCCAGCTCGCAGGAAACTCTACTTTCCTATATTCGAACACAGCCGTCACCCCGACCGGCACACGCCCCACGAGCTGAGCCACGACAGGCCCCAAGGCGGGTATAGGGCGGCCCCGCCACCCCGGCCGCCACCCCGGCCCCCACCCCCCGACCCCGGGCAAGTGCAAGTGTCCAGGCAGTTCCTCCGAGCCGGGCCCCCGCATTCAGGCGCCCTCGGCGCCTCGGGTCAGAAGGCCTGAAGAAGGCGGCCCCCCTGATGGGAGCAGCCCCCGTCCCTCAGCCCTCTGGAGGGGCGGCCGGGGTCCTGTCCTACGCCAGACCCTCTGTCCGCGATCCTGGCCCTCGGTGGCACCGGCAGCTCATTTTAGGGCCAGGCCAGGCAGCCCTCCCTCTCCCAGCGCCCGGGCAGGGGGGGCGCGGGGGGAGCTGAAAGGCCGCCTGCCCCCAGGCCCTGTCAGAGATGGATGAGTTCAAGAACCTGGACAGCGACATCGAAGGGTCCGCCAAGCGGTGGAAGAAGCTGGTGGAGTCGGAGGCTCCGGAGAAGGAGATCTTCCCGAAGGAGTGGAAGAACAAGACCGCGCTGCAGAAGCTGTGCATGGTGCGCTGCATGAGGCCGGACCGCATGACCTACGCCGTCAAGTGAGTGCGGCACCCCCCCCCCCCGCCACGCTCCCCTCCCCCCCACCCCGGGCCAAGATTCTCTACAAAGTGTGGGTCGGAATGACTCTGAGGCCACACGGAGCCCTTTAGGATGCAGCGGGGAGAGAACAGTGGTAAAGCCATCGTCATCTGGGGACTTTCACGCCCTCAGTGACTACATTTAAAGTCAACTTTCGGGCCAGCTTCAGCTCATCTGCAAAGAGATGTTCTAATTTCGTGAGTGATTTCTCTGCCCCGAAGCCCCTGCACAACTGGAAAATTAACCACCATGGCCTTTTGGCCCCCTGTCCCCTTCACTGTGTCATTTCACAGAAGGACTCCAGGAACAGCGACATCACACAACACTGCACCGGTCCCCATGGGTGACATCTGAGATGTCCCAACCACCCTCTCCTGGAGTCGAGAGGGTTTCCCTCCTCCTGACCCAGGGCCGACCTGGGCGCATGGAGATGCCACAGGAAGGGGGACAAGGCAGACAAGGAATCAAGCCGGCACCCATTCCCGGACACAATATGGGGTCTTTGCCTTCTCACAGCCCTAGCAGCCCCAAAGCAGCCAGACGCCCTGGAAGACGCCTGCGTCCCTAACCGGACTCCCCTCTGACAAAGCAGAGGCCCGCCTCCCGCGCACCGTCTGTTCATAAACGTGTCTGTTTTGCTCCGTTGTGGGGAGGGCGGTCACGGGCGGAGCAGCAGGAAGTGGAGGGAAACAAGAAATCCCCGCCACGGGGCAGAGTCATGCCGGAAGAAGTTTGGACAAAGTCTGGGGAAGATCAAGGGGAAGGACACCCGGCCATCACAGCGGGGACATCACCCAGGGAGCAGAGTGCAGTCGGGGGTCCAGGCCCACGGCCCCCAGCGCATGGTGTCACCCGAGTCCACACGTGTGAAGGCATGAGGACGCCCTGAATGAAGTGCCTCAGATCGCGGGAGCCTAGCGCGCTTCGCTGGGGCCTGGGCGACCCCAAAACCTGCTCCGTGACATGTCTGTAGTGTCCAGGAAAGCAGCTGTACCTCCCTTATTCTGTATGGGCCGTGTAGCTTGAAAGCAAGGAGACCCGGATCCACACTGAGTAAGATAAGCACAGTCCACAGGTGGCTTGTAGGCCGGCGCCAAAGCCTTAGCTCACTCGCGCCCCCAGTGGCCCCTGACGCTCATGGGCCCAGAGATGGCAGCGACTGGCCTGGGGCACGGAAGTGGGAGGCCAGGAAACTGCCTCTTTCCCAAAAAAGCCCAGCTTCTGTGGTGTAGACGCCCTGGGGCTCACGGGCAGCGGCCGGAGCTGGCCCCAGCTCTCCTCTGCCAAGGACGCGGTGCCCAGAGTGGGAACCAGGTGCGTGCGAGTCATTAATTCGCGCACGGAGAATGACCATGTGGCCTGGCAGCGTCACTAGCAACAGTGATGTAGTGACCTTCCTGTCTAGGGCAGGACGTGGGGCATTCTGGGAGTCCCTCCTGGACAAGGATGCTAGCTCCGCGTTCCGAGGCAATCCCCAAGGCCGGCATCGGGTACAACCGGGGCGGGAGCACGCGCGACACCCCGCCCGGAGCCCGCGGCGGCTCAGCGAACCGCACAGAAGCCAGCGAAGGCCAGCGCAGGGGACAAAACCCGATCAAGGGGTCCCCAGAAAGTCCTGCCGACGCCGCAGTCTCCACGGAGCCGGAAGGTGTGGGGCGGCCCCGAGGGAGCCCGTCCCTCCCGCTGTTCTGTCGAGGACTGACTTGCCGCTCGTAAAGACACCATCTTAGTGAACCACTCAGAAAGTAGTGAGCTCAGCCATCGGTGAGGAAGGCAGAGGTGCAGAGGGAGCGAAAGGTCACCCCACACAACACCAGATTTCCCGTAAAAGGGGCCCCAATTGACCCCGGACTTCTGAGGCTCAAGAAAGTAAGTTTGGGGCTTGGAACACAGAGCAGCTTCTGTAAAGACAAGTATTTATGTAAATTCCTTTTTTTTTCTTCCCGTGATTTTTCTGATGAACCATGTTTTGTGGTCCGTGAGTTCACCATGATAGCCGCAAACGTGAACTTCCTTCCTCCTCAGACCCCCAGTCGGGGGAGATCACCAGGACCAAAGAGAACTGTGTTCGGCTCCTTCCTGCAGCCCTTGCTGGACACCAGACAGAAACCGTGTGGGAGACGGAGTTGCTAAAACCCAACCCCTTCCCTGGGAGCACACAGGGCTCGAGGGACCCCGGGGCCACCTGGCGCTGGGGCGTGCGCACCTGGAATGCCCTGGGTTGTGGCCCCACTGAGGCTTGTGTTCCCTCCCAGGTGACCTGGGAGCCTCTGAAAACGGGGCCGCAGGAAACCACTTCCCTCCTGCTGGCACGTGGGCCGCTCCAGGAACGCGCACGGTGCAGGGCCCGGCAGGGACGGAGACGGGGAGCACCTGCTTCCCCAGCAAAGAGGAAAGCCCCCAAGATTACCTTCGGGCCTGAGACCCTGCGCTCTGCTTAAGTCCACCAAGGGGCGCCTGGCTGCCTCGGTCAGAGGAACATGTGACTCTCGATCTCAAGGTCATGAGTTCAAGCCCCACGCCGGGTGTAGAGATGACTTAAAAATAAAATATTTAAGGGGTCCCTGGGTGGCACAGCCGGTTAAGCGTCCAACTCTTGATTTCAGCTCAGGTCATGCTCTCAGGGTCGTGAGATCCAGCCCTGCGTTGGGCTCCACACTCAGAGGGGAGTGTGTCTCCTCCCACTCATGCTGTCTCTGTCTCTGTCTCTCAAATAAATAAGTCTTGGGACACCTGGCGGGCTCAGTTGGTGAAGTGTCTGCCTTCAGCTCAGGTCATGATCCTGGGGTCCTGGGATTGAGCCCCATGTTGGGCTCCCTGCTCAGAGGGGAGTCTGCTTCTCCTTCTCTCTCTGCCTGCTCATTCTCTCTCTCCTTCTCTCTCTCTCAAATAAACAAAATCTTTAAAATAAGTCTTTTAAAAATTAACGAAATAAAATAAAATCTTTAAAGAAATAATAAATAAGTAAAAGAAAAGAAAGCCCACCAAGAAAGGGCCCTTCGCCCGGGTTCCCCGCTTACACCACCCCCTACGCCTTCGGGTCTGACCAAACATGTCTCGTCAGGAATTTCGTGGAGGAGAAGATGGGCAGCAAGTTCGTGGAGGGCCGGAGCGTCGAGTTTTCCAAGTCCTACGAGGAGAGCAGCCCCTCTACTCCGATTTTCTTCATCCTTTCCCCGGGCGTTGACCCCCTCAAAGACGTGGAAGCCCTGGGTAAGTGCAGCCAGCCACGGAGGCCAGAAAATGCACATCAGGGCCGCCGCAAGGTGCCCCTAGACCCCCGTGGGGACGGCTCTCATCAAAAACACAAAACCTGAGGAGCCCAGGAGGAGACACAGAAACAGAGGCCCTGGCGTTGCCGCGGGCCCGGGAGGGGGCGCAGCCGTGCGGAAAGCAGGCCGGTGCTTCCCGGGCAGGGGACACACGCAGTCGCGTGGGACCCAGCGACCCCACGGCTGGTGTGCGCCCCGAGAATGAGAACAGGTGTTCGAGCACGTGCTCCAGAGGGCTGTTCACTCACAGGAGCGGGAGGGCAGGTAAAAGCCAGTGTCCATCAGCTGTTGAGTAGATAATCCCAACACGTGAAGCCCCATGGTGGGACAGAACTCAGCCGTCAAAATGAGGTGCCGATAGGCACTGCCTCCCGGACAGACCCTGAAAGCACTGGACACAAAGGCCCCCTGTTCTAGGGTTCCGTGTTATCGGAAGCATCCAGAATAGGCAGATCCATAGAGACGCAGGGCAGCTTAGTGGCCACCAGGGCTGGGGGAGGGCGGGAGCAGGGCTTCCTGCTGGGGCGACGGAGAGCGCTGGAACCAGACGGATGGTTGCCCAACACTGTGAGTGAATTACATGTCCCTGAATTGTACACTTGAAGACCGGTTTGAAATTGGCAAATTCAATGTTCTGTGTTTTTTGTTTTTTTTTTTTTTAAGATTTTATTTATTTATTCGACAGAGATAGAGACAGCCAGCGAGAGAGGGAACACAAGTAGGGGGAGTGGGAGAGGAAGAAGCAGGCTCATAGCAGAGGAGCCTGATGTGGGGCTCGATCCCATAACGCTAGAATCACGCCCTGAGCCGAAGGCAGACGCTTAACCGCTGTGCCACCCAGGCGCCCCTGTTCTGTGTTTTTTACCACGATACCACACAAAGCAGGGAGGGGTGGGATTCCCGGCGGGATGGCAGAGCCGCGGCCTTCGTCAGCGGCCCCCACGCACTTCCTGCTCTCTTTCCTTCAGGGAAGAAGCTGGGATTTACCATAGACAACGGGAAACTGCATAATGTGTCCCTGGGGCAGGGGCAGGAGGTGGTGGCCGAGGACGCTCTGGACGTGGCTGCAGAGATGGGACACTGGGTCATTCTGCAGGTACGGGAGCGCCCGCACTCACACCCGTGGGAGGGGGCAGGCGGCTCCCGCACCACGTCCCCTCCGCCTGGTCTGCGGGCGGTGTGGCCGTCACCACCACCTCTGCGGTGAAAGGACGCTGGGCGTTAGGCCAGAGCTTCCCTACAGAGATGGCTGCTTAGAAGCCCAAACTCTGGAATGCACAAAAGCACCCGTTCCTCCTCCTCACTTGGGGGAAGCTCTAGGGGCCCGGGAGGCATTCTGTCCACACTTTGGGTGACCCCTAGCCCGACCCCTGGCTCGGCCCTGCGGCCTCTCCAAGCCCTCTCCTGGACCCCAGCGAGCACCTGCAGGCCTGCCCGGCCCGCACGGAGTGAGCTGACCTCGGTCTGCACGGCCTAGCCCGGTCCCGTGTGGAGACCCCAGCTTCACACCATTCCTTCTACCCCAACCTAGGAGCAGGGGTGGGGGCCGTATCATGTCAGCCTTATGCCTGGGGAGGCCGGGGAGGCCGGGGTGGACTCGCCAGGAGGCTGGAGGTCTTGAAGGCACCGAGCACGAGTACCGGCTCCCAGGCCTCAGCTGCTCAGCTGAAACCGGCCAGGGCACCCGGCGCCTGGGGAAGGGCGGACAGCGGGCACCGCTCAGAGGGATGCGGGGGAGGGACGCGTGGGTGCTGAGCCCTGGTCTTGGCCACAGAACATCCACCTCGTGGCACGGTGGCTGAGCACCCTGGACAAGAAGGTGGAGCGCTACAGCACAGGCAGCCACGAGGACTACCGCGTGTTCATCAGCGCCGAGCCCGCCCCCAGCCCCGAGTCCCACATCATCCCCCAGGGCATCCTGGAAAATGCCATCAAAATCACCAATGAGCCGCCCACGGGCATGCACGCCAACCTGCACAAGGCTCTGGACCTCTTCACCCAGGTGAGGCGGCCTCCCCTCCGGTGCGCGGGCCCCGCGGGAGGTCCGCACACCCTCAAGCCCGACACGAAGGCGGCTCTGGCCTGCACTGCTGGGGAGCAGGCTCTGAACCCCGAGGACCGCCCCACGCTGGTTCCCGCCGCTCCGTGCCACCCCCAGCACATGCACGTGCACACCTCGCACCCCAAAATCAATATATTCCTGGAAGACTAAGTAAAATGCACCTAGTGTGAAATGCAGTCAAGCTACAGCTTTAAAAACAAAAATGCGTTATTTTTAATCCATCACCTGCGAGTCAGCACAGGCCCATGCAGTGCGGTTCCTGGGTTTCCTGGAGCCCCTCAGGAAGGGGCCCGGCTCCGGAGGGCGGTGTGCCGGGGCTCCGGTATGTCCCGGCCCCCTCCCTGGCTCCTCAGGAGACAGACGGAGATGCCCCTGGTTGGCTCAGGCTGCCGCCAGGCCTCCCTCAATCCCCAGCTTACTTCCGTGGGACAGCTCCCGTGGCCTCTCCCTCCCCATCCAAACTCCCATCCTGCCCCCCCAGCCCAGCCCCCCTCTGCAAACCCCTACATCTACGTTCATCCTCTTGGCACCTGATCTGTTCTGCACCAGAACCTTCTGGGTGCACACTTACCCCCAAGTGGAGTCTAAAACCTCTTCGAGGAAGCCACCCATACTGTTTGGTGAGCCCTACGAAGATCTGCTCACGGAGCACATTGTGCCGAGGACGCACAGCTCGCGTGGTCTCTAGGCGTCTGGGCTACTGTGGTGTGCGCGCCGGGAGGAGTGCTGACCGCTGCCCAGGGACGGTACTTCTCGTTAAACGAGTCCTGAAATGTCCTGTGTTTGCGAATATTTTATTAGAAAGCAGCATGATGTGACTTGTAATCAATATTTAAGTGAGAGAAGTGCCTTTCTGAAAAAGTAAGGACACGAAAGCACTCTCTCCTCCAGCCCCGTGGACCAGGGGCTCGGGCGGCTGGTACCCCCGCCGCCCCTCCCGCCCCCAGCAAGGAGCTGGCAGAGGCGCGACTCAGGTCCCCTCCCGCAGGACACCCTGGAGATGTGCACCAAGGAGATCGAGTTCAAGTGCATCCTCTTTGCCCTGTGCTACTTCCACGCCGTGGTGGCCGAGAGGCGCAAGTTCGGGGCCCAGGGCTGGAACAGGTCGTACCCCTTCAACAACGGGGACCTCACCATCTCCATCAACGTGCTCTACAACTATCTGGAGGCCAACACCAAGGTAAGGGCGCGCCTGGTGCCCAGCGGGGCTCCCCCCAGGCCAACTGTGCAGCTCGTGCTCGGGACGCGTCCCACAGTGTCACGAGCCAGGCGGAACCTGAAGGTAGGAGGCCTGAGACCCCACCTGCGGGCGAATACGATGACTGTCGCCCGGTCTCTGGCCACCAGCCCTGCAGCACTGGTCAGCTGTCTGGCGGTTGTTCCCCTTGGTGGCACACTCCACGGGGGCAGGCATCTCTGGGGGCCCAGAAATCCTGGGGGCGGAGACAAGGAGGGACCTCCCTGGTGTGCGGTCAGCGTCCGCAGACGGAACCCAGGTCCAGAGGGAAAGACAAAATAATCTCCTGGAACATACGAACACTGCTCGGATTTCCTGATGGTGAAAATACGTGTGTGAAGCACTCTGCAGACGGCCTCAGAGGACGGAGGAGGCCGAGGACTGAGAGGGGCCTTGCCCGGTCCCCCTCAGAGTCTGACTCCCGGAGAGCACAGCCGCTGTGACCCCCAGGAGAGGCAGGTGCCTGCGCAGCCCAGAAGCCTCGGCTCCTCCTCACTAGGCCCCAAATCAGCAGTGACGGGACCGCGGGACAGCGCCAGTGACACCCAGCAGGGTGAGCTGTGGCGGGAGGGCCAGACAGAGGGACCAGGCAGCGCCCCTCCCGATGCCCCGGCAGCATTGCAGCAAACGGCCCTGGGGTCCAGGCCCCCGGGGCTGAAGGCCAGCTCTGCCTCTCGCTAGCTGAGACCTCCCGCACGCCGGGGCTCGAGCTCTGGGGGTCAGGCGAGGAAAGTGCCCCGCCGGGCCTACGAGTGCCGGTCTCCGGATGCCTGCTTGTTTCTCACTCTGCCATAAAAAGCTCGAGGGCGGACGCGAAGGAGGCCAGCGCCAGGGTGGGACAGCGAGCACAGCCTTGCCCGTCCCTCCCCGCGGACGGCCAGAGAATGTCCGAGGACCTCTGAGGACAAACACCACCGCTCCCCCGGCCCCGACCGCGCAGGAGGACGGCCTCCCCGCACCTCCGTCACCCAAGTCTCAGCCCGGCATGTGGTTCACGGGCTTAGTTCCTGGCAAAACCCACACCCGGAGAAGGCAGGCGGGCAGAAGGGGCCAGCAGGCAGCTATCCTGGGGAAGGGAGCTGGTCGCCACCTGCAGATGGGGGGACGGAGGGCTGGCGGTGCACTTCACCGAGAGCAGAGCTGGACACGCAGCTACCTTCCGGCTCTCGCCAAGAAGGAGATGCGGGCGGCGGTGGCGGGGGGGGCGCCGAGAAGGTGCAATTTGGTTAGAGACGTTTTCTGGGGAGATTCACGTGGGAGGAACAGGACTCGAGTTTTTTTTAAGACATTTATTCAGACACTTGCCCCATTATACACACACACACACACACACACACACACACACACGGGCCATGGTGGGGAGGAGACGGCTTGAGAACACCCGCCATGAGCGTCAGTGACCTGTGGACAGGAGTAAATGACACAGGAACACGCGTCCTGCTGAGTGGTGACCAGTCAGGCCGGGCGCGCCAGGCCTGTGGTGGCGTGACCCCTTCTCTGTCTGAGCTCACAGCCGCGATACTAAGTGACCAGAGGACGTGGTCCAGAGCGCTTGTTCCGAGCACACACCGACGCACGCCGACTCTCGGGGGGAGGCCGGGTGCGCTGTGTCCGTCGGCACGAGTGGGAACACGCGTGGTGTCCGTCCCTGCTCGTTAGCGCCACGGCCCCAACCGGGCAGGGAGGCGTGTCCCTGGGACGCAGCCTGCGGGGCCGGAGGGGCCTGAGGAAGCGAGCTGTCCCCGAAGCAAACACATAAACGCAGAACAGCGGCTCAGCACGTACCCAAGATAACCAGGCAGAGAAGAGACTTGAAGTTTAACATGAGTCAAATTCACGAGACGGAATCAGGCCACTGATGAGTCCACGAGTTCTTCACCCGACAGACCGTGTCGGGAGGCCGCCTGTGTGGTCCGGGGCCTGGCGGGACCAGCCGCACGTGTGCGGCGGCCGAACTGTGCGCGAGCCCACACCGGGCGGCGAAGCGGGGTGCAGATGCGAGTGTGAAACAGCTTATTCCGCACCGTGTTTACGTGATCGTCTGCTGGGACAAGCTACTCACACGGCTGCTCGCAAATTGAAACTACCCACGTGACGTGGCTCCCGGGACATTTCTGCGGGGCACCGTGCGGGCGCCTAGCAGCCAGAGCCCAGCTGCTGGCTTCATGGAGGCGGCGGCACATGAGTGGGCTTCAGAAGGTGGTGGCAGAGGGCAGGGGTCCGGGCTGAGCACGAGGTCAGGCGGCCACGCTCTGGGCACCGTCCTACCCGTCTACACAGCCTGCGGGGTGTGCAGGTGGAGGGAGTGTCTGGGAACTTGGAGGCAAGCTCAGCGAGACCGGAAGGCAGGCCCACGGGACGGAGACATCACAAAGGTGTGACCGACGGGACGCTGTGGCCCAAAGCAATGGCGCTCAAGCGTCAACACCCAGTCACCACGGACTGAACTGCTCTGGTCAGGTGGCCTGCACGTGGAGTCACAGGTGGCTGCGCATTTCCAAGCAGGGGTGACATGAGACGGTGCGAGGGAGCCAAGGGGGGCTGCAGGGTGGGCCTGTGGAGCTGGAGGGCCTGGCGCACGGCCAGCGGTCACGATCAGGGCAGAGGCCAGGCCAGGCTGCAGGCAGAGGGGAGCAGGAGGCAGCCCTCGCCAAAGAAGCCGAAGGCGGGAGGTGCCCAAGAAGGGGCTGGCCGCCAAGTCAGACGCCAGAGGACAGCGGATGGAAGGCGAGCCCTGGACCTGGTGACCCTGCAGCACAGTGGGCCAGGCGACAGCAGGAGCCGGGCCACACGCCAACAGCTGACCACGGTTCTTACAGACCCCAAAGGCGAGGGGACGCTTCTAACCGCTTCCGTCCTTCCTCAGGTGCCCTGGGACGACCTCCGCTACCTGTTCGGAGAAATCATGTACGGTGGCCACATCACGGACGACTGGGACCGGCGGCTGTGCAGGACGTACCTGGCGGAGTACGTGCGGGCAGAGATGCTGGAGGGCGAGATCCTGCTGGCACCGGGCTTTCAGATCCCCCCCAACCTGGATTACAAGGTGAGGGGGGCTCTCGCGCGGGGACACGAGCTCGGCCTGGGACGCGACAGCAGCCGAGGGTGGTGCCGTCCCGGCCAGCTCCGGGGCCAGCCTGGCGTCACAAACGGAGCATCCGTAACTGAGCAAGAAGCCGGGCAGCAAAGGCAAGACCGGCTTGACACGGCCTCTGGGGCGGGGGTGTGGACATGGTCCGTGCAGCCGAGGGGGGCGGCCAGAGAACCAGGGGGGTCTGCACAGAGGGCAAGCCGTGGGCGAAACATTCTGGTAACGCGGGCTGGACAGCAGACACGGGTTCCAGCTTGCACGGCCTGCTCACCCGCCACCCCTTCTCAGGGCTACCATGAGTACATCGATGAGAACCTGCCCCCCGAGAGTCCCTACCTGTACGGCCTGCACCCCAACGCGGAGATCGGCTTCTTGACAGTCACGTCAGAGAAACTGTTCCGCACCGTCCTGGAAATGCAGCCCAAAGAGACCGACTCAGGAGCAGGCACTGGAGTTTCTCGCGAGGAGAAGGCAGGAGCCTTAACGCCCGGCCCGGGGCAGAGGGTGGGGCCTGGAACCTGGGTCGAAAAGTGCACCCCCAGAAACCGGGGCGGAGCTGCGAGCTGGCTCACAGGCCCAGGGGGGCTGCCCGGGCGCCATCCGCCCCTGCCCCGGGCCTCCCGCCTTGCAGCCTCTAACTTGGCTCAGCGGGCGTGCGCGCAAGCCCAGATGCAGCACGACAGTCCGTCCCCGGGAGCTTAGAACCACGGGGGCTCATCCCATTAACACCCAAAGAAGCAGAAGAACTTCAGACAGCCTGAGAGCTTTTAATCCATTCTCACTTGTCTGGGTTCCCTCTGCCACCCCGTGAGCAATTCACAGCTTTACGCTGTTCAGTAAATTCGGGACAAGTTCTGGTCACGGCGAGCTGAGTGCAGCAGACCAGACTAGCAACAGTCCGGTCTACACAGACGAGCTATAGACTGGATTCTGCATCATCGGAAGACCCTCACGGCCCTTCCGTGGTCCAGCGACTGAAACCAGACTTCTCCCGACGGCAGTGGTGCACACGACCCCGTGTGGGCCACTCCTGGAGAGGGTGAGACCAGCACGGTCCCCACGGAAGGTTCGTAGGTCACAATCTGATGGGTGGCAGCTGATCTGACGCGGGGAGGAAGCCAACGCATTTGGGAATGTCTGCCGGTGCCAGGCTGGGGTGGCCTGCAGCTCCCACGGCTACAGTCCCACAGCCTTGACGACGGGACCGGAACATTCAAAGCCTGTTGGCCAAGATTACCTCCTCTTGTCAGATGGGTGGCTGCACCTCCGTGACCCTGATTCTCAGGCAACTCCGCTGCCCTATGCTCCAGGAGCCCTCGCCCTGAACGTCCGGGCAGGCTCCTGACCCTGACCCTGAGGGCGGGGGGGGGGGGGGGGGGCACATGCGGTGACGGGGCTTGTCGGGGCCTGACTTCCAGGTGAAAGCTGTGCTGGAGGAGATCCTGGAGAAGGTCCCGGAGATGTTCAACATGGCCGAGATCATGGCCAAGGCAGCCGAGAAGACCCCGTACGTGGTGGTCGCCTTCCAGGAATGCGAGAGAATGAACATTCTCACCAACGAGATGCGCCGCTCGCTGAAGGAGCTGAGCCTGGGGCTGAAGGTAATGCCGCGCAGGCCAGCCGGGACCCAGGGACGCCACTCCAGAGGCGGGCACCACAAGCGGACTCCCCGCCTCAGCGGCCCAACGCGGAGCCCCGGGCCAGGGCCGTTAGCGTGGTCCAGCTCCTCTGGCTTCCCTGGGTCCCGAGCTGCGGGCCGGCCAGGCCGGGGGCGCACACCCAGGCTGGGCATCGAACTGCTTTCGAGGACTCCCAGCATGGCTGGGGTGGGAGAGGCGAGGCTTGGGGCCGGCTGGGGTCGCGTGCCCGTGAGCGGCACAGCCTGGGCCCCCAGCGCCCCATCCATGGGTCTCTCAGGGAGAACTGACCATCACGACCGACATGGAAGACCTGTCCACGGCGCTGTTCTACGACACCGTGCCCGACCCGTGGGTGGCCCGGGCCTACCCCTCCATGATGGGCCTGGCGGCCTGGTACGCCGACCTGCTGCTCCGTATCAGGGTGAGGACGGTCTCTCTGGGCCCCTCAGCAGACCCCCGGCCCCGGGGCCAGGACGGTGGCTGTGAAGGGGGGAGCGTGTGCTCCCGCCAGAGGCCTAGAGGCCCCCACGGGCCTGGCCTTTGTCAGAGCAGGGCCGGAAGGGCCTGGCCCACGCCACACAGACGCCTGACAATACAGGCGCTTCCTGCAGGAGGGAGGGAGCAGCGGCCCCACACCCTCCCCGCCAGAGCCCAAAGCCCCAGGGGCACCCGGCAGGGGAGCCGCCTCGTCAAAGCCTCCTTTGGGACCCCAAATTGTCCTCAAATGTGCAGCCCCTCTCCAGACCCTCCTCTTCCCCTTCCCTCATTTAAACTGGAGCCAGTGGGCACCAGGCTCTGCTGAAGCACGTTTCCACCAGGAGCTCGAGGCCTGGACCACGGACTTCGCCCTGCCCACCACCGTGTGGCTGGCCGGCTTCTTCAACCCCCAGTCCTTCCTCACGGCCATCATGCAGTCCATGGCCAGGAAGAACGAGTGGCCACTAGACAAGATGTGTCTGTCTGTGGAAGTGACCAAGAAGAACCGGGAGGACATGACGGCACCGCCCAGAGAGGGCTCCTATGTGTACGGGCTCTTCATGGAAGGTAACGAGGGTGCCGGTCTGAGAAGCTTCCAGAGCTGGTCGCACGGGGCCGGAGGACAGAGACTAGCTGGGGCAGGTGGGAGAGGAGCATGGAAGGGGCACGTGGACTCGAGGCTTGACACTAGTGGAGACAGTGGCACGACTCGGAGAACGTGCTCAGACGGATATCTGGAGACCAAACATGTCACACAGGGCAACGAGCCCGGAAAGGACAGCCGTGTCTTCGGCTGTGAGCTCCTGTCTCGGGGCGGTGAGGAACACGGCCCTCCCAGGAGGGCCCGGGGGCAGGGGGCCTGGGGCATATGGACGTCTGGGGGCGCCAGTGCTCCCACCCCAGTCCCACCTCCACGTGGCCCCGCAGACAGCAACAGCAGAGAGGGGGCCGGCCGCTACCACCCCCGCCTTCTCCGGCAGATGCCGCAGGGCCGCCAGGCAGCCTGGTCCCTTAGACGCATCAAGCCAAGGGGCAGCTTTCCCGCCACAAACCGTCCCACTCAGCGACTGACGCCACCCCCTTGCCTATGGGGGTGTCAGGGCTTAGCCGGCAAGGGCTCAGGGTGCCCCAATCCCCACATCAGAGACAAGCACAACAGACGCCGCTCTCCATGTTTATTTTGGAATGACAGACAAGAAACACAAACACCAGTAACAGGGTGAGTAGAAACGATAGCAGTCTGGTCAAAGGCAAATGAGAGTTCCGTGTGCGTGTGCACATACAATCGCGTGCCCTGTGCACGCACACGCACACGCAGGCTGCGTAATGCACATGGGACCTGCTGTGACTTCCAGCTGGAGCCCCCGCTTCCTGCCACCGAGGCTGAGAAGGCTGACGGATAGGTGGCGTGCGGCGGGGTCCCAGCAGTCCCGGCGTGCCCAGCGCCCCCGCCCGGGGCCTCTGCTCACCGCCCCACCTTCAGCCGCGCCTGCGCCAGTCCAGCCCCCGGCGCCCCCGGCTCCCCGCTGGCACACCACGCGGCACCCACGCACGGCCCACGGGCCACCCTGACCTCGCCGTGCTGTCCTGCAGGAGCTCGCTGGGACACCCAGACCGGAGTCATCGCCGACGCCAGGCTGAAGGAGCTGACACCAGCCATGCCCGTCATCTTCATCAGGGCCATTCCTGCGGACCGCATGGAGACCAAGAACATCTATGAGTGTCCTGTGTACAAAACCCGCATCCGCGGCCCCACCTACGTCTGGACCTTTAATCTCAAGACCAAAGAGAAAGCGGCCAAGTGGATCCTGGCGGCCGTGGCCCTGCTCTTACAGGTCTAGTGCGGAGGGCGCCGGGCCCCCGGGCCAGGTCCGGACCGCACCTGCAGGCTGGTAGGGAGAAACTCAGCCTTGCAACTTTTATTTTTATAAGAACTGATAGTGGCTTTTTGTTCTCCAACGTCCCCCAGGCCCTTTAGAAGCACGTCAAGGTGGAGGGGCCGGGGGTGGGGGCGGCACGGAAGAGGGGGCGCAGGCCGGATTAAAACAGTGAAGTCACTGAGTTGCACTTGTCTGAGTCACTGGGGCCGGGGGAGACCCCGTTCCCGCTGCTGAGGCGAGCCCCAGGAGCCCAGTCCCCAAGCCCTGCCAGCCCGGAGGCCGGGTGGCCGCACCCTTGCACACAAGCAGCTCAGAGGTGTGGACGCGCAGCCGCGGCCTCTGGCCTCAGGGGTTCTGCACCAACAGGAACCGCCACCTCCACACAGTCCCGACGCATTGATCCCTCCTCCCAAGGACAGAGAACCTTTCTTGATTCAGACAAGGTCTCCTCCCTCCCCGATCCCAGCGCTGAGACACGCCAGTCCAGAGGCGACTCTGCCCCTTCACCAGCCCGCTTTCTATGCCTGCGCACCGAACACCACGAACTCGGTTCCCGGGACCACCTTAACGTGTCCTCGGTCACAGGCTCATCAAGTCCACGATCACTCCCAGAGGCTGTGGGTCCCTCTCCAGTAGGCGCAGCACCTTCCTTTTGTCCCGCCCCTGCGGTCCCCACATCCCGGACAGTCTGCCGCCACACCCCGACCGCGGCCAGGCAAGCTGGAGGTCCTGACCTCCCCGGGGGACACGCGCTGTGCAGGCATGACACCCTGCCCTCTGCACAAGCCCCTCAGCCTGTGTTCCAGGCCCCCGAACCTGTGCAGGGAGATGGGACTAAGGAACACCACCGGCCTGATGAGGAAAAGTGCCCCATGCACGCACAGCCCGCCGCACCCGGGGGCCGGCACGTGCTGATCCCAGGGCTGCCCTGGGATGACCTGGCTGTCACCTCCAGCCATTCCAACCAAGTGAGCGGGCTGCCATGTGGGGCTGGCTGGGGCGGCACACAGACAAGGGGAGAGAGTGATGAGCCAGACACTGGGGGCACAGGGAAGGCAGCTAGTAGGGCCTGCAAACTCCAGGGGGAGCTTGACACCCCTGATGTTCTCGGGCCCACGTGCAGAGCACAGGGAGCCTCCAGGAGCATCTGGCCTCGGGCTAAGTTCAGTATGATCCTGAGGTTTTGTGAGAACTTTTTTCTAAGTAGTCTCACTGGAACCACAAGAGAGGAGACCCTAGAAGACCTAACTCTGAGGGTAACAACTGCAACAATCCTGGGGCCTGGTGGGGCTCAAAAAAGAGAAGGAGAAACGCCCCTCGAATCCTCAGGGTTGGGGGGGGCCCTGAGAGCCCAACCCCTGTGGGGCCGCCCTGCAGGAAGGAGCTGCTGCTGCCCTGGTTACGGGGCAGCCCCTCTGCCGGCCAGGAGGGGTCGCTGCTGCCCTTCGTGTCCAGGCCGGAGAGCCAGGCCTCCACTCCTGCGAACACGGAGAAAACTACCCGTGGCCACCAGGCAACTCATTTTTAATCCCTGGTAATAACCACAAAATGGGAAAGTTTTGCAATTTTGCCTGTAGAGCCTGAAATAAAACAGCAATTTCTTCCGCACGTACTGCGGGTAGCTGACAAAAGGACCTCCCAACTTTTCCAAGAGATGATTCACCTCTGGGTTGCAATCCAGTGACAGGGACCCAGGGATTCTGCCTCCGCAGGTGCTGCGGGACCCGGATCCCCTGCCTCCTGGGGGACCGGAGGGGGGGGCGGGCCCAGGGCTGGCCAGAGGTGGTCAGTGGAGACAAAGGGAGCAGCTGAGCACGGAGGGCACAGGCCCCGATTGCTCAAGCTGGGCTGTGGCACAATGTTGACTCTGGTCCCACAGAATCTGCAGGAATGTGAGCGCTGTTTACCGAAAGCCTCTCTCCAAACACAAACCCAGTGCCCTGGCACATTCTTTCGGCTTCTCCAGCCTAACTGTCCCACGGGACAATTTAATAGCTAGTTTGAAGGCAAACAGTGTTAACTGATGTCCTGCTGCCCCACGGCAGTGTAGCCACGGCCACCACTCCACCCGATTCCCAACCACGAAAGCCTGCAGAGCTGCCGGCCCTGGGGGGAGGGGTGCAGACACCCTCAGCCCAAGACGAGGTGCTCCTAGCGCTGGAGCAAGCGCCCCACGCACACAGCCAGGCTGTGCGGAAGAGGCCGAGCACGCCTTCCAGAGCCCACGGAGGGGACCACTGGCAGCTACCGCCCTTGGGAGGGAGGCACGAGAAGTGGCTTCCAGGGTGGAAAGCACCACCCCCCCACAAAAGATGAGCTGCCATAGCCCGGGGCCCGAAGGCCTTCTCTCAGGAAGGTCTTTCGCTGCGCAAGGTTCAAGCACCTGGAGATGTAGAGATTGGGCAGCAAGGTTTTTCAACCTGCTCCTGGAGACACAGGGCGCGGGCGTGCACCCTGGCCTGGGACAAACCTACACGCTACAGGCTGTGCAGATGCCCTGCCGGGAGACAGTGACACAAACCATGTTTTAGGCAGATGCAATAAAAACGAGGTTCATTCTTCAACAAAAAACTGCAAAGAACAAAAATGAAGGGAACCCAGATAAAGAGAGACTTAGGTAACATCACCCTATAGCACAAGGTCTGGACCTTACCCAGAGCCTGGGCCACCGACACTGAGCATGCTCGGGGGGTGATGACGCTAAGGGGCTCTTGCTCCGGCTTCAGGTGTGACACTGGTGTGGCGTTTGGGGTGGGATTTTTACGAGACTTTGTATTTGGGGGGCTGGCAACATACCCATATTATCTAGAAATACAGACCAGTATGTAAACATCAGAAGAAACAGGTAAGAGAGTCGAAAGTGGCTGCTGGGGAGGTGAGAGGCAGGAGACGGCCGCACGGTGTCGGATCGCCGGCATCACCTTCCTCTCTGGGTCTACGTTATTTGAATCAAAGTAATGAAAGTATGGAGGAAAACTAAATGATGAGATTAAATACAATTTTGTTTTAATGAGAGAAGCCCGGCACCAGCACCCAAGGGAGCCGCTGCCGTGCAACCGTGCACCCCCTTCCCCGCACCTGAGCTGGCGGCCCAGCATCCCGCCCAGAGCCGGGCGACGGGTCCCCTCTGGAGCCACTGGGGGGGGGGGGGGGCAGGGCCACCTCTACCAGCAGCCGCACCCTGCCCAACCTCCGGACGTCGGCACAGCCAAGCAGCAGCCCAGGTCAGCCTTGCTGGCATCCCCCTGTGGGCCACAGCCGGTGGCTCTGGGCGCCAAGTGGCAGCCTCCGTCCCTAGTGGCAGGCTCCTCCCAGTGGGCAGAACGTGTCCTGTCACCAAGCATCCCTCCTGCGCCCACCACCCCGGCCCCCCACTCGTGATGCCAGCCCGGGCCACGGTGCTAACATGAGGTGACAGGGCCACCCAATCTAGCTTCGGGCCTGGAAAACTTCGATGACGACCATGGTGACCCACGGGACAGAGCCCTTGGGCCCCGGCGAGAGGTCCTGGGAAGCCCCGAGGCGGAAGCCCCCACCCCCCCCGCGCACACACACACACACACACACACGGCCTCGCAAGGCAGCACCTGTCCGTCCTCAGAAGAAGTTCTTAATCAGCGGCGTCACCAGCTTCACCCACAGCTTCACCTGCCGACTCGGCTGCTCAAAGGTGGCGGAGGACACCGCGCCCGAGCGCAGGTAGAGCCGCTCCTGCTCCTGCGGGAGAGAACACACGGGCGTCAGCGTCTCCCGGGGCACCGGGCGGCCCCCGCGTCCCACGTGGAGCTGGCTCGGGCGCTGGGGGGCAGGGGTGCTGGGGCGCCAGGCAGGGGAGGCGGCCTGCGAGCCGCCCTGTCCAACCCGCCCTGGCGAGCAAGCTAAGGAGCCGGCGTCTCGACACCTTGAAGACCAACATGTGCGGAGTGGACGGCGTGCGGAGCCGGCGGAGAGCAGCGAGGCTCACCCCGCTAAATGAGCCCGTGCAACTCAAAGCCACGTTCTTGCAATGGGAGGGCTTCTCTTCTCTCGAGTTGGCAGAAAGTTGTTCTGTCATGCGGTGACCCCGAGCCGACGGAGGCCGGAGAGGGTCACGCCATCTTCCCAGAGAGCAGCTTGGCGACAGGTATCAAAGCTCCAAGGAGCTCCACTTGCAGGACTGCATCCCAAGAAAAAAGCTACGCGCTCGAGATTTCTGCGTCCTGCCACCTATCACAGCGACGCTTACGATGGGAGAGCTGGAGACCACCTCAATGTCCATGACAACGGATTAATAAACCCACACGACGAACGGGTGTGCGCCACAAGGTAATCACGCTCCAGAAGATGACACAGCGAACATAATGCTAACTTCATTAAAAAGACAAGTCCTGCCTTTCCACACACACAGAACGAGAGGGAATCCTCGGAGTGACTTCAGTGACGTCTCTGAAGGAGGGACAGGCGTCTTCCCATCTTTCTGAATTTTTACAATGAACGTTTATTTTATATTTAAAAACAAGTTTAAAAACACTCATATAAGCCTTCTCTTAAAAATTGTGCTTAGAATCTTCGAGAGGAAACACTTCCTTAAACAACACACCCTACAAGTCCCGTGTTTCCATTAATAAAGGATTTGACGAAGCGGCCGGAAGTGAGCCTACTGGTTCGCACCACTCAGGGCTGAGAGGGCGATCGCTCTCTGGATCTTGCAACCCTTCGTCCAGAAAATACCGACTACCCGCACCATCATGAGGACCCGACAGAATGGCCTCGAAGACGGGGCCCACTGTGGGCCCAGGAGCGCCAGACGGAGCGCTGGGATGACGCTGCTCGCACCGCCGGGGAGCTGGACGCGCTCCTCCCTGGGGGCAGGGACGACCCGGCAAGAACGGGGGACAGAGGACCCGACAGGAACGGGGGACAGAGGACCCGACAGGAAGCATCCACAGCTTTCCCATCCAGGGCTGGGCAGACCCAGGACCCCGACTTCACTTCTCCCGCACGGTTTTCAGGCTCACGCCCTCGCCACTCTGGCGGAGCCGGGTCCACACGGCCCTGCCGAGCTGAGCGGGCTCTCGGCTGCCAGCGGCGACGGCCCCGGTCCCCGGCTGGACGTGCCTGACGGAGCAGCCGCCGGCGGCCCAGGGGGCGGGCTTGCAGAAGGCTCCACAGACCCAGCCAGCTTTAGGCTTTCCAACGAATACTCAGCCAAGATTTCAGTTAAATTACCAGAAACACTTAAGGTTCCTCACAGACCCCACAACAGGGCTGGAGAAGGAAGTCAGCTGATCAAGGTTACAATGCTGTTCAAGGGAGTCTTTCTCGGGTCACAAGTGGTAAACCGTGTTCTCTGAACAAAACCAGGAAGCTTGCAGTTTTTATTGTGCATACTAGGTGAAGGGAGGGGCTTTGGACTCTGATAAAAATATCTCTCCATTCCTAGTGCCCAGTGCCATACGAACAGGGCCCTTCCCTGTATCTTCCCACGGAGAACAGGGAGCAGGGACACAGGCAGCTGGGGTTCTAGGGACTTTCTGGGCCGTGGGGATGTTGTGTGGCTGGGCAGTCCCAGGATCAGGCACTGTAGGGCCACCTGGCAGGAGCGGGGGCCTACAGTCCCAGCATCTAAGTATATAGGTGGAATTATCTAGAAACATGTTTCTGCATTTCAAAAGCACAGAAATCAGTGTGCCTCTGAAGAAAGGAAGAGCCGCGGCGGTGTGAACTGCCACCCTCCCACAATCTAAAGCCCCTGGGATTCAGGTTTGGGAAGAAAAGGAAACTATCCCAAATATGTCATTTGGGAAAACAGCTCCTGACCACAACCGGCCCAGCTTCTCTCCAGATCCAGGATGTGGGTTCAATCCCCTCATTCGGGAGGTCGGGCAGAGGGGCCAGCACCAGGACCCCAGGCACAGGCCTGGGGCACTTGCCCCCACAAATCAACCCAGATCCGTGGGGAACCAGGCCTGGCCTGAGGCCCAGCTCACACCCACAACTCTACTGACCCAGAGCAGGGGCTCCCAGACCGAGGCGTCTCTGCAACCGATCCAGAAGTCCCGCAGACCCCACCGGGGTGCGGCCCTGCCCCTCTTGCACCAGCGACTCCGCCTAGAGCCTCAGCTGTGAGGCTTCCTCATTTTCTGGAAGCCTCACGGTGCAAGAAACCTGCTGAGCGGCTCGGATTCCGCACTGGCCACCCAGAGCACAACCGCTGCCACTTCCTCTGGCCCCTGGTCGTGAAGGCCTTCCCGGCACCACGGCCCCACTGGGCCGCTGACAGGATTCCCAGACGGCAGAAGGCAGGTCCCAGGGACAAGGCAGTTACCGTGTCCTTGTCCAGCAACAAAGGCTCCCACAGTTTCGCAACAATCATTCCCAAACACTAGAGAATAAAAGCTTCGCAAAGTCAACAGCCGAGGCTTCTGAGGTCTGGCCCACAGCAGCGTTATCTGTGTTCCTGTGACTCAGGAGGGAAGCTGGCCCCCTCCATGGAAAGGCTTTGCTGTAAAGGTCACAGACTGAGGAGTGCCCAGCACCACCCCGCTCTCACACGCACGGCGTGGGGCTCGCGGCTCCCGAGTCCGGCCACCAAACACGCAGTCCCACAAAAGCGCTCACGAATTCTCAGCAACTTTGTTTTCCTCTAGTCAGAAAATAAAACATTCCACCACAGAAAGAGGGCCGAGATAGCTGCTGACCCTTTGGGAACCACCCTGCATCCCTGCCCCGGTGAGGAAATGGGGTTCTCCCCCTGCTTCTCTGGGCCATTAGCTAGTCAGCAGTACGGGGCTCAGGGTCTCCAACCCCAGCTCACAAAAAGGGCTGCTTTCCCCACTTCCAAGTGGCTGAGAACATGGGCCTGACCTGTGTCTTCCAAGGGGAGCAGGTGGGTCCTGGACCGGCCACCTGCGCCCGACGGCCAGTGCACCCCAATGGGCTAAGCCAGCCAGAGTGGGTTAGGCTTCCTCTGAGGCCCCAGCTCCGACGCTCAGGAGAACGCTTGCTTCTCCCCTTCACGGACAGATGACAGAAGAAAAGAAGCCCTATTACTACTGCAAACATGAGGACAACACCACAGAAACTCTAAGATGCTGGAACTCCCCAAGAAAAAAGCGACCTGCTTTGCCAATCGCCGTCCCCTGGCATTGGGTAAGGGACCAAGGTAGCCATGAGTTTCTGCCCGTCCTGCATATCACCCACCTCCAGACACCGCCAACACCCCACGAGGGAACCCTGCTGCTGGCTGGCACACCCGCAGACCCTCTGCACCGTCCCCTGCACGCTCAATCCCCACCCTCTGCACCGTCCCCTGCGCGCTCAATCCCCACCCTCTGCACCGTCCCCTGCGCGCTCAATCCCCACCCTCTGCACCGTCCCCTGCGCGCTCAATCCCCAGCCAGTGCACTACCCAGGGGGACGATGCAGAGTGAGACAGAATCCAGGTGACGGGTGCACATGGACTCTATGGCTCAGAGACGGAGGCACGGGGCTGCCCATGCCCTTGAAATTACTCCGTTCTGCACAAAGCCCTCTGCACGGGCGCTCGGGCTGCTTCCGGAGGTCTGCCTCTTCTGTCTCTCCCGGCAGAGACACTGGTGCCTGAGTGCCCGTTCTGCCTACGTGGCCACCGTCCTGCAGAGCCTGCTGCCAGTGGCCCCGGGCCTGAGTGAGCCTGGCTCCTCCCCCACACCCCCGCGACGGCTGATGTGCACTCTTACAAGCAGCTGGGGTGTCCGGGTGAGAGAACCGCGCTCTCGCCCACACAGAGGGAGCTCCTGGGGCCGTGGGGCGGGGGCGGCTGCGGCGGCAGGAGGGCCAGGGGGCACGCGGCTTCTAAGGGCTGCCCCTCGGCGGGCTTCTCTCAGGACTGGCCTTCCGGCCACCAGCGGGCTTGTGAGGACCCGGGTTCTCTCTGCCACTGAAGACGATGGCGGGGACAGCTCTCAGGGGACCCGGTGACACGGGCAGGGCTGAGCACCCCGCTACCCCCCACCGACCCGGGCAATCCCACCTGTCCCGACCAACCTGGTGAAGCTGCTGCTGCAAGGCCCGGCTCTCCGTCACTATGGCGATCTGGGCCTCCAGGTCCCGGTGAACCGACCTGTACCCAAAATTAGGAGAGCCAATCAACGTGAGACAGGGCAGGCTGCTCCCTGCCAGGTACAGCCAGAGGCCTGCAGGGAAAAGGAAACGTGCAGACAGGAAATGAGCACAGCATCTGCCGAGAGCCTCTCCACGCTTCGTTCAACCTAAGAGAAAAGCAGCCCTGCTGGGAACAAGCGGTCAGGCAGGACGCGCTGTCCCCCGGGGTGCTGCTCAGAGGGCAGGGACCTGGGGCGGCCCACGTTCCCGGGAGGATGCCGTCTCCTCTCCTGCCCAAGCACGGCGAGAGGTGGGTCCTTCAGGGAGCCCCGGGAGGCCCACGCTCAGGTTCGGCGCTCACCACCCCGTGCTACCCACAGCCCCTCCTGCCACAAGCACTGAGGTGACAAAGTTCATACCTACTTCTCAGGAAAGACACCCCTGCTGTGCTAAGAAGATGACCTAGGGAACAGCAATCCTCCTACCCAAGTCCGCAGGCATGGGGCTGTCCCACGGGGGCGGGGGTTACAAAGACTCTTGGTAAGTACAGCTTACTCCATTCTGCACCCCTTCCCACCCACGGACACACGCGATTCTCCGTCTCGGGCTCCCGACACATCACACCCAAAGGGACAACAGACATGAGTCCCTGCTAGGGGCTCAGGGACATCAAAACCAGACATGCGAAGTCCACCAGAGGCCAGTGGAAGAGAGAACCCAGAGGCCCTGTGAGTTTCTGTCCCACCCCAGAAAACACCATTTCCCCTCTTCTGCTAGGAAATGAGCCGGCTGACAGCACAGCCAGACAAAAAGCAGGGCACGGTATGAGCAGCCGTGGGGTACGGGTCCTGCCTCATCCCCCCGCATGCTGACACATTTGTCATGAAGGCTGCAGACTGTCTCGGAATCCTGAACTATCCCCTGAAACACGACAGGCTGGTGGGTCTGCGGTGCACCCCATCCCCCACAGTCCACCCCTCCCCCGAGTCCCATGGCCTGCCTGCACGGTCCAGTGCCTGTCACAACCACTTCTCCTGAAGAGACGACTCCCAAAACCTGACCTCCCCAGGACAGCTGCTACCCTAGACTTCCTTTCTCCCAGGGGAGCCCAGATCTGGATCTGGCATCTGTCTTTTCCTCCACGCCACACCCTCACTAGCACCAAGAACGTTCAGCCCAGAAAACCCAGCTACTGTCGGGTGCCGGGGTCGGCCCCAGCTCCTCTGCAAGGTCCCCCTGCTCCGGGCCGGCCTCCTCACGCCCTCCCACCGCCGCCGGCCTCTCCTCTGCCAGCGTGACCCTTTCTAAGAGCCCCCAGGCACGCATGACCATCACGAGCGAATCAACAATGTGTAGTACACACCGAGGAGCCTAAAATAGAAGGCCGTTTCCTAATTCTCACTCAGAGCGAGAGCATTTCCAAGAATACCTTGGGTAAGAGATGACGACGCTCTGCTGCCTGTTCCTGTAATGCGCTCGACCCCCCACGGGGCCACATCAAAGCCGCCTGCCTGCCCGTGTGTGTCGCTCCGGCAACTGTACCGCCCCGCGGGGCCACTGCCGTGTAGGCAACCGTGTGGTTCACCGTATCTCATGTCGAGAGACCAGGGGTGTGCCGGCTGGCCCCTGGCACCGGTCCAGATGTCCAGCAGGTCTGGGCAGGACGGCGGAGCCTCGTGGCGGCAGTGGGGCAGGGCTGGCTCTCCTCCTTTGCTAGGCTCGGCCTCTCCGCAGAGCCTGAGGGCGGGGGGGGGGGGGGGGGGGGGGGGGCTGGGGCCAGGGGCGGGGGCAGACCTCCCGCAGCCTCAGAGCGCTCCACCTGCCACTGCTGTTCCGACTCGTGTGACGTCACAATCAGAAAGACTCAAAAGCACGGGGGACGCTCCGCGCTCCTCACGCAGCTGGCTCTCCAGAGTCGGCTCAGACAAGGACAGAGCGCGAGCAGCAGGAAGGACCGGCACCCACGTGGCTGACATGGGCTATAGCTGCCGTCAATCATGCCACCCTCGGTGCGTCCGTGCAAGGCTCCTGGACCACAGGAGCTGCGCAAGACTGAAAGGACCTGGTCCTATGCGTATTTTTTATTTCTGAAATCTGCTTAGATCTCTTCCTCACAAGGCAACCTAGGGGCCAGCCACGAGAGGCAGGCGGCCCGGCCCCAGCCCACGCCAACAGCTCCTCGGCCCCACCACTGCTTCCCAGCCTGCTTTTGCTACTGACCACTAAAGAGCTTTTTTAGACCTGTTTTTCCTAATCGCCAGCCCTGAAGGAAATCTCGCTCTCACAGACACATGTCCGTGTGCTGCACGTACCTGGGATTGACATGTAGTGAGACAAGAGCTTTTCAGCACCCACCCGCCACAATCACGTCACTGGGAAGGCACGACAGACGGCTGTCTTCTTTCGGCTTTCGGTCCCTGGCCCAGGCTGGCCTCGGGAGAGCATGTCCAAGTGATGGGCAGTACGCATTTTGAACCTACTGGCCACCTTGGTGAGGCCTGTAACTGCCCCACCGCTTCCCCTGTAGACCCATGTGGACTGTGATCTTTCTCCATCCAAAAGGACATAAAGACCACAGATGTTGAGGCCACGTGGTGCCTGTGCCCCAGGAGCTCAAGATGCCACCCCACGAACAGCCGGCCCTTCTGGGTACGAGCTCCCCGAAGGTGGACATTTCTGCTGCTGGGCTAGGCCCGGAGGACAGCCAGGAAACTTCCACTCAGGGAGGGACTCGCGAGGGGGCACCCCTTGCTCGGGGGCTGAGCGCACTGGCAGGGTGAGGGGCAGGGCGGGGGCTCCTGCACTTCCCGGCAGGGCCACAAGCCTGTTATCAAGCCCAGGGCCTGACCTTTGTGCCCAACGCCTCTACCATCTAGGACCCGCCAGACTGGGAGAGACTCAGCTGCTCGAGAGACAGCACAGGAGGGGACTGGCCAAGGGGATGGGCCGTGGACAGTCCTCAGCCCCAGAGGGAGCGTGGAGACACAGACAACCGGACTGAGTCCCAAGCCTTCTGCAGGCTCCCCGCTCCGCAAAGAGAGCCCTCGCTGCCTGCCCCGGGCCACCTCTTGTGCTCTGCCTACAGCCCCTCCTCCGTGCGGTCCCAGCACCAGGCTGCAGGGTAAATCAGGTGGCCCAAGGGCTCCCACAGAGCTCCCTCACCAGTCCTCTGAGCTTTTCCCGCATCCCGGCCACCTGCCGGCCTCACTCCCTCCCGACCTGCCCCCCTCACTCCTCCTGTCTAGCATGGTCTTGGGGCCTCACGTTCCTGGGCCCCCCACATGGACCCTCCAGCCAGAGTCCGTGCTCAGCGAGTGTCCCCTCCGCAGAGAGGTCTTCCCGAGCCCCCAGTCTAACAGACCCCCGTCGACCCAGACTCCTCCTCCTGCTCTGGACTTCTACTTGAATAGACTCATCCATCTGCTTCCTGTTAAACGAAACAGACACCTGGGGAGGGCAGCGGCTTGTCTGGCCCCCAGTGACTGGTTCCGAACGCCCTGAACTCTACCTGGCACACGGCAGGCGCTAAATACTTGTTCCAACAAAGTAAGTGTGGCTAACGGTGCGTCTTCCAACACGCGATGACGAACTCAAGTACAAAAAGCTCTGAGTTCTAAAGCAGGAGTTCATGACTGTTTCTGGTGAGAGGACTTCCCTGAGGCTCTCTCCAAGAAAACGTCAACTCATGCCCCCTCCTTCACTTCCGCCACGATATTCTCCAATAAATTCCTGAGGACCCTCAGACCCCTATAAAAATACAAGGGGACAGGAGACACCACAGTCCCGACCTTGGAGGACTAAGCACTTGCCTGTTACACTCCCGGCCACTCACAGAGGCCGGGAGGCCCGGAGGCCGGGCCTGCCAGCTCCCCAGCAGAGCAGTCGGTGCGGCCCTGGCCCAGCACACACCTGCTGGCGCCCGGGGGAGGCACGCGCACCCCGGACACACAGGGTGGAGCTGCCCCAGCTCGCACTGCAAGCTCACCTTTGGGCACTATGCCAAGCCGCCTGTCGGGAAAGCAGTAAAAATAGTGACAATTCTCACAATCATTAACAGATTCCTCTGTCAGCAGGAGCCAGAAATCTCTTAATCCAGTGGCCTGCCCCACCCTGGCCACACACATTGTGCTGTTAGCTCTCGGTACTGCACTCAAACGAAATGCAAGTTGACACCTCAAAGCTCATTTTCTGATCCTCCCCCGAGACGTCCCCCAGCGTGGACGTGGCCCCTGCCCAAAGGGGCTGCGTGCCTCTTGCTCCCAGCCGGAAGTCCCGCCACGGCACCGGGCACAGCTCAGGGCCACTCCTCTCCAGGGAGCAGGAGACGTGAGAACCAGGCCCAAAAGACATCTGTCATCCTTACTCACGCTCCCCTGGGGCTGTTGCCTCCCCAAGACCTAGAGAGGTTAGTTCGTTGGCACGTGACAACAACCAGCTGACAGCCATTGTGCACCTGGCCCCCAGACCCCGCTGTCCACTAGGACCAGGTTCAAAAGGGGAATCCCTGCAGCAACCGAGATGTCCCTCAGTAGGTGGACGGATGAATGAACTGGTCCGTCCAGAAAAGGGGATGCTATTCAGCACTAAAAGGAAAGAGCTGTCAAGCCGTGAAATGCTGGAAGGTTTAAGGACCTTAAACACGCGGCACCTGGGTGGCTCAGTCAGTTAAGCAGCTGACTCCTGCTTTGGGATCAGGTCATGAGCTTGGGATCATGGGATGGAGCCCTGCATCAGGCTCCATGCTCAGCACAGAATCTGCTTGTCCCTCCCCTCTCCCCCTCTGCTCCTCCCCCCCCCCCAAATAAATAAAATCTTTAAAAAAAAAAACTTAAACGCCCATTAGTAGCCTAACAAGCCACTCTGAAAATGCTACAGACTGTACGAGTCCAACTGCATGACATTCTGGGAAAGGTGAAAATAGGGAGATAGTGAAGGGACTGTCAGAATCTGGCCGGGGGGGGGGGGGGGGGGGACACGGATGGGAAGCACAGAGGATGTTCAGGGCAGGTTAAAGTGTCTGTGTGACACCGTGATGACAGATCCATGTCCTCACCTACAGGAGCCCATGAGCGCACAACAGCAGGATGACCCAGATACGAAGTGTGGACTCTGGGGGACGACAGCATGTCAGTGTCGAGCGCGCTCCGCTGCGGATGCCGACAGTGGGGAGCCTGCGCGTGAGCAGGGCAGGGTGTACGGCAAATCCCTGTACCTTCTCCTCAACGTTGCCCTGAACCCAAACTGCTCTCTAGAAATGAAGTCTTCACAAATAAGTATACATTTTCACTTAAGAGGCTAAACTACAAGAGCTGTGACCGTGCTGTGCTGGGCACCGAATGCCTGCAAAACAAATGAAACCAGAGACGGAAAAAAAAATTATGGACAGACACCCAGCGCCAATTCAGGTGACCGTCCTGCAGCGTCCGGATGCTTCCAGCCCGCAGAGCCTCACCGCACCCCACCTGCGGGGGAAGGAGCCAAGGGCCAGGCCCACAGGAAACCACCCAGGCACAAATCTGAGGGGCTTGCCGGCAGACTCATGTCTATCTCAGACCCCCAGCTGCCCCTCCAGAGGTCAAGGGCTGCAGCTAAGACCACCACCTTCAACAGTGTCCTTCAGGCACCCACGGGGCGGGGGGGGGGGGGCGGGAGTGGCGGATAAACCACAGGTGACAAGGACACCTCTCCTCGCCAAGAGCTTACAAGGCCCCCCCGGGAGCATTCACCAGCCGCCCACCTGCGGCCCATGAGCCTCGGGGCCCCGGGTGTTCCAGCGCCCACCCCACGGCCCCCGGGACACACCTCTCTCTCGGCCACTTCACAGAAACCCCAAGAGAATGCGGGTCAGGTCACCGCAGTCTCCTGAGGGCGAATCCGTGCCATCACCCCATGGCACACAGGGGTTGGACCGGATCCCTCCACGTTCACCAAAGGTAAATTTGGGCCGAGAACCAGGCTTTTAAGAGTCCATGTCTGGTGGCCTCCCCAGCACATCACACGCACACAGGCCCCCTCAGCATCCCGAATAGGTGGCAAAACCCAAAGAAAACTGAACCAGACCGCGTTGCAAAAGCCTCTAGTACATGCCTTTAAATAGTGGAAGGTTTTTCTGGCACTTTGAAAGTAACATTAAAATGACAAATACTCAAGTCCCAGCAAAGGATGCCCGTGAGACAGGCCCTCTACTCGGCAGCCCCCCGAACAGAAGAACCGCCTCACAGCACTCAGCTCCCACAGTCCTCACAGTCCTCCCAATGAGGCGTCTGAGCCACCGGCTTGCCCCCCCCCCCCGCCCCCGCCGCCAACGAGCCAGAAAGGACTCGTCCTTGGAACCTCCTGCCATCGGACTGGCACTTGCGGACCACACGGCTCCGTGACTTCCGTGAGGAGGATGCCCCCCGCCAAGCGGGTCAGCTTCCTGGGGGCGGGGCCCACACAGTGTCCCCGCATCCCTTCACTCCCTCAGGGCCACCGGCAGGCTCGACACCGAGGGCCCTCCCTGCCTGACTGGGGGAGGGGTGCACAGTACTTCTGGAGCCACAAGGATGTGGACGCCGCGGAGCCAGGGGGACCCTGGCTCGCTCTCCTCACCAGGGGCTTATGGGAGCAGTGGGAGCCGAGTAGAGCCAGGCCTGTGCTGGGGGAGCGTGGGAAAGCCACCAGGGTATCGGCTACTTCCGCCATCAGCAGGAGCAAACAGACACACCACCTAGACCCAGAAGGGGCCCCGTAGAGAGCACAGTCAGCAAGTCCCACCAGCCCCCCGCCAGCCACCACCTGGGCGGCCTGCTCCTCTCCCAGGCTGCTCTGCGGAGAATGGGCATCCAGGAACCAACCAGAAAGGGGCGCCTGGGTGGCTCAGTCGGTCGGGCGTCTGCCTTCAGCTCAGGTCATGATCCCGAGGGTCTTGGGATCGAGGCCCGCAGCGGGTTCCTTGCTCAGCGGGGAGCCTGCTGCCCCCCCTGCCTGTGTGTATATGCGCTCTCCCTCTGACAAATAAATAAAATCTTAAAAAAAAAAAAAAAGGAATGAATCAGAAAAGGGGGCCAACTTAAGGACCCCCCCCCCACCTATCGATCACAATGACAGGAAAGAACCCTGGCCGCTGACTTTAGCACTGACTGGCCTCTGACTCCTGGCCCCTCTGCTCACATACCCCAAACCCCATTCCCTCTTTTCTCACACACACACAGGCACACGCGCCCTGGGATTCCCGGCCTTCCCCATGATTCCAGTGCTCCCGGAGTACAAGGCCCCACCCGGGGCGGGGCAGAAGCACGCCCGTCCGGGAATAGGCGAGCCGCACTGGAAGAGCCGGTTGGGTGTTTCTGTTTCAACGGTAATGGGGGGGGGTTGTCACTGCTCGCTTATCAGGACCGCCCGCTTCAGGGAAATAACGCACGGCCCAATCAGAACCGTCAGGCCAGGTTGAGCTGGGGGGCCCCTAGTGCCACAGGACAGGTGAGGAGGGAGCGCTCTCTAGGCACCCTCTGCACAGCTCCCTAGCACACACGTCCCCTCCAAAGAACAAAGCTTCTCCCGACTTCCAGCTTGGTCTTCAATGCCCCACGCCTAGGCACCTCCGCTATTCTCACAAGGAACAAAACCAATCCTAAAATACTTTCCACACCTCCTCACTGGCTAACCCTACCCACCCTGACCACCCGCCTGGCTCGGCCCCACAGCACAATGAAATAGTTCACTTCCCGCACCCAACAATGCCACCTGCCCAGGCAGCGGGCCTCCCGGCAGGAAGCACAAACCACCCCAGAGGCCAGAAGCTGTGACGGGGATTCTTAAGGCATCAGAAACTCCTGGGGAGCGTTTGTTTGTTTGTTTTTAAATACCGAGTTGGGTTTGTCCCCGGAGAGCTGGATTGCCGAGATCTAGGGCAATCTGGGCTTCAGTATTTCCTTCAACGCATCCCCAGGTGAAAACCGCTGATGTAAGAAAAAGAGTTCCACCCACACGATGCTCCCAGAATGACCTCAAATCTAAACAACGCAGACGCTGTGTGCGGCCCGGGCTCCCAGGCAGAGACCAGAGCCCAAGATCCCAGCGCCCCCTCCTCCGTCGGCCCTCCCGCAAGACTCCGGGACCAGCCCAGGAGCAAAACAGGCCTGTGACCGCCAAAGAGAAGCCAGAAAACCACACACACCACTTGTGGCCGGGGGCTCTCTCATCGGTCACTCTTCTTCAGACACAGGACTAAGGAGCTCGGTCGCGTGGCCCCTGGAGCATCGGAAGGAGTGACTCACCCCAGAGGCAGGTGCCCTCGAAACAGCAAGCAGCGGCGGGGATCATCCCTCTGCTCAGCACAAGGTTTTAAACCACTTATCCCCGTCTCCGACCACGGACCTGGGATTACGGCACATGCGCGCTGCCCCGGGATCGCACGCCAGTGCCTACAGGGGCTCGGAATCCGCACACAGTTCAGCCCGTGACCCACGTGCGGGCAGTGCCGTGCGGCCCAGAATGGAAAGGACATGGCCTCAACTTCCTCAGCTATGAAAAAAAGCGGAGGATTCACATAGAGGTAAAAGAACCACAGTGGGGAGGGAAAGACTGAAAAACCGGGCTGTTTAATACCAAATAAATCATCCCTATCGCACCCTCTGTCCCTGAGAAGGGCACGGCCAGGGCGGGAGAAACCGCCGACCAGGGAGGGCGACGGCACACGCCGCCCGCCCGCCCACCCCCCGGAGAAGTTCTGTGCGCACTTTATGACAGCCGCCCAGTCACCCGTGTCACGCTCTGGGAGCGTCAGAGGGAGAACTCTGTACAACTGCATCTCAGTGGCAGGGGTGGCACCCGCACGGCTGCGGGGAGGACGAGAGAGGAGGAGGACCCGGCGCTAACGAGGGAGCACGCCGCCCCCGAGCCCCGGCTGGCCGCCACATACCTTTGGCGTGGAACGTCCAGCCCCGCCGCCAGTACTCCTGCAGCCGGACCCGCTCCTGCTGCCCCAGGCTGCACACCGCACGGTAGAACTGCCGCTCGATGTGCACGTAGGCGGCCGGGATGGCCCCCGCCACCCCCTTGGCCCCGAAGAAGCCGTTCACCTCCGGGGAGGCCAGCAGGATCTGGTACTCGGCCCGTGTGCCCAAGACCAGGTCCATGTAGGCCTGGGTCAGGTTGAAGTAGCCGGTGGTGAGGTAGACCTTGGCGCCTCGCTCCGCCTCTGTCAGCAGGGTCTCGGTGACAATCTCGTCAATCTGGATCTCAAAGGGCTTCATCTGGATCAGTGGGTAAATCCAGGTATCGGGGGCCGGCCTCCGGTCTCCAGCAGCTGCCGCGTCCTCCTGAGTCAAAAGGGAGTCGCCGTGAAAGGTCTGGGCGTGCAGCACTTGCTGGCGGGCCCTGGCTGAGTTGATCACATCCATCACCCTCTTGTTGGCGGCCCTGCAGTAGGCAGCCCGGTCACCTGCAGGGACACACGGGAGGGCAGGGTGAAGGAGGAAAGTGGAGGCTCCGGACTCTTGCCTGCACGGGGACACGGTGCCAGACAGGCAAGTGCAGATGCCCCGGCTGACCATCTACAGACACGCTTCGATGGAGCACCGGGCCCAGGGCCCAAGTGAGGCTGCTCCGTGGGTATCGACGTCCAAGGAAAGGCCACGAAGAGCCTGCACCAGGGAACGTGAAAAGGCCTCTACCAGTTCCACTCATAAAAAGTTCATTTTTTTTTTTAAGATTTTAAGTCCTCTCCACATCCAACGTGGGGCTCGAACTCACAACCCCAAGATCAAGAGTTACATGCTCTACCGACTGAGCCAGCCAGACGCCCCTATAAAAAGTTCAAAAACAGGCCAGACGACTTGAGGACGACAGAAATCAAGGGAGTGGAACCTTGGGTTGCAGTGCCTGAGAGGGGACCGGAGGGGGCTTCTGGGAGCCGGCCCCCGATGCACGTGCATGTGAACCGCACACCCGAGGCTGGTGTTCAGGGCGCACTTCAGTGAGAAGGTTTAACGATAAAGGCACGTGTGAGTGTGAGCCACAAAGCACGGGCACAACCGTGGACTGAGCAACCTCCACGCGGTGGGACACTGGGAGTGGGGCCCCGAGGGGCAGTACGACGACAGGCAGGCTGGGGCCCTGTTGTGTCTACACAAGACCCTGGAGACAGGCAGCCGTCCAGGGACTGATGAGAAATGACCATAAATGCTACCAGCAGACAAGCCTGAACGCTAACAAGCCAGCATCCAACCTGAGAAGTGAGGACAAAACCAAAAGCACAGCGTGAGCAGGGAGTGGGTAAAGAGCAGAAGTGCACAGAATGACAACGATGGGAGAACCGAGAATGTCCGAGCTGCCCAGAGCTGGCCCTCCGGGCAGCTGAGCAAACAGCAAGCCTCAGGGAAGGCTGAGCCAGGATCAAAGAGAAACAGGAGGACACACTCACGTGCTCACAGCCGGGGACAGGGGGAGGGATGGCCTGTGCAAACCCTCCCTCCCTGACAGCAGCACCCATGGGGGAGGTGGCAGCCCTCCAGCCCCTCTATGTCTCAGGCCGTCCTTCTGAGTGTCGCGAGTGTCCCCGACATCCGTTCACTCCTTCTGAATTGCCCTGGTCCCCTGAGCACATCTGCGCCTGCCCAGGCGCCCCTACCTGCCCCCTGAGCATGTTGACTCATGCTTCCCAGAACGTGGGGCCTACTTCTCTGCACATTCGAGCCTGGCCTGTAAAGTTAGACCAGGGTTTGACAAGTGTTTCTTTTATGGGCCAGAGATTAAGTATTTCGGGCTTCACGAACCAAAGGGCAAAATGGAGGATAATACATAGGCACTCATGTAACAAGAAAAAACAAATTTCCACAAATTTTTTTATTGATAAAAATTCAAAATAATGTAATAACTGAGCGTCCAGGCTAGCAGCAGGCAGGGCAGCCCCCCACCCCACCCCGTCACAGACTGGCTCCAGGGCCCGGGCTCCCCTGACGCCCAGGACGGGGGCTCTTCTCCTTATAAGGTCAGGGTCTGCCCCTCCCCGCAGTGCTGACACTGTTGCAAATTCAGCAGCAGGCCTTCCCAAAGGCCACCAGGAAGCCACAGGAATCACAGGAATGCAAATGCCCCCAGGAACACTAGCTGCCAGGGTTTGCCTGTTTCCAGGGAGCAGAGCTGAGGGCTCTCCCATTTCACTTTCCAGGCAGGAGGCCACAGACCTCAGCAGAGCTGAGAGCCACAGAGCCCCCACTGGGGAACCGGCCCTGGGGAGGGCCGTCAGTGAGCAGGCTGCTTCCTGGAAGTGCAGGGCTGGCCCCTGGCTTCCTCCCCCAGGCCCAGGCCGAAGCCCACACTCCCACCTTCCCTGGACCCACAGGGCATGACTGGTGGCCAGTGAGTCACCTCTGTCTGGCCTCAGAAACAAAAGCAGAATGAGGCTCTGCCACCCAAGTCCCGCCAGCCCGCAGTAAGGCTCCTAGAGGTGTGCTCCTCTCAGCCCTCACCCCACCCCCTGCAAGCTCAGGAGGGCAGCGGAGCGGGCCGTACCTTTGTAAGGGTGCACCATCCCCTCCACCGCGTGCACCGTGTCATCTCCCTGCAACTGCAGGGACACGTCCCCCACCGCATCCACCAGCTCCGTGAAGAAGTCTGCGATCTCGGCGCAGTCCTGCAAGAACACGTAGCGGTCCTGGCGGTTGGTGAAGTAGGAGTCGCTCAGGTTGGCGCTGCAGGGAGGAAAGAGGCGGGTGAGGACTCAGGCCGGAGAGGGTGCGACAGCGGGTGCCGGGAAACTAGCGGGACCAGGGCGGCAACAGACACGGGTCAGGACCCCACGGCAGCAGCCGACCCTGAGCGTGGCCACTCATGTAAGACGAGGCAAGAGTGGCATGAGGTGACACAAAGGAGGGAGCCACAGAGCGACGCCCCTGAGGCAACAATCAGCTGGAAAAAGAATGACACTCACAAAGCCAACTGCCCGCCGGGGCTCACCCCAGGGCCCGCGTTTCAGCATGAAAAGGACCCAGACTGCCATGGTGGTTCTGTGGTTTGTTTCTTCTGTGTTCCTGGCTCTGCCTGAGAAAGTCATTTGTCCTCTCTAGTCTCTCACGCACAAAGTGAGGAAAACACTACGTGGGTCTCCGCGAGGACGGCATGCGACAGCACACCCAGGTGTGTGTGGGTCCGAGCACCCAGGAAGTGCTCAAGAAGCCAGGGCTCCCTTCTGAGCACCCGGGGTGGGCTTCCAGCGGCCACGGCACATGTGGTGTCATGGATGACACTGAGGCAGTATGACAACTAGACTAGAAACGTATGGCCACGTCCTTGAAGACCTGAGGAGATGGACGTTCCTTCTCCGTGTTCCGCTAACTTCCACCCCGGACGGTACTAAGGGGAGGTCCTTGACAGAAGGCAGCAGACTCACCCACTCAAGATGACGTTGTTGTCAAAGAGGTACACTTTCATGTGCTGCAGGCCGATCGTCTCATTGAAGCGCTCAGGGATCAGGAGCCGGAGAAGTCCACGGAGGTTAGGCGTGTGGAAGAGAGAGACGCGGACCTGTTCTGGAAACCTCTGTAACAGCGGGAGCAGCATTGTGCGGGAGTTCTTCCTACCTAAATACAGGGGTGAGCGAAAGAAAAAGGACAGGCGATTCACACCAGAAAGATACCAGCCTGCATGGGGAGGAACCGCCCACCGTGGGCCCACATTTGCCTGCGCTGTCCACCCAAATCGGCCAGAACCCCTGGCACCATCGTGAGCTGGAGGACCTCAGACCAAATTCTGCTCTGGACACGGACACATCTCAGAACAAGACTGGGCGTTCGGGGCAGCAGACATCTGTCATTTTAGTACCCAGCACCCATTCTCCCTCCTCCTGGGAATCACACCCCAAACCTCCTTCTAGGGGCACCACCCCACTCCACTCTTAGCGTTCCTACTCTGGGTAATGATGGCCCTACCCACCCCGAAAGCTCGCCCCAGCTCCACGGGAGGGCGCCCAGGCCTAGACGGGGCCGGGCAGCACACGCAGAGCCCCAGTGCATGGCCCACGGCAGGTCAGTCAGGAGCTCTGGTCTGACCCTCAGGAAGCAGACTCTCTTCCGATGGACAAAATGTCATGGCCAGATGCGCCTGGGGCTGCCAGAGGTCACTACATGGAGCCTGAGAATAAAGCCAGCCCAAAAGGAGGGCCAGCAGCTGCGTCCTGGTGACAAGCCAGACCCCCAGATCATGACCCACCCAAAAAAGGTCAGTAATTGGAGTCGAAAACGGTCTCTCTTTTTGCCCAAGTTGTTTTTCCTTGGGCTTCCAGTCACTTGCTACAGAAGGAATGCTGATGGGCAACCAGGCAGTCTGCGCTGTCTTCAAACATCCTTGCTTTTGCTGGGGGGGGGGGGGGGGTGCGCAAAAGCGTAACTCCTGAACAAGGGCTCTGAAAGAGGAAGCGTCAGGGCAGGCAGGGAGTGTGCCAGACCCACCTCTTGAGCCCCGTGTGAAGTCCAAGAGGATAGACACCTTGAGGTCTGAAGGGAACTTGGCTTGGAGTGACTTTTCCAGAGTGCTTTCCAGGCAATCTACCTATCAAAGAAAGAACCCCAAAAGAACAGAAGTATAAGATCCAAAAACACGATTATGTATTAAAAGAACAGATCAAGGGGCGCCTGGGTGGCTCAGTCAGTTAAGCATCTGACTCTTGGTTGTCGGCTCAGGTCTTGATCTCAGGGTTGTGCGTTCAAGCCCTACATCAGGTTCCATGCTGGGTGTGGAGCCTACTTTAAAAAAAAAAAAAAAACTTGCCAGGTAACGCGCCCCGACCCCCACCACATCCTCTTGGAACACACACACACACGCACTGAAGAGCTCAAGAGTCAACACCATGAGACTTCTTCGGGAGACCAGTAACAGTAACCAGAAGGTGCCGCTAGCACCCTCGTCCAGCCAGGCTTCTCAAGAAGAGAGTGTCTGTGGGTCAGAGATACGTTGCCCAAGCAGTCTGGACCTTGCCGCTCTTGGAAAGGCTCTCTAAGACACCAGCTCTCGCACGTTTCAACAGACAATCCCCACAGACACACAGCAAACAGTGCCTACACACGGACAGCACTCGGCAAATATTTGCTGACCCAATGAATCCGAGACACAACCTGCCCACTGGCCGCTCTCCATGGACATGACATTCTTCTCCCAGAAGAACAAACAGGCTTCCCGAGCTTGCAGCTAGAAGCATGTCCTGAAGACAGATGAAGACTTCCCTGCCTGGGAGGGAGAGGGGGGCACAGAAGTGCTTCTGCTGACCCACCGTCCCCCCATTCTCTGCACCCAGCCCCGGTATTTCCCAGCTCCTACCTGGGGGTTTCCAGACAAGGAGGAACCCAGAGGAAACACTGTGGCCACCAGGCCCATTTCACAGCCTCAGAGTGGAAAGCCATCCCAAGGAGACGACAAGACAAGAGAACGGTGTCGCACACTCACGAGGAGGCCGCCTACAGACGGCGGCGCAGAGCACGCAGGACCCCTGAGCAAACCGGCGTGTGCGCTCCCTCCCATCCCGCCTGCTCGCGGCAGGCCACCGGCGCGGGACGCCCAGTCTAGGTGGGGCGGGTGGGCCACGTACCGGCACCTGGCCCCAGCCCAACCTTGCATCAGTCCACTTGTCTAGGACGGGCTCAGAAAGTCTCTCCTGGGGCGCCTGGGTGGCGCAGTAGTTAAGCGTCTGCCTTCGGCTCAGGGCGTGATCCCAGCGTTCTGGGATCGAGTCCCACATCGGGCTCCTCCGCTAGGAGCCTGCTTCTTCCTCTCCCACTCCCCCTGCTTGTGTTCCCTCTCTCGCTGGCTGTCTCTCTCTGTCAAATAAATAAATAAAATCTTGAAAGAAAGAAAAGAAAGAAAGAAAGTCTCTCCTGCAAAGGGCTGGGCCTGGGGGGCGGACGGGCTCCGTCACAACACCCGTCCCGCCGCAGGGGCAGCTACCCCGTACGTTTGTGAGCGAGCACGGCTGCGCCATGACAAAGCGGACTTACAGACACAGAAATCCGAATTTCACATGCTCTCCCTGGGTCACAAACATTCTCTTCCTTTTGATTTTTTTCCAGTCATTTGAAAATGCAAAAACCATTCTTAACCCACGGGCCACACGAACACGGGCAGCGGGCCGCAGCCTCAGAGCCCCGGGCATGGCGCGCAGGGCGGGCGAGCAGCCCCACAGCGGCCCTCCTGCCGTGGCCCTCCTGCCGTGGCCCTCCTGCCGTGGCCCTCCTGCCATGGCCGGCACGCGGCTCGACCCCAGCCCCCCGGCACCTCGAACCTTACCAGCTCCTGCTCCAAAGGCCCGGTCCCCAGGTAGAGCGACGCCATCACCACCCGTCTCTTGGCCACGTTGATCTGGCCCTGAAAGAGGAGACACGGGTCACGGCCACGGCTTCCACAGCTCACTGAGATCTCCCACAGAACGCTCGGCGCGACCTCCTGATATCGGAAGCCAGCCCCACGCTCCCGGAAACCGCCCAAGTAAGGCCTGCGACGCTAACGCGAACTACTCCGAGAGACATGACCTCACTGTACGAGACACGACGCAGCCATGGGAAGGGTGAAGGAGGTGTGACAGCGACCTGACACAACGCCCGCCACATCCTGCTGGGAGTGAAGCAGTCACTGCCCCGGGCTCAAAGCACAGCCGTGCACAGCCCGCAGGGGGTGTCCCGTGGGGCACGGGCAGGGCGCGAGAGAGCGGTCCCTGAGGGGCAGAGCGGAGGGGAGTGTGGGTGCCAACGCACGTGCCACTCTGCCCCCGTCCGTCCCTGCATGGCTGGGTTTCATAATGAGCGGGCACGCGTCTCCTCTGAAGCGCAGACAGGTCCCCAGGCCCAAGGACAGAACAGCCCAGCAGGCAAAGATGACTGTGTCACCTCAGTCCGCACAGAGTGCTCTCTCTAGACCTGCTGCAGCGTGGGCACCGATGACCCCCTCCGGAGCTCGAAGCACTCTGCCCTGGGGGTGGGGGGGCAGAAAGATGGGCAGCCCTGCCAAGGTCACACTCTGGAAGGAGAGCAGGGGGGCCAGGCCTGGCAGAAGGAGGGAGGCAGGAAGCAGGGCACACGCCTGCTTTCCGACCCACAGCCCACACGGCCTGCACAGGAGGGGCGCCCCGACCACAGGCACACACGAACACGCTGGCACAAAGCCTGCAGACCAGGAAAGCACAACAGAAGGTCCCTAGTTCGCCGTCTCCTCTGTTTGGTTATTTGGGAAGCAGAGGCCTGAAGGGAACGCGAGGACACAGAGCGAACAGTGACCCCGGTACAGGTACCTCGGCTCAGGCACTGGAACGAGGGCTCGCCGGCCAGGCAGACGGCAGGCTGCACTCTCGTCTCAGGGAACAAGGCCGCTCTGTGGGCCCGGGAAAGACACATCCCGCTCCACGCAATCCCTGTGTGGGAATCTGCCCGCCCGGGACTCGATTCAAAGGGCAGGAGAGAAGGGCTTCCTCCCAGCCTGCTGCGCCAAGCCCCGGGGCCCTTCCTGTCCTCCACGGCCCCACCCAGGCAGGTGCGCAGCCAGGGGACGGCCACTCGGAGACTCAGCCAGTCCTTCACCCGGAGCTGACTAAAACACGAAGAACCGCCTCTGCAAAACCTGTTTCTTCAAGCCAAACAGAGAACCAAATAGGAGCAAAGAGCAAACCAGCTAAGTATCAGTTCTCCACAAAAAAGATGCACAGGACAGATGAGGAGCGCAGGGAAGAGCGGAGAGCACGTACACAGACACACACACACACACACACACACACACACGCACGCACGCAGAATGCGTTCTGGAAGGAGCCGGTCAGAAATAAAGCTGAGTGTGGACCTACAGAACAACAGGGCAAAAGGAGAATGTACAAGTATTCAAATCAAGTACAGTTCATTCTGCAGAAAAATTCATCTCTACACGTATTTCCTATTACCCACCACCATTCTGCCTGTCTGACCTCATCACACCTTAATTCTAACATCACTGCTAATGTGAACCCAGAGGGTTTATGTTAATAAAAATTAATCAGTTTCAAATTACTTATTCCAATTAGCGGTTTCACCTCGAGTAATAGATGGGCCACGAACACCTGAGTACTGAAAGCTCAACCCCTCAAATGCGAAGGTCAGCATCTCTACCAGGACAGAGAAGGCACAAACTTTAGACAAAGTCACAGGAAAGAACAGGGATCATAAGGCCTAAAACCAGGTGTCCAAATTTTCCAGTGATCCATAAAGCCTCCTCACCAACAAGAGAATTCCAGCCACTTCCTACACGTCAGTCTCATCCACGGCTCACAGCTGAGTCTTCACTCCCCGTACGCCCTGCCTACCAAGATGACACCACTGTGTTCTGGACATGTTTGCAGGGGAGGGCTCTGTCATGCCGTGACTACAGTAAGAAGGTTCCTTTTAGCCCCCGACATCGCTAGCAAGGACGCCCACACGCCCGCAATAACCTCCCTTCCGATGGAACCGACGGAATCCATCTGTTCGTAAGAGTCAAAATCCAGGACCTGCCCTTCACTGCCCACACGCTCTGAGCTACCCTACCTGAGACATCAGCCACGCGGGGGAGCCTCTGATGATGGCACAACTCAAGCATTTGTGAGGCTGAAAACCTAACAGGGAGAAGAACCCACAGCAAGAAGCCGAGCAGCCATCAGAAACCTCCAGAACAGAAGGCACTTCTGCTCAGGACTCACCCATCCTCACGCCCCCAAGCCTCCACTCAAGCGTCCACCCCTCTCTCCTACGGACACTACTTACCTTCATGAGCTCAAAAAACTCTGCCGGGGAAGAAAGCACCCTGACGTGGGAACTGGAGACCCCGAACTCGGGGACCAGGTTTCGGATCCACTGGAACCTGTGCACACCCTCCGGACACAGGCAGCAAGGAGGGGAGGTGACCTGAGGGACAGCTGGGGACAGCAGAGGAGCCAACAGCAGCCATGGTGACCTGGTTAGAGAGACACACAAAGGGTCATACTTCTCAAACACTTCCTTGAAGTCCCTCTCAGCTATTGGGGGGGGGGGAGGGCAGGAATTTTTTTTTTTAACCAATTTCAGATTCTCTAGACCATTTTAAGTGAGCCCAAGCAAACTGCAAAAGGGCTTTTCCTTCAGCCGCTACTCGCTGAGCAACTTGAGAAGTGCCAATGCCTATGATAAACCCCAACTTGCAGTGGGCTCCAAACAGCTCCAAATTTAGAGCAGCCACAAGTAAACTCACAGAAACCACGCACGGTCAACACCAGGGCGCCCCACCAGCCAGCCTGCAGGAGCCGCTGATGGCTACCTGGAGCCAGGGCGAGTCTGGGAGGAGGGTGACCGCTGCAACCCAGGCCCCCAGCTGCAGGGCTGCGGAGATAAACGAAGCTTTTATTTAGGGAAGGACCCAGAAAACCGAAGTTTTCTCTTGAATACTCGGTTGTAGAGAGAAGAGCTGGAGCAGGAAGAGCCTGGGGGAGGGGGGCCATCTCGGTGGTGGCAAGAATTGCCCCTTCAGCCCTGGCCACGTCGGCCTCGGGGCTCACGCCACGTAAAGCTGCATCCCCGCCCCCACCGGCCGGCTCCACTCCACTGAGGCAGAGACAGCAGCAACCGAGGTCCTGCCCGTGAACCACACGTCTGCTGCCCGCCCCGTGGGGACGGGGAGGGGCAACAGACGCAGAGCCCCGCACAAGCCCGGCCCTACTCTCAACTCCAGCAACAGCAGCAGGAAAATCCTCTGCGGTGTGTGCCCTTCTACTGCAGCTCCGAGGGGGGCTCTGCGGAAAGGGCGCTTGCACACCCCAAGGCCTGAAGGGTCACAGATTCCAGGAAGATGACTTCATTCACTTGCCTCATGATAAAGCGCTGAATCTTCCCAGGGCCCGCAAACGTCCCTACACAGACGCCAGATGGCCCACAGCTGTGCTTCCCAGAAAGCCCACTGGTCTGTCCCAGCCGACTCACTGCCAAGAAAACTTTAGTCAACGGCTGGAAGGTAACGGCTCTCCAGATCCTGGGAAGTTAGGGACTGGCCTGGCGCCCCAAGGTGCAGAGTGGGGAGAGCGGCTACGCTTTCTCGGTCTCAGACGGGGGGTGACCAGCTTGCTGAGGTTCTCTGGCTTCCAGGGGATGAGCTGCAGCTCACAAAGGAAAGGCTTAGATGCGTAAACTAGGGACTGCTGCCTCGATTTCCCAAACCGGAGGCCTTATTCCTGCTGTGCTCAAAGCTAACTTCCAGGAGGAGAGGGAAAGATCCTTCGGTCCAATGGAAAACCACGAGACAATGGGAAAGTCTGCACAACACTCTATCAATTTGAAGCCCCAGAGGGGGCCTAAAGTCTAATATTCATTAATTAAACATGGTCTGTTTGAGGTGGAAAACCCCACAGCAGCGCCACACCAACAGATCTCCCAGCCTCACGGCACTTAGCCTCTCTCAACCCGTATGAAAAAGAACCAGGGCGACCGCTAACGCCCCCCACCCCCGCCCTCCACCGCGCTGTCGGTCCTCGCATCCTTCCCCCGGGCCAGGAGATTCTGATCGGCTCCAAAAGGAAGCTTCAGAGACATCCTCGGCACACGGCGACCCAGAAAGGGCAAGTGCCGGCTCGGGCCACGACCCCAGGCCTCGTGTCAGCGCTGTTCCATCCTGTGGGGGGCACAAGCGAAGAGCAGCCCAGCCCCCCACACACCTGGCGGCCTCACAGGCTTACACACCTGAAACCATCCAAGAACGACGCAAGAGGAAAATGCCACCATGACCTAAAGGTTGAAATGTGCAGCATGTGTCTTCCAGTGATCGGGAAGGGGAGCCGGTGGTGCTGAGCGGCCGGGGAGGCCTGAGGACACTGTCCCTGGCGAGGCCAGGCAGGCCGTGCGGAGGGGCTGCTCCGGGCAAGGAGGGGACTGAGCAAACGTTATGCCGCCGGCGCTGGAGAGCACCACCATCCGCGGGAAAGCCCAGGAGGGTGTCCCCAGCCAGGCCAGAGGGCACATGCACCCAGGGCCCACCGTCAGCCCCATCCTGCCCCGGAGAGGCACCGGGCAGGCTCGGGCGCGCCGGGCTCAGGGCCCCGGGCTACCGTGGGCAGGCCTCGTCCCTGCCAGGCAGCTCTCCCTGGGAATGCTCCACCAGGGCCTCGGTCCAAGAGCTGTTGAGGGCTTTTCTATGTTGGCTTCCTGTTTAATCTGTGTACTGACAGGTTTATTTTTGCTAGAGAGGAGAAGGAGCTGAAAGCCAATTAGGTGCAGGGAGTCATGGAGGGGGAGACCCAACCCTCGAGCGGCACTTCTAGACACCCGAAGAGGAAGGCGCCCTGAGAAGGAGCCGAGCGTT
Organism: Ursus americanus; assembly: GCF_024610735.1. NCBI lineage: Eukaryota > Metazoa > Chordata > Mammalia > Carnivora > Ursidae > Ursus > Ursus americanus. The sequence continues at coordinate 3,665,632 of NC_142149.1, forward strand.
TCATGAAGGTGCCCTCAGTGACGGCATGGGCCGGGGGAGACCACACCTGGACGGGTGACACTCAAAATCTCACTGGAGTGCCTCGGCTGGGGCAGAAGCAGGCAGGCCCAAGTCCACTTAGGGGCTCACTGTTTTCCTTCACCTCAGCCAGAAGCCCATGGGGGGTTAGTTCCCGCTTTCCTCAGCCTAACTCCTGGGAATCTTCCCAGAAAAGGTGGCTCCCGGTGCTAGCAGCACCCCCATGTCACAGTCACCCCGGTCTCCAGGGGCGACCACCTGCGCAGGCAAGTCCCGACCCCAGGGAGGCTTACTAAGAAACCACACGTCCCAGGTCAGGAACCGAAGCCCCGAGAGATCTGAGCAGCTGTGGTTACTTCACCAAAAAAGCAGAGCCGTGTCACACACACCATTCAGAGAACTAAACCCGCACACACATACACGATTTCCACATCTAGACCTCGACTCCCCTGAATCATCTTTCTAGAACCATCCAGCTCCCATTTCTAGTTACAAAGAAGAGGAAGTGGTGGGGGCAGGGGACCAGGTAATAGCTTCTGCCGACTCCAGAATATCACGGAAGTTTGGAAAATAGGGCTAGGGCAAGCGCCTAGGGACGCTCAGGCAAGTCAGTGGCAGAGGCAACGACAGCAAGCACTGCAAACTGGTCCCAGCCGACAGGTGAAATGGTGAAATGAAGCGGGGGCTCTGTGAAGGACAGGCTCCGGCCACCCCCAGGACACCCGACTCCAGGTACAGGTTCAGCCACGGGATTTAAGGCTTCCCGTGGAATCTGCAAGGTCCCTGCACTGTGGAGCAGGCTGGGTCTAAGTGCTGAAGACCCCTGACCTGGGGCCCTTCCTCCACCCAGGGAGAGACCTGTGCGGGCGGGGTGGGGGCAGGCTTCCGGGGCGACTCTGGGAGGGCACGGGAGCGTGAAGGCGGGGAGGCGCGCGGGGCAGGGACGCTTCCTCCCACATCTCTAAGACAAATCCACATCTGAACCGCCTCAACCAAGGATGCTCTTGTCCCTGAGCCCCTGGGTGGGGACGGGGGGGGGGGGGGCAGCCACTAAGTGAAGACAGCAGAAGCCTAGGTGGGACAGGGCAGCCCACCCCTCCTGCCAGGTTTGGGAAGGCAGTGGGACTTGAGTTCAGAATAATCAGCCACTCGGAAACAGAGCAGAAGAGCCACTGAGACACAACCCAACAGAGCGATTGACACAGGGAGCCTCAGGGGAAAGAGAAGGTATTTCTTCTTTTTGTGAGGAGATAGGAGTTTTCCATTTCACCAAGTATCTTGAAGCTGCGTGTGCTCCATGGAAAAATACCGGCACACCTTGCATTTTTTCCTTTGTCTGGATGTGCAACAATGTGCCTGGAGGTCCAACCAAGCTCGGGGCCAGCGGCGAGATGCCAATAAAGAAAGGCAGGGGCGCCCGGGGGGCTCAGTTAAGCATCTGACTCTTGATTTCATCTCAGGTCACAATCTCAGGTTGGTGAGATCAAGCCCCACGTCAGGCTACATTCTGGGTGTGGAGCCTGCTTAAGATTCTCTCTCTCTCCCTCTTTCTCTGCCCACCCCCACCCGCCCTCTTTAAAAAAGAAGGGGGGGCGCCTGGGTAGCGCAGTCGTTAAAGCGTCTGCCTTCGGCTCAGGGCGTGATCCCAGCGTTCCAGGATCGAGTCCCACATCGGGCTCCTCTGCTGGGAGCCTGCTTCTTCCTCTCTCACTCGCCTGCTGTGTTCCCTCTCTCGCTGGCTGTCTCTCTGTCACATAAATAAATAAAATCTTTAAAAAAAAAAGAGGAGGAGGAGAAGAAGAGGAGGAGGAGAAGGGGGGCAGGGGGAAGAGGAAGAAATAGAAAGGCAAATACTAGAGAACGACACCCAGGTCTACACTTTCCCTTTAGACACGTTCCCTCCAAGGCCTCTCCACCTCAGAGGACACAAGTCTGATCCCCAGGGGCTGCAGAGTGTCACCCACCACCAGTGGGGAAAAAAAAAGTAAGCTGGCCAACCTCTTAGGGTCTTTCCAAAAGGGGGCACCTTGGGCTCTGAACAAAGAACACAGTGATGCGGGAGGAATGTCTTCCCACACGAAGCACAAACCCTCGACAGACAGTACAGGGGTTCTACTCTCTGTCCTGGACTGTACTCAGGGCATTAACTCAGTGGCCCCCACGATGGGCTCTGTCATGCTCTGAATCCATGAGTTTTTCCGGAACTATAAGATTTGTGGTACAAGCTCTGTGGCTTGGGTCCCACCCAAATCTGTAAAAAATGATGAAAAAAGAAGTTCTTAAAAGAAACTAAGTTCTGTGGACTGCAATATTTTCAGAAACTACTTTTTAAGAAAAACCCACCCTCCCCCCTCAGTCATGCACATTTAAGCGTCAGAAAGTGAGCTGAGGAGCAAAGAGCAACAGTCATAGCACTTCCCGAGAAGAGCTCCACTACGCGAAGGCACCGTACTTCCTGCGTCCCCGGCAGCAGGCGGCCCTTCCTGACTGACGCAACACCCAAGTCCAAGAAAGGGAAGTTGAGTGTGAATTCCCGTAGCTTACAAAAGACCAACGGCCTGATGAACTCCCACAAGAAGTCCTGCATGGGAGGCCAGGCTGCCAGCATCTGACTACATGCTGACCAGATGACTGTCCTCTTGACTTGCCCAAAAGGAAGTCAATCACATCCAGGGGCCAGAAAGCTAACATAACCCATAATACACCTCGGGGGGCCAAAGCAGCAGGCAAAGGGAAGTGTCTGACGAGAACCGAACTAATCCAAAGGCTCTGACCAGCCGGACTTCCCAGCAGCCTTGAAAAGAACTCGTTTACATGAATCAGATCACATGTTTATAAGTGGATTATCTATCAGAACACTTCAATCCCAGGCTAGCTGCTATTTCTCTAGGAGCACACAACCGACTGACCCTGCCTAATTCATCACCAGCTGCAATGTGTTCAGGGGATACTTCTGTTCATATGAATTCGATAAAGCTAAAATTTGGGGCGCCTGGGTGGCTCAGTCGGTTAAGCATCTGCCTTTGGCTCAGGTCATGATCCCAGGGTCCTGGGATCGAGTCGCATCAGGCTCCCCGCTCAGCGGGAAGCAGCGGGGAGCCTGCTTTTCCCTCTGCCTCTGCCCCCCCCCTACTCATCCTCTCTGTCAACTAAATAAATAAAATCTTAAAAAATAAAGCTACAATTTAAAAATCCATCCGTTGTAAATCTTATTCCAATCCCCTGTAAAACCAAATTTGAATTATTTGGGGAAATTATGCTTTAATTCTAAATATCCCCCTCCCACCCATTCTACTACTGGAAGCCAAGAGACGCTCTGCTGAGTGCTAACAAGTAAGAAGCATCACTAAGTTCAGAGAAGAAGTCATTTCTGGAAATCTGGTGGTCCCTCAGAGTGGAAACTACTAACAAGCTGAACCGGACGGAGTATGCTGACCTGCCACGATGACGTCAGACATCTAACTGAAAGAACAGTCTTCCGGTTGTCTGTCTCCCTCTTACAACTCAGGGAGGTTAGAAGCCCCCCACCTCCTCTCACACTCAATTCACTAACTCTCACACACGCACACCCTGAAGAGAAAACAGGACTTGAGTTTCTTTTTTTTTTTTTAAGTTTTTATTTATTTATTTATTTGACAGAGAGAGAGAGAGAGAGACAGCCAGCGAGAGAGGGAACACAGCAGGGGGAGTGGGAGAGGGAGAAGCAGGCTCCCAGCAGAGGAGCCTGGCGTGGGGCTCGATCCCAGAACGCCGGGATCATGCCCTGGGCTGAAGGCTGACACTTAACAACTGAGCCACCCAGGCACCCCGGGACTTGAGTTTCAATAATAAAGCCCTTTCTGCACGTACAGCTCCAGCTAAAAATCGTCTGTTTGGGGTTTTTAGAGAAAGAGGCCACAAAGAAAATACTTCCTTCTACCGCAGGCAAGCTCAAGATCAGGAACTCCTGCCCACCGGGCACATTTCCCACTCAGTCCCATCTACTCCAAACAACGAGTCAATTCCTGGAGTCTGCGGACTCCTACACACCACCTCGAGGTGCCGTCTCCCCCTCCCGAGCTCCAGATCTGTCAGTCAGCTGCACACTGACACCTCTACTCGGACGCATCTAGATGCTAGTTAACATGCCCAAACTCACTTTACCATCGCCCCCCAAGCCCAGTCCTTTCTTATCCCCTGTTTTAGTGATGCGTGACTCCATCCACGCAGTCCCCTAAGCCCCCCTACACCTCCCGCACCAGAGCTGACTCTAACCCCTTCCACTCCATACCACCTCAGGCCTAGGCCACCATCAAAGGAAACTGTACAAGCAATCTCAGAGCTTGCCTCCCAGGGTCTCCGCCCAGAGGACAAGCTTGCTCCTGGCTCCTCCCTCTGCCTCCTCCCATCCCTACTCAGTACCCCCACTAGGCTCCTGGAAATGACTTGGGAACCTGGGGCGTCTCAGAACTGCCTTCCACCTTGGCCGCTACAATCATCAGCCCACACCACTCACCACCCTTCCCTGAACACCAGCTCCCCCTTCCTTACCCAGCCTGCTCCTACACTCCAAAACACAGCTCTGAGATCACCCCCACCAGGAAGCCTTCTGTGACCTCCTGCTGTGCCTCTCAGATGCTGCCATGACCTTCTACCTTACCCTACTATCACTGTCAGCTTATGGGTCTGAGCACCTTGAAGATGGGGCTAGGTCTTTCTCTTTGCTTCCTTGGTACCTAGCACAGCAGTGCTCTACACACGCATGCTGAATACATGAATGAGCCCAGCAGTCCACAGTGATGATGAGTCAGATGCCTGAACAAGAGAAAACACAACAGTATTTCTAGATCACTAATTGGAAGTAATTTTAAGTAGCATTCTCTGTCACTGTGGCTGTCTCTGTAACTAACATGTAAGCCACTGCAATGAAAGAACCCTCCCTCCACCCCTCTCATTAGCCGCGAGGGTTCATCAGGCGCCTAACAGGTGAGTCAGACTGGCAAGCTAAAATCTGACAAAGTCTCAGCTCATGACTACACAGAACTATTATCAATGAATCAATGATCAGAGTTACAAGAAACCACACCATTCGGGGAATGAGGAGTTGTGAGGTACAACTAAAGGGGGAGAAACGAAAGTCAGCAGCCAATACAGGATGAGTGGCCAGATACACTAGAGAAACCCCAAACACCAAGGCCACAGAGTCGGGAAAATCTGTAAACCAAGTAAGGCAAGAGGGGAAAAAAAAAAAAAAGAAAGCCACAGTGTTGTAACAACAGTCAAAGCACTTATCTTCAGTCCTAGCAAAACATTCTAAGGATTATAAAACACAAATTTCTTTTTTTTTTTTTTAAGATTTTATTTATTTTTGAGAGCAAGAGCACGAGCAGGGGAGGGAGGGGTAGAAGGAGAAGCAGACTCCCCGCTAAGCATGGAGCCAGATACGGGCCTCAATCCCAGGACCCTGGGATCATGACCTGAGCCGAAGGCAGACGTTTGACTGAGCCACCCAGGCGCACCCACAAATTTCTTTAAAACACAAAAACTTGGTGGGTGGGGGGATGGGTACTAGGTGATGGGCATTAAGGAGGACACGTGATGTCATAAGCACTGGGTGTTATATGCAACTAATCAGTGAACACTACATCAAAAACTAATGATGTACTATAGGTTGGCTAATTGAATTTAAATTAAAAAGAAATAAACAAATAAAACACAAAACTTGTATTTCTTTAAGTGAGTTTCTGGTTTAATTGTTGACCAAGAGATACAGCTCTCTCTCTCAGCTTCACCAAAAAGACATATGGTGCCGGGACGCCTGGGTGGCTCAGTCGTTAAGCGTCTGCCTTTGGCTCGGGGCGTGGTCCCGGGGTTCCGGGATCGGGCCCCATGTCGGGCTCTTCCGCTGGGAGCCTGCTTCTTCCTCTCCCACTCCCCCTGCTTGTGTTCCCTCTCTCACTGGCTGTCTCTGTCAAATAAATAAATAAAATCTTAAAAAAAAAAAAAAAAAGACATGGTGCCACACCTACCGCATCCATTTACAAAAAGGACTTTGGGAAGTCAGTTTAGACTACTCCCACTGCCACACTGTTCCTCTCCCCCCACCACCACCGACAAAAGACACTCAAGAGAAATGTCTTTTTCAAAAGAATTTGTAGAGATTGCCCCAACATCCCTAAGTAGTCAATTCCAATGTTAAATAATTAACAAGTGTTTTTCGTATGGTTTAAACACATACAGGGAAATGACAAAACTGCCTGAACACCTCATCTTTGAGGAGAGAACGTTTCTTGAAACCTTAAACCAAATTTCCCAGTGGTTTGATGCCAAGATGTAGAAGTCATCTGATTTCACCACCCACTGCAATGGCCAGGTCTTGGCTAAACACCAACTACAGAAAATGCAGAGGCCACCTCTTCCCCGGCCCCGCCCCCACGGGGTTTCGCTGATGTGAAACTTAAAGTCATTCTGATCAGCAAGCTTCTGAAGGGCTCCATACTGATGCTATCACCTAAAAGTTACCCTGAACCAAAGTCGAATTTTTGCTGAAAATCATCCACCGTAACCCAGTATGAAGCAAGTTCCTTCCCATAAGTAGAGACAGCACGCACGACCGGAACACAGATCTGTGCACGAAAGCCAAGAGGTCCCACCTCACCAAAGTAGCACAGATAAAATCTAAGATAATACAAACTCTTCTAAAAGATGCACGTCTAAGATAGTTGTTTTTTTTTTCTTTTAAAGGGTCAAGTGTAAGGCTTGAGTCTCTGATAAGAAAACCATTTGCACACAAGAAATCTTTTTTTTTTTTTCCTGTAACATCAGCAATAACAACAGGCCTCTTAGGTCAGCATGTTCTTGGCAAATGTTGACTTTAGAAAGACCACTGCCTGAACAAACTGCTTCAAAGCCTCCTCCACTTACATAACTCACTTCAGTACTTTTCCAGAACACGGGCCCTTTGAAAAGTGTGAAGGGGGTTCCGAGTGGTTCCTCTTCCCTGGCCTGAGAGTCCCTGACTCAGGATTGCTTCACAGCCCTCTCGGGCAGGATGTGCGAAGCGCTGCACGCACAGGATCCCGGCCGGGCACTGCGAGCCCAGCCGAGCCACCCAGCAGCCAGGACCGCGCAAGGAAAGGCCCGCGTCGGAACGCAAGCTGCGTCTCCCGCGACCAGACCTTCCAACGCCCGCCGCCCGGGGCCCCGGGGAGCCCGCGCTCGCCTCCCCACCCACCCCCCACTCCGCGTGAGCTCACTCCCGGCGCGGAAGGGAGGCAGGGCAGCGGCCTCGCCCCCACTCCGGCCGTCTCTCACCTCCTGCGCCGGCGGTCCCGGTTCCTGCCCAGGCGGTCCGACAGGCGCCCCAGGAGCGCGGCCAGCCCGGGGCGGCCAGGCAGCAGGCCCAGCAGCCGCCTCCAGAGCACCGGCCCCGCCGCAGCCGCCGCCGCCGCCATGGAGACTCGGCGCTTCCGCTTCCGGCGCGCAAGAACTTTATTGACAGCTGCGCTCGCGGACACGGGGAGGGGGCGGGGCAGGCACAGGTGTGCGAGCGGCGCGCGGGGCGCAGGCGCAGCGGGCTGAGCTTCTTCTCTCCAGGTCCCTCACCGCCCCCACTCCGCGGCCCCCGACTTGCGCTCCTGAGCGTCCTGGGTTCGCGCCCACCGGGTCACGCCCAGCACCGAAACTCGCAGGCAGGTACGCGGGGTCGGCCCCGGAGCGTAAGGTCCTGCGAGCCGAGGGCCGCGCGTCCATGGAGCCGGGAGCACCCCCTGTAGCTGATCTTCGAAAGGAAGTTGTTGCAGGATCCTGGGGGGGGGGGGGGATGGCTCTGATCCGAAACATGGGGTTCCTTGGCGGACCCACAAGGATTGAGACTTGGAAACCCAGGAGAACGGTGGGAGATGTCACATCCTACTTGGCTTGTCCCAGGGGGGAGTTGTGAGGGTGCAAGGGTGTGGACGCTCTGCATGCGAAACATTCCGCATTCCACGTCCCCCCAGGTATCCCAAGGAGGTCCGTTACATGCTCCCTGCAAGAATGTTCATCTTGGCATTGTTCATGATATCAAAAATGTGAAAGAAGGGGCCCCTGGGTGGCTCAGTCGGTGAAGCATCTGCCTTCCCCTTGGGTCAGGATCTCCGTGTCCTGGGATGAGCCCTGCACCGGGCTCCCTGCTCCGCCAGGGGCCTGCTTCTCCCTTTCCCTCTGCCTGCCTCTCCCCTGCTTATGCTCTCTCTCTCTGTCTCTGTCAAATACATAAATAAAATATTTAACCCCCCCCCAAAATGGAGGCAATCAACAGTGGGAAAGTTGGTGAAACAGTGAAGTAAATAATGGTACATCACTGTTGGAAGATCAGGCATCCACAAAGAATTACGTCCCAGAAGAATGTTTAATGACATGAAGTGTAAAACCCAAATTTCCAACGAGTATTATAGAGCTTATCTCATTGGGAAAATTAAAAATTAGAGGGAGTATTGTGTACAGACAGACTGAAAGTAAATACACCAAAATGCTAACATTAGTTTTTTGGTGCAATTCAAGACTTTCCAAGTTGTTTACAAGCAACGAGCATTTCAGATTGTTTTAATTTTTCCTTTACATTTAGATTGCATTACAAACACAAGGTGGAATTTGATTCAACTCTTCCGAGTTAGAAGGGGTGAATCATCAAATTTCCTAATTTCCAGTAACTAGAATGAGACCGTCCATTGCATGATTCCATTTTTGCACAGCTCCTGGGACACAGGGTGGTTGCAGAGGCAAGTCGCTGAATGCCTGCACCATGATGCTCAGTGGGGACCACAGGAGCACCCTACCCATCCTGGAAAGAGCTGGCAGTTTCTTTTTCTATGTAGTGCTTGCAGGGTGAGGTATTAAGTGAGACAAACAACCACAGTAATGTCCCACTGGGGATTTCTGATCCAAAATAATTTGTACTGGGGCGCCTGGGTGGCTCAGTCAGTTAAGCATCTGCCTTCGGCTTGGGTCATAATCCTGAAATACCTGGATCGAGCCCTGAGTCGTCTGTCCTTCTGTCCTGTCAGGCTTCCTGCTCAGCAAGGGGTCTGCTTCTCCCTCTCCCTCTGCTCCTCCCCCTGCTCATGCTCCCTCTCATTCACTCTCTCTCTCTAATAAATAAATAAAATCTTTAAAATAAAATAGAATAAATTGTACTGACACACGGTGATATTACAGCACAGTAAGTTAAACCAGTAAGTATTTACATTACATATAAACAGCAGGCAATGACCCAGTCGCTTCTGAAGCCACACAGCTAGAGCCTCTGGCCTTCTTGGCTAGTTTGAAACTGTCAGAGCTACAACCAGAATGAAGCAACCATGACTTTGCCCTAGGACGCACACATGGAGAAGTTGCAAAAATTTTAAATAATGGTTTTCAGAAATTGAGCAATCTTTTCTTCTTTTTTTTACGTGATGACAATATAAGCACTTTCCACCAGGAAATCTCATCTGGGCAGGTTCGTGGGAACAAGTAGAGGAGATAAGACACTCTCAGGTGACACAGGTGGCCCAGAGAGGAGATGTGGGAGTGCCCCAGGCTGCTCGGAGGGCCTGCAGTCTAGGGCGGACCCCACTGCTGCTGCTGGGTTCCCTACTCACACCTTGATGACCCTGAACCAGAAGGCACTTGCCCTCTGAGATCCCCTGGTCACTCGAAAGCCGGTCCGCTGAGGCCCCCCTCCCCCTCCTGCCCTCACCCGCTGCCTTCTGGTTAATCTGACCGGCTCCTTCCCGAACAGGAGGTGCCAGGGTTAGAATGGCAGGGTTGATGGGACTGATGAAAGATATCAGGTCTTCCCAAAAGGAAAAGGAAACGCATTCATTGGAAGGAGAGTTGACGTCAGGGAGTGGTGGGCTGCTGCCCCTGATAGCAAGGCTGCTCTCCCGGGCAGGAAACACCAGGAAATCCTGAGCCAAGGGCCCGGGGCTCACTGTCTGTGATTCACACCCAAAGCGAAAATCATGTCAATGCCAGCGGAAGGCCCCTCCTCCCTGATCCTACTTCGTGCGCAAGGGTCTCTCTCAGCCACAGGGCTGTTGGCAAATTCAAAAAGGCAGAGGTGGGCCAGCCCATCTTCTCCCTCCAGCGATGAGAAACTCTGCCAGTTTATCGTAGGGGCTGATCAGCTGCTTTGGAGGAGCCCACCCTTGTTCCTAGGGAACGCGGCTTAGGGACGAGGACAGGATGAAACCAGCCTTGGAGTCTCTGCCTCCATTCCTCCACTTGGTCGCTGCCCAGCCTCACCCGCCTGCCTCGTCTCAATCCCTCAAGCACCCCCCAACACACACACGCACGCACGCACACACACACATGCACACACACACGCACGTACACACACATGCACGCACACACGTACACACATGCGCGCACACATGCATGTACACACACGTATGTACGTACACACACGCACGTGCACGCACACACGTGCACGTACACACACGCACACACGTGCACGTACACACACGCATGTACACACATACACGTACACACACGCGTGCACACACATGCACGCACACGCACATACACACATGCACGTACACACGCACACACATGCACGCATACGCACGTACACGTGCACGTACACACACGCATGCACGCACACGCACATACACACGCGCACACACGCACGTAGACACGCACACACATGCACGTACGCACACACATGCACACACACGCACGTACACACACACACACACACACACACACATGCACGCGGCCACCTGAGGATCTTTGTTTAGTTGTTCCAGCTGCTCACAGGCATATTCCTCCAGCTCATCTTTTCCTTCTGAGCTCTGTGCTTCCCCTAGAAACACCTCCCGGCCCCATTTATTCTGCCTATTACGTACTGTGATCTAATCTTAGTTATTGGTTTATTGTTTTGTGTGTGTGTGTGTGTGTTTATGGAAGCACAGTTGACATACAACGTTACCTGAGTTTCAGGTGCACAGCACCGGGATTCAACCTCTCCACTGTACCGTATGTCCTACTCCCCACAAGTGTAGCTGCCGCCTGGCACCATATGACACTATTACGATGCCATGCGCTGGACTCCCTATGCTGTGCCTTTCAGCCCCGTGACTTACCCGTTCCATACCTCAGAGCCTGTAGCTCCCACTCGCCTTCCCCCATTTTGCCCATCTCCCCACTCCCTACTGTGCATTTTGTTTCCCCGCTCCCCACTCTCCAGAATGAGAGCCCCTGGTGCCCTGTGCACTCTGAGTGCCCCTCACAGAAGGACCTGCCAACAGAAGCAGGCTCTGCCCACCCCGGTTGAATGAAGGCACGTGAGAAGGTGGTGAATCTGTGCTTCTCCACCGAGGGTGGGAGAAACTGTGATCTGGCCTCCTGGGAATTTATTGACCCGCTGCCACAGATCAGTTTGCAAACCTGGCCGCTCAGGCCTACCTTTGGGGGCTGGTTTACCTGAGCCCTCAGTCTCCCCTCAGGCCACCAGAGCTTTCCCTGCTTTCATTTTCCCAAGATCTACTCTGAGCTTCCCCAGTCCTTGATGCCTTTTCCTTCCGAACTAGGACCTGATTCCAACTCTCCCTAGCATAAGGCAGGCTTCTGTCCCTCCAGAGCAGGGGCTGGCTACCGTTTCCTTCAAGAGTCCGAGAGTAAACACTTTACACTGTGTGAGCCGGGTGGCCTCCAGTGGCAACTGCCCAATCCGGTACAAAAGCTGTGGCAACCAGTGCTAACGAGAGCAGCCGTGTTTCCAATAAAACTTCACGGACAAAAACCAGTCTGCCAGCCTGTGTGCCATGGTTTGCCAACTGGTGCTTCAAAGAAAACATCTTTTCCCGTGGCTGTAGCCGGGGAGCAGGCAGGAGCCCTGCCAGGCCCGCACGGCCCTAAATGTGGATGAGCTGAGGTCTTCCTGCCCCGCGGACCTGAGGTGGCTGGGGCTGGGGGAGGCCCAGAGAAGCTGAAGGTTGTGGAAAACAAATTTGCCAAAGCACTGAAGCTCAAAACAGCCACTTCCAGGGTAGGGGTGGGGAGCTGGTCAAGGTTCTTGTATTTATCATTTAAACTTCTCAGTGTCGAAAATCTTGTCATCTGCACAACAAAACACCGATTGCCCAACCTGCTTCCCTGTGCAAAGAGAGGCCCGGGATAATTTGGCATTTCATCAACAAGAAGCCAGGGCCCAAATTTCTGGAAATGCCTCCTGGGCAGAGCGTGCTGGTTTGTTTCTCTGTCGCTAGCGAGAGATAAATGTAGCTCTCAGTTTCAGGGGAATCTCAGCCTCTTGTGGCGTGGCCGGCAGCCAGCACCACCCAGGCGAGGAGCTGCACGCCTCCTCCCCACGCAGCAGTCCTGCGCGGCGGGAAACACGGAGGCCCGTGGCCAGTTCTGTCCCAGGGAATCCCAGGCTCACTGGGTCCCGCCTGGGTAGCCAAGGCGAGCTGCGGGGGGCTCCCTGGCAGACCGTCACCCCGCCCTGCTTCTCCCTGCCTGGCCCCCCAGGGGCAAATTGAAACAAGAGGCTAAGGGGCTAAGCGGGCCCTGGGCCTGGCATGTGAAGCCGGGTCAGGATAGGTCTGGCTTGATGAGATGAGGCCAAATCAGACCAGGCCCGAGCAGGTGGGACTCTCAGGGCCAGGCGTGATTTATTTCCAGTGTCTTGGAATTTAGGAAAGAGACTCAGAGTAAATCCCCCAATGTCAATCGCCCATCTTGCCTTTAACCTAGAGAGGGGAGGTGGGAAGACAGAGGCCAGGTGGGGTTGCTGCCTCCCTGCCTGGAGCTCGTGGCAGGGAGGGGAGGCCAGTCCTGGGGTTGGCCCTGTGCTGAGCTGGAGAGCCCAGGTCCCATCTAAAGGGCCAGTGGAGACCTGCCAGAATGTAGACCCAGTGACGCCAGAGCATCCAATTTTTCCAAAGAAAAAGCCCCCAATTCAGATGCGAATGTGAAATTTCCAGATTTCTAAATGTCTCAAAAAAGATTTTTTTTTAAGGGCTCCTGGGTGGCTCAGTCGGTGAAGCGTCTGCCTTCGACTCAGGTCATGACCTCAGGGTCCTGGGATCCAGCCCCGTGTCGGGCTCCCTGCTCGATGGGGAGCCTGCTTCTCCCTTGGCCTCTGCCCCTGCTTGTGCTCTCTCTCTCTCAAATAAATGAATACATAAATAATCCTTAAAAACATTTTTTTTTAATTCTGTGCAATCCCACCAATGCATCTATGGGTGGTGTTCAGCCTATAATCCACCACTTCACGTCTTTGATCTGTGACAAAATGTCCCGGGCAGCATGGGAGGACAAGGTAATAGTAGAAGATGATAGTTAAGTGTTTGTACCTTTCGATTGTATTTCCTCTTCGTAAAATGCATTTCACGTTTCAAAGTTCCCAAGTTCAGAGAATGCACCTGACCCAGCTCTCGGGGGTTGAACGGAGGATGATACTCTCATCTCTGCTCCCAGCTGCCTCAGGTGGAGCTTGGAAGCAGGGAGCTAAACCTCGAGTAAGTGGGAGGGAGAGAGAGGCGGAAGGGAGCCTGGAGCCGCAGGGAAGATGCTTGGCGGCAGCCCAGGCACCTTGACACTGTGCACCCAACCTGCGCTCTGCTTGCTCCCGGTGCCTACCAGCTGGGAAACTGGGGGAGGTCAGGTGACCCCTTCAGACCTCAGCTTCCCATCAGCCTGCGTGTGTCACTTCCTCAGGGAATCCCCTCGGCTGTCCCCCCCCCCCATAGATTCGGTCTCCCCGTAATATGCTCCTGCAGAACACCCCCCAGGACTTTACAGGACTTAGTGCAGTCAAAATTAATTACTCATGACATTCAATTGTGGGAGACTCTTGTCCTTCTGGAAAGAATCGAAGCTTCATGAGGACCCAGACTGATAAATAATTCCAGGCACCCTGCTCAATCTCTGGCACATAGTAGGTGCCCCATAACTGTCTCTCAAAGGAATGAATGAATGAGTGAGTGAGTGGTTTTGTAAACCTACGTCTTGCAAAAGCAAGACGTAGGTTTATCTACCCGGAAATCTGGACTGCCACTAGCACTTGGTTTATAAATATAGGGGGCTTATGAAGTCCTGGGGAGGGGGCAGTACGCGTACCTGGGTGAAGATGCTCTGAACTATGCAACATGAGGCCAGGTGAGTGCAGCACGAGCGAAGGGAGAAGCGGGGAGGAAGGGCTTGGGAGACCCACCTCGACATCATGCTTCAGAACCTCCCCCATCCCTGATACAGACCCCATCTCCCACTCCTTCCGACACACGTTTCTGCCCCTGTGGCTGGCTCCAGGCCTTAGGAGCCAGAGGGAGGATGTATCACTTCCCCTTTGAACTGGCCCAAGACCAGATGCCTGCCAGAGTGCCTGCCAGTGTGTGCCTCACCATGTGGGGGAGCCAAGGACCGTCCTAGTGCCGTCACACCCCTGGATGGGCCATTCAGGAGGTCCACTCCACTGCAGGGAGCCGAGTGCAGGCCACGGGCTGTTAGTTCACATGCTACATGCACACACAGGTGAGGTGGTGAGCAACACCTGACCGCAGAACCCCACGGGTCACGGGCTCCAAGCCGTCTTGCTCCGGGGGGCCCAGGCGTCTGGCTTACTATAGGCCTTGGACCCAGTGGTCTTCACCAGCCCTTGGGTGTCTGGGGCCCAGGGCAACAGCTCCCGGGAGCCGGCCTCACTCCTCACCCCCCTCGCCAGGCTCTCCTTCTCCTGGGCACTGCCACTCGAGTGCCGGGCGCCAGGCCAGGCCTCGCTTGCATTGCAACCCGATGGTTCACCATGGCCTCTTCCCAGAACTGTCCGCTGCCCTGGTGTCTGTTCCTGAGTGCGGGCGCGGGCACAGCGGCTGCTTCAGGGCGAATGGAGACTATTCCCATCCCAGCCCCGGACAGAGCAGGGTTTGTTGGTCTGGGGTCAAGAGAAACAGTCGGCTGGCAGCAAACTGCCCCACTCTCTACCCCCAACTCAGAACTTGGAACAGATGTAGATTCCTCGTAGAGCAGTGGGAAGAAACTTCCCTCCCCCCAAGATGCACCCCACACACTTCATACCCTCTGCGCCCTCCTAAAGTCTCCCCCACTGACCCACCACTCTCCCACTGCCCTCTGTGGGTGGAAGAATGGACCCCCTGGGGCAGGGGTTGGAGCTGTGGCCAAGCCCAAGCCCCGGAGGGAACCAGGAATCTGAAAAGGCAGGGTGGGTGAGTGGGTGGGTGGGTTGGTGAAGTGTTGTCTTTCCCCTCCCTCGGCACTTTTTCTGGGAAATGCCAGAGGCCAGCTGGGCCTGGAATGTCAGGCTTGAAAGAACTCCTCCACTGCTCCAGACCTTAGAGCCACAAACCTTTTCATTAGCTTTGTTGCCCCTCCCAGCAGGAACAAATGCCACAAGCCATTGTCCTGGTTTCCCTGGCCTGCCTCTGGGGATTGTCAGGAGCAGCAAAGAGAGATCAGGGTCTACCTGTGGTGCGATCCCTCCACCTTCCCCCCTGCACTGGAAGGTCATGCCTGCCCTCACCCTGCCTCCAACAAGGACCGCAGGGGCTTCCTGGGGGAGGGAACAAGATGCATCAGGCCTGGGTGGCCCAGTGAAGCCCGGCCCTGGAAGAGCCACCCCGGGGCAGCAGGGGACACGGCTTCCAAGAGGTCTGATGAGACACGCGCCCCCCCACGCATCCTCTTCAAATTAGCTGATAAAATGGGGGGGGGGGGGGCAAGAAGAGAAGACTCACTGCCTCCTGCCCCTCTTAACTACCAGTGCTAGAGGGAAGGAACCAGATGCTTTCCCCTACCACTGCATCCCCAGGCCTAGTCAACTAACCCACACATAGTAGGGGCACAATGAACGCGGGATATGCAATATAAAGCCGCGGGGCAGGCCAACCAGGCTGCCTTCCTGTGCCATAGGGAGCCCACCAGTCTCAAAGACAGAGAGAGGCCGAGGGCCTGGTATTGAGCAACCCTGCGGTCTGAGGCCAGTCTCCTAACCCATCTGGGTGCAAATGAGGCCTCTGACCAATGGCAACCTCACAGCCCACCCCCAGGCTGGCCAGAAGACAGGAAGATCGTCTATGCAAGTATGGGAGCTTGTGTGCACCAGGCCAGGCCATCGCGTCCCACGACCACCCCACAGGCGCCAGAGTTCCCATCTACGAGGTTTGGGGAAGAGCTCATCATCTGTCACTCACCATGAGTAAGTGGAGCCCCACAGGCAGCTGAAACCACTGTGTACTTCCCCTCCCTCATGAATGAATCTGTATTATCTTTATGACCAAGCACCTTTGCCTGGAAATGGGATTCTGACTTCATAGAAATTCTGCAAAGGAAGAGATTAGAAGGCAGGAGTCTCCCAAATCCCATAGCCAGGAAGACAGCGGGTGGGGCAGAAGGGCCAGACCTGGATGAGCTCTTCTCCCTGGAGCCCCCAGCAGGCAGGGAGGGCGGGAGGGGCACGGCCCTGGGACTGCTCTGCTCGGGCATCTCTCTTGCCTGTAAGAGGGTCTCCCAGGCTGGGCCCTGTATCGGCCCGGTGCCTCCTTTCCTACTTTTCCAGCAAAGTTTGAGTCCTCACTCTATCTTCAGATTAGCAGGTTTAATAATCTCCACCAAAGGCATGCGGGGCTTCCACCCCCTCTATCCCACCTACAGATGCTCCTGAGTCCTGCAGGGAGAAACCAAAAGCGGCTCTAGAAACAAGCAGTCAGCAGCATCTGAAAATGATGGAAAACAGGAGTCAAAACCATCTCTTTCTGGTTGCTTAAGTGTCCACCTCTTGGTTTTGGTTCAGGTCACGATCTCATGGGTCGTGTGATGGAGCCCTGCGTTGGGCTCTGTGCCGAGTGCAGAGGCTCTCTCCACCTGCCCCTCCCCCACTCTAAAAGAATAAATAAATAAATCTTTAAAAAAATAAAAGATTCATCAAGCACTTTCTACGTACTGAGTTTGAAAAAACCGAACACAGTCTGTTTCCTCAAGGTTCTCACTGGACAAGTAGTCAGGGCGTTTTGGTCAATGTGGAAAGAACTTCCTTGGAAGTTTAGACTGAATCTCCGCCAAGTCTTAAAGGAAAAGTAGAAACTAGCCAAAGTGCGGAAGGCAGTTCCACCCGGAAGGAAATGAACATGCAAAGACCCAGGCCTGGGGAACGTTCTGGAGACAGCCTGGGGCTCCATGAGAGGTTGGTGGGGTCGTGGCCTCTGACGGTGGCCTTAGACACACACTGAGAAGTTTGGATCATCCCAAAGGCATTGGAAACCTGGAGATACTAGAAAGCCAAAGGGAAACTTGGTAGCTGGCTGATCTGTTTGAAGACAAGCAGCTTCGTGGAATGTATCTTACATAGGAGATAACACGGCTCTCCAAAAGAGAAAGCCATTCCTGGCCACACCCATCCCCTAGCAGCCCAGGCTGCATGCCTCCTCTCTTCAGACACCCCAGTGCTTTCAAAAAAAAATCTAGAAAATCTAGCCAACGTACACTGAGCATTTACTATGTTCAAGGTACCATCCTAAGCATTTGCACACATTAGCTCATTTGGTCCTCACAACAACCAGACGAGGTAGGTACTATTATCAGCCCATTTTACAAATGAGGAAACCGAGGCATGGCTGGGGAAGTAAGTTGCCAGAAGTCATTCAGCTACTGCCTGGTAGAGCCTAGACAGTTCAATCTCCAGAGTCATTTCAGCAACCCCCGCCCACCCTAGCCCTGCGTGCTGGCTGATACTGTCCCTCTTCACGGCTCTTCCAATCAGCCCTGAACTCTAGGGCAGGCTCCCAGCTCGCTGGCCGACATGCAGAGAAGCAGCCTTTGCCCGGGTTCTCTGCAGAGCCTAGGCTCATCCGGGAGCATGCTCTTGCTTCAGAGGTGAGTTCCAGGGCTGGTTCCTCCTCCTTATCTCCCCCCCTTCAACATCCCCCCCTCAATGAACTCTAACAGTATCCTAGGGTCCTCATCACAATCACCCTTTTCTCCTGCCAACCTGACTTGGGGGGGGGGGGGCATGTCTCTCGCCTCGCCTGTCTCCCTGCAGGATTCATCCAGCACTTCTGTCTTCCCAGCACTTTGCTCCGTGCCTGGCAAAAGCAGGCACTCAATGAAGGCTTGTGGACTAGATGAATGAAGCTGACTTGTGTCAGAGCATTATAATTTACAAAGCACTTTCTCATCCATTAACTCGAGGGCTATTCCTTGTGAGTCTTCTTGTCCTGTCCTCCACGGGCTCGGCACAGAAGTGTATGGTCATGGTGCAGCCTCCTCTTGTCCTTTTCCTGGACAAGAGAAAGAACAAACTCCTGATTCGAGAGACGAGGATCCTTTTCATTAGCCCACAAGCATTTTGAGGGCAAAGACCTGGTCTTATTCATCATCATATTTCAATACCTAGCCTAATGCCTGGTACACAGAGCCCAATATTTGAGAAATGCGTTGAATAAATCCATTTCTCCCTCTGTGGAAGTAACTAGAAATAACAAGAAGACTTCCTCCTTACCCCTGTCTCCTAAAAGAAGCCGAGGAAGGAGACAGAATCCCTCCCATTTCTAGCACTCTTTGATGTGCAGACTCCTGTCTTGTTTTGTGATCTCAGCTCTCTGCTGGGAAGAGGTTACTGTTATTATTCTACGCATGGCAAACTGAATCCCAGAGAGGATGGGTGTCCTGCCCAAATCTCACATAGTCCCGACATGCGTGAGGGAAAGAGGTGATGGTACAGATTGAAAATACAGTGGCAAAGACAGTCAGGTGCCTGTCGCCTCCCAGAGAAGCGAAGGAGCCAGGCCTCTGTGTGCTAGACTCCGGAGATGCCTGTGGTCAGCCTCTCTCCCTTCCTTTCCGACTCATTATCTTCAGCAGGGTGGCATCTGGGAAGAGGGCACAGCCCAAAGCCCACAGCCCCTGTGTCCTGCGAGGTGACGGTTTAAGTGCAGTGTGCACTGGTCCTCAGGTCTCCGAAGCACCCCACTGCCTGTTTGGGGACAGATTGCAAAACTTCCCAACCTTCATAAAGCTGGCCCTGGTTAGCCCAAGCCACCCACACCCATGCCAGCGTGACCAAGAGCAAATCCATCATTCACCACACACCCCCCCTCACCCCCAGGGCATCAGACCCCCACACTCATAGGTAAAGGGAGGCGGGGCACATTCTTGGCGGTGCTGGGCCATCTGGAAGTGGGCTGAACTTCTGAACACTGTTTTCTGGAAATCCTCCGCTGCTGGACTTTTAGTCCCAGGTCTAATTCCAACTGCGATGAGAATTCTCCTTGGTCCCCCGGGAAGGTCCCCCTCCCCAGCTCCTGAGCCAGCCTCCCCACCGCCCCCTCCAGTTTCCATTCCCCGGCTCCGGAGGAGCAGCTCCTAACTCCACTCCCGCTACGAGACCCCAGGACGCCCTCTAGCGGACGCGGGGCGCGGGGTGGGGCCATTGCTTGCCTTGAGGCTAGTTCCGCCCGGTGACAGCACCTGGCCAGACCCACACCGCACCCCGAAAGTTTGGAGACCCAGATGTGTGAAAGCGGTTCTTGTTTGTCTGTCTCTGGTTTTCTGGTGGCGGGAGGCGGCACTCATGTCCGCGTCGGCAAAGAACCTGGCAGTGAGCCGAGGGGCTGAGGCCGGACAGCTGCCACGCAGGCTGCGTCCCCTCCATCCCTGGGACTCCCGGCTTCACCTCGGGGACATGACCCCAGGTCCCCACCACCCCCCACTTCAGCTCCCAGGTCCGGCCCCCGGTTCGTCGCCCGGCTTTGGGGTGTCCCCACTTCCCTCGCGGCAGGCCCGCCTCCTGGGGCCGCGATCGGGACCTCCCGCGGGCCCGGGTGGGGGCGAGGGGGTGTCCCCGCGAGGTCTGAGAAAAAGGGAAGGGGAGCCGGGAGCCTGTCCCGCTCGGCCTCCTGGAACTGCCCGCGCGCTCCCGGAGCGGGGCCCCCGCCTCTGCTAGAAACCGGCCTTCTTAGAAGGGAGGGGGAAAGTGTGAATGAGAAGTTGGGGGCGGAGCGCGCGGGGGGGAGGGGCCGCTGCCAGGAACGCGCCGCCGGGGCTGGCGCCTCGCCCGCCGGCCGCCGGGGCCGCCTCGCGCCGCGCTTTGTCTGTGCGCGCGTCTCGGCCGGTCCTGGCCCCGCTCGCGGCCCGCCCTCGGCCGCCCGCGGCCCCTCCTTCGCCCTCCGCGCAGCCTTTCATTGCTGCGAGTAGTGACTAAACATTACAAGAAGGCCGGCCGCGCAGTTCCAGGAATCGGGGGGGCGGGGCGCGGCGGCCGCGTATATACCCGCGAGCGCGGCCTCGGCGGCGGCTCCGACTCCACTCCCGCGCCGCCGCCGCCGCCAGCGCCGCCACTCCGGCCCAGCTCCCGCCGCGGCCCCTCGCCTCGTCCCCGCCGGCCGGCCCGGGGACGCGCAGGGGGCAGGGCGGGCGCCCCAGCGAAGCCCGAGGGACGCGCGCGCGAGGCCCTTTGTGGACTTAACTGCCGCCAACATCTGGGCGCAGCGCGGGCCACCGCTGGCCGCCGCGCCGCCGCCTCGCCTTGGGGACCGTAGGAGGCGCAGCCCCAAGGCCGGAGACTTCATTTTGGGACCAGGTAGGAAGGAGGGGCGCGGCGTGGAGCGGGGCGGGAGCGGGGGCTGGGGGGGGTTAGCTAGTCCCGGGAGCTTTTCCCGGTTTCCCCTCCCCTTCCCGGGTCATTCCCGGCAGGGAGGGGACGAGGTAGGGGCCAGAGCGGATGGAAGCCGGAGATCCCAGGTTCCCGGAAGACCCAGGCTGGGCCCTCGGGCTTCTCCTGTCCCCTCCCCACCCCACCCCCCATGCCTCAGATTTCTCTCTCCGTCCCCGCCGACCCGGGCCACCGGACTGAGCGGCGCCCAGAGCTTACCGGGGGCCCTTCGCCCTCTCCCCACCACGGCCATGCTCCCGGAGACCCAACTTCCGCGCCCGAGTTTCCCACTCGGCGTTCTCCCAGTGCGCGCTGGGGAGGGGGCTGCCTGGGGCCACCCCGCCGACGGGGGCGGGGGCTGGGCAGGCTCCGCGGGGTGCCTGGGTGGGAAGAAGGGCGCAGGCGGGGGCCTCCGGGCCGGGTGTGCCCCGGCCGCTCGGCGGAGGCTGGGGAGCCGGGGCGGGCCGGGCGCGCTGGAGGGTTCCGGGCACTCACGCGGCGCGCCCCTTCCTCCCCACAGCCCCCCGGGATGCGGTAGCGGCCGCTGTGCGGAGGCCGCCGAGCAGCTGCAGCCGCCGCCGCGCAGATCCAAGCTGGCTCCGTGCGCCATGGTCACCCACAGCAAGTTTCCCGCCGCCGGGATGAGCCGCCCCCTGGACACCAGCCTGCGCCTCAAGACCTTCAGCTCCAAGAGCGAGTACCAGCTGGTGGTGAACGCAGTGCGCAAGCTGCAGGAGAGCGGCTTCTACTGGAGCGCCGTGACGGGCGGCGAGGCGAACCTACTGCTCAGCGCCGAGCCCGCCGGCACCTTCCTCATCCGCGACAGCTCGGACCAGCGCCACTTCTTCACGCTCAGCGTCAAGACCCAGTCGGGGACCAAGAACCTGCGCATCCAGTGCGAGGGGGGCAGCTTCTCGCTGCAGAGCGACCCCCGGAGCACGCAGCCGGTGCCCCGCTTCGACTGCGTGCTCAAGCTGGTGCATCACTACATGCCGCCCCCCGGCACCCCTTCCTTGCCCTCTCCACCGCCCGAACCCTCCTCTGAGGTGCCGGAGCAGCCGCCCTCCCAGCCGCTCCCGGGGAATCCTCCCAGGAGAGCCTATTACATCTACTCAGGGGGCGAGAAGATCCCTCTGGTGTTGAGCCGGCCCCTCTCCTCCAACGTGGCCACCCTCCAACATCTCTGTCGGAAGACCGTCAACGGCCACCTGGACTCCTATGAGAAAGTCACCCAGCTGCCTGGGCCCATTCGGGAATTCCTGGACCAGTACGATGCCCCGCTTTAAAGAGCAAAGGACAGGGGTCGGGGCGAGGAGCCTGGGTCCCCTCTCCTCCGTGGCACATGGCACAAGCACAAGAATCCAGCCGGGAGAGCCCTGCAGCTCTGGGTGAGCCAGAGGGGTGGACTGGCCCCTCCCTTCGGCCCTCCCCCCCGCAGAATGGGGCCGGCGGGACCTGGAATGTGTTTGAGGGAAGGGGGAGTGCCACCTGAGCGCCCCGCCCCCACTCCAGCTTCTCCGGAGGAGCCAGCTGGCCCGGTGGGGACAGCGACGACAGCAGTGGATTCTCTTCTCAACTCTTCGCTTCCTCAACTCCCCCTGCCTTTCCAAACAGGGGACACTGCGGGAGTGTTGAACTAGTGAGAACTGCCGGGGAGTCTTCAAACTTTCCAACGGAACTTGTTTGCTCTTTGATTTGGTTTAAAAGGTAGCTTTAAACCCGAGCAGGTCTCTGGCCTGGAAAAGGGTGCGGGAGAGGGCGCCCGGGGGCCTCAGGGCTGCAGGCTGGCAGCGGTGATGGCCACTCCCACTGTCCACCCCAGGTGAGGAGGGCGGCTGCATGCTCCTCCCCTGGCTCTGGGGATAAGGGCAAGGGGGTGACCTGAAGGGGGCCCCCCTTCTGGGAAAGCCATCAGAAACACAGGTCCCAGAGTCCATCTAGTGCCCCGGAGCCCAGAGTCCTTCCCCCGTTTTAAGGGGGAAGTGGCATTTGGAGGGGAAGGGGTGGGCTGGTCAGTTATTCTTTTCCCCACCCCTGCTCTACCTTCTGGCACCTGGGGGGTGGGAGGAGGATGGAGGAGATGAGCCATCTTTGACCCCAGATCGCGGACAGAGAAGATGAGGGATTCTACTTTGTGCCTCCTGACTGTCTGGCTAGGAGATTTGCCTTAAATGCTCCCTGTCCCATGGACAGGGACTGGCACACAAGAAGCCACACACTCGGCCAATCCAGGCAGAGGCCAAGGGGTCCCCGGAGGGCCGGCCCCCGGCCGCTCCGCGTGGGGGGAGGGGCGGACGGAGGGGGAGGGGTGGAGATCCGTGCCTTCCAGTCCAGCCCTGGAAGAATGCGAGCCCCTTGGGTATTGGCCAGTCACAGGTGCCTCGCGGTGCCTGGGCTCTGGCAGAGCAGAGCCACCAGGTCCCACAGCCCTCCTCACCTGGGGGGTGGGGGTGGGGGAAGGGCACAGGCAGGAAGTCGTTGAGAGACTGGGGCCCCTGCCACCCCAGCTGCTCCCGCTCTGCAATAGCACTGATCAGTGAAAAGTTAACAGGAATGTAGCAGCGATGGAATTATACCTGGAACTGTTCTTTTTTGGGGAAAATGAAACAAACACAGAGTTTCTGTGTCAGGTATTTTGGGCTGGATGGGGCAGCTGTGTGTTGGGGTGGTTTTTGTTTTTGTTTTTTTTTTTTCTGTTACTTTGTTTTGTTTTTGTTTTTGTTTTAATAATGTTTACAATCTGCCTCAATCACTCTGTCTTTTATAAAGATTCCACCTCCAGTCCTCTCCCCTCCCCCACCCAGGCCTTCGAGGCTGTTAGGAGATGCTTGAAGAACTCAACGAAATACCAATTCAAGTCAAACTTTGCACATATTTATATTTATATTCAAAAAAGAAACATTTCAGTAATTTATAATAAAGAGCACTATTTTTTAATGAAAGCCGACTGGAGCCTTTTCCTCCCCGCCCCTCCCCTGCCTTGCTTTCTCTTTCACCCGCACCCACGCCGCGTGGGAGGGGAGGGAGGGAGCCGCGGGGGTGCAGGCTCTGCCCCCTCGCTGTCCCGGGCGCTCCTCGCCGAGGAATCGAGCTCGTCCTCACCACTCACTGACAAGCTAAGGCAGCCACCTAGACGGTACCGAGAGGGGTAATTCCTGCTAGTTTGATTCAGATCTGACCAGAATATGCAAAGCAAGTTCGAAGGAAGCGCTTCAAAGAGTTTGCAGGGAGTACGCTGAGCTGTGGTCAAAGCTTTTAGAGACTCCAGGCTATTAGAGGCGCTCTGCTCCTTGGCAAGGAGGTGTTCCGAGAAAGCCCAGACTCCGGGGTCCTGGCGGTGACCCGTGACCTCAGCACAGCCGGGTTCACGGGAGGTGGGGGGAGGTGGGGGGAGGTGTGGTCCCTACAGGCACGGCCTCCCCACCCCTCCAGCTTCCCTCCATTCCTGAGAGACCCAGCCCGAGCAAGGGCCGGGCACACGCCTCCCAGTGACAGCACCCATCTATTTGCCAATTTTTAGTCCCTCCCACCCCCTGGGCACTTAGAGGCTATCCCGTTAACCTTCCCAGCCCCACAGGGCAGGTGTTATCACCGCCATTTTCATAGACACAGCTGAGCTCCACGGGAGCTGGGGGCTTGCGCTGGTCACTTCTGATGCCTAGAACAGTGCTCAGTAAATATTTGTTGACTGAGGGGGGGCAGTCACTCAGGTTCACGGAGGTTAAGCAACCTGCCCAAGGACACACCACTTGGGAATGTGGGAAAATACCCAGAAGTGGAACCTGGGAGCATCTGGTTTCCAAAGCCCACAAACTCTCTCTGCCTCCCTAAGCACTAAGTACGTGCCCAGGGCTGCCCCTCTGTACACCCCCCTGCAAAGCCAACAGGTGAGTATCCCACTCTGGGGTTTCAGCATTAGGGTGGTGCTAGAAAACAAAAAATACTTTCTCTGACATTTTCCTTCCATGGTTCCTCCCCCCAACCTCAGACCTGACGGCTGAAGAGATGAATGTTATCCCCAAGTCAGGGGTCCCCATGCCTTCCCCCAAACCTCAGATGCCTGAAAGGAATGCCAGAGGCCTCTTCCTGCTGCCCCCCGCCGTGGGGGCCCATTAGCTGCTCCAGAAATCAGTGTCCAAAAGGCAACTGAGAGTAAATAAAGTCATTTTTCTCTCCCATTTCCTAGACTTTGGGGGGAAATAATGTAAAGTGACAAGAAAGGGCCAGGCTAAGCATGATACTACTGAGAGGACAGAGCACGTAGGAACCACTCCTGAGAGACCACTGCTTCTGGAACTGGGAATGCAGACCCCCAGGTAAGCTCACCTTCCCAGAGCACGAGGTCAAGTGAGGCCTGGGAAGCTCCTGGCGGGCTCTTCCCTGCTGGGGGCCGGGGTGGGGGTGGGGGGTAGACTGCCAGTCGGCCACCATCTGCCTCAGCTGTATAGCTGCTGGAAGGACAGCCTCCATGGAACCTTGGAACCTAGAGCACACCAAGTCCCCGTCCTTGGCCCAGAAGGTGGCTATTCAGCCAGGGTGTCCAGCGTTCACAGGGCACTAACTGAAAGGGCTTGATCTCTGGCCCAGGAGGAAGCTGCTGTCCCGGCCCCCCTAGAGGTTAAACTCAGAGGCAGGAAGACCCCTGACTCCTTTCCCTTGATGCCCCCCTCCCATCCTTCTTCCCACACTTTTATTTGACTCTCCAATTTCAGACCACAAACTAGACCAACCTTCTAGTTTTGCAGACAAGGAAGCTGAGTCCCAGAGAAGGAAAGCAATTTGCTTAAATTCACACAGCAAGCTAGGGGCAGCACCAAGGCAGGAATCTCTTCGTTAGATCAAATCTGCTCTCTAGTGCTCCTTCCTGTGTTCCCTCCTCATCCCACCCTCCTGTTGCAGAAATCTTTCTGTACTTCTCAGTCCTCTTGGGGACAGAACCCACCTCCTCCCAAGAATTTAAGGGAGGCCCTCTGTCCTGGCTGCCAGAGGAGTGTGCCTGGGTCCCAGATTTGCTAAGAAGCTTGAGCAGGCACCCATGCCTCAGTGGGGTTAAGAAGAGCATAGCTGGGGGTCCCTGGCCAACCCCCAGAAAGGGGAGAGTTTGGTGCTTCCAGGCCTGTGCCCTATTATGCTGCTTCTGGCTGTAAGAATCCACCCCCAAGAGGCCCTATCCTCTCTCCGGTGGTGCTGTTTTGGGGCAGGCCTCCGGATGAGCTAGAGCCAGGAATGGGAAATCTAAGGCCTGCTCTGGGGGGAGGGAGGGAAGGAGGCCACAGACAGGGGAGCTGGAGATGGAAAATAAGCCTGCACATTGGGTCCTAGTCTAGGGAACGAGGAAGGAGGTTCGGGAGGGGGCACCGCCGGGGTACGAGGCTGAGAGACGGGGAGAGAGAGTCACAGAGGGCGTCTAAGCAGGGACAGAAGTCAGCGGGGGTGGGGGACAACGTGCACAGGGGCGGGGCGGGGAGACCCAAGCCGAGGGTGGGAAGAGCCGGGCCCGGGACGCACCTTCCCGCGCCGCGTCCCGCCCCCTCCCGTACGGGCGGCCGCCGGGCGGGCGGACGCGTCGCTCTCAGGCCGGCCTCTGCCAGGAAGAGTCACTTCCCGGACGCCGCGGGAGCCCTGGCGGAGCTATGCGAAGAATGTCCGCGCTGAGCCCGGCGGGTGGCACCCCCGGGCTCGCGCCGCCGCCGCCGCCGCCGCCGCCGCGCCCAGCGCAGCGCGCGCGCGGAGGGCAGGCCACGCCCCCGCCACGCCCCCGCCCCGCGGAGCACGGTCGCCGTGACAACGGGATTACAGGCGCGGAGCGCTGTTTATTCTCAGCCGAGTGCCAGGAAATTCGACGGGGTGGCTGCCAGGCGCACCTCCCTGGGGTGGGGGACGGGAGGGGGAGGAGAGAGGGTGGACCAGCGCGCCCGGGGCTCCTGGGGGAGAGAGGCGGACCTCCGTCACCGGGGGTCACTGGCCCCTCCGAGGGGAGCTGCTCAGAAAGCACTGACTCTTTCCCGGGCAGGAGTGAATCAAGTTTTCTCCTCCCAAGGGAGCCAAATCTCCCTCCAGGCTGGTGAGTACCCCCCCCACCTCGCCCCCCAACGCACACTCTCTCTGTCCAGGGATCCAGTCCTTGGAGCCCCACAGCCCCCAGCCCCTCGTTCGCTCACTCAGCAAATAGCTATTGAATACATCCTACATGTCAGGGGATTGAATGTAGGACAAGACAAGGCCCTGATTGTCCTGCTCTCCTGAGATTTAGCAGGAGTGACAATGAACTAGTAAATACATAAATACAGTAATTACAGACTGCTGTTAGTACCCCAAAGATGCATCTTCAAGTCACATTTCCAGTACTCCCCACATCCACGATTCTGGACGACCCTCGGATAGGGTGACCAGCTTGTCCTGGTTTGCCCGGCACCGTCCCAGTTTGGCCCTAAAAGTGCGGCAAACCATTCTAGTTGATCATCTTACCCCCGGGTCAGAATGCACCCATTTCAGAGATGGAGAAACTAAGGCCCGAAATACCAGGGCAGTTCTTCCAGGGTCATGGGGCCAGTTAGAGAGCAGGAGCTGGAGGCCCTCCAGCTGAGAAACCAGGGCTCCTTCCGCTAAATACCCTTCACACACACCCTCCTCAGGCACCCCCAAGCGCAGAAGCACCCGCGGCCAGCCCCCCAGGGAGTGGATGAAATTGCTGACTCCCAGACTCCAAGCCCAGCTCCTTCTGAATCAGAAGCCCTGAAGATAGTCCGGGAATCTGCATACTCAACAGCACTCCGGGTGATTCTCAGACCACTCCATGCTGCCTTCAGGGGAAGACAAGCCTGGATCCTCCTCTCTTCCTGGGACAGGGAATTTCCTTCTTGAACCTTGACTAAGCCCATCTGGGAAGTCAGCAGGGAGGGAAAGGCTGTTCACTGCCCGCGCCCCGGCAAGCGCAGGCAAGTGTAGCCCTTCCCTCTCCTGGGCTCCAGCCCCTGGGCCCTGGGCCTGAGAACAGGGGGCCCCATGGGGGAGGAGTATGGTTCTCTCCCCCCCACCCCGCCCCCAGTGCTGAGCCCTCCCAGCTGTGCTGTGCTGGGAACAGGCCAGGCATTTGTGAAATCCTTGGGTGAGCCTGACCCACTGTCATGAGGACTGCCTGTGGAAGCTGGTGCAGGGAGGGGGATGGGGGGCTGTTCCCAGAAGCGGGGAGAACTCTGGACTTCCCACTCCTGAGTGCTCTGCATTGCAGCACGGCCTTAAGCAACAGCAGTGGTCTGGACGTCTGCATTGCAGAGAACCAGAGGCCCCAGGCTCTCTTCTGAAAAGAAGCTAGGGCTCTGAATGCTAAAACCGCGCTCGCAGACTCCTGGTTACACGTCACTGCTGCCATTCAGAACAATGACCAGGCTCAGCGTCAGAGAAAGGCTGAACCGAGGCTAGACTTAGAAGAAAGAAAAAAAGAAAACAACCAGAATGCTAGCTTGTTATGTACATTACACAAAAAAACGTATTTCCTTTAAAAAAAAAAAAGATTTTATTTTTTATTTGAGAGAGAGAGCACAAGCCGGGGGGGGGGGGAGCGGCAGGCAGAGGGAGAAGCAGGCTCCCCACTGAGCAAGGAGCCTGATGCAGATCCCAGGACCCCGGGATCATGACTTGAGCCGAAGGCAGACGCTTCACTGACTGAGCCACCCAGGGGACCAAGAAAATGTATTTCCTTTCACCTCCTTCCCACCAAAGCTCCGACCTTCCTTTCGTACAGAAAACATGTAGTATCTAGACCGTACAGGATGTTAAAGACATGAAATATACAATCTGGTCCTTTAGGAACCGCTGTGCTGCCCAACTGCAGGGGCGCTGTTCACAATATGATCTTTGTGGATGGTGTCCCGGGAAGTTGTGTGGCAGGGGGCTGCAGTGTTTGTGAATTTTAGCAGCGCCTGACCCTTGCCTTAATGACACTCCAGGGCGATCCCAGTGCTGGTAAGAACCCTGTTCTGGGCACTGTGACCAATGCTGGAGATCAATGCCAACCAAGAAGCATGCAGACTTCAAGAGGCTTACAGTCTGAAAGGGGAACCAGACGTGAAAACCAAGAAGTATCCTAAAAAGGAATGGGTGTAAAAATAAAATGTTATACAGCATACAGCTGGGGGCCCCCAGGAGGAAATGACCTACAGTGGTTTCCCAGAAGAGGTGCCACTCGTGAGCGAAGGCAAAACAGCAGGTGCTCCCTCCCGCAGCCAGGCGGCGTGGGACACAGGGGCATTCTAATGATCAGAAACAGGGAAATGGCCCGGAAAAGGGAAAAAAACTTTAGGGAACTTCAAGAAGTTTGGTATGTCCCCATCGGGTACATCCACGCCAGACTCATCTTCTAAAAATACTGCTTTTGTTACGTCACGCACAAGGCCCACCCCCGTAGGATCCACACCGGTTCCTTGGGCATGTCTTCTCAGTTGGGTTCCAGCACTCTTCAGGCTCTCGGCTGAGTGGAAACCCGGCCTCGTCAGCTCCCTACCCCCTGCACCCCACGCTGGCAGATGCGCTTCCTCCCACGAGGGTGCTCTCCTCATCTGCCCACCACACGCGTCACCCTAGTACTCACTGGGGAGCCCATGTCCTGGCCTGTTGGGGTTATCCCACCCAACTGTCCAGCCTGCCCCCTTGTCCCTGTCTTCGAGTTCTGTCTCTCTTTTGAGGCTTCCTCCTTTCCCGCCTCCTCCCTGAAGTTCTCCCAGATTCTTGGAGTCCTGGAGACCTCTCTTCCCTCTGAAGGCATCCCATACATGGAACCATTGCTACTCGTTTATCACTTGGTCTCATGGTATTATGTCTTCTTGATTTCTTCCCAAATGGACTGTGAACACTTTGAAGGGAGAAACTCACTCTTGGGGCTCCTGGGTGGCTCAGTGAAGTGTTTGCCTTCAGCTGAGGTTGTGATCCCAGGGTCCTGGGATCAAGACCTGCATCAGGCTCCCTGCTCAGCGGGGAACCTGCTTCTCCCTCTCCTCTGCCTGCCACTCTCTCTCTCTCTGTCAAATAAATAAAATCTGAAAGAAAGAAAGAAAGAAAGAAAGAAAGAAAGAAAGAAAGAAAGAAAGAAGGAAAGAAACTCTTATTCATTCCTTCAATGATTACTTCCTGAATGCCTACTCTGTACCAGGCCCTGTATCTTCTGCTCTTTTATGTTCTTCACAAAACCCAGCAGATTAGGTCGCGCTCAGTGGAAGCCCACCAGGCACTTGACCCGTAGCCGTACAAAAGAAGAATTGTCTTTAAATAATGGGGTTTCAGAAGTCGTTCAAGTATTATGTCATCCACAACTTTATACTTTGGGAAGCAAGAAGGCTTCTTTTATTTTTAGTACCTTATGTTTGCATAAATCGTGTTCCTGTTTTTCTCAAAATGCATCCTAATACGTGATATCATTCCACGCTCCCTCTATGCCTCCAGCGCAAGTGAAGCAAGTACAATGAAATATATTGCATTTTCCAGGCGAGCAAATCAAGGTGTAGAGGGGATTTAGACTTGCCTCAAAGCACACAGATAGTTAGGGGTAGAGGCAGACTTAGAGCACTCATTGCCTGACTTCAAGCCTAACACCCCCTCCACTACAGTTCACATCTGCACGCGAGCGCCCCACCATCGAGCAGCGGCTGTGAAGGCTCGCCAGGCAGCTGGGACCACACTGGGCACTCATTAGAGACCAGCTCAGCCCTGTGAGACAGTCCGTAGGGCTCTCATTCCATCTGTCATCTGTGCAGAGCTTGGGCGGTTGCGGGGGGGGGGGGGAACACCAGGATCATCCCACCTCTCAGCGGAGGGAGCCTCGGATGTTCGGGGCTGGTGTCCCAATGGACACAGAATTCCCAAGGAAACTCCAGCAAGACCTCTGGGCAACCCAATGTGCAGGATTTTGCTTGAAGCCTCAGAGAACCCCAATATCACCCTAAACTCTTCTTTCTGGAAGCTGGGGCACAGATGAGATGACCTCTACGTAACTTCGCTGTTACGGAATCCCTATGAAAAGGAGGCTGGAGGGAGAGGAGCCAGCATCGGAAGGGAGGCAGGCTGGCTTCCAGGAGTGGTCCTCCAGCCCTTCACTGCCCTTTTCAGTGTCCCTTGGCTCCTGGTGAAAGTAGGCAAGGGGGTCTGGCAGGAAGGCTACCCTGCAGATATTTGGAGATCAACCGGCATTGCCCGGGGGGGTGGGGTAGTCAAGGGCCGTGGAATGCTGCCCTACATCAGGGCTTCCCCACTGGCCTCCTCAGGCCATCACTCTGGGGTTTGGCTGGGAAGTCAGCAAGGACCCTGACCAGACTACGGCCAGAGCCCTGGAGTGAAGGGGAGGAGCCCAGGAGAGCAGCCCAGCCCGCCCGCAGGCACACTGCCAGACCTCTCCAGTCTAAGAGAAGGAGCTGCGAAGGTCAGCCAAGGGGCCCAGCTGCAGCAAGAGACCTTGTGCCCACACCAGGCTAAGGACTGAGCTGGTCAGTCTTGAGTGCAGGAGGGGAGGGGCCTCAACCCAGGCAGAGTCTACAGGCCCCGGGGTCACCCGGCTGGGCTCTGTGGCTGGTAAGAGAGACATCTGGAGAGGAGCCAATGAAAAGGGCAGATCCCCAGTAGAGGCTGCAGACCCCCAGGAGACAGGTGGGGAAGCGGTCACAGAGGACGGGAGGGCCTCCCGGACGAGCACAGGGTCACATTGCTAAGCAAACGCGGAGCTCAGCACATTCTGAGCTCCGTCTGAAAATGCAACAGGCGGTACCATCCACTCGATGTGCGCTGTGCATTATCTTTCCATGGGTTGGTGTGAGACGGTGAGTCACTCCAGTCTAGGTCCCTGCAGTGACCAATACAGCTAACCACGAGGCAACCGACCAGGACTCAGGGCGGAGGTGATGGCAGGGGTCTGAGCTCTCCTCTGGGAGGAGGAAGCTGGCCTGGCCCCATCAAAAAGTAGGGATCAAAAGGTGTTCCCAGCCTTGGAGGCAGGATTTAAACAACCGAATCAGCCTGCCCAGGGTGTAAGCAGAACTCTGCTCCCTAGTCTCAGGGGCCCTTCTTGCTGGTCTCCAGAGGGTTCTGTGGGAAAGAGACAAGGACGGCATAAGAATGGTGTTGGCCTTGGTCTCCCTTGGCCTGTAGAGGAAGAATAGGACAGGTTCACCATCCCACAGTGCTCTTCACCATCCCCCACCCTGGAGGAAGAGTGCCCCCCCTCCGGCATGTTTTATTCATTTCACACTTTCATGGTTGTGCTTGTAATGTGCCAAGCTCTACTCTAAGCACTTGAAACATATGAACCGTGACACCTGGGGGGCTCAGTTGGTTAAGTGTCTGCCTTTGACTCAGGTCATGATCTCAGGGTCCTGGGATTGGGCCCCACATTGGGCTCCCTGCTCCACAAGGAGTCGGCTTCTCCCTCTCCCTCTCCCTCTGTGCTCTCCCTCTCCCTCCCTCTCTTTCTCAAATAAATAAAGAAAAATAAATGAAACATATGAACTTATCTAATTCTCCAGCAACCCTATGTCTTAGGTCCTATGATTGTCCCGTTTTTCAGTGGAGAGAGCTGCTGAACACGATGTGCTGTGACTTGCCCAAAATCGCACAGCTAACCAGGAACAGAGCTGGGGTCCAAACCCAGGCAGCTGGGCTGCAGGGACCCTGCCCATGGCCAGTACCTGCTAACCCCACTGAGGCACTGGGTACTGGTTTGGGAGCCGTCCTCCCACCCCGACTGGTAGGGGGCAGAGTGCTGGCTGTGGGGCATGAAAGCTGGCTGTGTGTCCCAGATCACTGCTTTCTGGCAAACGATCTTGGGTGGGCACCTGATAGCCTTGCCTTGGTTCCTAACCTCTACATGGGGGATCTCAACAAAGCCTGCTTCATGCGTTATAAGGGTGACACAAGACCATGTCACAGGATTATTACTGTTATTATCAGGGGCTCCCTGGGACAAGCAAGATCTGAACACTTCCTGTTCACCCAACATTCAGCCCCACACACTCCTGCCCGGAGGAGACCAGCAAAGCTCGACCACTTGTTCCCTGGTTTCCTGTCTCCCAGGAGAGGAAGACACTGAGGGAGCACTTCTTCCCGTCTCCTCCTTGGTCCCTTCCAGTTTTTGCTTTGTGTGCCTGCTACATTTCCTTCTTGTTTTCCTCAACTGCCCTCAGCATGACATTGGGTTGTCCAAGGGTCCTGGGGCTGCCATAACAGAGGCCCACAAACTAGGGGATTTAAAACAACAGAAATGGACCTTCAAACAGTTCTGGAGGCTGGAAGTCCAAAATTAAGGTGTCAGTGGGGCTGCACTCCCTCCAGAGCATTGGGGGTGGGGGGCATTCTTCCTTGCTCTTCTCAGCTTTGGTGGCCGCCAGCAGTCCTTGGCAATCCTTGGCGGGTGGATGCATCACTCCCATCTCTGCTTCTGTCTTCACACGGCCTTCTTCTCTCTGTGTCTGTGTCCAAATCTCCTCTTCTTATAAGGACACAAGTTATTGGAGTAGGGCCCAAACTAATCCAGTATGACCTCATCTTAACTAATTATATCTGCAAAGACCCTATTTCCAAATTAGGTCACATGCACACGTGCCACGCGGACATGAATTCTGGGGACACTATTCAACTTAGTACTGCCGATTGGTTCTGCAGGCTCTCAGATTAAGAATTTTTTTTTTTTCTTCCCTTGCATCTTTCAGGAAGAGCCTGAGAAATGTGTCCTTCTTAGCTCTTGGGCAGAGAGACAAGTGGAATGTCCCTCTATGCTCTGTTAAGGACACCTTAAGCAAAGGACAGGCTAGAAAGGCACCCAGGGATGGGGCGCAGCCGTGGGCCTAGCCAAGGACTGCATGGCCAAAGTCAATGTCTCTTGGGGAGGGAGCGTACATAGGATTGTAGCCTGCCCGACATGGCCTCGTCCTCCACAGACATGGCCTCATTTAGCTTCAGGGACGTTTCCTGCATTTCTCTGGTGAGGAGCTCAGTCTTAGCAACCTCAGATGACCCCTCACACAAGAAAGAGCATCCTCCAGAAAGCTTAGGCCAAGCTTCCATGGGCGAGAGAGAGAGGGAGGTAGAGCCACGGGGCCAGGCGTGGGAAATCTGGCCAGTACCACAGTTCCTTGGCAATGTTACCCAGGGAAAAGTCCAGGGGATGCCCAACAGCCAGCTCTTTGCAAAGTCCTGGGTGTCTGGCAGTGAGGTGGACACGGGCACCAGCAGCCTCCATCCCTCAGATGTTCCCGTTGAATCCAAACAACCAGGCTGGGGAGAGCTGGGGACGTGAAGCTAAAGGGCCTTTGTCTGCCTCTCCACCGTCGTCAGAGAGGAGTCGGGATGCAGAAAGCCTCCAGGTGATCCTTGAGAGCTGAAGGCCAAGTGCTCGGGTTCTCCAAAGCCCTCCTCAACCGGGGCCTGCAGCCCCTTCTCTCTGCCCGCTCTGCCCCTCCCCTGCAGCTGGGGACTCTGGGCAGAGCCCAGGCTCTGAGAAGCTCTCAGCAGTACCCAGGTCTGACTTCTAGGACCAGGGGAAGGAGAGAGGGAGGATGCCAAGAAGGCCTGAGGTTGCGCTCTACCTGAACCACAGGAAGGGGACCGCCCTGCCCTAGCGGACCCGCAGCTGCTCTTCCAGGGACAGGAAGTCAGCTGAGTACCGAGCAGGGGCGTGCAGGGGAGGGGCTCAGGCACCTGGGCGGTCAGCCGGGCCATCTGCCCTTCCGGCAGCACGGGTTCCCACACTCCGGAGGCCAGATGGAGTGGGGATTAGGAGCCTAAATTTTCATCCCGGTTCAGTTTGCCTCTTCACAGCTAGGAGACCTGGGAAGGTCTCTAAATCGCTTCCCACCCTCCCCGGGCTGTGGCGGAGGCCCAGTAAGCCAACACCCACATTGCCCAGTACACAGCGAGTGCTCGTCAACACTGGCTGCTCTGATGCTCCGGAAAAGGGGCCGGCCCCTCGACGGACCTGATTTCTTACACGTAATCTGGCATTTAAGTAGTGGCCTGACCCGCTGAGGGAAGAGTGGGGTGACCTAGGCAGCCCCTCCTGGTCAATGAGCTCTCCCTGGGAAAACAGTGACGCCCTGCCTCCACTTTTCACACTGGGAGCTCTCCCTCCACCAGGGCCCCTCTTGGGCTGGCCAGCCCAACCACAGGACAATCAGGCTTTGGGCCAGGCAGTTACAGTAAGTCAGGCCCGCCCTTCCTTACTTGGGGTACCACTGCGCCCCGGTCCAGAGCCTGGCTTCCCATAGAGGAGGGGAAGGGGGATAGAGAGGCCCTTCCTTGCCAGGTGCACCGGGCTGGCTCTTAACCCCACCCCCGGAACAGGCTGCTCTTCCCAGTGATTTCCAGGGGCCGCTGGCAACCACCAGGCCCAAGCGGCAAAGGGCAGCGGAGCAGCTGCTGATGTTCAGAAGGAGAGGCTGACTCACTCCAGCCAGGCTGCACCCTCCATGAGTATTTTTGGACCTCAGCCTGGGATTCCTGCAGGTTCCGACGACAACAAGTTGGACCATCCTCTTGTATGAGGTGGGTTCCAAGGTAACCCTGAGGGGAAGGGAGGAGAGGGAAGGGCTCTGGCTGGCAAGGGAGTTGATGCTCAGGGGGTCCAGGCCCGGGGGTGGGGGTGGGGATATAGGACAGTGACATGGGAAGGCCTAAAGGGTCCCAGGCCTGACTGAGGAGGAAGGGGGTGGGGAAGAAGAGAGGACCCCATTTATAGAGCACAGGGCACGCATTACATAATTATTCTATTTTAATCATCACAACCCTGTATGGTAGATACGACTTATCACTGGTCACTAGGCGAGGAAACAGCCTGGAAGCCGGTGAGTGGAGGCTGGGTGAGGGGTGCGGGCTGCTCCAGCAGAGAGGGAGGCCAGGCGCAGAGAGCCTCCCCAGGACCACCTGGCCTGGGGCTGCAGCTGACCGCGACGTCCGCATTTCACGCACCCCGCGGGAGCAGGGTGCAGACCGGGGAGGGGGGTTTGTAGGGAGTCCTGGGAAGCCTGCCCTGCCGCCCCTCCCCCGCGCGTGCCCCCCCCCCCGCACCCCCCCCCCCGCCCCGGCCCAAGCCGCTAGGTCTGTGCCCATGGCAACCGCTCCTCGGGGCAACGTGTACAGGGGGAGGGACCGCACCAGCGCTCGTCAGACCGCGCAGCCGCCCGCCGCGCATTCCTCAGCCCTTCCATCAGCGCAGCCGGCCCCCAACGGGCTTCCCCGCAGGCTGTGAGGTCAGCGCCCCACCCCGCCGCCTCGGGGCCGGCCTCCTCCCCGACCCAGGTCCCCGCGCCCGGATCCCGGATCCCCGCCCCGCGCCCCCCTCCCCTCCGCCACCTCCCCGGGCCCAGCAGCTGGGACCCTGGCCCCCGCGCCACCTCCCCGGTCTCGGCGCCCGGGATCCCGGCCTGCGCCCCTGCCCGGATCCCCGCTGTCCCGGAGCTGGGAGGCCCCTCGCGCCCTCCAGCCGCTGCCCGCGGGCCTCGGGGCTGAGCCCTATTTCGGGCGCTGGCGCTGCGGGCCGGGGCAGCCCTGCCCGGAAGGGAGGCTATTCTGGGCCGGGCCAGCGGAGCAGCTGTGGCCCCAGGGCTTCCCGGCAGGGTGCGCGTCCGGGACAGAGGGCACGCTAGGGCAGGGCTCCCCTCCCTCCCCACCTTCCTCCCAGGCCGCGCCCAGCTCCCTCCCCTTTTTGGCCAGACCCAGGTCCTTCCCTAGGCCAGGAACATTCTCTGGTGCCAGGTCACCGACAGAGTGTCCAAAGCCAGCGGCCACAGCGCACCCCCATACAGTGCTCCCATACAGGTGCTGCTACCGGAGCCTCTCCACCTCTCTGTCAGATGGTCTTCTTAGCACCCTGTGCTTGTCCGGGCATGGCCTTTGTTCCCCTGTGTCCCATTTGCCTGCCCTTCTTGACTGTAACGTGTCATCCATGTGTCCATATGGTTCAATGTCAAATAAATCCCTAGTGTCCAGTACAGGATGGATCCCCCAAAATGGTCATTAGATGAAAGTTGTTAAACTTGTCCTCACATAAAGGACACCAAACTCCAATCCCTTGGGGTCTTTTTACATTCTGTTCTGCAAACTTTTCTGATGATCATAGGTTCCTGCTGCCCCCTGGGCCCCTTCCCCCACCAGAGGGAGTGGCCACTTTCATGCAGGACCTTGGCTTGGTGGACGAAGCCTCAGGCATCTGCACACGTGGCCAGGGTCCCTTGGGCTTACTCTGACCTTAGGACCAATTGCTGGACTCCTCGGGGCCACATTCTTCCATCTGTGGGCCAGGATAAGAATCTCTGTGGTCTGTCCCACGTCATGGTCATAAGGAGACAGAGTACAGGCAACGTCATCAGAATGCAAGCCACTGCATTATCTAACCCAAACCCCTCTCTCCAGAGCAGGTTTCCCAAAGAGAGTGTGGGAGGACGCTCAGGGAGGGGACGGGGGAGCTAACATCTGTCCGTGCTCCCACTCCACGAGGTGTTTTAACTGCACTGTGTCATTCAGCCCAGTGCTTCTCAAACTTGACTGTCAGCATGAACCCCTTGGATCTTGTTAAAATGCAGACTGGTTCTTCAGGCCTCTGGTGGGGACTGAGGTGCTGCATTTGCAACCAGCCCCAGGTGGTCTCCCTCCTGCCAGCCGCCCACCTCCCACAGCTGGTGGCAGGAGGGGGAGGAAGAGGGAGAGTCCTTGACAAAGCCAAGGTATAGGGAGGTGAAGTGGCTTGCTTGACATGGTGAGACCAGCGCGTAGGCACCACTGGCCACGGGATGGCCCCCTTCCCCTCGAGCCGCAGCTGCCTTGGGTCCAGACCCCCACCCCCACCCCCCTTTCTTTTTCTTTCACATGATCACACGAATACCTGTGAGTTGTAAAACAAGTACTAAATGTATACGTATCCTCAATGAGAACAAATACAAAGTAGTTATATATGAATAAACAATGAAACTTGTCCCCATACCCAACTCTGCTCAGCTTACCCCGTCAGAAAACGAAATACCGTCTACAGTTTACCACTGGTTCTTTAATCGATGCCGTCTAGTTTTGTTGACACCTTGGGTTAGCCTTGGTTAACACTGGAGGATATGGGTAAAAGGTCAGGCAGAAAGCCACCAAACCAGGGACGGCAATCTGGTGAAAGAGAGAGAGAGGGAGAGAGAGTGAGTGAGCGAGAGAGA
This sequence comes from Ursus americanus, assembly GCF_024610735.1. NCBI lineage: Eukaryota > Metazoa > Chordata > Mammalia > Carnivora > Ursidae > Ursus > Ursus americanus. Next base: position 3,703,429 of record NC_142149.1, read on the forward strand.
GAGAGAGAGAGAGAGAGAAGAAAGTGTGGTTCAAACGTGGGCCCAGGAAGAGGCAGGAAACCACTTTCTCCCCAGAGCCCTTCACTTCCATCTTTCAGGGCAAGCTGGAACAGGTGAGGGGGAGCTCAGGTCCGCCAACACCCTGGCTCATGAATAACTCACAGCCACCCAGCGCTCTGACTCACTTGTCGATAGGTAGTTGACTTCCTGACAGGCCCGAGCCTTCACACTCACGTGTAAATGGTAGGGTAATCAATTGGCGATTAATTAAAAGTGGAAGTTACCGGGAATGCAGAATTGCTCCATCAGAACGGAACGGGAAGGCGGCGTTTTTCAGAGGTGCATCTGTGTAGAGGCCAAGAGCTCTGAGAAGTGGGGTTCTGGTTTCCCGAATAGCATCTGCCTGGTCTTAGGGAGGCTTGCAGTCCAGGGGTCCAGGGCACTGGGGCCAGAAGGCCCGGAAACCTGGTGGACTAAGTCAGGTCCTGGCCCCACCACCCACTGACGGAGGTATTGAGCGAGGGAGGTAACACCCCACAGTGGGCTCTGGCTTGGGTTCTCCACCTGACTTGTGCTGCTCTGGGGGGTGGGGGGCTGTTCCTTTCCTCCTTCCGTCTCCTACTCACCAGCCCCGCCAGGTGCCCCAACTCTATTCCTCAATTCTGGGGCTGAAATGAGACTGACAAATTAGTTTCCTTTAAACATGGACATTTTCTCAGACTTGGGTAATTGGGGAAAAACCACAGGCCTCCTTTCTGAGAGGGAAGGACCAGGGCCCACACAGGGGCGTGGGGGAGGGGAGGGGTGCACGGGAGGGGACTGGGAAATCTCACTGCTCTCACTTCTGCTTTGCGGGACCCCTCTCACCTCATAACTTCCCCTGAAGTGCCCGCTGGCCATTTGCATGTGTCTCGTTGAAATTCCGGATAGGAGCGCCACCCTCTCCCCCCACCCCGGCCCCCAGAGGGTAGCCGGAGCATCACTGGGGAACCGGAGGGTGGGGACACGTCGGTGTGGGAGGGCAGAGACTGCCCCAAACCTTCCCCTGGCTGATTCACCCTTATTCAATAGATGGGCCATTTTCCTAGAATGTTGCAACAGGGTTATTAGGGTTTTTCCAGAGATTTCCACTCTCTCAATGACCCAGCCCTGAGCCCCTCAAGTGGAGCCCAAGATGACAGGGGCTGGGCATCTGCCCTCTGCCCTTGGTGTCCCCTCCGTTTCATGCTTTCTCAAGGCGCAGAGCTCGGCCTCCCGAGAAGGCCTCATTGTGCGTCCAGCTAGCACGGCAAGCTCTCGGGCGTGTTTTTCTTTCTTAATACATATTTGTTTAATGGATGGGATGACTGGAAATTACTTACCCCTGATGAAGAAACAGGAAGGCAACAGAGTTTTAAAATCCTTAAAAAAAAAAAAAAAATCCGTCCTGAGCTTCCCCCCTTCATCTTTACGTCCCTTTGCTTTCTGTCACAAACGCTCCGTTCTAAGCCCTCAACTCTTCCTCCCGAGAGTCGAAGCGCCTTGTGGGGGACACTGAGTCTCACTCCCCTTTCTCTCCCCAGTCCCTGGGTTTATGTTGCGGGGTCAAAGCTCCACCGATTTTGTGATTTTGGATTCCGTGGCCTCTCTCAACCCCTCACAGAGGCGGACACAGCACCATTAGTTAGTCTCGGGCTAACGGGGTTCAGGGCGACTGTTGGCGGTGGGCGTGGGGGGGGCGGTCTTCAGTCCCGTGAGGAGGCTGATGTTCGCACTCCAGGAAAGGAATGTCACCGTGGCCTCGTGGTTCACACAGGGTGATTCCCTGTAGGCTTATAATAGCCAAGGAAAGAGAGATGGGGAACTGTCAGGTGGGCACCCTATTTAGGGGATATTTTTTCAAAAAGTTCAGGGAATTCTGGCCGACAAAAGCTACAGTTCTAAGAGTGAAAATGAGCCAAGGAAAAATGAGAAACCAGGGGGAAAAAGCAGAGATCGGACAATCCAGTCACAGAAGGTCAGGGAATACAGCACTGGGAGCCTTACAGGGAGCTGAGGTCCTATTTCAAAAGGAGCAGAGAAGGAGGGAAGGAGGGAGGGCTCTCAAACAGAAGTGAGTGCAAAAGGACAGACCCAGCACCTAGGTGAGAAGACTGAACTGTGTCAAAGAGGAAAGAGAACAGACTGCTTTTATTGAGCACCTACTGTGTACCTGCGCCCCCCCCTCCCCGCCCAAAGTCTGTCAGTTCTGCCAAAGCCCTACAGAGCAAGAGCTGGTGTGCTCCTTGACAGGAGAGCGGCTCAAGGTGACCACACCCTTGCCCCTTCTCCAAAAGGCTCTGCAGGTCTGGAAGCCCACCCTCAGCTTTCCTTGGTTCTCCGTCACACTCAGAAAGAAAGCAGGACAGGGCGAGGTTGAGGGGGAACCGAAATCCCATAGGGGAGGAGACAGTAAGAACGGGCTGAAGGCTATGAATCAACTCCAGTGCCCGCCCAGGGCTGCCTCCCAGGACAGGAGGGAGCTTGCACCCCAGGCTGGGGAGCGGTGCCTTTTCTGTCATCCCCGAGGCTGGCAGAATGGCAGGAAGACAGGCAAACCGGGCCCCTGGGGAGCAGGGATCAGACTCGAGAGGCTGGTAACCAGGACTAGGACGGTAACCACCAGTTGAACTCCGGAACGAACCCTTAAACAAATTCATTTATTCATGCCCTTAGTCAACAAGCATTTATGGAGTGCCCCTGAGTGGCAGCCACTGTGTTAGGCACTGGGGGTGAACTCTTAAATTGGTGCTCCCTAAAGGCCTTAGCAGCTACAAGCGGGAGGTGGTAGTGTGTAATGATTGTAATGGGAACTACTTTGACCAGAGACGTACGGAGAAAACACTACTGGGACTCGAAGGGCACTTAGAAGAGGCAGACCGAAATATCTGAACTGATTTCAGGGAAGGAGCCAGACGTGGTCACAATATATATATATAGGCCAGTGTTTATAAAGGTTAAAAAATTTTGGAATCCACTCACGTGGGATCTGTAACAGGTGATGTCCTGGTAACGGAACGCTATGCAACCAACAACGACCATTTACGTAGCCGCACGTCTGTTCAGATGTGAAGATAGTCACAAGATAGTAGTGAAAACAGGTCACAAAAGACTATTTGAGGTCTGATTACATTCTTAGGCATTTCTTGACATATACATTTCTAGATGTTTTTAGGAACTTGTCAAAATACAGACCGAAGTGTTTGAAGTGCTTAAAGTGCTTACTTATCTCTGCAGACGGGCGTTTAGAGTGCCCTAAAATTCTTTCTCATTTATCTGTATTTTGGAATTTTAACAAACTGAATACTATCCTTTTTTCAAGGATTAAAAAAAAATGAACAGTTCACTCTTAGCAACTCAGGCCAACGTGAGTCCTTTCTTCTTTGGTAGGGTCCTCAGATCATAAAGATCTACGGAGATAGAACGTCTTGCTCCCACCAGAACACCTGACCGTCTGTGGTACCGTTATGGAAACGTGGGAAAGTAGCCTAGAAAACAATACAGTCGTAGCGGACAGCCTTCCTCGAACAAACCAAAGAGCCATTGACGAAGGAACAACGCCCATCTGGAGATCAGTGTAAGGCTCTGGCCCAGACCAAACCCCGCTCAGCATTTTCATCAATGACTTGAGTAAGCAGCATGAAGGCATAGGATCAGATTTCCAGATGAAACCGGGGGGTGACGCAACTTGTCTAGATGCAAACCTATGAGAAGCTAGGACAGTAGGTGAAAAGACACAGGATTAGCACATAGGGTCCTGAATGCGATGCCCCGGGGGCCCCAGGACCGAGCGCCGTGGAGGAGGATGTTGACTGCATGTGAGTTCGCGCTCGGGTGCCACGGGACACCAGAAAGCCGCCACACCCTGGTCCTCATCAGGACGGAGTGGCCTCCTGTCCTCGGCGGGCCGCCGTGGGCACTGTTCTGGGCAAACATGTTTAAAGAGCAACATCACAAGGGTGTCAGGGGAAGGACAGAAAGGTGTGAACACACACATTCCAGAGGGGCAGGAAATCTCCGATGGCAGCCAGGATATGTCGCCCGAGAGAAGACAGCAGGAGCGGTCTCACCAGAGAGTTGATCACAGGGACATGGCTCCCCCAGAGCAAAGAACAAGGGAAGTTTCCAGGAGGCTGATTTCAACTCAACATAATGAAAGGGGAAAATGCCAGATCCTCAGAGCACCATCTTGTCCGGGTCTCCCAAGAACCTACGCCGTTGTCCACGCAGGACAGGGAGGGAGGCAGTGAGCCTGCCGCCGGCAGAGGAGCTCCGGCACAGGTAGGCTGACCACCCGGGAGGCCGGACCAGGCGACCCCAGGGTCCCCTTCCAATCACTAGCACTACCTCCCCTGGGGCTGTGTTTGCACCCAGGACGTGGAAAGTGACCCAGACAGGCCGGGCCCTTGAGTGGGGGTGGCCCTGGGGGGAAGCCTAGCCGTGGGAGGGATGACAGCAGCCTGGTAACAACACAGAGGAGGAGGGGAGTCAAGGGAAAGAGGGAACAGAAAACAAACTCAAGAGAGAGAGAGAGGAACAGAGAGAAGCACCAGAGAGGGAAAGTGGGGAACAGATGGGAAGTGAGAGGCTAGGCAGCCCAGCCCTGGCGGTGGGAGCCGGGACCAGGCAGCCTGGGAAGGGAGGGAGGGGGTGGGTGGAGACCCACTTGGGATGGGACGGGAGGGGCAGGATTTGCTGCAGAGGGCTGCTGCTGTGCCCAGAGCCACCCCCGTCAGTCGTCCGTCCGTCCATCCGCCCGTCCATCCGTCTGACACCGGGTCCACCTGCGAGTCATGCCTGAGTGCCTCGATGTGTCGGGACTCCAGGTGCTAAGAGGCTTTAGAAAATGAGGAACCATACCCCCAGCCAACTCTCCCAGATTCCCCCTCGAGCTGGGGAGACCAAGCACAGAGCCATGACCACTGAAGGAGAATGCACACCCGTCAGAAGGTGGAGAGGGCAGGGTGGACTTCGGAGTCAGGAAGACCCGAGCTCAAATCCAGACCTGTGTGCTGTGCAGCCTCAGGCAAGTTCCTTAACCTCTCTGAGCCTCAGTTTCTTTCTCTCTTTCTCTGCTATGAGGATAAACGAGACGAGACAATGGATGCATCAGCATGGGGTCCCCTCCCTGCGAGCAGGCCTTAACTTTAAAGTGAGGAGCCTCAGCCCTAAGTGAGGAGAAAAGCGGGAGAGGCCGGGGAGTCCTGGAGGGACGGCTCTGTCCGGCCCTGGTCAACGTCCGTTCCCTAACTGGGCGCTGGGTTTGAACCTACCAGTGACAGAGCACGTCCATTCCCGGCACTGATCGTCAAGCAAGAGGGAAATGATGTGGAGCTCGAGCTGTACGGGCTGGAAGCGGGCCTGGGCCCCAGGGAACGGGCACCCGGACGTCTGCACGGCTGCTGAGTGCTAACGAGCCCCTGCAAGTGCACGTGGCTGGGGCAGCCAGCGGGGTCAGGGGCCTTGGCAGCGGCTGCCGCCTGTGCAGACGGTGGGGAATTCTTAAGGAGCGTCCGGCATCGTGCGTGTGCCCACAGATGGCCGGAAGCCACCGCAGGCTGTGGACAGAGCTGGCAGAGGGCGCGTTCAGCCAGCCTCCAGAGGGCGAGGAAGGGCCCACCCCAGCCCGCCTCCCCTCGAGCAGCGCTCCCTGGAATCATGACCGTGGGGTGCAGCTCCCCCTCTTTGGGGGCCATCTCTGGCCAGGGACCTCAGCCGCTATCCCGGCCTCCAGGAGGGAGGGTGCAGAGCCACCCCGTGAGTCACGGTGCCCACTTCCTGCCACATAGAGCCCTCAGCTGAGTCACCGGCCCCCCAAAGGGAAAGACTGGCCACAAGGCCGGAAAGCTGGAGCCCCACGGCGGCAGGAGTGGGGGGTGCTGGCGCTGCGGGGCCACGGCGCTGCTCTCGCCCACAGCCGCGGTGCGTCCACAGAACCGGGAGTCCTCCCAGCGGCACCAACCGGCCAGCAGCAGGACTGACTCTTTGCTGGTATTTTCCCCCCAGACCCTTCAAAACAAAGCCCAACAAGAAACCCCCACTTCTTATTTTGAAATAATTTCAGGCTGACAGAAAAGTTGCAAAAGTTCTACGATTTCCAGATACCGTTCACTTGTTGCCAGTTCGCGTTACTGTTTCTCTTTCTGCCTGGATCCCCACTTCTTCCTGGGCCACTTGAGGCTAAGTTGTAGACATGATGCCTCTTTCTCCCCGAAACGCTGCAGGACTGTGCCTCCCCAAACAAGGGCTTTCCTTGCAGAATCGCAGCTCACTCAGCCACCTCCGGGAAGGCCCACACGTCCGATGATGTCCCATCTCAGATGCTCCTGGCCTGTGTGGAGGGCCGGGCTGGGGCGGGGAGGGGAGGTTCACCCCACCAAACCTGGCCAGGGGCCAGCACCCCAAGTTCTTCCTTCCCGCCGGGCCTGGGGTGCTGAAGGACCACTCAGCATCCATGAGGTCCAGGGCCATCATTCACGGGGGGGATGAACTTTGACCACAGCGGGGCTGGGAACCCATGTGTAACTTCTCCCTTCCTCCCAGCACCTGTGCTCGGGAGCACCGTAGTCAGTCCCTGGAAGACATCCTGGGAGACAGCAGACACATCACTTCCTCGGGGACAGGCAGTCACACAGGAGCCTTCTGCTTGGGGTCTAGTGCTCTGCGGTCACCTTGGAATTCTTAACCATTTTGTCTTTCAGTTTGGGTCTTTGAAGTGAGGTCCTCCAGAGCCACTCACTATGCTAAACCCCGAGCCCTTTGTCAGCATCCCCTCTAGTGGGTACTCTTCTGCTCCCCATTCTACAGATGAGATAACCGAGTCTCAGATTAATTCACCTGAGGTCAGCCAGTAAGTAAGTGAGTTGGACTCAAACCCAGTTCTCCCTGCTCCGGAGCCCAATCTGTCACTCTTGGCCACTGACATGGTTGTTTATGGGCTCTGTCCTTTGATCATCTAGAAACAGGGTCATCGATCTCATCCTGGGCACCACACTAGAATTGTGGACACGGGAAAAAGTTGGCCCTGGAGCTGGAATTTAGGTTGGTGACCCTATGGGAGTGATGCTGGCGCTTGGGCCTTGTGGGCCCAGGACACGCTCTCCAAGGTGGCCAAGCTGGGGCTGGGCCTGGGCCGGGGCCAGTCCTGCCTTCTTGCCTGTGGTCCAATTCTCGTTTCCACCAGCCAGGGAAAGCAGGGCTGAGTCACCGGAGTCCCTGTCCCTGACTCCTCGCCCATACATCATGCATTCCAGTCCCTGGCTCTTGGCAAAACCCCACTAACTTCTTAGCTCACCCCACCCTCTTCCCTGAAATAAATCAAAGTTTCAAGCTGGGGAAGAGGTCACTTGACCCAAGCCCTTCGGTCTGCAAATGGAGGCCATGGGGTTTGGGTAGAGGTCCTGATGGGGTGGAACGTGCCTGGGTTTGCGTCCTGGGGTGGAATCCTGTTCCTGCGACTGAGTTCCCATAGAGCTCTGGCCAGTTAACCTCCCCGTGTCTCAGCTTCTCCTGATTGGGGCTGGTGATGGTAGTGACTCAGTGGAAGGGTCTCTGGGAGCAGGAAATATTAGAGCCTCTGGAGGGCGCCCCCCTGAATGCACCCGACAGACACCTTGTGAAGATCACCTCCTCGGCCCTCAACAAGTCTGTTAGGGAGGCATGACTAGCAACCCCCGCTTTACAGAGGAGGAAACAGGCTCAGAGAGGTTAAGTCACCTGTCCACAGCAACCCAGCCAGCAAAGCGGAGCTCGGATCCACCAGAGGACCGCGCAGAGCAGCCGCCCTTCCCACACGCGCTGGCCCCAGGGAGCGGCGAGCACTGGCTGCCGCCCACTGGCCCAGGGCTCCCAGAGTCCAGGGTTGCAGCCATTCCAGGCGGGCCAACCCCAGAGGAGCAAGGAAGCCGACCCCCTCCAGATAAACAAAGCACTTCCTCCCCGAAGCCCAGGCCCAGAAGGAGGAGGTGCTGCGTGCACAACTGTTTATAGAGACAGATGTTTGGGACGGAAAAAGAGAGACAGCCCTCCTCCGTCCCCATGGAGACAGAGGAAGTTTGTAGCTTGGGCAGAGGCGACTGGAATTGAAAAAGGAGAAGGGGAAAGAAGGGAGGGAACCAGATCTGACCCTCGGAAAACGGTTTGACATTTTCAGATGCTGGTGCCTAACAAAGGATGTTGCCCAGGCGACCAGGCCTGCGGGCACGGGGGCTGCCCATCCCGGCTGGACCAGGGGCCGGAGCCCATAGGAGGCTCGCGCGGGCGGGCCACAAATGCCACGCAGAGCCAGCCCGTAAGCACAGATACACCTAGGGGCCTCTCAGCCCAAGGCCCTCCCAAGGATCCCTGCAAAATGGGGAGGTGATTCATGGTCCCATCTCCTCCCTTCCCTCCCCTCTACTCCCCTTCCCTTCCCATCTTTTTATTTTCTCCCCCCCCCCCAAATTTCCCCTCCCTTTCTCCCTCCCTTCCTTCTTGTTTCGCAGATGTTCAATCTTGCCCTCGGCCCAGCCCAGGAACCACATCCCCGCCTTCTTGGTGGCAAGTGGCAGGTGGCACTTGGCATGACCGAGACCAGAGTGCTGCTTTTGCATGGAGTGAACCCCCCCGGGACCCAGCATGGACATATCCTCACACTCTCTGGCTGGAGACCCTGGGCATTTTAGACAATAGTTCTAGGGGAGGAGGGAGGAGAAGAGGGGAGAGCTTTGGGGCTTCTTCTAACGGACCACATCTGCTTCCTTGGAATTTCTCTGCCAGCTTGCCAGCCCCTTTGTCTGCACGCCGCCCCTGCAGGGCCAGCCGGTGTCCTGGGGCTGGGCATCGATTCCTTGAGCCTCGGGGCTCTGGTGGTGTGTTGTGTTAACATCGCCCCCGTGGCCACGATGTCCAGCATGGGATCGACCCTGGAGCTACCTGCACGGTCCTGCCCCAAGCCGCCAGCCCGCTAGTGGAGCCAGCTTTCTTCTCGGCCAGCTCAGCTGCATGACCCTCTCTCTCCTTGCTTGCCTCCAGGGGATGGGAGAGGGGGTGGATGGGGGAACTTCCGATGAACTCTGGCCCGGACGATGAGAATTCCTGAAGCCAGGATGTTCTGTGGGAAAGAGCTAGAAGGGAGAGGCAGGGTCCAGTGGCCACGCTGGCTCTGGGGTCACAACTGCAGGACCGAAGCAGGGGGCTGGCACCATCCCCCCCCCCAACCTCGGAAGGCCCCTGAGATGCCTCACGGTGGGAAAGCAGACCACAGCCAGACCACGTATTTATCTGGCCTGGCCTGCTCAGGAGTGCACCCCAATTCCTGGGCTGATGCCGGGAGTGCAAAGGTGTCAGGGTAATCGTCCTCCTCTGACATACGGGAGAATAACACTTGGCAAGAAGGACTGGGTTGGAGGCCGAGGGCAGGCCATGGCGGTGGGGGAGGGGGGATGTCTACAGCCAGGGGTCCGGGAGCACAGCTGTCACTGGCCCATGTGTGACGTGGCAGCTCAGATGGATGGCTGGGGAGGGGCAGGAGTGACCACAGAATCAGGGATCCAGCATCACTGGGCCTGGCCCTGAGGAGGCAGAATCTGAGCCCAGAATTGAGGCACAAAGAATGTCACCCCCTGGAAAAGCAGGAACCTTCAGGAGAACAGAAGGTGATGAGAGCTCTATCAGAGCCCACGATGCCAGGGACGAAGGCCGGGCTGGGAGGGTTCCCTGACCCCAGGAGCAGCCTGGTCACAACCGCTGGAGGCCTAGCCTGTGGACAGAGGCTCGGAACTGGGCCCTTGCCCCCCAGCTGCCCAGGGAATGGTGTGCAGGCTTGACTCCCGCCTCTGCCCCAGCTAGCTGGGTGACCCTGGGCAAGTTACTTAACTTTTCTGGGCTTTGTTGCCTCATCTATAAAATAGGCATAATAGCTATGCTTCACTCAGATGTCATGAGGATCAAAGGAGACAACATGTGGGAACCACGTTTAATCCACATTGATTGAGCACTTAGTGTGTCAGGCTCTGTGCTAGGCTGTCTATTGGGAAGACCTAGTCTGGGGTGTCGTGGGTGTGTCCAACCAGATGCTCTCGCCTGGTCAGGGAAGGGGTGTGTCAGCTGCACTGCGAGTAGGCGTGACCCAAGGGGGCAGTGTAGAGCAGGGGGCTGCCTAGAGCAGGGGAGGCCTGTAGCAGGGGCGGCTTGGAATTGAAACCACAGCCCAGAGGCCAAATCCAGCATTGCTGCCTGTATTTGTTCAGCCCGGGAACAAAGAATGGCTTTTACATTTTCAAATGGTTGCAAAACAAAATAAAAAGAATACTATTTCCTGACACATACGAATTACATGAAATTCAAGTTCTAATACCCATAAAGTTTTATGAGGACACAGCCAAACTCATTGGTTTGCAAATTGTGGGTCATCTGGGGCTGCTTTCATGCCGCACAGGCGGCACGGAGGGCTTACTATCTGGCCCTTCGCAGAAAAAAAAAAAAAAAAAAAGTTTGCTGATTCCTGGCCTAGGGGAAGCGTGTTCAAAGGCCAAGGGGTGAGAGAGAGAATGGAACTTTTTGGGCAGTGGGAGAAGCCCCCTGTGGCTGGAACAGAGAGATGAGAGCTGACAGGTGGGCAGGGGGTGGGAGGGGAGCCTCAGAGGCGACCCTTGCACCACAGCCCAACAACACTGTGGTTCCCACCCAGGAGAGGACAGAAGTTGAGGGTGAGTGGGCTTTGCTCAGCTGCCACAACAAGATGCCACCTTGCACGAGCCTCCCGGGGAAGGGGAGAGGACAGGAAGGAGGGAGGCAGCGAGCTCCCTGTTCCTTATCACCAAGAAACAAGGAGCAGCCCACGGGGCCCCGAAAGGGCTTGGAAATCGGAACATTTCCGATCCTTTCCAAGGAAACCTCCCTTCTGTGGGGCTCAATGATGTCTCGTTTTCCCCAAGGAACCAAGCCAGGGAGTTATGAGGGGCTGCTGTCCAGCAAGGCCTGTGGGGTGTTCCCTCCTCTCTCCAGCTCCTTTCAGCCAAAGCCTGAGCAATGCTGATGCAGCACACTGAGGCCATCCCAGGGGGCCTGGAGCAGGCACACATCTGGCCAGGGGTGCTGGGGTCACAGCTGGGCCCCAAGGCCTTCTGGGAGGGAGAGGAGGGGGAGGAGGAGTCAGAGAAGGGCAGGAGAGCCTCGTCAAGGCAGCCTCAGGGCTGGGACCACCTTTTAGGGGGATCCCGGGACAATTCATGGGGCAAACCATGCCATCTTGTTGGAGGAAGGAGGTGCCAGCTGCCGTCGCAATGTGTTTGCGGGCTGCCCCACCAGGCAGGAAAGCGACAGGAGCCCACCCCACGGGGGGCTGGCACGTACTCCCCTGGATGGCGCTGGGGTCAGGGCCTTCGCTGGTGCAGAGGAGAGGTGGATCCTGATGGGACCCTCCCCAATCTGCAGACCCTGGATGGGGCAGCCCTGCCTCCCCAGGAAGCCACTTTGCACATTTTCTCTGCGCTGCTCCCTGCCTCGAACCAGCCCCTGAGGCTTGCAACCTGGCATGTGCAGGGCCAGGTAGAGTGACCCTCTAGAGAAACCCTCATCCTGGGCCTCTCTGGACCCCCCAAAGTTGACAGCTTGAGGGAAAGAGGAAGTGAGGAGGGGGTCTCCACCCCCACCTCTCACGTGAGCAGTGAGCTCCTGTGTTGGGCATCCCAGGACAGACAGACAGACAGGCACGGAGGCCCCTGGCGGTGGCACCTGTCCAGGTCCGAAGTGAAGCAGGTGTAGGCTCCAGGGCGGTCAGAGTGCGCAGGAGCGCCTCACGGGAGATGCAGTCTGTCCCTGCCACAGGGGTGCAGAGAACAGACTCCTCCAGTTAGACACGAGGGCGGGCTGGAGGTGGAGGTTCTGGCCACGGGCTGAGTCGGCCGCCAGGCGTGACTTCACAGGCTCCCGTCCTCCCCCTTCCTCCTCCTCAGCACAGCTGCAGGGCCTGGGAGGCTGGAGAGGGGGCACCCGCGACATCAGGCCCCCGCTCCTCCCCCACGCCTGGCACCGCAGTCCCCGCCAGGCACCCGGAGGCCTCCGACGGTGGCTCCAGGCCTCGTCTCTGCGGCACAGCTCCTCCGGGCCCACAGCCTCAGGCTCCATCACCCCGGAGCCCCACCTCCCTCCATCCTTGGCTCTGGAACCCGGATGCTCAAGCCTCTGGATGTTGCCTCACTCTTCATTGGGTTTTCCAGCCAAGGTCCCCACCCTTGCCCCTTCCCAGTCCCCCCCCCCACACTTCCTAGAGCCCCTCCCCTGCCTGCCTGCAAGTCACCTGACTGGGCTCCCTATCCAAGCCCTACCCAGATTCCTCACCCAGCTCTCCCAGCTCTGAAAGCGCTTGATGACACGGGGCTCCTTGATGGCTGGAGAGCTTCTCTGGCTGCAAACCCCTCCCGGGTCCCGGCCACACACTCCAGCCACCACTCTGGCACCCCGCTCATAGAAACACGCACGCGCATGTGCACACACGCGCACGGTGCACACACGTGTGTATGCATATGCGGGTGCGCGTGTGTGCACGATCACACGTGTGTCTGCACACGCACACACGTGCACTCTCACAGCATTCAGCTGGCGTCGTGCTGCACGCACCTTCCTCCCGAGCTCCCGCACTGCCTCTCCCTGCCTCTCCAATACCCACAGGGGCCTATGCTCGGGACTTGGGACTCTGGACTCGGGACTTGTTAGCTCCCTGGCTCTTTCCAGAGTAGCAACCCGCCCCACCTGTCAGGACGGTGGGATCTGGGGCTGGCATCTGGGGCTGCGGTCCGTTTCTTACAGTCAAGATGAAAACAAAACAAAACCGATCCCCTGTTGCCCTCCGAAACTGGTGAATGATTGGCGGGGAGGGGGACATCCCCACCCAGGAGGCTCAGCTTCACTGGGAAAGGGACTTTCCTTAGAAGGAACTAAGGCATCTTGTATCAGCTCTTAACGATTTGGGAAGGGAAGCTGAAAAGCTCTTTACTGTAATTCGAACAGCTAAATTATTCATCAAGAACAGCAGGCAGAGATTGGACAGTGACCTGAGAGACAGGAGGCCCCAGCCCAGTCCGTGACCCCAGGCATGGGACCGTCTCCCCCTGCTCCTGAGGGGCTGGGCTGAGTTAGAGGGGTCTGGGGAGAGCGTAGCTCTGGGGGTCCCGTAGAGTGGGAAGAGCGTCAATCCAGCTGGGAGATGGGGTTTGGGGGGCACTGTATCAAAGGGTCCTGGCCATGGAGGGAGCCACAGCAAGAGGTGTCCCTAGTCCCTCAGGGACTTGTACTGATGCAGGGGTCTCCCCTGCTCTGGCCACGTGGACCCCAGACCACAGCAGGATGGCACTGTCCTGAGACACCAGGTTTCAAGGTGCCTGGCTCCCCTCTGTCGACCCCCTCCTGCATCCTGCAACCGTCCCTGACGACCTCAGGTGCTTGGGGTGGGAAGGAGCATGGCCAGAGTCCTGGCCCAAGTTCAGGGCTGGCCTCCTGCTCCCTCGGAGGCTCAGGACGGGGAGGCAGGGGACAGGTGGACATCAGAGCTCGTCCCTCAAATGCAAAACCCAGCCCGGCTCCGTGCCCCTTCACCTCTGCTCTGGGCACAGGGAGGGCTGTGTGGTGAACAATGCTGGCCCCTGCTCTCCTGCCCTGGCTGGTCAGCCCCCAGGCCCTGTGCTCTGACCCAGAGGGAGGCCGGACCGAGAGCTCGGAAGTCTCAAGCACTGTCCTTTCTTCTTTCTAGCTCTGCCTGTCCCAGAGGAGGGAGTGACCAGAGGAGCACGGGGAGGTGGGGACGGGCCCAGGGCCCAGTTGTGGTTGTTGGGCAGCGTCTCCCACGCAGGAGTCTCTTTTCCCCATAAGGAAGCCTTCTGGGGGAGAGGTGAGGTTTTCTCTGCTGATCTTCCTCCCGCCTACAGCGCCTGGACCTGGCGGGTGCTCTGTGGATATGAATGAACGCAGACGATGGATGGATGGATGGATGGATGGATGGATGGATGGATGGACGGATGGACGGATGTATGAGTGGACCCGGAGAAAAGGAATGGGAGGTCCCCGGAGAAAAGGAATGGGAGGTCCACGAGTGTGCGTGAGGACTGAGCCCTGCCATGTGAGGGGTCCAGAGGGACAAGTCAGTAGGGGACAAGAGGAAAAGCAAGAGAAGTAAAACCGAAGGGTGTGTCTAGTGATGGAGAACCCGCTGAGATGGGGGTGAGAAGTCTGTGCTCCTGCCAGGTGCCCCGCAGGGAGGCCCAGGATGGGGGGAGGAGGAGGAAGAGGGGGAGGAGGGAGGAGGAGGGGGAGGGGGAGGAAGAAGAGTAGAAGGAGGAGGGAGGCCCAGGAGGGGGATGAGGGGGAAGGAGGAGGACTTAGCCTTTTGGAAAGTGGAGCCCTGGGGGCAGCACGTGCTGACTCACCCTCCTGCCTTCAATTTTCCCTGTTTCCTGGGGATTCTCATTTTATTTTCGGGAAAGCTGCCTGCTCCGTGACTAATTTGTTCTTAAACAAACCAAACCCAGGCGGTGGGGAGGCCAGGCGGGGCCTGAGTCACTCTCCGCCCAGGGGGACCACACCTCAGCTGTGGGCCTGGGCCACCCTCCAGTCCTGGGAGCCCCCCCCCCCCCCCCCGGTCTGATGGTGGCTCCGAGGCTCCTCAGGAAGCAGGGCTCCCAGAGGCGGGCCCCCTGGGCTGTGAGGGATCCCTGGCTGCTGAGTGAGCTCCTTGACTGGCCACTGCCTAGAACAGTGTCTGGCCTGGAGCCAGTGCTCAGTGAACATTTGTTGACTGACTGACTGATGACTCTGCTCCCGCCCTCCTCTCTCCCACCCACCCACCCTCCTGGAACCCTTCCCCTCCCACGGCCCTTCAGTTCTGTGACACACACTTTACTAGCGCTTACCTACCCCAGGACCACAGCCTCAGCCAGACTCAGCGATAAATGTGATCTCTCTGAATCTACATGCCTGTCACCCTGTCTGCCGGGGTGGGGGGCTGGGGGGGTGGAGCTATTAACCGCTTTGCCATCGGGTGGCTCAGGGGTGTCCATCTGGTAGCACAGCCAGGGCAGGCTGCAGCCTGCAAAGCAGGCGCTCTACCAGGCAGGGGGCAGATGCTTGCCCCCCAGTATCACAGGAGAGGAACCCGAGGCTCAGAGCGGCCCAAGGGCAGTAAGCAGCAGATGCTTCGTTTGAACCCAGACCTTGGAGCACCCTCCAGTACCCTCGCCTGCCTTCCGCTACCCTCCACCGCAGGGCTAGGAAATGGGCAGCTCAGCAGTGAGCCTGGTGGGGCCGGAAGATAGGGACCAGAATGGGAGGGCAGGGGAAGGGGGGAGGTGTTTTCTCTAGGTCCAGGCCCAGTCCGGAGGCCCCCAGGTCTCCCAAGTGGGACTTGGGCAAGACAGGCCATGGGCACATGGAAGAAACGTATTTCTATTGTTCATCTCACCCTTTTGAAATTTCAACTTTTGTGGGTACATAATATACACACCTAGTAATAAAGTGACTACGGTTTATAAATAAATAGATCGACGTGCTCTGGAACATGCGAGAACACTGCCCCCCCCCGGCCCCCCGCCCCAGTCGGCTGCACCCAGGGACTCTCGCAGAGCAGGTGCCCAGTAAACCCTTCTGTGTCCGAAGGCTCGCCAAGCCCGGTGTCCCAGTGGGAGGCGGCGGGGAGCGGCTTCCTCCCGGGTCAGGACGCAGACCCCCGTGCCCCGCCCGGACTAGGGCCCCTACACCCCCACCCCCCGGGGCAGAACGGGACGTGGCTGCGGCCGGGCTCCCGCCCCCGCCCGGCGCGGCGCCACATTCCCCTGGGTGGCCGCGAGGGCCGGGAAGGGGGGCGGCTCCGCGTGGCCGCCGCCGACCTCCCGCGCCACGGCTTCCCCGCGGGTCCCCCCGGGAGGTCCGGAGCGCCCCGCGCCGCGCCCAGGGGCTGGTGGTCGACCCTGCGCTGTCCTCCGCCAGGCGGCCCGCGGCGTCCCCAGCCTCTCCCGGCCGGAGCGCATTTCCAGGAAGCGGGAGCCGAGCCGGCCTGAGTTCCCGACAGCCGGCCGGGCGCGAAGAGCTGCTGCCCGGCCGCCGCCGCGGCTGAGTCCACACCAGCGATCAATGCGCCCCGGCTCCCCTCCGGCTCCCCTCCTCCCAGCTCAGCGCCAGCGGCCGCAGGGCACCGTGCCGCCCCGCCGCGCACAGGGTCCTGGGCCCCTGTCGGGGTGGCTCCCTTCCTCCCTTCCTGGGGGGATGGGTCACTTGACCCGCTTGCCGATCTGCAGATAAGAACGACAGTTACCCCACCCCCACCCCCAGGGCCATGGGGAGCAGGGACCAGGACCCCTCCTGCACACCCCAGGGAAGCCAGCGCTTTAACTGCCACGCGGCGGACCCGCAGTCTCGCCGCCGCGCCGGTGACCCGAGGTTGCACCAGCCAGCAACTCCCCACTAAAGGAGCACCTTCTCTGCCTGCCCGCCTCTGCTTTTCAAAAAGGGGGTTCAGTGGATATTTCCTCGGAAAGAACTCCTAAAGGAAGCCGCAGCAGGGACTTCCCCAAGCCCAGGGTTGCCCCCTCACCCCATCCCCCACCCCCCCATGTGCGTCCCCAGTGCAGAGGCTGGGGGGGAGGGGAGAGGAAGCTCCTGGGCCTCTCAGCTCACCTGCCACCCCCTCCTGATTTGGGAGGCTGGTGCGGAGACAGAGGGAAGGAGGGAGAGGACAAAGACCAGGCAGGAGGCAGGGAGACTTGAGCCTTTGGGAAGTTGTGGGGATAGCACCCCCCACCTCAAGGAGGTCTGATGGGGGCAGGTAGAGAGGGCTGGGGGCCCAGCCCCTTCCTGGGAACCCAAAGCAAGAAGAGACCAGGGGGGCCTCTTGGTCTCACTAGGTGGCCTGTGTCAACCCCCAGTTTCTGCCTTTTCCAAGGAAGTCCGAAAGAGGGGTTCTAATGAGGGGGCCTGGCGCCAGAGTCAGAATAGGAACCCAGGATCCGGAAGGAGGTGGCAAGCCCTCTGCAGTGTCTCCTCCCCTCTCCTCCCCCTTGGGGGCCCTCCGTTCATCTGGGATGTGGAAAAGAGGCCCAGCTCTGGGCAGAAGCCAGGGTCTGAGCACCCCCCCCCACTCCCTCCCCCTCAGCCTTAGACTCAAGGGCACAAGGTCCTGCTTCCCCTGGGATGACAGCATGGAGGGGTGACTCCAGGGGGCCACCTAGGCAGAACCAGAGGCAGGGACTGGGGACTGTGTTGGTGTTTGGGGTGGGATGGTAAGTGTCGCTTATGGACCTCGAATTCACTGCAGGGTGTCTGGGAAGCACAGGGGATTTGAGCCCCTTGGTGTTGTTGGTGGCTGGGCAGTGTTGGTTTGAAGGGGACCCAGGGCTCAGGACGAATGGATGAATGGACACACTCCAGGTGGGGCGAGAGGGCCATGAAGACTGGGGCAGGAAGGTCACCCTCCTTGGACGTTGGAACAGGAAGTCCTCTCGGAAAGCTGAGACCTCATGCCTGGCTTGAGAACAGCTCTGTGGACTCATTTGCGACTTTGGGTCTCCAAGGCCGTAAGATAGTAAGTTTGTATTGTTTGAGCCACCAATTCCTTACGGCAGCCATGGGAAAGGAACCCACCCCAGCCCACAGCCCCTACTGCCCCGTCACAGAGCTGTGCTCCTTCCAAGGGCTCTAGGGGACAATCTGTTTCCTTGCCCTTTTTCCAGCTTCTAGAGGCTGCCCGTATTCCTCGGTTTGTGGCCCCTTTGCTATGGACTGACTGTATTCCCCCACCCCGTTCAAATGTGAAGCCCTAAACCCTGCCATGGTGTCTGGAGGTGGGGCCTTTGGGAAGTGGTTAGGGTTAGATGAGGTCATGAGGGTGGGGCCCCAGAAGGGGATTAGTGCCCTTATAAGAACAAGCACGTTATTAATATCAGCACCCTTATAAGAAGAAAGCCCCGAGAGCTTGCTCTCTCTCCCCCAGGGGAAGACACGGTGAGAAGGTAGCTGTCTGCAAGGCAGGCAGAGGGCTCTCACCCAAAACCTCATTGACTGGACTTGACCTTGGACTTCCTGCCTCCGGTCTGCTATTGCAGGCTCGCGTCCGGAGACCCCCTCCTCCATCTGCAGAGCCGCCAGACGGACGCCATCTCCTCGCGCCTCTCTGGCCTCATGCATCCCTCTTACAAGCGCCCTTGGGATCGCATTCAGGGCCCCCCTGGACGATCCAGGATACTCTCCCATCTCAAGGTCCTTCACTTCATCACATCTGCAAAGTCCCTTTTGTCCAAAGAAGGTGACATAGTTACAGGTCTGGGGATTGGGGGCCCCAAGCCAATCACAAAGGCTAACATTTCTGTCAACACTTGTCAAGTCTGAATTTTGAAACTTATGACTATTCAAAACCTATTCAAAAACACAATGCCAGTCAGACAAAGGGGAGCTGAGAGGAGCCTAGAGGTGCCTAGGACGGGGCGTGCGGGCGGGCGTGTGTGTGTGTGTGTGTGTGTGTGTGTGGTCGGAAGCTGGGGTTGGCCCCTCCCTGGACCTCTGTCTCTCGTCTGAGGGAATGAGGCGGCGAGGATGGATCCGGGCCTGCGGGACCGGGAGCAGCCCACGGGACCCTCGGAGCCTCAGCCTTCTCCCTGTTTGAGGAGATGCTGGTAGTCCCTTTCCTCCCGGCGCTGCCTTGAGATTAAAGCCCGATCGCTCTCAAGACGCACCCAAAGTGGTAACCTGTGGTGGTGAGAAATCGTGGCAAAGCCACCTGTTGGCTTTGTGTCCCTAAGTTGTCCCCTCTGCTGTCCCCAGCACAGAGGCGGAGCAGTCCCTCCCTCCCACGTCCCACTTGTCTGCAAAGGCTCTGTGCCCTTGAGGGGTCTGCTCCCTCTGGCAGCTGTGGGGACGGAGGCCTGGGACTCAGCCCCCCAACAGCATCCCAGCCACACCTGGGATCTCACCTCTGCTCCCTGTCCTGGGGGTGGCACGGGAGGCCCCAGGACGGACAGCACGACGCTGGAGTCCAGCGGCAGTGGCTTGGAACCCAGTTCCGTCCCGACCGGCCACCCACCGCCTTGCCTACCGGCCCCGCGTCCCTTTCTTCAGCAAGACCGCCCACGTTCCGTTTCTTGACTGTTCTTGCCCTTCGCCTTGCCCGATGTCCCCCAGCACCTGGGAGGTGGGGCACCACCCAGGGCGGCCCAATCAGGACAGGGTCCCGGCACGGGGACGAGGCCCACGCAGGCTGAGGCCGACCTAGAGCCGCGGCAGCGACCCCCGCAGCCGCCAGGGAGAGCCCGGCCGCGGGGAAGCCAGCGGGGAAGCAGAAGGCAGGAAGGGACAGGGGCCCATTCCAGGTGACCCGCCGCTGGTGAATCTGGATCCAGCTGTGCCCCGGGCCCCGACCTGCTCCTGTGTGTCATCACGGGACCCAACCCCCTTCCGAAGGCCTTGGCCGGGCCGCGCTGGCCTCGCAGCGTCCTGACCAGCAGTGACCAGCTGTGCACTGGCTGCTTGCCGCGCGTGCTCTGTGTGCAGAAGATAGTTCTACCCGCTCACGTGGCCACGGGGATAAGGTAAGACAAGGCAGGATGAAGAACCAAGGGCCTAATTAGATGCACGGTAAGCCTCCAGGTAGCAGCTCTGTAGCGGGCGGCTTAGAGTCATGTTAAGCACAAGCGTATGCACGAGTCACACGAGACGGCCCCATCTTACCAGGAATAAACCCTAAGAAACTGCCTTAGCCGGACTGAGATCAGAACACCCTCTGTAATTCCCTCTTCGTGAGTGTGGGCAGAAGCTGGGACTGGGGTCTAAGGAACAGAACTTGGCAAAGGGGACGGGACGTCCCTCCGTGGTTATAGCTCAGACTCCCTCTTAGCCGACCGGAAGGAGAACGTCCCTCTGCTGAAGGGAGGGGGCAGCCGTGTTGAGGGAGCCCATGGGGTCAGGAGCTGCAGCCTCTGGAACTTGAAGGTGGCCTCTGGCCTCCAGCCAGCAACCCCCAGGCTCTTGTCACACGGCTGCAAGGAAAGGAGTTCCGCCCGTACCTGGAGAGAGCTGGGAAGCGGATCTTCCTTGGGGGAGGCTTCAGGGGAGGACCCAGCCCAGCCACCACCTTGACGGCAGCCCTGTGAGATCTTAAGCAGAGGACCCCGCTGAGCAGGCCTCAGACCTGTGACCTAATGCGACTGCCCGCTGTTAGATACACGTGTTGTGCAAGCGGCTAAATGCGTGATAACTGGTTACAGAGCGTAGAAAACAACCACAGCATCCTGAGGTCTCAGGTGTCAGAAGAGGCACCAGAAGGGACAAAAGGCCAGGACTCCCTTCTCCCTGGGTTGGGGTACAATTTCCCCAACTGGTCCCCAAATTTCCCCAATTTGGACCGCTGGTTACTTCAGCTGAATTACCACTCACCCCTCCCTCGGTTCACAGCAACCATCCCTCAGCATCGCTCACATTGTCTGCAGGTCAGAACTTGGGGGTGGTTGGGCTGGGCGTTCCAGCCTGAGGTCTCTCATGGGACTGCCGTCCTCTGAAAGCTGGACGGGGCTGGAGGACCCACTTGCAAGGTGGTCCATTCACATGGCTGGTGGCCAGAGGTCTCCTTTCTCCTGGCTTCCCCCAGAGCAGGTGGGCCACAAGACGAAGATGGAGGAAGCCACATGGATCAGCTTGGCTCCGCGTGGGAGGGGCTGAACACCAGGAGACAGTTTCCCTGGGGCCATCTTGCAGACGGGCCACCTTACAAGGACAGCAGAGGGGACAGAGGCTGGTGGGGGCTTGAAGAGGCTATGGAAGGAAGAGTGGGACACTTGTAAAGCAAGGGAATTCTCTGAGCGTACCCCCAAGGCTCTCTGCGTCAGTCTACCCCCAGCTCCCTCCTCATGTGGCTCAGGGAATGAGCTGGGAGAAGAAAATCACAGGTCCCAGTCTTGCTTCTCCAAATCGGGCCCGGGACCTCAGGGGAAGCGGGACCCTGCAGAAAGGGGCTGGGGAAAGGAGGGGTATCCGTGGGCCGTTTGTCCCTGCTGCGGGTCCCCAGCTGCTTGTTCCCATCTCTGAGCTTTTGTCTCTGTGACAGGTGAGACCGATCCCTCAGTGTAGAGATGGGGGGCCTGGGTTGGGGGCGAGATGGGGTTAAGAGGTACTGTGCTGCTGTTGGCCGGGCCCTGTGCATCGTTCCCCCACTGAAACCTTGAATGACTTTCACACGGGGTGCCATCCACCCCCGTTATCCAGATAAGGAAACTGAGGCTCGGAGTTCCCATAGCAAGTGGGGTAGAAACGGGGAAAGAAGCCTCCCTGATACCTTAGGGGGTCCGATCAAGGCCCCTGCACCCAGGGCCTCCCTCCCTGGGCTGAGCAGGGAGCCAGGGGAGGGAAGAAGAAAGGAGGGGAACCTCTGGGGAGGTCAGTGCCCGGCAGGGGGTGCGGGGCTGGGGGCTGGGGCGCTGAGCCTGGAAGAGGGCTGAAAACCCTGCTCTGAGCCATCTGAGACCCTGGCTCTGACGCCACCGGCCGGCTCGCTGGCCGCCAGCCTTCCCCACATTGACCTGGGGAGTTCGGACTCACATCCCTGCCTGCACAGGCTTCCTGGAACCATACTGCTGTCTCCTTTGGGGCTAGCCCAGCCTGGCTGCAGTGGGGAGGCACCCCCAAAGCCAGCTGGGTGCTTGGATCTCCTTTGCCCAATGCCCTGGGCTCTGGGTCCCGGAAAAGATCCTTGTGCTTCAAGGGGAGGGTCTAGTGGGAATGCCGAGGCCAGGTTCGCGCGGCTAAGGAAGTTTGCGGACCTGGAATTCCAGACAGGGAGAACAAGATCACCTCGGGTCAGGGAGATCAGGCTGACTGTGCCCCACGAAAGGATTCGGGAAGGGCAGGTGGGAAGGACGTGCAGAAGTGAGAAAAACCCGAGGCGTTCCCTGCAAAGTCCAGGAAGGGCTGCTTCTGCCCCCCCTCCAAGCTCACTGCCCCACTGGGTCCCACCTGCGTGCCTTCACCACGGCCCCATGAGGGGGCGTGTCCCTACTTCCCGCTTACCAGCGGGAGAGGTAGAGCCGCTTGTCCACGTCACTCCCCACACCCAGTGACTGCAGACCCAAACTCCAATATGTGCGCTGCCATCTGGGAGGACAGTGCCCAGTGCACCCCTCTGTGCCCCCATGCCCTGCACGCTGCCTACGTATCCTGGAATACTTGGGACAACTCAGGTCTGTGACCCCTGGTTTCAGCGCAGCACTCACACACACGCACGTGCACACACAGGTCCCCTCACCCACGTCGCCTGAGCTCCCAGAACTGCACAGGGAAAGGTGACCCTTGCTCCCAAGGAGCACAGCTACCTTCCTTGCATCCTGCCCACCCCACCCCTGCTGCCCATCTCAACTGCTGTCCCAGACAACAGCTCAAGGGATCCAAAACTTAGGCGCAATAGCGCCCAGCTCAAGGCAGGCCGGGGCTGGGACCTCTGCAGAGCTCGCCTGCAAATAGGAGGCCAAAGAATGCAGTGGGCAGCTTGGCAGAGAGACAGACAGAGCCACCGGGCTTCCAGTAACACGCTGGCCCTGCCCTGACCTCGCCCACCGGCTCAGACACTCAGCCAATAGATGCCCGGTCCTGGGCCCCAGCCCCCGGCAACACCCAGCCCAGCACAGCTGCTGCAGGGCCCTCCTGGTCACCACCCCTTGCCCCCGGCGACAACAGGACTGGAACTGGATCCCTGTCCTCTCAGGGTTCCAGCCGTGCCGGGAAGGGGGTATCTTTAGCTTCCCTTCCTGGAAGCCCACTGGCTCCGGTCCCACCGTGGCCCAGCAGCATCGCCTCCAAGCCAGGCCACCTCCCCCTCTAGCACCGATTCCCTAGGAGACGGCAGCCACTCCAGAGAGCCTTGCTTGGCCATTTGGTGCCCCGCCGGGGTTAGGACCCCGTGTCCAGCTTGGACGTAACACTGCCCACACAGTCCTTCTTGCTCCCCTCTTGAACCCTGCTTGCATCGGGGTATTGGCCAAAAGACAGCCCACCCCCGTCAAATTAGAGGACCTGAAATGGTGTCCATGCGTTCCTCGCCAGAGAAGGAGACCGAGGCCCAGGGGGAAGATGGAAGTGGCCTAGGGATCCTGGAGCGAGTTGCAAAGAGGGCAGGACGGGACCCGGGTCTGTTCTGACACTCTGGAGAGTTTTCTTGACACCAGGGTGTGAATCGGGAAATGACCAGGGTGGGGACTCCTTAATCGCATGACCTCCTGGGCGCAGGGATGGGTAAAGTAGGTGCGTGGCTCTGAGAAAGTTGGAGCCCAGAGAACTGAGGGGAGTGGGACAGGTGGGAGCAGCCGGCAGAGAAGGACTGAGTCCTCCGTCAGAGGGGGGGCACCCACCTGCGGGGCCTCTCCCAGGAAGAGGCCAGGGGCAGGACGTGTGATAAGGAGCTGAGTCAACAGCAGGGCAGGAGAGGACTGACTGGATCTCACACTGCGGGGCAGCCCTGGGGCCTCAGGAACTGGGTGAGGGTGCAGTGAGCCCCTGACCCAGGAATGAAAGCAGTCAGGTGGGGCCTGACCTCATTTCCTGGCCGAGAAGACACTCAGCATGGACTATTCAACCAAGACTGGGATGGGGGGGGGGAGACTGGGGAAGTCCGCTGTTTGCCCTCCAGGGGCTCATAGCTTGGGTGGGGGGAGAGGGTGGAGTGGGCAGGCAAGAAGAGGAGCAGTGAGCACCCGGTTAGCTGCGAAGAAGCCTGAGTGCAAGAAATGTCAGAAGGGAGTAAAGGAAGGCCCGAGTGTGCAGAGGTGAGCACGTTTGAGGAAAAGCCCAGGAAACCTTCTCATGCTGGGGAAGGAGGCAGTAGGGAGGCAGCCTGACAGGGTGAATGCGGGGTCAGTAGCAGACATGGGGGCCCTGGGGTCAGGGGCACAGTGCTTGTAACAGCACAAAAGCAAGAGGTGGAAAAGGATGGAAGGTGTGAACTCCTCAGGCTGTGATTTCAGCTGCAAGTAACAAAACAGAGACTTAAACCATAAAGATATCCATTGTTTATATAACAAAAAATCCAGAGGTTAGGGGTCCCAGAGCCAGTTGGCAGCTTAAGGATATCGGCAATAGCCCAAGTTCTCTCTGTCCTTCTATGCCACCAGTTTAGGGTTACTCATCATCCTGTTGCCCAGGACTTTTCCAATTTTAGTGTTCAACGGCCTGCATCGTGGGAAATCAAATCCAGATTTGTGGTCACCCTAGTATTGGAGATGGTGCTCCTCATGGGCACAAAAGAGCTGCTGCAGCTCCAGGCATCACACCCTCACAGGACAGGGCACTGAGCAAGAGGAAATGGGGTGCAAGCAAAACAGATTTCTTTTTGAACCTTGCAGAAGCCCTCAGAGATCCTCCCCTCCCACTTCATGGGCAGGCCTGGGTTTCATGGTCACCCTAGACCAATCATTGGCAAAAGAGTAGGGGGGTTGGTATGACTTGTTTAGACCCATCACTATTCATCTCCTGGGGACCCTAGGGTCCCCAGGCAAAGCAGGGGCACAGGAAAGCACAGAATTTCTCTGGCTTAGAGCTGAGAGCACAGGGCTTCAGGGAGGACTGGGTGTAAGAAGTAGGGTCATGGGGGGCCTGGAAGAGGAAGAGGATGCTAGAAGAAGAAACAGAGGGTGTCCTGAGCTGGGAGTGCCCAGATAGCCAGTGAGGTTGGAGCCCAGGGAGGGGGGTAGGAAGAGGGGCAGAGGCCCAATCCCTCCAGGGCCTAGGAGGGTGTGAATAGATCAGGCATCAGCCTGGCTGGGTGCAGATGGATGGACGGACACAAGGACGGCATGTGACTAGTTTCACCATCACATCTGGGCCAGCCACTTGGGTTCACACCCAGTAGGGTGAAGCAGGTTGTGGGGGGTTTAAAAAAATCTTTTAAATTGAGGGGTGCCTGAATGGCTCAGTCAGTTAAGTGTCTGACTCTTGGTTTCCACTCGGGTCATAATCTTGGGGTCGTGGGATCGAGCCCCCCTTTGGGCTCTGTGTTCAGAGGAAGTCTGCTTGGGTTTCTCCTTCTCCCTCTCCCTCTGCCCCTCCCCCGTTCATTCACACACACTCTCTCTCTTTCTCTCTCTCAAATAAATAAATAAATCTTTAAAAAAAACTAAAAATCTTTTAAGTTGAGATATAGATATATACAGAAAAATTCAGAAACCCTGGGTGTGTCGCTGGGTCCAGGACAGGACACAGAACATTTCCAGTCTCCGCAAGTCTTCAAGCAGCTCTTCCAAGTTATTAATAGCCATGCCCTTGACTTCTAACACGGTCCCCGTTTTTCCTGTTTTTGCACTTTTTACATGAAGGGAGTCATACAGTGTGAACTCTTTTCTGCCTGGTTTCTTCCACTCAACAAAGGCTGGGAGAGCCGGCCGCACCGATCACGCCTGCGCGGTGCTGTGCGGCTCGGCCCGCGCGGACTGACCCTTTCTTCTCCCGATGGGCGTGGGGCCGTTTCCGCCCTGGCTGCTCCTGACAGTGTGGCCGGTGTGGCCACCAGCATTCTAGTGCATGTCTTTCGATGAGCACATGAAGGCGGTGGGTGGAGCTGCCGGGTCACGGGCCAGGGGCATGTTCAGCTCCAGCAGACGCTTCGCAGCAGGCACAAAGTGGCTGCTCCCCCTGCCCCGCCCCCACCAGCAAGGCGCGAGACCCCCAGGTGCTCGGGATGTCCCCGCGCTAGGGACTTGCTGCCCTTGCGTTGTAGCCATGCGGTGGGCAGATGGTGGTACTGCATTGAGGATTGGCTTTGCAAGGCTTTTTTATGTTTTGGGACCCCTCAGGTCTTCGACCCAGCTTCCTTCTACATTCTGTCTTCGTCCCACCTGTGTCTGGGGGTCCTGTGTCTATTCTGGACCCGGGTCCTTTGTCAAATCTATGCTTTGCAATGGTCTGCTTGCCTAGGGATGGCTCGGGCTCAGGGCACCTTAGCACCACTCCCAAATGACCACCAGGCCTCCCCAAAGAATGTTCCATCCAAGTTACCCAGTGTGTTTGTCAGGTAAGCAGACCAGAGACAGGCCCCAGAGGCCCTGCTCTCCCTGGGTGCTGCAGTATAGGTCGCTTTGTAAAAACTTTAGGAACTATCCCTGTCGGTAGCTAAGCAGGCGTGTGTCGATCTGGAATATGTCCAAAACAGAAACCGGGGACCCATGGGCTCCGATCTGGGCACATCGCCCGTGAAGGAGCACTGGCCACTGTTCTGGGGCTGTTTTGTCACAGAATGCCATGAGGGGACAGGGACTGGCTGGGGTGCCCCCAGAGCCCCACAGGTGCTTGCTCTAGGCAGCCAGTTCCTGGGAGGCCCCGACTTCCGGGAGCGGGGAGGCGGGGGGCAGTGGGAGCCGTGCACAGTCAGGCCACAGACACGATGCTTCTGACCAGCTGCTGGCCCCAAGGTGACCGGCCGCCCATCCCCAGGACACTTTGCTCTCGGGAAGAGATGTGGGGGTGACGCCAGGGATGGCCTATTGTCCCCACTCCCGGACTGACAACCAGCCCCACCAGCCATAGCAAGGTTCAGGGAGGCCAGAGGGGGCCGCCTGCGCCTGGACAGAGGGGAGATGCCGGCTGTGCCAAGCTTCCTGGAGAGACCCGGCTCCTGCCCTGCTCCCCGAGCCCCTGAGCAGCTCAGGCCCGCTGCTTGAAATACTGACCTGGCTGGGCTTTCCTGACACGCACGGCCATAGCTCTGGGGGTCTGCAGTGCGACACTCCCCCCCACCCCCCCAAATCCCGCTCCCTTCCTGTGTCAGCTGCCCCCCCCCCGAGACTACTTCACGCCAGCAGCGGCCTTTCTGCTCTCCTCACACCTCCCTGCTCTCTTCATTCACAGTGTGGAACTGGACGAAACCCAAACCCCAAACCCATCTCCCACTGAGCCTCCCCAGGCAGGGGGCACCCCAGGCCCCTCAGCCACCGGCCCCGTGTCAGTCCCTTCCCCACCACCTCCCCCGCAGACGTGCTGGCCATCTCCCACCTCAGACACCTCCCTCGGCATGCCCTCAGGTCGCACTGGCGAGGGGCCATCACCCCCTCTGTGGTCCCGTCGGTGTCCTCATCTCATGGGGGTCTCTCGGCAGCCTCTGGCCCAGCTGCTCACCGCTCCCCACAGACCCAGCCACACTCTCCCCGGGGTCTCCTCACACTGAGCAGTTCTCGGTGACACCCGCTGGGTGTCCCACAATTTAACTCAGTTCTGACACCGTCTACCTGGACGCAGCGCCAGGTCCCACAGGGCAAGGGCTCCGTCCCCCGAGAGTGCCGCGCACTTCAGAGGCAAGTGGGGTGTCCCCAGGTGACCCGCAGCTTCTGTCTGACTTGGCTACAAATCAGAGGTTCCCACGATGCCCTCCTCCTTGGATTCAAGCGTTCGCTAGAGCAGCTCACAGAACCTGGGAAAACACCTACGTTTACCGGTTTATTATGTAATAAAGGGTGCGACAAAGGCTGCAGGTTAACGGCCAGGTGCGGGGATACGGAGGGTGAGGTCTGTGGGGGTCCTGGGCACAAGAGCTCTGCCCCGTGGACTTGGGGCTCGTCGCCCTCCTGGCACGCGGATGTGTTCACCCACCCAGAGGCTCTCCAAACCCCGTACTTTTGGGATTTTATGGAGGTTCCCTCACATAGCCACGATCGATCATTAATTCATTTCCAGCCCCTGTCCTCTCCTGGGAGGAGGGGGGCTGGGGCTGAAGATTCCAAGCCTCCTCCATGGCTAGGTCTTTCTGGTGTCCAGTCCCCATCCTGGAGCCCACCCAGAGTTGCTCCCTTAGGACAAAAGACACTCCTATCACCCAGGAAATTCCAAAGGATTTTATACCCCGAGTCAGGACCCCAGGGTTCAAAGACCAAATGCTGGAACAAAAGAAGTTCCTACTGCTCTTATCGCTTAGGAAATTGCAAGGCTTTTCGGAGCTGGGTGCCAGGAACTGAGGGCAGAGGCCAACGCGCATCTTTTCCTGCCTCACCTGGGCGCTCCTCTCCATTTCAAACTCCAGGACGGCAAAAGCAGGCGCTAGAAGCAGCATGCTCCTTGTGAACGGTCACAGGGCCCAGTGGACGGGCCAGCGTCCACACTGCGGGACTCTGCTGGGTTTCTTACAAGCTGTTTCCTCAGCCATAGGGCTCAGTATCACCATCCAGGACAGCTAACACCTAAGATTATGTGTTGGCGGCGTTGGCCTGGGAGCCTGGCCAGGACCCACAACTGGCCTTATTTCTGGGATATTCTCCCCATTTAACGAACGGACCCCTTCCTGTGGTCTGCTGGGTGGCACGTCAGCAGGAGCCGCAAGGCTGGCAGCCGAGATTAGCATACGTTTCGCAACCCTGAGGCTGTGTGCCCCAGGGGACCTTGACTTGCCTGAGGGTCCAGCGTCTCACATTCCCCGCTGTGTCCCAACAGAGAACACAGAGGCTTATCCAGTCTCCCTTCAGATGGCTCCTCTCCCAGCGTCCTGGGGGACTCTGCTCCCCTCTTTGCCCCTCATGCCCCTGCCTGCCTCCTGGACCACTGCTGATGGTCACTCACTGACCCCTGGAAGGCCTCCGTCCCCGGGGGCACCCTGAGGATCGCCGATGCCCTCCCTGGAAACACCATTACCTGTGTTTGTCTCTACGAGGTGGCCCTGAAGGCCAGGTGAGGGTCAAGCAGGACAAGCTGGCATGGCTCTGAAGGCCCTCTGGAAGAGGGGTTCTGGAGAGAAGCAAAAGGGGGTGGCTCCCAGCCAGGGTTCTGAGCTGGTGTCCCCAGGGACACCAGAGCATTCCGAAGGTTGGGACTCAGCGCATGCTGGGCTGGGGAACAACGGACCCAAGACCAAGGGCAGAAAGTCAGAGAAGTAAAATGGCAGACCTGGGGCCAATATTAGTACTCTCCTGAGGCAGAATGTTCCAGAAATCAAGGAGGCTGCCTCAGCCAGCAGTGGGCCCCATGGCTGGACCCTCTTCTCAGGAATGCGGAGAACAGTCCGCTGGGGCGCTGCGGATTGGCCCGCAGGTAATCAAGAGCCGAGCTCAACCCCGCTTAGACACCCCGGAGCGCTGATCCGCACGGGGCTCCGGAAAGTCTCATCCCACTAGAGAGGCAGCAGGCAGGGGCGCCCTGCTCCTGGGGACGGGCTGCATCTCGGCCGGCTCTCTGCAAGCTGGCAGGCACCCCGCGGAGTCGTGCCTCTCAGGGTGCAAGTCCAACAGGAGAAGAGTGAGTCTCCCTCCAGGGACAGCAGAAGCCCAGGATCTGCGTCTGTGGGGCCCACCCAGCCTGAGCTGCGATACATGTCCTGCATTACTGTGGCCACGGGGGCCACGATCCAGGCTGGCCCTGCAGCGGCTGGAGTTGGGTCAATGGGGAAAGTGAATGGTGTGGAGGAAAGAAGCAGGTGTCCCCGCTGAGGGGGTGAACAGGGCGAGCCCTAACATTCCGTGACTACAGGACATCCCCTGCGGACCTGTGTGTCTCCGTCATAGGTGGCTGACAGTCGATTGTTGAGGGAACAAATGAAAGAAAGAAGAAGGAAGGAAGGAAGGAAGGAAGGAAGGAAGGAAGGAAGGAAGGGAGGGAGGGAGGAAGGGAGGAAGGGAGGAAGGGAGGAAGGGAGGAAGGGAGGGAGGAAGGAAAGGAGGGAAGGAAGAAAGGAAGAAAGGGAGGGAGGGAGGGAGGGAGGGAGGGAAGAATGTCTGTAGTCCCAACATTTCTGATGTTTGCCTTGAGAAATGTGGCAGACGCTGGGTGGGGAGAATTCTCAGATCAGAGAGGGCAAACCACTGTGAGGGACACAGCCAGACCAGGCTTCAGTGGGGCGGGGGGACCAGGGGGAAAAGACCAGTCTCCATTCCCTCCTACCCAGTGACCTCAGGTGACCCTTGGACGGCCTGTAACTGGAGCGTGTCCACGGCACCTGGGGAAATCCCGCGGGCCCAGGTGGACCTTGGAGAGGCCTCCAGCTAAGCTCCAGCTCCGGCTTCCCTGCTGGCCAGAGCACTACCTGTTCCCAGAACACTGCCTGCCCCAAAGGCCATTCACCCTGGAAGGTCAGGCTGGGCCAGAGGGCAGGTCCCCAGCCCAGGAGCCAGGGGCCAAGGAAGAGAGATGCCGGCTAAAAGCCCCTGCCTGCGTGCCTCCACTCGGGCTCCCCGAGGCACGGAGGCTGTGGGTGCTCTGAGACGTGGATCTGAAGGTGGGTGAACGGATGGGGCTGGGACAGAGGCTTCCCTTTGAAGTGTGAGGATTTCTCTTCCCAGATGGTGCAAAGCTTAGGCTGAGGCTCCTAAGCCTAGATGCCCAGCCGAGATGCAGCCTGTCCCCAGGAGCAGGGCACCCCTGCCTGCTGCCTCTCTAGTGGGATGAGACTTTCCGGAGCCCCGCGCAGATCAGCGCTCCCGGGTGTCTAAGCGGGGTTGAGCTCGGCTCTTGTTTACCTCCTTACCTTGTTGACCTTGGAGGTCCCACCTACCCCGGGGAACTGGAGGTGCAGGGGGGCCTTGGGGATCCCTGTCAACAATCCAGGGTAGATGCAGGGACAGAGCAAAGAGCCAGGAGAGCTGACCCGGCCACAACGAGTGCAGGGCCCAGTGCAGAATGAAAATGCCCGGCCCATGCTTCAAAAAGTATGGAGAATTTTCAAATGATGACAGCAGAGCATTAAGCCCAACCCAGGATCCTTCTGAGTGTGGGGAGCCTCCCTGGGTCTTACACCCTGAAGTTGGGCCCTCAGCAGAGGGAGGAGGAAGCAAAGTCCATGGTGAGGGGAGCAAGAGCATTATAATAGGCATCTTCGATGCACACACGATACGTACAAAGGCCCTGTGGCCACATGCCAAGGGCTCTAACAAGAGCCCTGGAGTCTGCCTCCCTTTACATCCTGTGTCTCAGTTAAACCTCTAAATAACCCCACTAGAGAGGTGTCATGAGTCCCAGCTTAGAGAGGAGGAAGTGGGGCTCAGAGAAGGGTGGGGTCTTGCCCAAGGACCCTCGGCTGGTGGGCGACAGAGCTAGAATCCAAAGCCAGGCACATGGGACCCCCGACAGCTATCTTGAACTTCCCTGGCTGTGCCCTGAGGCGGCTCCCCTCCTTAGTGCTGTGAGGCCCAAATCCTGGCTCCCCCTCCATGGGTTCACACTGTAGCCCAGGCCTTACTTAAAGCTCTGGGCGGGCGCCTGGGCGGCTCAGTCCATTAAACGTCTGCCTTCAGCTCAGGCTACGACCCCGGGGCCCTGGGATTGAGTCCCACATCGGGCTCCCTGCTCAGCGGGGAGTCTGCTTCTCCCTATACCCCTCCTCCCTGCTCATGCTCTCTCTCTCTCTGATAAATAAATAAAATCTTAAAAAAAAAAATACACCCAGAATGCTAAGAACAGCACTGGGCACAAAAGCCCCAAATGCGTGTCGTCCTACAAGGCCATCGTGGCTCTTACTCGCTGTCCTCCCTGTCCCAGTGGCACCACTCTCCCTACCCCCCAGCTTCTCAGCCTTGCCCACCATCCAGTAAGCAGACCTCCACCTGCAGGAAACCAGGCCACCAGCCAGGGCGTGCGGGGCCCACTGCCCGCTGCCCCTGCGGCCCAGGCCCTGCGCGCTGCGTGCACGCACACACACACACAGAAACACCCCACACGCGTGTGCGCACGTGCACACTTTCTCTGCTTACTCTCGCCAAGGCTGAGCAGAGCCGCTGCGCCCCACAGCCTGGGCCTCGTGAGAGGCCGGGTTTGGGCTGAGAAGGTCTCCCTCTAGCGGCCCCAGGAACAGTGGCTCCTGCTGGGGCCTGACTTCTTTTTTTAAATAGTATTGTCTTTTATTTTTTATATAAATTCAATTAATTAACATATAGTGTATTATTAGTTTCAGAGGGAGGCCAGTGATTCATCAGTCTTATGTAACACCCAGTGCTCATTTCATCACCAGCCCTCTTTCACGCTGGTCACCTATTTACCCCATCCCCCCACCCCCCTCCCCTCCAGCAACCCTCAGTTTGTTTCCTATGATTAAGAGTCTCTTGGGGGGGGAGCGCCCCTGGGTGGCTCAGTCGTTAAGCTTCTGCCTTCGGCTCAGGGCGTGATCCAGGGGTCCTGGGATCGAGCCCCGCATCGGGCTCCTTGCTCTGCTGGGAGCCTGCTTCTTCCTCTCCCACTCCCTCTGCTTGTGTTCCTCTCTCGCTGGCTGTCTCTCTCTCTCTGTCAAACAAATAAATAAAATCTTAAAAAAAAAAAAAAGTCCCTTATGGTTTGTCTCCCTCTCTGATTGCATCTTTATTTTCCCTCCCTTCCCCTATGCTCCTCTGTTTTGTCTCTTAAATTCCACATATGAGTGAAATCTTACGGTATTTGTCTTTCCCTGACTTATCTTGCTTTGCGTAATACCCTCTAGTTCCGTCCATGTCATTGCAAACGGCAAGATACCATTTGTTTGGACGGCTGAGTACTATTCCATCACGTATATAGACCACATCTTCTTTGTCCATTCGTCTGCCCATCTGGGCTTTTTTCATGGTTTGGCTATTGTGGACATCGCTGTTATGAACACTGGGGTGCAGGGGCCCCTTCGGATCACTACATTTGTATCTTTGGGGTAAATGAGGGCCTGACTTCTAACTCAGTAGGAAGCCAGGGGGACCTCGATACAACAAAATCCTACAAGGCCCCGGCTCCCGGCCAGCGCCCAGCCAGGACACCTGCCTTCTGTCCACTCACCCATCTGAGCAGCAGGAACCAAGCTCTTGCCAGCCGCAGCCCAAGCCAGAGGCTCAAATCTCAGACCAGAATGACAAGGTCCGGACCCCGAGGGGGACCCAGGCTGGGGAGAGTAGAACAAGCCACCGTCAGGTGCTGAGTGCCACCCCAGGCTCAGACCACTCCCAGAGCTGGCAGAGAGAGGGGTAAGCACGGTGAGGAAGGGGTCCCATAGCCAGCGACGTCCAGGAGGAAGGGAAGGTGTGGGCAAGGCCTGGAAGCAGGAGGCTGCGTGCAGGGCTGGGACTCCGGGCTGTCGGGCTCTGCTGACACATGGGAGCGTGGGGACAGGGTAGGAAAAGAGCAGTCAGAGAGCTGAGTTATCGCCGCCCAGAGCTGGCGCCCCATGAATGAAGGAACGGCTTCAGCACTGTCCTAGCCCCAGAGTGCCTGAGATGCTTCTTGACCACAGATTCCCAGGCACCGTCCCCAGCTTGTGGATCTGGGCTCCGCAGGAAAGAAGCCAGAGACCCCAGATGTTGACAAGCAGTGCAGCTAATTCTGGAGACTTCCTGGGCTCCCGGTGGCACCGTCTAATCCCCGGGCAGGTCCCAGGCCTGAGATTCTGAGCTGGGGGTTCTGGGGTGAGCCCCGGCAGCTGCCCTCACAACAGATGCCCCAGATCCCAGGGCAGGAGGCGCCTGCGTACTCTGAGACACGGCAGCGGGGTGAGGGGCTCAGGGGGACCCGAGACTGGTGGTGTTAGGAGGGTGCCATCCAGGCTCTGGTGACGCCCGCGAGTCCCACGCTGTCTGGGCTCCTGGACCCACCCAGAGAGGGGGCAGCCTGTCCCCAGCCTGCTTGGAAGGCACTGAGGCGAGGGCCCCGGCGTTGGGAACCTGCCACGTGTCCTGTGTGGGCCACACTGCCTCTCTGAGACCAGGTTTTTGTACCGATGAAGGGGACTGAAAAAGTGCATGGGTTCCTTGCGGGTTTTCTCCTCTCCTCCTCCTCCTCCTCCTTCTTCCTCTTTAAATAGTGGTAAAATACACATAACATGAAATTTGCCATTTTGGCCATTTTTAAGTGTTTCCGTTCAGTGTCACTAAGTACATTCTCACTGTTGTGTGTCCGTCACCATCACTCACCTCCAGAACTTCTGCATCTGCCCAACTAAACCTCTGTCCCCACAGAACTCAGATTCCCCGTCGCCCCTCCCCCAGCCCTGGGCGCCCATCTCTCTGAACTTGACCTTCAGACACCTCACTCCAGGGAATCCTTTCCTGACTGTTTTCTTTCACTGAGCCTCCCGTCCTCCAGGCCCCTCCCACTGTAGCAGGTGCCAGCAGTCCCATTGTCTTTAAGGCTGAGTGATACTCCCTCCTGTGGATGGACCACATGGTCCCCTGGGGTCATCTCCTGCTTGCTTCCATCCTTTGGGCTGGTTCCTCTCAACTCTTCCATCGTACCCCCAAATGGCAACAAGAATAAAGTGATAACAGGGATGGTGCTGGTATAGGTGGGTGCGCCTGAGCCCCTCAAATATGTCCACCCAGACGTGTACCCTCGTTTGAGGAAAGGGTCTTCAGGGATGCAATTAAGTGAAGGATCTCGAATGCGACCATCCTGGATTAGGATGGGCCCTAAATCCAATGACGGGTGTCCTTATAAGGGACAGAGGAAGCGACAGCCACAGAGACACAGAGAGAGACCAGAGACCACAGAAGCAGGGGTTAGGGGAGCCTCAAAGCCACGAGCTGAATAACGCGTGGGCCACCAGACACTGGAAGAGGCAGGAAGATTCTTTGCTAGAGCCTTCGGAGGGAGCACGGCCCTGCCCACACCATGATTTTGGACTTCTGGTCTCCAAAACCATGAGAGAATTGACTTCTGCTGTTTTAAGCCCCCCCCCCCCCCCAGTTTGTGGTGGTTTGTCCCCAAGGCCCCAGGACACCACTACAGGGGCCATCCAGAGGGAGGCCACCACATACGCTCTTCTGAGCCCGTCTTTCTGCCCCCATTTCCCAGGCTGGGAGGCTCTGACTTATGACCTAGCTTGCCCCCCAGCCAGCAGAGTCCTTCTGAAGTCAGCCCAGCAACCCTGACCCTGACGGCGGGGCTGGGCTCCTCACCCACCCCCCCGCCGCCCCGCCCGCCCCAGCAGGGGAGACACAGAGAGCCCACTTTTTCCGAGAAGGCTGTTTTATGTGTTTTACAGACATTCTGTTATTATGTTTATTATTTACGGTCAGTTTTAGGGACATAAACTTGCAGCTGTATTGTTGGGGGTAAATTTTATTTCCATGGTTCTAAAACACAAACAAACATAATAAGCCCATGAGTAGCTGAATATTGTCAAAATTCTGTAGAATATAAATTTTACTGCAATCATAACTGTTAAATACCAAGACCCGCTGCAGTACGATTATTGGGAATAAATGTCCCTGCCGAGCCCCAAACACAGACAATTCCCCTCGGGCTGCAACGGGGTGTCATACTCGTGGGCGTCGAATGTCAGCGGGGCGGCTCTGAGGAGTGACGCTCAAGGAACGTTGGCGAGCTGCGGCCGTGTCCCCCGGAGCCCGTCTCAGCGCCCTGACAGCGCACGAGTAAAACAAGCGATTCCCTTGTAGCTACGTTGTCAATCACCCAGCTGACAAGCATTTTGTACTGTGGCAACTGTAAAGCTATAAAATGCAAAAAGCTCCGGGAAAGATGGGTTGATAAAAATACAGCTTCGATTGCAAGAAATCTCTGGGGCGGATGGGACTCGGGTTGTCAGATACAGTGCAAGGTGCGCGAGTATTTGTTAGTATAAGTATACCCCATCTGTCGCATGGATATACTTATACTAAAACAGCACCCCCCCCCCGTTTAAGACATTGGAATTTAACTAGGTACCTTGTCTTTTGGTTGGTTATTTTACTGAATTTGGCAACGTCACCAGGGACTGAAGAGCAAGGGTGAGACCCACCCCCAACCCCCGCCCATAAGTGACTTCCTTAAGTGAACTGCCGGGATTCTGGGGGGACTTTTGCGGCGGGGGCGGGGGAGCTGCTCAAAGTTGGCCAAGCAGGGTGTTCTTGGTCTCAGTAGGTTCCACCAAGTCTCCAAGCTTGGAGTGAGGACAGGTGAGGGGTGCTCAGAGTGTTAACGTAGCCTTGGCGTTGACTGTTCAGGTACAAAGGTAAAGGATAAGAGAAGAGGTATGGGGGCGCCTGGGTGGCGCAGTCGTTAAAGCGTCTGCCTTCGGCTCAGGGCGTGATCCCCGCGTGCCGGGATCGAGTCCCACGTCGGGCTCCTCCGCTGGGAGCCTGCTTCTTCCTCTCTCACTCACCTGCTGTGTTCCCTCTCTCGCTGCCTGTCTCTCTGTCACATAAATAAATAAAATCTTAAAAAAAAAAAAAAGAGAAGAGGTATGACTTTTTTGCTTTGTTTTGAGGGTTTTTTTGGGGGGGGGGTTGGGGGGTGATAGGGATTTACATGCACATTTCAGTGAGGCCTCAGGACTGTGGAGGGATGGGGGGGGAGGCCAATCACCATTTTACCAAAGGGGAGTTGCAGCAGCTGACGCGTAGTCGCAAAACTAACCAGGGTTCTGTGTGCGGGGCGAAGCCCGGTGCTTGCACCTCCCGCGTGGGGCGAGCTCACGGTTTGCCGCGGGCTGCTCTTAGCTCGGCAGAGCGTGTGAACCAGGACGCTGCCCCTCTAGTCCTTAAAAGCTTTGCAGAAGGCCTGGCAGAGAGCTGGCCTCTGCGCCCCCTGGGAAACCAGCATCGGGACTCAGAGCAAGGGAGTTGCACCATCCAGGGGCGCCTGGCTGGCTGGGTCAGTGGAGCGTGCAACTCTTGATCTCGGGGTTGTAAATTCGAGCCCTATGTTGGGTGTAGAGATTACTTAAAAAAATATATCTTAAAAAACAAAAACAGACACAAAAGTTGCACCATTCGGTTTGGATTGGCCCCAGTTAGGGAGCCCAGCAGCAAATGACCTCGGCCGCTGCAAATCTGCCCTCAGAGAGGGGCTGTTCTGCTCCTGCCCCTTCCGACAGGGGAAGTTAGGAGAGGCAAGCCCAGGGACCCCTGGAATAGGCATCACCCCCAGGGGGCTCCCGGGATGAGCTCCTAGGCAACAGTTTCCAGAAACAGCCCTCCTCCCTGCTACTGCCCCAGCTGGGGTTTTGCTGAGTTTGGGTGGTGGCCGTGGTGGCCGTGGGTGTAGGCCACAGCACGTGGATGGTCGCACTGAAGGGACCACCCAGGTCTAGGGAGCACCTCGGAGACGCCCTCTGTCCCCTGGGCCCCCCCACCCTTCCCACTTCCCATTTCAGGTGTGCCCACAGGCCCCTCTGCCTCTACCCGCACAGGACACACAGGCCTTTGTTTCTGCTTTTTGTTTTTTCTTAATGCAAATAAGATGGAAATATAATCGTATTTCCAAAACACGCCCCGAGGCAGCCGCTTCCCAGCACCTCCGCAGAACTCTTCCCAGGGCCCCTGCATCTCCCACCCAGGGAGCTCCTCTCCATGGGCTCCCCGCCCAGGGCTCCTGGGTGACCACGGGGTACCCATAAGGTCCTCCCTGCCTGCCTCCCACCTTGCTGCCCGGAGTCTCAGGCCCCCTCGCCGTGCCCAGAGCACACTCCTGGAGCAGCGCCGCCCAGGGCCGTGGACCCCCCATGTCTGTTTTCCGTGGCTCGCCCCTCCTGCCTGGCCCAATCAGCTCCACGGGGAGCCTGCCCTGACCATCTTTGGAATTCCACAGTCCACCCGCCCCTCGCCTCGTGCCCCTGACCCAGCTCTCCTTACTCCTTCGAACACAGTCAGCCTTACTTCCCGGGCCCGCGTGTGTCTCGCTGTGGACTGCGAGCCCCCAGGACAGTGCCCACTCACAACGGGCACCAAGCACACAGTTGGCGACTACATGAAGGAATGAAGGAACCAGTTGGCATTACAACGATGACCTCTGGACACGGCGCATGACCTCACTCCTTATTCCGGACTGCGGGACCACCATCATTGGCCTATTCACCCCTTTGCCTCTTCCTTGTCTTCCTACTGGGATTAAATCCTCTGAAGGCCACCGTCACCCTGCCTCCCACAGGCCCTGTCGGTGGGAGGCTGTCTGCAGCTGGCACCCCCGCTTCCTGGCCGCCACCAGCCACTGCAGGCAACAGGCCTGTCACCTGGAGTGGGGGTGACTGGCTAGGGGGGCTTGTCTACATGTGTTTGCATGGCACGCTGCATAGCCTCCCCCGTGGGAGTTGAAAGGCAGCAGCTTGCAGCCCAGCCCTCTCTTCCTGCCCCCGGAGCTTGGTGCCCAGAGGAATCCCAGAAGGCTTTTCCTGTAGCCCAGGCAGGGGCAGGGTGGGTCTAGGGCCACGATGAGGGTCCTCGGAGCAGTCTGCTCCTGGGTTGGGCAAGGCTTTCGGTGCCAGCCAGAGGGCAAAAGGCCACGACGGGGCCTCTGGGGAGGTGGGAGAGCCTGGCCCCTCTCCTTGGCTGCACGGGGCCTGGCAGATGGGGCACAGAGGACCCTGGCCCGGGACCCCTCAGGGCTGGCTCTGAAGCACAGAGGGCAGATGTCCCTCCCCCTCAAAGGGGAGTGCTCCTTGGGGACCATCTCCACCCCCCCCCAGATGGCCGGTGTCCAGGAGGCCAGGTCACAGGGTGGAGCTTCTGGCCGCAGAGAGGGTAGGGATGGAGGCTCGGCTCCCCAGATGCTGGCCTTCCTTCCTCTTTCTGGGAAAAGAGGGGGCCGCCCCATCGGCCCTGGGAGCCTGCCCAAAGGCCTCCACGCCTGCCTGGCTCTCTGCACCTGAGCGGCTAGGCAGGGGTGAGGACCCCCAGATCCCAGGAAAGGGAGATGGAGGGGGGAAGGGAGGCAGGGGAGGAAGTGTCGGTTCTGGGGGCAAGCCCAGCCCTGTCCCCCTCTGCCAGCTGCAGAGCGGTGGTGAGCAGGGTCCCCGGGAGCTCTGAAGACCCCCGTCCACCTGCCTGGGACATTCTGTCTCCCCTCATGCCTGGCAGGCCCTTGGAGGGAGGCCTCCCCGTGGGGTCCTCCTGCCCCACCCCAAGGCAGATGGGGGACAGCTTTCCCCAGCACCACCCAGCAGGTGCCC
The DNA here is from genome assembly GCF_024610735.1 of Ursus americanus. NCBI lineage: Eukaryota > Metazoa > Chordata > Mammalia > Carnivora > Ursidae > Ursus > Ursus americanus. The sequence goes on from NC_142149.1 coordinate 3,742,244, forward strand.
TGGGCCACCAGGCTTTGTGAGGCTATAGTCGGGCAGGCCTGTGTGTAGAGGGTAGAGGCAGAGGGGCCTGTGGGCACACCTGAAACGGGAAGTGGGAAGGGGGGGGGCCCAGGGGACAGAGGGCGTCTCCGAGGTGCTCCCTAGACCTGGGAAGGTATCTGGGCTGGGGGCCAGGTTGGGGAAGGGGGGAATTGGGTGTCCCCTGACGTGAAAATGTTGGGGTTTGGAGGCGCCTGACTGGCACAGTCTGTTAAGCATCCGACTCTTGGTTTCGGCTCAGGTCGTGATCTCAGGGTCGTGAGATCCAGGTCTGTGTGGGGCCCTGTGCCGAGTGCGAAGTCCGCTAAAGCTTCTCTCTGCCTCTCGTCGCCCCTGCCCTCCCCCACCCCACACAGGGGAGTACGCATTCTCTCTCTGTCTCTCAAATACATAAATAAATCTAGAAAGAAAGAAAGAAAGAAAGAAAGAAAGAGAGAGAGAGAGAGAGAGAGAGAGAGAGAGAGAGAGAAAGAAAGAAAGAAAGAAAGAAAGAAAGAAAGAAAGAAAGAAAGAAGAAAATATTGGGGTTTGGAGCAAACGATCAAGGAAGAATTCTTGAGACGTCTTCAGGGCAAAAAAGTGGTTTTATTAAAGCACGGGGACCAGTGGGCAGAAAGAGCTGTGTCGGGGTCGTGAGGAGTGGCCCATTATGTACTCTCAAGTTGGGAGGGGGATAGGGAGAGCATGAGTCCCTAAGGAATTTTGGAAGCAAGGTTTCCAGGACCTGGAGGGGCCAGCTATTGTTGGGAAAAGGTCCTTTATGACCGTCTAATAAAACCTGAGTCATGAGACCCTTCAGATGTGTATCAGTGGGCTGCATGCCTGGGGGATGATTGCCAACATGTATCTTGGGGGGTAGAGATAAAGGAAGTTTCCAAAGGAATTTTTATGTGTTAAAAAAGGCTTACAGGGTCGGGGAGGTTGGGTTAATATTAAGATAAGGTTGCCTTTTGCTCTTAGCAAAGTATTAACATGGAGGCAGTAGAATTCCTAGGCGAAGGTCACTCTCAAGGTCTTGTCAATGGCCTGTAAGTCGTAAGGAAATTCAATTTTTTTTCTTTTGCCTTTGTTCTTGGCATCACCCCCCAACCCCTCAGCAGGGTGCACCAACCCGGGCAGGAGCCCCCCACGGGCCCAAGTCATCACGCAGAGTGGCCGTGCTGTACCTGTCTGGGTGTGTTAGCCCCAGCTCTGCACCTTCCAGGGAGGGGAGGGGAGGGGCAGGAGGGCCTGTGGGGGGAGCAGGTGGGAGACAGCCGAGGGGAGGGGCTGGGCCCTGGAGGCAGAAGCTGGCACCCCACCCCACGTTCTGTCATTACCTCTGTCATTACCGGAATGGAGGAGGGCCTCCTGGGGTCTCAGCAGAGCTGCCTGCTGGTAAGTCCCTTCCCCAGTGGCCCCCACCCCTCCCACAGGCCCAGCTGTGCCCTGCCCACCCGGCCCCAGCTCCACTCCCAGCTCCTGCTGCACGTGGCCTCCTGTGGCACAGAGGGGCCCTGGGGGTGGGCGGGGGGGGGGGGGAGCGTCCACGCCCCAGGGCTCTGCCCTCCTTCTAGGGGCTCTTCCAGCATCCTAAGGGCCACAGGGGAAGAAACAAAGACCCCTGCTGAAAGGGGCCTGGGGCTGTGGGCACTGAGCAGGTGGGAGATCCTGCCTGGTCTGCCTCCATCTGAATACAGATCTGAAGTCTCTGAGACCCCCGCCTCTGCACAGGCTGGAGAAAGGCTCAGTACTGTGCCCAAGGCCTTTTGGGTCAGGCTGAGAAGCAGAGTTTTAACAGAAATCAGCTTAGCAGACAGCAGGGGTGGGGAGGCCTCTTTCTCAACCCTCCTTCCCAGAAGGAAGGAAGCCCATATTTTAGATACCACAGCAGCCCTCTTGGGCAACAAGCTCCCCTTTCCAAGATGCCATCAGCCTCCAAACACATCCTGGGAGAGAAGTGGGTCTCCACACCTCTCCTCCCCAGCCTCCCCTGCATCTCGGACGGAGCTGGCCAGGTCTTGCCGCTGCCGAACCACCCCCCTGCCCCCAACCAGCTCTCCAAGTCTTGGGCCAAGGGAGAGAGCACGCCTTCCCCGGCCGGGACCCAGCAACACCCACCCTACCCTGGCAGGGACCCCTGGGCTACAGTGGTCCTGCTTCAGGTGTCGACCTGCCCTTGAACCCTAGCCATGTGCCTTTGGGCACACCGCCTGTCCACCCCACCTCGAGTCTTCAGCCCACACCGAGCATCACGAGCAGGGCCCGTCTCCCTGGGTGGCTGGGAGGCTGAATGGGGACGGTGCATGGGGAGCAGGGACCTGAGATGCAGTAGGCTTTCCAGGCTTTCTGCTAGAGCTGGGTGGGGAGCTGGCGTCCAGAGCAGAGCCCGGCTTGGGGCGGGACTCCCAGGATGCTGCAGTCAGCCGGTCAAGGACATGAGTCCCAGCTGGAGAAGTAGCGCAGAGAGGAGGGTGGGGGCCTCTCTGAGAGCCGAGCCCTGGGTGCCCCAGGGCCCCGGCAGAAAGAGGGAGGCCGTGGCAGGCGCGGTTGGCCTGGGCCTAATGGAATGGGCCCCTGATGCTGACCCACCTCAGGCTCGCCGTCACTCCTCAGGCAGGAGCGCCGGGTCATCGGGCAGACAGGCCGTGGGGCTGCTCAGCAGCGGCCGCTCGGGCTCGGCTGTCCGGCTCCCAGAGCTAGTCCAGGCAGCCCTGCGGAGGAGTGTTCTGGGGCGTTAGAACAAACCATCGCAAACTGGGGAGCTTCACACACTGGAAAGTTACTCTTTCACGGCTCTGGAGGTCAGGGATCGGAAATGAAGTCATGGGTGGGGCCGTGCCCCCGATCAAAGGCCCTTCCCGCCCCTGGTGCACCAGACGTCCCTTGGCATGTGGCCGTGTCCCTGAAGTCTCTGTCCTCACATGGCTTCTCTGGCTCTGTGCCTCCCACCTCCCTCCCCTTCCTCTTACAGGGACATCACCAGATCACCCAGGTGTCTCATGGGAGATCCTGAACTTAATTGCACCTGCAGAGACCCTGTCTCCAAACAAGGCCTCAGTCACAGGTTCTGGGGTTTAAGACGTGGCCATATCTTTTGGAGGCCACCGTTCCCTTGGGGGTCCCACGGTGCCTCTTCAGGGCTTCCCTCCACACACATGCCTGCAGGCTCCTTCCACCCAGGGCCCACCCGCCAGCACACTGGCAGCCCCGGCCGATGGGTCCTGCCAGCAGCTCGGCCTCAGTGTGGGGTCCAGTTTGTACAGCAGGATGGGGGGGGGGTCGGGCGTGGTGCGTTCCGCAGTTGGAACCGTCCACAGTCCGTTCTCTCCTTCTCTGTGCCCAGGGACGCTCCCAGCCCCTCCTGCAGCCCGTGTGGCTCTGTGACGAAATGCCACCGAGCTGGGCTCCTTCCTCCTCCCTGAGGGCTGAGCTGCCCTAGGAGCTCCTCCTTGAGCTGACAGAGCTGCCCCCCACTGCCCGGGTCCCGGGAGGGAGGAGCGCTTCCCCTGCCTGGGAGCACCCACCTGGGCTGGCACAGGAAAGAGAAGTGAACTTCTCCACCAGCCACAACACTGTGGTTGGGTCCCTTGTTACAGCCACTAACCCCCCGCCCCCTAACTAGTACTAGTTACAAGAACCAGAAACCCATCTCAAAGCAGCTGATGTCAAAAGGAGATTGAAATGCAAATTGAAACCACGTGAGGCGCAGTTCACGCTCATTATGGTGACTATTTTTTTAAAAATTAAATAAAAAAAAGCAACAACCCAGAAAATCACAGCTATGGGCGAGGTTGTGGGGAAACTGGAATCCTGTGCAAGGTAGGCGGGATGGCAGCCCACGTGCCACGTCCGTGTAGACAACAGTTGGGAAGTTCCTCAAAAAGTGAAACCCAGACTTACTTCTGGGGACGCACCCCAGAGAACTGAAAGCAGGGTCTCGAACAGACATTTGCACACCCGTGTTCACAGCAGCGTGATTCGCAGCAGCCAAAAGGGAGAAATCACCCCACTGTTGCTCGACAGATGACGAGATAAACCAAATGTGGTCCAGCCACACAAGGGAATAGCGTTCGGCCTTCAGAGGGAGGGGGTCCTGACACCTGCTGTCGGGTGCACGGACCTGGGGGACACGATGCTGAGTGAGGAAAGCCACTCACGAAAGGAGAAATACCGTCTGATTTCTCTCTCTCTCTTTTTTAAAAGATTTTCATCTATTTGAGAGAGAGAGAGAGAGAGAGAGAGAGAGAGAGCACAAATGGGGAGGGAGAAGCAGGCTCCCCGCTGAGCAGGGAGCCCGACGTGGGGCTCGATTCCAGGACCCTGAGATCATGACCTGAGCCGAAAGCAGATGCTTCACTGACCGAGCCGCCCAGACGTCCCCGTCTGATTTCTCTTACACGAGGTGTCTAGACTGGCCACATTCACAAAGACAGACAGTCTCTGTGGGGACCAGGGGCCGGCTGGGGGGGGGGGCACGCAAGTCCGTGTTAATGGCACAGAGTCCAGTCGGAAAGACGAAGCTGGGCCAGGGACGGGTGAGCGCGCTCCATGCCACGGAACCGTCTACTTAGAAACGCTTGAAGTGGTCAATTTTATGTTGTACGTATTTTACCTCAAGTTTTAAAAAGCCTTAAAACACCTTACGAAGCCCAACAGACTGGCCAGACAAATAGGGCAAGACATTAGTTGATACGGAATCTGGGTGGTGTTCTGTGGGGATTCATTATGCCCTTCCGCCTACTTTTGTTTTCTGAGTTTTTCAAAGCTATTTTCATCAGGAAAAATGGGGGGTTGCATTCTCAATCCCGCCCCTCACTTCCTCTTAACAGAATCACATGTCCTCCTCCTTGGGTCCGGGCACGGCCATCCGTCTCCGGCCGTCCAGGCGGCTGTCACAGACAGCGGCCGGGGGCTTATCCACAACGGGAATGTGTGTCCCAGCTTGGGAGGCTGAAAGTCCAAGACCGACGGACCATCGGGGTCAGGTTTTGGGGAGACGCAAACACTGTGACTGTAGCACCGTGGGCCTTGCTTTGACCAGAGATGTGCGGTGAGCAGAGGCGGAAAGGCACTTGGGCGACAGATGTGCCCTCCCGCACGGCCGAGGGGCCTGGAGGGAACGCGTCTGGCGTACCCGGCTGGTCCCAGGAGGATGAGAAACGTGTGGAGCACACGGGGACCCAACCCACAGCCCAGAGCCGAGCGCAGCTAATCCCAGCCTTCCGCTGAACCCCAACACACCCACAGATGCTTGCTGCTGAAAGCCACTCCGACTGGGGGCTGTCCTGGGGCCCGATCACAGCGGGCCGACGGATAGAGGTCGCTTCTCATGGAACCCAACGGAAGTCACCAGTCAGTGGTCAGTGCCGTGGCTGGCAGAGGCGCTCTCCGGATAACTGAAGCAGAAAAGCAGTTTATGGGGCGCCTGGGGGGCTCAGTCGGTGAAGCATCTGCCTTCGGCTCAGGTCATGATGCCAGGGTCCTAAAATCGAGCCCTGTGTCACGCTCCCTGCTCAGCGCAGAGTCTGCTTCTCCCTCCCCCTCTGCTCCCTGCTTGTGCTCTCTCTCTCTCTATCAAATAAATAAATAAAGTCTTTAAAAAAAATAATAAAGCAGCTTCCGGGTGTACTGGTTAGCACAGAGCGGCCTGCACAGTCCCCACGGTGTGCGAGCCGACCCTCCATGCTGCGGGGCCGCGAGCAATCCTGAATCACTCCTCCCCTCAGCATCTTGCCCTCCAGCTTCGAAGATCCCTTAGGCCCAGAACATTCCAGATAGGGCTCCTGCACTCCTCCTGCGTTACGTGCCGCCTGTTCCCAGGTCCTACGCGCCCAGCTTTAGCCACCCCAACGAAGGCCAGTTTCTCTTCCACTGCCCCGGACGCCCTTTAGGAGATGGCCACGGGCTTCCCCTGCAAACCGTGCGGAGGGGAGAGAGAGCGGTTCCCGGAGGCGAGGAAGAGTTGGGCGGGAGAAGCTACAGACAGCACTGTGAAGTGGGGCGCGGTGGACGTGGGTTCAAGCCTCGGTGTCAACGTTGGCCAAGGCAGTTGCAGCTGGGCCTCTGGCCTGCCTCAGAGGACCGTCAGGATGTCCCAAAGCCCACGGCGCAAGCCAGAAGCTCCAGGAAAGCCGACCAACAGCAGTGTGGGCAGCAGCCCTCCAGAGATCGCTGAGTGGACCGGACGGCTGCCCAGTAGGGGCCGCGGGTCTGAGCGGAGGGAGGCGCATGCAGCCGGCCGGCCGCACTGTCCTCCGTCCCCCCACTTCTGCCTGGGCCTCCTGCTTGTGAGGCCCAGCGGCAGGCACGGGAAGAGGGAGTCCACGGACGTGGCCCCCACAGCCAGAGTCCCCGCAGCCAGCGTCCCCGGGACGCCGAGTGCGCAGAGGGTGGGTGTGGAAGGACCATGGGACCTCTGGCAGGGTGTGTCCTCGTTCCCCTGGAGGGCTGCCCAGGCAAGAGCCACGTCGCTGCTTCCCGAACACACCTGCAGACACGGGTCCTCCTCTGAGGTGACCCCTGGGGTCATCTCCACTCCTCTACCCCTCTCCCCAGGTCCACGAGTCACTCCGTTCCACCGCCCCTCCCTCCTCTTCCCCTGCGGGGCTGTCACAGGCTCTTCACCCCCATTGCTGTGGTTCAGCCCAGGCCCTGTCATGGCTCACGTGGACCAAGCGCCATGGGTCCAGCTCGCTTCCCAGCGAGGTCTCCGCTGCCCAGCCCGCAGCCAGCAGCTGCAGGGCTGGGGTTCCTAAAACAGCTACCCTTGAGCCTCCTTGCATTCACTCGTGCCCAGCGGCCACACGGGCAGGGGCTGACCCCTGGGCATGGGCCCGGGGCTGGAGATGACATTTCGCGGGGCTGGCAGACACGTCAGAGTGTGGGTCCTCTAGTGGACAAAAAGTTCCTGTGAGCCCAGTTTTGCCAGTCAGTTTCCTCCCTTTCCTTCCTTCCATAAGCCCGTGTCTGTGCTGGGTTCTGCACTGCAGCCCTGCGGGCCCATTGGGGGCCAAGTCCACGCTCTGCCTTCACAGGTCTCACGGGCTGCTTGGGAGGACCAAGTGAGTTAGTCCCTATAACTCGCCAGGGCCTGCATGGAGGGAAAGGTGTACAAATGTTTGCTGTTATTATGAATAACTAGCACTCACCTAGCAAGCCGACCGGGGTCCATGCCACGGCTGACCACGCCCCCTGGTCCCACCAGCAGGTGGACGATTGCATGTCTGCCCTGAGCCCAGCCTGGAGCACAGGAGTGCTGCCTTGCTTTCCTCTCCCTCCCGAGAGCCCTCACAGGGGCCGGGGCACAATGGCATCATCGCGCTGCACGGGCAGAGACCCGTGGAGCCCAGAGCCAGCCCCAGGACAGGTCCCCCGCCGGGGGTGCCTCTCCCCTTGAGGGTCCTGGGACCCTGCCCAGAGCCGGTCCCAGGATAGGAGTCCAGCGCGCTGGGGGAAGTGCTCCCAACAGTGGACAGACCCCATCCGTGCTCCTTGCAGGGAGCACAGCCCTACCTTGCCTCCTGGAAGAGAAAGGGAGCAGAGCTAGGGCAGAGGAGAGGGGCCTTGCCGCAGGAGGCTGGGGAGGCCAGGAAGTGGGGGCTCAGCCACCAGCTCCTTTCTCAGGGAAAAAGGGGCAGCTCCCAGGCAGAGGCTGAGCCCCGTCACGCAGACGGGACCTGGGGGCCCATGAAGTGGCTAGCTGCGGGTGCTGGGGCCCTGGCCGGCAGGCAGCCCGCACAGGCGGGGAGCTTTCCCTTTATCATCCGCAGCAAAGCATTTACAGTCAATAAACGGGCTAATTAATTCTCTTCAAAGACCTCTCAATTATTCATCCAGGGCTACAGAGAGAACAATTAGAGCATCTCTGCTCATGGCTCTGAAAGTGGAGGCAAGGCTGAGCCACAGAGCTGGACCCCTGGGCTGCACAGCATGGCAGTCCCCAGGGACTCCGCCCCCAACAGAGGCCTGTAGACCTTGTCCCTGGGGAGCAGCAGGATGGCTCCCCTCTTCTCCCTCAAGATCATTAGCCTCACTCCTGGGGGGTGGGGGGAAGCAGAGGCCCTGAGCTGTGGGTGACTTCTGTCCAACAGCCAGTCAGAGCAGACTTGTGGACACAAAGCCAGGCTGCGGGCATCCAGCCTCCCTGGAGGGGCTGCAGCACCCCCACTGGACCTGAGCGGAGCCCCCTGGGCCTCTAGGAAAGCACTGTGCTGGGAGGAGGGGACAGAGGTCAAGGAGAGGAGAGAGGAGAGCGGATCCGGCGGCCGGAAGCTGCAGGCCAGGCCGTGAGGATGTGATACCCCCACCCACTGCGGCGGAGAAAAGTCACCCTTGGAGAGCTGCAGCCCAGGGAGGGCCCTTGGGTCCCATGCAGAGTTGCCCTGGTGCCCCGGAGAGGCTCCTCCAAGGCGGGGCCTTCAGTTCGGAGCTAGCTTCCCGGAGTTGCTCAAGTCCCTCGCGAGGGCCTTGAGGGAGAGGGCGACCGGCCTATCCCCCGTCCACCTTCTCCTCCCCAGCCCAGGCCCCTCCTCATGGGCTCTCACTCCCCGGACTCCCCCAAACAGCATCTTCGGCAAGCTGAGGGTTAACTCCGGGGAGCTCCCAGACCGCGCGCAGTGGGGGGTGGGGGGCCGGGGGGCGTGCCTGTCGGGAAGTATGGATTTCTGCAGTGGTTTTACTGGAAAAGCTGTAGCTGAAGGTGGGAGGGGGTCACCATGGCAACTTCTGGCTATGGGAACAGGTTGGCTGGTGGGAACCAATTCTTCCAGGGGCCCAGGGGGCCCGGGTGGCGCTTGGCATCCGGGGGCCCCAGGGTTGCCCCTGTGGAGGTCCTCTCAGTCCTGGGGAGGCACAGAGACCCTCCACAGCCTGGAATTACCGACTTCCCCGCCTCCCTCCCGCAACCTCTCCCCAGGGCCGGGCCCCTAACTCGGCCGCCCCGCCCCTCATTGAAGCGCCCCCCACACCGAGCTGTTAATCGATGGACCAATTACCATGCGGCCGCCGGGGAGCTCGCGGGAACCTCCCTCTTGAAAAAGCTTTGCCTTGGGAGAGGCTGACTCCGTGGCTGGAGCTGAAATTCAGGGAATGCCATGAATGAGGCTCCCCCTCCCCAGCCCTGCCCCACCAGGGGAGTTTAGGATCGCAGGGTCCTAGAAGAGCTCGCCCCCACCGGCCACAACCGGGAAATTCAAGGAAGTCCTCTCCACCCCCAGCACAAACCCGGGCAACACTGGGGGGAGGGACATGGGGGTCTCTGCAAGCCCAAGACGGGCTTGGGGGGTTGCGGGCGGCAGCCCCGAGGCACAGAAAACTCCAGGGTGCACCCACGAATCCCAACGCCTCCTGCCCGCTCCTGCCTCTGTGGGTTTCCGGGAGCCCCAGGCTGCCCTCCCAGCCGACCAGACACCTTGCCCTGCCCTGCCCTGCAGCCCATTGAGCCCCTGACCCTGGAGGGCCTCCTGGGTGCCGGCAGGACCTGAGGCCAGGGAGCGCTGGGCACTGCCGGTGGGAGAGTCTGGAACTCCCAGGCCCTCCAGGCTTAGGTTCCTAGGGGCCTAGAGAGGTGGCGGAGCTTGGCCTCTGAGCCCCCCTGCAAATCCTACAGGCACTGGGTGGGCGGGTACGACAAGGAGGGGCTGTGCCCTGGAGACGCTTCCAGGAATCTCCAGTGGCGCTGCCCAAACGGCCAGGAAGAGGGCATACAGAGGGCATCTGCAGCTGGGGGCCCTCGGGGAGTGGGGGAGGAGGAGGCCCACCCTCCACCCTCCCGCCGCTAAAGGAAGGACCACCCTCCCGAGTCCACGTGGGCACCGATCCCCGCTCTGCTGGAGGTCCTTAGACGTGTGGTTCTTCTGAACCTGTTTCCCCAGCTGTAAAATGGGCAGGATAAGACCACTCATGTGTCCAGGGGGTGGTGAGCACTAAGGGAGACCATTAATGCCCCGGAACGTTAATAGGTGCGGGGTTCCTGGGTCACGCCCGTTCTCCCCTCTTCCCACCCCCACGAGAAAAGAGCTGGGACCTTTCTTCAGGCCTCCTGGGTTTTGCTGAGAGATGGGGCTCCCCTCGTCGGTGACCACCCGGGCCGCCAGGGGCGAACTGGCCTCTGCGAGCGCCCCCTGCTGGCGGGGTCCGCGCAGGCCGGGGCCCAGGTCAACCTGCCCCAGGTGCGGCCTCCTGCAGGCGCGCCGCTCGCTTCGGTTGCCCCCAACGCCCGTCAGGGCCTGAAAGAGTTAAACCGACCGCGGATGAAGTCCTTTTCTCCCTCACCCCAGCCTCGGCCGCGGGCCCGGGCTGACTTAGGGGACACCCAGCTCAGCGCTCCCACCCCACCCCCACCCCAGCCCCGCTTCCGCTGCTCCCTCTACTGCCCCCTCCCCGCCCCCGAGCCGCCCGGGGCTTCCATCTCGCGCTCTCGGATCTGCCGAATCCCGATAAAACATTTGGGGGAGATAAGTGCTGCGTATAAATAATTAAGACCACATGCATATTCGCCAACAAAAAAAAAAGTTTAAAACCCCCATTCCGGGAACAGCTGCCTGTGTGGGGCCCGGGCGGGGCTGCGGAGGCCCACCTCCACCCCACTTGGGGCCATCCCCACCCCACCGGCTCCTCCTCCCGCGAGCCCCGCCCCCAGCCCCAGGGGGAGCTTCTCCCTGCTTGGCCCAGAGTGGGTGGGGAGCCGGTGGCAGAGGAGCTCTGAGCCCAGGGGGTGGGTCGGGGGAGACTGGCACCACCAGCGGGTGGCAGCGGCCAAGCCTCTAGGTAGGGTCCCCCAGCCCGTGATGGTGCCTACTAAAGGGTTGCTGAAGAAATGAATGAATGAGCCGTGAGTTGGCTGCTCCCAGGTTCCAGCCAAGTGTCTGTCCTGTGTCTGTCCTGAGCTCCGCAGAGGACACACAGCGCTCACCCCCACCAGCTGCTGCCAGACACCTCCAGGTACGGCCTCAGGTAACACACTGGAAGAACTTCCAGAGGGAGGCAGGCCACAGGCCTAGCCCAGTGCAGCTGCCCTCCTCTCCTCCTCCTGGGCCAGAGGCTCAGCACAGGATTGCCCTGGGCTAAAGGAAGGCTTGAGCCCCTGCTCAGGGACCTGCCAGCTTCCCTCCTGACGACAGTATCTGATCCGATCCCTCCCTCGGGCTGGCTCTCAAGGTGTCCTGTCCCTCTAGGCCATCCACCCGCTCCGGTAGGACCCCGTGCATACGGCTTGCTGCAGGCCTTTGCTGGCGCTGCCCCTGGTGGCCTGCCGCTCTCCCCCTGACTCATGGAAATCGTGTCCTCTCGGGGCTTCATCTCCCACCTTCCAAAGGAAGCCCGTCTCCCCCTTCCACTCTGTTTTCTCATCCACATCATTTCATGTATTTCCTTCATGCCCGTGATGTTCCAGGCCCCATGCTGGGGATCCGGGGAATGAAAGACACTGGTCTTGCCCCCCAGTAGCCCGTAGCTCAGGGACACTGGCAAGTGACCAATGACGAGGGCTGCTCTAAGGTAAGCCAAGTGCAGAGGAAACAGCGAGAAAAGGGTGCGTATCTTGGCAGAGGGTCGAGGGGCTATCCTGGAAGACTCCCTGGAGGAGGAGACAAGCTGAGTGGCTTCTGGAAGACCTGGGATTCCTCCAAGTGCAGAAGGCAAGAAGGAAGGGTTGACATTTCCTCCAGGTTCTCCCAGCACTGCCCCCTGCTGGCTCTACCCACACGTGTGGTACTCAGGGGCTCCAGTCCTAACTGCACTATTCACCGGCGAGTGACTCTGCCTCCCGGACCTCAGTTTCCTCACCTGTGAAATAGAGGTCATGGCCCTGGCTGTGCAGAGCGCCTGACCATTCATCCTTGGTCCTCTGTTTTCAGGAGGCGAAGCGCCCTACCCCAGCACCCAGCACGGGTCAGCAAACCTAATAGGTGCCCGGTAGATCATGACTGGTGGATGGATTGAAGACCTTGGAGCTTTCCCCTGATCTTCCTTCCTCGGTGGCAACAAATCCCAGCAGGAAGCTAGCCTCTGCTCACCCAGGACTCTGGGAACACACCTTCCACTCAGGATGGCTGGCATGTTGTAATCGACCGCCCACCTGACCAGGAACACGGGCGGGCACGAGCTGTGTCCTGCCCTTGGCCCGGGCCCTGCAAGAGCATGACAAACACTTGTTTATGGGATGAAGCTCCGGGGAGGAAGCTCCACCCAGGGCTCCCGGCCTGAAGAGACAGGGGGTGTGACCCCGTAGGTGCCGGCCTTGTGTGCTGTCCTAAGGGATTCTGGGGTTCCTGGTCAAAGGGCCCAGCCATGGCTGCCTCTCTCTCACACACCGAGGGGCCAGGGTGAGCTCAGGCTTGTCTCTGCACCCAACAGGAACCAGAGACAGGCCTGAGCCCCCTCTGTGCCCACAACACTTCCTGGTCTTAGCATGTTTTTTTGTCTTTTGTCTTTTAAGTAATCTCTCCACCCAGTGTGGGACTTGAACTCATGACCCTGGGATCAAGAGTCATGTGCTCTACCTACTGAGCCAGCCAGGTGCCCGGACAACTCCTGGTCTTCAGACCCCACCCTGTGACTCCCATTCCCTGCAGCTGGCACCCCAGGTCCCTGAACATAGGCTCTTTCTTCATCCTGCCATCCTGGACTCTGAACTCAGTAGGCAGGTGCACAGCGTAGAAATTCTAAGACCTAAGAGATAGTGACTTTCAAACCTTCCTACTGTCTGGATCGCGCACCCTCTAATACAAAATGTTTGAGTTCATAGCAGTATGTATGTAGTTCTTTCTAGATTACAAGCTTCCATGACTATATGAATGCATTATTTGCATTATGAAATATTCACAGAAGGTTGATCTTTTAAAAGGATCAAATTTAAATCTAAGCATAAAGTTCTCCCCCCCCCAGGGGGTCATCCTGTAGGTCCCACTTTGGAGACCAAAGTCAGGGGGAAGCTCTTCGGGCTCCCCACGCTGCAATGGGGTCCCTGGTGCCTCCCCTACTTTGATCCATTCTCCAGCTTCAAGTTCCAACCTTCCTTCTTCCCAAAGACCCCTCCCCCCCCAAATCCCCCTGCCACTATGAAGACCACGCTTTTCCTGATCCCAGCCATGCCATCAGCAGCTGGCGAGCCAAGCTCGGGGTGCTCAGGGTAGCCCCGAGAAGGGCCACCTCGTCCCTCCTGTGCAGGGCTGTCAGTGGCGAAAGAAATTAGACTTGTGTGTGTGGCACCGGGGACAGAAACAGGCCCACCAGGAATAAGGTAATAGAAAGATTGGGACCCTGAGCAGACATCCAGTTAGGGCACGGAGGGCGCTCTTCAGTGACTGATAACCTGCATTCAAACCCAAGAGGCTGTATCTAGAGTACCTGGCAGGTGCCCGACACAGGAATATTGTCCATAAACAAGTAGGATCTGCCCCCAGGGCACTGGACATCTGTCCCTGGATTCAGACCCCGCCAGAGGCTAGGCAGCCATTCTCACCCGGGTCCCTTGTGACCTGTGACTCTCTGAGGAGATCCGCAGAGGGTGGACAAGGTAAGCAAGCCTGGGAATCTACAACAGAAGCCTTTTCCCATCCTTGCCTCCTAGGGCCAAGGGCCAAGGGAGTCTCTAGGGCAGCAGAACCCAGAGCCCTGACTCCTGCTGCCCTTATGAGTTCTGTCCATGTCCGCTATCTAGAACCTTCTTTGCTCTTTCTACCCACATAGGTTCTTTGCCCATGGCTGCAGGAGAGGGGAGGCAGGGGAGGGTCTGGGGAAGAGCACCCTGCCAAGCTGGAGGGGCAACGGTGGGAGCCCTCACCTCCCACCATGCAGGACCCCGAGCCTCAGGTGCTCACCTCATGGGCCCCTCACCCTTGAGTCCTCCGCGTCTAGCACGGGGTCAGCGTCTGTGGAACTGGACCCACCTCCAGACGGGCCGCAGTGCCCACGCCTGGCATCTGACCCTCTGTTCTCTCCACCCGCTGGGCCCAGGGGCCAGGGCAGAGGGCCCCAGGAATAGGCGAGGGCCCAGCCTGCACGAAGCTGACCTCGAGCCCCAGCCCAGGCCACGTAACAGGAAGCCAGAGGCCGATGCCGGTAAGCACGGCAGATTCAGAGATCAGAGGTCTGCTGCCTGATCAGAAGCGGCCTGGAGTCGGAGGACAGATTACTGGAAGAAGGAGGAAGCTGGGCAGTAAATAACCAGACCCCGAACACTGGCCTCTAGCTGTCGGGAGTCCAGCTGCCCAGCCGGGCAGTGCAGCCCAGGGGCCCCGGGGGGGGGGGGGCGGGCAGGAGGTGCAAGGTGTGCTCCACTTGCAGCCAGAGCTGAGGGGCGAGGGGTGTAGGTCTAGAAGGCAGGGCTGGGGGCGGGGGGAGTCTAGAGGGTCCCAGGGCAGGGCCTGAAATGTAAGGAATCCCCAAAGCTCTGCAGAGGGTTGCTTGGGCCCCATCCCTAGGCCTCCTGCTCCATGGCCATGCATCTTCCAGGCCCCACCCCCCAGGGGGGCCCTTGTACTGGGAACCCAGCTCTGGCCTTGCTTGGCTCCCCCCACCCCCAGGCCTCCCTGCCCCCGCCCCTGAGCTGATTCCTGGAAGGCTGGCTGCTTCCCAGCAGAGCAGAGGGAGCCCTGGGGCTACTGTCCCAGAGGATTTCCCAGGATTCCAGCTGCCCCACCCACCCAGTTGCCAGGCCTTCACACTGGGCTCTTCTGTCCCTTCCAGGCACCCTGAGAAGCTCTTGGGACCTGCAGCTCCCCATGAGCATGCCCCACTGGAACCCAAGATCTGGGTGCCTCTGTGGAAGGGGTCGGATCCTGACTCGGCACCTCCAATCTCAAGAGGCTGAGCCCCCAGCCTTGCACAGTCTGGGGGAGGGGGTGTCAAAAGGCATCAGAGGCTTCCCACCCCCACTCTGGGCCTTGGGGATGCAGGGCTGTGCTGGGTGGAGGAAGAGCCACCAGCTTGCCGGAGAGAAGTGGCAGGGGATAAGGTTTACTTCTCTGAGGTTCACGGGGCCAAAAGACCGCGCCCACGGCCACTTTATACTCTGGAAACCGTGATGGTGGCTTGCCCCGCAGCCTCCCCGGCCCTCTGACCAAGGTCTTCCCCAGACCCACCTCCACGGCTCCCTCCTCTGATTCCCACCCCGACCAGGGCGGCCAGTCCCCGGCCAACCTGCCCACACAGCAAAGGAAGGGCCGTGCGGTGCAGGGAAGGTGACCTCCATGTCAGGGGGTGACTTGCCTTGGAGCTGACGTTTCCACCCTCTGAAGCCTTAAACTTAAGTTTAAGTGTAAGGGGAAGGCAGAAGGTCCAAATTTTAGAAGACAGGAGAGTATCACCGTGACCTTAAGGAGAGGGAGTTCTTACACAAGACACTGATTACAAAGGGGGGGGGGTGCCATAAATTTAACTACGTAAGAGGAGGAACTTACAGTCCACCAAGTATTCCGTAGACATGCAAAGACAGAAAAGAGAAACATTTTTCGGCAATTCAAGCAACAGACAGGAGTGGGTCCCCAGCATATATAAATAATGGGCTGATGGCTGAGAATAGGCTTTGGCTCCGATGGAAGAGGACTCCAATTGACTAAAACATAAGAAAAGGTGTTCAACTCCGCTACTCACCAGAAAGGGCAGATAAAAATCGAAACAGCCGAGCGGGGCTCAGGGCACCTGTGCGGAGCTGTGCTTTGGGCTTTGGCTCGGCGAGGGTTTTGTGCTGGGCGCCTAGACCCCAGTTTATTTCTCTGTTCTACCTGTTTCAGGATCCAGGTGATTTTGGCCGAAGTCATGAAGCGTGATCCTGCCCAGGGACAGCAGGAACGACGTGCAATGGGAAAGTAGGAACGGAAGCCACTGCAGCCGTCTGGGGAGAGGGCTTTGGCACCGTCTCCTAGAGCCGAGCCGCAGATCTGCGGGGGGCTTGCCCCACAGAAACGGGAGCACACGTGCCCCAGCAGCGCTGTTGGTAAACCAAACGTGAAAATCACCTGGATCCTGAAACAGGTAGAACAGAGAAATAAACTGGGGTCTAGGTGCCCAGCACAAAACCCTCACCGAGCCAAAGCCCAAAGCACAGCTCCGCACAGGTGCCCTGAGCCCCGCTCGGCTGTTCCTGAGGGATCCGACCACAGTGGCAACACCAAGAAGAAGAGACGTGATGATCCTAAAAGTCAGGTAGCAGCAGTAACGCTGGCAGAGGGAGGGCTTGTGAACGACAAGAAAACTTCTGGAATCCTGGCCATGTTTGATTTCTTGATCTGAGCGGCAACGACACGGGAGTTCGTTCTCTGTGTACAGTTATTTGTAAAACAGGGCAAATATGCTTCATGCACTTTTCTGTATTCCGTTGTATGAGATCTCATAACTTTTTTGAAAGCTCAAGTGTAGCTGAGCTCCCACTATGTGGGGCGCTGGGCATTGGCCGGGCAGACCCCCACGCAGCCCTGCCCCTGGTCTCCCAGCAGCCATAATATCAAGCCCACTGTGGGTTGCTGCAAAGCCTGCCTGCTGAGCAGTGGGGTGCAACCCCCTCCCTGCCCCCATTCTCTCCGGGTCTCCCACCGTTTCAATTTCCCAAGATTGCTCTGAAGGTGACCCCTTTGTCACACTATGGACATCTCCCTCTGCAGCAGGGGGAGGTGCAGGGGTTTGGAGCAGTCCCGCTACTGTCCCCTTCCCTCTCCAACAGCACATGTGGCCCTGATGTGGGGCCCAGCGCTCTCTCCCTTGCCATCCCCACCCCTCCCCCCACTCTGGGGAGATTATGGTGCAAACAGTTCTCCCTTGACTCCCAGGCTGCTGGGCCTGGACCCAGGCCAGCGCCCTATGGATCCTGCGGGCTCAGGGCCAAGAGGCTGGGATGGGAAGGACATTTCCCCCAACCTGTTTACCAGGACCCAGGGCCCTATCTCCAGTTCCAATCTGCTGCCTCCCTTTATCTCAGTGGGGCCAGCCCCTGGTTCCCAGCAGCAGCCTCCCCGCCACTCACTTCCTGCCAGCGGCCCAGCGTTACAGGAATACGCACGCTGAACTCAGCTTGTGCGTGTGTGAGTGTGTGTGTGTGAGTGTGCGCCCACACCCCAGAGCCTGCACCTGGAGGGGTGCCAGCGAGCCTGGGGGTGCTGTGAAAGCAGCCACCCCAGAACTCATGTCTAGCTCCACCCCCCCACCCCCCCGCAAGCCTGCCCAGTGCCCTCCCACTGCGCAGGGGAGCGGCAACTAGATATTTCCAGAAGGCCAGGGAAGGGGCTATCTTGGGGACACCATGGAGCGTCCTCCATGGAGAGACCAAGGCAGGAGCAAGGTCTGTCCCTCATCCATTCCTGGCCTCTCCTTGCACCGAGCCCCAGGGCCCTCCATGGTCAGAGCTTCTGGCATGGCTCCTGGCCCCCCACGACATGTCCCTGCTGACACTGTCCACGCTGCCCCGGGGGTACCGGTGTTGGGAGAGGTTGACCCATGTGTCTCCCTTCATCAGTTGTTCAACTGGAATTACCGTGGGCTGGGCATACAGGACACTCCAAAGGCCAAGAGAATCCTGGCCCTGGCCCATAACCCTGGGGGGCAAGGAGAGGAGATGGCATTGACACCCCAGAAGGCGGGCCACCTTCTTCCCCTGCTGGGTCAGGGGTCAGGGGGGTTCCTGTTAGAAGGAACATCTCAGCTGAGACCCAAAGACTGAGAAGGTGATAACCAAGGACGCGTGCCGATGGTTGGGGGGGTTTCCGGGCAGAAGGAACACAGGTGCAAAGACCTGGGGGTGAGACAGAGGCGAACGCCTTCGGGGAACACAAGCGTTGCTATCCGGCTGCCATGCGGTGAGAGGGAGGCGACTGTAACAAAGAGCCAAAGAGCCCGGCTTGGGGGGGGGGGCAGACCCGGAGGTGGCCTAGCCCAGGGCTGTGGCCTTGGGGGCGGAGGCAGCTGATGTGGGGGGTGGGGCAGGTCTGCATGCAGGCAGGAGACAATCCCACGACCTTCGACCTCCAGGGACAGCAGCTGCTTAGCAGCTGGACTCTCCTGAGAGGATGGTCTGCCCAGCAACCTGGGGTAGTGGGGAGGCCACTGCACAAGGGCCTTCTGGCTTCTCATCCCCAGCCCGGGAGCTGCGAACTGCTCCCCACTCACCAACAGAATGACTCAGATATCAGAACACACACGGCACAGGCACACAGACGTATACAACACACACACACACACACACACACACACACACACACACACATGGGCCCCCTGCATCCACCCCCCACACTTACACACACATACACACACCTACACAGACATGTGCACACACGGGCGTATACACACACACACGGGACCCTGCATTTGCGCACACAGACTCATATGCATAAAGACATGTGTGCACACAGACACACACAGACACACAAGAGCTGAGACAATCCCCCTGACACCAAGCCTTGGGCAGAGGGTCTCCTCCCAGGGCAAGGCCTCAGAAACATGCCTCAGGGGGCGCCTGGGAGCTCAGTCGGTGAATTAATTCAGCCTCTGCCTTCTGCTCAGGTCATGATCCCTGGGTCCTGGGATCGAGTCCCCCATTAGGCTCCCTGCTCAGGGGGAAGCCTGCTTCTCCCGCTCCCTCTGCCCTTCTCCCCTCACTTGTGTTCTCTCTCTTGCTTGCTCACTCTCTCGCTCTCAAATAAATAAATAAAAATCTTAAAAAAAAAAAAAAAAGAAACATGTCTCATTGCTTGAGGGAGGGCCCCCACCCTTCTTGCTCCCTCCACCACCAGGGTGAGGCAGGGCTGGCCCAGGTGCCCTAGCACTAGGTAGGAGGTGACAAGCAGCACCTGGTAGGTAGAAGGTTCCTTCTAGGAACCTCTGGGAGGCCCCAGCTTCCCCCAGGAAGAGGCCAGCTCTCTGGGGAGACAGCTGTGTTATCGGAAGAGAAAGGCTGGTTTGGTGACCAGCTGTGTCACTTTGGTGGCAATCTGGGATGGTGGGATGGCCCTAAGCCCCCTGCCCAGTCCCCCTCCTCCAAGAGTGCTAATGACAATTAACAGGGAGGCTGCAGGTAGGCAGGCTTGGCAAACTGGGAAGTGCCTGCAAACAGAAGGCCCTTCTTTTTTCTGCAGTGGCTGGGACGTGCCTGGGGATCCCGCTGTTTGCCCCCTTATTCCTTGTTCTCCTGAGAGCCATCACTGCTGCCCCAACCCCTCCCTTCCTGTCCGTAGAGGCCTCTGCTCCCCACCCCCACTTCCCAGCAGAAGGGCTGGAGCCAGACTCAGAGATAAGGGGCTTGTTTTCCAAGGGCCTGGAATTCAGTGCAGATTGTGGGTCAGGGCCGGAGGGGCACTGGGTTGGGGGAAGGCACAATGAGCCTTTCCTTTAGATGGGGGTCCTTGGGGCCACTGATCCTAAGGGATCTTGTGATTTCTGCCCTTTCAAGGTGCCTGCACTAGGCATGGGGGGAGAGGTGGAGCGCTCCAGCGAAGCTGCCCTACCCCTGGATATGGTTCCATCTCCACCCCTGCTCACTTCTCTGCCAGGCTGGCCTTCTTTCGAGATCTCAAATGACCCAGCTCCCTCCTACCTGGAGCTTTTGCCTTCTTTCCAGCCTTTGTCTGATTAGTGACCTGCTGTGTCTTCAAAGCTCAGCCCAATCATCATTTCCTCCAGGAAGCCTACCCTGAGGCCTCAACAGACCTATGGCAGCAGGGTCTCCTGGTGCTGACATCCACCCTCTTCCCAGTGCTTGTCTCTTGGGCAGCATCCTGTTCCCGCCCTGAGGACCTGAGCTCCAACATCAGTCTGCCCTTGCTCCTCTTGATCCCCAGACCCAAGCTGGAGCAGGCACATGGCAGACCTCTGATGAAGGTGTGCGTGCCCTCTTTGAGGACGGGTGCCCTGACCAGAGCTGTGGGCGCCTCTTCTGGGGAACTTGGGCCCCTCTGGGACCAACTTCCTCCTGTGGGGGACAGACATCTGTGGCCATACTCCAGGCAGGGGAGCAGCCGAGTGGGGCTGAGCACTCAGAAGGAGCTCTGTCCTCCATGTGTGAGTGAAGGTCACCCTGCAGAAGGTCCCATCTGGGCTGAGTGACGGTGCTCCCCGTGGCAGCAACACCGAGCCCCAGGGCCCTGGGCTGTGACCAGGAAGGATGATCATAGCAGCAGCAGTAAGAAGGTGAACACTCATATGTGGCACTTACCCAGCCCCAGGGTCAGCACTAATCACAGTAAGTCAGGGAACCCCAACAGCCCATTCTGCGGTTAAGGAGACTGAGGCACAGAGAGGTTAAAAGGCTCATCCAAAGCCGCATGCCTGGTAAGTGAGGACTCAAGTCGGTGCCCTTCACTCCTCAACCCTGCACTGCACCTCAGCTGGAGGCAGCCCGCCTCTCAGTCTCTGTGCACCCCTTTAATTCTGCCTCCCTTATACCCCATAAAGTCGGACGCCCAGACTGGTTACGCTGTCTCTGTATCCCTCTGCCTGGCACCTAGGCAATGCCCAGCACACAGTAGGTGCGCAACAGATCCGTATTGAAAAAAGTCAATGATGGGACGCTACTTTTTTAGGGGCGATGTAACACAGTGGTTCAGAGCTGGACTCTGGCGACAGCCGGCCCGGCCACTTCCTCGTTAAGTGACCGTAGACATTAGCTTGTGCGCGGCTCAGTTTCCCCATCTGTGAAACGAGGATGCTACTGGTACTCGTCTCTTAGAGCTGCCGGGAGGCTTAACTGCGCTGTTTGTAGGGTGCCCGAGAAAGTGCCTGGTACATGGCAGGAGTCACATGAGCGTCCGCTCTATAACTTTTGTCCGGCCTCGGTTTCTTCTTCGGTAAGCAATACCCTCCCTCTCCCACATGCCCCCCTCGCGCGGTGCCCAACGCCGTGAAGCCCGAACTACAACTCCCAGCACGCCTTGGGGCCTTTCTGCCCGAGCTTGCGCGGTACCCGCCAGGACGAAGTCCGAACTACAACTCCCAGCATGCCGCGGGCACTCCCGCAGGCCCAGGTCAGCCGCTGCGGTCGTTGTCCTTGAAGCCCCGCGGCGGCAACCGCGTCGCTCCCCGCCACCTTCTCTGGGAAGGGTCGGGGTGGGGGTCGGGAGTTGCCCCCGCCATGCTCCGTGGACTGGCCCGGGCCGCGGGCTGGCGGCCCGTGGCCCTCTGGACGCGGGGGTCTGGGAGCGGGGCGGGGGTCCCGGCGCACGTGGTGGACCTGCGCAGCGACACGGTGACCAAGCCCGGGCCGGCCATGAGGCGCGCCATGGCCGAGGCGGTCGTGGGGGACGACGACTACGGCGAGGACCCCACCGTCCGCGGTGAGCCCGGTGTGCAGGCCGCGGCCTGGGGTCGTCGCGGCGACCCCAGAGCGCTGTCCGTGGTGCTGGCGGGAGAAGTGGCCCGGGGCGCAGGGGAGGCGGCTCAGCTGCAGGCTAGATGTCATGGCCTGCGGCCTTGCTGCTCACTCTGGCCCATCGCCCGACAGTCTGTTGGAAATGCAGATTCTGGGGTCCCACACTTACACCTGCTGAGCCAGAATCTGCATGCTAGCAGGACGCCCAGGTGACTGGTGTGTGCATTACGTGTCGAATGAGATGGGTGTGGTCTCCTCTTGCAGAGGAGGGCCCTGGGATGCTGAGCGAGTGTGGCACACAAGGTCTCCTACCCAGCAAATGGCAAGGCAGTATTTGAACCCGGGCCTTCTCTCTAAGATCTATAGCTATCATCTTACACCCACTGCCTTTCCACAGGAAGGCACACAGAAAACCGGTCTGGAGAAGGATTTTCCGCAGGCTCTCAAGAAGTGGACGACTCTAATAACCTAGGGAGTGTTTTCTAGACACAGTGTTGAGAGTTGCCACCATGGTGGACCACTGCTGTTGCGAGTGTGTACACCCTCTGCTGTGCCAGGGAAAAGCCAAGGTTGCCACTTGAGCTCCAAGGGCCTGTGTGTGGGGTCAGGTGGTGACTGGTGATCATGCATTCTGCAGACATCTATGTTGCCTGGAACTTCAAAAATGCTGAGCCCACTGCTTAGTCGGCAGCCAGATACACAGATACCATGGGGTGGGGGAAGTGCTGGGGCTGGCATGTGTCCACAGAGAGTGCCTTGGGACCGGGGGGGGGGGGTGAGGGGAGGTGTGGAACTCACAGGGAAGGGGGACTTTGCAGAGTAGCCTCTTAAAGGGCGAGTGGAGCCTCCAGGCAGGGAAGGGAGCTGGCTCACTGGGTGTTGAGAAAGGTGTTTAGGATACAGATATGGAATGTGGCTGGAGTGTGGGGTACCAGGAGCCACCCCTGTCCCTGGAGGTGAAGGCAGAGGGCAAAACCTACTGGCCTTGAATGTCATGCTAAAGACTTCAGACGTGATACCACAGGCAGAGGGGAGACACAGCAGGCTTTAAAGCAGGAGCCTGAAGCCCCGCCCCCAACCCCCCAGAGTCTCCCCTTCTGAGAGCTCCTGTCCTTCTGTTCTGGGAGAGGAAGTCAGCAGAGAAACCGCAGGGCCCCACCTGCAAGGGGCTGATGGGAAAGGAAGTGAGACAGGTGTGAGGTCTGGATGGGACAGGGGGGTTCAAACCACAGAGTTTCAGTGTGGGGGGAGACCAGAGCCCAGGAGGAGGCTGGGTGCAGAGGGTTGACTGAGGGGCCTCCGTACCTGGATATGTGGTCACCAAGACCACAGTCTGTGCAGCCAGCAGACCAGGGCTTCTGTCTGGCTTGGCCACTCACCTCGGCATGACATAAGCTCACAGTTATGAGTAATGCAAGGAGAGTGCCATTGTTGATGGAGTCTCCCTGCACCCCCATCCCTTCCCTCCTCAGAACTGCAGGAAAAGGCTGCCAAGCTGCTGGGGGTGGACCGGACCTTGTTTGTGCCCACCAACACCATGGCCAACCTCATCTCTGGTGAGCGCGGCATGGGGTGACTCCTGTTTGCCCTCCAGGTCCTCCCTCTGCATTTCTCTCCTCGGTGCTGGGGGCAAGGCTGGGGTCCTGAGCCATCTGGACTTCTGCTGGGCTCAGCCAGGAGGGCCCCTAGCAGGAGATGAGGGAGGGGAGGAGAGTGAGGTCAATGTGTCCATGCTCTTCCGGCAGCTCCCTCCTCAGACGGTCTCCCTGGGCCAGGCAGGCAGCCCTCTCCACACTGCCCTGTCTCCAGGTTCTGGTAACCACACCTCCCTCTTGCCCCTTATAGCCTGGGGGTCTTGCACTGTCCCTCGTGACTTCCCTCCACTCGGCCACACCTTTGTAAATTTTCCCTTTATTAAACTCTCTGGCTTCCCGGTGTGCATGTGCCCTCTGTTTCCTGCTGGGCCAGACTGATTCCCGTGCCCCGAGCTGCTTGACCCCCAGACTGATTCCCGTGCCCCGAGCTGCTTGACCCCCAGGGGCAGCATGGTGGCCAGCTTCCCCAGCAGGAGATGCTCGGCAGGTGGGCTGCAGGGCATAGGGCGCAATACCTCACAGGATGGTTATCCTAGACTTTTGTAGTTCGTGGGATGGTTTTCTGGCACACGGCAGTAAGGTGTCTTGAAGGGGTGCTCTTTCCTAATTGGCATAAAGCACTTGAGAGCTAGCCTCCGGGCTCAGCCAGGAGCTGGGCGGGAGCAGATGGTCCCCATGGGACTCAGAGCCAACACTGCCTCCCCCATCTATCTCAGTGATGTGTCACTGCCAGCGCAGGGGCTCCCAGCTCCTCCTCGGGCAGGAGTGCCACCTCCACGTCTACGAGCAGGGCGGGGTGGCTCAGGTAAGGACATGGCACCCCTCATCTGGGGCCAGCACAGGCTGCTCAGCATTTCTGGTGGGAACCTGCTTCCCAGGCACCGTGTTGGGACCTGCGGAGGGAAGAAATGGCTGGGGTGGTGGCATTTCTAAGGAGGCGGGAGAGAGCCATTCCCAGACTGACCACGTGGGGGCAGCCGCGGCCCAGGCCGCCGCTGGGACGCCGGCCATACTTGGTGCTCTGCTGCCCCCTAGTGGGCACCTGGAGCACGCGGCCCTTGGTCGGGAACGGCCTGCATCTAGGGAGAACACAGCCCTTGGTTCCTCCCCTTCTTGCTGGGGTGTCCGTGCCCACGTCCGCAGCACGAGGAGAAGGCTCAATGGCCCCGAGCTGGGAAGGAGCCGACGGGACAGGTAGGAGGTGACGCTGCTCCCCTGAACCTGATCCTCTATCCCCCCTCCCCCAATACCTGCAGATCGCTGGGGTGCACTCCCACCCCCTCCCAGATCTGCCCCATGGTACCTTGGACCTGACTGAGCTGGAAAGGATGGTCACACGGGGCCTCGGGAGCCCCTACCACCCGGTCTGTGAGCTCATTTGCCTGGAGAACACCCATAGCAGCTCGGGGGGCCGGGTCCTCCCCATCGACTACCTACGCCAGGTAGGCCCTACCCCAACTCTCTGCCCACCCCCCTCCGGCCCCCAGTCAGCTCCTGGCTTCCTGTCCCCTGGAGCCCCTCTCCTGGGATCGTGTCTCCTCATACACACCCTGCATGCCCATCGCAGCTGGAACTGCTGTGGGAGGGACGTGTGTGGTTCCAGGCTGCAGATAATGCAGGGCACTACTGCGCCAGCTTAGGCCCCAAGGACAGAGACACCCCCTTCTCCCCAGAGAGCGAGTCCCAGAGCAGCACCAACTTGTGAGTGGTGCGAGGTCTGAACCGCGTGGCTCCCTGGTTCACGTGAGAACTTGC
Organism: Ursus americanus; assembly: GCF_024610735.1. Classification (NCBI taxonomy): domain Eukaryota; kingdom Metazoa; phylum Chordata; class Mammalia; order Carnivora; family Ursidae; genus Ursus; species Ursus americanus. Next base: position 3,766,907 of record NC_142149.1, read on the forward strand.
TGCTAACTGACCCTCCAGACCTACTCCTTGCCCACGGGAAGGGCTGAGAGCATCCCCCTCACGGAGCATTTGGCCACAGCGAGCCCACCGTACACATGAGATAAAACGCTTATCATCGACCCCCTTTCACAGAGGACGGCACCCAGGCTCAGGCAGCAGAGTGCCTGCTCAGGTCCCAGGTGGCCCAGCTGGACACCAGCCCAGCTCTGCTCACTCCGGACACCTCGAGGCTCCCGGAGACCCGTTCTCCCTCTGCTCTGGCCCCAAGCCCAGCCCCTCTGACCATTGCTTGCTCTTTGCCCCCAGGTGCACCTGCTGGCCCGGAGCTACGGTGTCCGGGTCCACCTGGATGGGGCCCGACTGATGAACGCCGCGGTAGCTCTGCAGGTGCCCCCCGCCTGCATTGTGGAGCACTGTGACTCTGTGTCTCTCTGTTTCTCCAAGGTGGGGAAGCCACTGGCTGCCTCCCAGGCACAGGACGGTGGGGGTGCCCACAATAGGAGTCAGCTGGGTTCCTGAGCTCTGATGCTGGCAGGGGCTGGCCCAGGGCCCCTTTAGCCCCTCCCCAGATGGGGCCCCATCCCCTTCAGTCCCCCTCCCCTGGCCACAAGGACAGAGATGCACACCTGGGGTGCTGGCAGGCAGGACTCTCTCCTCTCTTCCTCCCAGGGCCTGGGTGCACCAGCGGGGGCCTTGGTTGGGGGGCCCAAGGACTTCATCGAAGAAGCCTGGCGCCTCCGGAAAGCCCTGGGTGGGGGGATGCGCCAGTCCGGGGTGCTGGCTGCGGCTGCCCTAGTAGGACTGGCGGACGTCGAGAGGGTGCTGCCAAGGGACCACCAGAACGCTCGGAGATTCGCCAAAGGTACCTGGACCACGGCCTCCCACCCTCACTTCCTTTTGCTCCCAGAAGAGTGCCTGGAGTCCCTGGTAGCAGGACCCAAATCCCCAGCAGGTGTACATCCTTCTGACTCTAGAACATGTATGTTAGCCTCTGAGCCATGAGGTGTGGGACCCAGGAAATTAGAATGCTTTACCAGACCACACCGGTGGGGGGTCTGGACCAAGAAGCACTCAATGGATGTCAAGAATTCCTATTTCCTGGCAGAGTGGAGCCTCTAACTTGGGTCTTTACATCTGTAATTAAGTCCTCAAAACAATCCCATGATGTCCCCACTTTACAGATGAGGATACTGAGGCCCAGATTTGTCCCAGGTCACACAGCTGAAAAGTAGCAGAGTCAAGTTTGTGACTCCTAAGTCCATGTCAGGATTAAGGGTCCCTCTTTTCCCCACTACAGTGGGGTGCCCTCTACCTTTGCTGAGATGACAGGGCTGGACAGTGGAGACAAGGGTGGGGTCCTGGGGTCGGGCTCCACTCACCACAGAACCCGGGCCCAGGGCTCCAGGAGCTGGCGTCCCCCATCTGCTCCGTGGACCTCGCCGCCGTGGAGACGAACATGGTGATGGTGAGGGTGGACGGGCTGCCGCCCGAGGAGCTCTGCCGGCGTCTGCAGGCCGTGAGCGCAGACGAGATGGCCCAGACCGGCCACGCAGTGCGCGTGCTGCTGTTCCCCTGGAGCGAGCGGTCGGTGCGCGCCGTGTGGCACCGCGACGTCTCCGCGCAGGACACCGAGCTGGCGCTGAAGAAGTGGGGGTTCGTGCTGAGGCAGCTGGGGCCCTGAGGATGGGGTGACCGGGCCCTGTGCCCCGGCTGGGATCCAGGTGGGGAGTGGAGGTGTCCTGAGGGAGCAGGTGGCAGGAGAGGCAGCAAAACAACACCTCGTTATCCCCTTTTCTCCTTGGACCCCTTTACTTCCCACACTCGGGGTGCAGCCTTCCACCTGCGTTCATTCAGCAAGCCCTCGGCGCTCCCTGTGTCCAGGACAGGGTGCCATGAGGGCAGACAGGTGGGACCCCATCCCAGCCCCTCACCAAAGCCCAGGAAGCAGCTAGGGCAGGGCCTCTGCTCCCAGCACACAGAAAAGGAAATGCCCCGAGCCATTTGCTCGGAGTCGCGCACAGCTTATGAGCGCCCGTGCTCATGCTCAGGGACACAGCAGGAAGGATGACAGGAGATTAGAAAGGGACAGCGGGGCTGGATGACAAGGAGCCCTAGCTGCCATGTTGGGGGCTGGGGTTTATCCTATGGTCATCTACATATTTTTTCCTTTTTTAAAAATAAATTTTCCTGCTTACAAAAGCGTATGTCTTTATTGTAGATAATTTGGGATTGAATCTTGTTTTTAGCCGTTCCTGGGGTCATGTAGGCCCAGCTGCAGACAGGGAGGCCCCTGACCAAACCCTTGTGCTCCCAGCTCCCCAGCGAACCCCAAGAGAAGTCAAGTTAGAGCCTCACAAGCTGAGAGGACCTGCCAGCCAAGCTGCCCCGTCCAATGTGGAGTCAGGGGCGGGGGTCCTCTTCCACCTGTGCCAACCCACAGAGAAGGAGCTTGTTGTGTCTGCAGAAGATGTCTCTGGATGAATGGACAGACACACAGACCTCTGGATGGACGGGGACACACACACACACACACACACAGCTGGTAACAGTTTTACTGCCTGTGCACTGTTTATAATTCTGTTTTACCAATTCTGAAAAAATGTTAAGAGAGATAAACAAGGCTTATCCGCACGGAGCATAAACTGATTTATTTAAGGACAAGCTGGCAAGCGTTGCCACATGGAATGGTAAATGCTAAAACGTAAGTACAAAGGGAAGCCCTCAGTGGGACCCCCAAATGGTGCCAGCCCCCAGGGCCCCAAGGAGCTTCCTGTAACCTTTGGAGCAATAAAGGGAGGCTGGGGGAGGGTAGACCAAGGCCAGAGGGGCTGCCATCCACCCTAGCACACATCCCAGACTTGGGAAGTTCCTGAACCCCAGATGGGGCTGTCTGGGGCTTCAGGTGCTGCACAGCCCTCTGGGGACCCTTCTCCTCTGCCACCTCGACTTTACCTACAGGAAGACAAGCGAGCCTCATGGTGACCCAGGCGCCTAGCCACAGTGCACCTGCGCCCCGGTCTGCGAACTGAGCCCCACCCACCTCCGCCGTTTAGTAAGCCTGCGGGGCAAGCTCCAGGCCCTGGCCTCTGCCTCTCTGGGCAGCTCCGGCCCCTCCTGGCTAAGAAGCCCCTTCACCTAGCCGCTATGGTGCAGCTCCCCCACCCCCACCCCGACTAGGACTTCCGCACCTGCTTGTTCTGGGCACCCACCAGGCCCCTGGCAGTCACAGACATTCCCCAGGGTGCTGCAGATGGGAGGACTGGGGTCCTGGGGTGCCAGCCCAGCAGAAGCAGCAGCCACACCAGCACAAGGACAGAGGTCTGAGAACAGGGAGGGGACAGACATGCATCCAGCCCACTCGGCTGCCCTCGCAAATCCCAGGGGACTCCCGGGACACACCCCCTCCCCCCCAGTATCTTCCCCACCAACACCTGCCCTGGAGCCAGAGGACCGAACAGAGGCCTGGGAGTCCCACCAGCCTGTAAGGGCATCTGGCTTTGCCACGTGCTCTGGGATGGTCTGGGCCTCAGACTCCACGTCTGTAAAATAGGTGAATGGTAACTAGTGTGAAGGGCGACTGGAGGACTGGACAAGCAGAGGAGCAGGTGACACTCTGCTCGGAGCCTAGCTCAGTGGGTGCTTAACAGATACCTGCTTCTCTCTCAAACTCCCCGCTCCCCAGGCCAGAGGGCAGCTTCTCCACCTGCTCCAGGGCCCGAGGAACGAGGACAGCATGGCATACCAGGGCTGATGGGGGTGGGCCAGGGCAGGCCATGCCCTCGAGAGGCAAGGGGACCCACTGAGCACCAGGCACCTGCAGCCCGACCCCACTAACATTCCCTTGGGTCACTTGCTAACTCTTCTGGGACTCCCTTTACTCATCCCCAAGAGGAAGCCAAACCAGTTAGTCCCTAAAGGGCATAAATCAGGCAGAGGAGCCCCCCCAAACATCCGGCTTTGCCAAGCAAGAGGAGCGTGGATCCTTGGCTCTGACCCCAGCCCCCTGACCCTGCAGGGGGCCCCTCCCAGAGAGAACTCCAGCCAGGCCTGCAGATGCCAGGCCCTCTCCCCTGCCACTCGCCCCTCTGGGACTCAGATGACCACAGAGTGGGGCGCCCCCGGCTGCTGGCTCAGGCTGAGGGCTCAGGCTGCTGTGAGCAGGAGGAGGCCACTGAGTGCCTCCGAGGCGCAGGAGCCCCAGGCCAGGGCTAGACCAGCCGAAGCTGACGCGGATGCCCTGCATGTGCTGGCGGCCGTACTGGCGGGCGGTCTCGGTGAAGGCCAGGTGTGAGAAGCTGATGTAGATGCTGACCCCTGCCGGGGTCAGGGCACCTGGGGGAGGGGGACGGGGCCACTTGCTGTGTCTCCCCGCTGGGGGCAACTGTCTAGCCAGGTCCTGGTCAAGGCGGTCCTGCAGACCGGGAGCCCCTACCCACTGGCCTTTGGGGGAAATGGAGGCTCTGATGCAGTCCCCAAACCCCTGGACCTCACCCCATAAAACCCCCCCTTATTAATAGCACCACCTACACCCTCAGCAACAGTCCCCATTCACATAACTGCCCCTGCATACTCAGCACCCCGCCATATCCCCCAAGCCCCCCCCCAAAGAGCCAGTGATCTCTACTGGCAGTTGGGGCGCTCTGGAGCTCTGACCAGGTCTTCTTCCTCACAGTTCCCCCCACTTCATTGGGTAGCCCCGCCCGTCCTCTGGCCCTAGCCTAAGCCTCCAGCTTCTGCAGGCCTTCTGCCTGCCCCCAGGTCTGCGATCCCCGCCCCCCGCTGGCCTGCTCCCATCAGCCCCGTCTTCCCCCAACGCTGACACTCTCCTCCCAGCAGAGTGCCGACAGTGATGTCAGCTGACCCATTTCCGAGGAGCATCCCCTGCGAGGACAGCAGTGGTGCAGCCAGGCTGGACCCTGAGCGAGTGGGGCAGGTGGGGTGCTCTTCAGACCAGGTCCCTCGGAAGAGGGGTGCCCCTGAGGAGCTGCCTCCAGGCCCTCCTTCCACCCGCTGGCCCAGGCCATGGTTCTGAGCATAATGCCAAGGTTTCCTGGATACAGTTCCACCCCATTACTCCTCTCTGTGGCTTCCAAGGTCCTCTTAATTGGATTTGGACCCACACAGCCGGTCTCTGGGGCCAGGCCACAGCTGACATGCTGACTTCCCCTGCTCTCATTCTCTGAAGCACACGCCCAGGCTGCTGGTCCCCCAGGTTCTCAGCACCAGGCCAGCCCGCCTGTTCCCACTTGACCAAGGTCTCCCACAGGGCCCAGCATCCGCTGGGGAGGAGGCAGGCCTGCCCCAGAGGGAGCCCTAGGCCCATGTGGCCTGGGCCTCAAGTGCCACGGCCTTGACAGTAGAGCTGGCCCAGCTGCCAGACCCGGGTCAGGCCTTGCTCCCAAAAGCACAGGCCTCTGACGACTGATCCCATGGAGCCCCAGCCCACCATCAGTGACAGCTAGCCTTGGGCAGCGGGGCTGGGGGTGGGGGCACAGGCTGGCTGGCAGGGGCAGATGGCACCAAAAAGCAGTGACAGGAACTCCAGGACAAGCTTCCTGCTGACCTTGGTGAATCCTTGGACATCTCAGCTGGAAGCTGGGACCACAGGGAGGCCATGGCTGCAGCCCCCAGGGAGTGCCTGGCCAGCGCCCAGCAGAGTCTAGATGAATGTCAGCTGAGGAACTGTCACCAGTCACATTCTGGGCCTGGACCGGGGTCACTGCCAAGGGCTGCGAGGCCTCTTTTCACCTGTCTTACTGCCTGGGCCTGCCCACTCTTGCTCCTCCCACCAGGCCAGTCTGGGAAGGAGAGGAGAACAGGTGCCGGCCAGTCTCACGCCCCTCATGCAGGTCTAGGAGGGCAGGTCTGGGGACCGCCTTGGGGAGCATCATGCCTCCTGTGCCTAGAAGCTCAGCCCTGGGGTTCCTCCCTCCCTGGCTCGAGGCCCACAGCCAGCACCCTTGCCCATGTCCCTAGAAAGGCCCAGTACCACCCAAGGTGCTTTCGTCTGCTGTGGCTCAATCGTCAGGGTGGGCCCAGGCTCAGCAGAGGCCAGATGGGAGCAGGGGATGGGGTGGCAGGAGAGGAGGCACCCACTCCCACTCCCAGGGCCTGTGGCCCCAGGGCGCTGACACTTACCCCCCAGCAAGAAGTAGCAGCCGGTGAAGAGCAGCAGCAGGACACTCTGTGCCAGGGAACTGAAGAGGCCACAGATCCACCCACACACGACAAGGACGAGGCTCAGGGGCAGGACCACCATGACAGCTCGGTGCAGGGCTGCCAGGAGAGGGGGCTCAGCGTCCAGGCGGGGACCTGGACCTGCCCCCGCCCCTGGCAGATCCCAGCGAGCACTTCAGAGCCCTGTCTGCCTGGAGGTCCACCTTCACAGGACAGTTTTTCCTGGAGATGAAGGACAGACAGGGAATGACTCGGCCCCAGGACTCACAGAAGAGACGCTGCACTGAGGTGGGGACATCCAGGTTCTCGCTGGCAAAGGGGGTCGATCAGGGGGATGCAGCTGTTTTGCCCTAAAAAACAGAAAGGACGCAAAGCAAGCCTGGCGGGCTGGACACCTGTGGGGTCACCACCCACCCTGAGGTTCTGAGATGGGTGGTCTTGCAGGCACACTGGAGAGCACGCTCTCACTCCTGCTGGAACCCAGGGGGCTGACCAGTGGCCACGGAGCCCCATCAGATTTTCTCCTGGACCCCAGAGTTGTGGCTCCAAATGGGTTTGGAGGGTTTAAGACCTTGTTTTGTTTCCGTAACATACAAATAATACCTACATGGATGTCGGTATAAAATCTCAAACATTCCAGAGACGCTGCCCTCAGCACTCCCTTAGGCTTGGCTGCCCCATCATGTAAGCCTTGCGGAGAGAAGGCCCTCTCTCTGCAGGTCTGAAAGGCATGCAGCACCCCTGTTTGGTGCCCAAGTGCAGGTCAAGCTGTCAGGTGGTGGGGAGGGGGGATGGGGGGCAGAACAGGGGTCTTGTCCCGGAGCCCTGGCTCTGCCAGGCTGAACCTCGGGGCAGTAATTGAGAAACAACTTGTGGTCATCCGGATGTGGAACCGTGGCCTTCCCTGCGGCCCCCAGTGCCCCATACCCACTCCCACCCCAGCGCACACACCCCTGCTTGAGGAATAACAGCAGCCCAGTGCCCTCGGTGGGGGGCCCTGTCCCTGCTTTCCTCCCTCGTTCCTCCAACCACCCCCTACCCAGTTTGCATCCTGAGAAGTATCATTTTCTTCCCATCTGATAAAGACTTGGAGGTGGACGAAGGACAAGGTCCTCGGTCAGGCAGCAGCCAATGGCAGAGCCCACTGAGAGCCTGGGGTTGACTTGTCATCTACCAAGTAATGTGCCCGAAGCTCCTAATACAAGACACCCCCGCCCCCACCAGGGAGGGCAAGAGACTGCCCAGAGCTCCTGCTCCCCAGGCTCTTGGGTCCTTATGGAGCCACGCAATGTCCCCGCAATCACCAATCCTTTCATTTCTGAGCCCGGACTGGTAGCCATGCTGTTACCACCCAGACAGTTTTGGGAGAGGACAGAGTCCGGGATGGGAGTGGGGGCACGAGGGGGCGTCGCCCTGCCCGCGCCCTCTGTGCCCTGGCCTGTTGCCCCCTGTACCTTCGCAGACGCGCCAGAAACCCCGAGTGCGAGGACAGCTGCGCGGGGCGCCCTGTGCCGTTGCCGGCGTCCGCCACCTCCTGGACGTACCAGTAGTCGCTAGCCACTGCTGCCAGAAGCAGTGCGAAGCTGAGCAGCGCGCCCAGCCGGGCCATGCGGGGCTCGGGGTGCAAGGGGCGGAGCCCGGATTTGGGAAGCGGAGAGGGAGTGGGAGGGGGGAGCCCGGTCGGGGAAGGGGCGCCCGGGATTTGGTGAGCTGGGTCAGGGAGGGGGCACCGGGGGCACGGTTGGAGGGATGTGGGGAGCCGGGGCGGGCAAGCTGCTACATCCGCTCCGAGGGTTTCCTGGAGCGGCGCCCCCTTTTCTGCCTGCGCGCCAGCCTCACGATACGCCCCCCAGGTTCGCAGGCAGATCGGTCCCACCTCTCCGCGAGGGCGATTGCAGAGCTCGGCCCCAGGGGACAGAAGGAAGTCCCAGAGCCGCAGGTAGACCTGCCACAGACCTCCGTTCAAATCCCAGCGTCCCCGAGGAGTTGGCCGCTTAAGTAGGTCCCTGGGCAAATGTCTTAATCTCTCCAAACATCCGGTTTTTCAGCTGCCAAGTGGCTGGGCTGAGGAGGAGGAAGGGTGGGGCCTGCGTTGCCCCAGGACGGGGCTCAGCAGGCAGCTGACCTCCAGGGCCAGGAAGCTGGCAGCCTGAATGGTGGGAGGCAGCCATCCCTGGCTGGGGCACTTGGCCGCTCTCTGGTCCTGTGGTCCTGGCCTTAATCAGTCTCCAGGACTAACCAAAGGGATCCAGTGAAGTGGGGTGGATGGGCAAAAGGCCTAGGCAGGCTGGCAAGAGGGCTATGGAAGGATGAAGTCTTGCTTCCAGTTAGCTTCTAATTACAAACACCACAGAGGGCGAGGCTGGGCTCTGCCTCTCCACCACTCACTCAGCAAACATGCATGAGCACCTTCTAGGACATGGGTCAGACGCTAGTGGGGTGGGTAGCAGAGGGACCTCAAAGGCCCCAAACCCAGGAGGAGGCAGTGACATGCATGGTAGTGGGAGCTGTCATAGTGGGGCTGTCTGGGGTGCAACTGTGGGCAATGGAGGGCCTCCTCTCGGTCCCCTGGATGGTCGGTTGCTGCCCCACCAGGGTCTGGGCAGAGCCTGCAGAGACAGGGTCCGAGGCTTTACATCACATCATCACTGAAGGTGGCCCTTCTCGAAGTAGCTATGTGACCTGGGGTCATCCCAAGGCTTTCATTTCCGTGTTTGTTCCAGCCCCTTTTTCTATACCAGGCATTTCTCAGTTTGAGCAATAGTCAGGAAAAACCATCGCAGCAAAGTTATTGAAACAATACTTCAAGGGGCATTCAGAGCCTATGGCACTGTTTTGGGTTTCTGCAGGCCGTGCATCTTCCCACACGCCGTGCCCAAGGTTGGACGGGGGCACAGAGAGGGCCTGGGGGCTTCCCAGCTGTGGCAGTGTGGGTGCCCCCAAGCCCTGCTCAGCCAGCTGGGTGGCAGCCAGGAGTCCTCCTCTCTCTTGAGCAGATGAAAGAATCAAGCAAGCATACAGGGCAAAGGAGGTGATGAGGGCGAGGCAGCCATCTACAAACGCGGAGGGGAGAGGGGCTAGGGAAGGAGGGAAGCGTGGAGGCAGCGCAGGGTCCCCGCTGGAGAATGGCAGGAGAAAGGTGACTAGTGACCCCAACATTTACCCACAGTGTGACAAGGATCAAAGCCTTTAGGTGGGTCAAAGCCTTCTTTTGTGTGTTTACGGTGTGAATGAGAGGCTGGGAGACTGGAGGGGCCCCTCTCTAGCTGCGTGCTCCATATGCGTCTTCCCAGTGACCCCTGCCTCTCAGCCCGAGCTTGTTTGAAAGGGTCTTCTTTGCACCCCCATAAAACTTAGAGGATTCCGCTGTCAGGGCCAGGGACGGCACTGCTTGAGGTCACTGTTAGCACAGAGCCACACAGCTCCACACAGGAATAGACACGTACTCCCCTCACAATGCGGTGTAGATGGCCAGGGAGCAGTCTACACCCTATCTGCTTTAAAGTTCAGTGTTTTGGGGCGCCTGGGTAGTGCAGTAGTTAAGCGTCTGCCTTCGGCTCAGGGCGTGATCCCGGCGTTGTGGGATCGAGCCCCACATCGGGCTCCTCCACTGGGAGCCTGCTTCTCCCTCTCCCACTCCCCCTGCTTGTGTTCCCTCTCTCGCTGGCTGTCTGTCAAATAAATAAATAAAATCTTTAAAAAAAAATAAAGTTCAGTGTTTTAATCTCAATGGGCAGTTGGGAGCCACTGACTGGATTATCCCCTAAGCAGTAGGCACTGGTCCCCCAGGAGCTACTTGGATGAATTCCACTAGTCTATTTCCCTAAGACGGACCCAGGTTATACCCCAGCCTGGTTCTGAAAAAGTGCCACTTTGGAATGACCCCTTTTTCTCATTGGTCATCCTCCTACCATCGACTCATAACCCATAGTTAGAGCTGTTGGTCGGGCTTAGTGGTAAGCACTAAACCTGTGTCCAGGATGTTAGGGCCTCTTCGAAGTTAGCATCAGACCAATACCACCAAAATCAGGGACAGGAGGAACCTTTGGATGGAAGAAATTCCAATTATAAGTGATGAAGAAACAGGGCTGCACCCAAGCCTCTTTTTTGAAAACTTACATTCAACTATCTCTTCAGGGGCAGCAAGAACAGGATGTGCGACCCCAGTGACAACCACGGGACAGAATGGCCTCCTGCTCCAGGCTGACGCCACAGTGCGTTGCCTCCAGCACAGGGCTGAGGACGCAGCCAAAACTGTCGGAGAAATCACCAAGCTGCCAGCGTCAGCTCCATCACAACTCAACTCACTGCACTGGGCAAACTCCTCCAACAGAAACGGAACCTTGCTGATTTACCCACGGGTCAGTGCATGCGGTCAGGGTGGATTATGAAGCTAATACACCCTGGTAGACTCATCGAGACACTGTTCTAGTAAAAACCAACCATGCTAACGGGTTCTCAAATGGTGAAGGTTGCAGGTTGGAAACTGAGGTCTTTCACATTGGACAGCGGACATCCTCTGTGGGACATGGCGCAGATGGGGAGGCAGCCATACACCTGGTTAGTTTCATCCCCAAGAACCGACAGGATCTATGAAGGGCTCCTCATGGCCACGTTGGACTCGCCAGCATCTGTCCACCGAGCCTCTGATGGAACTTTGCTAACAGGGAAACAGGAGGGTGCCACAGATGGCCCCCCATCACAGAACGCACTACAGTCCCCAGAGCGTAAGCTGCCGTTCCCTCCAGCGGGCACAGCGTTCCCTTCTTTGGTCATCTGGCAGCCTCCTCCTGGTTCCTGGACACACAGCTCTGATCTTCCGTGCTGCCCCCCTAGCCAGAGTTGTTTTCTCAGTCTGCACATCACACAGCTATTTGCTGGCCGTGGTCTGGAACCTGAGCTCACGGTGGGAGACTGAGTCCTGTCCGGCCTTCATTCAATTCCTGGGCACAGCACCTGACTCACAGTAGGTGCTCAAGCATCTGAGTGAACACGCGGATAGATGTCCCCACCTTGGGGATCAAGGGGAAAATAACCACAGAGAAGCTAAGGCCCCAATTTGGTTGGTCAGCTGAAAACTGGCCCAAATGCTCTGGGCTGAGCCCAGTGGAGGAAATCTACAATGCAGCTGGCGTTTTTGCTTTAAGAGCTAGATCCCCTCCCCCCCAACACACACACCGCTGTCACCGACAAGAAACCCTTTGTGATGACAACACTGGTTCAGAGCAAGGCGAGCTGCACAATGGAACCCTCTTTCCAGCTCAGACCTTAGATGTCAAAAGCAAGTGCACACGTTTTACTGTAGTTACAACAGAGCAAACTGGGTGAAGGGTACATGGGGCCTCTTCATATTATCTTTACAAGTTCCCATGAATCTTAGTTCAAAATTTAAAAAATGTTTTCCTAGGAGGATCAACGGAACCCTTGGGGAGACAGGTTTCAGTTCCATAGAATGAAGGCCTTTCTGACAAAGCAGTCTGAAAAATGGAATGGGGATGGTTCCGAGATAGCTCTGTCTCTGGAGTCAGGCACTAGACCCCAGCCACAGCCGCAAGGTCATCCATCAGGGAGGGCCTATTTCTGGGGCCAAGATGCCTGGGTTCAATCCTCAACCCTAATAGTTCCTAGTTCTACTATGTTGGACAAGCTACTTTGCCTCTTTGCAAGTCTCTCTTTCTGCATGAAAAAAATGCAGATAAGATCACATAAGACTTTATTGGTGATTGTGAGTTATTTCTTTTGAAGTGCAACCTGCAAAGAATAGCCAGCACCCCAAGGGGGTGCCAACCTGCAGGCGGTGGCCGATGGCTCCACCCTTGGCAGGTCACTTTTGGTCAGGCTGGCACTCGTCACAGTGTGGAAGATTTGGATTCCTGAGGCTGGCCTGAGGGCTCTAACCTGTACGCCACCCTCTGCACCTGACAGCCCATAATCACCCATCGCAACCCTTTCCAGACTCCCACCAGGCTTGGAGAACCCAAAAGGGGACACATATTTGAAAAAAAACTCAGGCTCTGGCCCTTGGCAAAGGCTTGTGGCTTAAATAACGGAGGTCTATTTAGTGTTCCAAGTGGACAGTCACGAAGGCCCAGTGATAAATATGGCCTCTAGAAAATACCTCTGTAGAAGGGAAATATGTAAGAGGGACTGAGGATCTGCTCCAGCTGGGTCTTGCTCCACAGCACGGCCCGACGAAGCCAAGAACCGCATCACTGCCCACTGTGCAAAGGGCCAGCTTCTCTACAAAGTCAGCTTGTAAGGGCCCGTTATTACAGTGAAGGATCCATTTACAGACTGGCACAAATATCAAAATTAAGCAGCTTAGGTGAGTACAGAGGCTGGAGCTTCCCCCCCCACCAACAGAAACCACTGCAGTAAATACTCTCCAAGCTTAGAGAGAAAAATACACTTTCCTCTCCGACTGAGATGTGGCAGAAAAACAGAAGTCTGAGCTGCATTTTGCACAGCCAGTTCACAGCTGGAATGGGTCCAGATGACACACACAAGGGGCCTTGTAGCCCAGGGCTGGCTTTGTGTCTGCCAGGGCTCATCCCTGCCCCACAGCCATGTGGGTGGGAAGCAGCAGGTGGCAGGCTAAGAAACCACCACAAAAACCTGACAAGATTCTAAAAACCCAGTAGGGTCTGCAGCAGTGTTTGAAATGAAATGGTTTTTATTTTTCCGAAACGACAAGATGACCTCCAATAGGACCGTTAACAATCCACCCTGCAGCTTCACTTCATGGAGGGAGAAATAAAATCTATCACCGTAACACCAGCCTTCAGCCCTGTGTGAGCCGGCCTCGGGGAGGGGACGAGGACGGGGAGGATGCAAATGAGCGGGGGGACGTAGCAGCAGTGGAGACGCAGCCAACCGGGGCTGACAGATGGCCCGCAGCAGCAGCACCAAGTCCCCGGAGCTCGGAGAGAAGTAATTTAAAGGATTCAGGCCACTGCACTGTTGCCAAGGAGGGAGCCACCAGCATGTGCCGCGGCAGCAGTTTCATAAATGACTGTTTCTGCTACCTTGTCTCCAAATCCACCGAAGGTTCACACGGATTTCCCCAATGACTTAGAATGGCTTCGTGCTCACTTTAATTGTAGTTTGTGCTGCTCTGTGACGTAATAATTTAAACACAATAAGAAAGCGTCATTGCAGAGCCTGAGAAGAAGCTGAGGACTCGGTCTCAAGTCCCCCCTTGCACACACATCACGCACCTACGAAGAAAGCCAGCTGAGGTGGTCAGGTCTTATGACCCCGTGTTACAGGCGAGGAAACCACAGCTCAGAGGCGACAAGCGCGGGGCCCCAGCCGCCATGTTTATTACCACTGCTCTGACACTATGGAAATCTATGATCTTGTAAGACTGCAAACAATATAAACAAGTTATCTATTAAAAAGTTCCCTCCAAAAGATGTTTCCAATCCACTTTTGAGATTAATTGATCCCTCTGTCCTCCTTGAGAGGGGTTCACATTAGAAAGGCAGGTGCTTCATCAGCCACCTAACCCACGTCGTGACAGGGAAGCAGCGGTCTGCTGCGTCCTGGGAACTCACGGTAAGACCAGGAATTCCTTCCATGGGTCTCTCATCCAGGCCCTGCCTGCTCCATCCGGGTCACAGCTCATTCAGAGCAGGGAGCCGGGCCTCTGGAAAAGGCACTGTCTGGCATTAAGGACCTTTTCGTTGTCTGTCTTAGAGAAATGTCACAACCTTGCCATGTGCCCAAGGTGCACGCTGGAGGTGACGGATCTTCCACTGACCTCCAAGCAAGAGGCTGGCTTTACTGTCAAGACATCAGGCCTCCTCCACCCAACCCCTGCTGTTTGGGCTTCAGTCCCAGAAGGGCTCCGGCACACTTGGGGGCCCAAGGCAGCCTGGGGTTGGATTCTGCTAGCTCCCCCTGTGAAGATTCCAAAATGACCAGACAGGCCAGGAAGCCCCTTCCCACAGCACCTCAGAGCTGTGGCAGGGATGGCATTTTGTACGATCTGCTCTGGAGGGAAGGGAGGCTGTGGTACCACAGACCGACGGGGTTGAAGGATGGCCGCAGGACTTGTAGATACCCAAGCGAGATAATACAGAGTAGTGGGAACACAAGAAATGCACACCATAAATTCAGATTATTAGACAAATAAAATCTAAAATGGCATCCTTAATTCTCTATTTGTCCAGTCACAACAGACCTACGATCACGTTCAGGCATCAAATCTCAGGCTCCACAGTCTGGCGTCAATCTGAAGCCCCGATGCGTCACTGTGGAAGGGCTCTGCCCGTGAGAACACACTTCTCACCCTGGCAAGTCCAGGAACAAAGAGCACAAAAACTACCAAAGAAAAATGAGCGAATTGGTTACCGGACTCAGCAGCACCAGCTGCACGAGAAGCAGCCCCTGGCACCACTTTCAAGAAAAAAACAAAAGTACAGCTTAAATATTCTAACTTAAATTGTGGATGATCTCCTTCCCTACGGCGCCGTGAAGGGTCCCGCCGGGGCCGCCCCGCTTGGGAGCAGTGCGCGCGGCAGAGGCGTTACTCCACGGCGGCCAGCTGCTCGATGGCACCGCGCACTCTCTTTGCGGTCTCTTCAAATTCTTTCTGCTTACTGTTGGTTTCCTTTGCCTGGAAATAAAGAATAGGTGCTTGAAACTGAACCGAGAGCTTCCCAATCACACCCTGACGATAAAATCAACATGGAAAAAAACAGGGCAACATTCCTCGAGCACCTGAATAAATCAGGGGCTGTGCTAGGATGGAGACACCCGGCTATCTGGGCGTGACTATCCCGAAGCAACGCTAGGGCCTCCCACTTCAGCTACACCCTAGTGATTAAGAAACACCTCTGCAACGTTCGTGTGTCCCAAGCACCATTTCACCTGCTTCACACACACGAATGCTTTACTGCTCGGCGTCCCTGTGAGGCAGGGGCCATCACTGTCTGCATTCTACGATGAGGAAACCAAGGCCCAGAGTGGTGTCCAGGTGACCCGGCTAGTCTGTGGCCCAGCCCTGCTCTTAACCACCGCCCTGTACTGCTTCTGAAGCTCCCCCAGTTCCAGTCCAGAGCCCCCTTCTTGTCCACGGAGAGACACTGACGACCCTCAGCTTTCTCCTGAAACAGAAGAGATTCTTTGCTTTCAGGGGCTCCCTGAACCTGCCTTCTAATCTGTTCATTCTGCTCAGTGCTCTCCCCAGAAGAACAAATGCCGGATCACGTGAGCAGATCCTCTCTCCCTACCCTCATGTGTGTTCGCCTTGATTTCTCTGACACATTAAAAAGCTAACAGACCTTTACTGGGTTAAATTTGTTTCCTAATTAGAGGCTAACTTAAAAAAATTACTTTTCATTATGTATTTTTGTGTATCTTAATTTTGCCGCCATGTATAAGGCTTAAAATTATTAATTAAAAGAAAAATTAACTTAAAAAATAAGAAATTGACACAAAGAAGAGAACACAGCACCTGACAATTAATGGTGTGCCCTGTAATGGACAACTCTGCAGCCCGAGAGCCTCGTCTTTACAGATACGGAAAGATGACCATGGTCTTTTTTATTTTTATTTTTAATAATCTGTACGCCCACCATGGGGCTTGAACTCATAACCATGACATCAAGAGTAGCATGCTCCACCAACTAAGCCAGCCAGGGGCCCTCACCATGGCCTTTTAAAATATATTTTTTATTTCCTTTTTTCTTCTTTCAAAAAAGCCTAAAATTAATTAAGCCCCAATGTACAGAGGCTATAATTTAATCACAACATGGAGGTCAACACCTCCATTTTATACATTTTTTAAAAAGATTTACTTATTTTAGAAAGAAAGAGAGAGAGTGAGCGTGTGCACACATGTACAGGATAAGGGGCAGAGGAAGAGGGAGAAAGAGAATCCCAAGCAGACTCCCCGCTGAGCACAGAGCCCAATTCAGGGGTTGATCCCACAACGCTGAGATCATGACCTGAGCCAAGATCAAGAGCCAGGCCCTCAACTGACTGAGGTGCCCAGGCGCCCCCATGTATTAATAAAGGTGGATTGAAGCAAAAGTCAAACTCATGGAGCACCGCCTGGGTGGCTCAGTCGGTTAAGCATCTGACTCTTAATTTGAGCTCAGGGCATGATCTCAGGTCCCGAGACTAAGCCCCACGTCAGGCTCCGCGCTCAGCCAGGCTCCGCGTTCAGCGAGGAGTCTCTTTGGGATTCTCCCTCTTCCTCTGCCCCCCCCCCACTCTCTCTCTAAAATAAATAAATAAATCTTTTTTTTTTTTTTTTTTTAAGATTTTATTTATTTGTTTGACAGAGAGAGAGAGAGACAGCAAGAGAGGGAACACAAGCAGGGGAAGTGGGAGAGGAAGAAGCAGGCTCCCACTGAGCAAGGAGCCCGATGCGGGCCTTGATCCCAGCACCCTGGGATCATGAACCGAGCTGAAGGCAGACGCCGAACGACTGAGCCACGCAGGCGCCCCCAAAATAAACAAATAAATAAATCTTAAAAAAAAATCAAACTCACTATTAAAAACATAAAACTCACTGAGCAAAAGCTTGCCATCTGGAGCTTAGGACTCTTCCTCCTTCCTTCCTCTTATGCTTTATTTTACCCTCATCGCTAGTGTCTACAAACTCAAGTCTAACAGAGGTTTCTCTACTTGCTCCCATGAACTGATTTATTTTCTAACTGGTTCTAATTTGCTTCATTTTTCTCAAAAGGCAGAGGTAGCGATGCAGCAGCAAGAACTGTCATGGAGCAGGCAGCGTGCCTGCCCCGCATCAGGCCCCAGGTGGGCCGCCCCATCAGCAATCCCACCACAGGGACTAGCAGCAGCACCTCCCGTGTAAGTCTGGGGCCTCAGAAATCCCCAGCATCACAGCAAACACGTTCCTTGTCTCCAGGATCTGCGTACCCAACACAGTGATAACATCTGGTTCTTTTTAATGAATGTCTAATAAATGATTACCTTAAACTACATGCTGCAATCAGATAGCTGACTTAATAGTTTAAAATACCAGCCCCCAACCTTATTTACCCCTACAGAACAGATGGGGTTTGCATGCCAGCCCACCCCCAGGAGTGAGGTGCCCTAGACTGCCCACCTGGGGGCTCCAGGGCGAAGCAGACAGACCTCTGGTTATGCCAGTTCCCTGCACTTGGCTCTGACCCCAGACATGACCATCCACTCACATGCGCAAGTGCATGGGGACACAAGGGAACCTGAGTTTTATATTAGTGATAAATTATTTGTAGCAAATCTCACAATCAGCCGGTACTCTAGAACGGCATGTCCAACAGAAGCTTTTGCAATGACAAAACTATTCCGTTATCTGCGCGGTGCAGCCACCGGGCAGGTGAGACGCTGTGTGTGTGACCGTAGCACGGAAATCTGCACTCTATAGAATCTTGGTCATAAAAGCCACGCGCAGCTGATGGCTGGAGAGCACAGCTCTACATCACAACAGTAGAGTGCCAGGCCTTGGAAAAACTTCCCTGTTGTGTAAGTTGTATAAACCAATTAAGGAAAATATGAACAGCTTACACTTTTTATTCTTCTTTAAAATACAGAAATTTAAAAATTATCTGGAAGGAAACACACTGAACAACTAAGAGTGCTCACACTTAGCCCAGAGGTGGAGCTTTCGGTTCTTCCTCTGGAAGCTTATATTGTTTGTTTTGTAATTAAACAAAGTAATAGAAACAAAGGCATCGTTTTAAAGTATCTGTATGTTGTAAAGTATTCTGGGGCGCCTGGGTGGCTCAGTTGGTGAAGCGTCTGCCTTCGGCTCAGGTCACAATCCCAGAGTCCTGGGATGGAGTCCCGCACCGGGATCCCTGCTCAGCGGGGAGTCGGCTTCTCCCTCTGTCCCTCCCCCTGCTGTTGCTCCATCGCACACACTCTCTCTCTCAAATAAGAATCTCTCTCTCTTTTTTTTAATTATTTATTTATTCGACAGAGATAGAGACAGCCAGCGAGAGAGGGAACATAAGCAGGGGGAGTGGGAGAGGAAGAAGCAGGCTCATAGCGGAGGAGCCTGATGTGGGGCTCGATCCCATAACGCTGGGATCACGCCCTGAGCTGAAGGCAGACGCTTAACCGCTGTGCCACCCAGGCGCCCCTCAAATAAGAATCTTTAGGGAAAAAAAAAAGTATCCTATATTCTGACTTGGGCAGAACAGAAACAGTTGTACAATGAAAGCAAAACATTTTCTTCCCATCCTCCTCTTTTCTCACCTGCCTGGTGTGGCCCCACTGCTGTTCCTGCAGATGATGGTGACCTGGTGACCAAGCGTCTCCTGGTGGGCTTCCTGCTACAGTGAGTTGCCTCTCCCCACAGGCCACCTGACTCTGCCCACCAGGCCATGGGGCCTCAGAGCACTGGGTCACTCACTGTCTCGGAGTTGTGCTGTCACAACCACCTAACATCCTTTGTCTCTTTCAGTGTTCCACAGTTTGGTTTCAGTCTCTCCCTGGGCTACACATTAACCTTCCTCCTGCTCGCTGGGGCACAGATTTCTCACGACTGTCCCCTAAGTAAACAGACTGGTCTCTTACGTAGAACGGGCTTGGCAAACTGTGGCCTACGGGACATATGGCCTATTTCTCATATAGTCTATTGGGCTACAAATGGTTTTCACATTTTTAAACAGTTGTGAAAATAAAAACAACAAGGAATAATATCTAACAGAGGGCGCCTGGGTGGCTCAGTTGGTTAAGCATCTGCCTTCGGCTCAGGTCATGATCCCAGGGTCCTGGGATCCAGTCCTGCATTGGGCTCCGTGCTCAGTGGGGAGTCTGCTTCTCCCTCTCCCACCGCCCCTCCCTTCTGCTCGTGCTCTCTCGCTTTCACTCTCCAAATAAATAAAATCTTAAAAAAAAAAAAATCTAACAGAAATCATGCAGCCCATAAAGGCTAAAATATTTACTACCTATGGCATTTCATGGAAGGTGTGTTGACCTCTGACCTAGAAGGTTCTCCCTGGCCCACTTCCCGATTCCAACACTGCAGTTCCCAAGGCCCCCACTGTGTAAACGCTCTTCCACAACTTGCTACGCTGAGCGCCAATTTCTTCCCCTTCCCTAACAACAATTTGGTCTTCAGCATTTATACTATACTAGACAGAACTATTTCATAATCATCTCTAAAAAGGAACATAAATTTTCAACCAGAAAAGGATCTCAGAAACCACAGGGATCTGCCCTCTCTGTGCAAACAAGACTGGTTCTGTGTACTCACAGAGCCCACGAGTGGCAGGGACAGAACCAGGACGTCCACTCCCAGCCCACCGCTGCGCTACAAGGATATTAAACACCCAAACATTTATTCTCTGTAACACTGCCATACTTAGCAAATAAAAATAGAGGATGCCCAGCTCTATTTGAACTTCATAAAAACGAATAACTTTTTTAGTATACATCCATACAAAATGTGAGCTATACTAATAAATTATTCCCCCCTGTACCTGAAATTCAGATTTAACTGGGAGCCCTGATTTTCTCTATAGTCCAGGCTTCTTGGTACCCACCCTGTTAAGGACCCACGGCCTTACCCCTCCTCTCTCCCGATAAGCCAGGATGCCTGTCCACAAGTCAAAGTTCACCTGCAGAAATCCCAAAGTCCAGTTGGTGCCTCTTTTTCCTAATATCCAATATGCTACTATGTGCCCCCAAACCCTCTGTCCCCACCATGCTCACACAGGAACACATACCATGTAAATGGCCTCCCACAGACTGTCACTGAAGGCCGGGTGCCAGCCTAACCATCACGGCCCCATCACCAGAAGTACCTCACAATAAACACATCTTCCGGGAGGGAACACGTTTTTCTGACTGCACAACCCCAAGACCCCATTCCGGGACAGATACTTTTCTGTCCTTTATATCCTCACATATGCGTCTGAGGGGCTTAAAAATGCTTACTGAGGAAAACAAAGCCCCTCCAATATGAGGGGGGGTGGAAACTCAGTGCTACAGAGGCTCAACACGGTTTGCCCTTGGCTCTTACTCCCAATAATACATACGATTTTGTTCTTGGCTCTTTCTTTGTCCAGTTTCAAAAATTCACTGAGGGTTAACTCTTCAAACTGCTTCTTGACAGAAAGGAAAGCACAACCAGATGAATGCTTTTTATGCTCCTCTCTAGAAAAATCAATATAGGAGCACGTCAACAGAGAAGAGTTAGGTAAAGGGAGAAAAGCAACGGTTTGTCAGCAACAACCAGCACCCTGGCTCACAAACACGCCTCCCTCTGCTTCGTGAAGTACACAGAACCAGTGCCGGGTCCCAGGGCATGCTCCCACACAGCCCACCTCTGCCCCTGCCCTGTCTCTGGACGTCTCCCACCATGCTTGGGGCTGATGTACTTTATCTGGAGTCCTTCAGCAATTTGCAGGAAAGGTGTCACGTGGTATGTAAGGGCAGAGGTAGCACACCTCAAATCCCTCTAAAATCCTCAAGGAAGGAACTGTCTGAAGTAATCTCATTTCACTGGCATTGTTACAGAATCTGCTTGCTGGATCCCAATAAGGGCATGACTGGCCAGGCTTCTCCATGGAACTCCCCTGCCTCATTCTCTGCATTGGGAATTTTCCCTGCATAGCAGACAGCAGTGTGAAAACAGTACTGGAATGAACACACAGCCACACGGAGCCCAAAGGACAGCCAACAGGAACTACCATCTGGAAATATTCTAGCACTTAGAATTTCACTCCCAAGAACACAATGGGTACTTTCCCAGTGATCTCTGGTATGAGAACCGTGCCGTCCCAGTCAAGAATGGGTCATAAGGGCACCTGGGTGGTTTAGTCGGTTGAGTGTCCTGGGATCGAGCCCCACGTCAGGCTCCCTGCTCAGCGAGGAGCCTGCTTCTCCCTCTCTCTCTGTCAAATAAATAAAATCTTAAAAAAAAAAAAAATGGGTCAAAAGAACAAACATGTTAGGGAAAACAGCAACTCTCTTCTGGCCAAGAAGAGACAACTTGGGTGATGCTCTATAGGAAAATATTAACATTATGGCAACAATTGAGTCTGACAGGGGAAAAAAGATGAGAAAAGAATGTGGCGTCACATACAGAGACAGCCATCAGAGTCTATCCGAACATACACATGGAATTAAAAAAAAATCTAGATGCCTTAAAGAACAAAACCCAAAACAACACAAGTGTACCATTTAGGAGGCTGTTTTCTCTGGTGTATGAGTGACAGCTCAATAAAGCTTTAGATTTGAAGACTCTAAAACAAGGAAAGCACCTGGCCATCCCCAGGTCACCACAGGATCTGCTCCTGTATTCAGCCAGACCTGAAAGGCGTCAAGAACAGTCCTACAAGAATGAGCCTTCCTTCAGCATCCACTCTGGAGGACATCTGGCCAAATCAGCTTTGAAAAGACTGAAAGCACCACCAGGGCACCAACGCACAGGGATTCATCCATTTGCAATAACTGTTTCCAGCACAAAACGAACTCAGAAAGCCATGGCTCCGTCACGAAGTGTCTTGGAAATTCAGATAGTTTTCGCAGGCCCAGCTCAAAACAGAAGCCCGGGATGGAGCCGGGGCACCCTGAAGGCACAGCGACGCTGGCCTGGGGGACTTACATAGGGTCATCATCTGGCTCCCAGCCTTCCAGCTCCTTGAAGCAGAAGAAACACTGGGCCAAGTCGGGCTCGTTCTCAGTGGGACAGTGGATGAAGCCGGCCTCTGCCATCTGCAAGGGAGAGCTGAGGCTCAGCTGAGGCGCTCCAGGGTCCCAGGAGCCCGTAGCGGGAAGGGTAGCCCCGGCCAGGATCCCACAGAGAGAGGGGTCACCCCCGGGCCCAAAAGCCCACAGAGGGAGGGGTTTCACGGGGCTGCCGGCCCACCGCTGGAGGGGTCGCCCGGGGGCCCACAGAGGGAGGGGTCGCCCCAGGGTCTGGGAGCCCACAGCTGGAGGGGTTGCCCGGGGGCCCAGAGGGAGGGGTCGCTCAGGATTCGGGAGCCCACAGAGGGAGGGGGTCACCCCGGGGCCGCGTCAGGGCTCTGGGGAGGGGCGGGCCTGGGGCCTAGGGAGGCCGCGCGGTCTCACCCGTTCCGGGGTGCAAGCGCAGCCCTCCAAGAACGGCCAGTTCTTGAACGTAGAAACGCGGTGGTCCTTGAGGTAGAACTGCCAGGCGGGGGGCAACGACGAAGCGCCCATCCCGCCACCGCAGCCACAGAGCGCCGACTCGATTCAAATCCGGCGGTTGGCGGCCGCCGCAGGGCATGTCGGGAACGCGCTGCCCGAGAGTGCGCCGCCCGCGGCCTTCTGGGAATACAAGGCTGGGCGGCGCGGGGCGTGCTGGGAGTTGTAGTCCTCCCGCCGCGCGGCCCCGCCACTCGCGGCGCACGGAGTGGCGTACGCCCCGCGCTGGCCGGTTCCCACACTCAGCGTTTCTCCGACTGCTTGCAAAGACTGGTGGGAAGAGGGGCTGAATGCGCTGACGTCCCCGTGATGGTTCAAGGAGGGGCCGCTGTGGAACGCAGATATATTAAGCCTGTGCTCATTAAACACTCCCCGTTTTCCATAAGAATTTGTAAGAGATATTTAATTCATAGATAAGCTTTTGGCTATATCAAATTTTACCAATAACAGCTTCTGCCATTTTGATTCTTCTGCATTATTTGTACCAAGTTCCTACTGTCTAGGGTCAAATTTTTAACATCTAAATATAGTAGCTAAAAAAACCCACTGAGGCTTGTATCAGTGTCGGCTGTTGTCAAATTAATTTTGTTCATTTCTACCAGTTACAGTCTTTATGAATTGGATAAGCTGTTAGCTTGCAATTATTTCCCAGCTTAATAGACAAGAAAACTGTGAGCAATTTTGTTAAGCAATGGGGAGGGAAAATGAGAGAGAGAAAAACACATCGACAAAGAAAGATGCACGGAGGGTTGGGAGGGAGGCAGGCTGTGTTGGGTCTATGGGTTGCTAAATTCTCTGGGTCAAAGATCTCCCTGGTTAACCTGCAAAGGTGACTGCCCTGAGAGTTCTTGCCTTCTCACAACACTGAGCAACAGCAAACTTTTTGATCTTTGCCCTTGTGAGAATGCAGAACAGCACATGCTTGTTTTAAGTTGTATCTCTCAGATTAAAAGACTGATCATCTCAAGTCTGTCGCTTTTATCTTGCTTGTCAATTGCCCATTCATGTGTTTACCCACTTTGCTGTTAGGTTACTGACATTTTTCCTATTGCCTGGTGAGTTTTTATACAGAAGGCATTTAGCCTCCTTTGTCATGTCCTCCCCACCCTTGACCCCAGTTTGTTGTCTTTTCACTTTGTGGCATGTTATTTCTTGCAGAAGTTTTTAATTTTTATGCAGTTATACTTATCCGTCTTTCCATCCCCCCCCCCGACTTTTGGTGTTTTGAGCGTGTCTTTTTGTTGTTGTTATTGCTGTTTTTCTTAGTAATCGCTACACCCAACATGGGGCTCGAACTCAATACTCCCATATCAAGAACCCCATGCTCTTTGGATTAAGCCAGCCAGGCGCCCCTGACTTTTGTTTTCTATTTCTGATTGGCTTCTTTTGTTTTGTTCCACTCTAAGATGACTTATAAGAGTTATTCACTGAAGATTCCTTTTGGTTTTGGTGTTCATTGTTGAAGTCTTAATCCTTTCAGAAGAATATCGATGGAAGGTGTGTGTGGAAAGGGTTCAGGTTTGTTTGCCAAGATCTGACCAAGATCTTCACCCCACGCTGTTCAGTAAGCAGCTTTGAACACAGGCAGGTTTGAAACACCACCTTTATCACTTAGTAAACTCCCCTAAGTGCTGGGACCCATCTCTGGGACCCAACTCAGTCTCAGTCCTGCCTGTGGGTCTGTCTGTTCCTGCTCCAGCTGGATTCTTTTTTTTTTTTTTTTAAGATTTTATTTATTTATTTGACAGAGAGAGACAGCCAGTGTGAGAGGGAACAGAAGCACGGGGAGTGGGAGAGGAAGAAGCAGGCTCCCAGCAGAGGAGCCTGATGTGGGGCTTGATCCCAGGACCCCGATCACCCCCTGAGCCGAAGGCAGACGCTTAACGACTGCACCACCCAGGCGCCCCTCCAGCTGGATTCTTTTACAGGTGAATAAATGGAGACACGGAGTCACTGGTTGAAGTCCCGAAAGGACGGGGAGCGAAACCATCTCCAGGAACAGAGCCCCGAGCAGCTCCCAGGTGCTAGGCAACGAAAGAGGGCTGAGACAGGCCCCCGCCTGCTCCACAAAGTCAGAAAGGAGAATTCTAGAGGGCTTCGATGCCACACAAAAGCTAGCTGAAGGATTAAGGGACAGAGAAAGACGTAACTCTAAGTGCCTGAGGGCATCACTGACCACCCAGACCTAAGTGCCTGAGGGCATCACTGACCGCCCAGACCTGCGTGTCCGGGAGGGCAGAGGGTGGGGCAATGACAAACATAGGAGAGAACAGGGAAGGGCAGGGAGGATGGGTGGGGCTGACCCCGGGACAAACGCCCCCCTTCCCTCCTCAAAGTGGTGTCCCAGCAACAGCAAATCCTGCAGCCTACGGGGCAATCTGTGTGTCCTCCCTCCGCGTCAGGGACAGGGTGTTCCGAGGTCACTTCCCGAGCTGCAGGGGTGGCTGAGTGGCGCCTCTCACATCCGCAGGCCAGAAATAAGAGGACTTCTCAGGGCTCCAGCCCCACGTGGGCTGCCGGCTTCTATTCTTTTAATGTCACCACGTTTTGGAAACAACTTCTTTTTTAATTAAGTAGGCTCCATGCCCAACATGGAGCTGGAACTCACGACCTTGAGATGAAGAATCCCGTGCTCTACCACGCTTTCCCGACTGAGCCAGCCATGCGCCCCCGGAACTTTTTATTGTGTCATTTTATTATTATTATTATTATTATTATTATTATTATTATTATTATTTTAAATATTTTATTTCTAAGTAATCTCTACACCCAAGAGGGGCGTGAACTTAACAACCCTGAGATCAAGAGTTGCATGCTCTACTGCCTAAGCCAGCCAGGAGCCCCTTTATTGTAGCATTTTAGATTATAAAAAGTTTGCAAGAATAATACAAGGACTACTCATGTATACTCTATCCAGATTTTCTGTTTACATGATGCCCATACACACATGTATGTGTATATACATAGAGAAAATAGGGAGAATATATATATAGTATGTGTATATATGTATATTTTTTACCGGAGCAATTTAAGAGTAAGGGGAAGGCATTATGCCTCTTTACCCCTAAATACTTCATCTTTCATATAACCACAGCACAATCGTCAAAATCAGGAAATTTAACATAAATAGTTATCTATATAATGAGCTATACAACTCAACACCAAAAACACACATTGGTTCAATTAAAAACTGGGCCAATAGTTTTTAAAGATGGCCAACAGACACATGAAAAGATGCTCAACATCGCTCATCATCAGGGAAATACAAATTCAAGCCACAAGGAGAGATCACCTGTCAGAATGGCTAGAATAAAAAAAACACAGAATATAACCCGTGTTAGAGAGGATGTGGAGGAACAGGAGCCCTCGTGCACTGTGGCTGGGAATGCATGCCTCTGTAGAAAACAGTTTGGAGGGGCACCTGGGTGGCTCAGTCGTTAAGCGTCTGCCTTCGGCTCAGGGGGTGATCGCAGGGTCCTGGGATCGAGTCCCGCATCGGGCTCCCCGCTCTGCTAGGAGCCTGCTTCTTCCTCTCCTACTCCCTCTGCTTGTGTTCCCTCTCTCGCTGGCTCGCTCTCTCAAATAAATTAATAAAATCTTAAAAAAAAAAAAGAAAAGAAAAAGAAAACTGTTTGGAGGGTCCTCAGAAAATTAAAGCAGAAATAGGTATGATCCAGTAATTCCACTACTGGGTATTTACTCAAAGAAAATGAAAACACTCATTCGAAAAGATACACGCCCCCTGATGTTTACTGCAGCGTGATTTACAACAGCCAAGGTACAGAAGCAGCCCAAGTGCCCACTGACCGATGAACGGATGAAGAAGGTGGGGTGTACGTATGCAATGAAATACTACTCAGCCACAGAAAGGACAAGATCTTGCCATTTGTGACAACACGGATGTACCGAGAAGGTATTATGCTAAGTGAAATAAGTGAGACAGAGAACGACAAATACCATATAATTTCACTCGTATGTGGAGTTTAAGAAACAAAACGAATGAGGGAAAAAAGAGACAAACGGAAAAGCCAGTCTCTTTAATACAGAGCACAAACTGGTGGTTGCTAGGGGGCAAGTGGGTGGGGGATGGGCGAAAGAGATAGAGGGGATTAAGGGCACACTTATCGAGAGGAACACTGAGCAGTGTGCACAGTTGCTGGGCCATTACATTGTACACCTGAAACAGAACGCTGTATGTTAATTATACCTGAATAAAAGAGAAGTCGTGAGCCATTTTTAAAAAGCCATAAAAATAGTTACCCAGTCCACAGTGTATTTAATATAAGTTGTATATTAAATTACAATGTTTATTTATTTTTAAAGATGATATTTATTTATTTGACAGAGAGAGAGAGCCCACAAGCAAGGGGAGTGGCAGGCAGAGGGACATGCAGACCCCAGAGGAGCAGGGAACCCAACGTGGGGCTTGATCCCAGGACCCTGAGATCATGACCTGGGCTGAAGGCAAATACTTAACTGACTGAGCCACCCAGCCGCCCCTGTATCCTTTTTCTTTTCTTTTTTTTTTTTAAAGATGTATTTGAGAGAGAGAGATGGAGTGCAAGAGTAGGGGGAGGAACCGAGGGTGACAGAGGGGGAGGGAGTGAGAGAGGGCTGAGCGAGGAGCCCTACTCAGGGCTGGATTTCACGACCCTGAGATCATGCGTGACCTGAGCCAAAACCTAGAGTCAGAGATGCTTAACCAACTGAGCCACCCAAGTGCCCCGTTTATGTATCCTTTTTTTTTTTTTTTAATGAAAAAGGATCACAAGGGGGAGAATGTGTTTTTGCTTACTTGAAGGCATTTCGCCTTAATGGGGGCAATTCTGGACCTAGGTGTGATGAAGCCTTGGGTTTCCCCACCAGCAGCTGGGAGGTGTCTCACTCGGAATTTGTTACAAATGTTAGATGAGGTCCTACCCTTTGTGAGTCCTTTCCTTTGAAGATTTGGAATAAATTCAAGTTATGTCTATAATGTCATTCTGATTTGCCCACATCCTGAAAGCTTTTTGAATATTTTAGCACTTCAGATTCCTACTACACTCAAGTGTTCATTACCTTCCTAGCCTGAGAGTTGGAGAACACAGATAAAGCCCGCACCTCCCACTCCAGAGAGGAGCAGAAGTGTTAGGTGTGGAACCTGCAGGGCCTTTCCCCTGCATGCACACACGTGGGCACACAGAGAAAAACGTCTTTTTGTGGGTGTATATTGTTGAAAGTCATTGAGATAGTACTAAGTTGTATCGCTGAGCATCTTGCTTTTGTCCTCTAACAATATGTTCGGGGGATTTCCCACCCGGTCAACAGGTCTCTTTCTTAGGCTACATAGTGGTCGGCTGCTGGCTGCTTGGAGGTACGCATCCCCGGCTGATGACTATCTAAGTATTCTTCATTTTTGCTATGCTCCAGCACACTCGGAGTGCTAGCTGTTCGGAGTGGGGGAGGGGTGGTGGGGTGGGGAGGGTGGGGGATGCACACAGCTGGCTGCTTGGGAATTGCACACACCCCTGGGTGGGGGGCAGAGGAATCTCGTCCTGGCTGTGGGTGTCATTGTCCCGTCCTAGAAGGGGCCAGCCCCGAGGTTATGTCCCAGGACTCTCAGGGGCGGCCTCAGGACAGGACAGAGTGGTCCAAAGAATGCCATAAAAGAGAACAGACAGGTTTGAGAAGCTCTTACGGACAGGTCAGCACCCTTTCAGCTGGAGCTAAGACTCCGCATTGCCAGGGCTGTCACTTTTGTCGTGCCTTCTTGGCAGGCAGGGGGCCTGGCGGCTTGGACATCACACAGCGTTGACTGGGCTGGACCTTCCCTGGAACCCCTCCATCCAGGCCAGAGAAAGAGAGATTTTTAGTGGTGTTCCGAGCAAACAGAGGCGCTCCTGGGCACGGGGAGAGCAGAGGCTGGCAGGAAGGGGAAGCGTGTGGGATCTGTGGAGAACTTCGCCATGGGAGGGGGCACACTCCAGCGCTGTCAGTGCTCCCGGAGGATCGTTCGCAAAATCATCTGCGGCAGGAACAAAAGACACAGGAGGCCCAGATTTGGACAGGCTCTTGCGCGACTGTCTCGAGAGGAATCTGATGAAAGAAACAGGCTGCGTTCCTGAGCATAGAACAGTCACTTAAAATGACAGCCCAGTCCCATCTGTCCTTTGAAGCATCTTAAATAAAGACCTCAGCCATACTAGACTTAGCCCCGGCTCGACATGCGCTTTTGTTGACCCACGAGATAAGAACGGCTTTAGGTTTTTATGTAATTAATTAATTGGGGTTTTAATTAATTAAAATTGATTAATGAAAAGCCTCCAGGGCCAAATTCTCAGTAATCGCTACACCCAACGTGGGTCTTGAACTCATGATCCCGAGATCAAGAGTTGCCTGCTTTACACCTGAGTGGCTCAGTCGTTAGGCGTCTGCCTTCGGCTCAGGGCGTGATCCCGGAGCCCTAGAATCCAGCCCTGCGTCAGGCTCCTCTGCTGGGAGCCTGCTTCTTCCTCTCCCACTCCCCCTGCTGTGTTCCCTCTCTTGCTGGCTGTCCCTCTCTCTGTCAAATAAATAAGTAAAATCTTAAAAAAAAAAAAAAAAGAGTCACCCGCTTTATGGACTGAGCCAGCCAGGCACCCCTGGCTTTACGTTTTTCAATGGTTGAAAAAAGATCGAAACAGAATATTATTTCCTGACATGTAAATATTATGTAAGATTCAAATGTCAGCACAAATAAAGTTTTATTGGCACACAGCCACGTTCAGCATTCATGAATCCTCGTGGCAGCTTCTGTACGTACTCTGATGGCAGCGTTGGGTAGTTGTGTCAGAGACTGTATGGCCCCCAAAACCTAAAATATGTATTTCTTAGGTTTTTCAAGAGATGCCACTTATGGGTGTTTGTTTTTCCCCCATTAAAAAAAAAAGTATTACATGTTCGTGTTAGCAAATGCAGAAATAAATTTTTAAAATGCACCTGTCACACCACTGGTAATTGTTTTTTTCACATGCATGCCTATGTCTCCAAGGGTCTAGCTGTCTAGGTATTATTAAACTGGGAATATGCTGGATCACTTCTTTCTTGTGCTTTTGTGCTCACATCTGAAACAACTGATGTATCCTAACTAATTTTCACAAACTTCATTGTTACCGATTATGTCATAATTTAACCTACTGGGACATGTAGGCTGTTTCTAAGTTTTGAATATTAATAAAGCTGGGAAGACTACCCTTGTGTATTTCTTGATTATCCCGAAGAGAAATTCCAAGCTGCAGAATTACTGGGCCCGTGGGTTTGGATCCCTGTCACCAGACTGTGGCCCCAGTGGCAGAACCGGGCAGGAGCCCTTCCCAACCTCTCCAGCAGGGCTGGGCATAATTATTATTGGAACATTCTCCAAGACAGGTGGGAAAGACTGGCCTTTTAAGTGACAGTTCTATGACCACGAGTACAGTTTAACCTTCCCCTCGTTTACTGGCCATGTGTATTTTTTCTATTTAGGAATAGAAATAAAAACCGTTCTTATTGACTTGAAAGTGCTCTTTATATAGTAAGAATAGTAACTATGTGAGTTAAAACTGAATGCTCTAAAAACCTCACTGAGGTGGGAGCTGATTAAAAAGTGAAGCTAATGACGTGCCTACTTTCCCAGAAAAAAAATAAAAACAAAAACCAAAAACCGGAAGTGGTAATTCTTTATCTGCCAGATCTGTGGCAGATATTTTCCCCGGTCTATTCTTGGCCTTTTAAAGTAATTCTCCACATTAAAATGGTAATATTTGATTTTTTTAAAAAAGATTTTATTTTTAAGTCATCTCTACACCCAGTGTGGGGCTCCAACCCAACGACCCTGAGATCAAGAGTCATGCACTTCACCAACTGAGCCAGCCAGGCGCCCCCATCATATTTGATTTTTAAAGGATTCTCTATGTTAAAATTGTAATGAACATTGATGAACCAAATCCATCCATCCCCTCCTATAGGGTGTGGGCTTGGCTTTGTGCGCACACACAGGCTAATACTTTGCTTGTGCCAAATCCGTGCCTCTCCCCACCCATGCCAAGCCCCACGCAGCTACCACCTGTGTGCACAGGGACAGACTCTGCCGATCACCTGGGGCTCTTTCAGAAGGAGGTGAAGTAGAGGAAGTCAGTGGGGTACTCAATTCCTACCATCAGGACCCCAGCCTCCCGGAGGCCAGAGATCCAGTAAAGTGGCTCCTCTGTGCTCCCTACCTCCCCACCTCTCCAGTGCGGGGGCTGAGGGGAGACCCACGTTCTCCACAGTGAAAGGAGGTGCCCCACCTGGGTG
The DNA here is from genome assembly GCF_024610735.1 of Ursus americanus. Classification (NCBI taxonomy): domain Eukaryota; kingdom Metazoa; phylum Chordata; class Mammalia; order Carnivora; family Ursidae; genus Ursus; species Ursus americanus. The sequence continues at coordinate 3,797,513 of NC_142149.1, forward strand.
AGCATGGAGTCCTGCTGGGTTAGGTTCCAAATGATTTCAAAGTGATCCGCATCACGGATTTCTTCAAACGAGGCATTCCACCCTCCTCGGCACAGTGTCTGGGTGGAGGAAGGAGCAGAGCATGAGGCAGCGGGTGGGGAGGGTGGGGGAGAGCCACCCCACACCAGGCGCTCGCTGAGGATTTGTTGAATAAGTGGCTCATGGTCTTGGGGGCCCTTTGGTTGAAATAAAGAGGAAGATAATGAGAGCACAGGACCCTCAACCTCTGGCCGGAGGCGGGGTGCTGAGGGTACCTGATAAAATTCCCTGGACTGTCGCTGGAATTCAGGGGAGTCGTGTTGGCCCACCGTCACCAGCACGTGGCAGGCTGGATCCGAGGGCCGCGTCAGGGCCGCCTCCAGGAGCAGCTGGGGGCTGTTCTGCTGAGCACCCTCCCTGATGCAGGGGTAGGTGTGGGTGAGGACAGAGAAAAGCCTGAGCTTCACCCCCGGCCCTCCTGGTAGGCTCACGCTCAGCTCCGGGAGGAGGGGACAAATGACTCACAGGGTCATGAGGAGAGGGGCGTTCTGAGTGGTGTACACGATGGGCTCCAGGTCATAGATCCCACTGACCAGGAAAAAGCCTGTGCAGGTGAAGAAGAGTCAGAGGGCCAGGCCGGCAGGTGGGGCCAAGCCTCGCCCCAGAGCAGACCTCATGCAGGAACGGGAACAATATGGGGCCAGCCCAGCCGCCAGGGCCAAAGGGGCAAGACCAGGGTAGGGGTGGGGAAGCAAAGCCCCCAGGTCAAGCCCTCGTGGCTGTTGGGATTTTGTGCAGCTGGTGCAGACCCTCAGGCCCAGCTGGGGAGGGGAAGCTGCCCAGCCAGACCTACAGTCCCATGAAAACCTTTGAGGTTCGGTGTGACTCCATGCGTGGTCCAGTTGGCCAGGAGCATCATGGCAGCCAGGTGGGCCCCTGCTGAGTGTCCACACAGGTAAATTCCCCTGGGTTGGGCCAGAGCAGAAAGCCAAATTCACCTTCAGTTTCCCAAATGCATCAACCAAAGACTCCCAATTTGCCTTCTGTTCCACAGGCCAGAGGGGGCAGCTGGGCAGTGTCCAAGGGGCTGACTCCACCGTCCTCCCACATTGTCTGACAAAAGGAAAGTCTGCAGCGATACCCACTCATTGCACGGATACTGCTTCTGGACAAACGCGATGCTCCGAGTCACTTGGTCTACCATCTGGTCCAGAGTACCTGCACGGAGAGCAGGAGCTGGGCCAGGATCCGTGGGGGACTCTCTCCCCTCCAAAGCCCAGCAGCCTTCAAACCTGCAGGACCACCCTCATTACCTTTGGGGGCAAGGTCATAAGCCACGATCACCACGGCCACTCCCCGTGCCGTCAGTGGGTTGACCATGAAGGCCGATGTGTCTTTACTGAAGAAAGAGACAAAGATGTGACAACTGGAGGCACCTCGGCCACCAAGCTGCTTCCACGTCCTGTCCACCCAGGGCTCCAGCTCTCTCTGGTTCTGTGTAGTATAAGGAAGAAGGTAGGCACTGTCCTTACTCTATCACATGCTAGCTATGAAACCCTGGGGGCTTTATTTAACCTCTAAGTCTGCTTTCCTCATCTGTAAAATGGGGACATCTACTTTCTCTTGGGGAAGTGAAGAGCAGACGGGTAGAGAGCTTTGCATGACAAAGCGTAAAGGTGCCATAAATCTAGCTATGAAGATGACTGTGCTTGAAGGCTGGTAGACCCCAGAGCAGTCAACTCCTCAGTGAGATCCTGGGAACAACAGCATCCTTGAAGATCTCAGATACTCCACTGCTCCTCTTCAGGTAACGAGCTGACCTGGTTTGCCCAGGGACTCTCCCACTGAAAGCCTCATGTCCTGGGAAACCCCTCAGTCTCGAGCAGGCCAGGAAGGTTAGTCACTGTGGTTTCCCTCTGACTGAGAGTAGCTTGAACATGCTTCTCACCGGGTATAGTGGGTCGAACAGTGTCCCCCAAAGGATAGGTCCAAATCCTAACCTCAGTACCTGGGAATGTGCCCATCAAGTCCATGCAGCTGTCATTAGGGATCCCGAGGTGAGGTCATCCATGATTTAGGATGGACCTCAATCCCACAACTGGTGACGTTATTAGAGAGAAAGGTGGGGGAAGATCTGAGACACAGACACACAGACACGGAGGAAGCCCCGAGAGAATGGAGGCAGAGACGGAAATGATGCGACCACAGCCAACGAAAACCTAGAGCCCCCAGATGCCAGAAGAGGTGGGAGCAGATTCTCCCCTGGAGCCTCTGGACGGAGCAAGGCCCTGCCCACACCCCGATCTCAGCCTCCTGGCCTCCAGAACCAGGAGAGAACGTGCTTCCGTCATAAGCCACCAAGTTTGCAGTCATCTGTCGCAGCAGCGCCAGGAAACTCATACCCCAGGGCAAGACGAATCTCCCTTTCTCCCTGCTCATCCAGACTCCCGACTCACCTTCCACTCTGCCAATACCCTCCATGAAAGAACAGACAGAAAGGCGAGGCTGTAAGACAGACAAAGGCGGGGGGGCTGAGCCCGGGCGACCAGGCCAGCTGAGCTCTGTCTCAGGACCACCCGGCTGGCCACCTACCTTCAGACACTTCCTCGGGAAAGTAGATGTCCAGTTTCTCCCCTTCTCCGTCCCCATAGGGGACGTGCAGCAGGCTCCTCCTGGTGGCCCGGGCATTCTTGGTGGCTGTCTCAAGAGACGGACAAGTCAACATCACCACCACCTGCAGTAATTTCTATCTCATTTAAGGCAGAAACCCTTCTGCTGAAAGCCCCTTTGGGAGGACCGGTCAGCTCCAGCCGTCAGTGTTTGCATGAACGATGCCTCCCCAAGTCCTCATGGTCACCTGTGCTGGGGTCTGAAGCATCGCACGGGTGTGCAGTTACAACGACACCAGACTGGCCCATCCAAGCGGGACCAATACTACCTGCGGAGTCTGTCCGGAAGTGCGCTGTGGCTCTGAAGGGCCCCACTCTGTCCACTACTTCATTACATCTTGTGTGTGTTACACCTGGAGCTTCTGCTCCAGGAAGTGTAAACTTGTCCAAGTCTAAGGAAAAACCACCTTCGAGGGCAGCCAGATATAAACTCATTTCAAATAGGGGCGCCTGGGTGGCTCAGTCGGTTCAGCGTCTGACTCTTGGTTTCGGCTCAGGTCATGATCTCACGGTGGCGGGATTGAGCCCCGAGTTGGGCTCTGTGCTCAGTGTGGAGTCTGGTTCAGATTCTTTCTCCCTCTCCCTCTGCCCCTCCCCGCTCAAGTGTGCTCACTCCCTCACTCTCTCTAAAATAAATAAAATATTTAAACTCACGTCAAATAAATAGATAACAAAACAATATGAATATATAATTGAGTGCCGGATGGGGAGAGATCAGAATGATGTGAAAATTGGCTAAGACCTGGGTGGGAAGAAAGGAGCAAGGGCACTGTTAGGGAAATAGGGTGGGGTGAGAGGGGAGTCTGTATGTTCACGCTGTCCCCCAAGTGCTCCCCCCCAAATCAGTGAAATGCAGGCAGCTTAGCTCCCTCCAACACTGGGCGCTGAAGAGTATAAATTGGCAGGCTCTTCTGAAGGACAGGCTGGAAATACATATCAAAGCCCAAGAAGATCATACTCCTTGATGCCTAAGTCCTTGTCCACATAGTTTTTATAAGGAAATAATCAGAAATAGTCCCAAAGACTTGTGTTTGTTTGTTTGTTTGTTTTAAAGATTTTATTTATTTATTTGAGATAGAGAAGAAGCACGAGTGGGGTCAGGGAGCAGTGGGCAGAGGCAGAGGGAGAAGCAGACTCCCCGCTGAGCAGCGAGCCCGACGACACGGGGCTCGATCCCAGGACCCGGAGATCATGACCTGAGCCGAAGGCAGACACTTCACTGACGGAGCCACCTAGGCGCCCTCCAAAGGCTTGTTTTAAAGATGCCCACAGTAATGCTATTTATAATAGCAAAACTCCAGACACAGCCTGGGTGACCTGTAATAATAGAAGGCTGCTCAAATACATTATGGCTTATCCCTCTGCTCGGCTTTATCATGTAGCCTGGCATTCACCATCCTTGATGAATGTATGTATCCTATCTGTCTGTTGCCTTCACCGTGAAGACAAGGGCTTTGCTCTGCTCGCCTCTGTACACCCAGGGCCTGGTAGGTAGTAAACAATTTAAAGAAAAGTGTGTGATAGGGGCCCCTGGGTGTCTCAGTTGGTTAAGCATCTGCCTTCTGCTCAGGTCATGGTCTCCAGGTCCTCGGATTGAGCCCTGAGTCAGACTCCTGGCTCAGTGGGGAGTCTGCTTCTCCCTCTCCCCTGCTCATGCTCTCTCTGTCTCTCTCTGTCTCAAATGAATAAATTGAAAAAAAAATCTTAAAAAAAAAGAAGATTGTGTGATAAATAACTATTTCAACAAGCAGTGCTGGGTCCACTGAATATCCAAATGAAAAAGAAAAAAAGTTTCTTGATCCCTACTTCACACCACACCAGATCAGTTCCCGACAGACTATCTAAACATGAAAGAGAGGACAACAGAGCTCTTGGAAAAGAGAAGAGATCTTCATGATCTTGGGATAGACAAAGATTGCACGAATAGGACCCCAAACACATTAATCAAAAAGGAAATGGATGAGTATTTCATGATGTAAAGAGCAAAACAGGTGGCCTAAACAGCACTTGGCATGATCAGTGTGGTCCTTCTGATACTGAAACTGGTGGGAAGAGACATGAACTTGGGATCCACGTCCCCAGCGGTGCGCAGGTCCCCAACCTTGGTGGCCACGGCGGTGGGCCCAAAAGGAAAACTGCTCCTCTGGGCGGGGTGATCCTGCAACTCCAGAAGGGGGCAAACTCAGTACGTGCAGACAGGTTGTAGAAAGTGTGTTAGGCAAGTGTGCGCAAACGGTTAAAACAGGCTGTCTGCATTTCAGCTGGACTGCTCAAGGCCAAGAGCAACAAAAATGATGGTAGACGCCCAGTTTCCCCATGCCAAAACCAGGGACCAGGCTGCCTTTGCAGGACAGGCAACGTGGTTGCAAAACCAGTTTTGCCATCACTGACCATGTCTACTGACCGCCCCCCCGCCCCCGCATCTTGGAGTGAGGGGACAGGAGAAGGAAAGTTTTCTTGGGAGAGAGATGTGCCATGCTGTGTGCTGTGGGTCCCCACTCCCTCTCCTGTGGAGGGGTGGGGGGAGACTTCCCATCTCCTAATGCTTCAAGCGACCAACTGCCCAGAGGGCCTGATGTGGGACTCCTGCAAAGGTCTAATGACCAGAACGAAACAGGCTCCCCATGTGTGCATGAGCTGCGCTGGGCACAGACCACTCTGCAGGACATGCTCAAGATGCATCTATTAGAGACATTCAGTGAATCAAACATATGGCATTTGCGATTATAATCTGAAGTGTTTAGGGGCGCCTGGGTGGCTCAGTTGGTTAAGCATCCGACTCTTGATTTCAGCTCAGGTCATGATCTCAGGGTCATGGGATTGAGCCCCGTGCTGAGCACCCCACTCCGTAGGGAGTCTGCTTGAGATTCTCACTCCTCTCCCTCTGCCCCCCTCCCCAAATAAATAAATAAATCTTAAAAAATTTTTGAAGTGTTTATTAAGAATGTAACCAGGAGGGGCGCCTGGCTGGCTCAGTCGGTTGATCGGCCGACTCTTGATTTTGGCTGAGGTCATGGGATGGAGCTCCGCATGGGGTTCTCCACTCAGCAGGGCGTCTGCTTGAGGATTTTCTCTCCCTCCCCCTCCACCCCCCCACCAACTTGTGCGCACACTCTCTCTCTAAATAAGTAAATAAACAAATCTTAAAAAAAAAGAATGCAATCGCATTGTATAAATTGTGTTTAAATGTTTAGAGGTGAATTAATCTGTGACAATTATGAGCTAACTCGGTTATGAACATTAATTTAAGAAATACATGAATGCCATTCATTTTTCTTACAGAGAAACAATATGTGTGTGTGGTTAAACAACACACAAAAGGCTTTTCAGTGAAATGTTGCCTCTCCGTCTCTCACCACCCGCTTCCCCTACCCCCAGCCATGGTGACTTTCACTATTAATATGGAGGTAGACCCTCCCAATCTTCATCCGAATGGGAGCATATTAAATACATTTCTGGCCTGCCTATTTCACTTAATACTTCCTAGAGAGTTTTCCCAATTAGCACATAGCTTCCTTGCTCTTTCTTTTTTTAAAGACCCCTTTTTTTAAGATTTACTTATTTATTTTAGAGAAAGAGAGACAGCACATGAGTGGTGGGAGAGAGGCAGATGGAGAGAGGGAGAGAAAGAATCTCCAGCAGACTTCCCACTGAGCATGGAGCCTGACACGGGGCTCAATCCCACCACCCTGAGATCATGACCTTAGCTACCCAAATACCTGAGCCATCCAGACGACCCTAAAGACCCTTCTTAATATTCCATCCCATGGCTGCATGTTAATCCATGTGACCAGTCACGTAACCAGTTACACAAGTTGCTTAGGCCAAACAAACCACATCCCATCATCAGGAAATTCTCCCACTTCCACCAAATGCCCCCAGTTACTGGTCAGTGCCAACGACCGGCACACCCACCCTTTCACTCTAAGGCTCAAATCCATCCAGGGCTCCTGTCTTAGTTGGCTCTGGCTCCTGTGCCAAAATACTATAGAGTGTGGGGTTTAAGCTGTAGACCTTGACTTCTCACAGTTCTGGGGCCTAGGAGGCCTCGATCAGGGTGCCAGCCGGGCTGGGGTCCGCGGAGGGCCCTCCCCTCGGGCCCACACCGCCTCACTGCACACATACACACCTCTTCCTTATGCGCCTGTGGCCCTCTCTCCCTCTCTGGGGAGGCAAGCTCTCAGGGGTCTCTTCTAAGAATCCAGACGGGTCAAGACTCCACCCTTCTGACCTCATTTAACTTTACTTAACCCCTTAGAGCCCCATCTGCAAATAGAACCACACCAGAGGGCAAAGGCTTCAACATGGGAATTTGGGGAGGACACAAAGATTCAGTCCAGAATAGCTCACACACCACCCCAAAGTCCTGGGGCTCTACAATATCGACTCTCCCCCTGCTCCCCTTCCTCTAAGGGCTGACCCTGACCACCCTCCCACCCACCACCCATCATCCCCCTCACCCGCTCCGTATCTTCTAGAGCCCTTGCCCCTTCTAGCAGACTATGACGATTACTTCTGTCTCCAGTTTATGACCTATCATTTTCCCCTTGGTCCGCTAAGAAGCACAACAAAGGACAGCATAGAGCATACAGTCAATGGCATTGTGATAACGTTGGATGGTGACAGATGGTGACTATTCTCATGATGAGCACTGAGTCATGTATAGAGCTGTGGAATCACTAGGCTGTACACCTGAAACTAATATATCATTGTATGTTGACTATCCTTCAATAATAAAATAAGGAGAGAAAAAAAGAAAAAGATTCACAGTGGCACACGGGCAGGGGTTTTCTGTTTTGCTCACTGATCTATCCCACGCACAAAATGAGTGACCTGCACTTGCCAGGCACCCAGTAAATATTCCCCAAAGGGATCAGCCCACAATGAAGCACTCTTCTGCTGAGAGGCACCCCAAACAACCCTGCCTCGACCAGCCCTGTATACACGTCCCACTGTGTGCCGGGGTCTGAAGGAAGTGCATTGGGGTTCCTGGATCGGGAGCTTGGTCATTGGGAGTCTGCTGCCTACTGCCCTCCATGGGGCTCGCCAACTACCCTCCCAGCAGCACAGTGTGAAGAGGGTTGTGCCTGACAAACGCATTGGCAGAGTGGGTTCATCAAAAGATAGCAATTTGTTTTTCCCAAGAGTTCTTAAAGGCATACGTGGACCAACGGGACTCATTTTGTGCCAGAACTAAGAAAAAGACCATGAAATTCATGTTCTAAATTGAAGAGCAATTCAGACCAAGCAGCTGGAGATATTCCCTATCATGCACACGTCTCCCTCAGACATTAAAAAACTCAGGTGACCCTGAGAAACAGGGACTGCCTCTCTGCAGGAGTCGGCTCAGTGGTTGGTGGGGGTAGCTGGATGCAGGGGCTGCAGCCTCCCCCCAAGTGTGAATACCACCCGCCCTCCAGTCCCTGCACCCCGGGGCAGGAACCACAGGAGGGCTTCAATGAATAAACCATATTAAAACATCCTTTTTTGATCATGCAAAAATTGAATTTCTATTATTTGCAACCAAAAGTGTCCAAACTGTTACAGACAGAAACACCAAGTCCGTGGACTCATCCCGAGCATGTGTCAGGAAGTAGGGGAAGTGGTGGCCAGAGCCCCTAGAGACTTATGCAAGCATGGGGCAGGGAGACCAGACAGTCCCAGCAGGCTAAAGACCGAGGGTTTGTTACATGCCTTGGCAGGAGTTTAAGAGAAGGCAGGGTCCCATCAGCCACCCTCTAGTTAACAACAGGTGGTGGAATTATGGATGGTTTTATTTTTAAAATCCCTTTTAGTAGGCATATGTTCCTTTTGTAATAACAATTGTTACCTAAAAGCAGCCAGGATGGTGCAGAGCAGGGCTACTTAAGTGTGGTGCGTGGGTACTGGGAGCCTCACCCTGTTTGCTACTGGTCTGTGATGAGCTAAGTAGGCAAAGCCAAGTCAGCATTTAGACTATATGCAGTTTCATAGAACGGCTCTGTCTGTTGGACTAAATAATAAGAAATCGGGGCTTTCAAACAAAAACTTGTACAGGAGCAGCCCTCGTCACAATTGCCAAAAGGTGGAGACAGTCCGAATGTCTGTCAGTGGAGGAACGGACAAACAAAATGCGGTGTGTCCACACGAGGAAGGCATGAAGTAGCGACAGGTGTCAGACAACAGGGACGGACCTCCAAAACCGCAGGCCAAGGAGAGCCAGATGCTAAAGGCCACACGTGCGTGATTCCATTCATACGAAATGTCCAGAATGGGTAGAGACGGAAAGCAGCGGGAGGGGAGAAATTGGGTGACTGCTTAACGGGAGGAGGTCTCCTTCTGGGATGAGGAAAATGATCTGGAACTAGGTAGCGGTGGTCGTGGTCGGTGGCTGCACGACACGTGAACGTTCTAAGTACGACTGAATGGTGCACTTTAAAGTGGTTAAAGTGGTACATTTTGTTATGTGTACTGTAGCACAGTCAACAAAATTGGGGCTTGTGTCTTTTGTGCCTCACTTTTCTGGTAGAGAGGAAAAAGCCCAAGATCTGAGCCTGCCTCGGAGACCTGGTCCCTACTGTCAATCACGAGGCTCCACCCACCTCACTGGTGATTGGTCCTCCTGGAGAAGGGGCGTGGCTTGGGGGCCTGGATGCTGCAGGAAGCTCTCAGAGGCAGGGCGCCCAGCCAGGTTCAGAGCACATATTTCTACGTACCTACCTACCCACCTATCTCTCTCTCTACCTACCTATCTACCTATTCACCCATCCATGCACCCACCCATCCATGCATCCATCCATCCTCCATTTAGTATACAACATATCGGTCCTAAGAGTGTTGGTAAAACAAGTTTAAAACTACTGAGAGAGGAAATAGTTCTGAAAACCTGCCCCTCCCAGCCCCCTCTGCTCTCTGCCCATGCTCACTCAGCAGTCCCTGTGTGAGCTTCCTCCTTCCCTTTTCTTAGAGCATTTATTTTGGGAAACTCATTGTGAATCCTTTCTCTACCCCTTTGAGGTGTATGTAAATATTTGTAAAAGCTGAAGGAGTCTCTTGCCAGTTATACAAACTAGGAATGTTTTCCTCCAGGACTGGGGGAGCCATCTCTTTGAAATGTAGTCATCAAGGAAGTCAGCACCCCTACCCCCCAGATTCCGTAGGTGGGCAGGAGCCTAACTTCAGGGGTCTGGCTCCCAAATTACAAAACTACCTCTTGTCGTGAAGAGATGGGAAGTTTTCTTTTTCCTCCGGAGAAAGGCAAGTAGCAAGTACAGGTGGCCTCGCTAATTACCAGGTGTGGAGGAACGAGTGTGGCTCTGTCGGGCTCTCTTGTTTGAGCACAGATATCATTTATCTTGAGAACGGGTGTATCTGTTCTGCGATGGGGTGTATGCCTGCCTGTGTAAAAGGGTGACGTTTCTCTCGGGTCCCTAGCAGCTTGCCTGTGGTGCACATCGCAGTTTGGCTTAATCCTTACTCGATAATAACATGTTTTCTTTCTCTCTCTGTCCTTTGTGGAGAGGCTTTCTGGCTTGGCAGGAGATTATTTTTCATTATTTGCACTTTGTGTCCCTTTGCCGCCCCCTGTGAGTTTGATTCTGGGGCAATCCTCGAGTCCGCAGGCAGCACTGATGAGGTCTGGGGGGCTCCTCCAGGAAAGGCCGGGCCGGTGCTCACTCACTGACGCTGCCTGACCGGCCTCACCCCGTCAGCCTGCTCCGTCCTTACCTGGAAGCTCAGCTTGGGGAGGGGGCCACCATCATGAGCTGCATGAGCCTGGGTAGGTTATTTAACCCCATCAGGCAGGGGTTAAATAACCCCTTGCTTTGGGCCCAACATTGGGGGGGGCGTCTGCACAAAAAAACTCAGTACTGAAGATTGTTTGGGGCTGCAGGTTTGTGTCCCCCAACATTCCTATGTTGAAGTGCTGCCCCCTAATGAGATGGTATTGGAGGTGGCACTTTTGGGAGATAAATAGGTTTGGATGGGGTCATGAGGGTGGAGCCCCCGTCGTGGGATTAGAAAGACCAGAGCTCTAGCTCGCTCACTCTCTCCCTCTCTCTGCCACAAGAGGACACATGGGCAAGGCAGTTGTCTGCAAGCCAGGAAGAGGACTCTCACCAGGGAACCAAATCGGCCAGCACCTTGGTCTTGGACTTCCCAGCCTCCAGAACTGTGAGAAATAGATTCCTGTTTTTTAAGCCACCCATTCTAGGGCCTTTTGTTATGGCAGATCAAGCGGATCAACACAAAGATAAATAATATTTCATTTAAAAAAAAGTTTTTTAAAAGTAGGCTCTATGCCCAGCATGGAGCCCAAAGCCAGGCCCGAACCCAGGACCCTGAGATCAAGACCTGAGCTGAAATCAAGAGTTGGACACTCAACTGATTGAGCCCCCCAGGCGCCCCAGAGAGAAATAATATTTAAATGCATTACATATACATCTTAAATCTAAAGTAATGCTAAATGTCCATGGCCAGCAGAATGTCAACATTTTAAATAGAAACAGGCTCCAACCCTGCATGGGCATGGCCCTAATGCCCCCCTGCTATTGGGCTCATGGTCTGCATCCATGAAATGGGTCAGGGGCCCCTGCGGCTCCTCTGGGCCAACTACAGCACTGAGAGCAGGAAGGTGAGGGGAATGTGAGCTTAAAGCTGGGCACGGGATGGACAGCCATCACTGATGGGAGTCTCGGAGGGCAACAGGCAGCACGCTCTTCTTAGCTCTTGCCCCTTATGAGTGACTCACTTTCCCAAAGGGAACAGCTCTTCTCTCCTTCAGGACAATTAAGATAGACAAATAGGTTTTTGGGGCGGCTGGGTGGCTCAGTCAGTTGGGTGTCTGCCTTTGGCTTGGGTCATGATCCCAGGGTCCTGGGAACGAGAGGAGCCCCAGGTTGCGCTCCCTGCTCAGTGGGGAGCCTGCTTCTCCCTCTCCTTCTGCCCCTGCCCCCTGCTCGTGCTCTCTCTTGTGCTCTTCTCTCTCTCAAATAAATGAATAAAATCTTTTAAAAATAGCTTTTCTATGACTCTGAAAAGCCCAGGACACAACTCCACTCCACTCTCTGTCGGGGCAGGGAGGATACAAGTATGTGCTGGAATGAACCTCCACTAGCCTGTTCCTCTAGCTGGGTTATCTCACTTTAGAGAACCACCAACTCTGAGAGCTCTGTTCGGTCTGCTGAAACAAGGATTTACCAACATCCAATTTCCCCTACTGAGGGGAGAGGCTGGCTGCTTTCTCACACTTCCTCCAAGGAGCCTACTTCCCCAACCCCGCACAAGTGCTTCACTGAGTGTTAAAATCGTGCTACGACACTCTGGAGACACAAGACAGAAATGGGAATTCACCTTGACACCTCTTCATCAGCTTATAGGTTCCCAGGCCCTGATTTCTTGAAAGAAACAAATATCTTCTTTGCTTCTTACGAATAGCATCAACGTCGCATGTTCAGTGGCCAAATGGGAGGCCTTCCTGTTTCTCAGTCCACCTCCCTGTGCCGCCGTGGCACATCGCCTAAAGCGCCCTGGCATTGCTGGCCGAGTGGAAGAGCAGGTGGATCATGGTCCATGGGGCGTTTCCTGCAGCGAGGGCTCCTGGGTGCCTGGGCTCGAGCCAACGAGGCTTGCCCAGTGCCTGGACTTTGGGAATTGCCCCCAGAGCCTCCTCCTGTCCCCGGCATTCTGAGCCACCGCCACCTGCCAAAGACCACCCACAGCAGCCATGGAGAGGGCCCCCAGTACCCTCCTCTCCTATGCGTGAGTACGTCCTCAGGGTCTCCTCGGCTCCCCGTCGGATGACCCATCTGCTGGGGCTGTACTGATTCTCCAGCTCCTACGGGACACAGACAGAAGGCGGCGTAAGACCTTTGTTTTCCACACTGTGCCTCCACCCCTCCGAATGTCTGGATGCTCCTCTCTGCCTTGAGAAGCCCTCTCCCCAATATCTCAGGCTTTACAGATGCCCTGAGCTTCCTTCAGCCCCTTCGGTCTCCAGCCTGGTAACCCGCTCCCCACTCTTCCCCCACACCAATTAATTAGGTATTTCAGATACAATGAACATCGCAGGTGCTCTCAGGCTCCTGGTCTAGAGCGATAGTCATGCTTTAAATAGTGGCCAGCCTTAAAAGGGAGATGAGGTCCCATAAATGTGTCCTGCTTAATGCCACTGTGGGCACCACTCCTACTGCTGGAGTCCAGGGAGCTGGGGGGGGGGGTCACTACAGAGGAAGTGACGTGGAGCTGATCTTCTCTGAAGAGGCATGATTCTTTTTTTTTTTTTTTTTTTAAGATTTTTAGACAGAGAGAGAGTGAGAAAGAGCAAGAGAGCACATAAGCAGGGGGAGGGGCAGAGGGAGTGGGAGAGAATCCGGAGCGGATCCCCTGCAGTCAGAGTGGAGCTGGACACCCGGCTTGAACCCACAACCTTGAGATCATGACCTGAGCCAAAACCAAGAGTCAGAAGCTCACCTGACTGAGCCTCCCAGGCGCCGCTGAGGGGGCAGGATTCTGATTGCAAAAGTCACAGCAAAGAAACAGGTGAGGAGAGAGGAATCAAAGGTCAGTTTGGAAATGCTGATGGGCCAGACTGCTGAGACACAGAGGTAAGGCCGAGCCTGGGGGAGAGGGTCTCAGATGTCAGGCTAAGATGCACAGGCTTAATGTAGAGAGCAGCAAGGAACCAGATTTTGGAGGAAGAGCTCAAAGGCAAGGAGAAGGAGTGAAGCCTAAAATGGGAAATTTGAAGACGGGGTGGCTTCATGGAAAGGTCTTGGGCTCTGGAGTCTGATGGGTTGAGTGCCATCCAAGCTCCAACACTTCGAGGCTGTTTTACTCAGGCAACTCACTTACAGTCTCTGGGTCTCAGCCCACATCTCTATAATGAGCCTAAGAGTAGCCTCACAAGGTTGAAGGACATAAGGCATGTAAATGAAGTAAAACTAACCATTCAGGTGTGGGTTACTGCCTCCTCCCGTTGAACGAGATTCTTGGCCAGCGTTCTTTAGATCCGTACAGTCTGTGTCTGCAGGCCATTTACAGCCATCCTGACACGCCCTGTGAGTGCTATCATCATCTTCACTGTTGGTAGGCCGGTAGGTATGATAACAATAACGCAGTGGGTTCTGAGAGTCCTCTGGTGTTGCCGGGGTGTGGGTGCGCATGTGTGTGCGTTGTGTGTATGTGACAGAGAGAGAGAGAGAGAGAGAGAGAGAGAGAATGGGATTTCTTGGCGGCAGTATGCGTAACTTATGATTCTCTGAGAATCTCGGGGAAAAAACCCCAAAAACCCCAGAACACTGCCTGAAATGCAGGGAAACTAGTTAGGAAATCATAGCTGAGTGACAGTCATATTAAGGGCTTTGTGTGGTTTCTAGCCCTCACGATCTGGGTCCAGTAAACAGCAGCCTTTCTGCACCTTCACCATCGGGCACATCCTCCATGGGTATTGCAGAAGCTCAGGTCAAGGTCGAAAACTGTGAACTTTTCTCTACACTTAAAACCAGGCTCACCGAAGCCTGCCTGTGGCCAGAAGCGAACCACATCAGGGCGCTAAGCTTTGGGGGCGGCACACAGGTGCTCACCTGCGCCCTCGAGAGTGGTCGGTCTACGGGCTCCTAGACTCCCCTCCTGGAACTGCCGCTAACCTCCGCGCTGCACCGCTCGGCCCCAGCCGCCCCCTGCGACCCGCCTACCTCTTTAGATAGCTTCTTCCAGGGAGCCTCGCCTCGGGGACCTCCGCCACGGACCTCCATCGTCCCTCCACGTACGGCCAGAAGGCGCGCCCCGGCCTTTTACACGCCGCGGCCGGGGCGGGGCCGGCCGTCCTGGTGACGCGAGCCCGCCGTGTCCCCGGGGCCGCCCACGAGGGGCGGGCTGCGGCCAAATCTCCCGCCGGCCCGCGGCCGCACGCTGATTGGCTCCGGCGGGCCGGCGCCGGCTCCCGATTGGCCAGGGAGCCGGGGATAAAGGCGGGCTGCGCGGGAACCCGCGCTTGGTGGCTGGGCGGTGGCACCGGAGGGTCCCTGAGCTGCGAGCTTCCTGGAGGCGCCATGAGCTGCATCAACCTGCCCACCGTGCTGCCCGGCTCCCCCAGCAAGACCCGGGGGCAGATTCAGGTGCCGGCGCGGGGACGGGATCCCAGCACGCGGGAGGGCGGTCGGGGTCCGGGTCGGGGTTGTGGTTGTGGCCGTGGCCGTGGCCGGGCGTCCGTGCGCAGCGGGCCCCGCAGTGACCTCGCCTTCTCTCCTAGGTGATTCTAGGACCCATGTTCTCAGGAAAAAGGTAAGTAACTAATGACCTCGCGGGGACTACCTCCTTCCCCATCCCTCCCTTCCGGGAGACCCGTCCTCCTCCCCTGGCGCCCCGCCGGGGCCTGCCGCCCCTCTCAGACAGCACCCCCCAGGACAGCCCCCACTGCCGGATCGCGCGTTCCCGCCCAGGATGCCGCTCCGCCCTGGGATCCGATCCTGGAGCAGACGCTCTTCCCTGCCCTCCCAGTTCAGATCCTTCCATAGGGTCATTCCTCCGCCGTTCCTTCCTGCAGCTGGGTACAGCTGCTGACGCTTTAGCCTCTCACGAAAGCCCTCTCGGAAAGGGGCAGCCAGGTCTTGTCATTTTTTTTTTTTTTCAATTTAAAATGTTAATTCTTTTAAAATCGTGTCTACTGTGGGCCAGGTCCTGTGCACCCTACTGTATGGGCACCCCTCCTTCTGGTGTGACTGTTTCCTTAGGTACTTTACACACTAAGGAGTCAGACCAGGGCGCCTTTGCTCCCCTGATGTGACAGGATCATTACCTGACCTAGGCAGGGCTAGTGAGCCCCCGGGTAACTCCCTCTGCCCTGGGGGATTACTCCAGTGCGAACCTGTTGCCCCCCATGGTGAGGCGAAGATGGGTTCTGGGACCCAGAGGCAAATTCCATTTTTTTCTTGCACAAAAAGATTTCGTGAAGTCATTTCAGACTCTGTGAAGACCTCTGGGATGAGACTACTTTGGAATGCAATCTGGACCCCTCTCCTGTGCCTGGGGCCTTTGCCTCTGCCCACCCCACCAGATCCCTGAGCCTTATTCCTGCATCCCCTCCCCGGACCACCTGAGGGTCATTCCTTGCCACCCTCCCCAAGGAGAGCACTTCCCACCCCAGCACACCTTTATTATTCCATTATTCCCGGGCTCCCTGGTGATCCCTCGTTGGCATCCCTCTCAGGGCTAGACTGTGAAGTCTCAGAGCACTGGCCGTCTGTCCTCACTGGTCTTTCTGTCCATTGGTGGGTCTCAGGCAGTAGACCCCTAGAAGGTGGTGGGGAGCCCCACTTGTGCCGAGGGGGTCTTCCTTGCCCACTCTTAACACCGTGGGCCTCATGTAGTGCTCTGCTCTTGCAGTACTGAGCTGATGCGACGGGTCCGTCGCTTCCAGATTGCCCAGTACAAGTGCTTGGTGATCAAGTATGCCAAAGACACTCGGTACAGCAGCAGCTTCTCCACACATGACCGGTGAGTTCCTGTCTCTTCTGTCCTGTCCCAGGACCTCCCCTGGAAACCCGGGGAATGTTCCCAAGGGACATACTGTCAGAGCTCTCTTTAGCAGGAATGGTTAATAAGGCCGATGCCTGGCATTGAAACATTGCAACTCAGCAGACTTTCAAAGTCGCTCGGCAAGGGATCTTAGGACTTGGCCTTTCACAGAATTCTAGCCCAGTGCTCTTAACCAGGGCAGATTTGCGCCCCCTCCCCCAGAGTTCATTTGGCAATCTCTGGAGTCATTTTTAGTCTTCCAGCTGGAGTGGGGGAGGGCATGGGTGCCGCCGAACATCCCACGATGCACAGGACAGCCCCATGACAAATATTGATCCTGCCGCAATTGTCAACAGTGCTGTGCTCAGGTCTGTGCGGTTGCAAACTGGTTTTCTTTAGCCCGCATGTTGCTTTTCCTTTAACTTTTATTTGTCTTAGCCTGGCTGGCTCTTGGTTGTCTTGTGGCCTTCACGCATCCCGGTTTTATGTTTATCCGCCCACGCCCTGCAGACATTTTCCGTTTGCCACCTGAGGTGGGGAGGGAGGGTTGAATTCAGTTTGACTCTTGCCTGTTCCTTGGCTACAGGTTGGGGCCTGCTATTTCTGAGCCTGGCCATTATCCCTGTCCTTGGAACTTGTCCGCCGGAGCCCCCAGCGGCAAAGCCATGCTGTGCCACGCATAGGGCTTGCAGACTCGGATCAGCCCAGTGTGTGGCCTTGGGGTGGGAGCGCCGGGTTTCTGAAGCCAGGCGGGTGGTGGGGTGGATAGTGCCCAGGACTCGGAGCTAAGCGTCAGGATTTGAGTGACGGGTGCTTCCGGCTGTGCTGTCTGAGGCGGGTCATTTCTGTCGTCCTGTCTGCTGCTGCCGCTGCACGGGGCATGTCCAGGGAGGCCAGTGAGACCAGAGGAGGCGGCACAAACGCTCTCCAGCCCGGGCTACGGAGGCTGGGACAGGCCACGGCTGGGACCGAGCCCTTGGCGGGAGTGACAGGGCTCCAGAGGCACTGCCCTCGCCCGCCCTCTGGTTTTCTCTATTTGGGGAGGGAAGGGGGAATTTAAAATGCACGCAATACCAGCTCATGCTCTTCCCAGATCTTGGAGTAGAATTGTAGCAAGGTAATAACGAAGCCGTGGTTGTAAAGTATTTTAGTTTTCTGAATACAGCTACGGGCTGCTGAGCCTTCCGAAAGCACCAGCCCCCGGGGGCACCCAGGTGGCTCAGTTGGTGAAGCATCTGCCTTCAGCTGCCTTCAGCTCAGGTCATGATCCCAGGGTCCTGGAGAGCAGGGAGTCCGCGTCTCCCTCTGCACCCCACCCCAGCCCCGCTCATGTGCTCCCTCTCTCAGATAAATAAATAAAATCTTAAAAAAAAAAAAAAAAAAAAAGGAAGTACCAGCCCCTGAGAAGGCTAGTTGAGGAGCAGGAAAAATGAACACAGAAGAAAACAACATTGTAGAAAAACAGACCCTGTTTAAAAAGACAGAGGACAAAGAATAGTATCCCTCTTCAGAAAAAGCCCTGGGTGTGGGGGTGGAACCTTCCCACACACGGCCTTTGGCTTTCAAACTCTTCTAGATACGCTTTTCCCCGTTGGGCACACAGGGCAACAGTAGGACCTTGGATTTGAATCTTGACTCTGCTCGTTAATAGCTCTGTGATCGTGGAGAAATCCTCCGATCTGCCAGAAGGCCCACATGGCTTGAGTTCTTCTCCGGCAGTGCTGGCTCGAGTCCCAGGCGTACGTCCGCTGGGACACACAGGCCGAGTCTGGTGCTCTGCCCAGGACCACGTTGGGCTTTCCTGGGCACTTTCGCCTTGCGTGGGCCCCTTCCTCCATAAAAAGAAAGAAGTACAAAATTATATTTTATGACCACATTGATAGAAAGACAACTAGAATGCAGTCCGAGTTGTATTTATGTGCTCTTTTTCTCATTTTTAAAAGAAGTTAAAGCATTTTGCCTGGCCTGGCCCACACCCAATGGAAGGGGAGCCTTCGAGTCTCTGTTGGGCTCTGTACCGCGCGCTGCTAATTTCTAGTCCAGCGCATCAAGGGAAATAACTTGTGTTGAATGACTGGTTTTGTGAACATGGGCCTTTATTCTCCCCAAAGGCCTCCCACAGGCACTAACTAACTAACAACAGTGCAGCGTGTTTGAGGGTAGGGTGGTCACGGGAGCTGTTCCCCGGCCCCCGTGTTCAATTTCTGCACCCTTGCCTTGCTCACGTGCTGGCTCTCTCTCCCCAGGAACACCATGGAGGCACTGCCAGCCTGCCTGCTCCGGGACGTGGCCCAGGAGGCCCTGGGCGTGGCCGTCATAGGCATTGACGAAGGGCAGTTTGTAAGTCGGCTTGTCCCTGGCATTCTGCCTACGAACTCCCAGTCTGTCCCCCTTTCTCCTCTGCTGCTTTGGAGGGTGTTTGTTCTATCTCTGATCTTTTAGTAAACAACATAAACTTGCTTCAAGCGATGTCTGAATGCCCTTTGGATTCTCCGTACTGCTTTTCAGGCTTTAAGAGATTTATTTTACCTTCTTAAAAATAGATATAAAAGGAACCCCCGAATGGCTCAGTCAGTTAAGTGTCTGCCTTCCGCTCAGGTCATGATGCCAGAGTCCTGGGATCGAGTCCCGCATCAGGCCCCTTGTTCAGCAGGGAGCCTGCTTCTCCCTCTGCTGCTGCCCCTGCTTGGGCTTATTCTCCTTCTCTCTCTGGCAAATAAATAAAAAATCTTAAAAAAAAAAAAAAAAAATATATATATATATATATATATATATATATATATATATATAATTTTTTAAAAGGTTGGGGGGGCACCTGGGTGGCTTAATCAGTTGAGCCTCTGACTCTTGATTTTGGTTCAGGTTGTGAGACTGAGCCCCACGTCAGGCTGCACTGGGCGTGGAGCCTGCTTAAGATTCCGTTTCTCCCTCTCCTCCCCACTAAGAAAAAAATATATATATATTTACAGTGAACAAAAAAAAATTTAGGTTTCTTGGGGTGCCTGGCCAGCTCAGTCCGTAGAGCGTAAGATTGTTGGTCTCGAGGTCATGAATTCAAGCCACTTTCTCAACACTGGTATGTAAGCAACATTGTTTGCCTCCTCGTTGCTTCTGGCTTGTTCTTTATGGGTTTCTCTTCTTGGGAAGCGCATCCTCTAGTAGCTCTTGCAGCCCAGGACATTTTGGTGGGAGCTTTCTGACTCTCGGGAGGAAAATGTCTTTATTTTGTTCTGTACGTTAAGCGGGTGGCAGAGGGTAGCTTGACGATGGTTTTTCCCTGTGGCTTTGGAAAAGCAGCACCCCTTCCCGCCGCCATCGGTCTGTGAATGCCTTCCTGAGCAGGTGGCTGGGTGGCAGGTTTGCTCTCAGAAAAGTGTGTCCTGGGAGGTCTTATGCTTAGTTACCCTGTTCGGTGTCTGGTGTGCCTTTTACATTTGAGCGTGGTGCCTTCATGCCTGTCGGGGAGAAGGAAGCCATTATCACTCCGAATCTCTCTCCCCACCTCCGGCAGGTGTTCTGGGAACATCTCCCAAAGTGTGTGTGGTTTCAAAGACTATTTTTCATTTGGGATTTCCAGTTAGTTCTTTTCGCGTCACTCCCGCTCTAATGCACACATCCTTGTTTCTGTTTACGGATGTACCGTTTGTTTTAACTGCTGCTGTTCCTTCCCTTGTCTTTCTGAAAATCTTGTGTTAAAGGCTTTTCTGGCTCAGTCTTTCCTTTCTTCAGGAGTGCGGCTGGCTGAGTCTGCGCGTTGTCCTTCGTGGTCTTGGTTTCCCTCCTGTGCTGTGGGATGCTTTGTTGCTGTGTGTAGTGACTGGTTAGTGATTGCTGCAGGAGACCCCACGCCGTGGGACCTGGGGGCGTCTCACTGAGGGCCTGGGGAGGGCTTGCTTCTTAGGATTGGGGCTTATGGGGCTCATTCTGGGGACGGCTTTAGGAGGTTGGCTTAGTTCTCGATTCTGTGCCCTCAGGAAGGGAGGTGATCCTGACCGGCATCCTAAACCTTCTGTCTAGGGAGGGGGGACCAGGAGGCTGAAGCCAGGTTGGTAAAGCAGCAGTGGTCACTCCTATTGGCCAGGACGGGGAAACATGTGGTCCCTTGTAGCCTAAACATGTTCATGTGCGTCTGCGCTCAGACGGGACTATGGAGGCTCGTGTTTTGGCCTTGAGCCACCGCGGTCATGGAGCAGCCTTGCCTGATGCTCACGGTCCGTGAAATGAATTACATTCCGTGGGATAACTCCAGGGCCCGGCTGGGAGTGCCGGGCCAGCGTCACTGCTGGGGCTGCTCTTCTCTTTTCACAGCCCAGAAAAACAAATACAAATCCCTTTACCTGTAGGTGCCACATCTGTCTAGGCTTTATAGGGGTACGTTTTTAAAGAGGGGGGCTCCTATCACGCTGTGCGGTTGTTCACGTGTCAGCAAATGCACCCGTCTACAAGGATGTACCCATCCTTACGAATGCTTACAAATGTACCACATCTTACTTACACTGGCCCCCTGGCACGTGCCATTTAAAGCTGTGATGGACATCTTGGCCTGCGGTCTGCTGTATTGGGATTTATCTGCTAAGTGGAATTGCTGGTCAAGGGGCCAATTTCATTCATTCATTCATTCATTCATTCATTCATTCATTCATTTATCAGTACTTTCAGGGCTTGTGCCCCATGCCGGCTGTGTTCCTGCTGTTGGGAATGCAGCCAGAGTCTCCATCCTTGAGCTTACATTCTAGTCCAGGGAGAGAATGATGTCATAGGTCAGGTGGAGACAACTGGACGGAAAGGCACCGTCGGGGGGACAGAACTAAGGTGGGGTGATCAGAAAGGGGCCTGTGGGAGAGCCAGGGAGTGAGCTGCTGGCTGGCGGGGTGTGTCTCCGGTAGGAGGGAAGTAGGTGGCTCCAGGCAGGCTCCCCACTGATGGAGAACAGACAGCAGGTGCAGAGGGCAGTGTGACCACTGGGCCTTTGCAGAATTACAGGAGAGAGGAGTGAAGGGCGGGTGGCGGAGCGTGCCCATGTGAGCACACCCACATGTGCGCCCGCACACCCTGTACCATGGCATTTCTCCTTCGTTGCTGCTGCCTGACATCTGTTTCCATGTTTATTGGCTACTTGTATTTCTTTCTCCTTTTGTAAGTTGCCTTGGAAGGCCTTCCCCTCCTTTTTCTCTTGGTCTGTCTTTCCTCCACTTTGTCACATGCTGTAACTATGTCTTCTCTGTTTGCCTTTGGGTTCTGTCCGTGGTGTTTCCTTTAGTGTTTTCCATCCACGGTTGAATATTTTAGTTGGTCCCATCCTTTGTGGTCTTTGCCCCTGTGAGGCTGGCGTGTCTGCCAGGAAGCGAGGCCCCGGGCGGGGCAGAGCCAGGGCTCACTCAGCTGCGATCACGAGCCAGCCGGCTCTTGGCAGGAAGGTGACGGAGGTGCAAATCCACTCGGAGGCTTCCTAATTTCTGCTCTGGGCTCTTTCCCCTCCACTGAAACTCCTTTAGGAAGGGGCTCGCCGCCAGTCGCCCGGAGGTGTGGAATGGGCAGCTGGACACCAGTGGGCCAACTCGCCACCAGCGAGAACCCTCTGCTGGTACTTTCCTACCTGGATCCCATGTTGTAACTATTTGTGTCTACCAAGAAAACCCTAAATTTGCCAAGTGCTTGGAAGTTTTATTTTATTTTATTTGTTAATTATTTATTTTTTAAGTTTTTATTTATTTAAGTAATCTCTATACCCAGTGTGGGGCTCAAACTCATGACCCTGAGATCGAGTTGCATGCTTTTCTGACTGAGCCAGCTGGGTGCCCTGAAGTTCTAGTTTATTTCTTTTCTTTTCTTTTTTCTTTTTTTAAAAAGATTTTATTTATTTATTTGAGAGAGAGCGAGAGAGCACAAGAGAGAGCACAGGCAGGGGGAGCCACAGAGGGAGAGGGAGAAGCAGGCTCCCCACTGAGCAGGGAGCCCGATGCTGGGACTCGATCCCAGGACGCTGGGATCACGACCCGAGCTGAAGGTAGATGCTTAACCATCTGAGCCACCCAGGTGCCCCTATTTATTAAAGATTTTTTACTTATTTATTTGAGAGTGAGTGTGTGGGAGTAGGGGGAGGGGCAGAGGGAGAGGGAGTTGGCTCCCTGCTGAGCATGGAGCCCAACATGGGGCTCTCAGGGGCTCTCCTCACTGGGAGATTTTGACCTGAGCTGAAACCAAGAGTTGAGACTTACCCGACTGCGCCCCCAGGCGCCCCCTGCAGGTCTGTTTTCAGTGTGACCTGCACTGTTTGCCCAGCGCTGCTGTAACAGGGAGCACCGACTGGCAGCTTACACAGCAGGAACTGATTCTCTCCTGTTCTGGAGGCTGGAAGCCCGAAATCAGGGTGTGGGTAGGCTCATTTCCTTGTGAGGGCCAGGACAGGGAACATTCCGGGCCTCTCCCCTTGGTTTATAGATGGCCATCCTCCCTCTGTGACTCTGTCCAAATGTTCCCTTCTTGTAAGGACACCAGTCACATGAAATGGGGTCTCACCCTGCTGGCCTCACTTTAATGGGATGGCATCTGCGAAGACCCTACCTCCAAATGAGGTGATTTTCTGAGGTCCTGGCGGTTAGGGTTTCCACGTGAATGTGGGGGGTGGGAGGGGACACAGGTCAACCCCTAACATAACACAAAAACGAATAGCAATAAAGACCAATGCCAGTAGAGAGCTTCCCGGTGGGCCCTCTGCAGCGCGTCCTCATCTCAGGGGCCTCGGGCACCCCCGCTGGGGACCTAGGGAGGTGGCACGTGAACAGGGGACCAAGCGAGCTCTTTGAATGTTGGCATCGGCACAGGGGGTGGGAGGGGGGCAGAGGCCTTCCTCGGGCCCCCACCCCTGGGTGTGGAAGGACCGGGGTCCTGACATTATGCCTCCATGTGGCGGGTGAGGCACGGGGCTGCTCGTCTCCGGGTGGTTTTGCCCCCACCCCCCACCAGGGGATTATTTGGTAAGGTCTGGAAATCGTTTTCTTTGTGACAACTTAGAGAGGGGGGTGTTTACTGGCCGAGAGCCCCTTGAAGGCTGGGAGCTGCATTTCTGTGACCCGCAATGTGTGGGCGACCGTGCTGGAGTTGGGGGTGGGGGAAGGTGGGGGCTGCTTCTGTGCTCGGGCCTGGTCAGTCCTACAGAGGGTAGTCGGATTTGGCTTCAGCTGAATCCGACTCAAATTGCTCTTGGTTTTCCTAGCCACCTTCACGGACCTTGTCTTGCTAACTGTCTGGGTCTCCATAACCTCACACCTCAGTAAATGGGCCAAGCCAGGCCTGAACGGCTTGGGGAGAGACCTGCTGCCCCAAGACAAGAATGTGCCCGTTCACACAACCCGAAGATCCATGCAGATAGACAAACACAGTCCACTGGAGGCAGTATGATTGAGCGTGAAAACTCATAAAGGATCTGCAAAGTAGCAGCCTCACCCCGGGCCGCTTAGAATGACAGTTGATTTACCAAGTAAACGCAGGGCCTGCTGTGTCGTCCTGCTCTGTAAGTGGCTGGTGGAACCCTGACCCCTCTTTAGGCATCAGAGAGCACATCGTCCGTTCACTATTTGAGTGCCTTGGATCTGTAAGCAACACCGGGGGTGTTCCTTGCCATTTCTTAGGCTCAGAAACATGGACTCAGGGGCTCCTGGGTGGCTCAGTCATTAAGCGTCTGCCTTCGGCTCAGGTCATGATCCCAGGGGCCTGGGATCGAGCCCCGCATGGGCTCCCTGCTCAGCGGGAAGCCTGCTTCTCCCTCTCCCACTCCCCCTGCTTGTGTTCCCTCTTTCACTGTGTCTCTGTCAAATAAATAAATAAAATCTTAAAAAAAAAAAGAAAAAGGAAACATGGACTCATTGCCAAGGTCACACAGTCATGGGTCCAACCAGAGCAGGGTTCAAGGCAGGCAGCCCTCTGGCCCGAGGTTTTGGCCACCGCGGTATTAGACCGCCTCCAGCTGGTCTGCATCACTAGTGACAGGTCCGATGTGCTGGGGCCCGGAGTGCACCTGCTCTGTCGTGAAAAGCTGGCGATGGTTAGTGGACGTGGGCGGTCATGGATGTGCATGGCTATGGGAGGTGGGGCTGAACACAGAGACACTGGTCTCCTGGTCTGGGGCGCTGGCAAGAGGGCTGGGGTCACCCTGTTCTCATGCTCCACACTGATGGGTGGCAGTGTCTCCGTGACTCCCGGAAGCTGCTGCTCGGGGTGGAAGCTCACAGACATCCCCCTACCCCTGTCCCCTTCCAGTTCCCAGACATCGTGGAGTTCAGCGAGACTATGGCCAACGCCGGGAAGACTGTGATTGTGGCCGCGCTGGATGGGACCTTCCAGAGGAAGGTGAGGTATCCGATCCAGGCCTTAGGAGGGGATCTGGAGGGAAGGAAGGGCCGGAGCCTTGGAGCCTCTTCTCTCAGTGCAGTGCTACCTGGATGACCGGGGCTTGGCACTTGGGGGCACTCTGAGCTGGGCAGTGCCCTAGAGTGGGCACTCAGATGAGGCAGACCCAGCTCCCTGGCTTGCCTGGGAGTCCATCCCGGACTGGACACTGCCTGCTGCAGGGGATGGCACTCTGGGGAAAGCAAGGTCAAGGCAAGGTTTCCCTGGGTCCCTGCTTGTGAGTCCAAGGGTTTCAAGGAAAAACCCACCTGGCCAGGTAGATGTGCTCACCCTGTCTTCCCCTGGGAGTGTAGGCATTCGGAACCATCCTGAACCTGGTGCCCCTGGCGGAGAGCGTGGTGAAGCTGACAGCCGTGTGCATGGAGTGCTTCCGGGAGGCCGCCTACACCAAGCGGCTAGGCTCGGAGAAAGAGGTAGACCCCACGTGCCTGCTCCGGGGCGGGGGATGGAGGGGTGGGGCGGGACCCGGAGGCGCTGTGCCCCTGCTCAGTCCAGGCCCTTTGCGTCCCGTGGCCAGGTCGAGGTGATTGGAGGAGCAGACAAATACCACTCCGTGTGCCGCCTCTGCTACTTCAAGAAGGCCTCGGGTCTGCCCGCCGCGCCGGACGGCAAGGAGAACAAGGAGAACTGCCCGTTGCCGGTGCCGGGAAAGCCGGGAGAGGCGGCGGGAGTCCGGAAGCTGTTCTCCGCGCATCAGATCTTGCAGTGCAGCCCGGCCAACTGAGGCTCCCTTTCTCGCGGCCGCCCCCTGCTGGCCGCCCCCCGTCCCCGGCTGGCCGCCCCACCCCCACCCGAGGGCCGCCGCGCAGCCCTCCTCAGGAGGAAGTGGGGGGTGGGGCGAAGACGGGACTTTCTGCCTCCTGGGTGCAGGTCCTGGGCTGGTGGTCTGCACGTCCCGTTTTCCCCTTTCTTGGTTCCCTTCCCGGCTGCTGGTCCACTCATGAGCTCAGGGTCTGGCCACCGCCGTCACCCCCCTCCCTCCTGTGGGGTGAGGGGCAGAACCGTACACTGTGGCGACATCGGCGCCCATGGCTTCTTCCCCCTTGTGGCTTTGGCTGTTGGGTTTCTGTTCTCGCTGGGAAGTCCGAGCGCCAGAGCCTCCGGCACAGACCGAACCTCGGCCCACGCAAAGGTTTCTGTCTCTGCTTGGGACTGACTCCTGGCCTCCCAAGGGCGGCTGGACTTGTGCCCTCCTGCTTCCGACACTCCGGTCATCATTTTCCCCAGAATTACAGCCTCTCTCACATGGGAGACACTTACCCTGCTGGGGCTCAGGTCCCAGAGGCTTATCTTTTAAAGGGGGGGGGGGTTGTTTGGGGCAGAGGTGGCTAGGGTTGGGGTCTATGATTCTGTTGTAGCGTGTGAATTAATAACTAATATTAAAATTTACGGGTTGGTGAAAGCACTTTTTTTTTTTTTAAGATTTCATAAGATCTCATAAGAGAGCATGAGTAGGAGGAGGGGCAGAGGGAGAGGGACAAGCAGATTCCCCACTGCGCTGGGAGCCTGATCCCAGGACACAGATCACAACCTGAGCAGAAGTCAGACACTTAACCGAGCCACCCAGGTGCCCCGTAAACACATTTGTCTTTACAGCCTGGGATGCCCTGG
Source organism: Ursus americanus (assembly GCF_024610735.1). NCBI lineage: Eukaryota > Metazoa > Chordata > Mammalia > Carnivora > Ursidae > Ursus > Ursus americanus. The sequence goes on from NC_142149.1 coordinate 3,823,717, forward strand.
GTCTCACTGTAGACAGCTCTGATATGACAAGGGTGGGGATTTCTTTCCAGATCTTTTTCTAGAACTACTAGTCTCTTAGCCACAACACTTTAACCGAGAAGCGACCATGAAGGCTGTCCTAGGAGGAACATTTGCTTGCTCTTCTGTCTGGGCGGGTTTCAGGACAAAATGGGTGGACGGAGGAGCCTGGGGCCCAGGATGGAAAGACAAGGCTATGGTCAGAGCTGCCAGCTGGGGCTGTGGGGTCAGGTTTTGTTTGTGAAACAGACACTTGATAGCTCAGGCGCCCAGAAGACTAGCTGAGCTGTACCTTGTAAAATGGGCTGTCAGCGGCTTGCATGGAAGCAAGAATCCGCTGGGGTGGGCAAGCTCCCTCAACCCCAAACTGGGTGCAGATGGGATCAGGGTTCCGGGGTGGCCTCCTTGCCCTGGCTTGCCTCTCCCCTTTGCTCTACTCCAGCTTGCCAGTGGCTGGTCCTGAGTCACAGAGGTGTTCACAGAACCGTATTAGTTGGTACTCAGGATTTTCAAACTAACAGGCCCACTTCTGACAGTCCCTGCTGTCACTGCTCCAAAAGGGAAACGAGGTGCTTCAGCGACCCTGGCCTCTCCTGCCGGAGATGGGCTCGCTCCCTTGGGGCGGGCCATCCCAGGGTACTCCTCACTGCTAGGAGGCGTTGGGAAGGAAAGGGTTACCAGGGAAGGGGCATTTAGTGGGGCAGCTCCCAGGTGCCCCCACCCCAACTCTAGCAAGGGCACAGCAGGGCCTTGGCAAAGCCGCCCAGAAGAGCTGTCTTGTTTACAGGCTGAGCTCGGCTGCTATTTTAAGATGCTGATGGACGGCAGCGGGAGGCATGAGACCCCAGACAAGGGAGTGTGTGCGCCTGCGTGCACTAGGCATACCAGAGGGGCAGACTGCCCTGACTATTCAAAATGCAAATTCATAAAGCACCCCCCTCCCAGGGTGCACCCAGGAGTGGAATTTCTCCTCAACCCCTAGGCTGAGGCCCAAGGAATGACAATGGAGATTATGAACGAGAAAAACATTTATTCTGTCTTGGAATCTGCCTACTAGAACCAAGGATCTGTGCATCTTATCCCCCTTAATACATTCAGAACAGCCCAGGGGCTGTGGGTGCACCCCACACCTAACAGTGGCAGAATATTTACATAAAGCTGGGTGTTTCCGGTCAGGCAAAGCCCCTCCCTGTTGCCAAGTGTTGAGAACAAGGAGAAGGGAGTGCTACCCCGTGCCCCCTGCCGCGAGCATCCGCCCAGCCCAGCCCAGCCGCTGTCAGGCGACCAGCCCAGAGGCACAGGCACAGGGTAGGGACCCCAGATCCAAGAGCGAGCAGACACGACAGCAGTGAGCACAGGGCTGCCAGCTCCCAGGGCAGGCACGGGGCTGCGGACACGGTAGCGCCAGGAGGTGGGAAACAGACCTGAGTGAGCAGGAAAGGGGGCCCCGGCCCAGCACCAGACGCAGTGCAGGTGGAAGGCTTGCAGCCTCATCTTTGGCACAGAACCCCAAGTAACTGCGACCACCACGGCCTGGATCTGAGCCTGGCTCCTTTGGGCTGGACAGAAGCTAAGGCACTTGTCAAAACAGCATGTCAGGCACGTCTAGCTCTTTCGGGTTGGGGTGGAGATCATTAAAAGCAGTAACAAAACACATCTGGCTAAAAACCCTTTTCTAAAAAATGCCCTTGAGGAGTGGTGGGTGAAGGCCGTGGGGCAGAGGCACTTCTGGCCGGGGCTCCACGCCAGCAGCCCAGGGTGGGGGAGGGGAGCAGGGGCTCCGACAGGCACCGGACAGGATGAGGAGGCCACAGCTCCAGGAGGCAAGGCTCATGGGAGGAGTCCGGGTTAGGGGGGAGGCCCCCCCGAGCACCCTCTCTGCCTCCCTTACCATCCGCGGCTGCAGCTCAGTACACGGGGGGCGGCTGGTAGCCCTCAGGGGTCTCGGCGTTCTGGGTGAAGGGTGGCTGTTGGTAATTGTCCACAGACGCGCCAGGGTAGGAGGCGTAGGCTGTGCTGGGGTCTGGGGTGGGATCTACGTAGTTCTGGATGAAGTCGTCCACTCCGGCCTTGTAGCGCTGGTAGGCCAGGGAGGCCAGTGCACCCTGCAGGGAGCCCCGAGTTCAGCCTTCCACCACCCTTCTCCAAAGATACTGCAACCCTTGTCCGCCCCGGCCCACCTACCCAGGAGAAGATGGAGAAGAAGCTGAAGGTGATGGCTGCCCGGGCCGAGTCGGCCCCCACGAGCACATCTGCCTCCTTGGTGGCTGCCCACTGGTTGGTAAGGAAGCAGAAACCAACGAACCACAGGAAGGTCCAGAGAGCTGGGAAGAAGGCCGGGAGGGCAAGGTCAGCTCCATGGTGGAGGCAGGGGCTGCTTGGGGACCCAGGAGGGGCCCCCCCGTGCTGGCAGGGGGGTGGGGGAGGCCCTGGGCAAGGATCTCCCAGAAGCATCCAGGAGTATAAAGGGCACTGATGCCGAAGCCAGGGTGGGGACCGGGGTGCCTGGCTCCAGAGCCCCCTGACCATGACTCAACATTGGTGGGCTTCGGCAGACCAACAGAAATCCCTGTGCAAGTCTGTCTGCTTGAGTGGGGCGGGGGACCCAGGGCCGCTCCGGGCCCCTCCCGAGGTTGCCGAGGCCCTGCAATCCCAGAGCCCCAGGGCTTTGGGGAACACTGCCTGCTCCTATTCACCTCCCCAGGTAGAATGGGGGCGCTGGTAGCAGGTACCTGAGAAGAGCAGGTCGCCGATGACCAGGTATTTGCGGTCAGTGGCATTGCTGATCTGGGGGAAATAGACGTCAACCACGAGGAAGAAGGCCGAGGCCAGGAAGGCCAGCACCCCAATGGCGCTGCCATAGCCGCACGCATCCTCGTTGCGGTTGAAAACGCAGTATTTCTGTTCGGAGAGGTGGTTATTGCTGTAGCCCTCGCCGAAAATGCACGAGAACACGATCAAGGCAAAGACCTGAGGGGACAGGTGGGGAAGGGCTGAGTGGTCATCAGACAACCCCCAGGGGGGCACACATGACGGGGACCCTGGGCTCTCCCACTGCTGCTGTTCCCCTTGGGGGGGGTCAGGTGCCATGGCCCCTTCTGAACTTGGGGTGTGAGCTGATAAGCAAGTTGCCTCCTGGTGCACGGTCCCCACTTCTCCCTACTCCCTTCTCTCAGGCCAGCAGCAGATACCAGCACAGCCGCCATCAGCAGGGGCACGGCTGGGAATTCCTGGACTGGGGGGCAGTGGGGAACGGCCGGGGATCTCCTGAGAGGGCACTGCCCCGCCCCAGCTGGCTGCCAGGAGGGGTCATCGTGGTTCAGTAGGAGTTGGGCCACAAAGTTACAGAAACCCAGGCTCGGAGCCTCGCCCCCAGATTATCTTCTGCCTGTCTCCTCTCTGGCACCCAACCTCTGCCTGAACACCTCGGGGACGGACAAGTCCCCCCGCTCAGGAGAGGCACACCAGTGCGCTCTGAGCAGAAGACCGTGGCCCAGACTCCCACTCCTTGGTGCCCCCCCAACTCTTTCCTGCTCCAGCCTGGCCTCCCCAGTTTGGCCAGCCGTCTTCCTACAAGGACTACTGGCCTCTTTGGTATCGTGACTGTCCCCTCTGAGGGAACCCCAGCCTGCTTCCTGCCCATAAGTGAGTCCTGTCTGCATAGGACACCCCCGGCTAGTCTGACTGGCAGGCCCTGTGGACACAGTTCTGCACTCAGAACCCTGCAGGTCCCAGTTGGGCGTGCAAGGGGGCATGCCAGCCAGAACTCTGGGAGGGGCTCCAGGCCCTTGGGAGCAGCCTCATGTCACCTCATCTCCTCCCCAAACTTCCAGGCCACCACCCCGTGTCAGCAGATGCTGGGATGCAGGACAATCTGGACACCTGGCTCTCACGGGGAGGGGCCCAGGCCTCTCCCCAGCCCTGCCCTGCTGGAACAAGGTCTGTGAACAGGCTCTGGAGCTGGCAGTCACAAGCCCCACCCCCAGCGGGAGATGAAGCCGGAACTCCGGGATGCTGGGAGCAGTGTGCCAGGCCCCACTCCTGGTACAGCCGTCCCAACACCCGGGGCATCTGCCCCTTGGAGCAGACCCCACGATCGGGCAGGGAGGGGGCATGGGTGCCACTAGGACACCTCAGAAGTCTCCAGTCCCAGGAAGGCATGGCGCGGGCACTTCAGTCCCAGCCCTCTGCCTGCCCACTCTCTAACACCTTCTTCAACTTCCGGAGCTGGTTGTCCAAGAGCCTGTGACCACCCCCCCACCCCCCCAACCTGGTGCTGGAGGGCTCCCCTCCCTCACAGGGAAGGGTACATCCTGGGGTCCCCTGATCTTGCGGGGAAGCAGACCCGCGGCCTGCTCCAGAGTGGAAGGGAGATACTGTTTTGGGGAGCCAGATTGCCCCGGTACCCCACGTGGCTTTGGAAAGCCCCTTCCCGGAGAATTCCCCCAGCACGGAGTCTCAGCACGCCCGCCACCTGTCCTGGAGCTGCCCCAAGCTCCTCCCACCGCCAGCAGGGCGACAGGCCTGCTCCCCGCGGCGCCTCCGGGCCACCCCGCGCCGGGGCCCGACCGGTGGGGGGCAGCGGGGACCAGGAGAAGGTGGGGGAAGCTGGGGCCCGTGGGTGGGAGCCGACGGGGCCCTAGGCCGGGAGGGCGGCGGGGTCCGGGCCCTCTCGCCGGCTCCACGCGCGCCACCCGCACCCTCCCGGCCTCGGCCGCCGCCACCTGTCGCGCTCGCAGGCTCGCGGCAACCCCCTCCCCCGCCCGGGCCCGGCGGCCCAGTCCGGTCCCCCGGCCCGACGCCCCCACAGGCTCACCAGGCACAAGATGCGCGTCACCACCTGCGGCTGCGTCAGGAATCGCTGCAGGTCGAAGGAGCCGCCCGCCTTGGCCGCGCCGTAGGCCCCGCTCTCCATGTCGCCGTCGCCGTCGCCGCCGCCGCCGCCGCCGCCGCGGACCGCCGAGGACCCAGCCACCGCCCCGCCCCGCCCCGCCCCGCCCCCAGGGCGTGGCCAGCGCGGCCCCAGGGACCGAGGGCAAAGTGCGGCCCGCCGCCAGTGGCGAGTAGAGCTGGCGGGGCCTGCGTTCGGCCGCGGACAGCCGTCCAGCCCACCTCGTGGCCCGGGCCTCGTCCCCCTTCTCCCAGATAAGGGCCAGAGAGTGCTCAGGAAGAGAGGGACGCACGGCGGGCCCGCCCCTCTACCCCACCCACATTTTGCCCCCGCCCTCCCGCCTTCTTCTCCAGGAAGCTCACTCGGTGCCTGTCTGGGTATCACCTGCCCAGGACCCAGGCTCATAAGCACCCCCTCTTCTCTCCCCATTCTATCCAAAACCGCAGGCCACAGCCTGGACGCACTCTCTGACTGGCCTGTCACTCTTTGCTTCTCTCTGGAGTTAAGCCTGGTGTGGCGTCGAGCCCCGCCCCCGCCAAATCTTCCCCAGCTGGACCAGGTCCCAAGTATCTTTGACTTCAGACTTCCATGCCCAAGATGGTGTGCGAACAGAAACAAAGTTTCCAGGGTGACAGGCAGAGGACAGGGTTTAATCCAATTCTCCTCCCCCAACACACCCCCAAATGGTTTAGAGCATCTGAACAGGGAAGGCCGAGTGGGGGTGGGGTGGGGGGGGTGCGTTCCCTAGGGGCCACAAGCTGACTGGCAAGGAAAAACTTCAGCCGCTTTTTGCTAGTTGCAAGTGAGGATTAAGGGGGTGCTGGCCAGAGGAGGGCTCAGAGTCCACCCAGGTGAGCTGGACCGTGACAGGTGAGTAGGTGGGGCCAGAGGACTAGGCCACCAGAGATGGGGTGCCACTCCAGGGAAAAGGGGAACAGCTGTGAGGGAGGTGGGCTGGTGCAGCTGGGCCTTTTCACAATGTACCCCACTTTCTCCCCAGACCTGCATGGACGGTGACAAGCAGCTGAGGGGTGAAGACAGGGGTCACACAGAGCCTCCCCTTCCTATGGACCTCCCCTTCCATCACAGCCCACCTCATCCTAAAATCCTCAGCCTAACACCATGTGTGTTCATGGAAGAGCACCAGGCTCCAAGAATCAGGGCCGGCAGGCTTTTTCTTCATTCAAATGGTGGGTCCTTCTGCAATGGACAAAGACCAGGGCCCTCCTGAGGGGACTCTGCCAGGCCTGCCTCTTCTGGTCACAACCTTGATGACAAAGGAGTTAAGATTCCAGGTTAGGCAAACACACCTCTCAGCCGCCCCCTCCCAAGGCCTCTGGGAGTTTTATGGTGCCTAGTGCATCAGTGCCCTGGGCAGCAGAAGGGGTGTGAGGCTTAGTCACCCCACTAAATGAAGGGGGAGGGAACTGAATCACCAAGAGGACAAGCGCTGGCCCCTGGTCACATGGCGCGTGAGAGCCCAGTCTCTATACCCCATTTTATAGAAGGGAACACAGAGGCTCAGAGAGGGGACACGGCTTTCCCGTGAGTCTGGCCTCTGGAAGGGACAGAGATGGGAGGGAGGGACCCAGAGATGAGACAAGGGGAGTACCAAGGACAGACAATGGCTGCTGAGAAGCCTGGCCAGGGAGGGAGGAAGACAACCAGGAGATGGCAGTATCCTAGAGGCCCAGGGAGGTGAGAAGTTCACGGGGCACAGGTGACAGCTCCCAAAGGCCAGACAGGTGGAGCACACAGAGGCCTGCGGGGCCGGGGGACAGACGACACAAAGGCCCTGGTCACTTTACAAGTCAGTGAAGTGAGAATCTTGGAGAGGGGACCCCAGGAGGTCTGGCCCTGCCTCATGTCACCAGCCGGGAAGCACTGGCTTCTGTGGTTGCCATGGAGAGCAGATGCCCTTCATCCACCCTGGTCCCTGGGGGGGGATCATCCCTACTCATGGGGTCCCTTCTCAGACCCATCAGGGAGACAGGTGAACGCCCCACCCAGAGGCCAAGTGACTCCATCACAGGGCTACTGGGAGTGTTGATCGGGGTCGGATAAAGCCAGGGATGTGCGAGCCCTCAGCAGGCACGTGGCACCCAGTAGGCCCTTCGTGAAATTTGCAAGTCACGCATGAGCCACATGGCCCTTTGCCTGGCGGCGGCCCTGTCCCACAAACCCACCACCCGCTGCCTCCAGCCGGGCTCCTGGTGGTCCATACGCCACCCGCCATCCTCACTGTGCCCCCAAACCTTGCACCCATTTCCTACCTGGTCCACAAGGCCGGGCCTAGCAACCAGGAGGTGACAGCTGCAATGGAGGTGAGGCTCCCAGTCAGCACCACAATAGCCCCCTGGGGCAGCTGTCCTGTGAGGGAGGGGGGTGGCTGAGCTGGCCGCCCTTAGGCAGGGCCGGAGGGGCATGGCTGCTTCACAGCGCCCTTCCCCGCTCCTGACCGTGGCGAGGCGGAGCTCTTCCGTCTCCCACTGCCATACCCAGAGTGCCAGCTGTCCCTCTGGAAACCAAGGGGACTTCTCACCTGGGGGCACCATCTTGAAGGGGCTGGACTGGACACTGATGTCATTTTCAGCCTGGCACTGGAGCCAGTTGGACGTGTTGGTAAGGGCGAAGGAGAAGTTGGCAGGCTGCCCGTAGTTCGGTCTCTGCTGCGTGTGGACGGACCCGTCCTTCCCGACCAGGCTGTAGGTGATGGGTGGGCTGCCTGAGGACACCTGGCAGGAAATCTCTACCCTGGGGCCCGATGCCTTGTCCAGCAAGGTGAAGTTCGCCTGCAGCTGGGACACGGGCTCTGGTAGGGTGGAAGAGGTTAGCACGGGCGCGCCTGGGTGACTTTACTACCCTCTCCCCAGCAAATTTCCTTGTTACAAAATGCCTACTGAGCCTGGAGGCCTAACTCTTATTGCTACCTCCTCCAGGCAGCCTTCTGGATTACTCCCCCTATCTCGTGTCTGAGCTTCTACCCTATTTGCAGCGTGTACTATGCAATTTCACATTTGGCATATTCTGGGTTGTCAGACTTACCAAATAAAAAATACATACAGGATGCCCAGTTAAATTTGAATTTCAGGTGAAAAATGAATAATTTGTTGGTTTGACTATGTCCTGGGCGAAATTTAGCTGGCAACCCTATTTATATTCTTTCAGTCTTGGCTCTTTTACTGGAATAGTTCCTTCAGAACAAGAACTGTCACTTACAAGATTCTAGATTCTAGAATCCCCCAGGGCCTTCAGCCTAATGCTAAAAACAGCCTTACGGGTGAGTAACAACCACCACCCCTTATGGCATACTGACCACCTACTAGAAGCTTCCGTTGAAGCTTTTCTACCCTCCTGGGGTAGGAACTATTATTATTTTTGTTTTGCAGATGAAGCAACTAGGCCCACAGAGGTTGAGTGACTCGCCCAAGACCCATAGCCTGTAAGTGTGGAGACTTGAACCCTGACCATAGGACTCCAGACCCTGGGCCCTCCTTCACTAGGCTGGCTCCTCTCAGGGGTGGGGTCACGGGGCCAGGGGCCCACCTGGGCAACATCCTCCAGCCCTGGGCCTCCCACCAGGAGGGACACCTGAATTAAGATCAGGGAAGAAGTGGGAAGTACACAGGTTTGGGGGCTGGACAGAGTGGGGTGAAACCAGCCTTTGCCACTGGCCTGGGGTAACATTCTTAATCACCAAGGGCTTTCTATAGGCCAGGAACCACGAACCCCACCCTCCAGCTGTTGTGAAGATTCAACTAGATAAAGCACAAAAAGTACCTCCTTTATCAGCATGAGGCCAGACCTCAACTGATGAGGCCCAGGCCCTGGTCACTTCCTCCCGCCCCAAAGGCCCCCGCTGGAAGATGGGGCCCTGGGGCCCAGCCAGGAGCTACACTGTTCTGGGAACAGGCCTAAGGGACCCAGAGTGGCCTTGGAGGTGAGCACCCTGTCCTGTCCCCAGTCTCCTGCCTTCTAGCCCAGCCCCTGCCCCTGTCCCAGCCCCCAGCGTGCACTCACTGGTCCACAGCTCCCAGTACATCTGCAGCTTGGTGCTGGCCGAGTGCACACCCCGGGGGGAGGCCGCCTGGCAGGAGTAAGCGAGCAGGTCTGGCCTGGACTTGAGTGTGATATTGATGCTGAAGGAGGCTGGCTCTCCGGTCTTCACCGCCTTCTTGGCGACCTCAGTGCCCTGGCTGCCCCAGAGGGAGTAGGTGACAGGCGGGGGTGCCTGGGGTGAGTGGCAGGTTATGACCACCCTGCGGCCTCTGGGGAAAACCTCCAGGACTTTGTAGGCGATGAAGGTCTCAGGGGTGACTTCTGGCAGGTGAGAGGGTCAGAGGGGGAAGAAGGAAACCAACATTGATCAAGCACCTTAAGAAAATGCTGGTTTTGCGGTTCCTCAAAAAGTTAAAAAATTATCATATGACCTAGCAAATCCCACTTCTAGATATAGACCAAAAGAATTGAAAACAGGGACTCTAACAGCTACGTGCGCACAGGCTCATGGCAGCGCGATTCACGGCAGCCAGAAGGCGGAAGTGGCCCATGCATCTGCCCGTGGATGAATGGATAAGTGAAACGTGGTCTGGCCACGCGATGGAATAGTCCTCAGCCATAAAAAGGAGTGACGTTCTGATTCATGCTACAGCACGGATGAGCCTTAGAAACAGCACGCAGAGGGGCGCCTGGGTGGTGCAGTCGTTAAGCATCTGCCTTCGGCTCAGGCCGTGATCCCGGCGTTATGGGATCGAGCCCCACATCGGGCTCCTTCTCTGGGAGCCTGCTTCTTCCTCTCCCACTCCCCCTGCCTGTGTTCCCTCTCTCGCTGGCTGTCTCTCTCTGTCAAATAAATAAATAAAATCTTAAAAAAAAAAAAAAAAGAAAGAAAGAAACAGCACGCGGAGGGAGCGAAGTCAGATACAGAAGGCAACCTATCTTCGATTCCATTCATGTGGAATGTCCAGAATAGGAAAACCCCGAGACAGAAAGCAGATTGCCGGTTGGCAGGGGCTGGGGGAGGGGCAGACAGGGAGTGACTGCTCCTGGGTCGGGGCTTTCCTTTCGGGGTGACGGAAATGCTTTGGAACTAGATAGGGGGATGGTTGCACAACATCGTGGACGCGCTCAATGCTACTGAATCGTCCCTTCGAAATGGTTAATTTTGTGTTACGTGAATTCTACCTCAATTGTAAAAAGGGAGGGAGGAAGGAAAGAAAGCCCTCCTGGAGAAAAGTCTACCCCTGGGGCTTAGATTTTTTTTGCCCAGAACATTTTCCTACAAAAATAAAATGAAATTAGGACATGAGTAGGAAGCATGGAGAAGTGTGGGACACAGGTCAGGAGAGCTGACGCCGAATTCAACTTCTAGATTCAACAAGCTGGTCGACTGTAAGTGGCAGGGGACGGGCGCTGGAGTCCTTCTTGCATGTCACTGTACCCTTGGCCCAAGGCAGGAGACCAGAAATCTACTGTTTGTTGGCTGAACGACGCCCTCTCATGAAAAGGCAGTTACTGTCCAGTTGCACACTGAATGCCTGTCTCCCTTCCGCTACCCGAGGCCTCCTGCTTGTGCCAGACCCAGCAGGGGACCCGGGATGCAGGGCAGCTGGCCAGGCCCCTGCACCCAGAGCGGCCAACATCTGGTTTAAAGGGACGGTCAGAGGGTAGAGGGTATGACCCAGATCCACAGGGGCGAGCTGAGCCAGAGAGAAAGAGGCCACTTGGGAAAGCAGGATTTCTGGAGAGCAGGGAGGCCCTCGGAGGAGACTGGGTGCTGCCAGCACCTGGGGGCCGCAGGGCCAGATGCCACAGCACCTGGGGGCCGCAGGGCCAGACCCACTCTCCAGTTACACCCTGCAGTCCTCCTGCCTCTCTGCTTGGGATAACTGCTCTGTGTTGCAGGCAGATCCTGGATTCAGTGTGATGCAGAAGACGTTTCTAAGAGCTTCCTACTGGGCCTCTTGCTGCCCCTACTGAATTCTCCCAGACAGAGGTCGGGAGGAAACAAGGCTGCCTCTCCATGGGGGTTTGGGAGGGAGGCTGCATTCTGTGTCTGCTCAGGGAGAGTGTGTAGGGGCAGCGCTCGGGGGCGTAGAGGAAAGGGTTGACGAAATCCCACTATCCTTGCCCGGTGCACCACCCTTGCCCCACTGGGAGGACACACTGGCTCTGGAAACCACACTGCCATCAGAGACCTGGAACCAACTAGAATGTGCTTCCTTCAGAGACATTTCCTAGGAATCCTGAAGTTTCTGACCACTAAGCACATTTCTTTCTAGACCAGTGTTTCTCGGCCAGGGGTGGTTTTGGTTTTGCTTCCAGGGGACTTTTGTGTCTGAAGACATTGTTGGTTGCCGTGAAGGGGGGCGCTCCTGGCATCTCGTGGGTAGAGGCCAGGGATGTCACTAAAACATCCAGCGACGCACAGGACAGCCCCCTTAATGGAACCATCCAGTTCCGATATCAGAAGAGTCCAGGTTGAGAAACCGTGGTCTTGACAACCATCAGCAGCCTTCCAGAATCAGATTTCTAGCCCTGCCCAGGGCTGCACAGACATCAACAAGTGTGTTCTCATCTGTGTCTCTTTCTCAACAGCATGAAAATCCCGATATATTAGTACTTTTTTTTTTTTTTCAAACAGGCTTTCACGCAAAGTCTTGGATTCGAAGTAAGTAAAGCTGTGCGGAGCGCCCAGTGTGGTCTCTGGGGCGCCATTTTGCACACTGCCGCCAGGAACTCTGTGGATGCAACCCGGGCCAAAGGGCCAGCTCCTCACTGCCCAGATGCTCTTGGGGCCTGAATCTCCCTCCAAAGGGGGAAATGGGGGCTCAGGGGGCTCGGTGCCATGACACTTTTCTCTGCTCCCTTCCTGGGGGGAAACGACTAGTAAAAGTTGAAAGAAAAAGCTGGGCTGCCTTAGTTTCCATTTCGAGGGCCAATAATAGAAGCTTGATTTACATAAACTCACAGACCAGAATCGCTTCTGATGCACTAGGCAACGGGGCATTCACTTTCTATTCGGACAAGACTGGTGTGGTCTCTGTCTGTTGATTGTTTAGTTTATGCATTTAACCCAGCGATAATGAGAGGTCTGGCATCCCATTAAAAATGCATCAAGCGCATCAGAGCGTCGGAGGAGGGGACGGCACACTCAGTGTGAAGAGACAGGCCCATGCTCAGACCAGAAGCTGAGCCAAGCTGGGCTGGGCTGGGCTGGGCTGAGTGGGTGGCCACGCGGAGCCCCCTTCTGTTGCTAAAGAGAGAAGGAAGCCCCTTGGGGTGGATGCGGGGACCTCGGAGCTGCCGCCCTCCACGGCTCAGAGGCCCTTCAGGATCACCCCCCGCCTCCAGACTTGTGTCTGTGATAACCAGAGGCTTGGCGATTTGAGTCCCAATCCTAGAGATCGGATGTATTAGACCTAAGGCGGCGGGGGGCGGGGAGGGGGTATCCAGGGATCTGATTTTCAACAAGCAGCCTACATGTTGAGGGTTGAATTGTGTCTTCCAAAAAAGATATGGTCAAGCCCTATCCCCCAGGTCCTGTGAATGGAGTCTTATTTGGAAGTAGGGTCTTTACAGATGCAATCCAGGGATCCATTGTGGATTAGGGTGACCCTACTAACAGGAGAGACAGAGATCCACACGCATAGGGAGAGGCCACGTGAAGATGCTGGCAGAGGTTGGAGGGATGCTGTCACCAGCCATGAATGCCTAGGACTGCCAGGAGCGACCAGGAGCCAGGAGAGAGGAGGCCCGGGTCGGCTTCTCCCTGCCGACACCCCCATCTCAGATCTCTAGCCTCCAGAGCTGGGCGAGAACGACTTGCTGTTGTTTTAAACCACCCTCACGTGTGGTAATTCCGCACGGCAGCCCCAGAAAACACCCCTCCAAGGGCTTCTTCTGCAGTGGTCTAGAACCTCGCTGAGAAATGCCACACAGGTTTTAGGGATAAACGGAGGACACTCCATCAAGGTTCCTCCGCTCGCTCTCGGGAGTAAGATCTAGTTCGAATCCGTGCTTCATGCAGACAGCCACCCCTGAAGGAGGACACTGTTGTGCGGTCATGGCAGCCCCACAGGCCCCCCAGGCCCCCAGGTCATCCTCCCGGCCCTGCCCCCCTTAGGAGGCTCTGTGCGCGTCCCCCTTTACCCCACCGCCTCCCTGACCTTCCCGATCCTGGCGTTCTCCCTCGGAACCCTCTGGAACATAAGCTTGGCTGGCACTCCAACACCGCACCGATGCCTACGGGAACCAGCGTCCGCAGTTGTCTCAGGTGGTGGGGTGCCCGCAGCCTCCCCAGCACTGACCAGGGAGGACAGGGGTGGACATCCTCTTGGCATTTCTGGACTATTCTCCCTCCTTCCTCCCTAAACACCAGGCTTGAACCTCTTGTCTTCAGACGTATTCTACCCTGCTCCCCTGGCTCAGTTACCCGGAAACACCCATCATTCCTTGAAGGTTCCTGCCCCTGGTTCCTACCACTCTCAATACCACACCGGCCACAGCGTCTGGGGATTTCAAAATACACAGACATCATCTTTCCAACATCCTGGCTCTTCAGTTCCCTAACTTCCCATATCTTGTGCCCTGCTTCTTGCTCCCACGGAAGCGTTTAGCTGCATAACATTCCACCGTAAGGCTGCACTTTGTTGGTCAATCCCTCGAGTTGCTCAGGCCCAAAACCTTGGGATCATCTTCCCCAGCTCTTTCCCATCCTATCCCCCCCTCAGGACGCGCTGCTGGCCTGACCTTCAGAATATATCTCCGTCACTTCTCCCTGGGGCTCACCAGATCTGGGGATCACCAGATCTCTCCTTTGGATCCCCGGAACAGCCTGACGGCTCCCCGAGATTCTACCCCTGGTCCCCATCCCATCTCTTCTCAACACAGCAGCTTTGAAGAGCAAACCAGACCATGGCTTCCATGCAAACCGCCCCCCCCCCACCGTAGCTACGCCCACAGAGCCCTCCCTACTCAACCCTCCTCCCCATCAAGCTCTTCCCTCCCCACTGCTTCCTGCACTGGGCATTCAGGCCTCACAGGCCAGGTCCAGGCTCATGCTGCCCACCATCTCCTTCGTGTCCCTGCTTGGGTGTCCCCCTCTCAGTGACAATCTCCCAATACATGCTGAGCCTCCCCACCCTTCCCCGTGTTCCCTTCCACTCTTCCCTGCTTGCTTCTCTCTAGGACTTACCGGGTTCCAGCACACTGTGGAAGGTACTTACTGTCACCGTCATCGTCATCCGTCCCCTCCCCCCCAGCCCCACTGGCATATAAGCTATGGGAAAGGGGGGCATCTTTGTTTTTTTTCTGCACCTTGTGGACCCATCCTGGGGCCTGGAACAGTGCCTGGCACCAAACAGTGCTTCAGCAGTCTCTGTTGAAGGCGTGAATGATTTCCTAGCTGGCCTCTCCGGGGCTCAGTTAGCAGGGCTTGTTGGGCAAGAGACTGAGCAGAAGTGAGGGGCCGAGGGGGGCCCACCAGCCCCGGCCAGGTACTTCCCGAAACGGGGACGCAAATGTCTGCCGCCTCCAGCCGCTCTCTTTTTAGCAGAAACACCAGGACTGACGTGTTTGTTTTTAAAGCAAATGAGGAAATGATAATTCTGCTTGTGCCGCATTCAAGCGAGACCCACCCTTCAGTGGAACAGAGACAGATGATGCCAGCTCGGTGACCCAGTGACCCAGGCGAGGTGATGGTGGCGACAAGTCAGGGAGGAACACCAGCCCCCCACCCCCACCCCCCACCTGCTGAGAGGAGGAGGTGACCCACCACCTTGACCTTAAGGATCACAGAGCTAGAAATGGGGGGGGGTGTGACGGGGCGGGGGGAGCCAGAGCAGGGAGGTGGGGGAGGCACGCGCGGAGGTGGGACCAGAGACATCCCCTCCCCCTGGCTCTGTACCACCCCCTGGTGGAGAAGGGGCACCGTGCCCTCCAGCTGCCTCTGAGAGACTGTTTGCCGGAACTCTGGGGGAGCCTGGACTTCCTCGGCCCACGGGCCCCCCCTCCCCGATGCCCCTGCCCTTCCATGGATCACACCCACTAGGCAGACCTGCTCCAGATCGGGCACCTGGGGTAGAGAGACTGGGACACGACCTCTGCTCCCCTTCCCTCCCCCCCCCGTAGCCCAGCTGGAAGCCAGCTCTTTCCTTGCCCCAAGTCCCCTGGAGGCCCCCCACTGGCCTGCTCACGCTGCTCCTCTCCATGCCCTCCAGGGCCCTGCAGGGGTTGAGGCCAAGTTCCAGAACTGTCCATCTGACCACCACCACACACCCGCTCACTGTCAGCAGCCTCCCCTAGCCACAGCAGCCACCACGGCAGCCACCACGGCAGCCACCACGGCAGCCACCATCTCCCTCAAGCGCGCCGGGCTACTCACCTACCTCCTGCCCCACGGAGAAGCTGCTGGCGGCTGGAAGAGGGGAGGGCATGAAGGCAGTAAGCAGGGAGCCCAGGGTGGAGGGGAAGCCAGAGACCACCCAGAGAGCCTCCTGCCAGGGCCAGAAGGGAGGCCCAGGATTCAGCAAGCGTCCTCACTCACAGAAGCTCTTTCGAGGTCACAACATTCAGTGTCATCAGCCGCTCTGTGGATGTGTGAATAGTGGGCCCCGCAGACTGACGCGCTCACTGGGCCACATTGTGCAGTAAGGGGCTGGTCTGAGACTCAAGCCCACATCTCTCACTCTCTGTCCTCGTGCTTCTGGAAGTGTCCGTGCCTCCGGGTCCCTCTCCTGTGCTCACTGGCATCCCTGCACCCTCAGCCTGCTTTCCCAAGGCCCTGGCAGCGGTCCCTCCGGCCCCCGATGACGTCCCCATTAGCTCACCCAGCATGGCCCAGCAGAAAAGCAGGAGGAGCCTCATGCCTCCGCCGGGGTAAGGGCCTCTGATCAGGCTTGCAGGAGCTCCCTCAGCAGCGCCACCTCCACTCTGGGGCCCCTGGGATGCTCCTAGGGTGGGTGCCTGCAGCAGGGAGATAACCCGGAGGCCACAGCACCCCATGGCCTCAGCAACCAGGGCTGGGCCCAGAACAGCTAGGCCCCCACACCCTCCGAGGGGATGAGGAGGCCCCTGGGCCTTGGAGCCAAACCAGGGCTTACGCTCAGCCCCCACTGCTGAGCTGTACTGGGCTTGTTGGGGAGGAAGACACCCACGTCCTAACCCCTGGAATATGTATGTTACCCACCAAGGGCGTATTAAGGTCGCTAATCTTCTGATTTTGAGATAGGATCCTTATTCTGGATTATTGGGATGGGCCTGTCATCGTGAAGGTCCTTCCCAAACCCCCCAGGGGAGTCTGACATATAAGCTAGAGACCTGGTGGGCTGGACCTATTAGAGAAGCAGGCAGGAGAGACCCCCTCTGCCCATCTCACACTCGTTCATTAGTGACCACCTTTGGGGCACCTGCTGGCTGGCTGACACTGGGCTCAGGCCCCAAATTAAAGCTCAGGCCGGATGAGGCCCCTGGTCACCCCGGGAGCATGATGCCGCGTGACAGCTCAGAGAGGGGAGGGGCCCTTCCTCATGCCGGTGGACGGTGGTCATTCCCCAGGATCTGGACCCGGTGCCAGGTGGACCAGAAGGAGGTCAAACCACATCATCTGCGGTGGCATGGCCTTTCAGCAGTCTGCAGCAGAGCTCCCAGAAGGAGGGGGGGTGGACCGGGAAACCTCTAAGAACACTAAGGCCGGACCCGGGCGGGACCCCTCAGGGCTGGGGCTCAGGGCAGCCTGGAGCCCAGAGAGAATGGAGAGGGCAGGTGAGGCGTGGGCCAGGACCCAGCCAGCCCCACAACCGACCCCTGGCACGTGCCTGCCCCAGGCAGCGGGCCTCCTCGGGAGCCAAGGCTGGGGCTGCCAGACAGGTTCATTCAGTTTGTGCGGGGAAACGCCCATTTTGGCTGCCTTCCTCGGGGAAGCTGTCCCGCCCCTGGGGATCCATTTGCTTCCAGTGGGGGCTGTTCTCTCCTGCAGAGCTCGACACACCCATGCCCTGCACAGCCCAGCAGTGAGCACCTGACCCAAGGAAGGCATGAACAGCCTTGCCCTCCGGTACCCTTGGCCCTCCTCAGGGAAGGCCGCGGAGGCCCGAGAGGTCTGGGCATGGTGGGCAGCTGGTCTAGCGCCCACCTGGGAGCAGCAGCAGGGATGACCGAGAGCTGGGGGGTGGGTGTTGCCGGAGCCTGGGGGCTGATGTCCCGGAGCTCACCTGGGGACTGGATTTGTTAGTCACCTCGGTGGTCCTCCGTCTGCCCAGCAGGCAAGAATCAGCAGCTGTCACTTGCCACGGCGGAGTCCTAACTCACACCCAGGGGGTGTGACCCCCGTGGGGTCCATACTCACACCATGGGGATAGGACCCACCTACCTCCATGCATGTGGGGAGCAAGAGCATTCTCTCTTAGTTTCCTAGCCAAATTCCCTTCCAAAAAGTATGTCTTCACTCCACTGAAGTGGCTGGGGGAAGGAATTGAAAGAACTGAGGACGGAAGAGAGACGGAGGGATCCTCTAGGCTGCAGCCAATCTGTCTCCAAAAACTGTGCTTTTTTCCTCCATGTTGTGCCCAGGGGTTGGGGCTTTTGCTCAGGCAGCTCCTGAGAAGCCTCGTCCTGCCATCAGTGTATCTGGGGAGCAGGTCAGAGGAGAGCGTGGTGGGCGGCCTCGAGAGATATTTCCCCCCGGGCTTTGGTGGGAGAGGGCGTCTCTCCCACCCCTGCCACCACCTGGGTGCCACCAGACTGGGGGGGGTTCTGCACAGGAGCCTGGTTCTCTGGGCTGCTCTGCCCCTTCTCTCCAGGGGCTGCATGTAGGACAGGACTCATGAGAACCCAGGTTGTATGGAGTCAGGCCATAATAAAGCCTCAGTGACTCAAGGCACATGTGAGGACACTCGATAAGTAATTGCTCATTTAATCCTCACAACCACTCAGAGGAGGGTGGTGTCAGCCCCATGTTTCAGCAGAGCAAAGGCCCACAATTTGAATTCCCCAAGGCTCTCCAGGCTGCCTTCCCCTGGAGCTGCGCTTGGCTGGTTCTCAGGGACTGTCCGCCAAAGGTATGAGAAGGTGACAAGGGCCTCGGTATCCAGTGCAGCCTTCCACCGCTGGGCACCATGGGCGGCCTCGCCCCCGGGGGCTCATTACAAGACAGCACTGGGCCTTACCCTTACACTTTCTGTGTCAGGAGGGCGGGTGGGGCCTGAGAATCTGCATTTCTGCCAAGCCCCCAGGAGATACTACTGCTGCACGTCGGGGCCACACATGGGCCTAAGCTGCTTGCCGAGCCGACAGCCTGTGTCACTTTCACCCGGGACAGGCAGGTGGCCCTCCAACGATGGAGCCCGCGGCACTGTGTGTTTCCCCAGATCGAGGCCCGGCGTTTGCTGACAGACTGAAGGGTCATGTGACACTGGGTGAGTGAGAGAGGACAGCCACAGGAGGGGCCGAACCAGCCAAGCCATCAAGGCCTGGGCCTGAGGGCACGAGGCCAGAGCTGCGCCCAGGCTGGGAATCCCGCCAGGCGCCAGGCCCCTGGTGGAAGTAGAGGCTTTCCCAGCATGTCGCGGGGTTTCTCCTGACCCTCCCTCCCTATGGTTCTTTAGGCCAGCGTTCCTAGCCCTGGCTGCCAGGGACAGTCACCTGGCCGTTTTAGAGACTCCTGATGCCTGGCTGCTGGCTGCACCTGGGCCGCGCACGTCAGCAGCCTTGGCCCAGGGCCATCCTCTAAGGCTGAGAGCCACGGATTGAGAGCCACTGCAGAGGCAGGGCGGGAGGCCCTGGGCTGCATCCCGGCGCAGCCTTCACGGCCTGAGGGCTGCAGCACCTCTCCAGCCCGACACCCCGTGTGTGTCTCACAGCGCAGGTCTGTACGTGCCTAGCAGCCCTCCTGGGGCCCTTCTTCCCCACTACTCTTAAAGGTTGGCTGAACACAGCAGCGGGGATGGGGGTGGGGGTGGGGGTGCGCAGGGGATGGTTAGCAACAGGTGTGGCCAAGGGGCCTCTGTTCCACGTTCCTGAGGAGGCCCACTTCGTTGGTGTGGTGTCCTGGGTTAGAACAGACCATGAGAAATCCTGCCAGGGAGAGGCTGGCCCTGGACACTCTGCTCCCCAGACTCAAGGAAGCCCTGGAAGCCCCCGGGGGTCAGGGTCAGGAAGGCTTCATGCTGGGGCAGTGCAGCTCTGGAGCCGAGTTCAAGTGTCAGCTCCGTGGCTAGTTGATTCAAGCATTGCCTGTGGGTCTCAGGGGTCTCAGAGGCAGAGAAGGAGCCGCAGGAGGCTGTGGGGGCCCACGTGCTCTCAGAACACAGCAAGCCCCCCGAGTGCGGGTTTGCTCAACTGTGGCCAGGCCTGGCCCTTCCCGTAGATGTGGCAGTGGCACTCCCCACGGTGGGAGCACTTCTGAGCACTCCCTGTGGACGTGTATGTATAAATTGCATTCAGGGGTTACTCTACTAATATATTATGTATATTATAAAACATTCGACAAAAATAGAAACTTTACAGGACTGAGGTAAAAATATGAATAGAACTTCCCGTTTTTTCTTCCTGCTGCTCCTGGGCTCTCCCTGTCCTGCTGCAGGGCCCACTGACAGCGTCGGTCACCAGGGGGCAGGAGCTTGGGGCCAGGGGCACTCTGGTGGGGAGGAGGTAGGTAGGGCCCTGGGGAGTCTCCGGGAGGAGGCAGGAAGGGTGCTACAGCTCCGAGCTGCTGGGGAAGCGGAATCTAGAGGCAGGGACCGGGGCACCGCATGGCCTGGCGGGATCCTCGAGGCAAGCTCCCGGCCTGGGGGTTCTGGGGCCCGGGGAGCCCGGGCACGGGAATCCAGGGCAGAAGGACCGCGGGCGCGAAGCTCGGGAGTGAGGGGACTCGGGCCCCACAGAGCCGCCGGAGCCCGGCTCGGGCAGCAGCCGTGACAGGTCCTCCACCAGGTGCCACTTCTCCTGGACTTGCTGTTGGGGGGGGGGAGCGAGCGGCCGGTTACGAGCGCAAGCCTCCTCCCACGAGCCGGCCTGGACCAGCAGCCCGCCGTGCCGCAGCAGCTCCGCGGTCCGCTGTCGCGAGTTCCCCGCCAGGCCCCCGCCCGAGGCCTCGCCCTCGCCCCGCCCAGCAGAAGCCCCGCCCCCATAGACCACGCCCCACACCGAGGCCACGCCCCGTCACGATTCCGCCTCCAGGTCCCGCCCCAGCGAAGCCAGAGACCACGCCCCTCTACAAGAGCCCGCCCCCAGAAGAGGCCACGCCCCCGTCGGGGTCCTGTCCCCGCCCGATCAGAGACCACTTCCCCACCAGGGTCTGCCCACGCCCGCCACCTAGAGCCCGAGTTCAAAGTCAGCTCCGCTGCCAGTTGATGCCAGGTGAGGCTACTGCTGTAGCCTCCTATCAACTTTCAACCGTGTTCCAAGCCTAAGCCCATATTCCTGTCCTGTGGTCCCAGCCTGAGGCCACACTCCTGGGGCGAGCTCCGGCCCCTCCCCGGCCCAGCGGACACTCACCCACACCAGCTGCTTCCGGAACCCCCGGATGGCTCTCGCATTGGCCTGGGACTGGGAGACGCAAACGGTCAGGACAAGGCTTTGGACAGACAGGGATCCAAGGTCAGTCTGTCATCCTTGGATGGCAGGCGCCTCTCCCTCCTTTCCCTCTCCCCACCTCAGTTTCTTAAAAACGCCTCCCGGGGTTCTTCTCTTTGGAGACCCCTTTATCCCTCCCCTCCTTCTTCCGCAGGCAGCCCCTCTCCTCTCCAGGGTAGGTGCTCAGCGTGTCTGCAGCAGGGGCTGTGTTTCCCCCGTGGTCACGTAAAGTGCCTGCTTTACAGGTGACATCGGAGGGCGCCATCCAGGGCTACCTGCCTTTGGGCCCACGCTCCGTCCTCTGGGACCCTGCCTCCCTGGCTGTCCCTGTCTGGCTCCCAGATCGCATGAGGATGCCTGCGGGTGCCCATCGAAGGAAGGACCCCCTCCCAGGTGTGCCCTCCCTTGGCCCCTGCTGTCCTGAGAGGCACCTGAGCAGTATGAGGAAGGGGAAGCTGAAGGCGTGGGAGCCGAGGTAGTGGAGGATGCGCTGGCCGGGCGGCGGGAGCCGGAGGGCCACCAGCTCTGGGACCACCTGCCAGGGGGCCGAGTAGTTGGCGAAGAGGCCACAGTCCCAGGAGGAGTGGATGCTGGGGACAGACAGCCAGAGCAGGGCTGGTGTCAGGGCCCCCGGGGAGGAGCTACCTGCCCACCAGCCACGGGCGCTCTGCGGCCCTCACCTGCTGACCACATAGCCCAGGGGCATGACGGCCAGGAGCAGGCCCAGGAGGAGCACCAGCTGGAAGAAGAAGGTGGAGCTGGAGGCCCGGAATCGCCGAGGAGAGGCCTTGGAGTTCCTTATGAGGGTGTACTGGGGGCAAGCAACGGCCCATGGGGGTCGTTAGCCAGTTCGCAGAGGCCAAGGAGCCTGAGGCCCCGGGAAGGGACGCTGAGGGGGCGGGCAGAAGCAGGACGCGGGGCCTGCCCTGCGGACGGGGGGCCCCATGGCCCACCCAGGTGCATGCCGGCCCCTCCCAGCCCGCGCCCTCACCTTCTTGATGTGGAAGGTGAGGAAGATGAAGACGCTGTTGAGCAGGGGCAGCAGCGGGCAGTAGAAGAGGCCCATCCAGGTGATCGTCTGCCCCGCCACAATGTCCAGGACGTTCTTGGGCACCAGGAACTCCTCCCGGTCCAGCCAGGCCCAGAACCGGCCCGAGAACCGCTCCACCAGCAGCCTGGGGCAGGGCGGTGTCCGGGCACCCGCATCAGTCATGCCCAGTGAGCACCCCGCACTCACTCACACGGAGACACGTGGGAAGAACCGCTCCCCCTTGGCTGTGGCCCATGGCCACCCCCAGACAAGCCCGTTCTCCCCGCGGTGGGGGTCCCCGCGTCTCACCTCCGAGGCAGGCTGACAAAGAAGGCAAAGGCTGCCGTGAGGAGGAAGTTGAAGGTGCTCAGTTTGTACAGCTCTTCCCCGACCGCGCTCTCCCAGCACTGGAGCAGAGGGGGCCTGTCACCCCCGGTCCCCGGCCGCCCCTCACCCACCCACTGGGGCCCTCTGTGGTGCAGGAGCCTGGCCCGGGGTCTGACGTGATTGCTCAGTTAGAACCGGGGCCTCCAGGGTGAGATGTGAGCAGGGAAACCCCACAGCCAGCGCCTCGTGTGCTGTGAACGGCGCCCCCTGGAGGTGTGCTGCTCTCGCGCAAAAGGGAGACTGGCGAGGGACAGGAGGGACGGGCTTTGCTGGAGCCGCCAGCCACCTGGTAATCACAGGCGTTGTAGCCGTAGGACGCACAGCTGGTCTTGTTTCGTCCAATGCACAGCACGGTCTGGCCCAGAGAGAAGGAGAACATTCCCAGGCTGGCCAGCTTCAGCACAACGCACCTGGGGGGTGGGGCAGTGTCAGGGGGCGGGGCTCGGGCGCGTGGGCGCATCCCACCCAGGTTACATGTGTGCCGATCTCTGTTTGAGATCATGTCTCTTCTGCGTCCAGCCCCCTCTGAATCCAGATCCCGGCCTCCTTCCAACCAGCTCTGTCCGTGGTAATCTTTCCCAGAGTGTGTTCCCCAGAATCTAGGTCTTCAGATGACTCACGAGAGAAGGGTTCTGTTTTTAAATCAGTATGGGAAACACTGTAGAGTCCAGCTACCCTCCCCCACCCACACTCAGTTCCGAGTTTTGCGGGCATATGTGGGCCTTTCATATTCTTACAGCAGGGGAATCTTTCCTCTCCTGCCCACTTACACCATCTCGTGCGCCACACACACGAGCACGCACCCCTGAATAACACAGCCCTGGACCCCACAGGTAGGGTGGCTTAACCCCAAACCATCATGTGCACATTATACCTAAGCGTGGACTTTCAGTGCTGACAGGTGACAGAAGTCTGCCTGGGAACAGTGGGTCTTCTGTTGAGGGAGCCTGGGAGGCAGGGTGGGTGGGGGCTGAGTTTTTAAATCTTTCATCCTTTGGAGCATTTTGAACTTTTTACCATGTGCATGTGCCACTGCCTACTCCAAAAATAAAGCTTCAAACCACAGTCAACCTTGCAGGAAAGCTGAATGGGCTCCGACACCAGGGAAGCAGAAGGGAAAGCAGACAGAGCCAAGTGTGGGGGGCGTGGCAGACAGAAAAGCAGAGCTAGGGCTCACGGCGGGCAGGGGGGTGCTCAGAGGGGGGCTTCGGGTCCAAGAGGGGGGGACAGCGCAGAGCGTGGGGCTGGAAGAGGGCTTGTCCGTGAACATGCACCCAGCAGGCATGGCGAGCTTGCCTTTGGCTGAGGCACTTGACCCCCGTGAGCCTCAGTTTCCTCATCTGTCAAATGGGGCGGAGGACGGTCTCTACTTCACAGGTCACGTGAAGGTTGTCAAGGGCTGGTAAACCCTTGGGGCGCGAGGGAGCTGGGTGCATCCCGAGTTCCTGGTTTCCCTGTGTGTGGAGCTGGCGCCCAACCCCCTCTGGCTGTTCTGTCCCTGGCCCCTCTGAATGGCTGGTGCGTGGTGCAGGCTGCTGGCTTGCTTTGCATGGAAGGGACCGGAAAACCTGAGATGGAGGCTCCTGAGATTGTTTGCTGGAAGTTTCTGCCTGCCTTCCCTTGCTCGGCGCTCTGGTGCCAGGCGATAACCCAGATGGGCAGCAGGACACGGAACTCTACCATGCCTCCGGGCCCTCCGTAGCTGACCCTCCACACGCGGTCCCACCTGTCACCCCCACGGTGGCACTCACCAGATGAGGGCGAGGTTGACCTCCGTGTTGGGAGGGTAGTTCTCCAGCTGGATGAGGAAAACAAATAGCAGGGGCCCCAGAAAGTTGACCAGGGCGATGATCCCAGGAGGCAGGTACTGGAGCAGCACGAACAGGGACTCCTGCAGGGGAAAAGCAGGTAAGGGGGTGCCCAGGGGCGGCGGGGCCCCCGGCAGCACCCCCATGCCCTACAGCCCCCTCAAGTGTCCCCCTGGTGCAGGCCTGGATCAGGACGCCCATGGGCTGTCCCCTGCGGCAGCATGGCGCGAGGGGGCATCACGGGTGGAGGCGGTCTGGCCTGTCGTGACCTTAGGCAGATCGTGTCAACGCCTCTGAGTCTTGGCTTGCGCGTCTGCCCAGCGGGACCATCCCGTCCCCTCCTAAAGTTCTGGCTAGGGTTAAATGAATGCGTGTCAGTTGCCCGGCACCTCTTTGTTGTCTTGTGAGTACTTGGTGGCCCAGAAGATGGCACTGATGGCCCCAACCACCAGCAGCCCAATGAGGAAATTGACCCGCAGGTAGGTGAGCAGGTGGCAGACCCTCTGGGTCCGGGTCTCCTGCTGCACCAGCAGGAACCGACGCCTTTCCTCCAGCTCCACCTGTCATGGGGAGGGGGGGAGGACACACACACAGGTCAGGTGTGGCCCCGGCTGGCTGGGCGCTGCGTGGAGGAGGGGAGGTGGTCAGGTCCAGGTCAGTGCTTGTGGGGAGACAGGCTGCCAGGATCCAGGCGAGGCTGGCATGACCCTGGGGCGGGGGTGGGGGAGGGATGGAGGCTGGTTTTACCCAGACCCCCGCTCCCTGCACTGCGTGGGTGTGCTCACGCCCCAACACTGGCACAGCCCCGCCTCCGGCTGGGACACCCCGTGCACACGCGTGTGCGCCCACCCGTGCGCTAGTCACACACGCTCACGCGCTAGTCACACACGCTCACGCGCCCGTCCGCACATCCACGCCCACACCAGACACTCGCACACACCTTGAACTCGTTGCTGATCTCGTGCTTCTTGATGGTGGCTGCTTCCAGTCCCCGGATACAGAAGTCCCAGGAGGAGAACACTTTGACACTGACGGGCGACTTGTAGTCTTGGCCCAGAAACAGCCTCTGTGGCAGCCCCTTCACCATCCTGGAGGGAGCAGGAGGCCAGGGCCCATGCGGGAGGGGCCTCCGCCTCGCTCAGGTCTGGGGTGGGAAGCCCCTGACGGCCCGGGTGCAGGCTTGTGTGGGGGGTGGGGATACAGTCCGGTGTCCCTGAGCTCTGCAGCTGGGGACACACAATTCGGGCCGTGAAACCCCCGAACAGAGGCCAGGGCCCTCCTGCTACTTTGGGGTACCACACCAAGGAGGGATGATCAGGGAAACGGGTAGAGGCAGGGGCTCCGCTCTTACCGCCGCAGAATCCCACAGAAGGAGAGCAGCAGGCAGGCCAGGGGGCTCAGGAGGTAGGCCAGGCGGATGCTGTAGGCTGAGCTGCTCTCGGGCCCCGCCCGGTAGGCGCCATAGAAGAGATAGGTGTTGGTGAAGGCCTGGGGATGCGGACGATGACGACCGGGTCAGGCGGGGCTGTGTGCTAAGTGCTGCCCATGTCTTAACTCTGTACTCCCACAGAATCCTCGTCAGGGAGGGAGGGAGAGCAACCCCATGTCACAGTCACAGAGCAGTCAGGCCCAAGGCCACACAGCTTGGAGGAAGAGGCAGGACTGGAATAGAGGAGTCTGCACAGTAACCACCCAGCGGCTTCCAGGGATGAGGGTGGGGTGGTGCTTATCGCACAGTTCCGGACACTTTTCCCTTCTGTCCTTTGCACCCCCACCCCAGCTGGGTACTGAGGGCCATGGACAGATGACCATGGCCCTGGGCTGCGCATATGGCCTCAGCCTCTCCCTGACCCCATCACTGTCCCCGCCAGCCTGCTTATGTAATAACCATTCCCCTAGAAGCCAAAATGTCTTTGGACAGATGCGGGTCCTCTTAGACTGTGGTCCCCTGGGGCCAGTTCTCCAGGTCCCCCAACCCTCCTGGTCCATAGCCAAGATGGAGCTCACTTACCCTGCCAGTTAAAACATTCCAAAGTTGATTGTGGAATCTGGGAACACCGGTCTGGGACTGGAGGCCACCAGGGCACTGGAAGGCTGTCGGTAGGGAGACGGGACCAGTAGGGAAGGGTCCCCAAGGCATAGGTGAGGCTCTGCCCCTATCTACTGCATAGCGCCCCCCCCCCCCCATCCTGGGGAGCTTGAGCAGGGCCCTGAAGAGGAGTCACGCATGACAAGGCATGGTCAGGGAGAGTCCCAGGGCTGGACTCAAGCAGGACGATGCACAGGATGGGGACACAGAGGGTCAGGGCTGTCCCAACACTCTGGGCCCTGGACCAGCCCCTCAGGGTCCTCAGGGTGCAGGTGGGCGCTCCAGGACCTTATTCCCTCGGTGGGCTGGGCACTCACTGAAGTTCAGGGAGGGGCCTGTGTCAGGGGGGCGGAGCCAGACCAGGGGCAGCAGGACGAAGCTGGCAGTCAGAAGCAGGGTCAGGAGGTTGAGCAGCAGCAGGAAGCGAAGGAAGGTGAAGTAGGACTGGATACCGGTGCCAAAGAGGCCTACGAGGAGAGAAGCAGGTCCTTCAGAGCCGCACCAAGCCAGGGGCCCACTGAGAATCCGAGGGCTGACCAACCCAGCAGGGTGTGGGTGACCAGCCCTGCCTGGAACTCAAATCATTGGCCGAGTCCTGGAGGCTCCCCTAGCAGTCCCTCTAATAGCCACCAGGGGGTGCTGTCACCTGCCTAGTTTTGCGCCCGGGCTCGGGGCGGAAGGGGTGTGAAGGATGGGGGGCGTTGTTTGGTGGTGGGGGGTTGTTTGGTGGGGGCGGAAGGGACAATGGCAAGCGGGATGGTGGCCTCGGGTTTCTAAACCCGACGTTGAGACTCCAGAGAGGGGAGGTGCGGGTGGGGGTGCGGGTCCTACCCCCGATCTCGTAGAGAGCCCCTTCCCAGAGCCCAAAGCCCCGGGCCAGCCGCTGCGCTGCATCCGCTAGGCGCCGTCGCGCAGTCTCCCGCCTGCGCCGCCACCGCTGCCAGCAAGAGGTCTTCACCCCCTCGGGCTCCCGCAGCTGCCTGGGATGGGGTGGTGATGGGGGCGTCCCCGAATCACCCACTGTGCCCACCGGCCCAGGCAGAGCAATGCCAAGGGCCAGAGGAGTCTTCCCGCTGCTGGTGACTTCCACCCCCACCCAACAGGTGCGTCCTCTGGGCGCTCCGCCCACCCCCACCATCTGGCCTCCACCCAGTCCCGCCCCGGGGACACCCACCGGATGAAGCGCTTGTCCACCATGGCGTAGGGCACCTCCCGCACCAGAGCCTGGGAGGACCACAGCCGCTCCATCTCCTGCTCCCACAGCTCCTCGACCCCTGGCTCAGGTTCGGGCTCCACGAGGGCCTGGCGGGACTGCACTGACCACTGCCTCAGCATCTCTGCTGGGGTGGGGTTGAGGTTGGGGACGCTGGGCTGCAATCCCCCACCTCCTAGAAGGGATGTGGGGTGCCTGCTGGGTGAGCTTCAGGCTCTTGGCCCTGACACAGCCAGAGACGAAGAGAAAGAATTCAGTTGGAGCAGATCCTGGCTCGGTCCCATCCACATCTCAAAGCAACACACTGCCAGAGGCCTCGGTTTCCCTGTTTGTCAACAGGGAGAAATGTCCAAAGATGGGACTGTCCCAGACAAAGACAGAGCCAGGTGTGGCCACAGATAAGTGCGATGGGGTTCGAGGCCTGCTGTATCCCAGTCACACTGCCGCCTGTGGCCACAGGCCTTCGGGGTCACCCTTCGGCAAGACAATTCCAGCTCTTCTCCCCGTGCTAATTCTCCCAGTGGGAACAGGCCCCTGTCCCAAACCCTGACAGCTCCTAGAACCCAGTATGCTGCGGGATTTGGATGTGCTGGGACCCCCTTGCCTCTGCTACCTAGGGTCCAGCCCCCAGGACTCGGTCTGCCCTGCCCCCGAGGGACCCCATATGAGGAAGCGTGGGTACAGCCCCAGACTTGGGAAGGCGACCCTAGGGCGGCAGCAATAACCCCCAACCCTCAGCAGCCCCACCGTCTCGGTTCTCTCTTTTACCCCCTCCTGCTCAGCCTCCTCCCCCCACTCTGCACCCAGCTCACCTGGGGACAAGGGACCAAGTCCCGGGAGAAGGGCCCTCATTGGACAGGCTCCCGCCTGCCAGGCGGGACTGTGAGGGAACTGGGGGAGGGGTCACATGACAGGAACCCCAGCTCTCCCGCCATCTCCTCCTCCCTCCACTTCTCGCCCCCACCTCCACAGTTTCCTTTGCTTTCACTGGGGCGGCCACTTCCTGCGGCGCGAGGGGGCAGGCAGGCAGGTCGGGCCTGGGGTGGGCGTGGGGTTGGGGTGGGGGTGGGGGTGATGCCATCCCTCCTCGCTGCTGCTGCGTGCTCGCCCGGAGCCGGTCCCTTTACGCCTGGGGAGCCCAGCCGGAGCCCGGAGCCCAGCCCGAGCCTGGGGCCTGGCTGCTTATCACCAGTGGCAGGTTGTCCTCGCGGGACAGCGCGATAGTGACAGCATGGGTGGGCCCCATCACTTTGGGCTGCTCAGTCTTCAGATGCCCTTGGCGTTAACTTCAACTTCCCGCCGGGGTCACTGGCACTTAGGACTTGGAGCCTGGCCTAGAGTAAGGGCTCAGGAACCCGCGCCACTCGTTCCAGCTAGGCAAGATGTTTTCTAGCCATCTTGGCCCTTCTCTCCTGGGATCCCCTGGGAGGCCCTGTGGTCTTGCCCCTCCTCCTTGCTCCCTTCCACCTCCTTCAGGGTCCCGTCCATCCAGCTGAGCTCTGGTGGCTTCTCTGCATCCCTGCCTGGATCCCCTCATTTTCCAAGCCCCTCCTCTATGCCAGGCTCCAAGCTGGGTGTTGGTGCCAGGGGCACAGTGGGCTCAGAGAGTGGGGGCAGGGGGAACAGACCAGCCAAAGAACATGTCAACAGGAAGTGGCAAGTGCTCCAACAGGGTTCAACCCAGGAAGGCTTCCCACAGGAGGTGACCTGCAGGTTGGGCCGGGGTCATGCAAGTACCATGTGGCCAGAGCAAGGGTGTGCGGGGGGGGGGGGGGTGGGGGGCAGTGGGAGGAGAGGCAAGGGCTGGGCAGGCCTGGTCTTCGTGTGGCAGTGCCTTGTGCCAAGACCCAGCCCGAAGTAACCCATCTGAAGACCCCACTGACAGCTGCCAAAGAGCCCCAATGCTGACCCTCCAGCTTCGTCCAACTTCAGGTCTGCGGGCCCCTTTACCAGTTGCATTACATCTTTTCATTGGGGGATCCTGGCTTTGCTCACCTGTTCTCCCCTCCAGGAGGACCCTCTCCTTCCTCTCTGCCTTCCACCCTGCCTGCCTCTCAAGGCTTCCCCCCACCACTGTCCACCTCCCGCCCATTCTCACGCCAGTCCCTGGGAGCCTCCCCTCTGACCTGTGCCAGGCTTTCTCAAAGTCAGGTTTCTCGGTGGAGCTCGGGGTGCACCAGACTCACGCCCGGCAGAGGACACCCCGGGCAGGCAGCTGATGACCGTCGCCGCCTGTCTGCTCATCTGTGAAGCAGGGAGTGGGTGTCCACCTCCCCGGCTTATTGGCATAACTGAGAAAACAGCAGAGGGGACAGTCACAGTGTCAGGCTTTCCTGGGGCTTGCCCCCTCCTCCCCACCTAGCACACAGGAAGTCGTCCAGAGCTGTTGTCTGACTAGCAGCAGAAACCACGCCCCGACCAGAGGGGGGTGATAAGCCCGGGTCCTCCGCCTGCTTGGGAAAGTCGTTTGTCAGCAGGGGCTGCGTGGAGGAAGGGGTTACCCAATCCGGTGTCGCAAGGCGCTGTATCAGTGGGGCTTTGCAGCAGCGTGTTATTTTGATAATTGCCCTGGGAAATGGGCGGGTGGGGGAATTATTGTCCCCATTCGAAACTTGGGGAAACTGAGTCCCACTGACACGGTGGACTCAGACTGAGATTGGAGTAGATACAGACGCTCGGCCGCCCGCACCCAGCTGAGACCTCGGGGTGAGGTGGAGACGGGGTCCCCATTCGGCAGGGAGAGGGCAAGGTCGCCCGAGGGCGCGGGGCGCGCTGGGTCATGTGACGCAAGAGGCCCGCCACCACGTGGACCGGGGCTGGGCGGCGCAGCTCCCTCGGGCCCCGCCGGTCCCGCGACGGTCCCCAGTCGCCCCCGGGGTCCCAGTCACTCCCTCCCCCTGACCCCGCGGCCCCGCCCCCAGGTGGTGGAGTCCCGACCGCGGTTCCGGGGACAGGTGAGCGGCTCGCGGGAGCGCAGGGCCCCTCCTCTCCCGCGCGTCCCAGGTAAGCGGCGGGGATCGGGGGGCCGGGCGGGCGGAGCCGCGTGCGTCCCGGGGCTTGGGGGCGGCGCCCGGGTCCTCCCGGCTCAGCCGCTTCCCCTGCGGCGGTGGCCGCACCCGCTCCCCATTCCTTGGGGCCCCCGGGGCCACGGGGCGGTTAGTTCCCGCGCCGGTGGCCTGGTGCCTCCCGCCCTCGGGAGGGGCGCGCCGGCCAGCAGACCCCCGCCCGCCCCCGCCGGCCGGCCGCCCCAGCGGAGAGGGCAGCGGTGATGCCCTGGGGCCGGGACCGGCAGTGCAGGGGCCCGGGTCTCGCGGGCCGGTACCACTGTCCCGGGCCGGGGGAGCGGGAGGCTGGCGGGGAGGGGTCGAGGGGCTCCCGGACTTGCTGCCGCCCCTGAGCTCCGCGGCTGGGCTGAGGCACTTCCCGGGCAGCTGCTGCTCCCAGAGGACTCGCTGCCGGCCGGGGTGGGGCTCCTGGAGACGCGCCCCACCCTGCCCCTCCCCACCTGGCTCAGGGCTCAGGAATGGTGTGCCCCGGAAACTCTGCCGGACCTGCCCCGGCCTGGGGTAGGGTGCGGGGCGCTGGGTGTCAGCTCGGCGGAAGCCTTAGGCAGTGCCTGGGTGAGCTCAGGTGAGCCCCGGCCCCGAGGCAGGCTGCCTGATTCCTAGCCTCTGAACACCTCCCACCTCCCCATTACCCGCGCCCCCCCCCCCCAAAGGGGAGTGTGGGAAAGGCCTGTGGGTCTGAGCCTCAGAGGGTCTGTCTGCGGAGGAAGGGATTCTAGCTGTCCGGGCAGGACTGGGGGGCACATCATCAGCTGCACCTCCAGCTGTTTTCCCCATTCAGCTGACCCATCATCTCTCTGCTGGTTCCCCCCCTCTGTGCTCCTGCTGGAGGTGGGGAAGGGGCTTGGATTGTGTGGGGCCTGGGCTCAGAGACTGAACGTCCTGCAGGCCCCTAAGCGAGGAAGCTGGGCATACTGGCCTCGCAGAGGAAGCCCCCTTGAGTGGAGCCCGCTTTCTGAGTGCTGAGTCCCCACCCAGGGGGTGAGGGGACGGTGGGGGGGGCGGTGGGGTGGAGGGAGGAAGACCAAGGACAGGGCAGACGCAGAGCTGGGCCCGGGGCCACTCCCACAGGGTGAAGAGCCCAGACAAGGCCGCCCTGGTTCCAGTTGTCCCGGGCGATGGCAGAGCCCTCTGCCTGGACAAAGGCTGGACAAAGGAGGCCTGTTTAACGCCCAGCCTCCCTTCCCCCAGCCAGCTGCCCAGCCCGCCCCTGGGGTGGGGTGATGGAATGTAGGGGAGTCGGTCTCCTGAGAACTGGTGACCTTGCAGCGCCCCAGCCCAGCCCAGTGTGGAGTGCTGTGATCCCTGTTTGGGGGGGTGAGGACGGGCAGCGTTGGGTTGGGTGGGGGCCCGGCTGGAGGAGGCCCTCTGGGGCTGGTGGGGGGAGGAGGGCTAGCCGTGGGAAGGGCTTCCTGTGAGGGGAAGTGCTCTGGGGTTATAGGGCAGGCACAGGAAGGTCTGGGAGCTGCCCTGACCTTTTTCACCAAGAGGTCGGTGGATACCTGGGGCAGAGCCCGAGGCAAGGAGGGCTATGTCCACAGCCACCCACCCCCTTCCCCCTTCCCAGGGACTGGCGCCGTGGAGGAAACCGATGGGGACTGCTCCGAACCCCCCCTTCCTTCCGCTCTCCCTCGGGCGGTGGAAGGGACTCCCCCTCGGTCCATTCTGGCTTGAGGTTTATTTGGGGTCACTAACCTGACCACATGCTTGGCAGTGGATGGGGGGCAAGCAGGGGCTCAGTCGGCCTGGGCTGTGGGCAGCTCCCACGTTCCCCGGGGAGTGGGTGGTTTGGCTGGGCACCAGGCTCTGAAGGCCAACCTTGGTGGCCACTCCCTGTCTCCTCAGATGGGCAGCGGGAGGCTTTGGAGGCTGCGCCCAGACTCTGAGCTGCCCTAGACTGCCGACTGGCTGGGCGTGGGTCACAGACATGGCCCAGCCCCTGAACTTTGTCCTCAGTGTTCCCAAGACCCCAGAGGACCACGGGTAAGTGTGCTGGGGCTGGGGGACTGGAGGGCAGAGATGTTTCCCCCATCCTCCCCTCCCCCGGAGAGGCCCCCTGGACCAGGGCCTGTGGAAGGGGTGGCCGCTGGGGCAGGGTTGGGTCAGCTGAATCGGGAACCCCTGCTCCTCTCTCATCCCGGCAGCCAGGAGCCCAGCCCCTATGATGAGAGCGAGGTGCACGACTCCTTCCACCAGCTCATCGAGGAGCAGAGCCGGTGGGTGGCGGAGGAGGGGCTGGAGCTGCAGCAGCGGGAGCAGGGGGCTGGAGCCTCGGAGACCTCAGGTGAGCTCTCGGGCCTGGGTCCTGGTGCGCAGGCGCTGGGATGGTGCGGGCGGTGGGGGGGGGGACGCTGAGCTTTCCCAGCCTGGCGGGACGCCTCTCCCGGCCACTGCAGGCCTGGGCTGGGGATTGGCGGGGGAGATCGCTGGCCCGCCGTGTCTCCAGGACCTCTGGACAAGTCTTTGTGCTTCGCAGGCATTGGCCACCAGGCCCTGCTGGGGCCCGAGGACGCCCTTGTCCACAGCACAGCCACACTCCGCATCTTGGCCAGCATGCCCAGTCGCACTATTGGTGAGTGGCCCTCTACCCTCGCCTGGGCGGGGTTGCAGGTGGGGATCTGCGTAGCGCAGAGCTGGGCCCTTCACCCCCCACCCTCCCGTCTGCTGCCCAGAGGCCCCGCACAGCCCCGTGCGGCCTCGCTGGGTTCCAAAAACGACTCCAGAGTCACAGGGATAAAAATAGGCTCTTGGGAACCCAGTGGTGCCTGAAGTCTCTTGTAAAGGGACTTCCGTGGGTCCCAGGCGGGGTGAGGGGCAGGGAGGCGAGGCTGGTGCTGCCCCTGACTGCCCCCCACGCCCCGCAGGCCGCAGCCGCGGGGCCATCCTCTCCCAGTACTACAACCGCACCGTGCGGCTTCGGCGCAGGGTCAGCCGGCCTGAGGTCAGGGGCGTGGGGCGCTCGGCCCGGCCCAGCCTCCGCCTCTACGACCTGGAGCTGGACCCCGCGGCCCTCGAGGAGGAGGGTGAGTGAGTGGGCCCCGCGGCCTCGGTGGGGGGGAGCTCAGGCCCACCGGGCAGGAGGCAGGGGGCAGGGGCTGAGGGCAGAGAGGCCGAGCAGTGGGGGTCTTCTGGGCTGTGAAGGCTTTGGCCCGTGGCAGGCAGCAGCCCTGAAACGTCGGGTGTGCACACTCCCGTGCTGAACACTGGTGTTGCACACCGGTCTCGGCTTCGGGCTGGGATGGTGGTGAGCGGACCAGGTTCAGCTCTCCCGCAGCTTGTTTTCTACCCAGTGTAACAGACGGGAACTGGCTAAATGGAAGAGCAGATTCAAGCTCAGAGGAGGGCGACTGAGGAAAGGCCTGTGGCAGGACGGGGATCCAGGGAGGCTTCCTGGAGGACGTGACACTAGAGGAGAGGGGCATGTGCAAAGGCCCTGAGGTGGGAGGCTGGTGTGGAGGTGCTAGGGGACAAGGGACAGTGGTCGTAGCAGGGCCGGTGTCACAGGTCGGTCTTCAACCAGGTAACCTGTGGCATTCAGGTGCCTGGAGCTCATGCGCTGTGTTGGGTCCTGTCTGTGTCCTCCCCAGTTTACTCGAGGCCCTGTGATAGGTGATGGACAGGGCAGGGAGGAATGGGCTCTGGGGAACTTGCCAGCTTCACTTTGCAGGCCTGGCCTGGTGTCCGCTTGTCTGTCAATTGGGGTTGAAGTGGTCCCCCTCCCAGGGTGGCAGCGAAGGTGGGAAAGAGAGAGGGGTGGGTCTATAGGCCTTGCCCCCCCCCCCAAGAGCTGGCATAGTGGGAAGTGCTAGGGGAAGGGGTTGGGACCTCGTCAATGCTGAGCGGGGGTGGGTGAAGCTCAGGTGCATTGGGGGTCAGAGTAAGATGCTTGTGGGGACCCAGGAGCAGAGTTAGGGTCAAGGGCGAGGGGCACTGGGCTCATAGGCTGAGGTCGGGGAGGGAAGATAGCTCGTGGGGCAAGTCAGGCGGGCATGGGGAGGTCTGGCTTGGATGGTACGGGCAGAGAGCAGCCGTCCAGACGTGGGAGGGTGGGCAGAGGTCTGTGTTGCTTGGGCCAGCGAGGGCAGACAGGCTTGTCCAGGGTCATGGGCACAGGTGCAGGAGGGAGGGAGGGAGGGATGTGTCGGGGAACTGACAGAGCCCCATCCTTCTGTAGAGAAGCGGTTTCTCCTGGTGAAGGAGCTGCAGGGCCTGACGGTGGCCCAGCAGGACCACATGCTCCGAGGGATGCCCTTGGGCCTGGCTGAGAAACGCTGCCTGCGGTCAGTGCCCATCCTGAGACCCACTTGCTTGGCGGGGCTGGGCGGTTGGTGAGAAGGGGCCTGAGCAGGCAGCAGGTGGCTCTCGGGGGGAGTCGGGTCCAGCCCCGGTCCTACCCTGATGGCGCCTCTGCCCCCAGAGAGGAGAGCCGGACCCTGACGGGGAAGCGGAGGGGCCGACAGGGCCGGCATGGGCTCCTCCCCTGCTGTGGCCAGCTCCGAGATGCCTGCGTCCTGGTAGGGGCCTCCTGTCCGGGATGGGCCCAGGGCAGCCAGGCGGGGGTGGGGGCGGCCCCCCTTTCTTCTGTGGCTATCCTGTGTGGGATCTCCTAGCCTTTAGACCACCCTCCCCTCCGCGGCCCCTTCCACTGCCCCCGCACCTCCAAGCCCGGCCCCGCCCGGGACCTCTGGGCGGCCGTGCTTCCCCTTCCTGCCTCTGTGCCCACAGGCCCTGCACAGCCTGGGGCTCTGGCTGCTCTCGGGCCTGCCCGCCCTGATGCCATGGCGCTACGCCCTGAAGCGCATCGGAGGCCAGTTCGGCTCCAGCGTGCTGTCTTACTTCCTCTTCCTCAAGACCCTGCTGGCCTTCAACGTGCTCCTGCTGCTGCCGCTGCTGGCCTTCATCGTGGGCGTGCAGGCGGCCTTCCCGCCGGCCTCCCCGGGCTCCGTCCCCACCTTCACGGGCCTGGAGCTGCTCACGGGCGGGGTGAGGGCTCACTCGGGGCGAGGGAGCGTGGCGTGCCCTGCCTTCTGCCCCACTTGTCACAGCTACCCCCAGGGAGCCCCCACCCCTGCCTGTGCCGGGACCCCGGGGGGGCTGTAGCCAGCCTCGCCTCGAGAGCCGTCCTGCCCGGACGTCAGTGGGGCCGGGGAGCCGCGGGGTGGCCGTGCCTACCTCTGTGCTCTCCTCCCTGCCCCTGCTCTGCCCTCTCCTCGCCCTGCCCCAGGAAGCCTGAGGCTGGGTCAGGGCTGGGAAGGGGGAGAGTCCCTGACTCCACGGGGCCTCCTCCCTGCAGGGCCGCTTCACCCACACCGTCCTGTACTACGGCTACTACAGTAACAGCACCCTGAACCAGCCGTGTGCGCCCCCGCTGGAGGGCGATCAGTGTGGCCGCGAGGCCAACGGCCTGCCCTACAACATGCCCTTGGCCTACCTCTTCACGGTGGGCGTAGCCTTTTTCATCACCTGCATCACCCTGGTGTACAGGTAATGGCCCTCCGCCGTCTGACCTTGGCTCTGAGTATTACTGATCATCTCCTCATCCGTTCATTCATGGATCCCTCCTGTCCATCCCTTCACACTTCCATCCATCCGTCCACCCTTCCATCCATCCATCCACCTTTCTATCCATCCATCCATCCATCCATCCATCCATCCATCCATCCATCCTTCCATCCGTCCATCCAGCCATCCTTCCATCCGTCCATCCATCCATCCATCCTTCTGTCCCTCTTCCATCCATCCATCCATCCATCCATCCATCCATCCATCCTTCCATCCGTCCATCCATCCATCCTTCCATCCGTCCATCCATCCATCCATCCTTCTGTCCCTCTTCCATCCATCCATCCATCCATCCTTCCATCCGTCCATCCATCCATCCATCCATCCTTCTGTCCCTCTTCCATCCATCCATCCATCCATCCATCCATGCATCCATTCTTCCATCCTTCCATCTGTCTATCCATCCATCCATCCTTCCATCAGTCCATCCATCCATCCATCCATCCATCCATCCATCCTTCTGTCCCTCTTCCATCCATCCATCCATCCATCCATCCATCCATCCATCCATCCTTCCATCCTTTCATCCTTCCATCTGTCCTTCCGTCCATCCCTCCATTCATCCACCCTTCCATCCATCCATCTTTCCATCTACTCTTCCTTCTTTCTATCCTTCCATCCTTCCATCCATCCTTCCATCCTTCCATCCGTCCATCCATCCATCCATCCATCCTTCTGTCCCTCTTCCATCCATCCATCCATCCATCCATGCATCCATCCTTCCATCCTTCCATCCATCCATCCATTCATCCACCTTTCCATCCATCCATCCTTCTGTCCCTCTTCCATCCATCCATCCATCCATCCATCCTTCCATCCTTTCATCCTTCCATCTGTCCTTCCGTCCATCCCTCCATTCATCCACCCTTCCATCCATCCATCTTTCCATCTACTCTTCCTTCTTTCTATCCTTCCATCCTTCCATCCATCCTTCCATCCTTCCATCCGTCCATCCATCCATCCATCCATCCTTCTGTCCCTCTTCCATCCATCCATCCATCCATCCATCCATCCATGCATCCATCCTTCCATCCTTCCATCCATCCATCCATTCATCCACCTTTCCATCCATCCATCCATCCATCCATCCATCCATCCATCCTTCCATCCTTCCATCAGTCCATCCATCCATCCTTCCATCCATCCATTCATCCACCTTTCCATCCATCCATCCATCCATCCATCCATCCATCCATCCATCCTTCCATCAGTCCATCCATCCATCCATCCATCCATCCATCCATCCATCCATCCTTCTGTCCCTCATCCATCCATCCATCCATCCATCCATCCATCCATCCATCCTTCCATCCTTCCATCCTTTCATCCTTCCATCTGTCCTTCCATCCATCCATCCATCCATCCACCCTTCCATCCATCCATCTTTCCATCTACTCTTCCTTCTTTCTATCCTTCCATCCATCCTTCCGCCTCTCCTTCCTTCCTTCCTTCCTTCCTTCCTTCCTTCCTTCCTTCCTTCCACCCAACCATTCATCCCCCTCCCTCCTCCAAACGTTGGCTGTGCTTAGCTCAGGGTGGGAAGGTCAATGAGCATGGTGTCTGTCCTTGAGGAACGTGCTGTCTAGAGGAGAAGACAGACCAGTGAGGAAGCTGGGAAGACCCAGAGCCCTAGCGGTGTTTGCCGAGGTGTTATGGGGCATGGGTGGGGTCAGGCTGGCTTCTGAGAGGAGGTGCTCGTGTCAGACAGGGAGGCTGAATACGAGTGGGCAGGGGAGAATCGGAGGGAGGTGTTTTGGCTGTTGGGACAGGCAGTGCAGAGGGCCTGAGGTAGGTCAGCGTCTCCTGCAGCCACGTCTGTGTGGGAGGCGGGCGGCCTCGGCAGCGGGTAAGGGCGCCCCTTCCCTCTGCCAGCCGCACATGGCGGGTGGGCACCGAGTGAGACAGGGTGGATGTCGGGTGGCTCACAGTCCGCAGCAGAGGCCCAGAACGCAGGGCTGGAGGAGGGACAGGGTGTCGGCAGGAGGCCCGTCCAGCGCCCGGAGGGCTCCTCAGAGTGAGTGGTGGGTTTCGGCTGCGGGGAGCCTCCTGACTGCCTTCTCCCTAGCCTCCGTGCCCCTCGTCACCTCCCTGCCTGGTCTGCCCCTCCCAGCATGTCCCGCTCTTTCGGGGAGAGCTTCCGGGTGGGCAGTGCCTCGGGGGTTCATGCCATCACCGTTTTCTGCTCCTGGGACCACAAGGTGACTCAGAGACGGGCCTCCCGCCTCCAGCATGACAGCATCCGAACGCATCTGAAGGTGAGCCTCTCGGGGGCCCTGGGGCTCCCACAGACCCGGCCCGCGTCCACTTAGGCCCATGCGGCCAGAGCTGTGCACGGGGCACGGGGGTGGGGTCTTGGCCTGTTCGCCCCGGTTCCGGGGACACGAGTTAGCACTGGGAATCGCCCTGGAGTTTTCTCCCGTACGAGCCTCTCATTTGGGGCTGCCTCGCGCGCGCTGGCCGGGACTAGTGTCTGGGGCCCTGGAACGCGCAGGAGCCCCGTTAGAACACGCCGCTCATGGCACGTTTCGGTGTGCGTCCGTGCTCAGGGTGTCCTTGCTGTTGGCCTGTCCTCCCTCCCGGCGGGCTCAGCATGTCAGTCCACCCTTACCCCCGGGCTGGGGGACCCGTGGGCCGACACTCCAGTGCAAGACGCTTAGGCTGCTCTCGGGGCCCTCGGCCGGGAGTCCCTGTGGGCAGAGGCCCCGGGGCTCCCGCCGGCACGCACCCTGGCTCGACGGTAGGCCAGGGCAAGGGCTGTTAGCTGCCAGTGCTGCCCGTGAGCAAACCATCTCAGAGGTTCAGGTCCCTTTCCCAAGGCCGGTGGCCAGCCTGAGCCTTGTGGGACATTCTCTGCCTTTCTGGGGAGCCCCCAGCTTGGACCTGGCTGACGGGCCTTCAGTGCCCTCAGGGAGCTCCCGTGGCTGGCCCGGTGTCCTTGGGGCCTCTGGGCTCTTGGTCAGCTGGGGGTGGGGATCCCCACCTCCACGACAGGGAGGGAGGCTCAGGAGGCAGGGCTGGGGAGGGAGGGAGGAGGGAGGCAGCTGGGAGGTTGGGGCAGGCCTCAGGATACAGCATGAACCCAAGGTGGGAGCAGGGTGACTGACTGGGGGCTGGCGGGGTTGGAGGGCGGGGCGCAGCCTTGAGACCCTGGCCCGTTTTCTCTTTGTGCCTGGAGACAGGGCCCTGGAGCAGCGGGGCGGGGCAGGTGGTGGCATTGGTGGTGGGAGGGAGGCGACCCCTTGGTCCCTCCACGGTCCGCCAGGTGTCCACCCCGCGGGTCCCTGTGTGTGTCCCCGCGTGTCTGCGTGGGGTCCGTGACGGGCTCGCTGCTGCCCACAGGAGCTGCTGGCGGACTGGCAGCTACGGCAGGGCTCCCGGAGCGCGTGTGGGCGGCTGCGGCAGGTGGCGGTGTTGGGGTTCGTGTGGCTGCTGTGTGTGGGGACCACGCTGGGCTGCACTGTGGCCGTCTATGCCTTCTCTGAGCTCATGATCAAGGTGCGGGTTGACAGTGGGCCACAGGGTCAGACCCCTGCCGAATTCGGACGGTCCCGGTGACTGGGCCCCGCACCCGTCCATCCCCCCCCCCACCTCCCGCCTCCCTCCCCTAGCCGTATCTCTCTGGGCGGGCTGCGCTCTCTCCTCTCTGCCTGCGCCTGTCCCTCGCTCCCCCAGCCTTTTCTGTTTCTCTTTCTTGCACCTGTGTCCCCACCCCCTTCCTGTGTGGTTTGAACCAGAGGCCGGGGTGGGTGTATCTTGGGGAGAGAGGTGCTGTGAGGCAGTTTGGCCCCCTCCTTGCACCTGGGGGCCCCTCCCGGCGGCCCCCAGCCAACCGCGGCACCTGCCATGATGGCCGCCCCTCCCCCCGCAGAGCCCCACGTCCGCTGAGCAGGAGGGGGCGCTGCTGGCCCTGCCTGTGGTGGTCTGCCTCCTCAACCTGGGGGCCCCCTACCTGTACCGCGGCTTGGCCGCCCTGGAGCAGCACGACTCCCCGGTGCTGGAGGTGTATGTGGCCATCTGCAGGTGTGTGGCCAGGCGGGGCGGTGGAGTGGAGGCCACCTGGGGCGGGACCTCTGTGCCCCGGGCTGCCCCCCAGCACTCCCCGCCTCCCTGTCCTCCCCAAGGAACCTCATCCTCAAGATGGCCATCTTGGGCATTCTGTGCTACCACTGGCTGGGCCGCAGGGTGGGCACCCTGAAGGACCAGGTGAGGGTGGCCCTGGGTGGCACCTGGGGAGGCGGGAGGCCACCGGGCCGGAGGGCCCTCCCCCGGCCTGCCCTGTGGCTCGTCCGGCCTGGTCTTCGGCATCGGGAGGGCCTCTGGGTGGGCCGGTGGGTGGGCCGGTGGGTGGGCTGCAGGGTGGGCCGCTGGGTGGGCAGGGTGGCGGGGGTACCAGGCACCGGGGGCTGAGGCCCGGTGTGTTTCAGTGCTGGGAGAACTTTGTGGGCCAGGAGCTCTATCGGCTCATGGTGCTGGATTTCATCTTCGTGCTGCTGGACACGCTGTTCGGGGAGCTGCTGTGGAGGTGAGACCCCGGGCTCCCCACCCTCAGGAGGGCCCAGGGCATCCTCACCTGCGAGGCAGGCAGGGACCGCCGGGGAGGTTCTTGAGCCGCGGGGAGGGGGGACCTCACTCCCAGCTCGGGGCGTCCGTGGAGGATCGTCGACCGAGCGGAACACGAGACGGGACGTTCAGGTGGAGGAGGAAGGGTTTTCAGAACGGAGTCTGATCTCCGTCTTGTTGGGGGAAGAGGGGAGGGAAGGAAGTGGGGGGCGTTTTCAGAATGCTGCTGGGAGCTGGTCTTCCTGCTGCTTTTATTTTCTTTTACTTGTGGTTTTTTTCCGGGAACGTATGAGTTTAATAATAATCTTAAAATGGGATGTTGAACGGTCGGTAGAACGTCTGATGCGTGTTGTGCACGTTTATACCTGCGCGTAGAAAAAAGACCAAGAGGGGGCGCCTGGCTCAGTGGGTGGTGCGTGCAACGCTTGATCTCAGGGTCCTGAGTTCGAGCCCCACGTCGCCGTAGAGATTACTTTAAAAAAAAAGGCAAAAGACTGAGAGGAAGTCAGCTGTAGCCTGGAGCGCCCCAGGTGGAGGACCTCAGCCTGCTGTGTCCCCTGACCTCAGCCAGGCCCCTGAGGGGAGGGTCACCGGCCGAGTGGCTGCCTGCTGAGGACCGGTCTCTGGGATTGGCCTTCCCAAGTGACCCTCGGGGGCTCCTCTGCCCCAGGCTCATCTCTGAGAAGAAGCTTAAGAGGAGGGAGAAGCCGGAGTTCGACATTGCCGGGAACGTTCTGGAGCTGATTTATGGGCAGACCCTGACCTGGTGAGCGTCTTCTGCTTGCCTGCCGTCGCCTGGCCCCCCAGGGCAGGCTGAGCCCCTTTCCCCTTAGGCCTGCAGCCGGGCCCCGCCTCGGGGGTTCTGCGGTGACGTGGGCCCTGACCCCTCACCTCTTGGGGGACGCAGCCTGGCCTTGGGGTGGGGCATCTCGTTGTGACCCTGAGCCCGGCCCTTGTCGCTCTGGGATGCAGCCCAGGGGTCATGACCCCAGCCTCTGGACTGCAGCCCCCAGCCCTTCCTGCCTCCCCAGGCTGGGGGTCCTCTTCGCCCCCCTCCTCCCTGCCGTCCAGATCATGAAGCTGCTGCTCGTCTTCTACGTCAAGAAGGTAGGGGTGCCCACTGGGCCCCGGGAGGGCGGCCGGGCCTCGGGAGAGTGTGCAGCGGGGGCGGGCCCCTCCCCAGCCCCGGGGAACGGCTGACTGCCCTCCCCCGGCATCCCCGCCTTTCGGAGCCCAGGCAGCATCCGGTTGGGGTCCGAGGTCACTGCTGGGTGCTCGAATGTGCCGACGGAGGGCCGGGCAGCTGGCAGTTGCTCGGGGCCCAGGCCCCTCCTGGACCGAGGGAAGGGACCCCCTCCTCTGTCCTTGGGTTGGGGTGCGCTTGGTGGTCGAGAATCAGGCCGTTTTCTCGTCCGTGCGGCGGGGTCCGCTGGGGCCTGCCGGAGAGGACATTCATATCGTAAAGGTCTGGGCACAGCGCCTGGCCCAGCAGAGACCGTCAGCCTTCGGAGCTGGCTGTCCCACGGGGTCTTCCGTATACGAGGGACGGTGGATGAGCACCCCTCGTGTGCCTCGGTCTCCCCTCCATAAACCAGCTAGGGAGCCCGCAGGCTCACGTTCTGAGTGTGGCCGCTCCCTGGCGGTGGGGAGCCCGTCCTGTCCTGGGGTCTTGCTCATGGCCCCTCCCGGAAGCACCCCTCCCCCCCGTTGGAGGCCTCCCCAGGCCTGGGAAAGGGAAGCTGGGGTGGCAGGCAGTGGCGGATCTCAGCCTTTATCCCCAGACCAGCCTGATGGCCAACTGCCGGGCGCCCCGCAGACCCTGGCTGGCTTCCCACATGAGCACCGTCTTCATCTCGCTGCTCTGTTTCCCCTCCTTCCTGGGAGCTGCCGTCTTCCTCTGCTACGCGGTGTGGCAGTGAGTGGGCGCTCGGCCTCGGGGGTGGGGGGGTGGCGTCCCCCCTGGACGTGGGGCTGCGGCGTGGGGTGACGCGGGGTTGCCCTCGCCCTCTTCCCCCAGGGTGAAGCCCTCGAGCGTCTGCGGCCCCTTCCGCACCCTGGACACCATGTACGAGGCCGGCAAGGTGTGGGTGCGCCGTTTGGAGAAGGCGGGCCCCCGGGTGTCCTGGGTGCCCTGGGTGCACCGGTATCTGGTGGAGAATACCTTCCCCGTCTACCTGGTGTCGGCCCTGCTGCTGTGAGTGCGGGCAGGCGGGTGGGGGCCCCAGCCCGTGCCTCCCCGGGCTCCTGGCGGGGCGCCTCCCGACCGCCGGCTCCGAATCCCGCAGGGCGGTAATCTACCTCAACATCCAGGTGGTGAAGGGCCAGCGCCGGGTAATCTGTCTCCTCAAGGAGCAGATCAGCAACGTGAGTGCCCCGCACCCCAGCCCTGCCGCCCAGAGGCCGTTTGCCCAACAAGCGACGC
Organism: Ursus americanus; assembly: GCF_024610735.1. NCBI lineage: Eukaryota > Metazoa > Chordata > Mammalia > Carnivora > Ursidae > Ursus > Ursus americanus. The sequence continues at coordinate 3,866,335 of NC_142149.1, forward strand.
CCGGTCCCGGGTGTGGTCTGTCCTACGCAGACATGGGGCGTGCGGCAGCGGGCTGCCCCAGGGACCCCTCGGGCACAGGGCTCCAGCCGGTGGGATGCTGGCTTGGACGGGGAGGGTGGCCTTTTAGGGCGTGCGGCCCTGCGGGGCTGTGGTCTGTGTGAGGATCTTTGAGGTACTGGAAATCACTTTTGGACTTCTGGGGGACCCACGTCGGTCGGGACGTGGACCCTGTTCATTGCCCTCGTTTTCCAAACCAGTGGAGTAAGGTTAAAAGCGGGCCCAGATTTCCATCATTTTTATTAAGCACACTGCAGTTTCTCCTAAAAGTGTGAGGGGCCAGGTGGGCCCAGACGCCCAGGGTGCAGCTCCCTCCTGGGACCCCCACTGCGGCGTCGGCCCCTGGGGATCCGCTGGCCTTGAGCTGCTCACGTCCACCCCGAGAGGCGGCCCAGCCCTGCCCTGTGGACGGTCCCTCCTGCCCCGAGGACAGCCCTTTCCCTGCTCGGCTGCTGCCCCCCCCCCCCCCCCCCCGTCCCGTTAAAAGCAAGTCGCTACAGACTGGAGCACTGGGGCTGGCATTTTCCCAGCTGGGGAACGCGTCCTGCTGGGGTCTGCTCAGCCGGACCTGCCAGCGATGGCCGGGCTCCACGGAGACGGGTGGGCTCTGACCTCGCCCCGGGCCTTGCGGTCGCTCTCCCCACAGCCATTCCCCTTCCGGACATTTTCACTGTCTATTGGCTGCTTGAGCTGCTCTGGGGCCAGCTGTGCCTGTGGCCCGGCGTTCCTATGGGGCCGGGGGCTGTGCCTCCTCCGGGCTCCTGCTGGTGGCCGCCTGCAATGCTGCCCTAGACGGACCCCGGGGTCAGGTGCAGGGTGTCAGCCAGGGCAGGACAGGGCTAGGGTCGGTAGGCGTGGGCCCCTGCTGCTCGCTCATTGACGCAAGTGGGTCCCTTAGGGACAGCTCCCACTTGTTAACACAATAGGAGCCCCCCATCTCCTGCCCTTATACACATGGGGTGTCTTGGCGCACCACAGGGAGCAGGGCGTAAGGCCAGGCATTTTGGTGGAGGTGGTCACCTGGCCACGGCTGCTGGAAGCAGGTCTTTGCCAACCGGCTGCCGCCCTGCTGTGTAGTGCGTCAGGCCTCTGGGCGCCTCAGGGGCCCAGGGTGCTGGATGCACGGCGGCGCCCGGAGCAGAATCCCCGCTCCACCCGCCGGTTCTCTGGGGCCGGAAAGACCGTTCTGCGGGCGGGCCCTTGCTGCAGACCCTGTCCACCCGAGGCCGAGCCCGGCCCCAGCTGGGAGGCTTTGGGGCTGCGGGTCTGAGCTCAGCCAGCCCCTGGGGAGGCTTTTCCCGGCTGGGCGGGGGGGGGGGGGGCTTACTCAAGGGCACGGCCCTCTGTACCCACCAACTTGGACAGAAGGAGCCTTGAGCCAAGGGCTGTGGGCAGATTCCAGAAGCTGGAAAAAGGAGGGAAGGGTTCTCCCCAAGAGTCTACGGAAGGACCCAGTTTGGCCGGCACCTTGATCCGAGGCCTGGTGAGAGCCGTTTTGGACTTCTGACCTCCAGAACGGAAAGAGAAGTTTGTGCTGTCTTAGGCCGCCAAGTTGGTGGTAATTAGAACAACAGAAGCTCACACAAGGCCCGTGCTGCAGACGCCCTTATCTCCCATTTACAGATGGTGACTCTGAGGTCAGACAGGAGGTAACTTGCCCAACACAGAGTCAGTAAGTGGCGGGGCCAGTTTTAAATTAAGTCAGGCTGGCTCTGTGGCCCTCACTGTGCCCCAATCACATTTCCTTTTTCACCTTGGCCACTAGGAAGCTTAGATCTATCTATTTATATATATATACCCATCGCCTGGCTTTTGGTTTTTCTGTCCTTGTTTGCTGTCTCTTTCTCCCTTTAAACATTTTGTGCTTGTCACATGGAATAGTCTGTTCTGGACAGACGGATGGACAACTTCCGTCCCCTCACCCTTTGTGTTCTGGCCTTTCTAGGAGGGGGAAGACAAAATCTTCTTGATCAACAAGCTTCACTCCATCTACGAGAGGAAGGAGAGGAGGTGAGGGGCCTTGGAGGGGTCAGGCACTCGGTGTGTGAGTGTGGAGGGGAGGGGGCATTGTGCGGAGCTGAGGTGAGGAGGGAAGGGGGACCGGCCTTCCCAGCTGCCCTCCTTCCCAGCTCTCCTGTTCAGGCGTGGTGAAGTCTGGCAAGAAAAGGAAACTAGAGAAGAAAGAAGTGTGTGCAGGGGCAGGTCGAGCTGGGTGCTATGGCCCTTTTCTTTCTAAGTTGGGGTGCCCAGGAGCCGGCCCCTCAGTCCCCACTGGGTGCACGCACTGCCAGGTGTGCAGCCTGAGACGCCGGGGCTCATCCCTGGGACTGAGCCATCTGACAACCCCTGGCCGACCTGTGGACACGTGGGAGGTCTGTCCAGCCCCTTTGAGGCTGTCCAGAGGCTTCTTCACCCTCGGGAGGCCTGACGGCAGCTCCTGAGGGGGGCCCGGCTTCAGCGACTACTCCTCAGCCTCCCTGGTGCCCCAAGGTCCCAGGGGCCCCTCGCTGACGCCCTCTTCTGGTAGGGTTGGTAGAACCCAGGAAGCAGAGAGGCTCGAGGACGATCCGGACGCCTGGTAGGACAGCGACAGGCCTGGCAGCTCTGCGTCTGCTCACAGGTGCGGCCTGTGCCCACGTCACCCTGTTTCCACAGCCCCATGGGCATGGACGCCGACCCGGGACTCTGCAGCCCATCAAGGCTGGAACTGGAGGGTGGGCGAGTGGGGGTGGGGCGCACCCAGTGGACCGTGTCCTGCTTGGGACTCTATTTATTCTGATAAAACATGTTTTGCAAAATGAGCTTCTCCTGGGATTCTGTGCTTGTAGCCGGGCCTGCTGAGCGTGCCCACGCACCGCTGTGCCATGTAGCCCTCGCCCTGTGGACAACCCGTAGGCGGAGGGTGTGGGCCCCTCACCCTGGTAGTTTCTCTTTCTGGCTGAATGCTTCTCTTCGGCTGTCCGCCCTTCACTGCCCCCGAGGCGGGGTTGGGGGTGCTGTCTGGCGGTAAGCACAGGGTGCCCTCTGCTGGCTGAGCCCCAGATGGCAGGGTGGGCCACGCCACAGCTTGACGGTTGCCCCTGACCAGCCTGTGCCCAGGGGACTCGCCCCTGTGCAGGTGTGCCGGGCGGACAGTATCCAGGGCGATGAGGCCACAGTGGTGATGCTCAGTGGTTATGAGGCCAGGGGATGTGGACAGCCACGCAGTTTCTAATGAGCCATGGGGAGAAGGGCCTGCCGGGGAGAGGGGCGGCCCGCACCCAGGCCTGGGGCAGCAGGGGGTCTGGCTGCCTGTGGCTGGTGGTGGGGAGACCCCAGATCCTGCCAGGCTTTTTGAGGATCCTGTGGGATGCTGTGAACCTGAGAGTATGGGAAGGCGGGGTTCGGCTGTCACAGCCCCAGCGTGCCACGTCTGCAGGAGCTGGGCCAGTGGCCCCAGGTGGGGAAGCAGGATAAGAGAGCAGTCATGGGCCCCACTGCTCCTCACCCTACAGAGGGATCCAGAAGAGCAAAGCTCGGGCCTGGGCGAGGCCGTGGGGAGGGTCAGGGCAAACCCACAGTGGACATACCGCCCAGCACTGGCCATGCCCCTGGCTGGGCCCATGCTCACCCAAACTGTCCCCTTTCCGAGACGGTCTCACGGGGGTAGTCCTCTTTGGCAGACAGGCAGGGGCGGGTGCCATGTCCTGATGAGGCCCTGGAGGCTCACCGGGCATCACCAAGACTTCTGTAGGTGGGGGACGGTGCCCTTGGTGGCCCCGACAGCTCAGGATTCCTGGGCTGGTCATGGCCAGTCCCCGGCAGGGTGCTTTAGAGATCTCTGCAAAGAGCTCGTGCTAACCCCGGGCGGCTGCTCTTGGCTGCGTCTCGGGGCACGAGCACCACGGGGTGAAGCCGGGTAGGAAGTCCGGAAGGTGTGAGGCTGGCCAAGGGCTCTCTGGGCCCCTATGCCCTTCCTGCGCCTCCCTCTGAATGGTCACAGATGCGCTGTTGGTTGGAGGGGGGCACTTCCGGGTTGGATGGCCCTGCCATCCGTGTCCCCTGCCTTGCAGCCCCTGTGAGTCGGGACAAGCTGCCTATGACGAGTGAAAGGCTTGCCCTCTGCACGTTCCATCACTCACTCGAGCACGAACGCAGGTGCTGCTGTCGAGGCGTTCGGTGCGTGTGGAGTACGCACGGCCGCGGACTCGATTATCCCCAGTGACCTGTGTGGGCCTCATCCAATCAGTTGAAAGACCTTAATAGCAAAACCTAGGTTTTCTGAAGAAATTCTGCCCGGGGTGCAGCCTCGCCCGCCCTGCCACCGCGTGAGCCGGCTCTCCCGGAGCCCGTCTGCCTCCTGTCTGCTGTTCCTGACACCCGTGTGGCCTCGAGCTCTCGGCAAGCGCATCGCGCCGTGTTCCTCCTGCGATGGAGCGTGGGGAGCGGGCCCGGATTCTGACTTGTTAGCGGATGGCCTTGGGCGGGTCCTGTGACCTTGGCCAGCCCAGCTCCTCTACCGTGCTGAGCACCATGCTAGGCCTAGAAGTTTTGCTTTAAAAAGAGAAAGAGGGGCGCCTGGGTGGCGTGGTCGGTCGAGCGTCCGATGCCCGTTTTCAGCTCAGGTCATGATCTCAGGGGCTGTGAGACGGAGCCCCCCATCTGGCTCCACGCTTGGCGTCTGCTTCTCTCTCCCTCATCCTCTCCCCCTGTTGCACACACTCTGTCTCTGAAATAAATCTTTTAACAAAAAGGAAAGAGAAAGTGAGCTGTAACTGCCGAACGAGGCCAAGCGAACTCCTACGGCTCCTGCAGTGCCCGGGAGCGGACGCGGCTCCTTGCGGCCAGTGACAGCTACTCCGCGCCCTGCGCCTCGGCCCGGCCGCTCCGTGGAACCCAGCAGGGGCCACCCCCGGGGATTCCACTTGCCTTGGTTTGGGAGGTGTCCTGGCACTGGGATTTTTAAAAATTTCCAGGTAATTCTAACGCACAGAGGGGCTGAGGACCAGCACTCCACCCGCTGCAGCATCTGACCCACGTCTCCGAAGCCCAAGGCACGACTGCCCGCCTCGGGCGCGTCTGCAAGCGCGCTTCTGTCCTTCACAGCCGGCCTGTCAGGCCGCATCTCACACAAGGGGAACCGTCACCCGTGCTCCCGCCGTGGCGCGATGCGCGGGGCTGGCGGAGTCATGACGCCATCGGGATTCCGGTGTAGGTTTTCCTCGCTCCATCCCGACCGCGCCGTCCCTGGGAAGAAGCTTCTTGAAATGCCGGTCTCCATTTCCGCTCCCGCCAGCGAGCAGGTGTTCAGGCGCTCAGCTCTCGTCTTCGCCCCGCCGCCTCTTCTGGCCTCCGCGCTGTTCAGACGGCCCTCTCTCTGCCTCGCCTGCTACAACCCGCTGCGCACCCTTGTCGTCTTTGCCACTCTCCCACGGGGTCATCAGAACAATTTCGTAAGAAGTGCGGCTCCGTACGTATTGTTTCCTTGATTCTAGACACCGAGACTCCTTGGCTACCGAGCGGTCACGCCAGATCTCGGTTTACCTTGTGTCACCCACCGGTCCCCCGCTTTCCCCAGGGTGTCAAAATGGAATCCGGCCTCCTGGGCCCAGGGCTGCGCCACCCCCCGCAGGAAGCCTGGCGCGGCCTTCGGATGTTCTCGAGGCCCTGCCCTTGTCCTCCCGGGGAGCAGGCGCTCTCTCGCAGTAACTGCACACACAGGCACCTGCTGGGCGGAACGCCTGGTGCTTTGCCCACTGTTGACTCCCTTTCCTCCTTGCTTTTCGCTTCTCCCGACTGTGACCCTTTCCGCGCTGTCCTTTGTGACTTTCCAAAGAGGCTGGGCAGAGCCAGGAGTTCGCCACCTTGCCCCAGCACCCTGGTCCTACCCTCTTGATAAGATGCGGGAGAGTGGAGACAGAGACACTCGTTCTGGCGGTCTCTGAGCAAGGGGTCCCAGAGGACGTGGCTTGTCTCCCAGAGACCGTCTTTACAATCCTGGTGATCAGAAACACTGACGCTCGCCGAGCTCATCTGAAGTCACGGTGTTTGGAGTAGCCTGAGAGCCACTGCGGTCTGCTTTCCAGCTGCCACCCGAGATGCCACACTGAGAAAGCCACTGCTTCCTGCAGTGCCCTGAGTTCTGCTCTGCTTGTGCGAAATGCTTTGTGAAAGCACCTTTCATGGGTTATTTGAGGATACTTGACAAGAATAAATGAATAAAATGTCCAGGAAACACAGAAGACCTTCATGATTCTCTTTGGTCCAAGTTATTTCTGAGACCCAAACTGGGTCATGGATGACGGAGCCACGGTCCTTGGGCGTGACACTCGGCCCACGGGCCCTGGCCATGTCTCGGACGTGGCAGCGGAGGTGGGGAGCTCCGGCGCTCTCCCGCGCTTCTCGATGGTCAGCGGTAAGCTTTCAGCGCGAGCTGCAAAGCCACAGAACACATGATAAAATTGTAAGCCAAGCGACAGATATTCAGAGCTCATCGAAGGACCTAACACAGACTCTAAGGAGATCGTGAGTCAGGGAACTTGTTACAGACAGCAGGACAGCTCTCTCCCCCAGTACATACAGAGTGAAAATCGATATATCCATCTGTGAAAAATAAAAAACACATTTATTTGAACAGCCAAGAAAAAAATTGCAATTTATTAAGATTCAACAAAGCGCTGTACTTCTGAAAGCAACTTCCGGTGCGTGTTCTTCAACGACCACATTCTATGAGGAAAAACGTTAAAAGCCACAAACTTGTTTTTTAATCTCAGAGTTACAGACATCTTTAATTCAAAAGAAAAGGTCAAAAAAAATCAACAAAAAACAAAAACAAACAGAGTCTTTACTTCCATCCCCAATTTTAAAATATCAGTTTTCTACAACTCGATGCTAAGCGGCAGCACGGAAAGCCGTCTGGTGCGCGCGCACGCGCGCACGCACGCACGCATATTTGATATACATACGTGAGCGTATATACATCAAATATATGGAACGCACGTAATGGCAATGAGATGCTCTTACTCTGAGGAAGGTTTGTTTAGCTAAATACACGACAACTTGAGAAAACAAGCCTTGACCCAGTTTGTGCATAGTTCATGGTCCTCTGTAAAACCAGCTTTTGTCGATCTGCAATTTTGCAGGACCTTTTTTTAGTTTTTTGTTCTTTTTTTGTTTTGTTTTGATAAAACCATTAAAAAGCTAATTAAAAAAAATGTAATGCACAAGTTTCCTGATCAAGCAGGCAGGGAGCACAATGTTCATATATTTTTAAACATACTTGAGGGTATGTTACTCCATTGTCTGTCTTTCTTGCAAAACAATCAAAACATTGATCATTTTTAAAACATAAAGCAATTTTTAATATATAAAGCACTCTTCAAACATCTATTTCTTTTGAGTCCGTTATTTGGTAAATATGTAACTGCTACACATTAGAGATTAGGTATTTTTCTTCTTTGTGTTTTTTTCCTTTTTTCTTTTTTTTTCTTTATTTTTTTTTGTTTGTTTTTTAATAACATCTTCAGTGCTAGGAGTCGGGTTACAAAATACATGAAATGGTGTGGAGCTGCCCCTCGGGAACCCTGGCTTTCCTGAGAGCGCATCCGCATGTGCAAGACAGTGACCACAACGTCTCGTCACCTCGACGAAGGGGGACAATCGACAGTCCACAACGATGGCCGGAGGGAAGCGACGACACTGTTCAATCCCAGAGCTCTGAAGTAGCGTATCTGCATTCTGAAAATAGGTTTCTTTACCACGGAAGTCTCTTTTTTTTCTTTTTTTTTTTTTTTTAAATTCCTTTTTAAAATTTTTTATTTTAAAGTCTGAAGGAGAAAAAAAGGTCTGTAAACAGGTGGGAGCCCTGAGCACGGGCCCCTCCGAAAGCGGTCACCACCCACGTCCGAGTGCTTGTCTCCGTTCCCCCGCGGAGCCGTCCGCTCTCCACGGGGACCTATGGCCACAGTTCTGCAACAGCTGTCTTCTCGCTCACTTTCTATTCCACATGGAAACACGGTGCAATACTCTGGTAATCATTTTCTTGCATTAGTCCACAATAAAAAGCCGCTAAAGGTAGGTATACATATTATTTCTCCAGAGATATACACTGTAATTTTTAGACGCAATAACAGAGTCCTTGAGTAAACATTTACACGTGAATTGTCACCGGCCCTGTCCTATGAATTCTCTTTCATGTATAGGATTAGCAAAAGGAAGGGCAGGGACACTCAGTGCAAAGTTAGAAGCTAATAATAGTAACAAACGTTTGACCAATGCGCCAAAAAAAAGCATATACTGAATAAAAGGGAAAACCCACAGTTAAATCCCTCACGCACGGAACGCATAAACACAGAAAGTGTGCACACGCGCACACACGCACACACGCTTGTTTCCACACACACACGCACACACACACGCACATAGGCTGTGAACTCAGAAATGTTTCCTAGAGCCTGTTTCTGCGCACTGATGTCAGCCTGGAAGTGTAGAATTCGACGCGGCAAGTGTTCACATTTCCTTATTGGCCTGCTGGATTCAAGTATTTGCATGTTTGATATGTCTTTTTTTTTTTAACTTTTAAAAAATATTTTTTGGGATAAAAAAAATGGCATGAAAAAGTAATGAAACAAGGGTAATGTGCATAGGCGGACCCGTGGGAACAGAGACAGGCTGCAGGCCGCTGCCTCCACGCAGCTCGCCGGTCTGGGCCGCCAGGCCCGCCGCGTGGAGCCCACGCTCTGCGCCCAGTGATGGACACCAGCTCCCCCTGATTACGGGGTCCGCCTCTGGTAATGTGCATAATCGTCACAGGCTCGTTTTAAATAGGCTTTCTCGTCTCCCTCCCTCCCGCCCCCCTTGATAAAATAACCCTTTCCAGCCCACAATCTGAAAAGTGCCCTTCATGATAGAACTATTCTAAGCAGCTTTTATACTTAAAAAATCAAAACGACAACACGCCATACAAACGTAAGACAACACCAAATAAAAAAGCTATGAGGAACATCCTGTCGTTAGCATGTGACACTGACCAAGGGCAGCCCGCACTGTCTCGTGAACAGTTCGCAAGGACTGCGGCCAGGGTTTGTCTTCAGTACTGGACAGAGGTACTCAAAGGGCTGCCGGGCTGCTCAGGTCAAGCGGGGTGCTCAGCGCCGCCCGGACTGGAAAGGGTCAGCTTTTTCTTCCTAGTGCTGATGATTGTGGCGCCCACGGGGTCCTGTCGGTCCTAGATGGATTCCCCGCTGAGAAGGTCGCCAGGAAGCAGAGTGTTCAGCGGGGTGGGGCTTCCGATCACCCTGCCGTCGTCACTGCTGGGCGGGCCCCACAGGCTGCTCGAGTACTGGGGGACCCCGCCCCACAGCAGGTCACTGCTCCCTTTGCCTGCCAGACACGGGGCGCTCCAGTGGCCAGTGTCACTCCGCACCAGGCCGTGGGAGCTGCCCGCTGCGCCCAGGCGCGTCTGGCCGGTGCCGGTGCTGGACTGCCAGCTGGAGGTGGGCGGCAGTGCTTGGCCTTGGGCTAAGAAACGGTTCACCTCTTCTTCGCCGGCAAACTCGGCCAAGATGGTAGTGTTTCCCAGAACACACCTAAAAGAGCAGGATGGCAACAAAATTAAGAGCTGTTTTTTTTGAAAGACTAAAAAATTTGACAGAGCTTCAGCTAGACTAAGAAAAAAACAGAGAAGACTCAACTAAGTAAAATCAGAACTGAAAGAGGAGACATGGCGACCGCTACTACGGAAGTACAGCGCATCCTGAGGGGCTCTGAGAACGACCATGCCAGCGAACCGGACAACCTAGAACGGACAATTCCCTAGAAACAGATACCCTGCCAAGACGGAATCATGAAGAAGCAGAAAATCTACACAAACCAGTAACGAGGAAGGAGACTGAATCAGTGACCGGAAACCTCCCAGCACAGAAAAAGCCAGGACCACATGGTTTCACGGAGGAATTCTACCAAACATTTAAAAGAGAATCAACACCAATCCTTCTCAAACTTCTCAAAACACTGAAGAGGAGGAAACACTCCTGAACTCATTTTATGAGGCCCGTGTTATCCTGACACCAAAGCCAGATCCGGACATGAGACAACCACAGACCAACATCCCTGATGAACACAGATATAAACATTCTCAACAAAATATTTAGCAAATTGAATTCAACAGCACATAAAAAGGATTGTACATTCATGATTTAGTGGGATTTATCCCTGAGATGCAAGGATGGTTTACCATTTGCAAATCACAGAGTGCGACACATCACGCTGATGGAGTGAAAGATTCAAGTCCTCTCGTCTCAGTGGATGCAGAAATAGCATTTGACAAAACACAACGACCTTTCATGACAAACACCCTCCAAGAACAGGGGACAGAAGGAACATGCCTCTGTGTCAGGAAGGCCATCCGCACACGACACACACAGAGCTAACATCATACTCGACGGTGAGAGGTTGAAAGTGTTTTCTCTACGGTCAGGAACACGACAAGGATGCCTGCTCTTGCCATCTCTATTCCACACAGCACCACAAGTCTTAGCCAGAGCGATCAGGTGAGACGAAGAAATGAAAGGCATCCAAATCAGAAAGCAAGAAGTAAAATGGTCACTATTTGCAGATGACGTGAGCTTATATAGAGAAAATCCTAAAGACTTAACCAAAAACACTGTCACAAGTGATCAATGAGTTCAGTGAAGTTGCAGGATATAAAACAAACAAATGAAAAACAGCTGCCTTTCTATGTACTAATAATGAAATACCTGAAAAAGAAATAAAGAAAAAAAAACTCATTTATGACAGCATTAAAAAACAAGAAAAGGGGCGCCTGGCTGGCGCAGTCGTTAAGCGTCTGCCTTTGGCTCAGGGCGTGATCCCGGCGTTCTGGGATCGAGTCCCACATCAGGTTCCTCCGCTGGGAGCCTGCTTCTTCTTCTCCCACTCCCCCTGCTTGTGTTCCCTCTCTCGCTGGCTGTCTCTCTCTCTCTGTCAAGTAAATAAATAAAATCTTAAAAAAACAAACAAACAAAAAAACAAGAAAATACTTAGGGATAAATCGGACCAAGCAAGTGAAAACTTTGTGCAATGAAAACTAAAAGACTTAAATGAAAGAAACTGACGGAGATACAAATGCAAGGTGACCCAGACAACACAAAGCCGTCTGCAGGTTCCATGTAATCTCTACAAAAATTCCAGTGGCATTCTTCACAGAAATGTGTATGGAACCACAAAGCCTCCAAATAGTGCTAGCGATTTTGAGAAAGAACAAAGCTGGAGGCATCACACTTGCTGATTTCAAACTATAACACAAAGCCATAGTATTCAAAACAGAATGGCACTGGCAAAAACTTCAGACACATAGACCAGTGGAATAGAATAAAGAGCCCAGAAATAGATCCCCATGTAGACAATTGATTAATATTTGACAAGGGCACCAAGAGCATTCAATGGGGGAAAGAACAGCCTCTTAAACAAATGTGCTGGAAAAGCTGGAGAAACACGTGCAGAACAGCGACGTGGGTGCCTGTCTCCCACCACGTACAAAAGTTAACTCGAAATGGATTAAAGACTTAAACATAAGATCTGGAACCATAAAACTCCTGGAAGAAAACAGGGAAAAAGCTCCTTGACATTGGTCTTGGCAATGATTTTTTGATAGGACACTAAAAGCACACGGCTGCCTGTCTGGTTCGGCTGGAAGAGTGTGTGACTCTCGATCTTGGGGTTGAGTTGGAATCCCGCATTGTGTGTAGAGATTACTTAAATAAATAAAACTTAAAAAAAAAAACAATAAAAGAAAAAATCAGTAAGTAGGACTACATCAAATTAAATATCTTCTGCACAGGAAAGGAAACTGTCAGTATAATGAAAAGATAACCTATGGAATGGAGAAAAATATTCACAAAGCATTTTTTGATAAGGGGTTAATATTCAAAATATATAGAGAATCCTATAACTCAGTAACAGCAACAACAAAACACCCGAACAACCTGATCAAAAGATGAGCAGAGGAACTGAACATTTTTCCAAAGAAGACATGCAGATGGCCAACAGACACACGAAAAGATGCCCCGCATCACTCAGCATCAGAGAAATACAAATCAAAACCCAACGAGATCTCACCTCACCCGTTAGAATGGGTAGAATCAAAAAGACAAAATAGGACAAGTGTTGGCGAGGATGTGGAGAAGGGAACCCTTGCTCGCTGCTGGTGGGAATGGAAACCAGTTCGGCCACTCTGAAGGTAAAAAGAGAACCACCGCGGGATCCAGCCACCCCGCTGCTCCAGTGCTGTCGCTGAGTACGTCCACGGCACGCCTTAGCGAGCGCGTCCTGTAGCAGCGGGGGAGGTGGCTGGAAGATGGGTCATGGGGCTGGTGCTAGCTGGTGGACAGAGTGTCTTCCCACAGGCACTGTGCTTATGTGCACGCTCTCAGGGGGCCTGTCCCTGGTGGGGGGCATGGCCACGGCCAACTCCGCAGAAGAAACAGGTCACGAGACACCTGCCACGGTGTGCATCGTGGCCTGCCAAATCCCCACATGGAAGCTCCAGCCCCCAGCCCCTCAGCTGTGCCCGTATTTGGACACGGGTCTTTAAACGGGTCGTGAAAGTAAAACGAGATCATTAGTGGACCTAATCCACCACAACCTGTGTCCTTCTGGGAAGGGAAGTTAGGACACACACACTCAGACTGAGAGGTGACCATGTGAGGACACAGGGGGAGGGCAGCCGTGTGCAGACCAAGGACCGGAGCCCCGGAAGGAACGGACTCTGCCGACACCTTGGTGTCTGACTCGCCGCCTCCAGAACCCCGAGGCGATCAACGTCTACGTCTGCGGTGCTTTCTCACGGCTGCCCCAGGACACTCGCACAGCACCCCGAGCCCAGTGCTGCTGGGGCCGCAGCCACGGGGCAGCCGAGCGGCGGCCAGGAGACGTACATGTGCAGGGACTTCTGGGCCTTGGCGGCTTCCTCCTTGGAGCTGTAGCGGACCACGGCGTTGCCTTGAGTCAGGTTCAGGTGGAATGTGACGAGGGGCCCGTGCTGCAAACACAGCGTCCGCAGGGTAGAGCCGTCGATCTGATTGAGGAAGCAAAGGGGGCGGTAACGAGCTTCCTGGGACTTCTTCCACGACATTCTTCAAAGAAAATGTATATGACCCGGGTGTACTAACCACTGGGAAAAGGTCCGTCTTTAAAAGGGCTTAGCATATGTGACTTTATGATTTTAACCTCTTATGCCTTGTCATTTACCATGTACTCTTTAATCCTGGATGTTTCAGTTATATTTCGTGAATTCCCTCAATCAGGAGAAAAGAACCCATTTTGGTTGTGACCTCCCCAACCAGCCACACAGAGCACGTGGTTCCTGGCAGCCCTGCGGCCCCTGACCCCAGGAAAAGGGAGCACAGGACAAATGACTATTGAGTCGGTATAATTGAAGGCAAGCAACTGTTTAAAAGCCTCAAAAGAGTAAAAAGTAAACAATTCTCCAAGAATATGGGCGTGTCTGCCTATGGCTGCCCACGCCATCTCTGGGCCCCTGGCAAGCGCCCCCAGCGCAGTGGCCAGCATGCATCGGGGGTGGCGGGAACCCCTCTCGGTCAAGGACTGCGCCCGCCCGCTCAGTGGCCCCTACGGTGGGTGCCCGTACCTGGGGCGTGAGGTTGCGGAGGACGAGCCAGCTGCTTGTCCGTCCTGAGGTGTCCGTGCTCCAGGCGGAACCTGCACGAGCCAGGGGAGAGCCCGGTCAGCACGGCCTTCGGAGGCTTCCCGCCCACACGTGCAGCAGCACAGACTGCCGCTGCACGCTCTAGGCTTTTCGCAACCTTCGAAAACCTACATTATCTTTATGGTTGATGAACCCAGCCCCACAATTCCTGCAGACGCCCTGGGGCGGGATGACAGCCGGAGGACGGCAAAAGCTCCTGTCTCTTCCTCTGCCTCCACGTGGGCCCCTCAGAATCAGAGCCCTAAGATGCTACGTGCTGGGGCAGCAGACCTAGGGCTGCAATGATGGGCCCACAACAATTTTCAAACTATCTGCAGCTGGTTCCAGCCTCAGCTTCTTACACTCCCAGCACATGTCTTCCATGGCCGCAGCTCATTGGAGGGCACCGGTGGCGGCCGGCAGAGCTGTGGCACCAGGATGCGGGCCCTGATTCACACTGGGGGCTTGGTCTGGTTTCTGGCCCGGAAAGCCCTTTGCTCCAGTGAAACGTTGTGGAGAAGCAAGTATCAAAGTGGAGATCGAGCCCCTTGTGCTGGTTGAAAGTGCCTGCTCTAAGGGCCCAGCGTGGCCCCTGGAAGGGTGCTGTGCCAGCGGGACCCCTGCCTCAGGGCAGACTGGCTGGATGCTGAAGCCCAGGGCGGAGGCTGAAAACCATGGCAGCTGGAGCGCTGGGCCCACACATTGCCCCAAAGAGTCTAGGGCCCCTTGGCCCCTCCTAGGTCCTCCTGGGTTCTAGGGGAGGGGACAGCAGTCCTTACAAAGGAGCTAGAGGACAAGATGACAGGCATATTCATTCCCTAAGGGACAAGCAGAGCAGGCCCCGAGCCCCCGCGCTCCCCCACCTGCCCCATTTGCACGGAGAGCAGATGCGTACCCGAGGAGTAAGAGCTGGTCCAGCCGAGGGGACTGGCTCCCCAGGTCGAGGAAGGCTTGGGATTGGTTAACCCTGGAGGTGGCCTTGTGGGTGCAGTAGTGTTTCTGGGCACCTTCCACAGTTCATGAGACAGAGAGGCTTGCGTGTGGGAGGCAGGGCCAGAGGACCACGTCGATTTAATGTCTGACAGTTTACCTAGAAAGGCAGGGAGACAGAGCACAGGCATTCTTGAGACAAAGAAGGAAAGTCACTGCAGTGTTTGGGGAAGTGTACACAGTGCTCTCTGGCACCAGCAGACCGCGGGATAAAAAAGAAACACCAAGTAAAGCACCCACATGAGAACCACAAGGTACGTGCTCTCTTGAATTCCTGCCCAGAGACCACCTGCCTGTGCCCAGGGCCCAGTGGAGGCCTTGCCAGGACTTCTGATACTGAACTCGCTGACTGTGCCAGAACCAAGTCTGCCGCTGAGAAAAGAGCCAGCACTTTTGTAGTCTGAGGTTAAAGCTAACTTATCGACATATCCTACTGGGACAAGCTTATACTGGAACACACTAATCGAAGTCAAAAGCCTAACACGCGTAGATCCTTTACACTACTTCTTTAGCTATCAGTCCCTTTTCAAGGCAATGCCCCCTGACAACCCGCAGCTTGGAGACGAGCGCGCCGGGCCACACGGTAGAGATGGACGTGCGTGGCCCAGCTGCGGGAGCTGAGCACTGGGCATCTCAGTACCTCCGCTGGGTGAAGAGTGTCTGAAGGCTCTTCGGGAGGAAAAACCCAAACTGGTAACCACTCTGAACCCCAGCTTCTCCTGCGCCCAGGGCTTGGTTGGGATGTGCACACATGTGGGCATCTGCCACGCCCGCCGCACCCGCCCACCACGACCAAGACAGGAAGTGCTGGCGGCTGGGTGGTCGCTGTCGCGGTGGTCCCTGGAAAGCACTACAGCGACCAGGCTAACACAGACACTGCATGGAGCTCCCCTCCAACCCGAGCCACCAGGACTTCAAACAAACAAACAAACAAACAAACAAACAAACAAACGCTAATCTTAACAAAGGTGTCATTGATCGGAAAAGCAAAAATGCTTTAAAAACTGCTGGAGACACAGGGAAAATGATTTAATTCCGCACCTTCTCTTTAGCTAAATGATCATGGAAGTATTAAGGGTCTACATACATCTCCTCTGTAAATGTCAGGAAGAATAAACATTAGAAGGAATGAAATAATCCAGAAGCTTTCTCTGTTTTCAGTAAGATGCTAAACTATACGTTGAGTCATTATATTTACACCTGAAACTCAATGTTAATGACACTGGGACTAAAATAAACTAAAACAATAAACTGACTACGGAGTGGGGAAAAGAAAGGGTGCTGAGCTTTTTCAAAACTGCTTTCTTGCCCAGGTACTGGTACTAAGGGAATGCCATCTTTACACTGGTTTCAAAAGGTCTGAACGACAAGGTTTGAAGGAATACGGAAATGTATTTGCAGAAGTCTGTAAACAATAAACACTCCTTCTCTAAGATTTCTGTCTCCTTATAAACCCGACACGTGTCTTGTCAGCGTCTGGGCCTGAATCTCTTTATATTCTTGTTTTAGAATTTTCAGGTTCAGATTCCCCTGAAGTTTTTAGGACAATTCTCCTCTAAGCCTAAAAGAAATGTCTTACTTCAAAAACTTCTTGAAGTCTGGGGCGCCTGAATGGCTCAGTTGGTTAGGTGTCTGCCCTTGGCTCGGGTCACGATCCTAGGGTCCTGGGATCGAGCCCTGCATTGGACTCCCTGCTCAGCGGGGAGCCTGCTTCTCCCTCTCCTGCTATCCCTGCTTGTGCACGTGCTCTCTCTGTCAAATAAATAAAATCTTAAAAAAAAACCAAACCCGGGGCGCCTGGGTGGCTCAGTCGTTAGGCATCTGCCTTTGGCTCAGGGTGTGATCCCAGAGTCCTGGGATTGAGCCCCACATCGGGCTCCCTGTTCCCCTGGGAGCCTGCTTCTTCCTCTCCCACTCCCCCTGCTTGTGTTCTGTCTCCCCTGGCTGTCTCTGTCTCTCTCTCTGTCAAATAAATAAACACATACATAAATAAATAAGTAAATATATAAAATATATGAAAAAAAAACCAAAACAAAACAAACCAAAACTTCTGAAAGTCTAGGGTAACAGAGAAATAATCCGGGCGGGAAGTGGCCACACTATCTGGACCTTCTCTTGTCTCCCCCATCAACTTCCCCATCCTACAGCCACACGCCCTTCACGACGACCCCGCAGAGGTAATGTTCCCATTCCTGCTGCACACGGCAGGGGGCAGAGGTGCCCGGGCCCCCTCTCTGTCACACCCCATGCCCTACCCCCCCCCGCCCCACTCCGGGGTGCGTGGGCAGATGTCAGGAGAAGCCAGTGTGTACCTGCGATGCTGGGCGCGGGCGCGATGCTGCTGAAAGAGCGACCGTAGCCGGAGGCACTGAGCGGCCAGGCACTCGAGGAAGGCAGCGCGGCACTCTGAGATGACGGTGGGGAGGACCCTGCAGAAGCAGACACGGCGCTGAGAGGCGGGCAGTGGGCGTGCTGGGGCAGCCACCGAGCTTGGCGGTGTGACAGTGCCACCCGCCAAGAGAGAGGCTGACCATACAGGTGTGACGTGATCAGGGCCGTGGCCAGGGCAGGCAGACCCAGGCTGGCATCCCGCTTGGATCCCAGGGCCCGGGAGGCAGAGGCCCGGAGGCGGCAGCAGCCGCTGGGAGGCAGGGTCTCCAGGAGGCGAGAGAAGAGGATCGGCGGCAGAATGCCGAGAACGCCACCCAGAGTGTGAACCAATCGCGTGGACTCCCTCCCATGTAGGATAAAACTCACGGTACAGGGCACTCTCCATTTGTTCACACCTCAAACAACATCCACAAAGTTAAAAACCAAGAAACACCAAGCTTTTTGTTATACATTTTACTGCAGAAAGACCAGCACTTCATTCTGTCTCAAAATGTCTCAGGTGTCCACTAGCTCCTGTCCGAGCCTCTGCCTCGTGACACGGGCATGAGGCAGAGCCCCATGCGGGGAGCTGGAGGACTGTATCCCCAACCGCAGTCCCTTCCCGTGAAAATACCTGCTCATGCACCTGGGAGGGAGGCTGGGGGTGTGTGGCCGCCCGTGTGAGGCTCCCAGCTGTCCGGCATCTCCATGTGACCCTCCCCCAGGCTTCTCTGAGGAGAGCAGGGAGCCAGGGAATGAGGAGGGTGAAGCACTGTGGACAGTTTGGATTACAGCAGGACAGAATCAGAGCTTCTCCGATTCGGAAAGTTATTCCGCCAGTGTGGAAGCTGGTGGGGCAGGGACATGAGCACGTGATAGTCTGCTTGTCACATTTACTTCCACAAACAGAATTTCACAAGACATGGAAGCCAGATGGAGGGCCCCACCGGGGCTGGTGCACCAAACCACCCCAGGGGTACTCTTCACAGAGACTACCAGGCATGCGATGCCTCTCAGACTTGTGCAGTGTGCAACCTGCACAGCTGTCTACAGCTGCCCTACTGTGATCGACCTCCTTAGAACGAGGGTACTAGAACTCATGAACGTCAACACTGATTTGTTATCTGCAGGTCCACAATCTAAAAAAACACCAGTCCTACTGATATCCTAAGCTTATGCCCCAAACTCTCCTCTTTCATTTATCAACAAAATGGCATCGACCCAAGACCCCAAGATTACAGACTATTTAACCCTCTGTGGTATTTCTTTTATAATTTAACAACAGAATGCTTAGATTTTAACAGTGTTCTACTTTTGAAATTTTTACTTTTAATAGAGGAATTTGTCCCGTAAAATTAGAGTTAATTTTCCTTTCTGGATGAAATGTTGGTACCAGTATGCTATGAAACGGCATGACTCACCACCCTGGTTACTGTTTATTCCGTACGGATTAAAGCTACACTTACCATCCAAACAAATACTGTAAATATGTCAACTTTAATGTCAAATCAGAACTTAATGTCAATGGCAGTAAATGAAAAACAAAAATGCCAATTAAAAATAGTCTAGTGGATACTCGACAGAATAGAGAACTGTATTATGAAAATATGTAAAATAAGTAAGCCAAGATCAAGAGGTTAATAGCTATTCTCCCTGTTTTCCTTCCAGGGCACGTTTTCTTAACTTTTTTCTCTCTATACTTTAGGTCAAGCTATTTAGTCAAAACTACGATAGCTGGGGGGCGCCTGGCTGGCTCAGGCGGTGAAGTGTGTAACTCCTGATGTTGGGGTTGTGGGTTCAAGCCCCATGTTGGGTGTAGAGATGACTTAAAAATTAAAAAAACACTGGGGCGCCTGGCTGGCTCAGTTGGGGGAGCATGTGACTCTCCAATCTCTCAGGGTCATGAGTTCAAGCTCCACGTTGGTTGTGGAGCCTACTTAAAAAAAACAAAACAAAAAAAAACCCAAAGAAAACTATAAAAAAAATGTTGTGGCTCGGTCCCTGAGCAAGGTCAGCCAAAGGAGCCGCCTGACAGCTCCTGGCGCGGACGGAGCAGCACCTCCCGCTCGGGGCGAGGCGGTCGGCAAGGTGCAGCCCCCGCAGGTCTGCTGCGCTGCGGCCCGGGCACAATCACGGAGCCGTTCTACAGAAAGACAAGTTCTGTAGGTTCCCCTTCTCCCAAATAACACACCGCGAGGGCACAGCAGCAGAGGAGCAAGGGTTCTCCAGGGTGTGCAGGAGGGGCCTGGCAGGAGCTGCCCCAGACTGGCCACTGACAGCCCCCAGAAGTCACACGACCTCACGTGACGCTTCGAGGCGCCCGGGTCAGACGGCTGCCTGCCTCTTTACCCTGGAGCTGGAGACCCCACTTTCTCATCTGACCCTGACGCCAGTGCCCGTCACTTCTAGGTGCTCTCCTGCCTGTCTCTGCCTCAGCTACTCTGGACAGGAGGACAGCTGCTTGGTTCTGCCTGCAGAATTCAGCTCCTTCTCCGGGCTGCCCTCGTCACGTCATGGCACACTTGTGCTAACGTGGAGGTCACCTGCAATGCTCCAGGGGCCACTCGGAGGCCAAGGGACCACCGGAGGACCCACGGGGCACTGGCGGGAAGCTCCGTGTGACACCGAGCAACCTCGAAGCTTTCTGAGGTTTTCCAGTACCCGGGTCGGCGCTGCCCCTTCACACCTGTCCACAATCCTCAAAATCCACTGGGACGGTCCTGCTGGGACACAACCCTCCTGCCACACTCAGGGTGACGAGCACTGAGGGCGGAGTCTGACTTCTGGCTTGTGCCTCACCCTGCCCCGCTTCCCGTGCTCTGTGCCCGTCCTCCGTCCCCGACGGCAGGGCTGCTCTAGGAAGCGGCTGCACCGAAACGCGAGGGATGCACAGCGTTGAACAAGATGACCCGTACTCTGCTGCTGTTCTACCGAACCACAGAACCGTTCAGAACTGCCTCTCTCCCTCAGTCCTGCTTTCAGTGGGAAACCCGAGGGAACATTCTGGGGCTATCTGAGTGGCGTTACAGGGGACAAGCGTCTGCGGCAGCCCCGCTCTTCCCTCCTACTATTTGGACATCGGCACTGCCACCGTACCAGCACCAGCCTGTCCAGGGCTGCTCTATCTGCCCCTCTCGGCGTCACGCCTGAGAGCTGCACGTACGCTTCCAACGTCACAGCCAGCTCCTCCTGGATCGTAACGTCTGACACGGGGCGCACCCAAATCTATACCCTGAGCTAGGGTGCCACTGTGCCGCGAACACAGTGCTGGGGAGGGATTTCAGTCTTTACCAGGCTTTGAGGAAGGAAACAGATTGAGATGGAGGAGGAAGGGGTTGATTCACCGGCAGTTTAAACGGATTTTAAGTGGGAACTCTTTCACTGAGAGGCTTCATGGTTAATACCGGGATCGTGTAACACAGTGCTCAGAGACGACGTGTTCATAAAGCCAGGAAATCAGTCTCCATTTTCACCATCGGCACTACCTCCAGGTAGTGAGAAGTGCCCCCAGACGTGTCTCACAGCGTCCCTGCCCCACGGCCCGAGCGCCACCCCGGCGCCCCCAAATGCACGCAGGGAGGCCCTCTGGGCCGAGCGGGTGGCGCCCGCGCTCCTCACCTCCACTCTTGAGGAGGTAGCGGTTGACGTCCTGTATGGTGGTGTTGATGGTAGGCCCGGTGGGGACACTTCCGGGAGTGACGTCGGGGTCGTTCTCGGGGTCTATATTCTGAAGTCCTTTCCATGGAACTCCAGGATGGAATTCTGGAAAATGCCAAACAAAATGGAAATCAAAACACAGTACTACAATATCTTCACATTCCTTCATGATAATTTATGGAAATTCTTCTAATCTGCTAGTTAAAACAGGAGACACATCCTAGACTTTTCGGTAAATCATCGAAGCTCTGGAACAAGCTAGAAGCAGGGATGACAGCTGCCCTGTTAGGAGAGTGTTCAGACGGCGTGGCAACCCACCGTCCCTTCTCCTTCCACTCCTCTCACTGAACCAAGGGACTGCAGGAAAGCACTGGGTGCTGACCACTTCCCAAACTCGTGGGACAAATGGATTTCCAGTGGAAAAGCCAAAGCTATGGGATTCATGCTTCCAGGGCTCTTAGCTCAGATCCTGGCTTCTCTGGAGCGGAATCGCTCCCCTCAGGTTTGGGGCAGTTCTGATCTGTTGCTGCACGGGTGTCACACACGCTTACCTGGGGGCCAGTTGATGCTGGAGCCATTGGAGATTTTATCACTGTCAGATTTGGCACGTGACCAGCTATGGGGAACAGCTACAGGAGGACTGGCTGGTGACTCACTGTTCTGGATTAAATCGTACCGGCCATAGGAGTCGTCGATGGAGGACTTAGCTGGAGGCCCAATGCTTAGACCTCCAGGGATAGCACCTGTGGGGACAGTGGGAGACAAAGAGCTGAGTGAACGGGGGAGCCCCTGAGCCCTCACTGCTAGGCACCAGGCCCTGCCCCTTTCAGAGGTATACGGAGCATCAGACTTGGTTTGTCCCACTCTAAGGATAAGTGATATTTCGGTTAGCCCAAACTTCACCTGTGACCAAAATTCTGTTTATTCTTTGAAGATTTTATTTTTAAGTGATCTCTACTCCTACGTAGGGCTCAAACTCACAACCCTGAGACCAAGAGTCGCACGTTCCACCGATGAGCCAGGAAGGCTCCCCGAGACCGAAATTCCTTAAGAACCATTTTAGTTTGTCAAGTTGGAAATCCTGATAAAACACGAACCCATATGACTGAAAGTGGGCCTGTGCCTTTCTGGGGCCAGCTTATGAGTCTCTGTGGTTAGCGATGGACTCCATGGTTATGTGCGTCCTACCCTCCCTCTGGAAGCACACAGGGGGCATGTGAATGCAGGGCCCTCACCTTCTTCTGGACTGGACCGCCCTGAGCTCTCCTGCAAAGGAAAGTGCCCAGGCAGCCTGGGATGATTCTCTTATAGAATTAACCGATAGGAAGAAATCTGTTTTTCCTTTTAGAGTATTTACATCAAGAGAGGGTCATACAGCTATTACATTCTCTCTGCTATTTGCGCTATCAGGAAACTGGGAGCTGCAGCTGATGCTTACTGGTGAGGCCGCCGCCTCTGGACATTAGCACTTTCGCGTCCTCTTTTTTCTAAGCATTTGATTTTCTATTGTGTTTTATCATTTTACTGAAAAAAACTTCTTCTCAGTAGACAAATTTTTTGTTGAAGAATATAGATATAAATAAAAAATATGCAGGCTATGACCAATATGCTTTGCTGCTCTAGGGTGTTTTCAACTCCTTCTGGGTTTGTAGCAAAGATCTGGAGGCTGAGGTTTCAGGAAGTTTGGCCATGGACTAGCCAGGATCTTACGTGCTCTGTAATGGAATGGAAGATTCCATTCTAATGCAATTCTTACACAAGAGATGCAGTGAGAGTAATCAAACGAGCGTGCTCTACAGCTGGCCAGTCGGTGAGCGGAACAGGAGCGACCGGACCACAGGCGCCCCGGCTTGGACTCACCATGCTTGCTGGGGTTCTGATCGAGGGGAGAAGCAGCACCGGGTAAGTTGTCCATCGGGTTGGGGTGTGTCCACTGAGGGAGGCGTGACTGGGACTGAGACGGGTCCTTCACCGACAAACCACCAGTCATGTCCATGCTGTTGACATTCATGTTTGGGTTCAGTCCAGCTAAAAATAAAAATGCTATTAGGATATGCCTGCTCATGGGGCGCCTGGGTGGCACAGTGGTTAAGCGTCTGCCTTCGGCTCAGGGCGTGATCCCGGCGTTATGGGATCGAGTCCCACATCAGGCTCTTCCACTATGAGCCTGCTTCTTCCTCTCCCACTCCCCTGCTGTGTTCCCTCTCTCGCTGGCTGTCTCTATCTCTGTCAAATAAATAAATAAAATCTTAAAAAAAAAAAAAAAAAAAAAGGATATGCCTGCTCTTCCTCTAAATTTTATTACATTCTAAAGCTCTCCTGGAGAATCAATCCAAGTCTTAATTCGTGGCCACATACTTAACTCTGACTCTTAATGCTGGTAGAAAGAAAAGCTTTTTGTCTTTTTAACAACCATATTTCCAGGAATATTATTCCTGAATTAGGGTGAAATGGTAACGGATAGTCTCTGGTTAAGTAAGACCAACGACTGTTCATTTCACTTGTTTCGGAGCTAAACACGGTCCTGGTGCTTCAAAGAACCCACAGAAAGACAGGGCAAGTCCAGATAATCCGGAAAATATTTTCCGATCTTAGGATAGCTTAGGGAAACTCAGCAGATCAAGACAACTCCTTCGGAGTTCTAGACAGTGTTCTGAAGTACCAGCTGCAGAACAGGCCGGTAGGGGTAATTCAATTCCACCTTTACTGAACTTACTTTACAAAAGTCTGCTCTTCAGGAGTTTATAAATTAAATATCAAACTCCTTTTAAGTACCTGACCTACTGGAGAGCCTGGCAGGGCTGTCATCTGTCCCCAGCTGGAACGGTGTGCCAAGCCTTGGTCTTCTTTCTTACAGCTAAAAGCACGTGCTGCCGTTCCTGGCAACACTGTGCCAGGTTACTAAAGAGGGGCGAGGAGGGTGCGAAAGAGTCCCTGGTGGGGACACCACTTCCGAGCAGGACTGAATGTTCGACCGGTAGAGAATAACGGGCAGGTGCGCACCCCAGGATTCACAGCCCATACATCCTGGTACGTCGGTCAAAGTGAATCTCTACTCCTAAGCAAGGTATTGAACACATTTGTTCCTGACTTTAAATCCATGTCTGCAAACTCAGATGCCTACATGGGCCAAGTGGCTGTGAAGTGGGCCCACTTGGGGTGGTGGCGAACCCGACAGTGCTTGTGCTGCCTGGAAGTGCCTGCTGCTGGTGCCAGCCCGTGCCAGCCACAGGGAAGGCAGATGCCACGGAGCCATTTTAAGAGATGCCAGAAGTTACTTTGATTTAAAAATTTCCAATTTTTAAATGTTGGCAATTCACACACACACACACACACACACACACACACACGCACTCTGCAGATGAAACAAAACCCCTGTGTAGGTGAGATGCCGCCAGCGGCCACCTGTGTGCAGTCGGCACGGACGGCAATCTTCGCTTCCATCTGCACAGATCTAGTTGGGTGAGGCTCCAGCCTGGCCTTCAAAGTGCTGGGCCTGAACCCATCTCTCTAACTTGCCCGCTCAACTGTGGACCCCCGCCACCAGTCAGCACGACCACCTGGGGCACGCCCTGTCCTCTGTGCCAGGCTCTCGTCACTGAGGTCCTGCTCATCTGAGACCCAAGCTTAGCCCCTGCTCTGGGTGTTTCCTTCACCACTCGAGGTGAACACGAGCTCTCCCTTCTCTGCAGCACGGCCTGTGAAGGGTATTTTTCATTATTCTACGCCTGACCTTCCCAGGTGGACGACGGACTCCAGAGTCGAGACAGCAGAGCAAGGAGACGCTGCATGTGAAGGAAGATGGATGCTCCAAGCTGCGACCACCGAAGAAAAATGCCAAGAACCAAGCAGACAGGCAACTTTGTAGGCTATGTTTCTTATACCGGATTAGCTATTTCTTTTTTTTTTCTTTTTAAAGACTTTTGACAGAGAGAGCGAGAGAGAGCACGCACACAGGCAGGGGGATGGCAGGCCGGGGAAGGCCGGGGAGAAGCAGGCTCCCTGCTGAGCAGGGAGCCCGATGCAAGGGCTCGATCCCAGAACCCTGGGATCATGACCCCACGTGGAATGAAGACATCTAACTGACTGAGCCACCCAGGCGCCCCTGATTAGCTATTTCTTTTTTCTTTCTTTCTTTCTTTCTTTCTTTCTTTCTTTCTTTCTTTCTTTCTTTCTTTCTTTCTTTCTTTCTTTTTTTAAAAGATTTTATTTATTTATTTGACAGAGAGAGACAGCCAGCGAGAGAGGGAACACAAGCAGGGGGAGTGGGAGAGGAAGAAGCAGGCTCCCAGCGGAGAAGCCTGATGTGGGACTCGATCCCAGAACGCCGGAATCACGCCCTGAGCCGAAGGCAGGCGCTTAACGACTGCGCCACCCAGGTGCCCCATATTTCTTTTCTTTTTTTTTAAAGCTTTTATTTTTAAGTAATCTCTACACTTAATGTGGGGCTTGAACTCACAACCCCCAGATCAAGAGTCACATGCTCCTCCGACTGAGCCAGCCAGGCGTCCTGCTATTTATTTCCAGTAAGTTTGTAAGTTTAATGTGAATATTATAAAATATTTGGTAATTATTTTAGATGAATTACTTACTAATTCTTTCATTTGTACTAAGAAAAAGTCTTTAAGAATAAAGATTAGTGTACTTCACTCTCCAAAAATAGGCTGAGAGGCCAATGGACACTAGGAAGCTGAAGCGGAAGCATCTCGGGTAATAGACAATGGAATCTGTTTCCGAAAGGACTCCTAGACAAGGCCTGCTTCTGTCTGGCTCGCACCTCACAAAGGGCTTGCTGTGTGCTGGGCACTGTCCTGAGAACATCACGTATTATCTCACTTCATGTTTAAAGAACCCCATGAGGTAAGTATCCCCACTTTAAATGGGGAATTGAGGCAGAGACAGTCAGGTAAGTCACACAAGCAAGTGCTGAGACAGCCCTGGTGGAGCTGGGACTCGGCGTGGCGGGCCACCTCCCCAGCCAGGCCTGGGCCACCAGACTGTCCTCTTCTGTGCACATAAAGGGTTGTAAGCATGGGGCAACGTGAAAGGGACGGATGATCACAGTGAGCATTCATCAAGTTCGTATTAAGGACATAACACGCTGATTGCACGTCAAGGAGAATGTGCTCATATGAATAGGATTTATGGCTCTTTCCAAGGCAGTATTATGGAAAGGGACCCCATCAGCCAGTAGCAAACTCACTATCACGCCACTGACCTTTGCTCCTCTGGGTACGTATTTCCTGGGTTACTGGTTCCCTCTGTCCTGTAGCGTCACACTAACAGCCACCTGGCAGACAAGCCTGAGAGCTGTCACCAGGTTCTGGATTCTTATATCACACTGTTTCATGTATAATCCACTTACGGACATATACCTCCCTGGACAGTTCCTCGATCCTGCCTGCAGTTACGTAGCCTGTGCCCCCGGCTGGCTTGTAGGACCTGGCGGCCGGCACCGCGTCTTCTGCCGACTGCAGATTTCATGGGCTGAGCGTGCTTCCTACAGGCTAGGGGCCAACACGTGTAAGCTGGTTCGGTGGCTTATACAAACCACCTTCTCCACTACTGGACCTGTATGGACAACCACTGCTTTCCAAGAAGTACCTAATTTGTAAAAATCTAAACACCTTTACTAGTAAAACCATTATAAACTCGTCCCTGCAGTTAGGTGGGGGGATGGTGGCTGCCCAAGAGGAAACCAGGAACAGAACGGATTCAGCAACAGAAATGAGGGAATTCTGGGGCTTTCACTGGTGCTACTTAAGAAGATTTATACTGGAAGGTAATTATGGCCATAGCAGAATTTCGCTCTGCAGAGGATGGCCAGTGCTGCTGCCTTACCAGTCAGCCCTGGGAGAGAGGCCGGCCCACTGTGCAGAGCAGTGGGGCACGGCGCCCTCCCGCTGGGGTGGTGGCTCGCGCTGCGGGAACTCACCGAGAGGGTAAGGAGCAAAGGTGCTGGGTGAAGACTGCGGCTCTTTGGTCTGCAGGTCAGGCAGGCCGGGGGCCTGGGGGTGGGGGGGGAAGCTGTCCATGGCCGATTTGCCTGCAGAGGGGTGCAGAGACAGGTGCGGCGGGGGCGGCGGCGGCTTCACGAGCAGGGCCTGGGCCAGCTGGCGCTGGTGCTGCTGGATCTGCTGCTGCAGGTTAGTGATTGTGCGCGCAACCTGATGGCAGAGATGCGAGTTGGAAAGGGCTCTAAAGTGGCGCCCATCACTTGTCTGCAGACCCAGGGCATTCGCTCTCCGCTGGCTGGACCCACTGCTCCCAAACTAAGGTGCCCCTGAGACTGCTAAAAGTGGGGGGGGGGGGCTTAGTGAAAGAAAAGTCGACGTCAACGTAACAGTTTGCCATTTAGCATCTTCGGATCAGGGAAGACGAGAGCTGGCAAGTCCAGCTACACCCCGCGGGCGATACCTACTTGCTGCTCCTGTTGTCTCATGGGTCCGGAAACATTACGCTGAGCCTGTAGCATCTGCTGCTGGATTTGTAAACGTTGGTATGCCTGTTGACGGAGAACAGTTAAGATACTGTAAGAACCATCAACAAATGGTTCAACCTTTGTACGAGAGAGAGAGAGAACAGCCAAGATTCTTGGTCCCCTTACCATAATGTTTAAGCATACTGTGAAGCAGAAGCATTTTTAAAAGGAGAAACGTCTTTCCCAAACCCTTCTAGCGCATAGATTTTTAAAAAGTAATTCAGTCAGTACCCCTGCTTCGTGGTAATAAAAGTTGTCAGCAAGTATTTTTCAGTTAACAAAGAAATCAAAATTCTTCTGCTCAAATCTTACAAACTAAAAGTAAAAAAAAAAAAAAAAAAAAAAAAAGATGGGAAAATGAAAAACTATTGATTCTTACAGTGATATAGATGAAAATTGTCCAGAAGGACAGACCCTGGCAGAATGGCAGTGACTGGCCACGCCAGACAATCACAGAACAATACATACTCAAGGCTCGTGACAGCCAGGGGCCACATGATGATGTCCCCCCACGGGCAGCCTGAAATCCGGCCTGCGGCACTCCTGTCACAGGCTCCACCTGCCAAGCTGGCTGAAGTGGCTGTGAGCACCTTCCACACAGCCACGTGCAAGTTCCATCATCTGATCGCTTCAAAATGCTGGCTGCCTATCATACTTTTTTTTCTTCTAACATGGATTTTTGAGGACATGTTTAGCAAGAGGATCCAAATAAAGGTAGAGACTATACTATCAGAAATGCCTCATTAATCTGTAAGTAATAGAGGAATAAAATACTCCACTTAAGTGATTCCTTTAAGGCTCTAAAATGTAACCTCAGGATGCACCAGAACTTTATTTTACCAATTACTTGGGGAAAAAAAAAAGTAAAAACAGTATGCACTGTTTGTAAAACAGAACACATGAAACATAATTCACGATTTTCTTGCTTTTTCCGCCACCTTTCTGTGCGCCCATCACGGTGCCCATGAATGTCCTGGCGGGTGCTCTCAACAGCACTAACAATGCTGAAAAAGGAGGTGAAGGCCAGGCTCTTACTAGGCCATGCTCCAATGTCACTGTTGGGTTTCTAGAACTAAGTAGGGCCTGGGGCTCTACTTACTGGAAAACTGGCCCCTCGGACTGGTTAGACACGAGTCTCACGGCCAGGAAGGGTTAACTGACAGGGCTCAGGGCTCTCCGGTAAGAAAAACTTGGGCATCAGTGCTTCTATCAGCTGGGAAAATTGCTGTCAACTTTACGGGCAGGTTAAACACATGTGGAGAGATCAGCCCCACATCTGATGTACATCTAAGATCTAGAAGAATGGCGGAATAATCCGCTCCCGTCCTGCCAGTTTGGTTTCATTGTACTGACAAGCTAAGCTGACATCATGGACCATGAAGAAGCAAGATGAAAATGTACAGGAGGGAAAATCCTGAGATCCTTTTTCTATAGATGTAATATATATGTGTAAATAAAATGCCTCAATGGAAAAAAAGAGATTTTGTTGATGTCTTTCACACTACAGGGGTCAATAAAAATTACTGTGTAAATAAGAGATTCCAGAACATTGGTATGATAACTAGCTATGTCTCACGCCAGAATACAGCCATGTCTTCAGTGTTATCAAGGAGCAGAAAGCTACCTCCTAATACAAATCTACATACTATGCTTTGAACTGTGTGCCTTTCATGCTTGTTTCATTTCCATCTCTGAGGTCAAGGGTCTCCGCTGCTGCTGGTGGTAAGAGCAATAGTTCGGTGCACTTGAACCACCCACCCACCGCGCTTTCAGGTCCTGGGAAGCCTTACTAGCACGCTGCAAGTTTCCCCCCCACTTTCCTCCGCCCCGGCTCCCATTTTATGGACAAAGAAAGAGCCTCTGAGAGCCTAACATGGTCATGACCCCACTTCCTGAGCTCTGTGTTCTCCCTGACACCATGATTTGCCTTCGGGCACTTTCTTCCTCCCATTCCACACTGCTTCTTACTGGAAAACTGGACCTTTAGACTGGCTAGACATGAGTCTAACAGCTGGCAAAGGGTTAGGACTGATAGGGCGTGGGGCTCTATCAGAGGCCTTTTTTCCTTCTTTAAGGATTCCTGGTCATTTTTAAGACAAAGTTGTTAGACAAGACTTTGAAATAAAGCAGGTGTCAACATATTAAAGAAAGGTCCTTTAGTGTATATAAATCTAGTATGCATCTAGATACAGTGACATGGCATTTGATGGTAAAAGCAGTAAGACTGTTGAAAATTAAAAATTTAAGCAATGTTAAACTGTAAAACTTCCAAGAATTATTAGGCTACATCAGCCTTTCTCAACAGGAACTGGGAGAGAGAAATTAAACCCTAATCTCTAAGGCATCTACTGTATGTAATGAAGTTAACTTCTCTTTCATGCTTCCAGAACAGTCTTTGTGTGTCCTACCCTTGAAGAATTTAGAGAATCATCACGAGTGTCTGTGTTCTGTGGTTCTGACGGGAAACTCTGGATGAGAAAGGCTAGCTGAGACCCTGAAGTGAAGGACATGCCTCCTGGTAAGGTCTGGGACACTCTGTGAAGGGGGCCAGAGAATTCACAAAGCTGCGGAAAAACACCTCTAAGTGAAAAACTTCCTAATTTTTTTAATAGTCTGAAAACATTTATGAAAGCCTCGATGACATTCCCTGACACGAAGAAAGCACGGCATTAACTAACTACTTTGATTAGTCAGTGGCTAGGCTGCTGGCGTAGCTACATGGATGTCAGTGCGCACTCTTTCTTACTTCTAGAAGCTGAATGATCTGTCCGCTTACCAGCTGCAGCTGATAGAGCTGGTTCAACATCGTCATATGCTGAGGATTGATTGGCGAGGTCAATAGTGCAGGGTTGAGACCAATGTTTTTTGCTGCAAACTGCAAAAGCTGTGCTTGAACCTGTTGAACACAACACAGAGGCGTCGGGCACCGTGTCTCTGTCGAAATGGCCACCTGTCCAGGCGGTCTTTCAAGATGCTGAACTGATGACTTAATGACAGTTACGCTTATCTCAAGAATGAACTTCAAAAGCCATTAAAAAACTCATGGGCTTTTTGCCATTAGTAGTTAACATGCTTCTGTGGAAAGGAAGGAAGGAAGGAGAGAAAGAGCCTCCTGCCTCCAAATATTTTAGTCACGAATTCAGATGTTAGGGCTCTGGGTGACTCTTATCGAAAACTGATCTCCCATCTGTCACAGTGAAAATAAACGGCCTAATTTAAGGACAGGAGATAGCGAATGTGGGGTCTCAGGGAAGAAGTCGCTCCCATTGGCAGGCACCACGCCACCCCACAGGAGGGTCTCCACCCAGGACACGCTTGGGAAGTGGTCTATGCCCCGCTGCCGGCCCTGACCTGGACCGTCAATCCGCCTTCCCATTCAGGGGGATCTCTTCAATTGGACTTGCCTGCACTGAAACAATCTGGGGTCCAGCACTGGAGATTTCAATATTTCCACCATGTGCTATGTATGTTTACCACAACATTTATGCAAGATGATTTTGGGCGGAACGTGGATGGGGCATCTTTTACTTTAATAGTTGTCTAATGTGTATCAAAAAATGCGATTTTTTTCTACATATGATAGATATGCAAAGTTTTCTTTAAGAATAGGTTTATTTAAACAGGTAAGTCCTTTAGAGAAAACATGCTGTGGAATAGTACAGGAACTGGGGGGGCACAAGGTTGACACGCGCTTTGCTGAGTGTGGAAAGCCTGCTGCCCGTCACCCAGGCCTGGGCAGTGGGACACGAGTGGATGTGTTCTGTGTGGCCCCCGGTGATTGGGAAGTGCTGTGGCAGAGGACACCCAGAGAAGCAAACGCTGGTCTTATCTAAGCCTCTCTACTCTGGGTTTCTGGTATAGCAGTTCACCCTGTATCCTGATGAATGAATTTAACCATTATTTCACCTACATTTCAGCCATCTCGACTCAGTGCACAAATCTGGGTTCAACCAATTATGGAGGGTTAATTACCTCTAGCTAATTCTATAACTTATCATTAGTATCTATTACTGAATATTTTTTTAAGGGATGAGGACTGAAACACTGTAAGGAAAAACTCAGTACAAAATATAAAATTATGGAATGTTCTAAAACTAAACAATATTAACATGAAAAAAGTCCATATGCTTTAGAGATACGCAAAACAAGATACCTTTTCCTTTTCTGCTTGACTTGTTTTTTTTTTTTTAAAGAATCTTTGGGCAAAAATGGTCTAATACTAAGTAAGGAACGTAAACGGAGGAGCTGGTAATTTACTAATAAACAGTAAGACCTGTGATCACATGCAGGTGGCCGCTAACGCGTTCTTCAGGCCTGACTACCCCTACGTGCTCCCTTACGGGCTAAGCAGTGTTTCGGCTTGTCGTTTTCCTCCCCCAGCTAGGACAATTCATCAGGTTCATTTGAATACTTCTGTTAAGACCTGGACAAAAATCGCCTCACGGTGGCGTGTGAGGTGCATCTTTTCACCCAGCGGCAGTGCTCCTGACCGGTGGACGCCTAGCCGGGCTGCGGCTGCTGGAGGCGCTCCCAGGGGCAGTTCTGAAAATGCCTCCCGCAGCGGGAGGACCAGCGGACGGGCTGAAATGACTGTACAGGTAACACTGGAAGGCACACTCACTTTAAAACAGCGATGTCATGTGGCACAGACACCACCAGAACGCCCGTCTGTGTCGCCTGACTCAGTGCAGGGCGGCGGGCTCACCTGAGGGGATAGAAACGGAGGCACTTGAGCACGGAGGCTGGGCTGGGAGGAGCTCAGAGGCTGCACGGGGGGCTGCGGCGGCTGTTGCATGGTCCTGGCTTGTGCTGCTCCGCTGCCGAACATGCCCAGATTGCCACTCGGCATCTGCGGGGAGACGGGAGGGACTGGATCATTACGGAGCCGGGCACTACGGGGGCGGAGGAGGCTCCGCTTCCCGGAATGTGAGAGCAAGACTGTACCTACTTCCTACCACTGTCGACTCCTACCAAAGTGAACTCACAGTGAATGCTGCTGTGCAGACTGTTAAGGACGACGGGCAGTCAGCCCACGAAGGCTGCCTGTGTTTTTCAATCACAGAAGCCACAGGACAGTGCCAGTCTGAACGGGTCCCCAAACAAGGCTATCACATCCAAAGAAACGATCACGATATAGTGCTCCCAACAACAGCAACGCACTGCTATTGGGTTGATAAGCTTTTCTCACTGGAGATCTGTGGTGAGGTACGGAGTGGTAAGGGGTGGGAATTACTAACCCGGACACAGCAACATTTTCAAATAGGAAACAAGTATAATTTCAACCAAAGCTGAAGCTGAATAAACGGATATATCCAGGTAGTTCCCTTTGTGTTAAATATAATCAATGCATTTTAGGTGTACTTTCTGCTCTGTAGAGTAAGTGACCTGATGGGCACTGAACAGACCTGCCAGGTGGGCTCGCTCCCAGCACCCCACCTGCCAGCTTGTTCACAGTCCGATGGCAGAGCCCCCGAAAAGCAGGTGTTGCGCTGAACCACCACCAGCGTTAGCAATGTAAGACCGCGGGCTGGTGCAGACGGGGACGCTGCTGGGCCACCCCAAACATCACAGCGATGTTTTGGAGATGGGTGCGAGTCAGCCTCACGTGCGAGGAAGTCCACAAAAAGGACGTCCTATAGATGGGAAGGGCATGGCTGGACTGCAGGTCACGTCTTCTAGAGGGACTGGGAGACACAAGGGCCACAGAGCAGCGGCCAATACAAACTTGCAGTCCTCCCTTCCGTGCTGCCTGACAGGGACTCTCACCTCCCCTGAGTGTCAGAGAAGGGAAAACGGCTCTCTGGAAACCACCGAGATGTCACCTCTGTTTCAGGGAGCAGGGGAAGCATGTGGTGTTTTCTCAAAGACCAGTGTATGTCAGGTTTGGACTGCCAGCAGAAAGGAGGCGTCACCCGGATCCGTCAAGGATCTGGCAACCGGAGACCACTCTGCAGCACACCGTTTAACCCAGCAGTGCTGAGTGCTGGGGGCACTGAGCTCACGTATGTGTTTGTTATGTGTCAAATTAAATTTGGACGACTTTTCTATAACATGGTTCAATTTCAAGAACTAGATTCAACTCTCCACACCTGTACATCAGTCGAAGGGAAATCCTTCTAATATTTCAGCTACCTTTACACACTCGACTGTATTTGAAAGTTAAAGATCCAAGTGTATGTCCTGAACACGTTTGTTAGAGGCGGGCGAAACCGAGGCCGCGCTGGCTCTCTCCCCACAGCCTTACCTGTCTAGAAGAATTCAAGTTTTGCATGCCCAGCCCTGAGGCAATCCCACCCAGGGCCTGATTAGGGAGTGCACTGTTTGAAAGGGGGAGCTTCAGGCTTGGTGAAGGCAAAAACGGTGAAGTCGTGGGCTCTTCCACTAGGCCGCCGTCCTGATTGGAGAAAGAAAGGGTGAGCTGTGTGCAGTGTCCATCCGCAGACAAAGCACAAAGCAGTTTCCCAAGGACACATAAAGGGTATGGATGGAGAAAGAATTAAAAGATCAAAAAAGTGTGGATAACAAGAGAATGGAGAACACGGGCCAAAGGAAGAGGAGAAAAGAAAAAGAGAAACAGGATTAAGATGCTGCTCTCATTGTAACAATTACTTTACAAACACACACTTTAACTTACAACCGACCCCGCCCGGGGGCAGGGCTCAGGAGAGGCATGGAAACATTAGCAGAAGTCTTATTTGGAAAACACCTGACAACCATTTTCAAATAAACAGGCTCCTTCCCTTCAGTGCCAAGGCTCTAGGTGTACATGGGGTTGCATTCTGGGGACAGTCGGCTGTTTTTGACCTACCCCCAGCAAGTTCATACGGTTTAATCCAGTAAGAGGGTCAGTTATAAAGCAGAGGGATCCTACTAACTCTTTGACATTATTAAGGTCTCACATTATGTGTCAGACCCTTTGCGAATTTAATTCCTCTGACTTTACAGCTAGCGTGTAATATTATTCTACATGTTTTCTTCTTTTTTCTTGTCCTTTTTTTTTTTTGGTATTATTCTACATTTTAAAGATAAGGAAATAAGTCAGGGTCCCATACTCAGCAAATAAAAATACAAGATACCAAATTAAATTAGAATTTCACATAAACAACAAATAATATTTTAGACTAAGTGTGCTCCACATATTGCTGGCTGTTCTCACTAAGCATCTTGGATGTGAACGGAGCCACAGCAGGGCAGGCAGAGCAGGACCCTCCCTCCGGGCCCTCCCCAGCCACAGCGCTCTGCAGGGGAGTGTGTGGCAGAGGACCCTGTTTCTTTGTGAGCAGCGGTGAAGTCTTAGCTCTCTCTCCTGTGAGCCTATTTGTCGTGTTTTTTTAAATCTGTCCTTTCTTGCTTCAATTTTATTTTCAAGGTTCAACATTTTGACTGAATTTCATGGCATGCTGTTCTCCCCCCTCCTTTCGAAGGCACACCCATCTGGAGAGGGGACATCACTACACGACAATCCTGAAAGGACTGAACCGGTGTCTGGACACGTCAACCACCCCAGGGGCTTCCGACAGACACCTGCACCCTCTCTGAAGCGGCCGAGCTGGGCCGGCTAGACATGGGTGCCTGCGCCCAACCACTTATAGTTTCTTTTTCTCAGGTTAAACATGTAACACATCATTTCCAATGTCTTATAAAGTAAGACATTTGTAAAACAGAAATTTGATGACCCTTGTTACTAGACAAATTGAAGCAGATAACCCAGCCAAGTTCACCCACTAAAATGAAAATCAGTTTTCAATTTCAGTATTTTTTATCCTTAGTCACACTGTGTGAAATACAACACTAACACTATTTCTTCTGAGTTAAACATTCATATATATTTTTTAAAAGTGGGTGAAAGTCACTTAAATATTACAGTCCGGCAAGTATTTACTTAATCCAGCTTGCATTAAGGATACAGTTAAAATGAAAACCACCTCTTGTTAAAAACAAACAAACAAACAAAACACCCCCTAAATTCATACCTTGTCGAGAAAGGTGGGGCGGTCCCCGGAAGAGTCTTTGGAGACTGGTGGGCGGCAGCCAAGGGCTTTGGTGACCACTCCATTGTAGTCGGTCACTCCCAGTCCACGCTTGTCCACGTCCACCTTCTTTTCCAGCAGGGCACCTGGAGTAAACAGAAGTAACACTTACACCTAAATGCCCAAGGAGCGTCAGTTAGGAGTGCTGAACAGAGATGGGCACCAGTTGGAGCCTCTCAACCCCATGGAAAATAGGGAGGACGTGGTTTCGCTCCTGCGAGCCCCACAGTCTGCGAATGGTCCCTGCCCTCGTCCCTGCTCCGCCCACACCAATCACACCTGTCCCTGGGCCTCTCAGGGGGGCCTGCCCTTCCTCCCCACTGGGATGCACCCCGTTCTTCACACAGCCTTCCCAGGTTGTGTTCCTGCCCTGACCTTCCTGTTTAATATGGCGCCGCTGACCCCTCACAGCCATTGATTTCCACTTCCTGCATCCCGTGAGCTGCAAGGGCTGTTTCAAGTATTAGAGACACAGTATCATGCAAAACAGACAAGGTTTTTGTCCTCACGGGCTCTGGGGCTAGAGACCGCTTTGGCACGGCTACCTGTGACTTTGTGCTGTTTTACACTTCTAACAAGTTACACTAACTTCTTCCAGCTCACAGGGACGGTCATTTCTGTCCCGGCAGCTTGTACCACACATTTCAGCACCTGCACATTAATCACAAAGTTGGTCCTCATCATTCGTGGATTCTGTGCTTGTGAATTCACCGGCTGGCTAAACTTATCTGCAGCCCCAAGTCAGTAATCGTGGCACTTTTGTGGTCATCCGTGGACACGTGCAGGGTGGTGAAGTCTCGGTTGCCCCCCACACACATTCCGAACTCAGGCCAAACGAGATGTGCTTCTTACTGAGCTCCCCTACAGTAACAAGTGTCCCTTTGTGGTCTGTTTAGTGCCATGTTTTTGTGCTTTTTGGGTGACTTTGGTGTTTAAAATGGACCCGCACGTGTAGTGCTAATGTCCTCTCCTGGGTTCCTGAGTGCAAGAAGGCAGTGTTGTGCCTGACGGAGAAAACACGTTAGGTAAGTGCTGTCCAGGCATGAGTTACGGTGCTGCTGTTCAAGTTCAATGTGAGCGAATCAACAATATGGTGCCCCCAACAAATGGAAGAGAAAAGTCGCCGTCTGTACATAAGGGCGCCCAGAAAGAGCTGAAGTCATATCTACGGTGTGCGACGAAGCTACCGAAAAGGAGGGAAGAACGGCTAACTCTTTGGATGACAAAATGACAACTGATTTTTTTTTTTAAGTAGGCTCCACGCCCAGCACAGAGCCCAATGTGGGGCTTGACTCACAACCCCCAAGACCTGAGCTGAGAGCAAGAGGTGGATGCTTCACAGAATGAGCCTCCCAGGTGCCCCAAGATGGAGACTGATTTTAAGAAAGTGTAGTGGACAGCGTTAGCGTGACTGTAGATGGCCAAAGAGATCCATGGTCACATGACCCGGGGTCAGGAAAATGCCAAATCTTTCCTAGCTAATGTTTTACTATAAAAAAAGAAATACGGCATAAGGTTACTTGTGAGAAATATATATTAAATAAAGTATCTTTAGATAGAAACACACATAAGGCAAGGTTATGTACTGACTGGTTAACAAAAATGCTGTGGCCAGAGGCTTGCGGGAGCCGACCCTGTATTTCCTGGGGACGGATGACAAGAATCAGCTGCATTTTACGTGTGAATATTTAACGTCATCATTATTTATTTATTTTTAGGTGAACGAATCGGATGTATACCACTGCATAAGCTGAAGGTGTACGTGTAACCCCGATACACCTGTAAATTGTAATGACGGCTCCTGCAGCAGCACTTAGCGGGCTACCCAATCGCATTACAACAGGACTGTCTGCAGTCAGCACCCTGCGCACTGGATCTCTGTGGCTTCCCTACGGCTTGTTACAAATCTGTACCCTGAAACACCACCAGGCCCCACTCCCTGGGAGCCGCCATTTGCTGTCTGTGCTCTACAGGCTGAACTTTGATAGATGCCGCATATGCGGGAGATCCTGGAGTGCTTGTTTTTGTATGACTTCGCTCACTCAGCGTCACGTGCGTAAGGTCTGTCCATGCTGGTGCAGATGGCAGGACAGCCCCCTTTCTCACAGCCCAGTGAGCCCACTGTGTACATGAACCGCATCTTTTTCAGCCATTCATCCGTTGATGGGCGTCTGGGGTGTTTCCATACCTTGGCTATTGTGAATAATGCTGTGATAAACACGGAAGTACAGATATCCCGTCAACACCCCATTTTCATCCTTTGCGTATAGACCAGAACTGGAATTGCTGGACAGTGAGTCTCCTTCTCATTTTTTGAGGAACTTCCATATGGTTTTTCATACCAGTCGGACAATCTCCACTCCCACCGACAGTGTACAGGGGTTCCCTTTTCACCACGTCCTGGCCGGCACCTGGGTCCTTGCCTTCTTGACGAAGGCCCTCTGACAGGAGTGCGATGAGATCTCACTGTGGTTTTGATTTACATTTCCCTGATGATGAGGGATGCTTAGCACCTTTTCATGTTTCTCCTGGCCATCTGATCTCCTCTTTGCAGAAATGTCTATTTAGTTATTCTACCCGTTTTAAAAATCAGACACCTTTCCATTCGTTTGTATCTTCTTCAATTTCTTTCAGCAAAGTCCTGCAGTTTTCACTGTGCAGACCACTTCTTCCTCAGTTAAATTTATTCCTAAGTGTTTTATTGTTTTTTTTTTTTTA
Organism: Ursus americanus; assembly: GCF_024610735.1. Lineage (NCBI taxonomy): Eukaryota > Metazoa > Chordata > Mammalia > Carnivora > Ursidae > Ursus > Ursus americanus. The sequence continues at coordinate 3,904,322 of NC_142149.1, forward strand.
AGATTTTATTTATTTATTTGACAGAGAGAGAGAGACAGCCAGTGAGAGAGGGAGCACAAGCAGGGGGAGTGGGAGAGGAAGAAGCAGGCTCATAGCAGAGGAGCCTGATGCGGGGCTCGATCCCTTAACGCCGGGATCACGCCCTGAGCCGAAGGCAGACGCTTAACCGCTGTGCCACCCAGGCGCCCCGTTTTATGGTTTTTAATGCTATTGTGAATGAGATGGTTTTATGTCTTTCGGATGCTTCATCATTACTGTAAAGGAATGCAACTGATTTCCGGATGTTGATTTTGTATCCTGCCACTTTGCTGAAATCGTTAATTCCAACTTTGACTGATTCTTTGGCATTTTCTATATATAGGATCATATTATCAGCAAATAACAGGAATTTGACTCTTTCCTTTCCAACATGGATGCCTTTCTTCTTTTTCTTTGTCCTGCCTAACTGCCCTGGCTACGACTTCTGGTACTATACTGAACAAGGGTGGAGAGAATGGGCATCCTTGCCTTGTTCGTGGTCCTGGGGGAAACACTTTCGATTCCTTTCCACGGAGTATAATGTTAGCTATGGGTTTGCTGTGTATGGCCTTTATTATGTTGAAGTACGTCTTCTATACCAATTCTGCTAAGGGTCGTTTTCTGTTTTTTGTTGTCGTTTTCTTAATTGTGAAAGGATGCTATATTTTGTCAAATATTTCTTCTGTATCTACTAAGATGATGGCATGGTTTTTATCTTTCATTTTATTGACGTGATGTGTTACATTTATTGATCTGTGTATGTTGAAGCAGCCTTGCATCCCAGGTATAAATCCCACTTTGTCATGGAATATAATCGTACTCATGTGTTGTTGAATTCAGTTTGCTAGTATTTTGTTGAGAATTTCTGCATCTACATTCATCAGGGATATTGGTCAGTAGTTTTCCTATGGTATCCTCATTTGGTTTTGGTATCAAAGTAATGCTGGCCTCGTAGAATGAGTCTGGAAGTGTCCCCTTCATTATATTCTGGAAGACTCTGAGAAGGACTGATGTTAATTCTTCTTTAGTATACGGTAGAATTTCTGCCAGTGGGTCATCTGGTCCTAGAGTTTTCTGTGTTTTGATTTATTGACTTAATCTCTCTCTCTTTTTTAAAAAACTTTATTTATTTATTTAAGAGAGAGAGAGCACAAGCAGGGGGAGCGGCAGAGAGACAGGGAGAAGCAGGCTCCCTGCTAAGCAGGGAGCCCAATGTGGGGCTTGATCCCAGGTCCCTGGGCTCATGACCTGAGCCAAAGGCAGACACTTAACAGACTGAGCCACCCAGGCACCCCAAAACTAAGGTTAGTTTGATGGCCTATCAAGATCTATCCTGGAGGGGCACTGACTTTGAGCCCCACGTTCAGTGTTGAGATTACTTAAAAATAAAACCTTAAAAAAAGGGGGGATCTATCCTGAAGAATGTTCCATGTGTGCTTGAAAAACATGGTTTTTCATACTGCTGTTGGATGGAATGATCTGTGTATGTCTTTTAAGTCTATTTGCTTTAAAGTGTGGTTCGATTCCATTTTTCCTTATTGATTTCCAGTCTGGATGATCTATCCATCCTCTCCAATTACTATAATATCTATTTCTCCCTTATGACCTGTTATTAATTACTTAATGGATATATTTTTACAACTATTACATCTTCTTGATGCATTGACCCCTTTCGTCGTATAATCACCTTCTTTGACTCTCGTTACCCATTTTGGCTTCACGTATATTTTGTCTGACATCAAGTATGGCTATGCTTGCCTTCTTTTTGCTTGTTTGCTTGGAATATCATTTTCCATCCTTTCAACATGAGCCTGTGTGTGTCTTAGAACTGAAATGAGTCTCTGGTAGGCAGCACAGAATTGGGACTCGCGACTTTAATCCATCTAGCCACTCTGTGCGTCTGATCGGTGAGTTCAGTGCATTGACATTAAGAGAGATTACTGACAGGGTGCCTGGGTGATGCAGTGGGTTAAGTGTATGACTCTTGATTTTGGCTCAGGTTGTAATCTTGGGGTTGTGGTATCGAGCCCCACATCAGGATCCACGCTGGGCATGGAGTCTGTTTAAGATTCCCTCTTTCCCTCTCTCTTTGCCCCTTCTGCTCGTGCTTGCTCTTTCTCTAAAATAAATAAATAAGTCTTAAAAAAAAAAAAGAGAGAGAGAGAGAGAGATTACTGACATGTAAGGACTTACTGCTGTCCTTTTATCTTTTGCCTTCTGGTTATTCTGTCTCTCCACTGTTTTTCCTTCTGTCCCTGTGGAACCTTTGTACACTCGTGGTTTTCCACTTTCTGTCTCCCCTTTTGTGTTCTGTATCTCTGTTCTGGATTTTTGCTTCATGGTTACCATGAGGTATACATTAAACGTCTCATAGATAGAATAGTCCTTTTCCTGCTGACAGCAATTTCTCTTCGTTGGCTTATAAAAGTTCCATACTTTTGCTTTTCCCCTTATATTTTTTAATGTCACAAATTATCTCTTTTTGTGCTGAGATTTTGTTTCCAGGTTGTAGGAGCCACAGTTATGTTTAATCCTCATTTCCTTTAACCTTTATGCTGTAGTTAAGAGTTCAATATACCATTCTAGAGCAGGGGCGCCGGGGTGGCGCAGTCGTTAAGCGTCTGCCTTCGGCTCAGGGCGTGATCCCGGCGTTCTGGGATCGAGCCCCACGTCAGGCTCTTCCGCTATGAGCCTGCTTCTTCCTCTCCCACTCCCCCTGCTTGTGTTCCCTCTCTCGCTGGCTGTCTCTATCTCTCTATCTCTGTCAAATAAATAAATAAAATCATAAAAAAAAAAAAGAGTTCAATATACCATTCTAAAACAGTGATAGTTTTCCAATTCTGACTACTTATGACCTTTGGTTATTACTACTTTTAAAGCACCTCCAGAACGAGGACTGCTTATTCTTGAGGTAAATCTCATCTCTCACCCAGTGTAAGTGCTCCGCCAGCACGGAGACATCTCTGGGAGCCCCCGAGCAAGCCCATTCTGCGGCCGAGTGTGAAGAATGGGCTCAATCAGTGTCAAATGAAGTCTGGCCTGTGGTCCTAATGTCTTTCTCTAAGAATGTCACTATGACCTCCCCTCAGACTGGATGGAAAAACTCATCTATTTGTTGAAGTACTAGAAGAAAATGAAAGAAGCACACATGCCTCCACGTGGGGCTTGGCCATTCATCCCGAGACCACCCGTCTCCAGAAACTTGCTGTGTGGTTAGTGCAGTCATGTGGTTACTCCTTTGCTGAAGCCTGGTCCTGTCTAGCCCGTACATACTCAACCATTAACCCAAGACTATAATGAAATGCTTCTGGAAATCCAAACGCCACACACTGGTACCTTTTAAAAAAGTGTGCTTTAAGTGTGTATCATAGGACTTACTCATGGCCTGGTCAAGATTCATATTGTTACTCTTCAAGGCCTCTTCAGCTGGCTCTCTCTGTGTAGGAAAATAGAGTTTTAATTAGGATTATGCTTTTATAATAACAAAAAAGCTAGTAAAGAGTTCTATCCCTATTAGCTCAGAGAAATGATTACTGTTGACCTAATATTGACTTCATAGTAACCTATATTACTAGGTTTTGGAACTGGAAATACTTCTCTTCGTTGTTGAGGCTAGAGACAAAGGTCTTCTAAGTAAAAGGCACTTAGAGTAAGAACATGGATTGAATTGACTTTCAAAGAATTTGTAAGTAACACTTTAAAAACAAAATGTACAGTGCCCATGGAATCTTGTCATTGATTCAGCACAAGGAGCAACCACTCAGCAAAGGTGAACTCTCCACCAGGACAGTTTCGGAAAGTTCCTGCAGCAGTTAGAGCACAGAGCTCCACTCTCTACTTCACGGACTCTGGGATTGCTGCCAACCACTTTTCACCAAGAAGTAGATTCTTGGTGACACAAAACAAGTGGATCCATTTTGTTAATCATCCCTACGATGGGAACAGATGTGTCAGCGTGTGCAGGCACCACAGTGGAAACGGGGACTCCTGGGCAGGCCTCCAGGGTCCCACCCGTCCTCTCATACGGGAAGAGGCTGGGCCACCTCTGGGTCTGGGCCTGCTATGAAGTATACAGTTTCTAGACTGGGCCATTCTGGACTCATTCTTTAGGGAAATCCACAGTAATCCAAAGATAAACATTCGCCTGAGTAATGGTCTGGAAAGAAGACCTTTGAAGGGAAGACATAACAGATGCAGGTGATATCCACACTCTCTGAACCCCTGCATTTGATCTCAGGAACTGAACACATCATGACACATTTTCGTGAACTCTCCCCACCCAGGACCTGAGACTCAGGAACTCAATAGGCTTGGTGAGGATTCTTTTTCTGGACACAGAGCTTTAGTACTTTATACCAAGTTTTCTCTTGTCATCTGTCAATCTACTGCATGATCTAACGAAAATTCACTTTTAATTATAAATTAAAAGAAAGTATAAAACTCTATAATCCAATGAAAAGAACAATCACACAACATATTTTATTCCAGGAAAAGGCTCTCACACCTTACTTGATAGAAATGGTGTGGATCCTTGCTGTAGTTGAAAGCAATGATCCCTAAACAGAAGAGCTCCTGTGAAAGGGGAATTTACAAGTTAGGTTGTATGAACACTCTCCTCCCTCAAAAGTCTTCCTTCCTTGTTATGCATGACAAACGCATGTCAGGGCCATGCATGGCAGCACACACAGAGGGGAGCAATAAAATAAGACACCAGTCACCGGGAAGCCCATGTCTGTGAGTTGTTTCATCAGCCGGCTCATGATCCAGGCCTCGTCCTGCTTGCCAGACGTTTTCATGCCCTAAAATGAAGTATGGGTCACATTTTAATGCATTTTTTTCCTAGAAATGGGAGATGCCTAAAATTCCCAGTGATTTAAAAGTTAAATCTCCCCGTATCCACGTTGAACAATGCTGTGCGCCAGAAAGTCCCTCTGTTTCATGGCTAGTACTATGGAATGCTTTAGAGTGCATTTGCAAGTTGGCGTGTGTATAATTTATGGACTTTATTTTTTTTTAAGATTTTATTTATTTATTTGAGAGACAGAGATAGCGAGAGAGAGAGAGAGCATGAGCAGGGGGGAGAGGAAGAAGTAGGCTCCCCACTGAGCAGGGAGTCCGACGTGGGACTTGATCCCAGGACTCTGGGATCATGACCCGAGCCGAAGGCGGGAGCTTAACCGACTGAGCCACCCAGGCATCCCTAATTTATGGACTTTAAAAAAGCAAGAGAATTGGGGCGCCTAGGTGGCTTAGTCAGTTAAGCACCTGCCTTCGGCTCAGGTCATGATCCTAGGGTCCTCGGATTGAGTTCCACGTAGGCTCCCTACTCAGCAGGGAGTCTGCTTCTCCCTCTGCCCCTCTCCCTACTCATGCTTGCATGCTCTTTCTCGTGTGCTCTCTCTCTGAAATAAATAAAATCTTAAAAAAAAAAAAAAAAGCAAGAGAATTATTTGTCTTCCCCAGAGAATTTAGTTCATCAGAAATACGAGCCACTTCCATTATCAAGTAATCACATAAGTGCTCCTCTGAACATGGCCCTATGCTAATACTATGTGAAGTTTACAAAACATTTTACATGTTTTCTACCCTTTTATTGGCTTTACTGTAGATGACGACAAAATGCAGGGGGTTTGCTCCAACAGAATGAAAAGGCAGCAAGATGAAAGGAATAACAAGCCTGTTAATTTCGCTGACTTTTCACTGCTTGCAGCCTTTAGGGTGGAGAAGAAAGTAAATGGGCAAACGTCAGCGAGGGACAACAGGAAGAGAAAAGGAGAGAGCAAGCACAAGGCAGAGGAGGGGAGCGCAGGGCAGCACAGAAGAGCCGAGTGGGGATGTGAGCCATTTTCCCAGTAATTTCCTTCCTGTTCTCACAACCACAAAGATTCCAACCATGCATTAATATAGTAGGAAAAACATCCTCCTCCAAAATTATTCTTCACAGTGCTTTTCAGAGTTGAGCCTGCTGCTAACTACAGAATGGAGCGTATGGGGCGATACTAAAATGGCAGCGCTCTTTCCTCGAGCAAGCAGCTTATGTGGAGGCCACAGGATCACTGTGTGCTGCCGGGGCCAGACTGCCAAGAGGACACAATGTTTTAATTTACCAATTTGGGATTTCTGGTCCCATCATTAATTGGATTATCTGCCAGCCCGATTGTAAAGACTCCTTTTTGATGTCTATAATCACTTCTACTCCTAATGAAGAGAGCCGTGGTTTTAGTTTCTTCGTTCTGCATACTGCTAATTGAATGCTTTGTAAAATTAATTTTCTTTGAACAGATAATACCTTCACAGGATTTGAAAGTAGAAAAAGGGTATACACCAAAGCATCTTCTTCCCCCCCGCCTCCATCCGCTTAGTTCTTGCTCTCCCCAAGAGGAAATCCCCCTTCGCACACGTGCACACCCGTACCCTCTTCTCTTCCTTGTCCCCAAATGAGGGTGTGTACTCCACACATTTTTCTGTACCTTGCCTTTTCATTTAACAATATACTTTGGTGATCTTTTCACATGAATATATATAAAATTTCTGTTTAAGAATCTGTTTGGCTCTCCCCAGTGCGGACGTGGTGGAATCTAACTAGTCCCCCCACGGATGTATACTTCAATCATCCTTTTGACTACAAACATGCTGTCACAGCCAGCCGGGTACAGACGCCACCCGCTGCACCCCAGACAAGCGGCAGCGCCACGCCCACGTGCCGACGCATCTGCAGTTAGGACAGAGGACACCAAGCTGCCCTCTGCGCGGCTTGCACTGGTTTACAGTCTGACCGGCCGCGGCCAGGGCGCTGGTTTTCTCACAGCTTCGTCAACACGGCCTGTTTATGAGACGTGCATTTCCGCTGGTCCGAGAGATGAAAACTGGATCTTTTTTTTTTTTTTTAAAGATTTTATTTATTGATTTGACAGAGAGAGAGACAGCCAGTGAGAGAGGGAACACAAGCAGGGGGAGTGGGAGAGGAAGAAGCAGGCTCCCAGCAGAGAAGCCTGATGTGGGGCTCGATCCCAGAACGCTGGGATCACGCCCTGAGCCAAAGGCAGACACCCAACGACTGTGCCACACAGGCGCCCCTGAAAACTGGATCTTCAGTGTTGTTTTGTTTGTTTTTTTAAAAGATTTTATTTATTTATTTGACAGAGAGCGTGGAGGGAGGGGAGAACAGCAGAAGGAGAGGGACAAGCAGACCCCGCGCTGAGCCCAGAGCCCGACATGGGGCTGGATCCCACGACCCTGAGATGGTGCCCAAACCGAAATCAAGAATTAAACCCAGGTGCCCCTCGAAGTGTTGTATTAAATTGAACTCTCTTTCCATAACAGGCTGAACACCCCTTCACATGTGTAAGAGCTGTCTGCATTCTTTCTCCAGGGACCATCTATTTGTATTCTTTGCACCTTTTTCTAGTGGGTTACTGATTTTTTTAAAAAATCAGTTTCTAGGACCTTTCTTTATATATTCGGGAGATCAGGCTTCTCCATTCTAGGACACAAATATTTTTTTTCCAGCTTGTTGTCTTTTGACTTTTTGGTATTTTCTGTCGTGCACAGTTTCCATGTGTATCTACTGAAGTTTGTGTCTTTCATCTGATGGCTTTTAGATTTTGGTCCTAGCTAGGAGAGGTCATTCCCACTCAAGACTGTTTCTCAAATTCTTTCCCATTTTTATATTTTTATTTATCATACTTAAATTTGTGATCTACTTGGATTTTATCTTCGTGCATGTATGAGCTGTGGATCTCACTTAATTTTTTCCAGACAGCCGCCCGTTTGCTGCAAGACGACTTAATGGTCTACCTCAGAAGTTTCAGACTTAACTGTCTGAGGACCAACCCCATTACCCTCTCTTAAAGACTGAGGAGTCTAAAGAAATTCTGGTTATATGGGTTGTATTTATCAGTGTTTATTGTATTAGAAATTAAAACTAACAGATTTAAAAATATTTATTAATTTGTTTAAAAATCACAACAACAAGGGCGCCTGGGTGGCTCAGATGGTTAAGCGTCTGCCTTCGGCTCAGGTCATGATCCCAGGGTCCTGGGACTGAGCCCCACATCAGGCTCCTGCCTAAGTGGGGAGTCTGCTTCTCCCTCTCCCTCTCCCTCTGCCTCTTCCCCTGCTCATGCTCTCTCTCTCTCTGTATTTCACTGTCTTGAATGAATAAATAATATCTTTAAAAAATAAATAAAAATCACGATAACAAGCCTATTCTATGTTAACACCAATAACATTTTTTAATGGAAAATTATGTTTTTTAAAACAAGAACTTTTAGTGAGAAGAGTGGTACTGTTGTACATGCTTGCGAATCTCTTTACTGTCTGGCTTCTTAGAAGCAGCTGGATTCTCACGTCTGTCTCTGCCTTTGCTTTGTTGTGATAGTAAAGCCATGTAGTCTCTGGAAAACTCCAGCCTATGCTCAGGCGAGACCCCTGACAAAATATCGGGGTCTTCCAGAAGTACCCAGAGCACTTAGAGGACTCCTGGTCTACCCACCACCATTAACTGGAGATACCACCTCCACCCTGAATGTGTTTTTAAGTACCACTGATTTTTAGAGTTTCTTTTCTTTAGTGTTGCACACACCTTTGGGAGTCCTTTTTTGGGGGCGTTCCCCCAGGAACTGCAGGAGGAGGTGCTTTCTTGGGAAGCAGCATTGTTCCACATGCCCCCTTCTTCGTCTTCCCACTGACTGGTACCGAGGTTCATGTCGTCCCCACCACTGCCCCAGCCTTCTTGCATAGATTTTGAAGCTAGAAAGAGAGCAAACATGAACTTACCAAACTCACCTTTCCTAAAGTAGATGCTATGTTATAACATCATTTAGGGGGAGGTGGGACAAAAGGGGTGTATTGTAATCTACCTTCTTACTACTTTGTTTCTCCAAGACCTAAGAACTGAATTTCTTGAGCTAGTTATACAATATATATGCAAATGTGTATTTATTTTTTTCTTCAAACTCCAGCTATATGTAGTCTGTGCTGTTACAAACTCCCTTAACCGCTAGAGGTGATTTTGAAGCACGGACTTCCTAACAGTAAGTCCTGGGGGCTACGGGAGAAGGTGGCAATGTTTCCATGGTATGAAATGGTCGGTTAAATGCAGAGTCCTGAAATATTACTGTCCTCCACGTGGTGTTTGATTGCCATTTGATCCAAACCTGCAGCAGCATGCGGACTAGCGCTCCTCCAATGTGACCAACCACGAGTCACCTGGGGACCACGAGAAGCGCACAGGTCTGTAGTTGAGCGTGACAGTCTGTTTCTGACAAGCTCCCAGGAGATACTCCCAGAATAATAGGATGGAGACAGCTGAGGCCATGGGCAGATGGAGCCACAAGCTGACTACTGAGTTTTGATTTCAGGATATTATTTTTCTACTTTTTGAAGATATAAAGTGATTTTGGGTATAAAAGTTACCCCAAATTTTCACTTCCTGGGAGAAGGTGAAGGCCAAAGATGAAGTGATAGTATAGTTAGCTGGAGTCTATAAAACTATGAATATGTGATGCTTTTTCAAGGCAGACCTATATATAATAGTGCCTCTAAGTTCAAATTATAACAACAAATATACCCCCTCCAGATGGCATGTGAATCTAAGTACCTGCTTACCCTTTAGATTTGCAACAAGAAAGTACATGAATGGAATAAATAATCCAGCAGAATGGCAGATATACAGAACACACTAGCCAGTGTTTGCAAAGTAACAAACACAAAAATTAACGCAAAATGCAATAGCAAAAATATAAACCGAATCAAGCTGCATTCTAAGATCTAAGACATTTAATGTTGTCCAAAGAAAATATGAAGCGTTTGCAGCCATGTGAACAACTAATCTTATTACTAGACTTAAATCACAATCTTAGGTTCATGCTAATGTCCTAAGTAATAACATTGCCAAATTCCCGTATGTCACAGAGTTCCACTCGGCGAATGCGATGTGGACATCCGTGAGAATGGACGTTTCACAGGTGCACTTACTACACTTCCAGACAATGGGAGGACAATGTAACCCGATTTTTGTTTCCTTTTCTTAAAAAAAAAAAAAAAAAGAACAAGAAAAGAAGCAGCGTCAGCCTGGAGCACCTCAAGTGGAATTGTGTTGACAAGACACAAGCGAGGCAGGAGGTACTTCACCGCTGTGAAGTGCTGTAGGTCTCAGGAACAACGGTGTGCTTTCTCAGGGAGCAGCGAGCGGAGGCCGTGTGAGACGGCAGGCCCGAGGGTGCCGCCGTGGCGCGGGTGCTACACCCGGTATCTGGCACGCATGCTGTGGCTCGCATTCTGGTAACTAATTTTTTTTTTTTTTTGAAAGAGAGACTGGGCTTCTGTTAAGACCTCCTCTGTGTCCATGTACCAGACGTGGCAAATACGTTAAAATACAAATAAAATGAGGAAAGTGTCCTAAGCCTTGAATTCTTAAAATTCAATGGAAAGTATCCCTCTCAAGAAAATACCCTGACCCACTTCTCAAGTGCCAAGTCGGGCTTACCTGGTTTGCACAGGGCTGGGGCGGCGGCGGGGGCGTTGGCTCTCCCGAATGTCACCGGCGGCTCTGTGGGCTGGTCCCCCCAACCGCTGCCACTGCTGGGCGGCTTGCCCCACGCTGCAGTGCCGTTGTCAACCAGGGCGGAGGGGGAGGACGGCTCTCCCCAGGAGCTTTCGGCCTTTGAGTGGACGTTAGGCATCTCTCCCCAGCCCGCTGAGACTGAAGAGGGCACCGACCGAGAGAGAACATAGTAAGAGTGAAACAGAGGAGAAGTAGAAATGGTCGTTTCAAGTTCAAAATAATTTCGAGATGATCTGTCTTTAGGATGGCTTTGGGGTAAAGTAGAAAGGAGACAGTATCACACCTAATTAGATTTGTTTAGTTTTTTCAATTCCCAGTGTTTTCATTCCTGACAGCCACCTGTTTAAAATTGAGAGCCCCTTAAATATTGAAGACTATTGAACTCGCAGTATCTGCAATGTAACAGGGTTTAAAAGAATAGTTTTACTCATATTTAAGAAGTGGCTTTTACACTTCTTCTTTTTTTTTTTTTAAGATTTTATTTATTTATGTGACAGACAGACAGCCAGCGAGAGAGGGAACACAGCAGGGGAGAGGGAGAGGAAGAAGCAGGCTTCCAGCCGAGGAGCCCGATGTGGGACTCGATCCCTCAATGCCGAGATCACGCCCTGAGCTGAAGGCAGACGCTTAACGACTGCGCTACCCAGGCGCCCCAGCTTTTACACTTCTAGTATTACATGTAACCTAGAAGAAATTTTATAAGAAAAATTTATAAGTTGCAAATATATACTTAAAATCATTCTAGCTTATCTTTGACCAACGATCAAAGACACAGATCTGGGCAAAGACACGAGAAGACAGCAGATGAAACACATACAGGAAAGCAGTGACAGGAAATCCAGAAGATTCTCAGGGAGCGCTTGGTGAGCTGAGAAGGAGCGGAGGGAGGCATTTGTCTTAAAGGACGGGAAGAGACTGGAAGATTGGGCAGGCAGACTGCAAGGGTCCCGGGAACACTTCCTTCCCTTGTCTGCCCAGTGCTGTGGCCAGAGCACCCTGACCCCGGGGGCTGCCACCTGACGAGGGTGCGCAATGGAGTCCGGAAGGTCATGGCATTGCTCTCGACAAACACAGGAGAGGTCATGGGGCCAGGCAAATTAAGAAGCATCTCGCCAGTATCTTTAAATCTCAGCAAGAGAAACGTTTTATGTTACATACGTAAATTTTATTTTCCTAATCAATCCATACTTCACCTTGCTTCTGCCTATAAGCTTACTCGACACTACTGATAACTCTATTGATAGCTCACATCAGGTGTAGTTTTCATATGGATACAGTTTCTCAGAGATGGAAATGTGAACATTTTAAATACTAACTAAATAATAGAGAGCATACAATACAAACAGTTAACCATAAATTTTAAATAATTTGGTCGCAACATGGATATTACCATCAATTATGAAATGTATTACTTTTTGGACTAAAAATTGTATGGAATCAGCTCCCTTGATGCACTTTATTCTAATAAAATGCAGTAATATTGATTAATGACAAAAGACCATGCAACCTATGAATCATTTTAAATTACAAGCTCCATGATAAGCAATATATTATGTTAATTACTGCCAATAACAGGAAAGTTAGCCCTAATCAGTTATTGTCAGCAATCGCTAACTATAATATTCCTTATAATTACACAGAAAACAATAATGTATATTGGGAAAAGTAGTTTTATAAATTTAAGGGACAAAATTAAATCAGGAAAATTAACATAGCTGACAAAAATTATGGATGTTTTAGGAAGATAAACTAATTTAGGTGTTGTTAATGGTCAATCAGCTGTAAAAATACTGATTTATTTTAGGTAATTAAATAACACTCACTTAAAATTTGTCATCCTTATACTTCCATCTTTTTGAAAGGCAATACTACAAATGATTTAAGTAAGTCAAAACTAAGAATAAATATTAAGACTATGGTAATTATAGTTAATCGATTTTTATAAAAAGTTCTCAATTCCCATTAAAGCAATGGAAATGTCTACAGAGTATGTCTGTGCATAAGGCAAATGATCTGCAAGCAGCATGTTTCAAAATCTTACAAATGGAAGAATAATTGCTTACCCCCAAATCAAGAGAACAATATTTCTCTCTCTTTTTTTGGTGGTGAAACAAGAAAGGAATTTATTTCAGTGATGCCAACACCAGGAAGACAGAGGACTTGTGTCTCAAAGACTATCTCCCTGACAACATTTCCATTTTAAGATGATCTCTGGAAAGAATATAATTTACCGAGAATGCCGAACACACACACACACACACACACACACACACACACACACACACACACACACATCAGAACACATGCACCGTGGGACACTCGAAAGGCCCTAGAAGAGGAGATGCTACAACCCTGAGGCCCACCAGCTAATTCTGATTCAAAGCAAATACTTCCCGTGGATAGAAAATAATTTTAAATGCATACCACTAAAATAATCTCCATTGTTTGATGTTTAGTGCTGGCGTGAATTTTGATAAGCTTTTTGTTAATTTCATAGAGGTCTTTTAAAGATGGGCTTAATGAGGCATTACATTTAAAACAGTGATATTAACATTTTAAAAATGGTCCTTCAAATGCTTTTGAGAAAATGTTTCTGCGGCCCGGGGTCCAGGAATTCTTGTCTCCCTTCTCCAACTGAACAAATACAGTATAGGACTAAAATAACAGTAACAATGAAATGCCACTAGGATATGTAGCTTTCATTCAATTTTAAATACACTTTATCTATCAGAACAGAGAAAACGAAGCACCTCTGTGGCGAACACCCAGAAGATCAGTCTAAAAATGCACACAGAGCAGTTCTGAGGCCAGGAAACAGAACCGACGTCAGGAGGCCCCACCTGACCAATGATCCCCATCTTAAACACTCCAGTGAAGGCCATGGATGGAGCTCTTTCTTTCATGAAATAAGAAATCAATTCTAGCTTGTTCCATGGACACTACCTGTACAGTTTTGTAAGTGTGACTGGCAGTCCTTGCTGGGAAGAAAGCTTCGGTCACACAATGGCCAATCATAACTGAGCGCAGAAAAGAGCAAAGCCCGACACTGCACAGATGAGGCATCTGAGTGCCGGCTGTGTGCCTGGCATTTTACGTACTGACTCAGATATTAATGGGATGGGATTTTGTTCACACCAATGGCCTTTATGCCTAATGTACACTTACTATCATGCTTGGCTGGCTACTGGCTTTGGAGGCACAGAGCAGAGCTGGGAGCTGCCGCAATAATTACTTCTTCATATCCGAAATCAAGAGAGCTATTTATCTGGTGATGCTTTATACAGAGGAGTTTTTCTCAGTCAGATGGTCAAGTATCCTACTCTTCAGAACGCCTTGTTTCATGAGCATGTATTTGAAGATTCTCTTCCAAACTCAGGCAACTCTACAGGAAGGTTACAGATAAGGTCCTTTTTCAAAAGCAGGCCCTGTGGCCTCGAGCTACACAGCAACTGCTCAGAAGAGCTGCTTCTGCCTGTCTCACGGGGTCATCACAGAGGGCTGGTATTAGAAACAACACATTTTTTTAGTTTTTATTTGAGTGCACTAATGGAGATTTTAAAGGTGCCCTTTCTTATTGATATATGGGGGAGCCAAACTGTATTTTTAATGGTCTCATTTATTCATTCTGAACTGAAGGTACCTACAGCAAAAACCTCCACGTGTATCCCCAGGACACGCATGATAACCGTCTCCTCTCACCTCTCCAGCAGGACACTTACGATGCCCTGGCTCTTTCCTCTCCAGCCCCACTCACACCAAGTCCCCCCAAACACAGGAAAGTAAAAATACCCTAACCAAACACAACCTCCTCCCCCCCAAATCCATATCCACAAAAAGCAGGCTGCTCAGATGACTCCTCTTAGTAACTACTGTGTGGTGCTTAAAATAGAATTACTCTGGCTGGAGAGGTCCAGGAGATCTATTTCTGAAGTCGCAGTGTGAGAACAGTTGAGCTCTTGGCAGCATCTTGCTGATTCACTCTGTTTGCAGGTGACTCCATTTCTCGGTATTTTTATACCAAAAAATCATAAAGGAGCAGGGAACTGCTAGACATTAAGTCTTACAGGAAGGACAATGTTCTACAGCTTCTGCTCTTAAGGAGACTTGGAGAAACAACATACGTGTTGTATCAACCTAGGTACAGGGTTTCTAAATCCAATGTCTTCCAAGTTTTAGTTCACCAGATGGGTGCTATGCCTCTTCTGTGATTAACTACACAATCTCTGCCTTTGGTTACAATATCTGTGCCAGAAAACTAAGTGGTAAAGCACACACAGTATTAGTGGATTAAGCAGCCGAAGGCAAAGTGAAGTTGACCTGTGGCTGGAGCCTTCTCTAACCTGCACAGGACAACCACAGGGCTCACCTTGGTGCTGCTGCAATGCCCACTGAAGGCGAGACACACCTGAGAAGCCGGGGGACTAGGCAGTGAAACGGATAAAACAGTATTACAGAGTGAGGTCAACATTCGGCAGTACAGTCCCAGTTTACTGACTGGCCTATGGTAGTGGTGCTCTCCCTTCCGGGTATCGCTGGAAGACAGCACCCCGGCAGGATTTTGTGTTTATGGCCACACTATGCTGCTGGTCTAGCTTGGATCTAGTCTCTAATGGCCTTCCTATGTGACTCGAAATTAACTGTATGTGTAGTGATCTCTACTCTCCGACCCCCAGTCGCTTCCAAAGTATCTATCTCAATGTCTCAGGGAAAGCGTCACCGTGAGGTTCTCCCTCAATCTCATTTAGATTCAGAGCCTACACGGAGGATCTGTTTTTCATCAAAAGTTGTACTATTAAATATTTACTATTTAGTGTTATCCGGTATCTGCAAACTGACTTTCAAGTGTCAGGGTATTTATTTCTAAGTGCGCTAATCAGCTGGTTAGTACTTTCAGGAGCCACTTCCATTCCCTTAGAAACAGAAGTAAATGCTATGCCTGCACTTCCTCACTTCTGGCCACATCCCCGATCACTGTTCTCCCAAGACTCGCTAGCTCCTTGCCACATGAGGGTACAAGTCCGCGGGTCCTGTGCGGCCGGCTCACATTCACACGGAGTCACCGGGGCAACGTTAGGGAGCAGGTACTGTGTCATGCCATCGTACACAACCCGACACCCCATGTTAAGAACGGCCTCGTGGGTCCCTCTCAGGCAGCTTACCATCTCTGACCAAAAGACAGGCACAGGGACATTTCTCTAGACTACGGTGTTCCATCTCCCGAATGGGCTTGAAGCTGGTCCAAATAACCCAGTTTATGAAGCTATACTGTATTTCCTAAATTACTATCAGTTTTCCTCAGGCTTATCAGAAAATGAATTGATACCAGTATAACAAGAATGGGACAAAAATGACTGTCCTATGGCATTTACTTCTATAAAACCAGCAACACACACAAAAAATGTAATTGAGGAAACATATTTTGTAAGACAGAGATCGATACTCTTAGAGAGGAGTTCTGTTTTTTGTTCATTTAAAGTAGGTTCCATGCCTAGCATGGAGCCCAATGCGGGGCCTGAACTCACGACCCTGAGATCAAGACGCTTGCTGAGAACAAGAGTCAGATGCTTAACCGACTGAGCCACCCAGGAGCCCCCACAGATCAATACTCCTAAGTGGCAATGATCAACGACTTAACACCTGAACTCTGACAAAAGTGCAAATTTGCATAAAGCCAGCAAGGCCAATGGCAAAATCACAGAATACCTGTCAAAGGACAACTTCATAAAGAGCAGAAACTTCATCAGTTAGTCGGGTGCATGGCTTTGCTGGGAGTGCAGAAACCCAGTAGATTTATGAAAACCAGTCTGGGCAAGTCTTCAAGCCACGATGAGCTAACCCACAGCCTAGTGGGTGCTGTGACTGCTGCCCTCACTGATCCGGGCTGCCCAGATGTCACCACCCCCATGAGGAGGGCCATGAGCTGACATTTGCACTGCTGAATGGAGAGGACCGAAAGGAACCAGCATGCCGTCATCGCTAGGAGGGAGCTGGCATGATGGCATGATTGCTCCTTCTATTAACTCAAAGAACGGCTCAGTCTGCCAGGCTGGGGAAGTGCCAGGCTTCTACCACCTGTAACCCCCGAGAGCGAGGAGCTCTGTTCTCACTGCACAGAGTGCCTGCTTCAGGCCTGGGGCGTGAACATCACAGGTGACGTGAGGCAGGATGCACATCGTGGTGTGGGTGCTCAGTGTCCTGGGGGGAAAGGGAAAGGGAAGTGGAGCCATAGGGCAGCAACCCCACCATCACAGCCCCATACACTCAACTCCGCAGTCTTTGCACGTGGGCTGACTCCATGGAAAACAACTGTCTGACTTTTTTGTGTCTGTTAGGTGGTAAAACCAAGTTCCGAGCTGCTTCCACACTACTGCTCCAACCACAAAGACTGCAAGCATGAGTAAGGCCCGAGGGCTGGAGGGGGGGCAAGGAACATAAACGGTTGCCATGGTAGGATGGACCACATTTCCCTTCTTTTCTGCTCAGTGATAAGATGTGTAATTTGTTAAAAAATCATCTATAAATATTTTTCATATAAAAGGGAATGATTTTGGCCCTTCTAACTAAACAAGAATGCCTTTATCCAGGACAAAGCTCATATTCTTTGTCCACTAAAAATCGGTACGAGTGGATTCGAAGAGTAACCTATCAAAGAGGGAAGAAATGACTAGCGTGCTGGGGCTCCAGTCTCTGTGGGTGTCACAGCTGTAAGATGGCAGAGACGGCAGTGGGCAAGGTGCGCACCACACATCTGAGACCTCACCACGTGCGCACCCTCTGTGAGCCACTTGACCTGTGTAAGCAGAGGCCCAGGGGCGTAAGGATTACACGAGAGGATGTGTGAAGATACACTGCGTGTGGTCACCAAGCACCGTCGGGCCACATTCATCCCCGGACCCCAGTGCACGTTTCAGCTGGAACTCTTCCAGAAGACTACGAGCAGCACGAGGGGCTTGAACTGTGACCTGTGAGGAATAGCACTGGGCGTGAGGATTTCCGGAAGACAGTCTTGGGTAGGAGGGACGTGACAGCTATTTTTAACCATTGATTCTCCTCAGAGTGCTTTGTGCACAGCTTTACTGTAATGCTAATCAGACTGCTAAGCTCTGCGTTGCCATTCCTCCCACCAGACGGTGCCACGTCTCAGTGTCCATATCCCTCCACTTTTGGCATCAATTACCTTCCTTCTCGCTTCCCGTCATTCCCATAAGCACCTTATAAAATTTTCAAGGGTTTAGAAATGTTAGTCATGTATTAGTAGAAAAATGGGAGTCACAAGTTCCAATACCCCAGGGAGCCAGCCAGATAACGCACACAGGCCCATGGGACAAGCACAAGAACGCAAGCCTGATGCCCCGTGGCTGCTGCTCTGAGTCTCAGGAGTGAGTCACAAGTCTCAGGGGGAGTGTGGCAAACCAGACAGCACAGGCCTCACTTAAAGTCAGCCACTCCAGCTGACTGCTGCCATCCAAAGCCCATGTGTCAGACCTTCCCGGTTTCCAAAAGAAGCCAGGAATCTAGAATTTTATATAAAAGATTTTCATTAAAAATGTTGATTCACATGACAAGTGTGGGCCAATAAGTCACATCTGTGGGATGTGGTGCAGTCCACAGACCATCAGGTTTCTGACCTTTGGTTTAGGGACAGAGAAGTGTATGCAGAGGCTGTAACAGTCTTGAGCTCCATAAGGGACTCCCAACATGGTGTCTCAGAGAGGTAAAAGTGAATTCATTGCCAAGGAATCTAAGGAGGCTGGGGGGGTCACGTCCAGCAGGTAGACCAGGGGAGGCTCTGGATGGCAGTGGTATTTGTACTAAACTCGGAAGGGAGGATAGCCCTCCTTTTGCTCTAGCCGCTCAGTGCTCACAGTGAAAACCAGACAGCTACTCACATGCTCAGGCTGCCCCACACAAGATGACCATCTCCGCCCCCGACGTCCCCGACTGGCTTCCTTCTCCGCAGCACCCTCACCACCAGACACGCTGATACATGCTTGCTAACCCACAAAGACTTAGCCCCCCTTGCTGGAGTGCCCCCCACCAGGACAGGGGTTCTGCCTCCTCTGTTCCCTGTTGTCCCCCAAACCAGAAGGCTGCTTGGCACATTGTGGGTCCTAATAAACACACACTGGATAACTGAATGTTCATCTCCTGTGCAATGGCAACATCTGGACCCTGAACACTGTCCAGCAGCCTTTCGAGGGCCCCTGGTGAGCCCTCTGCTCTATTTCGCACGTGGGCTAATGCAAACCTCACCTCTGCTTGCACCTCTGCTCCTACCCTCCCCGTCTGTACTCGAGACTGGTGTCCTTGACATTTGGAGAAAAAGAACCCCAGCAGGTCCCTGTCATCCTCTGGCCATAGACACCCTGGCCTCCTCTACAAATTGGGGGAAGCACTCCTCCCGGCTAGATGCAGGGATCCCCTCCCTTTGCATCCATTCTCCCTCTCTATTGGCTCCTTTCTAGCAGTCTTTTTTTTTTTTTTTAAGATTTTATTTATTTATTTATTTATTTATTTATTTATTTATTTATTTAGAGAGAAGGAGCAAGTGCGCACAGAGGGAAGTGGGGGGGACGGCAGAAAAAATCCCAAGCAGACTTCACATTGGGCAGGGAGCCTGATGCAGGGCTTGATCTCATGACCCTGAGATTCATGGCCTGAGCTGAATCCAAGAGTCAGACGCTCAACTGACTGAGCCACCCAGGTGCCCCACTAGCAGTCTTTAAATAGGCTCCAAATTCTACTGTCTTAAACAAAGTCTCTACTCCTGACCTTGCCCTCTACTTGCCATCGCTCTCCCAGCTCTGGCTGGGGCTGGCTTCTCCATCCACCTCTGCTCCACCTCCATGGGACAGGTGCCCCCTGCTGTGCTCCTGTGGGAGTCAGTGAGTGACCTGCTCCCGGGCCCACTCTCCCCAGCCCTGAAACCTCTCTGCTCACCTTTCTTTGCTTCCACACCCAGTTTCCAAGCCTTGATGCCACCTCTGTCTCCATGGCCCGACGCTGACCCAATCCAGGGCCACCATCACCATCAAGACATTGGCTGAGCCTGGATCCTCCTCTCCAGCTTTGCTTCCTACTGACCCATTTTTAACTTTATGGCTGGGATGATTCTACAAGTCAGTCTGATTGCTCATCTCTGTTTATTTATTTTTTATTTTTTTTTTAAAGATTTTATTTATTTATTTATTCAACAGAGATAGAGACAGCCAGCGAGAGAGGGAACACAAGCAGGGGGAGTGGGAGAGGAAGAACCAGGCTCATAGTGGAGGAGCCTGATGTGGGGCTCGATCCCGTAATGCCAGGATCACGCCCTGAGCCGAAGGCAGATGCTTAACCGCTGTGCCACCCAGGCGCCCCGCTCATCTCTGTTTAAAACTTCTCACTGGGGGGCACCTGGGTGGCTCAGTCGGTTGAGCGTCTGACTCGTGGTTTCAGCTCAGGTCGTGATCTCAGGGTTGTGAGATCGAGCCCTGTGTCAGGCTCTGTGCGGAGCCTGCATAAGACTCTCTTTTCCTCTCCCCTTGCCCTTCCCCTCACTGCTCGCGCATGCTCTCTCTCAAATAATCAGTCAATCTTAGGAAAAAACAACAACAAACCAAAACCAAAAGAACTTCTCACAGGCTTCTCAGTCGTCTGGATACAATCCAGCTCTTTCAAAGGCCTAAAAGGCCTTGCTTGATCTCTAGCTTCTCTCCGCAAGGCCTTCCAGTTACCCTAACACTTACGCCAACCACTGATCCCTCTCTGAACTTCTTTTTGTTCAGGTACTTGTATTTCTGTCCACATGGAGGTTTAAAGAGGGCAGAGCTCCTGTCCTTCACGCTGTTATATCCTGAGCCTCTGTGTGCTATGCCTGGCACACAACAGTATTCAATGATTTATTTCGAATGAGTGTATGCCAAATAAACGGATGAAGGTACCAGCTCTAGAAGCATTAATGTAGATGGGTACAAGAGCCCTGTAGTGGGGCGCCTGGGTGGCTCAGTTGTTAAGCGTCTGCCTTCGGCCAGGTCATGATCCCAACGTTCTGGGATTGAGCCCCACATCGGGGCTCAGCAGGAAGCCTGCTTCTCCCTCTCCCACTCCCCCTGCTTGTGTTCCCTCTCTCACTATGTCCCTGTCAAATAAATAAAACCTTAAAAAAAAAAAAAAAAGAGCCCTGTAATTACTTACTAAACCTTACCAACTATGGGGCTCTGCTGGGTGATCAGAAATCCTGGGATTGAGGAGGTTGGGCGGTAGGAGCCGGGGGGAATGGAAGTCAGTAGGCTCCAGTGGGTTTCCGACAGAGCTCTGGTACCAGGTAGTGGGGGTGCACCAACGGTTCTTTATTCATACCTGTTCGAATGATGTCTGATGGTCAGAAGATCCTTTTTTTAACCCACATCTTGGCCCATGACAAAGGCAACAAGCACTCAGCATCCATTCCACTGCCTTCTACAAGCCTTCCTGTACGTATTACAGAGGCCCAAGGCTAACACACATCACTTGCCAGACTCCCTTGTAGGTCAGATTTTGGATGCAAATTGGGTTCCATATATAAGGTGACTGAATGAGTGACCATGGAAAAAGGACTCTATCCTTAGTCTTGTCTTTACGGCATGTTTATGAAAATTTAGGGATGGTAGAAAGCTGGAAGGAGTAACTAACATGCTGATTACAGAATCAGGGTACAGAAAGATCTCAACAGGCTGGGGGACTGGAATCCAAACCTTGACCAGGGCCTGAGTTCTACACTTGGACCAGCGACTAGCGCACACGAACAGTCCTGAACGACAAAGGGCTGCACAGTTGTCTTAATGGAAAAGAAACACTTTAGACTCTAAACTGAATTTAGGACAAATAGTGTGATGTGGCTCAAAAGGGCTAAGTGAAACTTAGGGTTCATCACCAGGAGTAGGATTTTTAGGAGTGAGGGAAGTTACAGTCTCAACTAATTCTGCACTTGTTAAAACCATACTTGCAAACCAGTGACATTAGTTCTGGGAACAGAGGCCCTCACAAGCTACAGCTTTTCCAGATGACAACAAAAAGGATTTAAAACCAGGACGATGAGGAACAGCGGTAAGGAGCCGGGAGCATTTCCTGGAGAATGGGTAGACGGGACATGATGACGACGTGCCGTTGTCCAAAATTCTGCAATATGGGACAAGAAGCTCAGTGCTGCTTGAGTCCCAGAGGACAACATGACACAAGCACTTCCAGAAACAGGTGGGAGGCTGATGCTGACAGAGGCTCAGCATAAGCAGACACAATAGCCAGAGTAGCCAGAAAAGAACGGCGCTGGGCGGGAGGTGGCCTCCCTGGCACTGGGTGTGGGCCTTGATGCAGAGACCTCTATCTGTGTGGGGACAATGCAGAGGGGGAGGAAGGCCCTAAGTGTGATGCCCTGACTTGGACTGGATTCTCCTTCTGGTCCTTCTGCACCCGGGGGCTCTGCGATTTGGTGGGCCCAGTTCTCACCGCTCAGGCCGCCTCCGCGCCTGGAGCACAGCGAGACCACACACCAAGAGCCGATTTCCTCGTTAGAAGTGGGGCTGCTGGCAGCTCCTGTTACACAGCCCAGGTAGGGCACGCAGCGCGTGTATTTCATCACAATTCATGACCCCTGTGGGAAGATTCTGGTCTGGTCTGGGAAGACTTTTTTCTGCCACGGTGTCCAGCAGAGTGCCTTGCACAAAGCAGGAACTCAAAACCCAAGTTTTAGTCTAATTTTACAATTTTTCTTCCAGCCGGAATCACAACACGACTTGTATAATGCCACTCACACTACACCAACAATTTCGTTTCAGTGCCAACCACACATCAGGAACGCCCGTGGAGCTCTGAAGCTACCCGTGCATGGGCTACCCCACAGGCCGATGACCCCAGAGATCTCAGCGACTGGTCCCCTACCCCCAAGCTCCCAAGCACTTCTAACCGAGGCTGGGCTTGAGGACCACTGGCTCATCCCATAAGGAAATGAAGACTTTTGTGAAGTAAACGCCAGCTAATGCAACGGTCCCCAATCTTTCCTGAAGAGGATCTATTTCTTTTCTACTCTCCTTAACACTGAAAGTGCCGAAAATCTTTCTTTCCTGGGTAGAAAGCTATCAAAGAACCCTACTTTCTTTATTCTCTTGGGAGAATATTTAAGTAAAACACCACAAGTGAGGGGCACTTAAATGAATGTTCTTCGCGATATGAAAACAGCATCGGAGTGTGTATACATTTGTAATGAGAATAAATAGTTTTTTTTAACTTCTAAAGTTACCTCAAGTGCCCTCCATACCTGGACCGAGCAGCGGCGACCGACTCAGCTGGGCTCTGGCCTGGTGCGGCGGTGGCGTCTCGACCACGTCCGTGCTGCTGCTCGTGGTGGTGGTGGTGGTGGTGGCGGCGGCGGCCGTGGTACTGCTCTGCACGCCTGGGTTGTTTCTATCCCACATGTTTACAGTTTTATTGTTGTAGTTGCTTGGGTCACCCCAAGCTGAGGTACCATCATCAATTTCCATTTTGCGTCGAATGGATGGTGGAGAAGGTTCCTCCCAGCCTGTGGCCTCACTGCTGTCCTTTTGTTTGACAGGGACTGGTCCCCCGATCCACCCAGTTCCTGTCTGTTTAACGGAAGCGGCTCCTCCCCAGTTACTCACATTGTTGTCTTGGGGTTTGCCCGCCCAGTTCTGTTGGGGGCCAGGTTTCAAAGACTCTCCCCAGTTTGTCCCTGGATTCACCTTTGCATTTGTGCCATTACCCCAGCCACTGGTCCCAGACCTGGTAGTATCATTCCAACCAGACCCTGACCGATTACTGTCAGCATCCCATCCGGAGCCATTTTTTTTCCCATCCCCCAAGTGTCCGAGGACAGAAGACGAATCTGCCCAATCTCCCCCTCCTGCACTCCAGGCTGGATTAGATTTTTGTCCGTCTCCCCAGTTTTGAGATTTGGGTTTCTGAGGCTCCCCCCAGGTGGGCGACTTGTCCTCCTGATTTACGGTCCCACTCCAAGCATGGCCACTCTTGGCGGCAGCAGCAGCATTATTAACAGCAGTAGAGCTTATCGAGTCCCCCCAAACCCCTGGGCCGTTTGGCGCTTTGTTGCTGCTGTCTCCCCAGCCTGTGTTTGCTGGCCCAGCAGCCGGCGGTGCGCTGGCCCACCCGGGCACTGAAGAGGTATTTGTACTGTTCGCGATGGACCCATCACTCTTCCCCCCTGAGTTTGAAGGCTGAGTAGCGGCACAGCCCCAGGCCTCTGTCCCATTGTCATTTTTTCTCTCAGACCTAGGGGACTCTTCAAATTCCCAGGCAGTGTTTTGCTTTACTGGAGTCTGTCCCCAACCAGTATTAGACAGAACTCTTGGGTCAAGATCGTTCCTTGGCAATTGGATGTGCCCTTGGTCTATCATCCCTTTATCTCGCCTTCGGCCTTCTGCCCCTTCCCTCCCAGAGCTTCCTTCATTGTGACTGCCAGAGCCATCGCTACTTCCTTCGCTTGCTGTCGTTCCGGAAGATGCAGCTTTGGCCCAAGAGTTCATGTGTTCACTGCCAGGCTGTATGGCAGGATTCTGGCTGCTAACACTCGCACTGTCCCACCCTGTTGATCCTTTCCCATTGATGTCACTGTTGGAATGCTGGTTTGGGGGCTTGCCCCACTCCCCATTCACACCGTTAGAGGTGCTCCGGCTGGGGTGGCCCCAAGCCCCTGAATGGATATGACTAACGCTGCTGTTGTTGCCACTGCCCCGTCCCCAGGCGAGGAGTCCAGGACCAGCAGGAGGACCGGAGTCCCAGGCGTTTCCTCCACTTCCTTCCTTCTGCACAGCACTGCTGGATCCATTTTGTTTAGCACTCAATGCTGAGTTCACAGTGTCTCCATTCCCCTGATTGAACCCAGAATTGCTACTTCCTGTGGCAGGGTTACCTGGGGACAGTCCCCACACAGAACTGCTGATTCCTTCGCCACTGCTCCCACTGACTTGAGAAACGGATGATCCGTTAGCACCAGGAAGGCCTTGCAGGTGGGGCGGGATGATGGCCCCCATACCAACAGCCATGCCCCAGTTTGGCAGTCCGTTTGTCTGCATTGCATTGACAGGGTTTGGTGAAGAGTTCATGGGGTTAGTGTTATTTGGTCCATCAGTGTTAAGGTTCTGAGGTTGTACGCTGAAAGACACATTCTGAGAAGTGGACGTTTGTGGTTCTGTGCTCTCTTGCGGCAGCAAGTTTCCCCAAGCACCTAAAGTGCCTGTTGGGTTCCCGTTCTGGTTGCCCGTATTTTGACCTATGGCACTGACCGGACTGCAAATACTGGAAGGGTTGCCTGTCGTCACAGTTCCTTCATGTCCAAGTACAGGCCAGGCAGCTGGGTTGGCATTAGGGTTAAGGTTAAGATTAATGCCGGCATTGGAGTTGGAAGCACCCCAGCAATTCTGACTTCTCCCATCTCCGATCATGTTGTCCATTTTTCCATCCCCACCACTGAGAGAGCAGTGAGCTGGGCCGGAGCTGGAGCCTGTGGCTACGCCCCACACTCTGGCTCCATTTCCATTACCGTTGGCGCCCCCTGCTCCAAGGGCACTCTGATTAGAAGGGCTTTGGACGAGTGCACCGTTGGTGCCATTATTGCCATTCGTCTTCTTGGTATGTCCAGTGAAGGTGCCCTGGGCACTCCCTGTAGCCATGCTACTGTTCTCTGAGCCACAGTTGGAGGCAGAGTCAGTGTCTGTAGTACATTCTGAGGCAGATTCAGTCTCTGCTCCTGTGATGGAAGGCCACGCCTCCTTGTCAGTCCTGTCTATTATCACTTTATCCCAGCTGCTGCTGGCTTCACCTCTGTACGTGGGCTGCTGTCCCCAGTGGGAACTTTCATAGTGATCTGCCAATCCACCGTGACTAAGATCTGAAAAACACCAAACACATTCAGAATTAGATCTTCCTCCCATGTGTCAATGAATCCACTGTGAACTAGGCTTTGGGGGAAGCTCCTTATTTCCAGTTTCAATGTTGAATGACAAATGCTAAAAAATGACTTAAGAAAAAAGTTACCTGTCTTCGTGGTAAGTTCCCGTTTAAAAAAGAGCTCATGTTTCTAAAATGATATTAATCCTTACCACTACCCCATACCAGTACTCCTCCTGAGGAGACTCACAGCGCACAGGAGCACAGGAGCGTCTCTGGAAGCATCTGCAGGGAAGGAAGCTGCGTAACTGGATCGTAGCAGGTGGGACATTTATGTTACCATGCCACACGTGAACATACTCGGACTGTGGTGATGACACGTTCACGTGGGTTCTCGAATACAGTCTGTAGTTCTCCTCAAGACCTCCAACTGGAGGGACAGTACAATACAGAGGCCACACGGCTCATTTAGTAGAAAACAACTGTAAATACAGTGCAGAACCATATAACAGAGCCAATATTTTGGGGGTGAGGGACAGAGGGAGGAAAGAGGCATTAGAAAATGCTCTCATCTTATGTTATGAAGAGTATAGAGGGTTAGAAACAGTTCATTACATTTATATTACTTATCTGTTACCACCAGCAATTACGGTTTGCCATTATTAAACACAAATAAGAACTCTCTGAGGACTTTCTCCCCTTGCTCTCCATCTCCTTGAAACAGTCTTTGCACTGGAGACCCCAGAATAACGTGATGCCCTATCTTCCATTCTAGCATTCATTTCATTTCCCCCTTAGGATCCTTTTAAAGAATCCAGTATTTGCCATCTGCATTTTATTTCCTAGGATTTCTAGTTATTTGACTATTTCTAACATTGCAATCCAACTTATACTCCAACGAATTTTCCAGCAGACTCTATCTGAAATACGGATCACTCAAAACTAAGTAAAAGTAATATAAAGAAATTAATTTAATCAATGCATACAAGAAACTCACACAGCTTAGACATCCTTGACTTCTTCAAACAGTATAATGTACAGTTATCTGCAATAAAGTATTTCTTCTCTTTTCGAATCTTTTCTTCACTATGTTTTTCAAAACTTTTTTAAAAATTTTTATTTATTTATTTATTTGACAGAGAGAGAGAGGGCACAAGCAGGGGGAGCTGCAGGCAGAGGGAGAGGGAGAAGCAGGCTCCCCACTGAGCAGGGAGCTGGACGCAGGGCTCGATCCCAGGACCCTGGGAGTACGACCTGAGCCGAAAGCAGTTGCTTAACCAACTGAGCCGCCCAGGTGCCCCATGTTTTCTTCAAATTTTTAATGAGAAAAATTTACTCCCAGGAAGTAAGAGTGGGTTTCCTCAGAAAACCTCTTTGAGTTTAATGGAGCACGAAGAAAAACAGGGGAAGTGTGTAAAGAATGATCACTATTCGCTATAAAGAACATCCTAGAGACAACTTCAGCCTTAAAAAAATAAAAGATTTTATTGTCTGATTTAAAAGGGATGTAATGACTTCAGAATTTTGCTCTTGGTGCGCAGCAAAGGAAACCACCAATAAGACGAAAAGGCAAGCTACTTAATGAGAGAAAATACTTGCAAATGATGCATCTGACAAGGGGTTAATATTCAAAATATATGCAGAGCTGGTAAACTCAACACCAAGAAACCCAAATAATCAGATTAAAAATGGGCAGAGGAGGGGTGCTTGGGTGGCTCAATTGATTAAGTGTCAACTCTTGGTTTCAGCTCAGGTCATGATCTCAGAGTTGTGAGATCCAAGCCCTGGGTCAGGCGCGTGTTCAGCGTGGAGGCTGCTTGAGATTTTCTCTTCCTCTCCCTCTGCCCCTCCCACCACGTGTGTGCACGCCCTCTCTCTCTTTCACTCTCTCTCAAATAAAATAATGAGGTAAAATCTTTGAAAAAAACACGGGCAGAGAACTTGAACAGACATTTTCCAAAGAAGATACACAGATGGCCAACAGATACATGAGAGGATGCTCAACATTAGTTATCATCAGGGAAATGCAAGTCAAAACCACAGTAAGACATCACCTTATACCAATCAAAAAGACAAGAAACAACAAATGTTGATGAGAATGTGGAGAAAAGGGAATCTGCATACACGGTTGGGTCAGAATGCAAACTGGTGTGGCCACTCTGGAAAACAGTATGGAGGTTCCTCAAAAAACTAAAAACAGAAGTACCACATAATCCAATAATTCCACTTCTGGGTATTTACCCTAAGAAAACAAAAACACTAATTCAAAAAGGCAGACGAACCCCTATGTTTACTACAGCATTATTCATGATAGCTAAAATATGTAAGCCTCCAAGTGTCCATCAACAGATGAATGGATAAAGATGTGGTATATATACACACACGTACATACATAATGGAATATCTAGTACTCAGCCATAAGAAAGGATTGAGATCTTGAGGCACCTGGGTGGCTCAGTCGGTTTAGCATCTGCCTTCGGCTCAGGTCACGATCCCAGGATGCTGGGATTGAGCTTAACATCGGACTCCCTGCTTAAGTGGGGAGTCTGCTTCTCCCTCTGCCCCTCCCCCTGCTCGTGCTCTCTTTCCCTCTCACTCTCTGAAATAAATAAATAAAATCTTAAAAAAGAAAGGAAGGAGGGAGGGAAGGAGGGAGGGAGGGAGGGAGGGAAGAAGGAAGGAAGGAAAGAAGGAAAGAAGGAAGGATGGAAGGAAGAAAGGAAGGGACGGAGGGAGGGAGGGATCCTGCCATTCTTAGAAACACGGATGGACCTAGAAGGTCTTACACTAAATGAAATAAGTAGCTAAATGAATCAGAGACAGATTTCAAAGACAGATAACATGATTCCACTTACATATGAAACCTATAAAGCAAATGAACAACCAACAACAACAAAGACAGTAACAGACTCATAAATACAGAGGATAAACTGGTGGCTGCCAGAGGGGAGGGGGGTTAGGGGACGATGAAATCAGTGAAGGGGATTAAGAGGTCTGAATGAAGTAAGACACAGGGATGAAAAGTACAGCATTAAAACACATTAATTATGCTCTCGGTGAATCTGAAGTAGGTAATTCCCAGGAAAACTACAAAGGAAAAACAAAGCCAGGCAACAGAAAACTTTAGGACCTAAATTACTATGAAACTAAATTTTTTATTGCCAAATACGAGGGGCTGGTTCTGCAACTCTGGTTTATGGCAATTTCCCCCACTGGTTTTGCATGTGCTACAAAAACTGGCTTTTGTAATAACTAATTTAAAGAGAAAAATGAGCCACTCATCATTTAATGCAAAAAATAAGACCAAGTTAAAAAAAAACAAAAACAGATTATTGCTTATTATCAGCAAATCTCCCATAGTTCATTCTCCCAACAGTCTCGCTTCCCTCAGGGACAGGATACACCAGGACCAGGACAGTACTCACTGCAAGCCACACCCAGATGGCAGGAGGTAATCAACCTGGCTTACCAATGCATTCCTTCCAATACCTGGAGTACGTTTTGAACACATAATATTATTTTTTCTATTCCATAATAGGTCATAGTGCAGAAGAATCAGCTCTCTCTTAATGGTCTTGAGGGTTTGCGTGGAATGCCTTTTGTCTACTGCTCAGCCCCCAATCTGCCAGACTCACACTCAGTTATGCATCAGGTTTGAAAAACGTGTTTGCATCCTTGGATAAGAAGAATAGCATCACAAGCCAGTGGAGAAAGGAAGGACCAGCTAATAAATGCTGTTGGGACACATGGCTAGTCATATGGAAAAAATAAGATCCCTGCCTCCTATCATGCAGAGAAATCAGCTCTAGGTGGATTAAAGACCAAGTTACAAAAAGCAAAACTTTTTAAAGCTCAATAAGGAAATACAAGAGGCCATCTCTATGACCTGGGATACTCCTCTTTCTAAAGAGTTGATATATTTGACTCTGTTAATGTTAAAAAAAAAACTGTGTAACAGCAGATATCATATAAAGGAAGCTAAAAAAACAAGCCACAGACAGGAAGGAGAGAGAACAGAATAAAGAATCCCTAAAACTCAGTAAGAAAAAGACCAACAACCCAACAAAGGCAGGAAAACGACAGGAAGAGGCAATCCAGAGAAGAGGCCCTCGACAGCTGCTAACACGTGAAATAATAACCGATCTCATCAGTAATCAAGAAATGCACTTGAACACTGCGAGATGTCTTTTCACACGGAAACATGAGGACTGTGATTCCTTTCTGGGGAGATGAAAATGCGACCAAGCAACATCCATATCCTTTTTAAAACAGAGATCTGAAGCAAATACGGCAAAAGATCACATTACATCTGTATTGTGGATACATTATTTTTTGTGTACTTTCTTCTATTTCAAAAAAATTGAAAAAAATTAAATGTTTAATTGTGATATCAAATGAAGTGACATAAAGGGAATCCCAAAAGGTACTTGAGCTAAGCATCCGGTGCTACTAGACATAGGGACGGAACGAAGAGACGCGGTCAAACCCGTATTGTGAGAAATCTGTGTGAACCCGATGCGTGCAAGGAGACTCGGTGTGATTAAAATGCCAGCCTGGCCACTGAATAAAGTCTGATTCTGAATGTGAGTCCTGGAGCACAGTTTTACAGCCACCGCGCCTGCTACACGGCAGGCGACCAGTCCCGGTTTCCTGGACAAACCAAAGAATGTATGTATAGGACCAAAGCTGAGGGCCAGCTAAAGGCGCTCGCTATCTGAAAACACCATGTCCCTTCTCCACTCCACAAAGACGAGGATGGACTATATAATCCCTAAGGTCCTCAGCCCCAAACCGGATGTACACTCCACGGTAACAGGAGAATCATACGCGAAAGTACTAAGGCACATATCTGGCATATTCAGTCTCAACCCCAGTATCAAAGCAAAGATTTATTTTATTGTGTTAAAACACTCATTTCCCATCCTAGCCCTTCTTGAGTACACAGTTCAGTGGCTTTAAGTACATTCATGCTGCACAAGCATCAGTGCTATCCATCATCCCAACCTGAAGTGTAACCTATCACACAGGAAGTCCTCTCGCCCCTCCCCCAGGCTCTGGTAACCACTGTGACCCTGACTATTCCATGTCCTTCCCATAAACAGAATCATACAGTATTTGTCCTTTTCTGTCTGGCTTATTTCTCTCAGCAACATGTTCGCAAGGCCCATCCACATTGTAGCAGGTGTCAGCACCCCTTCCTCCTTTTTAAGGCTGAATAATATTCCACTGTATGCACACACCACCCCGTGTTTACCCACTCATCCATCCATGGACATTGTGGGTGGCTTCCACCTTTTGGCTGTTGTGAATAAAGCTGCTATAAACGGGAGTATACAAGTATCTGTTCCAGGCCTCGCTTTCAGTTCTTTTGAGTGCATCCCCAGAAGTGGGACAGCTGGATCACACAGTAAGTCTAGGTTTAATTTTCTGAGGAACTGCCACACTGTCTTCCAGAGTGGCCACACCAGGGTAAATACTCCTACCAGCAGGACACAAGGACTCCGTTTGCTCCACACATTTGACCACACCTAACTTCTGTTTGAACAGCAGCCATCCTGATGGCTGTGAAGTGGTATCTCACTGGGATTTGGATTTGCATCTCCCTAATAACTAGTAATGTTGAGCTTCTTTTCACATGTAAAGCAAAGATATTTTAATAATCAAACTGTTTAATTTCTTCTGTTTGAAATTAACAGAGTCAAAGACAAAGAACTATATTGTCTGGAAATAAAAAACTATAAAACCCAATGAGTTTTCAATAAACATTGTAGAACGATTCCAACGTATGCCATCCTGCTACTCAGATGATTCTGTTTTGGAACTTTCTATAAATATTTGTAATCAAAATCTGAAACTGTAAATAAGAAATATGAATACAGGGCCTCCTGGGTGGCTCAGTCGTTAAGTATCTGCCTTCGGCTCAGGGCGTGATCCCGGTGTTCTGGGATTGAGCCCCGTATCAGGCTCTTCCGCTGGGAGCCTGCTTCTTCCTCTCCCACTCCCCCTGCTTGTGTTCCCTCTCTCGCTGGCTGTCTCTATCTCTGTCAAATTAATAAATAAAAGCTTAAAAAAAAAAGAAAAAGAAAGAAATATGAATACAAAAATGAGCTGAAACATTAAATTTTTTCAAAACATGCATTTTTTTAAGATTTATTTATTTATTTATTGGGGTAGGGAGGGGCAGATGGAGAGAGAGAGAGAGAGAATCACAAGCACATTCTCCATTGAGCGTAGAGCCTGACACACGGGGCTCAGTCCCAGGACCCTGAGATCATAGCGTGAGCCAAAACCAAGAGCCAGACACTTAACCGACTGAGCCACTCAGGTGCCCCCAAAACACTTAATTTTAGACACTATGAAATGATAAAATTCAGGGCAATGTTGTTGTTTAAGAGAAAAATAAATAAATCCAGATCTTTACATTCGAAGCTACACAAAATTTTGTAAGAAAAAGCATTTATAAACTTCTCTATGAGGTAGTAAGAGGCTAATGCTGATAAATCCTTGAACTCTGTACTTTCACAGATCGTTCTTTCCCTTTAGATCTTTACAAGAGCAGCGAAGGGCCAAGGACCAAAGGCTAATACTGGAATTAAGGAGATAATCATGCGAGGAAGATAATTTTTTTCATTTACATTAATTTAAAAATCTCAAATTTCGGAAAAACACCAGTCATTAGAATAAGAAACAGTAACAACACTAAGGCGCATCTATGACATCAGAGCTGCCAGCGCAGCGGGGACTGTTTCTAACAGTATGTCCACCCTCTCAAGAAATCATCACCGCAATGAGAACGCCCCGTTGCTGTTCATCCTTCCCAGGGTTTGAGATAAAGAGCTCCAGAAGAGAGGGGCGCCTGGGTGGTTCAGTGGTTAAGCGTCTGCCTTCGGCTCAGGGCGTGATCCCGGAGTCCTGGGATTGAGTCCCACATTGGGCTCCCTGCTCCACTCGGAGCCTGCTTCTTCCTCTCCCACTCCCCCTGCTGGTGTTCCCTCTCTCGCTGGCTGTCTCTATCTCTGTCGAATAAATAAATAAAATCTCAAAAAAAAAAAAAAAAAAAAAAAAGAGCTCCAGAAGAGCAGAGCAGGATCAACGCCAATGCGGCAGTATGGGAAGGAGGGAAGGATCAAGTCATGCCTGTGAGTTCACATACTGAGTATCTCTAGAATCTTCCATTTAAAAATGAGAAACAGAGGGGCGACTGGCCGGCTCAGTCGGAAGGGTATGCGACTCCTGATCTCAGGGCTGTGAGTTTGAGCCCCATGCTGGGTGCAGAGATTACTTAAAATGAATAAATTAAAGTTAAAAAAAAAAGAGAGAAACAAAACCTCCCTGTGAACACCCCCTATTCAAGCTCCCTCGTCTCCTGACTGGATTATTAAAGCAGCTCTCCTCAGCCCCACCCCTGCTCTCCAGGGTGCTCTAACCAAGTACTCTTTCCAAACGGACACCCAGCAGACCGCAATGCTTACTTGAACACTTCCAAGGCTTCTTCACGTAAACACCAGGTCTTTAAGCAGCCCAGTAGGCTTCAGTCTCTCTTGGGACCTCACTTCTCATCATTCTTTCCCTTGTTCAGTGCTCCAGCCAGTTCCTCAAGGCACCATCTGCACTCCGCTACCCCAACAGGGCCTCAGAGGAGGCTGACCCTGATCTGGACTCGATGTCTACTCTTCTCTCTTATCTCAACTTGGCGGACACTTCATCTGAGAAGCTGTCTTCCCCCTGCTAGGGCCCTTGGACACATTCATCCTAAAAGTCTCCCTCTCCTTTTAATTTGTTTAGACCAGGGGTTGGCAAACATTTTCTGTAAAGGGCCAGATAGTAAATATTTTAGGCTTTGTGGGCCAGATGGTCTCTGAAACAACTACTCAATCCTGTCACTGTCGGGCAAAAGCCACCGCAGAGAATACACAAATGAATGACTATGGCTGTGTCCCAACAAAACTTTATTCACAAAAGCAGGTGGCAGGCTAGATCTGGCTTGCCGGCCATGGCTTGCCAAGCCCTGATTTAGATGGTAACTATTACGGAGTGCCTCCTACGCGCGGGCATCGTGCTGGGGACACAGCGCCGGACAAGACAGACAAGTTCCTTCTCTCCTGGAGCCCGCATCTTGGTGTGCGTTATCCATCCGTGTGACAGTGTGTCTCTCCCTCTAGGCTGTAAACTCTGACAAGGCAAGGACTGTCCATTTTTTTTTCTCCAGTGTTCAGCAGAGCAGCTGACACATAATCAGCAGTGAAAAAGTTTAGATAAAGTCTACATTTAGTCAAAGTTATAACCGACACTACAGATCTACAAGGGAAACACAATTTTCTTCTAAGGTAAGTCCTAGAACCAGAGAAGTCAATCGGAGCAACGACATTTTACTTAAAACAAAGCAAATGGCTGAGCGGTCGTGTGCCTCGCCAGCTCCACCTGTGCGGTCTCTTCCGGGTTCCTGGACAAGCTGCAGGCTCCGGCGACCTTGCGGCCTGGCACGTCTCCTGTCCCCACACTGGTTTCATCTGCTGATGACATTTACCGTCTGCCCTGCCATTACTGGGCACACCACTATGCCTTCCTCCTCCTTTCCTATCTCAACTGTTCTTCTGTTTCTTACTTCTTCGGTTCTTCAACAACATCAAAATAAACTAGATCTCTAAAAATTAACTCAGGGGCACTATGTGGAAACAGAAAGTACATAAAAAGTAAATAAAAAGTAAACAAGGTATTCTCGTGCTTAATCTACCATTTAAAAGCTCTCTTTCTAAGGGCACGTTCTAGATATTTCTCTGAAAATTATGAATGAAAAAAAAATTAAAAAGCCAGGGACTATACGTCACGCTGAGCTATTAGTCTACCATCAGAAACAAGTCCGAAGTAGTGCACCTTACCATTCTTCCTTCTGTTTGCGGAAGTGGGCATCAACAAACACAGACAGGGGCGCCTGGCTGGCTTGGTGGGAAGAGCGTATGACTCTTAACCTTTGGGTTGTGACTTTGGGCCCCACACTGGGCGTACAGATTACTAAAAAAATAAAATAAAATAAATATATAGACAATTTCACCGCTATCAAGGGCATTATTTGGGACAACTGGTGAAATTTAAATGTATTAAATTTAGATATAGATAACAGGATTATACCAAAGTTAAATTTCCTAAATAACCACACTACAACTGTACATCTTTGTCTACAGAGGATATTTAAGGGTTATGATACCTGCAATTTACTTTCAAATGCTGCTCCAACAAAACAAACGAGTGAACATAACTGTGGGAGGAGACCCATGCAGGATGACCGACAGAAAGCCCACATTATAACAGCAAAGATTAGTGAAGCATCCCTCTTGTATTTCTTATGTTAAAAATAAACAAAAGTTCTCATTTT
The DNA here is from genome assembly GCF_024610735.1 of Ursus americanus. Lineage (NCBI taxonomy): Eukaryota > Metazoa > Chordata > Mammalia > Carnivora > Ursidae > Ursus > Ursus americanus. The sequence continues at coordinate 3,939,160 of NC_142149.1, forward strand.
CTACATATTAGCAAGTCTGAAACACCCAGCCCCTTGTCAAAGATACCGGAATTATCTTTTTTTTTTTTTTAAGATTTTATTGATTTCTCTCTCAGAGACAGAGTGAGAGAGAGAGCACACAAGCAGGGGAAGCAGCAGGCAGAGGGAGAAGCAGGCTCCCCACTGAGCAGGGAGCCTGATGCAGGACTCGATCCCAGGACCCCGGGATCATGACCTGAGCCGAAGGCAGATGCTTCACTGACTGAGCCACCCAGGTGCCCTGATAACTGAGATATCTTTGACAGAATGCCAATTACTTTGCCAGGAGATAGCCAGGAATCTGTAAGGTACCGAAGATGTTTGCCTTTAGTCCCCATTTCCCCACATAATAGCACTGCTAAGATTGCCCAGTTTAGGGCAGTCAGGTCTACGAAAACATAACTGAGCCCACATGAGCTGCCCCTGGCACACAACACAGAGGGCAAGAAGGAACGACTTCGGCCCTCAGACAGTCCTTCCTGCAGGTGAGACCATACCCCCGCCCTCACCCCAGGGACCGCACCACGCATATGTATGACACCCGGGACCCAGGACTGGAAGACCAGTAGAAGATATATGCATCAGGCTGTAGAATTAATATTAAAATCAGAACACTGGAATTCCTTCCTTACTTTTTACATTAAAAAATAAAAATAAGTGCTAATTTTTCTCTATTCCCTACTCTGGTGGCAGTAGTTGCGGCTAAGATGGTAATGATAATCTAATCTGAAGGCCTTGCTGTGGGAGGGAGGAGATGGAGTGGTATTTAGGTGGCAGAATTCATAGGACCTGGTGAATGACTGGACACGTGGGGAGCAGCAGAGGGTTCATGTCCAGATCTGGGGTTTGGGCCCTGAGAGGATGGCAGTGCCAACCACTAAGACTGGGAGTACTGGAGTTAAGAGTACTTCCGGGAAGGGAGGGATGGGGAAGGGAGAGGATGGGTGCACACTCGGCCATGTGAGTCTGCGGTGATTTCAAGACATTCAAGCAGATCTGTCCCAAGGTCCTGGGAGAAATAAGCCAGAAGCTCCATGTGGGTGTTTCAGCTCATTAGCATAGGGTGTGCCCTGTCCCCTCTGGTCTCTGTGTGGACTAGCCCAACACTGCAGGTGCTTTATCTAGTTCCTTAAAAGGCCATCACTGCCACTCCTGTCTCCTCTTCAGGCCTGCCACCTTCCTCAACAGCCCGGTCAAGTGGGAGCTGTATCCAACAGGCGCTGAGAAATTTAGGCACTGTCACTGAGCAGTACCCATTTCCTCAAATGCAAGAACATGTCTGCAAGTGATGCGTGCCAAGAGACAAGTGCTTGGAACTCAGAGGTGAGTGGAACATTCTGGAACTAGGGATGAGCAGTGGGAAGGGGCAAAAAAGGAGCGAGAAGACTAGGGGAGAAGAGCAAAAGGACGGGAGAGATGAAAGCAGACAAATGTCTCAGAAAAGCGACTCTGAAGAGCGTTCTGCTGAACGACACGTGGCCCTGTGCTCTGGCACAGGGGCAACAAAGGGGAGGTGACATTGCTACCATGGGGGTCTCAAGAGGCTCGGTCCTCACCGCTGCATGGAAATGTCTAAGTCCGCTTTGGAATGAGGGCTTTTGTCCTCAAGACCACAAAGACCAGCGATCCTTAAACGTGGAACTCTTTGGAGGGGCTGAAAATGAGGCTAACAAGGCAATTTGCTACTCATTTATCAACGGTCCATTACTTACTATGTAAGCCGCTAAAACTAGTTTTCTACTTAAATGTTTTCAGTTGTAACGAAAGCAGTAGATAAGGAAAAAAGTGAAAGAGAATTACTAGGATGCTTTTCACTGTGATTAAACTCTCAGACCTCCAAAATCATGTAAGTATTTACTTAAGAAAAGTACTTTTGAGGCACTATTTAAATACATAGAAACCAAAAAGCTAAGGATGAATAATAAAACTTCTTCTATGCTGTGGTGCTACACTTCTTCTTTTTGGCCCTACTCCTTGGTGTTTCCAGTTCTGATACGTTCTCAGTGGCCCAGGAAAGCTCTTTGCAAAGAGAACCCCGGGCCACAATTGAGACAGGCATGACACACACAGGCTCCGTTCTGTGCCTTAGTTTTTCCTCAGTCCCCTTCTTGTTTTGTCATTTATTTTTCCTGCTCAAGACGTTTGACAATGAGAAACAATTGTGTCCTATTACTCTAATAGTTTAAAAAAAGATAGTTTGAGGGGCATCTCGGTGGCTCAGTCGGTTAAGCATCTGCCTTTGGCTTGGGTCGTGATCCCGGGGTCCTAGGATGGAGTCACACGTCGGACTCCCTGCTCAGCGGGGAGCCTGCTTCTCCCTCCCTCGACCCCTCCCCCTGCTTGTACTCTCTCTCTCAAATAAATAAATAAATAAAATCTTTAAAAAATAATTGTTTGAACATAAAAATGTATTTAAGAGCTTGAAAGGACTCAAAAGCTAAGGCAAAATGTTATGATTTTAATGGAATGGTTATGGTTTTCAACTACAGACTCAAGTGGATTTGAAAATACCACTCACGGGGCTCTTGGGTGGCTCAGATGATTAAGCGTCTGCCTTGCGGCTCAGGTCATGATCCCAGGGTCCTGGGAGTCCTGGGATCGAGCCCTACATAGGGCTCCTGGCTCAGCAGGGAGTCTGCTTCTCCCTCTCCCTCTGCCTCTCCCCCTGCTCATGCTCTCTCTCTCTATCTGTCTCAAATAAATAAATAAAATCCTTAAAAAGAAATTGTTAAAAAAATAAGTAAATAAAATACCACTCACCAGTCTTCTCAGCGCAGTGGTAAAAACACCGCAAGCAACAAAACGCAAACAGTGGGGCTGATATTGCCAGCACACGGAGGTGTTAACCCTAGAGCCACTTTGGAAAATTAGGCTGCATCCACTCCCCACTGTCTGCTCCCCACTCAGACTCCTTTCAAGTCTTCTGTGGCTCTCTGAGGAGCACGGTTTGAGCAGCTCTGCTCCGGGGAATCCCTAAATGTCTCTCCCCCTTCTCCTCCTCACTGCTGTCACTTCCAGCACCACCGTCACCACCGTCACCTCCAGCACCTTCATCACCAGCACTATCACCTCCAGCACCTTCATCACCAGCACTGTCACCTCCAGCACCTTCATCACCAGCACTGTCACCTCCTGCACCACCAGCACCACCAGCACCGTCACCTCCAGCACCTTCATCACCAGAACTATCACCTCCAGCACCTTCATCACCAGCACTGTCACCTCCAGCACCTTCATCACCAGCACTGTCACCTCCAGCACCTTCATTACTAGCACTGTCACCTCGAGCACCGCCAGCACCGTCACCTCCAGCACCTTCATCACCAGCACTGTCACCTCCTGCACCACTAGCACCACCAGCACCGTCACCTCCAGCACCTTCATCACCAGCACTGTCACCTCCTGCACCACCAGCACCACCAGCACCGTCACCTCCAGCACCTTCATCACCAGCACTGTCACCTCCTGCACCACCAGCACCGTCACCTCCAGCACCTTCATCACTAGCACTGTCATCTCCTGCACCACCAGCACCACCAGTACCGTCACCTCCAGCACCTTCATCACCAGCACTGTCACCTCCTGCACCACCAGCACCGTCACCTCCAGCACCTTCATCACTAGCACTGTCATCTCCTGCACCACCTTTGCCGCCGCCACCTACCATCATCACAACATATTCTGATGTGAGAATTTATTCCAAAAATGACAATTTAAAAGACCACTATTCTCATGTTTAAGGCACACCATTCTTCCTGAGAGAACTTTATGACTTCGACAATATTTGAATAACACACTTTGCATAAACCAAAGTCTCTTGACTGTGTTATCAATTCACCAATCTATGTTTTAGTCCTAGTCTAAAAAAGAGAACTATGGGGAAAAATTTTTGTGAAATGACTGACTTGTAGGAGCAAGCATTTTGAAATGAATGAAAGCTCTGAAATAAACCAAGATGGAATTCTCTTATAGGTATTCTAGACTCTCCTGTACAGCCCAGGAGCTCTGAAAGGCTAAAATCCATACCTGTAATATGCAACAAGTCTGACAGAGTTTATAAATAGGGGTTGTCATATCCATAAGGCATCACATAACACTTTGAAATTCTGACGTATCTCCACCCACACTGAATTAACCAAACCTTAACAAATTATGTCCATTTTACAGATGGGGAAACAGAGTCTCAGAGAGGTCAGACTTGGAAAAGATGGTAGAACTAATAAGCAGTAAGGACTGAACTAAAAGCTCCTTCTGCTCCACTATCAAAATAATTCCCCCTAAAAAGAACCTTAAAAAGAAAAAAGTAACGAAGTTTGTGTATTATGTTAAGTTCTCTTTTCTTCTGCTGTTTAAATGGCCTACACATTCTAAAAATAGATATCTCTATAAAAATCTAAGTAACATAACTGTCTTAAGTGATTAATTTAAAAAGGATTACACAATAGCATGATTTAAAGAGAAAAGCTTTCTTTTTTTTTTTTTAAGTTCCAAAATGTTACCATATAAAGATAAAATTTTCAAGGAAAAGTATTTAACGAAGAGATTCCAGAAGCTAGAGTAAGCAAAATTTTAATGAGGTATCAAATTCATCAGATAGGGAAGTGTGGACAAGATTTACTCAGAGTGTGCAGAATGCTTAATTAGTACTAACACCGACAAGAGCACAGAGTTCATTCTTCATGACCACAGTCCCTGGAACTGACAAGACAAACAGTAAACCATACATTATACAAAGCAATTCCAAATGCTTTCCCCTAGTTGAAAATATGTTTCCTAATGCTTACTGATAACACAAGTTCCCTGACACTTGTCTTTCAAGGAGCAGGATAAATGTTAACAACTCTTTTCAGCTTTTGAGAGGCAAAGATGCCTCCCCTTCCACTGCATTTACTGCGTGCGGAGAAAGCTCTTTGAATTCAGAATTCCACCGCCGGACAGACTCTAAACATTTCATCTGTCAACTTCCACAAATACACGGAATTATGAAACACAGACCGCAGTAAAGGGTTTACTGGAAACAATACTCGAAGAGTGCACAAGACTCCGCTTTCGGGCCTGTGTTTTCTGCAAAGCAGCAGTGGGACGGGCTTGCTCCCTCCAGGTTAAGAACCTATTAGCACGGCGACAAAACCGGGGGGGGGGGGGGCAGAAGGCGCTGCTTGGCACTTGGGGAGGGCGCGCGGAGAGCTGGCGAGGCGGGGGAGAGCGGCGGGGAGAGCGGCGGTCACGGTCACGGTCAGGGTCGTGGTCGCCGAGGCGGCGGAGCTGCCGCACAGCGCTGGCCGGCGGCTCCCTTCCAAGACGCCATCTTCTTCAGTCGGAGCCGCGGCCAAGGACCCGGGGTGCAGAGCCGCCGCCCCCGCCGCCGCGCTTCCTCTCCTGCTCCGCGCCGCCAGGGGTGGGGTACCTGCGGGCAGGGGCCGCCGGAGCCCCGGGAGACGCTACCTGGCGAGCCGGCCGGGGCGCGCAGCTCCACCATGTCGGCCGCGCGCCGCAGGAGCCTCCCGCTGTGGCGCCGCCAGCGGACTCCCGCGCCGGCCTGCGCCCCGGCAACCTGCGGGCGCCCGCGGGGCAGGGGCCGGCTGTGCCCTTTCCGCTCCGGGAGGTATCCGATTCATCCCCTTCAGCGAGGGGGAGGTGTCCACGGAGGGGATTTGAAAGCTCTGATTATCTAATTGCAGCTGACACTAAACCGATCTTCCTTCTTCTTTAAATTCTTTCGATTGTCACCAACGTTTGCACTTCAGGACCAGCTACAGGGAGCGCCAGGGCCCCTCTTCTGTTGTCCTGAAAGTCAGCCAAAAGAATAACGGCACAGTGCCTACTGGCTGCATGCGAATCAATGCTGCTCTTTCATACTGCCTTTGTTGTACGTTCCTTCTTGCTTCTCGCTTCTCCTAAACAACCCTGAAACATTTGGCATACCAACACTGGCGAGAATATTCTAAACGAGCCCCATATGTAAACTGGCAAGTGTCCAACTTCCTAATTACTTTCCTGCCTCTATCTAAAAAAGATCTAAGTAGCAAACACTACCCCACTGCATATTAATCAAAGCCTCTGTTTATAAATGTACAAAGCAGCCACCAAAACAATACATTGTTCTGCCTTTAGCACAATGAAAAAGAGTTTGTTGTTGTTTTTTTTTAAATAAAAGCTCTCAAGTGTTTGGAGCTAGAGCTACGCAGCAGACTTGCAAGAACATAGTCAGCCTAGAAAATCACATGACAAAATGACATTTTTCTGGAACCCGAATCGTGTGATTCTCTACACTTATCTACTACTACCTATCTTACCAGTTACAAGTATCTGCCAAGTGGCTAAATGGGCTCCCCTCCAAATTTACACATGAATTTAAAAATCCATTTTCCCCTGCATTATTTTTTTTAGAAGGCCAATGTTTTATTTCAAAACAAATGTTGCTTAAATAGGGAGCCTGGACTGGGGCTGGGAGGAACCCTGGCCTCTCCATCTCATTTTGCAGGAGCTCCTCTCTAGCCCTGACAACTCGTGAGTATGTCTCTTTGGATACTGCCAGTGATGGAAGACCTGAGACCCCGCAGAAGTTCAACTGGTTTGCAAACACAGGTCATTATCTCCACATGGCAAAGCACCATGTCAGCCACTGGAAAGTCAATAATGTTCCCTACATTTGTAACTGTTTCAAAGAGACAACAGTTGACACTCTTGACATTCTCAACTCACCTACCACTAGCTCATGCCACATGGCAAGCGATAATTGCTGAGCAGTAGAGACTGGGTGGGCAAAAGAGATGTATTCCCAGTTAGAATCTGGGTCAGGAGGGGTGCCTGGGTGGCTCAGTCCGTTAACCCCCTGACTCTTGATCTCAGCTCAGGTCTTAATCTCAGGGTTGTGAATTCAAGCCTTGCGTTGGGCTCCAAGCCAGGTATGGAGCCTACTTAAAAAATAAATAAACAAAATAAAAAGAATAGCTGGGTAGGAGATAGGACAACCTAAAATTTTTATAAATTCTACCAAACTGCCCTCCCTAGCGGCTGCACTAGTTACAGCCCTACCTGCAGCAACTCGGAGTTGCCCCTTCCCATGCCCTCACCACTCAGGTGGAGTTGTTCTAGAGTCTTGCTGTGAAGACTAAAAAATTAACATGTGTGAAGCACTTGGTTCTAGCACATAGTAAGCACTCAATCAACAGTACCGCTGGTATTATAATAGATTTTCAAGTTCTGGCAGTTTGGTAAGTGAAAAATGGTCTATCACTGTTGTTTTCATTTTCATTTATTTCTCCTCTGGTCACAAATAATACTCTCTCTCAAAATGGTGAGGATGTATTTGTAGTGCCTTTATGATCTATCTGCCTGCCCACATTTTTTGCCCATTCTCCTATTGGCCTGTTTTTTTCCTTGTTGATTTATAGGAAGGCTTGGTATTTCCTCTCAGGTTTCATTTATGGGCTTGTACAAAAGGCTGTAACTTTTACACACTCAACATTGTCAGCCTTCTCTTCACCGCTTCTTGCTTAAGAGAAAATTTCAGGCCACGATCTGGAAATGTTCTCCTGTGTCACCTCCGACAGTTTTCACGTTTGTTTTGTGTGTGGTTTTCTAGCACTGTGTTGACGGAACTGCCACTTTCCCAGTAGTTTGGGAGGCCACGCCATACTAACCTAAACCTCAGAGAGAGAGAGAGAGAGTGTGTGTGTTCGTTCCCCAGTCCCTCCAGTGCATCTCATCAATTTATTTGTTTACTCTTGCCCCAATAACACGCAGTTGTAATTAATTACTGGAGGATCATAGGTCTATTTGATAGCTCATTATTTTTTTTTTTTATTTTTCTTGACTGTTCTATTTATGCACCTTTACTCTTCTAGATGAACTTCAGAATTAGCCTACCAAGTTCCAAAAGCAATGTGCTGGGATAGCTCTGAATATGAATTTAACGTGACCAGGTTGTCACAGTAAGTTTCTGTGCTAGTTTATCATGTTACTTAGTAATGCTAACAGCTACCTTTCCAGCCCCATCTCCTCTTAGTGCCCCCTGCTCTCTGCCCCCAGCCACACTGAACCACCTGCATCGCCCACGCAGGCTGCTCTACCACCTGCCTTTCACCGCTAATCCAAAACTCAGCTCGAGTCGCCTCCATGGGAAAGCCTTCCGTGGTAGCCCCCCATCCTCGGTCTGGGTTAATGGGCATGTGGCCCCCCACAGTTATCTCTTAGTGGCACCCCAACCCACTTAGGCATGACTATGTATCCCTATACTTAGTAGGCATTCAATAAATGTTTTGCTCGGTGACTTAATGCAGACATGTTTGAAGAGACCACAGTTCTGGCAGGTTAGCCTCTCCTCCCCTGTCCGAGCGGTGCATGCTGTGTGTGGGCCTGATGCCCAAGCATTCCGATGGCGTAACCAGAGGAAAGAGACAGTGCGAAATTATCAAGCTAGTGTATCGGCTTGTCAAAAAATGGCAAAAACTGGCATTGCAATTTTTCCATATGAACAACTTTGACAGATTACTGTAAATTACAAGGTGAATCATAACAAAACTTTATAAAAGCCAGACCGATCTACTGACTTACATGCTTTTCAAAAGCACGTGGGACATAAAGGGTAAGAACGAATACAAAAATGACTGTCAGGCTGGGTCTCCCTCCATATGCTGCCACTGCCTTACGTAACAGTATAGAAAACGTATTTACGCTCGCTGGGCTAAAACAAGTATGACTTCAGTTTTCTTTTTTCTTTTTTTTAAGATTTTATTTATTTATTTGACAGAGAGAGAGACAGGCAGTGAGAGAGGGAACACAGCAGGGGGAGTGGGAGAGGAAGAAGCAGGCTCCCAGTGGAGGAGCCCGATGTGGGGCTCGATCCCAGAACGCTGGGATCACGCCCTGAGCTGAAGGCAGACGCTTAACGACTGAGCCACCCAGGCGCCCCCATGACTTCAGTTTTCAATTCTTCACACACGTTCCCGTTTCTACACCTACACTGCTCACTGGCATCTGTCAGTGCTTTCTGGGTACTGCGGTGGACAAGCTCGCTTTCCCTTACTGCAGCAAACACTGCGACAACCCCCTCCACAGGGAGGAGGAAGTAAGGCAAACGGCCCCGCAATTAGATGGGAGGGAACCGCGATGCTCATTAATTTTAGCAGGTTTGCACTACATAACTTCTTTTTTTTTTAAGATTTTATTTATTTATTCGACAGAGATAGAGACAGCCAGCGAGAGAGGGAACACAAGCAGGGGGAGTGGGAGAGGAAGAAGCAGGCGCCCCTGCACTACATAACTTCTTAAAGCTATGATAAAGGTGATTCAAAGTCTACCGATTCCTTCCAGGGATATTTAACCTTCTTTAATCTTTGCCAATCACACTAAACCTTTGGTGGGGGGGAAGTGTCCACATACTGATACACTTGGGAAAAAATAAATTTATGTGCTGGGCTGAAATAATCCCTTTCCATTTTTCTTTTCATGAGAAATGGCAGGCAGATAAAATCTTAAGGATGAGTCACTTACCTGCTCCCAGCCTGGGTAATTCAATATTAGTTCAGTGACCAGACATTCTTACTTTTTAACTTAACCTTATTGTCAGAGAAATGGAATCATGAGCGAAACTGCATTTTTTTGTTTTAATGCAGGTGTGGCTACAGGGGTGGAAACCTGCTTACCCAGAATCAAAGTCAATGACAATCTATGTATTACTTCAAAAAAATTATATAAGCTTTTACTTGAAGCAGTATCCAGAAAAGTTTCAATGTAGCAAGAAAATGTGGCTACTCTTCCGGATTTCACCTGGATATGAATTCAGTAAGTAACCTGCACCATGAAAAAGAAAAGTTCACAAGATGCTTCAACTCTAGGAAAGACAGCTGAAATTTCAAAATGTACATTTCAGAGAAAGACGAGAGAGTTTTTTTTGTTTTTCTTTTTTTAAGAAAAGAGAGAGAGAACACAAGCAGGGGGAGCGGCAGGCAGAGGGAGAGGGAGAAGCAGGCTCCCCACTGAGCAGAGAGCCCGATGTGGGGCTCGATCCCAGAACCCTGGGATCATGACCTGAGCCAAAGGCAGAAGCTTAACTGACTGAGCCACCCAGGTGTCCCTAGGACGAGAAAGCTTTACTGCACTGTTGAGGAATTTTACTCATTTAAAAATTTTGCAAGTTTAAGAAACAACTGCTGCTCCATAATGGCATTTCAAAGATGGCACATATTTGATGCACTTATGGAGCACTTACTGTATACAAGGCCCTCTGCTGAGTACCAAACAAATATCTTGCCCTTAGCGTCCTGCAGAGTAGGAATCCCCTTCACGTCACAGGTGAGGACTCTAGAGGCCGTGAAAGTGACTTGGCCAAAGTCACACAGGAGGTCATGGGTCTGGAAACTTTATTAGGCCGTGGCTCCACCACCGTGTCTCCTGACCCCTCAGCCATGCTGCCTCCACGCGCACTGCTGCCCCCCTGCAATCCCTGTGCTGACTCCCAAAAATCACGGGACGGAGTCCTGCAATGCCTCCACGGACAAAATCAAACAAGCTCTTTGGAACAGTGTTTGACTCAGAAACTAAAGGGAAGAGACCTTAGAGATCAGAGGTCCTGAGAGGTTCAGACCTCTGATTTTGGAGAGAATGAAATTCTAGCTGGGGGTGTGACCAGTGCTATAGTTGCCAGGACTTCCTCCCCCAGTGCAGAGCTCTTTCCACCCCACTATGTTGTGGGTATTTCCATGGTTTCCTTTGGTTTCCATAACATAGGAAAGTGAGACACTTTCTTTATAGGATACTTTCAATTTAATCGAGAGCTAAGACTTACAACTGATCAGCAAACAATGTCGGCTGCACAGTGTGCAATGAAGGTGAAGTTGTATCTGCAGACTGAGCACATTCCTGCAGCAAGAGGAGCAGAAAGCGGAAGCACGGAAGGGGCTTCGTGGGGCAGGGCCATGATGACCTGGACAGAAAGGAAGGGGGAAGCCATCAGGTGCGTGCAAGTACTGGGACAGATGACACTGAGCCAGGTGTACTTGTGACACAGCGAGGAAACAGTGCTGGTAGAATGGAAAGTAGGCCAAGTGGAAGAGAAAGGAAAACGCTGACTAGACAAGGCTGTCTTGACAGCCAGGTGGAGAAAGCGAGACTGTGCAATAGGAACGAGGAAGGCAGGACATGAATCAGTTACAAAGGCTTATCTGGCTGTGATACCAGCAACTGTTGGGAAAAGAGATGAAACTGGTATAAAATGAAGACTTTTGTTTGGGAGCCAAAAATCAATCATTTCTTATTTTATTAATAAAATATAGATCGATTCCATTTTCTGAGATGTTTATACAGAAAATGCTGATTTAGTCTCCACCCCCCCATATATATTTTAAAACTAAAATAAACTAGACATAGCTTTCCGGAGGATAGTTATAGAGACAAATATTTTAATAAAGAATATTATTTTCAATCCCCAAATTTGAAGCAATTCCTTATTTTCCTACTTATCTAGGAAGGTCCTGGTAATGTCCCGCACTAACAGCATTTGATGGGAACTCTGATGCGGTACTGCCAACTAATCACGTATCAGTGGGATAAGGCTTGAAAAAAGCAGGGTTGTTACCGTTCTTTTCCAGCTTTTCAAAACAAGCATCTGAAGTTAAAACACCAAGCTATTTAGGGATGACTATACACTCCTTGTCTGTGTTAAGATTTTCCTGACGACCATGTTTCAGTGTAGAAAGTAACTGTGTTTGATAACAACTGCTTGCGGTGAAATGGACGGGACTATATTCTTGGTCAATGACTATATTTGATAATTTCTTTTTCTTCCTTGCTTTTTGCTAACAACCACTGACCTACATCCCCTCTACCAGGAATTTAGCAGATGAGAGTTCAGACTATTTAAAGACACATGGCCAAGCTGTCTAAAAATATTTGTTTCAAATATACCACAAAGTCAACTTTTTAAGAAATACTACTATTAATACTCGCAAGCCATGTTGGAATTACTCTCTATGTTAGAAAGCAGCCCATGAAAGAAAATATTAATATAACTTGTGGAAAGTTTCGTTTAAATCCTGATCTAATGTAAGAAGCCTCCTTGCTTCTCTAGTTACAGGCCTGAGTCTCACTACCACCAGCAAACACGGTGTCCATGCTAGCACCAGTGCTGACTGTGAAATCACTGGAAATGGAACGATTTAAGAAAATAACAGAGAAACACAGCAGTTGAACACATGTACTCTGCTCTCTTCCAAAAATTTCTCTAAAACTTTGGTAAAGAAATTGTTTAAAGTACGAGTCCATCAGTAAGGTCAAGAAGATGGGAAGAAGGGAGAGAGGACAGGAGAGGAGAGCTGTTAGCAGTCTAGGAGCTGGAAAGTAAATGAACAAATGGTGATTTCTCTCAGGAGCCAAGAGAAAGCTGGTGTCCAACTGCAGGCAAGGATGCCAGCAAGAAGCAGGGGATCAGAACCCCAGACACGCAGGGGCTGAGCATGAGATCTGGCAGGTTTGGCTCGAGGTGTCTGAACAAGTGACAGTTAGAAGCACACACTCCCGGTAAAGCGCCGTGAGCTCCTCACAGATAGCAGGCACAGTCACGGGATGGCCTTGGAAACGGGCAGCAAGGTTTTAGGAAGAGCTCTCACTGCAGGATTCTACAGCATCTGCCTTGACAGACGCACATGCGCTCTTGTGCAGACCTCTAGTTTCTGGTGAGAAATGAACTTAGCTGAAGGAGCTAATGCCATCAGAAAACATGAGAAATAGGGGCGCCTGGGTGGCACAGCGGTTAAGCATCTGCCTTCGGCTCAGGGTGTGATCCCGGCGTTATGGGATCAAGCCCCACATCAGGCTCCTCCACTATGAGCCTGCTTCTTCCTCTCCCACTCCCCCTGCTTGTGTTCCCTCTCTCGCTGGCTGTCTCTATCTCTGTCGAATAAATAAATAAAATCTTTAAAAAAAAAAGAAAACATGAGAAATAAAATACAAAAATAGGAGGGGCGCCTGGGTGGCTCAGTCGTTAAGCGTCTGCCTTCGGCTCAGGGCGTGATCCTGGCGTTCTGGGATCGAGCCCTGTATCGGGCTCCTCCGCTGAGAGCCTGCTTCTTCCTCTCCCACTCCCCCTGCTTGTGCTCCCTCTCTCGCTGGCTGTTTCCCTCTGTGTCAAATAAATAAATAAAATCTTAAAAAAAAAATTACAGAAATAGGAGGAAACAGAACCCAACTTTAAAATTCAATTGAGGGGCGCCTGGGTGCCTGTCAGTTAGGCATCTGCCTTTGATTCAGGTCATGATCCCGGGGGCCTGGGATTGGATTCTGCATCGGGCTCCCTGCTCAGTGGGGAGACTTGCTTCTCCCTTTCCCTCTGCCCCTCCCCCTGCTTGTGCTCTCTCTCTCTCAAATAAATAAAAAAAATCTTTAAAAAAAATAAAATTCAACTGAAATGAATCTATCTACCATCTAGCTAGCTAGCTCACTCCATTATATGCATATAGTGAATAGGGACCAAAATATGTCTATCTGTATCACAGGACAGCAAAGTTGAAAATAGCACAATGGTTCTCGGATAAAAGGAATGCCTCATTTTATGTGTTTTTACCTGGTTGGAGCTTACTGGGATGCTGCTGTGCTCCGGCTCCAGGGAGGGGAGGAGGGCTTACCCCTGCAGGCCCAGCACCCTGGGTCGGGCTCACACTGGTCAGAGCCCCTGTAGGCAATGGCTGACCTCTCTTTAACAGCTGCTTCTGTTCTTGCTGGCGGAAGCGTGGAGGCACCTCACGAGGCAGGTAACGGGATGCAGCTGGCTGCTGGCTGCTGGCAGACACACGTTTGCCATTGCTGCTGCTGGACAGAGTGCTGGTGGAAGTGCTGGTACTGGTACCGGCAGGTTGGGGCTGGCTTGAACAGGTCTTAGTAGGTTCTGGCACTATAAGGAACAAAATGACAAGAACCCAAAACTTTAGTAACACTTCTTAAAACCCAACCCAAACCAAAGAAAGCAAAATAAAAACTGAGAAAGAAATGACAATGTAGTGCTCTGGAAACAGAAACGGACTAAAGTCCAGAGGTTCAGGTTCGAGACCCAGTTTTCTTAGAAACTAACTGCAATTCTGAGCAGCACGTTTTGGCCCACAGTTGCCTCATCCGTAAAATGGGTGATTCAGTTAAGTTAGAGCAGCAGTTCACAGCAGTTCACACTTCTGCTTACATCAGACTCGACTCAACACGTTCCCAGGTGACTGATCTGATGCTGGCAGTCCCCGGACCACACTCTGAGAACCACGGCTCTTGGCCAGTGTTTTCTCAAATTAAGGGATCTTAGATGCCCATCAATTTATATATATTTTTATTTTAATTCTGACAACACACACACACACACACACACACACACACACACACACACACACACACACACGTGCCTTCTGCGTTATCCGATTAAAGCATTTGTGCTGATGCTATCTATAGCACTATTACACTCCACTCCAGATTTGCTGGAAAAGAACACAGGTGGGCTAACTTGCAAACGATGCATTTGCATTAAGTGAAAGCCAAAATGCCATCTGAGTGTTGCATAAACAAAAGTTCCACAGTAATTTCAACAGAAAGGAGGAGCAGGAGAGCTGAGTGGTAGCCCTGACAGGACCGTACTACTACTAAGCATGCCAAATGCGAAGGTGATTTTAGTAGTAAGCCTGCATTTGTAAGGGAGCACAGACACATCAAATGCAAAGAATCTGAGGCTCAAACGTCGTTCCCATCTTGAACCTGAAACATGAATATCCAGGGGATTACATTTACCTTTTATTAAAAAAAAAAAAGATTTCATTTATTTATTTGAGAGAGAGAGCGAGCGCGTGCACACATGAGCTGGCGGCGGCGGGGGGGGGGGTGTCAGAGGGAGAGAGAGAAGCAGGCTCCCTGCTTAGCAGGGAGCCTGATGCGGGGCTCAATCCCAGGACCCTGAGATCATGACCTGAACAGAAATCAAGAGTTGGGACGCTTAACGGACTGAGCTAGCCAGGCGCCCCAACCTCTCCGTTGTCTTTAGCAGCGATAGTCACTTTGGCCATCCTGAGACACTCTCCTCCTCGGCCTCCGTGACTCTGAAAGTCCTTGCTTGGATTCCCACTGGCCTCTACAGCTATTCCTTCCCATTCCCTGCGGCAGCCTTCCTCTTTTGCTGTTCCTTAAGGTTTTGCTGCAGATGCTCACCCAGTCTACTCCCACAGCTTTACTCATCAACCCTGTGGCCACGATGCAAGACCGAACGGCTACCGAAGATGGACATCTGCATGTCTTACAGGCACTTCAAAATCAGAGTGTCCCCATACTCACTGGTTTCCTCACTCCCTCTTCTTTCGAGTTCTGCTATCACTCTCCTGGCAGATGGCCCCGAGTCGGAAACCTGGGCTCCATCCTTGACTCTGCCCTTAATCCTGCCCAACCTACCTCCAACTAACCACCGAACCTTGACATTTCTACCTTATCTTAAATATGCCTCGCAAGTATCCCTCAAGCTCATCCGCCTGTTTCCATTCCTATTGCACCAACCAGAGCCTGGAGCACCGTTATTCCTCGTCTGGACACTACAAGAGCATGTCTGCTTCTAATCCTTCACCTACTGCAGCCGGCGTGGTCCTGAGGTACACATCTCCTCCTGGCTAAAACCCCTGGAAGCTTCCCAGCCCCTCAGGATACAGTTCACAGTCCTGAGCAGGTAGCTGTCCCTAATCCCCACTTTTCTAGACCCGCCTGCTAACTTCACTATGCCGAACCTCTCTCTTCAGGGACCACTATTCTCCCCTCTTCCACCTAACTACTATGTCTCATCAATTTTCATACACAGCTCTGCACATTTTAACATTTCTGAAATTGAGATGCATCCTATAATTGATGACGTATGTATCAGTTTAACTGGCAGTATTTATTCTAAGCAGTATATAAAATAATGCATAACTGATAATATATCAGATTCAAGAAGACATGGTGATTCCTAGTCATTCTTTAATTATCAGATTAAATGTCACTTCTCAGTCCCCCCTGCCCCCCGGTTCCGCCCCTCCCCACGTTCCCAGTGCCCCGTATGTGCGCCAGTGCTCAGCACCACACACTGCTTTCTAGTTGGCCGTCTCCCCGAGAGGCTGCATTTGACGTCAGCACGGTGCCTGGCACACAGTAAGTGCTCAACAAACGTTAAAGGGCTTGACTTTTTCTTAAACACACACTCTGAAGTTAAAGAGAAACGCAGAAATAGCAGAATATAAAGAAAGTAATTGGTAAAGCAGAAAAAATACTAGACTGGAAAACTGAAGGCCTGGATTCCAGGCCAGTTCCCACTGATTGTGTGCACAGTCCTGGTCGGGTGGTTTCCTATGCCTGCGGCTTGGTCTCCTCACTGGGAAATGAAAGGTTGAGACCGGCTGACTCCCTCCGGTTCCTTCCAACTCTGAAAGCCTAGGATTTTCTGAGGGAAGAACAAAGGACGTGGCACACGGTTTCGGTTCTGTGACGGCTACCCCTTCCGAGTGCACGGAGTTTCTCTTCCTCAGGTTCTGCTGTGCTCCGCTCCTGTTTCCCTGGCCTTGCTACAGACGGTGGAAGATTTTTTATAATTTACTTAGATTTGATGGTTATTCACCTTCAACTCAAAAGCATAGGAGATGAACATCCATTCTATCCCTTTTTCTTAAAAAAAGCTATAAAACCTATTATAGGTTAATTTTTAAACAGAGGAGGTTTCAAATATATTTTTTTCTGACATTGGCCTTTAGCTGATTAAAACTGCAGAAGTTCCTAAGTATTTAACCCAAGGAGTCGAAAACTTCTATCTACACAAACCTTCACAGGCGTGTGTAGGGCAGTTTTATTGCTAGTTGCCCAAAATGGGAAGCAACTGAGATGTCCTTCTAGGCGTGATGGATAAAGGAACTGGTACATCTGTACAATGGAAAATTCACATTTAAAAAGAAATGAGTTATCAAGCCCTGACAAAAAAATGAAGGAATCTTATAGGCATACTACCAAGTAAAAGAAGCCAATCCGAAAAGGCTTCCTAGTCTATGATTCCCACTATATTGTGGAAAAGGCAAAACTATGGAGATAGTAAAATCATCAGTGATTGACAAGGGCTTGGGGAGGGAGAAAGAGGTAGAGCACAGGGGACATTCAGGGCAGTAAATCGGTATGATACTTTAATTGTGGCTATATGACATTAGCATTTGTCAAAACCCCTTAGAACTATGTAATACGAAGTTAACTCAAATGTAAACTGTGGACTTTATTTTTTAAAGATTTTATTTATTTATTTGACAGAGATAGCCAGCGAGAGAGGGAACACAAGCAGGGGGAGTGGGAGAGGAAGAAGCAGGCTCATAGCAGAGGAGCCTGATGTGGGGCTCGATCCCATAATGCCGGGATCACGCCCTGAGCCGAAGGCAGGAGCTTAACCGCTGTGCCACCCAGGCGCCCCTAAACTGTGGACTTTAATTAACAATAATGTATCACTATTGGTTCATTGATTGCAACAAATGCACCCCACCAAGGCCGAAGTTCATAATGGGAGAAACTGAGGATGTGTTACTTGCAGGGAGAAGTACTGTGGGAACTCTCTATACTTTCTGCTCAGCCTTTCCATAAACCAAAAACTGCTCTAAAAACCAAAGTCTATTAGGAACTCTTGTGCACTGTTGGTGGGAACGCAAACTCGTGCAGCCACTGTAGAAAAGAGTATGGATGTTACTCAAAAAATTAAAAATAGGGGCATTTGGGTGGCTCAGTCAGTTAAGCGTCTGACTCTTGATTTCAGGTCATGATCTCAGCGTGGTGAGACTGAGCCCCGTTTTGGACTCCACACTGGGCATCGAGCCTGCTTAAGATTCTCTTTCTCCCTCCCCTTCTCCCTCTCTCTTAAAAAAAAAAAAAAAATTAAAAACAGAATGACTGTATGATCCAGTAATTCCACTACTGGGATTTACCCAAAGAAAATGAAAACACTAACTTGAAAAGATATATGAACCCCTAAGTTTGCTGCAGCATTATTTACAATAGCTAAGATATGGAAGCAGCCCCAGTGTTCACTGATAAATGAACAGATAAAGAAGATGTGGTACGTACACACACACACACACACACACACACACACACACCACTGGAATATTACTCAGCCACAGTAAAGAATGAGATCTTGCCATTTGTGACAATGTGGACCCAGAAGGCATAATGCTAAGTGAAAGAAGTCAGTCAGAGAAAAACAAATACCATATGGTTCACTCATACGTGGAATTCAAGAAACAAAACAAATGAATAAACAAAGAAAAAAAAAGAGACAAACAAAGAAACAGACTCTTAAATACAGAACACAAAGTGGTGGTTCCCAGAGGGGCGGGAGGTGGGGGATGGGTAGGATGGGGAAGGGATCAGGAGCTCACTCAGCATGATGAGCACTGAGTAAGGTATGGAATTGTTGACTCACTATACTGTACACCTGAAAACTAACAGAACACTAATTACACTTTGATTAAAAAAAAAAACCCAAATCTATTAATTAAAATGACAAAAAACAGAGAAGCAAACTTGCTGCCCCTCTCACAATAGCAACTTTCCATTACAACTTTGAAAATAAAATTGAGAGCAAGGCAGAAGTACATCTGATCGGGAAACACCACCACAGAATTTACTTAAAAATATGTGATTGGCATGGGGGCACCTGGGTGTCTCAGTCAGTTAAGCTACCGACTCTTGATTTCAGCTTGGGGCATGATCTTGGGGTCATGGGATCGAGCCCCAAGTTAGTCTCCGCGCTCAGTGTGGAGTCTGCTTGTGATTCTCTCTCTCCCTCTCCCTTTGCCCCTTCCCCAGCTCACACTCTCTCTAAATAAATAAAATCCTTTTTTAAGGGGCGCCTGGGTGGCACAGCGGTTGGGCGTCTGCCTTCAGCTCAGGGCGTGATCCCGGCGTTGTGGGATCGAGCCCCACATCAGGCTCCTCCGCTATGAGCCTGCTTCTTCCTCTCCCATTCCCCCTGCTTGTGTTCCCTCTCTCGCTGGCTGTCTCTATCTCTGTCGAATAAATAAATAAAAAAAAATCTTAAAAAAAAAATCCTTTTTTAAAAAATAAAAATATGTGATCAGCATGATATCATTTCACTTTATTACACATTTTAATGTATCTGGCCCAAAGGTTTTACTCTAGACCTGGCCCTTGCTTCTTAGGAAACCCGGAGTATAAACACAATTGGTTTACTAAAAAATTCAAAAGAAGCAGCAGCAGAAGAAAAGGAGGAAGAGGAGGAAAAGCAGGAAGCACAGAATAAGCAAACAGAACTATCAGTAAGCTACAGAGTTCTACCTACCCCTTGCTAAGGAAAACCCTCATGTCTTGTAATAACTGACACTGGAGGCCAGCTACCATCAGTCAAGTACTTCCGTCTGTCACCCAGCCTTTTCAAAGAATGGAAATGCAGAAAACCTGCCTGCACTCAAAACCTGATGGAAACAACCATCAGGGACCTAAGAAATCACCCTGTCCCACCCTCCTCCACACAGACCCCCAGGGCCCAAGTGAGCTGACCAAGATGCGCTGGGAGCCTCGTCTCTGAGCCCCAGCCCGTGCTCTTCCACTACACGGCTGTCATCTTCTCAAGAAGATCAGGGGACAAACACAGGCTGTTTCTCTTCAAACTATTTAGAGGAAAATGAATTCGTGCTACAGAAATGAAGAAGTCTAACATGACGAATGCTATCAGTCGCTGGTTTTGAAGAAGCATAATAAATGAATGTTATCAATAGGTAACTAGTTCGGAATATAAAGCACCAATCCTAAGATATCTGAATACGGAATATTCCATTTTCCTCGTGTTGTCTGCACTACATGATGTGTGGTCACTTTTACAGCCTCATTTGAAGAGTCAAAGAGTCCCAAACCAGTCTCCCCTCTGAAGGGGAGAGGGCTGTGTAGGGCAGGGCAACTAAATGTTTCTCACATTTTTGAAAGGTGGTGAAAGAGCAATGAGGACTATGTGACAAAGACCATCCAAGGCCAGCAAAGTCTAAAACAGTTGCTATCTGGTCCTTTGTAGGAAAAGTCTGAAGGAAAGGGAAGAGAAGCCTCACTCAGCAGAGTCATGAGGGAGAAGGAACCAAGAATTCTGACCCTGTCGAGCTGTGCCTCTGGCCTCTTTTATATGAGAGAGCGACAAAGCTTCTCTGGTGTAAACCAGTATTTTTCAGATCTTTGAACACTAGCAGCTAACTCACGTAATCTCAACCGGTAAGCGGAGGATCTCAAAATTGGATCTGTTCATATAATATAGATAAACCAAATGGGCAGTTTCTGACCAGCCATCTGCTCTCTTCAGATACAAATTTCTCAATCTCTCGCTGCCCAAAGAAATAGGGTATCCAAGTCCTAGTGACACTGCTCGTCTCAAACTCACCTGTGTCCAAGCCTATCCCTCAAACAACAGAGGCTCACAGACGAGTCTATCCTACACATCATTGTTTTAACAGAGCAGAACACAGGCAGGCTGTGGGAATTTCAGCCTGATTTTATTCAGGGACCGTCAACAGGTCACTGACTTAGAGAACATGAAGACAGCAGCCAGGTAACTTCGGCGTGTGGGCCAACTCTCACTGGGCTCTCCTCTCCCCAGTAAACTCTCCCCTTTCCTTTTAAATGACAGCGACACCTGCTGGGGAAAACGCAGACATGAAACCACCCTCTGAGAAACCAAGGCTTCTTTAAAATAATTTTCTGCTTTCAGTTACAATTTTCGAAGGGCACAGTCACAACAGGGCCCACACAACTGCGAAATTCCCACACTGCTCTCCCCCAAAACAGCAGGCTATGGTATGGACAGGAAGTTCAGACTGGCTCTTCAGGACTCCAGAGGGCGGCTTTAGAAGGAGCGCCTCTTCAAACTCTGATACTAGAAGACCTAGAGCAGGAGCCTCCATTGTTGACCCAGCTTCCTTAACTTTTATCCCACTGGTCACCGCATCTCAGCATCTGAGATTCAGTTCCCCCCCTCCCCAGGCCCCTGGCCTTCCCCTCTGCCACCCACACCTTTGCACCATCCCAACCTCCACTGTGGTCTGCGGACTGCCCAACGCTGCACGCTCAGTGAATGATGAGACCTACCACCTACCAATGCTGCTCCAAGACCCCACTGCCGGCAAGAATCCCTCTGATAATCTAACGTGGTCTGCCAAAATTCCCTTATTGTAACTGCTGGAAACTTTCCCTACACCCTTCGGAACCCTGATACCAGCCAGCTCCCTGCATGCACAACACGGATGTGCAGGCGACCCAGGTGGAGGACGTCTCTTGTGCATGCGCGTGCACGTGTGCACGCACACACACGCACGCACACACACACTAAGCCCTCCTAGAGCCAGCTGCTGTTCTGGACGCTCAGGCGGATGCCTGAGAACAGAAAAGGCAGACTCCCGCCCATGGAGCTCACATCTCAGCAGGGCAAGAAGGAAAGAAAAGGCCGCATAGTGAGATATGCAGCCGCGGAGGTGAGATGCTCTGGAAAACCAGGAAAGCAGGGCACAGTGAGTCAGGGGTCAAATCTCTGTCCGCTCGCTTTCGCTGCCTAGCATTCTTTTTGCCCCCCGAGTGTGTCTGTACCCTCATGTACCCTCTCTGTATTTATTTAGGTCCTAGTCAATGGATACCAATTTCGTGCCAGACATTCGGTATACTGTGGAAAACATGGTTCCTGTCCTTGTAGTTTATAATCTAGTAAGAGATTATGACTCCACAAACACACACGTACTCGTTGGGGTAAGCATGACAAGAGTAACAGTGGGACAAAGAAGCTAACTCCGGAGAGGAAGTGACAGTAAGGCCGGGCCTGGAGCACCGCCAGCCAGATGAAGTGTGTGCACGCACACCCAAGCTCGTGTGCGTATGTAGGCTCTGTGAGCTCACACCCACCAGCCGGCACAGTGTGGGGAAGGTCCTGGCCTGAGAAGGAGCTTTCGTGCTGTCAAGGGCTGAAACAACGCCAGTGTGGCTGGAGCTTGGTGCCTCAACGGAGAGCCGCTGGGCCTGAGGCTGGAGAGGCAGGCATAGGCTTTGTAAGGGTTTTGGAATCCACCTGGTGGCCAATAGCTGGAGAGCCCCTGGGGTGTTCCTGTTCTGGCTGTAGCACACAGAGAAGTCTGGAGCCTCCGGTTTCAGGAAGAAGTTCTCCAGGAACAGGCTCCTCTGATTACAAGTTCATGGACAGTTGACATACTCTTTCACTGCTGTTTAAACTCAACAAGCACGTGACCTTGATCAAGAGCCCGTCTGTGCAGGCTCTAGAGCCAGGGGGTCCTGTCTGCTTGCCCCTTGTCACCTTCACAGGTAAGGAAACAACAAGGTAGCCACGGCCCACAGCAGCAGCCCCCCTCCTTGCTCCACCCCACGAATCTGGCGGGGGGACCCTTGGGATGTTAGGTTCCTATCAAGGTCCACCTTCCCTTCCTCACCAGGGACTTAACAGAGCAGAGAGCACAGGTGCCCAGTGCACCAAGACATTTCCATCTTATTACCCAAGTCATACTACCAAAACATTCTTTTCTTTAAAAATGTATTTGGAAGGGTGCCTGGGTGGCTCAGTCTGTTAAGTGTCTGCCTTTGGCTCAGGTGGTGATCCCCTGCTCTGTGGGGAGCCTGCTTCTCCTCCTCCCCCTCCCTGCCACTCTCCCTGCTTGTGTGCGTGTGCTCTGTCAAGTAAATAAAATCTTTCAAAAATTTTATTTGGAAATACTTAAGATGTACAAAAAGGCATAAAGTCCAAATAATCAACAAACCTTCATGTACCCAATCTCCAGCTTAAGAAATAAAATGTCGCCGATTCCACCAAAGTCCCATCTTCCCCTCCCCTTCCCTGACCCTCCCCCTCCCAGACTATATACTCTGAAGAGACCCTCCCGAGGAGCAACTCGAGCTTTGTCATTCCCACACACCTCTCTACAGATGCAGTGTGGTGGCTATGGGCACGGACTTGGGGTTTACATGTCAGCTCTGCCCCATACTGGCTGGTGACCCTGGGTACGTTACTTAACCTGTCACTCAGTTGTGCCATCTGTAAAATGTGGGTAAGTGGGCGGTAAAAATGGGGGTAAGAGTACCTTACTGAGAAGGCTCTCTGAGGAGTGAATGTTAATATACGTAAAGAACTGTTCAGAACAATGTCTAGCACATAGTAAGTGCACTATAAGTGTTTATTACAGTAAAGAAAAAACATGCAAGGACACTTGTTAAGGATGGTGAGGCAGCTCCATCCAGGACCCTCTTGACGGGCTGAGGGGCGTAGGGTCCATGCGCTGGGATTTACAGTGGGGGAGAGAGATAGGGTTCGACTCCAAGTGCAGCGGGGACAGACGGGGAGTTATAGCCAGGGAGCAAGAGCAGGGCAGCAGATGGAAAATCACTAAGAGGAAACGTTGTGGGTAAGGGGGCTTCTGACTAAACTGACCTAGCAGGATTCTGGCTGAAGGCAGGCCGGGGTGTCAGGCATCACCCGGGGGCCAGCGGAGGATGAGGAACTTGGTCAGACATCTGGAAAGGCGGTGGGGGGGGGGGGTGTCTGGTGAAAGTGACTTAGCAGGGTTCTTGCTAAAACTGGATTTTAGAAGGAAGTGCATGGACAGGCCTAGGCGATGGTCTAGGAGCCTTACTGAAGTTTGGTCAACAGTCTTGGCCAGCCTTAATAATCCTCCTCACTCCTCTTCTCTCAGGCAATGGGAAGGATTTTAGGCTGATGAACAAAAACTCAAAGTCACGTGACATGAACTGCAATTAGTGAACTAACTAAAGAAGGGAGGCAGGAAAGCAGAGACTCTGACAGAAGAGACCGTGGTAACTTAGCACAGATACTGACAGCTGTACTCGGGGCTGGAGGATTAGATCTCTAGTCTGGCCCTAAACCTCCCCCCTTAATTTGGGTCTCACATTTCCACCATCTGGAAAGTGTCAAACACTATACAGAAGTTAATGAGAAGTCATCCATCCCATCGTTTTAAAAAATGTTCCAAAGCAGTAGTCAAAGTTATCTCTCCCTGCCCCCCACTCCCCAACACGCACACCAGGGGTGGGGCTGACAGTGGTCTGGTTCCAAGCTGCAAGGGGGCCTCAGCTGTGGCTGCTCTCTGTCTGCGGCCCCCACACTGACTGTAAGCACAGCCCTGGAAACGGTTGACGTTTCTGTGCAGGGTCCTAGTTCCCAATCACTGCCTTAGTGGTGGTGAGGGACAGTGCTGATGGCAGCTTCCCGATCACTGGGCTGCAGCGGTGACACTGTGCTCTTGAAGTCAACAGTGCCAGTGAGGCCTCCTGATTCTTTCCCAGGGAGCAGTGATTTGGGATAATTCTGTGGGGAATCATTTCTAGAGGCCCAGCCTAGGGTGTGCTCCCCTCCCTCTGGCCTCACAATGGTTTTATAAGCACTCAATTCTCTGTACTTACAAAAAGCTCGACTGGTTTCTATACACTTCAACTAAACTCTGATTAAGAGCACAGATCCTTTTTTAGCAAGTAATATATTCAGCTCTTTCACTCACCTAGACAACATCATGGTGTGTGGTCATGACCTAGATATTCAACAACGGTTTCCTTGTAATGGCATTTACCGTAATGGGACTTCCTTACACATGCCCTCCGTCAGAATCTCACGGGCTACCACAATAAGCGTAAAGCACACGGACAGGTAGGCATGCAACAGTGTATTTCAAAAGTAACTCTTCATAGATAAATGCCAACCTAGAGGGACATGTTAACATGTCTTATTTCTGATATCTGCATGCATCTTATAATTAGTGTATAAATTTAATACAGTTTCCTCATTAGCCCTCCAACTGCATCCGTAGGTGAGACATTAGAACAATGATGTTCTTTAACTGGTGACGTCTTAGAAGTTAAGAAATAGAAGTTTCTGTATGATAAAAACATAAAATTTCTCTTCTGTACAAATACCACACGACAGAAGAGAAATATTCAAAAATCATGCATTAATTCTAGCTGATTTCAGAATATATACTCAAAGTTTCAGAGTTTCTTAAAATTTAAAATTTACATTTACTTGAACATATATAAAAGAGGACTGTTTTCCAGTGCTATAATCCGTGATTCCAAGGGAGGGTCTCATTACTACCATCTCTTCTGCAGCCTACACAGCAGCCAGCGCTGCAGCAAGAGGCTCCTCAGAACCACAAGAGGCGAGCGGAAGACGGCGACGGCTACGGCTACGTGCAGGAGGGGCATCTGCTGTTTACTGGCGTCCCGGTGGGGTACCACGCGGTGGCCTTCTGTGTGTTCTGTTGACGGCTTCTGGCTGATCTGTCACCATGGCAACTTCGGGAGCTCAACTCAAAATGAGCACAAGCTCATTAACTACTAACTACGTTATCTTAGTGCCTGTTGCTAATGAGAGAATGCTGTTCAGAGATGTTTTCTATTCTAATGTACTACAGTTACCTCTCTAAAGCATGAAATTAAATTAAATGCTACTCTTAGTACATCAGACTGGATAATATGAATGTTAAAGTAAATTTACTTTAGTAATGACTACTAACAGTAAGAATCATTTTATTAGAAGATTACTTTGTTTTGGTCCTTGGATTCTTCTACTCTAAAAAAAGGTACTATTTATACAGGCAAATATTTCTAAGTTTTTTTAAGCCACAGCCGGCAGATTTAGAAGATCAAAATAGAAAGAAACTTTTGATAACAGCGTATGTTAAAGCCAAGTAACAAATACAGCACTAATACATATTGGTTTTTCTAGCATCTTTGCAATGTGTAACATTAACTGGAAATATTACCCAAATGAGGCAACACACTGGACAGACACGAAGTGTGAACAGAGTCCACTGAGTGCAGCTTCTCAGCTTTCTCACCTCCAGCCTGACCTTGTCTCTTCCCACGCTCAGTCATCTGTAACTGAACAAGCTCTTGAAAAACAGCAAACCCTAAATCTCATGAAACACAGAAGGCATAAGTGGAATCATGGCTGAAATGTGTTCCCTCAGGGCATGCACACTGCCTTGTGTGGCAGGACTGTGTGTGTTTTCTTTAATACATGTAAAAATCGTGGAACAGCAATAATCCTGGGCTGTTTGTCCTCCAAAAGTGCAGAATCCTAGAGTCTGCCAGAAGAGGGAGCCCGAGGCAGACTATGCCAACATTGAGTCAAAGAGGGATGGGGAATGGGAGGGAAATCGGCCATGCTGCAATTTGATTTTGAAAAGGAATATTCCAGGGGTGCCTGGGTGGCTCAGATGGTTAAGTGTCTGCCTTCGGCTAGGGTCATGATCCCAGAGTCCTGGTATCAAGCCCCACACTGGACTCCCTGCTCCGTGGGGAGCCTGCTTCTCCCCTTCCCTCCGCTGCTCCCCCTGCATGTGCTCTCTTGCTCTGTCAAATAAATAAAATCTTTAAAAAAAAAAAAAAGAAAAGAAAAGAAAAAAGGAATATTCCACCTCACCTCTACATGCCCTGTGCATGTTGGGTCCCCATCTACCTTAGCCTCACTGACACCATTCTCCCCCTTGCTGACAACTCACCTTCTATGCCGGCTTTTTGTTTGTTTAGTTCCTGGAGAATGCCACATGGGCCAGCCAGCCTTTGCAAATGCTCTGCCCTCTGATTGTGGAAGCCCATAAGTCCTCTCTCTACTCTCCCTGGCCTAGCTGCCTTCTCTCCATCCTTCAGACCTTGATTCAGCATCGCTCGGGATGCCTTCGCTCATTACAGCCTGGTTCCAGTTCTTCTGTTCTACCCTCTCATTAGACAACATTCCTTTCCTTCACAGTAGTCATCCCAGTCAGTAATGACACACACAGCTTCATGATTGATGTTTCTGCCCATTCCCCATAAGACTCGAAGTTGCAAGAGGGTGCAAAGCATATCTGTTTCTTTTAATCTTTTTCTCCCCATAGTGAACAGTGCCAGGCAAACAGGTGTTCGATAAATATCTGCTGGATCAAATGAGTCTCCAGTTCTGCCGGCTCTACCACATGACCCTTCCTGTCCACCCTCACCATGATGCTGTCATCTGGAGTGTGAAGTGTGTAGTGGCCTAACTGCACTGGCTGCATCCAGTTCCCTCTCCAACTGTCTGATGCATCTTCAATCTGGCATGTTCCATGATCTTTCTAAAATATAAATCTCATGAAGTCACTCTCCCACTTAAAATCTCCAGTGGCTCCCTCTGGTCTGAAAGGTCAAATCTAAAGTCCTAAGATGGACTCTATGAGCTGGTGTCCCTGCCCTCCAACTCTCCAGTTTCAACTCCTTTTTTTGGTAGGATAGGCTGTTAAGAGTGCTCAATTCTACTGGCCTAGTGGGTGCATTCAGAACGGATGGGATAAGGCACCCCCCCTCCCATCTCATTTTCATGGCTAACTTGGGGACAACTGGGAAAGTGGCCAACTCTAGCATGCATTCATCTCATTCTAAAGCAGTTTTTGCCTTTTCCTGTCTTCTCACTTATTTTTAAAAACAGGACATCTTTTGGGGTGCCGGGGTAGCTCAGTCATTAAGTGTCTGCCTTCGTCTCAGGGCGTGATCCCAGGGTCCTGGGATCGAGCCCCACATCGGGCTCCCTGCTCCACTGGGAACCTGCTTCTTCCTCTCCCACTTCCCCCTGCTTGTGTTCCCTCTCTCGCTGGCTGTCTCTCTCTCTGTCAAATAAATAAATAAATAAAATCTTTAAAACAACAATAACAAAAGTAACAAAAAAACAGGACATATTTTCTTCTAGGGACATAAACAGCGAACAGAAGTGAATGTACTTAAATCCTTTCAGGTAGAAGATGTGGGATAAATAAATCACAATCCCCAGAACATTTTAGTGCATTAATTTGCTTATATAGCTAACTCTCCCTACTAATACACCTCTTTGAGAACAGGGAACTTATCTCTGCTGTCTGATAGATATTTGTTAATTGTTTACTTAATTAATGAACTAACTTGACAACTCTAGATAGCAAAACGTGACTAACAGCTCACTTATTAATGTAATCTTTAGTAGGTGTGTTAAAAGTGAGACAAAATGTGATCGCAGTTAAAAGTGTGTATTTTCTGTAATTACTATATTACAAATAGCTGCGCACATGAAGAGACAGGGAAATGATGGAGCATGAAGGAAGCTAAGCTGCAATGACGAGTCTTTCTGCCTAACTGTAGAGGTCAATGTAGCATTAGAAACCAATCTGGAACAAGAAAGCACATAACTCAACTTTTTAAAAAGTAGCAAAATATTTGAATATTCGTCAAAGATACACAGCAAAAAAGCACATGAGAATAACATTACCACTATCAGCCATTACAGAAACGTGAATCAAAAGCACATGAGAGATGGCCACAAGCCTATCAGAATGGCTACAGGGATCAAGACTGATCTTCCACGCATAGGTAAGGATGTAGCACTGGGAAGTGGTATAACCACTTTGAAAAGGTTTTGCAGTTTCTTGGAAGGTTAAACATACATCTACCCTAAGACCCAGCCATTCTACTCCTACATATTTACCATAAAAAAAGCAAAGCACGTATCTATACGGAGACTTGTATACCAAAGTTCATAGACGCTTTATTCACAAGAGCTAAAAACGAGAACGCAGATGTCCATGATCAGGTAAGGCACAAACAACTGTGATACACACAAACCACGGAACCCCGCTCAGCAATAAAAGGGAGTGAACTGCTGATACACACGACAGGGATGAACCTCAAAAGCATTACTCCGAGTGGAAGAAGCCAAGAGTGCATCCTGCGGGGTCCCATTGATCTAAATGGAGTCTAGAAAATAAAACCTTCTGTAGTGACAGGAAGCAGATCAGTGCTGCCTATGGACCGATGAAGGTGGGGAGGGCCTGAGAAGTGGGTTGGTAGGGGTGCGGGGAGACTTCCAGGAGCGATGGATTGCTGCCTTGATTGTAGGGATGGTTTCACAGGTGCGCACATACCAAGACTTACTAAACTGTTCTCTTTAAATACATGTAGTTTACCGTGTGCCAGTGTAACTCAATAAAGCGGTTAAAAAAAGCAAAGCAAAGAAAGTAATCTGTTAAGTGATTTCTCAGAGAGCAGACCGTCAGCTTCCTATACAGCTATAAACTGTAACTTTCTCTAAACTTGGAACTGCCTTTACATTTAATGTTATAGTTTAGTGAAGCTAAACAGAGATGTGGACTTTCGCTTTCTCTGAGACTTAGCAGAAGGGCCGTCAAGAAGATGCTGTTAAACGGCTTGTAACAGGAGCACTGTGCCGCCATCTTGCCACGAGTGGATTTATACTTCCTTTCTTCTAAAATTCAGTGAAGAATTTATATGTATGTACCTGCTTAGTTGGTTTTTTTCCCAATAATTTTTATCCTTTTAAGTTGCCTAAGTGTTAGGGGGAAAGTACCACATCTTAATATGTTTTCTTTTGTTCCCATGGAAAAAACATTTACGCATTTATTATTATCTTCTTTCTGCCAGGGATTTAACAGTAAAATTAAATAATTACTTTAAACATAGAGCACCATGGCTAAAGAAAGACATCTAATATTTAAAATCCTGTAAGATACCATCCCATAAAGATCCTTCACATAATGAATCTCTTAGAAATTTCTTTCAGCCTTATTTGAAAAAATCCTAAGTTATTTCCTAAAATGAATAATTATACTGATAATGGATATAAATATTGATGTCTCCTTCAGATGACGGCAGAAAACATACATAACTGACCACCAGAAGATGAAGATTCTAGTTCTGCCACTAACTATAGCTGTCAAAACTTGTGCAAATTGTTTAACCTCTCTGAATCTCATTTCCGAACCAATGAAGGAACTGGAGAATCTCTAAGGATCCTTCAAATGCTAAGATTTTATTAATTTTGCCGATAGACAACAAAATGTCATATTTTATAAAATATACTGTGCAAAGCACACTAACTAGACTTTTAGCTATTGGTTCTAAGGGTAACTCATACACTCAAAATAATATTTGTTTTGGTTATGTGGACGTGAACATGAATACATGGAAATGCAAGGAATCTGGCCAATTTTATTACACAGCGTAATTCAGGAAAACACAGATGTGATGCCTTATAAAAACTAACTGCTGAATATTGTGTTGAGCAAATAGCTCACAACTGAGCAACAGCACTCAGCCGGCTCTGCTAAAAAGAAGTGCCACCTAACTGGCAAAGCACAAAGATGTGGGTTCTCACTTGTATCTGTTCATATCTAGATCTGACTATGAAATTGGGAAGGCACCCTTTAAACTTCAATGCTCACCTTCATTCATACTGAGAAAACCATGTTTAGAATGAGCCTTATTAGGAATACAGCACAGGGCAAATAATCTGTGACCCCAAAACCTTTATCACTCAACGTAAGGCTACTGAAGGAATATGGTTTCAACTGATTTACATTAACAAAAGCACGTAAAGATTTTCTTAAAATTAGCATTACAAATTGAATGCATGGCAAAGTTGAATACCCAGCTGCAAAACTTAAATTATAGTCCTTTCAAGCAAGATTAGGAGACTAATCATAATGTATGAATTTATAAAAGTATATGACTCAAAATCATAAAGCACTAATCATACGGAGTTTGAGACCTATTGGGCCATCAAGATACTTGCTTTCATACATGATATAATTAACTTTGAGCTTTTTATATGAAAACTTATCTTTCTATTTTATGAACTTCAGAAAATCTGGCCAAAACCAATGAATTAAATTACTTCACATTTATGGGTATTATAATTAATCCTTAAGAAAAATTAAATCCATAAAAAACCCAGAAGACAATATGGAAAATTTAGGATCACAAAATCATCACATCACATATAAAGCTACTATTATCTGTGCCCAAATTAAGGGCAGTGCCCAAAATAAAGAGATTACTGATTCCCAAAGCAAAAGCCATTATACAGTGTCCGACACTCAGATACGAGGCCCGCCACAGCAGAAATACAATATATAGGTGAGATTATGTCTGATCACCTTCCCCCAACTGTGAGGGCATCTCGAATCTCACTAAAGGCATAACAGTAACTGTGCTCGGCTACCTCTTGAGTCACTGATGATGCAAAGACAATGTTTAGCATAAATTATAAGAAGCTACTTTGTTTGTGGAAAGGCTCATACAAAGGCTTTCAAATTGCTCAGTGCAGCTCTCTGAGGGGCAGGGGATGGGGGTGTTCATTCGGGGAAGCAGCAGGCCCAGCCTGTGTGGCCCAACACGCATGTCCGGTCAGAAATTCAGAAACACCTTCCCGCTTCCCGCAGGCAGTTAGTTTTGATTCGAACCAGTAATAATGGAGCATCTGAGAAAAATGTAAACCTTAGTACTGCTAATATTCATTAATGAGTTACCTAGCAACACTGTTAGATTATAATTTTAGAAGCTTTGTTTTCCTGTTTAGGAGCATTAATAATCACTATTATTATGTGTGCTACGGCTAGCTATAGTTAGCACAGTTGATGACAAACTGGACCCAAAGGAGCAGTAATTTAGAGAAGATAAAAGGAGAAGAGAATACACTAGCAGACTTTGGCGTAAGCAAGGAAATGCTCATCAGAACAGTAACGGGAAATAAGAATTCTGTGTAGTGTGGCAGGATCATGATACGACCATAAGCAATTTGTTACTATTTGAAGAGAAAACACTGACAATGACAACAGAATATGGCTGGTATTGAATCAGGTTATAAAAACTTCTCAGAATGTTTAAAAAAAAAAAAAAAGGGAAATAAATGACTCAGAACAACAATCCTGTAGTTTTCAATGACAAGTGGAAGAAACCATTCTTTTTTATTCAAGATCATAACTGCTAATACGACTATGTACCACAACCCTCTGGACCTTCTGAAAAAGCGTGTCGTACATTCATACTGCTTCTGAGAGTGAGAGACAAATTCTTTTCTGGGAACTGGGCTGCCTTTTAATATTTACTTTATACAAAATCCCATCTTACTGTGACCCTGGTGCCAGCACCCGGAGGCCCACTGCACGGGGGTCAGAAGGCCCGGCTCAAGCCACTTAACTTGCACGTCAGCCTCGGTTTCTTCACGGTCACCTAACACCTGCCCTGCTCAGTTATGAAGTTCGAATAAAGTCATATACATAAACTTTATTTTGGAAACTCTAAGGGGTCAACAAAAGTAGAGTATTAGTACAGTATCACCTTTATCAGTTTAGTCTTTGGTAGAAAACAAACCAAAGGAAAAGTAAACAGCATTGTTCAGAAAGCAAACATAACATTCTTTAGGCATTTTAGATTAAACAAATGCCAATGAAATGCAGATATGAAACCCGTGATAAACGAAGAAATGCACAGTGAATGATAAAAAGAAGGTTCAAAAGATTCAAAGCCAGGGTTAGATTCTTTGTCGTTAACCATCAATTAAAATAAAAGTCATCTTCATCATAAAAAGTGTGGTGCTGCCATCTAATGTACCGCCCCCCAATAAAATAAACTTACCTTTGGTTTTTTGATCAGCAGCCTGAAAAAAAAAAAAAATCAGAAACTCTTTAGGAATAATAATGTGTAGCATGTGCACATCTATGAAAGTTTATAAGCAGACGTTAATACTGGAAATTTTAAAAACAAGTTTTGCTCAGTCACAATTTATTAAAATTTATTACTGGGAAAACGTATAACTGTCTACATGCTATTATATGCCAATACTGATCTAAAGGCAAAAAAAAAAACTATCTGGAAGCTCATAAGAGCTCTGTATTTTAATATAAACTAAAAGGTACACAGTTTAAATTACAAGGTATGTTCAACTAGGCAAGACCAACAACAAACGGCCTAACTTGGTAAATTAAATGCGTTAAGATTCAAGTTAAGACGATAAGATTTACAGAAGGACTTCTAATTTTTAATATATACCAATAGGATATATAAAAGAACATTTGACAAACCTGCAAAAATTATTTCTAGCTTTCCTAATAAAATCAGTTACATGGCCCTTTTCCTCATTTCTCAGACATGGTTGTTCTGGACAGTTCGTGCTAAGTGGAAGAGCGCGGCCGTTCTTTATCACCACCACCAAAACCCACACTTCTTTAAAACACAGCTGTACTATGTCTAGTTCCTTAAGAAAAACATTCTGTGGCTGTCACTCTGTATTTATTTCGCTAGTACAACATCTATTTTTTGTTAATTAGAGATTTATCATATTGATTTTTTGAGGTCCTAAAATGGAACTCTAACATAATGGCTGTGCCAATGCAAATGAGACACGCAATGATCACGGGCAGTGGTAGGGATGCCAGCCAAACCTTTTTCTGAGCACCTTCCTTCTTTTTCTTTTCTTCCTGCTTTTTCTTTTTCTTTTCTTCCATCAAACGTTCCTCTTTTTGTGTTTCTTGTTCTTTCTCCCTATGAAACAAAGAAAGGTGGCATTGGTATAATGTCCATTTTAAATCAAACAATGAAGAAGCACTAGCTGCAGCAAGTTTTAGGTCAGCCTGAGTTTCGTGTGCAGAAGGGCACTCTGAGAAGGGGCGTGAAACATGGGGAGCTTCTCTAGGGCCACCACTTCTCGGGGCGGCCCTGATGCGTCAGTGCTTCTGTGGTCGTTCATGCTGCCCACGTGTCCAACACCATGCTTCTAGCAGGGAGCGTGTTAGGCAATAAGGGTACAAAACGGAGTAAGACACTGTTCCTACAGTCCGGCCCCTGACCCACATCTCTCATTGTCGTCTCAGGAGCCCCATCATCAGCATCCTCCCGACTACCTATTAAAAACGCAGATTCCTGGGTTCCACCCTAGCCCAACCAAATCAGAATCTTTGGAGGTGATTCTCAAGCATACTATATGTTTGCTTGGAAAACCACTTATTATTTTTTTTTTTTAAGATTTTTTCCCCCAAGCTTCAATTTAAATTCCAGTTAGTTAACACACAGTATAATATTAATTTTAGGTGTAAAATATAGTGGTTCAGCACTTACATACAAAACCTGGTGCTCATCATAACATGTGCCCTCTTTAATCCCCAACAGCCATTTAACCCATCCCCCTGCCCACCTCCCCTCTTCCAGCAACCCTCAGTTTGTTCTCTATAGTTAACAGTTTGTTTCTTGGTTTGCCTCTCTTCCCCCGCTACCCCATGTTCATCTGTTTCTTGTATTCCACATGAGTGAAATCATAAGGGATTTGTCTTTCTCTGACTTACTTCGCTTAGCATAATACTCTCTAGCTCCATCCATGTCATTGCAGATGGCAAGATTTCATTCTTTTCTGATGGCTGAGTAATATTCCAGTGTGTGTGTGTGTGTGTGTGTGTGTGTGCGTGCGCGCGCGTGTGTACCACAACTTCTTTATTCATTCATCAGTCGATGGACATTTGGGCTCTTTCCGTAGTTTGGCTACTTCTAATAATGCTGCTATAAATATCAGGGTGCATATAACCTTTCAAATTAGTATTTGAGTAAATACCTAGTAGTGCAATTGCTGGATGGCAGAGTAGCTCTATTTTTAACTTTTTGGGGAACCTCCACACTGTCTTTCAGAGTGGCCATACCAGTCTGCATTCCCACCAACAGTGGGAATGGACATCCTTGCCAAGAGAAAGCAATTATTTTTAAAATAAAGATTCCTACATGATACGTTTGTCTGAAAGGGCAATTTTTTTTAAGTAGGCTCCAGGACCAGCATGGAGTCCAACACAGGGCTCAAACTCATGCCTGAGATCAAGACTTGAGCTGAGATCAAGAGTTGGACACATAAACAACTGAGCCACCCAGGTGTCTCAGAGAGCAATTATTTTTATTTGCTTATTTTTTTAGAGAGAGAGAGAGCATTGGGGTGGGCGAAGAGGCAGGAGGAAAGGGAGAGAGAGAAAATCTTAAGCAGATTTCACACTCAATGTGGAGCCCTATGTGGGGCTCGATCTCATGACCCTGAGATCATGACCTGGGCTGAAATCAAGAGTCAGGCACTTAACCAACTGACCCATCCAGGCATTCCAAGAGCAATTAGTTGTTTGTTTTTTGTTTTTTTTTAAAGATTTTATTTATTTATTTGACAGAGAGAGAGACAGCCAGCGAGAGAGGGAACACAAGCAGGGGGAGTGGGAGAGGAAAAAGCAGGCTCTCAGCGGAGGAGCCCGATGCGGGGCTCGATCCAGAACGCCGGGATCACACCCTGAGCCAAAGGCAGACGCTTAACGACTGAGCCACCCAGGCGCCCCATGAGTAATTAGTTTTTAAACAAAGATTCCTAAACAGCATGGTGAGATACTATAAGGATACGCGGGAGCATAGCACAGAGTAACACCACTTGAAGAGTCAGGCAGCCTGTAAGCGAGGGCTTGAACACTGCAAAAGCATCTGGCTGGCACGGGGTGGTGGGTCAGATACCAATTTACTGCTGGGCAACTCCAAATTCAACCTTCAACACACACTCTGCTGTAAACGGGCAGTTCCTTTAAGTATTTCTCCTTTCCAGGGAGAACTGAGCATGTAGCTGTGAGGACCCCAGCCATGGGCCAGAAAGGGTGGTCCCTCAGCAACCTCAACAACAGTCACCTGCCCGTGAACCTGAACCTTTCAACAGACCCTGTGTGCTTCGGGCCTCCTGCTGCTTGCCCTAACCCTACACCCACCTCTCGGGGTCCCGCTGATGGCAGGGCCCTCTCGACTGGGACCCCGTGTGCGCCACATCTCCTGCTGCACTGACATTCCTACTTCCTCTGCACATCCACAGGGCCGGCCATCAGCTGCAGCTTGCCACCAGGAAGACTGCCACCAGGAAGGCTGCCCCCAGGGCCCGGCTGCCTGTGTGGCCCTGTGATGGACTCCTGGTTGTGGCTTTCCGGAGCCAGTCCTGTGCTCTGGAGGAGAGCTTCCTGCTGCCCAGCAACTGCAGACTCGCGGATGGGCAAATCACAGAGGTGCTCTGCCATGCCGTGGGCTGCATCTCCACCTTCCTCGGGGACTCTCCCTCTGCCCCAGGTCCCCTACAGCTTCTGTGTGACTCTTGTATCACGGCTTAACTATTCTTTGTAAGAAACTTTCCCTGTTTACATTACTGTGTGCTTTTATCTCCTGCCTGGGCCCAGACTGATACAGGTGGGAAAGACGAAACAGAAGGAAAGCGTGCATGAAAGCCTCAGGAAAATATCATCCATCCCTACATTTATGCTGTATTGAAGTTACTGACTTTGAGGTTTTTATTCATAAATGTGTTTTATATACAACTACATACATAAGGAATTTCAACCTGCTGTCTGTACATATTTAAACACTATCATAATAAACATAATTTAAATCAACACAGTGTATGTGCGGGGGGGGGGGGGTTTACTTAGAGAATACTGTTCCTTTAAAACAGTGGTTCTCAGTCTTGGCTGTTCATCAGAATTACCTGAGAAGTTTTAAAAACTTCCAAAGCCAGGGCTGCCACTCGTCCGTGCACTCTCTGGGAGTGGAACGCAGACGTCAGGAGTTTTTAAAGCTTCCGGACAGCTCCGATGTTTCGCCAAGGTTGAGAACACTGCTTTTAAAGAAGTTCTGTACGTTTATCAAGTTTGGAAAATGGTGATCACTCGTTATCTCAGATGACACTTTACAGGAATATTTTCTTGTTCAACAGTGCGGCGACACCAGGAAATCTGCACTTAAACATTCTTATAAGGCACAGGCAAGCCCGTGAATGACGGGTGGCGTACATACGGTGGGGCTATAACCGTCCTGCTGCCGCCACGCATCTTGGAAAAAAGCAAACAGATAAAAACCAAGTAGTGACCGTCCTCCTCTATTGTTTTACTTTCTAAATCTACAGAAGAATGAAAGCCTTAAATTATCCTAAGATAGTAAACTTCACAAAATGGGCAAATATAGGTGTACCTTTAAAAGGTACTCGACTGCAAAAACCGTATGATGTACCATGTTGGCTAACTGAATTTAAATTAAAAAAAAAAAGAAAAAATCATCCCTCCAAAAAATACAGAAATAAAAGGTATTCAACTGAAGATGAAATAAAAATGATCACTTAACTCTATTGCTCTGACAATGAAAGTAATTAGAGCCACTACTCCTCCAGCAGCACCGTCAAGGTTTTACTACACAGTAAAATAAAATGTTGTAAATAAAGAGACTACATAGCTGTGAGCTATCCTAAGCCCTGCCTGCCTGAGCTCATGTTTATATGACAAAGCACAATTCAGATGTATGCTCTTTAATAAAATGTTACCTAATTTCCCCCAACTGACAGTAACTTCTACCTCCAGTACAGTATCTGCCATTTCTCACTAATAATTTTTCAAAAAACATCGAATCACATTTTTACTTTAAAAAGAAAGACATCTTCCGTAAGTATCCTTTCTTTCCAAGGGACACCTTATTCCCTGAAATGACCAAGTAATACTTCAGATTCTATCTACCTTTCAGGGTTAGTGAGAAGATTAGAAACTTATATTTGGAGGGGCACTTGGCTGGCCCAGTCAGAAGAGCATGCAATCTTGACCTTGGGGTGGTGGGTTTGAGCCCCACATTCGGCGTGGAGATTACTTAAAAAAAAAACAAAAACAAAACCATAACACTTAGATTTGGGAGGTTTCTTGAGCCATTGGAAGAAGAAAAAAAATAATAATATGTATCAACTCTACAGCTGACACTTGAACGTCCTGGAGGTTAGGGACGCTGACTCCCCAAGCAGTCAGAAATCTACGTACAACTTTTAACTCCCCCAAAACTGCCTACTAGTAGTCTGCTTTGACCAGAAGCCTTACTGATTACGTTAACAGACAACACATATTTGTATGTTATATGTACTGTATACTGTGTTGTTGTAATAAAGTAAGTTAGAGAAAATAAAATGTTAAGACAATCATAAGGAAGACAAAAATTTATGGTACTATATTGTGTTTATGGAAAAGAACCCATGTGTAAGTGGGGCCCTGAAGTCAGGAGGCCTGTTGTTCAAGGGCCAACTGTAGAGGGAGTTGGTTATTTTTTTTTTCATGGAGTTGCTATGAGGCAGACTGACAAGGTGAGCTGCAAGGAGAATAAAGAATAGGGAGGGCCAGGT
Source organism: Ursus americanus (assembly GCF_024610735.1). Lineage (NCBI taxonomy): Eukaryota > Metazoa > Chordata > Mammalia > Carnivora > Ursidae > Ursus > Ursus americanus. The sequence continues at coordinate 3,977,174 of NC_142149.1, forward strand.
TGGGAGAATTTTATTTTTAATTTAAACTTTTTCTTTTTAAAATCACATTTAAATATATGATTGCAATATACGTGTAAAGGTGACCCTGTATTTTTTTCCAGTACACTGTGCGTTTTTGTTTCTCATTTCCTTGGAGTCCCCTCACAGGTTCTTCCTCCCTCCACACACACAGCAAAGCCCCTGCTCCCTCACCATCCTTCCAGATAACCCATGTTAACCACCCCGTTCATACCTTTCCAGGTCTTTCTCTGTGCTCAGGTAACTGTATGGAAACATACAGACTTATACATTCTTACAAAGCATTTTATTTGATCAGTTTTGTAAAAGTGGGATCGTGTTCTAACAAGTTTTGCATCCTGCTGTTCTCATTCAAAACATGTGTGAATCTCTCTCCTCAGCCCCACCCCCAACTAATCAATCCAATCTATTATTTCTACTGGCTGCGTACTACACCATGGTGTGAATGTTATCCTATCCCATTCAATCACTCTTCTATTCATACACATGAACTTCCTCTCCAGTCTGTGACCACTACAAACAACTAGTGCTTTCCCGCCCAGCTTCTGCTAGAGGAAACAGCATTACTCTGATTGGTGGTACAGCTTCTGTTTTAGTAGTAGTGAAAACTAGGTATGGAGAAAACCTGATATGGGGCTCAACTTCTGGACCCCACATTGGACACAGGGCCAAACTGGACACAAATCCCCTATACTCTGTATGGCAAGGTATATTATAATGGGTCCCCACTACACTGAGGTTTGTTTTTGTTGTTGTTGTTGTTTTTTAAAGATTTTATTTATTTATTCGACAGAGAGAGAGACAGCCAGCGAGAGAGGGAACACAAGCAGGGGGAGTGGGAGAGGAAGAAGCAGGCTCATAGCGGAAGAGCCTGACGTGGGGCTCGATCCCAGAACTCCGGGATCACGCCCTGAGCCAAAGGCAGACGCTTAACCGCTGTGCCACCCAGGCGCCCCTGTTTTTGTTTTTTAAGATTTTATTTATTTATTTGACAGAGAGAGAGCGAGACAGCCAGCGAGAGAGGGAACACCAGCAGGGGGAGTGGGAGAGGAAGAAGCAGGCTCTCAGCAGAGGAGCCTGATGTAGGGCTTGATCCCAGAACGCTGGGATGACGCCCTGAGCCAACGACTGAGCCACCCAGGCGCCCCTACCCTGAGTTTTATTAGAAAGAAAATATTTTTAATAATCTGGGTTTTAATAATCTAATGTTTCTTTTATTCTCAAATAGTTCGGCCATCACTGGCTTAGGAGACTTTGGGTAGAGGAAGAAGCAACGCTCTTATGCTGGAAGCAGCCAGAAGAAGGAAGAGTTGGGAAGTACGGGAGCCCCATAACTGAAGCCTCAATGTCTGTCAATCACCTCAGAATTCCTGGTTAAACTACGCATTGTCGCAGAGAAAAGAGGATTCAAAAGACAATTGTGTAGGTAGACTGGGAATGCAGCCACCCCACTATTCAGATTGGAAAATCTTCCAAATTTCCAGTCTTTTTGTTAGTTGATTACTCCCTTTTTGCAAAAGAACAGGATTCAATAAAAAAGGGCGGGCCTGTTTTACCTTGGAGGTTTAGCTACCAGAAATTATAGTTGGTTTTCATCCTAACTTAGTTTTCACCTACAAGACAAAACCACAGCCTATACTCTGAAGTTACCCAGTTAGACTCCAATGCCACGTCATTAAAATATCCACTAATTCATTGGGTGTCTGTGTTATGTGCATTATTTAGAAAGTTTGGCTAACTTCAATTAGAATTTCCTGACAGTGTTTAGGTTAGGAAGGGCTAGTAAAGTGTTGACAGACAAACTTCAAAAAGGAAGAAGAAGGAAGTGGTATCCTGTCCAGCTGTCACTGAAATACTTAGGTTCTTTATTTTTCACCATGTGTTTGAATACCTGCTCTGTTCAGGAAGTACTCAGGAGGCCCTGTGGGCCATACAAGAGGGAGGAGATATAAAAACAGTCTTGGGGGCGCCTGGGTGGCTCAGTCGTTAAGTGCCTGCCTTTGGCTCAGGTTACCATCCCAGGGTTCTTGGATCGAGCCCCACATCGGGCTCCCTGCTCGGCGGGAACTGTTTCTCCCTCTCCCACTCCCCCTGCTGGTGTTCCCTCTCTCGCTGTGTCTCTCTCTGTCCAATGAATAAATAAAATCTTAAAAAAACAAAAAAACAGTCTTGGACCTCAAGGGACAGAGAATCTAATAGGAAAGTGAAGGCAAGACTTGAATTACCTTTAATACTTGATAGACTATGGACATAAATGGAGTTATATAGCAAAGAACATATGCTTGGGATTTAGAATCACAGGACAGAGTTCTAAAGTAAAGGTCACTAGCATACAGGAGGTCAAGAATTTTAGGTCCGAGTATTGGATGGACTGTCTATAAGAACCATGAAGTCATTCAGCGTTTCACCAGGACTGGGGGTGGAAAAGAGGACCATGGCTCTGATGAGTAAGAGCAGAGGGTAGAAGGAAGAGTTTTTATTTGAGGATCAAAGGATAATATAGTTGATAGAGACTCTCAGGTCTCCTGATGTTCACACCTTTGTATAAATGCCCTCCTGTGAGTGTGGGAGGGACCTGTGACTTGCTTCTCACCATTAGAATATGGCGGAGGTGACAGAACGCTGCTCTCCTGACTACATTATATAAGACTTCATCTTTTTAGCAGACTGACTTTAGTCTCCCTCTTGGTGCTGGCTTTGAAGAAACAGCTACCGAGAATCCTACCGCCGCAAGGAAATGAATTCTGTCAATGGCCTGAGCGACCTCGGAAGCCCACCCTTCCCCAGCCAAGCCCCCTGATGGAAACCCTGCCTGGCCTGGATTGCAGGCCCAGTTAAGCCATGCCCACATCTTGACCTACAGAAATTGTGACATAAGGAATGTATATTGTATTAAGCCACTAAGTTTGTGGTAATCTGTTATGCAGCATAGAAAAATAATGCAGGTAGCAATTTAAGACTTCTGGGGCTGCCCAAGACAGAGAAAGACCACGATAGCCTCTCTCGGCTGCTGATTACAACAAAGAACTAGATGAAGCACAACGTAAATACAAAAATACAGAATGAAAAGCAAACACAAACTGGTAGAGTAGGGAGCAGACTCAAAACTTGGGGAGGTGACCTGCATGGAGGTGACTTTCTCATTTTCCCCTTTTCTCTTACAGTCACAGAGCTGTGTTGTGGCAGTGGTGGCAGAGGCAGCCCAAACTGAGAGAACCCATCTTTCTGAACAGAGGATTAGGAAAAGAAGTGCTTGTGAGCTAGACAGTGTGGGGGAATCCCAGACAGGAACTGGCTGGAGATGACTTCTAAATGCTATTTATAAATGTTCCCAGGTCTAGGTTCACCTTCACTCAGGTCAGATCCAGAACAGTACAGCAAAGGCTTTGAGAAACAACAGCAACAAAAAACATGCTTGGGATGCCTGGATGGCTCAGTCAGTTAAGCGTCTGCCTTTGGCTCAGGTCACGATCCCAGGGTCCTGGGATCGAGTCCCACATCGGGCTCCTTGCTCAGCAGGGAGCCTGTTTCTCCCTCTGCCTGCTGCTCCCCCCCACTTGTGCTGACAAATAAATAAATCTTTTTTAAAAATCAACATGCTCTAGAGGAGTTTAATTGAACTCAAAATCTGTATACATATTCAAAATGTCCAGAATAAAATGCAAAATTACTCCTTATACAAAGAACGAGGAAAACGTACCCAGCTGCCAAGACAAAAGACAAAGGATGCTACCTCTCGGATGACCTAGGTGTTGGAATTATCAAAGACTTTAAAGCAGCTATTGTAATGTTGCTCCAGGAAGCAATAAAGGTAAATACATTAGAAACAAATGGCAATGCAACAGTTCATAGCAGATAAATAGAAACTATAAAAATAGAATCAACTGGAAATTTCAGAACTGAAAAATAAAAACCAGAATTTAGCACTTCACTGGATGGGCCAAATGGAAGAATGGAGATGACAGAAGAAAGAGTCTGTAAACTTAATAGAGATACAGAAATTATCCAATCTGAAGAACAGAGAGGAAAAAAGATTGGGGGGAAGAAAAATGAAGAGCCTCATGGGCCCGAAGGATAGTATCAAAAGGTCCAACATCCATGTTATGGGACTTCCAGAAGCATAAGAGAAGGAGACATGTGAAGAAATAATGGTGGAAAACTCCCCAAATTTGGTGACACATATAAATTTACAGATTTAAAAAGCTCTGTGAACTCTAACTAGGATAAACTAAAAGAAAAGCACACAGAGACATAGCATATACTAAGAACAGGCAGCCAGTTCCAAAAGGATAGTACCGTATGGCTCCATTTACAGGACATTCTGGAAATAGAAATATTATAGGAACAGAAGACAGACCAGTGACTACCTGGGGCCAGGGGTGGAGTAAGATATTGACTACAGAGGGGCAGAACAAGGGAATGTTTTTAGAGGGTGATGGAATCGTCCTAAGTCTCGACTGTGATGGCTGTTACGTGCATATACGTATTGCAAGTATATGCCGTGTGCATTCCTTGAAACTTACATAACTGTATAGTAGCGAGTGAATTCTACTGTACGTAAACTTTGAAAAAGTTAATAAAAAGAACAAAAAAGTCAAAAGCAAAAGAAGTCATGATTTATAAATGGTCATGGGGGGTGGCTCTGGAGAATCTTGAATCCTTCCCTCATGTATCCCCCTCCCCCTCCATACCTGGTCTGAAGAGAGGAAGGGTTTCAATTAAATGGATGGGGTGGGATATAGGGCAAAAGATAAAGGTCTTCACTTCCCACAGGACTAGTATACCGTAAGGCACAGAGGGAAGATTTGGAGAAGACGACAAAGAAACTTAGGAACAGATGACCGCAGGGACTGGAAGGATTGAGAAGAACCATGGCAAAACCAGTTGGCCTAAAGGTATTTTAAAGGAATTCCGACATAATTTTCACTTTAGAACTAACACAGACTTCAGCCCCAGGGTTTAGGTCTAGAGACTTACCGTTGTGTCTACACCACCAAACCAGAACAAAACCCGGCAGTGCCTCAGTAGCAGCTACTACGGTCTGACTGACCAGACTTCTTAAGAAATAATACCTCTTGGACGCCTGGGTGGCTCTTTGGTTAAGCATCTGTCTTCAGCTCAGGTCATGATCCCAGGGTCCTGGGATCGAGTCCCGCATCTGGCTCCCTGCTCCGTGGCGGAGTCTGCTTCTCCTTCTCCCTCTGCCCCTCCCCCCTGCTCGTGCACGCGCACGAGCTCTCTCTCGGATAAACAAAAATCTTATAGAAAAAAAAAAGAAATAGTATCTCTTGCTTCTCAACTTTCCAGTGCTGGTTATCCACTGACATAAGTACATACACTTCCCTATTTCACTCGTATTTTCCCCGCTCTCTGTTACCTTCTTCCATTAGCTTTCCATCACAGAACAAATGATGTTCCTCACGTGAGCTGGCTCTTCTCTGAACAATCAAGGTGATTAGCTCCATCTGCCATTTTTGCCAGTCAACTCCCTATACTCCACCGGTAACTGTATCCCAATTTCCCTCACTTGAATTCCATGGACTTTGGGGGCAGTAACTTCAATCAAACCGTTTGTACTAAAATAAACTCCAAATGGATGAAAGACCTCGATGTGAGACAGGAATCCATCAAAATTCTAGAGGAGAACATAGGCAGCAACCTCTACGACATCGGCCAAAGCAACCTTTTTCATGACACATCCCCAAAGGCAAGAGAAACAAAAGATAAAATGAATTTATGGGACTTCATCAAGATTAAAAGTTTCTGCACATCCAAGGAAACAGTCAGAAAAACTAAGAGGCAGCCCACGGAATGGGAGAACATATTTGCAAATGACACTACAGATAAAGGACTGGTATCCAAGATCTACAAAGAACTTCTCAAACTCAATACACGAGAAACAAATAAACAAATCAAAAAATGGGCAGAAGATATGAACAGACACTTTTCCAATGAAGACATACAAATGGCTAACAGACACATGAAAAAATGTTCAAAATCATTAGCCATCAGGGAAATTCAAATCAAAACCACACTGAGATACCACCTTACGCCAGTTAGAATGGCAAAAATAGACAAGGCAAGAAACAACAATTGTTGGAGAGGATGTGGAGAAAGGGGATCCCTCCTACATTGTTGGTGGGAATGCAAGTTGGTACAGCCACTCTGGAAAACCGTGTGGAGGTCCCTTAAAAAGTTAAAAATTGAGCTACCCTATGATCCAGCCATTGCACTACTGGGTGTTTACCCCAAAGATACAGACGTAGTGAAGAGAAGGGCCATATGCACCCCAATGTTCATAGCAGCAATGTCCACAATAGCTAAATCGTGGAAGGAGCCGAGATGCCCTGCAACAGATGACTGGATTAAGAAGTTGTGGTCCATATATACAATGGAATATTACTCAGCAATCAGAAAGAATGAGTTCTCAACATTTGCTACAACATGGACAGCACTGGAGGAGATAATGCTTAGTGAAATAAGTCAAGCAGAGAAAGACAACTATCATATGATTTCTCTCATCTATGGAACATAAGAACTAGAATGATCAGTAGGGGAAGAAAGGGATAAAGAAAGGGGGGGTAATCAGAAGGGGGAATGAAACATGAGAGACTATGGACTATGAGAAACAAACTGAGGGCTACAGAGGGGAGGGGGGTGGGGGAATGGGATAGACCGGTGATGGGTAGTAAGGAGGGCACATATTGCATGGTGCACTGGGTGTTATACACAACTAATGAATCATCGAGCCTTACATCGAAAACCGGGGATGTACTGTATGGTGACTAACATAATATAATAAAAAATCATTATTAATAAAAAAAAAAAAAAACCGTTTGTACTGCATTCCTGGGCCATCCACTAGATTCAGAGACGAATCTAAGGGACGAACCCAACAGAATCAGAGGAATGGAAGCTGCCGGAGCTATCTCAACCACAGAAGGCCTGAAAATGAAGCCAATGCTAAGGAAGAGAAGCTAAGAAACAGTGAGAATTGAGTCTCCAGGACTATGGGGACCTATGTCCTTTGAGCCCAGAAACAAGCTGTTTCTGCGGCCTGGCACCGCAACGCCTGGCCCTCCTAGACACTCCTCAGAATATGACTCCTGACCTGCGTGGCAGACAGCTGGAGCAGATGAATCTCACCGACTGCTCCCTACAAAGCCTGCCTGCTCCTGCTTGCTACCTGCATTCTGCAGGCTGCGGAGCCTAGCTTTTCAGTGTTCCCTTCAATGATGTCAGCTGCCTCATCCCCAAAGTCCCTCTTTCCCTCCCCTCTTTTTTTTTTTTTTTTAAGATTTTATTTATTTATTTGACAGTGAGAGACAGCCAGCGAGAGAGGGAACACAAGCAGGGGGAGTGGGAGAGGAAGAAGCAGGCTCATAGCGGAGGAGCCTGATGTGGGGCTCCAGATCGCCGGGATCACGCCCTGAGCAGAAGGCAGACGCTTAACCGCTGTGCCACCCAGGCGCCCCTCCCTCCCCTCTTAAACCGTACAGAGTCACTTTCCGTTGCTTGAACACCAAAAAATACTGATAAACGGTTTCCCAATAATCTATTTAATTTAGGCTTATTCAGGAAGAGTAAGTGCTGACTGGATTCAGTACTATTTAATTATGCTTTGTCTCAAAACGAATCAGGTTCAGTAAACATTTTAACCACTACAAAAACTGCTTTAGTATTACTATATTAGCATGTCAATTACAGGTATAGGAGTTGTGTCATTTTGTAAAAACCGTTTCTCTATTTCATTTCTGAGTTTAAAGCAGCCTCAAATTGAAAATGACACTATAATTCTAAATGTTGCTCCACTTTCACAGTCAATTTATATAATGACACTTGAGTATGTGTACTTTAAATATGCTTAAAATAACAGAAGCAACTCTCCAACCAGTCTCTCAGATACAGCAGTCCTTGCTGCCGTGTCCTGGTGTGTAAGCTACAGAGTGGTTATTAATAACGACCATAATTTCACTGTTCGCTAAAAAATTTTAAAATCTGTACTGTGTAACCAGTGATAAGCATCCTTTCCCCAAGTGTCTACTTGCAACTACTAAGGAATCTGAAGGTAGCGAACTATACTGGCTATTGATTTACCACCTCTGAGCTCCACGCTCAGCTTTTTGGCCACAGTGAAAGCCAATCTGGGACCTTTCAACATTTTTCCTTTGCCAGCTGGGACGATGCTAAGCTTGGTCAGTAGAGGGCGCTGGAGAGATACAGCAGAAGAGTGTTTTCTCCTGGCAGGCTCCTTGCAAAGCCCCCAGTCCCCCAGCAACTTCCCAGCCGCTTCCCCTGTCACCCCCTGCTCAGTGAGTTCTCCACCACCCTGCAAGCCATGGCTGTACCCTCTCCCATAAGGTGTGGACCTCAGCCTGGGAGGCTCTCACAGGGTGCCCCATCTCAGCCCTGGGGGCAGTGGCTCCTCCTTGTATCCGAGTCCTACATTCTTTAAATTAAGCTTTCTTTACTTTTGCCTAGCCAATCCCTTTTACTTCAATCCCTGCTACAGTCAGCAATTCTTCATATTAAACTTTCCCTGTTCACACTGCTGTATGGTTTCTCTCTCCTGACTGATAAAAGAATCCTTAAATTAGAGCCTATTTCAATTCTGTCAATAAACTTGAGACTTTTTAATACTGTCACACCAACAAGTAAAATTCCCAGATGTGTCTCAATGACAAAGAGATGACATCACAGCATAATACGGAAAGTTAAACTTAATTAATAACACACAGACCTCAAATATGAAACCTGATAGGTGGGGGGAAAAGACTCTATTTGCCTGAATTTGGCTAATATGACTTGCCCGGTATTTTTTCAACTCCATTATACTGCTATGCTCTAAAACTCGTGGTACAGCTGGACAAATTTAGAAAAGGCTCTCCTTCATGATTATGAAAAAGAAAGGACAAAGTCCCAGCCATAGGACCGCAGGCCAGCCACTAAAGCAACGAAGCCGGCGCCTGGGGCACGTATCAATGAGAGCTGTGGGCTGCACTTGATCTCCAGGGTAGCTTTCTATTAGGAAATTCTGCAATTCTGTGAACTAAAAAGACTTAACTGTAGATTCAGTTTCAGGAGCCATTAAACTAACTGTGCTCAAAGTTGGCTTCTAATTTGGGAGAGCAGGCAAGTGCACAAGACCTGAGCAGAAATAGCTTTATGACAATCTGCACAAGGGAAAAGTCAAATATAAAAAGAGATGATACCACCATTCACCCAGTCCTCTGATCTGGGAACATCTGTGAAGTTCAGGGTTTGTATGTAAGGATAGTAGGAAAGAAGGTTTCAGGGGTATGCACTGGAGTCATAAACTAGTAAAGGAGTCAAATGCCTGCCTAAACAGTTTCTATAATGAAACATAAGGTAGAAAAAAAGGATTGACAAATTATATTTGTGCAAAAGAAACCCACAGGTATTAAAAGGATTGTTAATATTTCACATTAAAAATGTGAAATGTAAAAACTCGTATTTTAGAAATGATGAGCAAGAAAACCTATCTGAAAAATATCAGTTATAGAAAAAATTTTTTAATTTTCTATTTTACTTTTAAACACAAGCCAAGTTTCATTTGGGGAGGGAAAAAGTCCAGACAGATGCTAGGGGAACTACCTGGGTAAGAAAACAAGTGTTCTTTTTTTTTTTTTTTTTAAGATTTTATTTATTTGACAGAGAGAGGCGCAGCGAGAGAGGGAACACAAGCAGGGGGAGTGGGAGAGGGAGAAGCAGGCTTCCCACTGAGCAGGGAGCCTGATGCAGGGCTCGATCCCAGGACCCTGGGATCATGACCTGAGCCGAAGGCAGACGCTTAATGACTGAGCACCCAGGCGCCCCAGAAAAAAAAGAAGTGTTCTATAATTTGCTGTACTACTGTTATATATCATCAGGTTGAGTCTTTAGTCATTGAACAAGCACAGAACAGTGAACTGCTTCCTGAACCAGTCTGAGACCCTGACCTGCTCAGTCCCATGCTTAGCCCATTAACAAGTATTTACCAGTCACAGACTGTTGTCCCCGCACTTTATACCGCTGCCTTGGAATTAGTGCCTTAAACCCCCAATTCTAATACTCAAAGTCTGGAATCTGGCAGGAACTGTGTACCCAATATTATGTTCATACACCACTTTTTTTTATAATAATATATATTTTTTATTATAATAATATTGTATATTGTTACTCACCATACAGTACATCCCTGGTTTCTGATGTAAAGTTCGATGATTCATTAGTTGCGTATAACACCCAGTGCACCATGCAATACGTGCCCTCCGTACTACCCATCACCAGCCTATCCCATTCTCCCACCCCCTCCCCTCTGAAGCCCTCAGTTTGTTTCTCAGAGTCCATAGTCTCTCATGCTTCATACACCACTTTCTAAAAGCAAATGTTTCCGGGATGCCTGGCTGGCTTGGTCTGTAGAGCATGTGGTCTTGGGGTTGTAAGTTCGAGCCCCACATTGAATGTAGAGATCACTTGAAAAAAAATTTTTTTAAAGCAAATGTTTTGTTTCCTATGATTCTCATAAAGTCACCTTACTGCTAGTTGCCAACATTCTGGCTTTCTTAAAAAAAAAAAAAAAAAGAAAAGAAAAGTTCTAGAGTTTACCTCTTTAAAGGATTTTAATGGAGCCACATCTAGTAAGGATTAATGTAAGTATTCAAAGCTAACCTACAATTTGCCCTATAGTGAAAGCAATTACCAATTTACCAAATTATGTTACTATTTATGATTCAATTCCTCTCTCTGTCCTCTATGGCATCTCATTAACCATGAGAACACACACCAGTTCTATAAGGAAAGAAAAAGTTTCCCTAGCACTCAGGTCTAAAAATAAGGTTTTCAGGGTATACCCCACATAGTGACTGAGTCAAGCAGTGGACAGCCTCTTTCATGCCCTGGAGCACGCATAGGACAGGCTTTATTAAACCATCTCCTGCAACCTCTCATAGCCAAAAGCAGGATGGGAAAACTCAGGAAACTCTCAAAAACTCAGCAATTCTCTGGGGAACCAAGGCAACACGGTCCAAACATATGAAAGTTTCTGATGGTTTTGCTTAATCCAAATACATACCTAGAAAATCAAATAATCCTCCATAATACCAAGTCCAACTATAAAAATACTAGGGCAGCAGATAGTTCGAGGTTGTAGTCTTTAGAAAAACTAATGATGACAATACCTGTTATTTACTAAGCACTGGGCTAGGAGTAGGCCTTTAGAATAGACGATCTCATTCATTCCTTAAAAGTATCTTGTTGAGGGGTGCCTAGCTGGCTCAGTCGGTAGAGCACGAGACTCTTGATCTTGGGGTTGTGAGTTTGAGCCCCATGTTAGGCATAGAGATTACTTAAAAAAAAAAAAAAAGAATCTTATTGAAATGGATATCACCTGCATCTTAAAGGAGAGGAATCTAAAGCTCAGGGGATCTCAGTGAGTAGCCCAATGTGGTACAGACAGTAAGTGACAGAGCTGTCCTCCAAGGGGGGGTTTGACTGAATCTCCCCCATATGCTTCATCCATCACACCACGCTGCATCCCCAAAGAGCACATATTCTTTACTGTAGTCCAAGAATGAGAGCCACCTGCTTCAGACTTAAGATAAACTGATGGTAAGGCTGACCTCATTTCTTCAAAATAGAAGAGCCCAACCAAAACAGTCTCTCAAATGATTATTACTTACAGTACAGGCAAAACTGCCATAAAAGACCCCAAAATACGATGTCCTCAAGATGTTTCTCCCCCCCAGTCCAGAGGCAGGCGAGGCATCACTGTTCTATGAGGTCATCTGGGGACCCAAAGTTCTTCTCACTCACTAGAAGAGGGAAAGAGGAACTGGAGAGAGCAAGCCATTTCTTGTTGGATTTGTGACCTGGAAGTTCACATTATTATTTCTGCTGATATCCAATTAATCAGAACTTATTCACATGCCCACATCTATATCCAAGGAAGGCTGGGGAAAATGTCTCTATGTGCACATCTAAAACTTCTTCCAAAAGGAAGGAGAGAAAGCATTCCAGGAAGATAATCAACAGCCTCTGGAACCAATGGATGGCCTGTCCACCTCTACAGGGAGATAGAAGTTTTTTCAGAACAAAACAGGTACACACACACAAATCTGAGTTTGTGTGTTACTTGAACGAATGATACATAAATCAAGTCCCCAACATTCAACTCTATAGAATATGACCAAAATGACTTCAGGCAGAAACTTCTTCCAAGGATCAAGATGTGACCAGTGACCTGCTAATGACTCCAGAAAAATCTTAACAATGCTTCTATGGAATGACTGGGCATCACAAGGTTCTCAGTAAATCTTCCACAATGAATCTATTATAAAATACAAATATTATCTAATCTAAGATGCCTTCAAATATAAGATGTATCATTATTTTATGCACCACTAAGAAAAATAATGCCAATTACACCATGATATGCCATTATCTATAATATGCATGCCAATTTCAGAGATGTTGAAAGTGAGAAAAATATGTTTCTTAGAACAAATGAAATATAGTATGCCCCTGAAAAAAACAAATCCAACTGATATACCCTATAAAATTACTGGCTAAAAACCAATTAAATTTTGAAGACAAATTATTATAGTTGCTATTAGGCCATTCTTTATGATGAGAAAATAAATAGATAATATTGAGGCCATACCTACACATCACAAATTAAAAAAAAAAACACACAATTCTATGGGAAAGACAGACAGCTACCTTATAACACATTCATTACAATTTGCTAAGTATGGGGTGCTGTGATAGCACATGATGGGGGAGTGTCCTGGCCGAGTCAGGAGAGCACGGAAGGTCTCCAATGGAAGTGAGCTAAGTTCTGAAGGATAACCCAGCCACGGCAAGGGAAACAACATGGACAGAAGCTCTACAGTGGGAAGGAACATGGTGTATTTGAGAAACAGCAAGATGATTAGTAGGCTTAAAGTACGGGAGCAATGAAGAAATGGCTAGCACACTTCTGGCTACTATGGAGAATGGATTTTAAGGGCCAAGAGTGGACAAGGAGAAACTAACAAGTAGTCTCCTGCTGTCAGTTTAAGAGAGTTTAGACTTGGTACTTTAGATTTGAGGAGCAGTAGAGGATTTGGGGATGGAAAGCAGCGTCTGAAAAATTATTCAGGAGACAGAATGAACAGGACTTGCCGATTAAGTGCAAATGGGCATAAGGGAGAGGGAGGCATCAAGAACAACCCTCAGGTTTACCACCAGTGTGACTAAGTAGATGATGGCGTCATTCACTGAGATAAACACCGGAGAAGGGCATGTTGACTTTGAGATGCTTGAGCATTAAACTGGGAAGGACGCTGGCAGCTAGATATGTAATTCTGGATTCAGAGGAAAGATTCGGCTGGAGAAAAATCTAGAGAGATGTCAATGTAGAGATATAAATCAAAGCCATGCCTGTATCTGAGGTCAGTAGGGAAGGGGTTAGAATAAACAGAAAAGAGGGCCTGGGACAGAGGCTTAAGGAACATCAGTATTTAAAGGTCAGGCTCAGACGGATGAGACAGTCATTCAAACATCCATTCATTATGTATGCATCAATTACTGATTAATAACTGGCCACAATGTGCCACTCTGTTTTAGGTATAAGGATATCCAGCGAACAAAATATGTTAAGACCTATTTATTAAGGAGCTCACAGTTTAGTAGGTAAACAAATAAAAAACACAAGTAAATAAACAAGGTAATTTCAATGTGTGTTAAGTGTTATGAAGAAAATAAAATTGGCATTGCGACTCAAATACCATGAGTGGCCCTAACATCAGTGATGAGATTTCCAAAATGATGAGTAACCACTGAGAAAGTTCCAGACAAAGTACCGTCTTTCCTCAACTTAAATGAGAGTTGCTTTCCTGGGAAATTCAGTGCATATTACTACAACAGCACAAAAAACTATATACACATGTAAAATAGGTTCTGCACGAAAATAAACAAGTTTTTCACCTACCTATATATTCAGATGGATATTCAAGTCATGAAGGATGCAAGCAGTATCACTCTTTACTGTATGGGACTGGTCCAGGGACTGGTCCAGACACTACAGAACATCCAGGATCCCTAGCTCCTGCCCACTAAATGCCATTGTGGCTGACCCCGATCATGTGATACCCTAACCATATCTCCATATTTCCAAATGCCCCTCAAAGGGGTTAGTACCACCCTTGGTGAGAACAACTGCTTTAAGGCACACACTGTGCTAAATGACACAAATTCTAAGAAATGGAGATATGCTGACGTCTTTATACTAACATTTTACAGTTGTAGACATTTCCACCATGTGGCAATTTCTTCTTTCATTTGGTATATGCTCACTGAGAGTGTACTATATGCCAGACAATGTTCTGTGTCCTGCCTTCATAGAGCTTACACTGTAGAGAACTTGAAATGAAGATGATCCACGATGTGGCTCTTTTATTTTAAATCTATACACCCTGTGTCTCTCAGATAAAAGTATAAAAGTTTCCCTGAAAATGAATGTTACCTTCCCCATTAACTGTTATTTATTTATAGGCACATGTACCATAAAAATAGATTTAAGCATTCAGCACCCAAGAGATGACACCCAACGCTGGAAAAGCAATTGTATAGTTTCATATCCCACTGAAGAAGTTTCTACAGTCTAAGAATACAGACAGTAGAGTAGCATCTACTAGTGGAAAAGATGCTAATTGTAACTGAACCCTGGCTCAGTTATAAATAAGTATGCTCAGAAGAGAAAAGCAAAGGGAGGAGCTGTGAGTTTTTAACCAAGGAACCATTAACGCTCAGGAGCAATGTGGGAGAATAAATTCACAGATGGGCAAGTGCAAAGAAGAAATTCTGATGTTGCAAAGATGCCATGAGGAGTACACAGGTGGTAATACTGATAATTAGCAAAGTGCCTCGGTATACAGCTGACCACTGTCTTAATTTACACTCTCCGTAATCCTGAGTTTACTTTAGGGAATTTTCCATACTTAAAAGAAAGGTATGGTTGAAATGATCCTTTATATAAAATTTTGTATTCTGTTATTTTCATTTTTAACAAGGTATTCTCACACTAAACAAGCTTCACAAATATAATTTTTAATGACAACACAGTACCTTCATTGTGTAGGTAGACCACAATTTTCTTAACAATTCCCCTGTTGTTTATTTAGGAGTTTCCATTTTATACTATTTTCATCACTAATCCCCTTTTGTGTAGTTTGTTCTGTATTTGTGATTATTCTAGTTTGTTCTGTATTTGTGATTATTGTCTTAGAGAGATTTCCAGAAGCACACTTACTAAAACAAAAGGGTATAATTAAGGGTTTCAATACCTGTAACCAAACTGTTATCCAAAGTATTTTAATAACCTGTACTTTTATTAGCTGAGTATAAGAGTGCTTATTTCAAAACCTCTCACAAGCAGAGTATTATAATTTTTAATCTTTGCTAATCACATAGAAAAAAAGTATCTCATTGGTCTTAATTTATAATTCCTTGATTATTATTGAATATTTCCCCCTATATTTGTTAATCTGCATGAACTTTATTTTCTGTGAATTGACTGGGTCTTTTCCCCCTTTTTTGGTTGTTTTTTAAAGTAGGCTCCACACCCAGTGTAGAGTCCAATTCAGGGCTTGAGCTCACGACCCTGAGATCAAGATCTGAGCTGAGATCAAGAGTCGGATGCTTAACCAACTGAGCCACCCAAGTGATCTGTGAATTGACTGTTTAGATCTTCAGGTCTATTCCTTGGGTTCTTAGTAGCTTTTTCCTTATCATTTTATAAGAGTTTCTGTGTTGAATGATTAACCATTTACCGTATTGCTATAAATATTTCTACCATTTTTGGTTTGTCTTTTAATTATTTTTGACATTCAGAAGTTTCAAATTCCCATAAAATCCCACAAAAAGCTATCATGAGATTTTACTTTTAATCCAGACTCTAAATTTGCTGTTTTCTTTTCTAGATTTCTCAGTTTTTTTATACAAATGATGCTTTATTTAAAATTTTATTTAGGTGGAAAAAAAATAAATTTTATTTAGGTGTATGGTAGACATTAGGATTTACCTTGCTTTCTTTTTTAATCAAGTAGCTAACAGAGTGCCTGGGCATCATTTAGTGCCCTGGGACTAAATGACCCCTCCTTACTCTATTCATTTGTAACACTGACTCTTCAAACATCAAAGTCACATATAACAGATGGGCCTGAAGACCATTCTGCTCTATTAATAACTGGGTGTTTCTGCCAGGACCACACTATTTTAGTTACTCCAGTTTCATAAAATTTTGCTTATCTGCTACCACTAGTTTTCCTCATTACTCTTTTTTAAAAAAGTTACTCAGGGCGCCTGGCTGGCTTAGTTGGTGGAGCATGTGACTCTTGATCTCAGGGTTGTGAGGTTGAGCCCTATGCTGGGTGTAGAGATTACTTAAAAGATATTAAAAGAAATTACTCAACTACGCTTTTGTCCTTCCAGATGAAATTTACAATCATTTTGCCATGTTCCAAAAGAAAACATGTAATTTTTATATAAGTTAGAATTTCTTTATGGGTGCCTTGCTTGCTCAGTAGGTGAAGTGTGTGACTCTTGATCTCAGGGTTGTAAGTCCCAGCCCCAAATTAGGTGTAGAGATTACTTAAAAATAAAATTAAAAAAAAAAGAAAAGAAAGAAAGAAACCTACAAATTAATTGATCTGAAAGCTCTGTAGGACTTAATTTTCCTATTTGAAAAAAATTTTTCTCTTTCAGTGAAATTGTTACTTTCTTCCTATTTCCTATATATGTTAAAGCCATTTCTAGGTATTTTATGGTATCTGTGGTTGTATAGGGTGTATAGGCTCAAACCTTCTACGGATGGCCTACATGGTTTCTGATGGTAGATGTCTAGTCAGGTCACTGATCTATCTATATTGCATCAAGAAACTTTTCAGCTGATCATACTGGGCTTCCTGGGTATACAATCTGTAAACAACCATCTTTTCATCTTTTTATTTCTTATTTCTATTCCATATTGTGCTAGGCAGAATTCTAAGACCCCTGCCAAGATTTTGACTCCTGCTGCACACCTACCTTCCCCCAGTTATTCAATCAAGCACGAATGTAAGCACTGTTGTAAAGGGGGTTTGCAGATGTAATTGAAGTCCCAAATCAGTTGACCTTAATATCCAGGTGGGCCTGAGCTAATCCTAGGAACCCTTTAGGTTTAGAGGTCAGAGACAGAGGAAGTCAGAAGTTCAAAGTATGAGAAGGACTGAACACACAGTTGTTGGGTCTGAAGTGAAGGGTACATGGTGAGGAACACAGCAGCCTCTCAGAGCTGAGCCACCCCCACTGACAGCCAGGAAGCAAGGACCTCAGTCCTACAACTAAAAGGGACCTGAATTCCACCACCACAAAAATGAGGCTGGAAGCAGACTTTTTCCCCCAGAGCCTCCAAAGGAGAACTTGCCTTGGCTGACACCTTGAGGTTAGCCTGTGGACCCTGAGTAGAGACCCCAGCCATGCCATGCCAGAACTTCTGGCCTGCAGAACTATAAACTAACACTGGTGGGTCTTTGAAGACACTAGGTTTGTAGTAATTTGTTATGTAGCAATAGGAAACTAACACACCTACCTTATTTAACTGGCAGGAACTTAGATGGCAATGTTAGATCAGACTAGATAGTTATGTTAGTGAGTCTTAGCAGTCAGGGATAGTTGGAGTCAGAAACCATACCAGTAATTTGAACAGGGTGGGCTTAATGGGAAGCTCTCTCAACTAGTACAAGTTGTCTAACTTTTAAGAGGGGTAAAAAAGGTCTTTATGGGATCCAGAAGAAGCAAATGCAGAAATCTACTATCTCTAGTCTGAGGGTACATGAATAATGGGCTAAGAATTTAGCAGCGGAGCTCTCTCCACACGGACTAGAAAGGGTGTGGCTGCCAGAGGACTCACCAGCAACCTAACAGAGGGCTCAGGTCAAAGATGGTCCACAGGAGGCCCCTACTAAGTGACGGATAATCTTCCCAAAGGTATGAGTGGACCAAAACTGCTCCGTAAGCGCCACTGAGATAAGAACTACCAGAAGAACTCTCAGATTAAAAAAAAAAAAAAAAAAAAAAAAGCACACCCGAACCAGAAGTCCTTTTTGTTCCTCTCTTCCTCCTTATATTCTCTCTGAAGTGCCCTCTGTTGACAAAGACCAACGTGAAGCCAACTAGCCAAAGGGAAATGTTCACAAGTGGCCAGCTCCACTATCACAAGGCCAGGCAAAGATGGATTTGGATTTACAGAGATTGGAAGATGAGGAACAAATTATTAATTGGCACAGTCTATCCTTTTGGCCACTTCGCTTCCATATACAACCTCTACACACATCTGAACTCATATAAAGTACCAAAGAACTCTGTTTGCACCTAACAGCATGCAGCTATCTCCTTATAAATGATGATGCTCTCACCTTCTTCCCAAAACAGGAGCCACAGTCCTAAAAGCCCTTGTATCCATCACTGGCTATATTAATTACTTTTTTTTTTTTTTTTTAAGTAGCCTCCATGTAGGGCTTGAACTCACAACCCTGAGATCAAGACCTGAGCTGAGATTAAGAGTCAGAGGCTCAACTGACTGAGCCACCCTGGTTTCCCTATATTAATTACCTCTCAAATTCTCCTCTCCTCTCCACTAAATATTCTCTTCTCTAAAGACTAAATTGTCAAATTAACTCACAACAATTTCTATATAAAATAAGGGGAAGAAGAAAAATAAAAGTTAAACATACAGATGTAACAAAGAAAAAAAAATCGCTACAATTCTCATTTCTGTACCTGGTCACGAGGTCAGAGATGGTATCCATAACTTTCTTTCTCCATTTCCCATCCCATTATTTCCTTTGTCTTCAATCAGAACCTCAGGTAATCGGGATTCTCAACATGACAGGATTAACCGTAACCCTCATTTCTGAAGGATCTGACTCATCAGACCTGCCTTTTGGGGGCACTGCAGTTTTTCATTACTCCTTAATATAGTGCATGCTTACTGAGAGACACTGTAGAGAATCCTGAATTAACACAGTCTTCCTTGCTCCCACTGTGTAGCATAACCCTTTCTGCCCCTTAGTAATCAGCATCAAGCACTCCAGGCAGTAAAGTGAGTCCTCTGGTTCAGTGGCAGAGAGTCCCAAATCGGTGGTAGCCCCATATACCAATTCAATGGAACTATCCTGTAACCTCTGCTGGAAGCATTCCCCACTTTGAAAATAAGAGCTCCAAACCCCAGCAGGCTCAAAGTTGCTAGGATGGAAAGCAGAAATTCTGCAAGTGGGTTATCAGGTATAATGATAGTGAGAGACTGCTTTTAGGGTTTTACCATTAAGGATGATACGGAAAGTTGGTCTGAGAAATTACACCACGTGAAACAAATATCCTACTCTTCCTAATTTGTGTCTAATGGAAGAAATAGCAATAACAAAATTATCTTTTCTCCTTTTAATTCTGATTTTTGCTTTTTGAATTTTGAAGCTATGTTACTATGTTACTATGTGCATACAAATTTCCTATGGAGGGACTCATTTTTCATTACAAAATTTCCTTCTTCACTTCTATGAATGTGTTTCGCCTTGAAGTCTACTTTGCCTAATATCACTCAAATTGACCGTCTTACTACTAAGTTTGCATTTGTTTCACTTATCTATGTTCCTTCCCCCTCCCCTCTTATTTCTTGTCTTCTTTTGGACCAATAAATATTTTTTATTACTCCATTTCCCCTCTCCTTCTCTAGTAACATGGTAGCTATAAATTCTCTTTCTATCCCTTTGTGGTTACCCTAGATCAGCTTTTCTCAACTTAAGTTCCACTAGAGAACTGTCTTACAGAAAACAATCTGAGTGCTCTTTTGTCAATTTTTCTAAGGATGATACACAGCTGGTACCATTCCAGATGTAAAGAAGTTAATTCATTAATTACAAACAATTCTTTAGCACAGAAGTTAGAAAACTTTTTCTATCAAGGGCTAGGGAGTAAATATTTTGAGCTTTGTGGGCTACACGGTCTCCACTGTAGCTACTCAACTCAGGTGCTATCGCATGAAAGCAGCTACAGACAATACATGAAATAATGGGCATGGCTGTGTTCCAATAAAACATTATTTATTAAAACAAGCAGGAGGATGGATCTGGCCTACAGGCAGAAGTTTGTCAATCCCTGTTGTTGGGCATTAGGACATGATTGTCTCACTAAACACGGTAGAGAAGGGCTGCCTGAGGCATTACATCTTATACCCCAGACTCACTAGTCCTTTTTTTTTTTTTAAGTTTATTTATTTATTTGAGAGAGGGAAAGAGCATGCACAAGCAGGAGGGGCAGAGGAAGAGGGGGACAGAATCTGAAGCAGACTGTGCGCTGAGCACAGAGCCCAATGTGGGACTCAATCTCACAACCCTGAGATCACCACCTGAGCCAGAACCAAGAGTCAGACGCTTAATCAACTGTGCCACCCAAGTGTCCCTCACTAGTCTTTTTAAATATAAATTTACAAGGACCTTAGGATATTTAAACTATAATTAGCCTCTTCCTGCTTTCTGTGCTACTCTTGTCATGTATTATTCTTACTATTTTATACAGTTAATAGAACTTCAGATTTATTACCATTTACTCTTTCCACTGCTCTTCATTCTTTCCTGCATCTCCATGCTTCCATCTGGGATAATTTTCCAACTACCTTGAGAACCCTCTTTATAGTTTCTTTAGTGTGAATCTGTTGGTGATGAATTCTCACAAGTTTTTGCCTGTCTGAAAATGTCTATATTCTACCTTCATTTTTGCTTGATATAAATTTCTAGGTTGGCAGTTATTTTCTTGCAATTCTTTGAAGATTTGGTTCCACTGTCTTCAGATTTCTATTTCCTCTGCAAAGTCAAGTGTTAGCTGCTCCTTTGAAGGTAATGTCTGTTTCTTCTTTGACTAATTTAAGACTTTCCTTGGGTTTTAGCAATTTTCTCTTTTCCTTTCCTTTTTTCCTTTCTTTCCTCCCTCTTCCCCTTCTGTTTTATTTTTTTAAAGATTTTACTTATTTATTTGGGAGAGGGAGAAAGAGAGGAAGTAGGGGGAGGGATAGAGTGAGAGGGACAAATGGACTGCACTGAGTGCAGAGTCCCAATATGGGGCTCAATCCCATGACCCTGAAGATTATGACCTGAGTTGAAATCAAGAGTCAAATGCTTAACTGACTGAGCCACCCAGGCGTCCCTTTTATTTTTATTCTGCTTAGGTCCGCAGTGATTCTTTTTTTTTCTTAAAGATTTTTTTAAATAAAGATTTTATTTATTTATCTGTCAAAGAGAGAGCACAAGCAGGGGGAGCGGCAGGCAGAGGGAGAGGGAGATGCAGGCTCCCTGCTGAGCAAGGAGTGCAATGCAGAACTCGATCCCAGAACCCTGGGATCAGGACCTGAGCCGAAGGCAGATGCTTAACCGACTGAGCCACTCAGGCGTACCAAAGATTTTATTTTTATTTAGTTGAGAGCGAGAGAAGGAGAGAGAGAGAGAGAGAGACAAAGAGAGAGCGTGCATGCGCACGCGCACAAGTAGGAGGAGGGGCAGAGGGAAAAGCAGACTCCCCGTGGACCCTGAGATCATGACCTGAGCCAAAGACAGAAGCTTAACCGACTGAACCACCCAGGTGCCCAGGTCCACAGTGACTCTTAAATCTGTGGCTTGATAGCTTTCATCAGTTCTGGAAGATTCTCAGCCATTACCTCTTTATTGCCTCTGACCTTTCTCCTCTCCTTCTGAGACTCCAATTGTAAGAATTTTTAGACTTTTAATAGTGTCCCATTTGTCTGTTATGTGTTTTTCTTTTTCTTTTCATTTTCTTTTTCAACTCTTTGTCTCTGAGCTCCAGCATGGATATTTTCTTCTGATCTATCTTCCAGTTCATTAATGCTCTTTTCAACTGTGATTAATCTGCTATGAAACCCTTCTGTTACTGTATTTTTCATTTCGAGAATTTCTATTCAATATTTTTCATAGTTTCCAGTTTTCTGCTGAAACTCTCCGTTTGTCATTTAATTTTTGAGAATATTGATCAATGTTTTCTTAAAGTCCAAGGCTGATAACCCTAAAATCTGGATCTTTTGTGGGTGCCCTTGTTGCCTATCTTTCCCCCTTGATTTTCAGTCTTTTTATATGCCTGGTTTTTGACTGAATGTTATTGTGTATAAAAATGTATAGAGATAGGGGCGCCTGGGTGGCGCAGTCGTTAAGCGTCTGCCTTCAGCTAAGGGCATGATCCCAGCGTTCTGGGATTGAGCCCCACATGAGGCTCCTCTGCTATGAGCCTGCTTCTTCCTCTCCCACTCCCCCTGCTGTGTTCCCTCTCTCGCTGGCTGTCTCTGTCAAATAAATAAATAAAATCTTAAAAAAAAAAATGTATAGAGATAACCTGAGGTTCTGGATGATGTTATCTTCCTCTAGAGAGGATTTACTTTTGCTTCTATAGGCACTTAAAAGTAGAGATGAGGGGCGCCTGGGTGGCTCAGTCATTAAGCGTCTGCCTTCGGCTCAGGGCGTGATCCTGGCGTTATGGGATCGAGCCCCGCATCAGGTTCCTCTGCTGGGAGCCTGTTTCTTCCTCTCCCACTCCACCTGCTTGTGTTCCCTCTCTCGCTGTCTGTCTCTCTCTGTCAAATAAATAAATAAAATCTTTAAAAAAAAAAAAGTAGAGATGAATCATTTTAATCTATTTCAGGCAATTAAAAACTAAGTTTTAGTTTTTGTGAGAGCTGGATTTCAGGATCATCCTATGTTCACCATTACTCCTAGGGTAAAACCTTTGGGGGAGAGGGTCCCAACCAAAAGCCTGGGATGTTCACCAGGGCCCTTCCTCCTCTGCTATTTCTGAACTCCAGTTTTTATGTCTCCTATAGCCTCATAAGTCTGCTGAACACTCTATTTAGCTTCTCAACCTGTTTTCTGTTCAGCTTTTCAGTCACAGCTTTTGAGTGGGCAAATGCCTCTGAGAGGTCATGTGGCACCAACTGTTTATCCTCTTTCTTAGACCTCCCTTCTTTTGGGGATCTTGGCCCCTCCAAGTCCTCAATGCCCTGGTAACTTCTAATGTCTTCAAAGAGTTGCTTTTTATGGTCTACCAAGCGTTTTTAGTTCTTGGCAGCAACGATGGTCTGACACAGAAGCAGAAGCCTCCAAAGATACTGCATTTTACTCAATAACTTTCCAGGTAGCAATCAGGATAATCTTATACTTGATCTACTAATGCAACGGAAATGTGAATTTCTTGCATCCCCAAGGGAACCCTTACTTGGTCTTACTTGATCTACTACTGTCAGTGGGATCTTGGAGTTCTTGCATTACCAAGGTAACCCTTACTTGGTCTTACCATCTACTGATTTAATATGCTACTCCATTTGTCTCAAATTTTCTTCAGAAAGAGATTTTAAAGAAATAATACTAATATTGGTAAATTATACTTGCTGGTAAAGTATTTAAGATTCTAAGATTTAGGGACGCGTGGGAAGCTCAGTTGGTTAAGCACCTGCCTTCAGCTCGGGGTCCTGGGATTGAGCCCCACGTCAAGCTACCTGCTCAGCACGGAGTCTGCTTCTCCCTCTCCCTGTGCCCCTCCCCCTGCTCCTGCTTGCTTGCGTGTACACCCGCGTACATGCACTCTCTTTCCTTCTCAAATAAAATCTTAAAAAAAAAAAAAAGGATTCTCAGATTTATTTATGTGACAGAAATTTAAAGTTAGCTTTGTTGCTATCATTTTCATGTTTTTGGTATCATAATTATGCTAGCTTCATAAGAGGATAGCTTTCCCTCTTCTTAAAGTTCTTAGATAATTCACATAGTAAATATTAAAATATGAAAGAATTAATTTTTATTAACATTATCTGAAAAGGAGAAACGTTTGGAGATAAATTCTTTTAAAATTAAAATTTCTTTCTTTTTCTATTTAGGTTTTCTGGATTCTCAAAGGGTCTGTGACCATCTAAAAAGTTAAGATCCAATCCCAGCACAAAGCTAAGGCTCAATAATTGCTATTTCTTTTTGACCTAAAAAAAACTGTCTTTTTGTTATATGCCAGGTCATGAATACCCACTATTTTGAGTCACGGAGTTGCTCTTCATTACGTAAAGCTTTAAAATTACTGGAGATTATGGACCCAGGAAAGATACTACTGAAACTGAAAAAGGGATATTATTGCTCACTTTACTTTCCTAATGCAGGAATCTCATCAAACTTTGGAGAGAGAGTTGACACCATTAGAAGTCAGTAATCTAACACATACGAAAATTTAGTTATTCAATCAACCAAGCAATATTTACTCAGTGCATACTCTATAAAAGTCAATGAGCTAAGTTTTATAAAAGATGAAAAAAAATTAAACATGAATCTTGCCTTTAAGGAGTTTATAATCTAATAGAAGAAAACTTGTATATATATAATTATTATAAAATTGGAAGGTCTAAGCACCATAAGATAGATAACAACCAGAATCACCTGTCATCTAATAATTCATACAATCTGTATGCCAAGCAGCAACATGTTAAACATTCTATTTTTTTCTCTTTAACATAGATTTAACATGAAGAGGAAAACCACGCTTTATATGTAAGTGACTAAGTGACTGTATATTTAAGTATCTGATCTTACTGAATAAAGCTTTACACGTTATGATAATTAAATGCCACAGGAGACCTATTTATAAGCATTTCTGGAACCCTGATTGGGGCTTGTGTGAAATACAGTAAATTAAACTGACAATATGATCATCACAAGAACAAATCCTAATTATCTATACAGAATACAAATTCAATCTCTATCCCAGGTCTTTACTCACACAATAATTTTATATGCCAGCATATCTGGAGTTTTCAGAGCAAAACAATCTCCCTGCCCCACACACCTTACATATCATACCAAAGTGATTGCTATGGTCATGTCTATGGTAGGTTTAAAATAATACCACTCTCTACACTTGAATCACTCCTCTGAAATTACAGTAATACACACACAAATAGATAATGACAGTACAAATGTGTGACAGTGAGTAACAGACTTTGCAAGCTGAACATAGAGAAGATAACGTGTACCTACAAGGTGTCTAATGTATGCACTATCTCATTTAATCCATACAATAACCCTGTAGTAGGCATTATTATTCACATCTTCCAGATGAGAAAACAAAGGCTCAGAGAAATTTAAAAATAAACCCAAAGCTACCCAGCTTATAAGTGGCATTCCTAGAAACCTAGCTCAGAATTGGCTAGACAATTCCCAAGACCACACGAACACCAGCAGTGCCAAATACTGGTTATCAGTTAATGAGAATAATAAACTGCACATCTTTAAAGTATACCATTCAACAAATTTTGATATATGTATACTCTTGTCACTTGCACACACACACACACACACACACACACACTCAAGATGACTCCACAGAATGAGAAAAGAGGGGATGATGTCAGGTAAACTTTTCATAAAGTTATATTCACTCAAGCTATAGGACTCTCCTCTATGATGATGCCCTTTGTACTTCTTTACATGGGAATGTCTTTTCTTTTATAATGATAAGAGTGGATGGTGGTGGTTTTTATTTTATTGTCTTATGTGGCAAGACTAAAAGATAGCAACCATACGCTGGTTCCCGCTTCTGTGTTGAAACTTTACTTGTGTATTAAGTCTTAATACACAATGCTTTTCTCTATTTTCAAATACAATGCTTTTCTGTATTTTCAAAAAGAACATATCTTACCTTTAAAAGGAAAGATTTGATTAAATAATACTTCGGAGATAATTACCTTTCTACAAGAATGACAAATATTTTTTAAAACTGCTGTGTGTGGGACACCTGGGTGGCTCGGTTGGTTGGGCATCTGTCTTCGGCTCCCTGGAGTCCTGGAATCGAGCCCCGAGTCAGGCTCCCTGCTCAGCAGGGAGTCTGCTTCTCCCTCTGTGCCTCACCCCACTCATGCTTGCTCTCTCTCAAATATATAAAATCTTTAAAAAAGGGGGGGGGGCTGGGACACCTGGGCTCAATCGGTTAAGCATCTGCCTTCGGCTGGGGTCATGATCCCGGGGTCCTGGGATCCAGTCCGGCATTAGGCTCCTTGCTCAGTGGGGAACCCGCTTCTTCCTCTGCTGCTGCCACTATACCTGCTTGTGCTCTCTCTCTCTCTCTCCCCCTCTGATAGATAGATAGATAGATAGATAGATAGATAGATAGATAGATAGATAAAATCTTAACAAAAAAGTGCTGTGTGTAGCCTCCTTTATAGGCAAAATTATAAGGGAGGCATCCCCATTCCTTCTACTGTTGTCTTTTTGGTGGTCACTCAGTTTCTCATTTTGCTCCTCATCCCACTCCCACTAACATACTTCAAAACCGAATCTCAACAGATACACTCATGGGCAACAATGTAATTTAATTCAGTCTTTTGACTTACATTACTATTTTCACGGCCACATTCTTAACTAGCAGCATGAGTGGAAGAATTTTTCTCATCCTCCTTAAGATTATATTTAAATACCGCCACCTTAGTATGTTCCCTCTGAATGTGGTTTCTTTAATTTGCTTTTCTTTGATTACTGGCAAGATTAATTTTTAAAATGTTTGCTCACTGACCTGTTTTATAATCATCTTTCCATTTGCTCTTTTATCTATGCCAAAAGGCATAAAACTAGTTTTCTCCAAGACTTGAGTTTGAGGGGCGCCTGGGTGGCACAGCGGTTAAGCGTCTGCCTTCGGCTCAGGGCGTGATCCCGGCGTTACGGGATCGAGCCCCGCATCGGGCTCCTCTGCTGTGAGCCTGCTTCTTCCTCTCCCACTCCCCCTGCTTGTGTTCCCTCTCTCGCTGGCTGTCTCTATCTCTGTCAAATAAATAAATAAAATCTTTAAAAAAAAAAAAAAAAAAGACTTGAGTTTGAACCCAGGACTGTCTGATCTTAGGCAAGTCGCACCCCCTCTTTGGATTTCAGTTTTCTCCTCTATAAACCCCAAAGATCTGTGAATTCTAAATAATTTAAATTAAGTAAGACTTATTCTTGAAAACACAGCGGGCACACAAAACATAATGCTGGTTAATTATATTGTTGTTCCTAACCCATTACCACCTTGACTATAGAGAACATAAAATAGCAATGGTAATATAAATCGCAAATAAAACTAAGAAAAACAAAACCACAAAAACCAATCCTCGCATTTTTAATAAAAAATACAAGAGTGTCTGCAGTATGCACGCACATTTGATACACACCAAAGCCTTCAGATAAAAGGGCAGCTTTTTCTCCTCTAAGAAGTCAGTACATTTACGGAGTTGTATAGCCATAAGAACCATGATCCAGGTTTTGACCACTTCCATTACCCACCAAGATCCAAACTGCAGTCAATCCTCATTCTCCTTTTTTTTTTTTAAAGATTTTATTTATTTATTTGACCGAGACAGCCAGCGAGAGAGGGAACACAAGCAGGCGGAGTGGGAGAGGAAGAAGCAGGCTCCCAGCGGAGGAGCCCGATGTGGGGTTCGATCCCAGAACGCCGGGATCACGCCCTGAGCCGAAGGCAGACGCTTAACGACTGCGCCACCCAGGCGCCCCTCAATCCTCATTCTCATCCTTAGCTCATACTTTTAGACCCTGTAGTTTTGCCCTTTGTGGAAATATCATAAAATGAAATGTGGCTATTTTTACTTGGAATGATGGTACTGAGATTCATCCACACTATAGGATATGTATCGGAACCTCATTCTTTTTATTGCTGAATAATATTCCATCGTACGGCTATCTGCATTTCCAATATCTATTTACCAGCTGACGGTCTCGGATCGTTTCCACTTAACTGGCCCTTATGAGTAACACTCATGGTCATATTTTTGTGTGAAGAGATGGTTTTATCTGTACTGCTTTATCTGTACTGTGTAGATACACAGGAGAGGAACTGCTAGGTCATATAAATTTATGTTTAACATAGTAAATTTATGTTTAACTTTTTAAGAAACTGCCAAACTGATATCCAAAGCACCTAATACCAAGCAATTCCCACCAGCAACGCCTTAAGTTTACCATTTCTCCACATTCTTGTCACTTGCCCTTTCAACTGTAGCCATTCTAGTGCATATATAATGATTATCTCTGGTTTTAATTTTCATTTCCTGAATGACTAACCATGTTGAGCATCTTGCACACTTATTAGCAATTTGTGTATCTTCTTTGGTGAAATGTCTACTGAAATCCTTTGCCCATTTTTTAATTTGATACTTTGTCTTATTACTGACTTGTGAGAGTTGTTCTTTGTATGTATTCTGAATACAAGTCCTTTATAAGCTATATGATTTGCAAATAGTTTCTTCCAGTCTGTGGACTGTCTTTTCATGTTCCTAATGGTGTCTTTTGAAGTACAAGATTTTTAATTTTGATGAAGTCCCATTTATCAAGTCTTTTATGGCTCATGCTTTTGGTGTATCTATGAACTCTGTCTAACCAAAGGTCATGAGGATTTTCTCTTACCCTTTTTTTTTTAACAGTTGCATAGTTTTAGTTCTTACATTTAAGTCTATGATCCATTTTGAATTTATTTTTGTGTATGATGTGAGATAAAGATCTAAATCACCTTTTTTTTTCTTTTTGGCATATGAATTTCCAACTTTCCCTGAACGTTTATTGAAAAGACTATCTTGTGGGGTGCCTGGGTGGCTCAGTTGTTTAAGCATCTGCCTCTGGCTCAAGTCATGATGATCCCAGGGTCCTGGACTGAGCCCTGCGTCCGGCTCCCTGCTCAGTGGGGAACTTGCTTCTCTCTCTCCCTCCACCCTCCCACCCCCCCAACTCGTGCACACGCTCTCTCTCTGATAGATAAGGAAGGAAGGAAGGAAGGAAGGAAGGAAGGAAGGAAGGAAGGAAGAGAAAGAAAGAAAGAAAGAAAGAAAGAAAGAAAGAAAGAAAGAAAGAAAGAAAGAAAGAAAAGAAGAAAGAAAGAGTCAGACAGATTATCTTGGGGCACCCGGCTGGCTCAGTTGGTGGAATGTGTGACTCTTGATCTCAGGGTCGTGAGTTCAGGCTCCACAATGGGTGTAGAGATACTTTAAAATCTTTAAGAAAAGACTAGCTTTTCCCCATTGAAATGCCTTGCACTGTGTCAAAAATCAGTTCACCATAAATGTAAAGGTTTATTTCTGAACATTTGTCAATATATAGGTCTATCTGCCGACACCAAACTGTCCTAATTGCTTTAGCTTTATAGTATACTTTTTTTTTTTTGAAGTAGGCTCCACATCCAGCGTGAAGCCCAATGTGGGGCTTGAACTCATGACCCTGAGATCAAGACCTGAGCTGACATCAAGAGTCAGATGGTCAAATGATTGAGCCACCCAGATGCCCCTGGTCATAATCATTTTTATATGTTTCTAGACTCGGCTTCCTAATATTTGGCTGAAGATTTTTGTGTTTACATTCATGAAAGATATCTGGCTGTAGTTTTATTTTTTTGTGATCTTTGGCTTTGGTACCATGGCAATACTGGCCTCAAAGAATCAGGAAGCATTTCCTCCTCCTTTATTTTCTGGAAATGCTTGTGAAGGTTTCGTATTAGTTCCTTATGTTTGACAGAATTGACCAGTGAAGCCAAGATGACCTGGACTTTTCTTTGTGGCAAGATTTGTAATTACTGGGGCGCCTGGCTGGCTCAGTTGGTAGAACATGTGACTCTTGATCTCAGGGTCTTGAGTTCTAGCCCCGCGCTGGGTGTAGAGCTTACTTTAAAAAAGATTTGCAATTACTAATGTCTTTATTTGGTATATGCCCATTCAGATTTTTCATTCTTTTTAAATCGGTTTTGGTGGACTCTGTCCATTTCTAGGACTGTTGTCATTTCACCTAAGCTGTCTTATTAGCATAACGTTATTCATAGTACCTATTTCATTTCTGTAAGATCAAAACTCATGTCCCCACTTTTATTCTTGATTTTAGTAATCTGTATCTTCTCTGTTTTTCTCAGTCAATCTAGCCACAGATTTGTCAATTTTGTTGATCTTTCCAACTAACCAGCTTTTGGTTTTATTGATCTTCACTATTTTTCTGTTTTTATTCTATTGATTTCCACTCTGATCTTTACTTCCTTCCTTTTACTTTTTTTTTTTAGTTTGTTTTTCACTCTCTGGAGTCAGAAGGTGAAAGCTTAATTTTCGATTTGATATCTTTCTCCTTTTCTAATATAGACATTTAAAGCTATAAATTTCCCTCTTAGTACAGTTTGGCTGCACCACATGAATTTTATTTATTTTTTATTTTTTTATTTTTTAAGATTTTATTTATTTATTTGACAGAGATAGAGACAGCCAGCGAGAGAGAGGGAACACAAGCAGGGGGAGTGGGAGAGGAAGAAGAAGGCTCATAGCAGAGGAGCCTGATGTGGGGCTCGATCCCATAACGCCGGGATCACGCCCTGAGCCGAAGGCAGACGCTTAACCGCTGTGCCACCCAGGCGCCCCACCACATGAATTTTAATATGTTGTGTTTTCTATTTTTAATTCAGTTCAAAATATGTTCTGACTTTTCCTTGTGATCTCTTCTTTGACCCACAGTTACTCGGAAATCTCTTGTTTAATTTCTTATGGACTGTATATGGAGCCAAAGAGGGGAGTCAAGGGGGATTCCAAAATTTTTGACTGGAGCAATTAAAGGAGGAAAGTGCTGTTGGAGAAAGGGAGGAGCACAAGTTCAGTGGATGTAGGGGTGAGAACAGGATTTCAGTCCTGGACATCTGAGGTGGGGATTCTCATGCAACAGTCATGTAAAGATGTGGCAAGGCAACTGGGTATACAAACACTGAGTATGGGGAGCAGTCCAGGCTGGTGATATAAAATTTAGAAATCTTCGGGGCATGTGTGGTATTTAAAGTCAAAGGACTGAATTACCAAAGGTGTGAATGTCAATAAAGAGGAGAAAGTTTCCATGAGTGAAGTCAGAGACAGTTTCATGAAGGAGATTCTTGTTAAGTTAGGTATGTTAGGACATTTATAATTTGAACTAGCAGAGACGGAGCCAGTTTAAGCACTCTATAAGCCATGGATGTGAAATAAATGTTATCACATGATAACATGTCATACCTGTGACTAATGCAGGTGATAAAGATAAGATAATGGTATTAAGAGACCAGACCGCCACATAAATAGATATTTTACGACACATATATATCGATGTCAGGCTTACTGTCTATGTTTACTAAAATGATAACATCCTTAAATTGTCCATGTTACTAAAACAAGATCCTTATCCCCATACACCTATTTTTTTCTTCTACCCATATGCCTTTCTACCAATATAGGTCATTTAACATACATCTCTTCTGAAAACTGTGAAATCAAAGAAGCAAAATTGTTGCTCTTTGCCACATCTACTGAGTATGAAGACCATTCTCAGTAATCAACCGTCAACATTCTAGAAAATGTCAACATCACTCTGAAGGGCTACATGCACTGTTACAGTGAAGGGCCCCAGAGAAATTCTGCAGAGGGACTTCAATCACATCAATGTAGAACTCAGTCTCCTTGGAAGGAAGAAGAGGCTCTGAGTTGACAAGTGGGAGGAAAGAGAAAAGAACTGGCCACTGTGCTCTGCACTACCTGTAGTCATGTACAGAACATGATCCAGGTGTTACACTGGGTTTCTGTTACCAGATGAGGTCCATGTATGCTCACTTTCCCATCAACACTGTTATTCAGGAGTATGGTTCTCTTCTTGAAATCCAAAATTTCTTGGATGAAAAATACATCTGTAGGGCTCAGGAGAGTTCAAGTGTTGCGTGTTCAGTATCTCAATCCCAGAAAGATGAGTTAATTTTTTTTTAAAGATTTATTGATTTTGAAAGAGAGAGAGAGAGTGAGCGAACGTTGGGTGGAGGGAGAAAGGAAGAGGGGAGAGGGAGGCTCTCGAGCAGACTCCCTGCTGAGCACAGAGTCTGGTGTGGGGCTCGACCCCATGACCCTGAGATCATGACCCGAGCTGAAATCAAGAGTTGGACACTTAACCTGACTGAGCCACCCAGGTGCCCAGAAAGATGAGTTAATTCTTGAAGGAAACGACAGTGAATTTGTATCAAACTCAGCCGCTTCAATTCAGCAAGCCACAACAGTTAGAAACAAGGGTATCAGAAAAATTTTGGATATTATCTATTTTTCTGAAAAAGGAACAGTTCAGCAGGCTGATGAATAAGACCTAAGGTGTCCAGGTACAGAAACAGCAAGATGCCAGATGATTTTTCAGACTTATTTGTGATATTTTAAAGACGCAATAAAAGCTGTATTGTTATCCCTCCAACCAGACAGCCCCATGACAAAACAAAAGATAACATGCGTGTTCCAAAGCGAGTGTCTGACTCTTCTTAACCATGTAAGTCTGCAAGGGTTTACAACACTCCATTCCTTCAAAATTTTTTTGTTGAAGAAGCAGAAGAAAGATATAATGCTGAAGAAAAATGGGTCAAGTGAGGGAAATTGCTTTCCAACTGAGATTTGAGATTGAATAGGAAATGGGTGAATTAGACTGAAGAAAGACAGTTATCGCCCATCTGTATGGGGCTCTTCTGTATCAAAGGCAGCTTACTTCCAGCTTACCCCATTAACTAAAGCATTCTAGTTTCAAGGTGACACAGAGTTTTATAGAAATGTCTTCCCACTTTTAATAATTTGGATCAAAACTAGAATCCCTTTAAATAGGCTTAAAATTTTCAGAAATGTTAATTTTCAAATAATGCTTCAGGAAAAACCTGCTGCTATGGCAGAAAAAAAATAATCCATGAGATCTCTGTTTGTCTTACAGACACACTCCTTGCCTAGCTGCATTCTAGATGCCCAAGTTAGAAATGAGAGAGAAAAAAAATTCACCATCAGGTTTCTCAAATATAAACAATGATTCTTATAAACACATCAACATTAGTTTTCTCTTAATATACTTTCAGAGCCCAAAATGATTCTATTTAAGGCTATGAACCCATCAGACACAGTTTATTTACGTGACGCTTAATAAAATCGTTTTATTAAAATAGATCAGACGTCACACTTCAGATTTGGGGCCCCAAAGAACTCTTAGATCTTTAAAAATAATGAAAATCACTCTGTCTACCTGAATGAAATGAAACAACAGAACAGGCAGGAGCATGGTCACTGTTAATCAGGTAGTCCTGACCTCTCTTGTACCTCGATTTCTCATCTGTTGATGAGAATAAATGAAATTATATTAGGCTTTCTATACGTGGCACATGATTAGCACTCAAAATAACTATAGCTATTGGGGCACCTGGGTGGCTCAATCGGTTGAACATCTGACTCTTGCTTTCAGCTCAGGTCGTGATCTCATGGGTTGTGGCATCAAGCCCCATGTCACTCTGGGGAGCCTGCTTGAAGGCTCGCTCCCTCTGCCTCTCCCCCAACTTATGAATGCGAGTGCACACTCTCTCTCTCTAAAATAAATAAATCTCTTAAAAATGAAATTATATATATTTAAAAACTATAGCTATTATGAAATTTGGAATGCTTTCTCCAGCTGTGAATTCATATCTTCAGAGCAAACAGGCTTAGCAACACCACATTGCACTGAAATGAAAGAAAGCAGACTGTTCACCCTATTGCCCAAAACCAGGCCTTACTATCATTTCCGAAATGCAGTTTGAGAACAGAAAATGTAAAATAAAATGAAAAAATTAAAAGAGCAAATGAAAAAATGGGGAAAAGGTTATGAGAAAAACAAATGAAAGATGAGAAAAACTTCTGAGTGATCCTAAAGGCTGAATTCTGAAATTGATGTCCGCGAATTCGAGATTTAGTTAGAATATCACAAAGAGAAAAACCCATTTTCTAAAAATATCTTATTCATTTGAACAAGAGAGAGGGAAAGAGCATGAGTGGGGTGAGGCACAGAGGGAGAAGCAGACTCCCTGCTGAGCAGGGAACCTGATGCAGGGCTCAATCCGGGGACTACTGGATCATGACCTGAGCAGACGCTTAAACAACTGAGCCACCCAGGCGCCCCAAAAAACCCACTTTCTTAGGCCATCGGAACTACATAATCAAAATTCTGCTATCGAAAGATAGAGGAGCACCGGGGTGGCTCAGCTGGTTAAATGTCTGCCTTCCACTCAAGTCATGATACCAGGTTCCTGGGATCAAGCCCCATGTCAGGCTCCCTTGCTCAGCAAGGAGCCTGCTTCTCCTCCCTGCCCCCCCCATGCTCACTCTCTCTCAAATAAATAAATAAAATCTTAAAAAAGGAAAGAAAAATAAATAGGCAGGTATGTAAGCTAATTAAATAACCACATCTAATAATTTTGCCAAAGGAATATTTAAATTAGGAATCAACAAACTGATTTCAAGAAAAAGAATTCTGACAACATCCTTTTAAAATCTGATTTCCAGAGTCCCCCGAGAGAGAATAAAATGATACGTTTAATATATACTAACAAAACATTCTGGGTTGGCCAGAACGATTCCATTAGTTATAATACTCATTCTTCCACTGGGCTAGTACCTGAAGATAATTACCAGATCCATAAATGGCAAACCGGGAATTATTTTGTAATCTATCATACCAAATTTCTAATGTCCATAAGAAATGTCACATTATTTCTTCATAACTTGGCTGGAGGCACTTCCTGGCAGAGCCAAGGGCCTCAGGGAGAGGGAACAGCCCACTGCTCTGAGTGCCCACAGAAAAAATAGTGCAAGGGCACCACTGAGGACTGTGGAGATGGCCTCACACCTGCAGAAGCGTCCCCACAGGCTGGGCTGACAAGCTGAAAATACGGTCAGTCGGTCACTATCCTAAAAAGACTAAAACCAGAAGGAAAGTGTTCATTTCTTAGCCTCTTCTCTCCCCCTACTCTCATCTGTGGAAACATCTCTGAAGAAATAGATGACTCAAACCAAAACTGAAAACGTTGATGTTAGTGTCCATAAAATACTGTAGATATTATAAAGATGGACATGTTGTTATCCTTGCTACCAAGTAACTCAAAACCTAAAAGAGAAATGATGATGATAATGAAGGTTTCTTTGCAAAGCAGGAATCTGTAAAGAGCTTTGCTAGGGTTCTGAGTCTGAAATGAACAGGTTGAATGATTCATGCTCGTCAATTAAATACAAAACCGTAATATATACAAAAGTGCAACTGTGGCTAAGATTCTTACTCATCATCTGACTATAGTAAATAAATAATATTCTTGTCTGTTTTAAAGCCCCCCCGAAAAAGCTTCCCCACCGCACTCTATAAGAGTAAAAAAAGGTCCATTTTATTGTTTTGTTTTCTTTGTTAAAAAAAAAGAATCTATGATCACTTAGGTTTAAGGATACTATTACATTTATCTCACCTTTAAAAAGTTCTAGTAACTTCAACACAGCCTAACTAACACTGCTGTTTATGTTATAATCTGATCTGTTATGTTATAATCTGTTAGGTCATAATCTGATTTTATATTTCCTGGAAATACTGAAGATTTGTTTTCTCTCTTTTCCGTCAATATTCCATAACCATAAAGTTCACAACACATCTAGTACTGTTATATAAAGTCTGAGTTAAGGTATTTTTTGGGTATGGTACTAAGAAAATTCGATTTTGTTGACAGTATTCACCATAATTAACAGCAGAACCCTATTATTACATGGCTCATTACATACTGGGATTTATGCTGTGAGTCAAATCTCTATCCCAGAACCTCAAACAATAAACTCTCCTAACACTGCTATCTTATGTGTCATCTTTCCCCAATCAGCATTCTAAAAGTATGCACTCTATATATTTTACCAACTATTTTAACATTAGCTTTTTATTTACTTAAAGCCTCTCTAGAACTTCCAGAAAGAGCAGCAAGCACTACAAGTCTTCCTTCTAGAACTCACTGCTTCCAAAAGCCCACACCAGTCATTCTGCATCGTTTTGTCCTGCTGATTCTTTTTAACACCTTTTCAGTTGGATCCTACCGTTAAGCTTGTCCAAGCCTGCATCACCTTACACAGACAACTACAATAGCCATGGTCTTCACACTTCCAATTTCCCCTCCAACCACCTGCCATAATTCAGCTCAAAAGAAGTTTGTAATCTACCACTGCCTCATGTCACGCCCATTAACAACCACTGATGCAGCTGAAGAAAGGAGGTCCTACCCATACAGCTCCTTCTAAGCCTCACTGCCAACACTAAACTTCCATTTACAGCTAGGCCTTAGTGTTCACTTACTCAATAAAAATATTGAGTCCCGGGGGCACATGGGTGGTTCAGTTGGTTAAATGTCCAAACAACTCTTGATTTTAGCTCAGGTCTTGATCTCGGGGTTGTGAGTTCAAGCCCCACACTGGCCTCCATGCTGGGTATGGAGTCTACTTAAAAAAAAAAAAAGAGTCCTGGCTGCTATATTAGTCACTTTCCAAAATGTTCCCCCATCCAGCCAAATTGCATCGACTTTCCAGGACCCGTTTCCAATGAAGTCTTGCCTGACCACCGCGACCCCTGGGTGCTCTCCCTCTTCTGACTCATCAGGCACTCTATTTCTGCATTCGCAAAGTTGATTTCCATTGAATCAAAAGGTAGTATCAAGCGAAAACAATGTTTGGAGGTCATACACATTTGGGGGAAATTAGGCTAATAAAGGTAAACACATTCTTTTCCTGATGGACTTCTCTGAGCATCCAGTATGTGAACATGCATCTTCGAGAGGGCAGACGCGATATATGACTCGATAATTACATACTACCGTAAGTTTTTGTTAACTTAAGGAAGTTTCACAACATTTAATTGCTATTTCAGTTTTTGTTTTGTTTTTTGTTTGCTGCCTGCCTCTCTCACTAGTCAGACAACTCCAGGAGGGCAGGAGCCGTTGATCCTCACTGTGGCCACTGCGCAGCGAAGGCATTAAGTTTCGACAGAGTAAAGCAGAAACGATGCGACCAGCCTTGAGGTGTAGAAGGCGGCGCAGGGGGTGATAAGGAGCTCCGATTCTGGCATCATAGGACCTGAACACATTACTGAGTCTCTGATTTTGGGTAAATTATCCCACCTCCGTGGGGCTTAGCTCCCCCACCTAGAGAATGTACACAGTAACAGAAGCTACCTTACAAGCTGCTGCTGAGGAATGGATTACACACATAAAGTGCCCAGAAAGCATTGTTAATATTAGCAGACGGATTGGTAGGATACAGATGAAAAGAGAGACTAATTAAAAAGCTATTCAAATAATTCAAGCTATTTATCCATGAGTGAGGGCTTTGAAGTGGACTAAGTCTAAATTTTGGCTTTACTTCCTACAGGCTGTAGGATTGTGTAGAAATTACTTCCTTCTCTGCCCTCCCTTTCCGGGTCTGTACATCGGGAACAATAAAAGCAACCACTTTTCAGATGTGTTGGGTTGTGAAGATGTAATAAGATAATACTCATGTCCTTGGCACATCATCACACAGTAAGTGCTCAATTATTAGTTGTACCTATTTGAAGATTATTTTTAAGTGGCGGTCTGGTGACCTGAGAGCATGCTTTCTAACTACCCCCACAACCCCATCCCCAATTCTCTACTGTCCCCAGAGACTCAAACGTCCTTCCTTCCACAGAGCCACCACCTTCCTCCCCTATCTCATCTCCTGGCCCAAAACCCTTCTTTAAAACATCAGCCTCCTGAAAAACAAAGCTGATTAAATTCCTTTCCTACACACTCTCCGCCCTCCCCTTGCGCATTGCCCACTTCATATACAGTGTGAGAAAACAGATTGTAATCAAAGGAGTAATTCTGCACCCCCCTTGTAATTTCTGAACAATTCTGTCAACATCTTTCCACAGCACAAGCGGATGGAAAGGTGGTACATTGTACCAACGCTGCCATCTCCCAACTGCAGATCTTAACTTGAATTCCCAGTTGCTATTTTAACTGAGATTTCCCCCACTTATTAAAAGAGTAATTAAAAAGAAATTATCTTTGGAAATAAAAAGTAAACAATACCTCTGCCAGGCTCAACTCAAGCAGCTGATTTTAGTTGTGAGAGATACCATTCTTAATGAGCTAGACTGTACACATAAAATGAACCCAACAAAGCGCATATTCCCCCAAACCACCTTGGCTGTAGCCAGTCTGCACCTTAGCAAGGGACTCAACCACAGATAGAGGTTATCCCCCTGCTGAGAATAATTTGACTTGACATTGTGATACTGCAGGTCTGCAGTTCGGGCCTTCACAGGAAGGGCATTATGAAGACATAATAGAGTATTAATTTCTAAAATGTTCCAAAGAAGGAAAACACAGAGGGTCTTTAAAGAAAAAAAAAAAAAAAGAGCTGTTCAGGTGTTTTTATTCTAGAGGATCACAGGGGATCTTGTGGATTTATACGAACAGATGTCGGTCACAGAAAATGCTGTAACCTTATAATGACAACGAACTAATCTATTTGCACACTCTTTCACTCTCATACTTTTGCACACAAAAAAATGTTTAATGAGGAAGTAAAGTGGGAACCAAGACACAACAGACCAATCCCTCCCGCCAGCTCTCTGGAAGACAGATTCCAGATGACTCTTTGGGCCCTGGGTGCTGTGACTCAGTGGCCCAGTAATCCTATATGTCTTCAGGCAGGTTGTCCTCCAACAGGAAAGAAGTGTTGTGACAAAGAGGCAAAGAAGGAAAGGGAGACCATAGAACAGACAATTCACCACTCCTACTTCCTAGAGCAAATATTTCAATACTTTGTCCTGGAAGAGACGTATCTTAGAAGCTATATTCTTGCCCATCCTTATTCATTACTGTATCTTAGAAAACCAAAGTCCCATTGCATAGCTGGAACTCAAAGAGCCACATGGAATATTGAGAGTTCAAAACAGCAGTGAATACTGCTTTCCCAAGGCCGTTCCTTGTGCTGTGGTCGCAGCCAGGAGGGCTCAGGAGGGCGCGAACAACAATCTGTGCTTCAGCAGTGATGTTTTATGGCCCAGTGCCCAGACCGTCTAGCTCCGCACACAGCTCCAGAGCCTTTGGAGGGCTACAGGGGAAGAATGCATTCTTAACAAACAGCTCTCCATCCCTGTAACAGCTTCTTCATTCTCTGAAAGCATCTGTGGCCAAGAAAAGAATTCATTTTTAGTAAAACTCTAAAAATGGCACAAAGGGTATGAATTTTCACCATGTTTTTAATATACTAAACCTCGACACATCCCAGATGGAGAATTAAAGAATATGTCTTTTACTTTTCATTAAATATGTTATAGTTCAAATGCATGCTCTGCACAATAGGAAACTTACAGGATTATTTTAAGCAAGTTATTCAAACAAGTTCACTGGGCAAGGATTACACATTTCTTGGTTTCAACATCATACATACAATCTCTACACAAGGTTATAGCTATTTCCGACAAGTAATCTTTGTATTTGTAAGTAATTATATTCTTGAAAAGTTGTATATAAGCTGAATGTTTATAACTGAGAACATCTTTACTGCATTAAAATCTATTTAAAGAAAGCTTACTATATATTATTTTGCAAAGTAAAGAATGCTCTCCTCATGACTGCACAATTACTTAAACCCTAATTTGTAAAAAATTTAGATATTCATGGTTAGACTAGCTTAAAGCAAGAAAATCTTTAAAAATCTACCTGAAAAAAAAAAAAGGCCAGTTCTCATTTGATATTCTGTTCTCTCTACTTAAATCTATCACATCTTCAAACAAAATTAAGATGCTAACTGTCTTAATTAAGCAAATAAAATCCACTCATCATACAAAATAGACTGCAGCACCAATACTCCTTCAAAAGGTTTCCTTACAGCTCAACTAAAACATCAGAAGACCCTCTGAAATAAAGCTGGCGTGAAAGGTAAAAAGCCATTTGTCTCAAAATCACCAGTAAGAAGCCATAACAATTTCAAAGAAACCAAAAACAAAACACACACACACACACACACACACACACACACACACGCACACACAAAGTTGCCTGGCTCTTCCCCACTTACTTAGACTTTCTAGGTGCTGTCTGCTAAAGGCTCCACCTCCTGCTCCCCTCAAACCATTCTTCTGCTAGTTCCAAGACCTTCTATAAATCTGTCCCTCTTCACCTCTCAGTTCCTCATGCTCCCCCACTCCCCCCACTCTAGGGGGCCTTCAGTTGCTCTGGCTAGATAATCCTTGTTTTCTGCATCCCCAAATCTTAATGATCTCCTATGTTGTTCTGATATGGGGAACAGCCTCAGCATCGACAATCTATTTCCTTCCTTATAAAATCTTCTTAGATAGCAACCTTTACACAATAAACCCTGAGTGCTAAAGAGTCGTCTACAACATAGACATGCAATCTCATGGATCTAATTCTTACTGGGGAAGGCCAAAAAGACCCATAAATAATCTTCAAAATGGCTCTTTAGCCTTAAAATGTTAAGTTGTTAGAAAAGTCATATTATGCCAAAGACAAACTATATACTCAAATAATGGATAAATAAACTAATTTCAACTAGTACGCTTTTTATTTAAATTTAAGATTAGCATCACTCTGAGTGGAGCAAGAGTTAAGTTTATACTCAGGCCCTTCTTGCCCTCACTTGGAGTTGGGGCAGTCATGCAGATACTCCGTCTGCAGCCAGTGCTGTAGGAATTCTATCTTCCATTTCTTTCCAACTGAAAGCTCTCTTCACTAAGGAAAAAGGCTGCCCCACTCCAGCCCTGACCTCCTCCTCCCCAGCTTGGTTTTGGAAGTGAGCCAGATGACAGCATTTGGAAAAGCACAAATTTATCTCAGTAAAGCCCGCTGTTTAACAAAAAGGTCGTGATGGTGAGAAATACTGTAATTTCAGAGTATCTTCCCCCCCATTACGTACTTCTGTTTTAATCCCCAAGGGTCCAATGAAACAGTGCACCCCACTTTCCCTCATAATCAGCCCTCTAATGCAACTATGTGTTTCAAAACTCCTGAGCCAACTAAGTATAGATATAAACCTGCTACAAAATAATCTTTGTCAAAGTGTTAAAACATATGCTACTTGAAAAAGAACAACAATAAACATTGTAAGAAGGAAAACCAAAGTCAACATTTACATGTACTCCAGGTTAAATATTTAAATGCCAGAATCCAAAATGAAATAATGAGAAGTAAGCCTTATGACAGCTTTGGTGTCAATCTTATTTAATTTAATAGCTTAAGAGTAAAACAGAGGTACCTGTCAGTAAGGTCCTTGGTTTGGATAAGAAACATGGAAGAATCAGTCTTTTAAAACTAGATCCTCATAATAAAATCAAGTGTGTGTGTGTGTGTGTGTGTGTGTGTGTGTGTATTTAATATACATAAAACACCTGGGATCCCCAGATCCATTCTCCTGTTCAAGGAAGTGCTAGCTTAAAGAAATCACTGTGTCGCCATAAGTCAAATTTAACTTAACCAATACTTTTACTGTTACCATTTTCTGAGTTATTCTCATGACCCAAGGTGTGAAAGAAAAACAGATTCTGAGAACCTCTATTCTTATGAAAATATAAATATTAAAAACTTTCTGTAGAAAAAGCAAACTTTCAGGATAGGTAAGTGAAGTAGCAGCTATTCAGACCACCAGTATCTTCTGTAAGCACTGACAATAAAATTAACTTGGATAATGTAACTGGACTAGTCATTTTTTAAAACCTCATTTACTATCATTTCCCCCAACAAAGCATCCTAGGAGTGCCGCACCGAAAGGTGTTCAAAGACCTTCACCATCTCTGTGGTTTGGGAGTAACGTAAATTTCTTCAAGATGCCCGCAGCCAACCAAGTTCATCCGGCCTGGGGCTAAGTTTTATCTTCTACTCTTTCTCATAGTACAGAAGTCTGGAACCTATGCACATGACTGTCAACACCCGTACACATTTCAAACTGGCCACCACTGTCCGCTGAGATCACTCCAGCCGCATTTCCAGTGTCCCCACTCATCCTCATAGTTACTCAATTCTAAACGTAGGAAATAAGTTGCATAAAATAAACCTTCTGCGGGTCAAATTCCGTTCAGGCTCGTAGCAATCGCTACACAGCGATCACGATAATCTGACCACCTATACCGACCGCAGAGCACAGCGACGAGCGTATCCGATACAGGAGAAAACCCGACCCTTGGCAACACAATGGATTAAACCAGCCAGATGCTTCCAACTTGCAAGTCCTTCAAGACGCTCAAGTTGGACATCCACAGAGCACCATTTTGAGTTCAGAATCTGCAGCTGATGCCTAGACATAACCGAGCAGACAGCTCAAATGGAGGTTTAATCTGACAGAGGCAGAGAGACAATTCCACTCCTGTAGTACAGGATCACTGACACCGACAAGTGCATTAAAACGCAAAGGTGCAGCCGGGATCTGCGGCTCCTCCTCCCCCGCCCCCCGCGGCACCGATCCTGTATCTTCGGTGAGATTCCCAAAGCTCCGTGTAACCGGCAAGCGAACGGTTTCTCCGCCAGGTTAACACGCAGGGAACCCCTATATTCGCACCTGCACGTTTTCACAGCCACAAATCAATTGATTAAATGTCATCCACAAGGTAAAGGCGCAAATGAGGCGTCGCTCAAGCAGAGGTGGCACTGAGGCGCGCTCGGGTTACGTGATGTGCTAGCAGGGCAGCTGTGGTGCGGCTCCTTTTCCTCGTGCGCATTGCTCCGCAGTCTGCAACCCCGCTAGCAGCCCACCTGATTCCAGACCCGCAGAAGGCCGAGGGGCGCCTTCACCCTCCCCCAAAGCATGCCCAGGGTTCGCTATTCCCCCAAACAACAGCACGGGAGGCCCAACACCGAAAACGCTTCGGGTTCGTGCGTGCCATCGGAAATGCAAAATCCGTGGGTGACTGTTCAGGGGGAGACCGGCTCCAACAACCGCACGAGTTTAAAACACACACATCTGGCGTGTGACCGCACCACCCGCAGCGACGCCGCCGGCTCCCCCGCACTCGGCGCTCGGCGCACCTCTCTCCCCGCGCGCACGCACGCACCGGCCCCGCGCCGCCGGCGGCTCCTCCCGCCGCCCCGCGCAGCGCATCCCTTCCCGCCTGGACCCGCCAACCCCTCGCGCTCCGGGCCTGGCCGAACAAAGGCGACGCCGCCAGCTCGGCCAGCTGCGGCGGCTCGGAGGCCCGGCCCGCGCTCACCTGGGCTCCGTCCCCAGCGGCGGCGGCGGCGGCGGCGGCGGCTCCTCGGCGGGGCTCCGGCGGCGCGGGCCTGGCGGCGACAGCGACAACAACGACGACGACCCGGGGGGCCGCCCCGGGCCCTGCGGGGCGCTCGGGCGGCAGGGGCCCGCTCAGCGCCGGCGCCACGGGCTCAGGTCCCGGCGCGGGCGGCGGCAGCGGCGGCGGCGCGGGCGGGTGGGCGGCGGCGCGTCCCGGCAGGTCCAGGTCCGGCCCCGGCGACGCCGCGACGCGCCCTCCTCCTCGCGCCCGCGAGCGGGACGGCGGCTCCGGCGCGGCCCGGGATCCGAGGTGGCTGCAGCGGCGACGCTCGGCGCTCGGCGCTCGGCCGGCTCCGCTCCCTCCGCCTCCGGCTCGGGCGGGCCCGCAGCGGCGGCGGCAGGAGCGCGGCGGGCGCGGGGACGGCCCTGTCAGGGGCGGCGGGGGCGGCCGGAGCGACGCTCAGGACTGCGGGGCGGCGGGGCCGGCGGCGGCGGCTGCGGCTCCCGGGGCCGTCGCGCTGAGGTGCGGAGCTGCCACCGCGGCCATCTTGTTGCTCTAACTGACAAGAACCCCCCTCCCCCCGCTCCAGCCAGACGGGGCGCTCGCGCCCCCTTCCCCGCCCCGCGTTGGCCTCCAACAGGAAGTCGTCCCGGCCCCTGCCACGTGACTCCACTGCATCTGCATACCGGAGGGCGAACTGGCCAATCGGTGCTCTGCGCCCGAGCTCCGCCCCCGCGCGCCCCTCCCCGGCCCATTGGTTCGTCCTGGCTAGGCCACGCCCCGTCCTACCCCCTTAATACCCCTTCGCGTTGTGGTTCCGCAGACTGCGCGGGGAGCGCGCTGGGGTGCGAGCGGGTGCGCGCTCCCCATGGCCGAGCGCGTGCCGGTCTCGGGGGCTCGCGCTCCGCCTGCGGTTTTTGGAGACCCGCGCGACATCCTTTCCAATCTGTGGGCGCCGCGGCTCAGTGTTAGCGCGCTGGACGGCGGGCCGCAGACTCGGCCCTGCACGTCCGCCGGGTTCACCCCCCGGCGGCACCCT
Organism: Ursus americanus; assembly: GCF_024610735.1. Lineage (NCBI taxonomy): Eukaryota > Metazoa > Chordata > Mammalia > Carnivora > Ursidae > Ursus > Ursus americanus. The sequence goes on from NC_142149.1 coordinate 4,021,355, forward strand.
GCGACGCCCGGGCCCCGGTTTTGCGCGGTATTTTCACCCGGCGGCGCGGGCCCTCTGTGCAGCAGCGACCGGCACCCGCTCTGGCGCGCGTCTCGCCCGTGCCGTGCACACGCCCTGCCCCTCCCCACCGTGCACAGACTCGTACACGCGCCGACGCGGGCCCGGGAGCATCCTGCTTGCCGCGCGCTTCCCAGCCTCCCCTAGCACGCAGCAGTTCCCCGGGGAGCGCCCTGCTGCGAGCCAAACAAGCCTCCCTACGAAACGCCCCCCGCCCCCTCTCGCCTCGCCAGGAGCCTTCTCCCTCCCCCGAGAGCGAACGATCCGCCCCCACCGCTTAGACTCCGTGCCAGGGCTTGGGAGGGTGGAAGGGAACCCCGACGCTCCCGCGCTCGGTACCCGGTGGTGGTCCTCCATTCCAGCGCTTCTCTTCGGTATACAGTAGTCATTAACCGTAGGTAGGAGTCAGGAGGGATGTGCAATTTAAAAGTCCCTTTTTAACTTTCAGTACAAGTCACGAGGAAATTTTAAAACCAAGAATTTTCTCCATTTTCGTGAAGGGTCGTGGTAGCAGGCCAGCTTTCCCCTTCGTGCGGTGGAAGGAAGCTCAGAGATGCTGCCTGAAAGTTGTTCGCCTTGGAGGAGGCCATTCTCTGTCTACGTGTCCCCATCTTGAAGAGCAGATAATGACACACTACTTTCGCAATGCAGTTTTGTTACCGCAAGTGTCATGCTTTGAAAGTCTGTGGATGAAAGAGACACAACAAATTCCCCGCTCTCGTTTCCCATCAGGGTCTCATGAGCTCGGTGCTCTCCTTTCTTCTTACTGCCATATTTTAAGCCCTCTGGTAGCCAGAGTCACAAACCACTCTCTAAAGCCGTCTTCAAACGTCTGTGTTGTGTATTTCCCCTCCCCAAAACCCATATCACTTAGAAAGATCTGAAGTCAGATTTTATTTACATTAATTCTTGACTGCGGAGAAACCGGCATTTTTTTTTTAATTTCTCAAATTTGAGGTATTATTACATGCTCCGGGAGGGAGTGCAAAATATTAACATCTCAAAATAAGCAGTATCCACTAAGCAAATTGCAAAATCAATGGAGAGGAATCCAGATACTTGGGTAGACCAATCATTGTAATAAACAAATTTGGGGAAAATGGAAACAGAGTTACATTATTTAATATTCTTGATGTTTAATTTGTGACTGTAACCTCAACTTTACCTGTCTTGTTCTCTTTACTACTCCCCTCCCTCAGCTTAAACTGGGCAAAATAATTGTCTTCTCCTGTTATCTTAGACTATAAACACTTGGAAGAAAGGTAGCACTATTTTGGCCATATGTTCTGAACCAAAAATTAGACTCATAGTTTGGCATGAAGACCTGTGGCACTGGAAAAAATATTTAAAATTAGCGTTGACCCAGAAACATTGAGTTATATGGTGGCTGTGAGTGTGGGGATTGCAGAACACAGTGTCACTCATTCATGGCTGTTTGAACTGATTAAAGAATGAGCAAAGACCCCAAGCAAAGCTGTAAAATGGGGAAGTGCATATTTGGGGTCTTCGTCCCTTGATGGGCCCTGTCATTGCAGCAAATCCTCTGGTCATTCAGCAGGGCTGAAGGAGCAGGAGAGGCAGTTACAGGGAAGAAGAAACAGGCAGGACAGGATGGCTGTCCTCAAATTTTTAAAGAATATAAATAGGCACAGGTAAAATCTGTGAGATCCTAGGTGGCAGACCTATGGTCAGTGGGTGGAAGGTTTGGAGGCAACTTTTGGTTTCATTCAAAGAAGAATCACGAGGGTTATCCATAGAAACTGCATCTTGAAATGTAACAAGAACCACATCTCGTTGATGCAGAAAGACAGGGGATCATGTTCCTGTCTCCATGGATATTGCAGAATAGATTACTGCTTTGGGCACAAAGGTTGAACTAGCTCAGCGGTTCTCAAAGTGTGTTCCCTGGACCAGCAGCATCAGCATCACCTGGGAACTTATTACAAATGCAGCTTCTTGGATCCCACTGCCAGGGTGTGGACCCCAGGTCTCTGCAGCTTAAGCCGTCCAGGTGATTCTGATGTGCACTAAAATTTTAGAATAAAATAAATAATAAAGGACATCTTTCTTAGGGTTCTATTTGTGTGTGATACTTGCCTCTGTTACACTGCCAGCCACTTCCAGCCACACAGGACTGGTTTGCTTCCTCCAGAAATCCTGTCCCTCCTCCTAGCTCTGTAGATTCCTGCAAGTAGAATTTGCATCCTAATGGTTAAAACTCTTTTTTTTTTTTGTATTATATTATGTTAGTCACCATACAGTACATCCCTGGTTTCAGATGCAAAGTTCGATGATTCATTAGTTGCGTATCTAATGGTTAAAACTCTTAAAGGGAAAGGCTTCAAGACACTTAAACAAATGATTGCTTTCCCAAGAAAAGGTAATGGAGCTGGGCTCCGTTCTCCCTGCTTGTCACCAGAAGATTGCAACTAAGCCTTAAAAAACGTGACAAGTGGGACGCCTGCGTGGCTCAGTCAGTTAGGCGTCTGCCTTCAGCTCGGATCATGATCCCAGCGTCCTGGGATTGAGCCCTGCAGACTCTCCCTATCTCTTTCTCTCAAATAAATAAACAAAATCTTTTTTTAAAAATGGGGTAAGCTTGGGGTGCCTGGCTGGCTCACGTGGAGCATGTGACTCTTGATCTCCAGGTTGTGAGTTCAAGCCCCACGTTGGGAGTAAACCCACTTTAAAAAATTGTGGTAAGCTTAAAAGGCCTTTCAGAGCTTTGGTTCTCAAACCCCGTTCACATAAATTAAGTTTATGTGTTTGAAATACAGATTCAGCGGCGCCTGGGTGGCACAGCAGTTAAGCGTCTGCTTCGGCTCAGGGCGTGATCCCGGCGTTATGGGATCGAGCCCCACATCAGGCTCCTCCGCTATGAGCCTGCTTCTTCCTCTCCCACTCCCCCTGCTTGTGTTCCCTCTCTCGCAGGCTGTCTCTATCCTGTCAAATAAATAAATAAATCTTTAAAAAAAAAAAAAGAAATACAGATTCATCAGGTTCAGGGTACTGTCCATATTTAATCAGCTCCCCAACTGATCCTGGTGCTATTTCCTCCCTGAGGAAAACACTAGAATAGACCCAAAATCCTTAAATATGAACAAGGGTTCAGATTTCTTTGTGTTCCTCAGTGAGTTAGAGATAATTCGTCAAACATTTATTGAAACTGTATTGTGTGTCAGGCAGTGGACTAGGGCTTTTGAGGTGAAAGCCATGATTATAATACATGACAAAGTGCTGAAGAAGACAGGAGGAAAGACCTAGGCCATTCTGGAAGGCTCAGAAAGACTTCCCAGTAAGACCTCTGATTTGATTCTTGAAAGATGCAAGGGAGCAATGGGCAGAGGCTGAGCAAGGGCAGGGAGGCTGGAGAGAACAGTCAGTATAAAGGGAATGTGAAAGAACAGTGTAGCACTTTTGGGGGGCAGCGAACTGTCAACAGCGTTGAAACAGTCCTCATAGGGATGCCTGGGTGGCTCTGTCGGTTTGGTAGGTGGGCGGTTGGGTGTCTGCCTTTGGCTCAGGTCAAGATCCCAAAGTCCTGGGATTGACCCACATCTCTGCTCAGCGGGGGGTCTGCTTCTCCCCTTCTTCTGCCCCCCCCCCCGCTTGTGTTCTCTCTCCCTCTCTCCCAAATAAAAAGAAAGAAAAAAAGAAAGAAAGAGCCCTCATATAAAGGCAGAAAAGGAAGTGGGAGAAATGACCAGAGGCCAGATTTTAAGGAGCCTCTTACGTCACATTTAGGAGTTTGGACTTTATCCTGAAGGCAATGTAGAGCCCTTGAATGATTCTAGACATTACCCTTGGCTGTCCAAGAGATCACTGTGGAAACATTGTGGCAGATGGCACGGAAGAGGAGGGGGAGGAGGAGGAGGAGGAGGAGGAGGAGGAAGGTGGGACAGGAGGTGATGGCTCAGAGCAGAGTCCTGCAGCAGGAAATGAGGACCTGTGCGAGTGACCAGAGTGACAACAGAGGTTAAACAGGAAGGATCCATTTGAAAGATAATTTTCACCCCTGGGGACTCTGGGGGACTCTGAACTGATACATATGATACTAAGCAAGGTGGTAAAGGGCGATATCCTGGGTTCTTGCTCAGCAAGAGGTGAAGGGATGGTGAGGCAGGGGCTACAGGCAGAGAAGGAGCAGCCAGAGGCCTTAGGTGAGACTCAGGGGTGAATCAGGTTGGGTACATTTGGAGTGGGAGGCACCTGAGGAATAGCAAGCCGAGATGGTCAGATCTGCAAGTTGGGAAAAGTGTCCGGACTGGAGAGATCAGGGATGGGCTGCGGAGGGGTGCAAGCTGAGGGCCAGAGCACAGAGGATTAGCCTGGGGCGTGGCTTAGGAGAGAAGCTGAGGAGGCTGGGTGCTGAGACTGAAGAAGGAGAAGGGGGAGGGGGAGAGGGGGAGGGGGAGAGGGGGAGGGGGAGAAGGGGAGGGGGGAGAGGAGGAGGAAGAGGAGGAGAAGAGCTAGAGGAGGCTGAGAAGGTTCCAGCCGGACACATGGAATCCCCGTGGAACTGGAGAGGCCAAAAGAGGAAGGAGAAGATGGTCCACAGTGTGACAGTAAGCTCCACATGTTAGGGTCAGGAAAGTTCCACTAGGCTGGGCAACCACTAGGTCATTTAGTCCTGGGTGAGGGCAGTGCAGGTGCCAGAGGGCTGCAGGCTGTGGGGTCAGCTGGGGGAGGGCAGAGGGAGCGGAGGAGTAAGGAGGGATCCCGTGTTGAAGTTTGGCTGTTCTATGGGTTGAATTGTATCCCATGCAAAGGATTTACTGGAGTCCTAACCTCACTTATGTCAGAATGTGACCTTATTTGGAGACAGGGTCTTTCAGATACAGTCAAGTTGAGGTCATTCTGGGGGTCCCTAACCTGGTGTCCTTACAGAAAGGGGAGATGTGGACGCAGACATGCACACAGAGGGGAAGATCAGGTACAGATGAAGGCAGAGATCCGGGAGATGCGTCTCCAAGCCGGGGAAGAGCAAAGATGGCCAGCGAAGCCCAGTAGCTGGGAGGGAGGCCCCCAGCAGAGCCTCCTCACAGCCGCAGGAGGGCCCAACCATGCAGACACAGGGACCCTGCCCTTCTGGCCTCCAGAGCTGGGAGACAACACATTTCGGTTGCTGAAGCCCCCCAAGCGTGTGGTTCTGTGTTCCCGCAGCCCCAGGACACCAGTAGAGCCAAAGATGGAGGGAGCACGGCCAGAGAGGAAAGTGAGGCCAAGAAAGTGGTTTTTCTTTGTTTTGTTTTGCTTTTTTTTAAGGGAGAGAACTTGTGTGTGTTAATATGCTGAGAAGAAAGAGCCAGTAAAGAGGACAGTGCAAAGAGGAAGATGTTAGCTTACTTGTTTGGAAGGGGCTGAGCATGGAGTAAGGAGTAAGAAGGGCCTGGGGCACATGTGTGAGAGGGGCGCTTTTGTTACTGAAACTAGAGGCAAACGGTGGGTGCAGGAGTGCGTGTTTGTGTGCATATGTGTGTGTGTGTGTGTGTGTGTGCGCGCTGGGGGGGCATGTTTTGCAAAAACTGGAAGGCATTACCACCTTTAAAAAACTTTTTTTAATTTAGGGGCGCTGGGTGGCTCAGTCACTTAAGCGTCTGCCTTTGGCTGGGGTCATGATCCTGGGTTCCTGGGATGGAGTCCCTGCTCAGCGGAGAGCCCGCTTCTCTTTCTGTCCCTCCCTGTCCCTCTATCTCTCAAATAAATAAATGAAATCTTTTAAAAAGTGTTTTTTAATTTAAATTCTAGGTAGTTATGATTATTATTTTTTTTATAAATAGCCTAAATTCCTTCTGGATCTAAAATTCTGTTTCGAGATCTTTCGGAACTCATTGCTATTTAAATACAAATTACTGTTTTATTCTATATCAATAGTGTTGCATTGTAGCTTATTATCTGTGGTGTATTAAACCTAATAGGAAAACATACTCCTTGTATCTTTGCCTGTTGTTAAAACAAATTCCAAATCTCAGACTATAGGGGACCACGTACTAAACCATGGGAGGCATATTCTGTCTGCCTTTGTTTCTTTGGGTCTGAATTTCAACGTGATATTTTGAATGTGTGGGAGGCAAGCCTTGATCTTGCATGTGCCCAGCACCTGGACACTTCACGGTGCTCTCTTTCTACTTAGATCTATTCCTTCCAGACTCAGGGGTGGAAATCTGTGAGGTCATCTGGGAACGGAACATAAAATGCTTGATGAAGTCACGTAAGGATATCACCCGTACAAGGTGTTTGGGTATATAAAGCAGCTTTGTTTGTCTGGGGCCCGTGATACTGAGCAGAAATCTTTGGGGGCACTGCTGTTTCCTTCTACGATCCAGTTCTGCCAAACTGACAATTTGGTATACCAGAGAGAGATAAGGCGGTTCATGTTGAAATGAATGAACTGAAATTCTTTGCATTGGGGTTTGAAGGAAGGATTCCCTCATAGGCTGTCCCCCAGCTGGGCTTCTCTGTGGCCCCAATCTGCTCATATATCTGCGGATCACCTAGGAGTGGGGGTTTTGTCTCAGCAGCCAGTAACTCTTGGATTTACCATCTGCAGGAACTCCCCATTCCGGAGCTAGCTCCTTTATGCTTGCATGAATTAAGCAAATATTTGCAAGCACCTGGCGTATGCAAAGCACTGCAGACATTCCAAGTTCATTGGCAACCCCTCCTGAGCCTCTAACAGAGGAGACATGATAAAGATATAAGCAATTTTATCTCCCTGTCTGCGTTTTACTTTTTTCTATAGTTTATCACCTTCTGTGATATATAGTTTGCTTTTTATTGTGTTTATTGTTTCTTTCTCTCCAGTTAGGATGTAAGCTCCAGTAGTGCAAAATCCTTGTGCGTTGTTCACGGATGAATCTTAAGTACCCAGAGCAGAGATGGCTTTGGTGCTCAATAAATATTTCTTCATTGAATTAATGAACGAATTAAGATAGACTACGATAAATGTCATAAAGTTAATATCAAACTGCTATAGGAGAAGTGACATCTAGATATTATAAGTAGGGGGTGAATCAGGGAAAGCCCCATAGGGATGTGGCATTCAGACAGCTTTGAAGAGATAGATAGGAGGCCCCCTCCCTCCATCCCATCCTCCCTCTCACCCTCTCTCCCTTCCTCCCGACCTTCCTCCCATCCTCCCTCCCTCCCTCCCTCCCTTCCTCCCTCCCTCCCTCTTATTCTTTTTCTTTTTCTTAGTAGTTTACTTGTTTACTTAGGACAATACACAGAAGAAATACCAGAATGTCTGATATTTACAGTAGACATTTTATGAGCCCTTTGTAGAACCCAAATTAAAAAAAAAAGACTTTGATATATTTTATAATTTTCACTTTTCTTCTCCTCCCAAGTAAACCAAAATGCATCCTTGATTTTGAGCAGAAAACAATGGCTGTGTTAGTTATCTGGTGCTGAGTGACAAATTATCCCCAAATTTAGCAGCTTAAAACCGCAGCCGTGGTGTATCATGCAGTTTCTGAGAATCAGGAATCCAGGAGCAGCCTAGCTGGTGGCTGAGAGTCTTTCACGAGGTTCTGGGTGAGTGCTGGCAGACTTCGTGATCAGGGCGCCCGAGGATCTGCTCCAAGCTCACTCTCCTGGCTGTTGGCAGGAGGTCTCCGTTTCTTTTCATGTAGACCTCTCCAGATGGCTTCTCAGGACATGGCTTCCCCCAAAGTGAGTGATCCAAGAATGAGGGAGCACCATGACAGAAGTGGAGCTCCTCTGTTACCAAATATTACAAGCAACACCTGTCCCTTCGGCCAGATGCTATTGGTCACACAGACCAGCCCTGGCTCAGTGTGGGAAGTGACTACAAAGGGTGTAAATATCAGAATGCAGAGCTTATGGGGCCATCTTGGAGGCTGGCTCCCATAACAAAAAATCCACAAGGAGATGCAATGCTTGGAGGTCAGCAAGGCTCACTCCCTGTACATACAATCAAATTCCTGGCTCAGCAAAATTCAGATCATGACCCGTCCTTGCCTTTGAAATTCCTGCTGAGTGGTTCACATGCCAGGCAAACAGGTCTGCTTTGAATGCCATGCTTTGGGGATTCCCTAGCCTTCCTGGGTCTCATTTCGCATCTCTTCTATCGGTGGGGTGGGCCATATTGCCAACTGTCCAACTCTCAAACTCTATGACTCAGAAGTTTAGTTTCAGTGAGTCAGTATGTGGTTATAGAAATGAAAAAGTCTTCAAAGAAGAGCGGGAGTTTGTATTTCAAAAAACCCTACTGTGTTTAGAAGGATGGAATGTGCCCCATGGAATGAACATACAGAACTAAGTGGGAGAGATGTTAGCAAGACTGGCAGCTGGGACTACAGAAGGTTCCTGTTGGGAGGCAGGACCCACACAGTTTGGATAAGTAAGTGAACCATCCGGCTAAGCCAAGATTCTGGAGGTCATTCTGTAGGTGGTGAATATGGCAAAGATGCTTGCATCAAAATGCGTAGCGCCCTCCGCAGTGTGAGTCTCCACTGAACAGATGCTGGGGAACCAGGGACTACATTTCCCAGCATCCCCTTCTCATCTAGGTAGGGCCATGTGACTGCTTCTAGCCAATGGGGTGTGACCAGAATTATGTGCCTTGCTCCTGAGCCAAGGCGGCAGAGAAGCAGTTATGTCTTCTCCTCTAGCTCCTTCCCTTCTTCCTGGATGGAAAGAACTTCCGGGCTCCTGGGGGATGGAGGCGTCTCAAAATAAAAAAGGCCTATGTTCCTGAGACGCCAAGAATAAGATCTCCTTGGAATGCCAGAGGAGTGAGAAAAATGTGCCTGTATCACGTGGAGCCCTTGACAGTTTGGGGTTTGTTTTTTCCAGCACCTACCATACCACTGCCCTAACACACACCAGAAAACCTTTGTAAGTCTTTCCATAGGGATTTCATGAGAAGCATAGTGTTAGGGAGGTGAGTGTGCCATTGGTCCTGAGATGGGGTAATAAGAAGGGAGAACAAACACCAAAGGCGGAGAGACCGGTTAGGAAGCTGCCGTGGGATTGCCAGGTGAGGGGAGGAGGTATGGCATCCCCATTCCTGCCTCTGCTTCGTGGCAGGATTCATGGAAAAGACAGAAGTAATGAGGACTGTTTCTTCTTTGCTTATTACATGCCGGACATTATGCTATGCACTTTATAGACATCACCTCATTTAATATCTTTAGTTCTTATTTAAATTGTATTTTTATTATTTTATTATTTTTAGGCAGAGAGGGGAGGGAGGGACAGAGGGAGAGGGAGAGAAAGAATCTTAAGCAGGCTCCATGCCCAGCACAGATCCCTTGACCCCCGAGATCATGACCTGAGCTGTAATCTAGGGTTGGACGCTTAACCAACCGAGCCACCCAGGCTCTCCGACTTCTTATTTAAATTTTTATTTTGCTTCATTGGGCATTAAAAACAACTTTCTTTTAAAGATTTTATTTATTTATTTGAGAGAGTGAGAGAGAGAGCACAAGTGGGAGGGAGGGGCAGAGAGAGAGGGAGAAGCAGACGCCCTACTTAGCAGGGAGTCTGACGTGGGGCTCGATCCCAGGACCCCGGGATCATGACCTGAGCCGAAAATCGACATTTAACCGACCGAGCCACCCAGGCGCCCCTAAAAACAACTTTTTAAAGCAACTTTTTTCTTTTAAACTTTTGACTTTTTGGAGTTTTTAAAAAAGATTTTATTTACTTATTTGGGAGAGGGACAGAGAGAGCACAAGCAGGGGAGGGGCAGGGGCAGAGGCAGAGGCAGAGGCAGAGGGAGAAGCAGACTCCTTGCTGAGCAGGGAGCCTGACTCGGGGCTCGATCGCGGGACCCAGAGACCATGACCTGAGCCGAAGTCAGAAGCCTAACTGAGCCACCCAGGCTCCCCTTAGAGACAACTTTTTTTTTTTTAAAGAATACTTTACTTAAAAAAAAAAAAAAAGATTTTATTTATTTATTTGAGAGAGAGAGGGAGAGAGCATGAGCAAGGGGGAGGAGCAGAGGAAGAGGGAGAAGCAGGCTCCCCGCTGAGCAGGGAGCGTAATGTGGGGCTCAATCCCAGGACCCTGGGATCATGACCTGAGCCAAAGGCAGACACTTAACTGACTGAGCCACCTAGGCAACCCCAAAACAACTTTTAAAAGCCAAACTAGGGGCACCTGGTTGGCTCAGTTGGTAGAACATGTGACTTTTGATCTTGGGGTCGGGAGTTTAAGCCGCATATTGGGCGTAGGGCTTACTTTAAAAAAGGTAAAAAAAAAAAATGCTTTAAAACAAACGAATCCATGCCTTCTAGAAGTCAATTATGTAATATCAGTCTTAGAACAAACAAAACCTCCCAGTCTTATGTCCTCTCTCTCTTAATTCTCAATTTCTACCCCCAGAAGCAACCAATATCAAGTCCTTCAACTGTTTCTTCTGCCATTTACCTTCATATTTCTAAAAAAAAAAAAAAAAGCTTATTCTCTTCTTTCTTGATTATTCTCTTTTAACATCAGAACTTCCCACTCTCGAAGATGAGGCTTTGGCTCTTCTCCACCAACTCCTGCTATCCTACACATTTCCCCTCCCTCCGATGAGTAAGATTTCAACAGCAGGACTAGAGGTGAGTTTTCTAGACAGGGAAACTAAGCATAGCAATAACTATAATAGTACAGAGGTTATTCTAGCAGGTTAGAAGGAAATGAAGCTGGAGAGGTAGCTCGGAACCAAAGCATGAAGAGCCACCAGGCTGGGGAATTAGAACTTAATCTAGTGTGCAGTAGGGAGCCATTGAAAGTTTTATGCAGGGGAGGGGATGTACGAGGGGATGCTTACTCAGGCAGCACCACTGTAGGATGGATGAGAGCAAGGATCATAAGGCAGTCCAGGTAATCGGCCATTTATGCATTCGTTCATCCGTTCATTTATCCTCATTTACATTTACGTCGGGGCTGTGGCTAGTGTTCCTCTTCCCTACCAGCCTCTACTTTCCAGAGAGCAGAGACTGCGTGTTCCTGTCCTTGCTGCTCTGCCCCAGTGCTTACCAAGGATCTGGCACCCTGTAGGAGTTGAGTAAATGTTTGCGGAAGGAAGGAAGGACAGATGTGGAGAATGTGGAGATTAAGTCGGGTGGTGGCCATGATGACAGACTTGGAGGCATTTTCAAGGGAGACGTGAGTCTGCCCACTAATGGGAGGGCAGCCAAAGTGACTCTGATGACAAGCCAGCCATGGATAGACTGGCGGTGCCAGGAGCAAGGATGGGGGCATGTGAGGGGGTGGGTTAACACTCAGATGATAGTTCATCTTTAATAATGTTTGAGTGAACAAATCACCAACCACCTTCAGCTGCTATTGAAGTCCACCCAAGGGAGTCCCAACCTGGTTTCAACCAAGATATTTCCTCACTTTTCCAGTCCAGTGCTGTTATTAAGCTCAGAGCCCGCTGTGCTCCCACAGGGGCTCAACTTCCACTGGCGTCCTTTTGGCCATTTTATTAAGTGTCCAGCTGTTTCCACATGAGCAGAATCACGTCTCACTGGTTCACTCCTGTGTCCCCAGTGTGGGGCACATATCAGGTGCTCAATAAATATTTGTTGGATGAATGAATGGTTTTCCATACCAGTCATTACTGGTTTATTTACCTCTGCCTGTGGGCGTCAAGGAAGGCGTCATCAAGAGATGACATCAGAACTAAAGAGTGGGGGAGAGTGGGGGCGGGGGGAGGGAGGGACGAGCATTCCAGCTCAGGGTTCCATGTATGTAAAGGTGAGGGGGCCAGTGTGGGGAATGGAAGCAGATTCCTCCTGGCAGTTTGGAGAATGGGAATAATTCTGACCTCAGAGACTCAGCGGCAATTCTTGCTCAGATCAACAGGATGAATAATTAGGGGAGCGAGGCTGGAGAGAAACCCGCAAGTGGCGCGCAGCTGCCCAAACCACAGATTTCAATCAGTTGATGCAGTGGAAACAAGAGCAGGTTTACCTGGAGCCTGTCACAGTGTGTGTGCCAATCTCCTGGGCCGTGAGTGTGCTTCCCTCCTCCAGGGGACAGGTCTTGCTCTTAGACCCAGAGGACGACACTCAGAGAGGCTCCCTGTGTTGACTCTCTCCAAGTCACCTCTGGAACGCAGCCTTTGTGTTGGGAAGCATGGCTCCGGGAATGATCACTGAAATCCATCTCACCCATGGCCGGGCATCAAGGGGCAGAATCCTCTGGAGAAGAACAGAAGCAGGATCAATGAAAGGAGGTCATCTTCCCATAAGGACACTGTGTCATGTGCCCTGTGCACCTGTTTCTTGCAGAGGTGTCCCCCAGGTTGAGCTCCTTTAGCCAAAATGTGCAGATTCTGGGACATGTGCGTGCATGTGTGTGTGTGTGTGTGTGTGTGTGTAGCCAGAGTGAGAAAAAAAGAAAAACCCAAACCTGTTAAAATTCAGAGGTTGCAAACCTCTGCGTTTGGCATGTGGTGTGATCAGGAGCTGGCCGAGAGGCCCTGGCTGTTCATCTGGCAGAGCCCGGGCAGGGTGCCCAGCAGCCAGTTGTCAGACCACGGGTAAATGCGATTTGGGAACAAGGGAGAAGCTGGATAATGGGGTTCCCAGCCTATTCTCTCATAGCAACCACTTGTTTGTTTATTTTTGTTTATTTTATTCTTTCCAACTAGAAAGGAATACACGCTCTTTATGAAAAATGGTAGAAAATGGAGAAAGATAGAAAGAAAAAAAAATCACATTGTCCCACTCCTCAAAGATTATGTTAACATTTAAAAGTGCTTCCTTCCAGACTCATATCTTAGCATAATTTAAAAAAACATAGACATGTTCACGCTCTATGAATTGTTTTTGAATTACTCTCTGGGGAAAAGAGGAACATGTTTAGTCTAGGAGTAAGAAACTTTTTCACATTATAATTTTTCATGTTATTACAATAAACTCTATAAAACCATCTTAATAGCAGACACACTGTTTTATCAAATGAATTTGCCATACTTTACGTAATGAATCTCCTACTAGAGGCAAAAGGGTCTTAGATCTAAGTCCTCGCCTCCGCTGGGACCTGGGAGCTCTTGGTCCCCTTCAGTGCTGTGGGTATAGGATGCATTTAGATGGGTCAGCCCTGCTTATAGAAAAAGCAACTCCTCTCGCCTTCTTCCACCTGTTTAATGATTGAAGTTTAACCATGAAGAAGAGATTTCAGTAACTGCTGCATTTATTTGGGAAACTCTTATTTCTGTTAGTCTTCTTCTTCTTTTTTTTTTAAAGTAAGCTGTACACCCAATGGGAGGCTGGAACTCATGACCCTGAGATCAAGAGTCGCACGCTCTACCGATGGAGCCAGCCAGGCACTGCCCCCATTTGTCTTCATGTTTATTTTATTTTTATTTATTTTTAAAAGATTTTATTTATTTATTTGAGAAAGAGTGAGAGAGTGAGAGAGAGCACGAGCAGGGGGAGGGGAAGAGGGAGAAGCAGGTTCCCCGCTGAGCAGGGAGCCCCACCCAGGGCTCGATACCACGACTCTGGGATCATGACCTGAGCTGAAGGCAGACGCTTTACCAACTGAGCCACCCAGGCGCCCCTAGTCTTCATTTTTATTTATTTATTTTTTAAAGATTATTTATTTATTTATTCGACAGAGATAGAGACAGCCAGCGAGAGAGGGAACACAAGCAGGGGGAGTGGGAGAGGAAGAAGCAGGCTCCCAGTGGAGGAGCCTGATGTGGGGCTCGATCCCACAACGCCGGGATCACACCCTGAGCCGAAGGCAGACGCTTAACCGCTGTGCCACCCAGGCGCCCCCTAGTCTTCATTTTTAAAGCAGGTGAAATAGTGGGGTTATTTTTTTTTTAAGATTTATTTGAGAGAGAGAGAGCGAGCACATGCGCACAAGCAGGGGGAGGGGCAGAGGGAGAGAGAATCCCCAAGCAGACTCCCTGCTGAGTGGGGAGCCCGACGTGGGGCTCGATCCCAGGACCCTGAGATCATGACCTGCGTCAAAATCAAGAGTCGGACACTCAACAGAATGAGTCACTCAGGTCCCGTGAGTTGGTTTTCATGAGAGAAGTCAAACTCAAGCAGTTTGCTGTTGCCTTGGGGAGCCTCTGCCAAGAAGGGAGCCCCTTCTTTCTGGGGCTCACGGACACCAAGTGCCTTGCTCAGGATGGCCCCATGTTGCCTGTGTGGCCAGCCCTGTGGTGGCAAAAGATACCCATCGGTCGAGAGCATGAATAGGACCCCCTTCGGAGCCAGGAAGCCTCAGTTTACTAGCTGCTCCTTTGAGATCCAACTTTCTTCTGCAGCTCTCCGGGGAGGAGAGGCTGCTTGAACAGGGACAGCACTCGCCCCAGGGTGAGATGTGACCTTGGAAAGCCCAGTGGCGCTGCAGTTGTCAACGGAGCCATGCCCGGGAAACGGCACGGGACCTGCACCCCGGCTCCTGGCTGCACTGCCGCTCGTGGAGCAGGAGAAAGTGGCTCCGCAGAGCCCATAAACGAGCAGCTCAGGCTCCTTCGTCCAAGACCTGTGTCCAAAGGTCCAAGACACTTTCCTCGGCCGTTTGGGCACAACCGGGCCTTTGTGTGTTGGGGTCAATCATGGCTCCTAATTGGCAGTGTAAACAATGGGCCTCTGTCTTTGTTCCCAGAAGACAACAGTGTTCTGCAATGACACGCGCTCTCAATGCAAAAAAAAAAAAAAAAAAAAAAAAAAAAGGAGCACAGCCTGACATTCCAGAGAAAATCTCTTTGGAGAATCCTGTACTTCTCACTAAAAGACCTTGTTGTACATGGTCCAGACGGCTGCAGCAACGACCTCCTGCCACGGAGGTCGGCAGGCCACGGAGGCCACGGCCCCTCTGTGGGGATTGTGGGCGCGCAGGAGATGACTGGGTGCTGCAGGGCCAAACAGCGATTAGCAGCTTGCAAGCTTTTATTGGGCTTGATTGAAGGGCCTTGCCTGCCATCAAGTCCCTCCATCCCGGGTCCAACTCAAGCCGAATACAATTGTGGTCAGGGAGAAAGCAAGCCCCTTTTCCATACAAAGGGCCCCCAGAGGACTTTGGCTAGGGGCAGCACAGGGCCTCCCGCTCCCAGACCCCTGAAAGGGGGAAATGGAGAGGCACCTGTGACCTCATCTTTGGCACAGGTAGGGGCAGCTCCCACGCTGTTTGGGGTAGAAACTTCAAGGACGGAGTCCTGAGATGCATCCCTGGGCTTGAACGCCACCCCCCTTTGCATCCTGACTCTGGCAGCTCTTGAGTCTGGGAGCAGCCCAGAGCCAGCAGCCACACCTCGTACATGGGGGTGTTGGTCAGGGTTCTGCAGAGAAACAGAACCAAGGGGAGAGAGACATAGGTAAAAAGGTAGGTAGAAACAGTGAGAATAAGAGGGAGCAGGAGAGACAGGGAAGGGGAGGAGGAAGGGAGAGGACAGGGATTTCAAGGAATTGGCTCAGGCAATCTCGGGGACTTGCAAGCCTGAAATGTGCAGAGAGGCGGGCAGGCTGGAGACCCAGGGAAGCGTTGACATTGCAGTCTCTCTTCCAAAGACAATCTGGAAGCAGAATTCCTGCTTCCTCAAGCCGACCTCAGGTTTTTTTTCTCTTAAGGCCTTCAACTGATTGGGTGAGGCTTATCTGCACTGTGGGGGGTAAACTGCTTTACTCCAAGCCTACTGATTTAAATGTTAATTGCGTCTAAAAAAATCTGATAAGGAACTTCACAGCAACATCTAGACTGGTGTTTGACCGAACAATTGGATATCATAGTGTAGCCGAGCCAAGCTGACATGTAAAACTAACCATCACAATTGCCTAGGTGCCCAAGATGGTGGCACATGATAGTTGGTCACTCCGCAGACTGCACAAACAAGCATCCTAGGATTGCCCTTACCTTGTCCCCAGTCTTGCTCTCCTCTCTAGCACCTACTCCTATCTGACATCATATACGTTTTATGTAATTATTTGCTGTTGCCTGTCCTGGGTTTGTGTCTGCTTTGTCCTCAGGGCCCAGAGGAGTGTCAGGATCCACTCCACGTGGGGCTTGAACTCATAACCCTGAGATCAAGACTCACGTGCTCAGCCGGTGAGCCAGTCAGACATTCGTTCAAATGAATGGGTTTGAAGGGTAACAATACCCACAGCAGAGCATTAATCCAAGCCTGAGGTCCTTCTGCTTGGGGAGGCTGTAGGACTGCACAGGTCCTGTGCCTGGGGAGCCCGCCCTGCTAGCCTAAGTCACTTCTAAAGCACCTTGCTCAATATGGTCATCGTCACACTGTAGGTTTTTTCCTCCAACACGGAGGCTGTGAGACTCTGGAGGGCTGGGCCATTCCAGCGATCTTGATTTCCCAGCACCTGGCACCGAGCCTGCCCCCGACCAGCGAGCTCAGCAAAATGCGAAATGATTGAATGAATCAATCGACAGCTTCATCATTAATTCCTCACCACCTTTTGGATTCCTGACAGTCTGCAAATGACCATTTCAACCTTTGCCTCTCATCTCTTCCCACAAAGAGTGAATATAATTTGACTCTCAGTGCCATGCTGGGGACACTGATGTCGTCTGGCCACTTTATAGTCTCTCCCCGTTTTCTTCACTCTCCAGCAGCCAAGGGTTGGGCAGTTTTTTAACTGAGCCTGTCCGTCGCCTACGTAATCTGGCGGTGGGACCTCTCGTGGTTTGGAGGGACTTATGGACGCCCACCCAGCACTCATGGAGGGTCAGAGCGCTACAGATCCATTAGACAGTCATTCAGAGAGAGATCAAAATAACGAAGGTGAGAGTACAGTGAAACCCGTGTCCTGTTGGAACACTCCATTAATCATCATTTGTGGCTTAAAGAAAAGAGTTATCATCCCAGTCCATTAAAGAAAGTTGTCAATTAGGCACGATGTGAGATCTCAGAAAATTGTTCCCTGAAGAGAATTTCAGGAGGGCAGCCACAGCCCTGTGATGAATTTATCACCAGAGAGCCCAGTGTGGTTCCCTGGGTGAAGCCGGGAGGGTCTGGAATGCCAGACGGAATGCCCTGCTCACCATGGTTCCAGGGCCGACTGGAGAGGGCCGACTGAGGCAGTCTCAGGAAATCAAGGGTCACCAGGGTGGGTTCCTGAGGTCCCATCAACCACTTTTTAAAGAATTACCTCCTCTACCCAACATGAACTGTAAAGATGCTTCCAGTTGCATTTTTATAATAGCATCTATTGGAAAAGCAGCCCATTACAAAATAATTAAATAGATCAGTATACATCATTTCAACGTCATATTCTGCAGCTGTTAAGTGTTTATAAAAGCTGTAGTTTTAAGTGAAAAAAAAGACATCAAACAAATAGGTAATACGATGACAGCTATAGAAAAAAATGTCTACATATGGAAAAAAGACTGGAAGGAAAAGCACTCCAAAACGCTAGCAGTTGTTGTCTTTGAGGGGTGAGATTTTTGGTAAGTGTTTTGGGGTTTTATAATTTCCTGTCTTCTCAGAAGGCTCTCTCCTGGGCGCGGGTGGATCGGCACAGCCCGGCTAGCCGCAGCAGGAATCGGTGGTTTTGTGGCTCAGCTCTACTCCTCCTTTCGTGATGATAGCCACCCCAACTTTTATTTAAGGACCTCCCCCATTTCTTCCAGATGACTAATGGTGAGAGGATGACGATGATGGTGATGATGGTGATGAACTCCTGCGTTCAAGCAACGCACCTCGTCCTCCCCGACATAGGCTCTGGTCCTGAGATGGGTATCCGTCAAGGCAAGGCAAGCAAGCTCAATGAGTCACTATTCCACTATGTTTATTTGAATTACCAGGAAACCAGACTCCTCCCCACTGGATATGAAGCTGAGAGCATCTCAGCGAGAGTGGGGCTGGGAGTGGAGCCAATGGAGGGAAGCCAAGAGGACAGCAACGAGTTCTGATAGCATTGTCCGGGGTCCTGCATCAAGCCGCATCTGAACACAGCCCTGCTTCAGCCTCGGGAGCTAGGACATTTTTTTGTGCTTCATCTCGTTGGGTCCGTTTTCTGTCATTTGCAGCTGGAGGCGTGCTTTCCAGTACACTCGGAGAGCCTTCTGTCCTGGGGACACAGACAGAGGACTGCAGTGGAGCACGGGGTGTTTGGCACAGGGACCTAAGGGTAGGGGCCAGGCCTCTATTCGCGGGGCTTAGAGGCACGGGCGCCCGAGCTGAATTTTGCATGAGTGGACTGAGTGAAGCGTGGGGAGCTGTTGGCATCCTGGTGTGCTTCTAGCTCATGGTGTGAAGCCCCTGGGGTGGGGGGAGGCTGAATCCCAGGGGCAGAGGCCCTGTGAGAAGCTCAGGTGCTGGGGCTGCAAATACTGAAGTCTGCATGGATGCTTTCCGGAAAGCGCCCGCATTTCCTGGGTACTAGAGTGGAAACATGTAAGCTCCACCGGGAAGGGAATTCTCCCCGAAGGAAGGCTGTGCTTTACCGTTGTCTGGTTCCAGACCGCCAGAGCAAGCTTCGAGGAGGGAAAGTGGGGGAAAATGCAAACCTAGCACTAAAGGCCGCAGGGAGGAAGTTTCACAGCGAATTCGGGCTGGTTTGGGATTACACCGGGAACATTCACTACGCAGGAGAGCTGGGCAGGGGAGGGGAGCGTGGGGCTGAGACGCGGGAGTATAGTTTCCCTCCTGCTTCTGGTAAAAATGTATTTGCAATAGAAATACCATTCAATAAATAAGTAAGTAAATAATGAATAAACCATCAAATACCGCTTTGGGTTTCTACTGACAGTTGGGAAGAGAAGCAAGTTCAAGCCGATTATCAAAGATAACGGTAAGGAGGAGGCTCTAGCCGCGGGAAGAGGACCGCACTGCACTTGACTGCCATCGCCATAGGGCATGGGAGCACCACTGGTAAATACCCAGCAGAAAAGAGGGGCTGGCTGGATGCAAACAGGTCAGAAGGGAGGCCTTTGCACAGAATTACCCCCTAGGAAGATCTGGGGATTACAGCCTGCAGTGATTTCCTAAGGGACTGTGCTCAAGGGCCTCACTTTATTGAAAATTGGACTGTGTGAAACAGGGTCAAATTAAGGGACCTTTCTCAGCAGTTACCGGAGGGACCTGTTCTCTCTAATTCCCAGGATCGCACAGTTAAAACAACCCCCATTGTTTGTCCCGGCTTCTGAAGGCACAGGAATCAAAGCTCCGCATTGATCTGATATTCTCTGAAGTGGTTACTCTACCCGAGCGAAGAAAGGGTGGTTTATTAGGTTAATTGCTGATGCAAAACAAAACAAAACAAAACAACACGCAAAAAACCCGACACACACGCACCCAAACTGCTGCCGGGGATGCATATTTGAAAACAGACACAATGGACCGTGCGAGTAAAAATACAACTGCGCCCCCTCCCCCCTCCAGTTTCCCTCCTCTTAAATCAGTGTGGTTCAAAGTATGGTGACCAGATTATGTTAAGCCCTTCCGATAGCAAACCAGGAAAGTCCACACCGGTCTGCGAGCAGCACTAAAACTTTAGACCGCCCCAGGTGATATTCACCTTGCGAGCCTCAGGGACGACCTTGAACACAATTTGTCCCCCCTCCGTTCCAATTCACCATGATTGTAAGAAGTAGCGTTAGCTGGCAGGTTTCTCCTGCCACTGATTATAAGACGAGCTTCAATTTGGAGAACATTAGAAAGCGAACCAAATGTTTATTTTCAAGTGGAGAGAACGTGGTATTAAAAGGTATGATTATTTCCCTTTGTCCTGTTTCTCTTTCTCGCCTTTTCTTTCCTTCCTCCCTCCACACCTTATCCCTTCGCTGCTTTCCATTTTTGGTGGTACAGTACTCTAGGAGCTGAGAGGGTGTGTGGGAATCCTTAGAGATGTCTGCCCTCCCACCCCCCGTTTGCCTGGAGACCCGTTCTGCCACGGCTGCTGAGCCCTGGGGAAGCAACCCTCACCTCCAGCAGAAAGAACAGAGCTTTGCTATCCCAGGGCCAGCCGCGTGCTTCTTGCCATCCCCCATCTGTCCCCACGCCACCTGGGTTCAGCCCCCTCCCGCCCACCTTGGGTAATTGACTTTGCTCCTCTGAGTCTCTTGATGGGATAGTTGTAGTGCGTCCTGTTTCATAGAGCTCTGGAGAGCAGTGAATGACATGATACCTTTACTTTTTAAAATTTTTATTTATTTGAAAGAGCATGCGTGTGCGTGCTCAACAGAGAGAGAGAGAACACGAGCAGTGGGGAGGGGCACAGGGAGAGGGAGAGAGAGAAGCAGACTCCCTGCTGAGCAGGAAGCCCGATGCGGCTCGATCCCCGATCCCCGGGCTAGAGATATGCCCTGAGCTGAAGGCAGAGGCTTACCCGCCTGAGCCAGCCAGGCGCCCCGACGTGGTACCTTTAGAACTCCACGGAGAGCTCCAGACACATGTCTGCTCCGCACACATCCAGCTCTTCTCCTACCTGTGAAACCCTGCAGAGATTGAGAGCATCTCCTTCCGGGCCCGGACTAGACCAGTCTAAAGTTGGATTGGATGTCAGACATGTGAATGGATTCTTTGACTTGAAAGGAGCTGGCTCTCTTGGCCACCCTCTCTCACGGTTGTGGAACATCTCTCAAGTCGTGTTCTCTGAATAATGAAGACACTTTCTGGGGTTTGGAAAACTGAAAGGACACCATGAGGAAGAGGATGGGGTGAGGGGAGCGTAGGGATGCCAGGAAAGAGGGCGCCCAGGAGAGGAGGCCCAAAGAGAGGGTGGTGTGACATCGCCCAGCTTTTGCGGATGCTCGGACGCTGGCTTGTCCGGGGTTGTGAGGAAGGTCCCGCCAGCAGCCGTGTGGTCCCGTGGCTGTCAGGGAGCTTGCCGCAGCTTTGTTCCCTGAAGACCAGAAGCCCTGGCCTGGAGCGGTGGTTTTCAAACTGCAAGTAAAGACCCCCTAGTGGGTGAAACCCAGGTTGTGGGCCATGGAAACTGGAAATAGAACAATAGAATGGAACAGAAGACACCAGTGTGTAAGGCCCACAGGAGGAAGAGCTTTTGTGCCATGCATTTTAGTTCTTTATACACACGAATGCGTGTGTGGGACGGGGTTGGGTGCAGGGGTCTCAGTGTTCAAGGCTGGAAAGCTGCTGGCCCAGGGAACCCGGACAGAAATGTGTTGCCCAAGAGGAGTCTGCTAGTGGGGGAGGGGGCTCAGGTGAGGGCGGCTGGGCGTTGAGGTGGCAGCCGGAAGTCTGGATGTCTCAGCTGACCACACTAAGAGGAAAAGCCTGTCCTGGAAGATGACAGTCCTTGTGGGCATTAGGCCTGGAAGAGCCTCTGGGCCTTGTGCTCTGTGGGGTTGGGTCCTGTCTGGACTCAGAGTATAGCTAAATTGCCATGTAAAATGTGACACTAGACGCCTAATGCTATAAGCCAGATTCTTTGCGAAGTGGGGGAAGTGGGTTTCTGGCTCCCATAGAACATTCCAGAAACATCTTGATCCTCCCCCGCAATCTGGGGAGTCTTACCCCATCCCCCTCGCTTGTTCCCCGTGGTGATGAGGCTGAAGAGGAAGGGCAGGCACATGGTGCAGAATCGAAAACTCACTGTGCTCCTTGTTGGCTATGTGGACTGTAGGTAGGGGCTGGGTTCTGGAAAGGGACAGGGCTGACATTAGTTCAACCCCGTAGGGGCAATTCCAGGATGGGGGTTGGTTGGGTCAGGGTTGGCCCAGAGATACTCTTAATCTTGCCTGCCTGTTCTATTCACTTCCTTCTGCACGAGCCCTGGGCAAGCTGCAGGCCCCACGGCCTGGGTGCAGACCCAGGGAGAGGCGTGGGAAGAGGTGTTTGGCCAGGGGGACCTTTGGAGGCTTTTCAAGGCGCTTCTGCTGGGCTGCTCACAGCCTGACCCCGCCTCCTTCCTGCTGCCCTGAGACTGGGAAAGAGAGGCCCAACATCCCTGGGAAGAAAGGTGGAGTCGGACCCCAAAGAAGGATGCCTCTGTCCCCTTACACTTTTCATGGGACAAGGAAGGGGTTGGGGCTGCAAGTCTCCATGGGTGTGCGACAAGTCACCGTGGAGATCAGAGGCCATGCAGGCCTCTGTGTGTGTCGAAGTCCCGCTGTCTCTAGAAAGTTCCCACAGTGGCCTGAGTGGAACCCCATTCCCCCTCCAGCCAAGCCCCATTCGGGCCTGGCCCTACTGTGTGTGTGTGTGTGTGTGTGTGTGTGTGTGTGCATGTGCGTGAGCGTGCAAGGGCCCAGAGAAAGCCTTTGCTGGGAAGAGTGCAAGGACATCTCTGTGTTATATTCTCCAATGACCCTTTTAAATATATGACAAACAGTTAAAACAAAAGCCCATTTAGCTTTTATGCCTGTGATTCTCAGTATCCATTCCAGTTAATTACAGTGATTTAAAAACATCTGCATTTAATAAAGAACCTTCTTTTCCTCCTGTTCTCAGTCCACCCCCCCCACCTGATCTTTCTTCAGGCCACTGGGCTAACGCAGTAATTATCATCTCCACCAGCCCAGGCCAGAGCCATCCAAGGTGTCAGAAGACCAGGCTTCAGGAGGCCCAGAGAACAGAGTGAGACTTGGCCAGAAGCGGGGAGGGGGAGGAGAGGAAAGAATAGGGGAGAAAGGAGGGAGGATGGAAGGAGGGGGACGGGAGGATGGAGTAGGGGAGTAGGGGAGGATGAAGCAGGGGAGGAGGGAGGGAGGGAGGGATGGAGGGATGGAAGGAGGATAGAACGAGGGAGAGGGGAGGGGGAGAGGGGAGGAGGGAGGGAAGATGGATGGAGGGGGAGGAGGGAGCCTGGCAGGCCTTCTCTCTAGCAGAGGATCCTGGGCTGGGAGGGTTCAAATTCAGGGACTAGGAAATGTCAATATTCCAAGTTTTTCATTAATTCTGGGTCTTGTTTGACAAAAGGGGAGACTGAGGCAAGGCAGGGGACTTCACTCTTGACTCAGGATCTCTCTTTGCTCCAGGATGGGGTCTGGGGATGGAGAGAGAAGGGCGGGCAGTGGAGAAGCCTCCAAACTGGGTCTCCCGCCCTGGGTCCAGAGCCTTCTTCCTTTTATAAAATGTGATGTCTGGTCTCTGGCTCCCTTTTGCTGCCCTGGTGACGGGTTTGCCTGTCATCAGCCACAGCGACTCCTCAGTGGATGCCTGGAAGTTCAGTGGCCCCCGGATACCTTGGCCTTGGGTGGATTTTTCTAGGCTTAGGCCGGCAACACACAAGCAGAAAGGCTCTCAGCTGGGGCTGCTCCTGGGGAGTGGGATGACAGGGCCCCAGCCCCTCCCCAGGAATCCGGCTCCCACAGCTGCAGGCTGCTGCAGGTCAGGTCTCCCTTCAATGCAGAAGAAGGCTGGGCCCTGCCACCAGGAGGACAGTTCTAGGCAGCTGCCACCAGCCTGATTGCCATTGAGGCGAAAACTGAACACCTGGCTCCACCCAGCAGTTTGAGGCTCAGGAGACCCCTGGGAGATCTGGGGGCCCTGTGGGGGCCGGGAGGCAGGAGCAGGAATCAGCTTTGGGGCCTGGAGGAGGAAGGCCAGTGGGGGCAAGAGGAAGTGACAGGTTCCCAAGTTCCTAGTGAGAGATCTGGGGCTCTCAGGAAGTAGGGTGGGTGGGGGGAGAGGGGCGAAACAGGAGGGAGGGAGGGAGGGGCTCAGACTTCACAAGGGCTAATGTCTTCCCTACTGGTCTCAATACTTCCAGCCAGAACGCTCCCTGGCTCCTTCCCTGTAGCCCATCCATAGCCCCCCACTTCCTAATCCCAGGGGCAGAAACTCTAGACGCCGGGGGACAGACCATCAACCCCTAAAGATTCAGGCCTTAGGAGGCCCACGGGAGAGCCCTGTTGGGTGGACTGAGGGAAGGTGCCTGAGGAGGGAGAATCTTGCCTGATAAAGATAGTAGAACGCTTTGCAAAGTTGAACACTGACTTTGAAAGCCGTCAGCCCCAGGGTATGCGCTCGGGAGATGTGTGGCCTTGGACAGGCTACTTAACGTCCTTGAGCACTGCAGAAGCCCCGCCCGGAAGATGGTGGCGGAGCGTCGCGCTGGAGAGGCGCCTGTATTCAGCACGGCCTGGCTGGCCCCCTGCCTCCACATCTAGCCTCCTCTTAGTTCAGGATCCTTGCGAGAACTCTCCTGGCTCCATACCTCTTTAAACTTGGAAATGAGAAGAGCTTTGCTTCCCGAGGTTGCTTTCCCCCCCCATGTCGCTGTGAGGGAGGCAGGATCAGAGACTCAGTTCTCAGTGGGATTCCGGTCACCCTGCTGGGCCCTGCTGCTCCCTGCTGGGGCCAGGCTCAGGTAAAACCCAGGGGGTCAGACTGCTTGGCTGGTGGGGTGAGGAGAGGTAGGAGGAGACCCCCCCTTCCTGAGTGGCAGCTGGGACAAACAGCCTCAGCAAGCGGGAGCAACACTCAAGACCCGGTTTACCCCCCTCACCCTGCCAGAGCTGCCTGGGACGGGGCTGGACCGGGGGAGGGGCTGCACCTGCCCCCGGGAGAGGTGGAAGGAGACTCGGGAAAGCTAACCTGGCAGGAGACTGAGCCCTCAGGAGAAAGGAGACTTCCTGCCGTTCCTGGAACGCAATTTCTACCCCCCCCACTTTGCACCCACCACCCTCCCATAGCCTGCGATGTCTCTTCATCACTGCCACCAAAGCATCACGTTGATTTGCTCCAAGAGAGCACTGACTGGCTGTCCTGCTCCCTGTCGGACCTCCTGGCAACTAGTACGGTGCAGGGCAGGGTGTGGGGGCATGTGGGGCCTGCCAGTTCTGGGGCCCGCGCCGAAGGGCAGGTTCCGCACAGCGCGCGCAGTGCCTGGTGTCTGGGAGCAGATGTGGTGGTCTCGTTGATGCTGAGCTTCCTTCGTCCCCTTCCACCTCGTCCTCCTGCCAGTCCCTTCCTATCTCCTTTCACTCTGAGCTGGCCAGTTCCTGCCACCTCCTTCAGTTTCCTGGGACGGCCCATTGGTCCTCTCCCTTGAATTCGCAGAAACCTGGATCTCCCTGATGGCCATGTGTGCCACGCCTCCTCCAGGAGGCCTCCCAGGACTTCCCCTGCTCCTCTGTTACTCACCCACCTGCTGCTGGGAAGAGACACCCAGACAGTGCCCTCCCATGGATGCTTCCAGACTGACAATCTTCCCTGTGGGTTCCCAGTTTCCAGCTCTTCTTCCTCTCAGGAAGTCCCCAACCCTGCTTCCCTTCTCTTTCCATCATGCACGGGCTCTCCTTCTGCCCCCCCCCCCCAAGCTATTCGCTCTGGCCGCAGCACAGCAGGGACTCACTGTCCCCAAGAACCGCTCCCCTTCTCCTTCCTCCTTCCTCCCTGATTCCTCAACTGTCCCCTAGACCATCGGCCACTTCCGGGGCTCCCCAGCTGTCCTGGAGATCATGGACCTCACTTAGGAGGCTTTAGTCACCCTCTTTACCCACAGATGCCTTTTCCTGCCCCATCGGACAACGGCTCTCCAGCCCTGCCAGGTCCCAGCCTGGGTCAGTGGAACCATCTGGTTTTGCAGGCAGCTAAGTTCAGTTCAAGTCCCCGGGACTCTCTACCTGCATGACCCGGGTCAAGTGGTTTGGCCTCGTGAGTCCCAACTAGCTCATCTGTGAAATGGAGGCAAGCGCTGCCTCCTGGGGCTCCGAAGATGATGAAGGCCCGCCGCAAAATGGTTAGTGCGGGCTCCAGCGCCGAGCACGCGCTCAGGGGACGTGACCTGTGATCAGTGTCCTTTGCCGGCACCTTCCCCAGCCTTGTAGTCTCGTGTTACAGACACGGCACGTCTGTCTTCTCCAGACTGCCAGTCCCCGAAGAAACAGGCCCAGATCTTTTTCATCCTTGGATCTTCCAAAGTAGGTGTCATCGAATAGTACTGAATTGCATCTGCATTTCTGGAATGTTCCCAAATTTTGGTGGTAAGGGGGCTGTGGGTAGAGGTGACCTCAGAGAGGTGACAAGCCTGTCCAGGCTTTTACCATCAGGAGGAGGGACTCCACCGAAGAGGTGGCCAGCCATTGATGCTGGTTATTGGCCAAGGCTAGACCAGCAACGTGAAACCGTAAACTTCTCTCTTGGAGCGTGAACTCACAGCAAATTGACGAGCGCATGCCCTGTGTGTGAGCTGCTGAGGTTTTCCATGACATCAGCAGAACCCAACAATATCCTGGGTTCACCAAGAGCTTCGGGCCCTTTGCTCATGAAAACCCTTAGCAATGACTAGCTGCTGACAACAGACAGCCCACCGCTCGGCGTTAGGAAGTCCACTCTTGGCAACCCTGACTGCGTACGCATCAGCATTGTTCAGTGCTGAGCACACAGTGGGTGCTTAATAAATATGCTGTGAATGGGTGAATGAGTGAACAACTGAATAAAAGGCCAAAGTAGGGCCATACGTTTTAAACACAAAGGTTGTGGGTTCGGTCCCTAATTGTGCCAAAGAGCTTTATTCTTTTCCAGGATTAAATCTGTGCTATGTGGTCCCATGAGGGGCTCTCTCTGTTGCTTATTCATTCATTCAGCAAATATTTATTGACCCCCACCCCCGACTACCGACCAGGCTCTGAGCTCTTGGAGGGGGCAGGATGCACCCACGCAGCCCATCACCACTCCGGGAGACGTTTCCGGCACCGGAAGGCGGTAGTGGAGGAGTGGTGTTCCCGGTAGTGACAGCTGTCTTGCTCTGAAAATCATTATGGCCTGGTGTTTGCTCCCAGATGGCATTTTGAGTCTCGCCCAGTGTGATGTTCTCAAGCTTTTGCTGTCAAGATGAGGAGCCCCAAAAAGGAAAGGGTGGGTTGACTTGGGTTGGATTTCTGGCAATTTCAAAATCTCCAGGATTGACTGATCCGTCTAGTCCTTCATCAACCGTTTATGAACGGGGCTATGGCTCCAAGCATTACTAATTCAAATTCTTGCTGGAACACAACCCGGCCCCACACTTTCTCCACTCGGTGCCAGGCCTGCCGGGTGAACCCCAGATATTGTTGGGCTCTGCCGACGTCATGGAAAATCTTAGCAGCCCATGCATAGGACACGGGCTTGTCAATTAGCGGGAGAGCTGACTGCAAAAGAAAAAGGTTTGCGACTTCACATTGTCCTTCCAAGAGACAAAGGGTCTTCTCCTCTGGCCTCGGAGGAGCATTTTCCAAAGAGGGGCACCGGACAACCCAAGACCAGGGCTGTGCCAGGGAACCCCTGCCCCTCCCTGTTCAGACGTGGGGAGGTGGAGGTCAGGGAGATGCTTCTCTATTCATTCTGGGCACCTGTGCTGGGCTGAGCTACCTGGGTGGGAGGGAGGGCTGGGGAAGCTCTCGGGGCTTGCTCACTCGAAGGGAGTGGAAATGACAAATGGCTCCCGCTGCGAACTCTGCCTGCCTTCCTGCAGGATCGTTTATCTCCGCGGTGAGTGATTTGCATACTGACGGGGTGGGAACTGCCTCTCTCGGCATCCCTCCCCTGCTCACTCCTCCCGGCTCCTCCTGCTCCCACTCCAGCACAACTCCCAGGGGAGCCGCCTGCCCCTGGGCCACCTTGAGCGGCGCCCTAAAGCCCTAGATCATCTCTCCACCGGCACTGCCAGAGACCATCATTGTGTTTCCGAAAAGCTCCTGTTAAAACAGTCAAAGCTTCCTCTGAGGGCCAGCAAGTCCTCTCCCAGTTGTAGCGACAGGGACGAGGGGCTCGTGATGAATGACACGGAGCCCTACCCTTCGGGTGTCCTATAAAAATTCGGCCGGGTGCCCCCTCTCAACCCTTCCAGTCTCGTACTTACAGCAGCTCCGAAGCCCACCTTCCAGTCCCGGTTACAGGGGAGGCCTTGCCTGGCCAAACAGCCCGTGAGAGGCAGCATATGAAGCCAGGTCTGCGGCCTCCAGCGCTCACAGGTCACAGGGAGCTACCTGCACCCCGGGGGCATCCGGGCAGACAGGGGTGGGCCGTGCCAGTGACTTGCCAGCACGTCGGCTCTGGAGGCTGCGACCAGGTGGAGGGCTGGCTGGAGGAACAGGGCCAGGTGGCTGAGATCCAGACCTCTTCCTCCTTCCCGCCGCTGTTCTCTGCTTCCCGATGACCCCATCCCTCCACCAGCAGGGCACACCACACGCCCAGAGACTTTCAGAGCCTCCCAATTTGCAGGGCCAGTCACGCTGGGGGTGGCGTGTCACCGGCCACGGGTTGGGGATGTCCCGATTGAGGGTGTTCCTTCGGGGTAAGGCCAGTGTGGGGAGCTTCGAGGGGCTGGGGAGGGCTGCGCAGGGCTCTCCGGGAGTCCAGGCTCAGTGGGGGCTGGGGTGTTCCAGGAGAGCAGTTTCCCAAACCAGAGACGAGGCTGTACAGAGGACCCACTTGGTACATAGGCAATTCTGTCAAGGTTGGTCTTTTCTGCACATCCCTTGCAAGCCTTATCACGGTAAGGGTTTCGGGGTGTTCTGTGGACTCCCCTTCTCCCCTGGTCCTCTGCCCTCGGGTTCTTTTTCTGAGACCACACACTGCCCTGGGGGTATGGCTTAGCCCCCGGGCACTGCCCTGGGTGTGTGGCTCAGCCCCCTGGACCAGGGTGGGCGTGGGGTTGGGGGGTGTCCAAGGAAGCCTTGGCTTTCCCTTTTCCTGGATGGTGAGCAATAACCTGGGACTGAGGGCAGGCAGTGCGAGCAGTCTGTTCCACGTGTGGCCAGTGAGGACGTGCCGCACCTGTAGGAATTTAAAAACAACAATAAAACCAGCAAAAGTTGGTCTGCCCTTTTTTTTTTTTTCTGGTCTGCTTTTTGTCAACATTATGTACCCGCAATTCCCAACGATGTCCCTGAAAAATGTTTTCGTTGGTCTTGGTTCTAAACAATTGCTGTTGCTGTTGGGTTTGAATAACACGCATGTAAGCTTCAAATTAGCGCGTTTTTATTATTTAACCTTTGATAAACCTCGTATTCTTTGTGGGAGTCAGTTTGGAAAACCCCCGTTGTGTGGCTGGCTCCCAGCATGGGCACGGCCACTTGGCTTCATTTGGGGAGGTCGCTGTGGTTCCTAAGGGTCCTAGATCATCCACGATGGCTCTGGGGGCAGCTTGTGTGTCCAGCCCGCCCCCCCAGAACGGCTCCGTCCTGCATTTGAACAGCAGGTTTGGAATAAACCCTGGTGGCCCCGGGTTTGCAGGGACGAAGAGACAGAACTTGACTCAGAACTGACTTGACTCCGTTCTTCTGTGCGCCTCTGTATAGTTTTTGTTTGTGTCTAAAATTTAGACTGACACAGGGGCACCTGGGAGCCTCAGCTGGTAAAGCGTCTGCCTTTGGCTCAGGTCATGATCCCAGGGTCCTGGGATCGAGTCCCTCATCGGGCTCCCTGCTCAGTGGGGAGCCTGCTTCTCCCTCTGCCTGCTGCTCCCCCTGCTTGTGTGCTTTCTCACACTCTCTCTCTCTGTCAAATAAATAAATAAAATCTTTAAAAAAACCAACAGTCACACAGTGTGAACTGTGACGAGAAGTTATTTACGTTTGGCAAGTACCCATTTCAGTTCACACATGAAATACTGTACCGAATGGGAATGGTCTTTTTAAGGTGGAAATTTATTCTTCTTTTAAAATGATTGTTTTAAATCACAAATCAGGAAAAGAATGACTAGTACACATTTTATTTCTGTATGAGTTTCCCGCAGCTGCTTTAAGAAATTGTCACGAATTTCGTGGCTCACTGTGACCCGCACCTGTTA
Source organism: Ursus americanus (assembly GCF_024610735.1). NCBI lineage: Eukaryota > Metazoa > Chordata > Mammalia > Carnivora > Ursidae > Ursus > Ursus americanus. Next base: position 4,051,036 of record NC_142149.1, read on the forward strand.
TCGTCGAGCTCTGGAAGCCGGAGGTCTGCAGTGGGCGTTGGGACCTGGTCAAAACCAAGGTGTTAGCAGGGCTGCGCTCCCTGCAGAGGCCCTTTTTCCCAGTTTCTAGGGGCTGTTGCATGCCTTGGCTCGAGGCCCCTTCCTGCATTTTCAAAGCACTTCACTCTACTTTGTTCTCATATTCTCTCTCTCACATCTGCGTCTGCCTCTCTTAGAAAGACCCGTGCAATTACTCTTAGGGCTCACCTGCATAATCCAGGGTAACCCCCCTGGCTGCAAGGTCCTTAATTTAACCGCATTTGCAAAACCCCTCTTGCCATATAAGGTAACATTTACAGATTCTAGGGATTAGGATACATTGGGGGGCTGTTTTCCAGCCTGCCAACAATTCCCAAAAATCATTTTGTTGCAGGGTGTGGGGGTTAAAACATCACCCCGTCTGCGTGCGACTAGAAGCCGGAGGCCTGATGTCGCAGAAAATGCTTGTGGAGAACGGGTTCTGTCAAAGGCATGGAGGGGGACGGAGTTTGTATTTTGACACAAGGCAGGGATGTGTGTGTGTGTGTGTGTGTGTGTGTGTGTGTGTGCACGCATCTGTTTGTGTGTGGTCCACCGGCTTGACGGATTGAAGGGTGTGTGAAGGGCAAGTGTGGGGTTATTTGTAGGGCCATACACCCGCCCTGCTCCAGATTCAAGGGTATTTGAGCTCAGCCCCTGTAGGACCTTTATGACTTAATCTTAGGAAGCGTTCTTCCTGGAGCGAGGTATTTCCGTCTGCCGTAAGGACACACACTCAGCCCTCTGATCCATGATTCGGCAACAGACACAGACAGTCCCGGCGCTGCGGGGCTTCTATCCCACCCGTGCGTGTTGTTTGGCGTCTGTCTCACCCACAGAAGACAGGCTCCTCGAGGGCAGGTGCGTTAGCTGGTGATTAGACATTGCCCAGGAGGGGGGCCTGGCACGTGTCTGGCCTCGGCGAACAGTGATGAAACCAGCTCAGGTCCTGTTGGGTGCATCTCTGAGAGGCGAGAATTCGATTATGGCTCTCCGAGTAAAAATGTCCCAGCAGATGACGAAAAAGGATTTTCCCGTTTCCACGCGGTTTATTGTGGCGATGCCATTGTTTCGCCTTCATGGTTTGCTCAAAGTCTGGGAATTCAGTGTCTATCGTGGACCCGAGCCGAATTTCTGAACAACTACATATGGACAGTGTCAAGATGATCCTTCGATGGTCATTCATCATCTGGCCGAGACAAGTATTAGATACCCTGAAATCTAACAGGACAGAAACCTGCCCTGAGAAGAAGGACTTCCCCCAAATTACTGGATACGTGAGACCTCCATCTGGCCCTCAATGTTTACTCTGCCTTCCGATGCTCCCCCTTTCCCTAAGCCCTCAACAGGGCATGCTGCTCCGGCCTTTAGATCCCACCCAGCCCTGCTCTCCATGGTGACAGGGAGGCAAAGGGACCAGAGAGGCCGACGCTCAACGTCACAGAGAACAGCATCTCCACCTTCAGGCAGACCTGGGTCCCCGGCAGTCAGCCTGCTGCTTGAGATTAGCTCGGAGGTCTTCGTGGTCCTCCTTTGACCCTGCCAAAAGGGATGGGGGCTTCACACTTTACTCCAGCTTTCGTGATTCAGTTCAGAATCTCAGAGCCAACGCCTCCTGCCCCCTTAGAGAGGGGGTCAACCTAGGTGCTCGGCGTATGGTTCCGGCCGCCCTCGGGCGGAGCGCAAAGGAAGAGAGGCCCAGATGGAACGCCCAGGTTACCGAAAGACAAGCCCCAGACAAGAGACAGATGAGAGGAAATGATGTGAAGGAACGTCTCGCCGCCCGTGGACATAAATTCAGGCTGAGATCCCATCCTGGTGTTCTGATGACGTGAACCACAAGAACAAAGCTAAGGGAGATTTTTAAATGTCATCACCAGGCTCCTCTGTGGAATTACAGCTTTGTTATTTATTACGTACCGCCAGGAACATGTAATTCCTTCTGTTCGGCGGTGTGGGAGTGCACGCAGCCCGGCCGTCCCGCGGGGCTCCACGCCTCGACACCGTGTCCGTCTGAGTCCCGCCTCGTAGAGGTGCCGGCCGTGCGAGCAGAAATTTTTTTTTTAAATAGATGTCATGTAGGATCCGCCGTTTCAGGAAGACAGAGGCGGGAAGGCTGAGGTGCGGGGGAGCAGGCGTGGGGCCAGTCCCCGCCAGCCGGGATCAGGATTGGGGGAGCCACGGCCCGCCCACGCGTGGCTCCCCCTGGTAGGGTGGGAATCTGCGTGTGTACCTGGGAACTAAAAAAACCCCAAAAACCAAATACCAAAAAACCGCCAAAACAAGAGCCCCAATGGGAGCGGCCAGTTGGTGGAGGCTCCAGGCTCTCGCTGCCTCCCAATGTCGCTGCAAAGCCTGAGCCCAGCGTCCCCCAGCCTCCAGCTGCTCCTCCGGGTCCTTGGGGAGAGAGCCGAGCTCGGATCTGGCCAGTCTGGGCAGCCGCAACCCGGCCGTATTCCACCTCGACGCCTGCTGAGCTGCCTTCTGCTTTCAGAAAGGGGAAATTCAGACATCAATCTGAGCTTTCCAAGGAGTTTCAGTTCCACGTTTTCAGCCCGAGAGGAGGCACGCTGACAGATTTCGTCCAGATGACGACATTCAGGGGATGGGTGAGGCCGCCAACGCCACCACTTTCTAGAAAGGCTGAGTCCCACATTTCGGGGCTCAATTGGGGCTCCTGCTTTTCCCAGAGAATCCTTTCTTCTTTCAAATTCAACCTTTCATTTAAAAATTTTTTTTTAAAAATTCAACCTTTTATTTTATTATTATTTTTAAAGATTTAATTTATTCAAGAGCACGTGTGAGAGAGAATCACAAGCAGGGGGAGGGGCAGAGGCAGAGGGAGAAGCAGACTCCCTAGTGAGCAGGGAGCCTGATGTAGGACTCGATCCCAGGACCCTGGGATCAGGGCCTGAGCCAAAGGCAGGCAGGTGCTTAACCGACTCAGCCACCCAGGCGCCCCTAAATTCAACCTTTTTTTTTTTAAAGATTTTATTTATTATTTATTTGACAGAGAGAGAGACAGCCCGCAAGAGAGGGAACACAGGCAGGGGGAGTGGGAGAGGAAGAAGAAGGCTCCCAGCGGAGGAGCCCGATGTGGGGCTCGATCCCAGGACTCTGGGATCACGCCCTGAGCCGAAGGCAGACGCTTAACGACTGTGCCACCCAGGCGCCCCTAAATTCAACCTTTTAAACAAAGCTTTGACTCTTGGTCATGCGAAGGCAGCCCTTACAGAGAAGTCTCACTGCCCACGTTACATTGCACAGCCAAGACGACAGAGCAGCCATGCAAACTCAATTCTGTAAGAAATATTCTGTTTAATTGATTTTCTAAAAAAATCTATTATGTTTCTGTGGGCCTGTCTATTGATCTGCAGCCCTGCAGAAGTAATGAAGAAGCTTTGTGATCAATAAGGCCAGAGTGTGTCTTACCCCGAATCTGCTCTGCGCCCCCACTGGGGATGCGACCGGCCGGATTCCCCAGACGGTGTGGGGGGGGTGTGTGAGCAGCCTTCCCCCTGACTGCTGAGACTTGTTTCTGCTGGCATCAACATAACAAATGAAACCCTGACGACTTTCCTTGCTCTGAAAGCCAAGAATATATCACAGCAGACGTCGCGAAACACACAAGAACACAATTTGTAAAAAGAAAAAAAGAACAGAAAAACCCGGCCTCTTTAACCTTAGTGCCTTAGCTCCTCCCCCACACTTAATTAGGATAATATTTTATCCTAATATCCTCGACTCTTAAGCTGGTTTTCTGTTGTATTCGCTGCTCCCCCCACCCCTTCGGATCCCCTTATGAGTCTTAGAGGGTTTTTCTATGTCTGCCGTGAATGCCAAGTGCAGGTACGTGCGATTGCGGGCTGATCATTCTGGGTAGAGCCCACATTGCTATCTTACCCTCTAAAAAATAATAATGTTGAGAGAGATAAGGCACCGGCTGTAACACAGGCGGCGGTCGGTCGGAAATACTGCAGACACCATCAGGTCGCATTCTGCTACAGACAGAAAAGCTTCCTGAACCGGATAAGTCATCTTGGTTGCTGTTAATTTCAGAGCTTATCATTTGCATTTTGCCCTTAAACCAGAGGACACTGCCTGAGGCGGATTCTGATCAGATGCTGGGCAAACTCTTCCTGCGGCTCTGAGTGGCTTTAGTCCCTTCAGGGCTAGCGCTGTGCTTCCTGACCACCGCCCCCTCCGCTGAAGTCAGCAGGTGCGGCTGGACAGGGCGTTATGAGGTGCAAAGGGATGCTATCAAGGTCAGCGGGGACCACATCACCAAGCGCTTTGCCCAAGGGCACTGGGGAGCCATGGAGAGATTTTTGAGGGGAGAGAAGTGACCAGAGGTGTGTAACTGTAGAGCCATTACCCGCTCCAGGGCAGAACGGCCGTTCTCAGCCTCCCTGTGTGCACACACTGAAATGGGCATGGTGATGACAACAGCACTTACAACGGACCACGCTCTGCTCCAAGTTTTCTATGTAGCCACTCACTTCACACAGCAGCCCTCTCCGGGAGATGCTGTTACGCGCTCACGCTACGGATGAGGACACTGGCATACGCAGGGGTCCCACATGGCCGGTGAGCATCTCATGCACGCTGCCCTGGTCAGGGGTGGTGTTGTATCCCTCCTCCCTCAGCTCCCCAGGAGTGCGTGCTGGATGGGAAGCACCGGAGGGAGGATGCCTTTCACTGAGGGATAATAACCCTGACTTAGTTCAAATTTGTATTCTAAAAAGCAAATCATTTGGGGGAATGCGATTATTAGTAAATGATTGCACAAGCACATCTTCCAGCAGGTTAAGATGAACCAGTGTGTTCTGGCTTCAGAGCCAGCTTGGAGCATGGCCCAGTGGAGGGGGAGGGTTTAGCCGTCACGGGAGGGACAGCGCCTGCCTTGACATGGTGAGGGTGATGGAGGAGGCCATGCCCGGGGTCCAGCCAGAGGGACCTGGGGGTTGGTGTTGCCTCGCAGAGGCAGATGCCTGCCCGTGTGCAGGTACGTGTGCCGTCACCCCACGTGTTCACTGGGTACCCCCTCTGCACAGTACTCCTCCGCGCGAGGCACCGGGACAGTGCAGTGACACGCTGGGGACATGGCTTTCAGAGCCGACGTGCCAGTGGGGAGCACACGTGTCCGCAGCGGGGGGACAGAGGAAGAGGAGCTGAGATGAGCAGAGCAGGAGGGATGATGATGAGTTCAAGGAGAAATCCCGCTGCTTCTTGCGGGTGCTCTGCGTGCCCACACATGCCACGCGGGGAAAGGCACGCACGTGAAGGAACAGAAGGCCTTCTGCATCAGACACCGAGTAACCCTTACAGCCAGCACAAGGCGGGGCACCCTGGGAGGCTGGCCAGTCCCCTGCGGCCATCCAGACAGCTCCCAGGTTGGGAGAATCAGCTTTGAACCCCTGAGGGAGGGAGGGAAGAGCTCGGAATGGACACGCAGAGCTCCCCTCCCTTGCACACCTGCCTCGGTGCATTGAGGTGACTTCCCAGGCCGAAGCATCACCCGGCTCTGCTCTAAGCTTTGGAAAACCTCGCAGTTCGTTCCTCCTTCTGTCCGGAGGACAAGGCTGGGGAGGTCAGCCGTTAACACGGTAGCCCTAAGTGGCCTTCGGGGCCAGAGGTTATCAGTGCACGGCCCGGTACAATCCCCCGGGACGCTTTAAAACCACGGAAGGGAAGCTTGGCCATCCCAGACACGCGCAGCCAGGGTCTGTGGGTGAGGCCTGGGTCTCAGCAGATTTGCGAGCCCAGGCAACTCTCACGTGCAGCTGGAGCTGAGGCCTGGGGCTAACCCTTCCCTGTGCCTTGACGCCCTGGTCCTCAGCTTGGTTGGCAGCTCTCTGAGACCCAAAACCGAAGAGGCAGGGGGAGGGTCAGGGAGAGAGAGGCAAGAGGGCCGAGGGGGGTACTCAGGAACAAACAGGCTGGGGACCTTTGGTGGATGGGAACCTTGCGTGTGCTGGGCACGGAGAAGGTGCTCAGGGACTGTGTCCGGTGAAGATGGGCGGGACAGTGACAGGAGGTGGGGGCAGGGAGTGGGGGGGAGTGGGGAGGGACGGGGTGGACAAGGGCGTGGGAAGACAGATGGACAGGGGATGGGAGGTGGGGACTGGAGTGGTGGTGGGGGAGGGGTGGGGGCCTGGCTTCTCAGGCTCCTTCTGGTTGATGCTTTCACACAGTGTGGTTGTGGGGCGGAGGTGGGGCTGAGGAAGTGGGGTCTTCTGTTCTCTTTGGCCGTGGTTTCACAGGAAACGCTCATGAAAAATGAAGACCATGTCGGTTTAAAATTAGAGCTCTGACGGAGAGCCAGCCTTGAACACAATTTGTCTCTGGTTCTTTAACTGAGAAGCTGAAGGAATCTCAGTGTCCAGAGGGAATCTGTAAGATTTCGAGTTTCCCGTTCAGCTTTCCAGGTGAAATCTTAACCAAGCGTGGCCAGCTCCCAGCTCTTGAGTTCAGCTTTCTCCCCTGTGGGCTTCCTGGTCAGGAGCCCCCCGCATCTCCTACCCAAGGTCTTGGCCTCTGTGTGGGAACCCGGGGTGTCCTGCTCTGACCGTGAGCCCCTGCTCCCCACTTCCTTCCTCCTTTCCTGGCCAGGCCCCTTCTTCCTGAAAGCCCTCCTAGTCCACTGTCTGATGCTGGTTCTCGAAGGAGGCAAAAGGAGGAGAATACGGACAGAGTTCTGAGTTTTTCAAAATGCTGCAAGCAAACCCTTTAAAGAGCCACCCTCTATCCTGCGATTATAGCCTTCCCGCCTTTTGGGGTTAAGAAGTCCCTTATTTTATAAAATGGCTGCGATGTGGGCTGGCACGTGCTTTAAAGGTCGCGCTCACTCAGAGAGTAAGTTGGCCATCCGTAGCCATCCCCTACGTTCCTGGTCTGAAATTTCGCCACATGGAGCCATGGAGGTGATGCGTCCAGGCGAGGGTGCCGCGGAGCAGGGCTTCTAGCCGAGGGACAGAATTAGTGGGGAGGGCGGGAGAACCCCAGGAACCCTTTCTACTGACCTGGGCGTTGGGAGGGCGTTCATTCAACAAATGTTGCTTGCACACCTGCTTTATAAGAGACAGCGGGTGAGGTCCTGGGGAGACCAAGATAAATGACATGGGCCCTGCTTGCAGGTGTGCATGGGGGGCTGAGACTAAAAGTCACCAAGTGCCGTCAGAGGGTGGACGCTGCTTGCATCACGTGTCCCCCCCCCCCGCCCCCCTGCCCCAAGCCAAGTCACGATGCTGCTGGGTTAGTAACTGGAGCTCCTTTCTGCTAAACGGGACAACCCTGGCTAATTTCATTGGCCAGGACGGTATATGACTGTGTCCGGGTGTGCGTGTATTTTATAGGTAAACCTGTATCACGAGCATTTCAACTGTTTCGTCTGCGTGTGTTAGTTTCGCGCTGGTGGTGAGGAACAGGCAAGTAAGGCCGCTCAGGTGCGGGGATAGGTGTGTCATTTCACACCTTCAGGACTGGCTGAAGGTTTTTTCCTTCAACCAGGACTTCCTGGTTTTTTCCTACGGCGGGTCCTTGTGTGTGCATTTAAATGTGTGTGGTGGGGAGAACGAGTAGTCTGCCTGGGATGGAAAACACTTCCTAGCTGGGTCATATGACCCGTTCTCTTTTGGCCTGAGTTCCTAGTGAGATCAGCCAAGAGAAAAATCAGAATGAAAAAGGATTTCCTGGTAGAAAAGAAAACCATTTTTGGGACATGTTGTGAAGTTTAAGCGTTGGTGCCCCGGGGCGCCTGGCTGGCTCAGTCAGTTAAGCGTCCAACACTTGCTCTCGGCTCACGTCTTGATCTCAGGGTGGTGGGTTCAAGCCCCGAGTTGGGCTCCACGCTGGGTATGGAGTCTACTTAAAAAAAAAAGAAAGAAAGATTCGGTGCCCTGGTCCTGAGGCGGGATGGGGTTTGGGGTTTGGGGTTTGGGCACGCACACGTGGCGTTGCCAGGTCACATGCTGGGGTGGGGGACATGGCTCTCCGGGGAGCCCTCTGGGTGGGAGGGGGAGCGGGTATTGCCCGAACTTCTCTGCAGGGGTGCACCGCATGATACTGAGGGAGCCCCACTTCCGCCCACCCCTCCTGTGCCCAGTGGGCTCCTGCTGACCCTTCAGCTCTTGGCCTTCCCTGACCCCCAAACCAGGAAGCCTGTCCTCCTTGCCGTCGCGCACGGCGTCCTCCGCCCCCTTCACGGCGCTTGTCACGACTCGTCTTCCGCATTTGTCCGTTCTCTTGCTCACCGACCTTCTCCCCAGCCGGCCGGTGCGCCCGCAGCCTGGCACGCGGTGGGTGCCCCACAGAGACCTCCCGAGTGATCGGTCTTAGTCCTTTCAGGATCCTAGAAGAGGAGACGATTTTAGCTGCCTCTTGCAGGTGAGGCAACAGACGTCTGGGGGGTGAGTCCCCCACTGCGGCCACCCACGTGGGCCGTGGCGGAGCTGGCGCTTGCGCCCGTGTCTGCCTGTTTCCAGAACCTACGCCGTGCACGCTGTCCCGACCCCACACACACGCCTCTCTCCTTCTCTAAGACCTGGGGACACAGATGGATCGGGCAGGACCACCTGGACAACCTAGTCCCAAATACTGCCGGCCCCACAGAGGAGATGGTCAGGCATTGGCAGAGCACCGAACCCACGGCAGGCAGCACCCCTGCAGCCAGCCCACCCAGCCCGAGGAGGGGCGGTGGCCAGCCTGTCAGGGCACATGACTCTCACTGTCTGTCCTGACCACCAGCAGGAGGCAACCAGCCGGGCCTTGCCCTGGAGACTCCCCCGGCTGCCTGCTGTCCTTTCCTCCTCCGGCACAGCGGCCTGACCGGGAGTCCTTGCCTTGCAGCCTGGGGTCCACTTGGAGGGTCTCTTTATTTTGTGCGTAACAAGGACTCAGATGGCCCTTCAGCAGCACTGGTCTGGGGGCCTCAACTCCCAGCTGGGAGGGGACCGCTCACCTCCAGAGGTGGTCCTCGTATTAACCCAGATGCTCTATTAGTGGGTGGGGCACAGGCGGGTCAGGGCGATTGAAGCGCTCTCCGGGGGGCTGCCTGGGTGGCACAGTTGGTCGAGCGTCCGACTCTTGGTTTCGGCTCAGGTCAAGATGGCAGGGTGGTGAGATCAAGCCCTGCTGTCATCGTCCTCGGGCTCTGTGCTCAGCAGGGAGTCTGCTTGAGATGATCTGTCTTCCTCTCCCTTTGCCCCAACCCCCCACTCGTGCCCTCTCTCTCTCAAATCTTTAAAAACCAAAAGCCCTCTCCTGGTTGCTGCCAGTGCCCCCAGGTGGCAACCGGGGAACAGGAGCCCCAGCCCCTTGGCGCTCCCAAGCCCAACACCATTATTTCTGTGCCTGTGGGCAGACCCAGGGTTGTGGGGTTAGGACTGGGGGGAGGCGAGGGGCGGGGGGAAGGCATATGAGGGGCTCTGGGTGACTGCTGGGTCCCAGGCACTTTTTTTAAAAAAGAAAAAAAATCTATGGGAAACCAGCGACAGAGCCGAGAGGGGAAAGCGTTTCACTGCCCAGCGGGGAACTGACCCAGGACAACTTGGGGGATGAGGTTCTGGGAAGGAGAAACGAGGGAGGTCTTTTCAAGCCAGCGGCCGGGAGCTGCTCCATCCCAAGTCTCCATCCCAAGTCTCCGAGTGGCGCTGGGGGTGAGACCCAGGTGTACGTGTTGGTTCTGTGGTCCCTGCCTCTGCTCGTGGTGTCCGCGGCCCGTTCAGGCCGGCTGGGGTGAGAGGCCAGCGGCCACGCCAGGGGCTATTGCTCTACGTCCATGATCTCATTTCAGCTTATCTCTGCGCTTCATTTATGCTCGGGGACCAGATGCTCACAGGGGGTGAGACGCTTGCTCAGGGATGCACTGCTGGGGTGCGGACCCGGGTCTGTTCGTCTCCTGGGCTCCTGACTCTGCGCGGGCTATTCCACGGCCGAGCACGTCGGTCTCGGAGTCGGCCGGCCTCGCTGCCCACTTTCGAGATCTGTGACTTAGGGTCTCCCAGAATCCATTTTCTGCTCCAAAAAGCCAGGGAAATACCATCCATTCTTCTTGAGGTTGCAGTGAGTCTCAAACACACATATGTGAACCCATGGTGGAGGGCACGTGTTTACCTGTCCAGCTGCTCAGGGGTGGAAATGAGTTCTCCAGCAAGATTTTCTTCAACTAGAGGGGAAATATCCGGACACGTATGAGCCCCACCGCTCACTGCTCACGCACACACGTTCCCAGCTATTCGCGCACACACATGTATTTATATACACACATATTTATAGCCGTCTACATATGTGTGCATTCACACACACATCTATTCACGTCTATTTCTATACACATCTCTGCATATCCATCTACACGTCCGTAGACATGTATTTACATATGCATATATATTTATCTCTATCTATCCCCACGTATATTCCTATCTATCTATGTATACACACATACACACATTCCTTTTGCTTTGCTTTTCTTGGCTGGAAAGTTGGAGGTTCCTTCTTCCTCCCTAGAATGACGGCATTATAATGATTCCTGAAAGCTACACTTTCTGCAAAGAGAAAGCAGCCTGGTTCCTGCTGGTGTGAGAGCAGGCCTTTCTCCTCTGTTGGCGCCAGCCAACGGCTGAGAGGAGCCTGGTCAGTCCACGGCCCGGGGCTCAACTTCCCTTCCTCCAGGAAGCAAAACAAATGTCTGATCTCTGAAGCCTCGAAACAGCAAATGGGTGGGGGGAACTGGGAGACCCCCCCCGAGCCTGACCCTCACCTATAAGGCTTAAAAATATGGTAATGCAATTAGCAGCCCCGGCAGCCTAATGAGGCGTCTCTAAAATGCTGATAAAATACTACTCAAGGAAAATGCTTAAGAGCCTCTTCAAACTTTCCAAAATGTGAAGTGCGTCCTTACGGAGAAAACGCCAATCTAGTCTCCTTTCTTCAAGGTTCAAGATTAATTAGGGGCTTATTTAGTGCATGAATGACGAAACAAATGAACTCTTGGATCACAAAGCATTGAAACCAATTTTTTAATCATTTTTTTTAACAATTACGTTCCTATCATAAAAGTCTTCATTAGACATTGTCACTGGCGTGTATTGTGTTAGGGAAGTGTTAACACCCTGGGCTTTTGACAAGACTGCATTTCCTTCCCATTAAAGAGGGCTCTCTTAACAAAAGCCTTTTCTTTCTTCCTAACAGCTAAGGGCTGTGGCTTGGAAGGCCAGTCTAAGCTTCAGAGGAAGTTCAACTCCCTGCGTGTTTGTGCTTTTTCTGTAGACACGGCCTCTTCCCAAGTAGGACGGCCCAACGAGGTGCCGCATACACGCACCCGGCTCCTTGGACCGTGTGCTCATTTACACAGTCCTTTGCGATGACAAGACAGGCATGGAGAGGAAAGTGAATCCTGCATCCCTCTTTCTCCTCCTCCCTACAAACCAGTGAGTGGAAGCCAATCTGGACAGCCTCCTGCTACCCCCAACCCATCCGTTCCCTTCATTTGCTAAATGGTTATGGTGCCCCTACTAGTGCTGTGCCCTGTTAGGGGCCGGGGATACAGCTGTGAGCCCTGGACGCCGCTGTGCCTGCCTCCTTCCTCTGGGGGCCCCAGCTCAATCCACAGGGGCCAGCTGGCCCGCTGGGTGCATAGCCCCGCATGTGTGTCCTTGGTCTGCTTTCCAGCCCTGGCCAGCTCTGAGTTGTATGAGGCACACACACACACAAACCAACAAAAGGAGTCTGAACCACACTCCCCATTGCCCTGAGAGCATGCCCCACCTAGGGAAGCTGCTGGAAATCCGGCCAACTCGACGTGTTGGCTCAGAGAAGGCCACGATTGCCACTGTTATAAACAGGTGGGGTGAGGGAGCCTGCTCAGGGGAGCACAGACCTGTCAGCGGTTGGGACATGGTCCTTTGCCTGGCTGTGCGACCTTGAACTTGTTTCTTAACCTCTTTGGACTTCTGTATCCTCATTGGTAAGATAGGAAAACAATCATACTTGCAGCTTTGTTACATAGATTACATTTTATTTCTGTAGCTGAAGCCCTCTCTGTGGACAAAGCATTCGGTCAGGTGCTCTCACACACAGGACCTCATTTATTCGTCCCAGGAGAAAAGGTGAGGGGGACTGTCTGTACCTCTGTTTTACGTACGAGGAAGCTTTTGTTGAAGTTGCAGCATTTGTCGAGTATCACACAGTAAGACGTGGTCCAGCTGGCTTCAGACCCAGACGTTTGGACTCCCGACCCTGTATTCCTAATCACTGCCGTCTCTGCCGTTCAACACCTGGAACAGCATCGGGTGCATAGAACGTTCTCAACACGGGGTGGCCACTGTCGATCCCAAGTGCTGATGCGGTAGCTAACGGTGACGTCTGCCGTGGAGCCCGCCACAGGCCGACCACGACCGATCCAGGTGGCTTGCAGACATCATGGCCATCAGCCTTGGTCCACAGCTCCGTGAGCGGGACAACGTGAGAGCTTCCTCGGCCGGTCCCAGGTGCCCTGGGCCTGGGAACAAGGACAGATGGGGGCTGAGTGCGCGGCCTGCGCTGGACTGAAGTGTGGTTTTGAGGCGCATTCCCGGAGGAGCAGAAGTACTCCCCCGTTCCATTCTCTTCTCTGGGGCAGGGAGCAGACCTGAGGCTGCTCCAGGCTCGGGGAATTCACCGTCCGTACTGTCCCCGCCCCCAACCACCACCCTTGCGGCTAAAGGTGGGGGGCATTTGCATTCTGGGCTCACTGCACATGCAGGATGGGGCACTCCCTGGGGCTTTGGGGGGGCACATCTTCGGGCACCACCCTGGAACTGGAAGGGCTGGCTATGGAGAAGGAAGGAGCTGTGACCTGAACCCCAGGAAACGTGGCATCCCGAGGGTCAGTCAGGCCTGGGGTGGGTGGGCCGCCCCCAGCCTTCTACAAAGCCCTACTCGCTGCCCCATCGCCAGAGCACCCTATCCTTGATGGACACGAAGGAGACCAAGGAGCCGGCGGCCTTCAGAGCGCCTGGGGGCTGCAGTGGTTCAGCTACCCGATGACGACAGGAGATTCAGAGAAAGCTCGGATTTGCATCCACTTTGCATCTCATTTGCATGGACCCTGCAGCCTGCCAAGCCCATACCTCTCGCTCATCCTCTTGTGGGGGTGACGGTGGTGGGGGGGGTGGGGAGGAGGAAGAGGAGGGCCAGCAGGAGGAGGCCAGGGCCCCTGCCCAGGGCTGCAGTGGCAGGATCGGTCTCCTGAGGCCCAGCGTTCCCTGGAACACCTGCCAGTGGGCAGGAAGCTCTTCCTTTTCTTGTGTGGGGGGGTGTCATTTTCTCTCTTAAGCCAAGAGCTCACTGTGCTAAGTAAGTGACCCTTGTGGCTTAATGTCCATTTGGGTCACTCGGTTCCTGCTGCCGCCCGTAGCACAGCGGTCCTGAGTGCTCCTGAACAGGGGGAAATGCATTGTCCTCGGTTTGAATGCAATTCTTTCTACAGAAAATTCTCTCATTACCACCACTTCAGGTGACCGAAGGCTCCGCCGGCCCCTTCCTGGGCCAGGCTGGCGGGCCCGCCCACCTCTCACCATGGCATGCCAGGCCAAACTCAGGGTCTGGGGGCTTCGGGGAGCCCCCCCGGGACCTACCCCAGAGGGTCTGACGCCTTTACCCTTTTCAGACTTGGAAGGTGGAGGGACTGGGACAGAATCACAGGTCTGGTTTGACTGTGCCCACCCTGGGCCCCCTACCCCGACACCGAATTCCAGGAGGTGGGAAACAGCCGTGGGAGCAGTTTGCGTTCACGCCACCTCTCTTGCCTCCTTTGGAAACACACAGTAACTGACTGGGATGAGGACATGGAGCTTTTCTACCCAGCGGACTCTGCAATTTCTGCTGGGAGCTCCGTGTCCTGGGTCCCGAGCTGGACAAGATCAAATCCCAACTCTACCACTTGTCCCTGTGTGACTCTGGGTGAGTACTGAACCCCTCTGAGCCTTAGCTTCCTGCTGCCTCATAACCACGCCACCATCCTATTAGCAAATCTGAAGCCCAGGGGTCAGTGGCATCTGCCCTCCATGACATCCATGACAGGGATTCTCAGGGCATACACCTCCCCATCCCGTTCCCTCCCCCTCCTTCGTTTCACAGGTCCAGCATTCAGGGGGAAGATCAGCCCTTACCCAGAGGCTCCAGCAGAGGTGGGTCCTGGGATCTGACCTCAGCCAGTCCCCGTCACTCATTGGCCCCCTGCTCTGCCCAAGGGCAGGCCAGCTGGGGGCCTCAGCCACGCCTGGCTCTCCACTACCAGGTACTGATGGCTCCAAAAGAGCTCAACGAGTCCGTCTCTCTCCCCACACCCGAGGAGGGAAGGGGGGCTTGGGTGGGTGGGGACCGGGACCTGGGAAACACCAAGCAATAAAGGACTTTAAAATAGATTTACTTTAATTATATACTTCGGTAATTTGCTGCAGCTTCCCGTCCCTATTATTAAATTACACCAGTAACTCATCTAATGGATTTTCACTGAGAAAACATTCATTTTATTTTATTATGTTTTTGTGCTATGGTCTGTAACGAAGGCAACAGGGTCTGGCCTTGTACTCCGCATGGGCTGGCTGGGGGTGCCAGGTGGGGAGGGGGCTCCGAGGGACAGGTGGGGAGTCAGGATGCTGCCTGCTGGCTGGGGGCAGGGTAGCCGGGGTGCTGTCAGCCCGGAGAACCTGAAGGTAGAGGGCTGGGGGGGCGGGGTCTCTGTGGGAGGAGGCCTGGGGTCGGGGTGTCGGGGTATCAGGGAAGTCAGGGGGCTGCTGGAGATGGGTGAGGATGGGTGAGTGGACAAAGTGGACAGAACGGAGTCCCAGCTTCCCTCTGGGTCTGAGCAGGTGCGGGCAGCTGGGGGGACTGGACCGACCCTCTCCCCGCTCTGCTTGCTGCTCCTGGGGTGGGACAGGAGGAGAGAGGTTGGGAAGGAGCCCAGGAGCAGCCACGGGGGGCCCGAGTGCCTGGTTTTCTTTGGCACAGGGGAGTCTCTGAAGAAATTCAGGGCCACCTGCTCCGGCTCCGTTACCCTCCTGTCCAGTCCCGCGCTTGGGGGTGGCTGCAGGGGCCAAAGCTGGCATGAAGGCCTCTCCCACGGGCGTGCTGAGAGTCTGGAACATTCCGAGCTCAGTGGGGCCATCCTTGCTTCTTTGCCTCTCCCCTCCCCAACCCCTCTGAGCTGGAGCCTCAGCTGCGGCTCTGTCCGAATATCAGACAAAGACATTGTCCTCCCGCTCCTGGGACGCGGGGCTGGAGGTCAGCTGCTGGCAATCACCACCATCGCCAGCATCCTCCTCAAAACAGGCCTGTCGCATTTGCCGTTTGCTCACCTGTGTTCAGCACTTGCTCAGCACATTGTTCAAGTTACGACGGCACTCCTGTGAGGCACCTACCGATCGTTATCATTTCTCATTGACGTACAAGGAAACTGAGGTGGAGGTCAGCTTGTTAGACGTATTAGTGCTGAGTGCCTGGCGGAGAACGTGACCTAGACGTGACCCCGAAGCTCAGGCTGGTCACAGCTGCTCTCAGAGCTTAGAGCACCAGGGCCACCTGCACAGGCCCCGCGCCTGGATGTTGGGAGGGCTGGGCTGGCGGCGGTGGGGACGGACTTTTACCACGAGTATCTCCGGCGGCCCCGTGACGTCACAGGAGCTGCCGGGCTGCCTCCCTGGAAACCCGTTTTGCCGTCGCGGTGGCAGGCAGCTCCCCGGTCACTCCTCGAGGCCTCTCGCTGTCCCACCCTGCTCTTGCTGCTTCCTCTCCTGGACGGCCTCCTCTCTCCAGGCCTGGCCTTCCGGTGACCCTGTCAGGCCCCGCCCGCTCTGGGAGGGGGACCCGGCCCAGACTCAGGTCTGAGGGGTGGGCCCAGATGCCCAGCGCCCAGGGAGGGCCCGGCCGGCCAGGCCCCGCCCTCACTCTATCCCACCTGCCAGTCCCACCTGTGTCCTCCCTCCAGCGGCCCCCTGGGGTGCCACAGCTGCACCCGCGGCGCACTCCACTTGTCACACGAAGGGCCTTGTCCTATCCCACTCTGGGCTCCCTGGCCCTCGTGTCCCCCCAAGGCCCCCCGAGGCCCCTCTGTGTTGTGCCCAGTTATTCTCTAGGCTTACACCTTGGAGCCTTCCAAGCTGCCCAGGTGCTACTCAGCTCGTAAGAACCCTCTGACTCGGGGCTGTCCCCAGAGGGGCGCGCACCTGCCTCACCCCAGGTCGCTGCCCCCACCCTCATGCCTTAGGGGGTGGGTCTTCAACCTGGTGTCCCCCGGGGCCTCCTCCCCTCCCCCCACCCTGGGCCGCCTCAAGCCCGTAGCCTGCAGGTCCCCGGAGATCGGCCAGGGAGGAGGTGAGAGGGGAAGATGCACGCTCACCTGCACATTGTCATGGGAACAAAGCATCCGGAGGGACCGCCGTCACCTGTGCCTGGCACGTTAGAGAAGCAGAGGACACAACGCCTCCTTCTCGAAGCTGCAAATAAAGACAGCCAGGCAGGTCAAAATAAGCGAGTGACATACCTCGGTGTCCTATTTAACGAATCCCTGGCAACTAAGCGTCCTCATAGTAAACAAATGAGCAAGTGCCTTCACCAGGCGCTCAGCGCGGGCGTGCGGTGGGTACTTCATGAGAGGCGTGACGGTGTTTATGGGAAGCAGGTGGAAAATTGCTTGGGAGGACGTGTGTAATTAATGGATAAACTCAAGCACCTTAAGGCAAATTAATTTGTCTCCAACCTTGAGTGTCTCAGCCAGGGATCTGGGGAGAAGAGGAGGAGGTGAGTTCTGCGGGTTACCTCTCGATTTCCCAACCTGAGAGCACAGGTGCCTTCATCTGTTGCCCAGGTAACTCCGCTCTCCTGATCCGTGAGCGGGGCGTGCATGACGGCCAGGTGAGCTACGGGTAGGGACAGACCTGTTTGCAGGCTGGAGCTTTCCAGCAGCTCTGTTGAGCTCTACTCTTGGCGCCCTTACTGGACGCCCTCTGCATTGGCTGCATCGTTGGAGGGTGACGTGTTGTCTCCGCCCCTTCGCCCACTTCTGACACCACGGTGCTTCTTTAGGGCGCGCTCTCTGCACCACCCACTACTGTCCTTCGTGGGCCGAGCCCTGGTTGAGGGAGCTGGGCACGTGGAGGACCCAGCACCCCAGGCACCCCAGTGGACGCAGATGCTCGCCCTTCTCCTTGGAGGACGTTTCAGGAGCAGAGTGAGTCTTGATGATGAAATTAAGATGAGTTTGTGCTTCCTCTTGGTGGGGAGCTTTTATTTCTGATCTGGTTTATTGACCACTTACTTCTAAATTACAGCCTTTACCTTCACCCAACGGCTGTGTTGCAGGTTTGGTTTCCCCGGAGGTGGACTGAGCCTGCAGGACGTTAATTAGAGAAAGAATGCAGGGAAGGAAGAGGGAGGGGGCAGAGGGCGAGTCTGGCCCTCAGAGCTGTCCTGAGCTGACCCTTCATACCCTCCATCGATGGGACCTTGGCTGTGGCCCCCTGAGGGACGGTGAGGCCTTGGGAGCGCCTCTCTGCGGCTGAGACTGTCCCTGTGTGCGTGCGTGCGGCCAGCATTGACGGGGATCTGGGTGGCGCAGACCAGTGTCCACCACGTTGTGGCACTGCTCCGGGCTGGCCTCACTGACCCCCCCGGGTGGCCTAGGACCCCAGCCTTGGCCTCATTCTCATCATTATCCGTGTCCTTGCCACTCCATCCAAGTTCCTTTTGTCTGCCTAGAGAACTCCTACTTGTGCAGTGGGACCCAGACCAAAAGACCCCTCTGCAGAGATGTGGTCTCTGTCTTCTCTCCGGCCACCTGTGCTTCTCTCCCCTCTCAGGGCTCCACAGCGCCTCCTCCCTACCCCCTCCTGGGGTGTGCCCTCATGCCTATAAACATGACTTCCAGCAAGCCTGGCTCCCCTCCCCCACGGACCCTGGGGTCAGAGAAATCTTTGATTTCTCCAGCATCCCTGGCACCGAGGGCCATGCCTTGGAAGGTGCCAGATGCTCAGTGGCTTTGCTGAGCAAACGGTGGAATGAGCACAGGCGCCCCACGGTGTCAGGCCCCAGGCAGAGGGACCCCCAGGACCCCCAGGACCCTCAGGGCCGTTTGCCCCCTTGGACCTTGGGAAAGGTCCCGTCATCAGGGACACAGCTATCCCCAGGAAGGTAGACAGAGAGGCTCAGTCGCTCACTCCGACATCATTCCTTGGCCTTTGTCCTGCTTGGAAAACCTCCCTGGATTCTTGGTCCCCGAGCTCAGTCAGTCTGACGCATGGGCTGGGTCTGCGAGGAGCTCTTCCTCCCTGTTCTGAACCCCCTTCCCTCTGGGACAGCGGAAGTCAGGGGGCCGAGGAGGGGCAGCAGCTGAGGATTTTTAGCTCTCCCTCCCTGGGGCTGCCTCCCACCCCTTTAAAGGTTAAGCGTACGTATGTGGCACCTACAGGACGTGGTGGGCCTGACAGAACAGGAGAAGAATGATCAACGCTAGTGTCCTCGCGCCTTGGGCTCTGCTGCTGCCCTTGCTGGAGGGACGCTTCAGGGGCTCCCCGGTGCCCCCCGTGCAGTGCCTGCTTTGTGGCCAAGCTCTCTTGGACCAAGAGGAGGGTGGGCGTTCAGGGTGGGCCTAGCGGGGAGCAGGGGATGCCCTCTCGGGAAGACGGGAGTGCCTCGTGTGGGGCTAGGACACTCCCCACGCGGCTGCTCACTGCTGGGCTCGGGCAGGTCGTGTAGCAGCGGTTAGTGGGGGGTGGTTAGGGCGTTGAAGGCCTAACCTCCAATGTGATATTTCGAGACGGGGCCTTTGGGAGCTCATTGGGTTTGGATGAGGTCACGAGGTTGGATCCTCATGATGGAATTCGTGCCCTTATAAGAAGAGAAGAGACGCCAGACTCTCTCCTGCCACGCGAAGACACAGCGAGAAGGCCGCGGTCTGCAAGCCGGGGAGAAAGCCCTCACCAGGAACGGAGTCTGCCCGCACCCTGATCTTGGACTTCCAGCCTCCAGAGCGGTGAGCGGCACAGGTCTGCTGTTCAAGGCCCCCGTCTGGCGTGTTAGAGCAGCCCGAGCCGACTGAGACGCCGAGCAGCCTTGAGGAAACTCGAACTCCTTGTTCTCTCGGAGCCTCCGTTTTCTCATCTGCAACAGGGGAACGCCGAGCCCCGCCCCCTGGGGTTCAAGGACAGTGAGATGACAGCCTGTGTGCAGAGCACCTGTCTTGGCACCTGCACAGGATGGGGGCTTGATGACTCTTGGTGCTTCCTCCCCCACCCTAGCACGCCCTCCTCCTGGGCTGGGAGCAGGGGGTTAGTCTGCCCCGAAACGCTTTCCTTGAAACTGGAGGCTGATTCCCATTGCCAGGGAAACGGAGAGGAAGAGCCAGCGACCATAGAAGGTAGGGAAGTGGGAAGTGGTACTGGGGGAGGGGGTCCCAGCACGAGGCCCAGACCCAAGCGCCAGCCCAGGCAGGGCACCCACCCAGGAAGCGAGGATGGTGGCATATGCTCCAGAACCCCAGGCCAGTCTGGGAGCCTCAGACATCCAGCATCCGTATTTGGTCTCCGGGGTGACCCATAGCACGTCCGTCCTTATGGCACCCACGTGGTGGCTGTGGACCAGGCTGCAGAGCCCAGGCCCCTTCTGGCCCCCACTGCCTGGGGCCACCTGCTAAAGAGCCCGCTGGCCTCTGCTTTCGGGGGAGCCCTGGAGGGGCCGGGGGGGGCATCTGTGTGTTTGCAGGAGGGTGACCTATACGGGGAGCAGACTGCTGGGGGCCAGGCATGAACACATCTGTGCGCAGGGGCAGGACGGTACTGTGCACGGGAAAGGCTGCAGGAGGAGAGAGCTAACTGGTGGCACGAGACCCGGAGGCGGCACAGGTGGGGCCGGGGCGGGGTCTGGGGAGTGAGGCAGGGACCTGGCGTCTCAGGGGCCGAGGAGGGGTGAAGGTGGTTCGAGGAGCTACGGATGAAGCCTGGGGAACTCTAGCAGCGAGAAGAGAAGGCCACCGGGTTCTGATCCCTCCTGGCGGCAATCGCCCGGTTGGCAAGTGGTCTGACCCTTCTTGACCCCTGGCTCCCAATTGCTCTAATTGGGAGAGTAACTCCTCCCCTTTGAGACAACAGAGCAGAAAGTGCTTGGAGAATAAAAGCACCGCTGGGCGCTTAAGATTTTACAGCGTATATAGCACCGTGTGATCGCACCGTCAAACATTCATAACTCAGCTATTATCAAATTCATGATAATGATCAATGCCCCTGGGACTATTAAAATGCCATCCTAAGTGTTTACATTATTCTCTTGGGTGAGCGGAGCTTTGGAAAGGAGGAAAAAAAGGAAACTAGAAAACGCACAAACTTCTGAGAACAAGCAGAGCTGGTAGGAGCTCCCTTTTCTCGCCAGGAGCCTCGCCGGGACCCCAGGGATCCTGTCTCCCCAAGCCTGCTCCGGTCTCTGGCCACCGCCTAAAGAGGCTCTGAGGTCAGCGGCTCACTGTCCCCACATCTCTGGGTCTCTGTGGGGGGCCAGCAGGGAGGGAGTGTCTGTGTGTGTGCGTGCGTGCGTGCACCTGGAAGGGGGAGGCAGGAACCTTCCGAATCTGGGGCCCGTCCCACTTATCCCAGATCCGGGGATACGTCGACACGGGACTGGGAGGGTTGACAATTCCCTCATATGTTCTCTATCTGAACAGCTTTTGCAATGCCAGCCTGGCGTCCCGGCCTGGCCCACCGCCATCCTCCGAGGACTGCTGGCTCAGGGGGCTTGTGAGAGCCACGTTAACAAGCCGCACGCGCCTCCAGTCCCGCTGTGAGGCGGGTCCCTCCACCCAGCATGCCATTCCTCTCTCCAAGAATGAGGTCTCTTTATGGTGACTGTGCTGTCTGGTGGAGGGGACATGTCGTCATGATTTCCATACATCCCGTCTCAGCGAGCCTGCAAAGGAGGCGATGCTCTTCCCTTGTTTCCTTTCTCTGCTTTGTGGCAGATCGGACGCTTGGTTCCAAAATCTTCCTTCCCTCTCTACGTAGAATTTCACATCTGCGCCTTCGGCCGGGTGGTTTGTGGTGCCCCCGTTGGAGTGGGTGCACAGCTTGCCCCAGCCCGTGGATGCTGGCTGTGGCCACATGTGGAGTGTTTGTGGGTGTGACCCGGACAGTGGCTTTGGGTGTGCATACGTGACCGGGCTCTTGTGTTTCTGTTATTCGCCGTGAGCAGAAGAGGCCCCTGTAGCTGCTGGTCCCCAAAGGAGATGCTTGGTCCTGGAAGTGCCCCTGCTGGCCTGTACTCACAGATAAGAGAAAAGGTCAGTGCTTTCAGTTGTGAGTCATTGAGATTTGGGGATTGTCTGTTACACAGTGTTATCATAGCAGTGGCTGGCTCATTCATAGGTCATTCATTCACTCAACAAACACCAAGGGGCTGCCATTGGTTAGGAAGGCTGCTAGTGCTGGAGATGGAAAGACAGTGTCCCTAGATAGTCCCGAGCCTTGAGGGGTTGATGGCATAGTAGAGTCATGCCTTTCAAGTTGTGGGGAGATCAGAGAAATCCTGGGGGTGGTCTTTAGAGTTTGGGGTGGCCAGGATGGGAAGGGGAACTTGAGGAATCAGGATGTCCCCCTGCTCACCCAGAACTATACTCCTTATCATCTCTGGTACCTATCGGGGGTCCTGAGCAACTATTTCCCCAACTGTGCAGCCCCTGAACCGCAGGCCCCATGGGAGCTCCAAGGGTGACTAGCAAAGTCTTTCTCTTTCCTCTCTTGCTGCAAATACCAGATCTGATGACATGTGAGAACCCTCCTAGCTCTTCATGTGCTCACATGCGGACAGAGAGGTCAGGAGACTCTCTGTCCTGGGAGACACAAGCTGCTCACCTGCTTTGCAGCTGTGAAAACCTTCTGCGTACCCGCTGGGTCTCACCTCGTCCGTGGGTTCCTCCCGAGCCGCACAGGCTGGGGTAATGAGGAACGGCCACTTTCATTCCGGCACTTCTCTTTCCCAGTGAGTGTCTGCAAATGCCTTGGAGAGAATTAAAACATGAACTTCCAAGATTGTCTACTTTTGGGGAGCTGTAAGCAAACGGCAGAAACAGCCGGACGGTCCTGCCGAAAGCCCCTGAGGCCGTGTCTCACAGTATAACAGATCCAGCAGCATCTCGTAAAACAGTGAAGACACCGAGCTCTGTAGGAATAACTTAATCAGGCTCCCGGTTCTCCGATGGACACCCTAGTGTTGCTTCGCACGCGCCCTATGTACAGACAAGCCACAGCTGCTCGAGCCCCGGAGTCCTGCTCTGGGATGGGGTAACCGGACGCCCCTCACAGCTCACAGTGGGGCCAAGTACAGCTCTCCGAGAACTCTCGGGCCTTCTGAGAGGTTAGGGCGTTATTCATTTTTATCATCCTCACCAAAAACTATGTTTAGTCATCTTTTCTCTAAATTTCCTCCAACTTTCTGTTCGGTGTTTTCCAGATCGATGAAGTGCGCACAGGACCTCTGACCCTCTGTCTTTGTGTTAAGGCCTTATCGAAGTTTGTTCACAGGCAGACTCTGGGGCAATCCATTTGCAACCTTCCTTCCTTCATTTCATCTCGACTGGCCCGGCAGCGAGGTCAGGACACAATTCTGCGTCTGTTCTGACAGGTGTGAGTCTGTGGGTAGGGCCGGTGGGCACGGGGGCGGGGGCACGGTGACAGGCCAGTCTGGGGTGGAGAGTCCTGCCTGGGGGTGAGGGAGGTAGCCCTGCCTTTCAGGGAGTGGAGAGTTCCAGGGGAAAGAGCCTAAGGAGCAGAGTCGTGGGTATCATCCTTCTCTACCCCCACCCCCTGGAGAAGCTTTCAGAGAACTGGGCCCTGGAATCCTGGTTCTGAGAGCCTGGCCGGCCCCCCACCTGCTCTCATGGTTTCTGTGGGCTTTTGCCCCAGGGCCTTTGTCCCTTTCTTGCTGTTTTCCTCCAGTTCTTGTAGACATCCACTCATCCGTCCATCTGTCCATCCATGATTTAACAAAAGGGACCACTTCCTGTCTCCAAGTTTGGGGACCGTTTCCAGCAGTGACAAAAGCCCAGCAACTGGGCTGGACTGACATTCTGGGAAGGGAGGTGGGGGGGCCGCATTTTGTATCAGGGCCCCTGCAGGCCTGCCTGAGATGCAGGTGATCAGCTCCATGCGGGACCCGAGCCGGCCCAGGCTGCCGGGGAGCCGGCTTTCTTGGTGCCACAGGCCACTCGCGGCATCTCGGCACGTTTCTGTCCCCAGGTCCCCGTGGGCTCAGGGATCTTCAGCTGTCCCCAGAACTAGGCACCATGTAAAGCAATAAGGTGACCAGGGGACACCTCCTGACCCAACCCTACTCTAGGGAGACACGGAGGCCGTCAGGCAAGTTTGAGGCCAACTGACGTCCTTTGAGGGCAAGCCAATGGCCCTGTGTGGGTTTGCTCATTATATATCAAGTGGCCAGCGTGGCACCCACATTAGTGGCCCTGGAGGCTTCCTCTTAGTCTTCACATGTCACACACAGTCTTTTACTGCCAGCAGGGACTGCAGTCTCTCCTTCCTCCTCCAGTCCCACCTGAGTTGGGAAGAATTGGACACAAAGGCCAAAGGGACAGAAACTCTGGGAAAGGAAAGCTAATGTCGAGGCTGGCACCCCAAAATGACATGTTGATGACCCTTGCCTGGGATGGTTCATCTCATCCCTCAAATCCTGCATGTCTCAGGGAGGTGAAGTGACTTGCCCGAGGTCACCCTGCTGTGGGAAGGGCAGGGCAGCGTCCTCGGCGCTGGCCCCGAACCTCGGCTTGTCTGAGTCCAGAGCCTGGCGCCCGTCTTGCTGGGCAGGTTTTCTCCGCGCACAGCTGGCTGCCACCTTTGCTCTGCCCGCCCCGTGCAGTGGGAGGGCACCGAGCTGATTGCGGGCTGGTCTCCATGGCAACAGCTGATGAGCCTGCATCAGGAGGTGGCAGGGACTGCGGGGGACAGGAGCTGGAGGGTGGGGGTAGGGCTAGGAGATGGGCCGCGCTCCCAGCAGCCCTTTGGAAGAGGCTCCCAGTCCCACCTCGGTCCCATCTGTTGGGGTCACTGGCTCCAGGGTGGGGTTCGGCTCTGTGCTGGGGAGACCTGTTCATTCCACGTGTACGTCATGGACACGTACCGCGTGCTGGGCAGTGGGCACGCAACCCACTCCGCCCCGGGCTGTCTTGCTCTCTGAGAGATTACACACCCTGGGAGGCAGGTAATCGGGTAATCCCAGTCCACTGTGATCGGTGCTGTGGTCGAGGACGTTTGGGGCATGATATAAGCCCCTAGGAGAGGCACCCAAGCCAGACTTGGGAACAAGAAAGGTATCCAGGAGACGGGAGTGACTCCATGGCTTCCTGAAGAATAGGGCAAGAGATCTCTGCAGAGGGAAGGGACGGCGGGAGGGACAGAGATAGAAGCACCGGGGTCTGCAGGGCCCCAAGTACCTAGACTCTGGAGCTAGGTGAGGCAAGAGGTGTGGAGAGGGGAACCGGGCCCATCTTGGGGTCCAGATTAGGAAGGAAGGGGGTCTGCTCCAGACCAGGGCCTGGGTGAGGGATGCATTTGGTCTTCACGAGACCCTGAACTGGGCATGCCGTGATTCCCAGACTGCATCTGGGGCCCTAGATAGGCCAGGTGGGTCCGCAGGCATAGCTGGCTTCTGACTCAACAGGCTCACCCAAGGAGAATTTCCTGACCTTGAGGGTGACAATGCCCAGAGCAGGCTGCCAGGACCCTTGCAGAGCCCAGAGGAGAAGGGCCTTCTGGGGGCCTCCTGGGGTGAGGTCAGCTGTCTGCTTATCTCTGCACATGTCCGGGCCATTGCATACTCAGTGCAGATCCCAGAGCGGGGCTGCGGCTGGCACTCTGGGGCCTCTCGTGCTCCCAGGTGTGACTGGGCTCAGTTCCAACCCCAGCAGACACAGCAGGAAACAGCGGCCACGTCCTCAGGCGCATCTGGTCTGAGGAAGACTCTGGTCCCCTGCTCCTTTTGCAGGGCCCTGTTTCTTGCATCCCCATGGTCTAGAGGCAGTGCTGGCCTGACTGCTACAAGATGCTGGGCGGCAGTAAGCCAGCTAAGCTTGTCCCCAAAGGCCTCTGCATTTAGACAAATGAAGGTCTGGAAGGTTCTTTGGCTGAACACTAGAAAAACAGCTTACATCACCCAGCCTGAAGAAACAGGCAGGAAATCCCCTTGTTCCTGGGTGAGGAGAAGCCAGCCCATATTGAGAGAAGGCTCGTTGGGGGCCTGGGGGTGGGGCGTGCTGGCTCAGAGGGCCTGGCTGCTGAAGGTGAGGGGGAAGTGGGGACACAGCCGGGACGGGGAGGCACCTGTGACCTGCATGATCAGGTGGGCGGCACCAGCAGGTCACCGTGCACCCTGTGTGCCGGGTTCTAAGGATGAGCCAGCCCCGAGCACAGCAGCTCCTCCTTCCTGGGGCTTCTGGTCGGCCGGCTCTGCTGGGCAGTAGGGCTTTCTCTGTGGCTGCCTTTCTGCTCTGCTCTCCGACTCCCTCCCTCTCTCCCCCTTGCATACACACGTGTGTGCACAGACACAAATGCACGCACATTTGCACACATTCACACGCCCACTCGCTTGAGCGCTCTGAATTTACACAAATCCATGCGTGTGCGTGCACCCGTACACTCTCCTCTGCGTACCTATGCACACACGCGTCCCTGCACACGCGTGCACACGCACACACCCTGTATCCTAGTCACTGCTCTCTCCCTGTGATTCCCCACCTGTTGCCCCCCCCCCCCCATGGAAGGGGCCTGGCCTTGTCCCCCATCTGCCCACCTGTCTTCTGTCAGTGAGGACTGGCTGCCATCCCCCTGGTGCTGTTGCTGAGCGGAAGTCACCGAGGGACAGAGACAGGGAGGAAACCACACTGTCACTCAGGGCGCCTGCAGCTCTGCTCTGGCCGGGGGTGGGGTGGGGGTTGCAGGGAGCCCATGGCCCTGCGAGTCACCAGTCTTAGAGGCGGGGTGTGAGCTGGTGTGGACCAGGACCATGGCAAGCTCTTTCTCCCAGTCCCTTTTTATCTCAAGGACAGAGCCAGACCATCCTGCTCCAGGGAAGGGAAAACCCATGACCCCCCAGGCTGGACCCTGCTGGCAAAGTGGGCTCCCATGCACTCCTTGTCCTCCGTCTGCCTCTCTCCCTTCTTGGGCTCACCTTCTGGGCCTTTACATGGCCTCCAGTGGATGAAAGGCCTCAGCCTGACTCCTACAGGGCTTGCCCTCCACGTGGACGAGGCCACCGTCTACCATGGATGTACGAGGCACCCCCTGGAGTTGTGCAGAGTGGGGTGACCCTGAGGCAGCAGCTCAGCCCCATTCCCACAGCCCAGTCTGGTTCTTCAGTCCCAGTGGAGGGCCCCTGGGGCTCTGGGGACAGCGGTGCCCCTGGGGGGTTCTGTGTCCCTGGATCTGACTGTGGGGGAAAATACACATCTTCCAACCTTGTGTTTTGCCAGTGGGGGCAGGGATTACCCTGTCTGTCACTGAGAGGGGGTGGTGCGGGGAGCTCATTCAGGGCCAGGCTGAACGCACAGCTCTGCTTCGTGCTTCTGTCCCCAGGTCTCTGCTCTGTCCCTTCCATGTGCCAGGCACTGTTCTAAGTGCTTTACATTTGGTACCTTGGCAATGACTCAGGGAGACAGCGCTACTGCTGCCCCCCCCCCCCGCCCTGGGATGCGCAGGAAAACAGGGACAGGCCAGGTCCTACAGTTAAGTGGGAAGCTGATCCGATGTGATTTGAGCCCAGGCCGACTGGCTCTAGAGCCCATGCTCCAACCATGGGCCATCCAGCCTTCCTCTCGCAGGCAAGCCTGGGCCACCCCCTCCGTTGTTTCCAGGGAAATAAGCTCAAGCAGCCCCCTCACCTTGAGGGCACTTCGGCCCAGACCCCTGCCTCGCATGGTGGGCAGCCAGCCCCTCTCTGGGAAGGCGGGACCTGGGGTGGCTCTTCTCTAGCTGGCTCCTTTGTAGACCAGGGTCCTGGTGTGTTTGTGCGGGTAAGTGATGGTGCCAGGAGGGTCAGTCCAGAGGGCTGCCCAGCTGGGGTCCTGGGGGAGTCCATGGCAGGTGCCCAACTGGCTCTTCTAGAGGGCGGGGGGGGGCACATGGCCAGGGGCCGGGTGGGAAGGAGGGGGCAGTGGCGGCTTGAGTCTCTGGGTAGAGAAGGAGCACACCTCATGGAGACTTTGACTCTCCAGGGCCTTAGGGTGATGCATCAGATGCCCACACGGACCCAGCAGTGGACGCTGGTCCCCCATGGTCCTGAGCTCACCTGGTACCATGAGGCCAGATGCCCCCCTGACCCATCGCCTGCCTCCACTGGCAGAGGGGACAGGGAGGCCCGTCTCCCAGCTGCTGGGCTTGGAGAGGAAGAGCCTCTGGCAGGTTAGTACACCGCTGCCCATTAGACATCCTTCCTGAGCCTCATTTTCTGTCTTTTTCATGCTAACTTTCCCACCATTAAAGAGCATTTTTAAAAAGACAAAAAAGGGAGCGAGAACCAGATGAAAGGGAGAATGGAGCCCCTGGAATCCTTTTCTGCAGCTTTGCTGCTGCTGGGGTTCTGATCGGAATGGCGGGCAAATGAAGGATGCCACAGGGGCGAGATGTCGTGGGCAACCTGCCTGTCTGCTGAGCCCGGTGCAGAGAGGGAGAGGCGGCGCGTGGCTGGTCCGGCCGCATGCTGCACCCGCCGCCCAGTCCTGTGCCTGGCCCGCGGAGACGCTCAGCAGCTGTTGAACGAATGCAAGAGGAAACCCCACCAGATGGAGGGCGGTTAAGTCCACGGGGAGGTGGGAGGTTTGCACACCTCCTTCTCCTAGGGGTTCTGACGCTGAGAAAGGCTCAAGGTTCTGCACTCATGAGCCACCGGCTGTGGAGGACCCGACCATCCACGGCAAGGGGGCCCGGGCATCCTCCCCTCCAAACCCGGCTGGTGTCCGAGTCCATGGATTCCTCCAAATCGGAGTTTGGTTGCTCTGGCTCCCAGAAATACCTCGGAGCCCCAGGCAATGACCAAGGTCACTTATTCTGGAGGAAAACCCTGGCTCTGCCCGCCCCCTTCACACACACGCACACACACATGCACATGCGACTTTCTCGCTATCGGCGTTATTTGTCACACTTACTCCATTTCTCCTCTGGCTCGGTGACACAAGGTGAGCTGAAGGAGAGCTGTTTGGGTGAGGATTATGAAGGCGCGGGTACCATGGAAACCACTGGAAAGCCCGAAAGCTGCCTCCATCAAGAGAGCCTGCTCTGCCGCGATTGGTCGGCCATGCGGACCCTCTCCTAGCACGATGTGCGATTTTATTTATTTCCCCCCCTCACGGGTCTCATGCCCCCTCTCCCCTGCTCTCCCAGCTTGTACGCTCTCAGCTCAGGACACGGCCTGCGGGTCAGTGGGATAAGGTGCTCAGAATTTTTTTATGCTTTATGATGTTTTCAGCCTCATTTTCTGGTCCTCGCTCCCCCCCACCCAGGAGGCAGCTCTGATTTTCAGCTGCAGAGGTTGGAGGCGGCAAATGAGATGATGATAACAGAGAGGGTGCCAGCTCCTGTGGGAGAAGCTCTGGGCCGTCATTTTTGGTCCCAGAAGCAGCCCTCAATGTACCTGCCGATCTGAGAAGCCCGCATGGGGGCCGAAGGCCGGGCAGGCGCTCGGTGGACGGTCTGAGCCACTCGGGGGGGCTTCTTCAGTTGGTGCTGATTCAAAGCCCTGCAGGCAACCTTGATCCCCTGAGCGGCTTCTGTGTGTGTGGTGGCCACTGAGGGAGGCTGTGAGCTCCTGCCCCCCCCCCCCCCCTTGGCTAGTCATCATCATAATAATCCCTTGCACTGGTCTTTCCCCTGATAGTTTCTATATCCTTCCTTTTGTTTATTTCCAGCCACAGCCCTGACACATTGGCAGGTCAAGTATCATTAGCCCCACTTTAGAGAGCTGGAGACTGAGGCCCAGGAGTTTAAGTGGCAGGGCTGGGCCTGGGCCCCCGGCCAAGGGTCCATCAGCAAGGGCTGCTCCCGTCACCGTCGTCGGTGTCTCCGGTAGATCCCCTGAGGAGGCTGTGAGCCGGCTTTCAGGGGTGGGCTCGGGGCTCCGGACCTGAAGGAAGGAAGGACCTGAGGAAGGAAGCTGCTAAGTAGTGAGGGGCAGTGAGCAGGGCCCCTCCCTCTCCTCCTTTCACGGTCGGTTTCCTCGAGGAGGGGCTTCTAAACGCTGTCCCTGTTCCCTGCACACGCAGGTGCACACGCAGACATATACCCCTGTTCACGCTTTACCCCTTTTGGTTCGGGGTCTGTCCCCAGCAAATCATTAACCTTGTTCTGGTGAAGGCTCTGACGGGAGTCATTTATCTGCTGATCCTGTGAGTTGACTGGGCTCTGGGGACGTTCTTCTGGGCTGGGCTGCCGTCACAGGGGAGCCTGAGCACGCCGGAGCCCCCGGGATGCCTTGCTCACAGAGCCGGCATTCGATGCTGACCGGGGAGGCTGCACGTGTCCCAGGCTGGGCTCCTCTTGGCACGGGGGCTTGCTTCTGCCGGGGAGTGTCCTCAGAGAGGTCCTTTCAAGAGGGAGGAAGTAGCCATGGGATGTGGCTGACCCACAGCGTGCCTCTCTCCGCCTTCTCCCGTCCATTCCCTTCCAGGCCTCTGACCATTCCTCTTCACCACCCCCCTCTCCCTTGCTTTGTCCTTGGCTCTTTCCTCTCTTGAGCTTCCACATGACCTAGAGGTCACGGCCACCCTGTGATGCCGATACCTCATTTGGGCTGAGGACCTGAGAGCCGGCCCGGGGTCTTCAACCTTCTCCCCATGTTCCTGACAGGAGGCAGAGTTAAGAATTCCCAAGGGCCATCTCGCTCGTCCCGCCCAGAGGAGGACTTGTCTTCCTTCCCCAGGCTCCGTGCTCCTTGTGCAGTCCCCAACTTGGTGAGCAGACCCACCCCATCCATGGCCGTGGACTTCCGACCCCCCAGGTGCCCTCGCACCAGCGCTCCTGCGAGATACAACACGCACCACCTGGGTAAGCAGGAAAAAACACCCAGAGGTCGTTTGAAACAAAGTGAAAGGGAGGGGTGAGCACATCTCGAGGGTTCTGTTTCTTTAGAGGGAAAGCGGAGAGCTGGTTGTTTAAAGCAGAGATCTGGGAGCAGTCCCAGCTTAATTGGAAAACCGCATTCAGACGGACTGGAGAGGCCTCAGGAATGGCAAACAGCTTCTCCCGGCTCGGAGGAATTTTCTGGAAACCATAATGGCCGTTCTTCCCAACCACAGGCTGGTCTTTCTGGCAGAATTAGCGTGAGTATGTGGTCAGGGTGGCCAGGCTGGAGCCAGCCTGGATGCTTCGGCAGTCTGGGCTTCTCCAGCACTGATGAACAGAGGCCGGGGTTCGGGGGCGTGGCGCCTGGGAGCTGAGGGTCGGGAAACTGCCGCACGGTGCGGAGCCCGGTGGGCTGCAGCTTGGCCGGAGCTCCCAGCTGCCCCAGGAGCCCAGGGCCAGAGGGAAGTGCAGGCCGAGAGAGAAAGGGGCCGGTGACCGCGGAGTGCTGGCCTGGGGTGGGCACTTCGCAGCCTGTCCCTCAGTTAGTCCTGAGGGACATTCGGTTATCTTTTCCATTTGTCATAAGAAATGGGCCAGGATGGTGAGGAATATTCCACACCCTGCCCTGCCCTGGGCGTTGCCTGTCTGGTGCGGCCCTGTGATGGAGGAGGCAGGGCCCGGAGCCAGGCCTTGGAGGGCGGGCTGAGGCGCTAGGGTCCAGGCTGGGACTGGGCTCCGGGAGGATGGGGTTGTCCTCTGCCAGCATGGCTGCACGGGGTCTCCCCCCAACGCGGTCCGTCCCCTCTTCCCTACCTGCCCCCCAGTAGTGGGCCGGTCCAGGTCAGGGCTTGGCTGCCGAGGCCGAGGCCGGGAGTGGGGCAGGAAAGGAGGGTGTGGACCCACCCATGGTGATGGTGATGACACTGGGAGGAGGCGGGTGCCTCGTGGGGGCCTGGGAGGGTTGAGTCTGTTTGGGTCTTTCTGGGCACTCTGCCAGCGCTCCGGGGGTGCCAGCGGGGGGAGATGGGGTCACCCATTCTGGCGGGAGGGTGCGGCTTCACGTACCAGCGGTCAGGTGCTTCCTGGAATATCGGAGATCGTGGGTGTGCCCGAGGCACTTAACACTTTTTACTGATTTGTGTAATTGTTTTACTTAAGCCACGACTACTTGCTTACCAGGTGTAAGCAAAAATCACGCTCGAGCAAGAGCAAGGTCTGCAAGAAATAGGATGTGGGTAATTAAAAAAACGTGTTTTTTTGTGTCTATAAGATAAAGACCCTTTATTTACTTATTTTTTTTAGGAAGGAAGATGGGGGTGAGGGGCCGAGGGAGAGAGAGAATCTTTTTTTTTTTTTAAAGGTTTTATGTATTTATTTGACAGAGAGAGAGACAGCCAGCGAGAGAGGGAACACAAGCAGGGGGAGTGGGAGAGGAAGAAGCAGGTTCCCAGCGGGAAAGCCCGATGTGGGGCTCAATCCTATAATGCCGAGATCACGCCCTGAGCCGAAGGCAGATGCTTAACGACTGAGCCACCCAGGCGCCCCAAGAGAGAGAATCTTAAGTAGGCTCCACGCCCAGCGTGGAGCCCCACTGCGAACTCCAGCTCCTGACCCCGAGGTCTTGAGCTGAGCCAAAACCAAGAGTCAGACACTTCACCGGCAGAGCCACTCAGGTGCCCTTGTGGTTATGATTTTTAAAAGGGTCTTTTTCTGGGGTGCCTGGGTGGCTCCGTTGGTTAAGCATCTGTCGGGGAGTCTGATTCCTTCTTCTCCCTCTGCGCCTCCCCCTCTCCCTGCTTGTGCACTCTCTCTCTCTCTAAAATAAATAAATATATTTAAAAATAAAAAAACCCATAAAATTCGTAACGACAATCTGTGCTCACAGCAGACAGGACTTCTGCGCTGCCATCGCACTGTTAAGTCACAGAGAGTTGTGACTTTCCGTTTGACCCAGGAGGGCTGCGGAGCCTTGAAAAAAACAGCAGCTTCCAGCAACACCTTCTAGTGCCCTCATCAGGTGCCTGGACCTGGACTAAACCCTTTCCTTATGTTAACTCCTTTACATGTCCCCACGCACCTACGACATAGGCACCAAGGCTGTACCCATGTCATGGGTGGGGAAATGGAGGCATGGAGCACTGACTTAGCCATGGTGGTACTGTGTGCGATTCCTAGCAGAGTCTGAGGTGGGGGAGGCTCGAGGCAGCCACAGAGCATGGCCCAGGTTGGATTTCCCAGGGCCATCACGGAGCCCTGGGAAGTGTTCCCCCGGTACAGGGTTTTATAAAAATGTGTGAGAGTAAGATATATTTTTTAAAGATTTTATTTATTTATTTGACAGAGATAGAGACAGCCAGCGAGAGAGGGAACACAAGCAGGGGGAGTGGGAGAGGAAGAAGCAGGCTCCCAGCGGAGGAGCCCGATGTGGGGCTCGATCCCAGAACGCCGGGATCACGCCCTGAGCCGAAGGCAGAGGCTTAACTGCTGTGCCACCCAGGCGCCCCAAGAGTAAGATATTTTTATGTGCTTTCCTGAAAGAGTCCCCACATATGCATACACGTCAAGATCCACAAATCCTGGATCCTCGCTTTCCAAGTTGGGAGACCAAGCTCAGCAGCTTGTCCCCACTCCTTGGGCAAGAGTCTAAGCAGCGGGCCCTGGGGCCTCTTCATTTCCCAGTCACCCACCGGCTGCCTAGTCCCCCACCTCCACCTGGTCCTGGGGGGTGATCCAGTTCTGAACTTGAGCTGCGGAGGGAGCCAGGGTGCAGGCAGATGGCGGTGGGGGCTGAGTCTTGCTCTCAGCGGTCCTTACTCTGTATCTCACGGTGGCCCCAGTCTCCTAATATGCCACCAGGCTTTGTTTCCCACGCTTCTTCTTGATGTTGATAAACCATTTGCTCATTTATTCCACAAGTAGGTACCAGCGCCCACCAGCTGCCTGGCACCCAGCTGAGCGTGAGGGACAAGGTGGTGAGTAAGGGGTCATGTCCTCCTGCCTTCAGGAGTTCACGCTCCGCAGGGGAAGGGGAACAGGGTGGCCGGTCCATGAATGGGAAGAAAGCACAGGAGCCTATGGGTTGGGGGGCTCTGACCCGCCTGGGGGTGCGGTGAGCCTGGGCGATGCTTCTGGCTGTCTGCAGTGTTGCTGACCTTTCCTGCCCTCCTTGGATTTGTAGGCTGGGCACAGAACGTGTGCCGCTGGGGACAGACATGGTGTTTCTTTTAATTCCTGGTGATCACATAGGGGTCCGGGGTCCGCCTCTGAGGCTGCTTTTTTACCACCTTTCCGAAGAGGAGTTTATTTGCCCTGTTAGGTCTCAGCCCCTGTGCTGGGGAAGAGATGAGGACCTTAGGCCTCTGGCCCCGGCCTGCCCCGTGGCCCTGCCCTGTTCCCGCCCCCCCCCCCCCCCCGTGGCCCCGGTGGCCCCTGCCCCGCCCCCCAGCACCGGGCAGGCAGTGGCTCAGCCCCGGCTTGTGAGAGCAGCCTGCATTTTGGTTCCCTCAAAAAGATCTGCCCTAAATTGCTTCTTAAAGTGTCTGTGACGTTTCCCCTCCCACTAATCGTGTAAAGATACGTCTTTCCCCACTTTGTTTCCCCCATCCCCCCATCACCTCCCCTCTGGCACCCGCCAGTTCGCGCTCTGTAGCTAGCAGTCTGTTTTCTTGTTTATCTCTCTTTCCTTTGTTCATTTGTTTTGTTTTTAAAGCTCCACATAAGAGTGAAATCATATGGCATTTGTCTTTCTCTGCCTGGCTTATGTCGCTTAGCGTTATACCCTCTAGGTCCGTCCACGTTGTTGCAAATGGCAAGATTTCCTTTTTTTTTTTTTTTTTGTATGGCTGAGTCATATTCCAGTGTGTATCTATACAGCCCACCTTCTGTATCCGTTCAGCAGCTGACGGACACGTGGGCTGCTCCCACATCTTGGCTATTGTAGATAATGCCGCCTAAACGCAGGGGTGCTAAACGCAGGGGTGCGCCTATCTTTTCAAATTCGTATTTTTGTTTTCTTTGAGTAAATACTCACTAGTGGGATTACTAGCTCATACGTATTTCTGTGTTAATTTTCTGCGGACCCTCCATACTGTTTTCTACAGCGGCTGCATCTGTCTGCATTCCCAGCCACAGTGCACGAGGGCTCCTGTTTCTCCGCATCCTCTCCAACACTGGTTGTGTCTTGTGTTTTTTATTCTAGCCGTTCTGACAGGTGTAAAGCGATACGTCATTGTGGCTTGAATCTGCGTTTCCCTGATGATGAGAGATGTTGAGCATCTTCTCATGTGTCTGTTGGCCATCTGGACGTCTTCTTTGGAAAAATGTCTACTCAGGTCTTCTGCCGTTTTTATTATTTTATTTTATTTTTATTTTTTAAAAGATTTTATTTATTTATTCGACAGAGATAGAGACAGCCAGCGAGAGAGGGAACATAAGCAGGGGGAGTGGGAGAGGAAGAAGCAGGCTCCCAGCAGAGGAGCCTGATGTGGGGCTCGATCCCAGAATGCCGGGATCACGCCCTGAGCCGAAGGCAGACGCTTAACCGCTGTGCCACCCAGGCGCCCCCTTCTGCCATTTTTAAACCGGATTATTGGTTTTTTGGTGGTGTTGAGTTGTACATGTTCCTTATATATTTTGGGTATTAACCCCTTATGGGATGTCATTTGCAAATATCTTCTCCCACTCAATAGGTTGCCTTTCTGTCTTGTTGATGGTTTCCTTTGCTGTACATGTGAAGATATGTTTGAACGGAGAAGAGCTTGACCCATTTCCTGAAAGGCCCTTTATGCTTCGGGGATTGCCAGCAAACAGGGTGCTAGGGAGAACCTATGAGCAGTAATTTGCATCAAGTGACAGAGTGGGTGGCAGCCCAGGTGGGAACTGTGTCTCTTCTGTCACCATGGCCTGTAGCACTTTTCTAGACCCACCAGATCACATGACGAGGTGGTAGCCATTTATCCAAAATGATGCTCTCCAGGGCGATAGGGGCTGGTTATTGAGCCCAAGAGCCAAGGAGCCTTCTCTGATGATGTGTTGTAAACTCCCACTACCCTTGGACTGGCTCATTGTTAAGCAGCCAAGACTTCCCATCCATCCATCCATCCATCCATCCATCCATCCATCCATCCATCCATCCAGCGTTTACTCAACTGTACTGGGTGCCAGGGGCACCTGGAGCCCATAGGAAGATGGGGAGGCTCCCTGGAGGCAGAGGTGGTCCAGCTGGGTTCTGCAGGAGTAGAGGAGCTGCTGGGAGAGGAAGCTCAGTGGTGGTGGTGGTGTGTGTGTTCAAGGCCCAAGATGTAAGAGCTGCCCTTGTGGCGGCCAGGAGAGGCCCGGCAGCTGTAAGCTTTGGCAGAGCCATGCGGTTGGAGGGTGATGGGTGTGAGTGGGAGCTCCATGTTGTGACATGAATGAGGGGTTTCTGAGGATGGGCTCTGCAGGCTTGGTGGCTGGCTGCAGGGGTGAGGGGAGCAGAGACCTTGAAGGGGACTCCTACTTCTGGTTTGAGCAGAGTGCAGGGGCCGTTCTGGAGGAAAGGGAGCCAACAGACTGATCCAGAGAAAAAGTGCTTGTCCAGGTGAGCACCTTTTCGAGGGACGTCCTCTACGATAGCCTGGAATGACGTGGGCACAGCTTCGTCCTATTTGGTGAGGAGACAGGGCTCCTCCTGCAAGGTGGTGGGTATGGGGAGGAACAGGACAGGGAGCGGGTGTCCTTGGCACTGTCCGATTCCCTTTGTTTCTGGCTCCGACACCCTTGGCACTGGCCTGGCTTCGGTTGCAGGAGCGGAACCGGGATGCGGGCACTTCCGCGGACATCCCCCCCCCCCCCCGCCCGCTGCTCTCTGCTGTCTCCTTCATCCACTTGTAAAATGATGAAGGCTCGGGGCAGTCTGAGCCAGGACTGCCAAATCAGGTATACACGCTCAGAGACTAAATCCCGGCTCGAAGTCTGTTTACTCTAACAAATT
This sequence comes from Ursus americanus, assembly GCF_024610735.1. NCBI lineage: Eukaryota > Metazoa > Chordata > Mammalia > Carnivora > Ursidae > Ursus > Ursus americanus. The sequence goes on from NC_142149.1 coordinate 4,087,141, forward strand.
AATCTCTCTGATGCCTGGAGAAGACATGAAACAAAGACCCAGCCCTGAATTCCAAGCGCTCCCCTGCAGTTAGCAATCTCTCCAGGTACAAACTCTGTCTGGGCTCAGGGCATGCATCCTCCGTGTGGGACCCTCCCGCCAGGTTTGTGGACACATAATTCATCAGATTTGATTAGTTGCTCACACAGTCCCCTCCCAGATGCTCCATCCTTGGTGAAGTCCAGCCTGGTTGTAGGACAAAGAGGGAAACGCAGTGGGATCCGTGGCAGCCGGGAGCTGGGACCACATCGACCCACTTGCTGAAATAAGATGTCTCGGGTGCGGATGACTTTGCTCCCACCAACAGTTTCGAGGGCAGCAGCCAGGGCGCCTGTGGTCGTCCACGCCACTAGAAGTGGTGAGAATGGAGGAAAGGATCTGCACGGGGATCAGGATACCTGGGTTCTTGGCCTGCTCTGCGTCCCACCAGTTCTGTGTCTTGAGTTGACTTTTCCACGCCTTCTTCTTCTCATCAGTCAACTGGGACACAGCGATGGGCTGGAGTGTGTCCCCCAAAATCCACATGTTGAAGCCCTAATTCCCAGGGCCTCAGGATATTTGGAGACAGGCACCTTGATCTTGGACTTCCAGCCTCCAGAATGGGGAGAAAAGAAGGATCTGTTTAGAAGCCCCTGCATCCATGGTGCTTTCTGATGGCAGCCCGAGCTGACCAACATGGACCCTGCGCCTTCCTGGGGGCAGCCCGGGTGGCTGGAGGGCCCCGCCAGGGACCGCCGGCAATCAGAAGGCCTTGAGCAAGTCTCTTTCTTTCCCTTGTATTCCATTCAGGAGAAAAATCTCCTTTGGAAAAGATATGTCTTTACTGCCTGCTAACACTTGGAAATCTCCCTTTTTAAAAGGGAGGTGAAATTCTCATGGCTTAAAATCAACCGTTAACCGTTTGAAAGCGGACGCTTTCGTGGCACTTAGCACGTCCGCAGCGGTGTGCAACCAGCACCTGTCCAGCTCTGGGACCCCGGCATCAGCCCCAAGGGAAAGCCCGTGCCCATGATGCATCACTCCATTCAGACCTGGCCCCGTCCCCCCACCAACCCCCCTGCTCCCCTACCATCCCTCCTGCTCCCTACTGTCACCCCATCTCCCCACCCCCACTGTACCCCACCCCCCGTTCCCTGCCATCCCTGCCCCCTAGCGTCCCCCCACCTGCCCCCACTGTCCCCCACCTTCCTCCCCTATCCCCCCATGTTCCCCCCACCCCCCCATCACCTCCACCACTGCCCCCCCTCCATCCCCCAGTGTCTTATGTCCCTAGTTTGCTTTCAGTCTCTATGGAGTTACTTCTTCAGGATATTTCATAGAAATGCAATTACATTATCTTTGAACTTTTACCCGGAATAATGTTCTCAAGGTTCATCCATGTTGCGGTGTATGTCAGCACTTCATTCCTTTCTACGGCTGAAAATACCCCATTGTGCAGACAGACCACGTTTTGCTTATTCCTCCCTCCGTCGATGGACGATGGGGCTATTGCCACCTTTTGGCTATTGTGAACAGAGCTGCTGTGAGCGTAGGGTACAGTAATTGTTTGGAAATCAATTTTTAATTCTCTTGGGCATATACCTAAGAGTGGAATTCCTAGGTTATATAATAATCCTATGATTACATTTTTGAAGAATGAATATGTCTCTTTTTAATCATACAAGAGCAGGCTTCAGGATGCAAAACTTCAGCCGGTAAGAGCACTCAGCTAGACTTCGATGACCTTGATTTTTAATGGTACTGATGTTTACAGGATCAGAAAATCCAATACTGAATTTTCATATTATAGTAGTGACATAAACTTTTTTTTTAAATTAAGGGTTACTTCACACAGTGATTGGAAAGCAGCGTTGGGGTGAGCCCCACACAGGGAGGTCCTGTTGTCTGTGTTGTTCACGCTCTGACTCCGGCCCCTAAAATAGAGCCTGGCACATACTCGGTCCTCGTAGGAGTGTGTCTGATGGATGAGTGGACATGACCTGCACGTGTTACCGCTGGCAGGACACGTGGGGGGCATAAATCTGGCAGAAATGATCTGCGAAGCCTGGCGCAGTAGCCACCAGACAGCTCCGAGGTGGGGACCCAGTTTCCCAAAATCATCTGCTCAGATGTTGGACAACTTGTAAGCTTTTCTAAGCCTTCGTTTCTTCATCTGGACAAGGGCTGCTGAGAGGATGGAGTGCGCTGAGGCAAGTTCAGCTGCCATCGCCGTTACTAGAATCACGCACAGCGGCAGCAGGCGGACCCAGGATGGACAGGAGCAGGAAGGGTCGGGAAGGCCCCGCCATGCAGCCCGGACAGGGGAGGCTGGAAGCCGGGTCCGCAGGGGGCAAGGCTGGCCCGAGGCCGCGAGGATGTGGCCGGGTGCTCTGCAGGGCACAGGGGAAGTGACATCATAGCAACCGCATCTTGTATTTGTCGGGGGCTGGATGGGTTACAGAAGTGTTTTCACGCCTTTGTCTCCCATGCGATCTGCCCCAAGCCTGACAGGCCGGCAGACACAGAACTCTGACCCCCCTTTCTAGAGGAGAAAGCCTGAGCCAGAGCCAAGTGAAGGGGGCTCCCCGAAGTTCACATGGCCGGTCAGATTGAGAGCAGGGAGGAGTGAACAGGGGATTGTCTTGGCGTCACACGCCCGAATCCAACATCCCCTGTCTCTCTCGCGGCTTCCAAACCTGCCGGCCCAGCAGTCGGGCCCAGGCCCAGCCTGGGGCTCTGTATTTGACGTGCCACTGTGGCATCTCACGCTGCCCCATTTTGCAGAGCTCTTGCTGGGGTCCTGAAGCACTTGCAGTGTAGACGCATTTGTCTGGAGCTTGAGAAGATAGAACCATTCAGCCCAAGGGGAGAACAACTCGGGAGAAGGGTGGAGGCGGGATTCCAGTCAGGGGCAGATAGCTGTATGATCCTTGCGTGAAGACAGAGGTCCCTCTTCACATGCCGTGGCCCTAAGCCACCTCCCTCCCTTCTGCCCAGGATGCTGGATGCCAGACAGCGCGCATTTCCCCACGTCACCGCGCCAACGAGCTGGGCCCCTGCTTCCCGTCCCACAGACGCCGACGTCTCCGGCTGCCACAGTGGGGGCTGAGTTAAAGGGGCACAGAGAATGGGGCTTGGCTGGGGATCTGGGCTTGGGTCCACAGGGAGGGGGGAAGCCGTCCCCTCCCAAACCCAGCGCCAGCGACTTTGACGTGAGGTACCGAGCATCCTGTGTGGGCCCAGCGCGCCTCACGGAGCAGCAGTCTTCGGAGTGACGTGGAACTCATTACCCCTTCGCGTCGCTGGGGGCTTCCGCCAGCTCCCTTCTCCTGAAAAGATCCTGCCAGGCTTGCTGTTCATCTGCGTGTGATTTGTGCTTCCTTCTGCAGGTTTGGGTGCCCCTCGGAAACCTCCCCAGCAGCTACTTAATGAACTACCATTCAGGAGGGCCCCCCACCTCTCAACAGGCACACGCCCCATCGGGGCCCCGGACCCCCTCTCTGCAGGCCACCACCTGATACCCTACACTACCTCGTGTGACAGCCCGGTCCCCTTTTCTGTCCCCTCTGGCCGGCCTCATTTAGGTTTTAGAGGTGACCCTGCATCCATCTGTGGGCCGCTCACGACCCCCAGCTCCCCGAACAGGCAGCCACACTCCAGGGTCCCTCTGCTAACTTCAGCGAGGTGAGGAAGAGGAGGCTGTCTGTGTGTGTCGAAGGTTCTCCCACGTGTCAGGGCTAGGATGCCAGTTGCATGCCCCCTGGGTGTGAGGACAGGACGCTGAGCAGCAGGAGGGAGAATGGGATCCCTGGGACATGCTTTCTGTGTGGCCCCCGGGCCTCCAGAAGCTTGAATGGAACGGGCGGCCGTGTTGGCGCCCAGCTGGGTGGTGGAGTCCGGCACGTGCAACCACGCTCTGCGTCTGTGGCTTCCCCCACAAGCCGAGTGCCAGATGGGCCACCAGCGAGCCCAGAGACCTGGGCTGAACCCTTCCTTCTCTGGGCCTCAGTTGACCCACCTGGGAAATGAGGGGCTGGCTTCCATCCCTGCTCCCGATTCAGGAGCCCCAAAGACCGTGGATCTCCTACGACTCTGCAGGTAGAAGTTCCCTTCTGCTTAGAGTTTATCGGTGCTGCCTTGGAAACAAAGCCAAGGTGACCTTCGCAACTGGAGTCCTGGGTGGGTACACTGTCCAGGGCCGCGTGCTGTGCTGGACTCCAGTCACCACTGGTTTCAAATGTAGGTTTTATTGTCATTCAAGTATGGTGACCAACAGATCAGGGGTCAACTCCATCGGGAAGGTAGTTTGTGATTCGTAGATCCCAAGAGGCGGGGCACGCTGTGCCCCGCAGGGCCATGGGGGGAGTACCAGGGTCGGTCATGGGGCAGAGGGACAGAGGGGAAGGCGGGATCCACAGTCTGCCTTGTGGTTTTCACGGGAAAGAACGGGCTTGGGATGGGCGAGTTGGAATCATGGACTCCAGGGTGTCGGGGTGGCCTCTCACTGTCTGGTCCCTGGCCCTGGGGTGATCGGGACAGGGCAGTATTGGCCCCAAGTACGAAGAGGATGGTTAGGGTGCACGTTCTGGGTTGGTTTGTATATGAAAGACGGGCTCCCTGGGAGCAGAGTGGTTTGCTCCTTCTGGAAGTTCCAGCCCTGGGAGGGGCCCTGGGTACCAGCGCACCGAGAACATAGAACAGGACAGGGTTAATACGGCACGTAACAAAATGTGTGCTGCACGTAATTTGTCATTTTTAAAAAATAATAGACTTTATTTTTTAGAGTGGTTTTAGAAAGATTGAGCACAAAGTATAGAGTTCCCGCATACCCTCCATTTCTAGCACGCACACACACACACACGCACACTCACACACACGCACACACACTCACACACATGCACGCACAGTCACACACACATACACGCATAGTCACACACATGCATATACACGCACGTGCACGCACACGCGGTCACACACACTCTCACACACATGCACACACACACGCACGCGCAGTCACACAGACGTACACAAAGTCACACACACGCACACTCACACACATGCATGCGGTTTCTCCCATTATCAGCGTCTCGCAGGTGGACCGCGCATTTGTTGTAACTGAACCAGTGTTGCCACCCCGTGATTAGTCAGAGTGCACGGTTTACATCCGGGTTACGTGGGAGCTGTGCGCTCATGGGCTTGGACAAATGTATAATGACCTGCAGTCGTCACCGTAGTGTCATAGTTCCACTCAAAACCCCCCGCGCTCCTCCGATTCCCACCTCCCTCCCCCAACCCCGGCAGCCGCGGATCCCTGGACCGTCTCCGTAGCTCTGCCTTTTCCAGAACGTCGTACAGCTGGAGTTCTCTAGCCTTTCAGACCGCCTTCTTTCTCCTACTGATGTGCGTTTAAGCTTCCTACCTGTCTTTTCATGGCTCGATAGCTCATTTCTCTACAGCACTGATTACTATTCTGTTGTCTGGATGGACCACAATTTAAATATGATGTTTATCCATTACTCTGATCTTCCTGAAGGAAGGCGGTGGGCTCCGTTGTAAGGACTGCTTAGAGTTTATCGGTGCTGCCTTGGAAACAAAGCCAAGGTGACCTTCGCAACTGGAGTCTTGGGTGGGTACACTGTCCAGGGCCGCGTGCTGTGCTGGACTCCAGTCACCACTGGTTTCAAATGTAGGTTTTATTGTCATTCAAGTATGGTGACCAACAGATCAGGGGTCAACTCCATCGGGAAGGTAGTTTGTGATTCGTAGACAGCCCGGATGGGGTCCAAGGCGCCGAGGGTCTCCGTGCTCCCACGGAGGCAGGAGCGACTCTGAGCTTCAGGATCGGGGCTGCTGTTGGTGTTCTCTTCCTCACGGGGCTCGCGTAGACAGCCGGCTGTCCCCCGCTCTATCTCAGGGAAGCCTTTCAGGGACTGCTCTCACCTCCTCCAGCCATAGACCTGCAGGCAGGAAAATCAAGGAGGAGCAAGGGGATTCCCAGGTTGGCCAGTCGGCTTCGAGTGTGAACATGGTCCACACGCTTACCTGATGATCCATTACCAGCTTCGAGACGTTAACCGCCCGAGAGAGAGGTGCTGCTGGGCCGGAGGGTCCGGGTCTCCCCGAGGCCCTGTCCACGGCACGCAGCCTCCCCTGGCAGCTGGGCCGGGCCTGCGGAGCTCCCTGGCTGGATGGCAGGCTGTGGGCTGTGGCGAGCCGGGTGGGCTCTGTGGGCTCTGGCCCTCCTTCGAGTCCCTTTCTTTACTTTCCAGACTGAGATGAGGTCCACCCAGTGCCTGGGACGCGGTTTGCTGCCCTTAGGCGGGCTCCTGGCTGAGACAACCCCCAGACAGGGCGTTTGCCCTCTCCTTTCTCCTGGGCTGAGGCCCTGTGCTGGCGGCCCAGTGAGCCTGGAATGTGTGTGTGTGTGTGCGCGCGTGTGCATGTGTGATGTATGTGTGTGAAGAGGCTGCAGGTGCTATAGCAGCCCCTCCTCCCCAGAATGACAGACCCGGGACCCAGAGACCTGCAGGGCAAGAGCTGATGAGGAGGGGGTGCCCGTGCCTGGGTTCCCCCTGATCTTCTGCCCCTCCCACTTGCCGTTTCCGAGGTGGCCGCAGCTTCTGGAGTCTCAAACTGTTCAAGGCAACGAGGTCACCGTGGGAAAGTGACAATGAGTCAGAGGAAAAGAGCACCCCTCTCATCTCGTCCATGACACTCAGAACCACTGTAGAAATCAACCCAAAGCCAGGCCCTCAGCCCCGGACACCGCAGAGCTCACATCCTCTCCTGGAGGCCACCCGGCAGCTCGTGCCCGCTGAGCAGGTGGGCAGAAAAAAGCAGGTGGAGACGCTCTAAGGCCAGGAGCGAGGTTAGTCCCGGGACCTCTCCTTCCAAACCTGACCCACAGTCCTCCTCTTCCAGGCAGCCCTGACTCTGTGCAAACCTGAGCATTCCTTTCCCTTGAACCCCTCAGCGGCAAGAGGGGGCTCCACCTACTGGTGTCTGTCATGCTCTCAAGGGTTCTCCCGTGATGTCCCTGCCCAGGTGCCGTTGGCCGACCTTGTTCTTGAGAAAGGAGGGGGGGAGCCGTGAATGTGGCTGACGGGCCTCCAAGGCCCTGCTCCCGAGGGCAGGGTGCTGCAGCAGGACGCACACAGCAGACGGGTGACAACACCGCCCGTGCTCCCCCCGCAGCCACGGTGGGCTCAGGCGAGATCAAGTCCCTGAAAGTGCGTCTGGCTAATGCCACCTTCTGTTTCCCACTGATCCGAACAGAAGAAACGCTGGGACTGGACCCGGTACCTGAAGTGCTTCCCGCGTGCCTGTCCCAGCGACCGTGTACTCCTGCGATCTCAGGCCCCGGGCCCTGCGTCCTCTGAGCTCTCCCTGCTGGGCCTGGAACCACAGAGGGGGCCAAGGACAGGCGTGTGGGAGGGAACCACGCCGTGACTTCTGTTTGCCCAGACCTTTGAGAGCCTCGTCCCAGAGGCCTCTGCGGGAGTGAGGGCAGCTCCGGGCCGCGCAGCCCTGGCGGGGAGAAGCCGCTTGCCCCAGGGACACAGGTCTGGGCTGGTGCTGCCTGATGTCCACGCTGAGGGCCAAGGGGGCGACTGGTGCTCACAGCAGCTCAGCGAGGCGGGCGTCTGTCCGGGCACCCTGCCCCATGCCTGCCCCCTCCCTGACTTGGGCTCAGGTCTTCTTCAGCAGGGTCCTAAGGTGGAGAAGAGAGATGGGCCAGCAACCACCTTGTGAAGACAACAGGAAGCATGAGAGCAGCTCTGAAGAGGCCTCGGGAGGGAGGGGCTTTTCATATTTAATGATGGCCCGTTTTACCCTGTGGTCAAACTAGCTTGGTGGAGGAGACCCAAGGCTGGCACTCAGAACCCCAAGAATCTTCTGCCACTGCCTTGCTGTGCATCTTGGGGCAAGTTGCTTACCCTCTCTGGGCTCATCAGTGAAAGGAGACAGGGCGACTAGAGGGCTGGTGAGTGTAACCCTTCTTCCCGGGGAGGGGGGGTCCCTTCTGGGGGGATGTGGTCAGCCCCAGAAGGAAACTTGTCCCTTTGACTTCAGTGCATGTCCTGAGGAATGCATGTCTGAAGTTGGGGACCTTGGAGGTGGAGGCAGTGAGGGAACGTACCCAGCCCAGCGCGGGTGCAACGGCACCTGAGGATTTGGAGGGAGAAGCTGGGGGGTGGACCAGACCAGATCAGAGGCCTCGCGTCCCACTAGCCCCGCTTGGTGGCAGGCTGAATCGCAGCTTAGTGGGCAAGGCTGGAAGTCAGCATCGACCCAAGTCACCTACCAGTTATGGTTTGCTGTGGGTAGAATCCCACCGTTCGCGACTTAGTAAGCTGTGTGTACAGACAGCAATATCTTCATCGTTGACGCCTTACTCTGGGTCGGGCAGCGTGCCGATCGCTATATGTGGGCTCTCCCGTTCACCCTTCATGGTAACCCAAGGAGGCAGTATGGACATTATTGTCATTCCACAGACTGAAGCCAATGGGGCACAGAGAGGTTAAGTAACTTGCCTGAAGCCACACAGCTAATAAGTGGCAGAGCAGAATTTGAACCCAGGCCTACCGAGCTGCAGTTCCGGCTTTAGGAGGGAGACACTGTCTTTTAATAGTAATAGTGAAGGGCCTGGGGCGATGTTCGCTCGCCAGCTTTCTTTCAGGCCCTTTGGTGGAGGCTGAGCCCCTGAGTCCAGCCCTGTAGCTGCCTGGTCCCTGAAGAGGCCTCCTCGAGCTTCCCGGCCAAGAAAAGGGGACATCTCCATATGGTGCCAGCCGCTCCTGCTCCAGCGTCCGGCCTGAGCCTAGCTGACAGGCTGTCAGTGCCCACTGCCGGGGGGTGGGGGGCCCTCGGAGACTCGGGTGGGTGGTGGGTGGGGAGCGGCGGCTTCCTGACCTTTCGTATCTTTGTGGGAGCTCTGGCCAGAGGGGTCGAGCTTGGGTGTATATTTATCTTGGTATTTTTCTTTTCTTCAGAGGAAGAAATGATCAAAGGCAGTGTAGAAGGCGCACACACGTGCACACGCACGCGCACACGCACACACGCATGCAAGTCTGGGCCGTAGGAAGAGAGAGGAGAAAGAGCCTGGTTATTATACGGATGCTGTAAATACCTGCCCTTGCCCGAGTCCGCCTGCTGCCGCTCGCGGCCCTCAGCCCCTGGCCGGCCGGCCCAGCTGTCCCGGGGACTGGGCAGCCAAGGTGCCACCACCAGCACCGGGGAGTCTTGGGGGCTCACGGGTGGGACACGAAGGCCTCCCTGGAAGGGCAGCTGCAGGGGCACCTGGGTCAGCCTTCCCCACCCGTGGGTACGGCCACGCTCGTCCATCCGCTGATGGGAGGATCCAAACCCCCAAGCAGAGTCTGGGTGTCACAGGCAGGCTTCAGCTCTCTCCTCTGGGCCCCGGGCCTTGGAGGATGTGGAGCCCTTGCCCTACTGAGCTGCTCCAAGGACTTCTCAGGGGGCCGCATGGCCTCCCTGGGTCCCGCAGCTCGGACCGTCGGGACTACCCTCCATTGCCCTGGGACTCTACCGTGGCCTGGTCGGGGACGCTGCCAGCCTGCACCCCACCCGCACCCAGCCCAATGAGAGGCGGTGACACGCGCCCGCTGCCCGGTCTTTGGTTACAAAAAGGCTTTTTAACTCTAGGATCTGCTCAGGGTTTCTCTTGCAGAAGGAAAGGGATTTGATTTTCAAAATCGGATGCCAGTGCAGGCAGTTCAGAGACAATTTCTGTGTAAAACAGAGGGTGCGGGTCAGTGGAGGTGGTGGCGTGATGGGGGGCTGGGAGTCGGGGGGCCTGAAGCAGGGGGAGGAAGAGCAGGGCCTTGACCCGGGAGTGGTCACGTGACCACATGACTGCGCACGTGTGTGCATGCATGAGTGCCTAGCATGTGCGTGCTTCAGTGTGTGGGGCTGTGTGTGAGTGTGTGCACACGTGTGTGCAGGCTCCAGTGTGTGGCTCTGTGTATGTGTGCGTGTGTGCACGTGCGTGTGCACGATTCAGCGTGTGGGGCTGTGTGCGTGTGAGTGCGTGTGAGTGTGTGCGTGTGTGTGCGTGTGTGTGCAAGGGTGGCTTTCTGTTGTCACCACCGAGGTGGGGTCCTCGGCAGTGGCAGCATCCAAGGCCAGGCAGCCGTGTTCCTTCTGGCAGAACAAAGCACATGCAATCTTGGGGTGCAGAAGCCAAAAAAACAGGGGCGCCTGGGTGGCACAGCGGTTAAGCGTCTGCCTTCGGCTCAGGGTGTGATCCCGGCGTTCTGGGATCGAGCCCCACATCAGGCTCCTCTGCTGGGAGCCTGCTTCTTCCTCTCCCACTCCCTCTGCTTGTGTTCCCTCTCTCACTGCCTGTCTCTATCTCTGTCGAATAAATAAATAAAATCTTAAAAAAAAAAAGAAGCCAAGAAAACAAATAAATAAAACAAGCCCGCAGGCTGTAAATAGATGCGGGCCTGAGGTGCTCTCAGGCAGCCAGACGCTCCCTCCCACGCGCAAGCAGCAGTGTGGGCCCCCCCATGCAGCCCCAGAGGGCCGCCCTTGGCCCGGGGCTGGGGCGGGGAGAGGCCAGCCCCCCACCTTCGGCCAGCGCCCGGTCGTTCTCTGACAAGGCTCAGCCCGCATTAAAGCCACTCCTTTCTTCCGCCGTCCAGCAGGCCCGGTCCGTCGGCCTGTGCTTCCGCTGCTCAGGGCCCAAGGTGGTTTGCTCCTTCGTGCCGCGGGGGCATAGTTTCTACTCCCCGTTCGGACCCCAGTCCTCCGCGAGGCAGCGCTGACCCGGGGGGTGGGCAGCGATGCGGGAATCCGGGGCAGCTGTGCGTCGTATTCAGCTCTCTGGAAGTGTCCTCTGGAGTCTGCTTGAAGAACCGTGCCGGGCTTCTTCACCGTCTCGCTCAGTGCTCTCCTTGTTTCCTTTGCAGAGAGTATCCCGAGCACATGGTCCATTCATCTGTCCATCCTTCCATCCTCCCCCTCTGTCCATTGACCCACAGGTCGATTACTCTGGGAAGCACTGTGCTAACCAGTGAACTGTTCACCTGGTCTGTCTGCCCCTTCCTTCCTTCCTTCCTTCCTTCCTTCCTTCCTTCCTTCCTTCCTTCCTTTTTCAGAGAAGTAGGTGGGTGGAGGGGCAGAGGGAGAAAGAGAGAATCTTAAGCAGACTCCACACCCAGCGGGAAGCCTGGCACGGGACTCGATCTCACAACCTTGAGATCATGACCTGAGGTGAAATCAAGAGTCCGATGCTTAACCGGCTGAGCCCCCCAGGCGCCCCTGTTCAGCCGGTTTCTCAGTCCCACAGTGCTCGCTCTTTGATGGGGGACCCAGACCTGCACCCGGGCAGAGGCCGTCGAGAAAGAGCTGACCCAAGGCAGGAAAAGAGCGGTTGCGACGCGAGCTCAGGCAGGGGCTCCGTGCTGCGGGATGCTGGCTTCTCACCTCCCACTTGCAGGTCGGGACGGGGTAGCAGTGGAGGGGACCGTGCTGTCGGACCACGCGGCTGACGGTGTGTGTGCACGGCAGGTGATTCTCAGGGTCCAAGCGGCCGGGCTGCTGAGGCTCGAGCCCGGGGCCACAGGCTACGGCAGCGGGAACTAACGGGTGGTGCCCTTCATCGCTTTCTGAGCGCCTACTAGGTGCTGGGCTCCGTGTCAACTCCTGCGCCGGATCTTTCACTGAATCCACTCCACGATTCCACCCTATAGAGGACTGGAGATTCCGCGGAATTCCGGGGTCGGATCCTGGGCCGGTGCAGGTGGGGCCACCCGCCAGGGCTGTGCGACGCGGCCAAGCCTCTTCACCTCCCCGAACCGTATTTTCTCCGGCAAAGAGCAAGGATCTGCCACGGGATCGAGGCTCCCCATCTTTCCAAGTCTGAACTGCATTTTAATGTCAAACGCTTTGAGGATCTTTTCACGTGCTGGTGGGCTTTTATTTTTAGGACTCGTTGGTCGAGAAAATTCACAATGACAAAAAGCTACTTTGAGTTCGGTAGTGGTTTAAAAACCGATTTGTATCTGATTCACAACTGCGTGTATATGCATCTGAAAAACAACCCCGATGTGGGTGTTATCGAGTCTACAAGGGCCGGTTGGGGTGTGGATCTTGGTCTCTGTGTCAAGTAAAACTCTGCAGCTCCCCGGGGCGGGGGGTGTCGGGCCACCTGCCGGCCCTTCCAGATCATTCTGAATTCAGCAAAGCCATCAACTCTTGCTTCCCCACCCCTCCTGGATAGCAAGAAAAGGTAAAATGGGACAGGACAGGGAGCAGATAGACCCTAGCAGAAGTTGTTGGTTGCAAACCAGACAGAGGCCAAGGGTGAGAGGGTCGCTCCGCCCCCAGGATACACTCAGCAGTGCGGCTAGGGCCCTGTGGCCGCTGGCCCTGTGCTCACAGAAGCAGAGCCATGTGGTGGTCCTGCACAGCCTTACACCATGGAGCCACTTCCCAAATGTCTTGTAGACCCCAAAACAGAACGTGCAAAAGGCTGGGAAACAGGTCAGACCTTTCCTTTTTCTCATTGTTCCTTACTGAGAGGAGATTGGGATTGACTGCATACATCAGCGTTCTGGCCTCCCTGGGGAGTGAGAAGCAGAGCCCCCCCCCCCCCCGCCATGGCCTCCTTCTTCTCCTGGCTCCCCCTCCCTGCTGGCACCGAGGAGGGCTCAGCCCATGATGCAAGGGCAGGCGGAGGAGGCCCTGGAGGGGCTCCCCGAGTCTGGAGACGCAGCCTCCGGCCAGCAGCCGCCCTTGTCGGGAAAGGAGGCCAGACTTGCCCGGTGGTTTTGGAAAGCTGCTGGTGAGCTAGAGCTTGTCTTGCAAACTGTTTATCAGATGATTTCGGGATCGCATACACATTTTGATAAAGGAGGATTGAAAATACAGGTTTGCTTTTTGCTAGATGCCCTGTGAGCCCCCAGGTGGTGTGTGGTAGCCGGTTGCCCCCCACCCCAGTCTGATTCCCCACGGTGCTCCCCCTCTCAGCTTTCTCAGGTACATCTCACGGTCGGTAGTTATTTGTGCCTGAGAGAGTTCGGTCTGATGGGGACAGGACAGTGTCCAACCCTATCCGGGCGGCTCCCTGGAAGAGGTGATGCTTATGGTGAAAAGTGAAGGATGTGTAGGACAGAGGCAGAGGGACCCGTGGGTGCCCAGTCCGGGCAGGGAGAAGACGTGGCTCCAAAGATCACAGGGGTCTGGGGACGCAAGGGGAGGCGTGCCAGCGGTGAAGCTGGACAGATGAGCGGAGGCCTGGGCACATAGCGTCTGTGGGGTCAGCGGGATGGCCCTTAGAGGCTGCGATGGTGGACTGTATATGTGTCCACTTGACCTGGTCATGGGGTGCCCACATAGCTGGTTGGATGTTGTTCCTCAGTGTGGCCGTGAGGGTGTTTCTAGAAGCAGCTAGGGGCGCCTGGGTGGCGCAGTCGTTAAGCGTCTGCCTTCGGCTCAGGGCGTGATCCCGGCGTTCTGGGATCGAGTCCCACATCAGGCTCCTCCGCTGGGAGCCTGCTTCTTCCTCTCCCACTCCCCCTGCTTGTGTTCCCTCTCTCGCTGGGTGTCTCTGTCAAATAAATAAATAAAATCTTAAAAAAAAAAAAGATTATAGAAGCGGCTAGCGTAGGAATCCGTGGACTGAGTAAAGCTGAGAGTCTTACCGGGGAGCAGATGTTGTCCAGCCCATCAGGGCCTGAACAGAGCACAAAGCAGAAGAAGGGGGATTCTCTCTGACTGTTGAGCCAAGATACCTTCTTCTGCCCTTGGAATGGAATTCACACCACCGGCTTTCCTGGGCCTCGGGCTTGTGCTTGTAGAGACCTCTCAGTCTCCATAACTACGAGCCGATTCCTTAATAAGAAATCTCTTACCATCTCTCTCCATCCCCACCACCTCCACCCCACCTCCTTCCCCACCCCCACCGCCTCTCCTTCCCCACCTCAACCCCCCTCTCCTTCCCGACCCCCACCTCCATCCCTACCTCCATCCTCACCCCCACCTCCATCTCAATGTCCAGACTCTCCTGTTTCTCTGGACAGCCCTAGCTAATACGGACACCGTGCCCCGCCCTGCCCTACACTGTCCCCTGAGTCCCCATGATTATTTGCAGCAACGCAGAACTCTCGGCTTGTGCAGGCAGTCCTTCTGTGACAGTCACCTCACCCGGTGACTAGAAAGCTCCTGATATCACGATGACGCCCTTTGCTCCAGGACCACCTTGCACCCTGCTTCTCCCAGGGGACCTGGGGCCACAGAACTCCTCTCCTTACTCTTCCTGAGCCTTCCTCCAAGTTTCCGAATGCTGTCCAGGGCCCCCTGTAAGCCTTCCCTCTGCTCCTTGGGCCACGCTTCTCCTTTCACGCCCTGTAGGGTGCCATAGGGAGCAGACACCTTTGGGGGTGGCAGACCACTCTTCAACCGCTCACTCACCTACTCTGTGTTGATTCTGTGTGACTCCCCCTTGTGCCTGGGTGAGAGATGAACTGACCTCTGACGGCGCCGGCCAGCTTTTCTCTCTTGGGCATTTGGACCAATGTTATGAAATTGCCATTGGGTTAAACTGGGCTTTGGGGAAGAGCTGATGAAGGCAGGCGCCTCCTGCCAGGTGGCCGGGGAGCAGGGAGCAGGATGCAGCCACCAGACAGGGGAGAGAGGGCATCGCATGGATGCCTGGCACTGGCTAGCCCCCCTTCGCGCCGTCCCCGAGGGCCCCACCATTTCCACCTGTGGGTCCTGCGAGGCACCACAAACCAGTCCGCTCCCTTGTGAAAGCTAAGGCTCCCTTCCCAGCAACCAAAGCTTGGTCAACACAGCGCTCAGACTCCTTCTTCTTCCCCGTCCTTCCCTCCCTCTCCCTCGCCACCACCGACTGGGGCAAACCCTGGTTTGTTAGTATCTCTTTTGAAATCAGGTGCCAGGTGCAGGAGGGCAGCCCGTCTTGGGGGATCCTGCAGCACACGTGACTTCTATTAATGAGAGCTCAGGCCAGGGCAGGTCGCCGGCTCCTGAGCCCAGACGGGAAGCCCTCCCATTTATGGTGCCCTCACTAGGGCCTCCCTGCACAGGTGCCAACCCAGGGCCACCGATTACAGCCCAGGGTGCAAAGTTTGTTTCCTCCCCGTCCCTTCCCCAGCAGTCTGGAGCCTGGGGAGTTCCTCTAGTTTCTAAGAATACTCCTCTCCTCAGTGTTAATGATTCCCTTAAGGCAACCACCATCCCACTCAGCCGGGCTATGATTAGGGTGATTACTTTTCTTCTCGTTATTGCAATTAATAATAATCATGAACACAACTGCTGCCGAAAGCCCGTGGAGCCCCTTCTCTGGGACTGCAGGGGCCCTGGTGCCCACGGGCAACATCCCAGCCCACCCTGCGGCCTCGAGGGTCTCCAGAACCACGAGCCTGCGTCACTTATCCCAGATCCCAGGGAGTCATGGACTATCGGGGCAGAAAGGGACGGTCCATATCACCTGTGATTCTGTCCCTTCGCAGAGAGGGCCATGGGTTCTAGAGAGGAGAGGGTTAGCAGCAGTGCCTGGGCCAGACCTCCGGCTGCCTCCAGCCCTGGGCCGGACTTGGGGCCGACTCCCTCCTGCTTCTGCTGTGCTCAGGGCTGGTGGCTCAGACTAGCCGCGAGGGCCAGCACAAGAGGAAGGTAAACCCTTGTCCAGCAGGAGCAAGCTCTTCTTGCCAGATCTCTTGTCCTCACCAGCCTCTTTGCTTGGGGTCTTGCTGAGGGTTGTGGGTTCAGCTCATTGGCAGGGCTGGCTGGGAGCCGGGGTGAGGCTCTGAGGCTACAGCTTGCCTGACATGTTGGGCTGGGTGTGGAAGCGGGGGTGGGGGGTGTGGGGGGGAGGACAATTCCGTTGGGATTGTCAGTTGTCACGCTCACTGAAGTCAGCATGGAAGGTTCTGGAACATGTGCCCTTTTGTAGGCTCCCTAGTCCCAGAGCAGCCACCCACCCACTTGCTTTGCTTCCCCCCTTGGCACATCCCAGAGACAGCAGAGCTGCATTCTCATCTGACACACTCAGGTGTTCGGATGACTGCACACATTGGCTTGCTAACCTTTATGTGGCATTAAGGGACTCCCCCCGCAACCCCCCCAAAGGCAGTAGGCTGCCTGGGCCACCCCTCAGGACAGCCAGTCAACACCTGGCCAGGGCCAAGCATGATTTAGATCTTGTGTCTAAGCAAATGGAACACTTGCCTGTGGCAGGGAGGACAGGGCACCCCTCCCCCTCCTCCCCTGGTGGGGATGCGCTGAGGTTGGGGGCACAGCGCTGAGGTTGGGGGCATGGTGCGGAGGCACCCCTCTTCCGTGGCCAGGTCGGTGCCTGGCTGCCCTTCCCAGCTCCCTGCCCAAGGCCAGGCCTTGCTGCCACCCTGCCAGCCCAGAGCCCAGCACCAGCCTTTACCCTGCAACACACATCCTCGTTCGGCCCTCATGAATCTTTCATGGCGCTCCAGAAGTGTTGGTGTGCACGCCGCAGGGCCACTGCAGGCTGCCTGCTCCAGTGGCTCAGCCAGAGCAGGGAGGAGGCACAGGCAGCAGCCGTGGGGCGGGGGTGTGGGGGGGCGGCGGGAGACGCTCAGGCCTGAGTCCAGACCACAGCAGCCACAGCAGGTACGAGTGACTGGGGCCGGGGGGCAGCAGCCAGCATCTCCCAGCAGTGTGCACAGCCACCAGCCGCCAGCCACCAGCCACATGCGGACCCCTGCACCCCTCCATACGCATCCCTGCACCCCCCATACGCATATACTTCCCCCCACATACACCACACACTCCATACCCTCCCCACTCGCCCATACCTCCACCCCCCACCCCATCCTGCCGCCTCTACATCCACGTGCCCCACACCTACCCCTACCCCACATCCCCTGCATCCATACTCCCCCTACACCCACACTCACTCCCACCCCTACCCCACCATACCCACCCCCCACTCCTTACCACATTTACCCCCAGCCCATCCCCCACCACACTCACCCCCACCCCTACCCCCACCATACTCACCCCCACCTGCCACACCCACACTCACATATGCACCTACCCCCCCCTTACCCCACACTCCACCACATTCACACATCTCCCACAACCATATTCAACCATATTCCCCTTACCCCACACCTCATACCCTTATACCACCCCCATATCCACATCCACACACCCATATCCCCCTATCCACATACGCCCCGCCACACCCCTCCACACCCCATACCCCTCCTACATCCACACACACCTATCTACCTACTGGCACACGCGCACACAACCACCCTCATCCCCCCACCACGTTGGGGAGGGGTCTACCCTAGTCCTGGCAGAGAGAGGGAGAGGGAGGGGGAAGGGGAGGAGAGGAGAGGAAGGGAAGCAGGCAGGGAGTGGGAGAGACAGGCAGGGAGGGCAACAGAAGGCACTGGAAGCAGAGAGGGAGAAAAGCTGAGAAAGAACTTAGAAGACAGAGCAGGGCCCCCAGAGGGATGCTGGTTGCAGCCCCTACCTCCTGTTCAAGCCCATTTCAAGGGCGTTTGTCAAGTGAGACCCCCAAGTGCCCCTTCCCCACGCTCAGATAGCAGATGAGGCCTCAGACTCAGGACCCCAGACATAGTCTCCAGGCCTGGCTCTGTGGGCCTCTCCCCAAGTCAGCCACTAAGGTGCCCAGCAAACCGCCTTCCTACTAACTCGGGCAGAGAACAGAGAGAGACACACATACCCGCTGCTGAGGCAGTCCAACCTTGATGCCCAGACCTTACAGGGACGTGTCCAGAAAAGAAAATTATGGGCTGACCTCTCTCGTGAACATGAGTCCAAGAGTCTTAAACCAAACCTTAGCAGATCAGACCCACCACTGGCAGGGTGAACACAGCACGCATGCACTGGGTTTATCCCCTGAACGGAGAGTCGGTTTAATAATTTAAATTCAATCAGTGTAGCTCATTGCATTAACAGAATAAAGGAGAAAAATCACCTCGACAGAATCTGAAAGGACATTTGCAATCTCTATGTATGTGTACCTCTGTGTCTATTTCCATGAGCATATCTACAGCTATATTTAGTGGCCAGAATATATAAAGAACGTCTACAAATCAATATGAAAAATGTGAATGACAGGCATATAAAAAGGGGCTCAACTTCATGAATCATCGTGGAAATACAAATTAAAATCACAGAGACACCATGACACAGAAAAGAGTGGGTAACGTGAGAAAGACGGATTCTCCAAGTACTGGTGAAGAGTGGCCAACTGAACGTCTCCCACTGGTGTGGGGGGTAGATCAAAAACTGGCAATGTCTACTAAAGCCGAATGCGTGCCTGCCCTACGACCCCCACGTACACGCCCCAAAGAAACGTGTGCAACGTTCCCTGCAAGACTGTTCACGACAGCATGGTTCATAATTGCCCAAACCTGCCAACCACCCGAACACCCAGACACGGGGGCCGGCTCGGTGTGGCTTGCTCCCACGATGGGCGGCTAGTGGGTAATGAGGATGAACAGCAGCCCCCTCCCCCCGCCAGAGCCGGGAGGGGATCTCGCACACCGTGTTGGGGCAGACAGACAGACATACAAGCAGGTGTATGTGTAACTCCATGTATGGAGAGCGCGGTCTCTGATACAGAAGTCACGACTGTGGCCGTCCAGGCAGGGGGTTGGTGACAGAAGGGGCGGGAGGGGACCTCTGCGGCGTGGGCAGTGTTCTCTTCTTGATCTGGGTCTTGATCACATGGGTGGGCTCCATTTGTGACAATTCATGGAGCTGGAGACACAGTGTCACGCGTCTCTCTGTGCATATTACACTTTAATAAAATGCTTCCTTTTAAAAGCTGATATGCCCAACAGAAGCCTCCCTAGGAACCTCGGAGAAGGGGGTGTGGGGCCCAGCAGTGGGTGCCCACTCTGGGTCTGCATTCATGCATTGGGAAGCCCACCCCGAAAGGGGATAGAGGCCCTCTCACTTCCACAAGGCGGCCTGGTCATGGAGTGTCAGTCACAGAGGACCAAAGAGGGTGCTGTGTTTCCAAACCCTCACTCTTCGGAGGAGGACACGGAGCCTGATTGGGGGCCGGGCACTTGTCCAAGGTTGCTTGACAGGCCCTGCCCAGTGCTCGTTCTGGGAGCCCATTACCACGTGCCTGGTGGCTTTGCCTGGGGACGGCAAGGGTTTTCCTCCCTCTTCTGCAGCCTCCATCTGTCCTTGCCCAGTGATCCCGTGCCGAGTCCGGGATCCAGCTGGCTTGCCCACCTGCAGGTCATCCTTGGCCTGTCAGTGCAGTATTATTGCCTGCGAAGGGCTGGTGGCCACCCGCGGAGCACCTGGGGCCTGGACGGGCTCCCGCAGAGATGCTGAGGCTCAGAGGAAAAGGTCACCCAAACCCTGAACAGGGAGTGGGCTCCATATGCTCAACTGTGGGCATGAAGGGGTGAGTGGGGAACAAGGTGTGGAGGCCCTGCCACCTTCAGGACTGGGTACGGAGGGACTCAACCCCCCCCGCCCTCCCCCCTGTCCTCCCCCCCAACCCTGGGCAGAGTCCTGGGTCCATCCCCAGAGGGTATCCTGTGCAGGCAGGTCGGGGGAGGGGGTGGCCCAGGTGATTCTTGGGCAGGTGGGCTTAGTTCCCAATTGCAATCACCTGTTTCCTCAGCCCCGCCCCCCCCCCCCCGCCCCCCTGACGTGCATTCTCCTCGCCGGAAGCCGGAAGCCCGAAGCACGTGGGCTGTGTGCCGTGGGCCCTGCACAGGGCCTGCCTCCCTTGCCCTTACGTGCTCACTGCCGCCCTGCACTTGGGCTGGAGGAGAGGACAGTGAACCAGGGGACCCTGGACCCCGTAGCCGAGAGGCAGACACTGTGGCCTTGTGCCCCGTCTCCCGTAAGCCCGTGCTGTCGCTGCACACGGGTCCTGCAGCCCCCCGGGAAGCAGGCTGCCAGAGGGACCCCGTCCTCCACGTCCTCCACGTTCTCCAGGTCCTCACCCAGGGGGCTGCTTCGGGCAGGCTTGGGGACATCTCCCCAGCCCGGCTTCTTGGGGGTTACGTATTTGCAAGCAGAGAGGAGAGGAGGCTCCCCTGGCCCGACCAGCATCACCATCCTCCCCAGCTCTCCAGCTGCTGAGGGCTTCAAGGGAAACGCAATTAGAGTCTCCTACCGTCGGCTTCTGGGGACGGCGACATCATTATCTGACGGCAGTTCACCTTGACACGCAGAGCACAGGCAGGGAACGGAATGATTCTCCAGCCCTGGAGACGAGGGCCCCGTGGACAGCCTCGGAGTGTGCTGAGTGAAGGTAGGAGCGGCAGAGGGAAGGAGGGGAGGAGTGCTAGGAAGGGTCAGGGGGTGACTTGAGGGCAAGGAGAGAAGAGCGGGGAAGGACAAACTGGTGTCAACGAGTGATCTTAGGAGGTGACCTGGCATGGGTCTTGTCCTCCCTAGGGGCTTCCAGCTGGGTTTTACTTAGTCATTTTATGAAAGGCAGTTTGCAGTAGTTTGGGGAAAGATGGCAAATGTCCCCAAATGGTGTTCGGTGCGCCGGCGTGGAAGTCTGGCTGTGGTGATGAGCAAAGGGGTGCATACGTGGACGGGGCTCTGCAGACATGTGGCTCGGGGGGGAAAGGCGGGGGCGGGGCGGCTGGCTGGCAGTGCAGGGCTCCCGTGGTCGGGGAAGGTGGCCATGGGGCCAGGCTCACGGGGCTGGCTGGACTGCGTTCACGTGCCAGCTGGATGCTCAGTGGTGGTGTGACCTGAGGCTCAGGTTTGTCTTTTAAGTGAGAGCCACACAACAGACAATTCACCATTTTAAAGTGAACAGTTCAGTGGCATTTAGTGGATTCACAGTACCGTGCAACCACCACCTCCCCCCAGGTCTAAACATTTTCATCGCCCAGATAAAACCCTGTGTCCACTTATAGTCACCACCTCCCCCCCAGCCCCTGCAATCACTGATGTGCTTTCTGTCTGTACAGAATGCCCTAATCTGGAGATTTGGTGTAAATGACGTCATGCAGCGCCTGGTCTTTTGTGGCTCCTTTCACCTAGCACCACGTGCTGGAGCGTCAGCCACGCTGTAGCAGGTGCTCGCGCTCCCCTCCTTTTAAGGGCTCGGTGATATCTCACCGTGTGGCTAGACCACACTTGGTTTATCCGTTCTCTGGCTGATGGACATGGGGGTTGTTTCCGTCTTTGGGCTATTGTGAGCAGTGCTGCTGCGAACACGTGTGTCCACGTATGTGAGTCCCTGTTTTCCGGGGGCGTCTCTACCCAGGAGTGGAATCCTGAGTCACGTGGCAATTTTGTGATTGACTGGGGAACCGTCACACTGTTTTTCCACCAGCAGCGTACGAGGGCTCCGATTTCTCCCCAGCCCACCACTCGTGAGGCCCTTTAAGAGAACAAAAGCTGTCGCCATCCCAGTCGGGGTGACGTGGTATCTTCTTGGCGCTTGGATTTGTATTCCCTCGTGACTAATGATGCTGAGGATCTCTTCGTGTGCGTTTCGGCCATCTGCCTGTTTTCTCTGCAGAAATGGCTCTTCTGGTCCTTCGCTCATTGACGAGCTTCTGACGCGGAGCTGTGTGCTTCTTGAAGCCTTAGTTTGCTCATCTGTAGAATGGGGACCATGACAGTGCCTCCTGCGTGGGAGGCGGAGAAGCCGTCCTGGTTTCCCGAGGCTGTTCTGGTTTCGGGGGGCCCCTGAAACCCCTGAGGCGCGGGTAGCGTGGGGATGGACGGAGGTGGGGCGTGGGAAGCGTGGGGCAGAGTGTCGGCTTGGGAAATGTCAGCTGTTATTACTTCTAATCATTTTGAGTGCATACTTACAGAGAGCAGTCTGAAATGTAAAAATCCAAAGGCAGAAGTTAAAGTCACCTCTAGGCCACCCCATGAAAAGTTTCGGGAGGTTTGAACATTTTTTAGATGTTAGAACCTTGGGGATGTTAGCATGCGGAGAAGGGAACAGTAACAATCCTAATAATTTCATCAGTAATATGTATTGAGCCATCGTCACGTACCAGATGCAGAAGGAGAAGCTGAGGGACTGAGAAAAGGAGACCAGTGATGGGAGAGGCCCCTCTGGAGGCAGCAGGGCCGAAAGGGCTGGGATCACGACGATGTGGGTGACGAAGTGTCCAAGGAAGGAAACGGGCCTGTGGGTCCTGCCTCTCGTGGCATTTCTGTTTCTGGAGAGCCTTAGGCGTAGCCTCGGCCCGGGGCTCAGAGGCACAGGCCACATGGGGAGTCTCCTGGGACCTCTCTCGTCTTGCTGCCTCTCGTTTCAGGGGTCAGCCTGGGCCTCCCATCTGAGAGTCCCAGTAGGCTCTAGAGCCCCTTCTACTGAATCATCCATTCAGCACTGGCCGGTGCCCCGATGGATCAGAGCCTGTGCTAAAAGGGGACATGAGACCCTCTTGAGCATCTCCGGAGTGAACAGAGCCTGGAGGCAGGGTCCAGCTGTCGGTTCTGGGAAAGCCCTGGTGCCCCGGGAATCCCCCTGGGATGTGGTCCTTCCTGGCGTGAGAGGCCCCATTCTGGAATGCAGAGCAGATGCATAGCAAGCAACAATGGCTCCTGGATCCCTGGTACAGTCTGCTGAGGCCCACTGCTAGCGTTTCCGAACAGGGGCTGTGATGGGCCACATCTGGTTTGCCTGGCCAGGGATCAGGACAGCTCATAGAAAGTGGAGAAGCAGCCTTGGGTACAGAGTCTCAGGACGCAGGGTCCAGGTCCTCTTGGCATCCTCCACGTCCAAAGACAGAGGCAGAAGGAGACAAGGGGCCTGGCTCCAGGTAGTGGCTCTGCCATTTACCAGCTGTGTGACCTTGAACAGGTCATCATTTTTCTAGTGACAGGATTGGACTGGATCCTCTGTACATGACACATTCCCAAGGGTCTTCAGGAAGACCTGTGGGTAAGCTAGCTCTGTGTCAGGCTTTGCCAGCGGCCACTGCGAACCCCTGTTGGAATAGTCTGTGTTCTCGATTCTCTGAGCGTGTATTTACTAAATACCTTTGATGTGCCCGGAACTCTACGGCAAGCCTGCTCTCTGAGGGCACATGTGGTTGCTGCCCACCTGGAGTTCAACTTCTACCAGAGTAGACTTCTTCCGTGTCATTCCAGACGGCAGGGCCTTGGCCAATGAGCAAAAGTCATGGGGGGGTGGGTTTGGATTTGGGTTTGATACTAGGCAGAACTTTTTTTTTTTTAAAGTAAGCTTCATGCTGGGCGTGGAGCCCAATGTGTGGCTTGAGCTCATGGCCTTGAGATCATGACCTGAGCTGAAATCAAGACTTGGACACTTAACCGACTGAGCCACCCAGGCGCCCCCTAGCAAGGACTTTCTAATCATCCAGTGACAACAGAATGGAGTAGGCTGCCTTGTGAGATAGTGAGCGACCTGTCTCTGGAGATGCTCAGAAAGCGATGGAAGGCATGGAAGAGGTGGTGGACAGACTCTAAGCCAATTCCCACGACCCTACCCGCTGGTGTTCACAGCCTTACGTGTAGGCAGGGCCCGTGGCTTACTTCTTCTAACGGACAGAATATAGCAAAGGTGATGGGATGTCATTTCCATGGGTTTGTTACATGAGATTGTGACATCTGAGGCTTTCTCTCTGGCTGGTGTTGGGCACACGGCTGTGTTGGGGTGGCCCACATGGCATGCAGCTGAAGGTAAGCCCTGGTCAGCTACCAGCTAGGCACCGAAGGTGATCTCTGGCCAACAGCCGGCAAGAAGCTGAGGCCCTCACTCCAACAGGCCACAAACAACTCAATTCTTCCACCAACCCCAGGAGGGCTGGAAGCAGACCCTTCCCCAGTTGAGCCTCAGATAAGCCTGCGGCCCTGACCTCCATTGCAGCTTTCAGGTGAGATGGGAAGTGGAGGACCCAGGCAAGCCATGCTGGACTCTTGACCTGCAGAGATGGGGTGCAATAAGCTCAGGCTGTCTTAAGCTGCGAGGGTGTTTGTAGTGGTGTTATTATGCAGCAGTGGGTAAGCAGTGCAGACTGCTGCAGAGCGGAGGCCAGCCTGGCTCCCTGGATGCCCCTTCTCACCCGGGGATGCCCTCCTCCTCTCCATCTCCTGCGTTATACTCCGTTCAGTTTCTTGCATCCATTGGGGACCCAATGCACGTTTGTGAAGTGATATGCTGTCTTAGCCCTGGCTTATGCCTCAGAGAGGCAGGAGGCCTGGCCTACAAGGAGGAAGGGCCTGAGCAGCACTGGGGTGGGGCCGGGGGCTCAGATTCCTCACTCACTCTGGCTGCTCCCTCCCAGTGTGACCTGGGGCCTGGCGGGCCAGGCGTCGGGCACCTTACTGACGAAACATTGGGTCTACCCACTCACAGGGCTGTGCAGGTCAGCTGAGCTTATGTGACAGCCTGTGG
Organism: Ursus americanus; assembly: GCF_024610735.1. Taxonomy (NCBI): domain Eukaryota; kingdom Metazoa; phylum Chordata; class Mammalia; order Carnivora; family Ursidae; genus Ursus; species Ursus americanus. The sequence goes on from NC_142149.1 coordinate 4,111,541, forward strand.
AGAGGCTCGCTGAGGTAAGGAGTTAGTATTTGTTATGAAATGTCACAAGCATTCCTGCTGGGTGACTCATGAGGCTCGGGGACTTGGAGCGTTTCCCTTCCAAATAAGGCTGGGATGGAGCTCCTCGTTTGAGTCTGGAGCCTCCGGGAGCTGGTCTGGAGACCTCACCCATCCTACCTGCGCCTCCTCGTCTCTTGTTAGAGAACCCACCTGAGGCGATGGGATTATGAACCCCGGGTCTCTGTGGGAACTGGTGGGTGGCCTCCTGCCATCTGTGAGGGCCTCCCCTCAGCTGAGCAGGTGGAGGGGCATCTTGGGTTACCCTTTGTGAGCACAGGGGGAGACCACAGTCTGGTTCGTGGGTAAAGAGACAGATGGGAAGATGGAGAGAACAGTAATCAGGAGACACAAACCAATCGTCTTCTTTTTTTATTTTAGAGATGTTATTTATTTATTTGAGACAGAGAGAGAGAGGGCATGAGTGGTGGGGGGAGCACAGAGGGAGAGGGAGAAGCAGACTCCCCGCTGAGCTGGGAGCCCCACGCGGGGCTCGATCCCAGGACCCTGGGATCATGACCTGAGCCGAAGGCAGACGCTTCACCGACAGAGCCACCCAGAAGCCCTACAAATCAATCTTCTTGCCAGACCTTCTCACGTTTATTCACCACCCTTTGTAGCCAGTCACTGTTAAAATCAAAACTAGTTTCATTTTCTGTGGCAAATCTGCTTTAAAAGCCGCCAGCACTCTTTTCTGCTCCTGAGTTGAAGTCCTCATGACTTTTCAGAAGCTTCAGAAGGAGCCAGAAGGGCCCCGGGAGCCGTCAGCTGCTTGCCCCAGTGGCTGGGGGGCAATGAGGGAGACAGCTCGCTCTGCGGGCCTTTTCTGGGTCAGCCGGGAGAGAAGCATCCGGGACCTGCTGACCCGTTGCCGGTGACTGCCTAGAGGGCCAGGCTGGGGGTCCAGGGGGTGCAGATGCCGCAGGAGACGGTGTTGTCATTCAGTAGGGTGTCTGTGGCTGGAGAGGGGGAAGCCGTGTGTGGCGGCCACGTGTGCAGACCCTAGTCCGTCTGGCCCCTCATTTCACAGGAAGGGGTTGAGACACCGGCTCTGGAACGGGGTTCATCCAGCTGTGCCCCTCCCAGCCCTGTGACCGTGAGCATGTTTCTTTGTGCCTCCTCGGCTCTGTTTCCTCATCGTCCTGGCAGGTAAGCAGCACGTGTGCGTGTGTGCTTGTACGTGCACATTATATATGTGTGTGTATAATAAACATGACACACGATACAAACGGGTGCAACTATGTAAGTGTATGTATTATATCGATGTTAGCTATGACTTCCTGTTGCTTTCGTTAAATTTTTAAGTTTAAGATCTTTTTAATCTATATTTTTTAAAGATTTTATTTATTTATTCGACAGAGATAGAGACAGCCAGCAAGAGAGGGAACACAAGCAGGGGGAGTGGGAGAGGAAGAAGCAGGCTCCCAGCAGAGGAGCCTGATGTGGGGCTCGATCCCAGAACGCCGGGATCACGCCCTGAGCCGAAGGCAGAGGCTTAACCGCTGTGCCACCCAGGCGCCCCTTTTTAATCTATTTTTAAGAGTTTTATTTATTTAAATAATCTCTGCACCCAACATGGGGCTCAAACTCAACACCTCGAGATTAAGAGTTGCGTGCCCTTCTGACGGACCCAGCCAGGCGTCCCCTTTACCTGGTTTTAATACGGTGGGTGCCTAGTAGAATTGGGAGGCGCGGCAGTGGGCAGACAAGCCAGGGGCCTTGTGCTGGGGGCTCCAACATGCCAGTGGGGAGGTGGATGAAGAAGGAGACAGACACGTGTCGCCACATGGCAATGAGTGCCGCCGCGCAAAGTCGGGTGGAGGGGAGACTAGCGAAGAATGGGAGTTGTTCTTTTACCTCAGCCCTGGGCCAAGTCTGGCTCACTGTCACCTGTGTTTATAAATAAAGTTTCACTGGAGCACAGCTGTGCTCTTTCACTTGTGTGCTATGACTGCTTTCGAGTTGAATAGTCGCCACAGACTGTCTGGCAAAGCTGAGACTACCTGCTTTCTGGCCCTTCATAGAACGAGTTTGCCGGCCCCCGTGTGGGTGGTGTGGTTGGGGAGGCCTCGTGGGGAAGGTGAGCAAGCGTGCTGAGCCGCTGTTTGTGAGAAGAGGGTTCAGGGCCCAGGGGACGGCAGGTGCCACGGCCTTGACAGTGCGATGTGCCAGGTGCGGCTGAGGACCTCCAGGAGCCCGGGGTTCGTAAGGGGTTTGACTCTTACTCCAAAGGGATGGAAGCCGGGGAGAGGCTGCTGTGTTGACCCTGCACGGGGTATGTGTGGACGTCTGTGCGTGCGTGTCGACCCGGCCGAGGCCCCCTCCCAAGCAGCAGTCATCACGGGGTCCACTGGGGGAGCCAGAAAGGGCTGCCTTGCCCTGCCCGCTCCACGCCCCAGCCTTGGCCCTGAGACCAGACTTGCAGGGAGAGGAGCGGGAGCCACGTCCCACAAGGGCTCCCGGGGAAGGCTTTCGCCACCTCTAATGACCTAATAGCAGCCGCTCTGGGGCCGCCCGCATTCCTGCATTCCTGCGCTGTACCCATTAGTTAATGCGCACATGAGGCTTCGAGGGGGCAGAGCCTGACACAGCGCCAGGGAGAGCGACGCATGATAAAAGAAGAGGGAGCCCAAACGCACGGCCACGCCCTCCTCACATGTGGCCCTGGGGACTGCAGGCCGCAAGGAGCAGCCTGGTGGGCAGGCTTTCTCTGGATGGAGAGTGAGCCCTCTGGGGGCACCTGCTCTGCATTCAGGGGGTCCCCGTGGAGCCCCCGGGGGGGCTGGGGGAAGGGAGAGAGGATGGACCCAGGCCCGCACACCCCAGCCTCCAGGCTCAGACTCGTGCAGGACAGGGTGCCAGGGTCGCGGTACCCCCCCCCCTTTGCCCGACACTGCTTCTCCCATGCTTCCGTCCTCAAAGCTCTGCATGTGTCCATGGCCTTGAGTCGGTGGGCGTTTGGAGGGACACCTGTCACCTTGCCGGGGCCACAGGCCCAGGGTCCACCTGCCCAGCTGGGTTGAAACTGGGTCTGTTGGATTCCAAACTGTCACACTCTGCCTGTGGCTCGTCTGCCCTCTTGAGAATGGGGCAGCTGGAGTCATCGCTTGATTCAGCCTCGAGACAAAGGAGGGGACAGGAAATTGTGGCCTCTCTTGGGGAGGAGTCAGATCCCCCTCTTTGGTAAAGCTGTGGGGATTTTTCATTTGCTTTTTTTTTTTTTTTTTGAGAAACAACTTTATGGAGATACAATTCACATATCGTATATGACGGACTGAATTATATCCCCCAAGATTCACGTGCAGAAGCCCCAGCCTCCAGGGCCTCAGACCATGACAGTAGCTGGAGACGGGGTCTCGAGGAGGTAACTGCGCTCGAACAAGACCCATGGGGGGGTGTCCTCCTGCCGTCTGACCGGTGTCCTTACGGGAGGTGACTCGGGGGGACACCAAGCGTGCTCGTGCTCACAGGAAAGACCCCGAGAGGACGGGGCGAGAAGGCTGCACCTGCAGGCCGGAGAGAGGCCTCCAGAGAGGGCCGCCCTGCCCAGGCCGGGACCTTGGACTTGCAGCCTCCAGGAGCGCCAGAGAATAAATGTCTGGTTAGGCCCCGCCCCGAACCCCGGTCCGCGGTACTTTGCGCGGCAGCCCCAGCAGACCCCCCACCCCCGCACCATGCCGTCCCCCCGCTGGAATCTCACAGATCCGTGGACTGTGGTGTATTCACACATTTCTGCGATCATCAGCACGGTCGACTTCAGAGCATTTTCATCGCCCCAGAAAGAAGGCTCGGACCCGTCGGCTGTCCCCGCCCCCCGTCGCTCTCCTCACCCCCAGCCCCTGGCCACCAGTAGTCAGCTTTCTGTCTCTGTGGATGTGCCGTGCTGGGCAGCACGTGGCCTCGTGCGTCTGGTCTCTGTCCTTCGGCGCCGTGTTTCCCAGGCTCACCTGTGTGCTCCTCTGTGGTCCGTTCTCTTCCGTGGCCACGTGGTATTCCTGCAGGGAGAGACCTCGGGTTCCTCGGTTAGATGCAGAGGGATGTTGCGTTGTTTGCGGCTTTGCCGTTGGGTAAAGTGCTGCTGTGACTGTGTGCAGACAGGCTTTCATTCGAACATAGTATTTTCTCTTCTCTTGGATGGACACGGTGGGGGTGGTGGAGCTGTGGAGTGATGCGCAAACTGTGTTCGGTCCTGCAAGGGGCTGTGTGAGGCGGGCTGCTTCTTGTTCTTTGAGGAAGCTGAGAGCAGCGGTCTGGACAAGCTCGGGAGGAGGTGAGCCAGTCACCGTGGGTCACCCCTCACTCAGCACACAGCAGAGCCGCCACAGTTCCCAGACCCCGGCAGTGCCCAGTCTTTGGGGCAGGAAGCACCGAGCGCTGGGCTTTCCTTTCCTGGTGTCCCAGGGGTCTGGGCAGCAATGTCCTGGGGGTCTCGGGGTGGGGAGGGGCCATGGGTCCTTGAGGATGCTCAACCGCCTGCGTGATCCTCCAAACGGGCCCAGGGCTTTGCTCAAAGAGTCCGACCGGGGCGGAGGCCGTGCACAGGAGGGCAGCTTGGAGGGACAAGGGGCACTGCCAGCAGCTCGCTGGGTCAGGTGGGTGGAGTGGGGAGCAGCAAGAGGTCATCTGGTCTCAGAGGCAGGGGCCTGCCAGCTTGACGGGGGCACTCCATCGTGGGGACATTTGCCTGAACTCCAGAGTGCCACAAGAGGAAAAATGCTGTTTCCCAGGCTTTCCCATGGGGACTGTTCAAATAGCTGGTTTTTCATAAGCTGCTCGGGGGTGGGGGTAGGGTGGGGGGCTGAGAGTCCCCAGAGAGCAAGGTTAAGGTAACAGATGTGGGGGTAAGCTGCCTTCTGTGGGGGATGGTCCAGTCATCTGATAATAGAGGGGCTGCTGTTGGGCGCTGGGTGGCTCAGCCAGTGAAGCATTTGCTTTGCTCAGGTCATGATCTCGGGGTCCTGAGATCGAGCCCCACGTCAGGCTTCCTGCTCAGCGGGGAGCCTGCTTTTCCCTCTCCCTCTGCTGCTGCTCGTGCTCATTCTCTCTCTCTCTCTCTCAAATAAGTAAAATAAAATAAAAACAGAGGGGCTGCTCCCCGGGCCCTCCTTCCTGCGTGTCGTGCTAAGCTTCCCAGTCTGGTGAAATGTTCAGTGAATATTATCAAAGATCAGATCACAGGGGCAGTGATCTGTTAGCTTATCCATGGTGCCAGATTATACACTTGCTGGTGGGACCCCCAACACTGGTTTTCCAGCATCTGAATACCTCCAGGGATGGGGAGATCAGTAGTTATCAATGACAGCCGAGGTCGTCTTGTGGCAGCCGGGACTGCTACTGTATTTTCTCATCTAGAGACTGAAAACCTGAATTTCTGGAGTTTGCAGCCACTCATCTTACTTTGGTCCCTTGGGGCCACACAGAATGAGTCTTTTCTTTGGAGCAGCACAGCACTTCAGAATTCTTGCTTCATCCCTGGGTTTGTCTTCTGCAGTCCTAACCGTCTTTCCAGGTGCTTGGGTTCAAGTTTCCTTCCCTTTCTGGTTGGTTCACATGAACTTGGTTTGGTCTCTGCACAAACATCTCCCCCCATCCCCAAACTACATAATAAGCCAGGAGGTCAGGCCAGTGTGAAAGACAGTGGGTTATGATCACCTCCCTTCTTTAGGAGACAATACCTTTAATAATGGAGCCGGAGATGGTATCCGCGTTCTTAGGCAGCCCCATCGTGCTGTTGACTTGGAGTGCACTGATCACTGACCAGTTCCCTTATTTGTGCCGCGTGCGTGAATGGGGGCAGAGAAAGGGGCACTAATGGCATTGCCTTTCCCCATCTTATTTTGGAATCCTTTGAAGCAGACCCTGACTGAAGCACTTAAGTCTGAGTGGTTTATCTGGGAAGTGATCCCCAGGAGCATCGACAGGGCAGTGGGGAATGAGGGGCTCATGGGAGACTGTGCAATGCGTGCTCCAGGGACATCCCCCCTGGAGCGAGGGAGCTGGAGTGTGTCCCCACCAATTCTTGTTGGGTTTTGACTGTGGGCTGCTTTGGTGGGGGAAGGGGTTAGATCCCCTGCGCTTCTGCTCGGCGGCTCTCATGGCCAAGAGAGAGATGAGGTGCTGGTGCTGGGAAGTCAGTTGGTGAGCCCAGAAATGGAAAGGCTGCAGGGAGGTGGGCGGGCCACCGTGGGCATCTCCGGTCCTGTGTCCTATCCATTGCCCTTATGTAAAGCCATGCCAGCCTCTGTCACTCTTCCTTGGGGTTCTCTGAAGGTGGCGGATCTCCTCCTCATGTGAGGAGGCACCCTCATTTCAACTTACGTTGGCCCAGGTGCCTGCCCCATCCCTTCCTCTGACCTCCCAAGTGGCAGAGAGCAGAGCCTGAGACGCCGCCTGCCCAGGACAGATGGGCAGAGTGCCCGGCTGGGAGGGCCCTGGCGGGGCTGAGCTCTGGTGGGGTGCTGCAATCCTGCCGCAAGCTGGAGCAGGAGCGTAGACCTAGCTACCCCCGGATCTTCCAAGGAGGGGGCAGAAGAGGGCCCACCTCCGAGAGCTGCTTCCCCTTCTCCCCACCCCAGCGTGTGAGTCAGAGGAACACCGGAAAGGGAATATAAACCGCCCACAGCTCCGCAGGGTTTCATGGCAAGCACAGTGGCAGGCTGGGAGCGGGGATTTGGGGGACGTCTCCACGGAGAGGGAGGCGGGTTGACTTCAGGAAAGAGGGACACATGCCACGATTGAGGCCTGGGGGCTACAGAAACTCACCGATGGGTTTTTAAAACCAGAACCCTAACATGTGTGTCCAGTGGGGGCTGGCCTCACCGTGGGGGGGTCTGCAGTTTGGGGTCTGGGGTGGTCTCTGCCTGGTGCTCCCTTCTTCCTCTCCCCTCCTGCTCATGGATCCTCCTAGCTCTGCCTCCTCTTTCCTTGTCTCTGATCCAGAGAGAGGGGCCCTGGGCCTTCCCAGAAGGGAGGGGGAGGGCTTGCTCAGCCAAGGAGGAGAAAGAGCTCGGCGGGCCCCGGATTGCTGGCTGGCCAAGCCAGACCAGAGGGTTTAATGAAGAGAAAACAATTCTCGGGGGAAAAAAAGGCTGTTCCCGTTTTAATTTTTCCCTTTTGGCAGAAACTAACGGTTCTGTAAAAACAATGAAATATCAGGGTGGAGTCCTTCCCCTGAGCCACTCAGCACCCCTGGGAGGAAAGCTTTGTGGCCAGGGACGTGGCGGGAGGGCCCGGCTCCCGGGACAGCTGCCCCATGAGGGCTGGGCCAGCCGGGCAGGAGGGCCGGAGAGGTGGGCTATCTGGACCCATCCTTCCAGAAACAGGGTCTAGCAGGCCCCGTTGCCTGCCTGAGTCCTCAGCTGACTTGGGTCCTGCTGGCCCTGCAGATGGCCACATGGTGGCCTAGACTGTGATTTTCACTCTGTGAAGTAACTGTTCCCAGGGACTGGCCGTGGTGAGCAAAGGGCCTGTGGTGACCTTGGGGAGAGGCAGGCTGGGCCCACGCGGACAAGGCAGGGAGCTGGGGTAGCAGGGACAGCCTCTGTTGTGTGGGGAAGGGAACATTTGTTTTGAGTAGGCCCCTCCCACCCTAGTCGCTGCTTCTGGCACATCCAGGACCGCAAGTCCAAGGGCTGCGGATGCGTGATGTATGTCTTACAGCCCACTGCTCTCTGACCGCGTCCCTGGCGCGTGGCTTGGCGCTCCCTCTCCCTCAGACCACCTTCCGAGCTGCTTGAGCACTTACTGCATACCTCTCAACCCCCCTTGGAAAGAACCATTTAAACGTCTGGCCTGCGCAGTCCTGGGAGGCGGGACCACCTCGCCGCGCTGGAGGCACCCAGGTGGGTCTGAACCCTTCCTTGCGCACCTGTAGTCCCGCGTCTGCCAGAGCAACAGACCTGAGCGGGCCAGTTGGCAGCAGGGAAAGCTCGGGGTAAAATCCATCAAATGAAAGATGCTTCCAAGAATGAGGGGCCCATGAGTAGCTTGGGGTTGGGGGCAGAAACCCAGAGATTGGGGTCCTGAGGGAAGCGGATTCAGCAACATGGAAACTGCGGTTGGGAATGCAGGAGGCAAGAACTACCAAGTCAGGAGTAAGTGGCCAAAGTGTCCAGAGCCTCCTGGAGAGGGGACTCCCCAGGGGACAGGCTCCTGTCCGAGCAAGAGGGGTAGGGGCAGAGTCTAAGGGCCCAGAGCTCCTGGCTACACAGGTCACGGCGGGGGGGGGGGTCCCTCTTCTTTCTGTCCCCCACTAGCCTTTGCCTGGCTGCCCCTCCATGGCTCCCTCATGTCCTGATGTTACGTACCCAGAGGGCAGGACCTGGCAGTATCCTACCCCTTGTGTGCCATGTATGGTGGAAGCTTCTGGAAAGTGGCTTTTGGAAGCTGGGGACACAGGACGTGCTCCCCCTTGTGACACATTGGATACACATCCCAGCCCTGACAGAGTTACTGAGCACCCGGCAGGACAGTCATTGCCTGACTGAGCCGAGACCTTGAGAGACACTGGCGTTGTGCAGTGGGGAAACAGAGGCACAGAGAGGGAGAGGTGTCCAGGGTCGCCCCCCTGGTTAATGGTAGAGAGTCAGAATAAAAATCCAGAGCTCTTGGCTCCCAGATCCCATTTTTCCTGTGCACCACCCCATCCCTCTGGATCAGGGGAATAAATGAATGGAGACAGACACACACACACGTGCGTGCTCACGGCCACCTGCCCGCTCCTGCTGCCAGACGGAGGGCAGAAGCCCCTGGAGGCTGAGGGTCCCCGGGGGCCTGGGCGCTGACTCGGGAAAGCGGGCACCGCCGGCAACCACGGCCTCCCCAGGAGCCGATTCTCCCACAGACATTGTTCTTTGTTTTCATTAGGGAAAATCTCAATTAAAATAATTACAGTTACACCAAAAAAAAAAAAATCACAGAAGAGAGAAAAAAGGAGTTCAGTTAAATGCAAATATATTCAGAACGATGTTATGAACTCTGCTCGCCCCCTCTAAAATTATCCATTAATGATTACACTCTAATTACCCACCTTCGTATTGTTTTAGAAAGGAAGAGATTCATTCTCGTTGGAGTGGAATAGATACCCCGTAAAATGACGCCTGGTGCGTACTTCACTGGGGACCAAAGCAGCCCTCCTTTCCGATAAAATCACCAGGAAGCCGGATGGCTCTGCAGAGCTGAGAGCTTTACCCCGAAAAACAAACCCCAGCATGAACGATGGTTTTCCCTTGTGAAGATTTTCCTTCCCTTTATTAAAACACGGTGAGTTGTCACCGAACCCTGGGGCTTGTGTGCCACCCACTGTGCCTCTTGGGTCTGAGTGTCTCGTGCCCACAGGATTCTCAGCATTTTGCTCCTGGGGCCTGGGGGGCCCTTAGTTCTCTTCAGGGCTGCTGCTGGCACTGGCTCCACGCGAAGCCGCTGATATTCAGGCCGCAGATGTCGCCGTGTCGAGGACAGGGCAAGGTCGTGGCTGAGGCAACAGGTGAAGCAGAAGGGTGTGCGTCTGGGGTCAGGAGTGTCTGTCCACGCGTCTGTCCAGGGGACTTAGGCTGCTAATTCCCAGTCCTGCTTCCAATGTCTGCTCTGCCTCCAGATTCGGATTTCCCACTATTTTGACATTTAAACCTGACCTTCCAGACTTCCTTGTATATCTATGCAAGAGCACAGAAGTCCTTTGTCAAAGCACACGTTCCAATTTTTGGTACAGAGATGTGTTCAAGAAACCCACAGAGTAGGGTGGGGTGGGGGGGTAGGGAAGCTCTGCATCATCTCTTGGGGTCTCTTCCTTGCAGTCCTAGGGGAGGGGGTGGTGCAGGTCATTTTCTCCACAGAAGAGATGGGAATGCTCTGTCCCAGGAGGTAGACTTGTCCAACATCACTTGGCTGCAAGAGGTGGTTTTCAAATATGGGTCTGTAAAGGCCCCAAATTCAAGATTTTCCTCCCTGCCAGGAGGCCTCTCCAGCAGCCCATTGCACGGTCTGGGAAATTGGGGTCGGGTGTGTGGGGTGCATCTGAGGCTCTGGAAATCCTGCAGCTGGAAGGCCGGGGGCTCATCCCCAATGGTCGCCCATGACAAAAGGCCTCAAGAGCTCAGCAGTGAGGTCCTTGTCCTGGGAGGAGGGAGATGCAGAGAGAAATGATCTGAGCTGGTCTGGGGAGTGAGGAACTTCCCCGGGGGTGGTGTGTGGAAGTCCATTTGCTCGGGGGTTGGGGGGTGGTCCCACATGTGCTGGCTTTCCATCCTGCCCGCGTCTGCCGGATGCCAACGTGGCTGAGCTCTTCCTCCTGCACGTAGGGCAGAGACCACCCTCCTTGCAGGGCATCCGTGGCTTCTAGTCTCATAATTTCCCTCCTTTCCTCACCGGGGCTTTACACTGGACGGTGATCAAGAGCCTGCCGTTCTCAGATCCATGACCCCACTGCCTCGTTATGGTCTCCGCTGCCCAGGGCACCCACCTTCATCCCTTGTCTGTTCGGCGAGCTCCTGTTCGAACATCAAATCCCAGCTTCTGAGTTACCTTCTCTCATTCTCTCTCCTGCCTCGGCTTTACTTCTTACTACCCTGAACATATCCTACTGTTTTCCGCATCTCTTACTGTTGTTGACCTGCTCACGGGCCTCCACCCCTCTGGCTCGGAGCCCCCCATCGAAGGTACAGAGGACACATCTCTACATGCCCAGTGCCTAGCAGAGCCTGGCTCAGTGTGGGCTGAGGGGAATGGAAGCGCCTCTGTCCGTCCCTGCGCTGCTCTCCCTTAGTCCCTTCAGGGGCTCCAACTGGCCCTTCGGAGGTGAGGGAGCCCCCTGCGGTTTGTTGAGGGGCTCGCTTCTCTCCCCCACCTCTGCCATCTCCGACCCGAAGACCCCTTTCACAGCCTGAGTCTCCCGGCCTGCTTCTCCGTTTCTTCACTCCAAGCTCTGGTTCTGAGGGAGGTAAAAACCCAGGAGGCGGTTTTGCTCTGTAGAAGGGATGTGTTCCAACCAAGTTGGCTGATAAGTGATTTTCTGCAAGTAGAATAATTGGACATGTGTTCCCATGGCAACAGAGCCCTTTCTGGGAACCGTGTGGAGGGGAGGCAGGAGGAGAGGGGCCGGCTCTGGCTCTGCTGGGCCCCGCGGAGCTCCTGCGGGGGGTGGGGTGGGAAGGGGGTGCCTGCTGGCCGTCGGCTCCCCGAGATCCCACTGCCCTGCCTCCAGGCCTGCCTCTCACTGTCCTGTCCTGTTCCTCAGGCCGTGCGACCGCCTCACGCTGGAACACCTCCTGAGCTATGCTCACAGGTCCCACGATCTGTCATCTGTCTCTCTCTCCATGAACAGCGACTGTGTTTTTCAACAACGTCCTATTTTACAAGGCAGCCAGGGACAATTTGCAGACTGCTTTCCTGAGCGCTGCCATGGGAGTCTCTGAAAATGACCTTTGAGGGTTTCTGATGTAAAAATCCCATTTTACAGATGTGGGGACAGAGGCTGGCATGGGATAAGTGACTGGTAGCATAGAGAGGCCAGAGGTGTGGCGAGATGCCAGGCAGGTGCGACCCCCAACTCCCCTGAGCGCAGATGGCGCTCCTCGCCCCATCAGGAGGGGTGGGGGCGGGGGTGGGGGGAGAGGGAGAGAGACATGGGGGAGGGTGACCTTCCCTTAACCTCCCTCCTCCCAGCGGGGAATTCCAGGGACGCTCCCCTGCGGGTGGAGGTGGGCAGCGGAGAGGCTGCTCCCAGGAGTGGGAGGCTCCTGGCTGCTGCTTCTAACGAGCTTCCTGGTGAGATGTCATCAGGGCCTCGCTCTCTATCCCTCGCCTCTGCCGCAGAGGCCTGGGCCCCAGTGAGAGTGGTCACTGCACAAAGAAGAATCAAGCCCTTGCTTTGCATAGCTTGTCCTTTGATCTGGGAAAATCTCCCAAGTCTATGGCTCAGGAGACACGAGCACATCTGTTTGAAAGAGTGTGTGTGTGTGTGTGTGTGTGTGTGCGCGCGCGTGTGCGTGCAGTGGGGAGGGCAGATGGAGGCAGGCGTGGGGTCTCTCCGGAGGGCAACAGGGCCTGAACCTAAATTTGCTGTAATAATTATATACCCCTTTTTGTCATGAAGAAACATTAAGGAACATTGCATGAAGGTGGAAGAGTCGTTGCTTAGAGAAAACCCAGAAAAGTCAAGAGTCTATACCTTGCGTCTGAGAGTTTCTCACGCTTTAAAAAATTATTCACAACCTACTGTGTGTTTGGCACTAAAATTTGCTTTCACTCTAGTATTTGTCTTGTAAAAATTATATTTTAGCTCTTGTTTGTAAATCATTTCTTTTTCTTTTTCTCTCTCTCTTTTTAAATATTTTTTGTTTTTTATTTTTTTAGAGAGCGGGCGGTGGGCAGGGAGGGGCAGAGGGAGAGGGAGAGAGAATCTCAAGCAGGCTCGCCGCTGAGTGCGGAGCCTGACATGGGGCTGGATCTCACCACCCTGAGATCCTGACCTGAGCGAAATCAAAAGTCAGTGGCTCAATCGGCTGAAGCCCCCAGGTGTCCCCTGCAGATGGTTTATGAAAGCCCACATCCACACAGAACGAGCAGACAAGACGGTACTCGGTATAGAGGCAGCGCCTGATAGATTTTGCCCAAGCCACCTGTGTAACCTGAACCCAAGTCAAGATACAGACCGTTACCAGGTCCCCGGAAGGCCCCTCCCCTCCCCCGCCGCACCTCCCGCATTCCTACCTGCACCTCCCGCATTCCTACCTCCTTCCATGAGGCCGCTGCCCCAATTTCTCACACCACCCAGCAGGCTTGCTTTTTGCTATTTTGTCTCAGTCGCCTTCATTCGTTCAGTGTTTGGAAGCTTCTTCCCGTCCCTACCTGCAGTTGTGATTCTGTCTCCTTGGGGCGTTGCGCTGTTTTACCGACACACCGCGTCCGGGCGCGCCGTCCTCCGCACCGCTGCGGGACGAGTATCTGGGTTGTTTCCGGTTTCTGATGTTGGTAGTGGTTCACGTTACTCGCTCCTTCTTGCGTGGGTCTCCTGGTGAACGAATGTGTGCCTTTCTGTTCAGGCTGTTGCTTTTGAAGGATACTTTTCTATCTCACTCTGCTCCTGCTTGTTCATTGTTTTCTTTCAGGATGTTAGAGCGGTCGCTTCTTCCCATGGACACATGAAAGTTCAGCCACCTGCTGTTCGCTTGAAGGGAGTATATCTCCCCCCCCCCCGCTGGGTTTTTGGGATATTTTGATATTTTTGTCCTTGGGTTTCAATAGGTTTGTGACCTAGCAGGGAGTGCGCACATGCGTGTGTGTGCGTGTGTGTGTGCACGTGTGTGCACGTGTGTGTGTGTGTGATGCTTGGGGTTCTTAGTGCTTCTTGCTCCTATGTCTTGATGTCTTTTGTCAGCTTTGGAAATTCTCCATGACCTCCTCAGCTTCTGCTTCTGCTGCACTCTCTCCCTGCTCCCCTCAGCCTGTGCCACGGTGGGGGGGAACCGCTCCATGCCCAGAGAGAGAAAGTGACCCGGAATGTCCACGGTACGTCTCTGTGTTGCTTCTTTTCTCTCTGGGATCTTGATCCCTCCAGCCCTGGCTTCCTGAACAGCCCTGAACTCCAGTTTTGGTCACCCAGCCTCTTGGGATGGCTGACGCTCTGCTTGCTTCCTCTGTCTTTTAGGGATTATTTCTGCTGGCCTGGCTCTGTCTGTCCACACCGCTGGGGAACGGACTAAGGCGTCAGGAGGGAAAGCAGTATAGGATGTCATGGTCACCTCACAGTCTCCCTCTCTCAGGGGCATGGCTTGTCTATTCAAGCCCCACTGCCTTGATCACTCTCTGACGTCTTAACGTTAAAAAAGTAAAAAGGTGAAGCCACTTACTAGTCGTTCTCCGTGGGAGGACTGGTCATCTATAAGCTAGTCTGACCCCTAAACCTTGGCAGTTTTTCTTCTTCTTCTTCTTCTTCTTTTTTTTTTTTAAGGATTGTATGTATTTATTTGAGAGAGAGAGAGAGAGAGAGAGCATAAGCAGGGGGAGCAGCAGAGGCAGAGGGAGAAGCAGGCTCCCCGCTGAGCTGGGAGCCTGAAGCGGGGCTCGATTCCAGGACCCTGAGGTTATGACCTGAGCTGAAGGCAGACGCTTCCCGGACTGAGCCACGCAGGTGCCCTAAACTTTGCAGTTCTAAGTTGCTGATGTTTTGGGGTCGTTTGTTGCCATAGCATGGTCTAGCACATTCTGGGGTCCCCGGTGGCCAGGTGGGCTCTCAGAAACTTTCATTTTCCACAGATGGTACCAGGGCCTTCGTGTCTCCTTTATACGATTACATTTCCAGAGAAGGTCTGCTCCTGATTTTGGAGCCGCACTGGAATTCCTGGAGCTTTAGGAAGTGGACATTGTCTGCCCAGCTGACTTTTCAATTTTGTTACCAATACGAAGCCTCGTGGAGTCTATCACATAAACCCGAGGAGGTCCTTATGCTTGCATGATACATTATTTTTATTTTATTTTATTTTATTTTATTTTATTTTTTTAAAGATTTTATTTATTTATTTGACAGAGATAGAGACAGCCAGCAAGAGAGGGAACACAGGCAGGGGGAGTGGGAGAGGAAGAAGCGGGCTCCCAGCGGAAGAGCCTGATGCGGGGCTCGATCCCAGAATGCCGGGATCACGCCCTGAGCAGAAGGCAGACGCTTAACGACTGCGCCACCCAGGCGCCCCTATTTTTATTTTTTGTCATTTTTATTTTCTCATCTTTATTTTTTCTGATGATAAAATTATAAAAAAGTTTCAGAACAACAGAAATGTTTAAAGTAAAAAGTGGAAGACTTGGTACTCCTATTTGCCTTGAAAATAACTACGACTAACAGGACCTATTTTAGTTTACAGCATTTTATGCAAATGCTAATATATATATATACGTATTCAAAAATAGGATCATACTGTATATATTGTTCTCCAATTTGCTCTTTTCATTCAGAAATACATTACAGATGTCTTTCTGGGTTCAAGAAGTATCTCGTTACTTTTAAAGGTTATATAGTTTTCCATCGTACGGACACATCACGACTAAGGGGGTCCCTCGAAAGACATTTATTGTGTATGATTTAATAAGGGAAGATTTTTGTAAAAATAGGAATGGTTTTGTACTCCATCTACTAGACCCCATTCCATGCTGTTGCAAACAAGACTTTAAGGGCCAGTTTCAGATGTGACACGGGGAGCGGCTGCCTGGCGGAAAGTATGAATGTGCCCCTCCGGGATGAATGAACGTCGTGAATTGAGATGCTGTCCTCATGGGGGAGGGAACGGGCTCCTGGAGTGGTCGGTGACTGTTCCCACGCAGCACTTTATTAAGCTTTGTGGTTTCTGAGCATTTCTCACAGAGTTGGGTCGGGCCTTTGGGGCTGAGAGAGAAGCGGAGTGATTCCAGGTCTCAGGTGCTCCCGGGGGCGGGAGGAGGGCTGCCACGAGGCCAACCCCAGGCCTGGAGGCCGAGGGGTTGGAGGTGAGACCCGGAGCCTGGGTGAAGCCTCTGTCCAAGCAGCCCTCTCTGTGCCGCACAGTTTTGGGTGTTGCTTTGGACAGAAAACCTGACATTGGACCCCGTATGCTCTGCGATGCTCTTAAAAGTGTTTACGAAGAGTTGTGTGTGAGTTAGGAGCCCCGTCGATGTGGGGGGAGGGGAGGGAGGGCTGCTGCTTCTCGGGCTCAGACCACAACACAGGTTGTAGACGGAGTGGCTCGGGCTGCAGTGAGAAACGCCAGTCACACCGTGGTAGGGCGAAGCAGTTGGGGCAGTCCCTGCAGATGACCTGGGACCCCACAAATTCTGCTCCTGGAGGGGACATCGAGGGGCAGCCTGGTCTCTGTCGCCCTGTGAGCCCTCCGTCACCACCTCCAGGGACCCTCTCGCAGCTGTCATCGCCCCGCTAGTCAGGACAGTGATGACAGTTCCTCACCTCCATCCATTGCCTGCCTGTGGTACTAAAGCACCAGCTGGGGTGGGGTGCGTCCGGGTCGGCATTTGGAGCGACCCCCTCTAAGGCCAGAGGATGCAGGGTGCGCACACCCACTGACCGGGGCTGCCAGGTGTTGTAGGTACAACGAACCTTTTCCGCAGGAAATCTGCAGAAGGGATTCATTTAGAAGGTAGGTGAGTGTGGGTGAAGTGTGTGTGCCTGTGCATGTGTGTGCACACGTGTGTGCGTGTTCCATGCAAACCATTTTATTCAGTGTCTTCTCTACGGCACGCTGTCCCAGCTATGACTATACGCGTTTACATAACACGGAGTCTGTGCCCTTCAGCGGCGTGTCGTGGTGGGCTGGAGGATGGAAAGTGCGAGAATTAATGACCCCCAAGTCGGGTGACTTAAAACCACATTTGTCATTTCTTGGTTTTCTGTGGATTCGTGGGGCAGGTCTTTCTAGGCAGGTTTGGCTGATCGGCCCGGTGGCTGGGCTGGGGCTGGGGGCTCCAGGGTGGTCTCACTCTCATTCTGGCAGGTGGCGGACCGGCTGATCTTAGGATCTGGGCTGAGAGGGTCCATGTGGCCTCCCAGCCTCCAGGAGGTGAGCCTGGGCTTCCTCCATCGCGGTCTCGGTGCCCAAGAGCGCGCGCACGTCCCAGCCTGTGCCCTTCTCATCAGCCACACCAGTCACGCGGCTGCGCTCAGAATCAGCCTCGGAGGGGCTACTCGAGAGCAGGGTGCAGGCAGGCTCGTGCAGGTCACACCGTTGCTACGATGTGACCCCGAAGGGCAAGAAGAGGGAGCCTGTTTTGGCAGACAGTATAAAAAAAAAAAAAGTCTAATGGTCCACCATCTTAAAAAAAAAAAAAAAAGTCCCACTTAACTCCAAGTTAAACCAGGGGCGGCCAATTTGGGAATTAACCTTCTGGTGGGACCCACCTCTTTTTGGTTCAATCAGTCTCCAACATGGAAAGAACCTTTTGCACTCAAAGGTTTAATTACGGGCTTTTCTTGCCACTTCCCGCCCCCCTCCCCACCGCAGGGCTTGGCTGTGGTATAATTAGCTGCCTATGGATCAAGGTGGCTGTGCCCAGTGCTCGTAAAGGGGTACCGCGCATACTCGACCAGCTTTCTAGTTGGATCGGGTCACTGTTTCATGTGGTTTGCTGCTAACAGCTACCTTCCAGCATTTTCCAGGGCATTGGAGGCATGGTGGGGCAGTGGGTCATTAGGTCCCTGCCATGATCGAGAGTCCCCGGGACTGGGCATCCCGGCTGCCCCACTCCCTGCGGATACTGAACACAGAGGAGAACAAAGAGGGGGCAGGCGTGGCTGTAGTCCTGGCAGCTGGCTCTGACCGGGCGACTGACACTCTCATTCTGGCCATTCAGGGCTGGAGGGTCCCAGGGCACTGGGCAGAGAGGCACTAGCCCAAGCTGGGCAAGTGGCCAGCCATCTTGGGTCACGTTCTTGTTTTAGGCCCCCGCCCCAATCCCTTTCCCTGTCCCTTGCTCCACAGTGACCACAGCAGGGTGGGTGATTTTCAGGGAGGCTGAGTGTGGGGGCAGGGATGCAGCAGGGAGAAGGAGGTGGCAGCCTCTGCCACTGGCGGGCGGGGGGTGGGGAGGCTCACGCATAGGAAGAGATGTCCAGTCTCCCGGTTCTGGCCACAGCAGGACAGGTCTCCTTGGGAGCTGGACAGGGACCTGTCAGCACCTTATTTCCAAGCACACATCCCTCTCCTTTCTCCCATGCCCTCCAAGGCCCACTGTGGGCCACGTCTGCACCCGGAGGGGAGTGAGAGGTGACCCGCCAGGTCACCTGGAATCGAGTCAGGAATGGGAAAGAATCCTGATTCATCGGAGGGTCTTGGCTGCCAAGAAAATTCTCTTGAAGCCTCTCTTCAGCTGCTGCTTCCCAGGGGTGAGGACTTCCAGTGTTTGCTTCTCGGCCAACCGTCCGTGACTCAGAGACTGAGGGGCCCGGGAAGGAGAGGGGCCAAAGACCAGATGTGGGGCAGCGATGGGGTGAGCGCAGTCCCCCGTGTGGGAGAGTGGGGAGGGGGCATGGGCACAGTAACGAAGGGCGCGTGTTAATCCGTGACGACGCTTTCTGGGCCTCTCTGGGCCAGGCTCCAGGCTGGCGGTCTTGCGTGCTCCCACATCGGCCTCAGGGGCATCTGCTAATGCCTCCGGTTGGCTGAGGAGGAAGCCAAGGTGGCCTGACTGGTCTCCAATTCCAGAGTCCATTTCTCCAAGACACTGCTTCTCGGCCCCAGGGTCTGTCCTAGAAGCAGGCGAAGGCCAGCCTCGTAGAGCGAGGAGGACTCCCAGGGCACTCCCAGGGCAGGCTGCTGGGCTCGAAGACCCCTGGTGCGCCAGGAGAGGAGGGGTGGGAATGGGTCTGTCTTGCTCATCTGGGCTGTGGCTTTCGCCTTGTGGGTCTCTCCAGCAGCCTGCTCCTCACTGGTGCAAGGCTGTGGGGGGCCCGGGGACAGAGGCACATCTGGGCTGACGGGGGATGCTCTCACTGCCTCCAAAAGGCTGGTGTGAGCTGGAGGTGGTGGCAGAATACAGAAGACAGTAAACAAGAACTGAGATCGCCCCCTCTCACCAGATAACACCACAAGGAACAGAGCAGAGGAAGGGCTCGAAGACATGGTGCAAAAGGGTTCTTACCAACCGTGGTGTCACCCCCTGAGGATGCAGCTGCCAGCTCAGAGCCCTGGGTCCTGTCTGAATCCCTTGATCCCGTCTGGACCCCTCTCTCTCCGCCCTTCTACAGCTGGGTGCAAGCTCCGTGCTCGCTCTCGGGCCCTCCGCCTGTGCTGGTACCCTGGCCTGACTCCAGAGAGCAGAAAGGCCAGGCAGAGTTCTCGCTCCTTTCTGTCTTCAGAAGCTGTGAGTCATGTGTTTGTATTTTTAGCAACACACAGTAATCTGCTGCGTGAGAAAGAATTGGAGGGGACGCTTGCACCGTTAACGTAACAAAGGCAATTAATTTGGATCCAACGCATAGGGCTGGAGCCAGCCAGCCAGGGCACTTCAATCCAGGAAAGGAGAGAGAAAGAAGGCCTGGTGTGTTGCAGGGATGCCCAAGGATGGAGACACTGTGGGGATGGAGGCCCCCTAAGACTTTCCCGGGACAGCAAAGTGGGGCTGCTGTCCGGGTGGGCAGCTGGCACAAGCCTGGAGCCCTGTCGTTGTGGCCACAGGCCTGGCTCAGGGGGTGTCTCTACCACCTGGAAAGGTCAAAGCGTGTGGATTCCTTCCTGTCGAGTCCTCCCCCGACAAGCCACATGATCTCCTGGGAGTCCGCCCACTCCAATGACAGGCTTCTTCCTCGTGACCACCCCGTGCTGGAGAGATGCTGGGTCCCTACTGCTCTTGGGAAAAGCTGAAACTTTTGACCCTTGCTTCCAAGATTGTCCTCCGTTGGTTTCTGATCCCCTTCCAACCTTACCATACATTGTAAACGTATAAAGCACGGATGGGCGACATGCCATCGGCGTCTGCGTTGTCGTCTTTGCCATGACCCTCCTTAAGGACCCTTCCAGGAGGCAGTATTGTCCAAACAGAGCCCCAACTTCAAAATTACAAAGTACCCTTTTTGGGTCTGCCCTGACTGTGGCCCATTGGACAGTTGCTCTAACATTTCTGAGCCTCAGTTTCCCTGTAGTGTCATTTGAGAATCCATGTCATGGAGGGACAGAGCATGACCCACATAAAGGAAGGGTGAGGGCAGGCCTTCCCGCTTATCTTATAGGCTTGCGGAGAGGACAGTCAAGTAAAAGGGTGGAAGGCTCTCTAGTAAATTAAAGAAGGTGATACAGGTGAGTGCCTGGTGATTCTTCCCCCTAGGGATTTGCCTACCTGAGCCCTTGAACAGGCTGGGCTCCCTGGGATGCACTTGTCATTCATAGCAGACCAGCTCCCCTTGCTCCTGGAAAGAAAGCAGGAGGCTTCTGGGGGCCAGAACCATGCAGAGAGGTGGGCCCTTGTGTGCCCCGCGTCCTCGGTTCGGGTTGATTCACCCCTCTCTGGATGCCTCGTACTCTCGGGAAGCCCACAGGACAAGCCCGGACCCCAGCACACACGGCCCTTGTGCTGAGATGCAGTAGCAGCCGGGCCCGGAGGGGGCTCCGGATCCGAGCCAGACCCAGCAGCCTTTGCCCAAGGAGCAGGCCACCAGGAGATGCAGGCGGTGGCCCCAGAGACTCTCCCGGTTACCCCAAAGCCACCGATGAAGATTTCATTCACTCTGTTCTCCAGCAGTATTGCGCATTGCAGCAGAGGTCCCGACTGCCCGCCCCTCAGCGGGCCTCGCTTGGATCCGCACGAGATGGTGAGGCAGGAGCCGATGGCTGGTCGGCCAGGTTGGCCTCTTCCAACCCAACCCACACCAGGGACAGGCGGGCGGGGAGTATGCAGACCAGGCTGTTCCAGCGCCACCTTCCCTGGCAACCCACCAGCTGCCTTGTTCTGCGGTCGACAAAGCCACTGGCCTCTGTCCGGCGTGCGTGTCCGCATCGGCACGACTGTCCCGGACCTGGGTCAGGCCTCCCAGACTCCTGACCCGGATCTCACAACGTTTCTCTTGCTATGGCCTGAGTTAAAAAAAAAAAAAAAAGTATAAATAGCATAACAACATCGAGTAAGTTCTTGAGGAAGTCAAAGCACTCGTGAGCCCTCTGCCCAACACAAGGGTGTCCATCTCGGCCTCCTCCCCTGCCTGCCTTGCCCGGTCGCCTGGTTGCCTCTTTTCAGCCGACTTTGATTTGATCACGTCAGAGTTTATCAACTCCGGCCGTGGAATTAGCACCTCCCTGGCTCCCAGACACAGACCCCTGAGCACCCCGATCTTCCCGCCTGCTACCTGTCTCCTTCTGCCCCCAGCCAGCTTGGGTTCTGGGCACACTCCTCCCTCGGGCCAGGGCCTCGCTGCCCCCGTCCGTCATCCCCTCTCATGGTGCATTTCAGCCACTCGCCTGCCTCCGGGCCGCGTCGCAAGCACTCCCAGCGCATGTCCTCCACTTCAGGAGACGACCATCCCTCGACAGGTGCTGCGAATTGGTTTTTTTTTTTTTTTAAAGATTTATTTATTTATTTATTTAACAGAGACAGCCAGCGAGAGAGGGAACACAAGCAGGGGGAGTGGGAGAGGAAGAAGCAGGCTCGGAGGAGCCCGATGTGGGGCTCGATCCCAGAATGCCAGGATCACGCCCTGAGCTAAAGGCAGACGCTTAACGACTGTGCCACCCAGGCGCCCCTACACCACCCAGGCGCCCCTGAATTGGCTTTTTTTTTTTTTAAAGATTTTATTTATTTATTTGACACAGAGAGAGAGACAGCCAGCGAGAGAGGGAACACAAGCAGGGGGAGTGGGAGAGGAAGAAGCAGGCTCCCAGTGGAGGAGCCTGATGTGGGGCTCGATCCCAGAACGCCGGGATCACGCCCTGAGCCGAAGGCAGACACCCAATGACTGAGCCACCCAGGCGCCCCCTGAATTGGCTTTTTAGAAGGAATTATTACTTTTGAAAAAATATCATAAAGGGGCACCTGGGCTGTGGGATTGTGGACCGTGGGCTGTTTTCCTCTTGACACTTGTTATTAAAAGTTGAATCCATTTTGAACCCTTTAAAATGTTTCTGACGTTCCGTCGTGACGATATTCAGCACACCCATTTTGAGGAGGCTCACCTGTCCACCCGACATTCTTCCGTCACACAAGGATGTCGTCCTGCACGTGGACGGGCACGCCAGGTGCAGGTGCTGCTCGGGATGTTACCACGGGGCCTCTCAAGGAGATGCGTCTTTGCCCTCCCAGGGCCCCCCATGAGGACAGAGAAACAACATGGGTGAGCACCTGCCCCACACAGTGGGCTGTGCTGGGTGTGGGCCAGTTCTCAGCCCCCAGTGAGTCCTCAGCCCTGTGGCCAAACTTCAGGTCAGGTGCCCAGCAGAAGAGGTAAGGGTAACCTGGAGTGGGGGGACCAATTTGACCAGGGAGGGCAGCTGAGGCTCCAGGTAGAGGTGGCATTTCACGGGTGGGCGTTGCTAAGCTGAGGAGGGATAAGGAAAGTTCCAGGCTGGGGGATGGAGGTGTGAGAGGCTGAGGGGACAGGGAGCAGGTGGGAGAAGGATCCAGAAGCTGAGTCAAGGTCAGGAGGTGAAGGGTGATGAGCACCAGGCTAAAGATTTTGCACTGGGTGCTCTCAAGTGGAAATCCCTGGGGGCCTGGGCGGGGGGCAGGTTTGTGTAAGGAGAGCTCCCGTTGCGGACAGCAGTGGGTGGGGGGATCGTAGGGACGGTGCTGGGACAGGCACTGACCAGGACAGTAACTCAGGTAACTCAGGGAAAATGGTAGAAGCAGGAGGGGTGGAGATGGGAGAGGGGGCTCAGAAACGCTCAAGAGACAGAATCCAAAATTGACAGGTGTGCTGACACAGCGTTTGGGCAAGGGTGAGAGAGGAGTATAGGCACCCCAAGTCCTGGAGTTAGGGTCTGCAGGGAAGGGGCCAATGCTGGGGTTGTGTGCGGAGGACAGTGAGTTCCGCTCTGAATCTATGGAGTTTGAAGGACAAGGGGGCATCCAGGTGGAAAGGTACAGTCCTGAAACCCAGAGAGGTGGGGGCATTTAAAATCATTAAAAATGGGATATAAAAATGTTTAATGGCATATCCATTTAATGCCGTGGAAACGAGTAGCAATGAGCACAGAATAAAAAGTAACAGTTATTCAACAGCACGGGAAACGTGGTTTATCAGGGCACCGGTACTTGGTTTATTGAGAGAGGGTCTGAGACAGACTTCAGGGTCGAGACGGGCACATGCTGGAGGAGATGAGCGATGCTTGCTCCTTTCCTCTGCGGGGGTCGGGATGAGGGTGGAGGGGAAAGAGGCACTGAAGGGAAACAAGCAAGTGTTGTCTTTGAGGGCCCGCAAATAAACGGTCTGCTCCCCACGCTTGCCAAGGGCTGGGTCCACTTAGACCCACTTGCATGAACCTACGTGTTTAGGCTCACGCGTGCACACGCATGCATGCATGTGTATACAAACAAGGGGGTGCGGAAGTGGCTGCTTCGAGAAGATTCATGGATGAACGGCAGAGATCTCTGGCTACCCAATCCTAGATGGCTTCCTGAAAGACGGGGCGCCCGCCCCTCTGCCAATTTTCCCCCAAATTCCTGCACCTCTACCCCCCTTATCTAGGGAGTAAGTGTGCTCTGAGAAGCAAGAACCCCTCCCATTTCTCCAGAGATAGGTCCATGTGGCCCCCATCACGTCAGGAAGAGCACCTTTTCAACCTGGAGGGTTTCAATCCTAATAGGCCCCCGCCCCCCGCAGCTCAATGGAGCCACAGTCCCAAGGCAGTTCCTGGTCTCAGAGAAGCCGTCAGGGCTGGGGGTCAGGTGTCTGCTTTTCTGCACATCAAGGAGAGAATCAGACCTTGCAGGAAGGTGGCTGGTTTTGTCCAGAGGAGTGTAAGCCTGTCTGGGGTCTGTCTTTCGTCCTTCACTCTCCCATTAACCCGGTGGGGGGGCCCTTCCCCTGACTTTTTTTCCACTTTAGCCTCCTCTTCTGTATTGTTTTGTTTTTTTAAACCTCTGTGCCCGGCTCCCATTATGGAAAGTGCTGTTTATGTCCAGGGCCCCTTAAAAAGGCAGCTAACGGCTCCCTGGCTGCGGTCCTCTCTGCTTGTTTCCCTGGCAACCGGAGGCAGGGAAAACAGAACCTGTCAGATGGAAAATGTCAGTTACAGCAGATCTGGGGAGAGGAAAGAAGAGGTGGGGCCGAGGGAGGGGAGAGGGGAGGAGGGGAGGGGGAAGGGAGGGAGAGCTGGAGGGGACCTTGGGGCTCACCCTGCCGCCACCGCAGGAGGGTGCCGGGGCCCAGGCCAGCTAGTGGGCAGAGAGGCTGACTTCTGAAGTGAGGGGGCTGCCCCCCCCAGCAGGAGCCTTGGAGCTGTGGGGAGGAGGGGGCTGCCTCCAAACAGGATTAGCGGGATGGTGCTGGAGGCCGCCATCCCTGCCCTGCCCAGCTGATTATCACATTGTTTCAGAGGTAATTTGGTGGCTTTGAGCACGGAGCAATGCATCCTAGAATCCCCTGCAGCCGCCCGTTTGAAGCTCAGTCTGGGCAGGAGAACAGGGAGGTTCAAGGGAGAAAAAGGTTTCAAATCTTGGCCATCCAAAGACCCTGGAATCCGCTCCGTCTGCCCTCTGTATTGAATCCTGTCCGTGCTTTATATCAACTGATCAACGCCTCTGCCGCAAAGAGGAACTGCCCTTTAAAACGGTTGGGGAAGCGGTTCAGGGGGAGTGTTAATATTAATCAAAACAGGCCCCTCTCAGAAGGACAGCGGGGAAGTGGAAACAAAAGAAGGAGGTTTGCTGAACAGCCTAGAATATTAGGGCGGGAGAAGCAATCATTTAATGGGACTGGATGCCAATGAGGTGTGTGGGGGCTCCTGAGAGTAGGGAGAGCGCGTGAGAGTGCGTGTGAGCGCTAGTGCGTGTGTGAGTGTGTGAGAGTGTGTGGGTGGTGGGCATGCGCCGTCTGCACCTCCTGCTGCCGTCCTCAGAAATTCCTGGAGCCTCCCCAATATCCTGATTTCCCAGGAGAAGCTCCGCCACGTCCCTGGGGCCAGTGGACCCAGAGAGAGAGGGGGCAGGACAGTCTGCTGCCCCAACTGGACGCTTGCCTTGCTGTTCAGATGGTATTCATTTAAAATAAAAAACAGCTGGGGTGGGGTGGCGGGCTCAAAAGAAGGAGGAGCCAGGACTGGTTTCTGTTCATTCCGAGAAGCTTAAGTCCCCCCACACAAGGGGTCCAGGAAGGGGCAGAGGAGTCTCCGCGTCTTGTGCTGGGTTATCTGGGGGAGTCCCCGGGAGGCTCTGTCCGTGAGCCTGGACACCGGAAGCACCAGGAATGTCCTGCTTCAAGGATGTCCCGCACCCCAGGTGCCTCTGGCTGAACCGACATCGCCTTCTGGCCCAAGGAATGCAGTGCGTCCTTGAGCCCTGGTTGAGTACAGGTGCAAGGACAGCACGTGACCCTTTAATGCCTGGTCCTGCATAAGCACCTCGCCAACAAAACTTCCCAATATAAGATAAAAAAACCACAGCAACGCAACAATGACATGACCAGATGCGACTGACCCCCAGACTTGCCCACTGCATTATTTGCTCTAAAGAGTCCGGCTTCAGGCAACAGCAGGGAGAAAAGGGAAATCAGCTATTTTCCGTGTTCTCTCACTGTAACCTCTCTCCCCGGGGTTGGCTGGGCGGGCACCCGGCTCCTTTCTTCTATCTATTTCCAGGGCGTGCGGGGACACGTCTAGGTGACTGTCCAGTCCACGTGGTCCCTGAAGGTCGAGGAGGAAGCAGGTCTGCCAGTGACAGTGACAGTGTAAATCACGGCTCCACGTGCCTCCCTGCGCGTGCCTCACTTAAAGACCATATGGACCTTCTCGTCGGGCGGGCACAGACCTAAATTATGACATTTTCCGTCTTGATTGACAATTCCCTTCCCCTGGACGTTGGGGAACGGCCCGGCTATATTACATCTTGTACAATAAAACGAAGGAAATAAAAAGGGGGGTCATTATTTTAGGAATATGGTCTCTGGCGGTTGGCTAAGGATGTAATCTTTATTCCCACTGCTCCTGTGTTTTATTATTTTATTAAGAGTTAACTCTCGATTATCCTCATGTGAGCCAAAGAGATGATTTTATTCCCACAGCTGTTAGGGCTTATCATTTTATTATTATTGGTTTGGGTTTGTCCCCGGGCTCCATTCTGGGCTGAAAAACAGTCATGATTTCTCACGTGTTTTGCGAGCACCTCTTTTGAATTATGTGCAATAAATGCTTATAATTTCAATATCACTTCTTCTTCTGGGGTGGGTGGCTATTTCTTTTTTTATTGGGGTAAAAAACATTACGCAAAATCACCGTTTTAACTATTTTAAGCATAATTCAGTGGTATCTTAGTACACTCACGACGTGGTGTGGCCATCGCCACGATCCAATCACAGACATTTTCATCCCCTCAGAAGGAAACCCCACCCTAAGCAGATATACCCCATCTGTCTCGCTCTGGTCCCTGCGACCATCCATGTGCTTTCTGTCTCCATACAATTTCCCAACCTGGACCCTTCACGTCGAAGGGATGGTGTAACATGTGGCCTTTGGGGTTTGGCTTCTTATTTCCCTTAATGGAGCCAAGGTCCCTCTATGTGGCAGCACGTACCAGGACTCCGTTCTTTCCATGGCTGAAATAACACTCCGGCGTATGGACTCACCACGCTCTGTTTGTCCATGCTTTCGTGGATGGACTTTGGGTCGTTTCCATCTTGGGCTGCTGTAAATAGTGCCGCTGTGAACATCCGTAGTCAAGGGTTTTTTGAACACCAATTTTCAATTCTTGGGGTATATTTCTAGGAGTGGGAATTGCTGGGCCATACGGTAATTCTGCGGTTAGCTCATGAGAGCCGCCAGATTGGTTTTGCCCGTGGCTGCACCCCCTTACGTCCCCAGCAGCTGGTAGGAGGGTTCCAGTTCTCCACGTCCTCTCCTACCCTCGTCAACTGATGTTTCTTTCAGTCGGCCTTCTTTGTATCAATGGAAAAAACAGTATTTCAAGGTCAAGTTCTTGCCTTTGACCTTGGTGCTGTGGCATCATTCTGCAGTGCCACACAGTGGAGCAGGGGGCAGCGTTAGTGCCGCCGTGTCTCCTGACCCGGGAGCTGGGTGTTGTGGGAAACCCACAGAGGCATTCCCACCGGGGCCATTGCCGGGCAGGGGATCCTTTGGCAGGGTCGGTGTGGCGGGGCCGGGGGATGGTTGGGCTTTGGAGAAGAACTTCGGTCTGCTGTTAGGTGCGTGGCCTGCCAGGGCCAACCTCTTACAGTGACGTAGCAGACCCTGTTGGTGCTCCCCCCCCCCCCCCGAGCCCCATGACATTGACTTCTGTTTGTTCTTGCACCTGGACTCCCTGCCTGAGTCAGGGTCCCTCTAGGTAGAGGGGCAGGCTAGACGTGGTGACTGAGGGTGCACAGGGAGTTGGTGGATAACCTTGCAGCCTCCCGGACAGGTCACTCTGTCTCCTGGAATCTGCTGTTGGGCTGGAGCTCCATTTGCCTTTGGTAATAACTGTATGAACCAGGTATGAATATTGGCTGCCTCCGGTCCCCACATCCCCTCCCCATTCCCCATTGGTGCTTCTTGTGCTCCCCTCTTGATTAAATGTCTTGCACTCAGATCCTGGCCTCAGAGTCCCCTCCCTGCGGACCCCACCACGACCGGCAGTTCTCTTTCTATCTCTATGGATTTCCATCTCCTGAACTGACTCAGTGCTGGGCATACGGCGAGCTCTCAGTGGGTATCAGCAGTCCTCGTCACTCTTAATGTTGGTAGATGCGGTTTGTAATTATCAGTCTGTTTTGAGGGGCTGTCTCCCCATGGAGGGAAGTGAACTGGAAACAAATATGGAGGCAGCTTAATTTTAGCACAGTATTCTTATCCTATTAACAGGGATCAGCAAGGCACGTGATACAGAATCCTGGGTGTTTATCTCGCGGCGACAGCACCCAACTTTCACAGAGGTTTGAGTTCCTCTCCGAAAGGCATTTTTTCGAGACTTGAGTCACAGATGAGCAGACTTCCCCTTTGAGTATCCCCCCTCAGGTGGGGTGGGGAGGGCCATTGGTGCATAATGCTGCTCTAGAAGCAAAAATTGGCTTTAGATAATCCCTAAAGCAGCTTATCAGCCATGGAAAATCGAGAGGTGGCCATGCTTATTTATTCCCACCCTGATGGGGACAATCATGGGGGAGGGGGTGGGCTGAAGCCTGATGAGGGAGAACAGTAGCATCTGGAAGAGTAAGGGGTGCTCAGCTCTGGAGTGGGTGGCTTCCAGCTGGAGCCGAGTGAGGGAACAGCCTCCCGTTCTCAACCCCCCTCGCTCACTCTCTACCCTTCCTTCAGAGTAACAAGTGGTTCTCTTTGGACCAAGTTTTTGGTACTGGCTCTTTTGGGGGCTGGGCTTCTCCAAGAGGATGGGGCAGGTGGAAGGAGGGCCGAGGACAGGGGCTCCTGAGAAATGGATGGGCGGCCCAAGCTGGCCTGCAGTCCCCTTGTCACCCTCTCCTTGCCATCCGCTGGCACGTGCTCAAGCGTACTCAGCCATCATCCTGGGCAAACAGAAGGAGGATCGAGTTTCTACCTGTGCGGGCTTTCCACCTCCTAAATCCTCTAGTGCCGAAAAACTTGGAGCCCCTGCCTCCTAGACCCGTCTTTCTTTTCATCGCTGTGCATTGACGCCTTCCACAGTAAGACCAAGAACCTGGGTCCCCTGTGCACCCCCCTCCTGGTGCTCCAGCTGACTCTGCCCCAGTGTGGGGCCTCTGCTCTGCCCATCTGCGGGTCATGTCTCAGCGCTGCCTGCCCCCGCCGCTCAGCATTACCCCCTACCCCAGC
This sequence comes from Ursus americanus, assembly GCF_024610735.1. NCBI lineage: Eukaryota > Metazoa > Chordata > Mammalia > Carnivora > Ursidae > Ursus > Ursus americanus. The sequence continues at coordinate 4,140,013 of NC_142149.1, forward strand.
AGGCAAGGCGTGCAGTGTGTGTTGAGGAAGGAGGAGGACTGGCATGTAGGGCTGGGTCAGCAGGCGGGTGGTGGAGGGAACTCTAAAATGCCTAGACTCCTGCCCGTTCAGAGTGCTCCCAGTTCTCCCGAACTTCTGTGTGCAGATTGCGCTGAATGCATCTTTATTTATTTATCGATTTATTTGAGAGAGAGAGAAATCAAGAGACAGAGCATGAGTAGGGGGAGGGGCTGAGGGAGAAGCAGACTCCCTGCTAAGCAGGGAGCCTGACTCGGGGCTCGATCCCAGGACCCCAGGATCATGACTTGAGTTGAAGACAGGCGCTTCACCGACAGAGCCACTCAGGCGTCCCTGAATGCACCTTAAAACCCAGGAATCCAGACTCCTGCCCGCTGACCCTCCCAAGTGCCCGGGTCTGCAGCCGCCCTGGCTGTCCACAGCTTGCCACCAGTCTGCTCATGCAGGCTGGGAATATTATGTTCGGGACGGTGGAGGTGAATTTTTCTGCACACTTTCCCTGAGTTCTTTATATAAATACCCACTCCCTGGCCATCGCCCACTCCATCATAGAGACCCATCAAATGAACCAGCCGAGTCCATAAATTATTGCACAACCATTGCAAACAATAAAGGCAATTTTACTTACTGAACCATTAAATTTACATACTTAAATTAGACCCAACCAGACGTCGCATGGGGGTGTCTTGGGGCCAGCACGGGATGAGTTTCAGGAAGTGCTCTCTGGCGGCCCCACCCCTCGCATGAAATTAACGAGATGCTTCAGCCTAATCATCCTTACAATCATGTCTTTATTTAGGTACTTAGCTGGGTTTGACCTGCTGCCGTGGAGTCACCCTTGTGCCCTGGGCTGTCCAGACAGCCAGCGAGAGGTCAGCAGGAGGCCGGTGGGCGGCCGAAAGGCTGCTCTGGCCCAGGACGCGTCCTTGGCGGATCTTGCCTCTGCCTCCAGGATTTATGGGAGGCTTGCCTATGCTTCTCTCTGATCTGGAGATCAGAGCCAACATCTGGGAGACACACGGTGCCCCCGAGGTGGTCTCCCTTGACCCCCACGTTGAATCTGACATGGAGCCTGACCCATTACATCTTTTAAATATTTCTTGGATCTCTGCCTCTTTTCCATTCCTAACACCAGTGTCCAAGTTCAGGCACCAAACTTTGTCCCTTTGGTGTTAATTCAACTCCAAGCCCTGGCTGTCGGAACAGTTGATGGAAAATCTGAATCTGACCTCATCTACCCCAACTCGGAGCCCTTTGGTGGGGCCCTATTGTCTCCAGGGGAAAGGTGGATGCCTGGGTGTGGCATTCACGGTCCCCCTGCCCATCCATCCCCCCGTCATCAACCCTTCCAACTTTGTCTCCTGTCACTCCCTGCCTTGACCTTTAAAGTCCACTGAAACCAAACTGCCCAGGCCGCCCCCCGCCCACCACTGCATACCCCCCACAGTTAACTTTGCCACGTGCATCGGAGACTAGCTTATATAACTAAGGCCCTGGCCCAGAACGTCCTTCCCACCTCTACTTTCTTGTACACCTGTAATTCATCCTTCTAAACAGCCAAGGCATCAGCTCGCCATTTCCTCCAGGTGCATTTCCAAATCCTCAGGTTGGGCTCAATGCTCCCAGGGAGCTCATGGGCCTCCTGTCACTCACCCACGTATTCAGAACAACCGGTTAATATGCCTACCAAGGGGTGGCATCCCTATCTCTGCACCCTCAGCACCCAGCAGAGTCCAGCAGGCAGGGATGCTCCAGAAAGTCTGCCAGGCAACTCCTTCCCAGACCCCCGCCCTCCTTGCACCTGCACGCCCTGCGGCCCTCCTTGCACCTGCACGCCCTGCGGCCCTCCTTGCACCCGCACGCCCTGCGGCCCTCCTTGCACCTGCACACCCTGTGGCCGTCCCTGCACCAGCACGCTCTGCGGCCCTCCTTGCACCTGCACGCCCTGCGGCCCTCCTTGCACCTGCACGCCCTGTGGCCGTCCCTGCACCTGCACGCCCTGCGGCCCTCCTTGCACCTGCACGTCCTGCGGCCGTCCCTGCACCTGCACGCTCTGCGGCCCTCCTTGCACCTGCACGTCCTGCGGCCCTCCCTGCACCTGCACGCCCTGTGGCCGTCCCTGCACCTGCACGCCCTGCGGCCCTCCCTGCACCTGCACGCCCTGCGGCCCTCCCTGCACCTGCACGCCCTGCGGCCCTCCCTGCACCTGCACGCCCTGCGGCCCTCCCTGCACCTGCACGCCCTGCGGCCCTCCTTGCACCTGCACGCCCTGCAGCCCTCCTTGCACCTGCACGCCCTGCAGCCCTCCTTGCACCTGCACGCCCTGCGGCCCTCCCTGCACCTGCACGCCCTGCGGCCCTCGTTGCACCCACACACTCTGCGGCCCTCGGCCCTAGGATGGACTCACTCTTCCTTTGTGCACGAGTCAGACCCAGGATGACGCTGATGGAGAGATGCTCGCATGGTCGCAGGGCAGGTACCCAGATGCTTTTTCAGACAGTGGTGGAAATTGGGTTCTAGTTGTAGGGGGCCTGGAAAACATCCAGAAGCCATCAGGAAGTTCCTCGGCTCAGCCGTACCTCTCCTTGGTGTGCGCCAACTGGTCCTTCTGAGAAGTGGCCCAGAACGGATGTGTGCATCAAATGTGCAGGGGAGGGGAGGTTTGAACATCACCTGGGGGGACACCCACAATCTGCTCCCTGCTGAGGTCATCCTCGTTCCCTTCCAAAAGGGTTCGGGGGGCCCTGACTACCTCTGTCTATCCTCAAGCTCATCACTGCATAGCTTCGTAAAGCGGAGTGCGTCTCTACTCATTCTTGTCTGAGCATCAGGCTTGGAAAACAGACAGTCCCCCAACGGCACTGCTTTGCGAAGATGTTGGTGTGTGCACCATGCCCACCCCCCATGAGGCCGGGCGCATCCGGTCCCTGCGCAGGGGCCCGGCCTTCTCTTCTGCGCCCCATCTGTCTTCCCCACGCCCAGGCCAGGTCTCTGCCTGGAGCGCGTCTGGCCTATCATGCAGGCCTCATGGAAGTATAACGCAAGCTACATCTGCAATTTTAAATTTTCTAGTAACCACGTTCAACAAGGAAAAAGAAAGAGGCGAAACTGAATTTAACAATCCGCTGTGTTTAACCCAGTACAACCCGAGCACCGCCATCTCAACATGTCGTCAGCATAAAACTTGCTGATAAGATATTTAGCTTTTGTTTTTGTGCGGAGCTTTTGAAATCGGTTTGCATCTCCCATCACAGCCCCTCTCGTTTGCAACGGTTTTGTTCTGAGCATTCAGGGGCCACGTGTGGCTGGTGGCCACCTAATTGGACAGTGCAGATGTTCCCGGCTGACATCAGAGAACGTCTTTGTGGAAGTGAGTGTCCTGAATTCTGTCGCTTGCCAGTCCTCCAATTAGCCGGGCAGGGGGAGGCAGGAGCCGGCCGGCCTCAGCCAGCCCCCACCGAGCAATACGCTGACTCCCAGCAGGAGAGGGAGGACCGGGCAGCTTCACAGACGCTGTTGAGACTAACACAGCCTCGGCAAAGGCATCGAGCTCCCGTTACTTATCAGCTCTGGGGGGCACGCAGAAACGTCCAAATCAGGGCTGCGTCCACGCTGCTGCCGAGGACGAGGGGGAGGAGGCGGGCTCCGGGCCCCGGGGCCCGGGGGGAGCAGGCCCAGAATGCCACGGGGCCGTGCCCGGCATAATGAAGCGGAGGCTCGCACGGAGCGTGATGCGGGCCGCGGGTTTCCCAGGCAGCGCCACGGGCACTCACAGCACCGTGATTAATGGCTGGATACCCCGGTGTGAAAACCATTTAAAAGATGGCATTTTTGTCACGGACAGTGTTCCACATATAGTAAAGGTCATACATGATAAGAGCGTTATCCGTATTTCTTGGGCAAACACGCTTAACCTTGTAGAGCACGATTCCTCGGCGGATCAGCGATCCGTCTCTCGCACTTCAGAAGGGCCGAGGGCGCCGATTCTCTGCCAAAGGGATGAAGGAGCGCGGCCCGCACCACGCAGGGGCAGCAGACAATACGCTGAATGGGCTGCCGGCCTCTTGCGGTGGCGCCGGGCACAGGGAACGAGGCCCCACAGCCTGCGAAAAGCTGCTGCGTGGAGGAGCTTCTTCTGAACATGGGCAGCTGCTCTCGCCAGCTTTGAGATCCCAGGATGGCCCTGGGAGGGGGGTGCAAGCCCCCCCCCCCAGCGGGCTGGGGCTGTGTGGGGAGGGAGGAGTGCTCATCTCCAGCCTCAGACGCCCAGGCTGGTGCTGGGTCCTCTGTCGTCATGGCCTCTGCGGGAATCCAGAAAGGGCTCCATCCACCTGGAAAAGGGGGTTGAGTGACAGTGGCTGAGGCCGTGGATGGCGATGACTGGACACCTGGTCCACCCGCACAGGGCGGAACCCCAGGCTGTGGAGCACCCTGAGTGGGGAGCTGCGGGAAACACCGCGAAAGAAAGCCAAGCCTCCATCTCCGTAACTCACGGTGTGAGTCCGATGAGCCATGATCCCCGGAGGGTGGCTCGCCTCCCGGGACTCGTGTAAAGGAACACAGGGTGGTGGCTGCAGGCCGTAACCTTGGCTGTGAGAGTGAGCAGCGGGCTCTGTTCCTGACGTCTGGGCCGTGTCCTTCTTGCACGCCGCCCACTCGCGGCCACCGCTGTCGCACAGGCGGCATTGGGCACCTGTCATAGCCTCCTCTCTGCCATCCCTGCCTCCGTAGCCGGTGGCTTCCTGTCTGTTCTCCACCTTGAACCAGGGTCCAAAAACGTCATGCGATCACAACTCCCTCCTGCTCCCAGTCCCAGCGAAGGGGGATAGCCTCTCAATCCAGCAGGAAGTCGCTACGCCTGACGTGGCTCTGAGATCCCGGTGTGCTGATAAATGTGGGACCACCGGCTCTCCGGAAAACAAACGCGTGTGCACGTGTGTGTGTTTATCGTAAGTTTTACCGATAGGCTGTGTGGCACCAATTTACAAGTAATAATAAAATATACAATATTCCTTATTGTAAATTCCACGTAACCAACTGATACTCAGAATGCCTTTGCCGATTTTTGCTGAGCTCTTGTATCTGTAGTTGACCTATGTTGTGATTTCAACCCTAATTTGACAGTCTTTTTGTGACATTCACAACGTAATGGCAATAAGCCCATTTAAAGTTGAATCTGGATGATTAACATTCTCTCTACTGCTTTCGTGAGTCTAGACAATCAACACCACCACATAAATCAAGCCCTGATTTGGAGAGTTTGCCAATTTCCATGGTGTAACTCGTCCGATTGAAGCCAATTTCGGACTAACAGCATGACATCATTGAGCAGGGAGCTGGAAAGAAAGGTGTGGTAGTCACCATTATATAATGTTTCCAGCGTACAGATGCAAGGAATACAAGTTATCTCGGGAGTGTAGCTAGTAATCAAATGTAGCGAAATAATTAGTAAGTGGGGAGTTTCGAGTTTTTACGATTCTTCTTTTAAACAAAATTTCTTTAATTGTAAGTTTATATAATTGAATTTTAAAAAATGGCGCGATTTAGCAACCAGTCCACAAAATTCCCCATGATGTAAAAATCGGATCTGGCACGCAGGTGGAAGCTGGCTCTGGGGAGCAGCTACCTTCACCCCTGCAAGCTGCCTCTGCTGTCTGTTCACTTCCCTCCGGTTCCCTGTTCTTTAGTCTGCTCACGCTGCATTTCTCTGAGGTTTCCCTGCCCTCTGAGCTTTACATACACTGCTGCCTTTGGCGGACACTCTCCTTTCCTTGTCTCTTTGCCCAGACACTCCTGCCTCCCCTTCCCTCCCTCTCCCCTCCCCTTTCTTTCTGTTCCTATTGCTTGTAGATTCCAGTCCAGATCCTGGGGCTTAAATTACTCACATTATTATCTTACCTTTGGGTTGCAGTAAATAGCATCACTGCCTGGTATCTGTAATTGTCACTGCGACTTCTGTTTACCTCTGGATTCCTCCGGCCTCGCTGACCGCGTTGGCTGTTCCTTCTCTCTGGCCACCCAGGTGCACCTGTGCTTCCAGGGCTGGAATGCCGATGGGACAATGGTGGCATTCGAATGGCTTCGTGGTCCCCTCAGCCTTTCCCACTCCACAAAGATGTCATAAGATGATCATGTCAAGAACGTCAATCTCAAAGGAGAGACACGAACATGAAGAAGTCAAAGGAAACTAGGATTTTCCATGTCCTTGTTCTAGACTAGAAATGCACCACAATGCTTGCACAGCATGAATGTGGTGATGGAGCTGGAAATGCTTATAAATGAGAGAGTGCTGGGCACACCTTATAACCAGAGGAGAGGGGGAGGCAGGAGACTGCTTGGTTCATTTATTAGTTCGTTCATTCATTCATTCATTCATTCATTCATTCATTCATTCAACGTACACCTGAGAGCCTTGCGTTAGGCGCAGAGAAGGGCACCATGAGGAGGCCCTCCTGAAGGACCGTCGGCCCTGTCTTCCCCTTTCTCCAGGGAACAAAGATGGGACTAGACAATGTAGGACGTGAAGGAACACTTCAAGTTCAACCTTCACTTTGCAAGTCAATTATGTGAGTTGCTCCCCACGACCTCCGTCTTCCAGACTGGAGCGCAGAGGGAGATCAGACCCTCTGAAAGTCCAGAGGCAGAGCCCGCCCGCCCGCCTGCTGTCAGGACCTTGAGGGCAGGAACAGCGCTGAGGTGCCCAGCAGAGGGGCGAAGAGCACAACGGAAGTCCGGGGGTGGCGCTCCAGGGCTCTTACGGGGGAGGAAGATGCCCGGTTTTCCCCGCTCCCCCGGGCACCTGATAAGATCAGCTTGTGCAGGTGCAGGTTTGGGTCAGTCGGGAGGGAGGTTCAATGGTGAAGCCTGGGAAAGGGAGGCTAGGGCTGCGGTCAGGACTCCTCAGGCTGCCTTTCCGCCAGGGAGTCTGTTCTCCAGGCGGAGATGGGGCGGCCACTCAGTTCACAACATTAGGCTTCCTACTCTGGTGCCCAGGAAGCAGGGTGCGTGAGCCCAGCATGCGTGTGAGCAGTGTGTGTGTGTGTGTGTGTGTGTGTGTGTGTGTGTCCGTCCCCCGGGGAGCTGGCAGAGATGGTGGCCTAGCTCTGAATAGACTGCACCCCATGTGAATGAGTTAAGTGACGGGAGAGGGTGTTTCTTCCCAGGGCCTCCCACCTGAGGTGACCTCACACCATCCCGTCACTCTGGTCCGCCCCCAGCCCACACCTCCTCACACCCCCACTGTCCCTCTGGACTTTTTTTCCTTCTCCTTCCCCTTCTATCCCTCATTCCTGTCTGGATCTGGGTCCACTGTCCCGCCCCCCCTCACCTGGAGAGGACAGTGGTGTCCTTCCTGGCTCTTTCTGGCCTGTCACAAAGGCTCCCCCTCAGACCTGCTCTAACCCTTCTGCCACCGGCTTCCTCGGCCCCACCTCCTGCTGTGTCCTTCCTGCACGGTGCCACGGCCCCGACGAGGGTCCCCTGAAGTCTCTGGCCGGGACTTTATCTCCTGGTGCCCACGTCGTGTTATTTCTGCTCTTCTGACCTCTGCTCACCTGCCCATGCAGAAGAGATAGGCACCCTTTGAGCCGTGCACGGGCTTTGTCCCTGGGATATATCCCGTGCACATGGGACACGACGTGCTTGAAGACAGGGGCAGTCTCGTCGTGCATCTTCACCAGCCAGCACAGGCACCCAGGTCAGCGCTGTGAGTGTCTTGAAGAAACCGAACAAGATGCTTGCGGGGCGGGGCACGAAGCAGAAGGTCTGGTCCCCCGTGGGCACCACTGACTCCCGTGGCATGAATGGATGGTTCGGTCTGCGAGCTCATGGGTAAGGCGTGTGTGAATAGGCGTGTGCCTGCGGGCATGTGTAAGGGTGGGAAGTAGGCTGCTTGGGTCTAGGGGTGACATGGGGGGTGCAGAGGCAGGTGCGCGCCTCGCTCGCAAGCATGTGTGTCAGGCGTGGGGTGAGCATCCCGCACGATGGCCTTCGTGGGACTTCTTGAAATCGACTGCTGACGTGCTTGAGTGGGGCGCTGGCATCTTTGGAGCTGAAGATCCCGGATGCTGTGGTAATTGTTCTTGCTAATTACCAGGAAGCATCAGACAAGGAGATTCTTTTTCCCCCCTTCTTAACTGGATTTTGTTATGCTAATTAGAATTGTATGAACTGTTGCTCTTGAACCTGGAGAGTTAGAGAAACATTTGCATTAATAGCTGGCAAGCTGCCACAGAAACCAGTTATTATTTTAATGAGGTTCCGGTCATTGAAGACATGCCCCTGTTTGTGGGCTGATTTCAGATGGGTGTGTGCCCGCGAGCACGTGAGCACACGTGTGTGCGTGTGCATGTGTGTGCGTGCTGTTTGAAGGGGCTGCCTTCTATTGTGACCTCTGTGCGCTTGGTGGGATGGCAGCTTTTATTGTCTTTCCTGCAGAACTCCTGTCCCTCACCCCCGCCTGGGGGGCCGGGGGCCGAGACCACGATGCAGACGTTGTTAGCGCTTAGGTCCTGGTCTTCACTCGCCACGTCTACTACCAGTGTTAATTAAACACCGACCACCCTGCTTCCGGAGAGGAGAGGGGAAGAGGGGCATCTGTCTCTGGAGCCCCCCGGGAAGGGGGTTGATGCACAGGACAGGGCCTGGTCTCAGGCACCCGGCTCAAAACTGCAGGCCCTTCCCACAACCGCTCTGTGGCTGCCACGGCCCGGAGTCCCTCTGTGTGAGGGAAGATGTGGGTGGAAACACACATCTTAAAAGGCACCTGGAAGCGGCGATTCTCTGGCGAGAGGATGGGCAGCGAGCGGGGAGATGGCTGCCACGGCCCGGGCCCTGTCGTCCATTCAGGGAGCCACGGCCGCCTGGCCCTGGCCGGCCCTCACCACGGACTTCCTGTGGATGAAGGGGGCGGCCGTTGCCCACCGACGAAACTTCCTCCCTTCCCTGCTCCGCCTCCATCCCCTGGGTCCCTTGCAGGGACCAGCCCCCTGGTACTGCTGATGACTCTCACTTTCCGGCCGAGTGCCCATGCTCCCCGGCCCTTCTCTGCCACCCCCTCGCCGCCCCCAGGGTCCGGGGGCACATGGCTGCCCGGCACAGGCAAGCTCAGGGAAGGCTTGCGGGTCTGAAAGCCTCACTGCAGCCCTGGATGACAACTTTGCCTGATTTTCTAATTTCATCTCTTACAAGCTTTTGGGATGCTAACATGATTAAGTTCTTCACACAATTTATTAGCATCATGTTGGAAATCCAGTGGTATATTATACTGTCTGAGTAATCCAATTAGCAAAATGTAGTTATTTAACGGGAATATTAGCCACACGCGATCCCACACCAAGTCCGTCCCCACCCTCTCTGCTCTCCTTGCGTTTCCCCTGGGGCAAGGACGGGCACTACACCAGAAATCTGTGCAGGCAAAGGGGGCAGCACCTGTCACAGGGTGGCCAGGGATGCCCCCGTCTGGGCCGTGATGGGGTGAGTCATGCCGAGTTACAGATTTTGGTTCTGAGACAATCGGATGGTCTGGGGGGAAGAGAGCAAACTCTGAAGGCATTGGGTTCAAATTCGAGCTCTGCCACTCGAGCTCTGTGAACCCCGGGCAGGTTCTTGACCTTGTCTGCCTCCCAGCCTCCTTAGAATCAGTGAAATGGAGGCAAGAAACCCCCTTCGCGAGGTGGCCGTGAAAATTCAGCGAGGCAGCCCAGAGAAGCCTGGCCGGAGCTGGGCACACAGTGGACGCGTACCTGGCCAGTCCCGTCGGCCTCAGGGATAGGACCCACCCCCAGCACCCTGATGGCGAGCTGTCTGGCAGGGGCTCCCACAAGTCACCTGATGAGGGTGGGCATGGTGGGTCCCGGGGAGGAAGGAAGTGTTTCCAGCTGTTGACTTTAAGGCCCATCACCTCGCTCCCCACACCCCCACGAGGGTGCTGGTCCTTCCATCTCTGTGAGGCAGGCATCCTCTGTGTCCGTCCGGGTCATCACGGTCAAGACCACAAGACCCGAGCACCCTGATCTCGCCTCAACAGACAGTGGGGGCCCAATAACCCCCTCACGCCCACTGGCCTTCCTCTCTGTCGGGGAACATGGGAGCCAGTGCAGCTCAGGGGGAGGAGTGTGGTGAGTCCTGGGGGTGGTCTTGCTTGGTGTGCTGGCTTCCTGCCAGGAGAGAAACAAAGGGACCCTACTGGCAGCAGCTGGCCAGCCTTGCTTCAACCTGTGTCCGTCCAGGCTCCCGTCTACCTGCAAGGATCAGCCGCTGTGTGTGGCACTGACTCTGTCCTCCCGGAGGCCCTAAGATACCCAGAAACACCCCAACTGCCAACACGGGGCTCCCCTTTCTCCCCCACCAAGACTGCATTTTTAGGTTCCTGATGGCGCTCTCCCGTCCCCCTCGTGTGACTGAGCCATCTCCACCATGTGCCCCCCCAGACTAATAGCTGTGATGTTCCGCCTTCCACATTAATGACAGGTGCGCAGGGGAAGAAGGCGGCCTGCCTGCCAGTGGGTTTCGCTGATATCACGCCGCTCTGTGCTGAGCAGCACACCCTAAGGCAACTGAAATCCTAATAGGTTCCTCTAACTGCCTCCTGCATCAATTTTGACACCAGGCGCTTTCTTCTTCCTCCCCACGGCTCGCCTTATAACTCTGTCATTGTCATTGATTTTGACTAAAAGAGAGAAAAACCCCCGCTTGTGCTATTACCATTCTAAGTCAGCGAGGCAGAGAGCTCCGGGGAGAGCGGGGGAGGGGTCCACACAGCATGCGCCCCATGGATCCTGGAGCAGAGAGGGGGTCAGTGAGGGCGACAAGGGGGCTGGGGTGCTGACAGCAGGTGAGTGAGGTCCCTGGCAGGCACTCTGCTTCCTCCTCTTCTCTGCCTGAATTTGGGGGAGCTGGCAGAGGGTCGCATTTCAAAATGCTTTCCATCTCAGAGCCAACCTCAGTGCTCCCCATAGAAGAGGGGCAGTGTGTGTGAGCCCCCTGCTCCCAGTACATTCACCTTATAGCCTGGCCCACACGTGGCCACACCCACCCAAACTGAGCATTCCTGGTTCGATGATCAGTCAGCAATAAACCTACCTGGCTGGATCTCAGAGGTCTGGGCACAGAGAGGGTTGCTCTGTGAGGGTGGGGGTGAGTGGTCGGGGTGTTCCCTGAGACCCCCACTGACCAAAGTCTCTCTGTCCAGGAGGAAGGGGCGGGGAGGGAGGGAGCCTGTTAGAGGGGCAGGGGTGGAGTGACTGCCATCCCCCTCGTCTCCTGTCTTTGTCCCCACCTGCTATCAAAGTAACCCTCATTGCAACCATGTGGAGTGAACCTCCTTCCCATTTGCAAGATGGTCAACCCTCTGTGGACCACCCAGAGCTGCTGGGGGGCTCCCGCACTGAGTCCAGAGAAAGACACAGAAAAGCCCAAGGGAGAGCCTTCCCTCAGGGACCTCCTACACAGCAGGGACCCCTGCCATGTCGCGTCAGGAGGACAGGCAGGGTGCTGACCCATGGATGGGGGACCCGGCAGGTCTGGCCACAAAGACAGACACAGGAAGGGGCTACACGGAGTCCAGGAAGGGAAGCCTTGGTGGGGGCTCTGTCCCTGGTGGCCCGAACCATCCTGCCCCAGTTGGGCATGCACGGGGCCCCTCCGTGGGCATCTCGGGCACCCAAGACGCAGGCCCCAGAGCGTGCTGATTTCCCACAGCTGTGCTCGTTTTGGTGGGAGTCTCCATGAAGTCGCGGCCAGATCTAGCTTAGTTGCAATGCTTTTACAGTGCTTTTCACATCAGAGCAAACGCTTTGACTGATGTATCCCAGTTTCCAGCTGGGAAAACATGTTGACCCTGGCGTGCAGGCCTCCCCAGGACCCCATCCTGGGCTCCCCCGTGGTCCTCTGGGCTGGATGCATCTCCGGAATGGGGATGTGCTGTGGGCCCAGGGTGAGGGAATGAACTGGCTTTTTGATTCTAAACCCACTGCTTGTTGGAACCTAGCAGCCCTGCTTAATGATACATCAGGTTCTGTAAGGTAGCATTTGGGGGTCTACCCCCACCCCATGGCCCAGAGCAAACCCACCATGCCTACCTGCACCTTCTGAAGGGGAAAATGCTTTTTGTGGCTCTTCTGCCCCCAGACTCCTCCTGCATGGGGTGCTGGGTCCTTACTCTGGGGCTCTCTAGTCTCCATGGACCAAAAAATATTTGGGAGAAAAAGTGGGGACAGAGGAGAGTTTTATCTGTGTCCTTAGGCCCTCCGGGGAAGGGAAGACGGCATCCTTTGGCAGGGGTGGGGAGGGGGAGCTCCAGGAGAACATGGCTCTGGTCCTGGACCATCAAGGGCAGGCCCCTTCCTGGGGGCCCTGGGCCCACTGCCCTGCCTGAACGGGAGGGGTCTTCCAGGGGAGGGTCTGGAGCAGAGCCCCACAGACGGGCTCCTGCCGGTAGAGTCAGCCGGCTACGGCTGGGCAGACACAGTGACACTCCTGCCAGCTTTCTGGGGCACCCAGCAGCGGATTCTCGGCACCTGCAGGCCGTGGGCCCTCAGGGGCCAGTGCCTCCCCATCCCCCGCCGTGGGCCCCGGAGAGTGGGCATCTCCTGGCCGGACTTCAGGCCCTGCTCGCCAGTAGGACAGCCACGCACGGCCGCTCGCTCGCACAACCCCACGCAGGGAGCCGGCTCTTCGCTCGCGGAGCTCTGGAGCCCAGGCTGGCAGTCTCCTGTGCTTGCAAAGCCAGGGCACTGAGAGGATGTGGGAGGGGCGACTTCCGGCCGAGGCTTGGCAGCTGTTGCCGGGCAGGAATCCGCCGCCGCCTCTGCCATTGGTCCTTCGGCCTCTTCCAGGCTCAGTGCGGAGCGTTGCCCACACACAGGGGCCGGTCCGTTCCATCGCCCCATGGGGGCCATGCCCACCAGCTTCGGGGGCCCCCGGGGCCCAGGCCATCCTGGCCAGCCCTGCACGCAGAGCGCGGCCGCATCACCGGGCTACGTTTATGCTTTATCCTGCCTGCTGCCTGCTTGGCTCCGTGTCTTCCTCTCCTATCCAGGGCTCACGCTTTCCCGCGCCCCGTTCTTGCTGGAAGAGCAGCCGGGCACCCTGGCTCCGGCCCTCCCACCATCCTGTCTCTTGGAGGCCAGTGTCTGGCAGCCATGGACAGCCAGCATCTGTCTTGGGCGGTGGGGAACCGGGCACACTTCTGGAACACCAGCTCCCCGAAGGCAGGGCCCCGTCTGCTGCTCCATGGCTGCACGGAGCGGTAGCTGGTGCAGCGTGTGGGCTCAGGACACCCTGCCGAGCAGACCCGCGATCTGAGAGGCAGCAATACCACATCCCTCTCCCCGGCCTGCACCCTCCCCGTGGAAACAGGACCTCAGGAGAGAAGGGGCAGGCACCAGGGTGAAGCGGCTGTGTGGGGGCAGGGGTGGCAGTGTGGATGGCAGAGAGGCTGAGGGGTGGGCAGAGGCAGGGGAGGAAGGGCCGATCCCGAAGGACTCCAGAAAGCCCACATCAGCGGTGACCCACACTTGTCAGGTGCCCCCCCCCCCCCAGCTAAAGCGCCTGGATGAACCGACCCGCCGGAGTGGCCACAAGGGGAAGCTGGGTAGGAGGCAGCGTGGCGTAGTGCTTAGACCACATGCTTTGCAGGGACACAGACCTGGGTCCATATGCTGTGTGACCTTGGGGAGATCTCTCAACCTCTCTGTGCCTACTTCCTCATCTGTTAAACAGGAAGCTCAGCAATAGCAGTCGCAGTAACGACAGCCTGTGTAGGGCTACTGCGAGGACTCACTGTGATGATGCACGAGAAGTGTCCAGAACAGTGCCCGGCATATGGCACATTCTTAATACATTTCAGTGAAAAGTTGCCGCGACGATGCTCGCCCAAGTGTGGATGTTGATAAAAGCCTCGGAAGACAAGAGGCCTGGGTGTTATGGCACATGACCACACTTGGCTGTGTGATCTTGGGAAACGCACCTGTCGCTCCGAATGACCTCCAGGTGTCCTTTAGGGAGGGAGGGGCCTCGAGCTGGTGGCCGTGGGGGTCCTGACTTTGTCCTGGGGACTTTCCGTGTGAAACGCAGAGAGGTTTTAGGCTCGTGACACACTGGGGCTGGGGCCATCACAGTCCATCCTCCCGCCTTCTCTGGGCCATAAACCAGCCAGTGACTACGATCGCCACGTTTCCAGTGAGGAAGCCAGAGGCCCACGTGGTTAATGACTTGGCCAGAATCTCACCTTCCTGTCCACGGAGGGCCAGAAGCACAGTGCCAACCTTTGCCCTGAGTGTCTGTGAGGCCTGTTTGTTTTTGAATACCTGGCTATCCACAGTGTCGGCAGCCCAGACAATCAATGCTAACATGCAGAAGGCCCTGCACCAGGGAAGGGGCTGGAGTTTAAATAGGAATGTTCTGGAACATGCCATTACCGTCATGTCATGGCCGTGTATCATGGGTCTGGTGCCTGAGAGGTTACAAAGTACTTGCTCATCTTATCTCATCTGGTCTTCCCAGGAACCCGTGAGGTTTTCATCCCACTTCACAGATGTGGACGAGACACAGAGGCAGGCATTTGCTCAGAGCCCCAGAACCAGCAAGTGTTGGGTTCTGAGCCCAAAGGTGCCCTCTCTGACTTCTAGCATTCTACGACCTGGCCAGAGCCTGGGGGTCACCGAAACTTAGCTCCTCTGGGAAGAAAGCCCAGGCAGAGCCCACCTCCTGTTCTCCAGGGAAAGTCATGCCCTGTCATTGACCCATCATAGCCCAGAGGATGCTGGGAAACTCCCTCTCAGGTGCAGAGACTACTCCCCACGCCCCACAGTTGCTTTAAAAAGGGAGCCATCTCTATGGGGAATGTTCCCTAGGAATAATTGCTTAAAGGCCCAATTTTGGAGATAATCACTATTCTAGACACCTTGGTGCTTTCAGTGGAGTCTCCCCTGTGACGGGCTGCTCCCGGCGGCAAAGAGGCTAAGTGCGGCAGCAGCCGGCTTGTGCTTGACCGAGCGGCAGAGCGAGCTTATGTGGCCCGCCACCCAGCCTTGTCAGGCCCCCAGGCCTCTTACAAATGTCTGCTTCCTCCCCCACCGCCGGATGCCCCGGGGCCCCGCAAACACCCTGCCTGCCCCGGGCAGCTCGAGGGAAAGCTGGCCAAGCTGACTGGCTCTGGGTGAGCCAGACGGTGACTCTATACAGGAGGAGGTGAGGGGACACACGCTCTGGGGACACACGCACTCTGGTGGGGGTCCCGGGGTGCGTCTGCTCCGCCCGGGCATCGTAAGAACCTCGTGGGCACGCCCTCTGCAGAGGCTCTTGGACCATCCTCAGTCCTGGTGCACGTGATTGGAAGCCAGCTCCGAGCACCTGCAGGTGCCGTGGGCAGGCTCTGCGGTCTGTGTGTCTGACTCCGGACCCCTCCGTACAAGCCCGGATGCCGGAGAAGTGCCATCGCCAGGTTGGGGATGGGGGCTCGGCCCAGTGGTCACGGAGGGCAAGGCCTGGAAGGTTATGAGAAGGGCGGAGCTGGTCTTGCTGCCACAGAGCGAGAGGGAGTGAGCACTGGTTGGGGCCAGGCTGAGCCAGGCTCCAGGCTGCCGGGGTGGGGGTGGAGGGGTCAGAATGTCCCGGCAGGAAGTTGAAGGGGAGGTAAAGATGGGCACAGGCCGCCTTTGGAGGGTCTCTAGTAGGAACCAGACCAAGTCATATGGAATCAGTTGTGGCCCCAGGTGGCAGGACCCAGCCAGAGGGTGAGTACTGGACTGTGGCCCCTGAGAGGTCTTGCAAGGACTAGGCAAGACTCTGTGACCTGGGGCATGAGGTAGGGCTAAGTCACGAGGTGACAGATGGGTATTCTGAGGTAGGGAAGGGGTCTGAGGTCTCTAGGCTTGGACACAAGGCTATTGACCCCGAGCACTGCAAGTACACCGCAAGGGGCCCGGCTGCAGCCAGGTGGGCTGGGTGTGGGGGCAGGTAGACTGATAGCTGCGGCTGGAAGGAAAACCCCTGGGGTCTCCTGGTGGAGCACAGCCCGGGACACCTTGGACAGTCTGGGATGGGCTCCCCTGTCAGCCGGGATCAGCCTGGGCTCAGGATTTAGACACCAGGGACTCCACTCCCTCTCCCATCCCGGGAAACACACCCTGGCAACATTGCCCTGCTATCTCTCCCTCTATAGTGGGCCTCATCTAGAATTTCTCATAAGTGGAAGCTTCCAGTACACAACCCCTTGAGTCTGGCCGTGTTCACTCAGCGTAGCGGTTTGGCCGTCCATCCGTCATGCTGCTGTGCATGCTAGCGGCTCTGCCTTTTTACTGCTGAATAGTACCCGCTGAACGGACAGACCTCAGTGTATTTTTCCCTCCACCTGTTGAAGGACAGCTGGGCTGGTTCCAGTTTTTGGCTGTTATGAATAAAGCTGCCATGAATATTTGCCTACAGGTCTCTGTACGAACACATGTTTTCCTTTCTCTTGGGTAAATACCAAGGGATGGAATCGCCGGGTCATCCAGTAAGTGGATATTAAACTTTATAAGAAACTACCAAACTCCTTTCCAAAATGACGGGTCCTTTACGTCCCCCCAACCCCAGGGTGAGAGAGTTTGCTCCCTCCCCAAGCCCTTATTCGCAAGCCAGAATGAGGGCTTTCTAAACCATCTTTTCTCATGACCTTAACAAAAACCATCTTGATACATGGAAAAGAACGTGTGTCACACAGATGGGAAACATAGAATGGAAGGGAAGCTGCAAAGCCTCTGAAACTACGGGGTTCTCACCAACACCACTGGTCTCCCCTGTGGCCTTCCCTGCCAGCCCTGCCTCCCCCAGGGGCAGTGCTCAGGGGCAGCCCTGAATTCTGTGTTCATCATACCTGGATTTTCAAAGAGTTTTCTCCCTAGAAATGCACTCATCAACATTATGATATTTGTTTTGCTTGGGTTTTTTTTGTTTTGTTTTTTTGTTTTTTAGTTTTCTTAAAAAGATAGACTGCACGATGCATGCTCTGGTCAGGATCTTGGCTTTTGTTTCGGTTTGGCTAACTCATCATTCAGGGCTCCCTTGCAAGGGAATCGCCCAGGTCACGGCAGGTGGCAGGAGTCCACGCATTGCTGAAGCTACGTAACACTCCATCGGCGAATATAGAGCAATTTATGTATCCATCCTTCTCCTGATGGACATTTGGCCCCGCCTTCCCGGTGTTTTGCTAGAAGTCACTATAAATAGTCTCGAGTATGTCTCCAGATCTGCATCTGCAAGGTGTCCCCTCTGTGGACATACCGGGATGGGGCAGCTGGGTCACAGACGAGGAGAATATCCAGAATGAGTTCTCTTCCTCCTGCTTCGTAACCAGCATCTTTCCCATCTCCTGAGCCCTGCTGAACGTTGGCCTCGGCGCTGGGCACTCAACTGGGTCTTACTCAACTCTCAGAATCACATGGTGGGGAAGGCTGCCTTATTATCCCCATTTTACAGACCAGGATCCTAGGGCTCAGAGAGATTAAGTCACTTGCCCAAAGCCACACAGTGAGTAAATAGCAGGGCCAGATCTGGGTCTGTCCAGATCCCGTGGCACGGGACAAAATCCTTGACCTCAAGGTCGCTCTGCCTCCTCAAGCATGCAGAATTCTGGGTATGTCTCTGGGACTGTTGAGGCTGCCCACTCATAGGCTGGCCTGGGGACCAGGACTGACGTGTGCTCCACGCCTCCCTTGGGGCACGGCCGAGGTTCACGTGTGCACGGCTGCGACAGGCTGGTCCCCCGCTGCTACCTGTGTGCCTGACGCCGGAACTACCCCCTCCCCACCCCCCTGCAGTGCAGGGGAAGAGCCTCAGCCCCTGCCTTGCTCACACTTCACTTTCTCTTAAGTGGCCACCAGCGATTCCATTTCCCGACACAGAATCTGGCTCCATCCAGCCGTCCCTGCAAACGGCCCGTCCGCTCAGCCCAGCTACACAAGCACGAGAGAGATGAGCCAGGGGAAGGGAGTGAGCAGGGATGTTTTTTTCCTTCCTGGGGTTAAACATACCAGTTTGAGGTAAAACAAATTCCTTGCTGGAGCTTATGGCCTCCGGCTGGGCCATTGGAAGCCTCACTGAATCAGATCCTTTAGCACTGAATCATGTTAACGAGAGGACTGGGCGGGCTAAGTCTTGCTGAAGGCCGGTCTCCGGGGGCTGAGGGAGCGGCATGCTGGTGGCCGGTCTGGAGGCTGCCGGGCCTGGGCATCGGCTGGTGGAGGCCCTCCGTCCTTGGATCATCTGAAGCCATGAGGTGGGGGTGCTGTCCTCGGCACTGAGGGTAAGAAGGAATTCTCCCCGGGCCTCTGCTTGGGGCCCACGGCGAGCAGAGCGACGAGGGTCAAACCAGGGGAGGCCATCGAAGATCCGAGAGCTGATCTGAGAGCCCTCAGAACCACGGCCCCGCGTCCAGGTAGGAAGAGGACACCCCCCCCACCGACCTGGGGCCCCACCATTCTGTGTTCGTGATGACTCTGGCCAGCCCAGCGCCGTCCTGCTTAAGGAGCCTGGTGGTCACTCTCACTCCTCGGCCTCTGACTCCAGTCCCTCTGCCAGAGACTCTACCCACGCTGCAAACCCAGTGCGTCGTCACGGAGCTCCTTCCCGAGGGAGTCCTCAGGCCCAGAAAGGGGAAGAGAGGGCAGGGAGGAGGAGCGCCAGCCTCCTGAGTGGACCATCTGACCGCTGACATTGCCAGCTCCTTGTTCTCTCTGGCAAGACCACTGGGAGACCCTGCTTGAAGTGTAATAGTAGCGTCTGAGGAGGACCCGTACATGGATTCACTGGCACCCCTTAATACCCTAGCAAGGGCTAGCGAGTCACTCAGCCGGGGGGCAGCAGGTGGAGAAGCTGTGCCAGGAGGCCGGCTGGTGTCGCCATGGGACCCTCTTTGGTGGACACCTGTCAACCTACTAAAGACTGCTGTTTTCCAAGGCCCTCCGTCCGTCCGGGAAAGTCTGGGCTGGGGAGTGGACAGGACTGTCCCGGAGCTGTGCCGACGAGCAGCCCCCGTCTCTGTGCTCCCTGAGGAACACCTGTGCTCCTCCTCCTTGTCCCTTCCCGTCCCTGCTGTGTGCCTGCGAGTCTCAGATGTCCTGCCTGCCTCCCCCCACGAGTCTTCGTAAAGGTCCTCGATTCCCTCCCTGCCCTCCAAGCTCTGTGTGGATGCCCATGGCTTGAGATCCGTCTCACCTTGCCCCTGGCTGGGTGGTGGGGTTATGTTCAGACGTGTCTCATCCACCAGAGCCACGCTTCCCAGTTACCTCTCCACGGGCTCCTGCCCCACACAGCCCACGCGTCCTTATGGTTGGGGGACCGTTGAGCGAACACATCCTGTGTGCAGGGCACTGTGCCAAGCATTCAGTGCATCAGCCTGTGCAGTTCCCGTGACAACCCTCTGCAGGGGGTGTGACGATCACCCCGTTTTACAGACGAGGAAACTCAGTGGCCACCATTCTTCTGGCTTGGCGCCAGCGTTGGCTTCTTCCTTCGGGAACGGATCCCTCTGCATTGGGCCCACCCCCACCTGCGCCCTGGGGACTTGAGGAGCCTGAGCTGGGCTCTGCAAGGTCCCCCAGCCTTGCTGCCTTGGGCCGGGATGTCTGGGGGCTTCCCAGTAGCTCTGTCTTTGCATCAGCCTCTGGGCCCTCTTACCCTTTCACTCTTGGACAATGGTGTTGGCTGTTGGTTTCTCTGGTTGAAGACCCTGCTTTTCTTCCGTGTGTTCTATGTCCTCTGCTTGCAGCTCGGCAGAGAAGAGAATGGAGCTCAGGGTAGCTCACAGGCTGCTTCGGTGTTGTGCTGGTGCTGTCTTGTACAGACCAGTGACTTCAGATCAGCTGCTCGGCCTTGGCCGAAGTGGGAGCGTTTACACCAGGAGAATTGACAGGTGCCACAACTCAGGGATTTTTTTCTGCCAGAAAGCTGGGCAAACACCAACACACACTGGTGGGACCCCTGGAGGTCCTTTCTGGGCCACCTGAAGAGGGCCCACCGGCCTGCTTTTTCCTCTGGTCCTCCAGCCTCTGCATGGAGAGCGCCCTTCTCTTCCAGGCTGCCGTCCCCTTGATGTGGGGCTTTCGCTGTCGACACAGCCTGCGCGGCTTTAACTTGGCTTCGGACACTTAACTCCCAGCCAACACCAGACCTTACTTTCAAAAATAAAGACTTGTAAACTGAACAAGACGAGGTCCCCACCCAGAGCCCCACGATTTCTTCAGCCAGTGAATGGGAGACAGAGCCCCGTCAGCATCACCCACTACAAAATTTGGCCATGTCAAGCTTTCATCTGTTCCTCTCCCTGAGCCAACCTTCCTGGAAGTTGGAGGTTCCAGGGGTTCCTGGAAGCGTGAGCGCGTGGGGTGGGAATCCCAATACTCTCCCATGTCCTTCCGAACCCTGGAACGTGTCAGTTACTCCACACGTCGGGCCCAGCTGTACGGAGCGATGTGGCCAACTTTTCATTGACACAGTTGCATTAAAGATTCAGGATCTAAATTTGAACAAGGATTAACCATTCCCAGAACAAACAGCCCTCACCGGCGCTCCTCCCGGCATGCAAACCCCACTGCATTATCCATGTGCAAACAGCCCTGCCGCTCTCTCTCTCTCCTCTCTCCACCTCCCTCTGCCTGGCAACCGGTCTTGCACCAACTGAGTCCAAAGTTGGCGGCTGTCGGCCTGCAGGGAAGGTAGCCCGAGTGTTGGAGGAGCAACGGGGCCTCAATCCACCTGCTGGAGTAGGTAGGGGCTAGGTGAGACCCTCGTCAGCTTCCCTTCTGTTCCTCAAAGGGGAGGAAGATGCACCTTGGCCCCCTGTGACCCTTGACTCAACATCAGCAGAGACGGAAAGCTGAGAACAGGTCCCGGATGAACCCCAGTTTCCCCCAGTGGCCTCCTGTTTTCAGACAGACAAATCACAAGGGTTAGGGAGTTAGCACCCTGATCCTGGTCTGGGGTCCCCCGGAAAGTTCAGATGCGTGAGAAAGCCAGGAGGAAGAGCGATTGTGTTGTTAGCATCCGGTAAATCCCAGACAGGGTCCTCCCAAACCCAGACATCATGGGAGCTATGGAATGGTGCTCTGGGGGAAGAAGAGTCCTCCGTGAACAGAAACGCTGCACGTCCACTCACCTTCGGGGCCAGGCAGGTACCGGAGGGTGGGCCTGGCGTCACCTGGGGTATCTGGTTCCTTTGGAGGAGCCAGACCTACCAACTAGAGTTTTATGTGAAAGCATACGATTTTAGATGTTGGCACCCAGATTTTAAAATGAGAAAGCATGGTATGGGCCCAACAAAGCTGTCTGAGGCCTGGCTTCTCCTAACTCAGCCGAGGAGTTTTCCATCCCTGCTCTAAAGGTCCAGAGGCTGGCGGGGCGGGGGCAGAGGAGGGGGGTGGGGTCCAGTGTTCCCGCTTTCAGTTTCACAAGCCGTGCTTCTTCTAGGGGCTGCTGCCTTCCAGGGTCATTTGATTTTGCTTTTCTCTTGCTGCCTTTGGTCCTGAGGTTGCCAGGCGTAGCTACCATTTTATTTGCAGGCTCCGATGACAGGAGAAGATTTTGAAAGCTGTAGCCTGAAGAGGCATGCTTCCTCTGGGCTGTTGTCAGGTCATTTTTCATGGTCTCCAGGGGAGTGGAGGCCACTGCACAGGACAGAAAGGCTTGGAGGGAGAGGCCCTCAAATATTCTCTGGGCCACCTTGGGTTGGGATGACCTACTCCCCTTTGCGGACACTGAGCTGCCAAAGCTAGGAACTAACTCTCTCTGCTAGGTGCTGTCACCAACCCATCTATCCACCTACCTATCCACCATCACTCCATCCATCTGTCCACCCCTCCATCCATCACTCCATCCATCTATCACTCCATTCATCATCTACCCACCCATCCCCTCCATCCATCCATCCATCCAACCGCCACCCCTCCATCCATCACCCCATCACTCCATCCATCTGTCCACCCATCCATCCATCACTCCATCCATCACTCCATTCATCATCTACCCACCCACCCCTCCATCCACCCCTCCATCCATCACTCCATCCATCTATTTATCACCCCATCTAGCCATCCACCCACCCATCCATCCCACATTTACTGGGCATTGGCCATATGTCAGGGCCGTGCTTGGTTATGGGGTGATAATGATGGCGGACGGTGGTCCCTGTCCGCACAGAGACTGCATTCTTTTTTTTTTTTTTAAAGATTTTATTTATTTATTTGACAGAGAGAGATAGCCAGCGAGAGAGGGAACACAAGCAGGGGGAGTGGGAGAGGAAGAAGCAGGCTCCCAGCAGAAGAGCCTGATGTGGGGCTCAATCCCAGAACGCTGGGATCACGCCCTGAGCTGAAGGCAGACGCTTAATGACTGAACCACCCAGGCGCCCCCAGAGACTGCATTCTTGTCCCCACAGTTGTGATGCAGTGGAAGCAAAGTCTTCTTTGCTGGGTTTTGAGGCTTATGTAGTTTTGGGCCAGACAGAAGGAGGGGAAGGTATTTCTGGAGGAGGGAATGGCATGAGAGAGAGGCAGGGGCCCCTCCCAAGCCCAGTGCAGACTCAATGGAAAAGCAGAGGGGCATCCTTCCCATTTCTCTGGGCACAGCACTGAGAGGTCCAGGGGTGTTTCCCCTTTGGTGCAGAAGATGTCCCTGCAGGCAGTGAGCTGAGTTGGTGACGGAAGGGGGTAGATGTCAGCAATGGATGGACGTTGGGAAGATGAGCTCACTCAGAGTGGGCTATAAAAAGCTTCATGTCATGATTACTGCTGGTAGAAGTAACCCTTTTAACTTGAACCGAAGTTTTCCACTCCTTCCTGCCAAATGCCCAATGCAGTTTCTCATGCTCACGACACTTCCGGGAAAACATACATTACAGATGTGCAAACAGATGCTGCGAAAGGTTTAATAACTAGTTAAAAACCACACAGGTCTCTCTGTTCACAGCTCTGTTCCCAAAGCAGTGCTGTTTGTGCCCCGGGACAGAACTTTGGCAGCCCCCACCCCTTCTCAGGGTCTGCTTAGGCAGCAGGGCACAACCCCCAGCGGAAACCCACATCTTCCTTATAACCACACACTACAAAGCTTTTATCTATTTTCCATTCTTGCTGACGAATTCCCTTCGGATGGAATTATGGTGCCAAGCCGGTGTTAACGACGTGTCCACCCGCTTACTCTGATCATCTGTACTATTGGGCAAACGGGGCTCCTTCTTGTTGTTACTCCTCAGAAGGTCTCTCCGTCATCAGCAAATCCGAGCTCTGCTCATTATTCGGCTGCCTGAGCCCCCGTTCACCTGCGCTTCCTGAGGGGCCCTGGCAGACCCCATGGCCAAGCCCAGGGGGCAGCGGCTGTTTCCATGTGAACCAGAAGGAGAGACGGGGAGGGAACCCAGGCTGATTGTTTACTAGTTGTCCAACCTCATCCTTTCTCTCTTCGGCGCCCTCCTCAGACCCATGGAAGTTGGTACCGTGTCTTACGTAGGCTCCCCAAGAGAGGACACGATGAGCCAGAGTTGAAAACCTGTAGACTTTTTGAAAAGGTAGAAAACAGGTCTTCTGGTTGGCTATTCCCCGGGTGTGAGCTGTGGGGGTTGGAGAAGGTGGCTTCTGGAACTCTCTATGCACAGGAATTCCCTGGACTGCAATTTTGTTCCCAGATCTCCCATTATCTTAATTTGTGATCTAGAGTCCTTCTCTGGGGCTCAGCTTGCTCGTCTATGTAACGGGAGGATTTGAATACATCAGGGGTTGTACACACTTTTTCTGTAAAGAGGCGGATAACAAAAACTTGAGGCTTGGGCAGCCAGAAAGTCTCTGTGGCAACTTCCCTCCTCCCCTGTGGCGTAGTGAAAGCAGCCGTAGGCGATCTCTGCATGAACAGGTGTGGCGTGTTCCAATAAAACTTTATTTACAAAAGCATATGGTGGGCAAGCCCGCTGTGGCTGTTCATTTGCAGTGGAACCCTTTTATCAAATCGAATCTTGCTTGGAACTCCACTACATACAATCGATAGACTCCTAACTTCTCTGATTGCACTGGGGAGACTGGCAACCTCCCGTCACTACGACCCCTCCAGCACACCCAGCTCCCACCCACCTGACACCCACCCTAAGCTCCTGGAACACAGCTTGGGAACCCTGGGCCTTGATGACCTTGCAAAACCCCCAAGAGCGTATGATCCATTCGTTCATTTGCCTATTTGCCTGCGTTGTACCAGATACTCATACTGCCTTGGGACAGCAGGTGCCAACAGACTGGTGGATTTTCGATGTATTTTGGGTTTTTTAAACCACATGCATATTAGTCCACAAGTTCTGTTTTAAATAAATACATGGAGGTCTTAGTCCGTTCGGGCTGCTAAAATGAGTTATCACAGACAGGGTGGCTATAAATTAAAGAAATTTGTTTCTCACGATTCTAGAGGCTGCAAGTCCAAGATTAAGGTGCTTTCGGGTCTCGTGTCTGGTGACAGCTCCCTTCCTGCTTCAGACAGCCATCATCTGTCTTCTGGCTGTGTCTTCACGGGGAAGAAGGGGCAGGGGAGCTCTCTGGGGTCTCATTTATAAGAGCACGAACCCCATTAATGAAGGTTCCACAGTCATGACCTCTCACCTCGCAAAGGTCCTGCCTCCTGACACCGCCATTTGGAGGCTTAGATTCCCACATCCTAAATCGGGAGAGCAGGACATTCAGCCCACGGTGACAGATAACTCATTACAATAGTGTGAATAGTGTATGACCTCGAGTTTGCTGTTAGCAACTTGTACCCGGGACTGGCTCCCGAAATTGCAGACCCACTGCAAAGGTGTCTTGTTCAAAAATGAGGAATGAGGACCGCTGCTCCCCAGAGTGCTAAAGGGAAAGCTGGGAGGGGATCTCGACTTTCTATCACTGTGTGTATCACCCTCGTCGTAGCAGAAATGGACAACGGATGTTTTACATGCAACGGAGCCCGCAGCGTGCCCCTCTGCAGCCGGGTAGGGGTGGGTGTCGGGGCCCGTGCGGGGGGGGAGGGGTGTCAGTGCCGGGGAGCGGGCAGAGTGAGGGCCCCTTTACCTCCAGGTTTGCCCACAGAGGTGTGGCTCCAGTCCAGGTGGGCCCCGTGACCTTCCCAGGGGTTACCGAGCCCCTTTCCTGGCTCTGGAAGCACGGACCCCTCGCCCACACATTTACTGCATAGTTTTAAAGGGAAATCGGGGCTTGAGGAGGATGCAGTCCTCACAGCCGAAGGTCTGGGTCTCCAGGAGAAATTTACCATGAGCTCCCTAAGAAACGTCCCTGGACATAAAACACTGTATAAATGTAGACCCAACGAGTGTTTCTCGTATATGCGAATGGGCCATTGAGGGGAATTAGGCAAGTCTCGGGACAGAGCCCTAATCTTTTAAGGAAAATGTCATGCTTTTCCACAGAGCCCCCCAGGGTGTGATAGGGGAGAACCAGAATATGTGGGCCGTTTCCGACCTCCCTCCCCGGGCTCTGGCCAGTCTGAATATCTGCTGTGGCCTCCACCTTTGCCCCTGCCCCCTGCCTGGGGCCCCTGCTCCCCGGCTGCACAGTGAGCACACCCCCTCCCACCCTGGCTCTGGCCACCCTCCTCTCCTGGCCACCCACCTCTCGGCCGAGCCAGCACGCTTCAGATAGCCATTCACATGATGCTGGCACATCACTGCCCACCCTCCTCTGATGTTCCGGGGCATGTCCCCTCTTCCTGTAGCACCATTACCTTGAGTCACGAGGTTTCTGACTTCATCAATTGAGGCATTCCACCAGGGTGTCATTATGGTGTGTAGGGATGCTGGCGGAGGGAGGGGGCAGTGGCGGGGCCACACAGAAGAATAGAACATGACACTTGAGGAGGCAAGGGCCACTCCACCCAAATCCCCTCCTGGTTTCTTTTCTTTTTTTTTTAAGATTTTATTTATTTATTTGACAGAGAGAGAGACAGAGGGCCAGCGAGAGAGGGAACACAAGCAGGGGGAGTGGGAGAGGAAGAAGCAGGCTCCCAGCAGAGGAGCCTGATGTGGGGCTCGATCCCACAACGCCGGGATCACGCCCTGAGCCGAAGGCAGACGCCCAACCACTGTGCCACCCAGGCGGCCCCCCTCCTTGTTTCTTAATGGAAATAAAATTCACGGAACACAAAGTGAACCACTTTCAAGTGTACCATCCAGTGGCACTTTGCACGTTCACGCCGTGGTACAACCACAACCTCTACCTCGTTCTCAAACATTTGCGTCACCCCAAAGGGAGACCCCAGCCCCGTTAGCAGCGACTCTCCCTTCCCCCTCCCCCAGACCTGCAGACACTCATCGGCTTTCTGTCCCTATGGATTTGCCTGTTCCGGACATTTCACATGAACGGAATCATACGGTCCGTGGCCTTTGGTGTCCGGCTTCTGTCACCGAGCACCGTTCAAGCCCTTTGTCTTACCGATGGAAAGGCTGCGACCCAGCCAGGGGAAGTGCGCTGCCCGAGCTCGCACACCTTGTTGTTGGGACGGAACAGACCTTCCCACGAACGAGAGAAAACGGAGCCTGGATTAGCAGCCGCACGGTGGAAAGGAAGTAGAGTAGATAATACATCATCTAGAACTTAAAGCAAGATCCATACCGATGAAGTCTGTGCACTGACTGAGTATCAAGCATCTCGTTCAAGGAGGATTTTTGGGGTGTCTGCTGGATGCACAGCGAACCACCGCCTGGGGGAGCACGCTTCCTTCCTCGGAGTTTCCTGTTCGCGGTTCGAAGCTCAGGCGTGACTCCAAAGGCCCCCTCCCCGCGTGTGGACAGTGCGGTTCCAGGCCGGCCTTCCGTCTCTGCGCACCTCACTTCCTCGGTGCTCCGCGTCAGGGGCTGCGGCAAGGGTGAAATGGGGCGGTGTGCGGCAGGCGCTTGGTGCGGTAGCATGTGACCAATGTCACGTTAGCAGCACTGTGTCATGACGCTGTCATCGTGGAAGAAGGAAGCTGTTTCCTTTGGATGCGACTCCATCCCACCAGGGAGTGCGGCCACAGCCGCCAGCCGCACACCTGCTCCGAGGTCGGCCAGCAAGGGTGAGGTGCCACCCCTCAGCTTCGGACAGAGAAGTCGAGGGGTCTTCCTGTGCGTGGAGGGTGCGGTGGGGGAAGGTGGGTAACGGTGGCAGCTTCCAGCATTGGCCTTTGTCACCATGTCCGAGAAGGGGCAGAGGAAGGCCACGCTGGGCTCATTTGTGTCCCTGTCCCCTTGCCCATCCTGTAAACCATCCCCAGTGTCCTGCTCCTGACAGAAAAGATCGGAACACCCGCCTTCCTTGGACGAGACGTGTCTCCGACACTCCGGAACCGCATGCACGTGACAACGGTCAAAACCATCTCTGTCTGCTATGTGCCTGCATGCGGGTGTAAATCACAGAGCCCCAGGCGGCTCACGCCGACCCCCCAGGAGCTCCCGGGGCCGGGCTGCTTTATCTCGGCAGGCGCAGAGAGAGGGAGCCCTCGGGTCCGTTTGGAGGACCTAGCACAGCCTCGTATTATCTATTTTGAAGCAACCATTTCGGCATGCTCCCTCTAGTCAAAGGCAGAGCCGGAGCGTGACGTGGGCACGTGATGATATTCGGCTTCTGTTTACCCGGGGAAGTCTGGGGGACACAGCACTGCGCTTGCAGAGAGGCCCTGGGGCAGCATCGCGCTGCTTGGAGTGCGACATGAGCTTTGCACAGACGATGTGAGGGCTGGGCAGGGCAGTCCTCCACAGCCGGGGAGCGGTTGCCTCCCGCCGGCGAACGGGCTGCTGGGGACACTGGAAAAATCCCAGCTCCCCCCACCCCCCCGCCCGGGAGGAGCCAAGAGCCCTCTGCACGCCCGCCGGCCCCCCTTCGCTACCACTCCTGGTCGCCCAGCTCCAGTGTCTCCTGGCAGGGACACACGGCTGGCCTCCTCTGACGATCTGGCATCACTCTGCCGCTCCGGGCTGTGAGGCCGTCCCACAAGGACGCTGGCTGCCCCTTCTTGGGGTGGGCTGCAGGCTTCCAGCAGGGGCTGGGGGCGCCCCTTCTTCCCCCGCTCACTGCTGTCCTCCAGTCTGTGGTCAGCCTCCCACTTGGGACTCTGGAAGCCACTGCTCCTTGGCAAACCTTTTTCTCCACATTTTCTAGGGAGGCCTAGGATGGTGATTTCTGAGCCAGAGGCGTGAGGCTGGTTCAGGGCCTGGTGGGTGGGGAGGGTTTGCACCTGGGACGCTGCAGACTGCAGACAGACAGAAGGTTCTAGAGACAGCGTCCCTGTCTGCTTGGGGCTGCAGGAGCAGGTGCGGGGGGAGGGAGGAGGCAGGAGAACTCGAATTTACTCTGGTCACGTGGGAATAGAGGGAGAAGAGGCTCATTTGAACCCAAATAGGGATAGAACCATCCCTTCCAACCTCTGCTCGGTAAAGTGAGGCCTGAGCATGGACAAGGGATAAGACCCAATATCCATTAGGGCCTCCTGAAAGCTGCAGACTCATGGTGCGGGGTGGGGGGTGAGGGTTCACTTCCACCCCCCTCCTTGGAGTTATTTACATAATAACCTGACCCTCAGGTTACCTCTCATTAACAAACACATGTGAAACACAGAAGCAGCTGGCCACATCTCATAAATATAGATTGTTAACCCTGGAGATTGTTAACCCTGGTGTAGACGGCTTACTCTCACTCACTCGAAGGAGAGGGGCCCCCTGCTTTGCATAGCCATCAGGCGCTGACGGGAAGGGCCTGGCAGAATATGGTGGCAGCCTCCAGACTGTGTACCCACGCGGGAGAGCGTGCCTCTTCTTCGGAGTGCAGAGTTCAGCCTTCAATTAATTCGTTTGCCCAGGTTCAGGGCTTTCCCGTCCTCACTCCCTCCGGGCGCCGGGAGGTCTGGGAGCCGGCGATGGGGCATCTCAGGCCAATTCGTTAAGTGCTTGCTGGCAGGATCACCCTTCCTCCCTGGCCCTGGGGCTCCGAGAGAGAACCAGGGCTGTGCACAGTCAGGTCTGGAACTTACACACTACGGCCCTCCAAGGAACATGTGGCAGAGGGCCATGCTGGCCCCATCCCGTCTTCTTACTTTTGGAGGTGCTCCTTTGTTCTTTCTGGGGTCCCCACTGAGTGGTGCAGGGGGGTTCTGGGACTTCTGCTGTTTTTGAGCCATCCAGGTCCCTGGGTGGTGTGGGGTGGGGCGTGAAATCTCCGATCGCCCATCTGCCTGGCAGGTGGTATCCCAGGAAGCAGGGAGGCCACCTAGGTGATGAGGCCTGGGGCCCAGACTGGGACAGGTGACATTTTGGAGGGCAGAGCTAAGGGAGGGCTGGCACTGAAGAGGGGTATTCTTGGACTCCCTTTCCCACCTCATAACTCCCCTCCTTGCAGTGCGAATCTACCTTCAGCCCTCTGGGCAGCCTGCTGTGCATTCAGGGCTGAAGTGTGGACACAGGGTGACACTGAGGTCCTGTTGGAAAGGTCCTTGGGGGCTGGAAGGGGCCTCCAGGGTGGGCTGGACCCAAGGGCTGGTCCTAAGCCCCGGACACCCAGATCCTTGACTTGCTAGCACCTGCTCATTTCCTGGCTGGTGTTTCGAGTCATGACCACACCGTGAGGGGCCACACTCCCCATACTCGGGCTGACATCAAGGCCAGAAGACCGAGTTCCTCATTTGCAGTAAGGAGGACGACCATGCAGACAGCACTGCTCATGTGCAAATCTGGGTGCTTTCCCCGTGGACCAGCTCCGTGGACGCAGGCCAGAAAGGCTAACAGGAACGAAGCACCAGCCACGTGTATTGGTTACCTATTGCCGCGTAACAAATGACCGCAAAACTTAGCGGCTTAAAATAGCAAGCATTTATTATCTCCAGGTTTCTGAAGGTCAGAAATCTGAAAGCAGCTTAGCTGGGCAGTGGTGGCCCCAGGCCTCTCTGGGGGTTGTGGTCAAGGTGTCGGCCAAAGTCGCATTAGCGCAAGATCTCACTGGGGCAGAAGGAGCTTCCAGGCCGTTCACTCACACAGTTGTTGGTTGGAGGCCTCAGGTTCTTGCCATGCTGACCTCTTCATAAGGCCACTTGATGTCCTCACCACATGGCAGCCAACTTCCCCCGGAGCGAGGGATCCTTGAGGACGACAAGGAAGAAGCCACAACGGCCTTTAGGACATTGCAAGTGGCAGACACACCATCAGCTCTGCCACATTCTAGCCGTTAGAAGTGAGTCCCTAAGTGCAGGCACATTCAAGAGGAGAGAAGTTGCTCCTTTTTCTTTTTCTTTTTCTTTTTTTTTTTCAGGATTGCTTGCTTGCTCCTAGAGAGTGGTGGGCGGGGCAGAGGGTGAGGCAGAGAGAATCTCAAGCAGACTCCCTGCTGAGCGCAGAGCCCGACTTGGGGCTCGACCACGAGATCCCATGACTCCTGGGGTCACTCCCTGAGCTGAAACAGTCAGAGGCTCAACCGACTGAGCCCCCCGGACACCCCAAGAAGTTGCTCCTCTTGAAGGGGGGAGTATCAAAGCCTCTGTGGCCGTATTTTTAAACACCACACCAGGCACGATGTTGGGTACTTAACGTGTTATCTCATGTAATCCTACGACAGCGATTCTTACTGCCATTTTACAGACGAGGAGCCGGAAGCTCAAGGGGTTACGTGATGCGCTCCGTTCTCACAGCTAAATAACTGCACAGCCAGAGTCTGGAATCAGATCGTGTGGAACAGGGTTGCCCAACAGAACTTTCTACAATGATGGAATTGTTCTATGTCTAGGCAGCCCCGTATGGTAGCCACTAGCCACGTGTGACCACTGAACCCTTGAAATGTAGCCAGGGCCATGCCCTCCAACAAAGACCACCAGGAACGCACCTGTAGTTGAACAGACTGGGCTTATTACTTGGCACGGGGAAAGAGAGCACACACCCTGAGGGGTCGTGGGGTGTCTCGGTAGGAGGGAGTTAGGAAGAATCTAGGATATTATAGGTCTTTGGTTGGGTGATTGGGGAACCATGTCATCCTCGCCATGACTTGCTGGAAACATTCTTCCCATTTTACAAATGCGTACACTGAGGCTCAGAATGGTGGCATGATTTGCCTTGAGCCACGTCACTGATGAGCTAGACGCAGCCCTGTGTTGGACCTGGAGACCTGTTCGTCCCCAGCACACCCAGACCCCATTCAAGGCAGGCGAGGAGAAGAAGCTTGTCCTTGGACTGCTTACGGCCACTCTGTTCAGGGAATGCTCTCTGGGCAAGAGAAATTGCAGCCCAGCACCACTCAGAGGCAGGGGCAGGTGCAGCCAGCCCTGGCGCTGTTCCAGCTTGTCTGCAGGAAGGGAGAGAGGGTAGCAGGGAAGGGGTCTGCAGCATCCTTCAGCTCTGCAGGCTGGCTTGGGACTCGGGACGTAGTGTTCCCAAATCTGAATCCTAATGATGTTTCTGCACCGCGGGCTGAAATTAACAGCGCCTGCCACCACCTATGCCCACACGACAGCTCCCCACGCCATCAAGGGGACGTGTTATTTGACATTAATCCCCTTGAAGCCTTTTTAGCTATTCACTTGGTATTTCCAAACCAATTATAGGCTCAGAGTTTGCAAAAAGGGTTGACACTTTGGTTTTCCGGCGGGGACCCCCTCAGCACCAATCTGAGGATGTGGTAATTTAGCAAAGAGAGAAAGCATATAATTTTTTAGCTCAGGGGAGGCTGGAGGCAATTGCAAATATCCCTTGAGCAGAGTCAGATTCTCTGGTTAAAAGAAGCGACGTGTTCCTGCTGTAATTGGACTTTAGAACTCCTTTAATTTGAAGGGGGGACAGACAGAGGAGGTTAGAGATGTCATCACTTTGCTGGGCTGTGCCCTCCTGGGCGCAGGGCCAGAGCCTCCATTTAATTGGAACGAACCAGGGCAGGTCTCTCACCTGGGCTGGCACCCAGCTGCCAGCCGTGCCCAGGAAGTGGCTAGTGCTTCCCTGCTCGAGGACAGTTCACTGGTCTGTGTGAACAGAGGGGCCAGGGTGCCAGATGCCCTTTCCCTCTTGGGTCCTGCTTTCCCAGTTGACTGGCTGGCCTGGTCCAGTCACTGGACATGCCCCGATCTCCTCTGCTGGGCCCTCCCGGGCTGCCCAGGGTGGACAAGACCAAACTGGAGGTCAAGACCCTAATCCTCCACTGGGTCCCCAGGTGGGACCTCCAGCAGCTGTCAGAGGTGCCCCATCACATCCCCTACACACCGATCCCAAACCCTAGGCCCAGACACCCAGTTTTCACGGGGAACAGACACTGGACCAAAGCCTGCCTTTGAGGGAAGAGACAGGTGTCTCTCCCTGGCCTCACCACTCTCTAGCTCACCCCCATGGGGGCCTCTGCAAGTATAGCCTTGCTCAGGAGCCCTGGGTCCCATCAGTTTGGGTAAAGAGAGAAGCCTGCTCCTTGGACAGGAGCCTTACGTTCCAGCTCTGTTACCTAGAAAAGCAGATGCCCCCCCTGGCTCTTCCTGGTTCCAGCTCGCCTTGCCCTCTCTGCTTCTCTATGGAAGGGGGGCTAGGTCCTGTGGGAGGGGAGGGGAGCCTGTGTGCTGGTAAACCCTGAACAACTGGCTCTCCAGCAAAATAAAAGCCCCAAAGGTGGTGTTGGTGTTTCCCTGGTGGAAACGCTCCTACCACGACCCATTTCAAGCTGCCGGCGTAATGTCACAAAACAGGGAATTGACTGGTTGCAGAGCACCGCCGTGTAAAGGGGGGTGTGCAGCTCCGAACCCCTGCTCCAGAAGACCCCACACCTTCCCTGGGCGCCCCCTGCCTCAGGCACACCCAGGCGCCTTCGGGGGAGGCCTCAGCAGGGGGCTGGGGGTGCAGGTGAGCCCGGGACAAAGGAAGAGCAAGATTCCTAGAAGTGTCCCCAGAATGGAGGGGGGGTGTGGGAGCTGACCCACCTGAGGACCAGCAGAGCCTCATGAGAAGGCAGATTGCAAAGCAGGAGAGGATTGGAAGCTAATCCTTACCCAGGCAATTAGCCAGAAAGCCACTCTTATGGGGGATCTGGTTTCTTTGCTTATTCCGGAATCCCCTGGCTTTAGGGAACCTCAAAGCGCAGGAGGCAAAGGAAAATGAAAATAAATCCTGTCTCTTTCAATAAAGCACAAAGGCCTTCCCTCTTTCGGCAGGAGCCAGGCTTGCAGTCTCCCAGACGGCAGATGCCCGATGGGGCCCACGGAGGCGGGCGGGGGCAGGGGGGGGTGCGGGGCAGGCTCCGGGGGGCCGAGAGGGAGGGGAGCGGGGCTGCGTTCCGCAGACATCACAGCGGGAACAAGGACCCTTGATAAACACCCTTGCCATGCTGAGCGATCCGACCTGGAAAATGCCGTCATGTATTTTTAATCTGCCTTCCCCTCGCTGAATAATGAAAGACGAAAATCACAAGGTTTGACTGGCATTTACAAGGAGGCTCTGAAGGGGGCTCAACTGGGAGAAAATGAGCTCCAGGGCTCATCACGGTTCAACTCCTGCTCCTGACTCCCACCGTCTCCCGTCTCCCGGAGAGGCTCTTTCTGCCCCGGGGCCACAGCACCTGCCTTTCCCAGCCCGGCCCCCACGGCCCTGCACTTCCCCTCTGAGAGGCCAGAGCTCCAGGGCCCTGACCGGCCCTGGCCCAGGCAAGATGGGAAGGCAGAGGGAGCCGGACAGCCAGCTGGGGTTGGACCCCAGGCCTTGGCCACGCTCCATGATGCAAAAACTCCCACCAGGGCCCATTTCAAATTACCACCAGGAAATGGCTGAATGCGGGTTGGAAAAAGATGGGCCGAGTCAGCTCTCGAAGGTCTAGTCTTGAGGATGGGGGGCTGGGATGGCCAGCAAATTCCGTGAGCTAGGAGGTCAAGGGCAGAGGAAGACGGGTGGAGGGCCGGCGGGGAGCTGTGAAGAAGGACAGGGTCTTCAGAGAGGCAGCGGGGATGGCTGTGTCGTGAGTGATTTAACCTCTGAGACCTGCCGGGGCCCCGTGTTGCCACTGGAAATGAGAGCTGTTACCCACTTGTTTCACGGGGCTGTTGGGAGGTTAGGATGAGGTCATGTGTCTACAATTACTTTGCAGAACTGCCTGCTACCCTCCAAATGTATTATTACAGTAACAGCTAAAAGGTGAGAATACTTCCCTGGCCATGCTGGAACAGAAGGGGAAACTATTTATAGACGCACTCTTGACTAAAAATAACCGAGAGCGTTTTGTGCAAAGCACACAGGCGAGCCACGACGGTGGCGTTAGCACCAGGCCCCCACGATTCTAAGTATGCACTGCTCATCGCTCTGGGCCAGTCGGGCAAAGTGCAGGCACAGGCCTTTAAAGGCATTTTCCACCCAAAGAACCCGCCTGCAAATCTCACCCCAAGTGAACACTGGCCGATCGAGACTGCCCTCATTCGATCATCTGGCTGAGTCTGGGCTGCGGGTTCCGACGTGGTTCTACCATTGCGCCTGCCTGGGGGACGCTGTGTGTTTGGGGAGGCAGTCTCGGAAGCATGTGCAGTGCTTCAAATGAAAGGAACCCTGAGAGAGGCCCTAGGGGAGACCCGAGGCTCCCTGAGGTCCCATGAGAGATGCTGTCGGGTGGCCCTTTCCTGGTGGATGGTGTCGCCAGATTCTCTGGTCTATGGTGCCTGCAAGGTTAGGACCGGATGGGAAGGTGATGGGAATTTGCCAGAGAGGGTTCTGCTAGGGTCACACAGGTGGGGACGGGCTCGGCCTGCGTGTCGGGGAGCATTGTGGATGGAGCTGGGGGATGGGAGGCCAGGGCAGAGGCAGGGGCACTTGGAGCCAGGCCCGAAGGGCAGGGTGAGTGCTGGAAGAGGAGCCGGCAGGAGAAGGTGTGGCTGGAGGTGAGGAGCCAGGGAAGTGAGATCAGGGATGAGCTCGGACGGGAAGCCAGCCTCACGCTCCCAGGCAAAGTGAGGAGCCCCTCAGACTCAGTTTCTCCAGCCAGTCCATGTTCTGGGCTCAGGCCTGGCTCCTGTCTGAGAGTCCAGGTCTGTTTCAGAGAATCAAAGCCCCAGAGCTTCAAAGTGAAGTGAGAGCTTTGTGCTCGACCCCCTGGGAGGTGAATTCCCTCTCGAGGGTCTACCCAGGCCCAGTAACCTGCGGGCTCCAAGGCCGTGCCTCCAGCGCCTCGAAGGTGTGTCCAGACCCACCCCATTTTGTGATTCTAGGAATCTGCTTTCTTCAAGACAGCCCCCAAGCCCCCCACCCCCCACAAGCTTCCCTGAGGTCGGAAGGTCATGGGTAGTCCAGAAATGATCTTCACCGTGGCTGCCTGGGCTGGCCCGCCCTGGGAGCTGAAGTGGACTCGGTGCTTGGGAGGCAAGTGCCGCGGGGCCCCGCATCCGGCCTCGTGGGGTGTGCAGGTAGAAGGAGGAGGGGCGGAAGAAGCCTCTGAGCATAGATCACATTCACGGATGTTCGTAACTGCACCGGTGGGATCGTTGGTCCCCAGGCCAGAGAACTTTCCACCAAAAACAGCCATCGCCTGAAGACGCATGGCCCGCTTTCGTGCCTTCTCCAACGATAAATCACACTGACCCCCTTCTGGATGCTTCAGGAATTATGCCCTGGCTGCGAATCACCACCCTCGGGTTCCTTACGATCACGCCTGCTGCCGTGTGAAGAACTCTCAGCCCCTAGCCCCTGGGCACGTTGTGCCAGCCTCGTGATCTTTGGTTTCTTGAGTATTTTGTATGTTTTCAGCTCCCTCCTCCCTCTTGTCCGCCTCTGTCCTGGCTCTGTCCCTGCCCTCTGCCCCCCAATAGCCGCTTGTAATGTGGGGTGGGTCATAAACCCGAACTCTCGGTGTTCCAACCGCCTGCGAGGGGGCTAACGTGGGCAGACGGCGACGGAGGCCCAGGGGCTGCTGGCTGACAGGGACGCGACTGGATGATGCTGATTTTGGCTCCACAGGGACATTCTGCCTTGGCCCGGACTCCAGGGTGCTGCTGGAGATGGGATGGGTACCGTCCCTGAGGGAAGTGAAAGGAATCGTGTTTGATTAGGCTGGAGAAAATAAGAGCCGGCCGTAATGCCTTCGGCGCACTGAGCGTGTGTTCCTGGGTGTGTGCTGTGTGCCTAGAGGCTCTGGGGTGGAGGGAGAGGGTCTGAATGAGGACCGAGGGATCCCCTCTGTGCCGTGAAGTGTCAGCCTTGCTCAAGGAGAGGCTCAGCCCTTGGTCCTGGCTCCCGGGAGGTCCCCTCTGAGCGCTTGGAAGGTCCTGTGTGAGCAGAGCATCTTCGTTGACCTGGGGCCCTGCGTGGTATCTGCCCGACTCAGGGGGGCTGCACACTGAGGTCAGCCACGGGGGCGGTCAGTGCTGACGGAGACCCAGTGAAGACGCGGCATCCAGGCTCCGGCGCGTGTCCCTGGTTGGCAACGCTGTGCGCATTCTCGCGTCGTTCTGGGAGAGCTGAGCCCCGTTCACACAGCTGCACTGGGAGAGGATGCCCGGAGGCTCACGCCTGGTCTCTTGGGACCCGGCCCCATGCGCCTCCTCCCTCTGCTGATTTCCATCTGTGTCCTTTTGCTGTATGGCCTGTCCTCATGGGAGTGTGTGGCTTTGCTGAGCTCGGAGTCCTAGCGAACGAGGGAGGCTGCGGGTGGTCTCCGGGGGCCCTGAACTCCCAGCTGCCCATGTGCAAGATATCTGCTCAGGTAAGTTGTTCTCTCTGTTCCCCTTAAGTCCCTTATGTAGAGGCTGCTTTTAGGCCATAGGCTTGAGCACTGGAACCCAAGCAAGGCACCAGGGCCCACAGCCACACCAGCAGACGCAAACAGGCTCATTAAGCAACCCGTCTCCAAGTAGCCATAGGCCCTAACTGGCCAATTACAACCAGGCACACGTGGTTCCTAAGGTTACCAGAAAAGGGAAAATTCCATCCGTCTTAATACGCCCTCACTTCGCCCTGTCACTACAGACCCCTCACCACAGCCTCACAGCAGACAGCCTCTCCTTTGCTGTCCTGCCTGCTGCTCCCTTGCCGCGTGTTCAATAGACGTCTATCCCTTTGTTCTGCCTTGGGGGAACGCTTTCACTGCCTGCGCTGCCCCCGGCCCCCACCCCATCTGCATGCACCACGTCTTCCCCAATGGTAAATAAAGGGGGGTTTTCAGAAGACGCCCCAGATCCTCGTAGCACAGAGTTGGCATGATGCTGACAGTATTTGCATTGTTTTGGGGGGAGCCAAGTCATAACCGGTAGAAAGAAGCCCTGTCCCCCTCTACTGCACCGTCAGGGGTGAAGCAAGACTCCAGAGCAAGCAGAGCTCAGAACTAGATCCCAGGTCCGCGTCTCCAGGCTGGGGCTGGACCCTCAGTACAGCATGAACCGGGACTAGAAGCAAAGAATGTCTTGAAGTGTTGGGCCCAAGAGCCAGGGGAGAGAAAGAAGGCAGTGTGATGTGGGGGTTGGCAGCAAAGAAGAGGCCACAGGGAAAGAGAGGGTGGGCAACGGGAGCTTGGAAGCATCTGGGGACACAGCACTTCACAGGTGCACGCAGTCTTCCTGTTACCTGAGTAGCACACGGTCATGGACTTAAAAGGATCGGCATGCAACGAAATACTTTTAACACACTCAGCAGAGCCCAGTTCAGTCTAGGACGGTTTGCACGGCGTTTTGAACTCAGGCTGCACGTGGCATTCGGGCCGCTGAAGGTCCCCGCTCAAATCCTGGCTGCTCGGGTCTGGGTATCTCCAGTCCGTGAGAACAGACGCGCTCTTGCTCGCTCTCAAGAATGGAGCTAGCTGTGGAACATAAGATTTTCCAGGTGCTTTGCCTGCAGTTTGGGTGAGCTGTCACCTGGAGCACAGCCGAGCTGCGGTTTGAACCTCGGCCCCGGCCCCAGAGGAGACGTGCACGCTGCTAGTCAGTTAGGACTTTCCAGGAAAACGATTCCCTTTCTTGCAGTAGAATCCGTTATTAGGCAGTAAGCCCAGAGCACCATGGACTATTGCGTTTTTGAGATTTAAAAGCGCACTTTCAGGTAACATTTGGCACACCCAATCATAGATTTTAGAGCCGGAGCCCACTTTAGAAGTGACCTTGTCGCGTCTTCATTTCACAGGTGGGGAAACAGGACCAAGAGGCGGCTGGGCCTTCCCAGACCTCATAGTCATTTGGAAGCCGGGACCAGTCTAGTGTTCAGGCTCTGGCAGAAGCCCAAGAAGACATTGTGTTTGAACAGTCAGATATCAGGGCTACGATCTGCTGAGTTTCTGGTGTTGGGCATGAAAGTCGGCTGACTTCTTACCTTTATTAGCTCATTTAATCTTTACAACGACCTTCTACGGGTCCTCTGTTCCCGCTGCAACTGTGCGAGCTACAGTTCAGCGCTGACACCGGCCACCCCAGGTCAGCGTCAGACCCCACAAGTCAAGGGCTAAGTCCTTCACAAGACTGCCCCCACTTCAGACACCAGCCAGGGGTCCCCACGCCACCCCGACTCTGACCAGCTGGCCACACACCCCGGGGTTCTTCTGACCCTCTCAGGTTTGACAATTCACTGAAATGACTCATGGAATCAGGACGGTGCTATACTTCTGATTCCAGTGTTACTAGAAAGGGTAGACTCCCTCTCCGTCCCTCCTGGGCCTCCGGCTGGCCCCGGATTCCAAGCTTTAATCCTGTGGTTAGTCTTTGCAAGGGGCCAGCCCTCCCGGGGCCGCCTAAGAACCTGCCCCCCCCAGCTCATTAGCATGACAAAGAGGATTTCCTATCACTCTCAAAATTCCAAGCACTTTGGAAGACCTGCGCCGGGAACTGGGGACAAAGACAGGTACCTTCTCCATCACACCACAGAGGGGTTGTCGGGGTCATGTTCGGGAAAGTTGGCTGAGGCCGAGAGGGTAACGTGCTCCAAGTCCAACCACTGGTCAGTGCGCTCAGATGTGTCCGGATCAATGTCTCTGGGCTCCCCCCTAACCGGGTCTAGGGGTGGGGCACCACGTGAAGGACTCACGGAAGGAGGGCACTGAGCCCACTTTCCTGAGGGCCTGTGCAAAGGCCCAGAGGCAAAGTTCAGTCTTGCAGTCAAAGAGGAGGCAGCGTGGTCAAGCCGAGCCTGTCTCATGAAGACCTCACAGAGGTCCGCCAGCTGGACAAGCCCTTCCCAGCCCAGGCCCTGTGCTGCTGGTCCACAGCCCACTGGCTTGGGCAAGTTCAGACGCCTCGTACCAGTTAAAAGAATTGATTCTCAGCCAGAGTAGAAAACCCCCAACTGCCCACATCTCCATCAAATCAATTAATTAAGGCCAAAAGTGTTTTATTTTTTTAAAGATTTTATTTATTTATTTGACAGAGAGAGAGACAGCCAGCGAGAGAGGGAACACAAGCAGGGGGAGTGGGAGAGGAAGAAGCAGGCTCATAGCAGAGGAGCCTGATGTGGGGCTCAATCCCATAACGCCGGGATCACGCCCTGAGCCGAAGGCAGATGCTTAACCGCTGTGCCACCCAGGCACCCCCAAAAGGGTTTTATTTTTTAAATAATTTTTAAAAAATAATCTCTACACCGAACACAAGGCTCGAACTCACGACCCTGAGATCAAGAGTTGCGTGCTTTTCTGACTGAGCCGGCCAGGTGCCCTTGACTTTTCTTTTTTTCCTGAAGCTTTATAGCAGGCTGGGTCAAAACCTGAAGCTTTGGAAAAGATCTGGACTTTGAGGCTATGGGTTCTCACCAGACAGGTCTGCGTGTGTCTGGGCCTGGAGTCAGAGAGGCTGGATCGACCCCTTCTCTAGGGTCCGTTCAGCTCTGGAAAGAGAGTGAAGGAGCAGAGCCAGGTGAGCTGGAGTTCTGTGTGCCTGGGCCCGTTCTTTCAGGGAGGTCAAGAGCGGTGCCGTCCAATGGAAATAGGTTATGAGCCGCTGAGGTCATTTTCAGGTTTCTAATAGATGTAGTAAAAAGAAACAAATAGCATATTATCACTTCAACACATAGTCAATATAAAAATTATTAATGAGGTATTTTCAATCTTTGAGTCATACTAAGTCTGCCAAATCCAGCGTGTTTTACACGTAGGGACATCTCATTTTGGATGAGCTGCGTGCCAAGTACTGCGGAGTCGCATGTGGCTGGTGGCCGTCATAGTGGACGGCTCGTGCCTACGTCCTGTTCCCGAAAGGCACCTGCTAAGACCCACAAAAGTGAGAGCACGTGGGTGGCTCAGTCATCAGACTTTTGGTTTTGGCTCAGGTCATGATCTCAGGGTCGTGGGATCCAGCCCTGCGTCTGCCTCCACACTCAGCACAGTCCGCTTGAGATTCTGGCTCTCCCTCTCCCTCTGTCCCTCCCCTGCCTCAAATACATAAATCGATCTTTTTCAAAAAAGTTACAGTCTCGCTCCGGTGTCCGTCTTGTAGGACAGGTTCTGATTTGCATATGTCAATGAAGGATAGCCACTGCCACTCCCTTACCCCCCCCCCCCGCCCCCGCCTTTTGGTCTGTATTCTGATGCAGACCCTGGGGCTCAGCTGACCCTGGAGAGAGCCCCACCCCACCGGGCTCCAGCCAGGCTGAGCCCATCCCTCATCCCTCGATTGTAAACAACTCGCCTGAATGTGCTTTTCAAATACAAACCAACCAATCCCGAGCCCACCCGCACCCCCTTGTTTATTGGGCTCTCACACTTCGGATCCCCAACCACCTGTCCTAGTCACCCCAGAGCCGGGTAGAAGACAACTAGGAACAGCTCCTATGCCCCAGAGTCCCCCTGAAATTACTCACACTTGCCAACCCTAAATCTGCTTTCCCTGACCCACTGGGTCCTTCTCAGGGAAACCACAATAAAGGTTCTTGCCCATGCTTCCCCCTTGCTGCCTCTGGTGCTTCCCCAGGTGGCCCCAAGAGGCATGGTGTATCCCCTCTTCTTGGGTCCCGTGAGTCACACACTGTATTCAAGGGCCATTTCCTCCTGATCTGGTGGCCCCGCTCTGCGACTAGGAGGTCTAACACTCTATGTTAGAGCACTCTGGCTCTGGCTTTGTGGGTGGGGGTGGTGGTCAGGAACGCCCACGGGCGTCTCTGCATGTGTCAAAAACCAATAATCAGGGGCGCCTGGGTGGCACAGCGGTTGGGCGTCTGCCTCTGGCTCAGGGCGTGATCCCGGCGTTGTGGGATTGAGCCCCACATCAGGCTCCTCTGCTATGAGCCTGCTTCTTCCTCTCCCACTCCCCCTGCTTGTGTTCCCTCTCTCGCTGGCTGTCTCTATCTCTGTTGAATAAATAAATAAAATCTTTAAAAAAAAAAAAACCAATAATCAGTGTCAATCAGGAGCAGATCTCTCCTGGACCAGCCACCTGGGTAGGACTTCCTCAGAGCCAATTTGGGTAAATTTGGAGAGGAATTGTTCCCTGGGTCCGGGCCATCCCTGGTCCCCAGAGTCTGGGAAGGCCGGATGACGCTGCTGGCCTCCCAGAAGGACAGCCTGTGACCGGGGCAGGGGGCCTCCCGGGTCAGGGTCCACTGACATCATCGCAGGCGAAATGGATGTGCAGGGAGAAGGCGCCCTGACAGCTGAGTTACGAGAGGCTTACCAGAAGTTGTCTGACCTCGCGGAAAAATCAATGCACCTCTTGTTTTTGTCTCCTGAAATATTTCATCCGTGGTGATTCTTCCCCAGGTGACAACATATTATGACAAAGCACAGCAGGCTGCTGGGCCCCTGGTGGCTTCAGACGCAGCCTGACATCCTTTCCTGTCTTCATTGATGAGTCTCACCTGCACTCCCTGCCCGGTTAGGGAGCCTGGAGGGAGCTCAGGTGCCATCAACGCTGTTTCGGAGAAGACCCTCCCCCCCCCACTCCCCTGGCTGCAGCAGGGGAGTGCCAGTGTCAGGGCATCTGGGCCCATCCATGCCTTACAGACCAGGAAACAGGCCCAGAGAGAGGAGGTCCCCAAAAGGGTGGGGAGGAGAGAAGCCCCAGGCCACGCAGCCTGCGAAGGAGAGGGCAGAAACTGAAACATGAGGCTTCTCGATCCACGATCCACGATCCATGTCAGTATGTCTTCTGCTCCCCCACCAGCTTTTTAAGAAATGGTTCCTCCCTCCCCCCTCCCATGCCTCCTCTCTCCCTCCCATCATCCTCCCTTCCTCCCTTTCGCCTCCCGCCCTCCCTGCCTTTCCACAAATATTGGAGAGACCTTGCCTGTGCCAGGTACTCCCTCGTGTTCCTTCTCTCAGCCCCCATTTAATGTGAGGGGACAGCAGAGAAGCCATACTGGGAGGCACACGCTCCCACAGTCCTGTGTCCACACTGGCCCTGTCCCCTGCCTGTTGGAGCAGGGCCCCTGGACCCAGCCGGGGTCACCTGGGCCAGGAGGGGTCACCTGCAGGGTTGGGACAGGCCAAGGCCAGGTGGTTTCTCCACATCACCCCTGGGAGGGAACAAGAGCAGCCGGTCTTGCCACTGGGGACTGGGGCGGGTGCCCTGGGTGTGGCCCCCCAGGGACTCAGACCTCATCCTTGGGCAGGCTCCTCACCTCCTGGACACTTAGGGTCAGTGGAGCATGACCCCTGCTGGGTGCCTTCTGCCTCAGCACTGTGTCCTGTCTGTGGGCCATGGGATGGAGAGTCTGAAGCTCGTTCCTCTCATTCCTGGTCGTCACTGGGTGACCAGCTGCCGTGGGTTACCCCTCCTGGGGCTCTGGGCTTCCATCTGCAACTGTAGCACAGGGCCTGAACGAGCCGAGGCTGGGTCCCCTCCAGCCCAGCCACTCCCTGGTTAGGAGGTCTAGGGCTGTGTTCTCTGAGCAAGGCCATGGACACAAGCCTCAGGGTTACCTTGGGGGATTGTTCAAAATGCAGACACCCCGGCCCATTCCAGATCTCGGGGTTGGAATAGCTGGGCTTGGGGCCTGGAAATCTGCTCATACCCCGGCCCCCTCTGGTAAGCCCCATAAGCACTATAGGCCAGGTACCCTGATGGTAGGCCTGGGTCAGAGGGGCAACAGAGGGTGAGCCGGCAGAGCCTGGGGGGGGCCTCTGAGGACCCTCTGGAGGACCCTGTTTTGTTTTGTTTTGTTTTAAGATTTTATTTATTTATTTGACAGAGACAGAGACAGCCAGCGAGAGAGGGAACACAAGCAGGGGGAGTGGGAGAGGAAGAAGCAGGCTCGGAGGAGCCCGATGTGGGGCTCGATCCCAGAACGCCGGGATCACGCCCTGAGCCGAAGGCAGACGCTCAACCGCTGTGCCACCCAGGCGCCCCTGGAGGACCCTGTTAATTGGAGAGGGGCCTCCGCCCCTCCTGCTCCCTCTCCCGCCCAGCCCCTCCCCCTGGGCTGCTGGCCAGGCCTTCCAAGGATGGAGACGTCTCTCTTGCCTGCCTGCCCAGCCAGATTCCGGGGAGGAGCCAGAACCCAGCCTGCACTGACTCAACTCACGGCTTAACTACCTTGCATATCCCGGAGCCCAGGGATTGTCGCTCCGCCAGCCAGCGGCTCCCCTGGGACCAGGGTTCTGGCGGCGGCGACGGGGGGGGGGGGGGGGGGGGGGAGATGCAGGGAGGCGGCTCCAGTGAGGGGCGGGGCCAGACTTGCGC
Organism: Ursus americanus; assembly: GCF_024610735.1. Classification (NCBI taxonomy): domain Eukaryota; kingdom Metazoa; phylum Chordata; class Mammalia; order Carnivora; family Ursidae; genus Ursus; species Ursus americanus. Next base: position 4,183,576 of record NC_142149.1, read on the forward strand.
TGCGGCTTCCCCTCCACCCGCTGGGGTGGGCACATGCCAGGATGCCAACCCCTGATCTTGGCAAAGGGAAGCAAAGTTGCTGCCGCTGAGTTAATTAAGGAGGGAGGGGGACAGGTGGGTGGGAGTTGGCAAGCAGAGTGGTCATGAGTGCCAAATGTCTAATGCAGTGCCCACGTGCCGGGTCCTGGGAAGGGGGTGGAAGATGGGGGGATGGGACTCCTCATAGAGCAAAGTGGGCTGTGCTGTTTGGAGGGCAGCTCATGCCTCCCCCTGCCTGCACCTGTCAACTCAGCAGATGGGGATGTCTGTCCTCCCCACAGCTTACCAGGCACTTCCGGGAGAAGGGAGACCCAAACCCCACTGGCAGAAGCCCAGGAAGCATGAGAACAGCTTCCAGCCCCGTCCCCTCCAGGACAGAAACCTCTGGCCACGTGCAGCTGTTTAAACTAAATTAGTGGAAATGAGATGAAATGCAAAATTCAGTCCCTTGTCTGCTCCAACCACATCCCAAGGTCTCAGTGGCCACAGGAGGCTAGGGGCTACCGTATTGAACAGGGCAGATAGGACCTTCCCTTTATCACAGAATGTGTTGGTCAGTCTCCAGCAACTGGCCCAGCACTTCAACACACAACACAACACAACACAACACAACCCACCGTATGGGTGCGATGGTCATCCTAACGCTTATGTTGATTGTAGCTCAAATCCATGTGTGTTATTCTTGGGGAGTCCCAGGAGATTGCCAGTCAGTGGAGGCGGGGTTACTGAGCCCTGCTGTGTAACTGTCAGGCTCAGCCCAAAGTCGCGGGGCTGGTGAGGTGAGTCAGACCGCCCCCCACTCTCCAGGAGTGTGAGCCACGGGTGTGCGTGCGGGCAACGTCACAATCACTCAGTGTGGCAAATGCGGAGCTGGAGGGACGCACGGCAAACTGTGGAATCAAACCTGGGGTTCAGAGCCAGGCTTCTGGAAAAGTCTGACCTCATCTCCCCTTCCTTTGAACAGTGGGTTTTATGGTGTGTTTCCAGACTCTGCTCTGCGCGGGCACCTTTCTGATAGAGTTACTGAGAACGTCATGAGCGCTGTGTGGGGCTGTGCTGGGGCCTCTGCTGTAGAAAGGCCAGCTTTGACCTTCCCATTTTAAATGTCTCTGTCCCCACTTAGCCTCCATAGCACCTTGTCATACAAGCCCGCAGACCTAGGGGCTCTCTTCCCGCTGACCACAGATCCCTTCTTTCCCCGGTTGGTCAGTTGGGAACCCAAGGTCAAGGTTTCTGTTCCCTGGTGCCCCTGGGATGGCAGTAGAAGGAGAGGTGATTACTGAGTCTGCAAAGCCTCTGAACACAGTCTCCCTGGGTCCAGGAGGCCCCCCTTCCTCCACTGTGGCCTGGAAACGCTCTCTAGGCTGGGAGCTGGGGCACCTGCAGGGCCCATGTCATTTGCTTCCCTCCCTCAGAGATCCCTGTCCTGTGATGCCTGTTGGCTGGTGTTTGGAAGTTGCTGTTTCCTCTTTTGATGTATGTTTAGTGGTATACATACAGCAGGAGAGTAAGGGGTTATTCCACCATGGCCAGAGTCCTGCTGTTTACAGTCTGCTGGACAGAGAGCAGGGACATACGTATTCAAATACCGTGCGGTCTTTTCTTCAGAGCAGCAGGGCCAGGGCCGTGATCACTCACTTCTACCTGGTGGTCCAAGCTTTATCCCCAAGAAGGTAGCGTTCACTACCACACCAACCACAGAGTAATGACCCCGAATCCACCCCTCCAGCCCGGACTCTCGTTCCTGGATCCCGCCCCCTTATGCACCCTGTATGGAGCTCATCTCCACTTGGACGTATGGCCAGCACCTCAAACTCCGCGCACCCCAACCTGGAGGCCCCCTTTGTCTTCCCAGGCCCTGCGTCTCCAGCTTCCCTCCACCCACAGCCGGCTAGCGGTCTGGGGAGCTTCGGCGTCTGGTCACTCCCGTCGGGAAGCTTTCCCTAACTTCTCCCAGCCTTCCCCGCCGTCAGCGCCTCAGCCCCGCCTTGCACGGATCACCCAGCCACCTTCTCTGCCTTACCGGCCGCTGAGGTCCTGGGTCACAGTCCCTGGGGATCCTACGAGCCCCCTGGGGGCAGGAGCGTGTGTGCGTTCGAGGGACCCCCTCGGTTATTCTAGCTCTTAGCTCATGGCAGAGGCTTAGGAAAGGTTCCTTAAGTAAGTGGTTCTCCCAAAATGGTGACGGACAGTGAGTGGTTGGATAATCAGGTGACCATGCCATCTGGAAATGGGGGTGAACCTGAGGACCTTCTGAGATGGATCTTCAAACCGGGCCCTGGAAACTGGTTCTTAAAGGGACAGAGGGTAAATGTTTTAGGCTTTGGGGGCCGTAGAGTCCGCTGCAACTCTGGAGCTCTGCTTTTGTAGCCCGAAAGTAGGCACAGACCACACACACGCACACGTACGCATGCACACGCAACGCAAACACATGCACGCACGCACGCACACGCAGGGGCACACTGTTCCAACAACTACAGAAACAGATGCAGGCTGGCTTTGGCCCGCAGGCCACAGTTGCCTTCCACTGCCCTAAACTAAGCCTCGGTGGGCTTGACCCAGTGCCCCAGGTGCCGTGCCTGCCGCATACGCCCGCTCTGCCTGTCCCCCGAAAACCCGGTTCTCTCCCCCTGCTCCCACGCGCTTACTTCTGTGATCCTAACCACCAGCCTGAGGGGGAGAAGTCCGAGCATTCCTCTTCCTGGGGGGGCAGGAGTAGGAGTGCGGAGACAGAGACGGAAGAGGGCCAAGCGCCCTGGGGAAACAGTAGGGAGATTTTCGTCAGGTGGGGCTCGTCCTTCTGTGACATCTGGTCCCAACAGAAACACTCTTGGCCGTGTGCTTGCGTGTATGCGAGCTCGTGTGTGAGTGTGAGAGCGTGCGTGTGTGTGCGAGCGTGCGAGCGTGTGTGTGCACGTGCACATGCTCAAAAAAGTTGCTTAACCTCCCTGGGTCTCATTTGTGCACCTGCTAAGGGTTTATTCTTACTCCCCAAGCAATGCGTTTAGGTGTTGTCTTTTTTTTTTTTTTTTAATATGGTATGTTCTCCCCGACATCATACCCTTACCACACTCCCAGGTGCCAGGGGCAGAGGCCAAGCCCTGCAGAGAGCAGCGGATAATAAAGACCCCCTTGCCTTGCAGACCTGTGGGGTTAGGACGTGAGACATTATCTGGGAATATGCTCTGAATATAAATAAAATCGGGAGAGTTAGTCCAACTCAGAAGTGCAACTTTCAGAAGACGGCCGGGCTTGCAGCGGGCTGTGGGCGATGCAGGGGCTGGGGGACGCCAGGTTCTGCCCCCTCTCCCTGAAGCACCAGCATTCATTCCCTAATTTTTAAAGGACAATACCCCAGTCCTGGCCCTTCAGCCTCGCCAGGGCTCGAGGTGTGCAGCTCTGAATGCATTTTGTGAACAGCTCAGGGCGGGACGCGTGTGAGGAATTAGAGAATTATTTCTCCGGGTTCTGGACCCAGAAGCTAGGCCTGAGACATGAAGTAATGCTTTTTGTCTTGTGCGGGGGAGGCAGGAAGGCTGGAAGAAGGTGGTGAGGCCGAGGCCAAGGTGTATAAGGAAGAAAAGACAAGACTTGGGCTGAGATCTTGGTCATTAGACGGAGACCCTTCCAGAGGGTTCTGGTTGCCCTGGGTGGGTGGGTGGGGCTCTCCTCTCCTCCCTGGCCTCAGCTTCCCTCTGCTCTCGCCATTGTTCTGGATACACACACACACACACACACACACACACACACACACACACGGCTCCTTTCAGGATGCTGCCTCCCCTCCCCCTTGGAAGGTAGGGACCAGGCCCTTGGTGAGGGGCACTAGGGGCTTGAGTGATGGAGAGGCTGGGAGGGGCTGCCACCCTGTGCCAAGCATGCGGTGGAATCGAGTTCATTTTTAAAGTCAAAACCCCTCATGGGGCTCCCCCACCCGCCCTGGAGCCCCTCTATTATCCTTAGGCCATTTGTTGGTTGTTGCTATGGAGACCACAAGCAAAGTGGCGTGCAAATCAACACAAGCAATCACCAGCAGAAAGGGCAGGGGGAAGACGGGGGGGGGGGGGGCGGCGGGGGGGGGGAGGGCATGGAAATGCTTCCACCTGCAGGGCTCATTACAGTGCAGAAAGGCTTGGAGGGTCCGGGCAGGGGTCAAGGAGGTTCCGGTTGGAGCTGTAGCAAGAGGCTCGGGACGCTGAGAACACAAAGCCCCTGCCTCAGGTGGCAGATGAGCCCCGGAAAATGCAAAGAGGGGCAGATTCCCCCCACCCAGCGTTGAGAGCGGTGCAGGGGGTACAGGGCACGCAGCCGGCAGCTGGCTTTGGGGAAGGCCCCCACACTGGGCGGAGGCTCGGCTGGGAGACGCTAGCTTGCAGGCACTTTGGGATGAGCCCTGAAGATCAGCCATCCAAACCCAGGTCCCAGGGGCTCGGCCAGGCCTCCCTACTCCCTCCCCTTGCAAACCGTCTTCCTCTTCTGCGTGTGTCTGGCTGTGCAAAGAGGCAACAGAAAAACTTAAATTTTAAGAGGAAAACCCACAGCCCTCAAGGATAGAAATACACAAAACTGAGGCTTCTTGATGGAAATAAGGACTGACTCCATGGAACGGAGAATTTGGTTTTCCCCCCCTTTATTCCTAGAGGTTTCCCAGGCACGGCTGATCAAAGCCACAGCAAGTGCGCTCCAGTGGCTCTGTGAGAGCAGAGCGCCAGGACGGCCAGCTCAGAGGTGGAGGAAAGAAAAGGTAAGCCCCGCCAATTCCCTTGCTCTTTCCTGGTAGGAAATGGCCCTGGCGTTCTTGGAGACGTTGCGTGATGCAGAGATTAGCACTCAGCGCGGGGGCTGCTATCTGAACTTGAACCTGAGTTGCCAAGTTTTCTGAACAGCACACATGGTCTGCAGGAGTTGCCGGAGCCCCGGGCTGGAAAGGGCAGGCCCATCCCCTTCCGCCCCAGCGGGGCCTTCTCCGCCAGCACCCCCTCCCCACCCAGAATCCTGCCGCTCACCAGGTTCTGCGTTCAGACGCCTCTTTGCTGGCTGAAGCCTTTAATCTGAGCTTGATAAAAGGCCGCGGGGGGTTCCTGGCACCAGCCTCCATGCTCACGATGCCCAGGGAACCCCGCTTCCCTCTGGGGCCTTATCTCCCCTCCAAGTGGAGTACTCAGGGCAGGGGGGAGGCCAGGTGCCCACCTCCCTCCACAGAGGACAAAGGGACTGGCTCTCCTTCGCTGCCCAGGACTGCCAGGGGTGGGCGTGTCCTCGCTCAGCCAATCAGACAATCTCCTGGGACTTTGGCCCCTGAGCCTGGGGCTCCCAGGCCTGCAGGAATTGGGCAGAGCTGCTGGGTGCGAGGTCACAGCTGTAGACCCTGCTGCCTACACCCCCAATTGTGTGGGCACCCTTCCCCCAACACAGCCTCCCCATAAATCTCTTCTGCTTCCAGTGACCAGTGACCGGTGGCGTTTTCTATATCTGCCCCCAAATCCTCACAGGCCCGATGGTCTCTTGCCTGCCTCCTGTTTCCTCACTTAGGGCCGGAGCGTCCTGGGACAGGAAGCTCCCTGTGATACCAGCTGTGTCCCCCAGTATGACATGTGGCCCTGGGCACCTGGATTGCCTTTCCTTTGGAGGTGCAGAGAGAGTGCCAGAAGGATGGGGGCAGGTGAGGGGAGTGAGGAGAAACCCCGGCTTCTCAAGGGGGCTGGGGCCACCATCAGGCCCAGTGAGCTGTGTTCCGGATGCTATGAGGCTCTAGGGAGGGGGCGTCTCACTCCTTGAAGTCTCCTGAGCAGAAAGGGGCTCCACGAGGCTTCCCCTTGCCCTGGGCCACCCAGGACCTGCCCCACTCAGCTTACAATGGGCAGGTCCCACCTACATACACACCTGCGAGCGTCGGGGGGGGGGGGGCAAGCTGGAAAGGGTGGAGCTCATGGCAGGAGGGCAGTGGGATAGTCACTGTGATCATTGTCCCCATGAGGACAAGGGAGGTGCAGAGAAGGGATTTCCTCCCTCTCAAGCCGGAAAAGGTCTTAGAGAGCACCACCTGTGCTCCTGATGGCTTTGCAAACCAGTGCCGGGCCAAGTCCCTTCACCCCCTTGCAAAGTTCAGGTTCCCTGTATGTTCCCCACTCCCTGCCAGCCGTGTCTCGTTGATCTTGGCAATGCCCCTTCCTGCTTCTCTTTCTACCGTCTTTTCCCTACAAATACATACACGTCTGCATCCTACGCTGAAGAAATCCTTGACCGGGCCTGTACCTGGCACATGACCCCTTCACTCTTTTCTTTCTTAGGCTCATGAAATAGAGCAGCTAATTGCATCAGACCCCCTAGACCACATCAGTCAGCTAAACGAAGGCCAATGACAGACTCTTGAACCTGGGGCTTCGACCGTCCTGGCTCGGGGGTGGCAAATGCACAGGACAGGTCGAGTCAGGAGTGGGCAAAGCAGCTGGTGAGAGGTGAAGGTGACCTTGCCCTTGATGAAGGCTCCAGGAAGCCTTGGGAACCCTGGCTGCTCGCCCAGGCCCACAGGGGAGGCCTATAACTGGGAAGCTGGGGAACACGGTGGAGGGGTAGGACTGTCCCTTCAGCATCATAGGTGACCTGCGATCCCGTGTTCCCGACTCAGGTGTGTGAGACCCTGCGGCAGGCAGTTTTGTGAGGGTTGCTTGGAACAGGCCCAGAGCTCGGTGGGTTCCCTTCCTTGGGGTCCTCAGGCATGGTGTCCCTCCTGGCTAAGCTGGCCCCAGTGATGGCCATTAAAGGAGGCAGTGGAGGGAGAAATGGCCACGAAGACATTGGCTTACCTGGAGGGGCATTCTCACTGGGATGGGGAGGCTGTGTGGTGCCGTGGTTAGAGCTCACCCTGGGACCCAAACCACTCCCAGAATCCTGACCACAGTCTCCTGGCTGTGTGACCTGGGACAAGCGATTCAAACTCCCCGAGCCTCAGATTTGCCAGCCTGGCTGTTCTGGAGCAGGGGTTGGGATTCCCTCTTCCTGGGTGTCTGGGTACCTCCTCCGAGTGGGACCGGGGCTCCCTAACACTGAAGGCCATTCAGCCACCCTGTGAGCCAACTGACTCATGGATCCTGGCAGTGGCCCCAAGACTAATCGCTCCAGGGCAGACATCGGAGCCGGAGAGCTGAGCCAGCCACACGCCCGCAGCTGTAGAGGCCTCCTTGTTGATAAAGACGGAGCACGATTCTCTCGGGGCGTGCTGTGTACTTTCCAAAGGAGGAGGGCTCACCTCGCTTGCCGCCGTAGTTCTCAGGGGACAGGAGCACAACGATGCCTTCTGCCCACGGTACTGCCGACTTGGCAGGGGACCCGCAGCTTGGACCGCATGTGCCAAAAGCAGCAAAGGCGGTGGCATTTGACACGTCGGAACAGTGCTGTTTCCAAATTAAATCCCCCAGGCTGGCCACCGACGTGCTCTCGTGGGGAGACGGAGGGTGGCCAGCTCTGACACTTGAAAAATCTGAACAGCACGCAGAGCCCCAGGAAATGCTGCCCGACAGGACCCGAGGCGACTGGCCATGCCTTCTCCGAGGACCAATGGCACTTGCCATATTCTGTTTCTCAGAAGGGGAGACTGGGATTCCAGAACACCTACCACGAGCCTGGTCCTCATCATGGCCAGTGGCAGGCATTACGCTCTTGCCTGCCAGGGAAGGGGACAGGCTGAACGGCGGTCATTTGCCCAAAGGCGCAGAGCTGGTAAGTGGGGGACAGCATTCGAACTCAGATCTGGTTACGCCAGAGTTCCTGCGTCTCTCTTCCTCACCTCCTTTTCCACGGTAGTCATTCTATGCTCTAGTCTAAGAGAACAGGGACCTCCATGCACGTGTAACTGGTGATACTGGTGATACTGTTATCTTTGTAACTGAGGACGCTGAGGCTTGGGGGCTTCGTCGAACTCAAACCCACTAAATGAGCACCGTCTATGGTGGACCCCACGTGCCACTGTGAGCACTGGGTGTGTTACCCACGCGTGCCTGCAGCAGTGCCCGGTGGGGACAAGGGTGTGCCTTGCGCCAGGCTAACATTCATTAAGGGAGGGTTTGTCTTCAAATGCAGAATGATCCAGAGTCTTTCCTGACCCTTGCTTTCCCCCTAATGACTAACATATCGAATTTACAGTTTGTCGTAAGATTTACCTTTTTGCATAGATTATCTCCTCGAATCCTTACACCGAGGACGAGGGGGTGAGGAGGGCACAGAATCTGCCGGAGGCCCCACGGTCAGTGAATGGAGCTGCAGGATGGGCCTCAAACCTGGGGCTGGCCCTTCTCCTGCTCCTGGGCCAGGGTTCCCAATCATTATTGTCCTTAACTCCCGCTGCCCCCCCCGCGAGGACTCCATAGTTTGAACTATGTTGCCAACAAAACCGAGTGCATTCAGTAAGTGTGAATGTGTTTCCCCATTTTCATTAATCAAAGACATATGTACCTGCCAATCACAGCTCCTGCTCGGCATCCAGCCCCCGGGGAAGAGGCTTGAGAGCTTTGACTTAGTGGGAGGGGTTTTCCTCCACTTACTCACCCCCGAGGATTTTGTGCACCCACTAAGTGCACTGTTCAAGTGCCTGAGATACGTTGGGGAACAAAACAAAGACTCCCGGAGTTTATGTTCCAGCAGTGGGGAGACGGAATGAACAACAGACACAATAAATATGCATATTATGGATGGTGTGTGGGAAACGTAAGTGCTACGGAGACATATTGCACAAGTTAAGGGGGGTCAGAAGCGGGAGGGGGCAAGTTCTAGCGTAAAATAGGGATTCAGGACAGACCTGCAAAGACTATGATTTTCAGTGGGCATTTTCTAATTCTGGAAACAATTCGGACTTCTATGTTTCCAGGAGCCCCGTTTGGTAATGCCTTGACTAGGACATGTACTCAGCCTGGAGGCAGACATGACATCACGGGGGGCTGTCTTTGAAAGTAGCCTGCGAGCCCCACAGCAGGTGCTGGGGTGGGATGGGTGCAGACTGCGTGTGCCCACTTTGCTCAGGGCTCTCTCAGGGGGGTGCCCCAGTCGCCATGCACCCCAAACTATAGGCTGAGCTGGGCTTAGCACTCCCCCAGAATGGCCCAGAACAGTGAAGCCAGAGAGGAAGTCTCGAAGCAGGAGGGACATAGATTTCACTCCTCATGCAATTCTGAACGATTGCCAGAGGCTTCCTGGGGTCCTTTACTGAGAAAGCGTGGGAGGCTCTGCAAGCCAGAGTGCGGTGATTGATTGGCAATGTCTGCCACGGTCACAGGCTGAGCCTGGCCTAAGTTCTTGTCTGGGAGGGGAGCAATGGGTCTGAGCTGGAGCCGTGGGGCTGACTCTCCAGCTGAGGGCCGGGGAGAAGCGGGAGATGAGACCTGGAACTGGAAGATTTAGGATGAGCTGGAGAGAGCACCAGCTGGGTTAGGCAGTGGACCCGGGCAGAGTCCCTGAATGAGGCCAGGTGCCCCGCGCCTGATTTTGGATGGAGGGGCCACTGCCTCTGTAGTGGCTTCTTCTGGGCTCCCCGTGGACACCCCGTCTCCCTCTGCTGCTCTTCCCCTCATCATCTGTGTCATCCACCCCACGCAGCCGTGGGTTGAAATGATACTCAGAGCGGGAACAGTCAGTAGAGTTAAGAGCTGGGGTTCAGATCCTGCCCCCACCACTGACTTTCTGTGTGGTCTTGGGCACGTGAGCTTTACTCCTATGAGTCTTTCTTTCTTTCTTTCTTTCTTTCTTTCTTTCTTTCTTTCTTTCTTTCTTTCTTTCTTTCAAGATTTTATGTATTTATTTATTTATTTGAGAGAGAGAGGGTGGACAAGCAGGGGGGAGGGGAAGAGGGAGAAGGAGAAGCAGGCTCTCTGCTGAGCAGGGAGCCCAATGAGGGGCTCCATCCCAGGACCTTGAGATCATGACCTGAGCCGAAGGCAGATGCTTCACCGACTGAGCCACCCAGGCGCCCCTACTCCTGTGAGTTTCAATTTCTGTTTCTACGAAGTGTAGACTATAATGGTACATAGAGTCTCGGGTAAAAAACATGGGTGAGACTTTCCACAGTGCCCGACATGAGAGCCCATTAAATAAACTTCATGGTAATCATTATGATGCTATCGATAGGAATGACTATGAATGACCACAGCCCCCTGTGAGAGGGACGGCGTGGGAGTCATTCATCAGGGGAGTCCTGGCCAAGTCCACTTAAGTTAGGTCCCCGAGGTGCACGGACCCAGTTAGGGATGGAGTCTATGGTCCCAGAATGATATGGGAATGGACACACTTGGTGGTTGGCGTGTTGTTTCTGGACCCGTGGGGAAGGGCTGCTGTGGAAGAGCCCACCCGGTAGAGGCCCCCCCATCCCTGCCCGGCAGTGCGTGCAAACCAGGAGCTCCTCCCACGAAGGACGAACTGCTGCAAATGAGTTACCTAAACACTTGGCTGCTGGTTAAAAACTAACCCTGAGATCCTTCTGGAATTCTCTCCCGCTTTCAACACCGGGACAGTGTTTTTTCCAGAAATACATATATCTGCTTTGAACAGCTGGTGACTGTCCAGCCTGGGTGGGGAGCTCATGTTTCTTTAGGACTTTTCGGAAGCAGCTCACAAGAGAGGCAAACTCCCCTTGGCCTCGCGTTCAAGCACCTTCTTGAGGGAAGTGAGCTAACAATCCGAGACGGTGGTTTTCGTCAGGCCCTTACCTGTCATCACCCTGTGTGCTCTCGGCTGTTGCCATCGGAGTTGTGTGGTTTCTGGGGGTGTTAACCACTCCACCGAGAGTCCATAGCAACCCAGACCTGACTGCTCTCCAAGGAAGGGCGAGAAGGGGGAGCCACTCTGGGATTTAGCGTCCAAGTGCCACCTGGACCCAGAGATGGGGCACAGGTGGGGAGAGCTTGCACCAGCCAGCAAGTAGCAGAGGTATGGCTTGTTATCTCAGTGTGTGCAGAGCGTGGGTTAATAATCACCGAGACCCGAGTTCGAATCCCAGCCCAGCCCCTTGCTGGCCCTGCAGCTCGAGAAGGTCCCCCACCTCACGCTCTGTGGTCCCATCTGTGAGACAGGATGGTAATCTCTCCAGCTCAGGACTGCAGTGTGGATCAGCAGGGAGAGGGGGAAAGGTGGAGCGAGCCCGGCAGCACCCCTCCCTCTGCTCCGGACCTGCCCCTCCCTTCCTTGTCTCAGTGCTGCTCCCCAGAGCTGGAAGGGATGGCATTGACCCAGGCCCACTCACCGCTCAAGGAGACCAAAGTTCAGAGAAGGAGAGGGCCTCCTTCAGAACACTGATGGAGCTGCGCTGTCCCGTTGGGACCCCAGACTGGGCTGTGTCTCCATCTTCCCTGGTGGTAGACCCTGGTGGGTAGACCACCCCTTTCACTCAGATTCCATGCTTTGGAAAATAGCAAATTGTGGGGGCTCGATCCCAGGACCCTGGGATCATGATCAGATCATGATCTGAGCCAAAGGCAGATGCTTAACTGACAAGCCCCCCAGGCGCCCCTAGTTGTGCATTTTTATATCAGACCCTGGGATGACCATGTCACGCTGTGCCCGACATCCTTCACCAACCCCGCGCTGTCCCTGATAAATTCCTCACTTCACGCGAAGTGCCACGGGCCCCACTGCTGTTATTTGTGGATGTACCCGTATCCCTTGCTGTCTCTGAGGTCCTGGAAGGCAGGGGCCGTGGCTGGGACTCAGCCACCTGTCCTCCTTCGCAGGACACAGCAGGGGCTCAAGAAAGTTCAGACGTCCAGCAGAACTTGCAAGACGATGATGATGACCAAACATGAAACCTGACAGCTCGATCAAAGGTAATTTCCGGTTTAAAATATATATTGTTACTATGTATGTTCTCTTATGGGCTAAATCATGTACCACCCAAAATTCGTATGTTTCAGCCATAACGCCCAGCGCCTCGGGGTGTGACTGTATCTGGAGATGAGCGTCTGAAAAGGTGATTGAGTTGAACTGAGGTCATCAGGGTGGGCCCTGCTCCACTCTGGCTGGTGTCCTTGTTAGAAGAAGAGATTACGACACAGGCCTGCACAGAGGGATGGCCCCATGGGGACCTGGGGAGAAGACGCCAGCACAAGCTGAGGAGAGAGGCCGCGGAAGGAACCACCCCTGCAAATACCGGGATTCTGGCTTCCAGGACGGGGGTAGCTGATTTCTGTGTTGAAGCTTCTCGGCTTGTGGCACTTTGTTAAGGTAGCCACGGGGTCCTGCTCCGTGTGCCCACATAGAGAATCTACGCCCTTGCCATCTTTGCAAAACCCAGGCATTCCCCAGTGGGCACACCTGCTTCCTGGCACCCTCCCTTTATGTGGGGGTCCACGGACCCCCTGGAAGCACGTGTGGGCTTCCCTGTGGCTCACATCATGACATGGTCCTGCCAGGGAGAGGACATCAAGGCCACCACGGAAGTAAGTGCCATCAGCCTGGCACGGCAAAGCAGGTGGTTCCAAGGCTAAAATGGAAAGGGCTTTGACCCTCCCCACTGTTCTGTCATCCCGCAGACACACCCCCTTCTGTAAAGCCCACTGAGAGTTAACGCCAGAGCTAAAAACAGGGCCTTGGCCCCGTGTCAGCAGCTGTGTGTGAAGTCCACAAAATGTGGGTGCCGTGGTGCCGGGGGCAGCCGCCAGGAGGGGCCTTCTCGCCACGCACCAGCTACTCACAAGAAATGTAGCTCCCTTTCTTGAGGGGGCAGTCAGGATGGGCCACCCATTGTCCCAAGGCTTTACGGAGACCATCTCACTGAAGACAAATAAATGGATCAGTGCCTTAGGAACTCTGATTTTACCCGATTTACAGTTGAGGACGTGAGGCACAGAGAAGTTAAGTAACTTGTCCAAAGTCACACAGCTTGGAAACAGTGGGACTGGGGCTCTAATCAGGTGCTTGCAGACTCCGTGCTCTTCACCATGTGTCCTGTTCTCTGTCTAGCGTCTGCCCCACAACTTCTCCAACAACTACCTGTGAAGATTTTACCTTGAACTTGGGCTTTCCAGTGCCATGAAACCATTCCTGGGAGAGTACATTAGCCTGGATCCCCACGGAGGAGAGGTGTTTAGGAACCAGGAGCTCAGGTCCCAAAAGGGACCTTGCAACCAAGGACAGAGCAGGCGTGGCTTGGACAGGTGTCTGGATGATGGGGGATGGGAAGGTTGGGAGCTCTCTCCCCACCAAGACTCGCCAATTCATGGTTTTGCCTGCTGCCTGAGTTTCTTATTTTGCCTTTGAAATTATTTCTATTGTGTTTGGCTGTAAGGGAAATCAACTATAACGAAAGCGGCTGGGCGCCTGGGGGGCTCAGTCGGTGAAGCGTCTGCCTTTGGTTCAGGTCATGATCTCAGGATTCCTGGGATCGAGTCCTGCATTGGGCTCCCTGTTCTTTGGGGAGTCTGCATCTCCCTCTCCCTCTGCCCCTCCCCCCTGCTCGTGCATTCTCTCTCTCAAATAAATAAATAAAATCTTTAAAAAAGAAAAAAAAAAAGAAAGTTGCCTTCTGGTCAGCCCCACTCCCTCCGCTTTCCCTCCAATTCACCAGAGTTTACAGGTTTTGTGTGTTTTTTTCCAGAAGGAAAAGCATCCATTTGCAGTTATGTGTTTATGTCTATAAACCCCTCTCTCTGCACGAAGGGTCCCCTCCTAGGTGTTTTCTACTAAGCATATTCTTCACACAGCTGAAATCACTCTACGAATGCAATTGCACATCCCGCGTTTTTCACCGCACACTGATACGCTTTCTCCCGAGAACCCGTGCTTTGTACAGACGTCCCCGCCCCCAGAGCAGCGCCCGGGTGAGCCTTCGGGGCTTTGGGAAGAGACGAGCAGGAACGGTGGATTTCAAAGGCCAGCCGTGCAGCCGACGGAGGGAAATACGCACGGCTGCGTTTGCACAGGCTTATTTCCAGGTCAATCCACCCGACGGTTCTTGTGGGCCTACTGTGTGCGCAGGTCTGCGGAGACAGCTTCCTCGGCCTGTTGCCGCAGCATCTTTCTCGAAGGGAGGTGGTACTGATTCCGTGAATGACCTCACGGCACTTGCGTTTCAGACTGCAGATCTGTTTGGAAACAGGATCGATCCAGGAAACGGCTCCTCCGAACTCCTGCAGCATCGATCCCAACACCTTCAGCTCTGGTCACGGCTTTGGAACCTAAAGCCGATCTTCTCTTGGCTTCTGTGCAGTGTAGCCACTGAGCGTGGCAAAGTCAAGGCTGGGGAGGTTGGGGAGGCTAGGAGTCAAGTGCCTCTCGGTCCATCTCAAGCAGTTGGGGGCAGGCCAGGTGGGGGAAAAGCTGGGAGGACAGACAAGAAGGACGAGGCCCCATGCTTCTCTGCAGCTGCCTGAGCTGCTGACCCAGGTTAGGGGTCCGAGTCTGACATCAGGGTTTCAGCAAAGTCGTGCTCCCTCTGAAGCCTCCGAATGTTCTTGGCTCGTGGCTCCCTCCAGGCTCTGCGTCTGTGGTCGCGTGGTCGTCTTCCCTGTGTCTCAAATCCCCTTTGCCTCTCCCTTGTCAGGACACTTGACACTGGATTAAGGATGAATCAAGAAGGAGGGGTGCGGGTGACTCCAAGCCTTCGGTCTGGGAATGGAAGGACAGGCGGGAGCAGTTTAAAAGAGGAAGAGGCTAAGTTTACCTTGAATTTGAGGTCCCATCCACGTTGAGTATGCAGGTGGATATGTGTCTGGAATTTGGGGGAGAAATTAAAATCTCACTACGTGAAAACGTCCTGTACGCAACCTTAGAGAAAAAGGGGTTTCAGCGAAGACTTCACTCTGGCCCAGACCCGCAGGGAAAAGCAGGCAGATTGCCAGTCAGCCACACGGCCACACCCCGAACCTTCTCAAGGCCTTCCCCCCAAACCTGTTGCCAAGGGCCGTCTGAGAGAAGGACGTTGGCCACCGAGGTGGGGGGTGGGGGGTTGACCTGCAGAGCTCCCGTGGCACACACACCAGCTGGCCCACTGTGCGCACCCTCCCGGAGCTCCCTCCCTTCCCCTGCGCTTCCCCTGGACTCCTCCCAAGGGCTCCTGCTCTTGCCGCCCGCCCCGCCTGCCCCACTGCTCCCACAGCTCGGCCGAGACCAGTCCAGTGCCTGCATGTGCTCAGTGTGTATTCGTGGAACCGAGCAGGCACGCATTTCTGGAGGCCACTCTCCAGCAGTGAGCAGAGACAGGGGAAGAATCACGCCCGGCTGACGGTGGAAGGGCTGACATTCACGAGCAACGTGACAGATGCGTGGCTGAGCCAGGAGCTGTCTGTCCTCTCGGCCACAGTTAGCTGCAGCTCCACTCCCCCAGGGAGGCCGCCAGGCACCAGCCCGCCTTCTCGGGGTGCCTGTCTGCTGCCTGCACTTTCACCAGGAGGAAGAGCAGCGTGGGGCCCCTGAACTGCAGCAGGAGTGACATCCTTCGGAAAAGGGTTGTTTGTTTATGTCACGGACCACTGATTGTTGCCACTTCCGAAACCCAGGGAACCTTCAGCTCCGGGGAAAGCAAGGCCTCTCAGACATTGTGGGGAAGTCTCCTGAGACTGGGGCGGAGCGGGGGGGGGGGTGCGGAGCACCAGCGGCAGTTTCTTGGGGCTGGAGTGGGGATGCTGTGATGTGTGTCATTGGGGCTGCTCTGCCGGTGTGACTTGGTTTTCCCCAGGTGGCAGGAGCAGCCTCTGAGCTATGCAAGTTTCCCTGGGAACCAAGTCTGTAAGGCTGGGCATGCTACCCTGGAGAGGCCACCTGGGGTTCCATCCCAAACACACACACACAGACACGCATGCACACACACAAACATACATGTGCACACATCCACCCACATGCATGTATATGTGTGTGCACGCACACACAGACACACACACAAACGCACACCTGGGGGGGTGCAGAGAGGCAGGCTGACGCTGGGGGGACCATGGCAGCCAGCGCCTCCCCTTGGTGACAGCATGCCCACCCCACTCTAAGCTATGGTGCAGCAGATGTGGCCACTTCAATTACATGGCGGGCGGGCTGCCTGGGCGCTCCAGCTCATCAGCCCCGGGGGAGCTGCGGCCCCGCGGTTTGCAGTGAGGTGTGGAGAATGGAGAGGAGGAGGCTGTGTTAATGACAGCAGCCCACACTCCCCGAGCAGCGCCAGCCGACTCGATCGCTCTTTAATTATCTGGAATTAGAGTGCCGTCCTCACCCGCTTTATGTCCTGGTGGAGGAAGTCGGGGCATCCATTAATTACCTGATCCGTATGTTAAGTGTCACACATAATTTTTCCAGAGCCAAAGGGTTCGAGCTCCAAGACCTGCATCATCTCTTAATAATGACGTGGAGTGAAGGGGAAGAGGACCCCAAGCCTGGGCCCTGCTGAGGCTGGGTGACGGCCGAGCGGAGGGCTTCACCCAGGATCCCTGAGCACCAGACCCCAGGGGCTCCTCAGCGGCAAGAAGGAGCGAGGAGTCCAGACACAGAATTAAGTGTTTGCTGAAGGACTGCTTTCCATCTATCGGAGTCTGTAAGCAGAGAAATGACTGAAAATTGAAAGCAGACCATGAAATAAGTTTAAGCTACAGCACGAGGAATGTAGGTTGGATAAGAAGAAGGATTTCCCAACGGGAGGGAGAAGTCAGGTGTGCTTGGTCTGCCTGATGGATGTTGATGTTTCGTGACCGGGCTGGGGAGCAATTCCCTTTTGGGAATCACCGCGACGGCTGCGAGACCACCAGAAAAGATGAGGTCACAGCCTCAGCCCTAGCTTTCGACACATATCCTGGGGGCACTAGCGGTGGGGAGAGTAGAGCAGGAGAGAGACAGGGAAAGACGGAGAGACAGAGACAGAGAGAGAGATGGACAGAGAGGGGAGACGCAGGGGCCTATTTGAGGCTGCACCTGCCCTGTCGTCACCTAGAAACATCTTAGCCTTTGACCAGGTCTCCAGCACCCAGTCATACTCCCCAGGTGGACTCACGGAGTACTGACGGCTTCCCATCTGTAGGAAAAAGCACAGATGTGTCTTCCCTCTGGTTAAGGCCCCTGCCTGGACCCCAGGCAGGTTTCCTTCCAGGCAGACAGAGGAGGCCGAGGAGGTGGGTGATGAGGCAGTGACAAGGGTGGGAGGACAAGGCCCCCCAGCCTCTAGTGCCCTCCCCCCCCCCAGCTCAGGCCCATTTACAGACAGACTTCCTGGGCTGGGCATGTCCACAGTTGAGTGGAGGTCAAGGAGAAACTGCTGCCTCTTCCCACCCAAGGCCCCCCAGCCTCTCCTGCCCCCCAGAGATGAGCCAGACCACAGTGTCCCGTGGAGCCGAGCACCCTGCCTCCTCCAGGATCGGTCCTTGGCCCGGTGTTGTGCTGGGGGCATCCTGAGCACCTGCTAAGACATGGACGCTGGGCCCCCATTCTAGGGTTTTCGGTAGGTTCGGGATGGGGCCCTGAGCTGCCCCAGTGCACAGCCAAGTTTGGGAAGCTCTGCCTCCAAGTTCCTGGAGGACAACGGACGATCCCTCTTCTGCACTGTGTCTCCCCCGAGGACCCCCTGACCCGCGACACTGGGATGCCCCCTTGAAACACCAGAACCTTCTTTCCTGCGTGGCCTCGTTCCCCTCCAGCGTGACCCAGAAACCGTTGTCTTCTCTCTGCTTCCCTGGTCTCGGCAGTGTGAGCTGGCCGGTGGCCGAGCAGCTAGTGTGAAATGAGGAAGATCTTTCTAGTGGAAACACGCTGTGGACGGCTGGCCACCCCAGGGCAGGCAACGGGGGTCGCTGTGTGGCCCACCTGACATCTGGAATGCTCCAGGACGGAGCTGCTCCTGCCGCCCTCCCACCCCCACACCCCCTGGCTCTAAAGCGCTGCAGGGTCCCCAGATAGCTGTCACAGGCTTCTGGCACATTCCAGGAAGCAGCACAGTCATTCTGCCTTGGAGGTGCTGTGAAATAGCTGATTCTGTCTCAGTTGGATCTGGAACTTACACAACTCAGGAGAGGGGGCATTTTAAGAAGAGTGCAATTGCAAAGGACAAGGAGCCAATGTGCCCTGAGAGAATGCAGGTGTCCTGCTTGGGCCCCGGAAGCTGGACGGCTAGCACAGGTCTGCCCGAACTGGGACCCATCAGGGGCTCAAACCTCTCGTGGCTCCGGTCAGCAGCCAGGCAGCCCAGCCAGCCGCCTCCTCCTGCACCAAGTCACCCCCCGTGCACCACGGCTCAGAGGATCCACACTTCCCGGGATCAGACGCTGGTGTGAGGGACACTGTCCTCTTCTTGGGGGTCTGACGAAAGGACCCCACAGCTCTCTGCCTCCCACCAGCCTCCTCCTGGTCCTCGGAGTCCCCCAGGCAGCACACACACCCGTCCTGTGAGCCACGCTTCCTTGCAGGGGTGCCCGGGCTTCCCAGCAGCCCCAGACACCCAGCCTGGGGGCGCTGGCAGCACCCCCCCACATCCGGATTCCCACCACATGGACAGGCCGGCTTCCTCCAGCCCCTGGACACACCTGCCCAGGGTGGACCTGTCGCGGGTGGGGGGGAGCGGCTCCGTTTATCCCCGCCCCTCTCTGGTGCGCTCTCTCCTTCCCGGCCTCTCCGAGATCTCCCCAGCCTCTCCCTCCTCCTCCCCTGCGTTTTCCCCTCCATTACATCTCCCTTACATCTCCTGGAATAAAAAACAATTCTCTTGTGTCACCTAATTCCCCCTCCCGACAGTTTAAGGCCATGATATTAAATAATGATAATCACAAGCAGCTCTTTGTTCCGTCTTCCACCACCGCCTGTTCGCTTTAAAGCTCTCAAGCCCAAGGTCACAGGCCCCTCTACTCGGCTTAGATAAATCTTTCCCATCGCTGAATTCTGACAAATCCCCACGTCTGCCGGCCCTTTGTTGTATATTCTTTGTTTGAAATATGGCATGCCGCGCCGATGCGCCTCGTGCCGCCTCTCCACCTTTGCATATTAAATCCGGGCCGCTTCCCAGGGAAGGGAAGGCTGGGCCTCCTCCGGGCCGGCCCTCCCCCTCCCTCCCTCTCCCCCCCTCCCCTTGCTCAGCCAACCCTGGTGGCTCCCACGGTGGCGGCACCTCGTCCTTTGTTCTCTGCTGCCTGCTGGTGCTCATCACCTTCCCGGGGAGCAGAGAGCACTTGTCTCTGCTCCAGAACCATTTATTCTTAATACTCTGATTAAATCAGAAGGCGTCATCACGGTCCCCCCCAAGCAGGGGCGAGAGGGTCAATGGGGATGCTATGAAGGCTCCAGAAGGGGAGCCCTAGCAGGGAGGTGGGGGGGGGGCTCTCCTCCCCTCCGCCCTCTGGACCTGGCTGGGTCCATTCCTGCTCAGGACACACTCGTGTCCCCACCCACCCTCGAGGACTGTTTTCATTCCCCTCTCCTGCTGTGGGGGTTGGATAGTGTCCCCCCTAAATTCACATCCACCCAGAACCCGAGAATGTGACCTTATGTAGAATAAAGGTCTTTGCAGATGGCATTAAGGTAACTGGGCCCTAAACCCCCTGAGAGTGCCTTATAAGAGACGGATGGGGAGGCCACGGGAAGGTGGAGGCAGACATCAGGTGGTGGGGCCACAAGCCAAGGAGTGCCGGGGACTGAGGAGACCGACAGAAGCTGGGAGACATAGAACATTCTCCCTCAGGGCCTCCAGAGGGAACCAGCCAGGCTTCTGCCCTCAGAAACTCTGAGAGAATACACTTGAGCTGTTTTCAAATGTCCCATTGGTGGTACTTTGTTTTGGTGGCCCCAGGACACTAACTTAACCTCTTCCCTTCCCTTCAGGGAGGAGAGACCAGGAGGGGCAGCAACCCAGGTGTGAATGTTGGAACCTTGGGCATGAAGGGCTCAGGTTCAGAAATGGGGGGTCTCCGCTGGCCCAGATTCCCAGGCAGAGAAAGGACTGAAGCTTGCAGAGACGTTCAGCCTCCTCTCCCCTCCTCCTTCTCAGGAGAGTGGCCAGGGGTGGAGGGGCCCCCTCTCACGGGGTGAACACCTCTCCTGGGGTGACCACCTGGTGGGCTCTCCGGCCCTCCCGCCTCTGCACTTAGGACCTGAAACGTGTTCCGAGGTGGCAGAACGCGGCTTTTTCCTCCCTGCATTTGGACCTTTGACCCAATGCAGCCGGAGTGGGACTCAGGGGTCACTCGTGTCACAGACTTCAGTGTGCACGCCCCTGACCAGCAGGCATTTCGTCTCCTCCCAGGGCTCCCTCCAGACCAGGGGGCTGCAGGAGCCCCACCCAGCAGCCCAGCGTCCCAGCACAGCTCAGGGCCCCTGAGAACCGAGCAGGTGCGGGACCGCGCGCAGGTTGGCCGAGGGCCTGGCGAGGACAAGCGTCTTGCTGAGGGTGGAAGGGAGCGTGTGTGGGGATGAGCAGCAGAAGCTGTTGCTTTGAGTCCTGAGGAAGGAGTCATTTTAAATCCCCTGGCAGGCGAGCCAGGCTGGGACTTCATGTGCCAGAGTTGTGTTGGGGGAACTGCCTGCAGAGGCTCAACACGAGGGGCAGGAGGGGACCCCGGGAAGGGGGAGGCAGAAGGAAGCAGGGCTGCGGGAGGAGAGCCCCAGACTACCATGCAGTCGGAGGGGGCCTGGCCGGCCGCGGGGAGCCCAGAGCAGGGACAGGTTTCAGGATGGCGGGCTGGGGCGCCCCCGCCATGCCCTGTGCTCAGACCGTGGCCTCGGGGGCAGGTGGGAACTGGGGAGAGAGGGGAGGCTGCGGGGCGCCCTCTCTGCCAGGCCCTCCCCAGGGCACCAGCATCCCGCCCGCAGCCTGAGGCCTGTGGCTCCAGGTTCCTGTGTTCTCTCTCTCCTCTCAGTTTCTAGGCCCTTCCTCCTCCAGCTTCACTCGGTGTTTCAAGGTCTTCTCCTCATTCCCCCCAATTTCACGTGTTTTCAGAGAAGGCCAGCAAATGAGCAATGCTATCGCCTGCATCCAAGCTCCGCCGGGAAGGGAGCAGCTCGATCCTTTTGCTTTTTCCCTGAGAGGCGAGACTAGCAGGATGCTTCCTCTGTGCTAAACGCCCTTTTGGCACTGGCCCAAGGCCATTCGCTCACAGTAGGTGTCGGTGGCGCTCCTGGGGCTGAGCCCCCGCATCCCCTTTCCTTCTGCACCCTCAAGGTCTCCCCAGGTCTGTTTCCCAAACCCTCGTCCTTGCCTTGGCCACCTTGCTGCCCGTCTTCCCCAGAGAGCTGTGCACTCAGGTCCCCGCCCCACCCCTGCCATCTCTTGTCCTAATCCCAGCAATTCTGCTTCCAGCCTTACTCACCCTAAATGCATGCAGGTCCCAGTGCACCTACAGCACTCCACACCCCAAATCCAGGGCCTCCTTGACCGCCCTTAATTAGGCATCGCTGGCCACCCCTCTCCTCCACTCTGACTTCCCTCCACGGGCCCCTCTGCTGCTTCCCGTCCGCCTTGCCTCGCAGCGCTGAGCCCCGGCCTGGCCCACCATTCTCAGTGTTGACCAGGGCCCGGGGCGGGGGGGGGGGGGGGCGTGGCAGTTTAGAAGAGGTGCTCTTTTGCAGTTCCAGAATGATCCATGCGCACTGTCGGTCCCCCGCAGCCCCAGTCCCCCTTCTCAGCTCCTGCTGGACACTTCCACCTGGATCATTCAGCCAACACCTGCTAAGTGTTGGACCCACTCTGGCTGCTGAGACAGGTGCTAGGGACACCCAGCTGGAAACGGCTGCGGGGCTCTGGCCTTGCAGGAACCTAGGGGCCTGGCAGAGAGCTCTACACACCACCTTCACCTGTAGCCCAGCAGCCTCCAAGTCAGCCTCACCTTCCCCAGCAAACCCGTGCTCCCTCCGCGGGCTCCCCGGCAGCCACTGGTACCCCTGGAGCCAAACCCTGGAGGCACTCTTGGCTCCTCCCTCAGCCTCACCATGGCCGGCATGGCCGCCCACCAGACCCCACACGCAACTGCTGGGTCACCCTTCTGACCGGCGCAGGCTCTTCCACGACTCCTGTTGTCACTCTGGTCTGCGCCTCCCTTCCTCAGACTGAGATTCCGCCTGCCCTAGCCATGTCTCTGCTCCCCCCGCCCTTGCTGCACACCTGGGCAGACCCGACGGGGGACAAGAGTCCTCAGTATAGGTACAGATGTGCACGTGTGATACACAGAACCAGTGATACGTATGTGTGATGTCTGCTGGAACAGTGAGAGGCAAACACAAACCAGGTGGCAAGACGCCGGAGTTGAGCCCTGAGCCACCTGGCCATGTTTGCTTGGATGGGCCATGGCCCTCCGGGTCTCTGTCTCCTCCAAGACAATGAAGGGGAGGGCGGGGGCTTCGGTGGCCCCTTGCAGTCTGAATTCTTTACTTCTATGCCTGACTCAGCTGCGTGTTCCTGGGGTCACTCTGGGGCGTCTTCTGCCTGCTCTGGCTGGGGATTCAGGAATGGGAAGAAAGAGGAAGCACCAAGGGGGTCCAGAGGCCACCCGCCCCCTCCTCACTCCTAGCAAGCTGCAGTCGGGTCCCAGGAAGGCTGTGTGAACCAGGACTCTCTTGGGGTCTCAGACTCCCTCCCAGCGGGGGGAAGCCCCTCGCCCACCCGTGTCCCTCCTGTGACCACCCTTCAGTCCTCGGCTGGGAGCAGAGGGGTTTCCTGTGCTTTCTCACGCCCACTGCCCCTCATGCTTTACCACCCTTGAGGATGACTTCTGTCCCCGTGTCCGAGCACGCGGACGAGATTTGTGCTGTAACCAGGGAGAGTCCACCACTGCAGCCAGCCCTCCCAGCACTTGGTCCTGCCTCTGAGATGCATGCACGGGGGCGGGGGGGCAGCCACACAGTAACCCCTCACCCCAACCACCACCACCGTCGAGATGGGGCGGTGAGCAGAGGAGCCGCTGCTGACTCAGTCCACTTGGCACACGCCTGACTGTAACTTGGGTCTATAGACGCGGAAATGGGCTAAACCCATTCGCTCCATTTTCTCCCGTGGCGGGTGGGAGGATGGATTTCTTAAACATAGAGATTTAAAATTCAGCTTTAAAACTGTGACTGACGATGAGCCTGGGCAAACAGTTCATCGCACTCGTGGGGTGATTTACACCAGCTCCCGCAGCTGGGAGGTGGGCAGCGCGAGGCCCTGCACGTTAGTGCAATGAAAGGGGCAGCAGCCTGGGGAGGGGGAGGGGGTCACCTTGGGCTTCCCGTCCCTGTGCCCTGACAAGGCAGGAGCAGGGGTGGGACTGTCCTGTGCCCCGGGCTCTTCCTGGCAGTCACCCCCAGCCCCGGGCCATGGCTGAAGGAGCTGCGGTGACCGATGCAGCTGTCTCGGGTCTTAGAAAGGGAGAGCAGGTGGTAAATACAGCCCCGCACGTCTGCAGGGTTTAAAGGCTGCTCTGCTCCTAGGGAGCTGCATGGGTTCAGCTATTGCTCACCCACTCTGCACCCCGTTTCCTGGCCTGTGACATGGGGGGGAGCCTGGCCCAGGAGGGTCCTCGGGGGAATGTGTCTATCTTGGTTCCTGGGCCATGTGTGGGCCCAAGGTATGCGCACTGCTCATTGCCCTGTCCCTACTCCATGGAGAACACCCCCAGGTGCCCACAGACGGGCATTTAAAACCTCTCATGTGTCTCCCAGAATAGACAGTTCACCTAGGACAGGGGGGCACTGATCAGCGGGGTGCCTGGGGCGTGCAGTCGGTTGGCTCAGGTCCTGATCTCGGGGTCGTGGGATTGAGCTCAGCGGGGAGTCTGCTGGAGATTCTCTCCCTCTCCTCCTGCCCCTCTCCCCCCACACTCTCTCTCTAAAGTAAACACATAAATCTTAAAAAAAAAAAAAGCACCACATCAGCAAGAACTTTAAAGAAAAGCTCTCTGGCTTCCTCCCGTGGGCCAGGGTCTGAGCCACACCATTTTTTGCCCCACGCCTCTCCAGATGCAAACCACAATGGCCACGGCGACGGCTCTCTCCCTCCCGAGAACACCGAGTGCACTTCTGTCCGTTTCATGCAGTTTCGGGGAGTTGCACTCGCGCGTGGCCACTTTCCTCAGGAGTCCAGCGCAATGATTTCTGCGTGGGTGGAGTGGACCTACGTCCCTCAGGGCTGAGGAGGGCGAGCGGGTGGACACCTGCCCTGTTCCTGTCTCCGTTTGTTGGGTGCTGGGTGCCCAGGTAGGGAGCAGAGGGAAGGCAGGGAGGACTGCTCTGTCCTCAGCCAGGGGCTGCGGGAGGCTGAATGAACTGACCAGCAGGGTGGGTGCGGGCCGGGCTGGGCGGCCTCTGCTCTCAGCTGGGAACGCCTCCCCTCCTCCCTCCTGCTCACGTGAGCTCCCTGGTACATCCTGGTGAGCTGGAGGGTTGCAACGGCATTAACACCAAACCCTCGCCCTCGCCTGCCCTCAAGAAGCCTTCAGTCCAGCGGAGAAATAGACAAGAAAACAACCAGTCCCATCTCAAGGTGATGACCACCATTCACAGCAGCGGAAAGGGAGAACAACACAAATGATGGCCGGCGACCAGCTGTGGCGCGTCCACACGACGGAATGTTCCTCCACGGAACGCCGGCGCCTGCTACGGTGTGGGTGAACCTCGAGGTGTGGAGCCCAGGGGAAGAAGCCAGCCACGAAAGGGCCAATATCACCCGATTCCAATCACGTGGCAGGCCCAGGAGAGGCAGATCCACAGAGAGCAGAGTCGTGGCTTCCAGGGGTTGGGGAAGAGGGGGATTGGAGAGACTGCCGTGCCGGTGGTGTTTCTTTGAGGCAACGGCAGCCTTTTGGAACCCAAGATCGGTGGAGGCTCCCAACACGGGGAATGTGCTAAGTGCCGCTGAATTGTTCGCTTTAGAATGGTTACTTTTGTTATGTGAGTTATACCCCAATTTATTTTGTTTTAAAGATTTTATTTTTTTATTTGAGAGAGAGAGAGAGACAGCACAAGCAGGGGGAGTGGCAGGCCGAGGGAGAGGAGAAGCAGACTCCCCGCTCAGCAGGACTCGGGGTTCGATCCCAGGACCCCGAATCATGACCTGAGCCGAAGGCAGACGCTTCACCGCCTGAGCCACCCGGGCGCCCCAGTTACATCTCAGTTTAAAAGAATGATTCCAAATTGTCAGAGGTCCATGAGGGAAACAAAGCAGAGGCTGAGCCAGTGAGGGGCCCTCTCGCCGCCCCCCCCCCCCGCAGGTCCCCTGAGCCACCGGAAGGAGGGCGTCCCTCCTGCCTCTAAGCCAAGAGCAGGGCCAGGAGCCTACAGGTGGGGCAGACTCACTGACCACGGGGACAGACCCCCTCCCTGCTGGGCCGGGTCTGCGGGAGTTCGAGACGCCACCTGTCAGGCCCCCACCTGACCCCCGGCTCTGCCCCACCTGGATTCTGTCCACGTGACTGCTCCCGCTTCCGCACCAGAACCGTCACTGGCTGGGGGCATCCCAGGAGGGGCCGCAGGCAGAGCCTTCAAACAGGAAGAGAACACGTGCATCTCCGACGGAGAAAGCTCGACTGCAGGAAACGACCATTTCGGGTCCACAGACATTTTTATGGACCTGGGTTGCTTTGCAATGTCTACTTCCTGCTATCAGTCAAAGTTTAAGAAGTGTGAAAAACGATGTTTTCAGTTAACCGCTCCCCCTTGCAGCCTCTCATACCCTCCTCACCTTCCCTGTGTTTTCTTTCTGTTTCTAAGTCGCGAAGGCCCGGGACAGCAGAGGAGGGGGCCTGTAAAAGGGTTATTTGGGTGGGCCAGTCTCCTTCTGTCCTGTGATGCACTGAAGCGTGCTTGGATTTGGTTGTGGGGCCAAGAGGAGGACATGGAGTGAGGTCAGGCTGGGACAGGCTCCACGGGACACTGGGCAGCTCTGCACCACATGGAGAGAGTCACAGACCTCTGCCCAGGACGCCTTCCCAGCTGCCCCACGGGGAGTGCCCCCGCATGCTGCACAGTCCTGAGATGTCACCGTCGCCAGGGCACCTCTCCCCTTTTGGAAGGGACTGGTCTCGCTGGCACCATCCCCGCCACCAACCCTGTGCCCGTCCCATACAGGTGACCAACACATCTCTCCAGGTGGGGTGCCAGGTGCCAGGAGTGCAGGCCCCGGGTCCCAGGACCGAGGGAGCTGAGACGGGAGAGCCGAGGGGACGTCGCGGAGCCGCGGGCACGTGACAGTGCTGATGGGAGACGAGCTTTTGGGTGTTGCCCGCCTTCAACTCCAGGAAAAAGCCATAGATCTTGAGGATAGGATGGTGTGGGGGAGGGGCCGTTCTGGGGGAAATTCTTGGCAGGCTCTTGGCAGACGATGTACAGAGAGAGGCCCAGAGGGGCCAACAGTGGCGGACCCAGCCCTCGGGCCCCCAGAGCCCCTCCCAGACCCGAGCACGCACGCACGCGCACACACAGACACACACTCAGTTGATTCTCCCACCTGGGCTTTCAGAGGACGAGGCCCCGATGGCTTTGCTGTTAAATGGACTAATGTTAAAACAACAGACTGACCGACCGCGTGCGCTCTGTGCACGCCACTGGGCTGAGCGTTTTGTGCACATTGTCTGCTCGATCCTCCCAACAACCGCGGTCATCTCTATTTCGCTGACGAGGGAGACGAAGCCGAGAGAGGTCAGGACACCTGCCCAAGGCCCTCCGGGGGGTACATGGCAGAGCAAAGAGTCTGTCTCAGTTGCTGCAGCCCCAGAGCCCACCTTCTCTTCCGTGACGTGACCTTGACTCCCAGATCCAGAAGGACAGAGGGGTGCGTGCGTGGTGAAAGGGTGAGCCTTCGTCGCCTTCCACGCCTTGCTCACGGTCACCTGCGCTCACCTCTCGCCACACCCCATACATCTGTGCTGGTGAACAGGGTCCAGCTTCAGGCAGAGACGGAATTCCATGAAAGGCAGCTTGTTGGTCCAAAATAATTGCCTCCCATCACGATGTGTTAGAACCGAGGAGTAACCAGGCCTCCGGTTACCCTCAGATTTATGGCACATGACACGCTGTTCTTTCCACCACAACACATTTGCATAAAATGCTTATATTACCGCAGCTTCATCGAACCCGAAAATGCAATATGACTCCAACAACGTTTCTCTGGAGGTAGACGTTGGGCTGGAACAGAAACGCCGCGTGTCGCCGTGGCTCTGTGTCTTTATTAACAAATATGCCAGGACGCATTGCTAAAATCGCACCATTGAAACGGCCCGAATGGCCCCACCTCGCACGGGGCGCTCTTGGCTTCCTCCCATTCGTCTTACTATTTCCTGAGTGTCAGGGTGTTGCTTTAAATGTGTAATAAAGCCCTCAGTTCAGACGCTAGCCCTGCTGCAATTCAGTTTCTCTGCCCCTCCAGCGTCACTTCGCATTTTCAGTGAAGATGTTGTGGTCGGAGAGATTAGGTTTTCTTGATTCAAAATCTTGGCCCCTTGCACCGAAAAGCCGGCTCAGGCTTGGAAGATGCCCTTGTGAGGGCTGTGGATCCTGGCTGCCCCGGGCTCCAGGCTGGAGGCAGGGGACGGCCCATGGGGCCTCCTGTGTCCCTTCCAACCAGAGAGGGGGAGGCAGAGCCAAGGCATGGACAGGACTCCAGGGGAGACGGCGCTGCTATCCAGGGACGTGAACGCTTCCATCGCCCCGCAGATGTCCCTTTAACATCTGGTGGTGTGGAAATCGAGGCCCAACGTGTGGGAAGATGTTCAGGCTCGTTCATAATTAAAGAAACAGAAACTGAAACAATAAAATAAGACTTTCCACCCGTCCAACCAGCAGAACAGCCAAGACTTCCACAGCAGCCAGCCTTGGCAACGAAGTGGGGGTGCGAGGCTCGTTCTCAACACTACTTGGTGCTGTGGGAGTGGGAACAAGCCTTCAGACCCTCATGGCTCAGAGCGGGGTCCAAGGGCCGGCAGCAGCAGCAGCAGCACCTGAGCTCGTCAAAATGCAGATTCCCGGGCGCCACCCTGGACCGGCTGGTGGGGAGGCGGGGAGTGAGGTCCAGCAGCCTGTGGTTCGGGGCCCCCCAGGTGATGCTGGTGGGGCCCACAGTCTGAGAAGCGCTGCTTTAGAGGACATCTGGCCTCCAAGTTCCACTCCTTTTTTTTTTTTATTACCTTTTTTAATTGGTCACTGCTGGGATCTGGGAAGACAACCGAGCGTCCATCTGGTCACGTTGCTGAATTGTCCGTTGGTTCTAATCATTTGTCGGCCGATTCTGCTGGATATCGTAGGTAGAGGATTCCGTTGTCTGCAAATAATGACAGATCTGTCTTGTCCTTTCTGATCCGTGCACCCCTGATTTCTCTTTCTTATCTTCTGTTCCATTTGCTGGGACCTTCAGGGCAGTCATGAATTCTGCTCTGCTTTAAGGAATTACTCTATGGACAGGCATCTTTGGACGCCTGTGTGTGAAGACAGCAGCCCGGGGCCGGGCACCGCAGCAGCCTCTGTGAGAGCAAGACGCCGGAAAGGCCGAAACGCCCGTCGGTGTGGGGCTGGTTAATGCGCCAGGGCTCAGGCAAGCGCCGGAACACTACGCAGCCATGAAAAGGTTGGGGTCGCTCCAAATGAGCAGATTTTAAGAGACCGCAGGCACGCGTCATTCGAAAAGGAAGGATGTGGCTTGGCACGCACAGTCCAGAGATACACAGACACAGCTGATCCCGGGCGCACGCAGAGTCTGGAAGGGTACGCAGGCCATCATTCTCCGTGGCTGCGTCTGAGGAGGAGGACTGGGGGCCTGGGGCGAGAGGGACAGGGACTCGGGCACACGCTTCTTTCCACTATTTTAATTTTTATATTCTGAAAGTGTTACTTCATCGGTAAAAAAGTTAGTACGGATTTCTAAAGGAGTTTTAAAAAAATAGATACACGCGGGCTGGTGGGAAATGCGTGCCTCCCCGTCTAGGTCAGGGCTTCTCAGCCCGGGTCGCACACTAGAATCTCGTGCACCCGCTGTTCGAGGGGGTGGAGCCTGGCGCATCACGCCGGCGGACGTCTCGTTGGCACCGAATCCTGTGTCCAGGGCCGATGTCAACTCGGCGAGAAGTCAACGTTGGGGTTCATTCAGCAGGCTCACCCTCACAATTTAATTTGAGCATTTTCACCGAAAACAGAATTTCTGTTCCCCAAGACACCCCGGGCACCTTGCCTTCCACACTTGGAGACGTCGGGGGAATTCGTCTTCCACAGCCGGTGGTGAAGGTCGTGGCCTTGGGCCCTGTGGATGCAGGTGCGAATGCCCCACCACTCTGGAGCTACGGGGCTTAGCCAGGTCTCCTGCCCTCTCTGGGCAGAGCTGCGGCAATTTTGGGGGATGTGAAGAGGATGGATGAAGAAAAGGTGAGGTGAAAAGTCAGCAGACGTGTTCTGGGAGGAGCTTCACACTAGCCCCTGCCCAGGTGCTGGGGGTCTTCGCCTGGTAATATCATGTCACACAGGGAAAGTCGCAGGCAGGCGGCCTACTTCCCTGGGCCTTGCACGGCCACCGTCTGCTCCCCGGTGTTTATTCCAGGCTTAACGTCCAGGAAGGGTTTTGGACTCCTTTTGCACATGGGGAGCCTGGAGTCACAGGTTACAGGACTTGGCAAAGTCAGTGGCAGAAAACACAGCACAAGGGTCCAGATGCTGCGTCCTGGACGATGTTACCTTCTGTCCCCTGAGTCCCACCACCTCCTCCTGGCTTTCAGACGTTATTAGGAAAATGCCAGATACAACCCGAACATACTCTATGAATGTGCTACTTTTATAGGGAAGGAAAAACAGGAAGGATATGGACCAACGTGTTAAGGGGTCGGATTATAAATTCTTTTTATTTTCTTCCTTATCTCGATTGTCTGGAGTCTGTGCAGACACACTTCCTTTGCAAAGGTGGAGACACCTCCTTATATTTATGGTACCAATTTTTAAAAAATACATATTATATGTTGACACACAGGAAATGGAAAACCAAGCACAGCTACGAAATGACTGGTGTATGTTAAATTTTAAAAGCACCTTACAGATCTGTCCATTCAAACATGAAGACAAAAGCCGAGGTGTTGGGGCGGCGTGATTTCTGAGGGATGGTTCAGGAGTAACATGACCTTCTTCTGTACTTTCTGAAATGCTAACAAAGATATATACGACTTTTAAAATGATCAAGTGTCACCTTTTCCAAGAGGACTTTTCTAGATACTGTGTGGGAAACATTCCCCTGCCCTTGGGGAAGGAAATCATTTTTGCCCCCTTCCTCTTTTCTGTTTTTATTCATCGCCTTCCATACTACCTGGGTTATATGAGGCAGGCAGGTTTTTGTCTCTCTGGACGCGGGGTGTCAGCTCTCGAGGTCCGGGACCTTTGCCCGAAGAGTGTCCAGCATGTGATGGGTGTTCACCCCGCTGGGCGAGTGAATAGATGGATGGGAGGCGGGTGAATGGAGGAGGAGGGAGGGGCTCCATTATGGGAAGCAGGTGGACTGATCAGAAATGTGAGTTTCATCATCCTGATACGTATCGAGTCCCTCCTGTGTGCTGGGTGCTCTGCTGGGCGCTCTGCTGGGTGCTGGATACGGAAGACGTGCTCACTGTCCACGAGGAGCATGACCCCTGTGGAATCTGGCCGGAGTGGGGGGCGAGCGGGGAGGGAAGGGAACGAACATTCATCAAGGAATGTATTTTATGTCAAGCTCTATGTACGTTATCTCATGTAATATCCTCAGCGACGCTACAAGACTGATAGTAGACCCGTCTCTCCCCACGGCAGGTGCTTGTTTAGAAGATGGAGGGGATGCATGCGCCGTGGTGCATGGAGGGCTTCCTGCGCTCTCGGCGCTGGGCAGGTGCTGTTTAATGGTGCTCGGAACATCCGTGCAGTGGGCACGGTGCCCACAGAGCCAGAGACAAAGCTGAGGCCTGGGGGATGGGGCAGGGGCTTGAGTAATTTGGCCGCGGCCCCCTGATTCGTGAGGATGGATGGGGACCCCAAGGCAGCTGGTGTCTGTAATGTCACGTGTGTCTCATGGGGTCGTGACGGGGAACAGAACAGGAAGAGGGGTCTGAAATCCATGGCACATGGGAGGTCCTCAATAAAAACGGGCTCAGTGAGTATTTGTGGTTCACAGATGGGGAAACTGAGGCTCAGAACTGTTAGGGGACTTAGCTGAGGTCCAGGAACATAGTGGGGCTTCACCCTAGAGATGCTGGTTCTCAAGCCTGGCTGCACAGTAGACCCCCTGGGGAACTTAATCATGTGGCAGAGTCCGGAGCCCCAGACCTGTGCTGAGCAGGTGGCCAGTTGGCTGGAGCAGAGTGAAGAGAGGCTGGAGCCAGGATGGGGATCTGGGCATTGATGGCCCTGGAGGGCCGTCGGGAGGCCTTTCGCTTTTCCTCCAAAGTTTTAAGCCACGTCTGTCTGGTCCCAACATCTGTGTCCTTGGATGTTGGAGGGAGAGGCTTGGAGGGGGCAGAGGCTGGCGGAAGGGAGAAGTCTCATCAGGCTGCTGGAATTGTCTCTGTGGAAAGTCAAGTCCCCACCCAGACTCTGCACGGTGGGAATCAGAGAAAATCAGGTTCCAGAGATGCCTGAGGGGCAGGAGGACAGGACAGCGCTTGAGCTCCTGAGGCAGAGGACAGCGCTCTCCAGCCTGGTTGCAGTGTATGCCTCGCCTGCAGCATTGCTGAGCCTGGAAGGCCCCACAAAGCACCCAGATGCCTTGGTTAGCTCCCCGCAGGACTCGGGGTCTGAGCCCTCACTGGGGGAGGGGGGCAGCCAAGAGAGGAGAGACAGAATCGAGCACAGGAGTTAGGAGGACCAGGTGAAAGGAAGACTTCCCCTCCCCAGGGGAGTGGGGGGCCCGGCCCATGAGGGAGGCTGCCCGAGATGCAGGCCAGGCCTCGGCGGTGGGCGCGGGTGGGCGTCTGGAATCTTTCGGCCTCTGTGGAGGTCGTCATGAAGTGTGGGCTCCAGTCCTGTCTCTCCAGAAAACAGGCCTTGACGCTGACAGCCCCCCTTGGTGTTGGGGCCACCCCCCCGCCGGGGTTGCAGGGTGGGGAGACATCGATGCTGGGCACAAGCAAGGGGACAGGGCAGCTGGCGGGAGAGGAAGGCAGACCCAGGCCATCCGCATCGACTAGATTCAAGCTGCTAGAAGTTCTCATTTTCCATTTCTAGCTCAGATTCCAGTTTAAAAAATAATGACATAGGGTTACAGAGCCGTTTCCCCCTCCTCAGTAATTACCAAATTAACACATTCTAACAGGCCAGCCCCCAGCAGCGAGCTGTGATTAATGCCGAGGACGATTAGCTGCGAGCCTTCGGGCTGCGCTGACCTCCTTAAATAGCCTGATCCCGTGTGCGGGGTCTCTGGGGTGAGTCCCCGCTGCGCACGCTCCCTCCGCCTCAGTTTAATGGGATCTGGGGCCAGGCTTAATGTGCCAGGCGACCCCACGGGTCAGGGAGGCAGCTCCCCCACTCAGGCAGGAAGCTGGAAAATGAGCCCCAAATTAATTTATTCAGCCAATTCATCAGGCAGGTGGGGAATGAGTGTGCCGACCTGCCGGGGGGTGGGGGTGGGCCTGCAAGATGAAGGTCGGATGCGGATGCTACCTTCTGGGAGCTTGCCGTCCGGGGAGGGGGCAGGAAAACGATGCAGTGGTCAGCTAGGTACTGACTCCAAGCTCCGGACGGACGCAAGGAGGAGGACGGGGCCGGTGCGCACAGCGGCTGTGGGAAGGTGGGGGCATGGGGCCCATTTCTGGAAGCCAGATCCGTGGATCCGCGGCAGGAATTGAGCTGAAAGCCGAAGGGTGGCCCAGCTCGAAGCAGGGGAGCAGATGTTAATGAGGAAACCCCAGGAAGGAGTAGGAGCCCGGCCTGGGTGTGGCACGGTCCCCATGAGTGACACCTGGCTTCCCATGAGTGACACCTGGCTTTGGCCAGGTGCGCACTGGTGACAGGGAAGGGGGAGAAAGAAGCGTGGTGGGTAGGGGCCAGCAAGTGAGGGACACGCCTGGGCTGCTGATCCCGGGGCAGGTTAGAGACCAGGGAGGAAGTCGATGCCAAGTGCAGGCAAGAGAGTGCCACTCTGGTCTCAGGGCTCTGGGGAAGGAAGGCAGGAATTCAGAGAGAATCGCAAGGAGGAATCCGAGGAGGAATCAGCCAGGCTCACACTGGGTCAGACCGGCCGCCCCGCGGAAAGGCAGGAGCTGGCGTCTGGGGCCACTCTCCAGGAGGGAAGGAAACCTGGGACCAGGAACCTGCTGGCTGGGGAGGGCCCGGCCGGGGCAGGGCGGGGGAGCCCACACTGGACACTGAGGTGCAGAGAGGCACGTGTGGGCCCCAGGGAAGGTCTGCAGACTCGGGATTCGCCCAAGCCCAGCCTAATAATCTTACGCGGAACCTCCACTCTCTGACCCCCTTCAAAGCACATCCTGGGGGAGGAGGAGGAGTCCAGAGACCAGACACCAGGACGTTCATCTTCCTCAGCAGCCGAGCTCTAACTGCAGGCCGGCTCCAGCATCGGCTCCAATACAGCAACATTCAGAAACCGCCTGCGGCAGCAGCCCCAGGAGCCAGGACGGCAGGGAGAAGGATCGCCGGGAGCTTCACAGGCGGCGCTGGGCCACGTGGTCCTTCTACTTCCCGAGGCGCTGCCCCGCACGACAGCTGCACCGTCCCGCGCTCCCACCAACCGTGCGAGGGGACTCTGGGCTCTCCACGTCCCGGCCGACACCTGCTATCTTTTGTTTTTTGTTTTGTTTTTGAGAGTAGCCGTCCTAGCGGCTGCGGATGGCATCTCCCTGCGGCTTCGATGGGCATTTCCCTGGTGCTTCGCCACGGGGAGCCCTTTCCCTGTGTCCGTGGGCCGTTTGTGTGTTTCCTCTGGAGAAGCGGGCAGACGAGTGCACGACGGGAATGGGTCACGTGCCTGCAACGGAGTATCAGTCAACCTTAAAAAGGCAGGAAATCGGGCCCAACACGACGAGGTGGACGAATCTTGAGGACCGGACGCTCCGTGAACTAAGCCAGTGACCCAAGGCGGGTAGTGCACGACTCCGGGCGTTCGAGCATGTCAAGCAGTCGCACTCGGAGAGGCAGAGGGTGGAAAGGTGATTGTCGGAGGCTGGGGGCGGGAGAAGTTCAGCGGGAGTTCACGCACGATGAAAAGTCCCACGGATCTGCTGTTTAGCACTGTCTCTCATAACAATACTGCACTGTTCCCTTAAACATTTGTCAAGAGGACAGATCTCGTGTTAAACGTTCTTACCATAATAAGATAAGATAATAAAATTTAATTTGAAAGGTGGCGCCTGGCCGCGGAGAGGCTGAGCTGCTGAGCCAAAGACAATTTATCTGATATCACCAGAACTTCGGATCTATTCGAAGGGAGATTTAGATTTGTAACTCCCGCACAGAACCGTCCCTGGGTGGGTTTGTGGTTTTGGTTTTTGGTTTTGGGGATTTCTTTTAGCACCTTCGGAGCACTGGAGGGGGTGAGATAAAAGCTAGCAAGGTGTCTCCCTGCATTTTTGTCTTCAGGAGACGAGAAGGAGAACGCACGCACTCTGCTGGAGCCCCTTACCCCGACGGCCACGTTTACACCACCCCATTTCAGCCCCACGGCAGGCAATGCAGTAGGAACCATCACCCCCATTTTGCGGAGAAGAAAACCGAAGGTTAGAGAGGTGACCCGCCCAGAGGTGCGTGCAGGTGTGGTGTCCTTGGGGGGCCAGTTTGTGAGGCAGAGGCCGGGGGCCCCTGTGGGGGCAGCAGCACCAAGTCTGAGGCTCCCAGAGGAGAGAGGTCCGGCTCGGCGTCAGCACCGAGCCGCCGTGTGGCTGAGCGCAGGGGACGTGACCTAGCCACCCTCCGGTAAAATGACTGACCCTTTCCTAAGGTTTTGTCAGGAGGACTTGCCGAGATCATTTGTAGCACCTGGTAGGACTTCAACATCCTCACCACCTTTGCCACCGTCCTCCCGGCCAGGGACACGCCGGCAGCCACAGCCCCTCGCCCCGCATCTCCTCATTGCGAAGTGTGAGAGTCACGTCTTCTTAAATTGGTTATTTCTCTTGAAGACATCTTAACCAAAGCCTCCTGCCTCCAGAGTCCTTACCATGATGAACGTCAATAACCATGATGACTCCCTAAGGCTGAAATTTAAAAGAGCATTAAAGATTAAAGGACACACAGGTCAATTACTGGTACGAGTAAATGACTGAAGGAGTAATTACATATAATTTTGTCTTGTTTATTTGGCATTAGTTGTAAGTGTCCATAATCCTGGGTCCCGGGGGTCCTTCACTTCGGGTTTGCATTTGGCAGATGAAGGGGCTCAGCTCCAAAGGCAGAGGCTGGGGTATGGGGGAAGGGCCCTGGGGAACGGGGACTCTTGGCCTCTCCAGATTCAACTGGTTGACCGGCTTCAGTCCAGAGCCACAGACAGATTCATTCCTCGCCCTCCCGCCCCAAACCATCCCCTGGGGGCATGAGTCTAGCATACACCATGCTCGGTGGGAGGTGCCAGGCTGCCCACCAGCCTCTCCTCCCTGGAGGCTGCCGCTGGGGCCTGGGAAGACCGGGCTGATGTCCTCCAGGTTCTGCAGCCCAGAGAGGTGGTCATGCGACTGAGGGTGAAGGGCGTATGAAGGGCAAGAGTAGGTCACTGGTGGGGGAGAGGGTGTGCGTGGAATCCCATGTCCGAGGACACAGAACTTCCAAACACATGTGAAGGAGAAAGGGGTGTGCTGTGTGCTATGGCTAAGACCATTCCTGTGGTTCAAAGGGGCAGAAGCCCACTCGGACCAGTTTAAAAAAACAGTCTCTTATTGGAATACCTGTTAGGTACAAGCTGTGTGGCTTAAAGGAACAGAAATTCATCTTTCCCAGTGCTGGAGGCCAGAAGACTGAGATCAAGGTGGGTGCAGGGCTGGCTCCTTCCAGGGGTTCCAAGGGAGAATTGTTCCTTGCCTCTCTTCGCTTCTGGTGGCTGCCGGCGTCCTCGGCTTAGAGATGTGTGCCTCCAATCTCTGCCTGTCTCACCTGGCCGCCTTTTGGGTTTCACGTCCCCTTCCTTCTGAGCCTCCCTCATCTTATAAGGACCAGCCATTGGGTTAGGGCCACCCTACTCCAGCATGACTCATCTTACCCCGATCACCTCTGCAAACACCCTGTCTCCAAATAAGATCCCATTTGTAGACTCTGGGTGGACACACATTTGGGGGTGGGGGAGACACCATTCAACCCAGGACAGAAGGTTACAACAAAGATACAAACCTCGGAGGACCAACACCTGAGCAGGGCTGGACTTCCCCGAGATTGGAACTGGGGACAGGGGCCTGGGGGGCCACAGGGGCAGTGCCGCCAGGCTGGCAGAACCTGGTTCCGGGCAGGTAGCGGACACGCGTGGGCTTAGGGAGATGGGACCGCCCCAGCCCTAGAGGGAGCTCAGTTTCATCAAGTTAGTCAAGGTGATTCCACTTGCCTTATCAATGACTTCTTTAGTCCTGTGCCTGTGAAGCTACCCTGTCCGATTAGATGGAAAGAAAAATTTCTGCTGAATCAAAGCATATGGAGCCCAAACGGAGAGCTGTGGTTTTATTGAGTGGAAAAAGCAGAGACCAGAGGCTGGCGGTTGCTGAAGAATCTGCAGTTTGCAGGGCAGGGTACCAGAGCAGGGGGAACTATGCAGAGACATCGGTCCCCAAATTGGCATGGAGTTCACTCGAGTATGGGGCCAAAGGCCAGTCAGGTTATGTACGGGGCAAGCCTACATGAGGCCTGACAAAAGAGCTGTTGGAGGTCTGTGAGCTAAGAGGGGATTCCGAAAGTGTGGGGCCAGGGGACGCTGAAGTTCCGCCCAGCCAGAGTGCAGACACGGGGCTAGTGGTCAGGAGTGTAGCTGAGACTCCAGAGAGACCACGTCCTGGGAACAGGGCTGCTCTCCCCTATGGTAACAGCTACTTCAGATCCAGCCTAACAGATCACCCGGCCAGGGCAGGATGGAGCTGGGGGTCCAGGAGAAAATGCACCACCTGTCGGAACAAAAGCTAATGCTCTTTAAAGAAAGACCATCCCGATGATCAATAAAGGGGTATCACTAATATTCGACAGATACTCAAACATTACTAGCTATTGAAGCAGGGAAGTGTGACGAAATAGCCAAGGGAAAACTCAGTCGGTAGAAACACCCAGAGTTAAAGAAGAGTCTGAAGTTAGCAAACAAGATTTTAAACACAGTCCTTATAAATGCGTTCAAAAAATTTTTCATGAAAGATATCTCTTTATCTCTCTGTCTCTCTATAGAGAGAGGCACACGCACGAAGATGGGAAATTTCAACAGAGAAATAGAAACTATATAGTCCTAAAATCTAACAAGTTTCTAGAACTCGGAAATTAAAAAATTATGAACCTAATGGCAGAAGAGACACTGCAAAAGAAAAGACCACTGGGGCCCCTGGGTGGCTCAGTCAGGTAAGCGTCTGCCTTCGGCTCAGGTCATGATCCCAGAGCCCTGGGATCGAGCCCCGCATTGGGCTGTCTGCTCAGTGGGGAGCCTGCTTCTCCCTCTCCCCACTCATGCTCTATCTTGCTATCTCTGTCTCTCTCTCTTAAATAAATAAAATCTTAAAGAAAAAAAGATCACTAAACTTGAAGACAGGTCAATAGAAAGTCTCTAAATAACTAAAGATGGAAAAAAGTGGATAAAATTAATGGAAAAAATATTTGAAAGAATAGTAACAGTAAATTTCAAATTTGAAGAAAAAAATATCAGTGTAACATCCAAGAATTTCAACAAACCACAAACAGCATAAACACGAAGAAAACCTTCCCTAAAAATATCAGAATCGAATTGCTGAAAACCAAAGATAAAGAGAAAACCCTAAAAGTAGTCAGGAGAAAAAAAAAAAAAGAGAGAGAGAGATGTACTGCATGTAGGGAAAGAAATAGTAACGATCACCACTGACTTATGAAAAATACTTGTTGCCAACAAACCAAAGAATAACATCTTTAAAGTGCTAGAGGAATTAAACTAGAATTCTATACCCAACAAAAATGCCCTTCAAATATAAAGTAAAATAATAATAACTAATAATAAGATAAATAACAAAAAAAATAAGATAAAATCATTTCTGATGAGTCTACCTTTCAGCATTCATTGCCTCAAGGTAATTTGGGACCAGTTTAGCCCCAGAATAGCTGTGGTTCTGGATCTGCCCTAACGAAGCTTTAAAAATTATTCTCAAAAAAATAAAATTAGGGGCGTCTGGATGGCTCGGTTGGTTAAGTGCCTGACTCTTGACTTTGGCTCAGGTCATGAACTCAGGGTTGTAAGATTGAGCCCCGCATGGGGCTTCACACTCAGCATGGGGGAGGGGGCCTGCTTGAGATTCTCTCTCTCTCCCTCCTTCTGCTCCTCCCCTCACTTGTCCTCTCTAAATCAATCAATTAATTAAATCTTTAAAATATAAAATACAATTGATTCTAAGTGACTTACCTGTATTCCACAACATGGTTCAATAGTACTTAAATGAATATTTAAGCCTAGCACCAAGCAGTGTAAAGTTAAAATGTCTAGCGTCCAATGAAGACGCATGCAAATGAATGGGGAGGATACGTTCCCCAGGTCAGGAGAAAAATCGGTCAATGGAAAAAGACCCTGAAATGACACAGAGATTAGAATTAGCAGAAGAGGGTGTTAAAACAGCCACAAAGCAAACCATGAATGTGATGAGAGGAAGAATGGAAGATGTGCAAAAAACCCAAATCAAACTTTGGAGGTAAAAGTATAGTATCTGATATATTAAGTACACTGGCTACTGGATAAAAAATATTCAGCAAATGTATGGAGCTCAAAAAGTATCATCTGGTGTTATTACTAAGTTCAGTATCTACCTGTCTGTCTATCTACCTATCTATCTCTCTACCAACTATCTTTCTGTCTATCATCTATCTATCTATCTATCTATCTATCCGTCTGTCTATCTCTATTGAGTCCAGTGCTTCCAGAGTTTTGTTTTTGTTTTTTTTAAAGATTTATCTATTTGGGAGAGAGAAGGCAGGGGTGTGGGTGGGGGCAGAGAACGTCTTAAGCAGACTCCATTCTGAGTGTGGAGTCCGACATGGGGCTCGATCTCATGACCCCGAGATCACAACCCAAAGTCAAAACCAAGAGTTGGATGTTTAACCAACTGTGCCACTCGGACACCCCACTTCAGAGTTTTTATGGTGTATTCCTACCAGAATAAGACTGTTGAGCACCACCCACAGTACACATGCAATGGTAACAGTTCATGTGGGTTTCAAATGCTTTACACGTGTTGACTCCCTTCGTAAGACCCTGGGAGGAAGACACCGATCTCATTCTCTTTCTTTCAGTTGTGGACATTAAGGGACAGAGAGACTGAAACAGCTGGCTGGACCGGTGTCCTAGTGTCAGCACTGCTGACGTGTGGGGCTGGCTCAGTCTCTGATGTGGGGTCGCCTGTGTGCTTATAGGTTGAGCGGCCTCCTTGGCCCCCCCGACTAGGTGTCAGGAGCAATCCCCTCTCCACCCAGTCGTGACCACCGACAATGTCTCTGGACACTGCCCAGTATCTCCTGGGAGCAAAATCATCCCCAGTTGGGAACCACTGGACTAGAGAAACTGGCAGGATACACATTAGAAAACATATACACAAAAATGAAAAATTTACAAGTATGACACTGAAAAATAAATCTAACTAGAATTTCTAACATTCTCTTCCTTCACCCAGTTGGATGCTCTGTGTCTAGGCCTCTGGAGCACGTGCACTGTCTGAAGACCACTGTCGTGGGGCAGGGGGACGGGGACGTGTAATCCTCTGCCTCCAAGGAGCTTAAAACCCAGGGCAACAAGACTCATTCGAAGGCAGGACCTTCAAAGGAAGACAACAGGTATGCAAAACACAGCTGCCAAGGATTGATTGGATTTTTTTTTTCATAAACAGTGGCCAGCAGCCTCCCTGCTGGCCGGGCCATCTAGGATTTCAGGACAAGGGTGTGTCACCCCGACCCTGGACACAAAGGACCAGAAGGACAGACGAGACCCTCGAATGGTTTCCTGAGTGTCTTAGTTCTTCCTCTGTGTCTACGTCTTCTGTTGCTGGAAGTTTGTCCATTTATTTATTTATTTATTCATTCAGTAGATATTTATGGAGTCCTGCTCTGTGCTGGGTGTGCTTCCCGGAGTGGGGACACCAGCGAGGAAAAGACACTGCTGCCTTTGGGGACTCACATTCCAGCACCCTTTGGGGTTCGGCCCCTCCTGCCCACTCCCTGTCTCCATGCCAGGAGGCTGAGGCCCGCACATCCTACCCCTGGCGCCTCGTTACCCTTCTCTCCAAGTTGGAATCCAAGACTAATACGGGACTGCCAGAGTTGCTTGAACCGGGTTTCTGTTTCCCAGGCCAAGAGGCAGGACAGCAGGCAGCCGCTCCCTTGTGCCCCCTGCCCCCAGGGGCGCCAAGGAGAGCCCGGGAAATCTCACTCAGGCCTCTCTTTCGCACAGTGTTGCTGGCATCAGGAGCCACGCAGATCAAGAAACAGCCAGCCCTTCCCTCTAACATTGTTTTACGGGGCTCTTCTGACGCTGCTGTAAAATACAGATTTTAAAGGCGCATTTGTTGGCCAGAGCTCTGGGCGGGCAGCAAGCCACCGGACGCCCTGGTGCTGACGCGTGGGCCGTGGTCTTCCCTTCCTGGGCCAGCGATCCTCCCTGGACCTCGCCACCTTCAACGCGAGCCCGGCTCTTTCACGTGATTTTGAGAAATTGGTTGATGCAGTTCCCGTGTCTCTGGAATGTGTGCATTTGTAAGAGCCCGTCTGCCCACTGCCATGGGCTTCTATCTAATAAAGACCTATAATGTACTGACTGTGCTCACTTTCCTGGGCAATTTACTCCTTTATAGAATTTAATCTGCCGCTGAGATTCACTGCATTATTAATGGAAGCCAGTGCATAGCGCCTCGATAATTAAACCATTCACTCAACAAACACCCACGTGTAAACACACAGGAACCGTCTCAGCTGGGTCCATGGCTGGACGTGCCCAGCCCGCACCCCCAGT
Organism: Ursus americanus; assembly: GCF_024610735.1. NCBI lineage: Eukaryota > Metazoa > Chordata > Mammalia > Carnivora > Ursidae > Ursus > Ursus americanus. Next base: position 4,224,590 of record NC_142149.1, read on the forward strand.
CCCAATCAGTGGGGGTTGCGCTCCTGACAGAATGTCCTCAGGGACCTATCATCCTCTTTAAATAAAACCCAAACTCCTCGCCGGATCTGGGGGGGTCCTCCCGGATGGATGCTTCCTCCCACCCCGCAGACCTGTAAAGTCGAATCTGCCCTGACCCCCGGGCTGAGGATCTCCCACCCTCTGTCATTTTACCCAGTTTTATTTTTCTTGTGCTATTTAAAATCGTCTTGTTTATTTGTTTCTTGTCTGCCTTTTCCTGCTGGAATTCCAACACGGTAGAGCAGAGGTCCCACCTGTCCTGCTCCCTCCCGAGTTTCTATGCTCAGAACAGCCCTTAGTGTCTGGTCGGGGCTCAAGAAACAGGTCTTAAATAAACGAATCCATGAATGAATGAAGGACCTTCTTGGGGGGAAGCACTCAGGTCCAGGGAGTCACCCAGAAGTTGACTTGATTCTGGATTATCAGATCATGTCTCTACTCTCTACAGTTTGGGGTTTGGGGAGGCTGTGAGGGAGAAGGACGTCAACCTGGATTTCCCAGAGCAGAGCGTGGAATCTAAAACCCTCTCCCGGGGCACCTGGGTGGCTCAGTTGGCTGGGCATCCAACTCTTGGTTTCGGCTCAGGTCCTGATCTCATGGGTAGAGGATTTGAGCCCCGTGTCCGGCTCTGAGCTCAGCAGGGAGCCTGCTTGGGGATTCTTTCCCTCTGCCCCTCCCCCAAGTCTCTCTCTGTCTCTCTCTCTAAAATAAAGAAAATCTTTAGAAAATAAAATAAAATAAAACCCTCTCCCCATGTTGGTGAAATGTGAAGCATGCTTGTGACTCACCTGAACTCACAGCATGCAGCAGAAGTGACATTGCATGGCTCTGAGACTGAGGCAGAAAAGGCCACCCAGCTTCTCCCTTGTTCAACGGGACACCCGCTTTTGCAGCCCCGAGCAGCCCCAGGAACGGGCTGACTGCCCCAAGGCCACCATGGTGTGGGGAAGCGCCGGCAACACGAGGCAGCCCAGCAGGAGCCCTGATGTCTCAGTGACGGTGAGACGGTCAATTTCTCTCGTTGAAGCCACTCAGTCTGTGGGACGTTCCCATGGCAGCCCTGGGAGAGAAGAGCCTCCCGTGGGCTGATGCCCAGTGACCCGTGCCTGATACAGACGGCAGCAAGCTGGTGACATCCAGGAGCCTGTCTGCACAAGAGGAGGCAGGAGATGTGGCATCCAGCACGCAGAGGGTGGGTTTTGCCTCTCCGCTCGCTACTCCCCTCATTCCTGAGTCATTCCCATGATACGTTCTAGGTGCCCGGGTCTGCCCGGGGAGGGGGCTCCAGCAGGGTCTCTCACACCATATCACCGTCTTACGTCTTTGCCGGATTGTCCTTTCAACATCTCTGGAAGTTTTCATTTTTAGCCTATATTTTATTGGTCTTCCTGGGCAAACTTCCTTGGCTCTGTGAAAGAGCAGCATTTTATTTTACGGGCAAAGAGCTGGGCGTCCAGGAGCACTGGCCGCGTAGCTGATGGCCGGTGAAAGAGCAGCCGCTAGGGCGTTGGAATCACAAGGATGGTCTCCCATGCTCTCCGCACCTGCGGACCCACCTCACGGTGCCCCCCCGTTCATGGAGACCCAGCATGTGGCTGCAGAAGCTATACCGGAAGTCTGGGGGGGTCTTGAGCTCTAGCCCCCGAGCCCTGCCCCTGCCACGTTGAGCAATGCCACGACACGAGTCTGGTCTTGATGTCACTTCCAGCACATTGCAGAGCTCCTGTCGCGAGTAGGTGTTCGTGCAAGGAAGGACACGTCCCAGAACTACTGTAACAAATAACCACAAACAACAGAAAATGGCTGTCTCCCAGTTCCGGAGGCCAGAAGTGCGCCATCAAGATGTCGCTGGGTTGGTTCCTTCTGGAGCCTCCTAGGGAGAAACCACCCCATGCCCATCTCCCGGCTTCTCCTGGCCATCCTTGGCGTTCCATGGCTGGTGACGCAGCCCCTCACCTCTGCCCTGCTGTCACACGGCTTCTCCGTGTCTCCCCTCTGTGCCTGCGTCTCGTATCTTCCTCTCCTTGCTCGGAAGACACCAGTCATCGGATTCCGGGCCTCCCTGAATCCCGGATGACCTCATCTCAAATCCTTAACTCAGTCACATCTGCATGATCCTTCTTCTAAGCGAGGTCCCGTTCTCAGGTTCCAGGTGGACCTTTCTGGGGGACCCGATGCCAACCAGTGCAGAGGGAGATAAGGGCTTATGCCAGGAAGTTACTCCCCACCCAGCAAATCCGGGGCCATGCCGAGAAACTGTCCATCCTGGACTGAAGGCCACATCTCAGGCTGGGAGGAGCAACTGTGGACCGTGGAGGTGTGGGGGGCGGGGGAGAGTAGGACGGGTGCTGGAGCATCCCGGGGCTCTGTCCGGCCTTCTGGCTTGGAGCTGCAGGAGCAGAGGGGAGAGGCTCCCACGGCCAGGGTCTGGCTTTGGAGCCATGGAAACCTCTGTCTTCTGCGGCGTCTCCTGACCCCACGCAGAGCCTCCTCCCGCTCTCCGGGCCCTTCCGGCTCTGGTAGCTTTCAGTACTCTGCAGCCCCTGCGACTTCCCTCCAGCCTAAGTGGGTTCCAAGGGGGTGACCCTCTCAGGGGGCATTTTACTGTGGGAAGAACTCAAACCTGAAGAATGGGAGAAAACCAGGGGTGATCTACCTTCAGGCAGAAAAGATCCCTTGGTGACCAGGCCATCCTAGGTAGTATGATTATCCTCCAAACTGCACTGAAACGGAGTCTGGATTAGCTGTAACCTCAAATTCAGAATTCCAAAGGGACAGCAGGTAAAGCCATTAGCTTTGGGTGTCCATATGATGTCATCAAGACGCCCGTTCAGTCAAAATGCTTGACCAGAGGGGGAGCTGTATCCCAGGAGGGACAGCCCAGCAGGCACTGTGACCCCAGAGGCAAAGCGCTCCAGCTTCTGGAGGAATCTACAGCAAGCACTCACTCACTCGCCTCTTCCCGTTGGCAGACTTTTCCCACCACTGGGAAGGTTCCATCCATGGTATTTGTGAAGGATGATTGACGACAAGGAGTCTTTGTTGTCCTATCAGCTGTAATTATCTTAATTCAAACATACTCCCTTATAGGGCTGACATCATACATGCTGTTTTCTAGAACAAATAGCTGTCTGAGCTGTCAAGCAGGGCTGCTTACTGTTTTATATCATTACAATACTTAATTTCAATTCTGCTATTTTTTCCTATGGAACACTTTCAGGACTGTTTCTTCCACTTCTATCTGGAAAAATTGGAGCCCAGGGAAGGGAAGAAGAAGAAGCCATTCTCTCACATAAACGTAAGTATTGACTTGGAATCTGGGAGAAAGAAAAGAAAAAAAGAAAAGAAGAGAAGAGAAAGAAGAGAAAAGAAAGAGGGAGGGAGGGAGGAAGGAAGGAAAGAAGGAGAAATAAAGAAAGAGAGAAGAGGAAGAAGAAGGGAGGGAGGAAGGGAGGAAGGGAGGAAGGAAGAGGAAGAGAGGGAATGGTGCTGGGAGGGGAAGCGCATGACTTTGGCTGGCCAGGTAAATGCACGTGAGAATCGAGTTCCTTTGGCTCCGAGTACTTACGGGAGCAAGGACAAATGAGCAAAGGGCTCTGGGTGGCCTAGTTAGTCACAATGCTCATCTGGAAATATATGTTTAATGGTTACATTGAAAGATCATGAAAAAACAGACCAACTTCAAAAGACTAGAGAACTCAATGATCCCAAGTCACGTAGTTTTGATTCAAGACCAACTTAATTTTCACAATTCACTGAGCTGAGCTTACGGGAGGGTTTTTTGTTTTTTTAAAGCAGATTCACCACTTAGATGCATTTTGTGTTTTATCACAGGCTCTGTCTCTGAGCACATTTTCCCCCTGTACCTTCTGAAAGTAAGTTGCAGACATCATGCCCCTTAATCTCTAAATATCTCTAGATGCTTCCGTGGGCACTCTCCGGAGAATAAGAATATTGTCTTAAGTAACCATAAATGCACATAATACTAGAATGATCAAAATCAGGACATTTACCATTGATAAAATATTATTATCTAATGCATAGTTGATACTTGTTATGGACTGAATGCTTGTGTCCCCCACAGCCCCTCCCCCAGATTCATATGTTGAAGTTCTAACCCCCACCGTGATGGTATTTGGAAGTGAGGTCTTTGGAGGTAATTGAGTTTAGATGAGGTCGCAAGGGCGGGGCCCCCATGATGGGATTAGGGTCCCTACGAGCAAAGATACCCGAGCACAGGCTCCCTCTCTCCCTCTCCCCACCCCACCCCCGCCATCGCCAGCATGTGGGCACGCAGCAAGAAGGTGGCCGTCTGTACGCCAGGAGAGGCTCTCACCAGACCCCAGCCATGCCAGCCCCTGATGTCCGACATCCAGCCAGTGGTAGGTATTTCGTTATGGCAGCCGAGCGGGCTAATACACTCTTCCAATTCCACCCATTATCCAAATAATGCCTTTTGCCATGTGCCGCCTGGTCAGGACCTACCCCGGGCTCACGAGCGGCACTTGGCTGCCATGCCCCCTTAACTTTCTTCAATCTGAAACAGCACCCAAGTGTTTGTGTTTCTACCATAATGTTTCCAAAGAACACAGGCCAGTTATTTTGCAGACTGTCCCTTGATTTGGGCCGTTCTGATGGTTCACGATCGATTCGGGGTGTGTGTTTTTTAAGAATTTATTTATTTGTTTGAGAGAGACAGAGAAAGAGCGTGAACAGAGAGAGGGAGACGCAGACTCCGTGCTGAGCAGAGAGCCCGATGTGATGCGGGGCTCAATCGATCCCAGGACCCTGAGATCGTGACCCGACCCAAAGGCAGATGCTTAGTGGATTGAACCACCCGGGTGCCCCGGGGTGAGCATTTTTGGTGGGAAAACCACAGAAGCGATGTGTGCCCTTCTCAGCACGTCACAGCAGGTGGTACTCGCTGCAGATGTGTCCAGAGTCAGCCGGTCTTCCCGAGGGACGTCACGCTTTCCTCTTGGCGTTTGCTAAGTAGGGGTGTGCGGGTGCCTGGCGACTCTAGGGTATCCCGACCCTCCTCATATTTTCGCTCACTAGTTCTAGATCCACGGACCATGTTTCCTGCTCCATCGATCCACCAGCCCTCCTGGACTCATCGGCATTCGACTATGAAGAGAAGCTGTCCCTTCACCCTATTTGTTTGTTTTCACGTGCTTTTGACAATTCTGTCGTCTGCAGACCCACTCACGAGGATCAGCATAGACTCAACCGTGAAGGATGCTTCAGCCTGGGTGCTCGCTTCCTCCTTAGAGTTCGAAAAATGCAGAATCATGGAAGATCACTTAATTCAATGACATGGCTTTACAGATGGTGCGGCCAGGGCTGGAGAGGGAAGGGACGAGGCCAGAGTCACACAGCCGAGAGGAACCGCTGTAGTGCCACGCTGTGGCGCCGGCGGGGAGTGTGGCCGTGTCCTAGCCACGTGGTTCCAGCACCCGACTCAATGGAAGCCCCTGGCTGGGGGCTCTGCTGTTGTCCTTGAGGCCTCAGAGCCGCGTGGCTGGCCCGCGATTCAGATGCCCTCCACAGGGGTGCGTGGGGCCCAGGAACCACTAATCACGTGCCTGAATTTAAGAGGACCCGCACCAGCGCCTGTGCTGAGGAAGCCCACGGCTGGGAGCCAGAAACAACAGAAAGCCTGCAGCTCCCCAGCTCCGACCCACCGCTAAGGGCTGTAGGAACCACCTCTTGCTTCCCTGGGACGCGTACAAGAGCTGACGTACAAAATAATCCCCCTTAATAGCTCTAATAACATGCGGGCGCATTACCAAAATTCCTTAGACTTTGCCTTCCTCAACTAAAAATGACAGCCGTGGATTTTATTATCTTGGAGGGTCTGGCCCCGGCGCTAGGATTCTGGAATCCAGAACTACCATCTACTTGGGAACTTACTGGGTTGAATTAATGCAGAATCCCTCATGTAAAAGCAAGAAATAATTAGCCCCGATAGAAGCAGAAACAGAATTGTGATTCATGATTCTTCTAATTGTTCTTCTCTTCTGCACATTCTAACCTCCCCTCCCCGGCCTTGGAGGAACATATGTTCTATGCTAACACGGACAAACAGAATCACACTGGCATAAATGAGCGTGATTGGGGGGGTGGGTGATTCTCAGCCAGCTGCTCCCTCTTTCCCTCTGTGGGCGTCTTTTTGCGCTGGGTACAGACGTACAGAACCCCGTCGCCATGCTTGCCGGCACAAATGTGCTATAAAACACCCATAAATTCTCCCGACATTCCGGTGACCTTCGTGGGGTCTGGAAGAGCCACATTTCACACCAAAGATGGAGCTGTAAATATTCTGTGCAGTAAACACCGAGCTGACGCTGGCCCCTCACTCGTGTCCCCTCTGCGCCTGCCGCCTCTCAGAGGACATTTATTTACAGCCATGGAAAATTCCAGCCCCAAGGCAGGCAGCTTGCCACGACCCAGCGTCTCAGCATCTTGCTGCTGCTGCGGCCTGTTCTCTCTCTTACATGCACACACACACGCGCGCGCGCGCGCTCATGCAGGCGTGCACACACACGCACGCGCACACGCACGCACACGCTCCCTCCCGTGATTATAAAGCAGGAAGGCGCCGAGAAAATGACGCTAAAACATGCACCACGGTCTTCTCGGTCTTTCCTGGGAGGTGATTTTAGAATGGTTTACATTTTATTTATTTTTCTTTTCTCTAGTCTGAATTTTATTTTGTCTGTAGTAGCCAAGTAGTTCTTATATAATTTTTAATTTTTCTAACTAAAATTTGTATTTAAAAGAGATAGGTTCCCCCCCCTGGAAGAAAGGGAGTCTTGGAGAAGCAGGACGTTCTCCTGCATCAGTGACTCCCTGGTGGGCCACTTGGCCAGCTGACCCATCCAGAATCATCCTCCTTCCGACGTACAGACGGGCCAAGGGGAGACCCGAGGGGCCTTGGCCGAGGATGTCAGTGGCTATCGTCACTGTCCCCTACGGCCAAGAGGCACCTATGGTTTTCAAAATAATTTCATGGGCAGTCTCCAAGGTGCTGGGTCTGCCCAGCTGGGAAAACTATCCATGTTCTCGGCTCAGTGCGGGTAGAAAGAGCCAGACCGATGGCTGGACCATCTCCTGTCTCTTGTGGCCTCCCAGAAATCACATCCCAGCCTCTCAAACCACAGCCCCCCTGAGGGGAGAACTTTACTTTGCCCTGTACCCCCCCGCAGGAAATCAGGGGTCAATGTCAGCTCCCCACCTGCCTCCCAGCTCTTGCTCCCCACTCCCCAATTCATCTCTGCAGTTGTAATTAAGGTGCTGACAGACAGGCTTAGCTGCCAGAGTTGTTTGTTCAATGTATTGATTAGCTATTTCTCAGAAGTTCATTGCCATCTCGAAGCAGGGGACGGGGAATTGGGTCTCGATGGTTTCTCAAGTCTCGGGCTGCTCCCGATGATTAAATGCAGCCACAACACATCCATCCTGGTAAGCAGCTCTACCCAAGGTCAAACATTCACGCAAAACGGGAGCCAAGATCTGCATGTCTCAATGCCAGCAGCAGGGAGGACTGGACAGTTCTGAAAGCCAGGAGCAGGGAAAGAAGGGGGAGGCAGGGCAGAGGGAAGCCTGGAGGGGAACGGGCTCCAAGGAAAAGCAGGAGGTGTGGTTATAGTGATTCTTACAGGGGGACACCCAGTGGGAAAATGTGGGGTGCCCCTCACCCCCTAAACAAAGGCCGTAAGGTGGGCTCTCCACACAGAAGCCTGAGCGTCCAAATGAGTCAACTTGGCGTCTTAGCTCGGGTGACCCAGAAACAGAGCCTGAGTCAGGCTTGCGTGGGAGGCCCCCGGGGGAGAAGACCACGGGCAGGAGGTGGGAGGGACCTAGAAGTGAGTGGGCTGCTGTGCGGAGCCATCGGAGGTCCATGCAGCGGCCTGAGGCAAGGCCCAGGCATGAAATGCGGGGGTCGCTGCTGGCTTCTGTCGCCCCCGGGGCGGGGACCCCACCCTTCTGCGGGGCACAACGCCTCAGGTGAACTGCCAGGGTGTCCTACCAGCTGCAACCAGGCAATGACAGGAAGAGGCGTCAGCTGCACTCCTAACAGCCCACCTGATCGCCTGAGCGGAGCCGAGGCCGCCGTGCTCGCTGTCACCAGAGCTAGGACCCAGGGCTTTACGAGACAAGCCCCAGATCGCCCTCAGGATGTGTGGTCTCATTGGGGGAGTGGTCCGATCACCCCTAGATCCATGGAAATGCGCAGCTGCGACATGGGCCAGGAAGGAGGGCCCGGGGACTGGGAGCCCAGAAACACAGGGGAGACCCCCCAGCAATGGAAGTCCAGGAAGCCTTCCATGAGGAAGTGGTGTCTGGCAGCAAAGGCTCAAAGGAGGTGGGAGCTTCCCGGGCACAAGGGAGGGAGGCGTCCCCAGCCTGTGCTATGGGCGGGGGCAGAAGGGAGCCGTGTCGGCGGGTGGGTGGGCTTTGTCCTCAGAGCTGTGGGAGCCATCCAGGGCTTAAGCAGGGGGTAGTGACACAATCAGAGGTGCACCTGGAGGTCAGGATGCTGGGGCCGCTGTCCAGGCGGTGGTGGCTCCAGGGGAGAGGGGCAGGTGGAGAGAAGGGATGCGTGAGCGGCCGGGGTAGACCCGGTCCTGGCAATGGGCTGGACCAGACGGTGGAGGGAGAGGGAGACACGAATGCCTGCAGGGTCAGTGACCAGCTAAAGAACGGAGTCACAGCATTTCCAGAGAAGGGTCTCTGGTCCCCGGTGCGGGAAGATGTTCGGGCTGATTGTGGACCCGCAGGTAATGGATTATAGCCCCAAGTATAAAGTAAATATCCGGGAGTCTATATGTACACGATGACTGAATCGATAAATTAAAGAAGAGGTCGAGAACAGACAAATCCCCTCGCGGGAGGACCGCCAACATGACTTAGGCAGGCGCTCCGCCCTCCATCACCTCAGTCGGGGCCGTGCCTCGCGCTTTCCTCTCCAAGCGCGCAGCATGGAAAGGCGTGGAAGCAGTACCTGCACCTTGGAGAGAAAGGCCGCCCCAGCCAGCTGGTCAAGCGTCTCAGCAGCAGCCCCGAGTCACGGCTCCTGGACAGGATGCGACACGGCACGTTACCTCGACGCTCTTCCTCCCTGAAACCCACAGACTCGGTCTAATCGTGGGAAACTACGGAGTAAATCCAAACGGAGGAACCTTGTACAACACACCTGACCAGTTGTCCACAAAACTGAGAAGGTCATCAAGGCCAAGGGACGATGAGAAACGAGCCCCTCCGCGAGGAGCCGGACGAGACATGGCACCTGAGCGTGACGCGGTGTCCCGCACAGGACCCTGAGCCGGGGAAGGGCGTTAGGGGAAAACCACGGAAAGCTGAATAAAGCCAGGACTTTTAATTATTTTTTTAAGATTTTATTAAGTGATCTCTACACCTAACATGGGGCTCAAACTCACACCTCCAAGGTCAAGGGTCGCGTGCTCTACCCACGGAGCCAGCCAGGCGCCCCTAAAGGGGGGACTCTAGTTAATGATGGACCGACACCGGCTCGCTGATTCTAACAATGGTGCCGTGCCGATGGTAGATGCTGACGGCGGGGAAACGGGCGGTGGGTATAAGGGGATACTGTGTTATCGGCACTTTTTTTTTTGATAAATCTAAAACTATTCTAGAATAAAATGTTTATTAAAAAAAATAAACGAGGACGCCTGGGTGGCTCAGTTGGTGAAGCGTCTGCCTTCGGCTCAGGTCATGATCCCAGGAGGCCCGCGTTGGACTCCCCACTCAGTGGGGAGTCTGCTTCTCCCTCTGCCTCTGCCCGTGCTCGTGCTCTGTCTCTTTCTCTTTCTCTCTCAAATAAATAAATAAAATCTTTAAATAAACAGATACATAAATACATAAGTGGCGTGACAATGACTCTGGCATCAAGGCAATTGTCTGCAGTGCAGCCCCTTCCCTGGAGTCTCTCTCTGTCCCCGGCAGGAGACGCCAGAGGCCACGGACTCAGACCAGCTCTGCCATTTGTTGCTGGGTGACTTTGGCCAAGCCGTCCCCTCTCCCAGGTCGCTGTTCCTCATTAGACTTGTGGCTGGTGACACCTGTGTCACTAGATGTCCCTGAGGACTGGACGCACTTGGCAGTCTTACCTGGGATTACCTGGGGCGCTTCTGGGTCATTCCATGTGGCTTCACGGCAGAGAATTTGGCTCCATGGGTCCCCACAGGGCCCAGACCCCCACCTGTTTAACCAGCACCCTTGCGGTTCCGATGACACCGAGGCCCGTCCTTTGGAAGTATTATTATTATTATTAGCTATTCTTTTGCCCCTGGTGACTTTAGGCTTGACCGTGGGTCCTGAGACGCTGTTTCTTGAGGTGGGTCTTGCGGAAAGGTAGGCCCACTGCCGGGCCTCTCGCTGGCCGAGGGCAGCCCTCAAGATGCCAGCACACTTTCATGCGTCTCCCTAGCGGTGTTGCCACGGGGCAGGGGGGCAGTTTAGGGGGTGGGGATCCTGCCCCAGTCAGAGTTCCTGCCTTGGAGCCAGAAACTAACAGCCGAAACCGAGCAGGAGGCAGAAAAGCCGCACATAAATATACCCTGAGATGCGCCCACACGTCCAGGATAGAGAGATTCGGCTCTTTTGCAAAAACGTATTTGTGTTCATTCTCCTCTGAATTTTCCATATACTCTGCAGCGATGATATGTTTCCTTTAAAACCAGACCAAAGGGGCAGCTGGGTGGATTCATTGGTTAAATGTCCAACTCTCGGTTTCGGCTCAGGTCGGGATCTCAGGGTTGTGAGATCGAGCCCCGCGTTGGGCTCTGTGCTGGGCGTGGAGCCTGCTTAGGATTCTCTCTCTCCCTCTGCCGCTTCCTCCCTACCCTCTTTCTCAAATAAATATATAAAACCAGACCAAAAGAAATTTTCTGTTTTCTTTTTTTATATATAAAACTAGAGTAAAGAAAAAGCCTTTTCATGGGCTGGAACTCCAGCCAGGAGACAGGAAGGCCTGTGAGGGGACACCCCCAGCCTCTCTGGGAGGCTGTAGTTACAGGGGTCTGTCTGTCCGTCTCACCTCCACCCCTCACCAACAATGACATTTAAACACGAGCTTTGGGTCCCTGCGCTGCTAAAACCCTTTCTCAGAGGAAAAGAATGCTCACTTTGCATGCCTGTCATGGACACGAAGAACTTCCCCTCACCAGCTTCTCCTCACAAACAAAATTCGGGCGCATCCCCCACAGAACAGAAGCCTGTTGCCCAGAGTGGCACCACCGCTCCTTGCACACCCCAACCCCACGTCGCTGTGACTCCCTTCCCCCAGCGGACCTGCTGGTCCCTTCTGATCAGTTCTTCACCTGTGGGGTTGCAGCTCCCACAACAGGTGGCAGCCACAGGGCACCCCGGCAGCTCCGGGGACCCCTCAGAGGGGAAGTCTCCTCATCGATCAGGAAATGCATCCGCCCTGGCCCTTCCCACCTCCTCCCTCCCAGCATCAGGCCTCAGCTCCCCTCGGCCGGTTCCTGGCTCTTGGCACCTCTGACACTTGCCTGCTCTGACCATTATCTCCTGGCGTCACTTTGAGACGTGCCCCCCAGGGACCACGGAGGCAGGAACCCCGTCCCTGGAGGGCCTCCCAGGCCTGGTTCCCGTCCTATCCCTCTGCTGTCTGTGAGGACTCTCCTCTCCGCTCCCTGGGGCCCAGCTCCATGCTGAGCTAGAGCCCGAGAAGATGCCGCATTTGAGGCCAGCTTCCTTCCCACGGCTGCGAAAGCCTGGAGGACACAGGAAGCCCAGACGCATCGCTTGGGCAGGGGTGGAGGGTGGAGGGGTGACCGTGGAGAGCCCACGGAGAAACAGAGCCGATGGTTTGTGGGGGAGGAAAAGGAGAGGGAGGGAAGGAATAGGTGTTCCCGGGCCATCTCCCTCCTGTTGAGAGCCCAGCCTGGAAGAGTGTTTTCCGGGGCTGAGCCTGGGGCCCCAGGAAGGGGCTGCCGTGCAGGGGCTCCCACCCCGCGCCTGTCCTGCCCCCTCCCGCACAGGGAGCGTCAAAGCCAGGCCCTCACCACCGTCGCCAAAAAGAGCATGTGCAAGACGTGACTGTTTGTCACCAAGATGGAGTATGTGATGTGAACCATGGCAAACACCGTAATGACTAATTTCAAACATTTATTACAATTCTTGAGAGACTTGAAAGCTGTCCCCGCTCTTGATTTTAATAATTGTAGTCTTGAAGCAGCCGCTTATCAAAGTGACACAAATTGTGTGGTAAATAGATTATGGCACAGCTGAAATACTGGAAAATGAGATCAGAAATGCTCCTTCTCCCCCACTTAAAACTCCCTGCAATCCTTCAGAGAGCCACAGCGGCGCGGGGCCACGGGAGGCGCGCAGGTGGGAGAGCTGGCGCCTGGCGAGGCGGCTTCCATCAGCTCCCCCCCAGGGCCCTGCAGCGGGACACCAGCCCTGGCTCCTCCTCCGGCTCCCTCGGCCCACCCTGACCCAGCAGGGGTGGGGGGGCAGGGGGAAGGAGACCCCATCCTGTGTCACGGGTGGAAGGGGATGTTGGGTGGGGGCCGTGGGCAGTGACCCCCCACCTGGGGAAGCTTTGATAGGGAACTCCCCCCATCTTCTCTGTCCCATTACGAGTGAACACTCACTTCCTTGAGAACTTGGAGCCTCCCTGCTCTCTCGACTCCAAGTCTCTCCTCCCTTCCACAGACTGAGCACCTACTATGTGCGTGGTACTAGGGGTGGGGCATGCGCAGGTGGGTCAGCAAGGCAGATGCCCGCCAGGGGCTTCCGTCCGGAGCAGGGGCCCGTATGCAGGACATGCAATGAGGTGACAGTGGAACCCACGCCTGGCTGTGCCTGCCCGACAATGGGAGGGCCCGGGGATGCTGTCCCCTGCTCGGCCACCGCTGACCCAGCATCTCAAGAAGTTCCCTGGCCAGGGGCTTGTGCGCTCGGGCCGGGACCCTTCCCTGCCCAGGATTCCAGGCTCCAGAATGACCAGGGAAAGCCAAATGCATCCTGAAGGGCCAAGGAAACCCAGGGAGACCCAGCAAGACACTTTCCCATTTGCCTTAAGCCCCTGAACCAAGCAATGATTAGAGGACACCCCCCCCCCCAGGGCTCACCCCCACCCCAAACAGTTCGCTTCTAAGTGTGTGACATGATTAGAATCTGTCCTGGGGGTTGTCACTTAGTGCGTGGCCCCTGTGAAAGGCAAATGATTTACCTTTGGGGACACACAGAAGAGCCCGGGGTCCTAGGACGAGGATGGTGTAGCCTGCATGCTTCCGCGAGCGACCCGGGGTACTGTCCAGACACCTCTGTACCAGAGTCACGGGAGCAGTGCGGTGGTCCCAAACCTCCTTGTTAACTAAGCCCCAGTGTAACTAGACACAGGCCGTACATCAATGCCAACTGACAGATAGACAGACAGCTCGGCGCGTCTACTCGTGCAGTCTGATCTCCCTGTAAGAGGCCTCATTGTGGAGACAGCCTCCTTCCTGCCCTGGCCTTGTGGGGGGAGGGAGGTCGCCTGTCTGCGGCAGCCACACCTGCAGGGGCCCATCGGCGGTGGGGCTGCCGGTGTATCCTTGTTGGTGATGCCACATGGGTGATCAACCGTGACTCGCCCCCTTTGAGCCGCAGCTCCTCCTGGGTCTGGGGGAGGCGAGGGTGTGAGCACCAACCAGCTCCTGAATCTCCTTCCGCCACCGACAGGGGAGGGGCCTGGGGCCGCAGGGACGCCCAGTCGGCTGTGTTTACTGGCGGAGACCGGGGGTGGGGGGGGGGTGCGTGTCAGCAGAACGTACTCAGGCTCTCATGGCTCTGAGAGCTGTTCTTATCTGTCCCATTTTGCTAAAATAGGCATTGAATTAAGAAATCAAAGCGTTTGTATATATAAACCCAAGTTAATAGAGATTAAATTTTATTATTTATTAAATATTAATAATTCATTAGGATTTTCAAATTAAATATCAACGCTCTAACAAATTAAATTTAAATAATTAAGTCTATTATTAGTGGAAAGAGATTGCTGGGATGGGGCAGGAGGAGATACATTCCAGGAACTATTTTTTTTAGCCAAAAGGGCAAAGGTCTTCTTACCGCCATTTTATGGATGTGGAGAGGAAGACCCTCGGGAGTTAAAGCACTTGACCTTGGACACATGGTGGCTTCACCTGTGAGGCGGGATTCAGACCTGCCTCTGATTATGTCCTGGATCCAATCCCTGCTTAGAATACACACCTGTTGGGACGCCTGGGGGGCCCAGTCGGTGAATCGTCTGCCTTCAGCTCAGGTCATGATCCTGGAGGACCGGGATCGAGTCCGGCATCGGGCTCCCTGCTCAGCGGGGAGTCTGCTTCTCCCTCTGACCCTCCCCCTTCTCATGCTCTCTCATTCTCTCTCTCTCTCTCAAATAAATAAATAAAATCTTTAAAAAAAAGAAGACTGCACACCTGCTTACTCGGATATGAGAGCAGGACTTGTCTGGCTAGAGGAGAGGAAGGGCGGAGGCAAAATATACTAATTTGGGTCGTTTGGGTGGCTCGGTCAGTAAAGGGTCTGCCTCCGGCTCAGATCATGATCTCGGGGTTCTGGGATTGAGCCCCCACATCAGGCTCCCTGCTCAGCGGCGGCGGGGGGAGTCTGCTTCTCCCTCGGCCTCCCCCCACGCTCTTGCATGCTCTCTCTCCCTTGCAAAAATAAATAAATAAAATCTTTTAAAATATGCTGGTTTTGTTGGAAGGCAGAATGCGGGGTTAGGATGTGTGCAGGACAGGTCCAGGTGGGGGTGTCTTGGGGGAGGGGGTCTGACCGGGCAAGGAGGGCGTGGGGTGGGGGCGGGGAGAGAGAGGCACCCACCGCACTCCCTGGGAGGTTGGGTCCTGCCCCGCAGCCTAGCCCTCCCAAGCCTGGGGGGCGGGGGGGGGCGTGTAGCGGTGTCTTCGTGCCAATCCCCGGAACCTGTGAGTGTGGCCTTATTTGGGAAAAAGGTCTCTGCAGATATAGTCAAGCGATGGACCTCTCAGCTGAGATCATGTTGGATTATGTGGGTGAGTCCTAATCCCATGACCAGCGTCCTAATACGAAACAGAAGAGGGGGACGTCGTGAAGAAATGAAGCCATGTGAGGACTGGGTGGGGGCAGGTAGAGACGGAGGGAGGCAGCCACGAGCCCCTGGAAGGCCTGTGGCCACCGGAACTCGAAGAGGCAGGAATAGCCACTCCCCTGGAGCCCCGGGAGGGATTGTAGCTCTGGACACCCCCATCTCAGACTAGCAGCCTCCAGAGCTGTGAGAGAACCCATTTCTGTTGTTTTCAGCCCCCCAGGTTGTGGGGATTTGTTTCAACAGCCCCAGGAAACTTCCCCAGTGCTAGAGGAGCTCGCCTGTCCCCTCTCTGGGACAGTGTCACGGAAGGACGCTGCAGGCAGGGCCTGCCACAGCCATCCGCGACACCTGGGCACCCCGACTCGGCAAGGCAGGGGGGCAGGGGTGCAGTGAGCGGCTCTGCTTTCTATCCCTCGGGCTCAGGCCTGGGGAATGAACGGTGCAGTGACAGCGGGGACAAATACAGATAACAGACTGGCTCGGATATTTAATATCCGATATTTAATAAGTCTAAATACGAAATCCAAACTTACAACACTTAGGTTTGGTGATGATTCCTTGCTTTACAAGCAGCTTCTACTAAATAGAAAACCCCTTTGTCCATTTCAAGTACCAGCTGATCCGTGTCTATTGTTCCCGATGCAGCTTGCACCGTTCTGGGAGGGACCCCCAGTAGTATTTCGTCCCCAGGCCCCCTTGGCTGAGCAGCTAGACCCCCACCGCTAGTTCAAGGCCACATCTCCCCTCTGCCCTGCTCGTCCTCCCAAGGTCTTGGTCCCAGCTGCCCTCCCAGGCTGTCCCCGGGTTCTGGTCCTACCCCGGGGAGTTCACTTGCGTGCTCAAAACCCTCAACTTCCCCACTGCCTACCACGTGGGGCACAGACCCAGCTGCCGGAAGCGTGGGGTCATCCACATGTGGCCCAAGCCACACTTTTCTCCCGGCCACCTCCACATAGCTGCTGAGCTCCAGGACAGAGGGAGCGGGATGCCCCCTGCTGTCCCCTTGCTGCTCCCCCTCCAGGCTCTGCGCCTACTGCCCCTCCCACGATGCCCTCCCCCCTTCACCTTCTAAAGGCCACAGCCCGGCTGTCCTTTGCGGTCATCTCCAGTGTGATCTCTTCCTTGAAGCCTTTTCGGTCTCCCTCAGGAGGATGGGGCCCCATCTCCTTGGACCCCCCTCCCCACTGTTGTGGCCCTCCACTGCTCAAACCCTCCACCTCCATCCATCTCGTCTGGGCACAGGCAGCCCTGTAACAGAGCATGGACTTGAGGGTCGGAAGACCCCAGGGCCAACCTGGGGCTGCGCTACCCGCTGCTAGGGCCCCCTTAAGTCACGTGCCTCCCATGGCCTCCGTCATCAGCCTAGATGGGGGGGCGGGGGGAGGCAGCCCAAACCGGCAGTGTCCAGCCTCCATTCGGCTGTAGACTCCAATTTCCAAATAAAACCTTGTGGGACGGAGGACCGATGTCTGATGGCCCAGCGTGCCCCCCTTCCCCGGCTCCATCCCACAGAGAGAGCACTGTCTCAGCCGCCCCACCACCCAGGACAGCTCAGCCCCCCTCCACATGGCTCCTGGCCCCCCAGGGACAGAACTGCAAGAGGAGGAGAGGGTCCTAGAGCCCAGACACGGGAGGAGGGAAGTGGATTCTTGCTGCTGGGCTCAGGTCCCGGGCTTTCATTTGTTGCTGAAGAATCCGAGCAGCTGGGGAGGTCACAGAAAAGTCCTAAGGAAGCTAGGATGGACAGACAGACAGACACACTGAGAGAAGGGAAGAGAGAGGGAGACAGACAGGAAGGAGGAAGGAGAGAACTGACCACTGCCCGGCCAGCGGATGGAGAGATCGGTGTATCAGCCAGGATTCTTCAGAGACAGATTTGTTTTAGGAAGTTGGCTCAAGTAGTTGTGGGGCTGGCGAGTCTGACAGCTGCAGGGCAGGCCTGGTGGGACTCGGGCAGGAGTGGCTGCCGCAGTCTGGGGAATTTCTTCTTTCCAGAAAAGCGCAGTCTGGGCTTCGGAGGCCTTCGACTGGTTAGGTGAGGCCCACCACCGCTCTGGGGGGAGGTCCCTTTTCCTCAGTCATCCGGTTGTTCATGTTAACCACATCTACCAAATACCTTCACAGCAGCACCTAGATTAATGTTCGATTAAATAACTGGGTCCTACTGCCTGGCCAAGTGGACACACAAGACGAAACGTCGCATTGGTGACCTAGGGAGTGCGGCGTACCAGAGAACCGGAGAGAGAGGAAGAAGGTTCTGGAAATCATCACTGGAGGTTAGGACAAAGATCCCGTTGAGCCCTCGCGCTGTCAGATGCACCTCCCCGGGCATCCAGCGCGTGGCTCGGGGACCTGCCCTGCGGCTAACAGGGCAGGGTGGGCAGCCCAGTTTTGCCGCCCCCTCTTGGCACCTCAAACCATCTGTGACTCACCACACCCCCGCCTCTCAAGGTCGTCTTTCAGGCGGACTAGCTCAAGCTGGGACAAAGCTGGAAAGCCAGAGGTAAAAGCCCAAGTCCCCTGCACCGGCTCCAGCAGGTGACAAACCTGCGTCTGCAGAGAGCTGAGCCTGGGAGTCAGGCTGGAGCTCAGTTCTGCACAGACCGCGGGTCAGGGTAGGAAGGAGCACTCGGGGCTGTAGGTCCAGGTGTGAGCAGAGGTGAAGCCAGTCCTACCGGCCTTCCCTTAGCTCAGCGGGGAGCCCCTGCTCAGTGGCATTTATAAGCTCAAAGGCGGAGCCCCAGCCTCTCCCCACCACCCTCCACCTGCAATAAAAGTCTGACGACACTGTAGTCCTCGCCTTGTACGACTTCCCGGCACCTTCCTGCAGGAAGTAGCTCTCAGGGCGCTGTCCAGGTCGGCCATCACCCCTGCCCCGCCCCTCCCCTTGCTGGTGCCGGTTCCCTTCCTTTCTATTGGATCGCCACCCAGGGCTGCGTTCGGGGCCAGGCAGGGCAGAGCCTGGAAAGACTCTGGCATTAAAGACAGAGATGCTCTCATTGGCTCATCACCATGGCAACCTGCTGGCTGAGTGGGAAGACAGAGGGGCCAGGGCTGGGGGCTGCATTCTCTGCGCTGTGGGGGTGGGTGGTATCCTGATGAGGATACCTGGGAACTTCTCCTGGGGGCCCCAGAGGAGGGGCTGCCTTGCCAGTCTGGCTCAGCAGGAGTCTGGTCCCACCCCCAGGCTTGATAGGAATTACATGACCTCTCAAGGTTGGGCTCAACCGGCAGGAGGAAGCTCACATTCTAACGTGACCCGAGTCCCCCAAGAGGAGAAGGGGTTCCTGTGCTAGATGCTGGAAGAGCCCCAACCCCCTAGGAGGCAACAGGGGTTCAGAGAGGTCAGAGACAGGCTGCCACATCCCTTATGGCATTTCCCACCACTCCTCCCTACTCACAGAGGAGGACAGACAGACTACTTGTTTCTGCCTCCGGCGGCCTAGCCACGTGCCCGCACCTCCTTACCTGGGTGCTGCTGCCTGGCCTGTCAGATGTGGCCCCAGCTCTGGGTGACAAGGTGGGCGTGCCAAGCATTTCCAGACAACAGCGCCCTCTGCACTTCCACACCCCGGCTCTGCTCTCTTGGCCCCAACTCCTGCCGGTGCTCTCGGGAGCATGGGTTAGTGGGACCTGCAGCTGGGGACCTGGGCGCTGGGCAGAAACAGAGGGCCCTGGAAGGAACAGGTGGAGGTGGGCAGTGGGCCCAGGCATCCTCCAGAGGGAGCCGGCAGCATGCTCATGCACCATGTTCCAGAACACCCCAGCCCCTCCGGAGGAAGCTGATCACCTTGCACCCCTGATTAGGGCCCTTCCAAGGCTCAGAATAAAGGCCAGATTCCAGAACGTGGCTCAGGAGTCCTCTTCCTGATTTGGCCCTGTCTGCCATGCAATCTCCACCCTGCCTTATTTCTGGAATGTTCTAACCACAGTGAAACAGCTTCATGTTATCCAGCCTCTGGGCCTTTGTATATGCCGCTTGCTCACTCTGCCCAGAACACTTTCCCGTCCCCTACGCCACTTCTCCGTTTAGAGCTCACTTCTGAGCACCCTCCAGGCTTTGTGAGAGAGCATCCAGGGGGGACCTCCCTGGCCCATTCTGCTCCCCCCTTTCCTTGCACAGGCATCACCCCCAACAGTGTTACCCACCCTCACACTTGCATTCATGGACAGCATGTGGTTCCACAAAGAGTAAGACTTTGACCACACATGGATTGTGTGTGGAACCCTGGCCTCACCATTAACAGCTATGTGGCCGGAGTAGTGGCCTTGCCCCTGGGAGTCTCAGTTTCCATGTCTGTGAGAAGGGTGCACGCCCCTCCCTGGCCCCCAGCAGCCATCCACACACAGCCTTTGTTACAAGGCTTAGCTAGCTGCCTTTGGATGAAGCTTTATCTATCTCCCCCAGGTAGGGAGTTTTTGGAGACAGGGACTGTATTTTATCATGTCTATTGCAAAATAGAGACTTGATAACTATTTGGGGACGGTGGGTGACAACCCAGCCGCCAGCCAGCTCACAGGAATGAGAGAAACATGACCCACAGAGATGAGGGGATTTATAAGGTCACAAGCAATTACAGATGGTGGGGAGATACAGTCCTTCTTGGTGTCCAGCTCAGGTCTTAAGTCTTCGTTAGAAATATCTCGATTCGGAAGAACTGCCCAGCTACCCAAATCCAGCCTGCTCCTTACCCAGCTCACAGCCCTTCTCACAAGCCCCTGAATGTCTGTAGTCTCCCCTGAGTCTGCCCAAGCCCCAGCTTAGCATTCTTTCTACCCAAGGAGGGAGGCCCCAGCTTTTCCATCCCCATCCCACAGGTGGAACTGCGGTAGCAAGGCTGCCATCCCTCCTGCCTGCCAAACACTCCCACCTTACACAGCTAGGTCCCAGCGTCCACCTCTCATCCTGGTGCGAGTGGTCTCTCTTCAGGACAGGCTCACTTCGTATGTTTGCTCAGTTCCCAGGCCACAGTGGTCAGCCCCTGACTGGACGCTGGCAGGGCAAGGTGTGGGCAAGGACGCCCAAAGCCAGTCACCACCTGCACTGAGGGGAATGGAAGTCCACAAAAGACACGTCCACCAGGAACTTGGGAATGTGACTCTGGAAAAGGGTCTTCGCAGATTGCATTATGCTTATTAGTAAAAGACCGAATGCTTTTCTGCTAAGACCGGGAACGAGGGGAGGATGTCTACTCTTATCACTGTTTTTCAACATAATCCTGTGCAATAAGGAAGACAAGCAAATAAAGGGAGAAAAGATCTGAAAGAATTAAAACTATCTATTTGCAAATGACACGGTTGTCTACTTAGAAAATTCCAAGGAATAATTTTTTTAAAAGACTTAAGTTATTTGAGAGAGAGAGAGAGAGAGCAGCAGAGGGAGAGAGAGAAGCAGGCTCCTGCGATCATGACCTGAGCTGAAGGCAGACGCTTAACTGACTGAGCCACCCAGGTGTCCCCAAGGAATAATTTTTTTTAAAGATCCTGGAACTTATAAGTGAGTTCAGCAAAGTGACAAAGTATAAGACAAACATACAAAAAGTTATCATATTTTTATATATTAACGATAAACAGACACCAAAATTTAAAAACAATACCATTTATAACCACTCCAAAAAAAAAAAAAACCAAGAGAAATACTTGGGTGTAAATCTAACAAAATTTAGCATAGGATTTATATGTTGAAAACTACACAACACTGATCAAAGAAATAAAACCTAAATAAATGGAGAGACGTATCATGTCAATAGATTGGACATAGGAGAGAGGTCCATTCCTTCCAAATGGACACAGGTTTAAAGCAGTTCCTATTAGATCCCTGCAAGACTTTTCATAGCTGTAGGCAAGATTGTTCTAAAAATTTTGTTGGAAAATTAAAGGATAACTAAAATAATTTTAGGAAAGAGTAAAACAAGAGGAATTAATCTACCTATTCTGGGCCTTTTTTTTTTAAAGATTTTATTTATTTATTTGACAGAGATAGAGACAGCCAGCGAGAGAGGGAACACAAGCAGGGGGAGTGGGAGAGGAAGAAGCAGGCTCATAGTGGAGGAGCCTGATGTGGGGCTCGATCCCATAACGCCGGGATCACGCCCTGAGCTGAAGGCAGACGCTTAGTGACTGCGCCACCCAGGCGCCCCTATTCTGGGACTTTTTATCCACCTACAGTAATCAAGATTGTGTGCTGTTGGCCACAGAGAACTGGACACATCGATCAACAGAACAGAGAACCCAGAAATACACTAAAACGAGTGTGCCCGAGTGAAGTAAGCCAGACACAGGAGACAATACGCACGACCCCACTCACGTGAGGAATCTAAAATAGACTCACAGAAGCAGAAAGTAGAATGGTAGTTGCCCAGGGCTGGAAGGAGGGCAGTGGGGAGGTATTAGTCAAGGGTCTGAAGTTTCAGTTACGCAAGACGAATAGGTCCAAAGATCTGCCGGACATCAGAGGCTCTCCCAGAGCCTATAGGTAACAGTACTGCATTTTATACTTAACATTTGCTAAGAGGGTAGATCCCACGGTAAGTGTTATGATAATAATAGTCCAGAAGCTGGCAAGAAACTTTTGGAGAGAATAGATATGTTTGTGGCATAGATTATGGTGATGGTTTCAGGGGCGTGTGGTGGTCTCCAAGCTTATCAAGTTGCAGACATTAAATACGTACAGCTCTTTGTACGTGGATCAGGCCTCAATTAAGTGGGGTTTGTGTGTGTGCGTGTGTGTGTGTGTGTGTCTGTGTTTGTTTGTTTTTAATGAACCCAAAGAGCTGGAGGAAAGACAAGAGGGCATGAACCTGACGACTAGTAACACAGAGCCAGGAACAAACTGGAAATCTCAAGATACAATCACACACACACACACACACATACACACTTAAAAGCGACCTTCACATCAAGGTGAACAAGGACACCCACGGTCTACCCTCAAGGGAAGAGAGAAGGCAGACAAGCGCAATGCTCACCCTGTTTCCACCTGTTCCAGGAAAGAGAACGATCTTCAAATTGGAAAGGTCAAAGCAAAGCACAGGGCATGCTGGAGGAGCTCAGAGGCTGTTTGTTAAATTAAATGCAAGGACGGGATTGCAACCGGATGCCAGCAAAGAGAGAAAAATCACTACCTGAGCTGCTATACATGAGTTCTTTCCCCAGACCCTGATCAATCGCCTCCCTGGGTGTTTAAGCAGCCAGCAGCCAGCAGCCATCATCTCAGAGCTACTACTGGTAATTTCAAAAAATTATGGAGGGCGAGGGAGGTGTTGAAACACTGGCCATGAACCACTCCTGACCTGCTTTTCCAAAAGAAAGGAATAAATGAAAATTCCAGAAGTAATAGGCCAGCAAATGTGTTGTAAATCTTTAGAAAAGGCTAAGACTATTATAAAGTCGGTTCATGAATGCCTAAGGGAGGCAACACAAAACCGGAAACTCGCTGAGACCAACACACACCACACGGATCTTTCCCCCATTTTCAGTGAGTCATTAGATTGATGGATCCAAAGAACATCTCGGGCAAATACACGGATTTGCATAAACATTTGACACGCTAGAACCCTAGGGAAATTCATAGCTCGTTGGACACTGCGTGCAGTGAGTGCATCAGCCCGGAAGGAGAGTCCTGGCGGAGGGCCACGGGGCTCTGCTCTGTCCTGCCACCGGTCAGCCCTCCCACAGTGGAAGTGGATAGAAGAAGGGGTGTGCTTTTCAAATTTGCAAGTGGCATGAACCTGGGAGGGATGCAGAAAATGAATGATGCTAGAGTCGAGATTCGAGTGATTAAACGAGATGCCACAGTGTGAAAGTAGCAGTGGGTCAAGCCTTGCCAGAGATCGTCCACATTCGTTACCGCATCATTAGAAGCTGGGGAGGCCCGACCCGACAGAAGGATGCCCCTGTGGGAAGTCGCTGCCAGTGTACAGAGGTGGACGCGGGAGCCAATGGGGACGCCGCTGGGAAGAGACGCCAGCCTGGCGTGGAGGCACTAATAGCAGCTCGTAGAAACCACGGGCCACAGGCCACGGGGCAGCCGGAAGCCAGCATGCAGTTGAAGGACACGAGCAAACACGAGTGTGCTCACGGGGGAGGCCCGGAGGGTGAAGGGTCTAGAAACAGGAGGAATGATGAAGAGACAGTGTCAGCTGGGCCTGGAGGAGAGTTGGCCGAGGGGGGACCTCATCACAGGCTGCAGAGAGAAAACAGATGGTTACTGGAAACCCAGAATGAGTGTGGCTCGCCCTGCCTCCCAGGGAGGGGGGTATAAATCCCGTGGATAGGAAAATACATCTCACCTGCTCCCTCACCTTGCTGACGGACACAGAGGAAAAAGAGGGGCCTTAACAGGCTCCACCAGGTCCCTGAGTGGGGGTCCGCAGGTGGCAGAGTGGGAAGGGGCCCTGGTGAAGAGGGGGAGGTGTGGAGACAGCAGGGGCGGGAGGCATCGGCCTGACAAACGTGGAGGGGGCTTGAGTTGGGGAGAAGCGCGCAGGGCACAAGCAGAGGGTTGTGGGTACCCAAGCCACCTGCTGGGGGCTGTCGGGGTGGGCGGGGATCCCAGTGGGCGGGGAAGCCAAAGGAGGATTAGGACCGGGCTCCATAAGGTTGAACCTGGGCTGGCCGTTGGGTGTGCCGTGGGGGGACCCTCCCCATCCCCACCTAAACATCCCCTCAACTGTTCACAGGCGAAAGCTCCCCTGAACAACGTTTGGAGGGGATGACCCGTGTGCCTGGGCCACGTGGACGGTAAGGGGACCATGTGGGGGACACTGAGATGTCTGCACACAGGGCTTAGTCCCCGGGAAGCTGCAGAGGGAGGTGGGGGCCCACAGGCCAATGAACCCGAGTCTGAAGCAAGCATTTTGAAAGCTCAGTGGATAAAGAGGTCCTACCGGATAGGATGGTGCTGCTCGCTCCCTAGACGGAATCAGGATGCAGAAGGAGGCCTGGGGCGGGGCTTCTGACACCAGGCTGAGGGGCCATCAGGGGGATGGACTGCAAGGGAGCAGCCATCGAGCCCTGTGTGGTTCTTAGCAAAAACAGCAGCCCCATGACATGGGCACCGGAGGGACTCTTGATGATTAAGGAGCGAAGACTAGTGTAATTGGCTGAAGGAAAAGAAGAAGGGGGATGTTTTAGGGGCGCCTGGGTGGCTCAGTTGGTGAAGCGTCTGCCTTTGGCTCAGGTCATGATCCTGGGGTCCTGCGATCTGAGCCCCGGGTCGGGCTGCCTGCTCCGTGGGGACTCTGCTTCTCCCTCTCCCTCTGCTCCTGCCCGTGCTCATGCTCTCTCTCTCTCAAACAAATAAATTTAATTTTTTAAAAAAGGAAGGAGGTGTTTTGGCTCACATAACTGAAAAGTCTGGATTGTTCCACATGTTTGGACCTCAATGTGTAAGCCATGTCTTCAGGAATCGCTCTCTCTGTCTCACTTCTGCTCTCCTCTGGGCCAGCTTCACTTCCAGGCAGACCCTCTTCAAGCAGCAGCAGAGACAGGACCTCTGGGCTCCCCTCCCACCAGCTGCCTGCCTTGGAAGAAATCAGGAGAACAGAGCTCGCTGATTGGCCAGGGCTGGGTCCGCTGACCAAGGAGCAGGTGTGAGTGTGAGGGTGGATGTCAGCCCCCCTGGACCTGGGGCTTGACCAGCTGACACGTGACCAGTTTCCATAGAAGAGTCCTCTTGAGTGTTCGTCCCTGATGCAAGGACCCCCCCAGGAGAGCCGAATACAAACACTGGGTAAACCATGGCTTAGTTGATGTCAGAAATACCTTACCAGATTGTCTATGGTTCCTTCCTAATTACATTCTTATCAGACTTGATGTTCTCATTAGAGTTGCTTATGCACCATTAACCACTGCCCCTCCCTCTTTGAAAATAGTTTTATAAAGATGAGGCCAGAACTTTCTTGCTTTGGACCAAATGCCGTTTCAAAACTCCTGGTACACAGGGGGGCGCCTGGGTGGCTCAGTCGGTGAAGCGTCTGCCTTTGGCTCCTCGCGGGCTCTGGAGACACAGGTGCGCCGGGCTGGGCCGGAGCCGAGAGGGGCAGGTGACCTGGTACGGGCCGGGCGTGAGGCCCGTGCTTCGGACCATAAATGCTTGGTGGAGAGCAAAAGGTAAAGTCTATCAGGCATTCACTGGGATGTTTCGATTCACACGCCATTTGGGAAAAAGTTGTATTCCTGGTACAGAGGGAAGATTTTATTCCATAATCACCCTTTCCCTGAAACCCACTCCTGGCTCCAAACCTCGTTTCTCATCGGGACTCTTGAACCAGCATTCCAATGCTCCCTACGGCTCCCCTGTCCCCTGCTTGTCACCTACACAGCCCTCTGGGCAAGCTTTCTAAAAGTCGACTGCAGCCATCACTCCCCTTCTGAAAACCCCTCCACGGCCCCACCCGCCTCTTCTTCTGAACTGTCTTCATGCACTCATCGCAGTGCTCCCCATTTCTCGCTCCCCCTGCCCCAGGCAACCACCAATCAGCCTTCTGTCTCTGGGGCTATTATTCTGGACATTTCGTATAAAGGGAATCCTAGCATACCCTATCGACTGCGGGTGGGGCTGCTCTTGCACCGGCGCTCAGAGCGCCTTGAGGTCCGAGGTTACTTCTGTTTAGCAGCTGGGGAATCCGGGTCCTGGGGACAGCCGAGAGAGGAAGGCACCCAGGCTGGGCACGAACGCCCCCACCCTGGTTCCTGGTGGATTTGGCCGCTCAAGAAGGCGGGTTCCTCTTCTTCCAGCCATGATAGAGGGACATCCCATCAGTCTCGATGCCCGAGCATCGGAACAGTTTCAAGAACAGAAGGCAGGACTCTGCTCTTAGCCGCACCTCCTAGTTTGAGAAGTTTCTCCTTTCAAGTTTCCTGAAATCTCTTCCACGGCGTTTGTTCCCCGCCAGAGAGGCGGCCAAGTTCTGGAAATCAGAGCCAGGGAAAGGAAACCTCAGATTAAACACGAGACCACAGAAGGTGTCCCTGTTCTCCGAAGCCCAAACCAGCAGGACAGGGAAGCTCCCTGGGTTTCAGTGGGGGGCTCGTAAGCCCACCTTATTTGCAGGTGAAGTGAACACCCCGTGGGGCTGTTAATTCTTCATTAGCCTGATTCAGCTGTGAGCACAGCGCTGGCCCAAGACGCTCGCTCCGGTCCCCAGACTGGGGCCATGTGCAAAGGGTGGAAAGCAACTTAAAAGGTTCTTGGACTTCAAACCGCTCTTACAAAACAACATTTTTAGGAGTTAAGCAATTAACCCAAACACACATGGATTCAATTTCCTTGAAGCAGAAATGGCTTAAAAACCAAGGCAGAAAAATGCTCGGGGACATATCCCCTCTGAGTTCAGTGTTCCTCCAGCGTTCGGGAAAGACCCATGGAGCTATTGCGCTGCCCCCCCCTGCCCCCCGCAGCCCCCAAAGGCACCAGAGCCTCCCCACCCCCTCCTGTCTTGGTGGAGGGAGAGGAGCCACATGCCAGCTCGCTGCACTGAGCCTTGGTTTGAGAAGGGAGGAGCAAATTCCCAGGGTGAGGGATAGGCAGGGACCAGGGCCCCCACTTTCATGTGGACTGTCTTTGGGCAAAGAGGACATGAGTGAGAAAATGGCACAAAGACCCCGGCTGGATCCCAGCACTATTTCTCTGCAGAATGCTTCCTTCTCCTGGTTTTCCTCCAGGCGAAGGAAGGGGTTTCAAAGCAAATGTTCGCTTCCCCCTTGCAAAATTTTATAACTTGGCCTCAACTATTCACTTGGGAGACCAGCGATTTAATAGAATTATGTTGAGACCTTTAATTGACCTGCCCAAACAAAGGGAATTAAACACAAGATGATGTTTACATAAAACTTCTAAGGTCAAATGGGAAACAAGCCATCCGCTCCGAACGCAGAAGGACATGAGGATTTAGAGCTCTGCCTTCTCTGGGGTCCCGCGTCCCGAGGAGAGGAGGGAGCATGGGGGGTGGCCCACGCCAGGGTCGGCCACTGGCCTGTGTCCCCAGTAAATGGCATCCCTCGGTTCCCATCTGGAAGGTTGGGGGAGAGAAGGTGAAATAATATTGAGTTTAGAAAGCTGAATGTATATGAAAGAATTATAGCACCATGCCAGCGTTCATCCCTGTCACCTGCCGAGGGGTGTGGCCGTGCACCCAGAGAACCCCGTGATTCACTCTCCAGGCTCCCACCTCTTTCCCTCCTGGTGAGAAAACAAGCTCAGAGCGCTTCCCGGCCCAACTCCACCCTCTCCGCTGGGAAGGATACGGTCTGGGGCCCGAGACAGGTCCGACTGCAAGGCCATAGGCCCTCCTCCCACAGAACTGAGCCCCCCAGAAACAGCTGCCAACTGCCCACTTGGTGTCTCTCCCCACATTCCACACTCCCAAAGCCAGCTATGTCCTTGACATTTGTGCTCGGATGCCTGATGGCTGTTTTAGACCTAATAGGTCCCAACCCCAGCCTGCCCACCATCCCGAGCCCAGGCTCCCACCTGCTCCACCCGCCCGCCATCTGGATTCACAGCGAGTCTGGGCGTCCACCTGCTCCAGCTGGAAGAGCTGGACGTCTCCTGATCCCGCTCTGTCCCTCACACCCCACACCCACTCTGTCAGCAAAGCCCGCCAGCTCCACCTGGAACCCACCCTGTGGCCACCGTCCTCTCCCACCCATGCTCCCGGAGGCTGTTCTTGCACATGGCAGCCAGAGTTTGAACATGGCACATCCCGGCTCGAACCCTCCCATGGACGCTCCGAGGGAAGCCATAGTCC
The DNA here is from genome assembly GCF_024610735.1 of Ursus americanus. Taxonomy (NCBI): domain Eukaryota; kingdom Metazoa; phylum Chordata; class Mammalia; order Carnivora; family Ursidae; genus Ursus; species Ursus americanus. The sequence continues at coordinate 4,252,493 of NC_142149.1, forward strand.
TCAACGGGGCCCAGGGCCTCACCCAGACCTGCCCATTCCCCAAGCCCTCACCTCCTCTCCCCTCGCTGTGGCCACGCCGGCTCCCTTCGTCTCCTGAGGGCCGGGCAGATTCCTGCCTCCGGGCCTTTGCACTTGCCCTTCCCCCTGCCTTGACTGCTCTTCTCCAAGACATGCTGCGGGTCTTCGCTCAAACCTCCTCGTTTAGCTCCCCTAGCCTGTTTCAGCACTGCCCTCCTTCCCCCAGCCAGGCCCGCACTGCTCCCCCTCTGCTTTGTTTCTCTGTGCGAAAACGCTCACCTTCTTTTTCTTTTTTTTTTTTTAAGACGTTATTTTTAAGTCGCCTCTATAGCCAACGCGGGGCTCGAACCCACAACACCCAGATCAAGAGTCGCACGCTCCACCGACTGAGCCGGCCGGGCACCCCCCAAACTCTCGCCTTCTGAGAAGCGCTGCATTTCGGTCACATTGCTGCTGCCTGTCTCCTCCAGACTGTCGGCTCCGTGAGAGCAGGGCTTTTTTTGTCCTTGCTCACCGCTGGACCTCGGTGTGCTTGCCACGGGCACAGACATTTGAGAAAGTTTGAGTGAATGCGTGAAAACACTAGCAAAGATGTCCAACTCTGCTTGGGAGGAGAAATGTGGAGGGGCGGGCTCTGGTGGTCAGAGGGGTCTGGGGTCTGCCCCTTGCTTCCTCCTGGGGGTGGGGCACAGTGCGCCAAGCACCCCAGGCCTTCAGGGACCCACGGCTCCCAGGGTACGAGCCGGCATGTGACCCAAGGATCTCCTTCCCCGGGCAGGGGTCTGTTCACGTCCCCACAGCCTCCTGGGCGGTCGCCCTCTGCCCCCGCCCGTGTCACCTTGAGCACCTTCACCTCTTTGTGCCCATTCAACGACACCAGGGTCTCCGTCTGGGAAGGCTGTCCTCAGGCTGCTGGAGGCTGGTCGGCAAGAGGACTGACGGTGCCTGGGAATCTGTGTCTCCCTCCCTCGTGATGCACAGTCAGCTCCTGAGCCCCTGACTGGGACCGTGCGGGGGTGTGACTGTCATCTCCAAACCGCGGTGGCCTCAGCCTGATACTGTCCGCTGTGGTCTTATTCCTCAGTCTCACTTCCCACGCGCCCGCTCTGCTCTCCGCGAACACCTCCTGACAAACTCTAGGGGCGCAGATCCTCCTCTCAGGACCTGCTCGTGGGGCCCCAGCCTGCGACACACCTTCCGGGGTCCTGCGAACCACAGTCCGATGGGGGCACATACGTGTCAGGTGCGTGCTGAGCCTTCACCCACTGAGCCCTCGGCGGGTCCCAAGGAAGACACATCATTGCCCCCTTTTAAACAATGAGGGGGCGCCTGGGTGGCTCAGTCGATTGAGCGATTGATTCGTGATCTCGGCTCAGGTCTTGATCTCAGGGTTGTGAGTTCGAGCCCCATGCTGGGCTCTGTGAGGGACATGGCGCCTGCTTTAAAAAAAGAAAAAAAAAAAAAGACGAGAAAACTGATGCCCAAGGTCACATGGTAAAGAGCAGTAGCAACATTTGAATCCCCAGATCTGCAGGGTGGGGGTGCGCGTTCCAAGACCCCCCGGGGGAAGTGTGAAATGTCAGATGGCACAGAATCATGTGTGTGCGGTGCTCTTTCCTGTGCGCTCACACCTGGGGTAACATGGAATTTACGAACCAGGCACAGGAACTGATTAACAACATTAATAATCGAATAGAACAATTATAACAATATACTGTAATAACAATTATGTAAATGAGGTCTCTCTATCTTGCTGTCCGGTCCTCCCCCTTCCTCTGGCGGTGCTGTGGGCTGACAACCCACCCCGTGGTGCGAGGAGGTGAGGGGAGCGATGGCGGCTGCTCTCGACCTTCGACCTTCGGATGCCGCCTCCCAAAGCCCATCATCCGAGCCCAGGCTGCGGATAGGGGACCACACGGCCTGGGATGCTTCTCCCGCCACCAAGTCCGGCTCCCGGCAAAAGGCGCAGCTGTGAACGGCGTCTAACTTCTCAGCATACAATGTTTCCGATGAGAACGCAGGCGTGCTTTTTCTTTCCAATGGACACATTTTTAAAAACTTTAATGTATTTCTTCTCTTCAGAATGAGAGAGACCATCCCATCCCTGCAGGATTTGCTCCACGAGAAGAAAAAAAAATCATGCTGCCGTATTTTTAACTGATTGCTTGCTTGTGCCTGTTTGCTGAGATTTATTCTCTCATTAATCACTGCCCTCCCTTCATTCATGTTAAATATAAAATTGATTAGGAAAGATCCCCATCATGGTTAAAAAAATAATTAGCTGCTACATCATGTTGCCCACAGTGCGACAGAAAAGAGTGATTAAATTAGGAATATTAAAACCCCATTAATCTGCTCTCAACTTAAGCCCCACTGTTCGTCTCACCGCGGTGCTTATTATTTCTGACTCTGAAAGATATTTGAATTACCAGCTGCAACAAGGTCACTCGCTGAAAGATGTCAGGTCAGCCATTAGTCAAAGGGGGAGAGGCGACCCGAAGTGAGGGCTGCCCGGGTGTCAAGGAGGCCCTTCCTCATGGATGTCTTCCGAGGCCGCGACGTCGGTCCGAAATTCGGGCACACCCCACACCCAGGCTCGCCGGCGGCACAGGGGCACACCTACTCTCCATCACCATCGGCGGGCCACCTGTGACCTTAGGGACCTCCGTGGGGTCCTCTGGGGTGGCGTCCTCTGTCCCTCCACCACCGGGCCTCTTCCTCTTGGGTGTGGGAGCTCGCAAGCCACGCTCCTGTGAGAGCCATCCCAGCAAGAATGGCGAGGGTCTCCCGTGGGACGTGTTACGTGACCGGCCGGGGCTGAGCCATGCCCGTCTTCAGTCTCATCCAGTGTGTCCCAGCCCCGTGAGGACGCCAGCGCCATCGTCTCAGCACCGGGCTGAGGGCGTGCCGTGGCAAACGGCACAGCCAGGGCTCGGGCTGGTCTGCTGGCTGCATCCACGGGAACAGCCTCAGCCCCTCGAGACGCTCCTGCAGCTCACGGGGACTGGGGTCCGCAGGCCTGCCTTTGAGGGCGTACGGCTGCGCACAGGCAGACGGATGTGGTCCGCAGAGCTGGCCTGTTTTGCACGATTCAGCCATTAAATTCGTAGCAATCACACATCTCCTGCCACTGCAAAGCCGGGTGAGAGGGAGTGTCTCCCGAGAGCCTGGCCGAGACCCTGCAGTGTCACCTGGAGAACGAGGAACTAATCGCCAACAGGGGACGGAGGTCTGCTCACCGCCTCATCTTCCTTTTGAGTAAAAATTTGGCTACTCCCTGCCTCTCGCTGTCTATGTCTGAATTTATTTCTTCCCTGTAAATGCCGCTTGCTGCTCTGCTGAAGAAGCCAGTCACCCCAAGTCCATCGCTCCCCCGCCCCAGAGGAAGGAGGAGAGGAGGTACTTCCTGTTGGCAGACTCGCTCATGCTGACACCTGAGGGTCCCATCTGCTGGGACTGTGCGTCTCAGGGTCTGCAGTCTGGGTGCTCCGGAGGGACGAGACACAACCAAGGTGTCTTCCTGGAACAGCTGGAAGTGGCAGCATCGGGAGGGCACAGGTGAGTGGTGCTGGGGGAGGGAGGCGGGTCCACACGGGGGAGCAGGTCTCAACAGGGGTTGGGATGACAGCAGCAGCCGAGCATCATGGGAGGCGCTGGGTAGATACTTCCCAAATGAATGAATGACGCCAGGGATGGGAGCTGGGATACCAGGCCTCATGCGGGGAAGAGAGAGATTCGGGGCCCGGGGTTTAGAGGAAAGGATGCTTGCGGGTCCAGGTCCTGTCAGTCTTTGTCTGACCTTCCCAAGCCTCTCTGATGCAAAACTGTGCTGTCCTGGCCTCCGCTCCAGCCGGACCGCACCTCCTCTTCCTCGTCCCCAGGAGCACTGTGTCACTTCCCTTGGAGCCTTCCTCTCCAGGGCCAGCTGGCTCTGCCCACAAGAGGTCAGATTTCCCGCTGCCTCCGTGCCAGGGGCTGCTCCAAGCAGGCACAGCCCTGCCATGACCTCGGTGGCCCCTTTCCGCCCCTGACCCCCCCCCGCAGGCCCCCGGGCCCGCACTCCTGGCACCGACACCCCACAGCACAGCCCTCTCCCGGCTCGCTGAGTGCCTGGAGCCCCGGTGCTCAGTCAAGGCTGTCGAGCTGGATCCAGTGAGGCTGGAGACCCCTTGGGCGACATCCCTCATTTCACTGATGAGGAAGCAAAACCCAGGTGGTCCTCGATCTTGCGCGGCTCGCACAGCTGGCTGCCGACGGGCTGCTCGGGAGAAGCGCACGCAGCTCACTTGAAAGCAGAGGAATTCAGACTTGAGAGAAAGGGTTTTCTCCACAAGGGACGCCTGGAACGGCCCGGAGCTGGTTCCTGTTACACAGTGTTCTCTGTCTCGTTTTGATGCTTACCAGATGTGTGGGCCGGGGACTGGCCCAGGGGAAGATGCTTTTGGACTTGGGCACCACGGCTTGTCCCAGATAACCCGTCACGTGCCGGCCGCAGGGCCAGAGACGGCGCAGGGATCCTCAGCCTGGCAGCCCCGGCCCCCCGTCGGCCCCTCCCAAACGGCAGGCAGAGAGCTCCCCACCCCCTCCAAGTTGTCCGTACCCTTGCCGTGGCCCCAGCCCAGAAGTACTCAGCCGGATTACTGGAAAAACGAAGTCGCAAACCTGTGAAAACAGTCCCTACTCCTAGCGAATTCCTGAGGCTGGCTATTTATAGAGGCGGTTTGGATCAGCCTGCGGTCCTCCCTACAGGTCTCCTCGGAGCCACCGTGGAATCTGCACAGAAGGAGCATGTGACAGATCGGACAAAGAGTCTCTTTGGCGCACGGGCTCCGGAGCCCCGGGCAAAGGCTGCCTACGCGAGCAGGGTATCGGGTTTTATTTGCCGCTGGCCCGTCATTTTTAAGGGCACAGAGCATGTTTGTGTCAGCCCCGCTCTCCTGGATGAGGGCCGGAGCAAGGCCAGACCTCAGACTTCTCGGAAGGCCGGCATCGCCCAGGCTGGGGACCAGGTCGGCCACATCTCAAAACAGCGCGTTTAGGCCCATTGTCCCCAGCACACACACCTGGGGGAGAATCGCAAATGATCTGGGGACACTCAGTTGGTTAGGTCTGTTCCACGGCATAAAACATCCTGGAGAACAAGTCTTTCGTTGATGACTTCTGGGAAAAGGACATTGTAAGAATCAGAGAAACATCCTAAAGGCTCTTTACGACCGGCTGGATAGACGCATAGGGCCCAGGGCAGAGGAGAGCAGCCCCCCATCCCCACCTCTGCCCTCGCCGGGAACACAGGGCTGGCGTTGTTCTTGGCCCTGGGACGGCGTGTACATGTCCCATGTTGCATCGCGAGAATCATGAGGCAGCCGGAAGGCGAAGTCAAAGAGGCAAGGCAGAGCCTCGGAAAAGCACCCCCCCGCCGATGGCTGCCTCAAGTCCCCGTGTTTAGCTAGACCAGAAGAAGTAAAAGAAAATCAATCTGTCACTTGCTCTTGGCTAACGATCTTTGAAGAGGATGGGAGTATTTAATGCTTCTGTGTTCTTAGCAGACAGGGTGACCGGGTGGGCAGGGGCAGCCGCAGAGGGTGACAGGTCCAATTTCAGAGGGAAGGGTGAGTGCTGTCGTTTAGAGTGTGACACGGGGACAGAGTTGTGGGAGGGCTGGGGGCTCCGAGAGGATCCTTCACACTCAGGGTCCGTGCGGGCAGTGAGGGGGGCAGGAAGACAAGCCACGAGCCTGCCTTCTGCGGAGCTGGGCACAGGGGCCGCGTGCTGGCAGGGGACCTCAGGACGGGGGAAGTCTGTGTCCACACAGGGAGCTGTCTGCAGCCTGTGGACTTGATCAGACCAGCCTGACGCTGGGAAGCACAAGGGAAAGGGGTCTGAGGGGGGTGGGAAGTGTCCAGTGATGCGTAGGAAGTCCAGTTCAGACTGGAGGACACCAACAAATGCTTCAGCATCGTGAGCGGCCCCAGGGGAGCCCAGGAGACCCAGAGGAAGAGCCTGAACTTGAACTCCGAGGACACGGACCCCAGGTCTCGCCCGGCTGTGTACTAGCTGTGAGACCTCCTTACAATCTCTGCATCTGTAAATTGGGTGAATGCGTCACTGTGAGGGGTGAGTGAGCCTGGCATACAGTAGGTGCTCAGTAAATGCCTGATGAGCCTGGATCACCCCAGCTTTGTATCATTTGTATACCAGGAAGACCTTTGTACTCTTCCAGGGGAGGTGGGTTTCTATTCAGTTGCATTTTAAATTACATTAGAAAGTTTCAGAAAGATTAAAAACAAGATTCCCAAAGAAAATGGGAGACAGAGATTGATTTAGAAATTTGGCCTCAACTCAAAAGGGCGCGGTGTTGCAAAATACCTGCCCCCCACCCTAATCCCCAGAACCCGAGATGCCATCTTATTCAGCAAAAGGGTCTTTGCAGATGTGACTAAGGGTCTTGGGATGAGATTATCCTGGATCCTCTGGGTGGACCCTAAATGCCATTGCAGGTGTCCTTGCAAGAGAAACGCAGAGGGAGATTTGGAACAGCAGGCCCAAGGCGGAGGCAAAGCCTGCAGGGACAGGCCCACAGGCCAAGACCCGCAGAGCCACCGAAAGCTGGAAGAGCCAGGAAGGACTCTGCCCTGGAGGGAGCACGGCCCTGCCGACACCTTGATTTCAGACTGCCAGCCTCCAGAGCTGTAAGAGTCCATTTGTGTTGTCTTAAGCCTTTATGGTAATTTGTTACAGCAGTGACAGGAAACCGATGCAAAAGGGAAAACATGCTTGTCTTAAGGAGCCCTTCGCGAAAAATGTGGAGGCAGAGACAGAGGAGACATGACCTGCTCACCCTGAGACCGACAGGGGACCAAGACGGGGACTAAGAGTAGAGCCCTGCAGGGACAGCGGCCTGGCCTCCTGCCCTCGCCTTCGACCGAAATTCCTCTCCGTGCACGCGCTTCAGGTGGGGACGACTCTTTGCCTCAGTCTGTCCTTCTGCAGGCAGACTTTCATCTCCCTTTGGCACAGGGTGGCTTCTGGGGGTGCTAACCTCCCCCAGGACACCTTGCCTTAGCTTTGGGAAAAGCCTTGAGGCAGGACACAGGGCAGGGCTGGGACCTGCACGGCTGCACCGCAGCGGGGCTCACTGGCTGGCCAGGAGGACTTGGGCTGGAAAGTGTCCGCTACTCCCTCACTGACCGCCTGACCCCACGTGATCCACACGGCAGACATGCTCTGTGATTGGTGCAAGTCCGTCCAATGAGCTGCTAGGAAAGAACAGAAGGTCTTAAAGCTGGTAAATCGAACGTCTGGAGCAGCCAGGACCCAGCACGAGAGGAGCCCACCCAGGAACGAAGCTACCAGAGAGGCGCTCAGAGAGGGAGACGAAGAGATACCTGGTCCTGACCATATGTTTGAGCACCAGGATCCAGCCATACCTGAAGCTATGGGAGCCAATGAATTTTCCTTTTCCTTATTTGAGTTTGGGATTTGAGTCACTTGCAGCCAAAGACTCCTGATTCATACAGCCCCTGCCACGTGCTAGAAGCTTCATAAGCATGTTCTCACTTAATCCCCTCTGCAAGGATGGGAAGGAACCCGGGACAGAACTCTGGCTTGGTCTAAATCAAAAGCTCATGATCATTTTTTTCTCGCCCTCCGGCTCTGAGCGAAGCTGAGAAACAGCTGACAAGAGAGCAAAGCAGCACCGGCCTGTGCCTAAAATCTTTGCTCTCCCCTGCTGCTCTCCATAACTGACTGTAGGTGATTACTGGTTATTCAGTAACTATTTTAATGAGGCACAATTCTGAGCTCATGTTCATTGTCCAAGATTAAAAAGCCAAGATTTAGCACATTTTCCTTGCTGCTGGAGACCTGGACCTCTGGGTCTTTAGCTGGCACTACTGCAAGGTTGGGGACAAGGTCCCGGGTTCCAACAGTCTGCCTCTGGGGACTAGGCTGGTGGCATCAACCTTGCATTAGGGATAGTCCTTGCCAAGTCTTTGTCACCTTTGCACTCTAAATTCTAAAGGAATCCTGCCCTTGCCTGGTGGGGAGAAAGGGAAAGCAGTTTGCCCCCAGCAGGTGCAATCCTAGAGGGAAAGCAATGTCAAGGACATGTCCCTTTAAAAACATCCTGGGGCGAATCCTCCCGTGACCATTGGGACCAGCAAAGGTGGCTGGAGGGACAATGACCACAAGCTCACCTACCACCCCAGCCCAGCTCCAGCCCCTGCTCTGGTCCCTCTCCGGAGGGAAGAAACACATCTTGGGTAACATCTGCCCTCGATGGGACTCAAGGTCTCTGTGGCTCTCTCCCGTCCAAAATCTGCCTCAGCCCAGCTCCTCCAGGATGGCAGTCTTTGCAGCCCCTCCTGGTTCTAAAGCCTCTGATGACAGGACTTGCCTGCCCGACCTGACAGTGCTGGGCCGAGCATCTGTGCCCAGGAGCCGGGGCCACGGTAGTGCGGTGAGCTCTCCTGATGGTCCTGGTGATGAGTCAGAGCAGGAATTTGGCTCCAGACAGCAAACCCCTTCTTGCCCGAAGTCCCGGAAGCCAGCCACCAGGTCCTCTGTTCACTCCGTGCGGGGCGAGCTCCCACAGGACCCTCATCAACTTTTGTTGACTGGCTCAGCTCCGAGAGGCTCCTAATCGCAGTGCCCACCCTGGGGACTAGAACAGCAGCCCTCTGACCCAAGGATACGGGGACGAGACGGTCAGCGAGGCCCTGAATGGTGCATGCTGACCGAGTTGTGCTCCTGCCGAGAGAGAAATCAGTCTGTGCCCAGAATGAGAGCTGCAAGTTTTGCCGGGGACCGAGGCTCACCGGGTGCACGGCACCCCGGCAGAGCACAGCGGAGCCAAGGGGAGGGCAGGATACACCGCTGATGGCTCTGGGGAAGCTGGTGAAGTCAGAGGGAAGCCACTCTGTCCAAAACCACATTTTCCCCAACACAAAACCCTGCAAAGAAGCTTCCGTCAGGGGCTTCTCGCTGACCAGCTCATCCCAGGACTCTCGAGGCAGGCCCCCATCACCCCTATTTCTTGCGCAGAGGCGATCACTGCCCTGCTCTCCTGAACAGACTAAATCCGGGTCACAGTCATAAAAACCATGCAACACTTTCTTTTGTGGTTTCTACCAATGACTCACCCGCACCTCTACCACTGTTATCACGAGGCAAGTCTCACGGCCACAGACGCCCCCCCGCTCAGGGAGGAGCGGGCAGGGCAGCACCCAGGGAGAGGGGGCTTGTCTGACCCCCCTCCCCGCCTCCCCTGGCCTCTGGCCCCGGGGAATTGTGCTGGGGAGAGACAGCCGCAGAGGCCCACGTGCAAAGAAATCTCGATTATCTGCCAAGCTCAGGCCTGGACCGGTCACGATGGACGCTTCCACTGTTTGTTCTCTTCGGATAAAGAGGAGGAGAAAAATGTTTTGAGTCTGATGCCGTTTTTGTACTTCAGACACAAAATACACAAAACCAAATGAAAACAAACCCCCGATGCCTTGGCTCCGTTTCGTCCCAGCTAAGCAAGATCCAGCTGGCTTACCCGGCAGCAAGAGACTGGAGACACGGGGCCAGCCCAGAGAGGGTGGGTGGGATGCTCACCGCCGCCTCTCCCTGCAGCTGTCCCAGCCCCCGCCCCTCCCTCATCCAGGTACCTTCTCCAGCGGCCGACAGAGGTACGGGCTGCGAAAGACAAGAACATTCCTGGAGGGAATGGGTCTCACTAGAGAAGAAAAGGTGACGGAAGAGCCGTGGTCATCTTCAATCAGAGACCGAGCCAGAGCCCGGGCAGCACCGCCCAGGGGAGCCACTTCAGAAATAAGCGCTCGGGGAGCAAAAGGGAGGCGGACGCAGTGCTCCAGGCTGTTCGCTTCCAGGAAGAGGGATCCTCCCCCACCCCCAGCCCAATGCCAGGCGGGGTGGCTCCATGTTAGCTCCTGTCCCTCCCCACTAGTCACCTGGTGGGACCTCAGCAGTGGGGTCATAGGAAGGGTTTCTGGGTTCGTCCTGCAGCAGCTGGGGTGGCCCCACTGGCTGGTCCCCTTCTGGGGTCCCGGCGGTGCTGGGTTCACCACGGCCTGAAATGAACTATAAGGTCCTTGCGTCGCAGCACAGAGGTTCAAGACCCCCAGACCCTTCATGTGCAACGGCTCAGAGTTGCCAACTCCAGTGTCCGTATCGAGGACAATTCTGTAGCTTCAGCTCTTGCTGTGCCTGATTTCCCTCGGCACGGACCTGGGGTGCCAGGGGCAAGCACTGACCCTCGTCGCCTTACCCACCACATGGCTTCTGTCTCCTCTCCGGGTACGCTGTCCTTCTGGAGCCCACCTGCCCTGCAGCTGCCTGGGGTTGGGGTAGAACAGGAACAGTCCCCACGTGGAGTTCCTTCAGGAAGGGTCCCCACTCCATGCCAGAGACGAGCATTTGGTGTGGATTCTGGGTCTAAGCCCCCAGCCATTCCTGTCCACCCCGCCAAGCACCGACCACTCCCCAGACTCGAAGCTGTATCTCCATCCCCGCGTCCTGCCCAGCCCCTTGGCCGCCCCCACTCCCTGCAGAACGACTGGCTTGCTCTTTCTGGCAGAAGAGGGCATCTTTGGTAAGCAGCCCCAGTCGCTGTTAGGTCGCTGCAAAGCGCCTGCACTTTCCTTCCACCATAGTCCATGTGGCGGGGTGGGGGGTCGGTGCTGTCTGCGAAAGCGATCCAAACCGGACCCAAGTCAAGCCGGGTTTATTTTCTTGCCTTACAAACGGGGGGGCATACACGCCAGTGCAGAGACACAGCATGGCCGGCTTGTATTTCTTCCCACTGGGTAGAGGAGCAGAACAAGAGAAATTGGGGGGTGACTATATTAGCCATGCACCCCAGAAGAAAGTCCCAGGAATGACTGACCCGCATCAGAATGGGCAGCGAGGCATCCGTGGCTGAAGGTGGAAGGAGAAGCTTGTGCTGTGGATTCCGAGTGGGTGTGAAGCAGAACCACACGAAGGTAGGTGTGTGCAAACGGGTGTGGTTGGGAGCAAGCTGCTGGGGCCAGACCACTGGAGCAGGGCTCAGCCTGCCACGACCGGGTCGTGTGGCTTTGTGAAGCCACTTAACTTCTCTGGGCTTCATTTTCCTCCGTCCAGAGAGCTGGCCGGACCTGACCTCCTGTTTTCTTTCCAGCTCTAACATCTTTGATTCAATGACCAGGAATCGTGGAAAGTAAGGATTATTAGAGGCAACAATGAGGACCACCTGCTTATTTCTTTAAATCTTGCTCTCTCTCTCTCTGTTATCCCTTAATTCAAATCATCAGGAAAATCTGTTTAAGTTATTATGCTCATCCAGGGGCGCCTGATGGCTCCGTCAGTCAAGTGTCTGGCTTCAGCTCAGGTGGTGACCCCAGGGTCCTGGGATCCAGGACAGCATCAGGCCTCCTGCTCAGTGGGGAGCCTGCTTCTCCCTCTGCCCACTCTGCCTGCCACTCCCCCTGCTTGTGCTCTCTCTCAAATAAATAAATATATAAATCTTAAAAAAAAATTACAGCTAGCCATGGAAATATTTTCAATAATATTTTTAAAAATTGGAAAGTATTCAGTGTAAACACACCACAAACACACCCACACCTGCAATGGGTATCACTAATCACGTGTGGCATTCTTTCTTCTTGGAGATTGGATTCAGGCTCAGAATCCTACTGAACACTGCACTCCGAAGAGCCCCCCCACCCCCAGCAGTTATAGTTGGCGTTCGGATGACATCTACTAGCGACCTCAGTATGAGATCCTTTAGTGACAAGTCTAACGGTCAAGGTCAAGGATGAAAAAGGAGGCTAAATGAAAGTTTGATAGCTCAAATCAAAGAAGGTCAAGTGAAGGTGAGTGCAGGGTTATGATAGCCCATTAGAGTCGTTTCCTAGGACGAGGCGATTGGAAATGTTATACATTTCCTGCTGCTTTGGTTGGAATTGGAGGAGAAGGTTGTTCTTTTGAGACAAATTTAAAGGGTTTTGGGTTTTCCTTGTTTCCCCACTCCTGTAGGGGGATGGTCCTGGAAGACGCAGCTGCCCGAGAATGCCAGACTCTCTTAGTTGTTTGAGAATTGTCAGGATTTAGGGGAAACTCCCACAAAAATAGGTTAGTCCCAGATCTTTAGTCACCACAGGACCGAACGTGAGTGTGGTGTCTCTGGGCTGGCAGATGGGGGACCAGGGTCGCCCCGGGCACCTTGCGAGGGAGTCAGTGAGGAGCCATTTGCCTCGTCCCTCCTCATGGAGGACGGATGCTCTGAGTACAGGGAGATTAAGAGGCTGAGCCATGGAAATCTACGGACCACGCGGGAGCAGACAGAGGTAATCCTGCCGCCGGGTGACACCTGGGCCCCATCGCTGATGGAGATGATGGAGTGACTTCTCCTAGCGGCCGTGCGTCCCCTCCCCCAACAGACACTCTCCACTACCGTCGTGAGCCAGTGTGATTGCGAGGACGGAGTTTTCTAGATTAAGTCCTTTATTAACCCTCGGATGGGAGGGGGGAATGGGCGGAGACAAGAGCCTTCTTGGCATCTTCATTTCCTCTCCCCCCCCCATAAATCCATTCCGAGTCAATGACATTTGCAGAGTGTGTTTTCACGGGTCTCCATAATCCCTTCAGAATATTAAGGCTGAGTTACTTTATCTTTGGTTACATTAACTTCAATTTTCCTTATGAGTTAGTATTTGGCTAAAAATTAATATAGTGAAGTTGAAAAGAATCTTATGATAGGAAAAAGACTAATTTCATCTCTGGCTGCTCAGATCCCGGAGTACACTGGGGTTAATGTAATTAACTTACAATTTGAGCCTGGGTTGTGTACTTACACTGAATCTCCCCGCTGGAAACGAGATTAGGTTTTATTACTCGATATATCCTGGTTATCTTCACCGCGCCGGCTCGGTGCCGCAGTGAAAATGCAGAACCATCTGGTCCTGAGCCCGTGCAGTTTATTTAAGGATTTAATTAAATGCTCTAAATGGAGAGCTTCTCTGAATTAACATTTTAAATGTGACTTATTGCAGGTTTAATATTGTCTTAATGCCAACCTGGGAAACTCCAGGGCCAAGTTGTTGACGTTCGAATTGAATTCATTTGGGCGACTCCGGGGGGATCCATTAATTAATCTAAACAACTAATGGGGATTGGTTCTGACTTTTGATGAAGATTATTTACTGAGACAATTTGCAATGAATAAAGAGTCACAGTAGGCAAATGCTTAATTGAATTCAAAAAAGTCTCATTGTGTTTAATATCAGGGATGCATCGTGTGAGTAAGCTCTGAAAGACCATGAAAGGGGCTAGTGCTCCAATCTTCTTAGCTGTGCACTAATAACAGTGAATGGGTAATTACATTTTCCTGGGTAATTTGCTGCTTGCAAAAGGACAACAGGTCTGGCTGGCTAATCGCTTCCATGGAAAGAAATTTCTAGAAGCACAAACTCTGCCCTCGGATGGCGCGGGGCCCCACTGGTTGCCCAAAGGCAAAGACATCTGAGGTGTCTCGGCCACACACGGCTGGCTCCTCACCTCCAGCTGTCAGGAACCCGGCTGGCTGAAAAGGCCCTCCTCCACTCCTCACGACGACCCCAGATAGCCTCTTTGCCAGACTCAAGTGTGTCTGATGAATCCGACTGAATTAAGTGAGGACGAGCTTGCCCATCCGTCCTTCCTTTGGTTTTCACCTTCTGGGTCAACGCAAGTAAGACCTCTGCCTCGAGGACAAATGGAAGGTTACCCCGGCGACCACTTCGACCCCCATTCTGTCCATCTTCCAGGGCTCGGGGCAGCGCCTGCTCCGTGCAGCGTCTCCAGACCACCGCCGCTCACTGTGCCCTCTCTCCCCGTGGGTCACGGGCTCTCCCCGGCGTCTCTGAGTGTGGCTCAGGCATCACCGCGCATGTTAGAGATGCAGACTCTCAGCCCAATTCCACCCACTGCCCCAGAGTCCGCTTCAGCAAGGCCACCGATGAGCTGAGACCCTGATCCGGGGCCCTTACGCCACGGGGTAGTTACGCTGCCCTGTCAAATGAGCTCTTCTTTCCCTGGCCCACCTTGCGCCAGCGCGCCGGGAGCAGGGCTCAGGGCTTCGCTTCTCTGGGATCTGCGGTGGCACCTGGGACCTAGAGAGGCACTGAAAAAGATGGAAGCAATTGGTGGTTTCTCCCCAGACCTCTCTCCAACCTGGTGGGGTGGGGAGCCTGGGAGCTAATTCCTCTGCACTGGGGACCACAGAGACCTAACCCTGCCAAGGCCAGGGAGCACCCGGCTCCCACAGTGATGTCCTCAGAGCCTCAGGCCTGGGGACACTCCAGAGTGAATGAGCTGGTCATTACCGTGGGATGGACACAAATAGCTCCTGCGGACACCAGGTCGACCCAACGGCCTGTCCTCAAGAGAATGGACTTGGAGTCCCCCAAAAAGGTCCTGCCACCCAGACCTCTCACCTCCCAAATGCAGATCTGTTCCTGTTTTGGTGGAAAGTGCCCCTTGTTTCTGGTTTTATAAAGCTGGGCCTAACACGATTTTTACCAAACAAATCAATGATGCGAAGGTGATCCGTGTGATAGAAAAGTTTTCTTTTATCACAGGGTTCACCCCATGGAGGAAGCCTTCTCAGCGCACTTAGAGTTCGCTTCAGGCCACCAGTGACTTAAGGGAGAGCGGACGGTGCACGAGATACAAAGAAATAAAACAAAAGAGTTAAGTTAAAAAGCCAACTGATCACTTCAAAGGAAATGGTCAGGAAAGAGAGAAGTAAGCCTAAGGGGTGGCAGAGGGTGTGTGCAAAGCGCACATCTGATGAGGAACCGAGGCCCGTAACACAGAAGGAGCAAAACCCAATTAAACGACCCAATTAAAAAAATGGACAGAGGACTTAAATGGGCATTTCTCCAAAGAAGACAGACAAATGGCCCATGGACATATAAAAAGATGCCCAACCTGACTAACCAGGAAAATGCCAATCGAAAACAGCTCATTGGGACCGGTTAGGATGCCCATTATAAATACAGAGATATAAATACAAAACAGGTGTCGAGGGCACCTGGGTGGCTCAGTTGGTTAAACATCTGCCTTCAGCTCAGGTCATGATCCCAGGGTCTTGGGATCGAGCCCCGAGTCAGGCTCCCTGCTCAGCCTGCTTCTCCCTCTCCCTCTGCCTACTGCTCCCCCTGCTTGTGCTCTCCCTCTCTCTCTCTCAAATAAATAAATAAAATCTTAAAAAAAAGAAAAGAGTCGATGAGGATGTAGAGAAATTGGGATCCTCGTGCACCGTTGGTGGAGATATAAAATGTTGCAGTGACCGTGGAAGACAGCCTGGAGGTCCCTCAAAAACTTGCAAATAGAATTACCAGCAATCTTACCTATGCAAATTTATCCAAAAGAATTGAAATCAGGACCCTGAAGAGACAGTTGCACCCCTGGGTTCATGGCACCATCATTCACACCAGCAAAGGTGTGGGAGCAACCTGAACGTCCATAGACAGACGAGTGGATACAGAAGATGTGGGCCATCCAGACAAGGGATGGTGTTTATTCCATCTGAAGAAGGAAGGAAATCCCGACACCTGCTGCAGCCTGCATGAATCTTGAGGACATGGCGCTCAGTGAAATAAGCCGGTTTCAGAAGAACAAATACTGTATGATCCCATTTATATGAGATCTCTAAGAACTTGAACTCAAAGAAGCCGAAGGAGAACAGTAGTTGCCAGGGGCTGAGGGGAGGGGGCAGGCAGAGACGCCGTTCCATGTGCGTGAAGTTTCAGTTACGCAGGAAGAGAAAGGTCTAGAGACGTCTGTACAGCGTTGCACTTACGGTTAACAGCAATATTCTGGACACTTAAAAATTGGTCAAAAGAGTAAAAACAAAAAGCCAACCAATAACAGTATTGTACCAATGTTAACTTCTTAGTTTTAGTAAATGTGCCGTGGTTATTTTAAGATGTTAACATCCAGGAAGCCGGTGAAGGGCATGTGGCAAGCCTTCTTTTCGTTTTGCCAACAGTTCCGAATGAGGTCCTCCCTGGTGGGGCCGTCCTGTGAGTCACAGGGTTTTCATCAACAGCTCCGGCCTGTACGCCCAACCCACAATGTCTCCTCATCCTGCCAAATGTCCCCTGGGGGGTCCCAATGAAGAATCACTGTCAAACAGCACTCTTTGTACTATCTTGGCACTGTTCTAGAAATCTAAAACGATTTCAAAATAGAAAGTTTATGCCATAACACCTAAGGGGCAATCCATGAAAGAAATCCTTCATACGACAGGATTCATTAAGATTAAAACCCACTGCTCTACAAAGGGCAGTGTCGAAAGAATGACAAGACAAGCCACAGACTGGAGAAAATATTTGCAAAAGACACATCTGATAAAGGACTGTGATCCAAAATATATCAGGAACCCCTAAAATTCAACAAGAAAACAAACAACCTGATTAAAAATGGGCCAAAGACTTTGACCCCTCACCAAAGAAGATACACAGATGGCAAAGAATCAGAGAAAGATGTTCTACGTCATCTGCCATCTGGGAAATGCAAATTAAAGCGACGAGGAGACGAGCTACACATTCATCAGAATGGCCAAGACTCTAGAACCCGACGACACCGCACGCTGGCGAGGCTGGGGAACCGCAGGAAGCTCACGCGTGGCCGGCGGGGATGCACCGCGGCGCAGCCACTTTGGAAGCCAGTTTGGCGGTTTCTTATGAAACTGAACGTACTCTTAACTTGCGATCCAGCAATCGTGCTCCTTGGTGTTTACCCAAAGGAGCTGAAAATTCACGGCCACACAAAAGCCTGCACATGGATGTTTATAGCAACTTTATTCATAATCACCAAACCTCGGGGGGCAGCCGTGATGGATAAATACACTGGGGTCCATTCAGACAGCAGAACGTGATTCAGCGCCAAAAATAAATGAGCTATCAAGCCGTGAAAAGGCACGGAGGAACCTTACGTGCATATCACTACATGAAAGAGGCCAATCTGAAAAGGTGACGGACGGTGTGATTGTATCTTTACGACATTCTGGAAAAGGCAGTGAAAGGATCGGTGGCTGCTGGGGGTTAGCAGAGAGCGGGGGGCGGGGAGTAGCAGAAGCGCAGGGGATTTGAGGCAGTGAAACTAGTCTGTAGGATACTGTCACGGTGGGTACACATCATTTTGCATTTGTCCAAAAACCATGAATTGGACAGCACCAACAGTAGAGCTGAGTGTGAACTATGAGCTTTGGGTGGTAGGATGTGCGATGGAGACTCATAGTAACAAATGTACCCTCCGTTGGGGGGTGTTGGTAGTGGGGGAGGCTGTGCATGAGTGGGAGCAGAGGGTCTGCAGGAAACCGGTTCCCTTCATTCAATTTTGCTGTGAACCTGTTCTTGAAAAACAACTTAATTTAAAAGAAGAAGGAGGAGGAGGAGGAGGAGAAGAAGAAGAAAAGAAACATAATTAAATAAATCAAAGCCTCGCAAGGCTGGGCTGAACGGGGGCTTGGGGGATGATGCCGAAAGCCAGTTTGAAAGGAAGCACTGATACGCTATGATGACAGATGACATCTAGGGTGTGGATGAGGGGGACCAAAAATGACAGGGTTCACAGCCTGAGTTGAGCTACTTCTCATAAGAACTGGATGCAAGAGGGGCACCTGGGTGGCCCAGTCGTTAGGCGTCTGCCTTCAGCTCAGGGCGTGATCCCAGAGTCCTGGGATCCAGCCCCACGTCAGGCTCTTCCGCTGGGAGCCTGCTTCTTCCTCTCCCACTCCCCCTGCTGTGTTCCTCTCTCGCTCACTATCTGTCTCTCTGTCAAATAAATACATGAAATCTTAAAAAGAGAGAGAACTGGACGCAAGAGATGGACACTGCCAGTCCCTTCTGGAAAGGCCAGCTCCCTCCCCTCCCCAGCCTTGCCCTGGACTGGCCTGGCTAGCTGGCCGGTGCGTGTCCCCGATACCAGGTGGAGGCAGCAGCCAGTCCTTCCTTCCTGAGCCTGGGGAATAGAGCCACAGGTGGCGGGCCCATCCGTGTGAGGGCCGAGGCCCCAGGGATCCCGGGATCATTCGCAGCAACCACAGGCTGAGCCCAGGCACGCAGCACCGCTGGATGAAAGCACCTCTAATCTGAGACCTCAAGGGTGAGTAGGAAGCTGCTACGTAAGGAGGGTGGAGTGTGCTCCATGCAGGGGGACAGCACTGTGCCAAGACCAAGGGCCAGAGAGGGGTCTGGGGCCTCGGACACCTGAAGGGTGCACACCCGGATCCCAGGTACATGGGGGGTGGGAAGGTCCCTGTGATGTTGGAGAGGAGATGCCTGGAGTGGGCTTCAGGGCTCTTGTAGGGAGCCCGGACTCTGGCCTGAAGGCAGCGGGGAGCTATGGGGGGATTGAGACAGAGGTCAGGCAGATGGGGAGGAGCTGGGAGCAGCAGGTGCCAGACCAGGGCTGTGCCCACCCCACGCTCCTGGCAGGTCCCCAGCAGCCACCCATCAGGGCATACAGTGTTCACAGTGTCACAGCAAAAATGTTGCCACTGACCGGATGAAAAGTGTGAACCAAACTCCTCCCCCAAATTAAAGGCGATGATGTCGACAGGACGAAAGAACAAATCAGAGATCCAAGAGCTCAGGAGAGACGAGAGAAGAGGCAGCACAGCCCAGAGAGGCAGGGGAGGAAACACGACAGCCAAGAGCCCGTGCAGAAATGAAGGTGCCACAGGGAGGATGAAGGGGTTGCGGCCCCGAGAGCGCCGGGAGAGCATGCGAGGCAGGAACAAACGAGGTGGGAGCAGAGCCACCCTGTCGAATGTTGTCCAGCCCACAGTTTCTCACATTAGCTCATCTTGGAACCCCTTTGTCTGGAAAGTACCTGTGAGCGTCCCGTGAGACTCGGTTTCCCCAGAATACCTCTTGGGAAATGCTGTCCTACACCCGCAGCTCTCAACCATGCGTGGGCGTGTGCCCAGGGGATAAATGACAACCTCGGAAGGCGTCTGGGGCTGTCGTGAGGAGGGGTGAGGCCGGGGGCGGGGGGAGGGACCAGGTATGCTGCTCACATCCTACAGCGTTCAGGACACCCCACGTGTCAGCAGGGTCACCACGGAGAGGCCCCGCCCTCAAGGGTCATCTGCACTTACTCAGCGATACATTCAGCAAGCATACCGTGTTCAGTGCTGCGTGTGTACCCTGATGTCTTAGGGGCTCCCTGCTAGCGGAGGTGGCTGGGGTGGGACCCGTGGGAAGAAAGGGGCAGTTTGGTCGGCTTTGGAGACCAAGGGCAGGTCCAAACTCGTGGGAAAGCAGAGCTGCAAAGGGACACAAACGCTTGGAGGCACCGTGGGGGGCGGGTGTCAGCGGGTGGGAGCCCTCACGGAGCCTCGGACACCCGGTCTTCCGTTTACGGAAGAGCCTTCCACCTCACCTGCTCCCATTCACACATGTACGGACCCCAGATGTGCTCACAGAGGGGATAACACGGCGCAGAAGTACCCCCCAAGACTGGGCTGACCCCGCCTCCCTCCGGCCCAAGGGTAGGCAGTTCCCCTGGACCAGCCCGGCTCCGCGCTCCTCCTGCGACAGCCCCGCCCCAGGGAGTCCAAGCGAAGCTTTGCTCAAGCTTCTCTTTCACTACATTTACCTCATTGCCAAGCTTCAAAACGCCAAACGCTGCCACTCGCCCTGGGGGAAGTACTTTCGTCTCTTCCCCCGAATGTCAGCACAGAAGCTCACGTCAAACCCTACCGACTGATCGGCTTCTCTCCGCCAGCACCCACTGGCACGCCAGGCGTCAAAGACAAAGGGACTCAGCTCTGCCTCTCTGCGCCCTCGGCTTTCTCTGGTATGAAAATCACAAGGTGCCACTTCCACGTCCTGAAAGAGACGTGGAAAATACTGTATTCGCAGGAAGAGCTTAAGTATGACACGTCCCCATTAGAATATAGTACGCGGCCGCTAAAAAGTAAGAGCGTGTGTTGGAGACTACTTACGGAGATGGGGAAACGGCTCGCCTGATGATGTTAGCTGGAAAAAAAAAAGACAATACAATATGATCTCAAGCTTGTAGAAATAAAAGAGAGAGAGAGAGAGAGAGAAAAGAGAAGACCAACAAGAGCAAAACAAAGCAGAAAAAAATGATCTCTGGTCTCCAGACAGGAAAAGTGCAGATGATTTGTTTACCCCTCTGTACTGTGCTGTATTTTCCAGTTTTTGTGCAGGAGTATGAATGATTTGGGTGACGTGCCATTAAAAGTTCATTTTTATAAGAAAGTTTAAATCCTAGTGCTCTCTTCGGGCTCAGGGCAACGATGCTCTCGTGCGTGACACCCCACAGGGAGGGCCCACATCCGAAGCCGCCAGTCACTTTCTCCCCTAATTTAACGTAAAGAATCTCCCCACAGGGGCGCCTGGGTGGCACAACGGTTGAGCGTCTGCCTTCGGCTCAGGGCGTGATCCCGGCGTTATGGGATCGAGCCCCACATCGGGCTCCTCTGCTATGAGCCTGCTTCTTCCTCTCCCACTCCCCCTGCTTGTGTCCCCTCTCTCGCTGGCTGTCTCTATCTCTCTGTCAAATAAATAAATAAAATCTTTAAAAAAAAAAAGAATCTCCCCACAATTTGCCCACAAAAAACATCTTCGGGGGATTTCTTTCTGGTGGAGCAATGGGCAGAAGGGAGCCACTGGGAAGGGCATAGTATGGCCCATTGTCTCAAAGCCAGAAGCACAAAAAAGTACTTTCAAGGCACAAACCCATCCCAATCACAGCACAAGAGCCCCCCACCCCTCCCCTGCCATCCCACCAATTTCGACACCTATGGAATCTTCCAGAACCAGCTGGTCATGCAAGATGCTCCCTGGGCCCAGGAGCGTATCTTAGACCTGATACCGGAGCTCAGCAGGCAGGGGGAGCATGTCTGGGTGTCTGGCACGGGAAAACTACCTGCTGCTCGCCCACCACCCTCCTCTCCTCACACACACTCCCCCGAGCTCACTGGAGAGCAGGTATGCCAATGGCCGGGAGGCTGGATTCCAGGACTGCCCCCCCAGCTCCACCCATCCAACACCTAGCTCTTGAGCACCTGCCTCCGCGAGGTGGGTAAGGGCTAGTGCCTGGGCAGGGCAGTGAACACCGGGCACGGCCGTTCTCTAACACCGCCATTCTCACACTGGATGGCTCTCAGCATCTCTTGGCGGGGCTCGTTAAAAATTAACACAGGCTGCTGAGCCCACTTTCAATTTCTGATTAAGCAAGTCTGGAGCGGGGCTCCCCAGATGTGCGTGTGGGACAGGCCCCAAGCCATGGGCTGCTGCTGGTCAGGGGACCCCACTTGGAGAACCAGTGAAGCAACAATAGGGAGGCGGCAAGGCTGAAACCCACCAGTTCCTGCTCCCCGTGAAAACGGACACAGCGTCCGAGGGATCGCCCCGAAGCGGGACCAGATCCGGAGGGCACCGAGTGAACTGGGCTTGCTGAAGGGCCCAGCTCGCCCCGAGGGCGAGTCCCTCCTCCGGGAAGTCTGCGGCCTGGCTGGAGGGGCAGCAGCGGGATTCGCTCCCCTTTGTCTGCGCAGACGCCCGTGCCGGAGGAGCTGCGGGCTCTGCGAGGCTCCAGCCATCTCCCTGGCAGCCAAATTGCAAGAAACTCATTGGAATTCAGGCTGCTTGTAAACACCTGCAGGTTTTGAGATTTTGCTGAGGTCCAGAGCTTGGGGATTTTGCTCGGGGAGTTTATCAGAGCTAAGTCGATGTAGGTAAAAAGAGGTGGGTGTGTGTGGTGGGGGAGGTGGCGGGGATCAGTGAAGATTAGTAAATTATTCACACATCTCTCTCTACCAGAACGAAAGCTCGCCTTCCACTCAAGAATGCTTATCAACACCCTTTTTTTTTTCATCCATTTTTAAAGGAGGTAGAAGGGAAAATAAAATAATTTTTAATTAAGAAATTAAGTCATCCCTTTCCTAAATATTTGGGTCTGCGTTCATCCCTTCCGGGGGGGAGGGGACAGGGGAGAGTCCAACCATCTCAAAGAAATGGTTTTTCATCATCCGCAAAATCCGACACCCAAAATAGCCCCTTTGTTGCCCTGGCAACTAGCATTTGCTCCCCCTTCCCCCCCATCCCTTTGCATATTGCTGCATATTTCTATCATCTCTTTCCAGGCACAGTTCATAAACAGGACGGCATGATAAAGAATGTTATCACCAATGACTTACAGCCCAGCTGCGCCCAGTGAGATAGGAAGTGGCAAAAGCAAATACAATTTCATGCAGTGAGGGTAACAGATTGATTGGGTGCCCTTCAAACGTGATGCACCTCTCTAAGTCGGTCCAAATTCAGAAATAAAGTTGGTCTCGCCCTTTTCCTGGCCGCGATAGACAACACACGCAGGGATAATGCCCGGGGGTCTCATTAGGACTGGAACAATCTTGCCCCGAGACAGGGATTATTCCGACAGACTTAGCTCCTCTGCCTGCCTCCCCTCCTCTCTCGCTTGTCAAAGGGCCGAGGCCCCAGGATGTGGGCCTTTTCGAATTAATTATCCTCTCTTGCTGAGGATTACTCAGGTTCCATTGCTGAGGGCCGTGGGGGTGGGGTGGGGGCTGTAGCTGATTTTTCATATCCGTACCTGGATCCTCCTGGGCGGGGGCGAGTGGCGGCGTCCGTTATGGGGTCTCTCTCTTTACGGGTTAAGGCAAGAAGAGCGGGGTCTTAGGACGACCCTGGGAGCCACTTCTGTTCCAAGAGGATTCCTTGAGGCCCAGGAGGTTGGGGACTGTAGCAGAGGAAGGGGGGGGGGGTGTTCCCCAGGGCACCAGGAGAGACTTGGGAAGATTGTATCTGGGGACAGGTGATGGAGATGGGGGTGATGGCGGGAGTAGGGGGACAGCCGGGCGTCGGGGTGAAGACTCAGATAGAGCCTTCTCAGAATCCCAGTCCGTCCTGGGGCTCGACAAGGAAAGCTCCAAGGAATGGTCCCAGGGAGAATGAGCTGGCAGGAGACCACCCACCATCCTTCGGAAAATCTCAGCGGCTGCCTGAGACCCAAGGAAGGCTCCTTCATTCTTCCTCCTATAGACACCGTTCATGAAGCTGGCCTGAAGGTGGTCCGTGGGCCAACGGCAAGGGAGGGAGGCAGGGACATCGGGCTGCCCTCCTGAAGCCTGCAGGTGGAAGGGAGAGACAGGGGCACCACGTCTCCCGGGGCCATGCGTGCCTCCCACATGCTCAGCTTCCTGGAACTGTAGTCCCAGCTGGCTGCCCACAGCCTCGCCTCTGCTGGCTCTAGGGGCCCGGCTTGGCCCGGGTAGAAGAGCCTGGTGGTTTGGGCAGGTGGTTGTGTGTGCGTGGGGTGGGGGCTGGGGGGCTTGCAGCCGGGGAGGAGACAGTCACCCCTTGTGTCCCCCTGGGTTCTTGGCTCTGTCCAGGCTGGTTCCCAAGGTTCTCCTAGGACAGAATGTGCGCGTTACCTGATGTTCCCACCAAGCCTTCATTCCTGGGTTGGGGGAAGCAAGAAACTCTTGCAAAACACAGCCAACATTTCTTCCAGTTGCAACAATTCACCCCGAGGCAGCCGACCTCCCAGAGCTTGCTTCTCAGGGCCCTGCTTGAAATTTTGTTTTAATATATTTTTAATTGAGATGAAACTTGCATAACACAAAATTAACCGTTTCAAAGTGAACGAACAATCCAGGGGTTTGTAGTATGTTGACGATGCTGTGCCACCACCCACCTCTAGGTACTTCCGGAATATCTGTGTTACCCCTGAAGGAAACCCCATGCCCACTAAGCCATTATTCTCCATTGCCTCCTCTTTCCAGACCCCGGCCCCCCACTGATCTGCGTCCTGTCCCCGCTCTGCTCTGGAGACTGCGTGCAAGTGGAGGACCCGGCGTGTGCTGGCTGCTTTCACTGGGCGTGAGGTTTCTGGAGCTCCATCCGCATGGTAGCTGCTGTCAGTGCTTCCTTCCTTTCCGGGGCTGAGTCCTCCTCCTCTGCGCACACGCAGCCCATTTTGTTCGCGCACTCACGTGTGGGTAGACTTTGGGTTTGGCTTCGGGGAGGGTTTTCAGTTCTTTGGGGTCTATACCTAGGAGTGGGATTGCTGGACCACAGGTGATTCTGGTTGAACTTTTTAAGAAACCACCAGACTGTTTTCCGGAGCAGCCACCCCATTTCACATCCACCCCCCACCCCAGAAGCACACGAGGGCTCCAATGTTGGAACACCCTGGTCAGCACCTGTTACTAAGGGCCTGGGTTCCACCCAAGCTCGCCGGTGTGACGCGGGATCTCACTGTCCGATGGGCCTTCTCCGACGACCAGCGATGCTGGGTGTCCTGGGCATGCGCATTGCACCCGCCCCCAGTGTGACCTGGGTTTCTTTGCTTTTCTTCCCTGCCAAGAAATGGTGTTCTGGAATGAAGATTCTCCCTCCCGGAGTCAAGGACAAGGTCCCTCTGAGACAGAGAACTTTCCCTCTCTCTCCTCAGACCGTCCTGATCCAGAGCCGAGGAGAGGGAACTGCAGGGGGAGGCTTAGGAGAGTAAGGTCGAGAGCACCCTTGCATCAGGCGCTCTGCTGTTGCAGCAGCCGCTGCGATGGGCCCGGAGGGAGCGGGAAGCGTCCCCCCCCAGCCCCGCCGCCTGAAGGAGGGCGGATGGGGGGGGCACAGCGCCTCTTCATTTTCTTTACAGGCGGAAGGAGGTTTGCAAATCCCATTTATCTTCCTCACCTTGAGTACATTTCCAAGAAAAACAAAACAAAATCAACTTGGTATTCTGCAGACAATGAGGGTCTTTGTAGGACAGTAGGTTCACAGTTAATTTTTCCCTCTCCTGGAACCTGACACCCTGACTCCATAAAACATCTCTATGGGCCATCAGATGATGGGGTCCCAGAATCTATGGGAACATTAAATGGAGGAAAATTGTGCTGAAAAATGACACTGTGTCTCTGCCCCCTGCCCCCCTGCTCTGGGTTTGTGTCATCCCAGGTCAGACACCTGCTTCCTCTTTGTCATTCTCCACCATGACAAATGCCCCTGTGCCCGTCCCGCGGTGTCTCATCACCCTGCCAGCCGACGCAGACTCACGCTGGCCTTTGTCCTGGAGAAGAGCCCCACTGGGGACAATCTGTGCCCCAGCCTGTCTCCCATGGACCCACGTGAGTCAGACTAGACCTCGCTCTGGCCTGGTGTTGGACCCGGAGCCAGGGCTGTGACCCCGAGAGAAGGCTGGCTGCCTGACCGAGGGGCCGGGGCAGTGAGGGCAGTGAGACGGTGGGCTGGAGCTGGGACGACATGGGACAACAATCCGAGAGACAGTCCTGTCTCCCCGTCTCTGCTGAGTCAGAGCCCCTTCACCCCAAGGTCTCAGAGCGTGTCTCTCCTGACGTCTTACCCCCTGCCTCCGTGGGCGACACCGAACCTTCTCCTGGAGCTTATCTGTACACCACACTGATGAGGGTGAAGGACGGAGCACCGAGGAGGGGGCACGAGGAGGAAGAGAGGGCACCGGGCTAACCCCTCAGCTCTGTTACCCTATGTGCGCAGCACTGTGCCGAGGGACGCTGCCCCCAGACTCTTGGAAGGCACAGTGGTTTGCAAAGTGCCCACTGTGTGCTGGACACAGTGAGGCGCTTCCCCTATGAGCCGGATTTAATTTCAGGGAAGTGCAGTAAGACTCACACACGAGACACCTAGAGGACAAGGGACAGTGCGGAGACACAGTGGGCGAAACTCGGGGATCATAGAGGCTGGGCTGCCTGCTAATAGTGATTATTATAACAAGAAGGCTGCAGATAATCCGCGGGGCACCCCTGCGCTCGGAGTCCTGTCTGCATCATTCCATTTAAGGCCCACAGGAACGGAGACAAACACCATCGGTCACAGGGATCGTAAACGGTGCAGCTGAGATTGGAACCCAGGACTCTCTGACCCGAGGCCTGAGTTTTTAGCCACTAAACTAATTTCTTTCTGATGGCGTGAGATGCGGAAGGAGGGAGGGAAGAAGGAAAGAAGAGGGTCACTGCCCAAGGACTAACTCAGACGCACATGGCATCAGCCGGCATCACCAATCACGGGGGCCCGTCCAGGAGCCGGGGATGGGAGGGCTGTGGCGGGTCTTCGAGGAGCGGCTCTGGCTGTGGCGGGGCCATGACCCATCGCGACATGGCCATGTGGCCATAGCTGGTCCTGAAACATTCCGACAGCTCATCTCCCGGAGGCAGAGAGTGGCCCCCCACCCACCTGACGCTGGCAGCTGCGGTCTGCATCTGCCCCATAGAGCATCCCAGGAAGGAGAGCAGGGAAGGAGATGAACCAGAGGCCTCCAGAGAAAGGTGGACACGGGACCGAGCCCGGACTGCAGGTCTGTTCGCCGTCACTGCGGGGCTCAGGCGCTAGTGGGCAGGACAGACTGACCCAGACTAGTTACACGTACGGTGTGGCCTCGGCTAGGCCTGCCCGGCCCGCCCGCCCATCCCTGCTAGTGTGTTGGCAAACTGTTTTCGGCTTAAGGGGTAAAACCAGGCCTTAGCAGGGTCCCAGGCTGCAGGCCCACATGTTGTAGAGGCCACGGAGATGGGGGAGCTGCCTGACCTGGAGTCCTAAAGCCAAATGAACAGCCGCCGTGGAGGGAAACGGTCGAGGTCCCTGGAAAGGGCACATGACCAAGCAGGGCAGATTCATTGACGCTGTTAGAAAGGCATGCAGTGTCTTGGGGTCAAGGGCAGGCGGGGGTTCTTTCCTTGGTGGAGAGGGACAGGGAAGGTCCTCACCAAGTGGCAACATTTGCAGAGAGCCGTCAGAAAGCCTAGGGTTTCCACCAACCAGAAACAGGCTGGGGAGGATATGGCAAGGGGAAGGCACAGCCGAAGTAAGACCCAGGAGGCGGGCCAGCTCCTGCTGTTTGTAGGGGGCTCGCTGGTCCCATGCTCTCCCCGGGGGGGGGGGGGCTGCGTGGGAAGGGACGGGAGCAAGGAGGTGGGGCCAGTCTGCAGA
Source organism: Ursus americanus (assembly GCF_024610735.1). Lineage (NCBI taxonomy): Eukaryota > Metazoa > Chordata > Mammalia > Carnivora > Ursidae > Ursus > Ursus americanus. The sequence continues at coordinate 4,279,501 of NC_142149.1, forward strand.
AGGAAGGTCTCAAAGGCACGACTTACACTTCGTTCTGACCTCTGCCCCGTGCCTGGCAGAAGGTATCAGCTCTGACCAGCAAGGGAATCCCTGGCTTCTCCCTCCCTCTCCCTTCTTCTTTTCCAGAAGCATTAGAAGCCCCTGCCTGTGACCCAGTGACAAGCAGCCCTGTGACTGAGGTCAGGCGGCAGGGCTTAGCGACCCTCCTGTGCCCTTGGGGGACAGGTGCATGTTGCACCATGCACCCCAGGGTCGTTTGGGCTTTCTCGATTCCCCTGGATCCTGAGGCTGGCCACCATCCTGCACATGTGGGTAGCCCCCTGTCTGGCCTCCGGGACATGACCTTTTGTCTGTCCAGCCCTGAAGTATCAGCCTGAGATCAGCCATGGTGGGAACTGGTGGACGTCAGGGCTTCTCTCCCCAGAAAGCCGGTTATGAGACACTTACTCACCCACCGCCCCACCGAGGATGCCAGCCAAGTTTCCCCCCGCCCTGCTGGCAGGGCAGGGCGAGGGAGAGCCTACGAGGAGCAGAGACGCTGGGCTAGGTCACTGAGGGACGTCCAGGGGCCATGACGTTCCCTAACGAGCCTGCATGTAGCATCTTCAAGAAGGACACACTCACCTGGAGCTCTTGCTGGTGGCTTCCGGTTCTGATATTCTCCACCTCCTGCCACTTGAGGTGCCTAGGAGGCAGAGGTCCTTAACTGTGCCACTCTCTGCTCTGGGCCTCCCCCTCTCGTCTGCAAAAGGGGGGACAAAGGGAAGAGCTCCACGGGGCGCTCTCAGACCTCAGGGTGCTCACGAAACACCTGTGTGGCCGGTGGGACGCATGTGCCCAGGCTCGACCAGGAAAACCCAGCTCTCTGGGGCTGAGCCTGAGAATCTGCATTGAGTCCAAGGCGGGCCATCTGAGAACCACCTGGAGAAACGCTAAGCAGCCAGCTCCCCGTGTCCCACCCGCTATCTCAGAGAGGCAACACGGCGACCAGCTGGTGGGCCATCCCATGAGCGTTTGTGTCTTCGGTCAGCAGGCACCCAAAGGGCAGCAGCTGTGTGGAGGGATCCGAGATCTTCGGTGTTCAGATCAGCCGTGGCTTCCGAGACCCCCTCCGGCCTGCGGTTCAAATTCGCCTTGACTAATTGTCGCTACGGCCTCGGGATCCCACCGGCCACTCGCGGGGCCTCACGAGGCCTCACTGGCTCAAGAGCCATATGTAAAACACTTGGAAAGAACAAATAATTCCCAGACAAACAGCAAAAGGGGAGGCAATTTTCATCAGCCGAGGCGCCATAAATCTTAATATATTTTATGAATCTCACTTACATCTCTTGTCCAACTTGTGCATAAAACTTCTCCAGATTTACACAAGCCAACTGCATACGTCATTCCCTTCCCGAACGGGCTCTATATCTTGATGACCTTTTAGAAACCAATGACTGCTTTTCTGTTGTTATCCATAATTGGAAAAGCACTGAAGATAAGAAAATTTATGGCAATGAACGATCTACCTGACCAAAGCCGTAAAGAACGCCGGGTATCTGAGAGAGGGGCGGAGGAGAGGGCGCGCTCTCCCTGTTTGTCGACCGTTATCTCCGTCAGCCAGGGTCTTCGGCAGCCACGGCCCCCTCAGCGGGCTCCTGAAACCCAACGATGTGGCTCACGCGGGCTGGCCCAGCCACTGCCGCTCCAGGAGCAACTCTGTTTTCTGTGAAAAGGTCTAGAAACACGATCCTCCCCCGCCAAGTTCACTCTCATGGCCGTGTGGATACAGACTGTGTTTCAGTGGGGCTAAAAGATGAGAAAGGACAGAGAGGTGGGGGGTGCACAGGAGAATTTTCTCGTCCCTGTCAGTTCCCTCTTGGCTTACTGAGTGCCTACTACGCACCACGTGCTGTTACAGAGGCTGGAGACAGTACAAGATCCAGCCTTTGCAGGATTTATATCCTCTTGGACCCGAGATCCACTCCGACGGTTCCAGCCACAGAAGGGGCAGGAAATGACTCCGAATGGCTAGACCGGCAGCAACCGGCCTTCCCTTCTCTGAGTGGCCCCATGAAATTGCTCCCCAGGCAAGGATATTAGCCAAAGGAATTCATGCTATCCATCCCGGCCACCGGAGAGCCAAGAAAGCAGGAATTGACGTAACCAGCATTTATCAAGCACCTTGGATATACAAAGGGCTCAGCCTGGAAGCTTTCATTCTCAAGCACATCTGTCCAGGTCTCTAAGGAACACAAGGTCAGTGGTTACGGCAACTCTGGGGCGAATGAGCACGTCCCTCACACAGGAGAGGGCGAAGTGCGGCCTCTTCCCCGAAGCAGAGCGCGGCAGCTACACCGGTACAGCCATTGCCCCAGGAGGTCCACTGACCAAGGGAGGAAGCTGACTTCAATCACAGCAGGAGGAGCAGGGTGGACAGAACCAAGACCTCGGCCTCCGCCTGCTGTTCGACCAGGAACCATCGCTTACCGTCTCTGAGCCTCACATTTCTGGAAGAGGGGAGGGCGGAGGGTGAAGAGCTGCAGGAAGAGGCATTTGAGACCAAGACCCAGCAAGTGGCCAAAGGAGGATGGGATGACCCATCCGTCGGAGTCCCTGCTGCGGCCTCCATGTGACCATCCAGCCTCCCTATGGGAGGTTCCTGGATGGGGGTGGGGGGAACACCACAGAAGAGCGGCCAAGGACAAAATGAATTCACTGGTGACGGACTGTACGATGGAGCTCGCCAGTGGGCAAGTCCAGGCGGCAGCGTTTGACCCCTTAGCACGAGAAAGGCGTGGGAAGAGTGAGGGGCGGCCGGGAGGAGTCTGTCCCCACTCCGGGGGCACATTCTAGGACCAAGCTGGAAACTCCAGCCGCAACACGTTCACACTCTGTGAGAACCAGCGACAGTGGGAGCATTTTTCCTAAGAGCACCCACCCAAGAAAGACCTGCGGAGCCCTCCAGGGACACGAGCTGGCCGCGCCCACCACCTGGTGCTCATCCACGCAGCTGCAGTTCTGGGGCACTCACAGCCGGCGGCGTCCACCGGGAGGGACCCATGGGAGGCCATGCGCTGTGAGGGCGAGAATCGTGGGCACAGCAGGCTGGGTTTCAGTCCGGCTCTCACACCCTGATGCTGAGCAAATCACTGAACCCCCTTGGAGCTGCTATGTCTTCACCTGTTGTACGTGTTAACGAGACAATGGAGAGCACCGTCTTCGAAAGGGAGGCACGGGAACTCAGCAGGAGGGCGTGGGTCCCGTGCTTGGCACAGGCGGGCGCGGCGCTGGGCAGGGGTCATCGCTCGTCGTGGCCACCGCTCCTCCCCCCCCCCAAGACCGAAGCCTTCGGTGTGGAGGGAACCGGCTGACTGATCACAAGCCAGACTTGATGGCAGCAGGAAGGGGGCCACTGCCCGGGGTGACTTCTGACCAGTGCCCGGGATAGCGGGCTGTGCTGAGAGGAGATGACCGGCTGAATGTGCTCAGGGTCTCCTTGAGGGGCTGGACATTACAGGAAAACGGGCAAAGACTGTACCTCGGGCCACCCCCAACAGCAGCGCCACTGAAGTCAAGTGAAGGTGCTGAGACCTCGAGAGCCAGACAGCCTGGCCCCCAATCCTGTGTGTCACCGGGCAAGCGACCTTCCCCGGGTCTCCCCTTCCCCTTCTGAAACAAATACCTACCCCACGGGGTTCTGGGAGGGCCAACTGAGATAACAGGGTCTCGCGCTTAGTACGGTGGTGAGATCTAAGGAAGCCTCACGCCCTGGGGTCCCCTTGCAGCTGGGCAAGCTCACTGGGGGTGCACGGGGAGGCACTGCCCCTCGGAGCCTCTGGCTAAGTTGGCGGAGGGACTGCAGAGCTGCTGCTGCCACTCAGGGAGAGGCAGGGCCTCCCAGCCTAACTGTGGGTGACCCTCCCTCCCAAGTGCCCCTTCTCAGCCTAAGAGCCACGTGAGAGGCTTAAGTTGGGGTGCCTGGAGAGGCGCCAGGCCCATGGCCCCCCACACTGTGTGTGTGTGTCTGTGTGTGTGCTGTGTGAGTATGAGAGCGCTGTTTGTGTGATGCATCTGTGTGTTGCGTGAGTGTGTGTGGGTGTGTGCTGTGTGTGTGTGTCTGTGTGTAACTCAGTGTGCTGTGTGTGAGCGTGTGAGCGTGAGCAGTGTGAGCATGTGTGTCCTGGGGAAGGGGCTGAGGCTGTCATCAAACCCTCCAAAGGACATGACATCCCCAAAAGCACGCCACTGCTCTCATTCTATCACTTTCTTGGTGAGATTTCAGGTTTCCTCCAGGCTGGGAAAGAAACCCGAGGGACGTCAGCTCCCACTCAAGTTCCAGGCCAGCTGGCCGGACATAAAACCTGAAAGGCACTAAATCCTAGGCAGGAAGAAGGAGCTGATCTCGCTGTGCGATGGCGCTCTCGTCCTGCGGAGAGGCACGGCGGCGGCCGCGGCTGCTCTCCTTCAAAGGCATGCGTGCGAGGCTGGACGCGCAGATTTCAGGAGCACGCTGCTGCCTCACCGGGAAGGAAGGAGCAAGGTGGCTTACGCTATGTAAACCCTGCTTTCTCTCCCACGTCTGGCATCCCTGTACACGCCAGGCAGAGAGAGCCCACGTGACCTGCACCCAGTGCGAACCTTGGGGGCTGTGTCCCCAGCAGGCTCTCATGGGCAGGAACACTGCACCCGCGTGTGTGCTGACTCTCCACGCTGGCGGAGACTCCAAGCTTTCTAGCGTAAGACGCAAAGTGCTAACCGTAAGGGAAATGTATGAAAGGGAACTTCTGGGGCACCTGGGGGGGGGGGGCTTGAACTCAAGACCCTGAGATCAAGACTTGAGCTGACATCAAGAGCCCCACACTGGGCTCCACACTGGGCTTGGAGCCGACTTATAATAAATAAATAAATAAACAAATAAAGAACTTCTGTTCATCAATAGTCAATATGACTCAACATGATTAAGGGGATGGAAAGGCAAGGCAGAGCCACAGACTACAGGACATTCTCTGTGTGCTTGTTTCTGTCCCTCTTTACACATACATGTAGGAGCAGACTTAGGACGAGGCACCGGCTCACGTGACTGCGGAGGCTGCGAAGTCCCGAGGTCTGACTTCTGCAAACCAGAGACGCAGGAGAGTTGGTGGTGTCACTGGAAGGTCTGAGAGCCGGAGAGCTAACAGCACAGGCTGCAGCCCGGGTCTGGGGCCTGAGGACCAGGTGCATTGCGGGCAGGAGATCGATGTCCAGCTCAACTGGCCAGGGGGTTAATGCCACCTTCTTCCACCTTCTCATTCCACCCGGGCCCTCGGTGGAGGCCACGATCCCCATTTACGCTGGGGCAGGACGTCTACTTTACTTATCCACCAATTCCAAGGCTCATCTCTTCCAAAGCCACCCTCCCGGGCACACCCAGAAACAACGTTTCACCAGCTATCTGGACCTCCTGCGGCCCAATCAGGTTGACACATAAAATTAACCATCACAATATAGGAAGAACGCCCACACATCATTAGGAAAAAGGCAGACAATTTAATATATAAATGAGCCAAAACCTCCAGCAGGTACTTCAGAGAAGTGACAATGGTCAACAACACATGAAAAGGTGGCCAACTTCACTAGTCACCAAGGATTTGCAAATGAAACCCACGAGGGACACTGCTACCAAGGCCGTGCGGGTGGCTGCGGGGCGGGGGGGGCCTGACATCATCGAGCGGGGGAGGGCGTGGAGCAGCCGGACCCTGGCGTGCTGGTGGGGATAGGAAGTGGTACAGCTAGACGTCACCAGAATCTGCCAGGTCAGTCCCCGGCTCACACCCCACACGAATATGTCCCGTGTTTGCCAAAATATGTGACAACGACATACACGGCAGCGCCGTTCAGAGTAGCCCCGAACAGATCCACTGACGGACGGATAAACGCGGCCTGGCTCCTTACGTGCAGCAGGACGCTTCGCAGCAACGAGAACGAGAAATCTGCCCCCACGTGTGGGATGGCATCGAGGAGCGGAAGGGTGCAAACCGTAGGATCCTAGCTACATGAGATTTTAAAAGAGGTAAAAATTCATCTGTTCTGTTCAAAGTCAGGATGGTGGGCACGTTGGTACACCTCCCTCCCCAACCCGTTCAGGCCTGCGGACTTCGCCAGTAGCCCCAGGGTCTCATCCTCCCCTCCACGCCCACTCCCCTGCCCACGATTCGCTGGCCTCCCGACCCAATCCGTGGTCTCCAGAGCACTCTGGCTAAACGGGAGCACGACCAGGACGCTCACGGCCCGCGCAGGACCCCTCCTTGGTGTGGCCCCGTTCAGAGCTGCGCTCCTCACAGCAGCCGAAGCGTCTGTCCGTGGGTAAACACAGTGTGGTCCAGACACACAGGGAATCTTAGCCAGCCTTAAGAAGGAGGGAAACGCTAACACCTCCTACAACTGGATGAACCTTGAGGACGCGCTGCTCCGTGCAATCAGCCAGACGCGAAAGTCAGATACCTCCTGAGTCAGGAACTCAGGAGCAGCCCAGTTCACCGAGACAGAAAGTCGACTACTTGGGGGGCGGGGGCGGGGAGGGAAACGAGGAGCCACTGGTTAATGGGGGCAAAGATCTAACTGGAGAAGAGACGAAAGTTCTGGGGACAGACAGTGGTGATGGGCGCACGCAGGCTGAACGGACTTAATTGCCCCGAGCTGTCCACTTTAAAAGCGCCTAAAATTGTAAGCTTTATACTATGTGTATTTTATCTCAGTGAAACAATTAAATAGCAAAAACGAAATCACACTGGTCACTTCACCCCGTCCTGCGATGCGTCCCAGTCTGCTCCTCCCCCGAGGACTTTTTGCCCCTCAAATGCACCAGCTTGTCCCCACCTTCGCATTTGCTGCCACCTGTGCCTGGAAATGTCTGCGGGGGGCTGGTCCCTCTCATTGATGAAGGGTCAGGCTAGACGTCACCTCCTCACAGAGGCTCTTCCGACCACCTGAGGACGGTGGCCTCAGCCTGTCAGTTTCTGGAACATCCTCCTTTTAACTGTGCAGAGTACGTCTCTCTATCAGCTATTTTTCCTACTGTTTCTTTCTCTCCAGTCTCCGCCAGCCTGCACAGACGCTCACTGACGGTGGGCACCTTGCCTGTCTGGTTGACGGCGCTCGGCACACAGCAGGAGTTCCGGGACTCTGGAAGGAGGGAAGGAAAGAAAGAAGGTACTCAGAAATCACACAGCGACACCCAGCCATGGTTAGCCTGCAGGGCCGAGGGCTGGGGACAGAGTTTTGGGGTGCAGTAGGGCTCCCATTCTCTTGGAGAGCTGATGCAGGCTCGGGGAAGACTCGCGGCCCTACTGGGAGTCCTGGGGCTGGCGGCTGAGGCAAGGCGCTTCCAACCTCACCCCCCACCTCCAGGCCCACACACAGGCCACTCTGTCCAGCTGGAGGCAAGTCCCCCAGAAGGACTCCACTGAGACCTGGGGGCAAGTGAGCCCCAAGCCTGGATGGGGCTCTCGGGGCCCGCGACAGTACATGCTACCCAGATTGCCTTCATGGGGTGTCACCCCAAAACTGAGGACAACCCTTCCCAAGCGAGTCCCATCTCAAGTGCTTTCTGCAGGCGGCAGTGAGGGCCTGGGAATGAGGGAGAGGCGGGCAGTTGTGGGGAGAGAGGTGGGGGAGGAAAGGTGGGGGGGCGGAAAGGTGGGGGGCAGGAAAGGTGGGTGAGGGAGGGAGAGGGAGCAGGGGTGGAGGAGAGGAAAGGTAGGTGGGGAAGAGAGAGGGGGCCTGGAAGGGAGAAGCGGGTGGGGGAGGGGAGGGGGGAGGGGGGTAGCTGGGGGGAGAGGTGGGCCGGGGAGGAGGAGGCAGACCCGGGAGGGAGGGGTGGGTGGGGGCAGCAGAACGCGCAGGACCCTCTGCAGAGGCCTCACTGTGCAGGAGTTGCTGGGGGGCTTCCAGAGCCCACCCCACTTCCTAAGCTGCCCGCTCCCCGCCCCCTCGGGAGCCATTTTCCTGTCCAAGTGCCCATAAACATCTTGCTCAATCTGCTTCCTCAGCAGCACTTCGAGCAGACAGCTCCTCTCCCTTGCTCACAGGGCGGGCATTTCCAAGCAGCCTTTGCAGGGCCTGAGCCTGGCGGGGCTGTGCGCACAGGGGTGTGGGGAAGGGGTGCTTGGGGGCAGGATGACCCCGCCTGTGGCACTTAATTTTCCCGTGGTGTGGGTGGTGTGGGGTGCGTGTGTGTGCGCATGGTGTGTGTGCACATGGTGCGTGGTGTGTGTGTGCGCGCCTGTGTCACTGCAGAATGCTGCCAGAGCAATTTGGTTTCCAAGGAAACGGTGTGAAGGTGCGGGCGGCTGCGCACTCGGAGTGAGAAATGCATGTCATCCGGAGCCTGGGCTCCCAGCTGGAGCCCAGCCAATTACTGCCCACTTGGTACATGGAGAGCCTGGCCTGCCACGGAGCTGGCCAGGGGCCAGGGGGCTGGGGCGCCCCAAACCCTGCCCCAGGAGAGGCCCCGGCCCGGGGGGCGCTGCAGGAGTGGGGGCCGGGTCGCAGGGTAAGGGTTAACCCGAACCCACCGAAGCCCCCGGTGAAAGCCGGCATCCCAGCCTCCGAACCCACCCTCTCCCCCGCCCCGCGGCTGCAGGGGGGGAGCCAGCCAGGCAGGCAGCGGGCCATCCCGGGCCCTACTCCGCCACTAATTATTTTCCATGATGAACATGTTATTATGTCTTACACTCGAAATAATCAATTTGGAATCACCACTTTGATGAGTTAATGGGCACTTGGTGGGTGTCATTTCAGAATCTCTCTGCAAAGTACGGCTCTATTTTTAACAGCGGCTGCGTCGGGCACACAAGAGGGCACGCTAAGCGCGAGGAGTCCCCACCTCCCCGTCTCCCCCTCTCTGCGTCTCTCCCTGCCAACACCACCAACTCCTGCTCCTCTGGGCTGTGGCCCCGTGGACTAGGGACAGCCAGCGAAGGAGCTCCAATCCCTGAGCCCAAATCAGCTCACGCACACACACACACACACACGCACACACACGCACACCGCTCACCCCTTGATGCTGTAGATGGGATGTTTGTGTCCTCCCGGGATTCATAGCTTGAATCCGAACCCCCAGTGAGATGGGGTTTGGAAGTGGGGCCTTTGGGAGGAGATCAGGTCAGGGGGGTGGAGCCCTTATGAATGGGGTTAGTGCCCTTATGAGAGACCCGAGAGCTTCCTCATCCCTTCCTCCATGTGAGGACACGGTGAGAAGCAGAAAGTGGGCCCTCGCCAGACTCCGAATCCACAGGCACTTTGATCTTGGACTTCCAGCCACCAGAGTGGTGAGAAATATAGGTCTGTGGTTTAAGACCCCAGTCTGTGGTGGGATGGTGGCCTCCCAGACACACTAGAAGGATGTGCCATTAGCCTGCTGAATCTACCAGTGCCGAGTTTTCAGAAGGCAGTTTGGATCGATGCTTCCATTTCTCTTGGGAGAACACCAAGCCTCTGCCACTTGAAACCAGAAAGTCTGGCCTCATGCCCGAGGACGTCTGCACTATCTATCCCAGTGTCACAGCCTAATGTTGATGAAACAAGCAGCAGCAGAATTTCAGTAGATGGAACAGTTCCATTGCAAAGCCCGACAAGGGAAGAATTAGATGAGAGTCGTCAGACATGGAAGAGGAGTGTAGACAGAGTGGGCTGAGCAACGGGGCTAAAGCTCATCGTCCAGTGGCGCCAACAGCCGGTGGGCCAGGGCACCCCTGCCCCTGCACACCACAAATTCGCCAACATCCGCTCTTCCGAGGTGACCCTAGCCTGGTTCCTGCGGGCACCTGCCTTGCAGGGCGTGCCCATCTGTCTCCGGTCTTCCTCACCCTAGTAACATGGAGCCCTGTTGGCTGCCTCCCTAGCACTCCCCCCTCTTCCCAACAGCCTCCGTCTCTCTAGGTGCGGATCTATCTGCGTCCCAGGAATCGGACTCCGTTGCTGGGTCCAGAGATAAAGCACATGACATAGGCTGTCACCCTATATATTTCCCATTCCTTCGCCACGGTGATTAGCCCAAAGCTGGGCAAGTTAACCCAATCCAGCTTCATTCATGCAAGCTCAGAACCTTCGCTTGGAATGTTGGAACAAAGAGGCTCTCTCTTTCTTACTGGATATGACCACGAAAGCATGAGCCCTGTGGAGCCGCCAGCAGCCACCTGGGACCCACTGGAGGCAGAAATTAGAGATGAAAACACAAGCATGTGTGCACGCACACACATACACACACACACACGCATTATAGCTGCCATGGTTCTTGTGTGCCAGAAGGTCCTGGTTCCAGCACACACGGGCACCCTCGGAAAAGTGACCAGCAGAGGGCCCCAACTCAGCTTGCTCTTCAAAAGCTGGGCAGCTCTAAGATCTGCTTTCTCCATTCGAGAAGAGCAGGAGACATCCAGACAGGCCAAAGCAGAGAGGCCCCCTGTTGCAGCCAGTTCCTTAGGAACCCAGATGGTCTGCCTCCGGCCCCCTCCAAAGCAAATCCCAGCTTCCCTGCAGTTCCACCCGTGGAGGACCAAATTCTGCTCCCTGTTTCATTTCTGTGTTCTCTGGCCACATCCCACCCAGGAGGGAAAGGGAGCACGGAAATTCTTGCATAGCATCTCTCCAGGGTGCCTGAGCCGCTAAGCCTGCAAAGCTCGTAGAAGTCCACACTCAAGTGCTTGCCGGGTACCGGGAGGTTCATAGGGCTTCGCAGAACTCACAAAAGCCAACGTTACAGTGAGCTCTCCAGGGCACCTTTCCAAGAACCGAGGTGCTGTATGAGGAAACGAAAGGGGGGGACCAGAGAAAAGCAGGGGCTCCCCCAAGCTCATAAAATACAGGGCTGGAGATGCCTACAAAAATATGCAAACCCCAAATTCAGGATATGACCCACAGGAAATCTGAGGGGTGTGCAGACCTACCACCCCAATGCTGGTAGGTGGGCTCACCGAGGAGCCTCATCTCTGCATCCCAGACACTCAGGTTAAGCAGGTGTGGCTCTCCGTGAGGCTGTCCGCAGGGACCAACCGCAGGGTGTCCCCAGAGCTGCTCTCCAGTACCTGCCGGAGGAGAGGACATGCTGTCTTTGGTACTGTCTGATGCGTTCAGCTCTATGGTCAAAGACAGCCTCACTCCTGCTGGATAAAAGTCTCTGGGGGGCAGGGGGCCTCCAAGGAGGAACAGAGTGGAATTCAAAGAAGCAAGAGCCTCAGGAACATACAATCTCAGCAAGGAGGGGAGGCCAGGGATGCGCCCACCATAGCAGGAAACAGCAGGGAAACTGGGAGCTACCATCGGAGGACATCACCTTCTGGCTCCAAATGCAGAGCTTCATCATTTTGTAACACGCTGAGGGGAGGGGAAGGCTATGGGCTGAGTAGAAATCCAAACCCTACAGGTGTGGAGTAAGTCACAAGTGACAAAGAACACAGGGTTCACTTATTCGTTAGAGCTCTGGTATTAGCACTTTACCTTATCCATGTAACACAGTCTGGTATGGTGTTCAGAGTCCAGAAAACCACTAGACAGGTGGCAAGTCCTAGTAGAGTCGAGCTGGCATCATTATTGCCAAAACCAATATATCACCTGTTCAAAAAATATCTCATACATGTGTATATGACCCAGAAGCAATTTCCTAACAAGTTTTTTAAAAATATTTTATATGAAGAGTGTTGTGGGTTTTGAACTCATTTGTTAATGATACGAAATGTGCAACTCTTTTCAAGACTGAGGGAACAACTGATTGACGTAAGATGGAAATGAAACCAACAAATTTCAATTAAAAAAAAATCACGCGATTGTCAGATGGGATTGAAAAACAAGTATCTTGGTTTAGTAGCTGCAGTGCCCATCTTGCTTCCTCCAGATGGATCCACCTATCTTTGTGAGGCCTCGCTTCCATCTAGGATCACCACAAACAACTGTTGACATAAACAACTTAGAAGGAGACCTTCAAGTCACACTAAGCCGAATTTTTCAAAACGAATGAAGTATGGTCAACTTACTTTCTGTGAAGCATGAAGGCGTGTCAGTGGACAATCTTCTAAAGAAATGGTGGTCTACCAACTGGACACCCATAAGCAAAAGAGATGGATCTCAACCCTTATCTTTCACCATATAGAGAAGCAAACTCACAAGGAACACAGACCTAAACTTCTAGAAGAAAACATGAGAGAAAATCTTGGGTTAGGGGAAGATTTCTCAGATACAAAATAAAAAGCATGCTCCATAAAAACATAATAATGAGTTGGACTTCTTCCGGACTAAAAACTTCCACTCTTTGAGAAACGTTGTTAAGAACACAAAAACACTAGCCTCAGACTGGGAGCACATATTTGCAAAACACACTTCTGTTCAAGGACTCATGTCCAGGATATTAAAACAACAACAACAACTCTCAGAACTTACTAATGCAAAACAAACAGCCCAATTTTTAAAAGTAAGCAAAATATTTGAAAAGACACTTGACTGAGGAAGGTATGTAGATGGTAAATAAGCACACGGAGATGGTCAACGTTGCTAACTGTTAGGGAAATAGGAACTAAAACCACAACGAGATATCGCAACGCAGATATCGGAATAGCTGGAGTCTTTTTAAATCCGACGATAGCAAGAGTCGGTGAGGATGTGGGACTCTCATCCTGCTCGTAGAACAGCCTCGCCGGATGACCGCTGGGAGCCATACGCTCCCGCAACCCAGCAATCCACACTGGCAATGTGTGTCCCCACACACACCTGCGTGGGAGTGTTTACAGCAGCTTTATTCATCACCATCAAAAACCGGAAACACCCCGAATGTCCTTCAGCTGGTGACAGATAAAGCAGCAGCAGTAAGCCCACACAACAGGGTGGTTCCCGGCCATAAAGAGGAAGAAGCTTCCACACACGCACACGGATGATGCACAAAGGCATCATGTGACGTGGAGGAAGCCGGACCCCAAAGGCTACCCACTGTCTGAGTCTATTTACAGGACTTTCTAGAAAAGGTAAAACTATAGGGAAAGATGACAGATTATTAGCTTCCGGAGACCAAGGGCAAGGCAGATCTGACTGGGCTAGGGGAACCGAGTGTTACCCGCTTGATTGTGGTGCTGTTTACATAACTGCATGCAGTCATCAAAACTCCCAGTGCTGGTCACTGACAAGGGTAAATTTTACTGCATGCAGATTATACCCCAGTAACCAGACTTCAAAAAAAAAAAAGAATATGATCAGATTGACCTCATTAAAATATAAATTTGTAACGGGAAGGTAACATTTATTATCAATACACGTGGTGTGTGTGTCCAGGTCAGGGTGCTAATGCCAAGTCCGATAATTCATATTAGGGCTCCGTGGCATCTGCTGCACTGGAGTTTCATGCCATTCATTGAGAGGGTAGCTGGGCAGGACAGGTGTCAACATCCTTGTGGGTCATCCAGCGTGCTGACAAATACAGAGGGCCCAGATGGGTAACGGCTTAGGAGAATACATGGGGGGGGGGGACCAAGCAGAGGAGAGGTGGGGACTTCAGGAAGAATGTGCTCAGAGAGGCGTGCTGGGAGAAAGGTGGAGGCCACCTGAGTGGCGCTAGGTGCCACTCAGCAGCCCACCATCGTCACGGCTGTCTGCTCCGTCAGGATTATGCGAGCAAAGCAGGCAAAGGGCTGAGGTCCAACCACCACGAGCCAGTTCTCCCCCCACTGGGGATCATCTCGGCCCATGAGCAAATAACCTAGTGACCCCATCACTCCAAACTAAAAGGGGTCACCAGCCCCTTGACCTCTGTGTAGTTTGACCAAAGACAAATAAATTCTCCTGTTTGTTTAACGAAAGGTCTGCAAAGCCCAGAGCCCTGGGAAGAGACCTTCTTCCCTCCACTTAAAGTAATAGACTCCCCGCATGTCACTGGTGCCTGGCCCCAGGGGCAGGACAGAGGGGAGGCCCAGCTCTCTCCTGTCCGCGCTTGGGGCCATCACGCAGTCTACTCTCCAAACACAGGTGTCTTGCTTTTATTAAGTGAATGTATCATCACCTGGGGAAGATGTTTCCAACATTCAGGACACTTGCCTGGCCCACAGCAATCCTGGGTACAGAGGTGATGCTCTGGGAGCAAAGAGACAGAATGCCAAATGGACAGACAGGGGCCTTACCCTGGGAATTTGGAATTGACATGCACAAAGTCTTGCTCTGAGGGCTGGTCCATGCATTTACCTACAGAGAGACGGGAGGGCTGGTCAGTGACCTACTGAACGAGGGTGTCACTCTTGGCTCCAGAAACGCCTCCCATTCTTACAATCAACATCCTTCCTGCTTCTTTGAGCTGGCTCAGGCAGTCTCTGCTCCTTGAGGAATTATTTCCATCTTACTGATAAGCTCTGAGGCATTGGCTAGTGAAGTCACTAGTCCACAAAGTGACACAGTCAGTTAGCGGACAGCCAAGAGCCAAGCCCAGATAGGTTTGAGTCTGAAATCTGTGTTCCCAAAACAGTACTCCTGGCAGGAGAGCTTCCAGAGAAATCTCCCCATTTCTGAACTCTTCCCAGAATCTTCCCTGGGGTTCTCAGCCGTGGCTGCCTGTCAGGATCAACTGTGGAGCCTTGAAAAGGGACCTGACCCCTACAGAACCACCCACACCTGGCCCTCTGCCGGAGAAGAGCACAGATCAGTCCTGGGAGCCACTGGACATACCCACTGGATCCAGCCTCAGAACTGGTCAACGGTCTCCATTTCTTTAGAGACTCTAGAACCCCAAGCCATGCTGAGAAAAGTGCAGGGTGGAGGAGGGCGGTGCGGGAGGGGGAGCTGGGAAAGCAAGAGTACATTCCGGGAGGCAGGCAGCTCAGTGAGGGTGCTCACCGAGACCAGAGGGTGGAGATGGCTTGTGGAGGGGGCCCCCTCCCAGGCCAGAGCAGGTGGGCGGGGCCTGCTTGAGACCGCCCCCTGGGGAGAGGGTAGGGCATGGGGACCAGGCTCAGGGGTGTTGGTGACGGGCAGGAGGGAGGTGTAGAAGCAGCAGGTGAATCCTGCAAGGTAAGACAGGGCCAGAAAGACCCGGATTGCTCCCCCCTGAACTCACCGCCCCCACCCAGTACCTGGTGCTGGGTTTTATTTGGGAAGAGAACTGGCGGTTAGTGTACCATCTGTTTGTTCTCCCCTGGAAACACGGGGCTGATCTCCTCCCCGCATTCCCAGGTCCGTTGAGACTTTACCCAAGGCCACAAACAGCTGAGCTATGGAGCACGGCTTCGGAGAAGCCAGGAACTATGGGTCAGAGGGGAGACAGTCACAGGAATCTTTCCTTCTACCTGCCCATCGAACTCTGTCAGGAAGCAGCAAAAATGCTGTTGTCTTGCGGGTAAGGCTCTGGCTGACCCAGATAAGACGCGCTCCCCATGCCCAGCCAAGGCCCTGTGCCTCTGGGGCAGTGACTTTGACACAAGGACTGCAGGGCCCCAGGGATTAAGCTAAGCTTCTGTTAAGTCCCTGACCTTCCAGATAACATCATCCAAACCAAACCCACAGGACATTGTGGTTCTCCTCTCAACACAAAAGCATCTGAGACTCTGCCAAGAGAGCTGTCAGCCTAACTCCCACGTCTGCTTCCAGCGCTCTTCCTCTGGGGACCGCCGAGGGTCCCAGCATCGGGGACACGCACATACGCACACACCTGAGACACTGAAGCCAAGGCAGCCACCTGCCGAACGGCCTGGCTTTTATCCGAACCAGCCACTTCCGACCCTGGGGAGGCTTGTAAAGACTGTCCTGACAACCTCTCAGGGCCAGATTCTCAGCCCTGTGGGACAGGACACACGTCCGCCCACACACGGGGGTCTGGATCACCTGGAATGGTCTCTCTTGGAACGGATGTCCTGCCCTTTCAAGCTCTTGATTGGCTGACGCAGTTGTCCATCTCCAGCCCAGGGAGCCAATGGGGTGACAGTCGTGACCTACACGTGAGTGCACACGTGCCGTCCACGTGCCTCTGAATAGTCACGTGACTGCACTTCCCGGCGGATGGTGCCTGTTCTGGAAGCGTTCGCAGTCGCCGGTGGAGGGAGCCGCACAGATCCTGTAACGTAGTGACAGTATTGAGGTGGTGGGATGCACGGAGTGGCCCGTGCTCAGTGGAGGGTCGGGGCCCTTCCTGGAGCCATGATGTCCCCTCCCTGGGGATGGACACTTGATTACCAAGTGTTGTCTTCTCACCCAGCCTTGTTTCTGGGCGAGGGGGAGGCCGAGCGGGGGTCCCCGCACCACCCCGTCTGCTCCGGTCTTTGCACCTGCAGCTTTAGCGGCAGACAAACGCGGCATTACGGTCACCCCGTGGCTCACAGAAGCCTCTTTCCATCCTCGGCACATCCACACCCCCCACATTTCGAAACTCCAGCGAGGCAGTTCATGGAAATTCCGTTGACCGCGGTGCGGCGTCACGCTGCACCCCCACTGTGCCCCATCAGCCCGCGACCTTGGGCATGTCCTTGAACCTCCCTGGGCCTCCGTCTCCTCCTCCAGGAGGTGAGCAGGGTGAGGCCGCTCGGTTTCCATAGCCTCTTTCGGCTCGGAGGTCTGTACATTTGCTTCCAACATTTTCTCCCTGAGTCCAAATCTGGAGGAGAGTAATCCGCGGCTTAGGAAAATGCTTATGTTTTCCAAAGGGACCCTCCCATCCCCTGGCATCCTTTTGTGCTGCCGATGTCTACCTGTATCTCTGGCTCCCAGGGAAAGGATTGTTTGAGCTCATTGTCTGGTGTCCTGATTATTAGCTCCATCTGGGCGACTGAAGAAATTCCCGCCATAAATAATAATGATGATTATAAAAATAATAACAGGCACGGTCTCCTCCCCATGTCAAAGCGCTGGTTGCTTCCTCCTCTTCTTTTTTTTTTTAAAATGCCACTCTGTGCCAAAGGCCTCCAGAAAAGGAGTTAATTAATATCCCTTGCTGTGGACTAATTCTCGTTTCAACATGTGGCTGTCATTTCCCTGTCATCATAGCTGATTTACAACAGGGTTTAATTAAATTCTCCGTACATTATTCAGCATTCTCCAAAGACAACACCAGAGAGGCCTGGGGTATTTAAAATGTCACCTGCTGAGACATATCACCTCTTCTTAAATAAATATGACAGTGATCAAACTTTGGCTAATTACAGTGACTTAGTTATTTGTTTGTATGTTTTAATATTTAATTGCTTTCATGTTCATCCAATTACGGAGCAACAGCAAATAGAAATTAACTTTTTATCAGCGTGTTCCCAGCCCGGCGAATAAGCGCCCCGAAGCCTCCGTACAAGGGGAGCTGCCCAAGCTGAGAGATTGCAGACACGCTCTAGCTCAGTGCACAGGTCGATTAAATTAAGGGAGAATCCTCCCGGCTCCTGCCCCAACTCCCAGCCTGCTTGGGGCTGCGCGCCCGGCTTCCCAGAGCCTCTGACTCAAGACCAAGAGCGGTAAGCAGAACAAGCCCGGGGATTTAATTCCATACTGCCACCCCATGGCCGCTCGGCGCAACTGCCCGCTTCCTTTGCATGCTCAGGGTTCCCTGGAAGATGAAAGGACTCTTGGGGAGCTTGGGTCTTCAAGTTCCCCACACCTCAGCCTGCGTTCTCCGAAACACGGAGGCTCTGTCTTCATGCTTCTCCAGCTCTGCGGGCCGTCTGCTCCTTGTGAGAAGTTCTAGAACCTTCTGCCAAGCTTCCTGGGACAAAGGCAGCACCTGAGAGTGTGTCCACTCTGTGCCATGTATATCACAAATTCCAGCGACTGGATGCCCGGCCAGCTGAGAAACAGGAGCTAGAAAATATGCACACAGCTTATCCTGAATGGTGTTCTGATCACACGCCTTAGCCAGACCCTGAGACATCCCCCAGGGCCCCCAAAAGCCAGTCCCACTGGCGTTATCTTGAAAGCTCCCACTTGCTCCAGCACATCGTTTGACATTTCGACGTTTGCTTTTCTCCCAGTCCTAACCTCAGTATCTCAATCTCTGCAGAATTTCAAAAATAAAAAGGGATGAAGAATTAAGCCCTTCCTGGAGCTCTCTCAGTGATTCCAAATTGGGTAAGCCTGTTCTACCTCCAGCCGAACCCCACAGCCTCATGGGATGTTGGTTTAAAACGTTCAACTTTCCAAAAATAAATATAATCTTTTCGTGTACTTACATCTTATCTTCCCAGCTCAGCTGTAAGCTCCTTAAGGGGCAGGCCCAGAAACCAGCAGAGACTTAACCATGGTAAAAGCTAAAGAAAATAGCAACTGGCTAACCTTCTGCCGAGTGGCCCAGCAGTGGCCTTATTTAGGGTCTGGCTCGCGAGGGGGCAGACAGGTGTCATGGAAGGAAATCCATTTGTTCACTGAGCCGGTAACACCAACTGTGCACTAAGCATGGGCTATCAGATGGCGATTAAGCAATGCAGAGGCCCTGTCCTTGGTGCTGGAGTCTGGGAGAAAGTACACCCGATGGCGATTAAGCAATGCAGAGGCCCTGTCCGTGGTGCTGGAGTCTGGGAGAAAGCACAAATAATCATGAGCTGAGGTGTGTGGCCGGAAAGGCAGAGGACACAGGAGTGTGGCCAAATGAGGGGACCTGGTCTGAGGAGCCAGCACAAGCTTGCCCAGGAAGCCAGTGCAAGCTGACAGCCGAAGAAAGAAGAGGAACCTTTTTCATTTAGCAAAGAATAGAAGGCCATTTGGAAAATTTTTCCTGGGGGCCCACAGTTTATGCAAATGAATTCAGCCCAGAAAGAGAGATTCTAATTGGTCCCAGCAGGCGCTTCCCTGGTCAGGGGTCAGCACACAGTTCAGCACCTGTGTGAACATCTCCATCAGGGCCCCTGAGGCCTGTATTGGCTGTCACACCCACTCTCTTCAGATCCTAGAGGTTTTTACCTTAAATTCACGTCAAGTCCTTATTCCCATTTCCTCTCAAGCTAATTCTCTTTGACAGGCAAGTCCTTAGAGAAACAAGAAAGCTTCAAACCCCTTGGCTTGGTCAGGAACTACGGAGACACCAAGGCAGCCGTGAATACAGCACAGTGCACCAAGACGAGGCCAGGCCTCAGGGAAGGGTCTGGACCTTGGGAACCTGGGGGCCCTGCTAACGTGGGAGTCCAGCTCAGATGGTCCCTCTGAAAAGCAAAAGCACCTCTACAGTATTGAAGCCCTTCAGTTGATCCTTGTCAGAGCCCATCAGAACGAGGTGAGCAGTAAGATTCAGGCCCTCCCGTGTCACAGGTTGTCATAGGACGAGGCAGAGAAGTTTCCGGCTGTCCCCATCTGAGCCCATCACCATTAATTCAGATATTTCTCATTCCAAATCCCATCTGGGATAAGATGAAGTGTGTCTTTTCTTGCTGAATTAAGGAGTTACCTAAGCAACTTAACAGTGTACCCAAGACGGTAGATGGTTAAGTATCTGCCTTTGGCTCAGGTCATGATCCTGGGTTCCTGGGATCAAGCCCCACATCAGGCTCCTTGCTGAACAGGAAGCCTGCTCTCCCTCTCCTTCTACCGCTCCCCCTGCTTGTGCTCGCTCTCTGTGTCAAATAAATAAATAAAATCTTAAAAAAAAAAAAGGAAACTATCTTCAGGTGCATCTGGTGCATCTATTATAACACGTATTTCCAAACAAAGGTATTCCGGTCACCAAGGAAGCTTATCTGTTTGTTCTGGTCCTTACCAAGTAACTTTGAGACATTTGAATATATTAAGTTGTCACTACAGGTGCTTGAAAAGAATCCATCAGTGTTTCTTTAAAAACATTCAATAACCAGCTCACCTCCCCAGCATTGCTCCAAGGCCTCTGAGGCAAACCATAAGTAAATCCTTGAACTTTCTATGTAGAATTACCCTGATGAGAAGCAGCTCTGTCACAAATCCGTACCTCCAATTCATGGGTATTGTCCTGTGACTTCCCACTTAGGACTTACATCTGTAGCCACTGTGCATTTCTCTGTCCTCAACATCATTGAGCAAGGAGCCGAACGTGGGACTCGATCCCAGGACCCTGGGATCATGACCCAAGCCGAAGGCAGAGGCCTAACCACTGAGCCATCCAGGCATCCCTGTTCTCAACATCTTATACTCAGCAGATCTCTATCAACAGTCAGGCAAATCTACTTCTTACCATATTTTTATCTTCACCCTCTGTACCCAGAGTAACTTACTTTCTCTTTTTGATGCATCCTCAAAGGCCCTAAAAGAAATTTACATCAACCTATAGCCTATATTTTAGCTGAAAGCACCTTTAAATTGAGACCCCAGAAAGCCCAGGTCTTAGCAGTAAAGACCCTTAGAGTAAGGCCCACACCGTAGATCCAAGTTGAAAACCAAAGCAGGTCCGTCCAGACAAAGAACACAGCCAAAGCTTGCAGGAGGAAAAGCATTCACCGAGAAGTCCACTGCATGCCAAACAAGACTCAACATTTTTTAAAAGTAGGATTAAACTATCCCGACTCCATACAACATATCTTCTGAAACGTCCAGCATACAATCAAAAACTACTAGACATGTGAAGAAATAGAAAAATATGACCCGTATCAAGAAAAAGAAAATTAATAGAAAAAGATCTGAGCTAAACTCTCTTAGCAGAAAAGACCTTTAAAGCAGCTATTAAGAATGTGCTCACAATTTTAAATGAAGGTTGGTCACGAACAAAATAGGGGGAATCTCAGGAAAGAAATAGAAGCTATTAAAAAATAACCAAATTGTGTCCAGAACTTAGAAATAAACTATTTAAAATTCACTGACTAGGAGATTAGATACTATGGAAGCAAAGATTAGTAAGCTTGAAAAGAGGTCAATAGGAATTATTCCATCTGAAGGATATAGAGAAAAAGATTTCACGAGAACCGACAGAGATTTGGTAATCTACTGGACAAAATTATGTGGTATAACATATATGTAAGTAGAAGGGTTTTTTTTTTTAATGTAAGCAGACTTTTTAACAGAGAAGTTAAAAAGAATGGGGCAGAAGAAATATTTGAAGAAATAATAGCTAAAATTTCCCAAATTTGGTGAAAAACATTGATTTACAGATCCAAGAATCTCAGGAAACCTCAAGCAGGGTCAATTCAAAGCAACCCATACCTAGGCACACTAGAGTCAAACTGCTAAGAAAAAGAGAGAGAGAGAAAGAGAGAGAGAGAGACAAAAGAAAGAAAGAAAAAGAGGGGCGCCTGGGTGGCACAGTGGTTGAACGTCTGCCTTCGGCTCAGGGCGTGATCCCAGCGTTACGGGATCGAGCCCCACATCAGGCTCTTCCGCTATGAGCCTGCTTCTTCCTCTCCCACTCCCCCTGCTTGTGTTCCCTCTCTCACTGGCTGTCTCTATCTCTGTCGAATAAATAAATAAAATCTTTAAAAAAAAAAAAAAAGAAAGAAAGAAAAAGAAAAAAGAGAATCCTGAAAGTGGGCAGGAAAAAAACATGCATTACATAGAAACAACGATAAAAATTATAGCTGTTTTCTCAACAGAAATAGCCAGAAGACAAGGGGGCAAAAATCTTAAAGAACTGGGGGCAGGGGGTGAGGCAGGGAGAGGGTTGTTGGTTCACGAGTCTGCATCAAGGGAAAATATCTCTCAAAAATGAGAATGAGACAAACACAATGGCAGATAACGAACTCGGAGAATTCCTCTAGCAGCAGCCCAGCACAAGAAGTGCCTAAGGCAGTTCCTCAGGATGAAGGGAAATAATGCCACACAGAATTCAGATCTACGAGAAGAAATACAGAGCACCAGCAATGGTAAATATTATGGGTAAAAATCAAAGCATGTGTTGCACGAGGGATCGGGTGTCCAGTGGCCTGGGCTTCTGTCTGGTACTACCACTTCTTAGCTGTGTGACCTCGGGCACTTCCTTAAAATAAACCTCAGCGTCTCCATCTGGACAATGGGAATAATTCTGGGACTGAATCTGTAGAGCTGCAGGGGGATTAAATGAGGAAACCGACATGAAGAGCATGACGTAGTACCTGGCGGTACTTTAAAGCTTTCACCGGTCCGAGCTTTTAACCATTCGGCACCCTTCATTGGTCGCTGTTGTCCCCATTGCAAAGGGAGCCAGGAGAGCACAGACCAGGTAGGCATGAAGTGGGCGAGGGTGTCCAGACTCAGACACGGCATAACCTCTGATGCGTGCACTTGCTGTAGTGCATACCAGTGGCGCCTAACCATGGCTCCACTGTGGACCCTGCTCAGAATAATACGTATAAATGCATAAAATGAAATACGTAGAATTACCATGGTGACCAATGACAATGAATGCCCGTTCTTAAAACAGGTTGTAAAGATCGAGACGGTATGTGTACTTCCTCGTCGATGCATTAAATAAACCGTGGTTGTGGATCTAACGACCAACACGATTCCTAAGTGAGGACAAGCACGAAGGGTATTTTGAGACATCCGCAACAACTTTAATGTAGTGAAGAAACAGCTGGGAAAACCGCAGTGGTGTATCGCGTATTTCATAGTGGAAGGAAATGCTAAATTGCAGAACTTTGCCGAAACAAAAAATGTAAATTTGTCTCATCCAAGCTCCTGGACCCCAACAGGTCCATGAACTCCAGGTTAGGGACCTCGGGCCATCTGGTCTGTATTGCTTCTCAATAAATGTTAGTCCCGATCCTTTGGGACATGGATTCCCTTCGTCCATCTGCAGAAACCTCCCGACTCACTTTCTCAGAGGGAAACTAAATACCTATCCACGCATGTGGACACGTCTTCCAGACAATTGCAAGGGGTCTAAGACCTTTGGAAGCCCCCCCCCTTGGATCCCGGATTAAGGAGCCTTCCTTCCTAAACAGCTGTCGGTCCTTATCTGCTCAGGAGGAAAACGACCATGATCTCCCCAAGAACACACAGTACTTTGAAAGAAGGGGAAAACACAGAGCAGAACTGGCCATTCAGGAATAAAAGGAAAACCTCTTTCTTGGCCATCAAAGCCAGCAGGCAGCTGTGACCCAGTGTAGCCCATTTACAAGACTGATGACTTAACGGGATCCAGTTGGTGACAAGACACAGGGTGAGGCCAGCGGAGGGCTGGAGAGAGAGGGGACAGATTACGTGATGCTGTTTGATGACACTAATTACTCATAATGGCCCAAACCAGGGACCCAACCACAAGCCAACTCATTGTAAAAGCTATAAAATAATGTTTAGGATAAGGAATTAATTTTTATAGCCATTGGGGTGCTGAACTGCCGCCATAATACGGCGTAATACATCTCCACATAATTTTGTCCAGTAGGCACACAGATTTATTACAAATTAAATTCTCTCCTCAAGTGGGAAGTGTAAAGACACCATACACAGCAGAAAGACAACCCCCCCTCGGGCTATGCTGGAGACCAAGGACGGGTGTTTGATGGGCTGCCCCCGCCACACGCAGACCACTGTCCCCAGATGACACGCGGCTCCCACCAAGTCCATCGCCTCCTGTTTGACAGGGGTGGTGGTGAGTGGCATCCCCAGGCAAGGACATCTCCTCCTGGCTTCCCACGGATGAGACCAAGGGCAGCTCGCAGGCCCCAGCCCTTCGGCGCTGCTTTTCCGGGCTGCCCAGTTCAGACCCCAGAAGAGAAGCAGGGGGGCAGCCTGCAGCTTCCCATGTTCTGACTTCTGGCCTTGTGTTCTCAGCCCAGGAGTTCTGCATTCAAGGAATACATTTTGGTTGACTCTTTGCTGACAAAACTCCCCACCTTTTCAGACTAGCCATTGCCAGATGAGACAGGTCTGGAAACCCTGGGGGTCTCGGGCTGGTCAGATTTGCCTTGCCTGCCTCCAAGGCAGCCAAGCCAGAAAGGTGTTTCTTGGCTGAGTCCCAGGCAGGTGTGACATCGGCGCCCCCCCAGCCGGACTCCCTCTCCCTGTGCCTCCCTGTTAACCTCAGCGGCACGTGAGTGGCCGGAGCAGCGTTGAGAAGCAGCATTCCAGGCCCCGCCGTGGCCACGCTCCTGTTCAGCGAGCTGGCATGGGGCCTGGGAATATTCCTGTATGGTTCTGACAGTCGGCTGTCGGAAAGCTTCTGCAAGAAACCCTTCTCTCTGAAAGGATCTCAGAGCAGCCATCTAGACCTCGCACACCCCAGGGCAAGGACCCACCTCCTCTCCCAAGGGAGCCAGCTTTCACCCCGAGGAATAGTGGGCTATGAGGCACGGGGCGCCTGGGCCCAGGTCGGGGCTGCTGAGACGGTAGCAAGGGTCGGGGACGCCTGTGCTTCTGGAACCTCGAGGTCACCTCCTTCCAAAAGTGTAGGTTCTTAGGGACAGAGCAGCCTGACTTCTGCTACGGGAGAGCTGGCTCTTGTCCACACTGGACAGAGTGCAGCGAAGGGGACCCACACGCAGGAGGCCTGGAAGCTGGGGCCAGCAGGGAGACCACAGGCATTCAGCCAGGGGTCAAATCCCCTTAAAGACGACATGCAGGGTATTTGCAGATTTGATCCACACCTTAGATTCGTGGGATACAGCATTTCCTTGATGCCCCCACAGACCTCAGATCACCTCCCAGCATCGTGGACCTATTGTACTGGCCTCTTGCCTTCAAAGGAGATTATGAATGGGAAAAGCGCCCAGAATCCAGGAGGCAGACACAACGGAAAGCCAAGCTCTGGTTGACTCACCCCTGGGGCTTGAACTTGCCCCGTCCGGGTCCCTGTGTCCTGTGACATCTCAAGAGTTAGCCCAGGAGCACCTGTCTGCCTCAGTCGGTAGAACATGGGACTCTTGATCTCAGTGTCATGAGTTCAAGCCCCACGTTGGGCATAGAGCCTACTTAAAAATAAATGAATATCCAGATAGATAGATAGATAGATAGATAGATAGATAGATAGATAGAGTTAGCCCAGATCTTTTCAAGACAATGAGCAAAGGCACTGGGCCACTCTTTCACCCAACCTACATGTATTAGGGCCTACTACGGGCCAGGCCCTTGGGACACAATACTCAAAGCAAAGCGCTAGCCCTTACAAAGTGGGGAAGAGGGACAGTAAGCGAATAAATGAAATAATTACACGCTATGTCAGGTGGAATACAAGCTGTGGAAACAAGGCAGGGCGTGCCGAGAGGAGTGAAAGCAGCTGCTCTTCTGAGATAGGTATAGCCAGGCCTCTCTGATGAGTGGACACAGATGCAGGTGCAAGACATGTGGAACTCGGGAGGGAACAGCAACCCAGGGAGAGGGAACAGCCAGTGCAAAGGCCCTGAGGCAGCTTAGTGCACACACGTTCAAGGAACACAAGCAGGCGGTATGGCTCAGAAAGGAATAAACTGGGACTGGTTAATGCAGGGCCTCAGAGGCCAAGATAAAGACTTTGCACCTTTTTTTTTTTTTTTCTGAGATGGAAGTCACGGGAGCTTTCGAACAGAGGACTGACCTGATCTCACTTAAGTTGTCAAGGGCTCACCCGGCTTGTCTGTGGCAAGGAGGCTGTTGGAGGGAAGGTGGGGGGCAGCAGGCAGACCTGTGAAGAGACAGAAGATAATTGTGGTGAGGAGGGATGGTGGCTTGGGCTTGGGTGGAGCCAATGGGCTGCTGAGAGCCGGACTGTGCACTGTGAGGAAAGAGAGGAAGCAGGGAGCGTCCAAGCCACCCCACGAGTGGCTTTGCCGTTCCTGAAGCAGGACAGGTGGGGGAGACGGGAACCTGGAGCACAGGGTTGGCCACGCTGCTTGCAGTCTCGATCAGGCGCCACGCGGAGACCTGCAGGAGGCAGGCACGCGAGCCTGGAGTTCAGCACAGAAGAGATGGGAATTTGGGGGTCATCAGCGCAGATGGTACTAAAGCTGTGGAGGAGATTCGGGCCCCAAGGAGGTGGGTACCGACTGAGATGTGCAAGAGGGAAACCTCCAGTGTTTGCAGTCAAGGAGACTGAGCGGGGCAGCCAGAGGCGCGGGAGGCAGCCCAGGGAACATGTCCAGGAAATCAGTCCCAGAGGCTGTTAAAGGAAGGACAGAAGACCACCTTGAGCTTCTTCGTCCGTCCAGCAGGAGGGACCAACGATGACTGACCAAGAAGCATGGGTTGGAAGTGGATGACCATGTCCTCCTCCAAAAGAAAGAGGGAGAGAGGAAAATGTAAGCCCCTTGGCAGAAGGACGGTCGGACGCCCTTCTCCAGTCTTCCAACAAGGTTTTCAAGGTCCATCCATGTTGTGCAAACACCGACATTCGTTCCTGCTTAAGGCTGAATAGTATTCCAGGGTCCGGACACACCACATCCTGCTGTGCTTCCCCTGATGGACACTTGGGTTGGTCCCGCCCTTGGCTACCGGGAATAACGTTGCTGTGAACGTGGCTGTGCAAGTATGTGTTGAAGTCTCTGCTTTCGGCTCTTGCAGGCATGCACCTAGGGCTGGGAGCGCTGGGTCGGGGTGATTCTGTATTTGACCTACTGAGGAAATACCAGATCGTTGGCCAGGCGGCTGCACCATGTTACACCCCCCACCCCCCGCCCACCCTGCCCCCAGGAGCGCAGCAGGGCTCCAACTTCCCCATGTCCTCACTAACACTGGTCATTTTCCGGTTTTTTCAGTAATAAGCCACCCCAGCAGGCATGATGTGACGTCACGTTTTGGTTCTGATTTGCATTTTCTTAATGACTAATGGTGTTGGCTGATCTGGTTTCTATTAGGATTAGTTTTGCTTTGAGAATATTGGAAGACGTCCTCAGAGATGCTTGGAGACACCAGGCTGGTGGGTTGGTCCAGGAGGGACTGGCACCCAGGCCTCCGAGGTAGCCCATCCAGGGGGGCTGGGCAGACCCCTCCCGGCACAGCCCGCTGCCCCCTGGCCTGCCTCTCTCTGCCTGCCTTGGGACCGGAGCAGACCCTTCGATGGGCTCATCTAAGTACACCTTCCAGACTCTCTCTGGACACCGTCAGGTAGATTCCCCCGGGTCCTAAACCCGCCTGGATTTAGACTCCAATTTGAGAGTTTTTCTCCTGCACCTGAAAAAGTCGAGTTAAGAAGTAAAATTTTGGAGCTTTCCTTCTGCCTGATTTTGCTATTAAAGAAAAAAATTTTTTCCCCATTTCCTTTGACTTTAGCTTCTCTGGTTCCTTTCATAATCACGGCCTGAGAAAGCCCAGGTAATGAGAACGGTGGGCACCGCCCCAGCGCGCCCTCCACAC
The DNA here is from genome assembly GCF_024610735.1 of Ursus americanus. Lineage (NCBI taxonomy): Eukaryota > Metazoa > Chordata > Mammalia > Carnivora > Ursidae > Ursus > Ursus americanus. The sequence goes on from NC_142149.1 coordinate 4,306,600, forward strand.
ACTCCGCTAGCAAGCTGCAGAGAGGGAGGGCCCGCCCTCTGGTGCGCACTGCGTGACCTCAGCCACCCAGAGCGCGGGACCTGTGGTTCCAACGTGTCCTGTAGACAAGCTTTCCCAGCGCAAGCAGCCATCAATGACCACCTCGGATTTGGACTGAATATCTTCTTAAAGCAGAATTTCTTGACACCTATAGTGGTAGTGACCCCATCGTTAAATGGCTTCATGTCCCCAAATTTCCGCTGCGGGATATGTTGGAAGAGCACCAGATAGAAATATGGGGCCTAAATATCACAAGTGCCTGAACCGGGCCACGTCGCTGAGCTTCTCTCTCTCTCTCCCCATCTGTAAAATGGGCACGATGTGACCTGTTTCATTTACTCTGGAGTCTAGGGTATGAGGTAAGGGCTCTGTCACCAGCAGTCAGGGCATAAGATCCTGATTGCTTCGGAAATTTAAAGGAAGGCAAGGCCACCCCTAGTTGTGGACATCATCACCAAAGGCTCTGTGAGCAAAGGAGGGAGGTTGCGAAGACCGATGGAGGCCTCATGATTCTGCGGGATGTGGCATCAAGACTCAGTCCCCGCTGCCAGCTAGGCCCCCGGGAGCAGTCACGCACTGTACCCTCTTCCATGACCCCATAGGTGGCAGGGCCACATGCTCCTCTGGTCCCCACACGGGGAGGCCCTCTCAGCACGTGGGTCATAGATACGAGACCCTGCAGGAGGCAAGGCGTCCATGGGCTTCTCAGAGCTGCTCCCCGGAATTCGGGACATCGGCAGGCATACAATGGGGGAGGGGTGGGCGGGTAACAGGGTCCCTCCTCCTTCAGAGTCATTCCTCTCTCTTTTACTGGAATACTTCAGCCCCATTCGTCACTAAAACTGAGAGCGATGTGGTATTATCATAAAGGTAAATACATAATTACAGTAGGTGGTAGGTTTAGAAAAAATACAAGCTGATTATTTATTTATCCAACCAACTGGAAACAGGAGCGACGCCGTCCTACTCTGACAGGTGAACATAGTCATAATTGCTCTTTAAACATGTAGTTAAACGTTGATCTGTTGTGTAAAAACATTTTTAAAAGAGCACGTTTTGAGAAAACGTCTTTGAGGGGGAATGTGCTGGGCAAGGGGCTTGGAGCATGAAAACATCTTGGCGTGTTCCAGCACACACATTCTGGAATTTTCTCCTACCGGAACAGATGTTTTTAGGGACCTGGGATGTACCTTTTAGAAATACATTTTGTTTTTATTTTGTTTATTTATTTATTTAGAGAGGGAGAGAGACGGGAGGGGAGAGGCAGAGGGAGATGTGGAGCCCAACACAGGGCTCGATCCCAGGACCCTGAGCCAAAATCAAGTCAGAAGCTCAGCCCACTGAGCCGTCCAGGTGCTCACAGAAATACATTTTGGATTCACAGTTTCTAAGAGATTCCCTACTAGTCCGCTCAGGCTGCCGCAACAAGGGGCCAGGGGCTGGGCAGTTTTAGCAACAGATATTTATTTGCCCACCATTCTGGAAGCAGGAATCTGAGATCCAGGCGTGGGCAGGGCTGGTTCCTTCGGAGGCTTTGGTCCTTGTCCCCGTGTCCTCACACGGTCGTCCCTCTGTGTGTGTCTCGTCGTCTCTGCTTTTTACAAGGATACCAGCCACACTGGATCAGGGCGACTCTAGTGACCTCATTTAACCTTCATTATCTCTTCAAAGACCTTCTCTCCACATCCTGAGGTGCTGGGGTCTGAATGGGGCAGGGTGTCCTGTCCACACCGGACTCTGCACGCTGGCCCTGCCCGGGGAGGAAGGGCTTCCTGAGGACCCGAGTCCAGCATCGTTCTGAGGGCTCTCCTGTAAGAACACTCGGTTCCAGCCACTGGCTTTATTTATCTTTAAGGATAAATACACCCGAGGGTGATTTTCACATAATAATAAATACATGCCTCAAAGGAGCAAACACATTCCAGAACGTTCCACACGTGAAGGACTGTCCCGATAAGAGAGGGGAGCAGGTGGTTTCCAGGGTCAACCTTAGACACCCCACGAGGTGGCCGGCAGTGTGGGAGGGGTGGGCAGCCTCACCGCGGGGCCTGGCCAGCAGGGGGAAGGCACCCCCCGCCCCTGCCCGCTCCCCCCCGGTGGGCAACCCCTCTGTGGGCTCATTAGCAGCCCTCCTCAGCTTTTAGGGGCGGGCAGTTCTCCCAGCTCTGGGAGCAGCAGCAGCCGCGGCTCTTCCCCGGGGGGGTGCAGGCAGGAGGCCAGTGCCTCTCTGACACGTGTCAGGTCAAATCACCAGCTGTCCTGAGAACATCTTCCTGTCACCCTGGCCTCTAGCCATGTCATGCCGGCGGTGGACAGAGAGACAGCCGGCCCCCTAATGATGCCAGGCAGGCAGCCCCCAACAGCACATCCTCCCGGCTCTCCAAGGGTCAGTGGAACAGTCACCACCAACGGCGTGGTCCCCGGGGCCCTCACCCCCACTTTAGAACAGAGTGCCACTCAGAGTGGCCGGGTACCCCTGGGAGGGGTAGGGACCCTCACCCTCCTCACTGGCCCGTCCCTTCCAGCAGCAGAGAGAAAAGAAGAACCCATTTCCTGGGAGACTGGGTGGCGCGCAGTGGCCCCCGTCCACTCTGCAGCCCGGTCACTTCATGTGTTGTTCGGTGTCACAGACGCACGGGCGTGTCAAGCTCTGAACCAAGACAGAAAACGCAAATCACGTTCCAGCCCCCTGTAGGCTCCTCTACCCATTCTGGAATGCTCTCTGCTATTACATGAGCTGGTGTTCCAGAAGCTTCCTCAGCTGGCCACACACAGCGATGCACCGTCCCTGGCCTTGGCCCAGGTGGCTCTGCCTGCTCTGCCCCCTGCACAGGTGAGCCTTCCTTCTCAACAATGGTCACTCTGCCCACGGCCCCTCCGTCCCTCCACGCCCCGCCCCCGCACCTGGGAAGTTGCAGAAGGAGGGGGTCATGAGGGGAGGGGCGGGGCGCCCACCCTGAGCATCCAGGATGCTTTCAGACTCTCCGCACCCCGAGGACGTCCTGGAAGCTCGCAGAGAGGTGGTTGCACTGGGCACGTTCGAGGGCGGGCAGCTCGGGGGTGGGGAGCTGACGCCAAGAGCCTTGCAGAAAGGAAAGCATTAAAAAGCAGGGAAGGAGGAGGAAGGGCTGTGCTAGGGGAGGAGAGAGAAGGAAGGGGTCCTCTTGGCCACGCTGGGCCCCAGGGCAGAGCAGAGGGTTAAACGAAGGCAGGGCCCTGTGACCCGCCCCCTCCCGGGTGACCACGGCCATGCTGCCCGGCTGCTGCCACTCTGGGTGCCTCCTTTCCCCAAATAACCGTGCTGTGTTCTTTGGTCCCCGAGGCAAGGGACCGCGGCCAGAGCAAGCGGGGCCTCTGCTTACAGGACATGAAGGGAGAGGCTTGGTTGGAACAGAGCCTTCCACCGGGCCCTTGGGTTGCCCCCCAGGACCACGCCCCCCCCCACGTGCACTGCGCAGGCTCTGAGCAAAGCCTGGAACCCGTAGACGCTGCCCCGGGAGCCCCCCCCGATGGGACTCGCCCTGGACAGCCCAGCCCCCACCGCGCTGGTCTTCTGAGTTCATCTGCCTCCGGTCACAGAGCAAAATCCACACCCTGAGGGCGCCACGTCTCCCCTCCCTGCCATTCGGTAGGGTGGTTGGCCGGGAGCCCTTGAGCTGCTGGGGTCACAGACGCCAGCGGAGAGGCCAATGGCACTGGGAGGGAAAGGGCCTCACACAGGGCACTCCGGGCATCTCTCCGGGCATCGGACCTGCCCCCGAGCCTCTGCCTCCCCCAGCACCCCGAAGTCCTGTCCCCACACGCTGGCTTACTCGGCCTGCCGAATGCATTCCCAGCCTGGCCCCCACCCCAGGAGGGAGGCTGCGGTGTTCCTGGGCAGGGCTGGGGAGTGGGGGGCTCACCGTGGTAAGCATTCCTGCACCCTGAGATGGGGAAGGTCGGCGAACAGACAACGCTGTCACGGGGGCTCCCCATCATCTCTCCCAGCCTGGAAAGCCAAGCCTATCACTTTTTTTAAAATCCTGTATATTACAAGAACATGAATTACGCTCTGATGAATGCAATATTAATTAATTACACGAAGATCCACGTGGGAGCCTGGAGGGGGTGTGGAGGGAGGGTCTGCGCTCGCAGACGGCAGGGAGGAGGGGGGCTCACCCAGGGAGGCATACCTGCACATGCTGCTCGGCAAGGTTCAAGCCTCTGGCACCAGGACGGACGCAGGAAGCTGGGCCGCGGCGCTCTGCCCCACGCAGGGAGGAGGGAAGGAGGGCCGGGCCCCACGCAGGGACGAGGGAAGGAGGGCCTGGTTCAGGCCGCCATCTTCTCTCTCTGCAGGTGCAGACTGGAAGCCTCGAAAATCCATTTTGCGCGTTCAAAACAGCTGCTCCCCGCTCTGAGCCCTGCGCCGTGCGGAGGGCCGGATGTGGCTTGTGAAGCTCTTGGGTTCTTCTGTCCGTAACACAGAGCGTCAGCATCGCCGGAAGAGTCCTGGTCAGCCAGAGGCAGATTGTCCCTAAAATACGTGCAGGAGCCCCTTAAGCTCCCCGCCTCCAGCTCTGAGTCCCAGGGGTGGGGGCCATGGCCGCAGAACCCTGGCAAAACGAAGTGACCCTTCTAAGGACAAAAGTAAGACGGAACTTGAAAATCACGACGCCGGACCCGTAGCCGGGGCTTTACACTGCCCCGATGTCAGCAGCCACTTCCCGGATGGCTCTTGGCTACGGTCAGGGCCTCCCTGGTGCTTCCAGCTTGACATGGGACAAGCACCTCCACTTTCAGGAGCAGACCTGAGGTGTCCTATCGGGCAGGATCTGGGTCCCCACGTTGGGGTCCCCAGGCTGGGCAGGGAGGTCAGAGAGAGAAACAGAGCACACGGGTCCCCAGTGATTCTCCCTCCTCTGTAGGAAGCATCACATCCTTTTTCTCCTTGATAGGAACCTTGTCAGAATTCTAGAGTCTAACATGGTGGTTAGCTACAGGGTCTTCCACTATTAGACTGAACATCTGCGTCCCCCTGGAATTCATTTGTGAAATCCTAGCACCCAGTGTATTGGAGGTAAGGACCCTCGGAGGTCCCGTGTGAATGGGATTCGCATCTGCGTTAAGGAGGCCCCAGAGCGCTCGCTCACCCCTTCCAGCGATGCAGCCCCCCTGTGGGCCTGGAGCAGGCTCCCACCAGGCACCGGGTCTGCCCACGTCTTAATCCTGGACTTCCAGCCTCCCGAACTGTGAGGAATGAAGGTCTGTTGTTCATAAGCCACGCAGTCTGTGGTCATTTTGTTAAAGCAGCCTGAACAGACTGAGACACACTCTCTCTGCCACACCTAGCCAAGGTTTACAAGTTTGGAAGCATCATCCGTAAAAGGCCAGACATTTCATGAATGTTCACAAGCCGTTCCCCTCGCTTCACCTGGGCTGGGGACCCAGAGAAATTCAAGACAGGTTTGGAGCTCAAGTATATCTTGTTATTCTGTCCAAAGATCAGGGCATAATTTTTCTACATGCTTGCACGTCACAATTTCGGTAGCACCCACAGTCCATTTCTACCACTTTGGTTTTTTAGTGTTTTTTTTTAAATTTTATTTGTTTGTTTATTTATTTGAAAAAGACAGAGAGAGAGAGTGCAAGCAGGGGGAAGGGCAGAGGGGGAGGGAGAGAGACAGAGAGAATCTCCAGCAGACTCCACGCTGAGTGTGGAGGACAACGGGGGAATCGATCCTACACCCCGAGCCCAGGACCTGGGCCAAAACCAAGAGTTGGACTCTCTACCGACTGAGCCATGCAGGCGCCCCCGTTTCCACCACTTTGTATCATGGGAGCTGGAAGGCTCAGAGCCGCGTTTCTCCGACTCCTTGCTTTCACAGGAACCAAAAGTGAGTTAGGGTCTGGAACAGAGGCACGTGTGCAATACGTGGAAAGTGCGGGGACGCTCTCGCCTGCGGTGCTGGTGGGGGGATGTGCGTGCACCAACCCCCCCTCTCCAGCCCCACGGGCATGAGGTTAGAGAATTTAGGAAGCAATTGTGACCTCGTCAACCGTGTAACCAAATAATCATATCTAATTAGATGTTATTAACGAATATTAACTCTAAGAAGAACAAGGACACAAGAAAGGAAATGTAACCATAATAACAGTATGTACCTTGGTGGTGAAAATTAGGTGGCTTTTCCTAAGTCCCTATTGCATGACCCCAATAATGCAAACACCAAATAATGATTTTAACCCAACGTGTGCCATATTAGACGGACAGAGAGCAGGGAGGGGGTGTGGGGGTGAGAGAGAGAGCACTGTGACAAATCTTCATTCTCCGCCACGGGACGTTGAGGGTGACGTCAAGAAACGTCACGGAAGTACATTATGGAGGCGTGAACCAAAGCCAAAATCAAAACTAGATGAAATACACTTGAAAAAGGGATCTCAGAGGTGAGGTGGGACGATGTCTTAGCCCATTCAGGCCGCTATAACAACACACCAAGAAGAGTAGCTTATAAGCGACAGACGCGAAAGTCTCGCGGTTCCGGAGGCTGAAGTCCATGATCAAGCCGCCCGCAGACTCGGCGTCTGGTTCCTAGACCGTCCTCTCACTGTATCCTCCCGCGGCAGAAGGGGTCTCCAACGAAAGGCACCGATACCATTCCTGTGGCTTTGCCCTCATGACCTCGTCACCTCCCAAGGACACCATCACCTTGGGGGTTAGCATTCTCACCTATGACCTTTGGGGGACACAAACATGTCGTTCATTGCAGAGACAGGGTATGAAACTGGCGACTTCTTGCTACTTTCCTTTTAAGACTATTTAACATTTAAAACAATGCACACGCTTTAGCGTAATTAAAAAATGATTTTGAAAACACGTAGATTGTAATGTTCTTAAGTTTACACTTGGGGCGCCTGGGGGGCTCGGTTGGTGAAGCATCTGCCTTCGGCTCAGGTCATGATCCCGGGGTCCTGGCATCCAGTCCCGCATCGGGCTCCCTGCTCCGTGGGGGGTCTGCTTCTCCCTCTCCGTCTGCCCCTCCCCACCCTGCTCATGTTTTCTCTCTCTCTCTCTCTCAAATAAAAATAAGTAAAATCTTTTTTAAAAAAACAACTAAATACAGAATTAATAAGAAATACATACCTTACAAATATCTAGAGAATATGCCAGGAAGGTAAAAATACAATCTGTAGAGAAAAATCCAGAAGACTTAGCACACACACACAGAAAACAGAGAAGCCAGGAAGACAAAAGCATTAAAACCACGTGTGTTTGTTATAACAATAAAAGCAAATGAGTGTTTTCCTTTATTAAAAAAAACTTACAAGTATATGCTGTTTACCGGAGGCACTTTCAAAACAAAAGAGAAATTAAATATTAAGGAGAGATTACAATTTAAAACAGCAGGCAACCACGATCAGGGAAAGGCAAACAAACAGAAAATGGAGGTGGGGATGTTCTTATTAGCACAGCACCAAGAGCGAAAGATACCAAAAGGCATAGTTATTTTATAAAGATCAAGGGTAGGATCCACAACGAAAACATAATGTAATTCATCATGGGGCAGATTAATACGGAATCAAAACCTATCAACAAAAAGTGGCCAAATACAAAAAGAGTGAGAATCGCCATGGCTGATAGTGACCACCTCTCTTGGTTGATACTCAGTGGATGAAAAGAATAGACGAAGTATTTTAATAATACAGTTCATAAGGTTAAGGAAATTTCTACCCGTGTGTATAAACAGATCAAGACGTAGATTGGGATGGCCAGTCCCCGAGATGACCCCCGTGTGCTCCCTTCCCACTTGGCCCCGAGGATGGTCTGGGTAACCAGTGGAGTTCCCAGGAAAGATGGTGCCTCACTTCCAAGATTGAGGTAAGGGAGACATCACAGCTTCTGTTCGGGTCATGTTCTTTCTTTTTCCCTTGGGTCACTCATTCCAGGGAAGCCAGTTGTAATGTGAAGAGAGGCCCACGTGGCAAGGAACCCATGTGGCTTCTGCCAACAGCCACAGAAATAGAGCCGTCTGGGAACCACATCCTCTGGCCCGAGTATCACTTCTCGAGAGACCCTGGGCTGGACCTTCCCCCTTTGATGGTCCTCAATTCCTGAGCCACGGAGACTGGGAGTGAATGCCTGTTGTTGGAAGCTACTGTTCAGGGGTCATTTGTTATGAAGCAGTAGACAGATAGATGGGTAGAAAAATAGGTTTTTCAGGGGCGCCTGGGTGGCGCAGTCGTTAAGCGCCTGCCTTCAGCTCAGGGCGTGATCCCGGCATTCTGGGATCGAGCCCCACATCGGGCTCCTCCGCTATGAGCCTGCTTCTTCCTCTCCCGCTCCCCCTGCTGGTGTTCCCTCTCTCGCTGGCTGTCTGTCTCTGTCAAATAAATAAATAAAATCTTTAAAAAAATAGGTTTTTCATAATATTCCCTCTTTTCAAACATCAGGGAGAGGTTACAAAGTTGCTTATACATTGGGTCACAAAGTGGATCTTTTCCAACTGCTTTCTTTTCTACCCACGTGCAGGTCACATCTGATAAGGAATGTCTATACTCGGATTTTAAAGAATGAAAACTATTGCCAGACCCTGCGATGAGGCATTATGGTCGCCCAAAGGTCAAGCCGATAACATCTGGCTCTAATATCTGATAGCGGTTGTACGGATTTATCCTCTCATTAAGGATACTTATTTTTTAAAAAGATATGTGGCTTGACTTCACATTACTGCTGACGTAGCTTAAATATTTTGAATGCATAAAATTCTTTAACTCTTTCCATTCTTGCTACATTCAAGTTTTCCGTCCAAGGACACAACCGAGAGATGGTTATTTTACCCTACTCTGCCAGTATCGATTGCTAGCTGAAGCGAGCAATATATTTTTCAGGCTGCGTGTGATCTAGACACCAAACTATTTCCCAACAAACAGGAAGTTCTACTCTGTTCATGTGGGCTAGATAAAGCTAAATCCAGGAATACAGCACATAGCCAAGCTTATAGTACAATTCAAGAAATACTGTCTCTATGAATTTTGGACCATTACATTGCTGGCCTCCATAGTAAGAATAGAAGGCTTAAAATTTTATTAGTTAAGTAGTTAATGCAACCATTTTCATAGTTAATTTTTTAATGTTAATTTTTGTTATTAATTCCCCGTCTTATTACACTGAAGTCAGATGCAGTCAGTAATGTTTCTTCTTGGGGGATTTTGTTGAGGTTTCTTTGCGGCACAGCCTCGAATCAGCTTTCGTAAATGTCCACGGTCGCTCGGACAGAGAACACTACCTCCAGGGTGTTGTTAACATACACCTGTCGGCTCCGTCTAGAGCTGGTATTCGGCCTCTCTGCAGCCTTACTTACTTCTAGTCTGCTCTTCCTGTTGTGTGGAGAGAGGCAAGCCACAGTACGCTGACCTGCTTGCCCTCCTGGCTCCTCCGCTCGGCCCTCTAGATCTCATGCCACGGTGTTTGGGTGGCGGTGTGCTCCACTATGGTGGCCCCTTTGTTCCGCTCAGCGCTTCTGCCCTTGAGCTGAACGAGCCGGTGTCAATATTATGACCCCGATACTTCTGTTTTAGTTTGGTTGATGTGTTATGTTTTTTCCTTCTTCTGTGTTTAACTTGACTGAATTGCTTTATTTAATATATGTTCTTTATAAATACTATATAACTGAGTTTGTTTTCTGACCCGATTCTAGAGTCATTTCCTTTTAACAGATGATTTATGCCGTTTACATTAATTGATATAAATGAAATAGGCAGTCCTAACTATATTATTAAATATCATTCAGGGGCACCTGGGTGGCGCAGCGGTTAAGCGTCTGCCTTTGGCTCAGGGCGTGATCCCGGCGTTATGGGATCGAGCCCCACATCAGGCTCCTCCGCTGTGAGCCTGCTTCTTCCTCTCCCACTCCCCCTGCCTGTGTTCCCTCTCTCGCTGGCTGTCTCTGTCTCTGTCGAATAAATAAATAAAATCTTTAAAAAAAAAATCATTCAATGGTTTTGTTTTCTCTTACTCTAGGTCTGTTATTGTGTATGTGTATATACTGTGCGTGGGTATCATATATTTATATACTAAGTGTACATTTTATGTACATATAAAATACACCTATGCATATTTTATATAATATATAAAATATATTTTATTATATAATAAATCATAATAGTATTAATAACATATAAAATATATTTGTGTGTGTGTGTAGTATGTGTCTGGTTTTCTCTGTGATACGAGTACCACTGGCCACCCAGGCACACAGTAACAAATTCATAAGTCATCTAAGGTCCCCCTTCCATCCAAGCAATAGCCAGTGCCTGGCTCTTCCACATATCTCTCAAATCTGTCTTCTCCTCTTCCATCTCTTCCTTATGTCAGATTCTTTTTATTTTTTTTAACGATTTTATTTATTTATTTGACAGAGAACGAGAGCACAAGCATGGGGGTTGGCAGCGGGAGAGGGAGAAGCAGGCTCCCCACTGAGCAAGGAGCCCGACGACACAGAGCTCAATCCCAGAACCCTGGATCATGACCTGAGCCACGCAGGCGGCCCGCCCTATGCCAGATTCTTACTGCTTCTCTCCTGGTCATCACATATCATCCTAACTGGCTCGTCACCGGCCCTCATCCCGCATCAACACAGTCTTTGTGCAGCTGATCGTGGTCGCCATCTAAAACTGCACCGTCCAACACGGCAGGCAAGTTTACGTAAAATTAAAAATGCAACTCTTCGAATGCTCCAGCCACATTTCAACTTTTTAATAGCCACATGGGTCTCGTGGCTGCTGCCCCGGAGAGCTCCATCACAGAACACTGACGGGGCTGCAGAAAGGTCCTTTGCACAGCACTGTCACAAATGCAGATCTAACCACGTCATTCCCCTTCAGGAAAGTCTGCAGTAGCTCCGACGGCTTGCAAAACACAGCTCAAATTCCTCCCCATAGCCCTCAAGGCTCTTCACAACCTGGCCCCTGCCTGTCTTCTGACTCCTCTCCTGCCCATTTCCAGATTTCCTCCCAGGTCCACAGAATTATGTGTCTTTTACCACCGTGCACTGCTTCTCTTTCACGCCTGACACTCGCCACTCCCTCAACCAAGTGCTGCCCCTTCCCGGGCTTTGTCTCTCCAGTCCTTCCGTCCTTCCCACCCTGGCTCCCACAGCCCCTGTGCCAACTCCACTCTGAACTTCAGTTAGGAGACGGTCATCTGTCTTCCCCACCATGCTACAAACACCCGAGAAGAGGTCCTGCCTTTTATGACTTAGATTCCCCATAAGAAGCATATTACTGGCACACGGAGGTTCTCAAAACAAGCCTTCCTTAAATGAACAAACAGGTAATCACATGAATGGAGGCCAAGGAGCAAGAGTGGCGCTCTTGCGATCAGGGAGCACTAAAGGGACTGGTTAATAACAGAGCCTGGGAGGTGGGCAGATTGCACCTTACGGCGGTTTTCAGTTCACACTGATGATCAACTAGATGGATTCTGGACTTTGAAGGCGTGCACAATTGCAAAGAGCAAGTTCAATTTCCTTTGGGAGCTGCCGAACATTAAATTAACCTTTTTAATCCTTGAAAAGCAGCACGAACACAGTCTGCACACTTTGTGTGCTCTGCAGCTGCCTGGGGTGGGGGGGCGCCAGCCTTTGGAGCATTAAAGAGAAAGCTATTAAAGCTGCGTATTTTTTAAGAGAGAGAGAGAGTACAAAGAAGAATTACGAGAAGCCCCCGAAATTACAAGTGTGGGTTACAGTAATTGCTAAATTACAGAGCTCCAGCTTTATTAAGACACACACCCCCTCGGCTTCCACAGATTTCTAGGGCTGTCTCGAGCTGACAAAAGCCAGAAAGCTCTGTGGGAAGTCTGGCAGAGAGCTGAGTGGGGCTCATGGGAGCCCCTCTTGTGGGCGAGGCTGGGACGCAGAGATCTGGTCCAGGACCAGGACAGTTTCTGTTTTCTAGTGGTGGATTCCTCTTGGGGGGGATGATGCCCCATGCGCTGGGGTTTGGAGGTAGAACTGGGGTGTCCACATTTTCCTACTCCATGGAAGCAGCCGTGGCCTGTGGCCAGTTGATTTGGAAGTCCTGAGATGTCTCCCAGGGTCTGTGAGGGGACTGGATTCAGCGAAGAAGGCCTTTCACCAACCTAATATTCATCATTTTCTACATTCACAGCCATAACATCTGCGCTTCAAAGATACGTTCTGCCATCTTTGGGAATTACCACCCATCTCTGCACACCAATGGCCTCCCGTTCAACAGCACTCCCCCTCCATACACCTGCCTCCTACCACGCCAGCCACGTATAAGCACGTTCCACCTACCTTTTACGTAGAGACACACATTAACTTTATCATATTGTCGTCTTCTCTCCTAAAGGAAAGACCCCATCTTACCTTCAAAACTCTGGAAGCAAGTGGCAAAATGAATCTAATGAATGCGGCATCCAAGCCCAGACCCGGTTCACCGCATACTAGACGGGCTCAGCCCCTTACACTCATGGCCTGAAAGAAGAAGGGTCATGTTCTTTTTCCAGGAGAAATATATTTATTTTGCACACTCCTGGGTCTTACACATAACATTTGGAGTAAATAAAAAGTTACATGTAAAGAAGCAGGAAAATGTGACCCATAATCAGGAGAAAAATTGTCGGTACAAGTAGACCCAGAGATGGCTGAGATGTTAGAATTACTGGCGGAGGACTTTATGATAAAGATGTTAAAAGATCTAGTGGGGAAGGTAGGCAGCATGTGTGAACAGGCCTGGGCAGCAGAAAGGGCACCAGAAGGGGTTGCAAACAGCTCACCTTCTCCTCTGCTGTCAGCTCTGCCCTCCACCTTCTGGCTGGTTTTCATTCTTCATTTTTTTTTTTTAAGATTTTATTTTTAGGTAATCTCTGTGCCCAAGGTGGGGCTCAAATTCACAATCCTGAGATCAAGGGTCACATGCTCCACTGACTGAGCCAGGAGGTGCCCCTGGTTTTCATTCCTTTTGACTCCAGGGCAGAGAAGCAAGTTGAGGCCATCCTGTGAGTTTCAGCATGTTCGTGATAAAGGTGGTGATGGTGCTGGTTATGGTGATGATGGTGGTGACAATGGTGAGGGTGATGGTGGTGGTGGTGGTGGTGGTGATGGTAATGGTGGTGGTGATGATGGTGATGATGATGATGGTGATGATGGTGGTGATGGTGATGGTGATGATGGTGGTGACAATGGTGAGGGTGATGATGGTGGTGGTGGTGGTAGTGGTGACAATAGTGAGGGTGATGGTGGTGGTGGTGGTGGTGGTGATGATGGTGGTGATGATGGTGATGATGATGGTGATGATGGTGGTGATGGTGATGATGGTAATGGTGGTGGTGATGATGGTGATTATGGTGGTGATGGTGATGGTGATGGTGGTGACAATGGTGAGGGTGATGATGATGGTGGTGACGGTGGTGGTGACAATGGTGAGGGTGATGGTGGTGGTGGTGGTGATGGTGATTATGGTGGTGATGGTGATGGTGATGATGGTAGATGTCTTCATCTGCTTGGGCAGATATAACAAAATACCGTAGACCGGGTGGCTTAAACAACAGAAATTCATTCCTTACACTTCTGGAGACCAGGGAGTCTAAGATCAAGGTGCTGACAGACGGATTCTGCTCCTGGTGAGAGCTTGTCCTGTGGCTTGTAGATAGCTGCCTTCTCACTGTGCTCAAATGGCCCCCCCTCAGTGCGTGCACAGGCAGAGAGAGAGCTATCTGGTCTCTTCTTCTTAGAAAGCATGAATCACATCCTGAAGAAACCTAATCACCTGCCTAGGGCCCCACCTCCAACTTCCATCACCCTGGAGGTAGGCTCCGACATATGAATTTGGGGGGGACACTGATTGCAGTCCCAAACTAGTGGGCTCTCTCGACCATATGCGTTTCCCTGTATTATGTGCTACGGGGGCACGCGTGTTTGCTGGCGTGCTTACGTGTGTGCACGCGGACACATGCTCTCTACTGTGAGACCACAGGCGGCTCTGTGCAATGAGATTGAATATGGCTGTGCTCCAGCCCTGCTCTTCCCGGGGAGGCTGGCGGCAGAGGAAGAGCTGCCGAGAGCAGCTCCCAGAGCTCCAGGCACCCAGAGGTGGAACCCCGGGAGCCAGGCCTCCACCACGCCCCTGCTGCACGACCCGTTTCCTCATCTGGGCCCTGGAATCCACAGCCCCTGATGGGCCTTCTCCAAAGGCACCATGTGAGCGGGAATCTCTGTAAACGTTGACATGCTGGGAAGCCTCAGGGCCCTCTGTTATAGGAAAGGACTTTTCTCTCCCCCAGCAAGCCCCTGGGGAGCTGGAGCTCTGGATGGGACCCTGAGGAGGAGGGGTGGGGAAACGCAGAGGCTGGGGAGCAGGGGGGAGGGAACTCCCTGCAGGAACTTCACTCACCAACCAGCAGGATGCTGACTGGCCCCAGAGCCAGAGCAGGGGTCCGATAACCTCCCACAGGGGCAGGGTCAGGTGAGGGGCTGGGCCTGGGCCGCCAAATAGGCAGTGAAGACCCAAAGATGCTACTGAGCCCCTGTAATGAGTGGCCCCCTTGGGTTAATCTGGTTGCAAATCCCAAGCAACCCCCCCTCCCAGGCCATGTCCACACCCCCACAGCTCACCGACTGGGAGGCACTGCTGGTCCTACCCCCACCCAGCATTCAAAGCCCCACTTGCCGCTGTCTGGAGGGCAGTTTTCCCTCCGCTTGGCAGAGCCCCCCGCCCTCCCCCTCTCCCCGGCAGCCCCAAGGCCCCCTTCTCCCGTGGGAGACGCAGGTACGCACCCTTGTCACTTTGCCTTGCTAGAACATGCTGGAACCACATCCTCCACCATGAGACCAGCCTGTCCCAGACCCAGTGAGCCTGAGACACACACAGCCTTTTTAAAAATCTTTATTTTTGAAGTTGTGGTAAAATAGACATATAACATAAAATTGACCGTTTTAGCCGTTTTTAAATGTGCAGTTCGGAGGCGTTAAGCACACTCACAGTGTTGCGCAGCCCCCGCCCCATCCACCTCCAGAACGTTCTCTCTTCCCAACCTGAGGCTCTTTTCCCAACCTGAAGCTCCGTCCCCATAAACACTCACTCCCGTCCCCTGCCCCAACTCCCGGCACGTTCTGAGGGTGAGATGTCCCGGAGCCGCCCAGCCAGGGGCACCACTTGGGGCCGGGGCATCCCCAGCCCTCTCGTGGGGCACCAGGCACAATGCAGAGGCTGCTTTCCACCTGCGTGGGTCCTCGGCGCCTCCCCCACGCGGTCCCTCCATGTGGCTGTTTCCTTCAGGGGACTTCTATTTCTTCGTGGGACAGGCTCCAACGAAGTCACTCATCAGGGAGATGGAGGGGCCATGGGAGTTCTCCGCGTGCCAGGACTGGCTGATCAGCCTGCTGCTGGTGAACCTGGCCTCCGAGGAGGGGGAGAGGGGAAAGGAGGAGGAGGGGGAGGAGGGAAGAGGGGGAGGAGGGGGAGGAGATCAGAGGGGCGGAGAGCGGGGAGGGAGAGGAGGAAGGAGGGGGAAGAGAGGAGGAGGAGGGGGAGGAGGAGGAGGGGGAGGAGGGAGGAGGGCATTGTGGGAAACGGGTAGCGGTTCCCCCGGCAGTGACTCTCTGCAAGTAATTAGTTTTTAAATCAGGCAGATGGTTCAAGACCCACTCACTCTGGGCAGCTTTCATTATTCATCCTCCCTCTTTAGTCCCATTATTTACAGCCGTCCTCTCTGACTGGAAGAAAAAGGCTTTCTCCCTGGGCTCTGCGCATTCATTCAGCAGCACTCTTCTATGGGGATCCGCGGGAACCAGCGGCTGAGCAGCGGCCCAGGACGGTGCACGGAACCGCGGAGGGCTGGCTAGAGGGCCCCCCGCGTGGAGGACTTTGGGCATCAGGTGTCCCTGGAGCTACCCTGCTGCCCTGGGGGGGGGGGCCAGGCAGGGGCACAGCAAGAGAGTGGCTGGGGCTCACATGGGTGGGGGAAAGGAGGGTGGTGAGGGCAGCCTTGCAGGGGTGCAGGGAGAGGCTTGACTTGCGGTAGAATCAGCCCCTCCAGCTTCCCCACGCCCTCTGTGCTTCCAGCCTCTCGGCCTCCCGGTGCCCTCCAAGTCCATGCTTCCCCGACTCAGGCTTTCACACGAAGGAAGCCCAGTCTGATGCCTCCCCCATCGTGGGCCAGGTCCCCCACGATACGGCCTTCAGGCCGGGAACTTCTCCCTCTGGCACTGACCGCGATAGACAACCACAAGGCTATTTGGGCCTCCTGTCTCTCCTGAAGCTGAGGGACCGGTCAGGGTCACCTCGGCCCACGAGTGACGCAGGGTAGGGCCCAGGGGCCATTGTGTCCACCCCCCCTCCCCAACCCACCCCCTCTGGCCTCTGGGCGTCCTCAATATGTGATCGACGAGGGGTGACCTGCTGGGGTCTTCCCACTCGAGAGGTGCCCAGCTGCCTACTTGACTCTGTGGAAAAGGAGCTCCGAAATGAGCATTTCGGAAATAGAGTCAAAGAGGTGTTGTGCGCTGTAACCCCTGAACTCCGCGAGGCCGTCACGTGTGTGGGACTCTGCTGGTTGGGTTCACGACTTCACGAGGATGCTTTGTCCATCCACACGCCAAACCGCAGGAATGAGAGCCTCGAAGGAAACGGGCAGGAGGGGGAGGGCGGGTGAGCACAGTCCGGGAGCCCCTCCTGTCTCTGGGTCTACACAGACCCTTTCAGCATGGGCTTCTGAACCATTTCCGGTAGCTTCCTGCAAGCAGGCACCTCTCTCATCTGTGAGGACAGGGATGGCTTGCACCCCTCCGGCCCTCCGGGCGCAGCCCATGGACAGGGGTAAAAACATAGCAATCCTCACTCAATAAGACAGGTGTACGGGATGGACTAACGTACCGCCATCGAAATCCTGTTTTCCAAACATAATGAAGTGGGAAAACCCTGATAGGGAAGTGAAAACGCGGTTACAAAAGGACGTGCTCCACCAGAGCTCAGTTTTGGAAAGACGAACACAACAAAGTCTGCAGATGCGTTTAGAAGCACGTCTTCACGTCCTACGCACTAGCTGGTTGGCAACGGTGGGTTTGTGTTCGCTGTTCGGGTTGTTGTTTTCTGGCTCTTCTCTACTTTTCGCACTTTCTGCAGGAAGCAGGTATGGCTCATATTATCAGAGAAAAGCCAGGACATCTTACTTTCTGGGAAGGCCAGCACCCTCGGAGTGGGGGCAGGGCTGGGGTCTGCAGCCAGCCTGGGTCAGCAGAGGGAACCACGGCCTCCCTGGGGCTGTCCAAGGACAGAGCCTGTCTCCAAGGACAGGCCCTCAGCTGTGGGCTCCTCACAGTGACAGTTTCATGGGTGATTGACCCATGGGCTGGCGTGAGGCCAGCGTCCCTGACACAGCTGGGGCCGGTTCTCCAGGCTGACTGTGCCTTGGGGCAGTGCGCACATCTGGAAAGCGTTCTAGGCGCCAAGGCAGGAAATGCATCTGGTCTGCTCAGTGAGTCCCAATTTCCACTGTCCGGACACCCGAGCTGGGCCCAACCTACTTGGAAGCCTGTCCTCCTTCTCCTTCCTCAGGGGGAGGGGTGGGGGAGAGCAGGGAGAGGGGGGAGGGGAGGGCTGGGGACAGAGGGCTCCTGCCTGGACAAGGCAACCTCACCCGGGCTAAAGGTTACAGCCACTTGCGAGGCGTGCGTGGGGGCTGGGGACCCCTGCAGGGTGGTACCTGAGACAGGATGCCCAGAAGTCTGCATGGCTCTCACCCTCCCTCCTGCCCCCCAACTTCCTCTCCCCAGCACCCCTAAAACCAAATCAAGCAGGAGACAAAGCAAAGCACAGGAACCATGAGGCTAAGGACTCCAGCCCCCACCAGAGTTGACACTAGGGAGGATGGCGGGCTTTTCATTTCCTTGCGGTGTGGGGTTTTTTTCGTGGCATTTTCCACATTCCACATTGTCTACTTTGTTACTTTTGTAGTCAGAAAGTAATGTTTAAAAATGAGAGGGGGCACATCCATAAATATAGATCCGAAAGGGGACCCCTTAGCTGATTTCCATCTGGCTTCTCCCCCAGGTGGAGGCCACCTGCCATGGATCCTTGCCAGACGCAAGGACACACACAAGGCAGGGTCTGGAAAAGCCTCCCCCCCAAAAAAACCTGCCTGTTGATTTGATCATTTTCTTGGTTCAAATCCTGCAGCCCAGAGCAGGGAAGGCATGAGCACAGGACACCTGGTCACCACAGCCCCCTCGGGACATCCCACCCCCACACAGGTGCTCAGAGCCAGTAGGACATAGTGGCTGGTCCTTGGGGCCACCCACTCACCTCCAGGATGTCTTGGCAACAGCCCAGCTCCCCTGGAGTCCCTTGGACCAAGGAGTCCAAGACCAGGACCCCGAACAGTGGGAAGGGTCAGGGTGGTGTGCGGTCTACACAGGGTGACTTGCCTGACTCACCCAGGACCATCCCGGTTTTAGCACTGCTAGTCCCACATTCCTGGAAACCCCACGTCCTGGCAGACTGGGACTGTTGGTCACCCGGATCCACAGGGGATCTGCTTGAGTGGGAGGGGCCCCCATCACCGCAGGCATTCCCGGGCTGCCCTTGGATGGGAAGTGCAGGTGGGGGGGCAGAACCAGTGGCCCGGTCCCCGTCAGGCTGGCGAGTGAGGGACCAGCGGCACAAGGGGCAGGAGCCAAATTCTGGAACCGAGATCAAGGCTTGGAGAAGGCCAGGCCCAGAGAGGGCAGCGGGGGCGAAAATGGGAATGGGGACGGGTTTCAGTCTGGCGGAGAGAGGGAGGAGTTTCAGGGTCAAGAAGTGTAAGAGCAGATGCTGTCAGAGCGGAAGCGCCTTGAGATGATGGCCTCGCAGCCCCCACCCCCAGGCTGACCCTGTCCTCCTCCTGTGCCCCCAGCAGACATCGGCAGCCGGTGACACCCCAGAATCCAGGAAGCAGATGGTCCATGTGGCCACTGTCCATTGACTCATTTGGACACGAAACCCATCTTACCTTCTGCAGAACCAGCCAACCTGCCCGACGGAAGGGCTGGGGAGGCCTAGGGGCTGAGGTAATCCTCACCCAGCCGGTCAGTGGCAGAGCAAACCTCGAACCCGCATCACTGAGTCCCGCTGCAGGGCCCTGGGCCACCGTCCCGTCCCCGAGGCCCAGCGATGGAGGGGGAAGGGGATGCCATGGGTTGGACAGCACCCCCCCCCACAAATTCGTGTCCTCAGACAGAACCTCAGAACGTGGCCTTATTTGGAAACAGGGTCCTAACAGATGTAATTAAGTTAAGGACGAGATGAGGCCATTTGAAGGTGGGCCCCAGTCCAGCGGGAGCGCCTTACAAGAGATCTGTTTCTTGTCTGCAAGGAAAAAAGGGGGCACGGAGTAGAAGGCCAGCGGAAGCACGGTCCGCTGACACCTCCGCCTTGGACTTCTGGCCTCTGGAGCCAGGAGAGAACAGGTTTCTGTTGTTTGGGGCGGCCCGGTTTGTGGTGGTGTGTTACGCACGGCGAATGCCCACGGCGGTGTGCAGAGACGCGCACCCATGGCAGCCTCCCGAACCCCTCGACCCAGGGCCGCGCTCTCTGGGACCAAGCTCACTGGTAGGGACCTACCGCCCACTACTGACCAGTTCCTAGGGTTCGATCTAATAGGGCAAATTTTAAGAGAAACTTTATTTCCAACCCTACAGGAACAGAAGGGGCTTGCGGTGTCGCCCTGCGGGAAACCCTTCCCAGCTTCCTTAAGTGAAGAAATCAGGAAAACTTTGCCCTTGGCTTTCCGCAAAAACGCGGGCCTCTGAGCTCCCCGAAACCAGCTTCCCCATCATGAGATGAAACAGTCCTCAGCAACCAGTGCGATGGCTTCTTCTCGAAGCAGAACCATGCCTTGGGGACAGGCAGAGAACACATCCCCCGCCAGGTTTGCGTTTGGACATTTATTTCAGGAAATACATTTTCAACAGTTTGTTATTTATACAAAAAGACGAATTTCTCAGGAGGCACATAGCAGAAGGCCACTGTGGAACTGATGCCAGTGGAACTCACGACCTGTCAGGGTCTGGCTACAGATAAGGAAAGCGAGTCCGTCCCGCCCGGGGGGCTGCCCCACACCCTCACCCCGCCCCTGGGGCTGGGCGTTTCCTCGCAATCTTAGTTTTGGCAAAAACGGGGCAAGTCGGCAAGTAAATGGGTTCGCTAAGGGGTCCTTCCTGTCTTAGGTGGGGAGTGAACACACAATGCAAGGACACGTACGTGTACACACACACACACACACACACACACACACACACACACCCGGCACAGGCCTGTCCGCACCCCCTTCCTCCCGCTGCTTTTCTCACGGGCTGCAACAAGCCAGCCTGGGGTGAGCAGAAACGCGTGTACCTCCCCTGCGTCTCATCTCATGACCTGCGCCAGGCCCCTCGCTCTCCAGAAGGCAGGCTGCCGTCTGCCGTGCGCGGCTCGGACGCTCCCTGCTGGTCTCCCCGTGGAGACAGAGGGTGAGGGAGCAGGAGGGACCGGCTGAGCCATGCTTGTCAAATGCTGGGCTGCAGCCCCGTGAGGGGCCACGCACACCTGCCTCCTGACCTCTCCCTCTTTGGGGGGTCTTTACGATGGGCTCTGGGGTGCAGGAGCCCAGGCAGCTTTAGGGCAACGGAAAGTTCCTGGGGTTAAGGTGTCAGCAAGGCCTGGGCCAGGACGGCTGAATGTGTACCGCCTGGGCGTAATTTAACCAGAGCCTCTTAGGCCAAAGAGATGTCTAAACAGACATGTCTGAACAGACAGACGGACAGAAACACACTCTCCCAATCACAAGGGGCAGGGCAAGCGCTGGGGTCACGTGGGCTGCTCTGAACAGGCAAAGCCCCGGCCCACACAGCCCCCTCCTTCCCGCATGGTCCCCTCTCCCTCCCTCAGTTCCTCCACCAGATTCACCTGCTTGGACCTTCCCCAAAATCACGGGGGTGGGCTGGAGTGGGGTGCATCTTTTTCCTCCCTTTGCATGCTCAATCAAATCTGGGGGTGGGGGCGATGGAGAAATGAAGACACACCTCCCTCTCTCCGACTTGTCCCCAGTTCTGGGGGCAGGGACAGCGGGGGAGAGAAGGCTGGCTCGTGGACGGCTGAGATAAAGGCACTTTCTGCTCCGGGACGGGCTCGCGGGCGGGCGGGAAGCAGGCAATGGGCCTCCCTGTGTCTAAGCAATTGGCAACTCGCATCTCATGGAATTAACGATTCCCTTGATCGGGGCAAGGGCGGGGGCTCTGAGTTAGGGGTCCGAGTTATGGCCTGGGCTGTGCAGGAAGGAGGGGGCAGGAAGGGGCTCCAGGTCCACCAGGCCGGCTCCCCCGACCAGCCTGCCTTGCTCAGAGGCTGGGGCTGAGGGCGACCGGGAGCTGCACCTGGCACTGGGGGCTGTCGCGGAACCCGCGGGTCCTCTCCTGCCCCTCCCGACCACGGCCCAGCCTCTCCCAGACCTCGGGGACGGTCAGAGGGACGGCCTCCTGTCCGAGACCGCACCTGCGCCCCACAGTCAGCGGCTGAGAACGCACAGACTCAGGAGGGCACATGTGACCTTGTTACTTGGCGGCGTGTAAAGGGGCGGAACGATGACAGGTGGAGAAAATTATATAAAATAAAATAAAATGGGGCATGTGGGCGGGCCTGGGGGCGGTGCTGGGAAGGACTGGGGGCAGGGTCCCATGGGCAGGGCAGGTCTACATCTCCTGGGCCTCCGGCCCCTTCTCCTCGACGCCGTTGGACACGGCATTGCCCTCGTGCAGCCGCTTCACGCGGTAAGCTTCGAAGTGGATGCTGCTGGTGATGTCCTTGATGTTCTGCATGTGTGTCCTGCGGGGACAGGAGGTCGCAGGTGCTGATCCTGCCCCCCCCACCCCAGCCCCCCGACAGGCCTTCAGCCCAGGAGGGCTCGGAAGGCCCAGCAAGGCGGCCCAGGCCTGCGCACGGCGGGCGTCTGCAGGCAGTCTCCACGGCGACCCAGACCCTCTCAGAACACCTAGGTTCTAATGCACATGCCCCCATCTGTGTCAAGCCTGTGGCCAGTCCACGGACAGGGGCTGGGTGCACACTCAGAGGGCGAGCGCTGGAATGTCCTTGCTGCCATCAAGAAGCACCGGGCCAGTGGCCAGTGGGAGACCGCCGGTCCTGGGCCTACAGCCTGAGCTGGAGTGCTGGTCGACCCTACCAGTCCTGTGCTCAGGTTCTCCCTCCCTCCCAGCCCGACAGGACAGACTGGAAAGGGGGCTCGGAAGGGCTTATGGTCTTCAGGCTCTCCAACACAGTGGGGTGACTTCTGGAAGCCACATTCCATGCCCCAACCTAGAGGCCCCAAGAGGCAGCCTTGACCCTCCACTGGACTTCATCCCCTGAATGCACCCACCTGCTGACTGAGAAGCTGGGGCCCCTGGCGCCGTGGCTGGAGCCCCCACTATCTCCAGTTAAATGCCCACGCCCAGCGAGCTGGCACGGCCTAAGGATGGCTACTCCTTGCCTAGGCTCAAGGAAAACCAAGGAGCCTGAGCTAGGTCAGAGCGGTGGGGTCAGAAGACACTGGGATGGGACTGGGAGACACACACCATCCCACAGTAGACCCCCTGGGGCCCTGAATTGATGGGACTCAGGCTGCAGTGATCAGAACCTGGCCCCTTCCCATCCGGGTGCTCTCACACAGATGAAGGATTTTTACTTCCGGCTTCACTTCCACGAGGTGTTTTAGACAACGGGCTTCCAAGGTCCTCCTGGGGGAGGACTGACCAGCTGCCATCCAGGACCTCTGCCTACCCCCCCACTGCTCACACTCCTGACTCAAGGCCCTCTCGGGGCCCTCAGGGGGCCAAGGCCAACACCCCACAGCCCTCTCTCACCTGATAAGGAGGTCCCGAAGGTAGGCAAACTCACAGTGGGTGGTGTTCTCAACTGAGGAGACAGAAGGAGCTTTAAAGTCACTCGAAGCCCCTCCCCCGCCCTGCCTCTCCCCTCCCGCCAGCAGTTCTGGTGCCCAGAGGAGCCCGGGCAAGTGGGGGGGGAAGGGGGGGGAGTCACTGCTCCACAGGCACCCGGCTCTGCGGACACCACCAGGGCAGGCCTGACCGGGCGCCCGCCCTCCAGAGGGTTCCAGTCTAGTGGGGACGTGGTACAGGAGCCTGGCCACGCTGCAGCAGGGGGTGGGCCACAGGACGGCAGGCCACCACTGCTCCTCACTGGGAACCAGAGCAGCATGTCCCAGGACACCCTGAAAATGGGGGGCAGGCGGCAACGGATCAAGGCAGGGACTAAAGGTGGGCCTTCTCCCGCACATGTTACCATTTACACGGAGCGCAGGAGCCCTGCATTTCCCGGCGACACACACACGCCCGAAGCACGAGCTGCAGGGCAAGGGTTCGCTCTGGGGACGTGGGAAGCTGGGGCGGGGAGGGACCCCCAGGTGCCCACAGGTCCCCTCGAGCGGCACCCTGGTGGCGGCTTGGGGCCGAAGCTGGTGGCAGCCTCCCTGTTCACTTCACGGCTCTGCTGTGTAACTCGCCCGTGTGATTACCACGCCCGTGCAGGCCCTCTGACCGCGCGGAGTGGCGCCGTCTGCGCTGAGGGGCACGGAGGTCAAACGGAAAGGCGGCCGGTGCAGGGCGCCTGCACGTTTAACCCAATCTTCACGCACCCAAGGTACCACTATGGCCCCGCTTCTGTGGTCTCAGGGAATCGGGGTTCAGAACGCAGGAAAGGGGCCTGCCCCCTCCACTCCCCACCAGCTGGCAGGCAGGGCTGGGGAGAGAGAGCCCTGGTGCCTCCACCTTACTCCAGCTGCGGTGGGCCTGGGTTCCGCCCTCCACACCCCAGCCCTCCCCCCACGGCCCCACCAGCACGGGGCTGTGCCCACACTGGAACCTTCTGCCCACGGACTCTCACACAGCATTACTACCGAACGCGGAGAAGCAGTGAGAGCTGGCGGGAAGAACAGAGCCCCAGGCCGGGAGTCCGGGCACGTGGCTGCTGCTTCTCCTGGCCTGCGGTGACTTATCCTGGTCTCTCTGACCCTCAGTTTCCTCGTCTGTAAAGCGGGGCTCAAATGTCACCCACCTCTCAGGGACACAACGGGATTCGATGAGTTAACTGTGTGCACCAAGCAGCTGCCAAGGATGAGTGAACCACCTCGGGATGGCGCACACCCAGTGGGGGAGGGGGGAGGTCAAAGAAACCGGACCGGGGATGGGGGGACAAGAATGAGGGAACAGCGCTTGTTACACAGGCTCACCAGGGGCCAGCACGGAGCGGCCCATCCTCTGGTCGGTTATGAGTGCACAAGGCCCCGGAGATAAAGAGCCGCCAGTGTTGGGGGGCTGTTCAGCTATGCTGACAGGGGGCAGAAATTTCCTCCAGGGTGCTCGTGAAGGCTGCAGGAATGGGAGGCCCGCCACCTCGCCACTGTCCCTACAGGTGTTGCGGGGCTGTTTCTCACCACCCCAAGGTGAGCCTGCGGGTTGAAGCCGGCCACCAGGGGGCAGCAGAGGCGCGTCCATCCCTGGGCTGCCCCCAAGCCTCTTCCCTTGTCCCTGCGACCCCATGGGCCTTTCTTATCCCACACTTCTCCACCCCCCGGAACGTGCGCCCATGGAACAGTTCCTAACACCAACATTTCAGGACAAGGTGGAGCCAGGCGGGATGAGCCCCAGTGAAGCCTGGCTCAGAGACTGCCTGCGTGGACAGGGAGGTGGACGGGGAGCTGTGCGGCTCCCACAGAGATACCCCTAGAGGAGGGGACAGCTGTGGCAGGACAGAGCCAGCAGACACTGGTTCAGAAAACACCATCCTGCACCAACCGGCCAGCACCTACGTGGGCACCCGGGGCGGGTCTGTGTGCCTCTCCATGCCTCCCCCAGGCTTTCAAAGGGGTGGACCCTGGGGTACCACAGCCTGGGCCTCTCTGCAGGAGGGTGCAGGGACAGCCGCAGGGGGCAGGGGGTTAAACACGCAGCAAGATAATGCATGTAAATGAGCCTGCATGGAGGGAGGGAGGGAGCGAGGGAGGGAGGGAGGCAGGGAGGTCGCCAACCAATGGATTTCCCCAGTGGTCACTTTCTTAGAGCTTTTGCTGCCGCCAAAACTTCAAAAGTCTTTGAGACATTCTGTCATTTTACTAAAATCTTGGCACATAGTACCCATTTTAAGGATGGTGAAAACTGAGGCCCTGGGGGATTAAGGGATCTGCCCAATTTCATGGGGGGCGAGGGGGCAGTGGCTGTACTAGGCCCTCAGCCACGGGATCGAAGACCAAGTGGCCTGTTTCAGTCTGTCCTTTCTCCCTCCTCTGTTCTGAAGAGGGAGGACGGAAGAGAGCGGGGGTGAAGAACCACCCGAGGGGGTTCAACTGTGTCCCCCAAACCACGTCCAACTGCCTACTCCCTCGGGACTTGTGAACGGGAGCTTATTTGGAAAGAGTTTTTCAAGATGTAACTAAGGCAGAGAAACTAAGAGGGATTTCGAGTGGACGCTAAGCCAATGACAAAAGTCCTGAGAAGACAGACACGGTCAGAAAGCTGAAGGCAGAGCGGGGACTGGGGACAAGCCAAGGGATGCGGAGGATGGCCGACAGCCACCAGGAGAGAGGCCTGGAACACATTCTCCCTCAGGGCCCCCGAAAGGAACCAACCCCGCTGGCACCTTGACTTCCGGCCTCTGGAACTATGAGAAGAAATTTCTGTTTCAAGCCACCCAGCCTGTGCTCGTTTGTGACAGCAGCCCCAGGACACCAAGATGTGGGGGTCCCGGGAACTTCTGCAGCGGGCGGGCCGTCTGGTTCTCAGAGCTGGACAGAGCTATAACCCAGCCCTGTCCTAGGCCCAGAGATGTGGAGCGATTTGTCCAGGGTCACACAGCATGGCCATGAAACACCAGCACCAGAACCCAGAACTTGGCAGGACCCCTCATGGCTCCTTCCTTTCCTCTCTGGATATTTCCCTGCCCCCTGGGAGAACGGGGGGAAGGCACAGCTCCATCAGCTAACAGCTGTGGGCCCTGGACACGCCACCTGCCCCCCTCCCAATGGCTGAGTGGGGCAATGCAATGGATGAGCCCAGGAGCACCCAGCCGGGGCCTCGGTGCCCAAGCTTGAGTCTTCCGATCTGTATGGAGGCCCCAGCAGCTTGACGATTACCTTCGATGGTCCCCCATTTGGTTTTCCTTCCAAGGATCCTCTTCCCATTCACTTGGTACTCATGGTCACTGCCCACCACGGCGAACGGGATCATCTCCTGGGGGAGGGACAAGCAGCACTGGTCACGTGTGTGCAAACGCCAGTCCACTCCCTGGGCCCCGGGGAGGAGCTGTCCTGAGCCCGGGGCCCCCCAGAACGGAGACCCTTGGCCTGAGAGAGCCACATGTGAACACTTGGGCTCTGACCCCTTCTGGCCCAGAGAATACGTTCTCATGGCTCAAGGCCATCCCACCCATTTCCCCAGTCCCACTGGAGAGGGCAGGAAGATCCCGCCCGTGTCCTCTAGCAGGAACAGAGGGGCCTCTGGGAACAGCATCTGGCCAGTCTACTCACTCGGAACTTCTCGTTCACCAGCCGGTCCTCCGAGTCCTCGTCAAACTCCTTCTGGGGGTACACGTCGATGCCGTTGGACAGCAGGTCTGCAGTGATCTGGGGATCCAGAGGGGAAAGATGTGGGCGCCGTCCACACAGCAAGCTGGACTGGCCCCCCAGGATCTGACTGCGCTGTGACCTCCAGAAAGTGAGGGCGCCCAGCCTGGGGTCAAGGGCAGGCTCCATAGGGCTGGTGACCCTGATTCTCTCGTTTTGGTGCCTCCTGAGGGGAGGAGAGGCAGCTGCAGAGGCAGAGGCACCTGCCTGCCCGGAGACACGTGTAGCCACCTGAGTCCACCCAAGTCCACTGGAGTCCCGAGCGTCTCCCCGTCCTGCCTCCCTGGCCCGTCACACCCAGAGACGACAGCAGCTCCGGGTTGTCGAGTCGTCCCTCGAGCTCCACCTGGAAACCCCCTGCCACGGCGGGCCCCGAGAGCTGCACGGGCCCTCTGCAGCCCAGCATGCACCTGCCTCCGTTTGCAACACAGCACCACCCACAGATAGGGCCGCGTACAGCCGTCCTTCCTGCCCCAAGCACGGACCCGCCACTGTGCCTGTTCCCTCCAGCAGACGCACCCGCGCCAAGGGCACAGCCCTCCCCGAGCATGCTGGGAAAATCCCCTGCACCCGGGCCCGTAGGCCGAGGCCCAAGGGGGGCGTGTGGAGCTCCAGGGATTAGACTGAAGGGTCTCCTGGCTCATGCCCACCAGGTTGGAGGCCCTGCGGGGCCCAGATGCCTCATTCTCCCTGCTCCCCCAGGTAGCTCTGATGTGTGGCCTGTTAGGAAGCAGCGGCCCCGGGCGCACCCTCCTGCGTGGACGGCGGCCTGACGTGGGACCGCGGTAGGGAAGGAAGATGAGGCCCCCTGTCCCCTCGGTGGGGACCACCCCCTCTGGGCTTCCTCTTCCACCTGGGGAAAACCCGGCATGTTGCGTCTAATGGCCCCTCACCAGCCTCGCTCCCGCTGGGGGGGGGGGGGGGGTTGGCTGGAGGTGGCAAGCCCTACCCGCTGTTTGAAGTAGACCCTCTCCTCCAGGGTCAGCGTGTCGGCCTTGGCGATGACGGGAACAATGTTCACTACTTTGCTGAGACGCTTCATAAACTCGATGTCCAGGGGCCTGAGGCTGCAACAGAGCGGCGCGGGTGAGCGTCTGGCTGAGGGGCACGGAGCGATGGGGACGGAACGAGAGAGGCGGGGCTGCCTGCCTCTGGCCGGCTGGAGCTGAGAAAGGGCCCTCAGGGTGCCCGTGGGGGCTCCCAGGTGGGGACACGCCAGCAAGGCCAAGGCCAAGGCCGTGGGTTGAGTGCCGGCCAGGCCCCGAGCAAGGGTGGAAAAGAGGACGAGGGGCTTCCCCAGACAGAGAGCCACCGAGCTGGGCAGGAGCAGGCTGGGGATGCGGCTGGCTCCGAGCACCGTCCTGGGCGAGGCGTCCTCCCAGAGGGGGCAGCTGGGGGAGAAGTGGGAGGAAGCACCCAGCAGCTCTGGGCCCACCCAGCCAAGCCTCCGGGACCGGCTGCTGTCCGGGCGTCCCCAGACCTCACCCACCGGCCCTGGCGTGCCACCCGCCCCCAACTGGAAGCCCGTCCCGAGCGGGCGTGGGCGCGGCATCGCAGGGCCCCGAACGGCGGCCACCATCCTCCGCCCGGCAGTGGCGCTGCGTCCGCTCTTCCTGCTTGGTGCGAGAAGCAGCCGCAGGCACGGCGCGGGGTCTGCACCTGTCGGCAGAGGGCCACCCCGGTCAAGCGGCCCGCGGGGGACTCACGAGTGGCCGGTGGCAGGGATGAAGTACAGGCAGCAGTGGACGCGCGTGTCCGGGATGCGCTTCTTCCGGTTGATGTTGACCTCCTCCTGCAGGTACTTCTCGTACTGGTCGTTGATGAACTTCATGATCGGCTGCCAGCTGCAGGGCGAGGCCCCGTCAGCCGCGGCGGGGGACGGCTCCAGCCCGGTCTCCCCCGGGGGGCGGCCCCCAATCCCCCGAGGCCCAGCCTTCCAGTACAAGTGCCAGGGGTGTGGGGCGTTCTTAGCAGAGACCGCAGCCTTC
The DNA here is from genome assembly GCF_024610735.1 of Ursus americanus. Lineage (NCBI taxonomy): Eukaryota > Metazoa > Chordata > Mammalia > Carnivora > Ursidae > Ursus > Ursus americanus. Next base: position 4,335,277 of record NC_142149.1, read on the forward strand.
CCCGAGCGCCTCCACACCAGCCTCCCATGCTGACCTTTGACCCCAGGGAGGAGGAGGGCCAGATTCTCAGGGTAACTACGTTCGTCGAGGATTTGGGGGCCTCTGACGGTTTAGCAGCAGAGCAGGCCCGGAGAGGCAGCCCCACGGGTCCTTACCAGTTCTCATTGTTGATGTGGTCCCCGAAGCCCGGCGTGTCGATGACCGTCAGCTTCATGCGGACACCCTTCTCCTCGATATCTGCACAGAATCGCAGCGCCCGGGAGCTCAGCGGGGGGACCCCGGATCCTCACGGACACCCGGCGTGGCCTGGGTCCTGCCTGGTAGGAACCTGGCCAGCCCTATCCTGAGGCCCACGTGGGGTGTCCGTGGGTGACCAGCAATGAGCCCGCAGGTGATGCCAGGGAGAGGACCACCGGTAGCAGTGAAGCCCAGGAGGCGCTGGGGACAGCTGTGGGTTTCGGTGGAACCCCGCTGCCTCCAGGGGCTCCATCTGACCAAGGCCTGCAAGGGTCCTGGAGAGCATCCCTGACCCAGAGTTTCAACCTGCCCAGCTCAGGGGACCCGACTCGGCACCCCCACACCCCACGTCGACACCGCCAGCCCCACCCCGACGCTCACCGTGCGTGATGGACTTGATCTCAATGGTCTTGGGGATGCGTTCCTCCGAGGTGGGCTGCACCGACTTCCGGCTGATTTTGGATTTGAAGAGGGTGTTGATCAAGGTGGACTTCCCCAAGCCACTCTGCCCTGAGGAGAGGATGGGAGCCGGTCAGCGGCCCCTGTGGTTCAGCAATACCTGGGTGCTGCCCCCCAGCACCCCTCAGTGGGGGCCCGGGGTCAGGGGAGGTCAGGAGGCAGGAAGGGCTGGGATGCCCAGGCAGTGGCCCGACTCTCGTGGCGCCTTGTAGCAGGGCAGGACCCAGGGGGCCCGAGGAGGAGCTGACATGCACAGCAGCACAGGCGAGGCCGAGTGGGGGGCTCAGCCCGCCGGTGCAGCTCCCCTCTTCACAGCTGGACATGCCGGGGTCATAAGGTTTGAAGAAAAAGCTCTACCGAGTCCCAGGACCACAGGAGGGAGGCTCTGCAAACCTGCCATAGTCTAACCCACAGCTAGGCCACCCATGCTGCGGGGTTCTGGTGCAAAGACCCCGGGGCTGGGCTCCCAGTTTCTGGGGGTCATCTGGGTTGGAAGTGCTGGCACGTTCAGCCGAGTGACCACGCGGCTTGGGGAAAAGCCACTGGGTCAGTTCCTCCTGGGGTGGGCAGCTGCGTCTCGCTGCCAGAAATAGGAACAGCCACGGGCCAGTCCCCACATCCGCACACCCTGCTGCTGAGAGGCTGACTGGCCAGTGGGCCCCCAGGGCACCAGGCCACCCCCACGTGGCTCCCAGGCACCTGGGCCCCATCAGTGCCCCTGGCCTTGCTGTGCCCAAACCTCACCTCAGCCGGGTCCCCTCCTACAGCAGAGGGCAGAGGGCAGACCAGGGCGGGGGGGTGGGGAGGACCCTCCTGCTCACAACGGTCTTGGATCTCGGGCTGGCCTTGTTGCTGCCGCAGACCCCTAGGCTCTGGACACTCTCCTAAGCGAGGCTGTTTCACCCCCGCGTGCGCCCAGGAACCGTCGCCATCCCCTCCGATGGATGAGGAAACAGGCACAGAGCCCAGCGTGGGGGTGGGGGCCCCGCCATGACCCTGCACCTCGGGGTCCACACAGGGAGCAGCCGCTCGTGCTTACACGCCTCACAGGCACGAGCCCACCCGTGGAGCCCCAGCACCTCACCCCTTCCCTGAGCTGCTGAACGCCGTGCTAGCCAACATATTTTTAAAAATTAAATTACACCCATTTTCCAACTTTGATAACCCTGCAAGGAAAAGCGTGGGCTCCCAGGACACCGTAGGCGGACATTGGGAATCCCTGGGCCAAGCTGTCCACGTCCCCCTCAGCCCACCTGCTTGTGTCCCCCCTGCCAGGTCAGGCCGGGGCTACGTCACACGTCCTGGCCACGGCGCCCGACATCTGGGAGATGCCGACGGGAACTTTCAAGGACTGTCATCCTCACCACCCCCGCTGCTGCTTCTGCGACTTCCCCCACTTCTCCAGTGACTGCGGCCACGTGGGAGCCGCACCGTGTCTGATTTGCCCTCCCAGCAGTCCCATTTTATGGATGAGCAAACCAAGACTGGGAGAAGGCCCAGGGAAGAGAGAACAAGCACCACACCGCTCAATGGGGGTGAAGCTCGGATTCCACCCTGGGTCTGCAGACCCCCAACAGACGCCCTCCCAGCCCAGCTGCCTCCCTCCAGAGCTCTGCTCCGGCTCTCTGCCCTGTGAGCAGAGTCCTTGGCATGCCCTCTCTGGGCCTCACTGCTGCCTACAAAGTGGGGCACCCTCTTGACAGGGCTTCTGTGAGGACCGAATGGGGCCCAAAGAGCTTCGGGAACAAGAGGCTGCCCGGTGCTCCCCCAAGTCTGGCCCCTAGCCCTGACCAGGCCGGGCTCATCAATGACCTCCCCTGGGGCCACCAGGATGCCTCCAGCCAGGCCTGCTGGCCGTGGAAGTCCAGGGCTGAGCCACGGCGGGGTGAAGCTGCCGCAGAAGCCGACGGCAGAAGGCGGAGGATGCTGGTCAGCGAGCGGCCACGCCGAGCACCTGCCGGGCTGTCCCCGGTTCCTGTGCTGAGGAGCTGAGGCCCGTCTGAGGCACGATGGAAACCGGGGCCCTCCTGGCAGGCACACACGCGGCCACGCGCCATCCACCCTGCGGGCCGGGTGTGTCCGTCCCCGTCCCCGTCCCCGTCCCCGTCCCCCCCCCCCCCCGTTTGCAGGAGAGCAGACGGAGCCCCAGCGCCTGCGGGGCGGGGTACGCACTCACCGACCACCATGATGTTGAACTCGAAGCCCTGCTTCATGGCCTTCCTGCGCATCTGCTCCAGGATGGAGTCGATCCCCACATAGCCGAAGTCCGCGGGGGCCTTCTCGTTCCGGGGCGCGGGCGCCTGCTTCAGCCCGGCGTCTCTGGGGGTGTCGGCCATGTCGCCAGTGCAGCCAGGAGCTGCCTCGGGGGCTGCGGGGAGAACGGGGGGGGGGGGGGCGTCAGGGGGTCCGACACACGCATCTGCAAAGCACCTGCATCCTCAGGGCCTCTCACCACCACCCCCATTTCTCGAACAGGGAAACTGAGGCTCAGTTGCCCAAGAGACCCCTGCGGAACACCCCAGACCTACAGGCCCCCCTGCCCGCAGAACCCCACCCTCTCCACCTGCGGCCGGCTACGTGGTGTCCTTCCCTTGGCTCCAAGGCAGAACTGACCCCAGCCCTCCTCTTCCCAGCCTCCATCCTGCCCCAGGGCACCCAGGTGGGCCCTGTCCACCTCCTACATCTGACTCAAACAGGCCCCCACACCTGCTGCAGCCCCAAGGTCTCCGGACCCTCGGGGCCAAACAGCTGAGTGTGCGGGCCAGCCTGTGAGCCAGGACCAAGGAGAGGACGGCCTTCTGCAGAAGGGCGGGAGGACCCGGTCTCTGTGGTCCTGCAGCCGCTGGGTGAGGTGTGTTCAGTCCCAGGTACCCACCGACAGCCCTGGACGCCGAGCAAGCTCCTCCCGGGCCCAGCTGTCCCCAGCGATGGCAGGCAGACAGGGCGCTGGGGCAGCTCCCCACCCCCACCCTGCACTGCGCCCAGGGGCTGTCTTCTCTCTGCCCGGCACCTGCGCGCCCACACCCACAGCTTTTGCTTTCAGGTCTGTGGACGGGCAGACAGGACTGAGCTTCTAGAAAGAACTCAAGCTCCTGCAGTTTGCAGGTCAGAACCTTCCTCCCTTCCTCCCCTGGCTGCCCTCACCACACGCCCAGGTCAGAGGCCTAGAGGAGGGAGGGCCACAGGCACCCAGTGGGGACATGAGGGGCACTCCCCCAGTGGAGCTGGTCAGGGTGCTCAGGACAGGGTGGGTCCCCACCAGGGCCTGGCAGGAGCACATCGGCCATGACCCGGTGCACCCCTGGACACGCCACACACGCCTGACCACACCTCTCGTCAGCCAGCCTCTCGGTTCCCCTGGAGGCCTTCCCTGTACCGCAGGCTCTTCCCACCCCTCGACCACTGGGCTGACCCGTCAGCTCCCTCCCACCTCCCAAGAATGCACACGGTGCATCTTGACACCTCCCTGGGCATCAGCCCCAGAACCCCCCGCTCCCAGGTGTCCGCCGGGGGGGGGGGGAAGCAGGGTCAAGCAACAGGACACAGGACACGGGCTGCCAGGCCAGAAGACCACCGCGGGGACTTCAGGTAAACTGTTCCCACTTCCTGGGGAAGTGACAGACTCTCTCCGCAACCAAACCTCAGTGCCAAACCCCAGTGGGCCCAGCCGGCTCGCACCTTGGCGGCCACACCTCTGCTCTGCAGGAGTGTCAGAGGGAGCGGACCCCGGGGGCCAGCACCCTCTCCTTCGGCAACAAGGATGAGCAACTGACAAATTCCAGAAATCGGAGTGTGGGTGGTTTCTCCGCACAACAACGCTCGACTTCCCCGTTTTCTCAACCTGACAAAGCGCCGGCATTCCTACTTCGCAGACTCGCAGAATTGGGGTCGAGCTCCTAAGCGAGGGCAGGGACTGCCCCGGGGCCCCGCTGCCCACCCCCACCCCCATGCCAGGGAAAGGCAAGGGGCGCAGGAGGCGCAATGATGGGCCTCTCCCAGCAGCGCCCCGAAGGCATCTGCCTCTGCTCCGTCTTCAGAAAGGCTGTCCCCGAGCTCCAGCATCTTTAAATAAACAAAGACAAACACGGCATCTGGCCTTGAACATGTGGCTGCGGGCGGCTTCCTGGGCACAGGCTTGGGGCCTTGTCTCGCAGGCCGGCAGCTCAGCCCGGCCCCACGTGACCAAAAATTGCTTCCATCTGCCGGTGGGTCTGAGAGCCATTCGGTCCGGGCCTGGGCCGGCCCCCCACCCACTCCTACATTCATCCCGCAACCCCTCCGAGCCCAATGGGGGGAGGTGCAGCCCCTGGAACCCCCCTTCACTCCAGCTGCTCCCCCCACCCCAGGCACCAACACCCACTGCAGAAACTCAAACCACAAAGCCAACATCCTGCCCACCAGCGCCCCGCTTGAGAAATAATAACAAAAACGCGACAAGCCCCATCCTTCCCACCAACTGAAGGAAGGGCCTGGCCTTTGCACAGGTGAGGGTCCCTTCCTGCGAGCCCCTCCTCTGCCTCCCCGAACGGCCGCAGGCGCAGGTACCAGGGGTGATGCCAGAGCCCGTGCTCGGCCCGGCCACGAGGCAGGCTGTGGAGTCCGCCGGCAGGACGTCCATGCGGGAAAAGCAGAGGCCCCACCAGGCGAACTTGCCCAGAGACACTTTCTCTAAACGCCTGCTTTCCACGGAGAGCCACCAGGGACCCGGGGGCTCCGGCCAGGTGGGAGCGACAGCAGAGACCACCTCCAACACCGTCCCAAAGGGCTTCTAGGATGGGAAGACCCTATGCTGCTCTGTCGAATATGGGGCCACACGGGACAATCTTGTCAATGGTGGTAAAATACATGTCACACGAAATTTACCGACAACCGTTCTGAGTGCACAGTCCGGTGGTGTTAAGTACATTCACGCTGTCGTGCACCCAACCTCCAGAACACCTTCTGTCCTGCAAAACTGAAACTCTCTCCCCATTAAACACTAACTCCCCATCCCCCCGCCCCCTTGCAGCCTCCATTCTGCCATCGGCGAATCTGGCTGCTCTGGGGACCCCCATATAAAGAGAACTCTTACAGCATTTGTCCTTTGGGGGCTGGCTTATTTCACTTAACAGCATGTCCCTAGGTTCACGCACGTTACAGCAGCTGTCAGAATGTCCTTCCTTTTTAAGGCTAAGAGTCCCTGGCGTGGCCAGAGGGTATCCATTCGTCCCTGGACGGACGCCGACTTACTTCTGAGTTTTCGCTCTTGTGAGTAACGCTGCTGTGAGCACAGGTGTGCGAGTATCTGCAGACGCTGCTTCCAGTTCCACCGGGCACCTCCCCAGCGGTGGGATCGTTGGGTCGTATGGCATTGTATTTTTAATTTTTTGAGGAACTGCCACCTGTTTTCACACGTGACTTCTGAGCATTGGAAACGCAGCCGATCCAACCGAGGAAGTGTGTATTTCATTTTATTTAATTTTAATTCATTTACGTTTAAAAAGCTACCCAGGGCAAACGGTAAAGTTATTGGACAGCACAGAATTCTAGTTCAACCTACCTCCTTTGCAAACAGGGAAACTGAGGTCCACAGAGTGATTTATTTTTCCCCCTGAAATGCAGTCAGATGCAGCCAGGCCAACATGCAACGACCTTCACTGCATTTACTCAACCCCGAAGCCTCACGTTCACTGCTGGGCCGTGTGATTACCGTCCGTGTGCCCCCGACACACACCGTGGGCCCCAGGGAGGGTGGCAGCTGGCCTCCTCCCCTTCCCCCTTACCTCCAGAGCTGCATGGGGGGGGACACCCAATAGTCATGGAATGACCGAGATCTTGGGCGTGTCCCCTGGCCCACAGCCCCGCCGCCACGATGGTCAGACCTGCATCCAATCCACCTCCCCCAGTGACCTCTCCCCGCGGCTGGGGCCTCATCCTCTTGCCCACAGCCCTGGCCCCTGAATTTGTCTCATACCCGAACTTCACAAGATGCTATTAATAGGAAAGGGATGTCCTTCACAGAAAAGAAAATTTCACATTTATGTCCCAGATGACTCTCTCTGCATCCTCATCAGCGAAAGAGAACAAGAGGGAGCCCCCCGTTTTTAAAAAGATTTATTTATTTGAGAGCAAGCGAGCCTGAGCGGGAAGGGCAGAGGAAGAGGGAGAGAAAGAGAGAGAATCCCAAGCAGACTCCACACTGAGCACGGAGCCCGACGCAGGGCTCAATCCCATGACCCTGAAATCACGACCTGAGCGGAAACCAAGAGTCAGACGCCCAATGGACTATACCATCCAGGCACCCCAAGCACCATTTTTAAAAAAAGATTCTATTTTTAAGTAATCTCTACATTCAACTTGGGGCCTGAACTCACAACGCCAAGATTGAGAGTCACACACTCTATCGACTAAGCCAGCCAGGTACCCCAGGGGAGCCCCATTTTTTAAAAATGGAAAACTCAGGTTCAGAGAGGTTAAGTAACTTACTCATGGTCACACAGCACCACCTGCCTGCCTCTTGGGCAAGGCACTGTGGAGAGAGGGCAAACTCCCATGCCCTTCCTTCCCCCTCCTCCTCCGAGGGGATGCCGGTTTTATCTCGGGGTGTGGGCCCCCGTGTAGCCTCACTCCCTCCCCCAGCAGCCCCGGCTCAACAATTCCCCCCCCCCGAGGCTCTCAAGCCCAGGGTGACGTCACTGCCCCCCAGGCCACCAACCTCTCCCATGGAAGGAAGGCCGGAGACCACCCAGGCTGGGGTGACCCTACACACTGCCTCATCCCTTCCTCCAGCCTAATTATCCTCTCAGTTGTGGTAACATTTACAGAACATAAAGTTTCGACCATGCTTCGTGTCTGCCTCTGCGGCCTGCAGCCCATCCGCGATGGTGTGCCATCACCACCAGCCCCCTCCAGAATGTTTCCATCACCCTCACAGAAACCGCGCCCACGGGACTCTAACTTCCTGTGCCGCCCCCCCTCCCCCCCAGTGGCCTCTAGTCTAGCTCCTGATTGTGGATCTGACCGGTCTATGGACCTCACGCAGCCCTGTCCTGTGCCGGCTCCTCTTGCTGAGCCGGACGGCCTCACGGCACATCCGTGTTGCTGCAGGTGCCGGAATGTCCTTCCTCCTCAAGTCTGAATCACGTTCCACTGTTTATCCGCCAACGGACACTCGCGTCGTTTGCCCCTTTTGCAAATAATGCTGCTGTGAACACGGCTGTGCAGGGCTCTGAGTCCCTGCTCTGCGTTCTTGTGAGTATCCAGCCTATCAGGTTCACTGCTTCTCCGTGGACTGCACAGTGGGTGCCAGGGGCCTCGGGGGGCCGGCCGTGGCTCCCCGTGGCCCTTAGCAGGGCCCCCACCCCACCACACCGGCACTGCCCACCTGGGCGGAACCTGGGCCCCATGGTTCCTGACCACAGCCCCCCAGCGCTACTCTCTACTCTGCGGGTCCCTTGAACCTGACGCCGTGGCGTCCCTAACTCCAGGCCGGGACAGCGGCACTCAAGAAGTCTCTAAACCTGCACTGACAGAGAACGGATGAACGACAGTGGGTGGACCCACACAATGGAACGTCAGCCATCAAAAGCAGTGCCATCCCGCCACCTGCTCCAACAGGGACGAACCTTTGCCAACACGATGCAGAGTTCCGCTCAGCCCGCCGCAGAAGGTCACCTAGGTGTGATCCCACTGCTGTGACCATCCGGAATCAGCAAACCCACAGAGACAGAAGTAGACGAGCGGTGCTGGGGCTGGCGGAGGGGAGAGCGGTGGCTTCAAGTGTAGGGGATTTCCTTTCGGGGTGATGAAAATGTGACAGAGGGGACGGCTGAACGCCACCAGGAATAAATGCCACTGCACTGCACTTCCTAAATGGCTGGATCGTCTGGTGCGGGAGCTGTCATCTCAATAAAGCTGTCACATTCAGAAAGAAAAGCAGAAGCTGCCAGTGGCGCTGGATTGAAAAGAACCCAACTGTGCCCACAAGTGCCCACCAGCCGGCTCTATGGCTCAGAAGACGGCTGAGGCCCAGACGCCACACTCAGGCCTGAGGTCGGGAGCCCCATGCAGCCAGGTGGTGCCCTGGGGTCAGCAGCCCTGCAGCTTCCAGAAAGGGCAATTCTGGGGGTGGTGGACAATTTCTCTCTGCAGGTCCCTATTTCGAGCCCTGGCCCATTTACCACGCCCTGTGGGAGAGCCCCCACCCCCCACAGGCAGGTGGCAGCTGGCCTGATGGGGCCTGCCCCCCCCACCCCTTCAGCACATGCACCTGCTGGGCTGGCCTTTTCTCAGGAGTTGAGCGGCAGGGTCCTAAAGCAGAAAGGAAGTGCAGGGCTCCACCCAGCCCCACCTGGCCACCTGGCCCCTCTGTGTGCCCACAGCAGGGGCTGTAATTGACAGCCCCAAGCCAACCCCCTCTGTAGCCTTCTGCCCCAGGTGACCAATTCTCCCCTGACCCAGGGCCTGCAACGGATGATGGGATCAGACTGCCGCTGTAGCTCCCTGGGCCAGGGGCTGGGGGAGGCTCCCCTGGCTGGGAGGCGGCCGCCGGAAACGAGCCAGCTGTTGGCTGGGATGCCTCTGGAGCCACTCACGCGCCATCCCGGCTCCAGGGCAGCTGCAGGAGACAGCTCTCCACCGCAGGCTTGCAAGGCCTGACTTGGAAACCAACACCCAGGGGTCCCTCCTATCGGCCTGCCGCTTCCCTGTGTGTCTTGCTGCCTTGTTCTGCACCCCAGCACTGTCCCCACAAGTCCCATCCTCCCCGAGCATCAGTCTCATCTGCCAAACGCAGATGTGGCTCTGTCAGGGCCACAGCCCCTGGGCCGATGCCTGACTGCTCCGAGCAGGAGAGCTGCTGCCATGGGGCACCGGCGTCACAGCAGGCCCCAGGACAGTGCTCTTGGGGTCAAGCCAATGCCGTTCCCCTAGCTCACCCCAATCCTCTCCATGCCTGGCTCTCAGAGCCTGGGGACACTGACACCGTGGTCTGAACATGCCGTGCTCAATAACTACCCACTCGCAGTGCCTGGGCAGAAAGCAAGGCCAACCGGTCCGCAGACGCCTAGAAGGCTACCCGACGGGCCCACGAAGGGAACCAGAGTCACCAAGCAGATCCAGGTAGACCCACTCGGGGGCCAGATGATGAGGTTCCTGGGGGCACCAGGGCCCACCAGGGCCTCTTCTCCCCCCCCCCCCCCACCGCAAGGCCTCAACTGGAGAAAACTGCCTTCCAGCCACCATCCTCCAGGCTCAGCAGAGCCATCTCCCAGCGTACCCTAGCCCAAGTGGTGCCAGCGGTCAGTCTGAGCTCACCGTGTAACGATGCCCACAGGAGAGGGCTCTGGGGCTGCTCCCCCACCCCCGGGGCCTGGAGTCCACCTTCTGGGACATCTGCAGACCCCACCAGAGCACCTGAGTCCATGGCCCGGAGCAGGCGGCTGACGCTCCTTGTGTCGTCGCCCACCCCCCCTTGCCAAGAAGCTTCTTCAAGGCGGGTGAGGCCCCAATGCAGGGAGTCCCAGGGGGACAGTGACCAGAGCCGCTCCTGCCCTCCCGTCTAAGCTCCCCACGGGCCCGCACAGTCCTGCAGGCCCTGACCCGGACGCCACACTGGCTCGGCCCTGTGGCTCCCTGGAGGAGCCTGTACCTGCGTTCAAGCAGTCTCCACAAGGCCTGCGTTATGATGCGCGCGGTTCTCTCCCACGTCTCCCTCCCTCCATGGACAGTCGCAAAGCCAGAGCCCACACTCGATGGTTGTTGAATGAATAAAAGAACAAATGCAGGCCTGACGCTGATCACAACAGCCAGCGTCTACTGGGGGCTCGCGGTGCACCAGGTGCCATTCTAGACGTCACGCGTGCGCTAACTCACGGCCCGGCGTGACTACCTGCTCAGCCAGATACTGTTACTACCCCCACGTCACGGACGAGGAAACAGGCCCACAGCGCTTTGGTCTTTGACAGGGATCCAGAGCTGGCGCATGGCAGAGCCGGGATTTGAAGTCGGGCAGGGTGACTCCATGGGCCAGGTCCTCTAGCCAAGACCCAGGCGGTGTCTGCTGCGGGGGGGGGGGGGGGGGCGGGCAGGGACGGGAGGCCCAGAGCTCTCGCCCCTCTCTCCCCAGGAGCTGCCAGGGGATGCTCCTCCAACTGGAAAGGGATTCCTGTTCAGGGAAGTCCTGAGCCTATCAAGGGGCATTAGCATTTTAGCCCCCATAACTGGGGAGGAAATCACCTGAAGGCCAAGCCTGGCTGGCCAAGCTCCTCGACAGCAGCCACAGGGCCCAGTTTGGGGATCCGAGATTCCAGGGCCTGCTCGAGGCTGCAGAACTCCCAGGGCAGGGGGCCCAAGTATGCAAACCCTGGTATGCCAGAGGCCTGGCACACCTGCTGCCTTGCCGAAGCTCCCAGAAGGATCCACCAGCAGAGCGCAGAATGCCCGTTTGCGCCCTAAAACCCCACCTGCTGGAGTTCGCCCCAGATGAGCTGACCGACTCACAGGGGCCGCAGAGATGACTGCCCACTTCTCCTCGAAGTGGCAGGAGAGGAAGATGCTATTGTTGGTCAACTTGGGGAAGTCAGTGGGGCTGGGGACCAGACACACACACACACACACACACACACACACACACACACAGGAGGCTACGGAGCCACTGAAGAAATGGCTATAAACAGTAACTGCGGACGACGATCCCAGGGTCCTGGGGCACCTGGGTGGCTCAGTTGGTGAACCATCTGCCTTCGGCTCAGGTCATGATCCCAGGGTCCTGGGATCGAGCCCCACATCGAGCCTACTTCTCCCTCTGCCTGCCGCTCCCCCTACTTGTGCTCACGCTCTCAAATAAATAAATAAAATCTTTGGGGGAAAAAAGATCATAGGGTCCTAGGGGACCAGGACCACAATACAGATTCATTCAGCAAATATTTCACAGCCAGGGCGTCCCCCTCCCTGAGTTGCAGCAGGGAGGACCAGTGAGAACTAGCAACATGCACTACTGGGGGTGGGCAGGGAGGGTGCAGTGGGAGGGGCCCTCTCCCTGCAGGGCTTTGAAAACAGGACCTCCTCTCAATTACTCCGCTCCCTGCTCCTTTCTCCAAGTACCCCCTTCACCTACCCAAGCGGCTACACGCTCCCTATAAACATCGCAGGGGAACTTCCTGTTCCCTTCTAAAGATGGAAACACTGAATATAAATGACCAAATTTTGCAAATTTGTGCAGGCGGCCATTGAGGACTGAATTTCAAAAGCACACATGCCTCATCTAATTCGATAAGTAATTCCAAATCAAATTACACTTCACACTTTGTACGAGGCAGGAAGCGTCTGGTCAGGAACCGGGATGCCAGAAATCTGAGCCTTTGCCCTCTGGTCTGAAACTCGGCTTAGAAACGGAGCACAAAGGCTCAAGCCTCTAGCCTCTCCGGAGAAAGGAGGGATTTGCAAATGCAAAGGCCTGCAGTTTTCTCAGGCTCCAAGCTCCTTTCCTTTCCCAGGAGGAGGAGGAGGTGGTAGTGGTCTGTGTGTGAGGAGCCCCCGTGGGAGTGTGCATCAATTGAGCAGGGTCTCCCAGGACCCCGTGCCCTTTGCTGACCTGGAAAGGGACAGTAGTGACAGTGCCATCCCAGTCCGACTCATTCATTCATTCCTTCAGGGGCCGGAGGCGCCCCAAAGGCGGGGGGGGGGGGGCGGGGAGTTCCCCGCTCCTACTGCCCGCCAAGGTTCCTGGGCATTGCTCCCGCCAAACGCGTGAAAGCAAGCTTCTCCTCTATCGTACAGGAAGGAATCTCGAGAAGGTCTTCGTTTCAGTTGGCCCGAGAGTCGGCAGAGTCAGATTTGGACAGCGGCCACCTCTCACCAGAACACCCCACCCCCTTCTGGAAGAGGCCCTCTTCTGCTCTGTATTTGCAGCCTGGCCTCCTCCTTCCAGTGACTCTCGGCCAGGCTCAGCAGCCCACTGAGACATCAGTCTTCGCTCAGAGCAGGCTCCAACCTGCCAGCCGCCCATGTTCGCTTCCTGAAAAGCAGCCTGCAGAACTGACTCGCAGCCGGGGCCGGGATGAGCCCTCCGACTTCCTGTGTCAAGGATTTATTTATTATTCCGTTTTCCACCACCCACCGCCCTTGCAGGATCAGGGGCTGTGCTCTCCCACCCCCCGGAGCCTCCTCCCACCCCAGAGAAACTTCCAGCATGATGGGCCCCCACCCCAAAGCAAACCCAGAATCCAGCCCCGGCCAGCCCGCCCACCAGGTCCGAAGGGGCCAGCTGACCACAGAGATTCCGTTAGTTCTTGGCAAATATTTGCCAAGTTAAAAAGAGAAAGAGAAGACCCTCCCCTGTGGATGGGTGGAAGCGAGCCATGTGAGCCATGTGTCACAGCGTGGAATTTCCTCTTATCAGGGATGTCCCCTAAGGAGGGGGGTGAGGCCTCCCCTCCCCCTGCCCCGTCTCCTATCAGCAGGCCTGTCAGCAGATGCTCCCCAGAGCTGGGGGTAAGACCGGACAGAGGCTGGGGGTGCTGGGGGTTCCTCCTCCCCCAGCTGATGAAGTCATCTGAGAAAACAAGAAGCAGACAGGGCTCCCCGGGTGCAAGAGGGCAGCCTCGCCCCGCAGGGGCTACTAGACAAAGATACCAAAAATTCACACCCCCCCAAAGTTATGAAACAATTCGCATCTGTGCAGCTCTGGGCAGGCCTGGGGTGGGGTGGGGTGGTGGGGGTCCTACCTAAAGGGACCGCGTGCCCAGAGCACCGTTCAGGAGGGCGGAGGCAGAGACTGGGAGGGGGCTGAACAGGGAGGGGCACATTCCTGGGCCAGAAGAGAAGGCTGGCCAGATGACCCCCGGAGCAGGGAGATGGACATCGCATACCACCGCCCAGGGGCTGAGGGTCCAGGAAGGGTGGGGGACAGCAGGGGTGGGGTTAGCAGCTCTGGATCATCTTGACTCAGGTCACCCATGCATCTGCAGCCCTAGCTCTGCACGGAGGGGAGTGGAGAGAGCTGCTGTCATTTGCTCTCCCACCTCTGGGTCCCTCCTGCTCAGGAGGGCAGAGGGTCTGGAAGCAGTGGGCTCAGGGCCTGGGGATCAGCAAGGACCCTTCCACGGCTCCCTCATCTTCCCCCACTGTGCCCACCTGCCAGCAGGGCTGCTCAGGCCCCCCACGTCCTCAAGACCCCAATGCTCCCCGCCCCTGCCCCCTCCAGCCCCTGGTCCCCCACAGGAGCCACTCACCCAGTGAATAAACCCAAGGAGGACCCTGTGAAATCGGAGGACCCACCCGAAGGTCACATGCTCTCTGAAGGGAACATGGGATGGACTGCCTGCCCCTCCGAGTCGTCTCGGAAACACACCCACCCCTCTACCCCAGGCCCTTCCCAGGAAAAAGCCGTGTGCGTGGATGGCTGCCTAGCCAGCCCTGGGGACAGACACTTCCATCAGCCCTGAAACACTGCTGTGTTTCACCCAGGCCCGGGGTGGGATGCTGGCTGTGGGCAGGATCCAGACAGCGCTGCGCCTAGTAGGTCACACGGCAGAGAAAAGAAACAGGTACAGTCCATCTACCCCTCTGCGCTGTGCCATGAAGTCTGGGTGCACCTATGGGCTTGGGGTTTTGAGTAGACACAGCCACCAAGCCTCTCAGAGCCAAGTGCTTAGGGGTCACCCATCACCCCAAGGTGCAGGGAACAGGCCCTGACCGCCCCAGCCTTTCCTCTCCCGACACGCTCGCTTCTCTGGGCTTCCGTGCCAGCCTCTTTGGCTTTGCCTCCTCTGTCTGAGGCTACTGGGGCTGAGACTCTTTGCAAGCCCCTCCTCCACCAGCAGAATCAGTCCTGGTCCCCGGCCAGATGCTCTCCCCAGGAGACCGCCCACCCTCTGTGCATTAAATGGCGACCTCTGTCCACTTCGGATACCGGTGCTGAGTGGTACCCCCCACCGCACTCGCTGTGAGACCCTGAGCAAGGAACTTAACCTCTCTGTGCCTCCATTTTCTTATGTGTAAATGCAATAGTAACACTCGTCTCCCAAGAGCGTTATGAGAATCAAACAAGATTCTTCACGAGGCACGCAGAACCACGCGTGGCACAGTCAGTGCGCTAAGTCGGTGTTCATAAGACACAGGCCCATACCCAGCTCTCCAGCTTGGGTCCATTGCCAGTCTCCCTGGCTCCTATCAGCTCCGCAAACAAGGCTCCTCAGAGAGGTTCCCCTGCCCCCTGCTCCTGGAGAAACCCCCCTTGTTTCCCCAGGTTGTTCACTGAATGAATAAGGAGCTCGCTGCCCTTCCTCCAGCCCTCCTCTCTTCCCAGAACATCGTGGGGGGCCGGCCACTGCTCCCCTGCCAACCCAGGTGGCGCCTCTCCCGCCCTGGCCCCCAAAGTGCTGGCCAGCATCCTTTCCCACGGGCTTCCCCGCGGCTCTCAGTGCGGTAGCCTGTGAGCTGGACGTTAACCATTTCCAGCCTTCGTCATCCTTTGGAGCCACGGAGCACCCGAGAGGAAGGATGGATGGATGCACTTCCAGGGACGGCTCCTGCCCATTCAGGAAACTTTGCTCAGGAAATGGTGGGGGGAAGGGCGCCCGCTGAGGAGAGGCGGGTGGACACTGGGCAGCCTGGTGGCCTGTGGCAGGACCGGATCCCTAGCCCCGTCCTCACCCGCCGCCCGGCGGGGCTCTCCTCGGGGCACAGTAGAGGCAGAGCCTGGGGCGGGCGGGCAGGCAGGCAGGCAGGCAGGCCAGGCCGGTGGGCAGGGGCTCAGAGCAGAACACTTAGGGCCACCCCGGGCACTGCCCTGAGCCTCTCCCCCAGCTACAGCCAGCCTGGCCAGTGCCCCAGTGACAAGTAGGTCCTGTATGTGGAGGGACCAGGCCATCGGTCACTGCACAACCCCAAAGACACGTGCCTGGGAGCCGGGGTCTGCCAGTAAGCTGCAGAGCCCCAGGGTGACTTTTCCTGCCCTCCCTGAAACTGTGGCCCAGCTGTTCCATGTGACACACCTCCAGCCCAAGCTTAAAAGTGGCTGGAACAAATGGCAAAGGGAATTTATTAACTGAGACGCAACCAGGGGCTCGGCCACAGGCTCAGACACAAGGGGCCGCTGGGCCACCAGAGCAGCGCGGACCCCAGGGCCGGGCTATGCATGGGCACTTCACCATCTACAAGGCGCTCAAACCTGCTTTACTGCCCGCAGTCCCAGTCTCCTGTTCCTCCTTGGCTTCCACGTTTCCCGCCCTAATTAGCCGCCACTCTAGAAATGAGACCAAAGAAACCACCACCACAGTAACGTGTCCGTCTGTGGGGGCCCCCTCACGGGACCTGGCCCACAGGCAGACCCCAGCCTGCCCCGCATCCTCTGCACCCCGGGGTTACCTGCCGGCGGATCAGAAAAGTCGGCGTCCTCGCCGGATCGCCGCCGCCAGCGCAGAACCGGGAGGCCCTGGGGCTGGGAGCCCGTCCCCTCCCAGGTCCCTCAGCCCCGGGCTCCGGGAAGGAGCCACATTCATATGGTAATTTCTGCCTGTGATCTGGCAAGCAGCAGAGGCCCCTCCAGCTGCGGCCGGAGGAGGAGGAGAAGGGGGGGAGGGGGAGAGCCTGGCCCGGGCCTGACCGCCTGCTCGCTCACCGCCCGCCCGCCCGCTCACCGCTTCCCAGCCCCGCCAACCTGGCCCTTCCCGGTGCGCTCAACTCGGGCTGTGGGGGAGCGGGTGCTGGGCAGGAGGGGCCTTCGATTTCTGGGCTCACGTGGTGGTTTCAGATGACAATGGACACGTGTCCGTTTGAGCCTAACTTTTGTGTGTGTGTGACGCCCGGGCAGATACTCCCACCGCCGCCGCCCTCGCCCCCTCCTGGGATCCCAGAGGCAGCACCCCCCCCACCGCAATTCCACCCTCCCCCGCAGGAAGCGCATCCCTGGAGCCCTGGCGAGTGAGGGCAGGAGGAGCGGGTTCTCTCAGGAAAAAAAAAAAAGGCCGCTCCCACACCCCAGTCCAACCCCCCCCTTCCTATGGAGGGGAGGGGGTATGGGACCCAGCCACTCCCTCCACCCACTTCCTCTCTCACAAGCAGGAGTGCGGCCGCAGCTTCCCTATCGCCCGGGAGGGAGGACGTGCAGACCTTCCATTTCCCCCTCTGCCTAGTTCTGGGCACGGGCAGAAGGGAACCAGAAGCCAGCGCTCAGCTGCAGACCCAAATGGCTCCTCTGCACCCTCACGCCGACCCCCAAACCCACCCAGTCACCATGTGCCATTGAGCCGGCCCTGGAGCCCTGGGGAATTGTCCAGACACAGATTCAAGACCCGTGGGGGAGGGGGGAGCGCAAGAAACACAGAGCTGGGTGGGGGCCGAGCATGATGCACCCACTGCTGGCGAACCAACTGCCAACTACCGGCCACGCGACGGGCAGGTCCCCAAGAGAAGTGAAAGCACACGCCCGCCCCAAGACCCGGACACCCGCGCTCCCAGCGGCAGGATCCACGGCACTGAAAACACAGGAACATCCCTGACGCCCGGCTACGGACGGACAGGTAAACAGAACGCAGCGAGGCCGCCGCATGGAGTACTATTCAGCCACGAAAAGGAACGAAGCTTCGGCACCTGCCACAGTGCGAACCTCGAGGACATCGCAGCGCGTGAAAAAAACCAGGCGCACTGGGTTCCACTTAGTGAAACATCCAGAACAGGCGAATTCACAGACAGAATGTGGCAGGGAGCTGCAGAGCACGTGGCTCTAATGGATACAGTCTCTTCTGAGAGGACGAGAGCGTTCTGGAATTGGTGGTGGCAACTGCATGACTTTGCAAATGCATTAAAAACAGCTGAATTGTACACTTCAGAAGAGTGCACTTTATGGCGTGTGAATGATATCTTGACAAAGCTATGAAGGCTTTATTGAGGGCTCCCCAATAAAGGAGAGCGGGGACTGTGTCCACATCCACGGCCAGCTCCCAGCACTAAGCCAGCTCTGCAGCCCAGGCAGTGGGCGGCCGGTGGGCTCCTCGCCCTGTGATGTCCTACTCGCCCTCCCTGCTCCTGGCACCAGCAAGTGTTCGTGAGGACTCACTGTCCATCTCAGAAAAAAGGGCCCGCAGGGCCCCAGGCCGGAACCTGCAGGTCAGAGTGAACTAGGAGCAGGCCCCTTTAATACAGAAGGAAGCCCCAAGCCTCACCCTGAAGAGAGGGGACAGTGGGAATGAACATGCCACATTCAGCAACCACAAAGGGTGAACTCGGCTCATCCCAGGTCTCTAGGCGAGAGGGACAAGGGAAAACCCGCTCAGCATCCCCTCCGGGATGTGGGGACACTGCTACCAGAACCAGCACCCCCGCCACACACACACACACACACACACACACACACACACACACACCCAGGCAGGTGCTCAGTCTTCTGCACAGGCTGGGTCCGGTGGAGGAAGTGATGGCAGGAGCCAGCAGCCTCTGGGGGTGGCCCCCGGATTTCCTGAGCCATCTCTGGCAGCACCCACCCAAATCTGTTAGAGGCCCTAGGCTGCTCCCTGCCCCATCCCAAACCCTGAGAATGCTGCTGGAGGGGCAACCAGGAAAACAAGGCAACGAGCCAGAATTCACTGAAGCCCCACTTTTATAAGGCGGCACAGGCCCCAGTGGGAGCGGGGCCTCTGGTGGCTCGAGGTTTAATTTTAACTTTAGTACAGCGTCTCCCAGTGCCCCATGGTGGTCATTAGCTCTTTGCTCCCCAGCTGTCCTTGGAAAGCCCCGCAGTGAGGAGACAGCCCGGAGCGGCACACACAGAGGGGCTTCCCTCACCCCCAACCCAGCCAGCAAACCCTGGGACCCTCAGACAACCAGCCTCCCAGCCCTGACTCAGTCTCCCCCACAGTCCCATGAACTAGCAGCAGATGGGAGTTCCTGCTCCCGCACCGGAGGCAGAAAGTGAGGTGCAGACAGAGGCCACTGGCTCATCCCCCACGGCCCGCAACGGGCCCGGCCCAGCCGCACCCCAGGAGCCGGCAGCACGCGGCTCCAGCAGGCCAGGCCTGGGTCTCAGGCCCAGGAGGATCTCTGCACCCTACTGCTCGTGTCCAAGACGCGCTGCTGGCTGAGCATGTGAGGAAGTGACAAAGACAGAAGCGGCAACTGGTGCGCACACGCAAGGTCCCAGCAGCCTTGGGGAGACAGACCAGGTGCTCTGGTTCCACTGTGAGCCCTGCAGGAGGCTGGGGAGGCAGCCAAGACTGTTGGAAGGATGGCAAAGGTCAGCTGAGCAACCTGTGCCAGGCGAGCAGGAAGCAGGAAGCAGGCTTCTGTGAGGGTGCTGTGTGGACAGTGCTCCCGGAGGTGGGCGGCCTGAGGAGCTCACCACGCCCAGGAGCAGCACGGGGGACTGGCCCCCCTGTGGAAGCTGCTATCTGCACTGGACAGGCGGCCACCACACCGCCCCAAGCCCCTCCTCTGCCCCTCCTGTCCTGCCTCTCCTGCTGCCCCGATTCTCAGCTGCTCTCCTGTGTGTCTCGGGGGAAATTCCAGGGAGCCCAGGGGGAGCACTTCCACACTCCCAGGCCCTGAAGCCTTTGCTGAGTCCCCATCGTAAATGAGCAGCCTTCCTGGGGACACCCGTGGTAGGTCCTAGAGCTGGTGTGTACCTACCGCCTAACTGGACTGGAAGCTTCCAGAAGGTCTGCCTCATGTGCACCCCTACCCTGTTCAGCCCAGGGCTGCCACGTGGTTGGAACGCATGACAACAGCAGCCGCGAGGTAACCTCAACTTGGTGCTTTCCCTGTCCAGGTCCTAGGCCACACATTTTCTGTTTTATGTCCATTCATCCTCACGCCAACCCATGAAGTGTTAACTGCTATCATGCCCTCTGGACGCTGGACTGTGGCTCAGAGGGAGCGGGTCACGTGTGTAAGGCCACAGGGTCATCCAGAGCCGCCGGGGGGGGGGGGGGCGCAGGGCACTGGCCCCACGTGAGAAACTGCGTGCCTGAAACACCCATCGCCTCGCTGAACTTGGGGAGTGGGCAGCCAGGCCGTCCCAGCAGTGAGCACTGACTGCAGACGAGGGGGGCAGTCAGGAGCCGCAGACACGCTGACCCGGTCCTTAGGGAGCCGGCCTATACCAAGTCAGCGGAGGAGCGGCTGGCACCGGGGCCCCGGTCTCCACCAAAGACGGGGGTCTTCCAGCCACCCCACCCTATCCTACCCTCCCCTCGTCTGCCACAGGAACGCCCACTGGAGCCAAACCGGGCTCCCCACTGCCCCCAACTTCCCGCCTTCCACCCGGAGCCACCACCTCCCTCGCTGGGAGGGCAGGCCTCACCCAGGGGGCTAGGAGGGGCTCAACTAAACCTGAGTAGGGGACGCACAGGAGGGGGGTCCCAGCTCCACTGCCGCCAATCTGGCCTCAGCGGGCAAGTCACTGAGCCCATGGGGCTGAGCGACCTGCTTCCTGGGCCCGCGCCCTGGTGTCCGCCTGCAAGGGGGAGGAACCCAGGAGAGGAGAATGGGTTTGTGCCATGAGCTGTAACCTCCCCGAAGCGGAGGCAGACCGACCAGGAGAGGCCAGCACAGCCCTTGCTGGGCACCGTTCAGATGCGCAGTCCTGACCCACGCGCAGCAGCCCCGGAGCCCGCCAGGGGGACTGCGGGGAGCAGAGGCTGCAGGAGGCCCACGGGGAGGCTCTCAGGTCCACACAGGGCAAGCCGGCCTTGGGGCGAGGTGGCTCTGGGGTCAGCTTAAAGCTCATTCCTTCTGTAATAAACAAACTTATTCCGATTAAGTGACCTTACTTATTGTCTTGGAAGAAGCTTTCTCACCCACCTAAAAATGCTTTGGGGATGACCTTACCGTTTTGCCTCAGTTCCCAAGTAGAGAACCGGGCAGCCTCGTTACTTAAATAAACTCCCCAAGATGAAGACCGAGGGCTCCGGGCAGCAGGACGGCGCTGGTCACAGGGGCTGCCCCAGCAGACCCACAGCCACGCTGCAGAGCGATGGTCAGCACAGCGTCTGCACACCCACCACAGCCTCCCTCCGCTCTGTGGTCGTTGTCCGCAGGGCAAGGCCGGCACAGGTGCATGAGGCCCAGAGGCAGAGAGCTCCTGCAGGACACGTGGCCCTGCCACGGAAGTGCCACCTCTCTCCACAGCTCTCTGCGCTGCGCTGCCCACCTGTGCCCACCAGCCACAACCAACAGCCATTCTCTGTCTGACTCGGTGGGTTTGCTGTCACCGTCTTTAGTCTTTGGAGCCCACAGCTGACAGCCAGCCACGGGGGTGGTGGTGGGGTGACGACAAGGATCCTTTCCTTGGTCCCCTACTTCCCTGGAACCAGGCACGGAGCAGGGCCAGGGTCATCTGGTCCAGTCCCCTGCCCCGGGAAGAATGCATTCAGATCCTGAAGAAAACGCCCCAAGAAGAGCATGTGTAAGGACAGCAGGACCGTGGCTGCTCGTGGAAGGCTCTCCCGAGCTGGCCGGACAGAAACCACAGAGTATTTGGACAGGAGATGAGAAGCTGCAGTCACGCCGCGCTGACCAGAGTGCATTCATTCCAACATGAACTAAGCAGAGCTCCTGTGAGGTCTGGCACCCGGAGACCGAGATTGATAGAACGCCATCTCTACACAAGTCCACGGTCTAGCAACAGACAGGACACAAAGGTCCCCACCCAATATGGGGGGGGTCCTCCACGCAGGAAGGTGAATTCACCGTCCTGTTCTGGGCAAGGAAAATCTTATCTGCTGTCAGAGGCCTGGTGACAGGCACCGAGACGCGGGCCAGGGAGGCAGGGGGAGGTCCGTGCGCATTCCGCTGGGGACACCAGCAAGGACACGCTTCCGATGACCGTCAGATAACTGGGCACTCAGTGCCTGGCACTCGCAGGGCAGGGCAGGGGCTGGCAGGACTCTGGGGGCACAGGTCCCGGAGGGGGAGGCCCTAAGCCAGGCGCAATGGAGCACAGCGGGGAGCACCACAGCATTTCCACGGGACCCTCCTTCCCCAAGGCCAAGTGCGGGTCAGTGTCGGTGACTCACCCCCAACCCAGAGCTGGGGTTCCAAGTGCAGCCTTGGCGGCTCTGGAGCCAACATCTCAGAAGTTGTCCCCCACCCCCAGCTTCAGGAGAGGGACAAGAAATTTGGGGGTGCTTCTGCCATGATCCAGCTACGGAACCCAAACCAAAACATTGAAAACTCAGTTGAGGTTGGAACAGCCAGGGCGAGCGGAGTAAGCGGACAGGGTGGCCTCCACCTGGCAGACCCTTTGCCCGATGCTGCCGCCCTCAAACCAAGGCCCGGGCCCTCCTCCTGGAAACCACCTCCTACGGGCCGAGCACTAACTCTGCTCTCATAGGGGGAACGGCCCGCCCAGGGGGCAAGCGGCAGCTCAGGGCCCCACGCAAAGTCCCAATGAGAACTCGGAACCCCTGGACTTGGCAGGGCTGCTCTTCTGCACCCTCGGGTCTGGTTCCCAGAGGTGGTAACAGAGAAAGAGATGAGGGGAGCATCTGGACCCCGCTCACGCACCCACGGCCCAGGGACGAGCCACGGCGGGAGAGATGTTGCCACCCGCCCCTCCACCAAACGTGGACAAGGCTCCCAATGAGCCCGCTGGGAGATGGGCAGCCTGAAGGGCCTGTAATTAGACAGGGGCCTCCCCTGGCTTCCCCGCCTGCTGCTCCAGAACAGGCTCGCCTGACAGTTACCTGCACGGCCCACACCCCCAGGAGCGGTCCCGGGCAGGCCTCCTGCGGCTCCACGGAGCTCCTGAGAACAGGCCCCTACCTGTCCAAGGAACCAGATTGGGGCTCAATAAACAAATCAAAGCTTGCCGCTAGAGGCAGGAGTCAGGGAATGGAGTCTCGGCCAAGGGCTGTGATTTGTGCTGGAAGCAGGGCTCTCCCGAGATCACCAGTCCTGAAATACAGTCATTCTTCCCGTGCACTTGGCCAAGGAGAACAGGAGGGTGCCCAGAACCCTCGGGTGGTATGGGAAAGCTGACCCAAGACTTCAACGTGCACGGGGCATGGGGTAACGGAAGAGCTTCCGCCAGTCAACCAACAGCTTCCGAAAAAAGCACTGAGATCTTTGACAACACAGGAAGCTGGGCACGGCTGGAGGCTGGTGGGGGCGCTCTCTTAAGGATGGGGTCTTCCCCTTCTGTGAATGCCCCTAGGGAATGCTTCTGTCCTATCTGACAATGACAAGGGCAGCTCAGACAGTGACATAACAGGAAGTAGGGAGGGTATGTGGCCGGGGAGGTGGGGCGGGGTGGGGAGTCAGCCCAAACACTCCAGTCACCCAAATGGGTATGGGGCTTCTGGGGTGAAAGCCCCTGTGAACCCTGTCCTCCAGGCTTGGGGGAGTAGGCCAGGCACTCAGGGAATGACCCCACGGGCCCAACCGGGGCTGTCTTTGACTTGGGTGGGTGGGATCTTGTGACTGCCCCCTACCCATCAAGAACAGTGCTGTCTCCTCGGTCCTGGAGTACCCAGTGCCCCACACAGAGTAGGCTCCTCCCCACACACCAGCCAACCTGGCCATCATCCCTGACGCTGCGCCAGCCACATGGAACAGTCTGGCGGAAACACACACACAAACCAGCAGACACAATAGTGTTGCAGGTGCCACAACACGGAAATGATCGGGGCCGTGGGGATGCCTGGGAAGGGTCAGCCACGGAAGAGGTCTCCTTCCGTAGTCACACCTTAGCCCAAAGGAGACCCAAAGGGAGAGAAGCAAGGATCCCACCCTATCAAAGAGGTCTCACGCAGACACTGGCCCTCCAGCCCCAAATGGTTAAACAAACTCATTCTTCTTCCTATTTCCTGAACAGGGGCCCCCTGGGTTGCCACGGGGAGCCAGCCAAAGAGAAATGACATTTATGTAAACACCCATGAAGGCAAAGCAACAATGAATGAAGTGGGAAACCCACATGTAATTATAAGGGAATGGGGGCTTTTTCTCCCTTGTCCCCTAACAGGATTTTCCATGAGGAATCCAAACCAAATTCCTTCTGGGGTGCTGTCCCTACAGCCAGAAACCCACTGCCTGGACGGCACATTTTTCTCCAGGAAAGGAATTTCAAACTTCTCTTTGCTGAGCAGAGATGCTCTCCCAAACCTCTGACAAAAGCCGGCAGATTTCCCGGCAGAGAGGCAGAGAGGAAACGGAGGGGGACCAGGATGCAGCGAGGCAGCCTGGAGGCCGCGGGGTCCCCGGGGACATGTGGGATGAAGTTTCAGGAGCAGATGGCATTGGCTCCAAAGCACCTCAGCCCTCCCAGCATCGGCGCACGGGACGGGCTGCGCCGGCCGTGGGATTTGAGTCTGGGGGTTTTCCCAGCATCGCAGCTGGAAGGCCGTTTCGATGGCAGGTCCCCACGGAGCTGCTTCCTCACCCCTGCTCCTTGACAACGAGTGGCGGACCGTCCCACTCCTCCTCCAGCAGGGCGCCCGCGTTCCGGCCCAGCCGGCTCCGGGAGCGAGCCGCACAGCCGCACACCTCCCCGGACCCGGAGACGAGCTGCAGCAGACGCCCCCGCGCACAATACCACGTCTGATCCCGCATTTCTAGTGTCTGCTGAAGCCAATCTCCGGGTCAGCCTCCGGGCCGCCGGCCCCAACGGCTGACAATCGGTGCAGAACGATTTTAAGAGATTTTAAGAGGCGGTGGCGGCCAATCCAAGTCGTCCCCCCCCCCCACCCCGGGCCTCCTAGAAGTCAGGGAAGCCCCTTGCGAACGGGAAACAGGCTCCAAGAAACTCCCCGCCGGAGGACGACCTAACCACTCAGCCTAGCTGGCCAAATATTTACAAAGAGATAGCTGTGGCCGCACAAAGCCCTTTTCTTCTGCTCCGCGGCCGAAAATCTGGGCCCCGCGTGGAGACCGAGCTCCCGCCGCCCCTCTCCCAGGGACCCGGAGCTGTCCCGCCGGCCGGGGAGCAGGGCCTGCCCCCCCCCCCCGGGAGGCGCCGCTCTCGCCCCGCCGCCGCGCCCTCGGAGGGCCGCCGGACGGCCACACCACCTGAGGGCCCCCCGCCACCGGTGTGAGGCCGCAAGGAACAAAGGGAGCGGAGGACTCACCCCAGCAGCGGAGTCGGGCTGCGCTGGCCGCCTGAGAGCACGGCCCGCCCACCGGGTCACATGGCTCCGAGCCGAGCAGAGGATCAAAGGGGCTTTGTGGCCGCGGAACAAGGAGCCTCCCAGAGCGCGGGCAGAGGTAGGAGGGACCGCCTGAGAACGGAGGCTCGGGGGCAGGGCGAGGGGAGTTGGGTGGGGGGGCAGGAGGAGACAAGGGGCGCCCAGCTACAGGCCTGAAACCAATCAGGGTGTGCAGGGTGCATTCTGTGCCTGAGCTCCCCAGTCGGCTTCCGAGTCACCCCCGAAAGGAAAGTGCCATGGTCCCCAGGAAAGAGCTCGGGGAAGGAGAGAAGGAAGGAGGCTCTCACCTGGACACCCAGTCCAACTGCCTTTGCCAGAAGTCAGTACGCCGGCCAAGCCTCCAGTCCCCTCCTCCCAGACTATCCTCCGGCCTGGGTGAGGCGGGACGGGAGTGCAGGGTGGTGCCGGGAATCTGACACGGCCCAGGGGCGCCCTCTCTCCCTGCTGCCCCGCCCAGCACTCCCCTTTGCCAGGTGAGCCCCAAATGGGCCCTGACCCCGGCCAGCTCAGATGACATGCCCAGGCTATCGCGCGGGCCTCCCCCGGGGCCTGCAGATCTCCCCAGGAAAGCAGTCAAGAAGCAAAGCCAGGGGCGCCTGGGTAGCGCAGTCGTTAAGCGTCTGCCTTCGGCTCAGGGCGTGATCCCGCAGTTCCGGGATCGAGTCCTACATAGGGCTCCTCCGCTGGGAGCCTGCTTCTTCCTTTCCCACTCCCCTGTTGTGTTCCCTCTCTCGCTGGCTGTCTCTCTGTCACATAAATAAATAAAATTTAAAAAAAAAAAAAAAAGAAGAAGCAAAGCCAGAGTTGTTCCAGGGGCCGGGGCCAGAGCACAGCCAGCCCCGTTTGCCGTCCACTGCCTAAGGCTACCGTGGTGGAAACACCCCCAAGGGAGAAGCAGCAGAAGGGGAACTAGGGCAGGGGCCAGGGAGGTAGGGGAGGTGCCGGCTCACCCTGAGCTCTTTCTTCTTCCTGGAGCCTCAGGACTCAGATTCCGGCCGAGGCTTCCACAGCCCTAAGGGCCCAGGCAATGAGTCACCCTCCCAGCAGACCCCTGCGACGCGCTGGGACCCTGAAGGGGATGGGCTAGGTGGTCCCCAGAGGGAGGAGCTTGGGAGCCACCCTGTTTGGGGCTGGGCCTGGGCGCTGGGATCTGCCAGACCCATCCTGTGCCACGACCTCTGACCCCAAGTGAGTCACTCCCAGGCACAGGCGTGGCCAAGGTAGCCCCAGGCCTACTCCCCACTGGGAGAGCGATCCCGCTGGTTTGGGGAATTTGCAGGGGCCCGGAGCGAGGAAGTTCGATTGCAAAGGAGCCTTGAGTGACACCTGAGCCGGCCATTCTAGGCACGTCCATCCTCCCACCCCCTGGAGGAGGAACTCTGGCCCAGCCCCAGCCCCAGAGGCATGTTCTCCTTCCCCAGGCCCGCACTCCCCCACAGGGCTGGTGGGGGAGGCCCCCCAAGCACCCACTCCACTGGCCACACTAGCAGGAGGACCAGTCCAACTGGTCCCCCCTCCAGTGCCTCAGAAGCCAGCTCTCCCTTGCAGCGGCCACTGGCCAGTCCCACCTGGCCACTCCCCACTCCAGATGCCCAATTTCTTCCCCGGGGCCTCCCAAGTCTCTGCGTTTGACATCATGGCTTCAGGGGGCTCCCTTCCCCACCCCTCACAGAGAGCAGAGCTGCTGCCGTGGGTCTCTGGGCCCCTGGCCAAAGACAGGGAGCGTCCAGGGGAGGGACCGCATGTTCTCATCTCAGTGGAAGGGAGGACAGTGGTGGACCGGAGATGAAAGCCTCAGAGACACACACCGGAATCAAGGCCCCCTCACTCCAATCAGCTCAGGCTCATTACCCAACCCTGTGGGACCTGACCTTCCCCATCTGTGAAATGGGCATGATCACCTCTAGAGGCAAGAATTAAAGCAAGATATGACGTCCAGAACTAGGAAGACTGGCCACTCGAAATCTACACTTCTCTTTCCTCCAAGAAGGGGGTTTCCTAGGACAGGGAATAGGGAGGGCCTAGCCCCTCCCACCACCCCCTGCCTGCCCAGCTGGGCCCTTGTCTGGGCTCTGAAGGACAGCTCCAAGAACCATCACCAAACGACACTGGGAAGGACCCCTGCCACACCTGGTGTCAAGGCTGACTCGGAACCTTGGAGATACCACCTGCACTCTACACCTGTCCTGTGGGCAGGGGCCTTCCTTCCCGGCACTCCCCTTGGAACCTCCTTGCCTGCCTCTCACCCAGCCTTGTCCCCCAGGGCCCACCACCCCTTCCTGGGCACCATGTGCACGGGCAACCCACCAGCCACTGAGGCCACTCCCTGCCCTACCTCCTCCTCTCCCTACTCCCCCTGCAGACAGCTGGCCTAGGAGGTGGTCTGGGTGCTTTCCACACATTCCCTCGCTCATCGCCCACCACCGGATGGAGGTCTCCAGAGCACAGAAGAGGGAATCCCTGCGTCTGACAAGACCCCCCGCCTGGGGGTGCTTTTCCAACGCAGAAACCCTGCCTACCCCCCCCCACCCGCTCAGAGTTTTTGGCCGCTCAGCAGACACGGTATCTAGAACAGCCTGAAGCCTGCACAGCCGCCCACCGAATCCCCCAGCAGAAACAGAAGGCAAGGCAACCCTAAGCACGCCACATCTGTCATTTTAAAGTTCCCAACAGCCACATTTAAAAATGTAAGAAACAGGTGACATTTAATATATTTTACTTCATACAGCCAAAATGTTATCAATCAACATGTCATCCATATAAAAACTTTTTATTTTTTTATTTTTAATTTTTTTAAAAAGAATCTATTTGAAAGAGAGAGAAAGAGAGCACAAGCAGAGGGAGCAGCAGAGGCAGAAGCAGACTCCCCGCTGAGCAGGGAGCCCGATGCGGGACTCGATCCCAGGACCCAGGATCATGACCTGAGCCAAAGGCAGATGCTTTACCGACTGAGCCACCCAGGCGCCCCAAAACTTTTTAGATATTTTACATTCTTTTTCTTTCTGTAGTTAAATCTCTGAAATTCAGTGTGCCTCGTACATTCACGGCACCTCTCGATTTAGACTAGGCACGTTTTTTTTTTTTCTTTTTAAGGTTTTATTTATTTAAGTAATTTCTACCCCGAGATCAAGAGTCGTGTGCTCTCCCGACGACGGAGCCCGCCGGCACCGCTGCTGGTCGAGGCACACTTCAAGTGGTCAGCGGCTGCTGTGGCTAGCGCTCAGAGCAGCTGTCTGGATATTCTCGACCGTACCCTGGGGTGACACCAGATCCTAGGGGAGCGGTTTGTGTAGCCCCCGTTATTTCAGCGCTACACTTCCTTCTCAGCCGTGGGTGTGCACATTTGGGGGCGCTACGGGACACAGCCTCATGGAACCCACAGCGGCATCTGCTATATTGCGGAGGGCGCTGATCCCCACATCACAGCGTCCCCCTTCTCGGGATATATTGGACACATTTCTCCCAGATTCTACTACCAGAAAGAGCAGTACTTCTCCAAAGAAGATACTTTGCTAGATTTGTGCTAAGCACCAACGAGACCACCACCCGTTTCTGGGGTTCTCTATCCTATCTGCTCACAGGTGCTCTGGCTGGGGTGAGCTCCCGACTCAAAGGCAGCCAGCCACAGGCTGAGCAGCGACCCCACCGCACGCCTGGCTCAAACAAGCCACGAGCTGGGCCGCCGCCGTCCCCCCCCGCAGCCCAGACCGAGGAACCTTTGTGGTCGAGCGTCCAGAAGCTTGAGGTCATGCAGACTTCAGGGCTGGGAAGTTGTCTGGGGCCATTTGCAAAGGGAGAGAGGGCAGCATGGGGGGACGCGCAGGCGGAGACCCCAAGAAAGGAGCAAGGGGGAGCAGAGCGTGGCCGGCCGGGCTACTGCAAACCCTGCCCCTTCTGAGCCCGAGCATTCCGCACTCCGACTTCCTTGCATGTCATGTCCTTCCAATCACCAACTCGTCCTGCCTGTTTACTGACTTCAAAGTCACATACAGCCACACTGACTGGAAAAGAATCTATGAAGACAGAAGGCAGACTGGGGGTTGCCAAAACCAGGGGGGGGGGGGCAGTGGGAACCGACCGCTTAATGGACATGGGGTTTCCTTTTGAGGGGATGGGAATGTTCTGGAACTAGATCATGGGGACGCTGCCCGGGCCTGTGAGTGTGCTAAGTGTTGTTAACGGTAAATGTCACGTTCTGGGTATTTGATACCGTAAAAAATATATGTAAAGGAAAAAGTCTGATGCACCCTTTCTTCTCTTGAGCTGGTTTTTCATGTTGCTTTCTACGTGGAGCCCACAAGGGCCCCAAGACAAAGTGTGGGCGCTGGGGGAGATGGAGCAATGTGCCCCCTGCCTGGAGCCTGGGAAGATCCTCTGATCCACCAGGAGGGACTCGAGACGCAGAGAGTACCCTGCAGTGTCCGGGGGTCCCAGTCTCGTCACAGGTGTCCTGTGGGAAAGCTGAAGACTACAGAGAAGGTGACCACATGATGATGGGGGCAGGGACTGGTGCTGTGGCCACAAGCCAAGGCCCATCGGCAGCCACCAGGAGCTGCAGGAAGCACAAGGACAATTGTCCCCGGGGCCCTCCGGGAGGGACCAGCCCTGCCCACACCTTGGCGTAGCCCAGTGACCCTGACCTCAGACCCGGGGCCTTCAGAGCTGCAGGACAGTAGGTTTTTCTGTTGCGTGAGGCCACGGTAATTTGTGGTAATCTGTCACAGTGGCCCCAGGACCCTCACACAGCCCTGCGGTCCCGACCTGACCCAGAGTAAGATAAGAGCTTCCTCTGACAATGTGGGAACACTCAGAGCTAGAAGGAAACTTGCTCCAGGCCAAGGCAGTCCAGAAGCAGGAATAGGACCCCTCCCAGCCCCTTTGAGGGGGGTCTCCGTCAGATTTTCCAAGGCTATCACTTCGGGGATACTGTGGCCTCCTTGCTGAACACCAGGCAGCCATGCGGGGCAGGGGAGGGGGTCCCATGGTGTCCCTGACGAGGATCCCTGCCATAGGCCATTTCCACCTGCTCATGAGCAGCACCCAATGCCCTTCCTGGGGACCCCCACCAGAACGGTCATCAGGGAGGTGGCATCACCAGCCAGATGTCCTGTAGCAGGGTCCTACTCTGAAAGCTGCAGGGGGACAGTTGGGATAGGCTCTCACCTCCAAATGGGCCAACTGAGAGAAAGCACAATCTGGGGGTGTCACCCACCCCGCTGTGCAGGGACACCTACGTGATGCCCGAGACCCACCCTCTAGCCCACAGCAGCAACAGAAGGGAAAGGAAGTGGTCACATGGCATCCTCCTTCCCTCCCCCCCAATACACACGTACAAGCACACGCATCCGTGCATGCGTGCCCCAGTGCCCAGGCCCCCCATTTTCTCCTGCCAAGCCCGAAGCCTAGTTGTAAACATGACCCTCAGCCCTCCCACGACCTCTTTTCTAACCCACCCTGGGCAAACCCCCACGGGATGCAGCAGATACTTGCCATCAGAGGCCAAGAAAAAAATACCCTTCCCCTTCCTCTGCAGGCGGGTCGCTGGGCGGCCCCGCACACAAGGGCAGACGAAGGGCTGGCGGGTTAGCAGTGTGGGGCCCCTACTGATGTGGGCAGCCAGCAGGTGCAGCCACACTCCCCTGGGCAGAGGGGAGCCTGCACATGGCCCTGCTGTCCCTGCCGGGGTTCCCAACAGCCCCAGCGGGAGGGCTCAGGCCAGCCTGGGGGGCGGGGGCCTGCAGAGTCTCTTGCCACAGAGCACCACTTAGCAGGCTGGTGGTTTAGTCATATCTGGTTGACATCTTTCCTCGGCTTCTTTTGCAACTTGACCGAGGACAACGGTCAGGCTGTCCCCGATCTCAAGAACAAGCCTCTTCCTTGGGCCCAGCAACCTCCTCCAACCATTGACCTTCCCCCACCTCTTAACAGTTGGTCTGCGTTGTGGTTCTATCTTCCCGTCACCTGCTCGCATGTTAACCTCTGCTGTCTGGCATCTGCCCATCTCACCGTTAAAACCACCCTCTCGAGAAAACGCTCAGTGCCAACATCCAGCTCCACCAGGCTGACCTGGGCCAGCACGTGACACAGATGAACCGCCCCTCCTGGAAAGGAGCTGCCCAGGGCGCTATCCTCTTCTCATCCCCCAAGGCAGGGCTTTCCACAGCACACGGGGGTCTCCTCTCCATCCCCAGAGTCACCCCAGAGATGGCCTTCCCAGCTCGGCCACCTCTCACAGCACACTGTTTTCTCCAGGCCCTGCAGTCTCCCAAACCCCTCTGAAAATCCCCACCCCTTAAAAGTCACCACCTCCAGGGAGCCCTCCAGACGCCCTCCCTCAGACAAGACCACCCTTCCGTGTTTCCTGAGTCACACCCTGATCTGGAGCACTTGCCAGACGGGCTTACTCACCCCCTCCTGG
Source organism: Ursus americanus (assembly GCF_024610735.1). Classification (NCBI taxonomy): domain Eukaryota; kingdom Metazoa; phylum Chordata; class Mammalia; order Carnivora; family Ursidae; genus Ursus; species Ursus americanus. The sequence continues at coordinate 4,366,507 of NC_142149.1, forward strand.
TCTCCTAGGTAGCAGATACGTGCTTGTGGAGCGTGGAGGCAGGAAGGCCCCATTTCCTCTTTTCTAAGAAGTGTGCGCCTCCCACCTCCACTGTCAGGTTGCCTCTTCCCCTCCAGGGCACCTTAATACACATTTCTTTCTCCTCTTGAAGAGCTATCATGTCAACAGCGTGTCTTAGAAATTACGTGATGATATCTTAACTTAAGAAAATCAGCTCCTTTTCTGCAGCCAGCTCTGTTCTCCCTGCAGGCGTGACGGCCACGCAGAATCAGAGAAGCCCCAGGCACACTGCCAACCGCGCCCACCCCGCCCACCCCGACCTCCCTCCGGAACCGTGAGCCCCGGGGCTGTGACCTCCCTGCAGACCCACAGCAGAACCGGACCCCTGCACGATTTCAAAGAAAACAAAAACCAGGGTGTCTCCGGGGTGTCAGGAGGGAGGGCCGCCAGGTGGGGGCGCTCCAGGTTGGCTTTAGGTGCAGTAGGGCGGCCTCCTCGCCCTCCCTCCTCGGAAACAAGGGCCAAAACCAAAAGCCCAGCAGCTAAAATGGTGGGATTCTGAGTCACACAACACACGGCTTGGTAGCTGGGAGGCGGGACGCCAAGGCTCTGAGACCCCGAGTGTTTGGCTTCTGGAAACAGGCTCTCAATCCTAGCAGCACATCACTCTTCTAAAGGGGAACTTCCAAAAAATACAGAGGCCTGGGCCCCACCCCCGCCATTCCGATTTCACTAATCCAGCGGTTGGTGTTTTTTGAAAACTTCTCAGGGGATTCTACCGTGAAAAGCACGATGTGGGGGTGCCTGGGGCGCTCCGTCGTCGGTGAAGCGTCTGCCTCCAGCTCAGATCATGATCTCAGGGTTCTGGGATCGGGTCCCGCATCGGGCTCCCTGATCGGCAGGGAGCCTGCTTCTCCCTCTGCCTCTGCCGCTCCCCCTGCTTGTGCTCTCTCTCAAATAAGTAAATAAAATCTTTAAAAAAAAAAAAAAAAAGGCACCGTGTGGGACTGATAGATACATACACATGCCTGGAATCTGGCGAGATCCTGGAACTCTGGGATCTCGGGCGAGAGCATTCTGAGCCGACTGTACCCAAGAGGCACACAGAGGATGAGTGGAGTGCTGGAGGGGGGGTGTCAACAGCTCCTTCAACTTTCCAGAGAAGCATCCATTCTCCAGAAGTGTCGTCCTGCCCTAGGACCAAACGAACCCCACGGAAACCTGGTTGAAACCCAGAAGGTCCGCGCAGCTCTCACGGCCTGAAGGGCAGCAAGGGGGCCAGGCTGGAGGGGCCCCAGCCATTCAAGGGGCAAGGCTCGGGCTTTTCTTTAAGTGTCTCCACGCTGCCCGGCTGGGACTTGGAAAAGAACAAGAACAAAGGAAACCTAGGAAGGGCTCCAGAGTATACCACTGTGGCCTGAAAGTGATTTTGAGAAGCCATCTGAGCTCCTGTTATCTGTCTAAAAGCAAAACTTCCCAGAAGGACTCAGTTGTCATCAATCCCCTGCTCTGAGCAACCAGGCAAGACTGACTTTGTCATAGAAGATGAGAAGTCTTCCCACCACACCTAAACAGACATTCTCAAAACTACCTCCCATCTCTTCTCCTAAGGGCCACTTATCTTTCCAAAAAGTCATTTGTTTTCCAGTAAGTGTTCTTCTCCCCCTCCCTTTCCCCTCTTATGACAGCATATAAGATTCAAATTCTAACTGCCCCTTTGAGTCACATTTTTCTGTGAACTCCCATATGTACGTGATTAAAGCTGTCTTTTCTCTCACTACTATGGCTCGTCCGTTTAATTTGGAGGGGGGAGGGGGTCCTGCCAGTTTAATTTGCAGACCCCCAAGCACTGAACCTAAGAGGATAGAGGAAAAGCTTTTTCCTCACCAGCACCCACAAAACACAAACAGAAACAACGCCTCTCTTCACTGCAGATGCACCCTTCCCCCACCCACGCCAGCAAGTCAGACCCCTGTTTCTCAAAGTCTGTTAAAGCGACAAAATTTGTCCTTCAGGACGCTCCCCTCCTACAAGGTTTCCACAAATGCATCTAGCAACTGCTCCCTCCACAGGCCCTCTTTTAAGGTTGACGAGTATTTATCAGCATACTAAATATTCTATTCTATAGAGTTTTGTTTTTTTAAGTTTAAACTCTTTATTTCCTAAACTTGTTGGACTGGGGAACCACTTTGCCTCTTTTAACACCTATTAATGGTCCCAGAGAGAACACAGTTTGGGAAACCCTGGTTTAGACCTCGCGGCCTGTCAGCACCCTGCTCTGGTTCCAGGCCAGACATGAGATCGGTCCAGAGTCTCTGGACACAAGCTGGGGTGGGAGCAGAGATCACGAACCCCGCAGGTAGGAAGGCTCACCCGAGGCCGCCACAGATCTTGGAATAGTACTTTTAAATCCAAATTCCGAAGTTACCAGAGAACACGAGAATATGTCATGGCAGCATTGTGTATAAAGGCAGAAACTGAAAACAACCCCACGTCCATCAAGGAGAGAACAGAAAACCCTGACGTATCCACCCCCCGATGACCCTTCGGCAATGGAAACGCACAGACCACGACTACGGGCACGAGGGGAGATGACCTCCATTTCCAAACATAAAACCCTGCAAAAGGAGAGGTACACAGAACGTGCCCAGTTATGCGACATGCAAAATGACACTGGGCACGACACAGAAACGCAGCGACGCAGCCGACGTTCGAAGGCCCACGTGGGAAGGAGGCGCGAGCGCAGGATGCGGGCGCGTCTGGTGGGAGGAAGGAAACGGGGCTGGTTAGCGCGGCCGCTCGGGCTGGACAGAGGCACACAGGTGTTCACGTCCGGGACGGCGCAGGTTCCCGACCAACGACAGAAATCCTCGGAGGCCCCGGGAATGACAAGGCGTGAGCTTTTCTGTGACTAACTGGCTAAAGGCCTAACTGCCCCGAGCCTCTACTCACCTGTAAACCGAGGCAGCAAACCCATCTGCTCGTTGGCTGCTCGCAAGGAGCCCGCTCAAACTTCCTGCCCTCCCGTACGGGGTTCCGGGCAGGATGATAACGAGCTTACAACCTCAAAGAGCTTCGAAAACCACACGAAGCTCCTAACCGGGAGGGGGGAGCCAGCAACCCCAGGCCTGTTTTGGTGACCTGGCAGAAAACACCCCAGCCAAAGGAAGCTTTGCTTTTTCCTCCGGGGCAGACGCCTCGGTCTCAGGCCTGAGGTCTGCCGGCTGCTTAGGATATCTGACATGAGGCTTCTGTCAGCCCCAGACCCACTTTTAGTGGGGGGCCCCTGAAGCCCCTCACCCCTTTAACACAGACACTGGTGCAGGTGAAACCACCATTCGTGTCAACGGAGAAGCTTGTCTGAACTGGGCCCAAGCCAGCCCCGCTCTTTCCTCTCCCCCTCCCGCCCCCCCGAGCCAGGAGCTCAGGAAATTCGAGGTTGTGAAGCTACTGGCACATCATCTCCGGCTGTTTGTTCAGAGAGGGGACGCTGACCCTCCCGGGCTCACTCCAGGAGCCCCAGCACCCCTAGTGCTGCACCCTCCCTGCTGGGGGTGGGGGGCAAAGGCAGGGATCCCACCACGGAGGAGCCTGTGGTCCCAGGCAGCCACCCCACTTTGCATTCCATCCCCCACCACTTAGCTGCCGAGGGACTCTGGGCAAATTTCTCAACCTCTTGGAAGTGGTTTTCCCATCCACCAAAAGGGGACAGGGGTTCTCCCCTCCCCAGAACCGGAGAACGAGAAGGAAAGAGGCGGAACGTGCGCAGACCAGCGCTGTGCCCTCACCCAAGCAGGTGCTCCGGGGCGACGCCCGCCCCCTCCTCCCAGCACCGGTGGGGGCGCAGGGCCGGGAACAGCCCGCAGCAAGGGAACAGCTGCCAGCCTCCAGGTGCCTGAAGCTCCGAGCTGGAAACGAAAACAGGAACGTGCAGAAACTGCTGGTGGACAGAGAGGCTGCAGGCACCTGCGCTTTACAACCCTAAGGGCGCACCCACAGGACCTTCTAGGGAATTCCTCTTTCGAAAGTAGATTTATAAAAGAAAAGAAAAAGGAACAAATACACGATATTCAGTGAGAGAAGGCAAAATAAGACAAACTAAAAAAATAAAAGTATGCCATCTAGTACCATTGGGTAAGTTCAAAACCAGGCAAAATTCTTTGTGGGGACGGAACATTTCTGTCCCCTGACTATGGCAGGAGTACAAGAATCCGCGTACATGATAAAAGTCGGTGGAACCACAGGCCGAAACAACGAGGCGCCCGTAAAGCTGGTGCGAGCTGAGTGAGGCCTGCAGCTGAGTTCACACGGTACCCCCGTCGCTTCCTGGCTCTGATAAGGAACCGAATCCTGGAACCGGTCAGGACGGAAGATGCTGGGCAAAGGGCACAGGAACTCTCTCATGTGACTTTTGCAACATCTTGTGAGTCTTGAGACTATTTCAACATCAAGCCTTTAAAAAGCTCATCAAAAATGTAACATGCCACGAACATTGACCACGATATACAAGTTAGAATCGGGGACAGGATGCTTTTCTCCTCCGTCTCCTTATGCAGTGCCTCTGCGTGGTGTTCGGAGCGCAGGCTCTGTTCCAGGGGCGGGGACCCTGGTGGCTCAGGTCTCAGAGTCAGGAGACACAGAGCCAAGATGCAGAGGTAGGCAGACGCCAGGCGGAGGACCTGGCAACGCTTCGCAAGGGCCCCTGGCACCCGAAAACAGTCCCCCAAGGCTGTGCCCAGTGAATCCTGAATGAGGCCCAAGCCCTGTGAGAGAGCAGGTGCTCCAGGCAGGAGTATCTGCACACAGAGAAGCAGCTCCGGGCTCGGGAGAGGCCGAGGGGCAAGCACGAGGCCAGAGGTCCCCGCTGTCCTAAAGTGTCATTCCCAGCTGTTTTTCCCAGGCCCCAGGATAGAATGATCATAGGGATTTGCTCATCGGGTCCCCACTTAGCTCAGAGAGTGACGGTTTCGTGGCCATAAGGAAGAGCCTAACTCCTGCAAGCTGCTGGCCTTGGAGTGCCGGTGGGGAAAGGCGGGGGTGGCGAACCCACTCACCAAGGTCTCCGGGAGCCCTGGGCAGCCTGCAGGCACCTGCAGGAGGCGGAGGGCAGCAGCAGTCTGCCGAGGAGGCCCCCACGCCCATGCAGGGCACCGGAACCTCCCCCCCTCAGGCCGGCCCCAGCCCTCAAGCCAGGGCATCCTCTGGTCCCCGGGGTTCCCACAGCCACAAGGCCGAGGCAAGAGGCCGATGCAGGAGGCCGATGCCGGCCTCTAGGGTCAGCTGGGGGCTGCGGGGAAGGGAGCAGACGCTGTAGGGGCTGCTCTTCAGCTCCCCGGGCCCATCCAGTTTGCTCCCTCAAGTCCACTAACCATCCACCACGGACAAAAGTGCTTGAGGAGACGAGCTGAAAACCTGGCTTCAACTTCCTGTGTGCCCCTGACCCTGGCACTGAACTTCCCTGGGCCTCCCTTTCCTCGCTTGTGAACCCGCCACATGAACTCCAGAGTCTCTTTCAGCTACAGAATTCTCAGAAAAAAAAGCCACAAGAATGAGGCAGGCGTGCCCGCTCACACCCTTGTCTTCACTGGTGAAAAGGGGAGTCAGTCTCCCTGGTTTTCCTCCTGCCCTGCCTGGGGGAGCCTTCCTGCGGACTCTGGAGCAGGGAGAGGCTGGGGGAGCCCAGCGTCTTCCAGGGCTCGGGGCACATAGAGAATTTTCCAGAAGATCACCACTTCCTGACTATCAGCTTCCCGTTGCTGCTGTAACAAACCTGCCGCAAACTTAGTGACTTAAACACGAATCTGTCACCTTACAACATTCTGGAGGTTGGAATCCAACCCTCTGCCTCTCTGGGCCTCTCCCTTTCTCCTCCGTCCACTGAGGGAGTGGGGCCACAGGATTCTACAAATCACACCCACAGAGGACGGTTCTGGAACCCAGTGGCAGCACCTGCCTAAGAAACGCTTGGGGACATTCTTTATGCTCTGTCCCACATGGTGGCACCCTGGCCTTCTCCCTGGTGTCCTCCCAAAGCCCGGCCAGTCAGCCCACCCCGCAGGGCCATCAGCAGATCCCACCCAGCAGCTTCCAAGACCAGGGCGGCGGCCGGGAAGCAGCTTTTGCCCACGCCCGCCCCAGCCTCCGTGAGAGAGGCCTGGGCAGCAAAACAGGAGGCCGTAGGTGGCAGGGGCCAAAGAGGCCAGGCCATTCTCTCCAGCAGAGGCCGGGGGAGCAGAGGAAAGCTGGGCACGTGACTCCAGCCTGCGGTTCTCAGGGGAAGGGCGAGCCCAGGCACAGGGAAGCAGGGGCCCCAGGAGCTCAGCCATGGGGGATGGGCAGGGGCTTTTGCCCGACAGCCCCCCCTCCCCACCATGGCTCTGGCCCAGGACCTCCCCGCCCCCGTTCCATCTCAGGGGAGAAAGTGAGGCTCCTTGCGTTGCCAAATTCCAGTAATGAATCCCACATTCATTCCATCCTCTTTGCTTATTGGAAGCTCTCCCTCCACCTTCTGGGCTCACTCTGAACAGCTGGGCTGCAGCAGTCGGTGGAACTCAATATGCAGGGTGGCTCGGGTGCCTGCTCGGAAGAGCCTGCTCTCACTGCGTCCCCCACCCACCCCTTCCTCTGAGGAGGCCTCGCGTTCCTGCCCTTTCCCTGGGAAAAGCTGGAGAAGGAGCCTACAGCAGGATCCATCATTAACTCCTTCCTGCCCGCCAACTTCCTGCAGGCACCCGCCCCCTCCCACCGCGCGGGGAACCAGTGCCGGACAGCAGAGGCCTTGGAGGCAGGCGTCCAGTCCCCACACCCTCGTGCATGAACACGCACGGCCGAGAGAACACGCCCCCCGCTGCTACAGCGCGGCTCCCGCAGCCAGGCCTCCAGGCTCTCGGCCCTGGGGAAAGCTGCCTGCGGATTGGATTCCGCAGGAAGATGGGAAGCCTCAAGGGGTTCCCGCCTCGCCCATGACAGAAAGGCAGGGCTCCGATGCCAAGTGTGCAGATACCCACAAACCCCTGTGCTCGTCACACACACAACATACCTGTACCAAAGGCAAGCTGCGGCCCAGAGGCAGGACAGGTGCACGGCGCAGGGAGGCAGGACCCAAAGGCACCCTCGCTACTACAGAGGAGCCAATGGCGAATAACTGGTCATTAGCCCAAAGGGTGTCTTTATCCCTCAGACGCCCCATCTTGGACGGACGTCTTTCTGGAACGACGTGTGGGAGACTGGGCTGCACTGACCAGTGACCCCTGGCACCTCCAGCCCCACTCGGGAGGATAGGCCATTCCACCTCCAGACAGGCACCCGGTCAATGGAAGGTCACAGAACAGGGCCTGAGAGAGAGGATCCCAGCTCTGCCACAAAGCTGCTGTGTGACCCTGGCCAAGTCACTGCCCCTCTCTTGGCCTCGGGTTCTCCAGCGTTAACAAGAGAGCTAAATCAGACGTCCAAGGAGCTAAATCAGTGGGGTAGGGACAGGGGCTCTGGAGTCAGGCTTCCTGAATTCGAACCAGCTGTGTGCCCTTGGGAAGGTTACTTAACCTCTCTGTGCCTTGAGTTCCTCATCTGTGAAATAGGAATCACAGAACTGACTTCCCAGTGTGGTTGATCGATGAAAGGAGACACACTGGGTCAAGTGCCCTAAGGCCACACAGAGTCCAAGGAAGCCCTAGCTACCATGAATGGACACCAACACCACTGTCACGACCTTTGGGGGCCCTGTTCAGCCTTGGCAGCTCGAGGCCCCAGTCGACAGAAGGTGCTACCCCCCTTACTTCTCTCCCCTCTGGTGACAATAGCCGAGATGCTAGAGCCCAGCCCGCGTTCCCAGGGACCAGCCATCCTCCTGAGCTGGTAACCACAGAGGCCCCAGGCCACCACCCTTAGTCTGCATTCGAGAAAGGTGAACTATCAGCTCCTCTTCTTCAAAACCACGCTTCTTCCTCCCTCCTCCAAGCAAGCCTTAGCTTCACATGCAAGAGAGGACACCAACCCTCCAGGCCGGGGTGGGGAGTCCAGGAAGATCCTGGACTCAAGGCTTCAAGGAACCAGGGGCTTTGCGGGGCTTCCGGCGCTACTAGGGCACCCCAGCACTGCCTGGGGCAGCCCGCACCCCTGCCCCTCACACCGCGCCCAGGCCGGGGAAGGGCAGCACCCCGGCCACACAGCCAGCAGAGGCGGCAGCCGGTGCCGAAGCCCAGGCCTGGGCTGGTCTCGCCACCCCCGTGTGGCCCTGTTCTAGGGAACCAAAGAGGAGCTGCCCAGACAGGCGGAAGGAGCCCTGCCTGTCCCAGCGAGTGCTGGGGACCGGGCCTGGGAACCCCAAGCTGAGGGGCCTTCCCCCAGTGGGAAAGGCAGAAACTCAGACACACAGAACAGCATCAACTTGGTGCTCTGGAGCCCCCTAACCTACACACACAGGCAAAATGGTTTCTGAAGACGAGGGGACCCCCCCCAACCCGGGGTTAGGGGAGGCCCCACACAAGCTCTGCTTTCGTCCACGGAGCTGCGGGCGGAAGGACTTAATTAGTACCATACGCGCCGTGCCGAGCGCGAGCCGAGAGCCGGAGGGAGGGGGCAGGAAAGGAAACCAACCGACACGGAACATGAAGGGCGGCGGGGGACCAGGAAAGAGGGGTGCACTCCCAGCCAGACCTGCAGCGGAGCGGCCAGGCCTCCCCTGGCCCCCACTGCAGATTTTCCCCCAGCGTTTGTATCTACGGCCGGTCCCTGGACAGCTGGATCCGGCTTGGAGGTCAGGCTCCAGCTCAGCCAACCCTCGCCGGCCCCAAGAAAGCCAGCCCGGTCCATGCCTCGAGCCACAGCTGCTGCTTTTTCCAGTGTGGACAGGGGGTGGGGGCCGCAGCAAGGTCCGCATGGGCTGGCAGAACCGGGTCCTGCCTCCCTGGCTCACAACGACTGCCCTGCTCGCCTGGTCAGGAAGGACTGGCCCCGAGGTGGCCCGTCTCTACGCGGACACCAGCCAGAGTCAAGGGGCCTCTTCCGGGCTCCCTCTGCTGAACGAGGGTCTCTCATTCAACCCCACCTTCCTCAGCCAGCCCTGATTTTGTTCAGGGGCTCACCCTCCTCTCTGTTCAGCCCCGAAACCCCTCGTGCTACAGGGCAGGAGCCACGGGGACTCAGCCGAAGGCCAGGGGCTGGGAGGCAAAGCTGTGGGATGAAGAAGGCACGAGGGAGCACACAGAGGGGCTTCGAAGACAAAGACAGGTCCCCAGCTGCCAGCGGGTGGCAGGGCTCACAGGAGGGGCTCTCCTTCCTCTGAATCCTGCAGCATCGGTGAGCACGGGGACACCCGAGGACGGCTGAACGGAGCTTCCCCCGAGCATCCCGGAGCTGCCGGTTTCTGGACTTCCCACTTGGTGCTCAAGGGCATTCTGGGCGATTCGGAGTTGGGGTTCCTGTTACATGGCCCCAAAAGCACTCTGCTGGTGTAGCTGAGAACACACTGGGCCCACGAGGTGAGGGAGGGAGGCCCCTCCACGTGAGAGCAGGGACCGTCTAAAGTTGGAGAACCAGATCCCCGGCAAAGGGCCATCTGACACACCCCCACCCACCCCCGCCCCTTCTCAGAGCTAGGACACAAGATCCCGGGACAGGGACTCCAGGGCAGGCCACCAACCCTGGAGAACAGTGACTGTGCTCCGGGCGGGGGCTCCCAGTCAGTCACTATTCCTGCAGTCACTACAGTCCCTCCTTGATGGCTCCCAGAAAAAGCATTCCATCTACGGTCGTCAGTGTCCCGAGATCCAAGAACATTCTCAGGATGGCAACTATGAGAAGAGCAGAGACTGAGTAAGAGCTTATGAATTACAGGCACTGTTCCCAGAGCTTTACACGCATCCCCCTCGGGTCCTCACAGCAACCCGACTGGAGCCTTCCTGTGGCTCTCCTCCTGTAACAGATTAGAAAACGGGGCACAGAGGGGCTCAGCAACTTGTCCCAGGTCACACAGCGAAAAGAGGGAGGAGCCAGCCCTGTTCCCTGCTAGCCTTGCAGGGACCACCTGCTAGCCTTGCAGGGACCACCTGAGGGGTGATGGGGCAGCCAGGGCCAGTCCCTGAGATCCTCACGTTCTCCTCGGAAACCCCAGGATCGACCCCCAGCCCTCAGCTCCAGGCCTGGCACCTCAAAAGGTGCGTGAATGAATGAGAGCCTGAGAGTGGACCAGACACCACAGACCACGATGGCCGAGCTACTCTAAGCCCTCTGCTCGGATGCACACATCCGTTTCTCACCGAGGTCTCTTGGGTGAGTGTTTCTAAAAGCCCATTTTACAGACGGAACAAAGTACCTTGGCCAAGGTCATGCTGCCAGGAAGGTCGTGCAGACCAGCACTGAGGCCACACTCCTCCCATGCCACTCACAGATAATCCCACGGAATAAAAACAGGAAGCATCCAAGGGGGCCCAGCCCTGGTCCACCGCCCCCAGCGAGGGGCCCCCCTCTGCTGAAAGCCCCCCAGCCTGTTTCCAAGTCCCCCTGGCTCCAAGATGGTCCTTTGACTTGCCATGCCCTCCTAGAGCAAGTGGGCCCAGTCTTTAGAAGGCCAGATGTGGGCAGAATGAGGACAACTCCCCTGGGAGGCAGCACTCTTATATGTGGCAGAAAGAAGTATCTGATCTCGTTTTGGTTTGGTTTTGTTTTTTTTAAAGTCATTTGTGTCACGTGTTTGTGTAGAAAAACAGCTTGGAAGAAAACGCCAACGGTGCTTATTTCTGCAGGACGCAATTATTACTGATCGTATTCTCTGTAGTCTCCTAATTTAATTTTCTTTGCCATGAGTTGGCATAATTTTTAAATCACAAAAAATAACGGTTGTTTTGAATCGGGAAGACAGATGCTTCTTAGCTTCTCGGCAGCCCCTTCGTCGGCACGCTGGCACCACCGGCCGAGCGGACAGAACGTTCCAAAGAGCTGTCAGCCAGGCCCCGGGCTGGGGCTTCCCCAGATGGCTCCGAGGGGCCGGGTCCCCTCGCCTCCACGTGCAGAGCTGGGTCCAGGACCCACCGATGGAACGCGTGGTGGGCGCGCCACAGGCCCGGCCACGAGTCACTTCCCGCTGGGCTGCAGGGAGGATGTGGGTTCAACTGGAGTTTGTATCAACACAGCTCTGCTTCATTCCCAGCCTGGTGGGGACCCCCCCACCCCACCCAGCATGATAACCCCAGGAAAAATGTTAGCAGGGAGGGAAGCCACTGAGGGCCAGATCGGAGAGACTATCCAGGGAGAGATTTATAAAAACTGCTGCGTCCGCTCCTCTCCAAGGACCCGAGACCTCCACTGCCCCCTACTGACCAGCTGCGACTCAGGGAGGAGGATGGGGTGGCGTGCCCAGGGAGGCCGTGTGCCCAGGGAGGCTGCGGGCACACCGAGGCGGGGAGTGGGGCTGGGGGCATGTGGGGCCCCGAGGGGAGCCTCTTACCCGGGGCAGCTCCCGTCTCCAAAAACCTCACTGTCCCCCATTCCTCTGTGACAAAATGAGGCTGCCCAGGACTGGACACCCACTTCCCAGGTGAGCGAGGGACTCTGCCTGCACAGCACACCCCACAGACCCCAGGTCTGTCCCACGCAGAGGAGACTGTGGCCACCAACAAAACTCAGAAGCACCCGCCCTCAAGCCCATTCTTGGGATCTGATGACCGTGTGTTGCGGGACAGCGGGCAGTGTGGGGGGGCGTGTCACAGTTCACAGCAGGAGAGCCCCCATCCACTGGCCAGCACGGGACCACCTGATGGGCTAGCCCCGGCAAGGCCCTGCCACTGTCTGAGGGGCAAACCTGGGGAGGCAAGCGGCAAGGCATGGTGGGAAGGAGGGCCGGCACACTCAGACCTGCCATGTGCGTGGCGCCGGGTCGACCCTGAGCAGGTGCCGGGACGTCGAAGGCTCGCTCTCCTCCTGCAGAATGGGCGACCAGCATTTATGCCACGGGGCAAAGCCCAGCTCCCAGGTACGTGGTTGGCTCCACCAGCAGCCGGCACTACCAAGACCATCCACAGCTCGAGGCAGACGCCAACAGAGTGGGTGCCTGAAGCCTGGCCCCCAAGGCTGCCCCATCTGAGTTCCATCAGCTCCCAGGTGCCCCAGGATGACTTCCCTGCCCACCAGGCACCGGCACAAAGTAGGTGCCTGAGTGAGTGAACCCTCCCAGCTGGAAAGCACGCCCTCCCTCGGCTGACCCCCAGGGTCCTCCCTCCGGTGCTGCTGCGGCTTCCGGCATTCTCCCCTCCAGCACTGCTGTTTGTAGTCTGAGCTCTTGCTGTGTGACCTGGGTCAGTGCTCTAACCTCTCTGGGCTGCATCTTCAAAACGAAGACACAGCAACACTGGCCTGCTCCAAATGGTCTCTGAGGGGTTGCCTGCACAGCTAAGGTCAACCAAGCCTGTGACACAGGACAGCTTTCCCGGAATCCTGTGCGTTCTGCCCCCACCTGCCTTAGGGGTAGGGACTATTAGTTCTCCTTTCCCCGGATAAGGAAACCAAAAGGTTCTGGAAAGCACCCGAGGTCACCTGGTTTGCAAGTGGGAGCACATAGCTCAGAGCCCACACTTTTGCCTACTGTGCCCATCTCTCCCCAAGAGAGACGGCACGTATGACGGTTACGCTGTGTCAGCGGCCCAGCCCCCACAGGTCCTTGGGTCAGCTGGGCCTGCTGGGCCACCCTGCCCCAGCTCTAAGGCGAGGTCAGCCCTCATATCTTGTTTCCTTGTCAATGTCCCACCCTGGCCAGGCAAAGGCCCTGGGGTCAGAGGTCTAGCTTAATCCCTGGTGCCTCCTGTGTGACTACAGACCAGGGACTCAGCCTCTCTGTGCCTCCCGGGTTGCTGTGAAGGCTACAGGAGATGCGTGGAGAGCTCTGAGCCCGGTGATCGCCTGCCAGAAAGGCTGGGTATCTGGCAGCCAGCCGTGGGGTAGTGATGACAGCAGTGACAATGAACAGATCAAACCAAAACGGCGAATGAGCCCAGGGATGGGGTGCTGGTCAGACTAACCCACGTTGCTCAGGACGCTCCGGCATGATGAACAGAGCTCTGACAGCAACCGGCGCGGGGCCTGGGCACTGTCCAGGCCCCCTGTCCACCCTGTGCCCCTGACCTCCCCGTGTTCTGGTGCTGACTGCCCCATGGGGTGCGATGGGCTCTCACGGGTCTCCTGCCAGGACCGTGGCAGAGGCAGGCAGGCACAGAATGGGGACCCCCCCACCCAAGGCAGATGCCACGAATCGGGCAGACATTTTCCCTCGTGGCCTCAGACTCCTCAACACAGTGCTTCAAGCAGCCACAGCCGTGGGGCTGGAGACAGACGTACAACCGAAGCGCATTCACGGTGCCGGGCCAAGAGCTACAGTCAAGCCCGGCGGGGAGGTGGGGCAGCCCCTGACTCAGCCGCCCAGAGCCCCAGGCCCTTCTGTCCCTTCTCCTCCCGTCCGTCCGTCCACCCACGCTGGACTGGTCCCCTAGAAACACCTCCACTCGTCCTTCCTGGGGCACCTGAACTGCTTGGTGGGCTTAGGGCCGCCTATCCCCTGATTCAGCTCCAGTGGTCCAGCCAGACAGGCCCACCAGACACTGGGCTACACTCTGCTCAGCCTCCCTGGGGACTCCTGCACACGGGTATTCCTGACCCCTACTCGGCACCAGCCATCCTCAACCCACTTCACAGCACTGTCTTCGCTGCTCGGGGCTGCCTGCTGAGGTTTGACGATGCCCCTTGGCCTTCTAGCCTAACAGCTGCACCAGACACACCTTTCACTTTCCAAGGCCCACCACACATCACTTCCTCCAGGAAGTCTTCCACAATTGCTCCAACTGGAGGGAATCTCCTCTCCTGTGCTCCCCTCAGGCTCAGTGCTCAACTGAGCACGGATGACATGCCAGTTCTGGGGATACAAGCCGCTTTCTCCTTGACCTCGTGGAGTTTGCACTCCATGTGTGGACAGTAAGTGATAACGCGTGTGCACACCCATTCACGCTCGCAGCAAGTGACCCACGGCCACAAGAGAGCCGCTTTAGCTGGGGTGACAGGGGCACACCTCTCAGGTGGTGGCAGTTAGGCAGGGACCCAAATGAGGCAGCCAGGAGAAGAATCAGAAAAAGATGGCCCAGGAAAGAACAGGCAGGGTGAAGGCTCTCAGTGGGGACAAGCCTTTATGTCCCAGGGGCGGCCAGGGCCAGGCCAAGGGGCAGGATGCCAATGACTGGGTGCGGGGAGGGAGGTGAGTGTCCCAAGGACAAGGGGCACCCACTGGGAGGTTTGAGACACAAAGTGACCTGAACCGTTCAGAAAAATCACCAAGGACCGCCAGGATCGCGGTGTCGAGCCTCACACACGTTACACGTGGGAAGACATAGGAGCCTTGCAGGAGGGGGACGGCAGGGGGGGGACAGTCCACCACGGGGCGGACAGTCACGCCCAGCCTCTGCCTGGGATCTGTTCTGGAGACAGCTGAGTGTGGCAGGTGATTCCCAACTTCTCAGGCCCAGGCAACTCAGTGGGTGAACAGGGTACTGTTTCCTGACCGGGAGGCCTGGGGCGTGGGCTCGAAAGGAAATGGCCGATTATGCTGGAAAGCACTGGGCTGGGAGGTGTACCCTCCCCACCCCGAACCCTCCGCTCAGCCTAGTTCACTGTGCTGGGTCACCTGTGTGAACGCAGACCTTAACTTCTCACAGAAGTGAACACCCCGGCACGCCACAAAACCATCACGTCACACTCCCTCCTACTACGGATTAGGACCCACGTGCAGGAAGGCCTGGATCTGTCCTGGATCACGTGGTCAGTGGCCAGCAGAGCTGGGCTCACCCCACAACTTCTGGCTCCAAGCCAGACAGACAGCCTTGCTCTGCACGCAGACCACAAGTGCACGTATAAATGTCTACGGGGCGGGGGGGGCGGGGGTCGGGGCGGTGGTGGATGGATGGACAGGTGGGTCACCGACAGGGCCTGTGCAGATCTGGGTGACACTGAATGACCCCCGTTGGGAGTCGAGCCCGCCCCTGTGCAGAGTGGGCGCTGGGCCAAAGTGAGCTCTGACTCCATTCCCGGAGAGTGGGACCCCCTCCCCGCAGGCTGCTCCTGGCACCCTGCCCTCCCCCAGAGCAGCGCCGACCCGCACCACGTGACTCAGCCTGGGAAGACGGTCCCAGATGTGGGAGGTCATGACGACTGGGGACTGAGGACTGAGTGTGCGGGAGGACCAGCTGCACAGGAAGCTGGGCCAGTGGCCTCCGGAAGCTTCCAGGCTTCGCAGGCCGGACTCCCAGGGTCTGCTGCTGTGGAACCCTCTCCTGCCGGGGGTGGACAGCCCCAACCCGTACCTGCGGGGTCCAGAGGTCCAGGAGGGGAGATGTGGCCTCGTGCCCAGGGTGGCTGCCCACCGGGGGTGAGACTCTGGCTGCAGCCCCTTCCTCTCCTGGCCCCGGTTTAGCCGTGGGGACACTGCGCTGGGGACACTGCCCATACACGGGAGCGACCTCGGCACAGCCAGCCCACGAGAGGCTGTCAAAGTGGCAGAGAAACCAGGCACCGAGTTACAAACCCGCTGGGGCTCTGGACTCCAACAGCCCCATGTTCAAACTCAAAGCCAGCATAGCCACTTCCAGCTGTGTGACCTAGGGTAAGTTTTCAACCTCTCTGTGCCCTGATACCTTCCCCACAGCACAGCAGTAACAGCCGGGAAGGGTTTGCTGAGGTGGCTGCGCAAATAATCCCACGAAGCAGCTGGAACTTGGGGTCCAGCACTCGGAGTGGTCACCATGATTAACGGAATCTTAATAAAGGCGAGGAGGAGCATAGCAGCCTCCCCACTGTGTCCCTAAAATGGAAACAACTCTGCTCTCCGGACAGCAAAGAGCCAGGAAGGGTAGGCTCCCAGGTCTGGCTTCCAGCCGTGATCCCCTTGCCGAACCCCCCCCCCCCCGCCCCAGCCCCTGCTTGATCGTGGGCAGGCCCCACCCTCCAGAGTATCTCATGGCTGGCACCTGCTTCCAAAGCACATGTCGGGACTTTCCAGATCTTTCCTCCCCTCTCTCTGACCTTCCCCTACTCAGTTAGCCCCCCACCCCCACCCCGTTTCTTACTCACTCTCTCCTTTCAGGCCTGTTCACAAACAAACGATCCAGGCCAAGTGTGTCAGCTGGCTCCCTGGAAACGTTTCTCTGCATCGGGAACATGTGGCCGCTGCAGGGGGGAGTGGCGCTGGGAAGGATTACTCACCGCAGAGCCATGATCTCTCGGGGCGTGGGGTCACTGGGCAACGACCCAGGCCAGCCTGGCCCCCCACCCCCCAATGAGGAACTAGCCAGGGGCTGCAGCTCTCCAGGCTCCTGGGCAAGAGCCTTTACCCCCACACAGTCACATGGTCACAGACACTGCATCCAGGGGTTCCCCCGCTGGACCCCTCTCCCCCACCCCAAGCACTGTGTGGACGACACGCTCAGAGGGGCTACAGCTCCTCACATTCACCCACATTCTGGTCCAGAGGCAGGTGCAATCTCAGAGCCCACGGCTCTTACCTGGGGCCAACCCCGGAGCCGAGTCCTGACCAAGACCCCAGGGGCAACGGGGGAAGAAATGGAAGGCAGTTCACAGCAGCGTTCAGTAAGCTCCCCTCCCTCCCCAGGGGCCCCAGTTCCAAAGGGCTAGGTTGGGGCCTAAGAAGCTGGATTCGGAACTATCCAGAGCCTGCAAGAGAGAACTCGGGCCCAGGAGGTAAGGGTACAGCGCACTGACCACGAGTAGCCTCCTGCCACGGGGACTCCTCACACACATCAGCCTCCCTGTGGCCACGTGCAGCCAGGAGCCTGCTCCCTGGGGGGTGAGGACAGATGGTTTTCCACGATTCCCCAGCACCCCCAGTCCCCTGCTCTCACCCCACCTTCCCCCCAACTTCGCATCCCCAGGGAAAACTCTGGGGGCCTGCTCCCAAAGCCCAGAGACCAGAAATGAGGGGACCCAAGGACGGAAGCTCCCCTCCTCATCCCCGGGGCCATGCTGACCTTCTGGCCTCCCAGAAAGCCATGTGGCCTCACTACTGTCCTGGCCGCCCCGCTGGTCCCGAGGCGGGGCGCTGACAGGAGTGCAGATTGGCCTTTCTGCAGGCTTCCCCACCTGACATCCCGAGGGGCTCGGCCGCCCTGTGCAGGGAACAGGGACAGGGGCCTTGTGCTGTGGCAGGTAACCCCCGTCAAGAGCCGAGCCCCGAGCCCGCATGCAGGAAGCGCTCTGGGGCTCAGCTGGGCCTCTGAAAGAGGCACGGCAGCCGCCCATCCAGAGAGTGAGACCCCTCACCCCCAGCCTTCGCCCTGCGGGGGGGTCAGGAAAGCTCCATCCTCACCCATGTCGGCCCAATCAGGAGGATGGAGAACTACTCCAAGCTCCAGGAAAATCAGTAACTCAGGCAGGCCTGTGGAGGCCTTCACGGCACAGGACGGCGTGCTCTGGGACCTGCAGGGACCTGCTCCAAGGCCCAGGAGCAAAGCTGGCAGGCGTGCGCCAGCAAACCGTCTCCTGCCAGTGCCGGGTTGGGTGGGGTTTTAACTCAGCCCCCCCAACCAAGAAGGCACACCCCAACCTGCGCCCAGCCAAAACATCTCCCTGGGCAGCCGGCCCTTCCAGCAGCCCTCGAGCTGGGCTCCTGAGGAGGAGGGGGGAGCAGAAAGACAGAATGGGAGCAGTGGGGAGGGGCAAGGGTAGGGAGGGGAGGGGCGGGCTGCACTGAGCTGGGGGGGGGGGGGCCCTAGGCCGGAGTGGTGGCGAGCAGCCACATGGGGCTCCCTGCAGCTGTGATCCAAGGAAGAGAAGTTGGACTTACAATCTGTTCCCACTCAAGCCCCTGACAAGTAGTATCTTATTTCAAAACCCAGGGCAGCTAAGGGGCTGTAGGAAGAGGGGGAATACCAGAGTTTTTCCTTTCTAAATGGGGTTTTCTTTCATCATCTCGTGGCGCCTTGTGAAAGAAAGAAGCAAAAGGAGGGTGCCAGCCCGGGCTCCTCGGCATCCCAGCCAAAACTTTGGGGCAGGGACCCAGCCTCACGCACTGGCCTGGGGCCCCAGGCAGCCCCACCCCCACCACTGCTGCTGGCCTTCCAGGCCAGCTGGGCAGCCAGGCTCCCCCAGGATTCAAATCCAGACTGTTAGCAGCTGTGGGGACTCAGGCAAGAGGCTGGCGCTCTCGGACTTGACTTCCTAATCTAGAAAATGGGATAATGAGAGTAACGGTGGCTGGAAGCTAGCCTTATCGTGCAGGAATTGTGAGGTTAGCGTCAGCGGCTCCCGGCTGAGATAAGGATTTCTCTAATTCCTGTGACAGGGATCTAGACCTGGAAGGACCAGGACAGTCTTCCAATTCCGAGCCTCATCCAGTCCCATCCGGAAAGGGAGGTGCTTGTGTCAGACGAAGTGCCTCCGGGGAGGGGAAGAGGGAAGGAAAAGGGAGGGAGGAGGGGCAGGGATGTGCCGGAGGGAGGGGGGAGGGGAGGACCCTTCCAGGACCACACATGTGACCATGTGACAGGAAGACTGCTCGGATTGTCCCCCACCCCGCTCCCCTGCCCCCAAAGACTCCTCTGGATACTGAAGCCGAATGTGCCCAGACCTTCTGGGTCTGAACAGAATCACCCATCATTGGAGCCAAGTGTCTCATGGGCTTGCAGGCCCTGGGGTGGGGGGTACAGCCCAGGCTTCTGTTTAACATGGGGGCAGGCCCCAAGCCAGGGCAGCTGGGGGCCCACACCGCCCAGAGAGCAGAGCGCCAGGACCTGCCAAGAACAGGAACGCCTAATAAGCAAGGGTTTGGGCAGAGGCAAACGTGCCGCTAAATTAAATCTCAGGGAACGCGGCTTCTAACTGGCTGAGCTGGGCCGCCTCCCCGGAAGAACATCCACTTCCAGAGCAAGCCTGGTAAAGCACAGGCAACGGGTCTGGATTCGAGGTGTGCCCCCCGTGTGTGCACCAGCCTGGTTCCCAAGCTTGCCCTGCAGCCTAACGGACTGCTTAGTCCTCCCCAGAGACAAAGGAAGCCACAGAAGAAGGTGGGGCCCAGGTACCAGGCTAGTCTCCTGCCCAGGGCACAGATGAGGATCAGCCCTCCTCCTGCACCCCTGCCTCCCCAGCCACGCCCCAGCCCAGAAACCCACCGTACCTCGCCCTGCCACGCCCAGCCTGAACTCACCGGGTGCGGGTGTCGGGCCTGGCACTGGAGGGTCAGCAGCTTTGGGGCCTTTAGGAGGTGCCTCCACCCTCAGTAACCTGAGCCCCTGTGACAGGGGCCTGCTGCCTCACCGAGCCCTTCCTATCAGGTACCAGAGACGCATTAGTCAGCAGGAGGGCGGGCAGGCAGCCGCAGACCTAAGGAAGGCCTGCGGTTTGACCAGAATTAAGGCGGGGGCAGGGATCACCCTGAGGATGAAAACAGAGCCCCCTCTTCTCCCTCTTGGGCTGGGCTACCGGACCGTGCAGAGTAGCAGACACTGCCCCCCGGATGGGGGAGCAGGCAGGGATCACACCATGACTCAGGGATGCTCTGGGGTCACCAGTGACTAGTGGTGACCGTGGCTGTCACCTCCCCTCTAGCTCAGGCTCCCCACCAGCCCCCCATTCCCACGCACAAGAGGGAGCCGACACCCCAAATTCTGCTGGACCCACCACAGGGGCGAACAGAGGGAAAAACCCACTGTACCCCAAGCCCTTTTGTGAAACAGCAGCCTCCTCACGCCCTCTGGGGGTCCCATGGGGTCTCCTGTTTCTGCCTGACCGGAAAGGAGGCAAGGCCTGAACTCCCCGTGCGGACAGACAAACAGTGGAAGTGGTTCTGGAGAGTGACCGAGAGCAGCTTCCGGGCTGGACCCCGGAGCCCAGGGAATAGGCGACTGCGGGGGCTCAGAAGCAGGGAGGGGCTGCCCCACCAGGGACCAGACAGCCTGCCCTTCCCGCCTCCTAGCCGTGGTCTCTAGGGGTAACTGTCAGCCCCTCCAGAGGGGGCCTTGCCTGGGACCACACACGCCCCAGGGAGGGCCAGCACGGGACGCAGGGCCCACAGGTCTCAATGATGGCAGAGCCTGGCTGAGCCAGGGCTGCCCGGAAAGCGAATGTGCTGTTTTGCCAGCTCAAGATGCCTTCCCCCACTCCCCACGGAAGGAGGTGCTTCTGGCAGAGCATCTAGAGACTTCGCTGGGGCAGTGAGGTAAGGGGGGGCTCGGCTGCATCCGCGAGGCCTTGGGTAGCAGAGCAGAGCCGAGGCCAGCGGGCAAAGGAAGCCAGGTCGGGAGGCCCTAGTGGGCAGGGCCACTGCCTCCCCACTGTCAGCAGAAGAGGGGCCAGCCCAGGCCCGAGCTCTGCACCTGCAGCAGAACCTCCAGAGGAGGGAAGGTCATTCCGTCACCACCGCTGTCTACCCCTGGGCAGGCCATCCTCTCCAGGAACTCAGTCTGGCCCGTGAACCCGACCAAAAGGCCTCCGAGGTGTCGTGGGGGCTCCAACACCTATGGTCTCGCCAGTACAGCGTATTACCTTCCGTAACCTTCACGGCCAACCCCTGAACACCCGGGCAGCAGATGCTCTCATGGGGGGGGGGGGGGGGCACCCAAACTCCACCAGGACGGCTGGGCTTCTGGGACCCGGGCATCAGAGGATTTGAGACTGAGCGTGAGATATTTTGGAGTGGAGAATAAAGCCTGGGGGCATACCTAAGAAAGCCCCCCAAATGAAAAGTAATATATACGCACGTTTTAGAGAACCACATTCGTAACAGGCAAGAGGTGGAAACAGCCCCCGTGGCCGTGAACAGAGGAGTGGATACCCTAAATGTGTCCTGGTCACACTCAGTTGTACAAGTGACGAAGCTCCCGTGGGGGCCACGGCGTGGAGGAGCCTTGCAGGCACCAGCGGAGTGAAAGAAACCCGTCGGCGGAGACTACCTACTGTATGGTCCTACTGCTTTTCTCTTCTTTTCTAAGGAGGCCCCATGCAGGGTGTGGAGCCCAATGCAGGGCTCGAACTCACCACCCTGAGATCAAGACTGTGCTGAGATCGAGAGTCAGACGCTTAACCAGCTGAGCCACCCAGGCGCCCCTGGTCCTATTTCTAAGCAAGGTTCAGAACAGGCAGGTCTAGAAAGACCCGTCACTGCTTAGGGCTGGAGGAAACAGTGGGGACAAGGGGGGGCGACGGCTAAAGGGCATGGGGAGTCTGTCTGAGGCAGTGGAAATAATCTCAAACCGCTCTGCGGGGTGCCCTTCCAACGAGCGCACGGCCCCATCCGCGAAGTGTGTGTCTGAAAGAAATAAGCAAAGCTCCCCGGCCCAGAAAGAGAAAAGAACAGAGACCAGTAGAGGGCAGCAGGCACAGGAAAGGAATGTGGCATTTGCATACACCCCCCCACACGCCCCCAACACACACACACACACACACACACACACACACACACACACACACGCCTCGATCTACACAATCGCGTGTCCCGGTTTGTGGTGTGCAATGTGTTCTTAACAGGAGCTACGGCCCCGCGAGGCCTGAAAGGTGCTCTCTGGGCAACACCAAACTCACGATTCCTGGAACGCAGGCCCTTCTCCTGCCTGGACTGCTCTGTCCCCTCCGACACCCAGGTCCCCCGACACCGCCACCAAGATGGCTCGGCCAGCAGGGTAGGCGGCTCTCTCCCCGGGGCGCTGTGGCCCTCCGGACGGGTCCCTCTCAGAACCCTTGTCGCGCTGCACCGCTCGCGTGTCGGAGGGAGCACCCCCAGACAGCGGCCCCATCCAGTGCGTCTCTGCACGTGGCCCCTGCGGATGGCGCCTGGCCCAGGGCAGTGGCCAAGGTGCACGGAACGATGGTGCCACACGCCACCTCTGAACCGTCCAGGGGGTTTTAAATGGCTTAAAGGATGATCTTCTGGAAAAAACCTTGTTAAGGTTTTTAAAGTACGAGGGCCCCTACGAAACTATCAGGCTCAGATGCTTTCGCTAGTGAATTCTCTGGAAGTTGTAACACGAAGAAGACTGTGCTGCTGTTTACGATGTTCCAGGACACAGAGGAAGAAAGAAACACATCCAAATTATTTTTGCGAAGCAGTGGGATGCTGACACCAAAACTGATAAAAAAAAAAAAAAAAAAAAAGGGCACGTCCATGGGGCCCATGGGTGGCTCTGCCGGTTAAGCATCTGCCTTAGGCTCAGGTCATGATCCCGGGGTCTTAGGATCGAGCCCCGCATCGGGCTCCCTGTCCAGTGGGGAGTCTGCTTCTCCCTCTCCCTCCCCCATTCATGCTCTCTCTCACTCGCTCTCTCTCTCAAAAAAAGAAAACCTTTAAAAAAACACAAAACAGCACGTATGGGCGCACCCCACACATGGCGGACCAGGCTCGCATGTGTCTACCGGTACAAAACTGTATGTCCCCACCTCACTGTTTAAACCCCAATAAATTCCAATAAATTAATGACAGCAGCACATAAAGCACAAAACCACCGAAGTGCTAGAAGAAAACCTGGAGGGCACGTTTCCTACAATCCTGGAACGCAGGAGGCCTCCAAGCAGGGCACGATCCCAAACAGAGGAAAAAAAACAAAGAACGCACTTGACAACCTTCGGGTGAGAAACCTCTGTTTGGAAGAGCGCGCTACAGATCGAATCGGAGTCAACGGCGGGGAAGCAGCACTTGCAGCAGCCACAGCAAAGGTGCACAGGGGACTCTTAAGAAGAAAATGTCACCACAAGGACGAAGAGCCCAACCCGGGCAAAGCAGGGCAGGAAGGAGCCGCTCACGGAGAACCCAGAGCCCCTGCCTGTGAACTTGGGAGAAGACACTCCCCTTCACACCCAGAAAGGCAGCAGAAATAAAGCCCCAGTCCCACAGCTTTCCAGCCCCACAGCCCGGGGCCAGGGGCCAGGACCGCTGTGCTGCAGGCCGGTCTGGCAACACGGAGCGGCATGTTAAATGCACTCGTCCCGTGGTGCAGAAATTCCCTCCTGGAGTCGGGCAGTCCCATGCACACGAATACAAATGTGAGCGTGCTCGTGGAAGCCTCGCGCATCCCAGTGAAAAGCGGGGCGCGGACGGTCGGACCAGAGGGGCCACTGGGCGCGAAGACAGCACCAGGATAATGGAGAACTAAAAAGCCAGTTGCAGGCGTCTGATTTCACTTAGTATTTACACACAGACTTCTCTCCACGGGCACCGAAGGACGGTCCACACGCGCAAATCCCAGAAGGACACACAACGCACCCCGCTGTTAACACGGGCTGCCCCGGGGAAGGGGGGTCCGAAAAGACAGAGTTCCTTTCCAAGGTTCCTGTGATCATTATTTCTTCTCTTCGAACACTGGCCACGCACTGCTCTCTAGGGAAGGAGACGAGAGGAGGTACCTGGGGGCCCAGAGCGGACAAGCCTGCAGAAGGAGGGGCACTGTGCGAGGGGCACCCGTGCCCATCCATGGGGTAAGGGCTGCCTTTGGTTTTCGCTCACATGCTTGTTCCACTGAAGCCTTCCGGGGCCAGGCCCGCACTGGCCAGCTTCGCCCGATACCACTTTTATTCTAAAGACACGGCGCGGGAGGAATCGTGCCCACCGTGCCAATGAGAAAACGGCCGCCAAGGCAGAAGTGACCGGGTGTGCACGGGGCAGGCACAGGGGCCCGGGCGGCCAGCGAATGAAGCCCATCCCCGTCAGCCGTGCCCCCACACATGAGTGGGCAAGGCCTCCCAGGGGACTCCCGCCTCTTAACATTCTATGCTTCGACATCGAAACCTCTGAGGGTCATTCTGGAAGGAGGGAGATGGCAGCGGAGGGAACAGGGAGGGGAGATCAAGCATGGGAGCTCCGTGCGCCCCTCTTTAAAAAAGCACGTCCCCTTTCATCCCTGTCCCACTGCTTAGGGAACTGGAAGCTCAGTCCTGGGCACAAGCTGCCTCTGCCCATCGGCTACACCCCAGAGCTCCAGGTACCCCTGGAATTCCAGGGAGGGGACCTGTGACGCCCACAGAAAGCCCCAGGTCAGGGAAAGCTGACCTAGAGAAGACACAGGGAGAGCAAGTCACACCCTGCCCAGCGAAGAGCCTCCGGGCCTGATCCCCCACACACGGCTCTCGGGCAGGCCACCACAGGTCCACGTTTGGCCACACCAGGCCAGTGTGAACCAAGTGGCATCCTCCAAGCCAACCGTCAGAACCCGGAGTCTGGCCGGGACTGCCCACCCTTCAGGGCACCAGGTGGGGGTCCGCGTGCACTCCTCCAACACTGAATGCGTCCTCTGTCCGTGCCGCACAGAGCGTGGCTGTCTGGCACGGGCACATCCCCCAGACAGCAGCCCTATTGTGCGGACCCTGGCTCCCAGCAGCTGTCCTGGGCCCGGGAGGCTGTGGATACAGACACAGCTCCTCTTCGGGCAGCTGCTCCAGCTTCCTGGAACGAGCACCCAGGAGGCCTCACTCAGCGCCATGTGTCTGGGAGCCCGGGTTCCATCCTGGGGCCAGGCTGGGTGGTCAGGGCCACAGCCCCCAAAGCAGGGAAGTGCTGAGACCCGCCTGCAGCGCCCGCCGCCCTGCCCTGCCCTCCCCGCAGCTGTGCCTGGCTCTATGTAAGGCATTCGGCAGCTGCTGGGCCACATTCCCTGCACTGGCTCTCGGTCCTCCTCACCCCTGGGCTGGGCCTGGCAGACAGCCGGGCGGGCTGGCCAGGGGAGGCGGGTCCATTTACCGGGCCCCGGAGCCAAGTTCTGTCCTTGCTGCCCCCTACTCTGCCTCACCTCGAAGGACAGACCCCTGGTCCTGGCCACTGTCCTCCTGCACCCCCATGCACGGGCACGCAGAGGGGAAGCGTGCTCGTTTTCACCAGAGGGAACGAGAAAGAGACCCAATCCCAAAAAGTAAGTGGGTGTCTGGACGCTGTCTAGGGCTGGGTCAGGAACAGGGGAGGAGCTCGGAGCAGAGAGGTCTTCCAGGTAAGACAGCTGGGTGGGAACACCCCCGCTGGAGGAATGGCCTTGTCCTGCCCCAAGACAAACAGTAAGGCACCTGCCTGGCTCAGTCCGTTAAACAGCTGACTCTTGATTTCAGCTCAGGTCGTGATCTCAGGGTCCTAGGATTGAGCCCCACATTGGGCTCCCTGCTCAGCGGGGAGTCTGCTTCTCCCTCTCCCTCTGTCCCCCACCCCCTGCGTGCACACACGCACGCGCGCGCTCTAATATATAAATAAACCTTGAAAACAAAATAAACCAAACAGCCCCACACAGAATGAAATTCTGCAGGCCAAGGGCACAAGGCACGGTGAGGTGCAAGACCGCTGCTCTGCTCGCTTTTTCACACACAAATGACTCCCTCCACGTTACCATGCTCCTGCCGTCTGCCAGGTGTCAGATGAAACGTCACCAGGGAGTTCACGGCCCAGTGTCAGGCCCAGGGTGGACCCTAGTTAGTGGGGTGTCCTGTAAACAGGGCAGGGGTGGGGAGCCTAGGGAGGCTTTGCAGAACCTGGGCCTTCCCTCCCTAATTGCACGGGGGTCACCCTCTCCCCTACCTTCCCACTCCGGGCCGGGCACATTCCTACCCGTCACTGGCTGACCCCCCTCCCCCTTCACACTCAGTACACACCTGTCTTTCCCTGAAGCGTCCTCTGCCCAGCCTCCTCCAACCCCAGGTCCCTGCTGGGGCCCCCAGGAGCCCCGTGCTTCTAGCCCCCACGGTCCCCTGCAGAGCTGAGACCTTCTCCATTCGGTCCCAGCCCCAAACGCAGGCTTGGTGCAGCAGGGACCCGGGTCCCCCCGGAAGGCAGGCAGGCACCCCCGGTGCGCAAAGACACCATGCCCACCGCCAGAAGCTTGGGAACCTGATGGCCACCTGCCTCAATGCTCCCCCCATAGCCAAGAACATTTCTAGATGTTTTTAGTCAGAGGGAAACTCTACTGAGACAGTTAGTGAGTCTGCCCCACCCCAATTTCGCACCCCCCACCACCAGCCACGCCTGGTACGCGGTGGAACAGGGTTCCGACCCCACCGCCTCAGGACAGGCGCCCCAACCACTCCCTCACGGGACAGAGGAAGAAACTGAGGCTGGGGGCGGGCAAAGTGATGGCTCAGAACCAGCGGGCCTGAGGGGCGGAACCAGGACTCGGGCAAGAACTCAGCGGGATCCTGTCCAGGGCGCTTCCATCCCCACCCTCCCCCAGGGCTCCCAATTAGCATCCGGAGACAGCAACGCAGCAGCCCGGGGACTGAGCAGCCTGCGCCCGCCTTATAAGGCAGCCTCAGGGAAACTTGGCCGGTGTCGGCCCTGGAGCCAGAGGAGGCTGTTTCCCAGGGGGGCAGAGCCAGGAGCTCACCGCACAGACACGGTTCTGGGTCCCGCGGACCAGCCCCACCCAAAGCCACCCCTGCAGCGGCAGGGGAAAAGCAGGGACCTGGTAAGGGGACAGGGCCGTACTCACCCAGAGCCTGAGAGAAGCAGGGGTGACTGAAGGGTGACAAGGAGGGTCGGGGCCAGGGCCTGGGGCCAGCAGCCTCAGAAACACAGAGCCCAACACCCCAGAATGGAACAGGCTAGACCCGTGGGTTCTTGGGTGACCAGGAAAGTGTCTGCTTGGTCCCTGCAAGGTCCCCTGGGGTCCCCGGGGTCCCTGTGTCTGCCCGCAGGGGCCATCTCACGCCTCCGACGTTGTTTTATTGAGCACTTACTACGCCTGTGTCATTCAGCCAGTAAGAAAACCAAACCAAACCAACCTTGAAATAAACAGACAACAGCGTTACCCTCAAAATAACCCAGAACCTAGTCAGGGGCATGGAGGAAATTCTGAAAAATACAGAGCAAATGCTGGGAGTGGATATCACTGGATTACAGGTGAACTTTTAGATTTGAACTTCTAGATTTTCTGAATTTGAAAGAAAAGGTACATTGAGAAGCTCTTTTTACATTAGAAGCCTAGCAGAGAAAAAATTTTCGTGCAACACAAATAACATTCCAAGCCAATCACAAGGCATCACACACCAGAAAAAATGCAAAAAGGCACAGGAGTCAAAGGAAGCGAGGCTACTTCTGGTTAGTGGGAGGGCTTCATGGAAGAGGCGCCATTTGAGCTGGGCTTTGAAGGATGCATAGGAGTTCAAAAAGCAGCAATCTGGAGAGGAAGAAGGTCAGGGGCCAGGGGTCAGGAGGTCAGGACAGGAGGCGAGGAAAGGTGGCCTGTGGAGGCCATGATAGGACCAGAGCAGGAGGAGCCCGGGGAGCAGGAAAGTCTGAGCTGGACATGACAGTGAACCGGCTGAGGAGGGCCCCACGGACAGCGGGCTGGGGAAGGCTTGGGGCTGGTGGGGATTCCATCAGTGCTGTGCTGTAGGGGGCTCCATGTGGGAGCAACTCAGCTGTGGCCCCCGGAGACCATGTCCTGCACCTGAAGCCACAGTCCAGAAGGCAGAGGGACGGGACTCCCTCCCTCCCTGATCCTTCGCCCCTGTGGTGCCAGCTGGCCCCAGGTGCCAGGGATGGCGTGCCCACAGGGGGCAGTCAGAGCAGGGCCCGCAGGGTGGGGGGCTTCTAGGAGGGGGCGGAAGGGGATGGGAGTGCCAGTCCTGTGGGAAGGAAGGATGGGAAGCCAGGTTGAGGGACAACGGGATCTGTGTCTGGATGGAGGGGGAGGGGCAGAGGAGTGGGAGGAGCCTCGGAGCAGGCGACCCCCAGAAGCTACTGCAATGGATTCCAGGACCACACCTCCACTGGGAAGGCCCTGCCCACCACTGGGCTTGCCTAGGACTTTAAGACTGGACATCCAAGGCCTAGCCGGTCAGGGCCAAGTTCTCCAGCCCAGAGTGGGCCCTGCTTCCTCCTCCTCACCCAACCTCTCACCCTGCATTACTCCCGGGCCCAAGGACCAGGGTCACCCACAGTGACTTCTGTAGTGCTGCCTGATGGGAACAGACTCCTCCCCAACTGAGCCATCTGAGCCCCTACTTCCTCCAGCCCCCACCCCCTCAGCATGCATCCCCTTTACAGCCGTCTAACTGGATCTGGCCAGCCTGAAGGTTCTCAACCTGTGAGCACTGGTCTCAGCCAGCCCCCTCCCCACCCAGCCGAGGAGACGCAGGGGGTCAGGACACATGCATGTCCACACGTGTGTGGCACACACCCCACCCCCAGCTTATGCTCCAGGGCAGGGGAACAGACCCTATCTGCTGGACCCACTGGCCGCTCTCTGAGGGCCACTGGGGTCTGTGCGCTGACCGCAGAGCTCTGGCGCTGGGCCTGGACATTTAAACTCTCTTCCACGGAGGAAGTCTGCAGTTCCCTCTGAGCTCCAGGGTCCCGGGCACCTCGGGATGGCTGCCTCGGCAACCCTCCTTGGCCTGGTTAAATCCAACTTTCTCCAAGGCTGGCTCAAAAGGCTTGGGCTCTGGGAAGACCCGCACAGCCCCCTCGAAGGCTCCTGGCGGCTCCTTACTGACTGTCCTGCTCCCGACGCAGAGCCAGCCTGACCGGCCCCAGCGGCCCCGGCTCCCAGCACAGCCTCTGGGCGACATGGGGCCCAAGCACCGTCCGCGCTGGAGGAAGACATTCTTGCACCCCTGAGGCTGTGCCCTGCCTGCCCCGATGACCCGGCGCAGTACCACCCTGGGCACACCACCCCCTGCCCAGCCCCCAGAGCCAGGACCACCTCCTCACACGTGCAGCACCAGCTGCCATCAAGACCTGGACGTGGACGGGCCTGGCGATGAGCACATCCCCAACCGCATCCTGCTTGACTCAGCTAGGCGTGAACACCTCACCCACGGGAGGGGGCTGGATCTGGACCAGGCCCTGGACCAACAGAAGACCACTCCCCACACACCAGGCACGCCTTCGTGCCAACGCCGCAGTTCTGAGCGGGTGGGCACGGCTCCGCAGGGTCAGGTTTGGGAGACGGGAGAAGGGGCTGAGGCCCAGCACCGCAGCAAACGCAGAGTCTCGGCCCCATCCCCACCCCCATCCCACCTGCTCAGTCAGACGAAGGAGGCCGCTCCCACCGAAGCATGAGCAGCACTGGTCCCCCATCCAACGCCCAACCCCGTCTGACGCCAAACGCCGTCCCAGTCCCTAAGCCCTCGGACCACTGGAAAACTTGCGT
Organism: Ursus americanus; assembly: GCF_024610735.1. NCBI lineage: Eukaryota > Metazoa > Chordata > Mammalia > Carnivora > Ursidae > Ursus > Ursus americanus. Next base: position 4,395,606 of record NC_142149.1, read on the forward strand.
TCAAACACGAAAACCAAAGAGAACTGAAAGCCGGGTGTGGAAGGGCTATCGGTGCACCCCCATTCACAGCAGCGCGATTCCCAACAGCCGAGGCGCAGGAGCCCGAGGTCCGTCCGTGGACCCTGGCGTAGGTGGGCGTGAGCCGTGTCTGTGCCGAAGGAGGAAGTCGTGGGGCGGGGGGCGAGCAAACTGGGGTCCATCTGCACAACGGGGTATTACTCAGCCGTAAAAAGTAAGGGAATGCCGACACGCGCTACACCCCCGGTGGACTGATGGACCGTGAGGACGCGGCGCTCGGCGAAGTCGGCCAGACACAGAAGGACGAACTCTGTCAGATCCCACTTCTGGGAGGTTCACAGGGACAGAGGGTAGGTGGGGGGCGCCAGGGGCTGGCAGAGGGGGACGGGGAGTTAGTGCTTGGTGGGGACAGAGTTTCGGTCTGGGAATGTTCTGGACACAGAGGGTGGAGCTGGCTGCACAACGGTGCGAGTGTGTTCATGACGGTTCAAGTGCTTGATTCACGGTACGTGTATTTCACCAAAATTAAAAATAATAATTTAAAAGGTAAATCAAAACCTAGAATGTTTTGTTTCTATGACCCAAAGAATACTTACTGAACGTTTACTGCATCCAAGTCCCACACTTGGAAAGGGTTTACAGCCCTGCCGGCCCCTGAGCCCCGATGTTCCCAAGCAGGCCCCAGGTGAGCTCCCCACGGGAGCACAACTCCGGGTCTGGGCCCTCGGGGCACAGCACCCAAGCCCCTGGCTTCCCTCCCTCACCAGAAGAGCACCTCAAACAGAGCTGTGTGCTGGTATCGCGGGACTCCCCAGCCCATGGACCCCTTCCTAGCGGCCCTGAGAAGGGGGGCACACAGAGAGTAGACATTCTTGTTTCCCTTGCCTCCGGCCACGACCCTCCCTCCCTGAGGAAGAGCTGCAGGAAGACCCTCCAAGACAAAACCTCAGGAGGCACGAACCCCCTCCTCCCACCCGAGGCCTCTGCCTCCACTGGGTGCTTACAGGGCAGCCCGCAATCCCTCTTGAGCAGCAGCCTGCCTCCCCGTGGCCCAGTGACCAGCGGCACATGGGAGCCCGTCCCAGGGTCCCAAACCCATCCTACCCCCATGTCCCAACACGAGCCTGCCGCCTCCTCATTTCCGAGACTTCCAGACCCCCTCTGACAGCAGAAGCTCTATGCCACGGCGTATTCTGACCAGTAAAGGGGGCCCCTCGAATCCCAAAGATTCCGTCCAAAGCCCAACGCAAGCCAAACTTGCTGCTGCATCCTGGTCCACCCCGCATGGACAGAGAGGGCCGCCAGTCCCCCCCACCAGGCTTGGGAACCCTGCCCCGGTGTATTCTTGGCCTCCCCGGAATCATGTCTCCACCCACCTGCTACCCACCCCTCCCCCCCATATTCAGACTCCAGGGCAAAGCCAGCTCCCTATCCCCGAGCACCGAAGCACAGAAGGCACGCTTTTGCTACTCACTCTCTTGGCTCTTGGGTGGGGCCTCGACCACGGGGGGCTGGGGCTTGGGCTCCAGCCTGCTCTGCAGCTGAGACATCAGGGCGTGTTCTGAATTCTCCAGGGTCTGGGGTGGGATGGGGGAGGCGGGCACCTCAGCTGGCTTGGGCACCTGGATCTCGACCCTCTTGGGGGCTACGTCCGCAGTGGGGGCTGCGGGCACCTCGGGGATCTTGGAGGCAGGGGTCTCCATCCTCCGGTGGGCTGACTCCTGGGGCTTGACTATGGTGATCTCCGTCCTCCGAGGGGCGGGCTCCGGCGTCTTGTGGCCCAGCGCCTCGGCTCGCTTGAGCCCAAAGCGAGATGGCCCGGGGGCGCTCACGTTCTCCACCTGCTTGGACGAGATGTCGATGGAGATCTCCGTGCGCCGGGACACAGGCTCGGCCTTGGGCCCCGAGAGCTCGACCCTCCGCAGCGCAGCCTTGGGGGATCGCTGGCTCAGGGAGTCTACATGGCGGGCTGCGGGCTCGGAGTTCTTCACACCCAGGTCCTGGAACTTCTGGGTGGAGCTGGCCACAGTGGCCCGGAGCACGGGGGTCTGGACCCTCCGGTGTGGGGTAGAGTTGGGCGTCTCGGCCTCCTCGACCTCAAAAGATCTTTTCAAGGCTGGAAAACACAGAGAGGGGGATGTGAGGAGTGGACAGTTGGGGAACGCACTGCCGCGAGGGGCCCGGGAGACTCCTGCACCCTCCACCTCTTGGGAAGAAAGGGGACAGCCCCACTCTCCTAGGGGACTCCAGCACCAGCAACTGTGCACACTGGGAGAGAGCGCGAGAAGGCTGGAGCCTGGAGGACACCAGCCTCTCTGTCCCCCATAGCCACGGCGTGGACGTGCCAGCCACGTTTTCTATAAAGATTTTCTGGCTCAAGGGGAGCTCTGATTTCTTCCTTGTTGGCCTTCCTTTATCCCTCCTCACCCCCACCCAGCGCAGACACCACCAGACACAAACACACCAGCCACAGCAGCAGCGGGGGAGGGGGGGTCCTGAGTCACACCAGCCACAGCCATAGCCTGGCAGAATCACGACAGCAATGACACCATCATGACAATGGCACCAACAGCCGGCACTGAACTTCTTTTTTTTTTTTTTTAAAGATTTTTACTTATTTATGCGACAGAGAGACAGCCAGCGAGAGAGGGAACACAGCAGGAGAGTGAGAGAGGAAGAAGCAGGTTCCCAGCGGAGGAGCCCGATGTGGGACTCGATCCCGGAACGCCAGGATCACGCCCTGAGCCGAAGGCAAACGCTTAACGACTGCGCTACCCAGGCGCCCCCGGCACTGAACTTCTAACACAGGTGCTGGGTTTACCGTGTACGCTTACTCCCCACGCGACCCTTTGCTGTAAATACTGTTAACCCCTGGTACGGATGGGGAAACTGAGGCCCTTGTACTTAAGCAACGTGCCCGATGCGTGGAGACGGAGTGGTGGGGCCAGAAGATGCCTCCGTCCAGCTGCAAGACCCAAGGTTCTAACTGCTTGGCTGTCCTGTTGTAGGCGGCATAATGGAGCCCTGGCGTGGTCCGCAACGCCCAACTCCCTCGGTCCTCACCCTCGGCTGCCTCTGCCTGCGTGCTGTGCTAGCTGCCCCAGCCAGACCGGGGCCCCCATGGGCCGCTGGCCATCTGACTCCCACCCCACAGCCCAGTGCTTCCACCCGGCTGCCCGCTACCTCCGTAGCCAGGGGACAGCGCCTGGGAAGTGGCCCGCCATCCCCTCGGTCCCTGCAGCCACGCTCCTAACAAGAACCAGCCGCTCCCGTTATAAAGACCAGAGCAGGAACGGCCCAGCGACAGGAACACGCACCAGCTCCTTCCCGGCCGGGCCCCAAGCAGGCTCCCAGCAGCCCGGAGTGTCTCTCCCACCCCTCGCCTCACCTCACCGACCCACCCCCTCTCCCCCCGAGCCCAGGATTTCCCATGACCCCACCAGGGCCTCCCTGGGCCCCCAGCTGGCCTGGGAACCAACAACAGCCACCTGGGGCCATTCTCAGTGCCACCCCCAACCCTGAGTCTTCCCTCCTCCAAACTCCAGCTCAGTCTTGTCTCTTCCCAGTGGACAGGACTTCCTCCAGGAGCCCAGGGCCTGGCGGGCGGCTGAGCGGGTGGGTGGCCGGGGAAGCACATGCTCGTAAGCACCGGGAGAGCGAGGAAGCGAAGGAGGCCCTCGTCCCCGACGTCTGGCTGCCTGATCTACCTGTTCCCCAAACGCGGCACCCCAGCGGCACCCCTCCCAGCCCTGCACGCCTCCTTCTCAGGGCACAAAGGGCACAAAATCCTGAGCTGCAAAGCTCAGCCATCCCAGAGGCCCCACAGGGACAGAAGTGTCCCCGGTCAGAGGGACCCAGCGTGTCACTGAGCCCCTGTCTGAGGTGTGCTGCTGGCCAGAGGTTCGGACTCGGCAGGAGAATCCGGAAACCTGCATTTTTTTTATGTGCCATCTCCTGATCTGTATATGCTGGCAGAGAAAACATCCCCTCTTAAAACACGCAGCAGTCACACGGAATCCCATCCACAGGCTGCAACTGGCCTGGGGCCCCGCATGTGACCTCCGGTTGATAACGTGGCCAGGGGCGGTGGGGTCCTGGGCCGAGTGGCAGGGATGTGCCCAAGCAGGGATGCCGGCACCTCTCCCCTGGGGGCTAGGCCCTAAGAGAACCACAGAGGGCAAACTGCTCGTTCCAAAGAAGGCTGAGGTGACAAAGGACAGGACCAGGGTGTGTTAAACTGGCCAGAAAGTCCAGAGCTGAACACCTGGAACCGTGACCTCATGGGGTGCCCCGGGGCCTCGAGGCATCTGGTCTACCCCCAGCCTCAAGAGCACCGTCCAAACTGGCCCCGAATGGTGGCCCCTGTCTGTCTGCGAGTCCCTGGGGTTCATCCGGGGCCGAGCTAGAGAACAGAGTCAGGGGGGTGGGCCTTTGCCCAGGTGTGCCCCAGAACGAGACGACCGCCTCTCCGGGAGTACCCATGAGGTCTGTGACCCCATTTGGAGGGGCCCTCAACCAGCAACTCACGCACCGAAGCAAAGCCCCCCCAACTCAGGCACGGACGCTCGCCGGGTGGGGATGCATTCGAACCCAACACACAGATCACCGCTGAGCCGAGTCGGCAACCCTCCTCCCTGGGCAGGTCACCACCACGGCCATCTCCACAGACGCACGCACCGTCCCCACCCGCCGCCCTCTCCTCTCACTGCTCTGTGCCCCATTGCGGCACTCGTCACCCCTGGCCCTACGTGACCTGTGTGCTCATCGTCCCCCTACACCATCGACCGAGGCTCCCCCTCCAGCTTCAGGCTCGGTCCCACCCCATCCATCCGGGTGAGTCCTAGGCTCCCAGAGAACAGGAGCTGCGCCCGACCACAGGGTGGTGACTGTTGACAAGCGTCTGGGTTGTTCTTGAGGATTTATGCCATCCCCCCGAAACGAGCACACCAGCACTGCCGCCTCCCCTGATTTCAGGTCCCCCCAAAGCCAGGCTTGCTGTCGCCTCCTGCCCCGGCCCAACGCGGTTCACACCCCTCCCTCCCATGTCATCCAGGCCATGTCATGACGATGGTGACTGGCTTTGGGGGGGGGTGTTTGGGGTCCCCGGAAACATCCTCACCCTCGTACCTCCACGAGCCACCTCTCCATCCCTTCACGGGCCTCACATGCTGCTTCTACGTGACCTGAAGATGGGAGCAGGTCGCAGGTTTGTATCTGCGGGCACAGAGCCCCGGGGGGCCCCAGAGCAGGGGCTGGAAGCAGAGGCACTGGGTCTTCACCACCTGTTCAGCCTGAGAAGCTCCACTTCCCTCTACAGTTCTGTAGTGGGATGACTCGTGCCCCCCAAAAGCTGTGTCCCAGTCCTGACCCCCAGAACCAGTGAAGGTGACCTTACTTGGGAAGATAAGGTAAGGATTCCGGATGACGCCATCCTGAACTTAGAAGGGGCTCTAAGTCCTCTAAGCGTTCTTACACAGGAGAGAAGAGGGGGATCTGAGGCCCAGACTCGGAGAGGCCGTGCGAGACCAGAGACCACAGGGATGCAGCCCCAAGCCAAGGGAGCCCGGGGCCACCAGAAGCTGGGAGAAGCAGGAAGCATTCTTCCCTCCTACTTTTGGAAAGAGGATGACCCTGGTGACACCTCGACTTTGCACTTCAGGCCTCCAGAACCGTGAGAATACACTTCCGGGGCTTGAGTCCCCCAGCCTGTGGTAATTTCTTACAGCCCCAAGAAGTTACCACAGGGCCCGCTGGAGGGTAAGACGTCAGCACAGCAGGCCTGTCTGGGCTCTCCCCGTGGTGCTGCCACCCTGCCCTGCCCTGCACCCCAGGGACCCAGGAGGAAAAGCCACCTCCTTTTCCCTCTCCTGGAATCCCACAAAACCCTAGATGGTAGAAGTAGTCGTTGGGAATGACACCGCTCTTGATTCACACCGGGAAATCTGGTGACGAAACAAGGTCATTTTTTAAGGCAAGCTTCGCAAGGGACGGCCTGTACCACGGAGGATGTGGTGACACGAGCAGCACCCAGCTGGGAGAAATTAGCAGATTGTCCTGAAGCTTCCCCCTTAGAGTCCTAAAAACACACCCTGGGTCCCAGGCACAGACACAGCCCCCGTCCTTGGGAGCCCCCTCCACCAGCTTCGAGGGGGGATGGACGTGACCTCCCCTGCGGCAGGGACCCCTCCCCTTCCCTGCAAGCCTAGAAGGCAGGCAACGGATGTGCACAAGCGGCCACAGAAGCCAGCAAGAGTGCTCACGAGCCGGTCACTCTGCACGTCTGAGACCCTGTGTGACCGCATGTCAGATCTGATGTCTGGGCAGAAAAGCGACCTGCCACTGGACCCTTGGGGAGCCCTGGGGAGCAGCACAGGGCTGCCTCCTCTTCTGTCCACAAGATGTCATTGCGGTCAGAGGGCACGAAAGACAGCCCCAGCTGGACAGGACAAACCAACGGCCGCGGAGCCTCCGACGAGTACGGGGCCATCGTCTGGGAGGGAGAGATCCTGCCATCCATCCCCATGGGACAGGAGGTGCCCCCGCTCTGCTTACAAGGTTCCCAAAACAAGACTGCCCCCTTTCTCCCTCCTCTGCATTCAAGTCCCCCCAAAGCCAGGCTCAACCCTCACCTGCTCCCAGAGACCCTCCAGAGCCCCGCCCTCCCTAACGGGCACCGGCAGCCTGGAGACGGTAGTCCTTGCACCTGGGCCTGCTGCTGGGAATTTACCCTCGGGAAATAATCCGAAGCAGAGAATTTATGTATGGGGACGTTTGCATCAGCATTAAAACAGCAAATGCTGGAAACGATCCGGGTTTACATAGATTTTCCAAACCCATATGCCGAAGTCCTGCGCAGTCATCAAAATCACGGTTTTGAAGATGAGAAATGTTGAGAATATTGAGTAAAAATAGCAGGATACAAGATGTGTGCAAAGATCTGACTAAATCTCACATGCACATGTGCGGAGCACACGCACGCTCGCGGAGGACGTGGCTTCTGGATGGAGTTCAGGTGGGTGCTTTTCTCCATTACACTCTCCGGCCTTTTCCCAGCACGCCTGCACCAAGTGTGGGCCGCTTACCACTTTCAGGGAATAAAACCATCAACGCTGTTTTTAAAAACAGCCCTTGCTGCGAACAGGGGAGGCTGTGGATAATCACACGCGGGCCCAGCCCCACTTCTGCCCCAAGCCCGGCCCTCTCCAGCCCACTAACCACCTCCAGGCCCGGCCGGTGCACAGGCCAGGGCGCCTCTCCAGATGCTCGTCCATCCGTGCCCGTGGGGGTCGAAGCAGGAGCAGCCCGGATCTGGGCCTGTTTAAGAAGGAATGCGTGGTGCACAAGGGGCCATTGTGAAGGTCCCTGCTCCGACCACAGGCTGCAGCGAGCCTCTCCCGCTTCCTGGAGCACAGAGCAGCCGGTCTGGGGAAGGGGGCACGGGGGGCAGCCACAAAGCCCTGCTCCAGGGGCGGAGGTGGGGGGGGCGAATGTCATGCAAAGAATGTTAGAGACCAAGGTCAAAACAAACCCAAGCACAACTCCTGGGAGACGGGAGCAGCGGGGACGCTGCCGATCGTGGGGCCCCGTTCTGGGCTCAGGCCCCAGGAGCGCCGACCCCGGCCAAACAGAGCCTCTTCCAGGTACCAGGGGAGCAGGTGGTCCCTTAATAACAGCGTGGCCACCCAGAAGCCAGGGTCGCAGCCCAGGGAACCAGGCAGGGAGTACTGCCCTCCTCCCCATCCTGAGCCTGCAGGGCAAGGCCGCAGGGAGGCGCCTGCCCGGCCGTCAGAGCGCTCAGGGCCAGCCTGTGCTCAGGGCCAGCCGTGAGGCCCTGGGTCTCCTCCCGTGGGGGCCGCGCCCGGGCACAGGCCCCTGGCTCCAGGTCAAGGACTCCGGCAGGGCCTTGACAGAGCGCGGTCTCGCTGTGGCGGACTGGAGCTGGGGGCTGCGGCTGGAGCCCCGAGACGCTCCGGGTACAGCAGGGAGACGGCAGACAGGACAGCGGTCAGTCCTGGAAGCAACAACTCCTCCAAAGGAAAAGAACCTGAGGCCACGAAGGGACTCATCCCAACTAAAGAATGAATTACCTACGGAAGGAAAGAGGGCACGGCAGGCAGAGGAGGGCAGAGCAGAGGGCCGGGGCGCCCTGGAGGCGCTGACAGTCACTGGACCATGGGGGCCGACCGCGCTCTCGCAGACTGTGCTCCTCACGTCAGTGTCGTGGGGAGAAGCTCGAACAGGGAATGACTCAACCTCAGTCATCGTCACTGAGTCTCTGCTTCCTCAGCTGTCCTACCGTGGCCGACAGGATGACACAATGGTGCCCGTGACCTAATTATCACTACTGTTCACGTCTGCCCCTGTGGGTGGGTGTGCATGCAGGCATGTGTGGTCACCCCCATGCGCGGCAAGGTGGCACGGGCCTTACCGATGTCCCTCACAGCCACGGCCAGCCTCTGCCCCTCAGCCCGAGGGCCTGTCCTGGTGGCCCCCAGGTGCCAAACCCAGAAGGCAGGAAGGGGTTAACACTGCTCCCCAGGCCAGCAGCCTTTAGGCAGTAAATGGAGGGTAAAGACCCCAGATGTCCCCCCTTGGGACACGGTGCAGGGTCCCCCAATACCCCCAATGGACCCCAGCTGTCCACCCGCCTGACATGCTCAGTGCTGCACTCTCCAGGCCAAGCCCTTCCAGCCTCCTCTGCTGGGGAGTACCTGGATCACCCTCCCAAGCCCGCTAGGATCCCTGTCTCAGAAACTGCCCCCAGGGGCTCCGGGAGGGGAGATGGCTAAGGAGGCAGGTGAGGAAGGGGAGGGGGATGTGTCCTCAGGAAACAAAACAGTCCAAAAGGAAAAGCTTGAAAACAGACACTGGCTGAGTGGGGCCTGCACCGGGAGCCGAAGGCCGCAAACAGCTCGGGCACCATCAGCCAGCGGGGCCTTAGAGTTCACACAGAGAAACACGTTTAACAACAAGCAAGAGGCCACGTCCAAACAAAGGAAGAGCGGATAGAGAGCACAGCACCCATGGGTCCAAACCCTCCACCCGGCCCCTCTCCCTCTGCCTCCCCAGGGTGAGGCCTGGCCGGGCTGCAGGGCCAGATGCAGCCTGAGAGCCACGTCCCATGCCAGCCTCGCGCTGCTCCCGCCCTGGCTCGGGTCTCGGGTTCAGGGCTACGGGCTGCCCTGGGCTCGTGTGCGCATGCGGGCGGCTGAAGGCGGCCTGGGGAGCCAGGCAGCATGCACTCGGCCCCTCTCCCTGGCCCTGGGATCACCAGCAGGCCTGCATTTCAACACCAGGCCCCGTCTTACCAAGGGTCCGGCCTAGGCCCCCTGGACAAGGAGGAACCGGCTGACCCCCATGAGCCCTGGGAGGATGTGCAAGGACAGCCAACAGTATGGCTGAGAACTGTGGATTGACCAGGGGGTCTCTGCGCCCAAGGGAGGCCATGCAGCCCCAGGCAAAGCATGTGAGCTGGCCCTGCCCCCGCCTTGATTGATTTGGATGACTGTCTTTTGCTTTAGATCTGGGGGACATCCCGGGGTCCTTCCTGCTCCTCACAGCTTCCACCCACGAGGCCTGGCCCTCTACTCTGGGACGGCAATGTGAGAGAGCACAGGCTGGGTTTCCCAGACGGGGCCAAGAGCAACAAACAAGCCCCCTCCCTCCCTTCCCAGGGTTGCAGGAGGAGCTCGGCCCACCGCTCACGGGCTCCCCCCTGCCCCCGACAGCCTACGTGGCACCCTTCCCCGGCCACGACATTTCCGGGCACAAAAAGAATACAAAAGCCAGGAGCGGAGCACCAGCGACCCCCAACCCATACACACGCGCACACGCGACCCTCTCGGCTATGAGCGGGAGCCCAGTGGCAGCTAGGGTCAAAAGCCACCTTCTCTTATTCCCCAAATTTACTGCGTCAACTTCTCCCTGAAACTGGTTCTCTGGCAGCCTGGCAGGCGAGCAAGGGCACAGGTGTAACCAGCCCTCCCCACCCTCGCGACACAGTCCAGTCCCCCCAGCACGGGACCAGAGGTCCCACAGGCTTCCTGTACGACGGCTCCCAGACTCTGCTATGCAGCCCACAGAAGACACTGGTCGAACGGTGGCCCCCGACAGGATAGGTCCGAGTCCCAGTTCCCAAAACCTTTGAAAGGGACCCTGCTTGGGGAAAGGGTCTTTGCAGAAGTATTAAGGATCTCGAGAGGAGATCACCCTGGTTAAGGGTGGGCCCCACATCCAATGGCAGGTGTCCTCCTAAGATACAGAAAAGGAGAAGGCCACATGACCAGGGGCAGAGACTGGAGGAATGTCCACAAGCCAAGGACTGTCACTGAAGACTGTGGGGACAGATGCCTGGAACAGACACTCCCTCGGAGCACCCAGCAGGAACCAACCCCTGCCCACACCTTGACTTCGGGCTGTGGGCTCCAGGACGGGGACAGGCTAATGTCTAATGTTTTAAGCCATCCAGTGTGGCACTTCGTTACAGCAGCCCCAGGAAATGAACACGCCAACAGAACACAGAAGAGAGAGGGGAGGTCTGGCAGCCACCGTGGCCACCTTCTGTGGGTGCTGAAGCCACTTCCCGCCATGACTCCCCAGCTCTGAGAAGGGGAACACGGGTACCCTGCAATCGGACTGGCCTGGCAAGAAGGAGCCTCTCCCCCTTGGCCGGCATCAGGCCATGAGCTCACCCCGGCCCCCTCTTGCTGCTTGCTCTCCCTCCCCGGCCTCAGAGCCTGCCCCACGTCCACCCAGGCCAGGGCCCATGCATCCCGCCCACCTAGGATGCCCCAGCTCACACCTGTTGTCCCAGTGTCACCTGACAGGGCACCCTGTTTGCTCCCAACACTGTCTGCCTTGGGGCAGAAAGTTCTCTGGTCGGCCTCCCTTCAGAGGGTTCATTACTGGTGTTTACCCCTCCCCCACCAGAGAAGGGTCTAGGGCCTTGGAGTGACAGCTGTCTAGTCTGGGAGACCCGGCAGGCAGCCTGGGACAGCCTGGTAACGACTCCTGCTACAAGAAGTCTCTACACGGAGTAGAGACGACACACGGGCATGGGGACTCTTCTCCCAGGTGAAGGCCTCTCTGTGCTTGCTCCTGCCGTCGGCCCAGTCCCCCTGGGTCCGGTGACACAGCGTCATTCCAGGCAGGTTGAAAAGTTCCCTTAGACGCTGGACCACCCTTTTTCCTTGACTAAAGTTAAGGGAACACGTGCACACGGAGAACTGTCTTGCAGATGGAAGGGTCTTGTCCTCCCCTCTCTCAAACCAAGGAGAGAGCAGAGCGTCGGACACCACACGCTGAGCAGCCAGCAGAGACAGGGATGAGATAGGCCAAGAATGTCTTGCCCCAGGGTGGGGCTGCTGGGCGGGTAGAACTCTCCCTGGACGGGGGAGGGGGCCCAGCCTGGAGCGAGAGGAGCGGACACAGGACCTCTCCGGCTTCCTCGGGTCAAAGGTTCCCAGATAAATGGCAGTCAGGGAGGGCAAGAGGGAGCCCCTGGGAGGGCACTGACTTCAAAACCCGAAACCACAGGCCGAAGCTTCAAGGGCCTCAGAGGTCATACAGCCCAGAGCCCTTCAGCCTGCAGCCCCCTTCCCGGGCACCCCAGACACCCTGCGGGGGTCTCCAGGGGGTCCTGTCCCAGAAAGAGAACAGAGCTGCCGGTTCCAGGTTGGAGCACAGCCCGTCCCCCCCACCAGAAGGTCCCCACCACCTCCTCAGTCCTCTCCCTCCTTTCTACCCACACCCTCCAACCGCCCACCTTCCCCCAAACCCGCAGGCCCATAAGCGCTACTCCCGGCCCCCACCCCAACCTCGGAGCAAGGATAGTCCCTGTGAACAAGCCCTCCCGCACCTGCCTGGCCATGTCCCCGGGGGCTTCTCTCCCTGACCACGCTCGCGGCAGACCAGGACCTCGGCACCTAGGACGGCTGGGCTCCATGGCGCAGGCCGAGCTGCCAGGCCGCGGTCAGGGTGGGGGGCCAGCTGCTCCTGACCAGCCAGGCGGAGGAACCACCCCGCCTTCCTCACTGACTACCGGGGAGACGGTGAATGCACTTAAGGGGGGGGAGGGGAAAAAAAACAAACCAGCCTACAACCAGGGGCCCCTCGGCCCAGGTGGAGCCCTCCATTAATCACGCAGCCTGCCGAGGGACACCAGGGGGACAGATGGAGCTGCCTGTGTTGTGGCCTCGGGGCAGCAGCAAGCGGGTCCTGCCCAGCCAACGGGAGCTTCGGCCTAATTACAGGGGACGGTGACCCCAGGGAGCAGGGGTCAGGTGCCGGTCAGAGCAGCACCCAGGAGTCCAGCTGCTGCCCAGGCCTCCCGAGGAATGGTGGGGGTGGGGGGTGGGGGAGGAAGGGACTCAGTGACCACAAAGCCCTACCTGCACCGACATGGACTTGTGGGTTCAGCTTCTGCCAACCCAGAGAGGGTGGAGTGGCCTTGGTCTCTATCCTCAAGGACAGGAAGGGTCTGGCAGGGGAGGGGGACACAGAAAACTAAAAGGAGGAGGTGAGTTTGTTGTGTGGAAGAGACCACAGCTGGACGCTGAGAAGATTCTGGAAGGGGCTCCCAGGGAGCAATAGCACCTCCAACGGGGGAGGCTGCCTGGCTCTTCCAAAGAGCCCGGGGAGGGGGGCACTGAGTGAGGCAGCCTCCAGGGTCCCTCCTGGTCAGGGCCTTACCGGGCTCTCACCAGGGACGGCAAGCTCTTGGTCAACTCTACACAGGCATCTAGAGCATGAGAGACCCCTGGACAGGTCCAGCAGGTGGGCCATGGGCAGCTGCTCAGAGGACAGCAGACGGGACACACCACACTCCTGGCGCACGGACGTGGAGGCCGGGGCCCGGACAGGCCAACATCCCTCAGAGCCTGGCCTCCCGCTCCCCACCTACCCATCCCACCCCAAGCCTAGAACACTCTGCTGCCCCTCGCATGGGCCCCTCGCATGGGCCACCGGAGCAGGCTAAAGGGCGGGTTGAAGGCATGTCCGTGTCCTAGCCCCCAGAGCCCATAAATGGGATCTTGGAAATAAGGTCTTTGCAGATGTGATTAAAAATCTCAAAACACGGGGCACCTGGGTGGCACAGCGGTTAAGCGTCTGCCTTCGGCTCAGGGCGTGATCCTGGCGTTATGGGATCGAGCCCCACATCAGGCTCCTCCGCTGTGAGCCTGCTTCTTCCTCTCCCACTCCCCCTGCTTGTGTTTCCTCTCTCACTGGCTGTCTCTATCTCTGTCGAATAAATAAATAAAATCTTTAAAAAAAAAAAATCTCAAAACATGATCATTGTGGATTTAAGGTGAGAGCTCAATCGATACTGAGCGTGCTCCTAAAAGACAGGAAAGACAAGGCCATGCAGAGGAGGGGACCACATGAAGAAGAGACAAGCAGGCGACGGGTCCACAAGCCATGAATGCCAAGGACCGCAGACAACCCCAGGAGCTAGGACTGAGGCCTGGGACGTGTTCTCCCTTGGGGCCTCCAGAAGGAATCAGCCTGGCTGATGCCTGGATTTGGGACCTGGGGCCTCCTGCCCCGGGCTTCACACACCCCTAGCCTGTGGAACTTTCCTGCGGCAAACTCACACACTCCCGCTGCCTCCCAGCCTACTAAGCCTTCTCTCCCACCTATGCCCCTGACCCACCTGTGCCCTGAGTCATCCCCCCCCGACCCCTGCCAGAGCTGATCACACACACTTGTCAGGTCCCGGTCTCACTTTTCCAGTGCCCCCAGCCCCCAACCGCAGCTTCCAGGCAGTGGTGAACTTACTCTTTTCACATTTTATGTTCAGAAAGGCTCCGAGCATTCACCTGCCCTGCATGGCTTTAGGGAAGACCCCTCCTCCAGGCAGAGCAGGCAGTGCGCCCCAGCAGCTGGCACGGGACCCTGCGGGGCATCCTCCCTTTGCTGCACAATGGGCCTCTGGGACAGGCAGTGTGTGACCCTTAAGTTACCTGTCTGCTGGGCTGCAGGTGGACAATAAATGACCCCCTCCAGGGCCCACCCCAAAAAGAGACAACCCTCCGTTCTGCTTCTGGCCTGCCTGAGAAGGAAAATGGAAGCGCGGTTTATGGTGAGCTCTAAATCCGTGCCAGAGCTCCTGGCAGACCCCCCGCCACCGCCCTGCACCGCCCAGGACTGCCAACACCGCCCCAGAAGCCCTGACCCACCCACGCAGGGCCCAGGCTGCCAACTGCCAGTCCTCATTCCCGCCTCTGCAGCCTCCAGGCAGCCAGGCCCTCCCTCCCAGGCCACCAGCTGCAGGGGCCACCACCTGCCCAGGAACTGCTCAGGGTCCACCACCCAAACAGGGACCCACCCCACCCCACCTGGACACCCCCTTCAGGGGCAGGAAACAGAGCTGCCTGCAGGAATGATACTTTTCTTAACTAAAAGAAGAGAACTGTAGCTCAGCTCTCGATGTAACTGCTCCGTGTGGGATGGTCAGGGGCAGCTCTGCTGAGCCCAGGGCTGGGGAGGCTGCCTGCGCCAGACAGATGACCCCTCTGACCTCAGTGTCCTGTGACAGATAGACCAGAAAGAAGGGCAGGGCTGAAGAGCCCCTTCCAGCTCTCACACCCTCCGACCCGAAGGCCATTCTGAAGTCGGCCGGCAGCTCCAGCCACTCTTACTGCTCCCGAACTCTCAGCGACTGCGGGGTGGACAGGGAGGGCCAGCCCACCTCCACCCCGGGGCTGAGGTCGAGGACCACAGCTCTGGCCACATTCCTCTGGGGCCAAAACCACAGCTGGGAGCGGCGTGTGTGAAGGGGGCTCCTGGCCACGCGCACCTCTGGGCCAAGGGGCCTTCCCTCAGCCAGCAGCCCAACCTGGAGCTCGAGCAGCCAGCAGGAGCACCTCTCCAGCAGCGCGGGAGCACCTCTCCAGCAGCGTGGGAGCCTGGGCTGACAGAGTGATTCTTCTGTTTGACAATAAACTTGCAAAGATAACATCTATTGCTCTTTTCCTGACTCTAAAAGCAGTCTAGGTACGATGCAGAAAATGTGCTAGACACAAAGAAAATAGAAGAAAAAACATCGATAAACCCATGACCCAGAGAACCACTGTCAGTATCTTGGCCAAGGTCCTTCCAATCCTTCTGCTGCGCGTGTACATGCAGGGACGCGCTCTGAGCTGCCCTCGGGTAGCATCGCGTGGGCCAAATCTCTACTGTTCGAGCACCAGCTCTCTGAATTCCTCTGTAGGTATAAGGTCCTGGCTCCCGATCACTCTCAGCGCTGACCACTGGTCACAATCATTTCTGGAGCTTGTTAAAAAATCGATAGCTGGTCCCGGCCTCCTGGAGTTTCTGGGTCAGGACGGCTGGGTGGGCCTGGCACCCCAAGGTGCATCACAGGGGAAGGCGGGGGAGGTCCTTACAAGCCTCCTCTCCACCACCACCCCTTGCTGAGAATCCTACAAAAAGAAAATCCTAAGCACCAACCATCATGGGGGCCGCCCTGACTAGAGACCTTGGAGATAGCAGCTCAGCAGCCCAGCCCGCCCCCCACCCGACCCCAAAAGTCACCCAAGATCAGTCTAGCCTCAGCCACCACCGCTCAGCTCCCAGATTGGTCATGACGGGAGGACGCATTGGGCACTGCTAGGGGCAGAGGCACATGTGACTGGGGGGGGGGGGAGCATGTCGGTCATGAGGCCTCAAAACCTGCCCACAGCCCACACCATGTTGACCTTGGACAGAGAAGGTCCAGGCAGCCTGGGGCCCCCACAACAACACACGGTTTAACTCACCTGCTACGGGAAACACAGAGAGGAGAGAGGTGCAGTCCAGCTCGCAGGGCCCCCACCCGGGGCCCCCACCCGGGGCCCCCACCCGCCCCCGCCTCCGTGAATCTGCCCGCGCCTCCCTACAGACTGTCATCCTCCCAAGGACAAGAGCAAAGCCTGCTGATGCTTGTCCCTGCTGTAGACCGCGTGTCTGCTGTGCCTAACACCAACTTCCTGTTGAACCCCATCCCCAGTGTGATGGTACGAGGCCTTTGGAGGTGCTCAGGACATGAGCGTGGAGCCCTCGGGAACAGATCAGTGTCCCTGTAAAAGAGACCCCTCCGGCCGGTGAGGACACAGGGAAGACGGCCATCTGCAAGCAGGACCTGGCAGCAAGGTGATCCTGGATCCCCAGCCTCCAGGACAGTTGAGGGATGAATGCAGGGTTTAAGCCCCACCGTCGGGTTTTCGTGACCACGGCGCGCACAGACCACCAGCACCGCCCCTTCTGCACCAGGGCCTCGGGCATCCTACGAACCCACAAGTCCGTTGCTTTGAATTTCTAACAGCTGACGTTGCAGGGTGCTTACTCCATGCCAGGCACGGCTCTCACGCCCATTCAGTTCTCATGGCCACCCCAAGACACGGCGACTTGACGCCCTCCCCACCTCCCAGAGGGGAAGCCAAGGCCCGGAGAGGCAAGTGACTGGCCCAGCATCACAGCCTGGGCGCCGGTGAAGCCAGGTCCCAACCAGCACGCTAACCGGCACACCACTCTGGCTCCAAACCCCACCAGGCCCCCCACGCCGAGAGCTACACCCTCACGGGGAGAGGGCCCGCTACCCCCCAGCGCTGCACGGAGCCCTGAACCCTCACCACCTCTCACAAGCTCCCCGCCACCCTGCAATGTGGACGCTATGCTTCCCGTCTCGCAAAAAGCGGTCACAGAGCTGGAAGACAGTGAGGCCAGGACTGGAGGAGGGGCAGCGGCCACCAGACCGCAGGCTCTAGATGCCCAGCCGTTTCCCACCCACCGCTCAC
Source organism: Ursus americanus (assembly GCF_024610735.1). Taxonomy (NCBI): domain Eukaryota; kingdom Metazoa; phylum Chordata; class Mammalia; order Carnivora; family Ursidae; genus Ursus; species Ursus americanus. Next base: position 4,412,399 of record NC_142149.1, read on the forward strand.
GAGGAGCCTGAGCTATCCATCACAGCCCGGCAGGGTCAGCCTGTGGCAGGTGGCACCAGGCGGGGCCAGAGGGCAGGATTCAGCAGTAGGGAGGGACGGGCTGATGCAGGTGTGGGTCAGGATGACCTGGGTCTGCCTGCCAGCGTGGCTGGGGGCCCAGGGTGGCCCTAAGTGCGCCTCAGCAGCCCGTCCACCTTGCCAGACTGTGGGAAGACCGAAAGACTGAGCAAGTGCCCAAGCCAGCGCCTGGCACACAGCAGGCGCTCACCAAAGGAGCCGGTTATGGAAACTCACCACCAGCTCGGTCAGAGGAAGCCTGTGAGCAAAGGGGGAACAGCTGGAAGGGCCGGGACTCGGATCAGAAACAAAGAATGCAGGAGGGAGGGAAGGAGGGCGGGAGGGAGGCCAGAGCCTGACAGCTGGCTCCGGGGCAGCTGTTTGCGAGAGCCTGGTTCATCATTTAAATATTAGGAGAGATGTAAATATTTGAGTGCACAAGGCAGGGGGATGATTTCATTCCTCACCAGTATCCCCATTCTCCCAGCTGCCCTAAGACTCGGTGTCCCCCAGGGCCTGGGGTGGGGACAGCCACCCAGGAGGGAGAGAACACGACTCCACCTCCCTCCTACAAAGGTGTGAACGGATGACGGCCTTCCCCGTATCACCCCCAAGGGGCCCCAGGCCTGCCAAGGGTTTCTTTAGCAGCTCAGCAAAAAAGCAAAGCAGCCCTTCCTGCGGGTTTGTGGAGAAGGCCCAGGACTTCAAGCTCGCCGCTCCAACCTGCCACCAGCTCCACCCCTGCTAGGTGAACACATCAGGCGCCTCTCTCCCCCCTGCATCATTCACCACCCAAGTCCCTCCCGGCTCACCTACCCTCCTGACCAGGAGCAAAGATGGAGCCCGGGTCCTCCTTGTGAGCACAGCCCCAAGGGTATCCCATCAGGTGCAGGCCCCTCTGCCGGGTGTGGGCACAACGGGACCCCCCAAACAACTAGGAGTTGGGAGAAATCACAAGAGAAGCCAGCCAGCACCAGGTGCCTGGAGACCCTGCCTGGTAAACTCCCACCAGGGACTCTGGTTAGGTGCTCCTTCCTCCAGGAAGCCCTCCTGAACCCACCCCTCTCTAGGATTCATGCTTGGACCCCCAGAACCTAGAACAGAGCTGGCATTTAGCTGGTGCCCACAGACAGCCGTTGACTACAAGGAATGAGCCCACGGCCCCCCCACCCCACGGACCCTCCTCCTGGCCCGACAGGGAACAGACGAACGCCAGCACTTCTCGATCCGAACAAAAAGCCAAAATCCACTTTCCAGAGCGTGCCTTCCCTGACTTTTTATGAGGAACAGGAGGCAGGGGACAGCAAAGAAGATCGCCCCTCCAGGCCTGGTTGGAAGCCAGGAAAACTTGTATGCTTTTATTGTAGATAATCTCGGTCTCCGGGGGACACGGGGCAGGGGCCTGGCCTACCACTCACAGGGAAACTGCCCACCCACATGGAGAGGAGGGCCAAATATCCCAGCTCGGAGCCGGCTGCCTGGACCCAGGGATGGGGCCAGCCCGGACACAGAATGAGATCCTGCCCGGGACAGTACAGTAATCCACCGGGCTGCTGGCCACGATGCTTAGAACCAGAAACATGTCCATCTTCCAGGTCAGTGCCTGGGGGAGGGGAGACGGCAAGGTGGCACATACTGGGGACATCTGTCTCTTCCCACCGAAAAGAAAGATGATGCTGTCTGTCACCTAACCTCCCACGAGCAGAGAGGAGGTTGTCTGTGGCCCAGGTGGCTCCCTTCCTCAATTCCAGGGGACCCTCAGCTGTAGCCTCCCGCAGGGAGGTGCCCAGGACCCCCAGACCCTACCCCAGGGGACAGCCAGAAGCCCATCAGCAAAGACAGCCAGTCACTGGCCAGCACTCCTCGAAGGGTCAGGGAAGGCTGTGGCTTTGGTTAGGAGACCAGATACAGAATCATCGAAAAAGACTTGACAAGGCCTGCAAAAGAGCATTCCAGTCCCTCCTTGGAAAACTGAGGAAGCAGGACACAGAGGGGTAAGGAACTCTGGAATTCTCCCACTTGATCCGAATAAGCAACAGGCCGCAAGACCCCCCCCCACCTCCCCATGGCCACCCATTTGTACCCAGGGAACAACCATGGAACCCCCCAGACAGACAGATGGGCCCTCGGAGACCAGAGGAGTAGAAGAATGGACAGGAGGTGGGCAAGTCACCTCTCCTCTTCCCCTTCCCCATCTCCCCTGGCTTTCCCAGGAGTCTATTCCAAGTGTTTGAAGGCAAAGGCTCCCGGCCTTGGGGCCAGGGACACAGGAAGCTCTAAGCCATGGGTGGGGAGGACACACTTATGCATTTAAGGCCAGGGCCCTGGATTTTTCTGGATTTTGCAACTCAGCCCAGTAGAGGGAAAAGGCCAGAGTCCATAGAGGCTCACCCTCCCGGGAGGGGCTATTAAAAACTCAGGAGCATGGGGAAGAGAGCAGACAAGGAAAAACACCAAACACAAGAAAGAATAGAAGTAGGCTGGAGCTTCATTCCTGGCTCCCCACCTTCTCTGCAGCCCCGGCTCCTAACAGAGCCCTGGGCTGGGCGTGGGGACTCCAAGGACATCAGAAAACGGGCATTGTCCTCTTGTCCCTCCGCCTAAATTTCTGGGCACTGGCAGCACTTTTAAAAATGACAACAAGCTTAGGAGCTTCCAGAATGTCTCCTGGTCCAGGCTGCATGGAGCCTCCGGGCTCTGTCCCGACCAAATTAAACAGCCCCAACTCAGAACTGCCCCAGGCGCCGGGAGTGTCTAGGGGCAGACGGCTGGATCTCTTTGGCTGCATATTACAAATCCTCAGGCTCCTGGGACCGTGCTCCAGAGAGTTCCAGACCATTCGGTCTCATAAGCAACTCAGAGAGCCTCCAAATTTGGGGAAAACCGAGAGGGCTTTAGAAAGAAAAGCAGTGTTGGGCCATTTTTCCTCAGTGGCTTTGTCAAAAGAAAGCACAAGAGCTCCTTTCCTGGCTGAGTGTCGGGGATGAAAATGAAATCTCCCAGGGCCTCAACCCTCGGATCAATCTCCCACCGGAGCCCCTGGCCGCCCCTGCTCCTCACCCCCCCACGACCATTCTGCACACCCCACTAGGTCTTTGAGGGTATACAGCACGTAGCCCACTGTTCCGGCCACATAACTGTGAGCAAAGACACACAGTCCTGCCCTCGGGGGGCTCCGAGCCCAGTGGGAAGCCCCTGGTCCAGCCAGGGAGGCGGGTAGGACTCCTTCCTGGGTTTGGGGGCCACCACGGATCCCCCGAGTCTGGCCCCCGGGTCCTTGCTGATAGTGCCAGCCGGGCTGAACCGTGGTGGAGTCCGGGTCTCTGAATGTGACCTCCCCTGACCCCTGGACATGCGAGGAGGAAGAGGAGGACGAAGCCCTGCTCTGCTCGGCCAGCGCCAGGGTCTGCGGGCTAGAGTACCGAGGAGCAGGCTGAGGCCACGGGCACTGGGCGGACAGGTCCCTGGCTCCCGCGGGATAGGTGCACCATCTGCACCTCCGTGTGGCCCTTGGTGCCACTGCGTCACATACAGGCCACCATGTCACTGCCCCCACCGGCAAGACAGCACCCTCTGTAAATGTGACCTGAGCGGGTGCCCCCCACGTGCCGGGCGCCGTGCCAGCTGTGCCCACCACGGGCCCTGGGAGCTTCAGCTCTAGGTTTGTCTCTCCAGGCAGGGAAGCTCTTGGAGCCCCCACTCCGTGCCCAGGCTCCCCGTGGCCTCGGCGGGCAGGGGTGCAGAGCTCCCAGGCTCCCTGGGCACAGGCAAGGCACCTGGCTTGCCCCTACCCTCCCCCTCGGCCCCAGACGAGACTGTTTCCTTGCTTAAAGCCCACACACGAGCAGGACTTGCAAAAGGGCTGCTGGACAGGAGAACGCCCCACCAGCACGTGCCCTCCCTGCCAGGGGCTCCCTGCCTCGCTCCCCTTTCAGTCAGGCTGTCCAGAACCAGCCCATGACCCCCCCATCTGTGAGGCTCCGGGGTGGGGAACGGCAGAGAAGGCGGATGACCTCTCCAGGGAAGCAACCCCGCAGCCCACGTGAGCCCAGCCTCCACTCTGACAGGGAGAGAGCTGAGGCACCCCCAGGGAGCCCTGCCAGGCCAGAGGAGGGGCTCCCCCGGCTTGGCCAGGAGCCAGAGCGTCTGCTGGACTCAGGGGGAGTCCGGGTGGGCTCCACAGCTGCTACTAACCCGCAGTACTGACCACACCGCCAGCCTTACCCCAGGGGGACCAGACAGGCCCTTGCCTGCGGCCTTGGAACACCTTCCATCACCCAGATCCGCCCCCAGCCCCCCCAGCTCCAAGAGCGGCAGCAGCACCCCCCACGCTCCCGGGAGCAGGACCTGTGCTCGGGGCCTCCAGCCACATCGACCTGAATCCCAGGACCACCCTCGCAGAGAGGGGAAACTGAGGCTCCAGTTCAGACACTTCCCGTGCGCCACACAGCTTTCACTGGCAGTGGGCTCGCCCTCCTGAGCACTGCACCCCGTGGGCTCTCACTTGCCCCATCCATCACCTCTCTGGAAGGCCCTCCCCCTCTGGATGTAAGCTCTGCCCACCTGCCCCGTTTCAAACCTTCCCGGAGATCCGTGTCCTCCAGAAAGCCTTTCTAGAGGGATGCCCCGCAGCATGAGACGTGCCCCCACCTCCCCAGCCCAGGTCTGGCACTTAGCCTGGCTCAGAAGCCCATGACAGAGTGCTCCTGCTACCCCGTGCATGCATGTCTGCTCTCCTCCCCACGCCGAGCCCAGTCCCGTGCTCTGGACACGGACAGTACCCAGCCACTGCTGCGCTGGCAGCCGGTCCCTAAGAATGCTGTCCCCTCGTCGCTGCAGAACAGGCACCAGCCGAACCCCTCAGGCCCGGCTCCTCCAGTCCCGCCCAGTGACCTCATGGCCCCCTGGCCCCCGCCTCCCGCCACCAAGGCAGGGACTATGAGGAGCTGGTACTCACAAGGGGCCTTGCGTCTGGCTGGAAAGCAGGAGGCATCACTCGAGAGGCCGCTGGCATTCATTAGGGACAGGTCTGTACCCATCACCAAGCAACAGGCCTTGTCCTTCTGGGATGAAAGGGGCACCTGCATCCAGCAGGCGAGGGAGCCCGTGTCCCAGGTATCTGCCTGCTCCCATCCCCCCAGGAGACCTGCTCCCTGCCCCTGCCCCCCGCCCCCCACCGGCCTGCTCTCCGGGGCCCAGAGCCTCCAGGACCCTTCCAGGAGGGTCCTCCAAAGAGACAGCAGAGGCTGCAGAAGGGCAGGCACGACCTGTACACGACAGAACACAGCTGCGGGACCGGAGCGCCCAGGATTCTGGGCCAGACTGCATTTCCACAAACACCCAGGACTTGCAGGATTCTTTCAGAGCATGCAGACATGGTTACAGCAAACAGCGCGGGGGCAGGCCGGCCAGCAGCTGGCACTTGGAAGGGCTTTGTTACACAAAGACCAGAGTTGTAATAGCGTTAGCCTTAACAGATTTGGCCCGCCCTCACCCAAGAACACGGCTCCATGCCTCCACCGACCCGGAGCGAGATCGGGGAACGAGTCATCCCTCCTGCCACCCCCTCCCAGGCCCATCTTCCTGGGGTGGGGCGGGGGGGTCAAAACGCTCTAAAAAAGTCACATGAGCAAAATAGAAAACCCTCTTCCCGCCCTATATGGGGTTGTCCACGGAACTCCAAGGTTGTCCTTCAAGGGAAGGCCAAGGCCATTCTGGGACGTTCACGCCCATGAAGGACACTGCCACCCCCTCAGTGCCCGGGGCAGACGTGAACCCGACAGACACGTCCATGACAGAGGACGGGCTGAATCCCCACGCCTCCTCGACAACGTGACAGAGCCAAAACGGGAAGGGTGCCCGGGACGTGGGGCATCAGATCTACACAGCCCACACACACCCACCTGGGGCGGCTTCCTGTCGGCCCTGCAGGGGCGGCTGCTCCGGCCTGGACACCCGCCCTGCACCCCACCCCAGGTGCCTTTCCCTCTGCCCCGCGGGGCACGCCACCCTGGCCCCGATACTCTCACTAGCTCCAAACCTCCCAAAGACACCCGACGACGGCCCTCTGGCCCCCCTGCAGGATTCCAGTGTGCGAGGATTGCAAACCACCCCCAGCAACGCCATGGCTCAGAATTTGCTGGGCTTTGGTGGTGGCCCCTGGGGCTTCTGATCCTCAGCAACCAGCACGTGCGGGGTGACAGGCCGTGTCCGCCGACCCCAGAACTATGGGGGTGCAGCAGCGGCTGAGGGGCTGGCAGTCTCCTCCACTCCCCCTTTGGTCCTACCTTGCAGAAACCCCAAGACACCACGTCGGCAGCCACACAGACCCAGACCAGAGCTCCTCCAGCTCTGCTCTCGCCACTCCGGCTGCCTCCCCAGGACAGTCCCAACTCCCTGCGGGCACGCCTGGCCTGGCCCTCTGATCCGCTCCCACTGGCCCCTCCTTGTGCCCCATTCTCCAATGGACCAGCTCATTCCGGCCTCCCCCGCTTCTGCCTGCTGCCCGGGACCTGAGTGCTCTCCTCCTCCCTCCTGCAACTGAATCCCGACTTTCGCCCAAGGTCTGCCTCCTCCACGGTGACCTTTCCCTGCCTGGGCTCCGCCGCACCGTCTCCGTCACTGCTGCCCGGGGCCGCACACTGTCCTCCTTCGTTGCCCACGAAGGTGGGCTCCTTCCCCACCACACCCAACACCCAACTCCACTCCGAGCTACTGGGGCACTTAGGGAGGCCATTCCGGTCCCGAGCTGGCCGAGTAGGGCCCTCACACACCCCTCCACCCAGAAGCCCAGAGGCTCTAGCGCCCGACCTCTCTGCCTTCAGAGCACTCTCAGCTTGTCAGAGCACACGACAGGGCGACCGAAGCACACAGGGAACCAGAGGGTCCCTAAGAGTGAGAAATCTCCCCCTGGAGTCACATGGCTGCCCACTGTTGCACCAGGATGGTCTCAATGAGGCCATTGTCTCCGACCAAAAGAGAGGGTCAAGAAGCCACCTGGGAGGCCGGGCAGAGGCTGCCAGCATCTCCAGATGGGGCCTGTCGCGGTCAGGATGGAGTCACCCACGGGGATGTGGAGACAGAGCTGCTAACAGCCGGCATGGCCTGAACTGGAACAGCTGCAGGACCACACCACCCCCAAATCTCCGCCTCCCCCTCCTGCCTCGGGGCTACGTGGAGCCCACAAATCCCTCCGCCAGCCCCACGCTTTCGGGTCAGGGACTACAAGCCAACCTCAGCCCCACAGGCCCCAGGGAGGATGCGCAGACAGCTCGGAACCTGAAGGGGGCAGCCGTCTCCAGACCGGCTGGTTCCCGCACTTGGACACTTAGAAGATGAAAGCCCCGGGAGCAGCAGGGAGAGTCTCAAAGCACCAGCTGCAGGAGAGCCACGGTCTGGGCCCGCAGAAGGCGAAACAGAACGAAGGAGATGTAGGGAGACCCCAGTAGGAGCACGCTACCCAAAGCGTCCAAAGAGCAGGGCGTCCCATCGCAGCCCTGAAGACCCAGAGTCACAAAAGTGCTCCCGCTACCCAGCCAGCCACCAGCCGGCTTCTCCTCTGCCTGGGTGTGCCAGCCACTAGACCCCAAACACTCCTGTCTCTTCACACCCCTGCCCAAGCCAGCCTAGGCCCAGCCCAGAATCACAGCCGCTGCAGCTCTGCTTGGGATCCAGCCAGGCTCTGGTCCCGAGAAGTGCCCCACAGCGCGGCTGACCCCATGCGTACTGCAGAGCTCGGGACACACGGATCCCGGCCCTGGCACTGCCCCCGGGGATAGAGGACCTCCTGGCTCGGCCTGGCACCTGGACGTCTAAGTCCTTCCAGCCTAGCCGCCCCAAGGCCGGGCCCACCAGAGGGCTCTGCCCAACGCTGCTTGGGAGCCCCTTGGAGGGGCGGGGGCTCCAGGTTCCAGCAGAGGCAGGACCGCCCCTCAGAATTCCGGCCCCAGAAGTGCTGCGGACTATTGTGTGAGCTTCCCTCCAGACCGCTTTATTTACTCCCCGGGACGCCGGGACGCAGAGCCACAGGCAGTCACGAGGACGCATGAAGGCGCGCGCGGGCGCGCGCACACACACACACACACACACACACACACACACACACACACACGAGGCTCAGGGCTGGGAAGACCCGAGCACTCGGAATAAGAGCCCCCCCAAGTCTCTGCACACACTGTAAACCCCGAAGCCGGGGGAGGGGACCAAAATGCGCTCCCTACCGGCCCGCAGGCCCCTCCGCCCGCGCGCCTCCCTACTGCAGGAGGCGGAAGGGGGTGTCCCCGGGCCTGGACCGGAGCCCAAGGGGCGCCCCCCGCTAGACCCCGCCGGCCCGAGACATGTCCGCTCGGCGGCCTCTCCGGTCGGAATTCGGCTCGGTCCGGCCCCGAAACTGGTGTGGGGGAGGGCGGCCGCGCTTTGGGCTGGACGCAGAGGCGGGTGACCGGCTCCCCGCCCCGCCGCAGGGCCGCGGGGGCCCGAGGGCCGACGGGGACTGGGACCCTGTGACGGCCGCGAGGGAGCCGCGCGCCCCGGCCAGTTCCGCGGCCGCCCCGCGAGCCCTCGAGGGGGCTGTCGCCGCTCGGCAAATACAATAAAAGGAAGGAAGCCGGGAGGCAGCGCGGGGGCCGCCGAGGCGCGCGGGCCCCCGAACCGAGTCCTCCACGTAGGCGACGCGGGCGCGGGACGGGGGGCGCGTGGCGGGCGGGGCGCCCCTTCGGGGGGTCCCGCCCCCTCTTCCGCGCGCCCGCGGCGCGCCCGACACCCACCTTCGAAGTCCGAAATGATCCCGTCCAGCTGCGCGTTGACCGCGGGGTCGGACATGGTGGCTGGAGGGCGGCGCGGCGCGCGGAGGGCGGCGGCGAGGAAGCGCCCTGGCGGCCCGGGCCCTGCGCCCGCACTCCCGCCGAGCAGAGCTGGCCGCCCGAGCCCCTCGGCCCCCGGGCTCGGCTGAATGAATGGGGGAGGCGGGCGGGCGCCGGGCCTCGGCTCCCCGCGCCCCCGCCCCGCCCCGCCCCCGCCGCCCGGGCGGATCAGGTTCCCGCACCCGGCCCGGCCTCCCCGGCTCGCACTGGCTGCTCCGCCCGCCCGTCAAGGCCGGGGCCTGGGGGGCTGGGGCCCGAGCGGCCGCCGCGGGGACAGGCCGAGTCCTGGGCGCCCGACGCGGCGCCCCGCTCCTCCCCGCCTGGCCCGCGTCCCCGGGACAGCGACCGACGCGGCTCGGCCCCTCCCCCCCGGACGCCCCGCCGCGGCCAGATGTGGGCGGATGTGGGGGCCGGGCGGCGGCGCGGGGGCGGCGCCGAGGGGGGAAGAGATTCCTCCCCTTCCCTGGGGCGCAGGGTTCCTCCTGCGGGAGGTTTTATTTACGCAGCCAAACAAAGTTCACCGCCGCCGCCGCCGCCGCCGCCGCCTTCCCGCGCTCAGCGCCTGCAAGGGTTAAGCGCCCGAGCTGGCGGGCCGCGGGAACCCCCGCCTGCGGGCCCGGAGCCGCGGAGCGAGGGGCGAACGCAGGAGTCACGTGGCCCGGGGGGGCCGCTCCTCCAGCGACTCCCCACCCCCACCCGTGCACCCCCGGGGTCGCTTGCTGCACCCTCCGAGCCAGGTGACAGAAAAGGCGCCCGTCTACGGGGGGCGTGGGGGGGGGCGTGGGGCAGGGAAGAAGCGCCCCTTCCAGAACAGCCAGGGAAATGTGCCAGCCCCAGCTTCCAATAAGGGGGGCTGCTTGGTGGCAGAGCACAAACGTCAGTCCTCCCCCTGGTAAGGCGAAGATATTTGATAGGATCTGAAGGAAGGAGTTCCGGAATGGGGAAAAAGGGGGCTCCCCATCTCCGCTGTACCTCAGGCCTGGTCTTGCCCTCCAAGACAACCATTTCTACTTGCGAACACTGATTAAATTCTATCACCTACAAGGAAGGCAGGCAGGTCCCCCAGGCTGGGGACAACAGGACCGGTTGGAACTTGCGAAGCAAAAGGATGGAGGAGCCCCCAGGAAGGGCCCTCCAGGGCTGGCCTCCACAGCAGAGGGGGTCTCCCTTCCACTGCCCAGGCTAGTTAGTTAGGCGATCGGGTCTACTCTCCCCGTCATTACAGACCCAGAACCTCTGCCCCAAGTCAGGCCGGGTGAGAGTCCACAGCAGGGAAGGGAATATACCCTCCCTTCTGGTGGCCGTCCTCCTGGGTCTCAGGTTCACCACTGCCACTCCCCTCCCAGCCCCCACACCCCCCAGTCTGGAAAGATTCCGGATGTGCAAGGGATGCTGAGGCCCCACTGCATCCCAGTCATTCCGCACCTCTTTCTGAGAATCCACTGGGTTGGTAGCTTTATCGAGTAGAAGAAATCAGGTCCTTTCTTTTTAAGAAAAGCAGTCACTCCCTCCCTCGTGCTTTGGATATTTTGAACTATTTTCAACCAAGTGAGTTTGTGGACACCAAACTGCAAAACCACAGACATTTCAGATGCGCACACACCCTCCCTTGCCTGGGAGCCCGGGGTTTCAACAGGGGAGTCACCGCGGGCATGGACGGCACCCCGATGGCCTTCCCAGGGGCCCTGGCCTGTCATGTTGGAAAGCCAGCACCTGGGCCTGCCTGACAGCCCAGGCCTTTGGGCCACCTGTGCACCCAGTACTGGGAGTTTGGTGGTCCACGGCTGCTAAGAAGCAGCCGAACTACACAGGCCTCTGGGAAGATGCTGGTAGACAGCCTTATTCTGCAGTGTTTTTAGAAAAAGCACCTGGTGAGTGCAGACACACCCGGGGGATTGTTCTCCCAGAGAGCGGGCATGGAGTTCCACAGATTAGCAGTCGGCTTATTGTGCATTCTTCACGGCCATTCACAGCAGCGCTGCACAGACGTGTGCTTATCTCCTCGCGGAGCCCCGCCAGGGTGCACGCCTCACCAAAATGCTCCCCTGTGGGAACCCAAAGGACAATGGCAGGAGGGAACCGACCTCCATGGCCAGAAAGTGCCCCATGCTGGCATGACTGTGCTCTGGATCCCACCCAGTCCATACCCCCGCCTTCAGTCCAACCACCGCGGCCGCCGCTGCCAGGCCTCGACACCTCCAGGTAAGGAGATTCCCCGCGCTCCCTCCGGAAAGCCGACCCGGCACTTGGCCACACTCCCAGCCAGGAAGTTCACCCTTGTATCTAACCAACTGCTCTAATTGTACATCATCTATTTCCTCTTTTTTTTTTCTGTCTTCAGAGGAGATGGGAAACAGCTGGGCACCACCCTTCACATAATAATCACCTTCTCCAAACTCGAAGACAATCCGGCCGCTCCTCGGCCTTCTTTTTCACAGCCGAAATCACCCACCCCAGCCCTGTCTCAGCCCAGCCTTTGATCACCTCTGATGGCTTTGTCCAGTTCGCAGAGTAGGCCTGATCCGTATGGGGAGGTGAGGGGTCCCTAGCCCCCTTCTCAGGGCAGAACAGTCAGGGCTGGGGGGGGGGGACAGGCAGTCCTGGCAGGGGCGCTGGGCAGATAAAGTGAGCAGCAGCAGAGAGAGGAAAACGAGCTTACATTTGGCAAGAAAAGGAGAACTGTAAGGCACATGCATTCCTCAATGGTGCTCTCTTCCACGGCCACGGAGAAGGCAGGGCTGTAGGGGAAAGTGAGATTAGAGGGGCCACCGGAGGGGCCGCCCACCTCCCAGGTTCCCCCATGAGACCTGTGGTGGGTGCTCCAAAAACACACGTCCACCCGAACCTCAGGAGGGGACCCGATTCGGTATGAGGATCTCTGCAGATGTAATTAAGGCGAGGATCTCGAGGTAAGATCGCTCTGGATGAGGGCGGCCCCTAAATCCAAGTGTCCCTGTAAGAGGCCAAAAAGGAAGAGACACGGAGAAGCCATGTGAAGTCAGAGGCAGAGAGCAGAGGGACGTGGCCACAAGCCAGGGACACTTGGGACCCCAGAGGCTGGAAGAGGCAGGGAAGGATTCTTCCCAAGAGCCTTCAGACGGAGTGAGGCCCTGCTGACACCTTGATGTTGGGCTTCTGGCCCCTAGAATCCTGAAAGAAGACATTTCCGCTGTGTTAAGCCCCTCGGGTGTGGTCCTTTGTAATGGTGACCCCCGGACACTCTACAGACCTCCCAGAGCCGTCTGTGAGCCACAAAGCCTGCCGTAGATCAGGACCACTGTCCGGCAGGTGGCCATCCTGACGGGATTGGGGGACTGGAGCCACCCCAACAGCAAGCCCCAAGTTTTAATAACACCTAAGGGGCCAGGGATGGGTAAGAAAGGTCTAATATGAAGTCCAGTTCTAAGTCTTTCTGGAAATGGGAAGGAGCAGGCCTGGAGAGCAACCCCACAGGTCAGGCCCTGGTGGGATGAGCCTTGGGAAAGAGAGGGAGGGAGGAAGTCGATGGGCGGAAACAGCCGTTTGGCTCAACCTCGGTATCCATGACCTGGGGCTCCATCTGGGGATTGGGGAGCAGAGGGAGGATGGTGGCTCCTTGCCCGGCTGCCCTGGGCCTTTGGACAGGACACCCTGTTAAGTGGACCATCTGTTTCCTCAAAGACCAGGACAAGGACCATGGTCTCAGCCCTGCCCGGGCCTGGCGCACAGTAGGGCCTCCCTGAGCTCCAGAGCCTTGGATTCGTCGGCTGCCCGACCTTCCACAGCCCCCAAGCTCCCTCGGTCCACCTTTGTAAATGGTCCCTCCATCCACCTAACAGCTCAGGCCAAGTGTCTAGGCATCACCCTGGGGTCCCGTTTCCCTCACCCCCACAGCCAGGCCATCAGTGAGTTTCCATCTCCAAAATGTCTGCAGGTTGGCCTGCTTCCGACCTCAAGTGCCCCCAACTCAGGTGCAAGCCCCCCTCCAGTGGTACATGCTGCCTAATGTTTAACAACCGGCGCTTTGGGGGTTAAAAAAAAAAAACCACCTGATTGTTATGTAGCATTTGTCTATTTGTGGGTGTAAATACCCCCACCCTGGCCAATTTCAAGCCACCAGTGCGACGCCAGAGCTGGGAAGCTCTGGGAAGGAACCGTCCCCATGTAGCATTTCTACCGTACAGATAGGACAAGCGACGCCGAGCTCCCGAACGCGGAGGATATGGTAAAATGTACTGAAATACTTAGGAAACGTGAGTTCTGTGTATTTATTACCTTGGGTCGTAACGTCATTACTTGTAAGTAATTTGTATTATATAAACCGAACAGATACCTTGGTTTTATAATATGATTTGTTTCTCATAGGGCGATGGATTTTTGTTGTTGTTATGCCAAAACACACATAACACAAAATCTGTCACTTGAACCACTTCTAGTGTACCGTGGCGAGGCACGCAGCGCGTTCAGGCTGTTAGGCACCCATCGATCCCGACCGTTCCCAGGCCGTCGCCGTGCTCCCAAACGGAAACTCCTACTTCCATCGAACAGGAATCCCGTGTGCCCCTCGGCTCCCGCCGGCCACGGCAGTCACCGTTCTGCTCTCTCTCTGTGAACGGGGCTGTTGGAGGGAACCGCACACAAGCGAAATCATCCAGTGTTTGTCCTGTGGGTCTGGCTTGATGTCCTCGAGGTTCATTCACGCCGTCCAGCGGGGCAGGATTTCCTTCCTTTTCACGACTGATATTCCGTTGTACGTACACACCACATTTTGTTTATCCGTTCATCCGTCGACGGACACTTGGGTTGCTTCCATTTTTGGCTGCTGTGAATGACACTGCTAGGAACCTGGGTGTGCCCACGTCCCTTCGAGTCCTGCGCTCACGCTTTGGGGCCCTTACCCAGAGGTGAAACTGCCGATCATAGGGTCATTCCATGCCACTTAATTTCAAGCAATAATTTATACAGAATTTATTCTGTATTTTATATACATTCCATAAAATATTAATTACATTTTTTTTAGATACTGCGTAATTAGATTTCTAATAATGGTTGTGTTTAACAACCGGCTCACAAAATATGTCAAAATGGAACAACTGGCTATGGCTGCATGGCCACGCTCTCCCTCCCGCACTCCTGCAGAACCTCCTAACTGGCGTGCTTGCTTCTACTCCGGCTTGCCTCCATCCCCATCTCAGGGAGGCTTGAAGATCAGATTACTTCACCTCCCGTGGCCTCGTTCACACTGAGAATCAAGTGCAAACTCCTTACCTTGGTTGCCAGGGTCCCACTTGCCCTCGCCCCGGTCCACCTGGTCTACTCATTGGCCTGCTTCTTCACACTGCCTTCTGCCTCCTGACATTTGCCTCAGCCGTTCCCTCTGCCTGGGCAGCGTCCCCAAGGTGTCCCCCCTGCTGGCCCTCTGTCTGTCATTTCTGTCTTAACTATCAGAGCGACCATCCCAGGGTCCCCCAGGAGACCCCTTAAGACAGTGGCTTCGTCTCCTCCAGGCATGCGAGGGGGACTCCCCCAAGAACCTGTCAAATGCCTGTGGAATGACAAAGGTCAGTTGCCCTCGCAGGGTGGCTGGGTCATGGTGACTCCTGACAGGGAATCGGTGCAAGGGGGCTGGGGACACCCTGCATGCCCGCCAGCTGCCACATAGAACTGCCCCAGCCCCAGCATTCAGGATGACAGGCAGGGCGCCGCCTGCACCCGGACCAAGGCGCCGGGGCCCCACCTCCCTTTATATGGCCCTGTGACGCCGTCCAAGTCCCACCACAGAGTCTCTCGGGCTGCCGGATTTTGAGTGTCCCCGCGAAGCCGGTCTGTGGGCACAGCTGACATTTCAGCGGTGTGCAGGCTACAGAGAACCCTTACGCCATCTGCCCGGCTGCTTAAACGCAGCCATAAGGTTTCACTTCAAAGGGGAATGCCGTTTTCTTAGCTCACGATTAATCTGTTCCCCAGACTCCCCAGCTATCGCCCCAGCCTGCTTTGTTCAGAAAATTTACAGCAAACTCTGACCACGGCAGCCCGGGCCTTATCTCTGAGGCAGGGAGCTTTTTAAACAAAGTATTACTCTTCTAAATTCAAGCTTTCGAGTCACAGAAGGAAGCTGCTGGCCGGCAGGACCCAGGCAAGCTCCCCACCCCCGGCTGCAGGCCTCCCGCCCCCGCCCCCGCCCAAGCCCCCCAGCCCCGCCGCAGACAGCTGCACGGGACCCCAGCAGCTTTGCAGCTCCCGTGGCCTGGCTCCGAGGGGGCCTGCAGCCCTGCCTGGCCCTCCCATTTTCCATTTCACTTGTGAATTTTACTGCAGGGACATGAAAGCCACTGGGACCACTTGAGCCAAGACAGGGGCAGCGGCTGCTCGCCCGCAGGGACAGAAGACTGCTCGGAGCCGGGACCCTCCCAGCTGATGCCTCATCAGCTGAACTCGGGGCTGCGGGGCATCTTTTATCGGCACGTCCCGTGGGCTTTTGGTTAGCAGATTCAGAAGCCTGGTTCCCCACCATGGGCTTGGTGGGTTATCACCAGCTAGGAAGGGGGAGGAGGAAGACAATGGCTCATGCTGTATTCCTGATTCTTCCCTCTTCACACAATCCGCTCCTACTCCTGCCCCCAGCACAGGGCTTTGGAAGGGACTTGAGTCCCCAGTCTGCTGGCCGCCACCGGAGGCTAGAGGTACAGAGATGAGCTGGGGGCACGCAGCATCCCCTGCACCCCAGCTGATTGGGGGGGGGGGAGAAAAGCCCTCTTGCCCTCCCAGGAGCTCCAGAGTCACACAGGGGCCTCGAAGGAGGGGCTGGCCTGGTACCCACCCCAGCCTCAAAGCAGCAAGTGGCTGTGCCTCACTGCTGGGGCTGCCAGGACACCTGGCCAGGCCACATACCCAGAGGACAGGCTGTCCCCTCGGGGTCCTGACCTCCTCGCCACTTTTCCCAAGCAGGCACCCTGCTCCGAGGCAGGAGGCAGCTCACCAAGGCTGCAGTGTGGGGACAAGAGCTGAGTCACCAGCCTTCCCCCAGCTCCACGTCAGCAGGAACAACAGGATCTGAGCGGGATCCGAGCAGAGAAGAAAGGGCAACAGGCTCTCTGTGGCCGAACTTATTTTTAAAGTCGCCGCAGTGACCGAGGTGACGTTGTCCCCAGGGAGCTGCCTGTCCGCCTGCATCCTTCGACTCCGGCCACATGCCCTAACAGTGCTCCCGTCCCCCGCCCAGGAGACAGCCCCCCAGCAGGTGAGAGGAAAACCGGCTGAGGCTCGGAGTGGCAGCTGTCAACACAGGAAGGGCAGGAAAGGGGGCACCCCCTCGCTCTTCTGTACCCTCTCACAAGGGTCTTTGGGGCTTATAGGACATGCACAGCCCTTGCTGGGATCCCCTTTCAATGCCCGCCCGCAAAACGCCCATCTGCTCTACCCTTGAACACCTCCAGTGACAGGAAGCTCAGTGCCTATCATTGCTGCTTACTCTATCTTCATCCAGTTCGGGCTGTTTAAAAAAGACAGAGCGATAGAGACAGCACTAGAAACAGAGCGGGGGAGGGAGAGAGGGAGGGAATTAAAGTCTGCCTGACTACAGCTTCTGCCCACGGAAGAAGGCATCGACTTCACTCTTTCTGAGAACAGAAAAGTAGGGGCGCCTGGGGGGCTCAGTGGGTGAGGCATCTGCCTTCGGCTCGGGTCATGATCCCAGGGTCCTGGGATCGAGTTCTGCATCGGGCTCCCTGCTCAGCGTGGAGCCTGCTTCTGCCTCTGCACCTCCCCTGCTCATGCTTTTTCTCTCTCTCTCACATAAATAAATAAAAATCTTAAAAAAAAAAAAAAAGAAAGAAAGAAAGAAAGAGAAAGAAAGAAAGAAAGAAAGAATAGAAAAGTGAAAAAAACAAAACCCAGAGAAGTGGAAAGAAGATGCAGACGTATGGACTGCCGGCAGCTTTTCTAGGAGCCTGGCGTTTGGGGCATGTGCCCCTCCATTTCGAGGAAGGGGCTGAGATGCGGGCCCCCAGGGAAGTGTTGGAGGATGGGCCCCCAGGGGGACATCAGCTCCCAGGCGTCCCTGGCAACGGTGGAAAGCTGACTACAGAAGCTTGCAGGGGAAAGAGCAGGGCTTGCTCTGGGGCCTGGCGGAGAACGAGTTTCCCATCAGCTGGCTACTGTGGGGAAATGTCCCCAGAAACCAGCCCACGAGTCCGGGGCTGCAGAGCCAGAGACGGCCCCTAGACACGGGAGCCAGGGGAAGGAGCAAGTGTCTAGGCATACCTGGGCCCTGGGCCCCTCCTCAGCCCACAACGCAGGAGCCCCGGTGCTCCGGAACTCCGCCCAGGGGGCAGACCCAGGGTGGGGTGGGGGGAGGGGAGAAGGCTGGGTGCCCCTGCCACTGTCTACGCCAGGCCTCTGTGGGCTCAGCTGGAAGCCACGCATATTTTGGGACAGTCTTGAGCCGGCAGGTCCCCAGCCCCCAGCCTCTCCTCCTCCTCCTCCTCCTCCTCCTCCTCCTGGCTTCGGCTGCGCATCTTGGCCCATGCTCCGCCTTCTCTACACCTCCACGGAAGGATGGAGAAGAAAGAGGGGCCAGCCAGCTCGCTCAGAAGACGCCCGAGAGCCTGACGCCCGGAGACGAAGGGCCCGCCATCAGCGGCCAAAATGCGTGGGGGGCTCCCTGTGGGCTGGATTCTTCTGCCCGTTCCCACCCACCACGAACGGAGAGGAGGGTGTGCACCACCGGATGCGTGCCCTGGGCCGGCGTGACCCCAGGGGAGGGCGGCCACGGTGCCACACTGTACCTGAGATGCGGCCTCTGGGTCTTGGCCCGGAGCCTTGGGAACAGAACACTCCGCGTGGGAGGGAGGCTGGCTGGGCCCCCTCCCAGCAATCGGGCACTGCTTTCCTGGATAATGAAATCTCCCCACCGCCAGTGCTGCTGGGGCCAGCCGGCAGCCAAATCAACCTCAATGAACCATTTGTCCCTCGTGTGAAGTGACCTCAGGGACGGGGACGTAATGGGTTTGCTATTAACACACCCGGCCTGGTGCTCTGCTCCCCCCACCCCCAGCATGAGTCACCCGCCAAGATGACAAGGCTGGGCTGAGGGCCCTGACTAGGGGGATGCCAGCTCTGGCCAGGCTGTGAGGAGATAGGCCAGTCTCAGGGACAAAGGCTGCCCAGTGCAGAGGCCCGGGGGGCCCCCCCAGAGGCTTCCCCTAGACTGTCTATACCCCAGGCCCTCAAGCACATGGAAGGCCCCTGTGTGTCTCTTTGGTTCCTTGGGCACCTGGGCAGCTGTGCCCCTGTCCATGTGGGGACACACAGTCTTCCGGGAGACTCCAGCAGATGGGGAGCTGAGGGGGTGAACCAACATGGAAACTGGCCAGAGAGAAGAGGAACAAGACAGCCCAAGGCCTCTGAGGGCCAGAGGCCCCCCTAGCACCTCTGGGATGGCCCCAAGTCAGAGACAGGTTTGGGGTGTCACTGTCTTTCATTACTACTAAACACTCAGGCTCTCTCACACGCTTGGCCGCAGGCTCTAGGAGGAAGTGTGCAGGCCCCAAGCTGGCCTCCCCGCCCACGGCGTCCACTCCTCCCAGCCTAACTCAGAGCTGCTGGTGGGACACCCTTTCTAGAACACACATCTGATCTTCACCTGCTGAAGATGGTGAGAGCCCAGCAGTGCCCCCAAGGCTGTCCCAGGCTCTCCGTCTCTGCCAGCCGCTCGGGCTTCCTCTCCCTGCGCTTCTCCAAGCCCTCCACTCCTGCCCAGCTGCTCCTAGTTCCCGGACAAGCCAGTGCCACACCTCTGAGCCTGTCCTCTTCTGTTCCCTCTGCCTGGTAGCCCCCCACCTTCCTTGGCTGGCTCATTCTTTTTTATTTTTTTTTAATTTTTTTAAGTAGGCTCCATGACCAGCATGGAGCCCAATGTGATGCTTGAACTCACAGCCCCGAGATCATGACCTGAGCAGAAATCAAGAGTCAGATGCTTAACCGACTGAGCCACCCAGGCATCCCTTGGCCGGCTCATTCTCGAGCCTTCAGGTACCTGGCTCAGATGCCACTTCTAAGAAGCCTCCCAGGACCCCCTGGGTGGAGGAACTCTCTCCGGGACCCTTCTGTGGGTTTTCCCAGCAATCGGGGCAGCCTCTGACCCAGACCATTCGCTGGAGAGGGAAGCCAGGAATCAGCTTGGGGGAGTGACAGTCCTCTCCCACCACAGGCAAGGACACAGCCAGAGGAAGAAGGAGGCACGAGTCTCCCCTGGTCTGTCCCCAGCCGTCCTGCCAGCCAGCTGGGCTACCTTGTCATCACAGCTGTTCTCCAGCAGAGAGAAATCTCCCACCTCGGGGACAGGGTGGACATGTGCCAGAGGGCGCCACGTCTACAGTGGTCTCGGAGACCACGGAGTCTGGATCTCTGCGGCTTGTTCCATCCACAGGGCCGCAGACCTGGCCCCGGGCCTGCAGTGCCTGCCCAAGTGAGCACACATCTGGAGCGGCGGGGCGGGGCGGGGCGCAGCATCCGCCTGGTTAGCTGAAGCCGCAGCACCCATGGAGAGCAGACCCGCACATGAATCCAAGCGGAGCCTCTGGTACCAGGGGCATCATTTTCAAGGAGGTAAACGTGGACATTCCAGGCCAGTGAATCACCAGATGTCAGCACATCTTGACAGGCCGGTGGCCCACCACATGGCTGGAGAGAGGGAAACAGACGGAGCCTACGTGGCGCATGTGGTCTTCTGGGCCAGCAGGGTGTGCAAGGCCCAGGACTGAGAGGTTCCCGCTGGATGACGAATGATGACGATCATCCATCTAGGAGAAATCCAGCACTGTCCAGTCGGGGACCTCTGACCTCCGAACACAGGTCCCTTTCTGCAGAACCAAGCGGCTTCCCTCGCGCCCATCCCATCCAGCCAAGCCCAGGTGCCTGGGACACACAAGTGCTGTGGATCCCGAGGGCCTCCCTAATCTTCCCACTCATCGCCGCGACCTTAGTTCTGAGCGGGAGGAGCTGACATTCAGAATGGTGACCCCTAGGCAGAGCAAGATCTTTAAAAGGAGGGAAGTGCTGTGCAGTGGGAACCCCTACTGAAACAGAGATCAGCGCTCAAACCTCGCGGGAGACTTTGGTTAAGAAAGGATGAAAGACAGGGCTGGCGCACTGGCCCGCGCTGGGGAATGTTTACGACCTGCCCAGTGGCGGGGAAATGCCTGATTTATCACATTTGCCAACTGCCATGATGGAAACGGCCCCACCGCGGCCGAGTTCAAGCTACCAAGAGGACGTGACCGCACGCGGAGCGGGCACCGGGTGCGCCCACCGCTAGCTGATGCCATTGGACAGCCACAGCTGATTCATTCTGGGGGCCGGTGAGACGCCCACGCCGCCCCCTTGCCTCACAAAACAGCGGGGGCCGACGGGGTTCAACGGGCAGGCCTAGCCAATCGCCTGCCCACCGGGGGGACGCGGGGCAGGTTTCCGGGGCTGCTCGGAGCTCAGCGAGAAGACAGCTATGATGATCGACTGACCTGGTCTGCCCCAGCCTCAGCACAGGCACCTGGCGGCACGCGTGCCCACACACTTGCCACTCCTGACCTGAGACATCTGTCTTGCTCTCCAGCTCGGTGCAGGTGTCACCTCCTTGAGGGACTGTTTCCAGCCTCACCTTTCCCGGGAGTGGTCCCTGCCACACGGCTGGCCACCACTCTGCACATACAAAGGGATGTATGGTGTGTGTGGCACAGACCCTAGGTGCCCTCCATGATACCTACTTTCTTCCACAGTGACAAAAGTTTCAGCTGGGCATATCGTTGCCCATCTGAAGAATTCATTTCCCAGGTGCCCTGGCTACTAGGAGTGGCCATGTGACTAGGTTCTGGCCAGTGAGAGGGGAGCTGAACTGTTAAACTTTCAGAGCACTCCTGTTCTTCCCCCTCCCCCAGTGGGAATCAGACGTGATGGCAGGAGCTGCAGCAACCCATTGAGGATGGTAGAGCAGCGAAGAAGCTGCACACTGTGTCCCTGTGGTGCTGGGCCACCACAACTGCTTACACTTGGATGGGGAAGCAGACGAGAAATGAATTTCTCTCTCGTGTAAGCCTCTGTTGTTTCAGTCTTTGTTACACAGCCACACAGCCCCCCGACTGATAGGGTGTGTGCTCATCAGCTCGCCGGTCTGGGAGCTCCTTGAAGGCAAGGAGCGCCTGGCAGAGTCTGATACAGTAAATGTGGTCTCAGCAAAACGAACAGTCTAGTTCACCCAAGGTTTGGTTTGTTTGCTTGTTTGGGTACCTGAAATTGGAAAATAAAGGTCTGAGCTTAACAGAGGACAAACACTAACATAAGGCAAAGGGGACACCAAATAAACACATGCCCAGAGTAGGCTGGGACTGTTCTGGAAAGTTCTGTGTTGAGAAGGAGGTCACCAACACAAACAGCTGTGTGTCGGACAGAACAGAATTGGCCACTTCAGGGACAAAGCATGATCTCAGAACACCAGGAGGAGCTGAGGCCTGGGCTCCGGGTCGGACTGCTGGGTGCAGACCCAGGGTGGTCAGTCACCAGGCAGCAGGATGGCCGGTGAGTTACTTCACCTTTCCAAGCTGTCACGGATTCCCCCGTATGTTAGGAACGACAATCCCTAGATTGAAGGGATCAGTGACAGTAAGTGTCTGGCATAAAATAGGAACTTGGTCATTGGTAGCTCTCGTTACCTATAACACACAGGGGAAGCCCGTTTATAGCTGGACCTAGAGAAGCAAAATGGTTTGCCAAGGGCCACGCAGCTGTTAACGACAGAGTCAGGATTGGAACCCAGGCTCCAAGCCCCTCCACAGCGCTCCTGCTGGGGAAGGAGCGGCCCCGGCCGAGTACCCGGAGTGGCAGTTGGTGAGTAATTCTGAAAGTGAGTCTGGAACATCTGGCGATGATTCTGGAGGTAATCAGGATGTTTGCGACTTACTTTGAAATGCCCCGGAAGGAACAATAAGGTGGACCTACGGATGGATGGAAGGACGGATAGGCGGACAGAGAGGTGATGAAGCAAGCATAATGCGTCGTCAGTGCTGGAATCGGAGTGCTGGGCGCGCACGTGTGCACCGTAAAATGCTCCCAACTCTGCTGCATGTTTGACCACTCTCACGGTCCACGGAGGGGGGACAGAGGTACAGGGAGCCGCACCAGCTATCGGAGCAGGGGCAGACCCCCAAACGGAGCCCGTGTCAGAATGCAGCCCTGCGAGTGTGGACGCACCTTCTCTCTCCTTCTGAAGACCATCAGACGGATGCTCGTTGACCACGTGCCTTAGGGGTCCACAGGCCCTTGCTTCTCAGTCCTGCCTATCCTCTCCCCACGTGCACCTGGAAGGTTCTGCAGGGGTGTGTGGGCTGGCCCAGATGCCAGCTCTCCTTCCGCCCTTCTGGGCACAGTGCTTGGCATATGTCAGATGCTAAGTGAACGTCAGCCCCTGCCCCCATGCGTTGTCTGCCTGCCCAGAGAGCTCCCCCCGCAGCCTGATCCAGCCACCCAGCGGACACTTCTGGACTTCTGGCCAACAATTTCTTCAGCTATGCTCTGGTCACCCCGCAAACATGCTAAGTCATAAATAAAGCACTAGCGAATGTCTCAATAGCTTCCCCTCCCATGGCGCCTACCCTCTCCCCCCAGGGTTCTGTCCTGACGGCCGACCCTTGGTCCAAGAGCCCCTTTCCGGGGTTGTGTCTCCTGAGGCTGCCCCCAGCCCCCAGCAGGCCAAAGGCGGACAGAGAAGCAGACTGAGGGGCCTGCTCAGTGCCTGGCCGGTGGGAGCCCCCCCCCCCTAGGTGGGGCAGCCCCTCTCCATCCTCTGGTCCCTACTTAGAGAACAGAGAGAGGACAGGAATGGAGGGGGCCGCTGGGGGCACCGAACTATAGTGCTGGTGGTAGTGCATGGGGGAGGGGGGGAGGGGGAGGGGAGAGGAGGGGGAGGAGTGGTAGCCTCTCCATCCCCCTAACTTCTCCATGGAGTCAGAGGTGCAAAGAAGGCAGGAGGCTGCCTGGGGCCCAGAGATCAGTGGAGTCGCTGGGATGTGAACTCAGCCTGTCCAACCCCCATGTCCATCCGTATGGCCCTGAACAGAACCAAAGGCAGCAGGGGCTGTGGCTTTGAGTCCTTGCAGAAGGCTCTAGAAGCCAGGGAGACCAGACTGGAGGCCAGGCCAGGTGTGCAGTACCTATGATGCTCGGGAGAAGCTGTGTGGCACGTGGTGGGCGTTCACTGATCCCTGCGGAGCTAACGGGGCCGGGATGCTATGCGCTTCTGCGGAGCGGAGGCTTGCGGGCAGCCCGCGCTTGCTCAGTGCAGCGGAGAGTCCTGCGTGCCGCGGCATCACATCTAGGTCCAGGAACGCCCTCACCAGCAGGGAGTCACCACCCACCCTGCATCGCTCAAAGATTCAGAGGCTGGTTTTCCCTTGAGGATGGACACACAGAACCCTGCCACGGGAGGAAGAGGCCCACGTGCTTCTAGACCCCCCCTGCCCCCAGTGTTTGCACAGCCCACATCCACCCTTCACCGCGGAAGGCCCTTCAGATGCCACAGCCACTGTGCGAGGGGCGGGGGTCTCCATCCAGGACATCGCAGGAAGAAGGGGCACGGGACGCACGTGTGACCCACAGTCCAGGGTCAGGCTCTTTCCACACAGCCCCGTGACACAAATAAATAGCCACTACAGCCGGGACACAAGGCAAGACCCCCCGTTGGCCAACGTTCCAGAACGGCGTCTTGGCAGCCACCCAGGGGGCTCGGGCCGGAGGGCGGGGGCGGGGCGTTTGCACAACCCTTACATGTGCAGCTCTGCACACACATGTGGCTGACAATCACCCACGCATCCGTGCCAGGAATCTGGCGCGCAGCCCGCCAGCCACAGGGCGCTGGTAATCCCCAGCTGCTCTCCTGACGCCACTCAGAAACGCTGTCCAAGGCAGGACGGAGAGGGTCACTGTTTTCAAGGTCACATACCCCAAAGGGAGACGCTGGGCCAGGGAACGGAGACCGGCATTTGGGCCAAAGCCATGGGCTCTCAGTCATGCCGGTCAATGGGGGAGGACCCGCCCATTCATTCAGCATTTTATTGAGCAACTATAATGAGCCAAGCTGCACAGACCATCCAAACAATCGGCTCGTGGAAAAACATCCCGATCCAGTCCTGAGCCTGATGTCGTAGGAAGAACTTGGGCTTTTGGAGTCGCAGGCCCCTCAACAGAAATCCTGGCTCAGCTAAGTTATCAGCTGGGGGAATCGGGACAAATTTCTTGGCATCTCTGGGCCTTGGTCTCCTTGCGAAATGGCAGGTCTCAGCGAGACGATGACATGGTGTCTGTGGGCAGCACTGGCCTGGGCTGGGTGGGTGGGTGGCCAGCACATGGGACGAGGGCGAGTCCTCGCTGGCACGTGTGACGAGCAGGCATTATGCCTGTGCTTCCCTGCGCTCCGGGTAGGAATGTCCAAGCAGTGATCTCTCCGTGCCCGTCCCCGGGGGGCAGAGAAATGGCAGCAGGAGGCCGCACGTCCCCACAGCTGCTTCTTCCAAAGCTTCCCGGAGGCTCAAGTGTCATTTCCTTCCCGGACAGCTGCCGGGTGCCCGGATCCAGGGGCAAGCCTGGTGGCCCCCACAGCCAGCAAAGCGGTGACCGGAAGGGCTGGCAGGAGGGGGTCTGAGCCTGACCACTCACCGCAGGGAGGAATGGGGCATTCAGCCCTCCCTCTGGGCTGGGCAGGGGCTCTGGGGGAAATCCAGTTCCTGGGAGAGGAGCCAGACCAGAGGGGTGAGGATACAGGAATGCCCCCCAGTGTCTGCAGCAGAGCACGGGCAGAGTGAGACCCAGACCCTGACCAGGACCCTGGCCGCTCCAAGGCCCGCTTCACCTCCGAGGAGAACAGCCACCATCGAGCACAGGTGTGAGAGTGTGTCTAAATGCGCATGTGTGTGTGTGTGCATGTGTGTGCACAAGGGAGAGGAGGTCTTGGGCAAGTCTCCGTACCCCCCTATGCCTCAGTTTCTTTATCTATACAATGGGGATAACATTACCTACTTCAAAGGGTTATCTTGAAATGAAAATGTGTTCATATTTGTAAAGCGCTTAGAACAGTGCCTGGCACAAGACAAGTGTTCCAGGTTTGCTAAATAGGTAAAAAAGTACGACACATGTTAGTCCGTGCTTCAAACAGAGCTTGGCATATGGCAAGCATCAGTAGTGTTCCTGAACGCCGCCTCAGACCCAGGAGAGCAGCAGATGCGGGGGCCCCACACCAGGGACCCTCGGCGGGGGGATGTGCTCCCACGTGCAACACAGAAGCATGTGTTCATCCACACGTGTGACTATCTGCACATCTGACACCGAGCTGAATTACCACGTCTGGGCTCAGGCAGGTGGGCCACAGGGTGGAGGCTCCGTTTCCATAGGAACCAGAGGCAGCCAAAGACAAAGGAGGGGAAGCGCTGTAGGATCAAGCCCGGCCTAATCCCCAGTCGTAAAGACAAAGCAGAACGTGTGGGGCCTGAGCAGGAGTCCTCCCCGCCAAGGCAGGTTCCCCACATCGTTACACCTCAAAATTTCAGTTCTCGCCAAATAACAGACACCTGGTCTTGGCAGGAACCTCAGAGGTCCCTTCTACAGCTTTCCTGAACAGTCTCCACACAGCCCCTGCTTGAATACTTCTAGGCATGGGGAACTCACTACTTTGTGAACTGGCCTGCTCCACTGTCAGAAAATCCAACTTGTGGGCAAAATCTCTTTATGTAATGAGTCAAACCACACTTCCTGGGACCTGCCAGGCGTCTGGTCCTGGGGGTGCTTTTTGGAGGAACCCTCATTCTATGTGACGACCCTCCAACTATTCAGACACAGTAACTGTAGCTTTTTGTTTTCCAAGTCATCTCTACACCCAAGGTGGGGCTCGAACTCCTGACCCCAGGATCAAGAGCCGCACGCTCTACTGAGCCAGCCGGGCATCCCTGCAGCTCTTCTCTTTCTGCGCCTCCTGTCCAGACAACCCCGCAGCGCCCTCCCATCCCCTGCCCTGATTCGCTCCAAGCCCCGCCCCAGCATGCGGGTACCCCCCCACCACGGGGGCCCTCTCTCGTCCACCCACATCCTCCCTTGCAACTGAGTCCTGGAGGGGGCCCCTCTGCAGAGAGAGCCTGTTGCAGGCTGAGCTGTGTTCGCCAAAAAGGTATATTGAAACCCTAATGCCCAGAACTGTGAAAGCGACCTTATTTGTAAATGGGGTCTTTGCAGATGTGAAGGAGTTAAGAGGATTGGATTGGGGGGGCCCTAACCCACCAGCTGGGGGTCTCTGTAAGAGAAAGGAATGGCTCTGTGAACAGACGCCCAGGGGAGACAGCCCTAGGGAGCGGGAGGCAGAGACCGCAGTGGGGTACCTGCCAGCCGTGGAAGGCCGGTGGCCACCAGAGACCAGCTCGGAGCTCGGAGAGGGTTCTACCTCGGGGCCTCCAGAAGGAACGGGCCCGGCCTGCAGACTCCTGGCCTCTGGACCACGCGAGGAGGACTGCCTGTTGTGTGAGCCCCGCGTTTCTGGTCATCTGTTATGACAGCCACAAGACCCGTCCAGGGACTGAGCAAGGATGGCCCAGAGGCCGGTGTCCCCTCCCTCCGGCAGCCAGAGTCTGCATCCGCTATTTTTTCCCATCCGCCAGGTCACGCGGCTGTTCACCCCGAGCTTCGCCGGTCCGCAAGTACGTGCAGATCTTCCCACGCCCCACAGGCAGGGCAGCCCCGCGCCCCCAGAGCACCTGTGGCGGGGGGCCCCCGTCCCGCTCACGTCAGCACCTCATCAGACGCTGGGGCTTGGGGGGTAGGCCCGGACCCCATATTTTCACAGGCTGTCCGGACAACTGAATCAGTTACTTGCCCTCAGCCAATGTGGGGAGCCACTGGGCGGGGTTCCTTTCCATGGGGACCCCATGATCCTGGCCCAGAACTCCAGAAGGCCCCACCTGGAGTGGGACCACCCCCGACCCGCGAGCCCCCCAGAACTTGGCACAGGAGCCCCCTGAGCAGGATGCCGGGGCAGGCTCGGCTCCTCTGCACATGAACTGTCCCCACCCCACCCCACCCCCACTCTCTGTTCCCTTGAATGTACAGCAACAAAAAGCATAGTTTTGTGCCAAAGGTGGGGCCTGAAGTTTCCCAGAGTCCGGTTTCCTGCCAGGCCTAGGTACAATCTGTAGGACTGCTCGCCCCTGCCTCTGCGCGCGCGTGTGTGTGTGTGTGTGTGTGTGTGTGTGCGCGCACACGTGTGCGCACCCGCGTGCCCGTGTCCACACCTCCCACCCCATGCAGCACAGGGCAGGGTGGGGAGGTTCTCGGACATTCTTCCTGGTGGTCAGGAAGACAGTAAAATGGAAATGAGAGCCTTGCACACATGTGCACACACACTCACACTCTCACACACACTCTCACACACCCCACAGGGGAAGTCCTTTTCCTTCCTTTCCTTTCACCCCGAAGGATCCCGGGCCTCATGAAACAAGACTGAACTTCAGAAATGCGACTGAAACCC
This sequence comes from Ursus americanus, assembly GCF_024610735.1. Classification (NCBI taxonomy): domain Eukaryota; kingdom Metazoa; phylum Chordata; class Mammalia; order Carnivora; family Ursidae; genus Ursus; species Ursus americanus. Next base: position 4,439,849 of record NC_142149.1, read on the forward strand.
AGTCCTGGGCGTTGCGGAAATCTCCACCAGGCCTTCTAGGTGTGGAAGGCGTTTCTCCCAGTATCTGTCTCATCTCCTGTCCCCACCCCCACCCCCGTTTCCTCCTCTGGGCTCCTCGAACCCTCGGGCTGCCTGCTCTGACACCGCCCCCCCTCCGGTTGCACTTGGGTGTGAATCATTTCCTCCGCACGCACGCAGACACACAGCGCGGGAGGAGAGGCAGGGAGGGCTCCTTGGGCAGCACAGAGGAAGGGGCTTCTCTTCCCGGCTCCCCCGGGGCCTGAGCAGCTGGTGCTCGCCCTTCCCGGAGGTTTTCCAGCACCCAGAAGGCCCCTTCCTGTGCACCAGCTGAAGCCCCCAGCCCAGACCTGAAAATTTCCCGTGGACCAGCTGCCACCTGCCCACACCCTCCAGAAGTTTCCCTGCCACCCCTGTAAGCTGCTTGTACAGACCAGCTCCGTCGACACCCTCTGGGGAGAACGTTTTGCCACCAGGAGACCACAGGTTTCCGTGGCAGCCACACCTTCTCCAGCAAGGCCCGAGCCCCAGACCGAGGGAGACAGGGCTGTGGGTGCTCCCGGTTGCTCAGGTGTTCTCAGCCCCAGAGCTACCGCTGCCTCTCTTGCGTGTGCGTAGTGAAACCCCCAGAACACAAAATTTGCCGTTTGAACAATATGCAGGCATACATTTCTGTGGCATTTCGTACATCGCTGTGCAACTATCAACACTGCCCATCTCTAGAACTTTCCGTCTTATCAAACCGAAGCTCTGTACCCCTCAGACACTAACTTCCCATTCCCCTCACCCCAGCCCGCCAGCCGCCGCTTTCGACGACTCTGCACATGGGTCTGCTTCCAACTCTTTGGGGAATCCAGCTAGAAGTGGATTTGCTGGAGTGGGTGAGAACTCTAGCTTTAATGTTTTGAGGACCTGCCATACTGCCTTCCCAGCAGCCAATGAAGGCTCCAGTGTCCCCACACCTGGCCAGCACGTGCTGTTCTCTGCTTCTTTGGATAGCAGCTGTCCTCATGAGTATAAAGTGCTGGCTCACTGCTGTTTTGATGTGCTTGTCTCTAATGATTAGTAACACTGAGCATCTTTTCTTGGGCGTGTTGGCATCTGTGTGTCTTCTCTCGAGAAAGGGCTATTCCAGTCCCTTGTCCGTTTTTTTTAATCGGGCTGTTTGGGTTTTTGTTGGTGTATTATAGGAGTTCTTTATATATTCTAAATATTAATCCCTTATGGATATATGGTTTGCACACAGTACCCCCCACCCTGCGGACGGCCTTTGCACTCCGCTGAGGTGTCCTCTGAGGCACAAAAGTGTTTAATTTTGATGAAATACAACTTATCTTTTTTTCTTTTGTTGCCTGGGCTTTTGGCGGCCTAGCGAAGAAACTTGCCAAACCCAGTGTCACAAAGCTTTCCCCTGTGTTTCCTTCTAAAGTAGCTCCTTCTTTATTTGCTGCTCTATGTTCCTCCGAGTCTTGTTTTACCCTTTTAGTAGCCAGCCAGCTTTTACCTGTTAATAATTCTTTGTATTACATTTTGCTGTTCAGATTACTGGTGTGGTGTGGTTTCTGTTTCCTGCCTGGGACCTGACTTACATCAAAGTAAGTAAAAGGAAGGAAGTCATGAAGATAAGGATAGAAATAAAGGAAATTAAAAAATAAAATAAAATAAAATAAAATAAAGCCAAATTCCGTTCTTTAAAAAGATCTACGGATCAATAAACTCATAGCTAGACTGATGAGAGAGAGAAAGAGAGATGAGAACATAAATTACTGATATTAGGAATGGAGAGTTATCCCTAAGATCCTACAGACATTAAAATGATAATAAAGGAAAATTATGAACAACTTTATACGAATGAGTTCAACAACTTACATGAAATGGACAGATTCCTTCAAATATAAGTTACCAAATTGACACAAGTAGAAGTAAAAACCTTGAATAGCTCTATCAAACACTTCTAATGTATTCAAATTAATACTAAATTCATTTAATGTATTTAATACAAGCACTTAATTTGTCATTAAAGAAAACAACTTTCCAAGAAGAAAACTCTAGGGACACGTGGCTTCCTTGTTGACTTCTATCAAACCCTTAAGAAAGAAATAACACCAATTTTATGCAAACTTTTATGAAAAATGGAGAGGAGGGTACACTTCTGAACTCATTTCATGAGGCCGAAAGAACACGAACAAAGACGTTACCGAAATAAACTAACCAAAAAAATACCGCACTAATAATATTCCTCGTGGATCTACATAAGAAATCCTTTACGAAAAACGAGACAAATCAAACCCAGCAGTGTATGGAAAGGATTACAAATCATCACCAAGTGGGACTTATCCAGGAACGCAAACTTGGTTTAATACTCAAAAATCAATCATTGTTAACTCACCCTATTAGTAGAACAAAGGAGAAAATAATCATTTCAATAGATACAGAAAGAGAAGGGACGCCTGGGTGGCACAGCGGTTAAGCGTCTGTCTTCGGCTCAGGGCGTGATCCCAGCTTTATGGGATCGAGCCCCACATCAGGCTCCTCCACTAGGAGCCTGCTTCTTCTTCTCCCACTCCCCCTGCTTGTGTTCCCTCTCTCGCTGGCTGTCTCTATCTCTGTCAAGTAAGTAAATAAAATCTTAAAAAAAAAAAAAAGAGTATTTACCAAAGTCAACACCCACTCATGTTAAAAACTCCATCAAATTAGAGAGAGAAGGGAATCTCCTCAGTCTGATGAAGAGTATATTTGGAAAATCTATAGTTAAGATCCTTAAGTTCTGGCACAAGACAAGGATGCCTACTCACTTCTATTCAATATTGTACTGGCAGTGCTAGCTAGTGTAATAAGACAAGAACAAATAATTAAAGGAATCAAGATCAGGAAGAAATAAGTAAAACAAGTCCTAGGATAAAAAATGACTTCAACAAGGTCACAGGATATAAGATTTATATGCAAAAGTCAAGTGCATTTTATATACCAGCAATAAACAATTTGAAATGAAATTGAAAATATATACTCAATGTACAGCAGCACCAAAAAATAGAATAGTTAAAAGTAAATTTAGCAACTGACATGAAGATGTTTTCACTGACAACTACAGAACAGTGGAATTCGACAGAGATTGAAGAAAAAGGCCTTTAAAAATGGAGACATACCACGTTTGTAAGATCAGAAGAGTCAGTGTCATTAAGATGTCAATTCTCTCTAAATTGACCTATAGATTCAATGCGAGCTCAGAATTCACACACAGCATTTTTATAGACGTTGACTCTCTACTTCTAAAATTTATAAGGAAATTTAAAAGAGCAAGAACACCTAGGGGCACCTGGCAGACTCAGTTGGTAGAACGTGTGACTCTTAATCTCTGGGTTTTGAGTTCAAGCCCCACGTTGGGGGTAGAGATTACTTAAAAATAAAATCTTTAAAAAAATTAAAAAGAACATCTAAAGCAATGGCTTGGATATATTGAGGGAGCTTATTTCAAGCCACATTAATCAAGACAGGGTGGTCATCAATACAATATGATAGACTCCAGAAATAGAACCATGTACACAAAGCCAATTGATTTTCAAGAAAGGTGCCAAGGTATGCCAATGTCTTTTCAACAAATGGTGCTACAACAACTGGGTATCCATACTGAAAAAACAAACCAGCAAACCTTAAACCCCCTAGCTCATACCATACACAAAAGATGATTTCTAAACCTAATATAAGAGCTGTAACCATAAAGCTTCCAGAAGAAAGCACTGAAAATATCTTCACCTCTTGGGAGCAGGCAAAGCTTTCTTATAAAGAACACAGAAAGCAGTAACCACAAAGAAAGAAACTTGTTACATTAGATTTCATCAAAATTAAAATTACAAACTTTTGCTCATCGAAAGGTATTGTTAAGAAATGAAGATGCAAGCCACAGAGCAGGAAAAAAATATTTACGATACAAAGATCGGTATCCAGAAAGAATAAAGTCAAGCAACCCACTTTTATTTTTTTAATTTTTTAAAAGATTTTATGTATTTAACTGCGGGGGGTGGGGAGGGGGAGAGAAAGAGAGAGACAGCAGCAGGCAGAGGGAGAAGCAGGCTCCCCCACTGAGCAAAGAGCCCGATGCAGGACTCGATCCCAGGACCCTGGTATCATGACCTGAGCCGAAGGCAGATGCTTCACCGACTGAGCCACCCAGGCATCCCCAAGCAACCCATTTTTAAAATGGGCAACAGATTTGAAAAGACCCTTCACAAAGGAAAAATAGATGAGTCCCCAGTAAGCACATGAAAATGTTCTCAACAGCGTTAGTCATCAGGAAAATGCAAATTGAAACCCTAATGAGATACAGCTACCCGCGTGCCAGAAGGACAGAATCCTAGAGAGTGACGACACCAAATGTTGACGAGGACGTGGAGCAACAGGAACTCTCCGCCATGGCTGGTGGGTGTGTAAAGTGGTCCAGCCACTTTAGGAGAAGATCTGGCAGTTTCCTGTAAAACTAAACTCATAGCTACCTACCCTCTGGTCCAATAATTCCACTCGGTATTTACACAAGACAAATGGAAGTACACACACACACACACACAGATTGCATAAGAATGCTCACAGCGGGGGTGCCCAGCTGGCTCCGTGGGTGGACACACCCGACTCCTGATCTCCGGGTCGTGAGTTCGAGCCCCACGTTGGGTGTAGAGATGAGGTAAAATTTAAAATCTTAAAAAAGAAAGAAAGAAAGAAAAGAATGCTCATAGCAGCTTTATTCATAAGAACCTTCCACTGGAAACATGAAACGAACACTGCTGAGCCATCATGGGACAAAGTACTATGCCAGCAGATAGTTCTAAAAAACACACAAACCGGCAAAAGTAATCGATAGAGGAAGGAACCCGATTCTGGCAGCCCCTCGGCGGGAGGGAGGCAGAGGCTGGCCAGGCGCAGGAATGGCGATGCTCTGCTCGCTGATGGGAGTGAGGCTCGGTGAAGTCTGCGCCCAGACTCGGAGCCTGCGCTTACGGTCTGGGAGTCCGTGGCACAGTAATTTTACCTCAAAGAAAGAAAAAGAACCGTAAACAGATACCGGACTCTAGCTAGGGAGACGCAGGCTGAAGTGTTCGAAGGGTGATGTGCACGGATATCAGCCACTTATTCCGAAATGGATCCCCGAATCCCGGGGACTGTGGGCAGACGGAGGGAGGGACACGGGTGAAGCCGGCAGAGCCCCCCGGACGTGGCAGAATCTCGCGGTGGCCCTAGAATTCTTTTATCTTTCTTGTGTGTTTGAGATTTTTCACAGTAAAAAGCTGGAAAAATTTTAAAGAGACTGAGACATGCCATCCACGAACAGGGAAGGAGGAGGATGTAGTGGAGACCCCTCCCCCTCCCGCGAAGCAGGAAGCTTCCACACCTCCGCGGCCTGAGCCGGGTTCGGAGCGAGTCCTGGCTCCCGCGCCGGGGCCTTCCCATCCTCACCGGGATTCCCACGCTCCCCACCCGCCACTTCCCGCGCCGGGGAAGGGGGAGAAGAGCAGCCACGGGAAGTGAAATAACGCCCGGGCAGCCGCTTTCCGCAAATTCGGTGGCGTGGACACGGGGGCCGGCTCTCGAGGGCCTGCAGTGCCACCTTCTGGGGGAAAGGCTTTCTGCAGCCCAATCCCTCTCCCTTCTCGGGTTTGCGGCCTCCTCCCTCCCCAGGCCCCGCCGGCCCCTCTCTGCGGTAATGGGGGGCACCCATGCGTGGACGATGCAGGTTTCCCGAACCCAGGCCCCTCTGTTCACTCCTCCCCAGAGAGGTGGGAGCTGGGGCAGGGGTGGGGGGCATTGCAGAGCATTCCCTGGAGTACCCCCCCTTAGACACACAGCACAGAGGCACTGCCCAAGCCCACCCCCTCTAGGTGGCTCACAAGCCCCCCGCCCACTTTCACCTGAGCCCCATCCCTCTCCCCTGCACTTGGATCAGGACACAAGGAAGGTCCCGGAGCTTGGAAACATGCTGACGTCAACCATCCCAAAGCTGTACTTCTCTGCTTGTTATCAGATAACGATCTCCTGTGACATCTCACCCAGCACCATGGCCCAGAGCCCTGCAGCCTTGAAGTGAAATGCCACCTGGAAAGGCCTCCTGGCCCCTGGTGGGGTGGCCGGGCGGATGGTGGGGGGCCACCCACGTGCACACCAGGGGCAGCAGGGCCAGAGAGGCGCCCGGGCCTGAAGCGAAGCCCTGGAAAGGTGAGGCCTTGGGCCTGGGCGAGGCTTCTGCGCTCACGCTCACCCGTCTCAGTTGTGCCGCCCCTGCAGGGTGGCCCATGGACGGTCAAGGAGCACACTAAGCAGCACGCAGGGCTTGCCAGAACTGTCCCCCGTGTGGGCCGGGGACGCACAGGCCCGATGTCCGCCGCCGCAGCCCCTGCCCGGTGAGCAGACACACAGGCGCTGGAGAGACAGCAGCTCAATCCACGACAGCGGGTGTGTGTGTGTGTGTGTGTGTGTGTGTGTGTGTGTGTGTGTTAGTCCCTGGCGGGCACGTGGCCTCACACCGGAGCTCACAATAACTGCCTGGAGACGCAGGGCCTTGTGGGACACGAAGGAGCGGGCCGCCTCTCCCACGCTGTACTTCCTCTTGAGGCTATGGGCTCGGGTCACCTTCCCAGGACTCAGGCGGCCTCAGCCTCACCCCACGGTTGGCCAAGCAGACACCAAGCCACAGCCGGCATCCTCCCAGTTGAGTCGGCGCAAGCCTCCGGGGCAGGGCTGGACAACCACCCGGGTCCCCCAGCAATCAGAGGCCCTCCCTCTCCCACTGCAAAGACCAACTGCAGCGCCCCTCCCCTCCAGGCTTCCCTGCATCCCCTCCCTGCCCGCCACAGGTGACTCAGCAGCCATCGGGCGTTCAGGGCCCATGGCTCCCTCCACGGGGCACCCGGCAGGCTTCCCCAGCACAACCCGGCCTGGCCCTACCCCTCGCCTTGATGATCCAACCTCCGGGCCTTTGCATTTTCTGTTCTCTTTGCCTGGAAGCTCTTCCTTTGGACGCTGGCCTGGTTGGGTCCTACTAGTCACGCAAGTTTCAGCTCAGTGTCACCCCCTCGGGGAGGGCATCCACTAATTCCCCAACACACACACACACACACACACACACACACACACACACGTGCCCGCGCGCACACACACACACACACACACAGAGGACATGCACTCCAGGTAATGACCACATCACCTGTTCTAGGCTTCTTCATAGCCTTCGCCTAGAATCATCTATCAATGCACTTATTGGCTAGCTCCTTGACATCTAGTTCGGGTGGGGTCCCGCAGGAGCAAGGGCTATATCCCCCTCCCTCGTGTAGGCTGAGAACCCAGGCGAGCACCTGCACATTGCAGGACCTCAAGAAATATTCAAAGAGTGAACTGGAATGGCCTGAGCCTACTGGTGCTGCCAACAGGACCCCCGCCCCCGCTATGGCGCGACAGGAGGTGAACTCCAAGCAGAAGATACCACACAGACTGTCGACCCTCTGGTGGGAGGGGGCACTGGCGTGTGCGTTCCTGCCACCCGAGCCCCGCGGCCCCGCCACACCCATCTGCTCCCGAGGACCCACCCAGCCCCAAAGCACGCAGCTTTCAGAGCAAAGTTTCGGAGCTGGTGCCTCTTCCCTGATTTTCTAGGGGCGTGTTGCTTTGTTTATTCAGCTTTGCTCAAGTCAGAGTTTCCCCCATTCGTTTAAAGAAAAGGGAAGAAAGAAAAGAAAGGAAGGAGGGTCTGAAGGTCTCAAGGCAGAAGTGTCCTCCGCCGCGAGCTGAGGTCCGCATTGCTATCTGTCCAGAGTTCAAGCTGTGGCCAAGACACTTCTCCAAGCTGAGGCCACTCGGTAGGAGGAAATCTCCCTCCTTTCTCTGTCAGGTCCCACCCTACCCTTTGCCCGGTCACACGCCCAGCCCCAAAGAAGCTGAATCCACAGCCGACCCTGTCAGCGGAATCGGCCCAGGGCTGATGATGGCATGCCCAGTGCTGGAGGGCCTTCAGGCAAAGAGGTTTGAGGACAGAAGTTTCTGTCGGATGGAAAGACAAGACGGATGACCAGCTCTGAGCAGAAGACAGAAGCCCGGATGGCAGAAGCCACGCGGGAGGGTGTGGGTGGACAGGCTTCCTAAGAAGGGGCATGGGGACAGACCAATGGACGCTGAGCCCCACACCCTGCCACACAGACAGCCAGTGCCACAAACAGGCTGGACAGAGGGACCACAGAGAATTAGAGGTACATCCCCACGGTGGAACCCAGAACACCCCAGGCTGGCCTCCGCTGTCAGCCCAGAAGAGCCCGGCTTGGGCTGCCCCGGGCACAGCACACGTCCAGCTGTGTTCCGGGCCAGAGCTGAGGCTCTGTGGCGAGCCTGGGGCGGGAAGCGACTCAAGGCCTGGCCCAGCCCAGGATTTCCCCATTCCCTGCCACCCACAGGAGCCGGCCTGGGTGTGAGGAAAGAGAAAGAGCGGATCAGGAACCCTACCTCATACCATATACAGAAATTCACTCAAAATGGATCAAAGGTCTCAACGCCAGAGCCAAAACTATACAACTCTTAGGAAAAATCACCGGGGAAAAGCTTTGGGACAATGGGTACGACACCAAAAGCACAGGCAAAGAATGATTAGTAAAATGGGATTTCATCAAACTTAAAAATTTCTATGCATCAAAGTATACCCCCAACAGCGTGAGAAGATTATTGGCAGAATGGGAGGAAATATTTGCGAATCAGACATCAGGTAAGGGACTGATATGCAGGATATATAAAGAACGCCTACAACAACAACAACAAACAACCCAATTAAAATCTTAGCACAAGACCCGAAGAAACATTTCTCCAAAGACACACAGATGCCAAGGAGCCCGGGCAGAGGCGCTCACCAGCTTAAGCATTTAGAGAAATGCCCCTCAAAACCACAGTGAGACGCCACTGCACACACTGACTGGGATGGTTATTATCCAAAGGAACGAGTAAATAAAACAGCAGTGTCGGTGAGGGGCGGGGAGACTGGAACCCTCGTGCCCTGCCGGTGGGAACGTGAAATGGTGCAGCCCCTGCGCAAGCAGTACGCAGCTGCCCACCAAATTAAACAGAGAATTCCCACACGATCCAGCAACCCTGCTTCTGCGTATGTCCCCAGAACACAATGTGGTCTCTCCACAGAGCGGAGCATCACTCTGTCCTACACTGGGAAGGAAACGGACACCTGCTGCGACACGGATGGACTCGAAGAGATTACCCCAAGTGAAATAAGCCAGGCACAGACAGACAGACAACTAGCGCATGGCGCCGCGTCTGTGAGGTGCCTGGAACAAGGTCACGGACACGGAAAGCTGGATGGCGGCTGCCACGGGCAGAGGGGAAGGAGAAAGGAAAGCGGCTGTTCCGTGGGGACGCAGTGTCATTCTGGAAGGTGAAGCAGTTCTGCAGATGAGCTGGACGGTGGCCCAACTATGGGAACGTACTTATTAAATAAGCGCCACGGAGCCATACATCCCTGAAATTGTTAAAACAGCAATTTGTACGTTATGCGTATTTTACCACAATGTTTAAAAAGAATTCAGAGTCCAGCACAGAGCTCCGGGCACCCCGGGCGCCTGCAGTACGGACAGGCTGCAGGGACCCCTCGCCTGTGGGCCAGGACAGGGGGGGTCCAGGGAGGAAGCAGGGCAGTCCCCCACCAGGCGCACGTGACGCATTGGAAAGGGCCAGTGGCCACACCAGGAGGTTCCAGAGTGGGGCAACGAGGAATCTGGGACATGGAATCATCCAGTGCGTCCAGGACACATCAGGCCTGGAGTGGGTTGAATGGCGACACCCCCCCCACCTGCCGGAAACGCATGTTCACCTGGAACCCTTGAACGTGGTTCTATTTGGAAATAGGGCCTTGCAGGTGTAATTAAGTTACGGATCTTGACATTCAGTCATCCTGGATTCTCCGGGGCAGCGGCAGGGGCAGGGGGGGATGTCCAGTGATGAGTGTCCTCATAAGAGAGAAGCAGCAGACCTGGGGACACGGAAGGCTCTGTGACAACAGGCAGAGACTGGGTGATGCTCCTACCGGCCAAGGACCACCAGGGATCACAGGCCACCCCCAGAAGCCAGGAGAGGGGTACAGAATAGCAGCTCCCTCACGGCTTCCAGAAGGAACCAGCCCTGCTGACACTTTGAATTTGAACTTCCAGCCTCGAGAACTGTGACAGAGTCAGCTGCTGCTGCTGTTTCAAGCCATGCAGTCTGTGGCACTAGGTTTCACCTGCCCTAAGAAACTCCTCCAGGGACCAAGTCCCTCGCCGGTCAGAGCCAGAAGAGGAAGGGGGCCAGGAAGGCTTCGGGCCACTCCTCTCCTCTTGGAGACAAGGGAACTAAAGCCAGAGAGGACAAAGCAGGTCCAGGCAGCTTGTGACCCCAGTGTCTGTCCAGGACCAGGGTGAGAAGTGCCCGGGGACTCAGAGACAAGCAGGGACAGGTGAGGGGTGTCCAGCTCCCTGCCCGCCCCGTGACAGCGGACACCCTGAGAAGAGCAGACCACCAGCTCTCCCCCCGCCCCGGGTGAGCACTCTGTGCCTCACCATGTCGGGCAGACGTCCTGTGACGGAGCAGCCGGCCCTCCCAGGACCCCATGCCGAAGTCCAGGACAGAGCAGAGAAGCCCGTTCCCACCCTCCCCGAGGCCCAGCTGAGCTAAGTAACAGCTCCCCAGTGGAAAGTTCCCTTCTTGGAGATTCTCTCCCTGCTGAAATACAAGCGCTTGGAACAAGATAAAACTGCTTAATTTGTAAAAGCCACAGAGGCAGTCCAGAACAAGGGAAAAAACCCGACCCTTGGCTGGAAGGAGCGGCCTTCTGTGTCTCAGAGGCCAGTCACTGCTCCATGACTCATCCCTGCCCTGCTGACAAGCCCTCCGGCATCTTCCCCAGGGCAGGGGGGAGGGGGAGCCTCCAAGAGGGCCGGGGCTACCCCACCGCCCAGGAGAACCCCAGGCCCCAGACTCACAAACAGGGCAGGAACCCAGTGCTGCAAAAAGAAGGACTGAGCAGATGGAAGGGTCCTGAGGCTGCCTGCACCTGCCCCAAGCCCCTTTCCCCTCCCCACCAGCTCTGCCTGGACAGCACTGGTGGCCGAGAGCCAGCCAGACACACCTCAAACGCCAGCGCAGTGGGGCACGGGCAGTGGCAGCCCTGCCTGGAAGAGGTCAGGTGGGGCACTGGGCCGGGCAGGACATCCTGGCCCCCAGCCCCACCTCTGCCTGGCGCGCGGGTGGGGACTGAGGCAGCTGTCACAACCGTCTTACCACAAGACAAAGGGAGAAGGAAGGAACCTTCGGGGGCCCCACAGAACAGGCTCGGAGGCCCACCGGCAGTGGGGTGCTGCCTTGGGCCATGCCGGTCCAACTCCTTCACGTGACAGGCCAGGATACAATTAAACACCAAGGTCAAGATCTGAGCAGGTCTGAGGAATGTGTTAGGAAAGGGCCTGAGGATTTCCATTGTCATTCACATCTGTTACCAGTTTCTAACTGAGCTTTGCAAGAAATAAGTAATTTTCAGTGACAGCGCATCCCTCGGAGAATTTCATCGATAGTACCAATTTATCCTCAGGCACAACCTGAGAGAAAGTCCCCATTCTGTCCCTCACAGGCGGTCCCAGCCGAGGGCGGTGGTACCCAGCGTGGCCGTGAAGATACAGAGCTGACCCTTTTCAAAGGCAGTTTGGTTCAGTTCATGGAGAGCTGCTGGGGTCTGGCTAGTCCAGAAGGTTCCAAGAGTGCTATCACTTCCCAAGGTCTCCTCCCCCACTTTGTTCCTGGCTCTCTGCTCCCCTGTGTCACCCTTCGGGGCTGTGGCTTGGTCATCTGTGAAATGAAGGTTGGATCCGCGGCCCCTGAGGCCCCGTAAGCCAAGCTGTGAAGTGACCATCCTCCCAAGTCCTCAGGGACCCTGTCAACGCCCCCGCCAGGCAAGTGCCGTGGACTTCCGCTCCACACCCGTCTACCCCAGCTGGCCCAGGTCACTGAGCTCACACCTTGCCTTCCGCGGGCCTCCACGGCTGCCCCTCCTCCTGCGGCGGTCCCAGTGGCGCACACGCACACACACACGTGCACACGCACACGGCCAGTCAGCAGCTCTCCTCCCGGTGGCTGCCCCATCAGTCCTGACATCCCATCCGAATCTGATCGGTCCCTGGAGCAGCAGACGAGGAGGAGCCTCAGGACGGGCCACCCTTTCCCCCGGCCTCTTGGAGAGGCCCCCAACACTCACAGTGGCAAGCAACAGGCGAGGGGCCACGGCACCTGTGGGGTGACATTCTGAGCCTCACCAGGACCCAGGGGTCCGCGCAGAGCAGCTGAAGCCCGAGGATGCCCCAGACCTGCCCGGTGGGCCCAGTACGCCTGAGGGGCACGCGCTAGGCAGCAGGCACCGTAATGAAGGGGACTTACTCATGATGTCAGACGTTGACCGAGTCAGAGTGCCACGGCTGCCTGAGGGGCTGGGGAAACTGACCCGGGACGGGGGCCATCTGACCGGGATGACTCAAGCCAGGGCTGCCTCCTTGCTCTTCAGGGTCGGCTCTCGCACCGCCCCGATGGCCCCGTGCCCGCTCCATGGGGGCTGCCCGTGAGAACAGCCCCGGCTATGAAAGGCTGGACCCCCAGGGAGAGCAGGGATGGGTCTAGATCCGCGAGGCCCTTCTGGCCCAAGGACCAGCCCTCTGCCCTCACTCCATGCCCTGATGTGACACCGAGATGTTTTAAACAGTGACTCTGCTCCAGAGTCTGAGCAGAGCCCACATCTGCTCATCTTCCTGACCCAGGGCGTCCCTCAGTGACCCTGGAAGATCGTCACTCCCCCTCCCCACTGCAGGGCTCCCAGGTGAGTGAGGACCCGAGTGACACCCCTGGCCCCAAGGGGGATTCGCCTTGGTCCATGCCCCAAGCCTCCAGGCGAGCAGACCAGCTCTTGTCTGCCGTGCGTGGGCATACACACGCGCGCACACACGTTTGCATGTCTTCTCTGAGCACCAGGAGCTCCACCCCTGCAGTCAACTCCTGGGAAGGCACAAAATGCTATTTCTGGGAGGAGACCGAGGCGGCCTTGCAGACGGACTTGGCTGGCAGCAAACACGCAAACCACACGGTGGACAAACCAACCAACCAGCGGCCCAAATGCCGCCGCCCCAGACCCGAGCGCCACTGCCGGTCCCCCCACCCTTTCCCGGAGCTCGGCGCCAACGGTCTGGGCACTCGCGGCGCCTCGAGATGCAGAGGTGGCCCACTGGGGAATGAGCGAGAACAGCGAGGGGAAGGAGAGCAGCGTTTCAATAAAAGCCCGACTTCGTGAAGCTCAGCTCTGGGAACACTGCGTCCCACGACCTCAGAACAGCCAAAAGGAAAAGAAATATGTCCACAAAAATGAATAAAAGTGACCCCTGGGTGCTTCTTTCCCGAAGCACAGACGCAGCTCTGAGTTAGGGGAGGGGGCAGCGAGTGGCCTACCTGTGATCCGGTCTCTCTCCATTACTACGGATATATTTAGCAGCAGGCGGGAGTCCCGGCGTCCCCCTTTCCAGAGGCGTCCTCCCCTTCTCACCCCCGACGCCCTCCCTCCTTCTGCCTCCTCCTCCTCCTCCAAAAACACTCTTTGTCTGGTCTAATTTCTTCAATCTGTTGCAATCACGAATGCATCCAAATTACCACATTTCCATGTGCTGATCATATGTTTGTGCCCCAAACTGAAGGAGCATTGTCCCTCGGCTCGGGAGGGAGAAGGGACCGAGGCAGAGACCTAAAGGAGAGGAGGCGGGGCGGGGCGGACGTGGGCCGCGAGCCTCCCGCAGCCCCAGGGTCCCGGCCGGACCTCCGTCTGGGCTTTGTACGCAGTGGCTCCCGGTGCAGCGTGCAGCTTCCGGCGGCCTTCTCTCCACCCCCTCCAGCCCCTCCGCCAGGCCTGCTGCTCCTTTTTAATATCCACTTGGAGAAGCTTAACTTAGCCTCTTGGAAACCAGCTCACAGTCAAATTCCTGGCGACTTCCAAAGTCTTTCATTTTCCCCGTCCCGCGATGCTACGTTTCCTCCGGCTGAAGCGTCCGAAAAGCCTAGTTCCTTCGTGCCCGCCTCGCCTTCCCTGCACCGCGGGGGCCCAGCAGCACACCCCGAGCCCGACTCGGCCCCAAGGAGGAAGGCGGCCAGGGAGGGCTCCAGAGCACCTGCCCCCCGATGAGCCCAACGGAGTTGCCCCTGTGGCTGCCCGGTGTCCCGTCAGCTGCAGCAGTGACACAGGCCACTGGCCGTCCCGCCCAAGCCAGTGGGGGGTGGGAGGCGGCGCGAGGGAGACTTCCTGGAAGGTCCCACTTACTCATGAGTCAGTGCGTCCCCAGCTGTCCCCGCGGAGGGAGCCTGGTTCCTCAGCATGGTTCCCCATACTCAGCACTTCTCTGGGAGGGCCCCCCCCCAAGGCCTAGCTGGGGCTCAGCTGTTTCCTGCTTTTCCCCTGGGGTCCCGGGGGGAGGGGGCTGCTCACCTGGCAACCTTGGGGCCCCACCAGCACCTGGTCAGAGTCAGGGGGTGTCCATGTGCATCTATGGGATGGCGCAAAGTCCCTGTCCCCTCCTGCCTGGGACAGGACCCCAAACGCAGTCTCCTATGTAGCAAGGGTGTCTCCTTGGGGGCAGGGGACACCAAATAGCAACCATCTCCCTACCCCCAGCCCCCAGCAGAGCCTGGAGGGCAGTCCCAAAGTGGCCTGCCTGCTGAGGGAAGGTGGGGGCAGTGTCTCAGCCCAGGGAGGTCCCACAGGCTCCATAACGGCCCCCAAAGATATCGCTTCCTAATCCCTGTAAATGGGGTCTTGTTTGGAGTCTTTGCAGATGGGATTGAGTGAAGGATCCTGAGACGGGGAGATTAGCCAGGATTATCAGGGCCGGCCGTAAATGCCATCACGAGCCTCATATGAGGCCTCCCGCGCAGGCACAGGGGAAGGGAAGTAAAGGCAGAGTGGAGAGAAACTCAGTGAGTCCGGCTTCGAAGGCTGGGTGCAGCCCCCAGAAGCAACAAGAGGCCAGGAGAGCATTCTCTCCCGGAGGGTGCTGACGAGTCCCGGCCCCGCACACCTCGATCTCAGACTCCCAGCTCCGGAACCTCGAGAGAACCCGCTTCTGCTGTCGCAAGCCACCAAATCTGTGGCCACTTGTTCTGGACCCCCAGGGAGCACATACAGACACCATGAACCAACGAGCCAGTGTCCCCGTCTGACACTGTCCGGGCTTTAGATTCATTCTAGAACTGTCCCACCAACCACTAACAATCCTTGAGTTCGAACGATGGGCAATATGGAGATTTTTTTAGGTATATTCATTCAATCTCTTCCCCGATTCTGAAAAAACATTCCTTCCTGGTTCTTCTGATTATAAATGCAGTATTTGTTCATTGTACTGAATTTAGAAATGACAGAAAACATATAAAGAAGAAACCCCTTTAACACCACATGGGACTCTCAGGCACCAGTTCCCAGCAGGGCAAGCGGGCCCAGGAAGGCCCCACAGACAGGCCCACTGGTGGAAATTCGGGGTAGGCCAGGTCCCGGGCTGGCCGTGGGGGCCCCGTCCCTCCCGGCCGCCTCCCCCGGGTGCCGAGCACATACATAGGCTGTGATTTCACTGCTGTAGCCGGGCAGCTGCGGAGCACGGCTCTGACCCTCGGTTCTTCCCCGGCAGCGTTCGGCTCAATGTCCATTCCCCCACCATGCCGAAAAATCCAAGCATTCTGGCCCAAGCAGGGGATCATTTGAAACCGAAAACCTGGCAGCACCAATTGGCTCCAATGAGGCCCGTGTTAGTCACGAGCCAGCTCAGAGGCCAGGCGCAGAGGTGGGGTGAGGCCAGGCCGTGGGAGAAGGGGGCGGCCAACCCCCCAGTGCTCACCAAGGCCCGGTCTAGGCACCGGCACTGTCCATGCCAGCGGGGAGGGGAGCAAGCAGCCAGGCCAGGCCGGACCTGCATCCCCAAAGTGGGTTCCCCACGTGGCTCCATCCTCCACAGACGACGATCTGTGGTTACATAAAACTAGATTGCTAGACGCCTGCCTTGGATTCCTCCAGCCCATTAGCATAGTAAATGCAGTGAGTAGTCCCTGTGAGGGGGCCGGCTTCCTTCAACCCAGCCCTTCCCAAACTGAACCAACACCTGCCATCTGCGGGAGGCAGGACCCCCCGCGGCCACAGCTTTGGGAAACCGCCCCCATTCCCGGGCATCCCAGCCAGCCCACAGCTTGGGGTGGGCACCGTTGCCCAACAGCCCCTTCCAGACAGTTCTCAAGATGGTGTCTCTGTCCTTCATCCCCCAACAGATCTGCACCCGCCATCTGCATACTCCCAACAGCCATCAGACAACCCTTGCCCCAGCCAGGGGCGCAGTACGGGGGAGGAGGAAGAGTCGGAGGACGGCTTTATTGTTAAAGCCACGGCTCAGGCCCCTTCGTGAAGCACAGCTACAGGCCCCCGCACCCCATGAGGAGGGACACGCAGCTGAGAGGCATCCCCAGGGTGCCCTCAACTCCCACCACCAGGCCAGGAGGATGACTCCGATCACATGGGCAGCAGGGACCCAGGGAGGGCTGGCCAGGCCCAGCGTGGCCTCGCTCCCATTCCCAGTGTGCATTCTAGGAGGGCTGTGAGGAGGTGGGGGCAGAGGAGCCTGGCTGAAAGGAGGCTTTCTGAGGCTCTGGGCTCAGGCTTTGGGCCCCCTCTGGCCACCTCCCTGGCAGATACTCGGGAATCTTCCACAGTCGGCTCCAAGCTACGGGGAACTCTCCCTCTAAAAAATGACTTTTCCGTTCATTTCCTGCTCATCCCCTGAGTTAAAAATAAAGGCGCTCCCTCCCGGCCCCCTCCCACTGACCCTCCCGCAGCCACTGCTACCGTACCTGCCAGCAGAGCGGGCAGCTGGCCCCGGCCTGGCCGCCTGCAGCCTCCCCGAGCAAGGCGGACCCTGGGCTGGAGCCGGCTGCATTCCTCTCAGGAACCTTCTCTCCACTTTTCATCGTGCAGCAAGTTTTGGCTGTTCCTAAGTAAATACAACCCAGCTACTCTCTGCCCTGGGGACAGCTGCGGGGTTTACTGGTGCTAAGAGCCTGGCCAGCCGGCCTGTTGCTTTGGGAGTTCTTCCAGGGCAGTGTGGAAGGGAACCAAGACAATGGAGAGAGGCGGCCCACAGGGGGCTAAATTCCGCCGCTAACGGGCCTCACGCTCAGCCATCCACCCCGGGCTGCAGCCCGGCTGGGGCCGGCACTTCGTGCCTCCAGGAGGCCCCAGTTGCCCAAGCGGCGCAAGGGAATCGGGAAAATGAAGGCCAGGTCCTCGGGGGCAGCTGCCCCAGGGCCCCCGAGTTGAAACTTCTCCCCAGAAGACTGAGAACTCCCCCAAAGAGCTGGCGTCTTCCACTTCCTGCTGGGAGCCCAACATTCTGCCTTGCCACTAGGTGCCCAAGAAGTGCTCGCTGGAAGAACAACGAACTTGAAGATCCCACGTGCAGACTCTCCCACCCAGCACTGCCCAACAGAACTTTCTGTGATGACGTAAACCTTCTCTATCTACAGGCTTCAATATGGCAGCCACGTGTGCCTACTGCGGACTGGGTGTGCTTCTCCCCACCCCCTCCTCCCCAGAGACACTGCATTCTCCATGAATTTCTTCACCAGAAGACAAAGAGAAAAGCCACTTCTCAGCCAACTCAAAAGAAGGCTGACATTTCTATTTTAAACTCGCTCTTTGGCCGATCATCCCAAGCTCGTCCTATCAGGTTGAACTCAACAGTATTCACGGCCTGCTAGCCACGTGCCAGGAGCATCCAGCCCTGTGGGCAGGAGGACAAAGAAACCCCGAAGGCCAACCCTGGAGATGGACAAAGACGGCCAAAGTTAGCCCAGAGAGACAATGCCTTCAGAGGTAAGAAGGCGCAGGGCCCATCCTGGAGCTGTGGCCGTGGCAAGGCCAGGACACCCAGAGCAGGAGGGAGGACACGGGAGTGAGAGCCCGGAAGGGGGGACGGGTCAGGCCAGGAAGCATCATGAACACCGTACTGCGGTTTAATCCTGTGGGGAAGGGAACGAAGGGTTCTTGAAGAGCCCATGACCAGGTCTGTTCTGAATAATCACACGGATGGAGCCTATGGCCCAGTCCCGGGCGGGCAAGCGGGTCTTAGTAAGTGCCACTGAATGCTGATGGGAACAGAGCAGCCTCTGTGGGGGGAAGGGCTGTGGATGAGGAGCGACACTGAGGCCCAACCAGGCCCAGGCCACAAGGCAGCTCACGCAAGGGTCATTCGGAGAGAGGGGGAGCTGATACGATCTTGGTGACCTGCTGACCTGAGGGGGCTGGGCGGGGGGGGGAGCAGAGGTCAAGGACGACGCTGAGATTTCTTGCTTGAGGACCTGAGTGGATGGCCAGGCTGAGATGGAGAGAAATGAAGGAACAGCAGGTGTCCGTGGGTGGGAGGGCGGCACCAGCGACGGGTGCCTGTGGGGGTCCCGGGCAAGGCCCCCGGGGCAGCCAGACTCGGGCAGCGTCTTCCTCGACCAGCTCCCCACCACAGAGGCACACTCTGTCCTTTTGCCCACACGCCCGTGATGATGGTGGCTGGGCCACGCATGCAGCTGGGCGCCCTGAGCGGGAAGCTAGAGCTCACCGGGCCTGCGCCAAGGAAGGGGTGTGCGAGCTTGGACAGAAACACAGGGCGGGTGGGGGGGGCAGCAGGAGCTGTGGGGCTCCCCGTGGGGCACCTGCTTGTGAGGCGTAAGGGCAGAGACACGGCCCAGACAGCAGTGCTTCAGGGAGAACCTTCGGTGGGGAGGGCGTCGTCCGCCCACACGAGCCCAGGGGCAGGGCGCACGCGCCTCCTGGGGCTGCTGTGACAGACCGACACAAACGAAGAGGCTTAAACAACAGAAGCTGATGGCCCCCCAGTTCAGGAGGCAGAAGTCCAAAATCATGGTATCGGCAGGGCCGAGCTTCCTCCAGCGGCTACGGGGGAAACCCTTCCTGCGTCTCCTAGCTCTGGGTCCCGGCGTCCCCGGGCTTGTGGCCGCCTCCCTCCACCTCTCCCTGTGTCCTCACGTGGCCTGCTCCCCTGCCCCCCGTACCTCTCCCCTTCCTGTAAGGACCCCCGCCGTCGTTCTTAGGGCCACCCTAACTCCAGCAGGCTCTCCTCTCCAGACCCTTAACTAATCAGGCCTATCCGAGACCTAATTCCAAGTCAGGCCACTTTCTGAGGTTCTGGGTGAACGTGAAGTCCGGGCGGACGTTAGCCAACCCCCTAGAGCAGGGATGAGGCCACCCACCTCGGAGGGATTTGAAGGAGGCAGAGCAGGACCCAGAACCACCGGATGTTAGGGCAGAAGGAGAGGCTCTGAGGAGGCCCAGCGGGGCGGTGGGGCAGGCTGGCGGGCCGGCCGCGGGATGTGAGCAAGCTGGCTGAGGGGAAACGCTGTCTGCGCTGTGGGAACCAGGGCAAAGGTTGGCCAGAGACAGTGGCCTGGAGGCTGCGGCCCGGAGAGGCGGCTCGAGGCTCCGAAAGCGGGTGAGTGTGGGAGCACACGCTGGAAAGGCCACTTGGGAGGTCTGTGTGTGGGCATCCCCGCAGCCCAGACGATCCGCCTGGGGACACACACGTGTGCACGGCGACCCATGAAAGTCTCCAGCAGCGTCCGTAACAGAGGAAACCTTCCGTGGACCTCCAGCGACGGGCCAACGGGTAGATAAGCCTGCCCGTCCTCACGGAGGAGCCCTCGCCTGCGGTCAAATAAACGAATGAAGCCACACGCACCCCACGTGGATAAATCTCAAAGTCATCCCGTCGCGTGAAACAGCAAAGAGCAACTGCCAGCCGCCTCCCCTTGGACCCCCGATGTGGGTCCGCAGGACGAGATGTGTGTCGCCCCCAGATGCGCAGCACACACATGCCTGGCAGCGACCAGTTCTGAATTCAAACAGGGGACCACCGTGGCAGGAACAGGCACGGGGAGGCTCCCCCGGGGGCCCACGCCGCACCTGGAACACCTTATTTCTCAGGGATGGTGGGTGCGTAGCTGGTTTATTTTATTCTTTACAGTTGTTTTTTTTTTTAATATGTCCACCAATTCCATTTTTTTAAAAAAGGGCAGAAAGTGAGTGAGCTCGTCGAAAGCTTGACCGTGGGTGTGGATTGAGCTGAAGGACTGTGGCCTGCGCCAGAATCGGCCGTCCCCTGCCTGGCACCGAACACAGGCTCGTGAGGAACCTGAGCTCACGGAAGGTGCGCTGTGACACCGCCCCTTGCCCTCTGCAAGGACTGGGGGTCCGGGGTCCCCAAAATGGGAGACCAGGCCAAGGGTGCGCCAAGAGGTCAGGCTGGGGGGGAGGGGAGGGAGGGTGGTGGCTCCAAATGGGGACCCTGCAAGGGTCAGAGGGACCAGGGGCTGAGGGGTTGGGGGTCCAGGGAAGAACCCTGCCTGGACCCTGGTCTTCGCTGCAGGATGGCAGGGATTAGAGAAGGAGCCGAGAAGACAAGGAAAGGGTATCCCGGGCCAGAGCCCCCACAGGCCCCCGCAGAGAGGATTTCGTGTGTCAGCAGGCAGTCCCAAGCGAAACCCAGATCACTGGCTTGCAGCTCTGGGCTTCGGCAAATTATGCCTTAGGCTTCCAAGCAGAGCCGTGGGAGCGGCTGCCAAGTGCTGACGGCACAGAACTGGCCAGTCTGAGCACAGGGAAGCAATGGCCAGAGGAGACTGTGTCCACACAGCCCAGGGCGCCAGTCTCCCGAGACCTCAACCCCAAAGCCCAGCAGCCTGTCCCCAGCCCCAGAACAAGGCAAGGCCCCTGGACCAGCCCGGCTGCTGGAAGGGAGGGAGGCAGAGAAGCCGACCAGCTGCAGAGGCAAGGGGCCCCAGAGAAAAGTGCCCCAGAAAGACAGCGGCAGCCGGGCAGTCCAGTGGTTAGGGGCCCGACGCGGCTGCGGGGGGCGGAGCTCTTGCTTAACCACGGATGTGAATCATCCAGCCGCCCTGGAGACCTCCAGCCGGGCGTCACCCTTCCCTTCCCACACCCGGGGGGTCCTGCACCACAAGGGGCCTCAGACACAGCCGTGGGGACATCCCAGCCTGTGCATACACACGCCCCTGACACCACCATCCCCCCGTTCCCTGCCAGGCGCTGCCCCTCGGCCACCCCACGAGCCCGGGGGTGCCCCGCCCACAGGCAGGTGGCCCCTCTAACAGGCAGCCCTTGGAGACGTTTGCAAGGGCCCCAGAAGCAGGCTCAGGAACATCTGGGTGAAGGAATTCTGGGGCAGCCAGAATGATCCAGGCTGTCTAATTTCCCAGCTGCTAGCTCCGTGTAGACACTACGTGGCAATTAATTCCAAATAAGTTAATGAAGTCATTCTACGCAAGTGACTGAAGGAATAAAATAAACTTCATGTATTCTGCCCGCGGTCGACAGTCACGTGGCCACGATGGCTCGCTGTGGAACATTCCCACCATCAGGAAGCTCTGCTGGGCAGGGCTGGTCTGGGAGATAGGATGTGGGCTCAGGAGGTGAGTCCCTTCATCCCTCATCTCTGGGCCCCAGTGTCCTCTTTGGAAAGAGGCCGCCCACATGGACACACTGGTCCACATCGCGTGTCCGCTCTGTCGTGGGAGCCCCTTTGCAGGGTCGGGGAGCAGCAGTCCGACTGACCCAGAGCTGCTCAGGTCAAAGCCACCCGCCCGTGGGCCGCTCGTCCCTCAGCGCCTCAGCGGGGGTCGCCCTACGGCGTCCACATTCGCCTCTCCCCTCTGTACCCTGTCCTCTGTCCCGCACGCACGGCCTCCTCCCTGGGCCAGGGCTGCCTCCCCACAGAGAGGCCGCAGCGGCGCCGCCCCCACAAGACCCCCCTCTGGCAGAGCTGTGGTCAATGGGCCTGAAAGCCACCTGTATCAGAGCCAGCAAAGACAGGGCCTCCCCGGGCTGTGGGCAAGGGGCCCCGCTCACCCGAGAAGGCCAGGTGGGACGGAGTGCTGGGCCAGAAGAGCAGAGGGGTTCACGGCTGAACAAGCCACTTACCTGGGCCAGTGGGTTCGCCGAGCTTCCGGAGACGGTTGCTGGAGGTCCGCGTGACTCCTAAAGACAGGGGCAGAGGGCAAAGGTCACACCAGGCCGCTGGGAGGGGTGGTTCACACTGGGTATATGCTCACCTCTGCTCCTGCAATGGGCTCCAGGACCAGAAACCAGCACCTTGTGGGGCCAGAGGCCCGGGTCCTCCCAGGTGACACCCAGACCCAGCAGCCACCCGCCAGGACAGCCAGTGCCTTCTGGACACAGCTGCTGGTGGGCAGCAGGCCAAGCCCTCTGCACACATTTCCCACCTAACTCTCCCTATTCCATTTCACAGCTGAATTTCAGTGGGGTTCAGTAACTTGCCTGAGGCCACCCAGCAAACTAGGAGTCGAGCCCAGAATGAACCCAAGTCCTATCAACCTCCAAAATCTGGGCTTGGCCAAGTGTCTGGAGCATGGGGAGCGGGGCCAGCACCCGGTCAGGCACCAGCCACCCCCAGATATTGCACACCCACCTGTATTGTGAATTATTTCCCTGCACCAAGGGTCCCTGACCCACCCCCCTCTGCTCTGGGGCTAGGCAGAGCCGGGCTAGCTTTGGGAGGGTGCAGGATGAGCTGTTCTCCCCCACAGCCCCAGGAGGGAACAAGGACAGAGCCCCAGATTAACACGGCCTCGCGCTGCACGCGCTCCGTCCCCGCGCACACCCCTTGGACCAGTGCACGCTCCCTGCACAGGCTTAGGGCAGGCAAGTCCCGACTCGAGCGGATTTGCTGAGGTGCTAAGCCGAGGAAAGCCGGTGCTGCCAGGAAGGGGATCTGTGGGGGTGGCAGGGGAGCGCGACTGCTGCCGGATCCCGCTGCTCCGGAAGCAGGCTCCTGGGCAACGAGGCCATCCCTTGAAGCTGTAGGGACACTCCACACTGGCCAGCCGAGGCCCTCCCCGCAGACAGCAAGACGCACGGAGAAGGGACCCAGGGTTAACCCAGAAACCTGCCCGCAGCCTCCACCATCTGACACCTGCCCAGAACGCTGGGGTCAGAGATGCCAACTCCTCCCCTGCGGTCCTCCAGAGAGGCTCTCGGAGCATTCATTCATTCCCGCATTCATCCCACAAGCCCACTCCCAAACTACGGGCAACCCAGAGTGGATGCAGCCGGCGCTGTTCCTGGAGGTTCCAGAGCTCCAGGCAGGGCGACCTGCAGACTTGGCTTCGTGCCCCCGGGGACACACATGCTCTCCACGTCCGGAGGACACCGTATTCAGCAATAAGAACAGAATGGGTGTGGCCCTTCCTGCAGGGTCTGGTATTAACAGACACCTGCCACCAAGCCTGGGCCTCTGGCCAGGGCTGGGGGGGACCCCAAGATGTGCCCCAAATGTTGAACCCACATACCATGAAACAATGCCAAGAGATACACATGGCATGAGATGCAAGGGCCTGAAGGGACCAGAGAGGCTTCGAGGAGGCAGGGAGGCCCAAGCTGACCCCCGCAGGAGGCCAGGGGGATGCCGTGCGGTCATGACTACTTCCACGCGCCGAGGCTCTGGGCCAGTCAGGAGCTCACGCCCATTCCCCGCTCACCCCCACCAGGCAGGTGCCACCACTGCCGTTTCAGGGCAGCAAGGCTTGGAAGCCCCCAGAAGCCAAGATCTCCTGCAGAGCCTCCCGCCCCACCCCAGCCACGCCACGTCAACTTGGCTGCATTCCCAGGCGCCCAGATATTTGGCGGAACGTGATTTCTGGGTGTGTGTGAGTGAGGGTGTTTCTGGACGAGGCTGGCGTTTGAATTGGTGGACTGAGTGCAGCAAGCTATCCCCCCGGTGTGGCGGCCACGAATGGAACAAAGCAAGGGAGAATGCTCTCGGCCGGGACACTGGTCTTCTCCAGCCCGCGGACGGGGATGCACACCGTGGTGTCCAGCTTGCAGACGGCAGCCTGTGGCGCTCCTCTGCCTCCATAATGACATGAGCCCAGCCCCCACAGTGAGCTCACCCGGTGAACCCCGACTGGTACAGTGAGCTCACCCGGCAGACACGCAAGCATCCCTCCCTGGTGCCCACCTACTCTGGGGCACATCTGCTCACGGCTGAGCCATGGACACCGTCCATCCTCAGACATCCAATCAGAGCACAGGGATTCCAGGCCAGCCCTGCCGGACCGGGAGCCTGGACCACAGCCTCAGGCCCGAGTGGGCGGGTCCTGCCTTGGACTTCTGGAACAGACAGCTCCCTTAAGACCAGGAGAGGGTGGGCCCGAAATGGCTCTGGCCGGCTGCCCAGCGCAGGGAGGGGACAGGCCCTGCTCCCAAGGCTGCTGAGGTGTGAATGTGGGCATCCCCGGCCTCTGGTGGCCTCCCTTCCTCGATGGCTGTGACCTCCCTCCACACCCCTGAATGGGAGCCACACTGCATGTAACAACCCATGAGAATCATCATCCCATCATCACCCCCTCAACACACACACACGAGCCACTCAGAGGTACCACCATCAGGCTAAGAGTGGCATCAGTGAGCCACAGCCCTGCCTCTGAATCCAGCGAGTCCCCAATATGGAAACCGTACGGGGTGAGGAACAGAGAAGGAATGGGCCCAACATTCCTGTGGATTGACTCACTTCCGGCTGCGACTCCCCCTGGGCCAGCTGGACGCCCCCCCCACCCGTGCCCCTGCCCCTGCTTCCCGCAAAGGTAAAAAGGAAGAGGTCCCATTCAGGTTCCATAGCCCCCCTTCCCCCTGGGCATCTGGTCCCCAAGCCCCCTCTGGGCTCGCTGCTCCCCAAACCCAGGGTGGGGCTGGAGCAGTGGCTAGGAGGAAAACAGCATCTGTCTCCGATTTCTTGGGTGGAGTTTTTGTTTTATTTATGCTGTTTATTTTTCCGATTTCCCAAAACATGCGGCGGGTGCCAGGCAGCCCCTGGCACAGAGAAGATCCTGGGCACGCTGGTTCCCGAGCCGGGGAGGCGGCGGCCTGAGGTTCCCGCCCTCGCACAACCTCCCCGTGCAGCGCCTCCCGCCCGCCTGCTCGGCCTGGCCTCCGCCTGGGAGGGACCCACGGCCAAGAGCTACTGAAATCCAGCTCCTTGGACCTCATTCCTCAGGCCCCGAGTCGGAGTCCACCGAAGAGGGAGCCGGAAAGGCCTCCAAGCCATCTAAGGGCTCAGTTGTACCAATTGAGAATTGAGTTATTTTTATGTGATTTTAAAATAAAACACATTCTGGAGGAGAGGAGGCGATGTGAAATTTGGCCATCGGGAGTCATCCCCGACCAAACTGCTGGAGTCCCGGAGGCCTGGGAGGCAGGAAAGCTGGCAGTCCCAGCAGCAGGGTTCAAATCCGGGGTTCGCCAGGCGCTAGCTGCACCCCCACCCCCCCGGGGAAACGAGGTTCCCGTCCCTCTGCAGCCCGCGGACAGAGCGCTGCGCATGCACACAGGTGACCAAGATTAAACGAGGCCACATACTGTGGGCTCTCGGCAGAGCGCCTCGCACGAGGTAAGCACTCGATAAATTATATAATTATTATCATTAGTAGCATATTAATCATAATCATAATCATTTTAAAATTATTTTTATGCTGCTTATTCACCAGCCACATACACCAGCCTGAACCCAGGGATCTATAATTAGGAATTAACAAAGCTTGGCTGCCCCGAGCTGAGGCATTTGAACAAAGTGCAAATCAGTGTAAGATCCAGGGGGAACAGTCATGCTCGGGGGAACTCAAGATCCGGGTGGTCTCCCAGACCCGGGCACCCCAGAAACTCCAAGGCTGGGCGCAAAGGCCATTTCATAAACGGTCATGAATTCCAGAGCAGTGACACCCACCCATAAAGTGTACCGTGGGGAGCCCCGAGCCCGCGAGCTGGAACACCCTTGAGAGGAGATGAGGCAGAGGGAAGCAGAGGGCAGAAAGTAGGACTCACCCCCAGGCGGCGCCTCAAACCCAGAGAAAGCACCGCGATCCGGAGCAGGAAAGAAGATGCCAGACTAGGACTGGGGGCTCCTCGGTCCTCAAGAGAAAGGCGGCGATCCCAGGCAGGGCTGGGCGAACGGAGATGGCCTGGGAGGCGTTTTCCTTGTAGAACTGGTGTGCAGGGTCGGGGCGCAGAGCCACGGGGGCAGCCCAGCAGTGCAGCACACCTCCAGGCAGAGAAAACCGGCCCGGGGAAACCGCCTGGCACTGGCACCACGCCTCCGCCCCGCGGCCCAGGCGCAGCCCCACCTGCCACAGCAGCCGTGCGGCCCAGGGAGCCCCACGCCCCGTGTCATGCACATCCCCCTGTGCGTGCAACCCGGGCGCCTGCCCAGGGGACGCAGGCAGGGGTGTACTCGGCGTGAGGGCCCTGTATTTCTTCCTTGCAGCCAAGTCCGGATGATGGCACCCAGGAAATGCCAAGGCCGAAAGGGCTAAGCAGGCACCGAGGCGTCTCACTAGACTTCCGAGCTCATACGTTACTATTAGTTATGGTTTTAATGACTGCAACAGCTCACACAGCCTCGGAGCCACTGTGTCCGCCCAGGACCTGGCCGCTGTCCCCAGCCCCTCTGCGGTGGCGCACAGCCGGGACATCCTGACCCGGGGAGGGTGATGCCCCCCCACACACATACATGCACCCCGTTCTGCTCTGTGCCAACAACAAATGAGGTCTGGACAGTACCTTCCTCCAATCAAAAAGTCACCACTTTGCAGGAAGAGGCGCTATGAGAACTCGTACAGACATCCATTTTCAATGAAGAACAGGAAAGAATCCATTCTCAATTTTTGTCTTCGAACCCGAGTTCGAGTCTCTCGGGAAAGGATGGGGAGTGGCCCGGAGCCACCTGCCCCTCCACCTCCGAGCCCAGGATGGGGGCCCCGGGACGCACAGTCTTCACCCCCCCTTTCTCCATGGCTCACGCGCCCACTGAACCTGGGAAGGGCTGCCGCTCAGTCAAGAGTTGCAGGTGGGAGTAAAGAGTCAAATTCTAGGCTTATCTTGAAAAGAACCTGAGATAAGGAGATAAGCTCCTCCCTCTTCTCCGGCCTCCACCCTTGCCCTTCACCGCCCGCGGAAGCATGCACTGGACAGACGCCCTGGGGAGGTGGGGACGCCCTCCTGGTCACGTCCCGAGCTCTGGCTGCATCTCTGGGCAAGTGTTCAATCTCTCTGAGTGGAGTTTCTGCATCTACAAGGCTCAGACTCGTGAAAATATCCCTGACCATCTCCTGTGCACCAGGCATTGTTCCAGGACTGGGGGATACAACAGTGGCCAAAAGTGACCTGGGCTCTCCTGGTGGCGCTCCCAGCCTCGTGGGGAGCTGACACGGGTGTCCGGCTCCCAGGTCGGAAAGGTGCCAGCAGCTAATGCCCATGGGGGGCTCTGCTCCGCCCACAGCAGGCAGCAACATCACCCAGTAGCAGCCCAGTCTGTCACACGACGTCGGGGCTGACCAAGGTCCCACAGAGCCCTTCCCTCAAAGCTTCACCAGCCGGGCATCTGGACTCTGGGTACCTCCCCACCCCCATATAAACTACATTGCCATATAAAATACACTCAGTTAAACCTGAATTTCAGGTAAACGACAGATAATCTTGAAGCATAAGTGTATCCCTCCATTCCTCACCCCTCCCGGGCTCTCCTTTGAGTGGCAGAAGAACTGCAGTCCACAGGACAACTGGGTCCCAGGTCTGCCAACCAGCGGGGGGCTTGGGAGGAGACTGGCAGGTGGGAGCAAGGGAGAAACGGGATAGATCCTTCCCCCCTCTCTGCCTTGGAAGGTTTCTCCCGCAGCAGGTCTTGTCTGGGGTGAAAGCTGCAGCTCTGACCGGGGCAGGCCCACCTTTCCCCACTACCATCAGGTGACCCTGGACTGGGGACACGACCTCCTCTCTCTGACCCTCTGACCTGGTTGGGGGCAGGGGTGGCTTCCCACCGCTCCTCCATAGATTGTCTCCAGGAAGCCGAGGAACCTTGAACCCCAGGGCCCTTGGCTAGCACGAGAAGGGCCCCAGCAACATATTCACAGGGTGAAACACTTCTGTAGAATTTACCAAACAGAAAATATCTTAAATCCCATCAGTTGAAATCACTTGTCTATGTCCACTCTGAGTTTGCCCATCACAGTTCTCGTGTGTAAGGTACCGGTGGGAGGGTGGCTGGCATGCAGGGGCTCCCACCAAGGACAGGTTGGATGGAAAGATACCTAGTTTGGACTCGGCTGGGTTACGTTCACCTAGCTCACAGGCGTGTCTGAGTTTACTCGGGGGACTGCTAGCCATCCTAAGGTGGCAGCCCGGCAAGGCTCCTGCCAATGACCGTTCCAATCTGTCTGCTGTGCGGAATCAGCCGGGATGAGACGTGAACACAACCCGAGTGCCTGCCAGAAAAATATGGGCAGTGGGGGAAAGCAAGATGTGGAACGTGTGGAGCCAGAAGCTAGGCCACGGCAAAGGCCACGGAAAGTCATCCCGACGACCAGACACAAAGCGGTAGCAGAGAATTCGATTCTCTTCCACGTTGGGTCAAAACAAAAAGTATCTCTGGTCAGAAATAACTATACAGGGGCGCCTGGGTGGCACAGCGGTTAAGCGTCTGCCTTCGGCTCAGGGCGTGATCCCGGCGTTATGGGATCGAGCCCCACATCAGGCTCCTCCGCTATGAGCCTGCTTCTTCCTCTCCCACTCCCCCTGCTTGTTCCCTCTCTCGCTGGCTGTCTCTATCCTGTCGAATAAATAAATAAAATCTTTAAAAAGAAAGAAAGAAAGAAAGAAAGAAAGAAAGAAAGAAAGAAAGAAAGAAAGAAAGAAAGAAAGAAAGAAAGAAAGAAAGAACTATACAGTCACAAATGCCCCCATGCTTGTCTATTTCATCCTTAAAAGCAGAAATTGTCTTAAAGATAGAACGTATCAGAATTCTTGTGTTTGCAGGGCAAAAATTGTGCCAGTCCTACAAACCCTGTGTGAAGTCACACTTCTTTTTTTTTTAAAGGGTAGCAAGTACTCTTTTAAAGATTTTTTCTTTTCATCTTAGAGAAACCGTGCATGCACACAAGCCAGAGGGAGAGGGGTAGGCAGACTCCAAACCGAGGCTGGAGCCCCACGCAGGGCTCGATCCCACCACCCTGAGATCACGGCCTGAGCCGAAACCAAGAGTCAAACACGCTCAACCCACGGAGCCACCCAGGCGCCCCCGAAGTCACGTGTTTCAATGCATCCCAACTACCAAAAGTAAAAAAATAAACTTTGATTAACCAGAAGATGAATGAACTTTCTATTCTCTCATGAGAAGATGTTATTATCAAGTCATCACGTCAAGAAGCCATCAGAGTTTGCGAAACCAAAACAACAGTAGGAAAAAACCACGGCTTTGGAGCCAGGGCAAGTGGTCGACTGATAAAAGCATTCCTATTTTTCTGGATTTTCTGGTGCTTACAGTATTCGCCAGCTGTTTAAAATTTACAATTTGGGGGCACCTGGCTGGCTCGGTTGGGGCACCGTGTGACTCTTAAGCTGAGGTTGTGAGTTCGGGCCCCACGGTGGGGGTAGAGATGACTTAAAAAATAAAATCTTTAAAAAAAATAAAATAAAATTTACAAGCAGTGTTCTTTCTTTCCTCATTCTAAACAAGGAATCACGTTCATACTTTTCAAGACTTGTCTAGACCCCACGCAAGCCAGATTCGCCCGGCTGCCTCTTTCCATCATCTGTATAACAAAGGCCATACGTTGAAGTCCTGCAGTGATTTCTGTCGCCCCTGGACACCAAAACACACGCCACGAGCAAACTACACACGTGAGAAAGATAAGCAGATTAACAAGGGCCAGTGGACCCGAGGGAAAATCGAGGAGAAGCCACCAGGAACTGCTGGCTACAGCAGCAAGGAGCAGGAGGAAAGCACCCCCAGAATACGCAGAAGGCTTCGCCGGCCTTTGGGCCCCACTGTCACTGCGCCCCCCGAGTCACCAAAGAGGTACACGTGCTTCTCTCAAGCTTTGGATGGTGGTGGGAGGACAGCAGGAGGGCACACCGCAGAGAGACGTGGGTCGGGGCACAGAGGCCCTGGGAGGACCAGCTGGGCAGGCAGCACTGTTGCCTGGTCCGTGGAGCCTGGAGTTCCAGAAGGAGTTGCCACACAAGGAACCAGGCAGCAGAAAGAATGGTCACCAGGAGAGGTGGTCAGTCACCTGGGGTGACTGGCCCCAAGACTAGGGCACTCAGGCTGGCCCGAGGCAGCCAAGGGACACCTCCTAGGGTACAGGCCCATCTATAGGGGCAAAGAAGGGCCAGAGGGCAGGAGGGCCCTGGGGGGGGGGGCTCCTGGCTTTGCCCAGCAGCAAGAGAAGGGAATCAAGCCCTGTAGACAAGAGGTCTGAGCTTTTATTGATTTTTAATAATAATAATAAAAAAAGTGCTTATCCTTCCATGGCCGGTAGGGTGTTACTGCAGTCGCCTCCTCTTCTTACAGGGACACCAATCCCCCCATGGCAGCCCCACCCTCAAGACTGTCTAAACGGAATCACCCCCAAAGGCCGCACCTCCAAGTGCCATCCCACCGGGGGTCGGGGCTCCACCGTACAGATCTGGGGCTGATGTTTGAGACGAGTCAGCCCTTGAAGCAGGTTAACAAGCCAAGCAAATGGCATCTCTGCCCCTCAAGCCTCCCCATGGAAAGCTGCAGCCAGAACGCTTGTCAGGTTCGGGGGCAACCTAGGAGTGATGGAAAAAAGGAACCATCATGTGCAAAGTTTCATTAAGCTAATTACCTGGAAAAATTTCTGGTGTCCAGCCAGCCCGTGTCCTGGAAGCACAGCTGCGGTAACATCTGCAGCTCAGCACCGAGCCCCGGAGTCGAGGCACACCCCCCCACCCCCACCCCGCCCTCCCAGAACAGGGTCAGTGTCAGCCGCCAGGGAGAGGACGATGAAGTCACTCGGGGGACGTGCGCGCCCAAGAGCCAGGAAAGTTAGAATTCTGCAGTCCGTGCATGAGATCTGCTTTCGGGTGGAAAGAGCAGAGTTAAAATGGTGTCTCCAGGGAACGTGCGCCTCTGGGAAAACACCTTATATCCCTTCGATAGCGCATCAATGCCAGGCCCGGGCCTGGGGCCGAGGGCGCACAGAGAGCAAGGTTACAACTGCTGGAGCCGAAGAATTTGTTCTTACAATTTCCTAGTCACATCGGCAATAAGTCCTGAACAAAACGAACCGTGGGGCCGGGGCGGGGCGGGGGGAGACAAAAGAGACAGAAGAGACGCACAGTGTGTATCTTAGAAAGCTTTTCTTCAAGGAAACGAACCCAAAAAATGTACGCAAAGGTCTGGCAGCCGGAGCGTCAAGCCCGGGCCGGCAGGAAGGCGCTGCCACGTGCACTGACCCTCGAGGCGGCAGAAGCCTTGTCATACCTCGGGCCCCTGGTGCCAGAGGCGGCCACGCGCTGCGCCGGTGGGAGGGGGGGATCCGCCCCTGCCCCCTCCCCAGCCCCAGCTGCTGCCACTGTGCGCCCCGGGACACCACTCCACCATGGTGTCCCCTGTAGCGTCTACACTGGCTCACCTCCGTACAACCATCCACACGCTCGAACCTGTGGTTACAGAGCCAAAGTCACAGTTTTCTTAGCGCATTTTGCGAACTAACCCCCAAATCCCTCCGAGCGGATTAGCCTGGTCCTTAATAGGCTGGAAGACAACAGGGTTGGATTTCACCCACTTCCAAGTGGCTTGGGTTACAGGAGCATTATTCTCCCACTGGGATCTGTTCCGGCCAGGGAGTCAGGAGCTCGGTCCCTGGCAAGTCTGTGAAAGCCCCAGGATGCGGGTCAAGTGGAGGTGCGGGCCAGGCATGAGGCAGCCTGCCAGCCTGCCTCTCCCCGGCCCCTCCGGGTAACCACACTCCCCAGGAGCGATCTCCAGCCCGGGCAGACAGTCGCTGCCGCCTGCCTTTCAGCCACTGCCCCAACACGCCCGGCGGGGCCAGGACGAGGGGCCCTGGCTCAGCTCTCAAGGACTCCCAGAGCTGCGTGACCAGCCCCTGGTTCCCAGGTGCAGCCCGGAGGGCCCAAGAAGGTCCAGCCACAGCTTAGGCATCACTGCGCGCCCCCTAAGCTGCCCGGGACGAGCAAGGCCTTTCCAGAAGCCAGAAAGAAGACAGTGGACAACCCCGCTGTCCCATCATCCTGTCTCGTCCCACTCTGAAACCCCAGGCCAGCAGAAGACACGACTCCCCAAGGGGTGTCAGCCAGCAAGACAGAGGTCCTCCCAGCCCTCCTCTCCCCACCCAGCACTTTGTGGGGCCCACACATGCCACGTGGGGCCGCAGCCAGCAGCCTTTGGAGGATGACGGGTGACGTGCATTCCTGCCAGAGAAGGCAGGCAGCCTGGGTTCCAGGGCCACCCCGTGACCCAGATCTTCTTACTCTCCCTGCCGCTGCCCCTTTTCCTGTGCTGGAGGCCTGCAGGCTGCCAGCAGTCACGCTTCAGAGAACCAGGTCAGATTAGGCCGGGGACAAAGCTCAGTTGTTGCAGGGCTTCCAGAAGGCCACTGACAGCAAGACGCCTGGGAGCCGACGCCCCCTCTGTGGGAAGCAGCTCAATGCCCCCCTTCACATGGGCTGCAATGGACCTGGGCCCCGCGCGGGGACAGGGAGATAAGGCCCAGAGAAACCGAGCTGGGAGCAGAATGCCCCACTCAACCTTGGAGACCCAAGGCCAGGCTACCCTTCCAGAGTGGCAATGAGAGCCACCAGGGAGCAGGAAGGACGCTTGGAGCCTGGCACGCGGCAGCGCCCAGCAGACGCTTCTGGGAATGAGCGACTGAACCCACAGGGAGAGTCAAAACAGGCCAGGAAGCTTGGGGAGACAGGCACCCCACAGCTCAGCCCCCGTCCCTCCTGTGCTCTGAACAGGTCACTAGGGGGGCTGCACCCCCACTCACACCCACAGATCCCCCCAGATCCGCAGGCCACGCCTCGAGCTGGGCCTTCCAAGATAATAGCTCCAACAGAGAGCCAGGAACCCAGCACAGTCACCTCCCTCCCCCCACAGAGGCTCACACCCCTGGGGCCTGGGGCCTCTCTCTCCAGCCCTCCCTCCCCCAAGGCCAGCAGCCGGATCCGCCCAGGAACTGGCGCTCCTCGCCCGGGGCTGGGCCCTGCGCCGCTGTGCGCTGGGCCTTCCTTATCGAGCACATCTTAGACAAACTGCACGGCCCACACAACACTGCCCATGGACAAACAGCAGTGCGGAAACAAGGTCCCAGCGCCAGGCCCCCTCCCCGTGGGGCAGCCTGGGATGGGCAGGAGAGTCTCAGAGGGCTGCCCAAGGGATTGGGGGGGGGGGGCAGGGAGAGCCTTCTTCCCGCTAGCGGGGTTCCCAGGTCCTCAGGTGAGAAGCCTTGGGCTGACCCCCTCCTGGGAGCTCTGAGCATGTCCACCTGGTTCACGGGCTCTTGGCCTCTGCTCCGGAGGGGCGATCTCATGTCCCCTCTGCCCCCGTCCTGACTCCTTGAACTGGGGGCGGATCTTCAGGAAGAAGGTGGGCTGCCTCAGACTCAGGTGCATGCCAAGGACCCAGAACCCTCCAGGCTGGCTGGCCAGGTGCTGCCGGGCAGATGACTGGGGGCGCGGGGCGGGGGGGGGTGAGGCCAGAAGGGCGAGCAGGCAGATCACCCGTGCCTGAGTGTGCCTTCCCACCTCTGCAACAGGCCAGCAAGAGCCATGGCCCCAGGTCTCCGGCTCGGCCAGCTTGCTCATGACTGGGGGGCTTCGGGATCCATGAGTCCCACGGTCCTGGGCACAAGTCCACGGAGCCATAGCCTAACTGCACAAGGTAGCTCTTTCTCTCTGCCAGGGGTCCCTGAAGGAGCCGGAGCAAACAGGCTTGGACTCGAGGAGACAAGGGTCCATGAGGACCGGGTGGAGCGAGGGGCCGGGACAGAGAAGAGGAAGAACCCTGCCTTAGCCCCTTGCCCGCGCTCACCCGGCAACCCAGGGTTAGCTCACTGGGGAAGTGTTCTGGGAGGTTCCTCTCCCTTCCCATAAGTCAGCTCCTAGGGCACTGGGTGAGGAAGGCCTGGTTTTCCAGGGGCCAGCTGCAGACATAATCTCTCTCAGGCCCTTCCTCTGGGGTCCAGCCTCCTACCCAGGCCTCTGGATCTACCCAGGCCTCTGGATCTACCCAGGCCTCTGGATCTACCCAGGCCTCTGGATCTACCCAGGCCTCTGGATCTACCCAGGCCTCTGGATCTACCCAGGCCTCTGGATCTACCCAGGCCTCTGGATCTACCCAGGCCTCTGGATCTACCCAGGCCTCTGGATCTACCCAGGCCTCTGGATCTACCCAGGCCTCTGGATCTACCCAGGCCTCTGGATCTACCCAGGTCTTTTCAACCTCTGGTAGGCCAGGTATCCCTTTGTGAATATCCTGAAAGCCACATAAAATCTCAGACTAATTCCCAAATGCACCCACAGACCAACCCCCACCCCCCTGCTCCCCATTTCTGTGGTTTGGGGGCCTCAGGTAAGAGCCTAGGCCCATGAGGGTTCCCAGGGGAGCTAGGGACACTGAAAGGCCAGGTCCACGCGACCCGGCGTGCAGTGAGAAGCCCCAAACTCAGAACACCGGAAAATCGGAGGGGCGCAGACCGCAGCCGGCTCCAAGGCCGAGGGGCTGAGGGAGAAGCCTGGGCCTCACTCCTGGCCTCCGGAGCAGCAGAGGGTGCAGGGAGGACCGGGCAGCTCCCGGGCTTCCTAGGAAAGGGCAGGAACCCACGGCCTTCTCGGCCTTCCCGCTGCTGGTAAGAATGACAGGGATGATGGCGGCCACAGAGGCGCAGGGCAGGCGTTTCTAGGCCTTTCTGTGCAGGGGCTCGTGCAATTGTCACAACGAATCAGCACCAGCCCTGTTCAACAAGTGAAGCGAGATCACGTGCCCTGCCCCTGTGACGCGGCACCAGCCTGGGATGGGCTTCTGGAGCCCACGCCGCCTGCGGACCGATGCCAGCCCCACCCCACAGACCAGCAGGTCAGGTGCATCCGGGAACAGCCTGGAGCTGCGGCCTGCAGCCCCCACCTGGAAAGCCCTTTCTTATTCTCCACCTACTCCCCACCTCCCATTTGTCAAGGCCCAGTTCCATCTTGCCTCCCACTCAAACCTCCCGTCACAGCCGTGGTCCCTCCTTCCAGGGCATTCGGCACGTGGAGCCTGTGGCTCAGGTCGGGGGAGCGTGGGTGTCATTCAGCTGGTGTCTCCCCTGCTTCTTGTCTCCCCTGTAAGCATGCAGCAGGGACCCCCATCTGTTCAGCATCTTTGTACACTCACGGCCCTGGCGGGACGTGCCCAGCGCATGGCGTGTGTCCAGTGAATGCGCACAGACCCGAGATACTTGGGGTCTGCCCCAGGGCACAGCTTAAAAACTTTCCCCGTTTCACAGACTCATGAGTGCTCAAAACCAGCTCTACAGAGGACCCCATTATAATCATTCGATCTCTTTCCGAGCCCATAAATAGGTCCAGAGCAGTGATCCCACTCAGTCCAGGCAGAAAAGAAAAGGCTTCTTGGCTGTCCTTGCATTTTAAACCATGGGGCGAGGGGGGGGGGAGTGGATTTTTAACACCGTTTGGGCTCTCCTTCATGTCATAGCATTGGTGCTATATAGGGGTCAGTCTGACTTCTGCAGAGCACCCCTCCGGAACAGGGCACACCAGGGGAACCGGAGCATGCTCCCAATGAGGCCAAGAGGCCAGCTTGCCCCTGGGCCAGGCCCCTCCAGTCCAATCGCACACAACTACGGCAGAGGGACCCAGCCCACGTTGGACCTCTGCCAGCAGGGGAACAAACGGGAAGTGGTCCAAACCCTCCCTGCTCCCATCCTCCAGGGCTCCGCCCCGTTAGGTAAACACAGGAGCCTTGGAGGCTGCCTTTACAAGAGCTGGTTCCCACTCACCCCATAAACCCTACTTCCATTTATTACACAAAGCTTCATCTTTTTTTTTTAATTTACCTGGGGGGAGGGAGAGAAGGCATGGAGGAGAGGAGCCCAAGCCTGCTTCAGGGGCCCTCTGGCATCCACGGAGGAGGGTCTCAAAGTCTCTCCGGGAAAAGGCCAAGGACCTATGACCTGGCAGGACCCATATCACCCCCACTGTCCAGACCCACCAGCAGGAGGTGAAGTGCAAGGAGCCTAGGGCGAGAGCCAACAGAGCTCCCTGGGCTGCACTGGGCTGGCCATCCCAGGGAGAGGGCCGCACACAGCAGCAATGCCCACAACCATCTCAAGTATTTGGAGCATGCTGGGGAGGAAGGGAGGCCAAGCGCCAAACCCCAGCATATGCCACCTGGAAGCCCCCACCTCCCCCACCATTACATCAACTCGCCCACGCTCCCAAGATAGGGCTGTGCTGGGGGTGTCTGAAGGGCCATGCTGTTTGCAACAAGGGGGTATAGGTTGAAATTCTAAGCCACTGACCCAGAAGGGTATTTTAAAGGAAGTTCTGAGTAACCCTCTTTGAGACAAGTTATTCTTTATTACTCATTTCAGTTCCTGAATGTGGAAAACAGGAGACTGCGAATGGCCCAAAGGCAGGGGGTTGGCCTGAATGGCCTCTTCAGCTCCAACTAAGTCCCATGATGCCGTCCTCTTATCAGTAAAAATCAGTTCATGAGTCCTTGGCAGAAAACTTCATGTGCAAATAGATTAAGGGGAGGAACACAGTTTGCAAGGTGAGCAAAAGAGGAGATGCCACTTATTTGAGAACTGAGGAGGACAACAGATCCTGCCAGGATCCCCTGGGGGTAACCACAAAGAAAAAAAGAAGAAGAAAGGAAAAAGGACAGAGAGATCTAGGTTACCCTTGTCTGCCCTTCTATGCTTGTGGCCTCAGTTTGCCCACCTGTGAAATGGAACTTCAGAGTGATGGGAGCGGTGAGGCCTCCCCCACCTGTGTGAGGGCAGACCTGCCAGTGGAGTTAGGATGTCACCACACGGCGGCGGGGTGGGGGGGGGGGGGAGCGCACTCGGAGACCCACCGCATAAACCCGTGGTACTAAGCCCGGGCCTTGCTGAATGGTCCCATTTGGCGAACTTCCCGTGCCCCACCGGGTTAGAGGGCTAACGAACAGTTCATCTGAAGAAAGGATGCTGCGGCCTGGACCACCAGCCCTGGAGGCCGAGCCCCAGGAAATCCTCCAGCCCACCACCCCCTGCAAACACACGTCTCCGCACACCGGGACCGGCGGCGGCCGGAGAGTCCGAGAGGACGCAAGGGGCAAGGAGGGCGAGCAGGAAGTACGTTCGGCCAGCCTAGGGCAGCGCCCCCCCCCCCGGCGGCCCCCCCGGGCACCTGAGCGAGCAGTGGCTGACGGCGGCGGGGGACCCTGGGCAAGGTCGGGAGCCCAGCCAGCCGTGCGGGGGTCAGAGGCCTCGAGCGCCAGGACTCCCCCGACCCCGACCCCCCCGACCCCGACCCCCGCCCGGGTGGTCCCTGATGGGCGCGCGGGCCCCGCGGCCTGGGAGCAAAGGGCAGCGCCAAGTCCGTCGAGGGGCTCACCGCCCGGAGGGCCCTGCATCCCGGTCCGGGGCTGGGGGCTGCGAACGCCGGCCGGGAGCGAACGGCCCACGCGCGGGAGCCTGCGCGGGAGTGCAACGGCCCGCGCCGTCCCCACCCACCACCACCTCGGCTCAGGTAAGAAGGGCTCGTCCCGGGACACCGACCCCTCCCCGCTCCGGCCGCGGCGCCCACCTGAGTACGACTTCTTCATGGTGCCGCCGCGGCCGCCGCTCCCAGGAAAGTGTGGCGGCGAGGCCGCGGGGCGCGGGCTCCCGGGTCGCTAATCCCGGGCCCGGAGTGCGCGGGGTGGGGCGGGAGGAGGGGCGGCCCCGGCCCGCCCCCGGCCCCGCCCCCGCCCGTGGAGGTGCGCGCCCGGCCCCGCCCCGCGCTGCACCTGGCGCGGCCCCGCGGCCCCGGCTCTGCATCCCCCGGTCCGAGGGAGGGGGCGCCCTCGCGGCCCGCACCGCCCCCACCCCCCCACCCCCAGCGCGAAGGGCTGGTCCCGGGGCGTCGCAGCCCCTTTCCTGTCCGAGTCCGGGCGCCAGGGCCCAGGTGGCCGCGGCGGGGGAGGAGGGAGCGCGGGGAGCGGCCGCGCGCGCGGGCCACGGCGGGAGGCTGTGGCACAGCGGGCCAGCCCCGGGGGAGGGGGGCGGAGCCCGACTCCTGCTTAGTTGCCCAGGGCAGGACTGGGTGGGCCGGGTACCTGTCTGCCTGTCTAGTAGTCAAAAGAACAGACGGCCTCGACTCCTCTGATGAGCCGGGGTGGGGGAGGCTCTGTTTCCGCATCTGTAAAATGGGCGCGTTGTATCAGCTCATTTCTGTTCCATCTGAGAAACATTTATCCGCTATGTGCCAGGTACTGTGCGCGGCTCTGAAGAGCAGACGCAGGGACACGCGCCTTTCCAGCCTGCGTAATACAGGCAGCGATGAGAGTGTGCATTCCCCGGCAAAAGTTCAGAGTTCTCTCTGCTTTTGTATCCTTAAGGAAATTTTCCGTAATAAAACTTTTTTTTTAACGTACAGAGGAGAAAGTGATGCATTTTGTCTAGAGGATGATGCCAGAGTTTTATTAAGGTGGTGCCAAAGCAAGGTTTTAAAGAATGAGTAGGAATCTACCAGGTAGCCAAGGTTGGGGGAGGCAGGCTGTTCCAGGCAGAGGGAAGGGCGTGGTGAAGCCGGAGGCGCGATGTATCACGAGCGCTCAGAGAAGCACCCGGCCAGCCCTGCCAGATTTGCCCGCCCAGGCCCCCAGGTGAAGACGGCTGTGGGGGAGGAGCTCCACGCAGCTTCTCAGCCAGGGCTCAACGCTGCCTGCTCCTGGCCGCCGTCCCAAACAGCACACAGGAGAAAGTAGGCTTAGCTTCTCCAACGCTCTCTTTCCCTCTCATCCTTTACTTTCCATAGGGGTCCAAGAAGCATTTTTATTTCCTGCCAGAGTGGGAAACTCGTGTCAATGAGAACTGAGGTACGTGTGGCTCGGTGGCTGAGTCCTTGCCACCTGCTCCCCTTCTTAAGAAATCTGCCCGGCCAGGTGACCTTCCCCAACCCCTAGTTAGAGTCAACTGGACCAGAGGAGACATTGGACTCTGCCCCGGCCAGCCTCCCGCTGCTTATCTAGGGATGGGAGGCCGAGGCAGGGCAGGGGTGTGAAGGAGGGGAGCAGCCCCAGGCCTGGGACTATAAATGAATCATGAGCAGCTGTCGGTAGATTCCCGGATGGCCGCGCACCCTACACACACCCGCAGTCGTCACTTGCACTAGCACAACACCCCTAATTGCCGCGTGTGCAGATTCCACTCTGGTCAAGCTTTGCTCGGATTGTGCCAGTACGCATGGTACGGTCCTGACACCGAGGCCTCCGGTTCCCAGAGCCCAACTACCTCTCAAGAGCCTGTCGAACTGTGGGCTTTGTTCCTTTGATCCCGCTCAGGTCAGAGACGCCCCGGTGCCGATCACGCTGCAGCAGATGGACCCTGGAATCGCGGAGGACCGCGGGATGTTCTCGGTTGGTCGGCCGCTCGCTCGACGCTCACCTTTCTGCCTGTGGGTCATAATCCACATGTACCCGAGCACCCAGGAGCCGGGAACACCTGTGTTGTGGTGACGTTGGACATCTAGCATTCTCGTGACTCTGGAGGGAGGGCGAGAGAGGGAGGGAGGGAAGGAGGGGCAGTGAGGTGTTCTGTACAAGTGCATGGCTTTCGAGATGCATGAAAGTTCATCATCTAAGCACAAAACTTTTATTTTCATTCTTTATACGGACAGCTCTCTGGTAAAACGTACCACAAAATCACCTGCCTTAATAGAATGTGCCAAACTGTCTCATGGCTCAAGATCTTCCTAAATGACACCTTTAAGGGTTCCCGACTCATACACTGCCGTGTTGCTTCTTCACACAATGTCCCCAGGCCCCTGGCCACCTTTTAAAAATCCTTTTCAACACTCAGCTCCCTCACTTATTGTGTGGCTTGTGACAAGCCATAGGACGTCTCTGAGTCTCGGTTTCCGCTCCTGTAAATGTAATGACAGTATCTTATGTAGCTTGTGAGGCAAATGTATGGATTAGAAAAGCAACATACAGGGGCGCCTGGGGGGCTAAGTGGATTAAGCCACCGACTCTTGATTTTGGCTCAGGTCATGATCTCAGGGTCCTGAGATCGAGCCCCGTGTCGGGCGGGAACCCACTTAAGATTCTCCCTTTTCCTCTGCCCCTCTCCCATAAAAAATAAAAGAAAGAAAAACAAAGTATATTAAGTGCCTCACTTGTTTCTGTCACTAAAACCTGAGAGGTGCAGCCCTGGCAGGGAGTGGGCAGTGGGCAGAAGCCTGAGAGCCTTGCAGGAGGTTGGTGAGACCCCGGTGGGGCAGGGGGTAAAGAAAGTGCTATTGGGGGCACCTGGGTGGCTCCGTCCATGAAGCGTCTGCCTTTGGCTCAGGTCGTGATCCCAGGGTCCTGAGATCAAGTCCTACATCAGGCTCCCTGCCCAGCGGAAGCCTGCTTCTCCCTCTGCCTCTGCCTCTCCCCCTCTCACTCCGGCATGCTCTATCTCTCTCAAATACATAAATAAAATCTTAAAAAAAAAAAAAGCGTGCCATTGCCCCTGGGGACAGGAAGCCTTCACTGAGCCGTGGCAGAAAGCTTAGCAAAGCTGGTGCCTGCAGTGGCGTAGCAAACAGACCGAACCTGACGTCTAGCTAAGGGGCTTTCCCGGCGGAGCCAGAAGTCTCTGCCTATCATAAAATGGACAAGGAGAAAGATGAACTAAATCTGAGTTTCAAATGGAATTGGGAGGAAATGGGAAAAGCCAGAACCGTCTCTGCAGCCAGCAAAGGGTTCTCAAAGTAAG
This sequence comes from Ursus americanus, assembly GCF_024610735.1. Classification (NCBI taxonomy): domain Eukaryota; kingdom Metazoa; phylum Chordata; class Mammalia; order Carnivora; family Ursidae; genus Ursus; species Ursus americanus. Next base: position 4,480,790 of record NC_142149.1, read on the forward strand.
AAAGGGCCTGAGAACAAAGAGTCCAGACTGTGACTGTGAGATCCTTGGGAAGACCTCAGGGAAAAACGTGAAGGTGCTTCGTGAACTGTTTCGGACACACAGGCGCTCTGAGGGTCTTGCCTTGCAGACCCTCTCTGTTAAAGGGGTGGCCTTCCGGGGGCTTTTCCCATCCTCGCACGAGGCAGAGATGGGCTTATCTCAAGAAGTTCTGTGGTGCGGAGTGAAGGCAGCCATCTGAAAAGGCTCCACACGGTATGATTCCAGCCAAAGGACATTCTGGAAGAGGCCGAATTATGGCGACAGTAATCAGGGGCTGCCGTGGGGTAGACAGGAGGGAGGGAGGGCGGACAGGTGGAACACAGGGGATTTTTAGGGTTGCGTGGGATACCGCCGTGGCCGATCCTTGTCATCGCGAATTTGTCCAAACCCCTGGTGTGGGCACCAAGAGTGAGCCCTAACGGGAACTGTGGACTTCAGTTAATAATCACGTATCGATATCGGCGCATCCGTTGTAACACAGGTGCACTCTAACGCAAGATGTGAGGAAGAGGGGATGCCGGGGGCGGGGTGGGGTCCATGGGAACGCTCTGTGCCTTCTGCTCCCCTTTCCTCTAACCCTAAAACGACTCTTCACACACCAAGTCTACGCATCTTTTTAAAAGTTTGGGGGGTAGGGTTTTTAATGCAAGGAGTGGATTTTAAATGAACACATAGGCAGCCCCCAAGCTTTTAAAGGAATTGGGCTTGGACCAGACGGAATAAAGATCCGGCAACATGAAAAAGAGGCTTTTGGACTCAGCCCTTTAAAGGAGGAAGCGCGCTGAGAAAGCTATTCAGTTGCAAACTCTGTTTTCTTAGGAAAGAGGAAGCATGACTCAGAGAACAGCCCCAGGCAGGGGGCCTAGGACTGGAGGCGCCCTCCCCCATCTACACCAGGTGGCCTCAATGACTAGGTGGCATCCAGCACCTGGAGCCTGGGCCCAGCACACGTGGGCAGATGGCAGGGGTCGCGGGGGTGGGTGAGTGTACTTTGCACGTGCGAGCCTGTGAGTGGCTGTGGCCCAAGGACGGGCTGTGTCTGAGCGTATTTCCCAAAAACGGCCACGGCGCTGTCTCCGTCCCCCTTCCACGTTGTGACCTTGGTGTTCCTCCCGGCATCCCCTCCCCTTGAACGTGGGAGGGCTTGTTGTTGAACTGTAACCCTCCCACTTGAGCCACTCCAGACTTCTGTGTGGTGCCGAAGCCAAGGCACACGGGAGTGTATTGGTTAACAGCGTAACCAATTGTCACAAACGTCGTGGCTTAAAATGACACGGGTTTAACATCCCGTGGCTTCTGTGGGTCAGGAATATGTGCGTGGCTCGGCTGGGCTCTGGGCCGTAGCTGGTCGTCAAGGGGCGGCTGGGGTGGGGGTTCCCCTGAAGGTCCAACAGGGAAGGGCCACATCCAAGTCCGTGTGGTTGTCAGAATTTAGCTCCTCGGAGGCTCTTAGACGGAAGGCCTCAGCTCCGCGCCAGGTCGAACCGAGCTTCCTGACACGTGGGACTCCCCACATGGCAACGTGTCCATCAAGGGAAGACAGTCCACTGGAAAGGCAGAAACCGTGATCTCGCGACCGGATCACGGAGGTGGCTGCCCGAACACTGGGAGGCAGACGTCTTTGGGACCATCAGAGACGCAGCCTGGCCCAGGGAGGCACCGGTGGAGATCCGGTCGGCAGTCCTGGGCTCTGGGTCTTCCCAGCCCAGGTGCAGCGAGGTGAGCCTTCGCGTGCTGCCCACGCTGTGCCTCCCGCGTCGTCTGCAGGCCTGAGGCCTCGGCTCCAGCCACCACCTGTGCCTCCGCTTCTGAGCTCTGCCGCCTCTGCTCCCCTTTTCTTCTCTGTCTTCTGTCAACATCTTGCTAGTCCTTTCCCTGGGCATGCCACCCAGGTTCCCAGGCCCGAGGGGTCAGACTCAGCTCCAGGGGGATTGCTCCTGTCCTCCGTCCCGAGCAGAGCCTGGTCACACTGGTCGACTATCTTTGCTTCTTCAGCTGGGCTCAGCATGTCCGCTGCTGACTGTTCTCCAGCTTGTGCTGTCCCTGAGCTTGAACTTGTCAGATGACGGAGGCCTTGCTGCGTGGGCAGAATTTACGGTAAAGGTGTGGCTACTCTGACACCCGCATAGGCAATGTGGGCGTGTACGCTGTTCCCGCCTGTCCAGAAAGCACTTTAGCAAATATGTGTCAGGAGCTTTGTCCTCTTAATTACATTGTTGTCCATGGGCTGATTCAACATATATTTCTTGATTACTCATTACGGCCCCTTCCCTCTAATGCTTCCAGCTGGGTTGGGAAAACAGACATTAACCAAACCAGCATAGAAGAAGGTGCGATCAGAGTATACACTAAGAGCTCCACATCTGGTCTGGGGTCAGGGAGGGCTTCTTGTAGGAGGGGGAGATTCGGCTGAGGCCAGAAAGATGAGCAAGGATTAGCCAGGAGAAATGGAAGGGAAGGAGACGACAGGCAGAGAACAGCCTGTGCAAAGGCCCTGTGGTGGCAGGAAATGTGGTCCCTGCAAGGAACCGGAGGAGGATGCAGGAGGCTTGAGCCCAGAGAAGCTGGAGAGATGGTGGAGGAGGCAGGCCTTACAGGCACATCAGAACTTTATCCTAAAAAAAATGGGAGGTCATGGAAAGGTTGCAAGAGGGAGGAGTGGGGCTGGCATGAGCAGACTGGCACTCTGAAACCGCAGCTCTAGATGGACTGCAAGCGACAGGGGGCCAGAGTCCAGGGGGAGCCTAAGGCAGTGTTCCAGGCCAGGATGATGGTGGGGGGCGGGGGTGAGATGCGAAGAAAGGAATTGCAGAGCAACAGAAAGGAGCCTCGGAGTAAAGTCACCTGGGCCTGGGGATTGGCTGCAACAGGAATGGCTCAGAGAGACAAAGGAGGGACAGAGGACAGGCTGGGCTGCAGGCCGTCGTCGTGTGGGGGAGGCTTCCGAGCATCCACGGGGGGCCATCGGCTGGGCGGTGGCGTCTGCGTTGGGCATCAGGGGCGGATCTTGCTGTCAGGATCCCTCCCAGAGTCCGCTGGGCGGCGGGAGGGGAACAGACAGACACACGGACAACAGGTGTGCCCTGGACCTTCTCGGCAGCCTGCCAGCAGCGCAGGGAACTAAAGCCAGTATTCAGTAACACCGTTAACAAAAAGTAACAGCCCCTTTCTTTGGTGGAAGAGTACACCCAGCTTCGGCGGGTGCCAAAGGAAGACTCTGGAAAAGTTCTGGAATTAGATGGGGTGCTGGTTACACACCGTGAATGCGTTAAATGCCCCCGACTTGCTCGCCTTAAATGGTTATTTTATTTTATGTGATTTTCACCTCAGTAAGTTTTTTTGAGAAATGAAGGATGTGGGCTGGGCTCAGTCGGTGCAGTGGCATGTGCGACTCTTGATTTCAGGGTTGTGAGTTCGAGTCCCTCATGGGGCACAGACTTTATTAAAAAAACAAAAAGAAGGCTGCAAGGGCCGTGTGCACACAGAGATCTTGTCTGGAAAACAAACGTGACGCATATAGTAAAAGAAAAATATTAAAATATAGGAAATGCTATTCCGGAAGCTAACAGCAGTGCCCACCTGTCATGGGATTATGGGTGAGTTGGTTTCTTCTTTGTATTTTTCTGTGTTTTCCTTGATAAACGTACGTTGCTCTCCTCGGACGGGCTCGCGTCAATGGTCAGTCTCATCTCCATGCGTAGACACCTGTCTTTGCGGCCGATGCTGGTGTGCTTTCCCAGGTTCTTTGTCCGGTGTTCGGTTCTTGTACGACCAAACTCATCGTTATCAGGACCTCGAGCAAGGTTTTCTCTCCCGTTGGGCAGTCCGGACCGCCGACTTTCAGAGTGACTTTAACCTTCGCTTCAGTGGGTGGTTTTCCCGTGAGCCCATTCTACAGACTACGGGACACGGAGTCCGAGGTCACCCAGTGCCCGCACGCTAGGATCTCCCTCCCCACGAAGCCCAGCTGCTCCCGAGGCCACAAAATCCTGAGTCCAAATCTGCTGTTCTTCCAGGTCGGGCCTCAAACGGGATGAGCGTCGGCGAGGGAGAGATCCGTCCTGGGCTCAGGCCGAGCGCTTCCTCAGAGAAGGCGCTCTGAGGGAGGGGGCCCTTCTGGAAGATTAGCCTGAGCACCGAGGATCCCAGTGACACTTCCACTCCCCACACCTCTCTCGGGAAACATTCTCGGGACACCAGGGAGCAGCCACGATCCCTCTGCAGCCACTGTCTGTCTCCAGGACACGTTCCACGATGATCTCAGGGTTCCTCGTTATACGGAGAAGGGCTCTGAGGTCACAAAGCGACCACACTTACATCAGACAAAACTAACTGGGGAGCATTTTGCTGTGGGACTTCTCAGAGCCTTTAACGTGCTCGTAGATGCTGGGAGGCTCCCACAAGAGTTAGAGTACACAGCACTTTCCCCAGCTTAGAAAACCAGGACTCTTTGGTGACAAGTGCCTTGCGGTTCCGTGAGACATTCTCTGGGAAAGGATGCTTGTAGCTCGGTGGGGGCGGGGAGGGGCGCCCATCCAACAGCAAGGCAAGTCCGCCAAGCTCCAAGGTCAGCCGCAAATGAAGGCTCCTCTACCCTGGCCTGCTCCCCTTTGCCCTTGTTGCTTCCTGCTGGCCTTGCCCGCTCCTCTTTTCCCTCCACTGCCCTCCAGGAGGAGGAGCCAGGAGGAGCTTTCTGATGGGAAAACCGCCAGGCCCCGGACTGAGGAGGGAAAGGGACTGGCATCCTCGTGGACATCGCGCCCGTGCTTTTGGCTCAGGGGAAGGGGTATCCCCAGCAGCGTGGATAGGAAAGCCCGAGGCAAGCCCCCATTTGGAGCTCAGCCCTCTATTGACCCAGGAGCACATCCCACCTCTGCACTTCTGCTCATGCCCCCCATGCCCCCAGCACGCCCTGCGGCCTGTGGACCCCAAGTTGTTCCTCCTCCTTCTCCCCCCTCCCCCTCCCCCTCCTGTTCCTGTGCAGGGGGTGGGGGTGCGGTGGTTTCCCCTGACTTTTGCTGCAGGGAGAAGCCAGATCGCCTCTGCCCACGGGCAGTTTTCAGAGCTCCCACTGGGCCCCGCACCAGTCCTGTTCGCTCAGGAGGCCTGGCGGTGGAGCTTTCCAAAGTGCCCCCTGGGCTCAAACCACCCGTCTGGTGGAGGGAAACCCCAGGTGGCCATCCCAGCGCTGCTACGTATCAGCCTCATGAGCTTCTGCACGATCCTAAATCTCCATGCCTCAGTTTCCTCACCTGTCCCATGGCGAGAACAGCACCTCCCCTGGGCTGTTGTGGGGCTGGGGTAGAACAGTGGCGCTCCCACACCCCCGGGTGGACGGTGAGTGAGTGGGGGCAGGGGCGGCCTTCCCTCCCTCGGTGCCATGTGCAGAGGGGGGCTCCATAAACATCCGACAGCAGCGTGCGAAGTGGCCCGCGGGGCCGGCGGGCTGGGAAAAGCCAGGTGTGTCCACTTCTCACAAGAGCCATCATGTTACAGTTCTCCAGAGTCAGTGAGTCTGGATTTGCTTTCATCAAAAGCATAAATAAATACAGGGCCTGCCAGGGGCTGCGGCTGCAGGTGCCGCGGGTCACCGAGCGGGTGGCGGGGGCACCCTTTGGCGCTCTGGCCACACTCCGCTCAGCCTCATGCTCTGCAAACGTCCCTTGGCAAAGTTGCAGGCCTGAACACAGAATGCCTGGTGAGACTTGAACTTCCAGGTAAGCAGCAAATAATTTTTGTAGTATGACGATGTCCCACGTAGTATTTAAGACATGAAGGTATACTTTAAAAAAATTATTGTTTATCTGAAATTAGCATGTAACTGTGCATCCTATATTTTTACTTGCTAAATCTGGAAACTCTGGCCTCAGCCCCCGGACCCAGGCGGGCAGTCCTGGAGAGGAGCTTTGACGCCCCCCTCCAAGTCGGGGTGCCCAGATACCAGGCCTCCACTCAGAAGAAAAATGAGACAAATGAGAAGAATGCAAAGAGGTGGGTTTCTTGTTTTTGTTCGCTTTTTTCACTTTTATAAAAGTCTAAGATGTTCAAAGGACTGGTCTTCCTTCTGAAATTTTCCTTTCCTGTGCAAATGCTCCCCGCCCCCAACCCCGTCACTGGCGCGGTGGCGTTGGCCTCTCAGAGCTGTCCCCGAATGTGGGACCCTGAGGCCTGGCTGTGCCCTCCCTGTTCTGTCTCTTCCTAGCTGGGAACCTTGGAAAAAGCACGTACCCTCTCTGCTCTTTCATTTCCTTACCCATGGAATGGAGAGCATGACCTCCCCAAGGCCACAGGCTTGCTCAGGATTGGATGGTGGCCACCCTGGTCCATCCACGTGCAGACACTCGTCACGTGGCTCACTTAGGATGTGTGCCCTTTGCCGTGTCATGCTGTAGTTCAATAAAATAGTTTCTAAAAAAATTAAGTTCAATTAGCAAAGAGGCTTCCAATAGAGAGACGCTTATCCCATTTATCTTGCAAGGCGATATTACTGCCTCCAGCTTTGACAGGGGCACACCAGTTTATTACCCGTGGCCTGCACAAAGCTGGCGGAGCCCGCCGCTACGGAGGAAAAACTGTGTGGCTGAGCTCACAGTTGGGTCAGCTTGATGAGGGGTTAACCTTCAATCCCATTACATTCCAGGAAACTGAAAATTTACACTGGTTTTCTATTTTTAATGGATTTACAATAAAAGGAAATATTTAAAGCTTAAAAAAATAGATGGCACTTTACGTTCATTTTCCAAGTCATCTCATATAGCAAAGGCAGACAAACTATAAAAAGAGAAACATAAAAGTCACAGCTGGAAGAAAACCTAAGATCCCCATGTCCATGTAACAGACACTGAAAGGAGACGGGGGCTGGGGCTGTGCCGTGCGGGGCCTGGGGCAGGGCTCCCAGCCATGTGCCTGGAGAAGTGCAAGGGAGCAACTGTAGTTTCTGAGCCATGACACCCAGGGACGCAGCAGCTGGGTCCCCAACACCCCTCCAGGAGATGGCCACTCCGAGCCAACAACAAACGGCTTCATCGTTCTGCACAGGGGAAGAGACTGGAGAGACAGAAACATCGACTCAACAGAGAGAGACAGAAACACCGAACCTGCAAACTGATCCCCAAAACACGGGCAAAGCTAATGCTGATAAAGGCAGTCAGGAAGGTCAACCGAGTAGATGTGAAATCACTCCCGGTGAAGTGGAAATAATAGCGGAGTCTGAAAATGATCTTCAAACATCTTATTGATTGATTGATTGATAGTGAGCACATGTGGCGGGGGGCGGCACAGGGAGAGGGAGAGAGAGAATCCCAAGCAGGCTCCACGCTGAGGCCCCGAAATCATGACCTGAGCCGAAAGCAAGAGTCAGATGCTTAACCAACTGAGCCACCCAGATGCCCCTGAAAATGATTTTCCAATAAAAGAGTTTAGGAACATCAAAGAAACATCAAAGAAAATAAATTATGAAAGCAAAACCAGCTTAAATGAAACAAAGCCACGCGGTCGTGATAAGGAATCAGCTGGCGACCCCGGAAGTGAGAAGGATGGTTACTGAAACTGAAGCTCGACAGACAGAATATATGTTGTTGGACACGCTGAGGAACAAGGTAGTGGCAGATATCACCGAGGATGTGGCCCAGAAATAAACAAATGAAGCAGATGAGAACAAGAGGTTACGGGTAAGAAACACAGAGTGCGGATCAAGGAGTTCCAGGATGTATCTCACGGGGGCTTCAGAAGAAGAGAAGAGAAGCAATGATACAAAAAATAATATCCTAAGACATAACCGCTGCGAACTCTCAAAGACTAAAACGAGACGCGCCGTGAGAGATAAACACCCATTCGCAATCAGAGACTTCACGGCACAGCTGTGGCATAGCCGCGGACACGGAGTCGAGCGTGAAATGCTATCAGAGACAAAAAGATCATCCACAGAGAAAGGAGAATTGAGCAGGTCTCTCGTAGTCTGGAGCAACCCGTCCAAGGGCTGAGGGAACCAGCTGCCATCCTACCATCCTAGAGCCAGCTGAGATCTTGCTCAACAGGAGAACAAAACACATTCCCAACACGCAAAGTCTAAGAAAGAGCTCCCTTCCCACAAACCATCCCTGAAAATGTACCACAGGGTGAACTTTAGCAAAAAGGAAAGTCAGGCCAGGAGGGAAGAGAGGCTGCAAGAAACCAGGGTGAAGGCAGGGGCGCCTGGGTGGCTCAGTCAGTGAAGCGTCTGCCTTCGGCTCAGGTCCTGGGATCCCTGGGGAGCCTGCTTCTCCCTCTCCCTCTGCCTGCTGCTCCCCCTGCTTGTGCTCTCTGTCAAATGAATAAATAAGATCTTTTTTTTTTTTAAAGAAAATCTTAAAAAAAAAAAAGAAAAAGTAAAAGATGCGGAAACCCTTCTCAGTCCAACAGGAGAGAGGAAGAGGAGACAGAGAGACGTGGTAAATAAAACCATAAAATCGAATGGCAGAGGAAAGTCCAAATAAAGCCAGTTACATAGAATGATGTGAACAGGAAGGTTAGCGCACGCAATTCTAGGTGTTGCTTACAGATATTTATACATAAAAAAGAAAGTATAAAATTATAAATACAAAGACATTAGGACAGCAGTTAGCTCTGGGGAAGGAGGGAGAATGGGGTCCCGGGGGTACAGAGGGGCTTTCAATTTTATGTGTAACATTGTGTTGTTAGCGTCTATTGGGAGAGAGGGAAGGGGGGTCGGAATCACATGCGGCGGGATGCTCACCTTTGCTAGCGCTGGGCAGTGTAGACAGGTGTTTGTTGTACGGCTCTCCATTTTTCTGATGCTTGAAATATTTCATCTGTTTTTAAGATTTATTTATTTATTTTAGAGAGAGAGCGCACAGGGGGAGGGGCAGAGGGAGAGAATCTCAAGCAGGCTCCCCACTGAGCACTGAGCCCCATGCAGGGCTCGATCCCATGACCCTGAGATCAGGACCTGAGCTGAAATCAAGAGTCAGACGCTTCACCAACTGAGCCCCCCAGGTGCCCCAAAGTAAATCATCCTTCCTGTGTACATTCAGGGGCCCCGAAATACACCCTCTTCCCAAGTCCTACCTGTGCAATTCAGTGATCCTGCCAGGCTCTGGTCTGGGGCCCGGGAGCCAGAGTCCTTCCTGGCTCTGAGCAGGTGAGTGAAGAGTCGGGAAGATGGACTTGGGAACCACACACAGGAAGCCCACCTTTAAAAGGACCACAAGGACAGACCCCACAAGACTGAAGTCCCTAGAGCAGTCGGATTCCTTGAGACAGTGGGGCGGTGGGGGCCAGGGGCTGGGGGGTGAGGATTTCCTTCAGGACAGTCGCAGTTTTGCAAGATGGAAGGGCTCTGGAGACAGACGGTGGTGAGGGCTACACCACAGTGTCGCTGCCCCGGAACAGGACGCTGGGAAGTGGGGTTAAGGCGGTAAATTTTGTGTTATGTGTATTTTGCCACAATAAAAAAAAAGGACCCCGATTCACCATCCACCCGGTGAGCACTCGGAGCTGGTAGCCCCATCCTCATCTCGCACCAGCTTCCGCGGCTCCCAGGATGTCCTGCAAACTCGCCGAAGGTGGGTCAGGACCAAGCACGGGGCGGGATGCTCCTTCTGGATAGAAAGAGATGCTCGCGGGGCGCCTGGGGGGCTCAGTCGTTAAGCGTCTGCCTTCGGCTCAGGGCGTGATCCCGGCGTTCTGGGATCGAGCCCCGCATCGGGCTCCTCCAGGCTCCTCTGCTGGGAGCCTGCTTCTTCCTCTCCCACTCCCCCTGCTTGTGTTCCCTCTCTCGCTGGCTGTCTCTCTGTCAAATAAATAAATAAAATCTTTTTTAAAAAAAAGAAAGAAAAAGAAAAGAGATGCTCATGCAGGCTGTCCTCTCGGTGGCGGTTCGTTTCCATAAACGCCCATTTAACGGTAAACAAGCTGAGATCTGCTTTCCCTCCACTCCCAAGTTTACCCCGCGCCTCCCCTCCCAGCCCTGGGCGGCCCCTTCCAGCACCCGGGCAAATACCGAACGCACCAGAGGCTGAAGGGCCCCAGACGGACCAATCTGGGCAATCCTGTAACTGGACTAAATCGCCTTACCATCCCCCAAGAGGGAACATTCCAACAGCCCCCAGGACCACCAGGGCTGCTGAAGGGCCCCTGCGTGGGGAAGATAGTCTAAGACCTTAATTTACACACCTTCTCCCTGTAGTTCCCCAAACCCCAATTCTAAGGTGTCAGGGATTGGGGCAGGGCGTCAAACAGATGCTGATGGAAGACGGTGCTCCCTCCTGCCCATCAAGAAAAGTTCTGCTGGCTGCGTGGTGGGGGGCGGGAGTGCAGGAGGGAGGGGTGCCTTGAGAGAGAGTGAGAGAGAAACAGGACACCCAAGAGGATGGAGGTCGGTGGGAGGTCAGCAGGGGCTGGCCTGACGCACCTGGAGGGAACAGCTGTAGGGTACCCTGGGAAGGTGTCCTGGGGTCCTTGGGGATCCCCGTGCCCCAGTGAGGCTCAGATGCAGAGCCAAGAGTCAGAAAGGACCCCGAGGTTGCCATAGTGGGCATCTTGGTGGGACCAAGGCACAGCCATGACCAGGGGCCTAGGTGGGAGGCCTGGGACCTCGGCCCAACCCACCGTGGCGGTGCAGCGAGGGGAGGGCGGGGGAAAGGCAGGAATCCCAAATGACAGATTTCCGGCGAAAGCAAGTTGGGGGCTTGGGGACAGCTCTGAAGACCCTGAGGCGGTGGGCTTGCTCTGGGCCTCCCGCGTGCGTGGGCTGAGGTTCAGCTCCCAGCACTCAGACGTGATGTGCAGGTTAGCGCAATACCGCCCCAGACCCGGGATGGCCACCTTCTTCCCGTGGCTCGGCCGCCGGCTTCGGGGGTGCCAATCGCTCGGTGGGCTGTGGTTGCTCGGGGACAGAGGCTGAGTGCCAGTGAAGGACAGCCCCCGTCCGGGCCTCTGCACAGGGGACCCCGGAGCTCAGAGGGGCTGCTGACGTCTCTGCGTCTCCGTGCTTCATCCGTCCAATGGGATGGCAATCCTGCCCGGCAAGGCGGCCTCGAGAACTGAGAAAGGACCCAGCACTGGGCCTGGCTCCCAGGGAAAGGTGCGCCTTCTGGGGGACACCCTCCCGCCTGGCATCGCAACCAGTTGCTCGTCAACAGCGCACCCCCCACCTCGGGTCAGGAGCCCCCAGCAGGGCAAAGAGGAGCTGAGGGCCCTTTTCCGGGATGCCGGGTGTGGCCAGGGCAGGCACTGGGGCTGCTCTGACTTTTCCAGTGAGGAGATGGTTGGGACGGGAGCCTTTCAGGGAGCAGCACGGCAAGGTCAGGAAACAGCTGGGGTGGTGAACGGAGGCTGCTGCAGGAAATGAAACTGGGCAGCGGTGGTACAGGATGTGGAGGTAGAGACAGAGGAGGGGAGGGGACGGAGGGGATGGAGGTGGAGGGGAGGGGATGGAGGTGGTGGGATGGGGAGGGGATGGGGGCAGGAGGGGATGGGGTGGGGAGATGGGGATGGGGAAGTGGGAGAGGGAGGGTACCGGAGGGATGGCGGCCTCCTCTGTAGGCTGGAGTTCATGCCGTGGGGAGTGTAACCAGCTCCCTGCAAGGGCCAAGCTCAGTGGGTCATTTTTGTCCCCCTCTGGCACCCCCCCCACCCTCGTTAACAAGTCAGGCGCTTCACCAGCTTCATTCATCCTCAGCCCTGAGAACCACCTCATCTTTGCTCGTCTGCTCTCACTGTCACATATTAAAATAACCAGACTACGGGCACCTGGGTGGCTCAGTCGTTAAGTGTCTGCCTTCGGCTCAGGGCATGATCCTGGAGTCCTGGGATCGAGCCCCACGTCAGGCTCCTCCGCTGGGAGTCTGCTTCTTCCTCTCCCACTCCCCCTGCTTGTGTTCCCTCTCTCGCTGGCTGTCTCTCTCTGTCAAATAAATAAATAAAATCTTTAAAAAATAAAATAAAATAAAATAACCGGACTGACCTAAACCAAAACTTCAGTGTCACACCCCATTCAAAGCTCCCGTCCATACTCTTCCCCATCCCGCTCCCCACCTCTGGTCTGAAACCTTGCCCCCTGCCAACCCCACTTCCAGATTCTAGCATCCTCTCCAGCCTGCCCCATGTGCTTTCCCTGCACTGACTCACTGAAGCCCCATCACAGTCCCATCCACAGATGAGGCGTGTAAGCACAGAGAGGTGAAGCCACCTGTTCAAGGTCACACAGCCGCTCAGTGGGTTAGCCTAAACTCCATGCCAGGCAGCACACCTCTCTCTGGCTCTCTTATAGCCCTCTGCTGCACTGTTCTGCATGGGTACGTCCAGCACCCTCTCTGAAATGTGTAGGCTTCCTCCAAAACCCCAGAGCATCAGGGAGAGCCCGTTGGACATGCTGGAACCTAGTCAGAGGGAGCCCAGAGGCTCCTGACACAGGTGGGGTGAGGGAATCAAGGTGTGGTTATTCTCCGCCTTGCCCTTTGCATTTTAAGACTTATTCACAGGCAAGGCTTCCTGGAAATCGGTCCCTGGGCACCTAACCTCAGGGCACAGGCCCGGGTAGCTCACTTCAGTGCCCTGGGCCGGCGGCATGCTGACCCGTCTAGCCAGCCAGCGGTGACTCAGCCCTCGGAAATTACAGGCTTCCGTGGAACGGTGGGTGCCTGGCGGGGAAGGCTGCCCATGCTGAAGAAGGGGAGCAGAGCAGAGCCTCCGACGATGCCAGAGGCCTGGGGCAGGAACATGGCCTCTGCCTGGGGAGCCACAGACAGGCCCCAGCAGGAAAGACGCTGGAGGGGGCAGCCGACAGGCCTGGGGGTGGGCCAGCCCTCCTGGCCTGGGCAGGTGCCGACTGAGAGAGAGGCTGGCCCTGTGCTGAGACCCGGGCGGTGTCTGAAACCTTCCAGCCTCCTACAGCCGCCGCCTGGGGCAGGACCGGAAGCCGGGCCCACCTTGCCCCGGGCCGGCGGAGCTCTTCCAGGGCTGAGCGGTCCGACTCCCCTGTGCGCCCCCCATCCCACTCCCACCTTACTGGCAGCACAGAGCCACTGCAGAAAGGCGCTTTCTATGGAAATAGATGGAATAGAAAGGAAAAGAATGGGCCTCTTGCAGTCTCCCTTTCTTCTTGCCCTCATCCCCCAAAAGTTGTCCTGCGAGCCTCCCTGGCTGCCCCACAGAAGGGCTTACACACGGATCAGTGCTGGGGAGAGAAGGAAGGGGGGCCTGACGGATTCGGAAAGATAGCAGCCCTCTCCTCTGGAACAGAGAAGCACGCAGAGCTCCGAATTTCCTAGGCCTCCAGCCTACGGCCCGGAAGACAGCGGCCCAGGATGCCCACAGAGCCCTCTGGAGGTGTGCGGCCCCCGCCCCCGTTTGCTGCCAAGTCACCAGGCTCGGCCCCGGGGCAGCAGGGAATGGCTGTCTGGGGCAGAGAAGAAGGAGCTTTTGTCTCAGGAGGCCACTCCGAAGGGCTGGCACGTCCACCCCTACAAACCCCTCCGGTCCCAGGGGTGACCGGCAGCGGGGGTGGCAGCGGTCCCACCACGGGGTCTGTTTTCTAGGCGCCTCCGCTGGGGCTTCTCCCCTCTCCCTGTCTCACGGCATCCCATAGCTGGGCAGCGGTTGGCTGTCGGCCCCCGGCCCACGCCTTTCAGTGGACGGTAGATGCACGGTGGGCCCTCCGGACGCCGTGGGAAGGGGGGTGGCCGGGGCAGCCGCTCCCAACCGCGCTCCTGACCACCCTGGCTGTGGGGCTGTCGGGCTGAGGGGCTGTCATGGGAGCTGGCTGGCCCTGTCGTCCAGCCCGGACCTCACGGCTCCAGAGTGAGGCACTTACCCTGCTTTTCGCAGGGCCCTGTGTTCACCGCTTTCCTTCAAACAGACACTCAGTCACTCAGTCACATAATCGGGGACTTCAGGTCTGGAAAAGATGGTGTCGAAGCGTCTCTTCCCACCCCTCTCTGCTAAGAGCAGCTCCACGCCCTGGGGATGATGCAAGAGGTAACCCAAAGGGGATCCTGAAGAGCAGAGAGAAAGTGAGGTGGTTGGGACCCCAAGACCGAGTCAGGAACAATTAGCCGCAAGGCATTGTGGGAGCCCCCTTCCCCCCCTCCCCGCACCCCCAGACCCGGGCACGCGCTTCCCAAGCCTCGACCCAGCAACGGAAGGACGCCAAGTAGGCTCATCCTCTCCTTGTCTGAACGAGAGGCTCACAAAACACCAGGCCTGCCGGGCAGAACCAGCTGGAGGATGGACTGGGGGTCCCCCGACAAAAAGTGGCCAGGCAAGGGTTCCCCTTCCTCACCCAGAGACACCCAGGGCCAAGGGAAGGCCCCCCACCGGACGCATGGGCCCAGGGGGTGCTCTGTGGCCCCGCGAGCCAGAGGTCCCCTCCCACCGAGCGGCACCGGGCACCCGGGCCTTCGGCGCCCTCAGCAGCGCCTGGCCTGACGCCTGGCTCTGGATCAGCCCGGCCTGGGAGCGCGGCCCGCAAGGGTGCTGAAGGAAACAGAGCTGCGAACCCCGAGCCTTCAACCTGGCGGAAGCACATTCAGGAACGACGGGGAAATCAAGACATCCTCTGATGGAGGGAAACGAAAGGAATGTTTGCGAGTAGACACAGCCTTAAAGAGCGGTGAGAGGAGGTTCCTCAAACAGAAGGGAAAGAATAAAAGAAGGAATCTCGAGCCTCAGGAAGGAATCAGGAACAAGGCAAAGAGCAGAAACGCGCTACGAACAACAGACTTCCCTCCTCGTGGGTTTTCTGAATCGGGTGTGGTGGCACCAAAGTTATAGGGTCTGACGCTCTGGACACTTGACAGGGGAGAGGGGAGCGGGACCCCATGGATGGAGGTGCGTACGTTCCCCCTGAAACGCTAGGGCACTGGTGACACGTGGCGCATGTGGCCATCCCCGGGTTTGCACGGGAACGCACGCAAAACTCTCAGACACACCATAAACCATCGACGCGGGTCCGAAAATATTGCCACCGGTGCGCAAGGAAAGAGAAGCAGAGGAAAAGAGGCTGAGACACCAAAAACCCCTCACGTACTAAGACGGCGCCGTAAGCCTTACCTGCAAGTGCGCGGTCCCGGGCTGCTCGCGAAAGGCAGGGACTGTCAGGACGGAAAAAAACTGGACCCAGCCCGACGCTGCTTACAACCCTCACCTCAAACCCAGTGACACCGGAGGACTGAAAGTAAGAAGAATGGAAAAAAGACATGCATGCCAACGATTTTTTTTAAAGCATGAGTGGCTACATTCATATGAAATAAAGTCGGCTTCAGAGCAGAGCGAATTACCAGACACCAAGAGGGACGTTACATGATGATAAAAAGATGAATTCACCAGGGACACGGTAATCCCAAGTCCGCGTGCGCACCGCGCAGCATGGCCTCAAGATTCACGAGGCAGAAAACAGCAGAGCTGAGAGGAGAAACGGACCCACGGGTCCATCTGGGGACCTCAACACACACCCGCCAGCAACTGATGGAGGGACCCGACCGAAAATCGGCAAGGCTGTGTTGGGTCTGACGGCCCAATCCCCCTGGGGATCCCACCTGCAGATCCAGAAGATTCCAACCGACAGGAGAAGACACATTTTTTCCCTAAAGATTTTATTTGTCTATTTGACAGACAGAGAGAGCACGAGCAGAGGGAGAGGGAGAAGCAGGCTCCCCACTGAGCAGGGAGCCCCAGGCCGGGCTCGATCTCAGGACCCGGAGATCGTGACCTGAGCCAAAGGCAGACGCTTCACCGGCGGAGCCAAGACACATTTTTATCAAGTGCCCAAGGAACACTCACCAGGATCCACCTGTCCTGGGCGCCCAAATAAACCTCGACACGCTTCTTACCACTGAAATCACGCAGAACGCGTTCTCTGACCATAACAGTATCGAACTGAAAATCACCAACATAGAGACGAGGAAATCTCTAAACACTCGGAAATTAAACAACACACTTGTAGATAATCTGGGGTCAAAGAGGGAGGCTTGACGGAATAAGCATGGAGCCGAGTGAAAATAAATGTACGGCGCGCTGAAGCGTGGGGCGTCCAGAGGGAACCGTGCGCCACCGCCCGCGAACGTGGAGGAGGAGGCCTCACGTCAAGCAGAGACGCGGGCGGACACGGCGCGGGGCGCAGAGGTGACCATGGTGACGGCCTCCCTGCCCCATCCAGCCCGGATGGGCCCAGAAACAGGGACACAAAGACGGCAGCACGGTTTGGGGCTTACGTCGGGGGTGGCGACAGGGTCCTGGGAGAGCACAGGTGGCATCGAATCCAGGCTGGCGGAGCCAAGATGGGCTTTTGGTGCACCCTCTGACCTCGCCCCTTCTTCTCTGACCGTCATAACTAACTAAAAGTTGTGCAGGTAAAGGTTTAGGTCATTACACAAGGCAGGTGAACAAGGCACAAATGACCCCTTAAGGAGCTCACGGACTGGGGAAGGGGGAGGTGAACCCAAGCCAGGTAACCAACCTGGCAAGAACTAAAATGAGGAATACAGGTTGCTAGCTGAGCACGGAGCAGGAGCACCCACCCTAATGTGGAGGGGTCAGGGAAGGCTTCCTGGAGGAGGTGGTGTCTAAGTGAAGTTCCTCAGGTTAGCTAAAGCAGAGAGAGCCACAGGTGACTGGAGACAACCAGCCTGGGCCAGAATGCCAGGCCCTCCACCTACCGGCTGCAACTCTTTGGGCCTGTTTCCCATCTTTAAGCCAGAGAAGGAACAGCCCTGACTGCCTGACTGTGTGAGGGCTGCAGGGCAGCAACCCTCCACCTGATGGAATGAGGCTCAGTAAGGACCGGTCCTGGAGGGAGCGTCCACTGAACATCCCAAGCCCAGCTCCAGGTGTTAGACCCCTACCCATGCTGCCCGTCTCCCGGCCTCAGTCCCTCCTTCGGGGATTCCCAGGATGTCACAAGCCCAGGGGGAAGGACCGGGTGTTGCCCCTCGCCCTCCGTCAGGCCAGGTCTGGACGGCCCACTGCCTGCATTCCACCAGGTGGCGCTGTGGTCCATGGGAACTTGGCCGGGCAGCTCCCGGAGGGTGGCGCTGAACACTCAGGCGGCTGGGACGGGGTGGAGACACACATGCACGCACACACATGCAGACACGTGCAGATGTGCACACACGTATAGACGCATGCATGCACGCACGCACATGCACAGACACATGCACACACGCGTGCATACATGTGCACACGTACAGATACATGCGCCCCAGCCTGAAGGCTGGTGGTGGAGGCAGGGAAGGCCGGGGAGGAGAAGCGAGGGCTCTGGGCGTGCAAGTGCACGCTGGCTGGCTCCTGTGCTGTGCACACGGGGAGGTGAGTGCTGTACCTACGTCTGAGAGCAGCTTGAGACCAGGGCTGGAGAGGGGAACTTGGGACAGAGTCAGACGCCCTGGGAGGTCCCTTCCACCCCGGTTCGGCTTGGGGGCTGCAATCTTGGCCTCTGCAGACAGGGAGCCACAGGTGAGTTGCCCCTGCCACCCTCCAGTCCTGCCTGGGTCGTGGGCCAGCCGCTGCGCCCTGCCGACCAGAGCCTTGCTGGCGGTCGGGAGGCTCTCAGCCCTGCCCAGCCCAGGGCAGTGCGGTCTAGGGGCTCCTGGGACCACAGGTGCTCTCACCACCGCCTCCCCCTGCGTCCCAGCCCTGACGATGACGCCTAAGGGGCAGCATTGCCTGCAGGATCTCACTGGACCCTGAGAGGCATTCATTCATCCTTAGCCGCTCCCAAACGCAGTAGGTGCCAGGAGAGGCCTAGCCCCCAGGGGCCACCAGGCCGGCTCCTCACACCAGGGCTCCACCGGCGCCGGCGGCCCGCAGTCTACACTTCATGGCTCGAATGGGCACAGAGAAGCTGCGGCCCCTGGAGGTTCCACGTGTGTCCCTTCCATACACACTGTCTCGTGCCATCCTGGGGGTCAGAGTGTGCAGGGCTTAGCTGGAAGCCCTCACACTCCAGATGCTGGCCTCGAAGAAGTATCCTTTCTCCAGACACCACCCAGATGTGCTGTTTCTGGGCTTTTCGTTTCTACATCCTGCAGCCACCCGTCCTACAGGCTCCAGTGTCACATGGTGAGTCACCTCCCAGCCCCGACTGGCCGTTGCCCCCACCAAACGTCCTTCCCGCCCTGCCTTGCCAAGCGCTGGCGACAGAAGCGCGGGGGTGGGGGGGTCCGGGGCCCAGGCCCGGCGTGAGCAGCCAGCCGATTGGGGGTCCCCAAGCCTCTTCTCCTCGTGGCCGGCACGGCCCTCTGTCAGGGGTCCCAGAGACAGAAGCAGATCTGCACCCCCGCTCATTGCAGGAGCTGGCACGTCAACACCATGGGGAACATGCTGCATCGGTCAGTATCCTGGCGCGCGGCAGGTCGGGCGGGGACACAGAGGCTGCCGTGCCTTGTCCTCTGCGTGCACCCCTGCGGCTGAAGTGTCTTCCGGGCTTCACCTTCAGAGCAAGACGCCCTGCACTGCAGGGCTTCACGGGCCCGCGAGAGGCTCACTCGGGGCCCACGGCCGGGCGGCGGGCTGGGACTCTGACCTCACCTACCCAAGCCAGCCCTCTGGACCACACGGTCTGCAGCCCCAAGACCCCCGGAAGGCCTGAAGACCCAGCCCCCTGCCCCCACAGCCTTCTCACGCACCTAAGGACCTCGACCATCTACCTGTAGCCGTTCCCTCATTTAGCTGCTCCCACCTGTCGGACGTTCTTCTGGACTCTGGAGCCATAGCACTGAACACAGCACCTAAGGCTCCTGCTCTCATGCGGCGTGAGTTTGGTGGGGACAGACACCTGGGTCACTTAGGAGGAGAGCGCCAAAGTGCCTGGATGGGCAGTGCCATTTAGATCAGGTAGTCAGAGAAGGGACAGCAACGCCAAGACCTGGGAGAGAATACCGCAGATGGGGAGGTGGCAGGTGCAAAGGCCCTGGGGCAGGGACCAGCCTGACTTGCTCTGGGGGGGGCAGGAGAGACGGCGTTCAAGGAGATTAAACCGATGGGCAGGTGTGTGTAGGTGGTCACAAGCCCGCTCTGTACAAGAGACTGGGCATTGGCAGGGGTGATCTCCCACCTCAGCGCCGGGCCGGGAGTACTGTTCTCTCCATTTTGCAGAGAAGGGGCATGAGCTTCCGAGAAATTTGTCTCCCTGAGACCTCACAGCTAGAAAATCATGACCTGGGATGGGCTGACTGGAAAACCTGTTCTCCTCCCTGTGATGTGCTGTCTCAGCCCCCACCTCCCCACCTGCCCTGAACTCTGCAGAGCTTAGCCGCCCGTCCCTCCCTTGCACAGATCCCTCTGGCCTTGGGCCCTCCACAGTCCCTCCTGGGCGCCGCCTCTCCCCTTGCCCCCAGCACTCCACGCTGGATCTTGATGGTCTGGCTGGGTTCCCTGCCCTGCCACCGTCCAGTCTCACTGTTCTGATTAGGTCAAACCCCCAGGGACACAAACGCCTGAAGTGGGTTCCTAAAGAACCAAGTTGATAGGACATCGTAAACAGGTTGGCCTGAGGTCTGGAATCCTCCCAACGTGCGACGCATCAGCCGTCAGACCCTCCCGCCAAAGGTCTACTCACACCTCGTTCAGATCTAACGTCCTATTCCTGGCAACACACAGTGACAAAGCAAGGGACAGCAAGCAGAAAGGATCAGACAAATCTCAAAGGGGGACACTCCCCAAGTCACCCGGCCCAGTCTCTTCGAAGGTCCATGTCATAAAAACCAAAGGGGGGTGTTCTTGCTCTAGACGACAAGTGACATGAGACACTTGATCAAGGGCAAGGCCCTGTCCTTCATCAGGTCCTGGTTTGAACAGCCAGCTGTAAGAGACATTTGGGGGTAACTGACGGACCCGAATATGGACTGGGCATTAAATGACATCCGGGAATTATGGTCAGTTTTGTTGGTTGTGATAATGGCCTTACATGAAGTAGAAAAACATCCCTGTTTTGAAGATATACTTTAGGTGGAAATGTCACAAAGACAGTAATTTACTTTAAAATGATTTAGATTTTTCCAGAATGAAGCAAGTATGTCAGAGTGTTAGTGACTGTTAAAAACAGGTGATGAATATGGAGGCATTCATAATGTTACTCTGTACCTTTCCTTGTGTTTGAAATTTCACATAATAGCTTTCAAACTTAATGAAAACCAAGTACAGATCACGCAGAGGACGTGGGGCCCAGAATAAATGCACAACAGCAACAATAAAAAGCAATTTGTGGCTCTCCCCCAGGGGGAAGGGGAGTGGCTGGCTTAGAAATTCCATGTGGGTGCTCGTCAGAGGACAGAGCCCTTGAGGACCCGGGGGGCACCTTCTCAGATGCACGCGTCCCACCGCAGAACCTTCCTGGGGTGACCTGGGATGACACAGACAGGGCCCAGGCCCTGGACCGGCCCAGAGGATTCCGAAACTGTGGGGAGGCCACTGTCCCTGGGCAAGAGCGCCCCACCCCAGGACCTCAGCTGTCTTCGTCCCTTTACTGCACCTGCTGGAAGGCCAGGCTGCCGTCCACCTGCTGAGGCTTCCGGCCAAGTTCAAGGCGTTCCTTCAATCACATGCCCCTGCAGACCGGGCCTGGGCCCTGACTCACCTCCAGTCTCCTGGGGAGGATTTTCTCTGTTTTTGGAAGGAAGCTGTCATTTAAGGCTGGCAGAGTCTTCTGGGGCACAGCGCCATGCAGTGTGGGCTCCCCCCTGAGCCATTTCTGTCGCAGAGCCTCTCAGTTGGTCCCCAAAGGTCTGGAGGTATGGAAGCCTTGCCAGGAAGTGTTGATAAGCTGTTGCCTCTGACAGAAGTCACTGGATTGGGAGGTTCCCAGTGACAGTGACCAGCGTAGCGGCCTGCTCGGTCCGTGGGTGCTCCTCGGCCACCGCGGCGTCCTTGTCCACAAAAGGAGGCACAGTGAGCTGTCCCCGTGACAGCCATCCCTGAAAGGACGGAGGATCGTGGGTGCAACTGTTAGCCCAAGCTCAACACGGGGGCCGTGCATCTACCTGGAGGCCCAAAGGTGCTGGGGAGTGAGCACGCCTGGCGCTGGCCAGGGCATAACGCGAAATCCCCAGTCAAGGGCTGTGTCTCAGGAGGGAGTGCCGGTCTACGGGGCCAGGGTCACTGATTTGTACCGATCTAACGTAATTCAGCGATAGACATCGTGGAGGGCCGACCTCTCCACGGTGCCTGTGTTCATTAGCTGGTCTCTCAAATATCCGGTGACCCTCGAGGCAGCCTGAGCCCCTTGTCGGGAGGAGCCCCGGCCGCCGGCTCTCACTGGGTGCATGGGCAGGCCGGGGTTTGCTCCCCCACCTCTCTGTCTTCCCCTGACACCAAACCCGTCTCCACTGGCTGTGAAAGGATGCTGGCGGGCAGCACGGCCCTGCAGAGAGCCCGCGAGCGTGCCCGGCGGGGCTGGGGCTGGGCCAGGGCAGAGGCCGCGGGGTCCCAGCCGCAGCGAGCATGCTGGAGTTTCCAGCCAGCTGTGATCAGCTCCGAGGGTGTGCCTGCAAGGCCCCCAGCCAGCCTGGCATCACTGTCGCGCTCTGTGTCCTCACCGCGGTGGACGGTGCTAGAACTCTTCCATGGACGTGCCAGGCCCGACGCATGCGAGCTCGATTCACCCAGAGAATAACCCTCCTGAGACTTAGCTTTAGGTCTGAGAGCCCCCCCAGAGCTGAGGACTGGAGACCCCGGGCGCTCGCTGGCTCCTGGCAGGAAAATCAGCTGCACCGGGGCCGCCTGCATCTCGGTCGCCAGACGTGCAGCCCGGCGTGCGGTCAGCCTGCGGTCAGGAGGCGGGTCCCACACCGCAGAGCCCGGGGCTCCCGGAGGAGCTGGGACAGATTCAAGACCACCCCCCGCCCACGTGGCTCTGCCAGATGGCATCCAAGGGAGGCAGGAAACCAGGCTGAAAATAGAACCAGTTTGCTCCTTTGAGGGTAACGTCCCTCCGACTCGCACGTCGTGGGCCAGCGCCGCTAACTCGAGGCCTGGAAAATCAAATGCGTGAGTGAATCTATGTGTCCTGTTCTAATACAGACAAACTCAGTCCTTAGGGTGTGCTGGCCCTCCCCCTGCCTAACACCACACACACCCACCCACCCACCCACATACACACACACACACACCCCGCTTCTATCCCCACCTCCAGATAAACGTGTTCATGCTTTAAGAAAATTCCACCCCGTGCTGAATTTCATTTATTAAACCCAAAATCAGGACAATCCGGCATCACGAAAGGATTCTTACTGGGGGTTCCTTTCAACAGCCTTTCCCCGAACGCAGCTGAACACACTCTCGAATATCCTGGGAAGGTGCTCACTGAGCAGACTGTGGGCCACCAGGGTCCCAAGAGGGGCTTGTCGTGCACCTGGAGTTTGCAGTATTTCTCGATGACGGTGATGACGAAGGCACCACCGTGAAGCTGAAACAAAACAGCCAGTGTGAACGCTGGCATCGCTGGGAGGGGAGCTATTCACGATGTCGTCCAAATGTCCAGGCTCCCCGACTGGAAGGCTGTGTTCTCTGTGCAGGAGCAGGCGGGAGAGGGTCCGGGTCGGGGCCTGGCGTTCAAACGCTCTTGGCTCTCTGCACCCCCACGAGGTTAGCTTTCTGTCCTGCCTACGCTTTCATGATCTCTGTGATTTCCAGGGGAGAACTGGACCCTAGATGAAGTCGTTACACCTTTTGTTAAAATCATGCTCGTCACATCTGCTGCTGCACGTGCAATGGACTGAGCACCAATCTGGGAGCCAGGGCAAGAGGTCAAGCCCCAGCTCCACCACCATGGACTCGCTGTGTTACTTTGAGCAAATGCCTTAACCTCTCTGGGCCTCAGTTTCTTCCTCCCAGGCCTAAGAGTGTTGGATTAGAACCGTGGTTCTCACCAGGGATGGCTTACCCCCCAGAGGGCAGTGAGCAATGTCTGGAGACATGTGTCACAAGTAGGGGATGCCTCCGGCATCTAGAGGGGAGAGGCCAGGGATACCACTGGACATCCTACAGTGAACTAGACAGCTCGCACAGCAAAGGATTATCAGCCCACAGTGTCAACAGTGCTGAGGCCGAGAGGCCCTGGAGTAGACAAACCCCCGCCCATTCCAAGTCAAGACTGGGCTCTTGGGACGATGGGACAGGACATGCCTTCCTGGGCAGGATGCAAACTGGGAAAGTGGAGAAGGTTCGCTGCCCTTCCTCCACGGTCCTTGAGGCCTTCCAGAGAGCCTGGTGACCTCTCTCCGGAGCTTCCTGCGCTCTGGGAAGAGCAGAGAACAGGTGAGGGCTGACGGCCAAGAGGGCAGCATGTCCCATTTGGAGATCCTCAGAGTGTCGGCGACCGCGGCCCAGTCCATCCTGCCTCTGTTCATTTCCTTAACAGTGGCGACCGGCCAGGCTACCTGACAGGACGGGGCCCCTGCAGGCGACGACCACAACGCCCTTGACAGCGATCCATGTTCACTTCGTATTCCCAGAGGCAGAGAGACCCGTCTTCCTCTAACGACAACCCGGGTGCCTCGTTCACACGTGTACTGGGAGCCAGAGCCGGCGAAGGATGGCCACGTCCCAACGCCCCGACGCCCGTCCCCAGCCGAGCAGGCTGGCGTCCAGACAAGTACAGAGAAGTGGCCCCGCTTGCAGTTTGTGTCTCCTCCAAACAGAACCAAACAGCTTCTTGGGAGACACGCTCAAGTGTTTAAAACTGAGGCAATAAAATAAATCAGTGTTCTCGGAAGACAGCCTGTTGGGTCCTAGGCTGCGCGTTTCTGCTGAGTGAATGCTGACCGGGACCGCGGGCGGCAGGCCCAGGGCTGCACGCCACATGCACAGACGGCAGGCGGCCCCAGACGCGGTCCCCACGAGGGCGCCCTTGGCCATCGTGGAAGGTGTCCAGGGAGGAGGCCGGGGCTCGCGGGCATTCACGCTGCAATCTATTCCTGCACGAGTTCAACACTTACAACTGTCTCGTTGTCCACAGATGGCTGCCCAGCTGGCTCTGCCTCTCCTGGCTACCTGCGGCCGTCCACCCCGGCTCTCCTGCCCCGACCGGCTGGTCCCTACGCATTTCTCAAGCGGGTTTTTGTGCTTTTTTTTAAGATCTTATTTTTAAGTCATCTCCATACCCAACAGGGGGTTCGAACCCACAACCCCAAGATCAAGAGTCACGTGTTCCGCTGACTGAGCCCGCCCGGTGCCCCCAAGAGGGTTCTGAAGAGCTGGAAGTGGGTTTTGTCCTACAGCCACCAAACCTGGAGAACCATTTAGGTTCATTACATCATTACGTCACTCTTTACACAAACACCAACATCAGATGCATCAGAGACGTACATGTAAAAAATAAAACCACGAAAGCACCTGAAGAAAACAGGAGAATTTCACATGGGGAAGTCCCTTCTGAATAAGATGTAAAACCCAGACGCTCTGAAGGAAAGGAAAAGAAATCTGATGTCATAAGATTAAAATTTTCTACTCAAAAACAAAGAGCCCAAGCCACATGACAAAGAGAAGACCACTGCTCCCATCTCATTCAGAGTTGGAGCTGCAAGCTGGTGGCCTTGCAGGAGCCACAAGGTCTTTTGGGGCCTGGCCGCCCCGCCCCCCACCGTTGGCCTCCACGCCTCTGTCAGGATAAGCTCCTTTCCGCAGAGGTGACAGCAAACCCTGATGTCACAGAGGCATTTACTTCCCACTCGCACAAGGTCCCTGAGGGTCATGCAGCTCTCCAAGGCAGCAGCCACACCACGCGGTGACACCGACCCAGGCCGCCCTGGGGAAGTGCTTCCCGCACCCCCAGAGGTGACATCACCCATTGGCCGGAGCGGAGCACATGGCCCCTGGGAGGTACAGGCGGTCCTGGTACCTGGTGAACTGAGGTTTCTCTGCCACAGCCCTCCTGCTGAACAGATGCCTGTCCCATGGCCGCTGCGTTAGTGCCTCCCTCCTTCTAGAATGTTCTCCTGGAAATCCGCAAGGCTGGCTCCCTCACCTCCTTCAAGTGAGGCCTTTCCTGCTCACCCGGTTGAAGACTGCGACCCCCCATGTCCACCCCATTACCCTGTCCCTCGCCACACTTACTTTCCTCTGGGCGCACGTCACCACGTGGGACAACAGTCAGGAGAACGGAGATCATCTTAGCTGTTCCAAACAAAAGGATTTAATATAGGAAGCGGGCTACTCAGGTTTAGAAGAAGAAAGGCACTCAGCCGGCAGCAGTGGGGTTTCTGCAAGCTGGGGCTACAGAGTGGGACACATGAGCAGCCGCGGGGCCTGGGGGGGTGCAGTCTGAGGGTCACACCACCAAGCCACCCCCACCCTGACCCCATGAAGAAGCTTCTAGTCTAGAACAGGGCAACAAGTCAGTTCCACGAAGGTCTTGGGGTTGCACAGAGTCCGTGCAGGGTTCATAGGAGCATGAAGAGCTTTCTGGGGTCTCCTTTCTGGGGGAGTCAGGGTTCCAGGTGCCGGGAACAGCAGGGACAAAGGCCTGGGGCCCAGGCAAGTGTGGGGCCCAGGAAGGAGAATGGAGCCGTGTGGGGCCAAGGAGGCCCAAGTCCACTGCCAGTCCAGGCTCAGCTCAGCTCCTTTGACAAACAACACGCCTCCGGGAAAAGGGATTCGCATGGATTCCGCTGGGGAGCTTTAGACATGACTTTCAGAGTCAACAAAGAATAAATTAATTTATCCATCCACTCCATCAGAGAACACTCACGTGCCTGGGCCCAGTCGGAGGCCATGAGTAAAGGGAACAAGTGAGGGTCTGGCCCGTAGGTCTGCCCTCTGCACCCCCAGGACCAGGTGGGGAGGCTGCCGCCATCATGAGCCTGCTTTCCCTGGGCCAGCCTGGTCTTTTCGCCCAGCCTCTAGGCGCTCCCTCCAAGCCCTCCTCAGGCTGGGGGCCACAGGGAGGGCTAAGCCAGAGATTCTGTGGCACGTGGTGAGCATTACTTAGGCAGAAAGGTAAGGTTAGGAGAGATTCACTGGAGGTAGAAGGGTATGGAGAGGAAGACCCCCCCCAAAGGACAACGGGGCAGCTCAGGAACAGTATGGCCTGAGCACAATCCCTGGGCACCTCTCTCGCATCAGCACAGGGACCCCTCTGCCAGATGCTTCCCCGGGGCAGAGGGTGTGGGCCAGCCAAGCAGGGGCTGTCACAATGCCTGACACCCCCCAGCTCCTAGCCTCAGCAAGTTAAGCCAAGGCAGGCACGTTGAAGCGTTGGGAACAGACTCTGACTCACTAAAGACCTCCAGGGGCCTCTCCCCACATAGCCATGCAGGCTTCTAGAAGCAGAGCGTACCGTGCTCCTCTGAAGCTCGGGCTGAGCTGAGGGCTGGCACCTCAAGACAGCGAGTGTGATCTGAGGGGCAAGCACCCCGCAGACTGGCCAGAGCCCCCAGGCCCAAGGAAGCAGCAGCTCCCGGCATGAAGCAGGGAGTCCCGACAGGGACATCCCTTCCACAAACCACCGAAGGGTGCTGAGCTTTACACCTGTCCTGGTGCGCAGTGGGTCAGCACAGACCCAGCACACCGCCATGCGGACGCCAACACCAACACCAACGCCGGGGGCACAAGAGGGCAGTGACATCCCTGCAGGAAGAGCTCGCGGGCACAGCTCCCAGGGCGCCCCTGGCAGGGCTCAAGGATTAGCGCAGTGGGGCAGGGCGGGTTCTCAGAGGCGTTCCAGCCTCTGGGAGCAGGGCCCAGGGCCATGATTCTTTGAGGGGTCCATAAAAATGCTTTAGTTTCTTTTAAAATGAGAAAGGGCAACCCATTCGGGCCCCCTCTCACTCTAGAGCTTTCTATCTGTTCTTGCCTTCACTTCATAAACTATCACTCCACCCTCCTGTGCCCCCAGGTTTCGTTCTTCGACTCCACGGGCCGAGAACCCTGCGGCGCTCACCCCGCTGGCTGTCGTCCGGTGTCTCTCCAGGCCCACTGCAGAGGACGGGCTATCTGGAGGCAGCTCTGTCATCGCAGAGGCTGTCCTCCGCAGGGCCGTCAGGTTCAGTCACTTCAAGCGTCCTTCTCGTGTCCAGGCTTTAAGTCCCGTCTCCAGCCGGGCCACTTGCCCCCTGAACATACCCGGTGTCTGTAGTTTGCGAGGGGTGATATCGTCCTGCAGAAATCCTTCCGTGAGAATGGAGACACTCCTACGGACACACAGCGTATGATTTAGAAACAGTGACCCCCGGGGCGCCTGGTGGCTCAGTGGGTGAAGCGTCTGCCTTTGGCTCTGGTCATGACCCGGGGGTCCTGGGAGCAAGCCCCGTGTCAGGCTCCCTGCTTAGTGGGGAATCTGTTTCTCCCACTCCTTCTGTCTGCTGTTCTCCCTGCTTGTGCTCTCTCTATCTCTTTCTGTCAAATAATAAATAAATAAAGTCTTTAAAAATAATAATAAAACAAAAAGAAAAAAATGAGTATCTTAATGCTCAGTATATAATGGATTCAGGCTGGATGACACCCATCTTTATACCAACCCGCTTGTGAAGTATACTCGTCAACATTTTTTAGTGAAATGGGGCAAAGGTGCAAGGGCCTGTGGGGCTGGTGTCCGCAAGACCAGAACCTACAAGAACTCATCCCACGTTCACTCCACAGATGCTCTGGGGGGTGTGCCCCGTGCCAGGCACTGTCCGAGGCCCTGATGGGGACAGAGGCATGAGCACAGCAAACACCCCACCTCATGACCCCGCGGAGCTGTGCCCCCCTTGTCTTCTGGCTGGTCAAGCCCCCCCCCCCCCAGAGGGTGATGCGTGGGGAAGAGAAAAAGTGCCAGAAAGACTGGGTACAGCTCTCCAGGGCCCGCTGGCCCCCTCCACGGCCCCCAGCTCCAACAGGTGTCCAATCCAACAAGCTATCTGTCCCATTCCGCGGGCACTGGGGCGGAGGGGCAGTCGGGTGCCGTGTAACCCCCACGACCCCCTGCAGCCCTGTGGCCATCTCACTCCCTCTCAGGAAGAGGGAGAAGCGTGTGCCATTAAGCTTCCTTGTTTTGCTTCTAACTTCGAGCTGTTCTTTCTGGCCTCTCCTTTAGTGGCGTGTCCTCCGTCCGATGTCCAGCGTGCTCTCTTCCCAGAGGGGCCCTGTAGGCACGGCAGGCACTGGTGTGTCCTCGGCCTGGGCACAGCACTCTGCTCCCATGGCCTAGGCAAGACCACAACTGCACGGAATGCCTCACGTTTGCAGAGCACTTGGAAGTGAACACTGGCTAATCATCATTTGCGGGTTGTATCCTGACAATGACCCCAACGAGATGACCTGCCTCGTCCCATTTCATGATCAGCGACAGCAACAAGATGGAAGGGACTTTGGAGGTCTCCCGACTTGGCCTTCACAGGGAGAAGCAGGGCTCGGGGAGGCGAAGTGGCTGGCCCAACGTCCCCAGCCTGCTGGACTCGCAGCCACCTGCTCATGTACAGCCCCCTCCCCCCTCCGGGCTTGACCATCCTCAAGCCATAAGAGCCGTAACTAGACCATTCTAGACTTTCCCAACTCGGCTTTGACAGTCCATAATATTATTCTACATTCAGAAAAATAAACCTATTGATGGAAAAAAAACCCAAACCAAAACACATACACAGAAACCAGAGAAAGATGATTCCAGATTAACCAGGTTTTTTGGTAAAAGTCAAAGGCTTTGCAATTCCGGGGTCCTGGAGCACACTTCTGAATTATGTATTAGTCAGGGTTCTCCAGAGAGCTGGAATCAAGGGAACACATATACAGAAGGAGAGCTGATGCAGGGAATAGGCTCGCAGGATTATGGAGGCTGACAGGTCCCAAGATCTGCAGCTGGCAAGCTGCAGACTCTGGAAGGCTTGAGGGTATTTTCTGGTCCAAAGGCCAGCAGGTTTGAGACCCACAAGGAGACGACTTTGTAGTCCAAAGGCAAGAAAAAGCTGGTATCCCAGTTTGAAGACCATTAGGCAGGAGGACTCCTCTCTTCCTTTGGGGAGGGCAGCCTTTTGGTCTATTCAGGCCTTCAACTGATTGGATAAGGCCCACCTGCATTAGGGAGACCGATCTGCTTCACTCAGGCTACCCATCTGACTGTTCATCTCATCCAAAAAAGCCCCTCCACAGAAACACCCAGGACAATGTTTGACCAAGTCTCTGGGGACCGTGAGGCCCGGCCAAACGGACACATTAACTAGGGCACCCCTTCTGAGAGATTTCGGGAGACACGGGGGCTGGAGAATGTCCACCCGGGGCTCTGACTTGCAGAGCGGAGCTGGAGAAAGGACGGCATCACCACCCCAGCTGGGGACGGGGGATGCTTGTCTCCCGTGTGGCCACAAGATGGCGCCAGGGGAGGGCCTTCCCGGGCCAGAGCCGAGACTACCTTCCGCTTCAGCTGGACGGCAAGGCTCCCCCGGGGGCTGAGCCTGGGTTTCACTCTGGCTGGAGCGCCAGGACTGTCGGACTGTGGGTGTGGACTCGGTTCAACTCCACCGACACCCACACTGCTCTACAGAGGATGCTGGGAGCGTCCTCCTCCCTGCGGCCGGCCGCTTGGCCCTCGCTGGTTCCCAGAAATAGCCCAGAGGGCAGGCAGCAGACGGCTCTCTCCTTCCTGGGTCACAGGACGCAGGGCAGCGGGGCTGGGGCACGCGGGCTCAGTATTTGCATATCTGAGGGCTCGTGACTGTCTCTCCGTGGGTCAACACGTGTCAACACGGGTCCCGGAGACTGGGTTCCTAAACCCATAGGCAAGGTCGGAGCGCAGGCCAGGTCCGAGCAAGAGAGTCGTGTGACACAGGCAAACTACGTGTCTGAAGCCCTAACTAAAGACACCACCCCCCACAGACCTGCGTGTCGTAAAATAAAACACGGATCCAGAAAAGCGCACGAGTCCAAACAGTGACTCACGCTCGGAGCTGCCGCAGTCCCCCACACCCACGGGGCTTCTCGTGACGACGGCATGTCAAGACCACCACGGGGCTGGTCCCGCACAGACACGTCCGTATCACAGAGCAAGCCTCTCAGATTCACCAGGCGATCGCTGCCACTCATGCGGTTACAGAACCCAGAGCCTTTTGCGTTCGCTGCCCCTGTTCCCTGCCTCGTGTTTAAAAAGTCACCTGATACAGACACAGAGCAGTAGCCAACACGCACCAGCCTCTCCCCGTCTGCGGCCTTGCTGGCCTCGGGCCTACAGACGACACAGCCCGAAAGCCCCCCGTCCTCGGCGTCCCCCTGCACCCTGAGGCTCGGCCTCCCCAGACTTGGCAGGACGGCGTGCGGCCACCCGACCTCGACGTGCTGCGTGGACACCGCATGCAGTGTTGCTGGATAGAAATTCCTGGGCTCCCTCTTTCTTTCCTTGAAAATCTCGATGATTCCATTTCTTCCCCCATAAAGCTCAGTTTCTGGAAAACCTGATCTCCCCCCGGATGCCTGTCTCACCAAAGTACTTCTCGGTACTGGGCTTCCCACTTTGCTCGCCTTCAGGCCGTGTCCCCTTCTCTTCACCTGTCCTTCCTGATTTGTACGATTTTCCCCTTTCGGGCTCTTCTCTTAGATACTTAACTGTGGCATTTTTCACTTTGGGTCCTTCTAACTCCATCGCAATTTCTGAAGTGATTTCATTCATTTCTAATTCTTGTCACTTCGTTTCTGAACTTTTCTCATGCGTTCATGTCATGTCTACTCTCTTGAAAAAACCCAAAACACAGACTCTCACCCCCAGAGGGCTGGTGGTCACGAGGGGCCGGGGAGGACGAGGCACAAGCTTCCAGTCATAAAGCCGGTCGGCCACGGAGATGAGAGGCTGGGCGCAGGGATGTCAACGACACCATGGCAGCGTTGCACCGCGACAGGCGGCAGCCACACTGGTCGTGGCGAGCACGGAGCCACGCACAGAACCATTGAATCCGTAGCCGTGCCCCGAAACTAATACAACACTGTGCGTTCACGACACTTCAATTAAAGAAACCGTTTACATTGCCGGCTTTGAAGGCGCATCTTTCTGCCTTTCCTCGTCTGTAGGATGCTCTCCTCGTTCTCAGCTTCATATGGACTTGACTTGGGTGCTTTTCTGATGCTTATTTTTATGTGAAAGGCTGTCCAAAACGTTCAGATGAAAGGGGCTTCAAGAAAGCATTTCTAATTCTACAGAGCTCCCTCTTCTGTTTTTGGGAAGTTTAACAAATGCGTCCTTTTGCTTCCAGAGCTTTTCCGGCCCCTGCCCTGCCTCAGCCTTCTCTCCTTCCCGCAGGCCCCGTCCTGCTTAGTTTTCATTCCACTCCTGGAGGCTTCCCTCAGCGTGGGACCCCTCCTAGCAGGGAGCCCCGTCAGGCCGTGCTGGCGGCTCCAAGGGCCGACCCGACCGCCCCACAGACCCCTCACGGCCATCAGGAGGGCTTCCCTGGGGCCCTGCTCCTGTCCATGAGGCTGACCACTGTTGGACCCTGCGGCTTATGACTGTTGCGGGTCTGGGCCTCTGTTCGGGCTTTGTGCAGAACCGCATCACCTAGTTTGGCTGCGAATGTGGTCCGTGCGGGTTTTCATCGTGGTAGAAAATAAGTAACAAACGTTGCCATTTTAACTCTTTTCAAGCCCACAATTCAGATGGCCACAAGTTTAAGGCTCTGCAGTCTAGCTGCTATTTTTACACAGGATGCTGCTAACCTGCTTTCCAAAGCCCTCTCAAACAAAACTGATTCACTGGGGGGCGCCTGGGGAGCTCAGTCAGTTGGGCGTCTGCCTTCGGCTCAGGTCAGGATCCCGGGGTCCTGGAATAGTGTCCCATGTCGGGCTCCCTGCTGAGCTGGGGGTCTGCTTCTCCCTCTCCCTCTGCTGCTGCCCCTGCTTGTGCTCTCTCACTTGCTGTCTCTCAAATAAAATCTTAAAAAACAAAAACTGATTCATTGGTTTGTCATGACATTTTATGAGAACACCTCTGCCTGGACCAGAGAACTGACAGGTGCCCTACGCTTGTGTTCAGGTATGAAATGAAGTGACATGTTTAAGGAGAAATACACAGTCAAGGTCTGGTGGGCCAACAGAACGGTGTGACTGTGGTTTGGGACATCCCACGTTGTTGCCACGCTCTGAGACGGCTGAGGGACTGCGGGCAACAGCTGCTCGCCTGTTTCTCCCGTTGTCACGGTGAGAAGCTGATGCTAAACCAACAGCTTGGTAAAAGCAGGCCTGACTCGAGGGCTGGCAGAGAACTCAGAGCAGGAAGGGAACTGGCATAAGCCCTGCCCTTCCTCCAGCAACACGCTAAGGCGTCAGGAAGGCACGCAGCTGGTGCTGAGGTGGGAATGACGCGTTACCTCCCTTGACTGCTGACAAGCTCAAAACTCAGACGGGGCTACGGAAGTGCGGACATTCACGCACCTTCCCGCCACCCCACATCCTGGTCCGTCCCCTCAGGCAGCTCCCACAGACCCTGACCAGGAAAGCAAACAGCTCCTGGCCGGAGGCACGCAGGCGGTGAGTCTGTCCTGGCCTGCTCTGCCCTCCTGGGCCCTGCCAGCCCTGCACACCACTGGCAGGCAGCCGGCGACAAGGTGGCCCGAGTTTCTGAAGGTCTACACCTGCCCATTTTCTTTTTTTCTGAAGCCACGTGATTCAAGGATCCGTTTTATTCCTGAAGAAAGTGTCTCAGGCAGCATATGCCACGAGCCGTGTTTGGCCTCATGGAGTCCAAGGAACACTTCCTGCAGCAGCGAGCGAACTGTGAGCGCTGGGTGTCCTCTGTGGGTCAGCCGCTCAGAGCTGCGATCTGCCTGCTGGATCGCCCGCGCTCCTGCAAAACGGTCCCACACAAGAGACGCTCTGCGCTGGAACTTCTAGAATCCCAGAGCCCTGGCTTCAGATTCCATCCGCAACCTCTAAAATCTCCTAAGAATGTCACCCTCTCCAAGGGAGGCTGCCGCTTCACATCTCACAGGAAGAAAGAGACATTCTCTTCTTTAAACAGTTCACATTTATTATTGGTAACAGTAAAAAAATCTTTTAAAGACTATCAGTATTGTATTACCAAGAGTGAGGTAATATGTTTACAAAACATTTACAGAATTTGATATGCAAATAACGAATTTAAGAAAAAAAGTGAGTTAAGACACTAGTAATAGAGGGGAAACCAAAAGAACCCTTAGTACAGAAAAAGGTGGAGTGTGAAAAGTGAGGGCACTGGAAGCAGGCGCGCAGTCCGGTCTGCGTGCCCGCGGCCCCTCCAGGGAGAAGCAGGCGCGTGTCGCTCGTGAGCAACCCTGCAGGCGCCTGCGCAGTGATGTGCTTTGAACTCAGAGACCCGTTCAGCTCTCTGGGGACAAGACAGTGCCACTTCTGAGTCAACTTAAAAGGAACACGTCTTCGGACTGGGGGAGGGGGGGATGGCTGCAACTCAAACAGTTCTACAAACATCCCTGGGCTGAGGTGGACTGTGGAGGGAAGCGTTTTCTTGGCAGCTGTCAGCAAAATCGCCATCTGAGACACAAAGAAAGAGAGAAAGAAAGAGAAGGAAGGGACCACCTTCAGGTCCTTATAATTTAGAAGCAGGAAGCACTGATCGGAGCAGCACAGGTGCACTAACTAACCCTACGGTGCTTTCTGGAAACAAGGCTTTAGGTGCCAACGGTGAACGTATCTCTTCAAAGGGAACGCACTCCGGGAAGGCCGGCAACCGCGGAGAAGCGGGGCCCTCACTGACCGGGCGTTCCCCCAAGTCCGCTAGGGCTCGCCCGCGGAGCACACACGCCCTCCACACGCTTGCCCACTCCGCGGCCACCCACCTCGGGCCTCGAGAGCAGACGGGAAGCAACGCGGCCCAGGGCTTCCGTGCCCCTCACGGCCACGTGGGTTTTGGCACAAATCTTAAAAACACAGCCTCTTCCAACACACGACACCACACATCACATCCTTATCACAAACGCTAACCCAGTGCAACATCCAGACAGATTCGCAAATGATCTGCTTTTCCCATAAAAAGCGGAAAAAAACATGGGCCAACACAAGAACGCCACGCTTTGTAATCGGGAATCAAAAACAAAACACAAAAGGCAAACCAAGCTCATACTCTGATTTGCTTCTAGGAAGAATCCCTTGTGACTTGATGTCACTTTCTACTTGCCTCGTTTCTCACCAACGCCACACTGACGCCCACCCCACAACACCCCCACCCCCATACACTGCCACACTCACCCACGTGTGCCCCCCACGCACTGCCACATTCACACATGTACCCCACACTGCCGCACTCTGTGCATGTGCCCATTGCCACACTCACACGCCCCACACACATTGCCACACCCACCCACGTGTGCCCCCCCCCACATCGCCACCCATTCCAAACACCCACCCCGTGCACTGCCTCGCTCACATGCATGTGCCCCCCACGGCTACACTCACATGCACAAGCACACCCCCCACAGATGTGCACCCCACTGCCACACTCGCGCGCACACACCCCACACACATTGCCACACTCACACACACACAAACCCACTGCCACACTCACACGCACACCCCCACCACTGCCTCACCCACCCCGCATGTCTGCACACGCAAACACAGCCCCACACATCCGCAATTTCCTGCTATGAAGCAGCGGGGCCCCTGTAAGCCACACGCGCTCCTGGAGCGGCCACACGGCAAGAACACTCATCAGCACAAAGGAGCAGCGCACAACTTCAGAACGGCAAACGTGACGGAGTCTTCACAATAGCCTTCTAGTGACTGGAAAGACCACGTGGGCTCTGACACTATCAAGCTAAGAGGAGGCACAGGGGACGTAAGTCTAGAGTGAGTTCAAAACTAGCATTTGCAGGTAAGAACACCACACCGGAAGGAAAAGGGAAAGAATCCCTTCCGCACGAGTTCACATACAGAAAAACCCTGCTCTGAAAGTACCAAAAAGATGTGGAAAGGAGGAAAGAGAAGCTGTGTTTAATGGTGGCGGTGCTCTCCTGCTGCCGTGGGGGGACCCCGAGAGCCCCTGGGCCTAATCGCACCCACTGCAGGACAGCGGATCACCTGCCCGGGGGGCCCGAGCGGGATGCTCCCCACGGAAGCAGCACTGCCCGGAGGACAGGTGCCTAGAGGGCAGCCCCTCAATCCGTGGGCCATGCCGGCTAACAGCAGAGGGTGACACTGTGACGTGGTGTGGGGACGAGCTGGCAGTTCCTGCTCCGTGTAGGAAGGTGGGTCACCTCTGAAGGACGGTGGAGGAATTCATCCGCTAATGGACAGGGTGTGGAGGTTGCTGGAAACATTTTTTGCATCAACATCTGAGACGAAGTCAACCTCTTAACTGTATATAAACTGCTTTTCTTTCACGAGAGCCCTTGTGCTCTGGGTTGATTCTGTGCACGCTGTATACAAAATCTATGGCTACGGAGTTAGAGTTAGAACTACCTGTCGAGATAGTCTGGGATCAAGGACTACATCTGCCATCTGGACAGCTATCTGCTACCTAGAGGGTGAGGAGTCTGCACAGTGTGGCCGCCGGGCGGGCGGCGGAGCACGGCGGGCTGTCCGAGGAGGCGCGCTGTCCCCTCCGCGCCCTGGGCACGGGCGCTGCGGCACTACCTGGAAATCATGGAGCTGGACTGAGACTGGCTGGACGAGGTGGTGGCGGCGCTCAGCTGGGAGAACCCGCTGTGGCTGGACTCCAGGCTGGTCATAGAGCCTCTGCAAACAGCACAGGGAGGGGCGAGGCGTGAGGACCCCACCGAGGGCCCACTCAGCCCCCACCACACCCACAAAGCAGGCTCCCCCAGAACCGCGGCTCCCTGCTGGCCCAGCCCGCGGATGACGTCATAAACCGGCCACAACGAAAGGCCCAGAGGCCGTTCCACCGGCCCCTGAGCCCCGTGGACTTGCAGAGCCCGCCCCCCCAACCGCCCTTGGTGCTGCGGGCCGGGGGGCAGGGAGCCCGTACCGGAAATCCTCGGAGCCGATCACTTCGGTGTAGTACATCACTTTGCACTTGTGGGACGACACCTGCAGGGAGGCCAGCACGTCGTCCACGCGGGGCAGGTTGGTGGCGGCGCACGCAGGCATGCTGTGGAACCGCCACTGCAGGATGTAGAAGCCCGGCCACCTCGTCACGTGGGAGCCCTGGAACGAGTCAGGCACCGCCGATGAGGACGGACTTCCAAGTGCCTGCCCTTCCCCGGCCCCGGCGGACACCGCCCGCACCTTCCCCAAGCCCACTCGGATCCAGCAGCGACGGCCGGCCATCTCAGTGGCTGCAGAACCAGTCGACTCCCTGCTCCGGGGCCAGGCCCACGCCGCCTCCCCGGCCCGCCGGCCCCGCAGCACGGCCCCTCCCAGGTGCTGCGCAGGCCTTGGGGGAAGAAAGGCCACAATAGAAGCAGGCTCCTGGTGGGGCGGGGGGTGAGAGAGCTCAGGGGGCCCTTCATTCAGCCTTAAGGGGGCCAAAAATGATCATCTGACCAGGCACTACCCTCTTGGACCTGCTTCCAGCGATCTTACTAGAGCATTCTGGTCAAAGGGATGGCAACATAAAGTAGAATGTCAACCTATGACAATTACCTTCTTCATTTATTCTGGAGCTTAAGTCATTCATTACTTTTAAAATTAAATAAAACACTCTCGTTTATTCTACTTCTCCGACCATCAAACACTGACAGACTCTCCCCTGAAAACTGTAAAGACAGCAAAATTATGCATCTATTATGCAGGCCAGGAGCACCCAAGAACCACCGTTCTGAGTACAAGCACTCAAAATAACCGGCCAAAATTTAAAAAACGAATTGACAGAGCATCTTTCAATGAGTGAGAATGCTCAGTAATGACGGTTAATAGTCCCCCAGCACATGCTTGGCTCCCTGCTACTCAGGGTGACTGTCCTCTCGGTGGAAGTCTGGATCCCAGCTGTCCACGTGCACAGAATGCCTTTCCCTTCCTTCCACGTCACTTTTGTGGAACTAACTTCTGAAAAAACTCACGCACTTTAGATAAAAGTCATGGATTCATTCCAAAACCCCTGCTCAGGTCTGAGTCCCTTCTCTTTGGAGTCTCACGGGCTTCGTGCGTCTGACCCGTAACTAACATGGGACACGCCTGCGGGCTCCCCCGCAGACAGACGGTGCCAGCCATGCAGGACAGCAACGAAGCAAAAGACCTTCCTTTGGAAGACAAAATATCCAAGCTGTGGCGAGGCACAGACGGCTGTACCTGCACGCTCTCCCCTTCCCTGCAGATCAGCGGTGACTCCACCATGCTGTAGTCACGGCCCAGCTGCCACACTCTGTCTATTAGCTGCACGTTGTTCCCTCCTGGGGAGGTGATGCTGTGTGCCCCCAGCGAGTCCTTTTTGGGAGGCTGGGGTGACCTTTTGGAGTGGTAGATGTTGAAGACGATGTCCCCTTTGCACACGTCAAAATCCCAAGTGATCACTGAAGAGGCGTCCACAATCTGAATGAGGATCTGGAGAAAGAGACTGCATTAAGCAACCAAGGTAAGCACGAGCCCCCGGGGCCTGTGCTGACAGCGTGGCAGCTTCGTCCCTGGGCGAGCTTCTGGGCCCAGCCGTGCGTGTTGTGCGAGGGAGGGAGACATGTCCTGTCAGCCGTCGCTTCACCCGCACCCAGCTTTTCCTGCTCTCCCACCTCCCAACCTTCCTGCTCCGTGTCACGTGCCAAGCTCCAGGCTCTCCCTTAGCTACCCCTGCAGCCCAGATTTCCCACTGCACGAGCCTTAGCACTCTGACACACAGACTCCTAGCCGTAAAAATGCCTTAACGACAGAGAGCAGAAGTGACTCAAGGTGGTACCGAAGTGGTTCCATGGATTGTTCTAGGCTGGTGAGCACAAGGACAGTCCCAGAGAAGGTGGGAGCTACATAAAGGGCACAAGGAGGAACAGAAGGAAGCGATCCAGGCAGGGGGAGGGGACAGAGACTCCCAAGGAACAGAGGCAGCTGGGGCAGGGTGGGGAGAAAAGAGCTACGTGGCACGGGGCAGGGGAAGGGGCCGCGGGGACTGAGTGCCAACCTAAAACCCCAACTTCCAAGCGGCGCCCTAGAAAGGTTCCCAGCAGGGAACGATCAAAGTCGTAGGGTTTCAAACATTACTGGGGGAGGGATGTGAGAACGGAACCCAGCTGTGCGAGGTCAGCCGAGGCCAGCCGTGCCCCCTCCTCCCTGCGACACCCGTCTGCTTGCTCTTCGGCGCTGCGCCCGTCGTCAGGGTCCACCACTGCGGCTTCTCACCACACAAATACCGCCTCGGAATCTCCCTAAAGAGCAGATCCCACAGAGCACAAGAGTCCTGTCTGGGAACGGCGACAGTCCTTCTGCAGCAAAGTGGCTCCCCAGGGGCAGAGCTCTGCAGAGACACAGCCCCTGCGCTGACAAGCACCCTCCTTCCCGCATTCACCGTGGGGACACTGAATTCAGCCTTTATTTCAAGGGTCTCATGTCCTTGATTTGTGTTTTACTGAACCCCCAAGCGAGGTCAGCGTCCTGATGTAGGAAACCCACGTTTCACAGACACCCTGGGAGCACGAGAAACGTCCTATGCCATGGAATCCTCTACCACAGCCAAGAGCGCGCTCCCCATGAGAAACGGGAACTCCACCTCCTCGCACCTGGTCTCCAAATAAGGAATTAACATAAATAATCCTCAAGGCCCCGTCGTTGACAATCAGACTTCCCTACGGAATCTCCGAACGGGGCAGACCAAGCCCGCCTCTACGCGTTCACACGGCGACAGCCCGCACCTGCCCCGCACGCGGCGGGCCGGCCACGCTAGCACACACGCCGGCGGGGACCGCGCACTGAACGCCGGCTCGGTGCCCGGTGCCGCCGTCCTCAGCAACCACCCCGAGGCACAGACAAAGCTGCGCGAGCCCAGGAAAGGTGACTTGGTCATGAGCCTCACAGCTCAGGCCGCTCACCACGTCACAGGACACGCAGTGTTTGCAAAACGCAGGAATGCCCTTGCCTCCACACCGAATGCGACGGCGAGAAAGGAAAACGGAGATGTGCTGCTTTCTCCTCACTCCACTTGACTTACAAAAATGGGCAAATTCCTTAACAAATATAAATAACCGAAGCCCGGTCACAAAAAAACAGAAAATGAAACCAGCCCTACAGAATTGTTGGATAAACTAAACTTGAGAGTCAACAATGTCCCACGGGAAAGCCCTTCCACATGCCACTCCTCCCTGTGCTCAGGGGTCTCTGGTAAAGCAGAGGTCGGGGGGCCTAACCTCCTTCCGGGCGCGGACCCCTGAGAGATGCCTGTCCTTCAACGCAGACTTTCTACTTCAACTAAAGGTTTAAAAAAAAAAAATCTAAAGACAAAGACCAGAAAAAGGATCTGATTCTTCTAAAGTAAATCTTATTGGGAAGACCCGCCGAAGAAGGGCTCTGCGGGGAGAAGGGGCCCCGCCACCCCGGGCCCTGGGTGCGGACGGCGCACCTCGTGCGGGGCTCCTTTGAAGACGCTTGCAGACTGGTAGATGGTCTCG
The DNA here is from genome assembly GCF_024610735.1 of Ursus americanus. Lineage (NCBI taxonomy): Eukaryota > Metazoa > Chordata > Mammalia > Carnivora > Ursidae > Ursus > Ursus americanus. The sequence goes on from NC_142149.1 coordinate 4,520,251, forward strand.
GTCCAGAGCCGGAGGTCTTCGTTCTCCAGCTCCTCCGCGGTCCTGTACAGGGACTTGGGGACCAGTCCGCCCTCGGGCACCTCACACTGGAAACACAAACACGGCAGTAAAAGCTGTGCCCACGGAAGGGACCCTCTGAAAACCAAGACTCCGTCAAGGGCCAGGCCCCGGCTGGAGCGATGCCCCCGGCCGCCTGGGAATGGAACACACTGGCAACGTCGAAACACCTCCTGCAGGACTTAGTAACGTAAATTGTTAAAACCTCCTAAATATACATGTCTTACTGTTAACTAAATGAGAACACGCTGAAGCTAATTTACCACAGAATTTACACTACTACGTATGAGGTACTGGACTCCATGACTAACACCGGTTCAGGGAAGAATTATAAGCAGTTACGCTGCACTGTAAAGAGAAAACACGATGTTCAGAAAAGTTTTATTCTCAGCAACTACAGGCAGGTTTTATTATAAGCTGTGACAGTTAATATATAAATAACCAACGATGAAAGCTGCGTTATCTAACCCGAGTCAGATCAGTCCACACCACCAGACAAAAAGTAATTAAGGAGAGCCCCTTCTGAATCCGCCTGAAACAGGCGAGGTTGAATCAGAATCCATATACCTCACGCATTTCCTAGTTGACCTTGACCTAGTGACCCAACACTGAAGCTCACGGAGTCCCAGCACGTCCTGCACTAGCGGCCCTGGGAAGTGATGACCCCGGAGCACGCGCAGCAGGTCAGGAGACCTCCGACGGACCCGGCGCAGGGAAGCAGGGAGCGCAGGAGAGACGACAGCCTCGGCGCCAGAGCCTGGACCCGTGGACGAAGGAGGACTCTCACCGTGGGGGACGTATCGTGGTCGGTCCGGTGTGCCGTGGGTCAGGTCTCCCTCTGCCCCAGCTCACCATCAGAAGAACCAGCCACTCGGGACCATTCGTGACGTGAGTGGTCTGTGGGCCGCTACACGGCCGCCCCCCCAGTTTAATCTCATGGCCCTCGGTAAGGGAGGGTCCTGGGACACCCTGCCCCCCGCACCGCACCGTGCTGACGCCTGCAATTCCTGACAGTAGGACCGAGGCCCTGAAAGCTGAATCTGGGTGCTGTTCAACTCCTCTAACCAACCCCAACGACTCCCCTGAAAACCCAGCTCGTTGGCTAAATACGTGCATCAAGTCCAGCGTGTACACATCTCGAAGGGACTTTACTTTCTGTGAGATGACACAGATCCTCTCTGAAGAGAACCAGACTCCCCTCTGGCTTCAGCTGTTACTTCGGGAAGCCACCTGGGCCTCTGCAGCCTTCAGTCTCCCTCACGCTCGTCAGCCGGGCGCACCCCAGGGGCTGTAACGTCCTCAAGGACCCCTCATCACAGTTCAGGGCACAGAAGTGGATGTGGCTGCCTGATAACCTAGCAATGCCATGTACCCAAAACCCCAGACTGCAGAAGTAGTTCCCTTAATGTGTCCCCGTCAAAATGTCACCCTTACTTATTGTCAAGGGGGAGATCTTGCAGAATCATTTTGAGTTTTAAAGTACTTCTAGAGGGGCGCCTGGGTGGCGCAGCGGTTAAGCGTCTGCCTTCGGCTCAGGGCGTGATCCCGGCGTTGTGGGATCGAGCCCCTCATCGGGCTCCTCCGCTAGGAGCCTGCTTCTTCCCCTCCCACTCCCCCTGCTTGTGTTCCCTCTCTCGCTGGCTGTCTCTGTCAAATAAATAAATAAAATCTTTAAAAAAAAATAAAAAATAAAGTATTTCTATAAAATGCACAGCTCCTCAAAACAGTTATAAGAAATCTGATCTGCACAAAGCTGAGAGAATAAAGCAAGCTACAATTATATTAGGCTTGAAACAAATTCTCATTAGTATCTAACAACGAAGAAATGTGCATATTGTCAACAATTACCTAAACGGTTCTCTGTAATTTAACCCTGGGTCAGAGATGTCAGCCAAATAAAGAAAAACTAAAAAACACAATAATCCAAACTAAAAGTTCTGAAAATCATTTGTACCAACCAACACCCACCTTTCCTAGCCACCCCTGTAAAGCAGCCAAATGTACAGCTGCTTGCCTAAATACATACCATGCACTCCCCGCTCAGGAAATCTGGAATAATCTCTTTATCAATGTAGTCCAGCAGGCCTCCAGGACCCTGGTAGTCATTTCCTGCATAAATCAGGAATTTCCTTCTGGTGTTGTCATCAATGAATGGACTAACCTGTAAGTAATGAGAAAAGACCCTATAGTCATTTTGCTTTGCTGTCTGACTTCCAAAGATTAAAATACAGTGTGACAGTATGAGTGGGCGGGGGCGGGTAGAGGCTGGGAGTCTGATACACTTTTTCCATAAAGTCTATTTTCGTGACAAAAGGATTCTCACGAATTCTTTCTTCCTTTAAACAATTTGAGAAAGTATGTATCTTTCCACATTTGTGATTTCCTGATTAGTTAAGACAGACACAGGGATACGAATGCATGCCTATCCGCCTTCTCCATGACTGTCTCTACAGCATGAACCCCGAACCCACCAGTGTCCAGAGGACAGGGAACACGCGGGGAGCGCGGAGGATGAGGAGGCGGCCGAGCGTCTCGGGGTAGTTGGCCTCCACCACCTCTATGATGCGCAGCAGGGCCTTGACGCCGGGTCTCCATAGGTGGCGCATGTTCAGTCCCTCCAGGTCCACCAGGCAGGTCCACGAACTGCAGGGGTGCAGACGGGTAAGCTACTCACTAGAGACGGCATGCGTGCAAACCAGGTCCTAAGCTATCTTCTTCTTGATATTACGAAACAGTCATTTATATCCGTTTCCAAAAATAGACCAGTTTCTAAAAATTAAAGTGTTATGAACCATATTTCTATCTACTTGTATGACACATACGGGATCAGTGTGGTGGGACCAATACCTGAAATAGCAAAACCTCAATGGCTAATTGACAATTAATAACAACCTCATTTGGACACATTTGTGACCCGGCAGGGCACGAATCTGGCTTTTTAACGCACGGTGTGACCGACTGCAAGCAGCTCTTCTTCCACAAATACCTACTGAAGCCAGCAGTGTCTCAGGAGCCGACAATACAGCAGGGACGGAAAAGCCTCGCAACCCCTTCCTGTCATGGAGGAACTTCCGTCCCCGTTAACCTGCTGTGCCTTTCTAGTGCCCACCTCCGAACCACAGCACATTTTCCAAATAGTTTACCATAACTACAAGTATGGCTGAGAAATACAGAACAATTTCCTTGTGCCCCTGCAACTAAAACAAACCAACCACACCAACCTGCGACCCTGGGCTCCCAAGGACCATGCGGACTAACCAGACGGGCCGACCCACTAAGACTGAGGTGACAGCAATGTCTCACTCGGGGTTAGAAATACCAAAATCCAGCACCTATCCCTCCCAACTGACCGAATTACACGGCTATCTATCTTCTGACCGAATTACACGGTTATCTATCTTCTACCTTCCGGAACACTGCAGAAAATGGGAAGAGATTTAGATCTGGTTCTCGAAATCTCAAAGCCTAAAAATCAAACCAGATTTTGGTCCTAAAAGTCAACTAGAAATATTTACCTCACATTCTCAATAAGCTGGAAGGAAAAGCAAAATCAACATCTACCTGATAGGTCGACCGAAGACTTTTGTATTTTCTTCACACCGTCTCAGCCCTTCTTCGTTTATGGAGAGAACCTATGTGTAAAATGGCCATAAAAAGCCCATGATTAGTCTAAGTAACACCACTGTGTCAAGCTATGAACCAAAGTGACAATGATACAGCCCTCTGAGCAGGGAGTCTGATGCGGGACTTGATCCCAGGACCCCGGGACCGCAACCTGAGCCAAAGGCAGATGCTTCACCGACTGAGCCCCCCAGACGCCTGTTTGGTTTATAATTTATGCACACTCTTCTCTTCCTAACTGTCCACACTGTGGAGGCTGAAGTGGATGGGGAGCCTGGAGTCCGGGGGGCAGGAAGGGAGCATTTATAACTGTCCAGGTAAGAGCTGTGAGGACCTGCAGGTAAGCAAGTGTTGGGCAAAGAACACTAGGAAGAGGTCTGATCCTAGACGTGGCTCAAAGGGAGAGGGGGGCTGGGACCAAGCCAATGGAACAAGACGACCCAAAACCAGTCCCCACGAAGTCATTTGAGTGGCTATACAGATTTTTTATTGACACTTCCCTGTGAAAGACATTTTTATAACTTCCGTGCCCTCTTTTGAAATTTTAAATATATATTACTAGAGTGGCCTTCCTAATGACAAAAGCACTCCCTGCTTGCTGTACCAGCTGTAAGGCCACCTCCTGCTAGCAAAGGACGCACTTACGTATCGCAGCAGAGCCTCCTCCCCGAGGGCTCTCACCAAGCCCTTGGTGTCCATCTGTCCCAGCCTGAGCACGTACAGCGGCCGCCCGTCTGCAGGAGGGGAAGGAAAGGAATGGTCAACACCGTCCCTGATGAGCAGCTGACAGTACAATTCTAGGAACCTTAACAAGGAGCGTGCTTTCCCACTTAGAAGCCGCAGCTGGCCGTGTGTTGCAGGACACCCCCAGCCGCTGCCCCTTGGCCCAGGAGGAGAGGCCCCAGGCACCACTCAACCTCTCATCTGGCTCCAACCATGGGTACTGACCGGGGCCATCGCTAGGCTCAGCCCCTCCCTTAAACCACCAGGGGGTTAGCAGAACTGACTTTCAACAGCCGGGGGCAGGGGGGGGGTACCTCAGAAGATCCAGAGACACTTTTTTCCGTGAATACGGAGTATTTTAAAATTTTCTTTCTTAGGGAAAACATTTTCTTTCATTTCATGAGTTATTAAAAAGTGAATACCTAGATTTTTTTAAAAGCCAGCTTCCCTTGATTCCCATCCAAAGATCAGGATAAATGAGGACTTTCAGGAAGTTTCCGTACCATCCAGCACATGCTGGCTCTCGTTTACAGCCCAAAGTTCTGAAGGATGGAACCCGAGAGGAACCTCACTCACTATACGAATGCTGTCGTCACGGGCCAGCTACATAGGGGGAAAAAGAGCTCGGTGGCCACAGTGTCCCCTTGAGTCAGCAGGTTCTCTAGATTCTGGACTCCTGACACCTGGTGCCACACGGGAGCAGCAGAAAGGACAGGAACGGACCTGCTGCTGACCAGCAACTAAGACTTGGCTTTTGTTAATGCAGGGTCAGCACTGTCATCTTGACAGACGTCCCAATTTTCCTTGTACTTCTCAGCCGGTCTGGATCTAGATCTGTTCTACTTAAAACAAAAAGGTCTTTGTACTCCCAAATCTTATTGAAAGAAGATTTATAAGAAGTGTCTCCCAACATGTATAACATACGTTGGTTAATGTTTCACTACTAAACTCTAATATTTCAAGGGTGGGAAAGCAGAACAAATGTATATTGCTAGTAAAAAAGAACAGAGCTACAATTAATCTGGAAAAGTACGAAAGATGAAGTCTGGAAAACGGACAAATCTGAGCTGTTCCGTTCTGGAGGAATCTGCTTAGAGGGGGAGGGAGTTGCAGGGCCATCCCTGTGCCGCTCCACGTCAGCGATTCCGTTCTGTCCACTGTCCAACTCCGAATCAGGAAACGGTGAGCACGCCTCTGGCAATGCCGGCTTTCCTGCAAGGCGTGCTATGGAAAGCGGTCCAAGAGAACTGTGCTCACCTGACTCACCCTTCATTTTAGGGGTACCACTTCCTTGGCTTATGTTTTGCTTCCTGCCCAAAACAGAGCTGAAGTTCTTCACTGTTTTGATGTAGAAAACCTGGCTGTATATTTTTATAGATCTTGGAGGGATTTAAGTTATTAAAAGTTCCTTTACTAGCATTGTGCTCCTGAAAACACTGCCCTCAAACTTGTGGGTTTTTTGAAAGAAAGTCTCTGTGACTAAGAGAGGTGAAGAAATTTGGCGGCCAAAGGGCCATAAGCCGAGGGAAGGAGCAGACAGCCCGCCCCTGCTGCTCTACGGGGGCTATCAGAGGGCTTCTGAGCGGGTGGAGTGGTGCGGGGCTGGCCATGATGAAGGGGCACCACTTTGCTCAGGCCGGGAGAAGGAGGGCTCAGGCATTCACGGCCCCCTTCGACTCTGAGCAATGTGGCCTCGAAGCACGTCCAGGATGCCCAGCCCACCTTTGTCATGATGGTGCCAGCCTCCCGCGTAGTAGTCCTGAAGGACCTGGGGAGGACTCCAGGTCTCAAGAAGGTAGTCCACCTGGTGCTGCTTTCGCCAAGTCAAAGACTGACACATGATCTCTCTGGCTTTGTCGATATTGAAGTCCCGGGCACGTAAGAACCGAAGAATATGCTCATCTTTTGGGATCTATTAAGAGAAAAAGATGTTTCTAAGCAATGTTGAAAGTTCTAAGGGAACAGAGCTCTAAAACCGGCACTTCTCATCCAGAGGGAGCTGCATTATTGCACTATTTAAAATTAGCCATTACTAAAAAAAAACCTTCCTCAATGCTTTAGAAAATTGGTATCATTAGTCTGAATAACCTTTATAGTATTCCATTTCAGCTCCAGCCAAGGAGAGCAAAGGCATAACTAATCTGTTAAACATCAGTTGCTCCAGCTCACTGGGCTGATTTAGGACCGTGGTCTGGGCGCACTGCTCTGTATTTACACCACACCAGAACAAAAGTTAGAATACAGAGTCTTGTTGGCTTGGGTAGGGGTGGTGGTGTTCCTAACACACACTTCCTCTAAAAGGGTAAGTCAACTTCTCTGAGTGAAAAAGACCAAAACCACATCTGAGTCTCATCTGGCCCGGTTGTCTTCGTCTGCGGCCACGCGCTCGCCGATGCGCGCTGCTGGTCCACAAGGGGCAGGAGGGCGGCGGGAGGGGAGCCTGCCAACGACCCCCCTGCTGGGAGAGCAACTCAAGGCACTGAGATGGCGTTGCTGCCACTCAGAAAGGACGTGGGTGCTGGAACCAAAACCTGGCTTCAAACCCTCAGCCCAGCGCTCGCTCGCTGGAAGGCCTCAGGCAAGTGACTTCACTGCTCTGTGCCTCAGTTCCCTCATAGGATAAAAACATCACCACCTCAGAGGGCCGCTGGGAGGACCTCAGAAAGCTCCTAAGAGCGTCCGGTACGCGGTGAGAGCACAACAAACGACAGCGTTACTACAGGGGTCGTGCTCTCGACAAGGGACACGCAACAGTCCTCAGGATGTGGTCGCAGTAACCCGGCTGACGGAATTCGAGAGCGGGCCGACTCCATACAATCCCAGCTTCCTTCTACGAGGTGACGCCAGCAACCAGCTGGACGCTGCCTGTGCTCACTACCAGCCCCCCATTAGTATGAGGCTTATCGGAAAAACCTGACTCCTTAACAAGGCTAAAATTCTACCAAAAACCTCAAAATGAAAGCTCAAACACTTCTGGTCTTGGAATAACCTGTGAACTCTTTCCAAAGCTTCTGAAAATTAAAATGTCTGAATACTTAGGGGCGCCTGGATGGCTCAGTTGGCTCAGATTGTGATCTTGGGGTCATGAGTTCGAGCCCCATGTCAGGCTCCTCGCTCAGCGGGAGTCTGCTGGATATTCTCTCCCTCTTCTTCTCCCTCTACCCCTCCCCCTGCTCTCTAAAAAAAAATATCTTAAAAAAAAAAAAGTCTGAATTCTTGGAATAGAATATTGCTTTGTAACTTGACCTGTAGTTGTTTTTAAGGGACCCTCCTCTGGGAAACCTAGAAAAGCACAGCTGATCATCCGTAGACGGGGATCGCGACTCGCCATGAGGGACTCCGATGCCACACCCAGAAACACAGATCCAAGGACACTGGGACCGACAGGGATGCCCCCAGCTATGGCAATCGGGAACATCTGCTCTGAGTAACTACGAGCAGGACCGGGCTCAGAGGCCACAGACAGCACCACTGACAGGGGGCGCGGGTTCTCACTTTGCCCTTGTGGGTTTCCTGGAGCCACTGGCGAAGCCGGATCAGGCAGCTCTCCTGCAGCGGGGTCAAGTCACCCAGGTATCTCTTGATGTAGTCCGCATCTAGTTTGTCTGGAACAGAAGTTACAGGACAATATTTACACAAAGAACACTGGAACATGACGGTTTCCAAAGTCATCCTGCTCAGTTAAGTGTGCTCCCCGAGTCGTAGAACTCAAAGACGGCCCAGGGACAGCAGAGCTAAGCCGGCCCCCTCGAGACCCTCAGCGACAGTCTGTAAGATGAAATCACTGACCAAGCCCCAAGTCAGGCTACTGATTCAATGATATTCCCTGATCACCCTGTGGTCAGCTCTATTTGCAAAATCTCAATAGTATTTACGACAGAAGAAAATCTGTAACAGTTAGACACTGAGTGACTCTTTTAATTCAAACTTTATATAAAGAGGACCCACATACCATAAAACAGTGAATTGAAACAAGTACGTGGACTTAACCCTATTCTGAACAGAGCCGCTGTACTCAGGAATACAAGAAGTCTCCATGATCGGGGACCATGAATACAGCCAACACTCAAGAGGTGGAAAAACCAAACGTGTCCCCAAACCAATTAAAGTGTCTGCCACCTGCTACCTACTGAATGGCAAACAAATGGCACAGGTTAGCTGCAGAGAAGCAAGCATGGGAAGAGAAACGGCAATACTTGAACAAAACTTACGAGTGGTAGAATTTTCTTGCATGGTTTTACAATGGGCATCACTCGGAGAAATAAAAAAGAGGTGCGTGTGTGTGTGTGTGTGTGCACGTGTGCGCACATGTGTGTTTAACACACGTGCAAGGCAGCACAGCATAGCGGTCATGTGCAGACCCTGGAACCAGCCACCCCTGCTCAGTCCCAGCACCGCCACGGGCCGGCTGTGTGACTCCACGCAAGTTACTCAGCTCCTCTGGCCTCAGTTCACTCATACATAAAGGGCGGGTAACAAGCACTTCGTACCAAAAAGGAACCCCTGTTACGTGAGTAAATATTCATCAAGTGCTCGTAACAGGGCCTAGCACAGAGTGAGCACAACGGGTCTGAGCACAACTGGGTTAAAAAGGGTGAGCTGCTACCTTTCATTCACTAAAGAGGCCTTCAATCAAAATAAATGAAACACATTTCCTGGTTTCCAGAAAAGAATAACTTGATATAACCCTTCCTGCCCATTAAAAAAATTAAATGTTTCTTCATTCTAAGAAAAAAAATGTGGAAAAGGGACAGTAACAATATTATCTCCACATGTCCCCGGAAAAAAGAATGGATGGAGGAAGCGGAGGGAAAGGACACCACGGAGCCCCCTAGCCTTGTTGGCGGGACAACCCTCTTTCCGACCCACCGTCAGGGGTCCCCGCCACGGGCTCGGGTGGCCCGCTGGGGCTGCTGAGGGCCTCACTGCCCAGCCCCTCTGCCTGGGCAGCGTCTGGAACCACGACAGCCAAGGACATGGCCTGTTTCTTGCACGATGAGGAGGTCTCTGAGGAGGGAGCGATGGAAGGTGGAGTCCAGCGGGGCACAAACGTTATGCCTTCTTCTTCCAGCTGATGAAGATAGTATTCAATTATTTCTTTTCCCTTTAAAACAAAACCAATTTTAAGGTTAGAATATATTCATCATTCAAATGATTCATCTCCCTCAGGTTTTTAAAACACCAATAAAACCTGAATTGCTACAGAATAAATCTGTAAAAACAAAAGTGAAATGCCTTTGTGTTTTTGTTTTTCATAATTATTTTACTTCCTCTTCTCCAAAGGTCTAGGAAATAATATCTAAAGAGACGGATTTTTCTTTTTATGACTAATTACAAGCACCGATTTACCACACTTGTACTCGATATATGCTTTGTGCCTCAATCCGAATTCTTTCTAACACCCTAAATAGAAAACAAGCCTTCGGAAAGCACTCGGAACCCCGCACGGATACACTTCACAACCATATTCTACACCAACACTGAGCAGCTGCATAAAAATCGGAAGGAAAAGGGGGGGCGCCTGGGTGGCTCAGTCGGTTAAGCGTCTGACTCTTGATTTTAGCTCAAGTCACGATCTCAGCGTTGTGAGATCGAGCCCCACATTAGGCTTCACACTCAGCAGGGAATCTGCTTGAGAGTCTCTCTCCTTCTCCCTCTGCATCTTCCCACCGTGCTTGCTCTCTCTCTCCCCGCCTCCATCCCTCTCAAATAAATAAATTAAAAAAAAAAAATGAGAAGGAAAGCTTCTCCACGGAAGATGAACCTAATAATCCAAAGCCTGGGGACGCCTGAGAGACTGCCAGCAAGTGTCTCCTCATGCAGCATCTCCTGCCCACAGACCCTGAGGTGGCAGCGGGGGTGCTGTAAGCCAGCTGCTCCCGCCTCAGCCCCCACCCCAATCTCCCAGTGATTCAAGCGGAGGGTGCCATGGCCGGTGGCTACGCGCCCCTCCCTCCCTCCACCGGCCACCAGGGCCACCTGAACCCCATCCAACCCTACGCCACCCGGAACACAAGGCTTGGGGAAAGCCGAAGTACGGCCTTGTCTTGAAATGGCTGGGATCCCTGACTAGCCATTTCCAGCCTTCTGAAAACACCGCCGGCTCGGAGCAGCTCGGAGGCTCCTGCCTCCCCTCTTCCATAAACTCCCAAGCTGGACTCACTTTTTTAATGTTGCTGGTATATTGTTTCATTGCAATTTTTTCCACTGTGCTTTCGAAACCAAAGAAAGATTTAATATCTAAACTTGCAGACTGTTCAAAACAAGTCCAATCTTCATTTTCAGGGTGAACCTGCAGATAAATGAGAAATCGTTCCATTAACTATGCTGACAACGGACAAGGTCACTTGTCTGCTCCTCGACCGACTGATCACCGAAAGGGAACATTTTATTTGAGTAATAATGTTATTATCATGAAAGCACCAGATGGAGAAATTACACAGAGGGGTTCAGAATCATGAAAAGACCTAAATATTATTTCTAAAATACTCCAAAAAAAAATTCTAAAAAGGACTGTTAAAAGGAGAGCTTCATTTTCATTCTTGGTTCATTCATTCGCCATATTTACTGAGCAGTGTTCTCCATCATAAACAAAAGGAAGACCCCTGCCTCATGGAGCATACAGTCTGGAGGGGGAGAATGGCAATTAGCCACAAACATAAGAGGTAAGAAATTCTGTCGTTGTTGGAAGACAAGTGCCAAAGGAGAAAGGAATGGTGAAGCAGGTTAAAAGGACCAGTGTGTGTGTGTGTGTGTGTGTGTGTGTGTGTGTGTGTGTGTGTGTGTGTGTGTTGGGGAGGGGGCAGGCAGCAGAATTAAATAGGGTGTTCAGACCGGCTTCCTCCCGAAGGGCAGATGTGAGCACAGACTGAAGGAGGTGAGGGCAGGAGTCAAGCAGAGATGGGGGCAGAGTGATCCCGGTAGAGGGCGCGCTTGGAGCAAAGGTCCTTAAGGGGAAGCACGCCTACGTGATCAGGAACAGCAAGAAGGTGCGTAGGTTTGTGCGCAAGGAAGGCAGGACAGCAGATGTGAGATTAAGAGAAAATGCAGAGCCTTGTAAGCCACTGGAAGGCCTCTGGGCACCTCCTCTGAGTGAAATGCAGGAGCACTGTGCAAAGTATGACACAATCTGATAGACTTTAAAAGGATCATTTCGGATTCAGCACTGAGGATGTGTTGTAGGAAGGTAAGGGAGAAGAAGAGAGACCCTATTAGATTCTTCTAAGAATCTGGTAACAGAAGTTACTGAAGATTGTGCAGCAGATAAAAGCACTCAGCCTGGTCTTAAAGGGATGCGTTACATGTATACCCCCCCTTTCCCAAAGTCTACGTTCCACCACTTTGCTGTCATGAAAGATCTACATTTGTACCTGGTTTTGATAACCAAAAGAAATCTAGAGAGGATTTCCGCTTTTAGGAAAAAAGGCAAAAAGCGAAAACAGCATTCACCACTTATTTTGGAAAAGCCATTACAGAGGCAGCTCGTACCCCAAGCCCAAGCCGTGACAGTGGCACCAAGCCCCCTCCCAGAGAGCCACACTCAACATCTCAGGGTCAGGACTCCGGAGCCTAGAACTGTGTCTGTGAGCATCTGGGCTTTGTCTGCATTTATACTGTGCATCTGTTAGCAAGATGTGTCCTAAGGTCTCAGAAAAGCCGAAAGAGGTTATTTTTTGAGTCTAGGAACACTAAAAAAATTTTCCATATAAATTCATACTAATTTGCTGTTTTGCTTTGCCCCATTTCAGCATACGAAAGAATTCACGGAACGCTCTACTTGCAGACAGCAGAGGAAAACTGTAACTCGGGTCCCTCCATATATACTTCTAAAGTGTTAGAGTGGCACCAGAGAGGAAGGGACATATTAAGGTAACATTTAAAGACAAATCAAGGCATCACTAGGCTCCCTTAACTGCTACAACAATGTAATCCATTCTGCAGTAAACCACACCTGCCACCGTGCCGATCCCACCAATGAGAAATGAGTGACCTCTGAAGGGCTGCCCTCTGAGACAAGGCAGTGGACTGCGTAAAGCGGTGGCCAAACAACTCCCCAACGCAACACGGCGCCCCCACTCGCGTCTTCCCCCAAATGCTGGTTACTCACGGTGTAGCAGCAGTGCTCATTGATGATGACCCGATTAGAAAAGGTTTCATTGTGGGCCTCAATGTGCAAAGTACGTTCCCGAGAATTCAGTGAGTTTTTCTGGACAAAATAAACATAATCAACTCCTGCAATCTTTAAAAAACAAAATAAAGAGAAAAAGGGCTTATTAATAACACCGAATGCAACAGAAGCTGTGACCATACGTTCATCTAGTTTGGGGACGGCCTTTCTAAGGTGTCCCCGCAGGTACCTTTTTCAGCAGCCTCGGGGCGTCTATGTCCAGCTTACAGCGCCTTTCTATAACGTGAATAGCCCCGTCTTCACTCTTGAACTCACTCACAGTGTCACTGTCCACAAACATTGGAATCAAAGGACATGTAGGAAACCTCCTTTCATAGGCCTACAAAAAATTTTTTAAAAAAGAAATTGAACAAAGATGCGATCTGACAGTTTGTCATTGATAGTGTCCCTGGGAAAAAAGCATCTCTTAATACATGTCAACATGTTACATCACAGTCATCTTTCTCTTTACATCATAAGCTTTCAATAAAAAGAAAAAGACATCCTATGTTCATGGATTGGAAGACTCAACGAAGTAATGATGTCAACTCTCCCCATATGGATATAGAGGTTTAACATAACTCCTACAAAATCCCAGCAAGGTTTATTTTTTTTAAGCTACAGACAAGATTGGTTTAAAATTGACATGGAAAGGCAGAAGAACTCAAATAGCTACAATTATGAGAAAGAAGACTAAATTGGGAGGCATCACTCTACACGGTATGGTATTAGCGCTGACTACACAGCTACAGTGATCCAGGCTATTGGTACTGGCAGAGGGATAGACACAGAGATCAATGGACAGAGTAGAGAGCCGTAAACTGACCCACACATATATGCCCAACTGATTTTTGACAAAGGTGCAAAAGCAATTCAATGGAAGAAGTATAGCCTTTTTTTCCAATAAATATTACTGGAGAAGTTGCACGCCAACAGGAAAAAAAAAAAAAAAAAGGACCTCGACCTGAACCACATGCCTTATATAAAAATTAACAGGGATCAAGGACTTAACCATTTCTGTAACCTTCCTGAAAGGACACCACTATAGGGGCGCCTGGGGGGCTCAGCTGGTTGAGCGTCCAGCTCTTGGTCTCAGCTCAGGTCATGATCTCAGGGTCATGCGACTGAGCCCCGTGTTGGGTTCCATGCTCAGCAGTGGTTCTGCTTGAGATTCTCTTTCTCTCTCCCCCTCTACTTCTCCCCCCTCTAAAAATCAATGAATAAACTCTTAATTAAAAAGAAAGAGGGGCGCCTGGGTGGCACAGCGGTTAAGCGTCTGCCTTCGGCTCAGGGCGTGATCCCGGCGTTCCGGGATCGAGTCCCACATCGGGCTCCTCGGCTAGGAGCCTGCTTCTTCCTCTCCCACTCCCCCTGCTTGTGTTCCCTCTCTCGCTGGCTGTCTCTATCTCTGTCGAATAAATAAATAAAATCTTTAAAAAAATAAAAAATAAAAATAAAAAAAATAAAAATAAAAAGAAAGAAAGAAAGGACCCCACTATAGAAAGGCAGGACAGATGAGCGGCTGCTGTGGGGTAGGGGAGGGGGAGGTGGGTGTGACTGTAACAGGGTAACACAGAAAGATCCCTGGAAAACGTGCTGTATCTTTACCGCATCAACACCCATACCCTGGTTCAGATGACGTACTACGGTTTCCCAAAATGCTACCACTGGGGGAAAATGGTTAAAGAACACATGGCATCTCTCCATATTATTCCTTGTGAATATGTCTTACTAATATATCATGAATCTTCAATTACCTCAAAATAAAACACTTAATTAAAAAAAGAAAGTTTCACTTGCTATATAATTCATCCAAACTTTTAGAACTGCACTCAGGCACCCGACTGAGTCTGCTGTGTCGTGTGTGGTGATCTGTGAAGACAGCTTCGCCGAAGATCTTGCTACGTTCACACTACAACCCTAAGCTACCCGGCAGCTCACAGGGGTGCGGGAGCAGGAAACCACGGGACTCGGGATGACAAGTCCTGGGCTGTAAGGAGGCGGTAAAAAGAAGCCCAGGGCTGGGCTGATGCCCCTAATAAAGTGAGGGACATCATTCCTCCGTCAGGTTGTCCTAAAAACGGGGGGGGGGGGCTGACTTCCTGCCTTAATCACAACCAAGCACAGATTTAAAAAGAAATGTATGGTGTTAAAAAGATTAACGGAGATCTGAAAGCAGTGCAGACTGCTCTGATTTTACCTCCGGCAGGGTGCTGGGGGTTCTGGGGCACCACCATACTAAAAACGCCGCCTTTCGCGGAGAAGTTTCCTGATGTTCCCTGTGAACAGGCGTGAAGTCTGAACAGAAGTAATACTCAGATCACAAGAGCTGCACTGAAAACCCCTAAAGCACCAGAGCCACCTATTAACCTCTCCACCTGGTTTTCACCAATCCCACTCCAAGTGATCCCCCACTCTCCGCACACATCTCACCTCCTCTCCATAACATCGCCCGGTCATGCCGATCGGAAAACCTCGGGCTGTGCCCCTGCCGTCTACATATTTACAAGATCCCATGCTAGGCAATGGGAGGGAGGGGAAAACGAAGTAGACAGTTCAGGAAAGGGAGTCAGGAATATAAAAGCATGTCCTAAGAATAAGCAAGTATATAAAGGCTTGAGGAGAAAGAGAACACCCTCAGCTTTGGAGAGTTGGTGGTTTGGGAAGGCTTCATGGAAGAGGAAGCACTGACACTGGGCCTCAATGTGTGGGAAGGTCTGTTTATGGTCTGCAAGGAGGGGAGAGATTTCCAGGAAGAGAACCCAGCAGCGCAGCCTCAAGGGAACGTTAGGGTGCAAACAGGCACCCAAAGCTGGCAGAGGAGGGAACGGTGGGCTGCAGTGGCACTATGACAAGGCAGGTCTCTACTGAGCACTGACCACATGACCAGGCCCTGGGGGCGCGGTGCAGGCCGCCCTAGGGCTGACCTCCTCCACAGGGGATGGAGAAGGAGGGAACTCTACCGTGTGACCAGAGTTGCCTTTTCAGAAATTAATGACAGTCTTGGGGCGCCTGGGTGGCACAGCGGTTAAGCGTCTGCCTTCGGCTCAGGGCGTGATCCCGGCGTTACGGGATCGAGCCCCACATCAGGCTCCTCCGCTATGAGCCTGCTTCTTCCTCTCCCACTCCCCCTGCTTGTGTTCCCTCTCTCGCTGGCTGTCTCTATCTCTGTCGAATAAATAAATATAGTCTTTAAAAAAAAAAAGAAATTAATGACAGTCTTGCACGGGGCAGCCTGGAAAGGAGGCAAAATTTATGTGGCCACCAGTTATATTTGCTTTTTTAAATGTTTTTACTTTGGGAATCGAAAACATATTCTTCATATTTATCTACTCCCCTCCTCCATTCAAATATATTCTGAATCCCATTACTGCTACTATCTTGATAAATCACACAATATTTCTCTCTTAATGCGTTTTAAATAAACACTTAAGAAGTTTATCCAACTGCTCAGACAATACCACAGATAAGTCTCAAGGAGGCCCTAAAATTTGTATTAAGCACTACACACATGAACAATTCTAGGAAAAATTTGCTATCATTTGTTCCAAACTGAAAACCATCTAAACTGACTTTTAAATTGTAATACATTAAAAAAAACCAAAAAACCAAAAAAACAAAACTTGTACATTCCAGCACTATGACGTACAAAAAAACTGAGAACACTAGGGCTTCAAACAAAACAATTCTTTTTAGGTTACATAAAGAGTAAAGTAAGCACTCACCAAGAAACAACGTAAGCTAGGGCCTCTCCTATCAAAGGACCTATTAGATCATTTTGAAAATACCCACATCATCTTTTAAACTTTGGAAATAGAATGGTCAGCATCGGGCATTTCCCACACAGCCTAGCCTTTAATTCAAAACCCAGTACAAACTTTCCACTCCCCGTGAAGTCATCCAGCTGTGCAGACGCCTGTGCACAGACATCCACTCGTACCGCAGCCAGGCGGCACTTCAGGTACCCAGGCTGGGAAGCATCTACCTTCCTCCCTCCACACACTGGTCCGCATCCGTCACCCTGCCCCACACGTGTTACTCGGCCACAGCGCAGACACCAAGTCCCATTTCTTCTGCATTGCCCAAAACAATGTCACTGTTCGATAAACACTTTTTGCATTATGGAATAAAGCCTTACTAAATAAACCAACGAATCCAGCTTTTTGTTTCTGTGCTCACTCACCTGGGCCAATCTTTCAGAGATATGTAAGGTTAATGAATTCTGCATACTGTTGGCACAGAAAATCCTAACTTTCTAGAGGGTTGTGGAAAAGGAAGACTGCAGAAAGCCTTAGTCTCTGAAATTGCTCACAGATACCAGATGCCAGGTTTTCAGCACAAACGACAATCTATAAAGTTGCTACAGCCTTTCAGGCATTCCAATTTAATTAAAAACATTAATACATGTTCTAGTTTATCCACGGGAAGGGCCTAGAAGTAATGACATCTCAGCAGTCACAAGAAACTTGGTGTCTAGATCTTGGTTTCTAAATACCACTCCCTACCACAAAGGAATGCACGCACCGTGAGGAAGTGGCTGATGACAGGTCGGGAGGAAGGAAAGGTCAAGGTGAATTTGAAGTACTTATCAGAAATCAAGGATGTGCTCAGTGACTGATGGGGACATGTCAAAAGGACACAGAAACCAGCCCAAAGGGGTTCCCCTCCCCAACTCTGGGGTCATTTGAGCACTAGAAAGAGAAAAGACGGTAAAGTTTTGTAAGCCATAGAGTGATATTCAAGAAAAATGGACAGGGGAGGAAATCTTACAGGAAAATGTCACGTAATAACCACAAGAGCGACCGACACAATTAGAGAATCCCAGTCGTGCCAGCAGCAATCCTGTCACGGGTTCGGACAGGTTCCACCAAAGGACACTGCTGGGGGGGCTGTCAGGTGAGGCATCACGGTCTCACGCTATCATCCAGTTACAAGGGGACAACGGTGCCTTTACGATGGAAAGATCTAGTAGACATCACCCGGACCAAACGATTCAATCACGACCAACAACGGGACAGCCTGACAAGCTCGTGGGACACTATGGAAGCAACACAACCCACACAATCCTCCCAAGAAAATGTGAGCCTGAAGCTCACGGCGAGGAAACAGGCCCAAGTTACAGAGCACTGTACCAAACTAGCAGCCTGGCCTCTTAAAAATAAATGAAAAACGCTAGTGCCTTTTGAAAAATGAACAGAAAAAGCAGAGAACGATCTAGAATAAAGCCAATTAAAGAGACAGGACCATCGAATGCACTGGCACTTTGATTAGAATAAAAATAGCTATACAGAATATTTCAGGAAATGTGACCATGCATCACACATTAAATAATATCATTCTGTCCGTGTTAAATAATCAAGAAAGGCTGAATAAAATTAACTCTTCCAGAGGAACTTCTCCAGAGAGAGAGAAATGTTCAATGTCTCTTAAAAGGAAAAGTTGCTTTCGCAAGAAAAATAACTATTATAATCATTTGCTCACTCTTTTTGTTTAACATAGCAATTGTTTCAATAATAAAAACAAAACCAGGGCCTGATCCATTTGCCCCGGGAAGAAAGCTGCCTTCTGGGTAACTTAGCTTCCTCCTACCTTCCTACTCCCACTCTTCCTCTTTCAAAAGGGATTTCTGAGCCTGCAATTCGGGAGCCTGGCAACAGTACTTCCAGTTTTTAACCAACCTTTGAGTGCAATTTTGAGACGTCAGAAACTCGTACTGCGCTAAGGAAAACCGTATTTTAGTGAAGATATTTCAACTTGAGAATTAATGAGCTTAACAGTGCATTCTGCCAGGAAAAACCATTGAAAAGAAATTCCATTTAAAGAATCTACCTTTAAATTGAACTATGTTCATACACAATTTAGCCAACGAACTAGGCCAGCTGCTTTCCGCATAACGACTTGGATATTCTGTGACACTGGACGTGACCATCAAACTCACTTAGACACAGATCTGGTTTTACCCCAGAAGGAATCCATCAGTGAAAAAACTAAACATGGCTTACGTGTGTCTCAGAAGTCGCCAGTGCTCCAGGAAGCAAACATAAAATCGATCAAGACAATAGGGCAAACTGACCAAAGTCCCTCCGAGTTAGGATTCCATAATTCACAGACTATCAAAGTGACAGGGACATATGGAGGGCCTACCAGAGAAGGCTTCATGTTAAGAACATGAATCCTACCTCCGCTGTGCCTTCTGTTTCGTGCACTGGTAAGGGGTTCCGAGTTACAGGCTACTTGGGAATGCACGCGTTCATACTTAACAAGATATTTATAAACTTAAATTCTTGAAAATGTGAGCCCTTTTAAAGACAAGTCATAATGCAGTTAGTTCCGTTATACTTCCTTCATCCAAATACTTCATGACAACCCGATCAGATGAGCGATTTTCAAAGGAGCGCATGAGCATGAGCAAAGGCGCAGGGGGAGCACGGCGCGCACCACCACGCGAGGGAAGTGCTGCGTTCACAGCCAAGTCCTCGTCCTCCATCAGTGTCCTCAGTGAGAACCACGTGTCAAGCCACAGCAGACGGGAACACCGACTGGGAAGTTCAAACAAGAACATACAATGGCTCTACTAAAGCTAAAAAGAAATCTGTAAAAACCTGATCGATCCCAAGCCATCTCCCTCTGAGATCAAACACATTTGAAGTTTCAATTATGAATTTCATCTTGGAAAACCTCAAACCCCTGGTTCTGACCACACACTCTTTCCAGGTACCATCTAGTGTGGAGAAGGTGTGACTTCAGCCTCTGGTGCTGTGAGCTCTAAGGACAAGGAGGGCGGGGTGCTGGACGCCACGGTAATCCAGGGAAAGGGCTCGGGGTCTCTCCTAGGGCCTCCCCGTTGGGGTAGGAGTGCGCGCGCTGTGGAAGAGCGGATGGCGGACGCCCCGCTCACACGCCACACGGCGACACGCTGCCATCTGCAAACACTGGAGGGCAGCGTGCACCAGGAGCACCTTCT
This sequence comes from Ursus americanus, assembly GCF_024610735.1. Lineage (NCBI taxonomy): Eukaryota > Metazoa > Chordata > Mammalia > Carnivora > Ursidae > Ursus > Ursus americanus. The sequence continues at coordinate 4,539,783 of NC_142149.1, forward strand.
TTGTGCCATGCCTCTCTCCAACAGCCGCCCTCTCAGCCACCACACCAGGACGGAAATGGGCCACATTTGCTGTGATAATGTAGGCGCCACTCGGAGAGGGAGTGCACAAATACTGGGAGGGCGTGCACGTGAGTGTCCCTGCTGCCCTCACTCACATGTCCACTCCTGCGCTCCAAGAGTTCTCAACAGGAACAGTCTTGTGAAAGGACAGAAAACCTTCAGAATTTCTTCTAAAATCCACATATGTGCAGTTAGAAAACAGCACACGGACGCAGGATCTGGGGCCACTGGGTGTGCCGGGCCTCCATCACAGCAGGGTCACTGCACGCAGTGGCCATCTGTGTCCCCTACCCTCAGCCCACACCGGACTCCTCTGCCGCCTGGCCTTTCACTGGCCTTCCGACGACTAGCAGCCAGCAACAGCAGCACAATTCTACACGGCCAGGTAAGAATTACCCACGTTATTAAAAGACTTCACATGTAAGAAGTTTTCGTTCCAGAGAAATCGTTAATCTTATTTACCCATACTATGATAATTTTAAAGTGTCCCCAAAAAAACACCTAATAGTAGGGTATTTTCTGTCGTCTTAAAATAATTGGGGCCAGTGAGACCCAAACTGTGCTTGACTCCACTCCAAAAGGCAGTGTTCTCACGACCTGAACGCAAGGGGGGATGGGAGGGCCCTCCGCCCACGTGCCTGGCGAAGGTCTCTCCCGAAGCGCGACACGAGTTAGCGCTACATGAAGCTCTGCCCGCTTCAAGATTCCCCACCACAAATTTTCCTAACACTCTGGGTCCTAGAAATAAACTCTAGTACGTGACCCAAAAAAAAAAAAAAAAAAAAAGCAAAGGAGCAAGGAGCAGGAACAAGGAGCAGCAGGCAAACCCCAGCAAAAGAGCCGGGCACCCCCACAAAGTGCCCCCGCCCTGCCCCCTCCCCACAAAGGCCCGCGGGCCCGAGGCTGGATTTTATCCTGCGCATCCGGCAGTACGGTCCCCCTACCAAACCGTTCCTGGTTCACAGCAGAGGAGTGACTGTAAGTCACTATTACACAACAGGCAGCAGAGTCCCTGGACTTCTCAGTATCTGAACCATTGCTGTAAGAACAGAATATGCAGGAAAACAAAGAACTGTCCCTAGAAGAAAAATAATCATCTAACTCTATAAAAACTTAGCCTGTGTGGGGCGCCTGGCTGGCTCAGTCAGTAGAGCGTGTGACTCCTGATCTCAGGGTCATGAGTTAAGCTCCACGTTCAATGTAGAGCTTACGTAATTAAAAAAAAAAAAAATAGAGGGGCTTCTGGGTGGCTCAGTCGGTGAAGTGACTGCTTTCGGCTCAGGTCATGATCCTGGAGTCCTGGGATCGAGCAGGCAGGCACCTGCTCAGTGGGAAGTCCGCTTTTCCCGTCCCTCTGCCCCTCCCCCAGCTTGTGCACGTGCTCTCTCTCTCAAAGAAATAAATAAAATCTTAAAAAAAAAAAACCCAGCATGTTTACACTTGGCTGGTGCAAGGCTACCAACTCAGAACAGCAGGATTGTTTCAGTTGTTCCTGGTTAAAGACAAACATCAAACCATTTCCTTCTCTCCTTGAGGTATGCAGCCAACTGGCCAGCTAAAGCCTTGATTTAGTAAGGTCTTCTAGAATACTCTTACAGTACTTGTAACGTATTCCTTTTAAGAATTTCCGGTCAAGACTACCTGGAAACTTCTGGAGCGCCTGGTGGCTCAGTCGTTAAGCGTCTGCCTTCGGCTCGGGGCGTGATCCCAGTGTTCTGAGATCGAGCCCCACATCAGGCTTCTCTGCTAGGAGCCTGCTTCTTCCTCTCCCACTCCCCCTGCTTGTGTTCCCCCTTTCGCTGGCTGTCTCTCTCTGTCAAATAAATAAATAAAATCTTAAAAAAAAAAAAAAAGACTACCTGGACACTTTTGTTAACACAATTTAAGAGACTGATACAGAGTTCTTGAGCTTTCAGATAAAGTTCCAAGTAGATCTAGCGTGCTTGACTAACTGCACCCTCTGCTTTTTCGCCTAGACTAGAAAGCTAGGGCCCGCACTGGTTCAACTGCGTCCGATTTCTGAAAGGAGCTCAAGACTGACATCTCATGCAATAGCCTGGGGATGATTTCAGTTTGTTTACTGTTTAAAGATAATCACTGATGACATTTCTGACTATTCGTCCTTAGGCATGGTCACAGGGGGCCCTACGTGAGAGGTTTTTCCAAATTTCCCTTCACAGCACCCTTGATACTCAGTAACTTTTCCACGGTGCCCCAAAGCCAAAAGAAATACCATTTATTATTAGGTCCAAACAACCTAAAAAGCATTTGTGTCCTAATAACTTGGTAACCATCCGAAACAATAACACATCTAAGTTGAGGGAAAACATGTTTTCGTTTCCCTCCTAAATACCCAGGATTACTTGTGAGCGTGTACTTGGGTACTACGGAGGCTTGGAATCCCAGTGGACACCCCTGCTCTGGTTTCCTGTGGCTCACGGATTCTCATGTGGCAATGGCTTTTTAGCGTAGCTACCAGCGAAAACCCGGCTCCGCAAAGATGCGACACCATTCACCATTAAAAAATGCAAGGGCGCCTGGGCAGCTCAGTCGGCTGGGCGGCCGCCTTCGGCTCAGGTCATGATCCCGGGGATGGAGCCCCACGGCGGGCTCCCAGCTCAGTGGGGAGTCTGCTTCTCCCTCTGCCTCTTGCCCATCCCCCCAATTGTGTGCACGCGCGATCTCTCTCAAATAAATAAATAAAATCTTTAAAAAACAAACAAACTATGTTAAGTTTATAAATAGTCAATTAAAACAAAAAACTTGGTGTAAATACTACCATACAGGTCTCCCTCTTTCTATAAGGAAAAGAAAAGGCAAACAGAAGATAAAGATAGAAATCATCTTTATTTCACTTTAGGCATTGCAGATAAAATATTCCCTCTGTAATATGAAATAAATACAAGAAATCAATGGATTTAGCTGGTGAAATAACTGATTATTAGCTATATATACAATACTCAGTTACTGGGAGCAGAAAATATGGCCCTGAAGATAAACAGAACCGGAGCTGGGAAGAGAACTTTCATGAAATGCACGGGGGGCTGGCGGGGAGGTGCCGGGGAACAAGGTGTTCTCTGAAAAGGTTTCGGTTACTGGCAGCCCTGAATCAGGCCTGATGTTAACGGCATTAACGTTTTCCACAGAATGAGGAAATACAATATACCTGGAAGGGAAAGAACTCACGTCGGGAAACGAATCGCTCAGCTCCCACTGTGAACTGAGGAAACGTAAACACGAATCTGCTGCTCCCACCGTCTCCGGCTCCGAGAGCCGAGAACCGTCCACCGGGCGCCAAAGCCTGCCCCGGCTCATCGCGCACGACCATTGACCGAACACACGATGCTGCACCAGCACTTACGGCCTCAGATGGACGGTTTTATTTTATTCACATTTATTTTTCAAATGGACTATTTTAAATGCAGAGTGCTAGCAACTTTCGATCCACCCCGAGCCCCGACCCCGCCAACTACCAGGTATTCGACTCGGCTACCCCACGGTGTCCCTGCCCTCCACTCCTGCAGCACTGTCCCCTCACGACTAAGACACAAACCAGGCAGGCACACCACAGACCCTATGCGGAGCTTTGGCTCTGGAGTCAACAGGCCTTGATCTGAAAGCCAGCGGTGCCCACCTATGAGAGCAAGAGGCTTCTGTTAAAGAAAAGAGAAAAGACTGGGAGATAGGGCACTGGAGGGCGAAGTTTTATTGCCCCGCAGGAAACCGGGTCAGACACAGACGGATCAGAGGGAGGACCAGGAGGAGGAAGGGAGAGGAATTTTAAAGCAAAGACCACAAACCGGCCCTGTCCAGAATCAGGAGAGGCAAGGGCCGAGGGTCAGCGGCTGGCCGGTGAGATCCGGGTTCGTCTGGAGGTGAGCCGGCTGCCTGCTGGCCAGCTCTGAACTACAGGCGGCACCAAGGTCACTGGGCGAGACGGCCAGGTCAAGGACCACCACTGGACTAGCAATCTCCACCTCTGTTTTCTCATTTGTACAGTGGAATAAGAGAAGACCTACTCCAAAAAGTACACACTTCAGGTGTCAGTTGGTGGAACGTGTGACCCCTGACCTCAGGGCCATGAGTTAAAGTCCCACGTAGGATATAGAGTTTACTTAAAGGGGGGAGGGCCCCTTGGTGGCTCAGTCAGTCAGTCAGTTAAGTGTCCAGGTCAGGATCTCAGGGTCATGAGATCAAGCCCCAAGCTGGCTCCTTGCTCAGTGGGGAGTCTGCCTGGGGATTCTCTCTGTCTCCCCCTCTGCCCTACCCCCTGCTCAAGGGCACGTGCGTTCTCTCTCAAATAAATAAATAAATCTTTAAAAAGAAAAAAAACAGATAAGTCCTGGGGATGTAATGTCCAGCACAGTGATTATAATTAATAATACTGTACTGCATATTTGAAAGCTACTAAGAGTACATCTTAAAAATTATCACAAGAAAAAATGTTAAATGTCAATTATATCCAAACAAAGCTGGTGGGGGCCCTACCCACAAAGTAAGTGTAAGCAATATGAGATACTGGCAGCATCCTCAACTTCTTCTGGGTTTAACTTACATCCGTGGAAATTAACACAGTGTATACATTATTTTTTAAGATTTTATTTTTAAGTAATCTCTATACCCACTGTGGGGCTTGAACTTACAACCCCAAGATCAAGAGTCACATGCCCTTCCAACTGAGCCGGTCAGATGCCCCAAAGTTTTAAACTTTTAAAGTTAAAAATACGATACAGTTGTATTTGAGGACCGTTTACAAAACACTCAAAAATTCCTTTCATGAAAAGGAAACATGATTTTAAGAATCATAAATATAAAAGGATCCACACACACACACTTCCCACTGTAAGGTGACACAATCAAAATGTGTACACTGTGTGAATTTCCACAGCTCTAAGTCAGACCCAGCAGTGGAGAGCAGCACCATCCATCTTTTCCATTCTCAGTCTCACCAATCAAGTCAAAGGACAGTCAAACAAATTACCACTATGGGTTCATTGTGTAGACCGGTTGCCCACTGTTATTTAAAACAAGTGGGCCAGGGGCGCCTGGGGGGCACAGAGGTTAAGTGTCTGCCTTTGGCTCAGGGCGTGATCCCGGCATTATGGGATCGAGCCCCACATCAGGCTTCTCCGCTGGGAGCCTGCTTCTCCCTCTCCCACTCCCCCTGCTTGTGTTCCCTCTCTCCCTGGCTGGCTCTCTCTGTCAAATAAATAAATAAAATCTTTAAAAAATAACAATAAAAAAATAAAACAATTGGGCCAATGAGCCATCAAGTGAAGCACCCCTTCCCCACAACCTCTAGTTATTTTCAACCTCAGTTTGGGTTTCCAACAAAACCCCCCTTAAGGACTTGGCTGACACAGGTCCATGCAAGTAGAGCAAAATCTAACTCCTAGTAACTGCGTACAGAGCTTGAATAATGTACAAACCCCTTTTAATAAGAGAGAGAAGTTTCTTTGGACCTTTGGTGTTGACCAGTTACGTATTAAATATATTATAAGTATATATTTAAGTATATATATAATGTACACTAAAATACTACGTACACATAATATATATTAGTATAGTATTTACATATACCATATATATACTATATGTATATTAACTAACAGATTATGTTACCTAAATACGTACAAACTAGGTAAAAGCTCATACAATTATAAAACCCACGACATACGTTTACCAGGAAGGGTGACAACTTGTTGGAGCCCATTTCTCCTTCAGCGAAGACACAAACCGGTGGCCAGGGCACAGCGCTCTCAGACCTGAAGGCCCGCTGGGAGAGGCTGCAGATGACCCACCAGGCCCACCGCTTTCTTTAGTCAAACCTGTATCCGTACGGCCCCGTCTGCAAGGTACCTTTGCCTATACTTGGCTCAAAGACATCTTCTACGTATTAATTCCACCTCAATTCTGTTTCTATTTGCTTTCAACCATTAAAACAGTATTATCTGGCACCCCCAAATAAACGTAAAAGCAAACCCTGTACTGTTCGATAGCACTTAGCTATGTCAGGCATCGAGATGATCTCAGTGTGGTTTTTTAATTTTTTTTTTTGACTGTCAAAATAAAAAGCACAACATTAACCAATCCCTATTAGAGAATTAAAGGACACTACAGTTGACCCTTGAACACAAGTTGGAACTGTGCAGGTCCATATGTACACAGATTTTTTTCAATAAATACAGTACAGTATGGTAAATGTATTTTTCTTATGACTTTCTTAACATTTTTTCTTTACCTTATTTGATTGTAGGAATATGGTATATGATACATACACAAAAGCTGCATTAATCAACTGCTTATGTGGTCAGTAAGGCTTCGGTCAGCAGTGGGCTATTAGTAGTTCAGTTTTTGGACAATCAAAAGTTATATGCAGCTTTTTAACTGCATCGTGGGGTGGGGGGGAGGTCTGTGCCCCTAACCCCTGTGTTCAAGGGTCAATTGTGGTTAGAAAAAACAGAGGTATACACATCTTTTAAGTAGATTTTTATACTTAAGATACCTCTGTCAATAAATCTTGAAGGTCAAATGTTTCACAGGCCGCAATTACTCAAGCCCCAGGCAAACAAGAGAGTCTGGAGTGCTATGAAGGTTTCTCTTCTCTCAGGTTTTCATGTGCAATCACATGACGGATCCATGCGTGATCCAATGGCATCCAGGACACACCATGACTTACCAAAACCATTCCTAATCCATAAACTGTTTGGTCTAATAAACAGCAAACAGAGTATAGGTGGCAACAAAAATAGCAGTTTTGCATATTCCTGTTCAAATCAAGTTGGATTTGGCAGAGTACTGTTTTACTTTCCAGAGTGTAAAAAATAAATCCGTGGACTTCAGAAAAGCATCTGGTGTTCCAGGGAAATGCAGCTGTCAGCTTTGAAAGATGCCATGTGTTTGCCCACATAAAAGAATGTAATGAGCTATGGAAATATTATCCGGTTTCATGAACCAGAATAAAAACTCCATCATCAGTAGGCTGAAAGGAGGAGCTGTTTCAGTCCGTCAGGAACACAACTGTCGTGCACTATTTATCAGAGGTCTGTGCTACAAGTTGCACCTCCTAGACCTTCCAGCGCCTGCTCCCCTATTCTCTCTGCTGCTTCTCTGCCCGTACGGCAGGAGCCCACCGTTGTATTTCAGTGGCTCTACACCTGCTGTTAGATGCTGTTCTTCCTTCAGAAACCAACAGCAACAGCAACCGTGAGATGTAAATTACAGATACACTTCGAATAGACGGAACCAAATTCAGTGGTAGAATTCTTCAAGGAAGTTGTCTTTTGGATCTAGAATCTAACAATATAAAGGACAAAAAAAGAAACCTAGAGAGATATGCATTTTTTTGGTTGATATTAGAGTCAAAAACTAGATCTTCAGAGTGTACAGTAAACACAATAGCCAAAAAGTGGAAGCAACCCGAGTGCTCACTGCTGGATCAACAGAGAGACAAAACGCGGTATGTACGTCCAACAGATTATTCAGCCTTAAAAAGGAAAGGAATTCTGACACCTGCTGCAACATGCACGACCCGTGAAGACATGATGCTGAGGAAAATAAACAAATCACAAAAGGACAAATGTCGTAGGATTCCACTCACGTAAGGAACAGTCATAGCTCTAGTCGGAAACAGAAAGTAAAAAGGGGCAGGGTGTTTGCCAGGGGATGGGGGATGGGGAGCTGGTGTTTAATAGGTACAAAGTTCCTGTGTGGGAAGGTAAAAAAGTTCTGGGGAGGGACGGCAGTGATGGGTCGCACCACGACGCGAACAACTTAGCACACTGAATTGTCCACTTGGAAAGGGTTAAAACGGTAGATCCGATATTATTGTATATTTCACCACAATAAAATATAGTACAAATCAACTCTACCTGAAAATGAGCAAAGTCATACAAATAATTAAATTAAGGTACATTCAAAGAAACACACGCTCGTAACTTCGCTACCACTAAATAAACTGCAGCACGGTCTGAAGAAGCCTATAGAGCCAATCGATGGTCTCCCCATCGGCACGCTAGAGCCTTCGAGAGAGCACACCATGTAGTAAGAGTCTCTACGACACAGCCTGCTCAAGCAGCTAGTCCTTTCAAAACATTTCAAAGTTATAACTGAAATCAACCTCCCTTCCTCCCATCCCTTGGCTATAAATGCTACTGAAGCAGAGCTATACCGGCGGTCCTCAAGCCTGAGCCGTACCAGAAGCACCTGCAGGGCTGTGACGCCACGCCGCGGAGCCCACTTGCAGAACAGCCCCAGTCGGGAGAGAATCACAACTTAGAATTGCTAGAATTTGCATTCTAAACCAACTTGGTGTTAAAAGTAAAACGAAGGTAACAGGTGTTTGTGGAAGAGTTCTAAATATTAATAGCATAAATCCTGCAACACGACCAATGATCTCGTCAATGAATTTACTTCTTAAAATCTGTGCCTTACAGCTCTTAGTTCTGGGCCTGGTTTTTAAGACATATATGGGGATTAAGTTAGGAAAAAGAAAGAGAACACACATTTATGATGAGGACAACCCAATGTTACAGAATAACTTACTCATTAAGGAAAAAAAAAGAGTCATATAATAATTGACCTTTCAGGTTTAAACCTGAAGATATCTCAAAAAAAAAATTAGAATGCCATATTATCAGAGTCAATAATTTTTAAGTGAATTTTACGCTCTATAGGGGAACCACGGAAATGAAATTCTTTTATACCTGGTATTCATCACTATGGGAGAAAAGCCACCCAAAACACCAAATGACACATAAACCAGAACACATTTTTTAGTCAACTATAGTGATTATAAACTTCAGTTCACTGAATATGGACTCTGTTTTAACCACAAAAGATGATTTGAGTCAGATCCCTTCAAAATAAGATTCAAGTATAAGTAGTAAATACCTCCAAGTAAATACCTCCGAATATGATCCCATGTGACCTTTTGTCAAAATTTTCATTACCAGAAGCAGGAGTATCGCAGGAACACAAGCATGTATTCCAAGACTGACTTATTCTTTAGACAAATCTATTTCTGAGAGCTTACTCTACGCTCAGGTTACAAGGTGAAGGTGGAGAGACCAGTGAGATGACAGTGGGCCATGGAAGCACAGAGCGAGAACCCCACCTAGAAGAAGTGAGTCTGACCAGTTAGAGTCAGCCAGGTGGGAAGGAGGGAGGGAGGCATTCCAGGCAGTCTGCAAGAAAGGCACAGAGGCCATGGGAAATAACAGCAGACTGATGAAACTCCAACTGGTCCAATATAACTGGATGCGCAGCAAACCTGGGGGGCTCATGGGGAGACGAGGCTGGGGAGAGAGGCAGGAGGAGATGGGGAAGGGCCCCGGGTACCAAGCTGGGTACCAACTCGAGCCTCACTTTGAAGGTGCGGGACAGACACCTAAGAACTCCAACACGGTACGCGTTCCGATTTACAATCAGAGCCCCTGGCAGCAGCCCAGAGAAGACTAGGTGGTGAGATGGGGTCAGGAGTCCGAGTCCAGAGGCCTGGAACAAGATGCCAGGACCTGTCATCGGAGAGAAGCCAACACAATCGGAGATTCAGAAACAGCTCGAGTGGGGCGCCTGGCTGGCTCGGTCGGAGGAGCATGTACGAGACTCTTGACCTCAGGGTTGTGAGTTCAAGCCCCGCATGGGGTGTAGAGATGACTTAAATACATAATACTTTAAAAAAAAAGAAGAAAGAAAGAAAGAAAGAAAGAAAGAAAGAAAGAAAGAAAGAAAGAAAGAAAGAAAGAAAGAAAGAAAGAGGGAGGGAGGAAAACGGAATGGTTCGGGGGACATTCTGGACAGGGGAGGGTCTGGTCATCACTGAGCCTAAGGGGTGAGCAGGGAAGGCAGCCAGGGACGCCAAGGGCTCTGGTCTGAGGGCAGGGCAGGCCACATGGCGGTGGCACTTGTCAGAAGCAGCAGATCACAGGAAAAGGCAGAGCTTCAGAGCAGCACTTAATTGGGGTTTTTTTGGTTTGTTTTTTGTGTATTTGTTTTCTGTTAGGCTGTGTTCTTGGCGCGGACAGGAGGAGGGAGCGGATTCTGTTTCAGTGATGCTAAATTTGTACGTAGTCAAGTGGAGATGTCCTGGCAGGCAGCTGGCTAGGAATCTGGAAGCTCCTGAGTGGGGGTCTAGGCTGAAGATAAACTTTGAGATCTTCTGTTTATAAAGTAACAGTTGAAGCCATGGGTTTAAATGAGGCTGCCCAGGAAAAGATGTCAGGTGAGAGAGAACTGGATAGTTCTAAACTAGCATTAACTACCACTTAAAACACCATGATGTTTATGAGACCAGAAAACACAGCATATACAACCGGCGGTCCCAAAATAGCAAAACGAGTATCGTTAGAGGAGAAAGAGGAGTCCATCTGCCCCCGAAGGCATGGAAGTGGGGAGAGAGAGACAAGGTCGGTCAGAAGGGCAGGCTGGAGAGTTCCACATGCAGCGTCTAATCTCTAATCAAATATGCAAGACACTCACACACTGGACGCTTATCAATAACGCCAAGTGCGCTCCCAATACTCTAGTGTGAAAACGTGCAGGGGAGCCAGGACACAGATGGCAAGATTTCTGAATGGAAAAAGGATTCAGTACACAGCAAGACACACAAAGCGGTTACCTTATACAGAGTGATAACCATATATACACAAACTTCTCAAAAAAAAAAAAAAAGCTAGCTCTTCTAACATCAAATTGTACCTTGCAAAAAAATTTGAACGCAGTATATGATCTCATGTAAAATCACTCCCTAGAAATACACAAAACTGTTTCCCTCTTGTATAGGTTAAAATCAAGAAAGAAGAATCAGTTACGACACCAGGCAAGCCAAGTCCTCTCTTCAGTGAACTTTTCTGTGGACGCTTCTCCAACCAGCCTGATATCCCTACCCAGGGCTCAAAAGGATGAAGCACCAAGAGCCAGACCCCCCAGACCACTGCCCCCCCACTAGCCCCCAGCCCGGCCTCCAGCAGCACTGCTGCTCGCGCTGTACCCAAAACCTCTCGATCAGACCTGCCAAAACGTGAACTCCTTTCACCTGCTTTCTGTGTAAAACATTAGGACCAATGAAGTGGGTTAAAAAGTAACTGTAAATAGACCCAGTTTAATTTGGGAAAGAATATTCTGCATCTTATTTGCAATTCAACATTCTTGAAGAGGGTCACTGGGACCGGAGAGGAGCAGCAGGTTTTCACCACTAAACAAATAAAGCCCGTCTCCATCACCAAGCATTTCAACAGAGCTGTTCCGAGTCGCTGAACTGATTCGAGGCTGCACCTGCTCCTATCTGCTACCGTGAACAATTAAGTCAGCCAAAGGTTAAGGGGACGGGACTGGACGATGACCCAGTTTCTCTAACAAAGTGAGGGCATGAAAGGAAACAAAGGGAAGGCAGAATACGGGAGAAGCGTGGAGACTAAAGACACAAAAACCAAGATCGGGAACCAAACAACTTCTGAAAAGACATCGTTCTAGACAGTCGAGAGAAGTCTGAACACAGTGTTTTCGTGAAATGTGATGATGACATGGCAATCGTGTTTACTGGTTAGAGAGACGTGCTGAAGGGGTTATGGATGAGTTCACAAGATGCCTGAAAGCTGTTCTAAATACAGCAGGAAAAGAAAAAAGTGTGTGCGTGTGTGCGTGTGTGTGTGTGTGTGTGTGACAGATGACACAATAGTTAGTGGTAAGCGCTGTTCCTGCCGGAGCAGGGTGATAGGCCCGTGGCATTGACTGGACACTGCACCCTCTCTACGCTTGAAAATGTCCATAATACAAGGTTTTGGGGTTTTTGTCTGGTATTTTCTGTTTACACAAAAACAGGTAAATCAGAGAGGCAAGGAGCTGAGTCAGATCCTGCTTTATTTCTCCTTTGAATATTTCCTACTGCACCACAACTGTCTTCACCCTAGCACATTAAAAATAATTCAGAATGCATAATGTGTTGGCAAGTGGGTGTCAAAGAAGGGAAAATGCCTAGTTCTATACAAAGCAGCATGTAATGAAAAGTGTACTATAATTGTCCATTTCCAAAACCAAGTAAGCCTGACTAATCACACCCCAGCTTGTATGAAATGCAATAGGACTCACACTATGGCAGTCAAACACCCCATAAAGGAGAAGACTACAACGTCACCCCACTGAAAATTGACCAGGATTTAAGACCCCATCAGAGAAATTGGATCATTTCCCTCCTTTCCTAGACTTGAATAAATTTTTTAAAGTCGGCTACCCAAAACACAGGAACACTGCTTATTCCCCTCTGAGTAAAAACAAATCTTACTGCCTACTAGGCTGCCTGAAGATCTAATGCCGCCTCGATCAACAAGAGGATGTATTTCAATATCACCACGAGAAACTAAGAAACCAGAGTCAGGGACGCCAAAAGGCCCAGGGACGAATCTAGGATGAGAGGAAGAAGACGTGCTTCGAGAAGAACAATGAGAGACAGGATGACAACACTTCAAACTAAAACGCTGCTCAAAACCCAATGTGCACGCGACTTGGGTCAGAGGTGGACGGTGAAAGTGGGACGAGGGACGTGCACGCGACTTGGGTCAGAGGGGAACGGTGAAAGTGGGACGGGGGACGTGCACGCGACTTGGGTCAGAGGGGAACTGTGAAAGTGGGACGGGGGACGTGCACGCGACTTGGGTCAGAGGGGAACGGTGAAAGTGGGACAGGGGCTCAAAATTTCTTTGGGAGGAGGCAGCCAGTTGCCAGAAAGAGTGAACAAGGACAAAGCAAGTCCGGGTTCCAGCAGGACTTATGCTCTTCCGCCCCAACCAACCCGAGGAAAAATCTGGAAGTGGGGTGGCTTGTGTGCCAGGCCTCCTCCTCAGAAAGCACTCTATTTCTCGGATTTCTGCACACCTCGCTCTCACCCCAGAAAGACCAGGCTCGGTTCAACTCAACGTGGGGCTCTTCTCACACTGCAGTCATACACACAAGTCTACCTGGGGTCCCCAAAGGTGTCCCCTCCTGTTTTGATAGAGGAAATTTGAATGGATGGACTAAAGCCTAATAGAAGTACAAATGCCTGTTTAACCTAAAAGAAATCTTAAAAATAAAATACACACATGCAGAGAAGTCATTTACTTACTGATTCACTTCACCTAGTATTTGGAGGTAGGCAAAGGGCTGGAGGTAAAGAAGGAAGAGGGGAGGGCGCGGACATCGCTAGGCCCTGTCCTCCCTACTTCCCTATCTACGGGCTAATTCCAGCACCTCCTCACCACGGCCTTACTCCTAGGTGACTGGCCTAGTCACTGGGTCACCCAGCAGTTTGTGGCAGGGACTAGATGTGTACCCAACTCACAGCAAATCCCTCCCTCCTGCCTTCATCATCTGGTCTTAGCGGGAAGCCGGGAGACACCTGAGGAAGGGGAAAAGGGGCTAAAAACACAAAGAATGAAACAAACAAAAGTAAGAGAGAGAAGAGCAAAAGCAAATTTCATGGCGGTGGGCCATTTAACCAACGACTGTGCAGTGGCCAGTAGCTTCTGCGTTTGGTCAACCTCCGAAAGCACACTGCCTCAACCGCCAGGCAGGTGCCTGTCAACAGACCTTCGCGTGATTTAGGAAGATGTAAAAAAAAAAAAAAAAAAAAAAGTCAAATTCATCACGAAAGGGCTCTGCTCCTAAGGGAAGTATTGGTTAATTGAAGGATCACAGTGCGTTACTTCTTTTTCATGGAGAAAACATAAATCTCTTGTCTGAAAACAGACCACAGAGTTACATTTTAGATCGGAGTTTCCATCAGACCCACTTCCCAAGTCCTCACACGCAAAGCTCCTGCGCACAGACGTCAGCGGACCAAGTGCAATCCGAGAGGCTACTCCACGCTCGGCAGCAACACTTGAGGGAACGGGAAAGAATCCGCAAAGTCACCGCCCCGGGGAACATTCGCCATACTGTCTGGAGCCCTGAGAATACAAGGAACTGCGGTCAGCAGCGACGACCCTGATGGAAAGGAGTCGGAGGCAAGGGAAAGAGAGGCGAGCGGCCCCGCAGAGGCCTGGGGAAGCGGGCTAGGTCAGCAGGACCGAGACTCAAAGAAACAGACGGGGAAAAGCAAGCAGCCACGGTGAGGAAGGAAGTGTCGAAAGGGTAGAAGGGCCGGAAAAACACTGCGTGGCAGAACAGCACGGAATAGATTAAAAAATTCATGTTTGTGAAGTAAGGTTAAACAGAGAGGGGAGGACAGGAAGAGCCTCGAGGAAGAGCACAGCGGGTGACACCGATATAGAGGTCACTCAAACAGGACTGCCAAGTGGACAGAGCGTCTGGCAGCAGAACGCGGGATGACCTGCAGGCGTAAAAGACCAAACAAGAAAACTCACTCGGGGAGTGCCAGGACAGAAAGGATCAGAAATGCGGACCCGAGGGCACAATCTCTGCCTGCTGGGCCGCAGATGGCGGGGGAGGCGGGAGCCCTGGAAGGAGGCTGGTGCTCCTGAGAGCAGAGCCCAGGCGCACGGTGCTAGTGCGGGGGGCGGCTGGGGGGCAGCAGGGCACGCGGCAGGGCCTCTCCCATCACGCGCTCCAGCGGGTCAAAACGACAGCTGTCCTGGGGCCGAAAGGGAGGAGAGGCCAGTCCTCGCCCCACTTGTACGCGCTGGCGCCGAGCTCTCCGGGCCACAGAGCACGGCGGGCGGCCCCCTCCCCGCACCCGGAGGTACCAGACCAGACCCTCTCCCGGGCGCCCTGCTGCACATCTCTACCACCCGCTCACTAGCTCCTTCGCCCCTCCTCGGGCTGGTACTAAGAGGCCTGTGAGGTCAGAAGGGGGAAAGCTGTGCTTAAAAATGCTTCGTCTTGGGGCGCCTGGGTGGCACAGCGGTTAAGCGTCTGCCTTTGGCTCAGGGCGTGATCCTGGCGTTCTGGGATCGAGCCCCCCATCAGGCTCTTCTGCTATGAGCCTGCTTCTTCCTCTCCCACTCCCCCTGCTTGTGTTCCCTCTCTCGCTGGCTGTCTCTATCTCTGTCGAATAAATAAATAAAATCTTTAAAAAAAAAAATGTTTCGTCTTTTAAAACTGTGTTTTCTCCCAGAAATGTCAACATGAAACACTCCCACAAGCACGACAGGGTCCTCCCTCCCATGCCAAGCTCCTGCTTTGTGGGATTCCCCTTGCTCCGCCCAGGCAAGACCCCAGATCTTTTAAGTGTCCTGCAGGGATTCACTACCCCTCCCAACGTGCAGAGACTGGACAAGGCAGAGGCATCCTGGGGAACAAGAACCTTCGGAAGCCCCTGCAGGGCATGAGGAAGGACTGGGGAAGCAGATCTCTGCCACTAAGTGCGCCTCGGGCTCCTCACCCTCCAAGGGGAGAGAGGGGCTTTCAGGCCGTTTCTCCACTTCACCGAAGCTCCAACATGCTGTTTCTGGGCAAATGTCTCACAAAAGCAAGCCCTTAAAATGCCACAAGGGCCTGCTGGAAAACTCCACCTCCATCTTGCTCGTGTGCCATTTAACTCAAATGAGTCAATGAGAACATCGATGTGATTTCTTCATGCTACGGGTATACGGATCCCAAAACAAATGATAAATTTTCACTAAATCGATCAAGTGCAATGAACAAATTTGATGCCCACTGTGATGTCGCTATTTACACTAGGCATTCTCCACCTAAGCCATTTTCTGGCCATACTAAACTCAGTCACACGCCTGGCTGACAGACAAGGGCATGTGTTCACTGAGTGGCATTTCCCCCAACAGTCTCCTCCCCCTAGGACCCCCCCCCCCCCCGACTCCCGTGAAGCAGGACTTGGAGCCTCATACCCATTCCCCAGGCCGACCACCCACCCAGCACTCCCACCACTACCCAGCCCTCACTGTGGTGCTCTCTCAAAACCCTTGCCCTTGAGGGGCACCTGGCTGGCTCAGTCCATAGGGCATGGGACTCTTGGATCCATGTGGGTTTGAGCCCCAAACTGAGTGTGGAGCTCACTTAAAAATAAAATCTTAAAAAAAAAAAAAAAACCCTTGAAGCTATAGTTCTGTTCCTGCTTTAACTGTCTCTCCTCACTCTGAAGAACTGCAAAGAATATTTCCAGCCTAAGTCTATTATACTACTGTTTCTCCTCAATGAAAAAAATAATAATAAAGCAAGGTAAATAAAGAGAATTTCATGATGTACAATTTCAGTCTGAAAAGTGGCCAATGACACCACACAAAAATCACTAAGGACTTAAAACATTCTAGCTTCTATCTAATTCTGGAAGGAGAACATATTTCATTTTCAGATTAAAAAATATTTTCCACAACCCAAAAGAAAATGACTACTTGCCTCAAAACAAAAGCAATTTAAAACAGTTAATTTTAAAAGCCTGGGGGGGGGGTGTGTTCAGAACTTGAATCTCAAATTCTCCTGGAAATCCACACATAAAATGGGCAGGACAAACTTCACCATTTTGAAAACAGTCAAGTAAGAAAAATAAGGAAGCTGATCATTAGACAATTAAAACTCCTCTTTATTAATCTAGTGTCCGCAGAAGAGACCAAAAAACCTTTGCCTCACACAATCAGGGTTGCACTGAGCTTTTAAGATCGAACTTAATGTTTTAGAAAACAGAACGCACCTCTCCCGGCTCCTGTGCTCCCGAGCCGAGCCGACCCAGCCTGGCCCAGCCCCTGGGGCACTTCTCAGCCTCACAGGGGGCCACGGGAGGCCACTGGGCTCCACTGCTCCCCACACCTCTCCCCCAACCCCACCAGCCTCTGCCAACTGAAAGGGTTGGGCCACCAACCCTGGGCAAATAATCCACAGAGGCCAATAACCTACATCCTCACTCCAGGGGAGAGATGCCCAGATGGAGTCTCTCTAGAATCTGACCCGGGAAACATGACAAGACTCGGTCACTTAGAAACTGAAAGAATTCAACAAGAAACGCCACAAAGTTGAACTAGGGCTGGAGGCGCTTTGAATAGCTAAAACCGCACAAGAGCTGAAGCCACAGGGGAGGGAAAACCAGGAGGGAGCAAAGCGGCGGACCAGCAGGAGAAGGGGAAGAGAGGCTCCCCCCTCCGGAGTGAGGCAGAGTCCCACGGGGTGAAGTTCCAGGGACACGGCAGCCGAGGTTCCCCAGAGCTGCCGGGAACCACCTTCCAATGCCAGGTTCTTGGAGCTCAGCCCAGGCAGCTCGCATTCCTGCGTTTCTGTGCGATGCACATCGCCCCAGCACACCACACGTGCTCCCGCGGACAATACCCCCTCTCAAGCCCTCTGGAGTGGCTCTCTGCTGCAGAGACCAAAAGCCAAGGCAGCGCGCATAACATGCAAACAGGAAACAAGCCTTTCTGATAAACCATTAACAAACAGTCTTAGTATTTAAGGGAAACGCGGCGGTGCCTGGCTGGCTCCATCGGTCAAACACGCGACTCTCGATCTAGGGGTTGTAAGTTCGAGCCCCGCACAGGGTGTACAGAATACTTAAAATCTTCCAAAAAAAAACAAAAAAAAAAAAGGGAAACACAGAACTAAAAACACCACCCCCATGCCAAAAGGAAAACCTGCAACACCTCACACTGACCGAGAAGAGGCACAGGGGACTTCCTGAGGTACTGGGTGGAAAGGTTCTGCGTCCTGACAGCGATCCGGGTCACTCTGTCATCCACACTGATCCAACTGTACACCTAACGGGACCAGCTCACTGTGTGTAAATTAGAGCCCAATTTTTAAAATCTCCCTAAATCTAAATCGTTTTCTCGAGAGGACTTGCATTTTGGGGGTTATTTTTCAAAACTATATTGCTCTGGATAAATCTCACAAACAAGGCTGCACAGAAGCAGCCAGATGCAAAAACACCTGAGTTTCTAGTTAAATATAGAACAGAAACAGCCAACACTCGTCAATAGTGTTCGAAGTCAGAGCAGCGGCCAACTCTGAGCTGGGAGGGAGGGGGCAAGTGGGATTTCTGGCTGGGCTGGTATGTTCTGGATCTTGACCTTGGTCCAGTTTGGCATTTTCATCGCTATGTCCATGCAAAAGCATTTCCTGTACATAGCTTATATTATACCTTAACAGTAACACAGAAAAGAAAGGAAAAGAAGGAATACCCAAGAATATTCTGAAAGTGATCAGGAAAGATTTGTTTTACAATCTAATGAAACGCTTATTTTCAGCCAAACTCTTCAGATAAATAACAAAGAAAATGAAGACTTTGGTTACCCCATTTGTGGAATTCTACTATGCCTCATGAACTTGATGTCAGGGGGAAAAAACTCATTCGGCAGAGGCCTTAGAATAATCTAAATCAAACTCCATTCCGTAGTGCTCACTGCTGTGCAAGGGAATCCACGGGCTACCGGACTGCGCTTCCAAAGCAGCAGCAGAGGGGAAAACCACTCTCCACGTCCCTTTTCGACTTCACCAAACAAAAAGAGCAAAATCCAGAAGTATTTAGTCAGAATCCCACTTCTGTGTTTTCAAAGAGAGAATTAACTCAAACTCACATATTAACCTGAGGTGCATTTTTAAAAAACAAACATGCAGCTTTTGATTTTGAGAGATTTACGGTTCAAAAACATTTCACGAACTCTAGATCCAGATCATAAGCATAAAAACAGAATAAGTAAAAAGCGGAGCAACGGCGACAAAATTATAAAATAAACATCCGTTTACAGATCATCAAATTTGAATACTTAAAAAAAAAAGAAGCCAAAGACTAAATTAAAATGGAAAGTACTTACAGCCATAATTAATTCAAAGGGGTGTTTATACACCCTCACTGGTGACTGGTATTTCTGCACCATGATTGTAACACAATAGCAACCCTCTCACACCTGCAAAACACAAATATATATGATTAAAAAAAAAAACCCATGATTAAGCCTGGAAAAAATTAAGTCTGCATTTACTCATCATACCACAGTCTAACTGTAGAAAGGGACCTCAATAGGTCACGTAATTCTCTACACACAAAAACCCAAAGATGACATTTGGACTATACAAGGAGAGAGAAGGAAATAAGACAGTAAGAAAAGGTGAAGGAAGTCCAAGTGTCATGAGGGAAACAGCTCTGCTCTGCCTCCTGGGGCCTCTCCAGGGGCTGGGCTGGGTGCAGGATCCCAGTTCTTCCCAGCGCTGAAATGTTATGATCCAATTATTAGTTCTTGAATCATTTTCTCTTCCACAACTTCTACAAGAAGCCAAATAAAAATGATGGCACCTAAGTCTGGAGACACACAAAAATTACAACGGAAAAAAAAATACTATTGTATCTCAAATTATGGAATACTCCTCAAAAGCTAGCTTCAAAGTAAACTTGTCAATCCTGGTTTTCTAACTGCGTAGACTACAATTGCAGAGACCTGTTTCCGAATGGCAGCAACACCACACACTCTGGCGGGGTGGAACCTCCAGCCTCAAACAGCTGTGATATCTGTCAATAATCCACTAAATGCTGGACCCTACTTCCCAGAGGAAGGAATCCTCCTGCAAGGTACCTACTCCCACTCCGGTGCCAACCTACACGCATTTTTCTGAAAAACACATTTTTTTTTTTTTTTTTGGAGTCCTCTGCCTGACTGTACTTCCCTATTTAAAAGTGAGGAAGAAAAATAAATCCAAAGAGCCTACCTGTCCTGCTGAGAATAATCATTAAGAATGTTACTTCATGCTGAATATGGTCAGAGGATGTCCAAATGTACAAAATGGAATATCCTCAAGGAGCCCAAAGTCTAGCTGTAATTTAAAAAAATATATATGGAGATATATTTTATTTCAGAAGATTCCTATCTATATTATTACATTTAACCAGGTCTGGAACTCTCTCTGGTGTATTTGTTTAGCATATCTCTCTGTAAGAACAGGTTACCTTGGACAACAGCACTGGCAGTCTGAAAGCTGCTACACAATTACTCCCCGTGACCTCAAACCAGTCATTTGACTTCCCTCGGACTCAGTTTCACCTCTGTGAAATGAGGTTTTGGGTGAGATAATCTCGAAGGACTTCCAACTCTGAAATCATGACACTCAGAGCCAAACTCCGGAGTCCTCCTACCTCACTGCCCTGGAAGCCGGCATTAATATTGATTCTGGGACCGGCAGGTCCTGATGCGCGGGGACCGCGTTCTATTTCGTTCTGCAAACCTGACAATGCTGGTGCACAATTTTAAAACTGGGAAATTAACTTTAGAGCATCTCCCAGAGACGGAGAGGCTGGTTACAGGGTATAAAAAGGGATGCGGGGGTTGGGGGAGACTTAAAAAGCAGAATGCTCGGTGAAGATACTCTAACACCCATTCAGGATTCCACTGCCCGGAAGAACCCAGAGTGACTACTCTGGGAACCTGCTAATTCACGAGCTTCTGAACTCCTGCCACTGCCCAGCTTCGGATGCTCAGGTCCAGAGAAACGTCCTAAGTGGGAATCCGGAGTTAACAACGGCCAAGTGGCATCCTGGACCAGGGCAGCCTCTATTGCATGACAATTGGTGCTTAAAAATTAGCCAATGGCCAGACCTAGAGAGTCCACCGCGCGCAGGCGGAGGGGCGGCCGGGCCCTCGGGCCGGTCGGCGGGGGTGGGGGGTCCAGCGCGGCGGCCCCCGCGGGCCCCCCGCCCCGGCCGGCCCGGAGGTGGGGAACCGAGGGCGGGCTTGGACCCCAAACTCTACTACCCGCAGGGAGGGCTCCCGGAGTGCGAAAGAGGGGTCTACGGGGGCTACCGGGACAGCGACGGCGGCAGGGGCGGCGGGGCTCGCTCCCGCCGGGGCCAAGGAAGCCGAGGGGCCGCGAAGAGCCCCGCGGCGCTGGGAGGGGCCGGGCCGGGGGCGCGCTCGGAGCCCGCCGCGACAACGCGTGCCTACCTCTTGTCAGAAAGGCCGGGCCCGGGACGCGGGGCGGGGGGGGGCGCTCATCCCGGCGGCTCCGTGGTGCCGTCGCCGTTCCACTGCCGGCGGCCGCAGCTCCGCCGCCGGTTCCGGGGAGTGGACGGGGTGGGGGGGCGGGAGCGGGAGGGGCGCGGCGAGGCTCGAGTGGTTGTTACGGGTGACGGGGAGGGCGGGGCCCGGCGGCCGGAAGGAGCGCGCGTGCGCGAGTGCGGCCGAAGGACGGAGGCGGGCGCGACGACCGTTGCTAGGGGAGGGGGAGGGGGACACAACCCGGGCGGAGCCGCGCTGCGCAGGCGCCATCTCGGGGGCCGGCAGGCGTGGGAGGAGCTCGGCGCTGGCGCCGGCCCTGGCGCACGGGCTGGTCTCACGGAGGCCGCTGGCTCCGCCCTGTTGCGTCACGGGGCGGGGCTAGGGTGGGGGGCGGAGCGAGACGCCAAAGAGGGCCGCGAGTCTGGCGGAGAGTTTCGCTGAGTTGGAGCTGGCGGGTCCCGGCCCGGCCTTCTGGTTTTGTGGCTGCCCGGGGCCGGAGCCAGGGCGCTGCCCCGAGGTCTGACCGGCGCCGGAGGTCCAGTGCCTCCTCATTTTTTGCGCACTGCTCAGGAGCAGTAGGCCTCCCCCTGCAGTGCCCTGACCACATTCTCGCCGAGTAATGCAGCTGAGGCGAGTGCCAGGGCTTGGGAGGGGCTGGGTGGAACCGAGCATCATCTTGTCAACACGTCCGGACCCCGCGGTGCAACTGACGTGGGGCCAGGTCAGCCCCTCGAGACCAGGAGGGCTGCGTTCCAGCGGGACAGCGCGGTTCCAGCGCCAGCTCTGAAGCACGAGTGTGATGCACGCTGAGACGCGGGTCTTTAAGGGGGGTGAAGGACTGGAGAAGGCCATCGCGCACGTCCACCCACACAGCGAGGCTGGCTTTACAGCCCACACGCAATTTCTCCGGCGGTGTCACTGCTGTGCCCTTTGCATTAGTCACCTGGGTGGATGCACATTGGATGCTCTGCCATCGCACAGCCCATTTCCGGAACTGCTTTGGAATTTCCTTCAGGGCCAGTTCAGCAGCCACACAAGAACATCATTGATAACTTGATCACACCTTGTTCTTCGCAAACCATCATTTTCCAGCTTGAGCACCCACACTGCTCACTACTCTCAGCTCCGACTGGCTTTTGCCTGTTTGTAAAAATCACACCCACCTTCGAAAGATGCTTTCAAAAAGAGACATCCCAGGAATGATGAGCCTCCTGGTAGGTGTAAACAGCAGCACCTATGAAACGGTCTTGGTGAAAACTGACCTGATCTGATAAGCCTGTAGGTGTAACCACCCATTTACAGGG
The DNA here is from genome assembly GCF_024610735.1 of Ursus americanus. Taxonomy (NCBI): domain Eukaryota; kingdom Metazoa; phylum Chordata; class Mammalia; order Carnivora; family Ursidae; genus Ursus; species Ursus americanus. The sequence goes on from NC_142149.1 coordinate 4,562,008, forward strand.
GACAGAGAACAGAGGAACATGGCAAATGATACCATGGGGAAACAATTGCCCAAGCATCAGCTGTGGGAAACCCTGCATGACAAACACATTCTTTATCAGATAAATTCCAAAGGAAAAAAAGGGGGGAAGGCCTAAAAGAAGTTGGGAAATCACTGAGCCATACACTGAGGACTCCTGAACTTTTGTCTGTATATAGCACACTTCAATTGAAACTTTTCGGGAAAAACAGACCTGAGACATCGACCAATTGCAGTATATGAACTTATCCCATCCTGATTTTCGCAAATAAAATAAAGTGTTATGAAACCAGGGAGCTTAAACACTTTCAACATACAATAATACTAAAAAGTTACTAATTCTTTAAGCGGGATATGGTATTATGGCTAACATTTTTGAAAGAAGCCCTGTCTTTTAGGGACACACTGAAATATTTTGGAGTGAAATGCTGTGCTGTCTAGGATTACCTTCAAAATAAGCCAGGTGGGGAGAAGAGGGAGTAAGGACTTAGATGAAATAAGACTGGTCCTAAGTTGATAATTGTTCATTGTATGATTGTGTCCACTTTTGTCTATGTTTGTAATTACCAATAATAAAACATTTTTCAGAGAAAAAAAGATGGTCTGTCACCACTGAGGCTGTCAGATCAAGACATACTTACAAAAGAGGTATTTGAAAACGTCTCAAGCAATAGTAGTATCATTGAGATACAAGAACAGACTCCCAAGGAATCTAACTTGAAGGAAACAACACTTGTTTAGATGTATAAATTATGGTACTGTTTGATTGGTTTTAAATCAGTTTTATTGCACAAGTGTCCAACACCTACAAGAAACTCCACTGAGCGACATACTACAGAGTTAAATAAAAAGAAGCAGTCTCCGTCCTGTGAGCACACGCATGCGGAGCTCTGACTATATGGCAGACCCCGCGTGAGGCATAAAGATGAGTACGGTGTAGAGGGGAAAGCAGAGAAGAAAGGGGATCAGGTTTGGCGGCCAGTGACCAGAACCCCAAAGTCAAAGTGTCATGACAAAACTGAAGTGTATGTCCCTCACCCGTGAACAAGGTTGACGGCTGGTATGGCACCTCCATCACCAATATCAATTGCCAGCTTCCCCAAAGGACCATCAGAATAATGTGCTGATGAACCAAGGCTAAGGTGGTCGAAGCAACAACAGCAGGGGAGAGCTCCACCTGGACCAGAGTCAGCCTGGAGACACTCTTGGTGCGTCAGCTGGACGAGGTCAGGGAGACATTTCAGGGTGTACAGGTCTCAGCTTAAGTGTTCAAGGCAGGTCTCTCAAAGCTGAGGCCCAAAAAGGACCAGGCCAATTTGTGATGTAGTTGTTGAGGCCTGGTGGACACAACAAGCAGAAGTTCTTGAAGATTCTAGTCTTGATAAGTAAACAGTTGTCTGATAAACAAGCTGTTTGGCCAGGTGAGCAATCTGTCCTCCTGAGAGGGGGTTGTTTGCCAAGATGAGCCATCTTTTGTTAGAAGACATTATTTTTCATGAGTATCCTGAAGCAAACAGTGAAGGTTTTTATTGGTTTATAGTCTTATCATCCCCGGGCAAGAATTCTCTAGATAAATAGTCAGTCATGTTGACACGGGAGTCCTGACAGTAAAGCTATGAGGATTCAGGTCATCTCATTTCTCATCATCAGGGCCATGGGTTCCTTCTGTCTTGCTGCTACGCCCTTATCTCAACGTCAGCTCGACCCCCAGCCAGCAGGTAGGAGGAGAGGGCAAAGAGGATCAAACACCCCTCCCTGAACGACACTTCGTCGATGCGATGTGTGTGTGCATAACAAGCAGAGCAAAGGGCAGGACTGGGGGTCCTCGAAACACTGGTGGGGATGACACGATGTGGCCTCCCTCGTCTGCGACAGCATCCCTGCTCTCTTAGACTCTCTCTCTTTTTTTTTTAAAGATTTTATTTATTTATTTGACAGAGAGAGACAGCCAGCGAGAGAGGGAACACAAGCAGGGGGAGTGGGAGAGGAAGAAGCAGGCTCATAGCGGAAGAGCCTGATGTGGGGCTCGATCCCAGAATGCCAGGATCACGCCCTGAGCCGAAGGCAGACGCTTAACCACTGTGCCACCCAGGCGCCCCAAGACTCTCTTGAAAGTCGTACTGTGAGAGTATCCTAAGACACCCTGAGTGAGGCCCCAGCTCGATGAGCATTTTTCTTCGTAAACTCCTCACCTATCTGTTGTCACCTCTCCTTTGGTGGCTGGAAGCCTTGACGGGTGCCCTGGGATGGAGACCGAAGATTCCCAGGTTCTGGCATCCACGGAGACACCCTCTGGCTCCTTTGGGCTGCTCAGCTGAGTCACCACTAGGAGCTGGCAGCTGAAGCTGCCATTCCACGGGGCCACCGCGGGCTGATGTGGTCAGGACGTGGTATCAATGGCCTGCTCACGCCTGCCTGGCCGCCAACGCTGTGGCGGTTACATCTTCCTCAACAGGATTAACCGGAGCTGGGGACACCGTCCTTGTCCCTTCGGCCACATCTTCTCCATTGCTCTTAGCGCTCTCAGGAGTCATCCCAAGGGAAGCATGGGAAGTTGGTGACACCGAGAAGATTGTGGGTATAGATTCAGGGGAGGGTCACTGCAGGAGAGACCCTGGGAGGCAAGTGACAGTCTTAGCTCAAACTTCAGCCTGCAGAGCCCAACCTCTTCCCCACCACCAAAGAAACAGGAAATAAGGTCTGAATGATCCCTTCGAATGTAACTAAGAGCGTCAATTAAGCATCTAGGCTGTGTGAGAGGCACAGTGGTACTTAATCTTATTCTCCGGTGGCCCGAACCACCCCGGCATTTGCCCCTTGCACGTCGGTCAGTCCCAGGGACGTGTCCGCTCTCTTCCACGCCTGGAAGAGATTACCTTCTCATTTGATGGTGCAAGACAGCCTTGCAAAACATGATAGTTTCCCCTGACACGGGCCGTCTGGCAAAGTTTCCAGCCCGGAAAAGTATGGAAAATGTAGCTTACTCCCAGGGCCACTTCCTAATTGAGCTCTGGCGGTCATGCAGTGGCCTGAGCTCACACCCTTGCCTCATTCCCAACCTGGGAAAACTTCAGGCCAGGAAGGCAGTTCTGCAAAAGTTACCATCTGACCTTACACATTTCTAAAATACCTCATTTCAATCTGGAGAGGCGAAGCTCCCCTTCCCTTAGTTGGGTTTGCTGCCAAAAAGTCTTCCTTCTGCCCGGGCCCTCTTAATGCCGCTGGCAGAATTCTCTTTCCAAAAAACACAAACACAGACTCACACCTTGGCTCAAAAACTACATTGACGACAGAAATAAATTGAAGCCTCAGAGCCTACCATCTGAGATCTTCTATAAATCTTGCCCCCAGCTTTCCTTTGTCCAGAATGATTTTTTTTTCCACCTCCACTCTGTTCATTTATTCGTCCCTTTGTTAACTCGGCAAACATTTTTTCATCTCCTTAATGTATTCAGACGCCACACCAAGCCCAGGAGTGCGGGAAGATACACTATACAGAAGCAGATATGCCTTCCAGGAGCTCAGCCTGCTGCACAGGAAGACGTGGAAACAGTGAAGACGTAGCTGGAAGTTCAGTCGCCCTCCCTAAAGCCTTTCCTGTCACCTCTTCTTTTTCTATATGCCTACGAACTTGGCACTTCCATTTAAGGCCTACTGCCTTCAATGGGATTGCAGAAGAATCGGTCTGTGTGTCATCAAATTGTAGGTTGCTTGGGTCCTAGGACCATATCTACTCATTTTCTTCTCCTTGTCACGGCACCCGCCATTTTCCAGAACCCTATTAAATATCGGATGGGTGGAAGTCATGACCCTGACATGAGATCTTTATTCTGAGTGCATTAAACACATGCCTCCATCCCGTGGACTGAGCGGAAGCATCCTTGGGGGTGGTGCTCTCCCCACACTATTCTTTTTTTTTTTTTTTTAAGATTTTATTTATTTATTTGACAGAGAGAGACAGCCAGCGAGAGAGGGAACACAGCAGAGGGGAGTGGGAGAGGAAGAAGCAGGCTCCCAGCGGAGGAGCCTGATGTGGGGCTCGAACCCAGAGCCCTGGGATCACGCCCTGAGCTGAAGGCAGACGTTTAACGACTGCGCCACCCAGGCGCCCCACTCTCCCCACACTATTCTGCCCTCTGTGTCACCAAGCTAGGACCCCGAGCCTAGGGAAGCAACCCAGCGTGAAAGGAAGCACAGCACTCATCCGATGAGATTTAGGACAACAAAGGATGACCCGAGGCCTTCCGGCTTGCAGCTCAGAGACCTAAAAATAGCCAACCCCATTATACTTCTTTTGGGTTTGTTTGTTTCACAAAATAGAGTCCTCGCTTCTGCGACCCCGATGCAGCTGTGTGGCGCTTCTCTGGTAGGCTAGATCGGGACTTAGCAGGTCAGCAAATGCTCCCCGGACAGCTCCTCTGCTGGTCACACAAGATGGAGGAGGAGTTGGCCTGGCGGGAGCAACAGAATGCCAACAAGGGACAGACCAAAGGTCACACAACGAGACGACACCGAGTGAAGGATAAGAAGCAGAGCACCCTAAGTTGGAGCAATGGTCCATTTTCCCCAAGGCCACACAGGGAAGAGAACAGCTTGCTCCACTTTCAGTCCTGTGGGCAGAGAGGACCTCCCAGAGAAGAGACAGAGAGGGCCCAGACCTCTCCCACTTTCTCTTTGACATGGGTGAAAGAGAGGGTCACCTCAGACCCCAAAATCTCCTGTCCCCCCAAGGCTTTTGGCTTTTGGTGTGTGTGGGGGGGGCGGGGTGTTTCTGTTCAATTCCTCATTTGGAGTGCAACCCACAGCCAGGCATCCCACAGCTCTGCCTCCAGAATGTTCTGTGACCTCCCGCTGAGAACCACACATCCGCTCATTTCACACCTCGCTGAAAATTCCATTTCTCAGCCCTTTCCACCTTGGCAGTGCCTGACGGAACCATCTCTGTAGCCCAGAGCTGCTTTTAAGATCTTTCTCTTCCAAAGGAAAAAAAAAATTTTTTTTTAATTGGATGTTGATGCAATTTGGTATCAGAAAATGTATCTCACTGGGTTGTAAAGCTTAGATAAGAAAATGTTCGTGAAATCGCTGTAAATGGTTAGGCTCCATGTAAACGCTTCATAGCCAGGCATCTCACATCTCTGCCTCCGAAACATTCTGTAACCATAGATTATTATCGCCCTGCCTACCCCTTTGGTTGGTTACTAGTATCATCCTCTATTTATTTAGCTAAGTCCTTCCCAGTCTGAAATTTCCCCCAAACAGAAAAATAATACGAAGAGTGCCGATCAAAAGACCAGTCCTCACGTGAACGGCTGTGAGCACAGACGTTACCTCTTTCTTAGTAAACCACCTTCCATAAGTATAAGCCACAGAGGACTTGAAGGTGTCAGGGAGCGCACGCAGAGACAGTTGTCTTCCTTAGCTGGGCACGAGAGCCCCTGCCACCCTCCAAGTTCGCAGAGCCCACTTGACTCTAAAATGCTAACGTGTGAATGCATAACCATCCCTAAAAGGGACCGTGCCTCCCAGGCCTGCCTCGGTGCTCTTGCCAAGGCATGGCCTGTAGCTGCCTCCAGGACATTGGCGGGGTGCGGGGGGGGGGGGGGGTGTTCTACTGTTTCCCAGAAAGCACGCTGACGCAAAACCAAGACCCGTGCATCTTTCCTCCACACCCCCAGGGACACAAGGTATACCTTTGAACTTTACACAGCAGGGAGAGGGGACTTTTTACCACCAGGCTCAGGAAGCCCCCGCAGCCTGAGGACAAAGACGTCACTGTCCTTGGTGACCAAGGCTGGCCTCTGCATCCGGGCTGGCCTTATTCAGAGGTTTGGCACATGCACCTGTCACAGGCAGGCACACCAAGGACTTCTCTGGGGACCAGCCTCCTGGCAGCTCCGGAGAGTCTTCCGGGAACCCTCGTGACGCTGGCAACCTGAGTTTATTCCATACTCAGGGAAACCAAGGCACAAGGAGGCCAGGTTGTTGAATCCCTCCAGAGAGTTCAGAACTTTGGAGCCAGCTGACCGTGCCTCTCCCCCCAAATGACATCTAAATACGGTGCCCTATTTAATTTAGTTAAATGAAGAGCTCCGGGGGACAACAAAAACAGCTCCTCTGCCACCGACCAACTATATTGGGCCAGTGCTAGGCGCTTAACACGCCTCATCACCGATCCTCAGGAGAGCCCATTTTACAGATGGGGACACCGAGGTACACCCAGGGTAAGTAATTTCCAGGGCAGAGAATCTGAACCCAACACTGACTCCAGTGCTCACGGGGGTATTTCCGTTGCATTCACTTCTCTCTGCTTCACTCAGTTTCTTTGCACTTTGTTCTTTCTTCCAGTTCCCCAGCTTCGAGATTTGTATGCCCAGGTGTCATGGTGAAAAGCCCATCAGCCATAAGCACATAAGGCGTGTGAGACAGCAGGTGGTGTCCACCTGGCTGTGCGCGAACCCCTGGTGGCTGTGGGCGCCCGGACATCCTCGGACATTCTGCCGAGCGAGCGAACCAGGAACATCTCTGGCCTTCAAGCCTTTCCACATGGGCCCTGAGTAGCAGTTCGAACGGTCTTGACTTATAAATTCTTCAAATAACAACTGGCAGGATCCTGTATGACTTTTTCAGGTTCCGTCTATTCTTCCAACCATCTGTCGTTCTGAGATTTATAATCATGGGGATCCTCGGGTGCCTAGCACGTGACATAATGGAGGGAAAAAAACTTCACAATTTGCAAGCGAGGGATTACGTTCAAGTTTTAAAATGCTGAGTGAGGGGCGCCTGGGTGGCTCAGTCGTTAGAATACTGAGTGAAATTAAAGGTACCCTTAACTTGGCAAAAATAATAGGAAACTTTCTTTCTTTTCCTTTCATTCTTTTTTTTTTTTTTAAGTAATCTCTACCCAGCGTGGGGCTCGAACTCACAACCCCGAGATCGAGTCGCGTGCTCTCCCGACTGAGTCAGCCGGGCACCCCAAGAATACGTGGATTTAAAGAAAAAGAAAAGTGGGGTGCCCAGCTGGCTCAGTCGGGAGAGCGTGCAACTCTTGATCTCGGGGTTGTAAGTTCCAGCCCCATGTTGGGTGTAGAGATTACTTTAAAAAAAATTTTTCTAACTTACAGAAAAATAAAAAAATAAACCCACTTATTCTTATGTCCTAGCAGCCAAGACTGAGGACAATTCGAATCTCCGTGCGGAGTACAGCTCCCTCGCTGACGGAAGACTTTGAACCCACTGTCTTAACTTCTGCATCTCTTGCCTTAAACAGTTGAGCAACTCTGCGGGTAGAAAGGAAACAGTGATTTCCCGGCAGCTGGTTGAGACTCAGTTGAAAAAAACAAAAACAAAAAAACAACCTTGAGGAAGTTTACGGACTCAGGAAAACCCAAGGGGCCTCCAAGTGGCTTCTGCTACCTCGACTCTCAGATTTGCAACGCTGGGACCTGGAGCACATCCAAGACCCCTCATTCATCTTGGCCAAGCCTTTAACACTGAAGAAGGCTGCAGCAAGTAATGTCCGGCAAAGCTTAGCACTCTTCATGGCCAAGGACAAAACGTAATTTTGAGCCTTGACACCCTGAGTCAGGGACCTTCTTAGCTGAGCCTGGGGACCCCCCGTTGGTGGTCTGGCTCACGTGACCCAAGTGACAGATGGACCTACAGAATTGCGGGCCCCACGACTGCCAGGTGGGTCCCGTTCAGTTCCTGATGTCCCCAGAGAGAATACAATATCCTGGAGCAGAAGCAGCACAGGGCTTTTGTTGCTGCTAAGGCCATGATTACCTTCTCTTAGGAGCAACAGGTTACATAAACAGAGTAGACCCAGCCACACAGTTCCCACCAACGCCCTCAACGCGGGTCCAACCACACAAGGGTAATTTTAAATTTTTAAAAATTAGTGTAGTGTTTTAAATAATAAAACAATATCTGCCATAGGAGACTCTCCACACGGCATCCGCGTCCCCATGTCTTGGCTCCTAAAGCCCGCCTTTATTCAGGCATTTGCCCTCGTCCGCATTCCGGGGCTCCCGGGGAAGCGGGGTGCTGCCCCAGCTCCAGCCAGGTACAGCAGGCAAGGCTAAGGCAACCCTTCCGCCAGGGGCTGGTTCAGGAGTGAGCGCGTCGGCCGGTTCTGACCGGTGAGACCTGCAGGGGAGTCTGCCGGGGGGTTCTGGAAGAGTCCCTGCACTTGGACAAAGGAGACACCTAAACAGAAGTCCCCTATTTCTGTGTGTGGACACCGTTGTGCCTGCTCTCATTCCTGGGATGGCTCCAGGGGTGCTGTGTGCACGAGGGGAGCCAGCGTTTGCTGGGGAGGATGCTGGGGCCACAGAGACGAGAGGAGGAAGAAGCAGAGGGAGTCTCTGGTGACATGCCCTGGTCACGTTCGGGGGCCCTCCTCGGTCTGCTAGACATTGAGTCCTGCGACCCATCCGCGTCCTCGTTGGGCAATCCGGTTTGATGATGGGTTTTCTGTTCCTTGTGGCTAAAAGCAACCTGAGCACATCCTCATTTTTGAAACATGTTTAAATGCAGAAATACATAAAGAAGAAAATAAAAATCACCTATAATCCCACCACGCCATAAGAAGCACAATTTATGTCTTGGTGCTTTTCCATCACTCTTCGGCAGTGCTAATTTTGATGTCTGATTACATAAGTGATACACTTGCTTCCTGTAAAAAATTCCAACAGTGCAACTGCCTTATGCAGAAAGGAAAAAGCTGCTGGGAACCCCCTTCCCCACCCCGCCCCGCCTCCCGCCTCCCCCACAGTGGCGGACCCTTTGCAGTGTTTTCTGAAGCATGTTCTGCTCCTGACTGATGAAGGCCCGCAAGCCTGTGGAGCCCATGCACACATGAACTGTCGTGTGCCTCAGACGGGGGTGGGAGAAGGGGAAGTCGAGAGGAGGAAACAACGGGACGGGAGTTTCCACTCCCTTCTGCACGCAGGGCTGGCCGGGGCAGAACAGAGTGAGAGATCCTGGGTTTTGAGCAAAAGGATCTGGGTTCAAATTCCTGAGTCAAGGTTGAAGGCTGTGTGGCCTGGGGCAGGTCCCTTAACCATTCTGAGACTATTGCTCATCTGTAAAACAGGAATAGTAATACCTAACAGAGTTTTTATAAGGGTTGGAGGTGGTGCGCGGGGTATGACCATTATTCAAAGTATTTGTCAATTTCCTAAACCTCTTTCTTGACTCTTCTACCATATGCTGAACATCGTTTTCCCTGCCCTCTGCTGTCCTTGCTCCTTCTGTATCAGCCGGGGGTTCGACAATAGAATCTGCTTCAGCTGGTTCAAGCCAAAGGGACTTCTGAAGGGGCAGGGAGCTTGCAGAACTGTCAAGACGGCCAGAGAGGCAGGCACTGGGCGGGCTTCCAGGAACAACCAACCCCCGAGTCACACTGAAGGACCAGCTCCCGGCTGCACCTCCCCGGGGTTAGGAAGCTGCCAAGTCAGGATGTTGCTGCCTTGGCTCCCGCCTCCAGAAGTGGGCTGGCTCTGCCAACAACCCATGCCAACACGATGCCCTGTCCCCTGCCTCCACATAAGTCAGTTCCGAATCAAAGCCTCCTACAGGAGCACGCAATTAGTTGACTCTAAATCACACCTCGGAGCCCCAGCGGGTTTTACGTGTCTACACTGGAAAGGGGATACCTACAATCTGGAAATCTGAGTACAAGCAGAGTGTGGAGAGAAGGTTCAAAACCCCTGGGGCAGCCTCAGAGTACAGTGGGGAGTAGATCAAAGATACACGCTTGGAAGTCATGCCTCTGTGTCCTGGTCCACCGGAAATGGCATCGCAACATGACCCAGTTAGACCCTAGCTGAGCTCAGATGCTTGAGGCAAAGCCAGGAGATCGATCAGGCCATTCCTAGAGGCACATGTTTTGATGGGTCCTGCACATTCACACTTTTAAGAGTATGCTCAGGATGGGGTTCAGGACATACTGCCCCCAAATATAGCACCTTACCACATTAAATATTGCACGCGGAAGGGATTCGAGAACACAGTAGAACAGGACGTTCATTCCGACCTTTCCCCGCTTCTCCCCTGACACAGGTCATAAAATCCTGCCATGAGAGCTGCCCTCCATACACCCAGGGCAAAGGAGCCTCCTTACCTCCGATGACGGGGGGATGCGGGGAGGAATCCCAGCCAACAGGCCTTGCTGAGCCTACCCCAGTTTACCGCCCCTTACCTCAGATTCTTTGACCTATCACATTCCTCCACGACCATCCACTTAGCATCAAAGCCCGCACAAAAATGCTCAGGTTTGGGGCGCCCAGCTGGCTAGGTGGGTGGAGCGTGCAACTCTTGATCTCAGGGTCGTGAGATCGAGCCCCACGTTGGGGGTAGAGATTACTTAAAAATCAAATCTTAAAAACAGCAACTCAGATTTAACTGCTTCTTCAAGTCTTCACTCCCTTATGACAGCTCCCATGTCCCATAAAACTGCTATTAAATAATCATGTATGTTTTCTCCTGTGACTGTCTTTGTCAGTTTCATTTTCAGACCTAGCCGGGGACCCTAAGGGAGTCCAGAGAAACTTCCTCCTCCCTGTGCTTGTCCACTCTAATCTTCAGTTGATGAACTCTCGGGAAGTGTAACAAATGAGCCGAAATTGTTTTCAGTGCAATAAAAGGAAATATTGTCAGTAAGGGGCAAATGTAGCCCGAGGGTCAGTGAGGCCTGGGAAAAGTCTCCACAGTCACGTTCTTGACACTGTTCCTGTTTTTCAAAGCTGTCGCCTCCTCGCTGGCTTGGGATCAGAACGTGTCTGCACGGGCTCGAATCTGTGTAATAATCCTGCCTTTGCAGCGGAGCGAGGGGGCCCAGCAGGTGTGAGCACAGTTGGCTGATGTCCAGTACGAACCGTTACCGTGGAAGGGCCCTTCAGCACAAGCCAGACTGGCCCTCTCCTTACAGACGAGGTTGTTAATTACCTGCTCTTGTAGATGCTATTTTGCAATCAGTCAGCATGAATGATTTCACCAAATACCCCTTCATGCTGCAGGTGGATGCAAGAAAGCCTGCTTCGGGTCCGGCCGGAGAGCTGGCATGCCATGCAACAGCCCTATCTGCTCTCCCACAGGGTACAGGCTCCGTTGCGAGCTTTTTCTCCAGCTAATGCACTGATGCGAGCCTCATCATTTCAACTCCTGAAAGCAGCAGCTGTTTGGGGCGTCTGCGTGGCTCAGTCGGTTAAGCAACCGACTCTTGATTTTGGCTCAGGCCATGAGCTTGGGGTGTCGGGTTCCGCACTCAGCTAGAGTCTGCTTGAGATTCTCTCTCCCTCTGCCCCTCCCCAACTCTTGCACTCTCTCTCCCTCTCTCTCTGTCTCTTGACAAATAAATAAATAATCTTAAAAAAAAGAAGGGAAGCTGTTTGTCTCAGGGTGGGACAGAAGCCTGCAATTCACCCAGAACCCCTAAGGAGAGGTGGCCACGTGATCTCGTACACTCTCTTTTCCTTCTGCCATCACTGCACGCACAGGCTCGTTCTCCGGGATGTTAATCTGGCTCTCGGGATCTGCGTGGGAAGACAGCACCGCCAGCGCAGACTTCCTCTTGTTGAAGGGGATGGGATGGTTACTGGAAGGTACTAGTTATTTCTTTCCTGTTCTAACCCCCCTGGGATTACCTTGTCCATCAAAGCCTGTGCTCCTTGTGTGCTGGGACAGAGGCGATGCGGATGGCAGGAATCAGGGACCACAGCTTCTAGGCACGCTGCCCACATGCACGTTAGAACAATGAGGTGGAAGAAGTTCGCGTGGCTATGCAATCATAACCTTGACGTAGGAAAGATGACCTGCTCTGGCTGGGGCCAGGGCTCTCCTTGGGTAAATGCCATTTCTGGAACAGCAGCTGGAAATGCCTGTCCTTTGTTACCATTGGACTCAGTGGCGCCGGGGATCGTCCTCCATAACAGAGAAGTGTCCATTGTCACTTGGAACGTGTGGGGCTCAAAGGACAGCCCGACATGGGTACAGATGAATGGGCCTCATTCACATTCCTTCCCTCTTCTTCCCTTCTTTTTTTTTTTTTTTTAAAGATTTTATTTATTTATTCATTCGACAGAGATAGAGACAGCCAACGAGAGAGGGAACACAAGCAGGGGGAGTGGGAGAGGAAGAAGCAGGCTCATAGCAGAGGAGCCTGATGTGGGGCTCAATCCCATAACGCTGGGATCACGCCCTGAGCCGAAGGCAGACGCTTAACCGCTGTGCCACCCAGGCGCCCCTTCTTCTTCCCTTCTAATTAGGGTGACAGACGGCCCGGTTGGAGACGATGTCCGTGGACACCTGTTGACTCAAGGTCATTATTCATAATGCCCCCCTGTCACTCGCAGAAGTGACCTGGTTGGATGGTAAATTTTAAGATAATCAATTTGTAATTATTGAGGAGAGAGAGGGAGACAAGGCCTCTCTGTAGGGATGGACCCCTTGAGAGCATGCCTGGGTCAGAGGCATTAGGTCGAAGAAAGAAGCAGCCTTTACAGACCCTCCCAAAGTGCTGTCTGCCGCACCCACCCTTTATGGCTCTGAGCAGCCACGTACCCCCAGCTCCCGAGGCACCGGGGAGCCCTACCTACGCCAGGTGGACCTGTGGGCCTTCTCAGTATGCCCAGATTGGAAACATCGCATTATCCCTGCCATCCAGTTGACCCTGCGGCTGACCAAGATGAAGACTGGTCTTGCTCCTTGGCCTCCAAACCTCAGGCCTTCTGGTCGTAGGTTCCAGAGAACGTCAGCGCCAGGCTGGTACAACGGCTGGTCTTCTGGTCCTAGCGAGGCCCATTCCACCATTCTATGTAGATTCTCAAGAGTTGGGAATAAGAGGGAGGGGCCGAGCAGGGGTCTTAGGGAGTCTCAGAGATCTGACACCCCCAAACTTAACCCTTTGCCTCCAGCTCCATGGTACTGAAGGCCTGTCTAACCCCTCAGCCCTACGATGTTTCTTCCCGCAGGAGATGGCCAGGGCCAACAGGGGGATGGGTTTTCCTGAGCAATCACTGGGGACGGGCCAACTCTATGGAGAAAATTCTCATCTAGGGCTTGATCCGTGAAGTTACTCTATAATTCAGCAGCTCTGTCTGAAAGCTGTAGAAAACATCGATCGCCATTAGGCTGTCAAAACATTCATTCAGCTGATGAGAAGAGCTTATTAGGGCTTTTAAAAATATCAATCTTGCAAAGATGTTGGTTGGGTTTCTGCACACACCCACAAAGTGTCTTTGCACACAGATTAGTTCACCAGCATTTACTGCAAAGAAGAGAGAGAGGCTGGAAACAGTGGGGTAGGTGGTGCTTAACAGACCCCGAGATCACCAATTATGGCATAAAAAGGATGATGAGTATTTAATTTTGTAAAGACGGGGTGTTGGCCTGAAATCACAGTCCCAAAACTCCCCCTACCCGCAGCCTCAACCCTTCTCACAACCACACTGTCCACGAAGAGGGGTGAATTCTACAGTGGAAGACCGAGTATCCTGCCTGGTAGCTCCTTGGAGGAACGGGAGGGGAGGTCGTGGAAAAGTCTGTGGCGTTCCACGGTTGTTCGAATGTGCTGTCGCTGATAAAAATGTCTTTGAATTTCAAACAAAAAAACCCTAAGCTTGTAGCAAATTTATGTTCGTGTTAGTTCTCAGACTTGTAAAGCACGATCCAAAAACAGCAATAAAAATACCTGATTTCGGTTTAACTCTGCCCCAAGAGCCGAGTCCGTCATGCTGCTGCTGGAGGACGCGCCGTCCTGTGTCTCTTTCCCTCTCACCCCCTCTAGAACTTTGAGCCTCTCCCACCTGGAAGGGCTTTTGTCCTAGGAGCTACTCTATGAAATCCCACCCCGTCCCTCACGGCTCAGTTCCCCCACGAAACACCTAGATGCAAAGGTCAGAATTAATCCCCCTTCCTCCGGATTCTGGGTCGGGTTTTGCTCATACTGTTATTCAAGCTCTCACAAGCTTCTGCCTCAGGCGGTGATCTCTCAGGCCCTCCAGCAGCAAGAACCACCCCCCCCCATGGGCTCTTTGGCATCTTTACAGCTATGTGGGTTTTTGTAGGGTTTATAAAGACGTAAGAGTCAAACTCTTTCATTTCTTCCTTTTAGTTTTCTTTCCTGCACAATGAACCGACTTCAAAACAGGCCTTGATGGAGAGGATTTTACATGTAAGTGCTCCTGCTTTGTTCTGCCAAGCACTCTCAGATACTTGGAAAACATCTCCCACGACCTCTCCCAGTGCTAAGTTTGTTCCTTTTCATTTGGGAAACAGTGACTTGCTTTCTGGGTTTTGAAAAGCGAGAGAACACGCTGCTTTGGTGACAACTCCCAGGGTAGTCCGAGCTCACAACGTCCCTCTCCTGGGGAGGTGGGCAGCATCCCAGAGGGGCTGTAGCCACCGAGGGTGAGGGCCCCGAGAGCCACTCCCACCCACACGCTGTACACAGAGCCGAGAACGAGGGTCTGGTTCCCAAAAGGGTCTGAAACGGGTGGGGTCCTTGAGGAGACGCTCCGGCTGACATTCCCCATGCGAAGAGCCCACATTCGCGTCTAGCAGTTTAGTGGTAGCTGCTGGTGGACGTCAGACCCAGGAAAGAGCCGGAAGGGGACCGTTTTCCAGAGTGAATGATTACAGACAAAACAAGAACACAGCTCTGAAGTTAGGAGCCGAGAAGAGCTTTGCTGCAGCGGTTGATGGATATGAGCCTCCAGAAACTGGGAGCCCGCTGGGACTCACTGGTTTGAAGTTTGTGCCTGACTCCTGAATCCCGAGGTGGGGTGGAGGGAGCGGCTCCCACAACCTCCACGATAATGCCATTTATCACAGATATCCAGGTGGGCCACACGGTATTGTAAAAAAGGTCCCACTTGGGGCGCCTGGGTGGCTCAGTTGGTTGGGCGTCTGCCTTCAGTTCAGGTCATGATCCCAGGATCCTGGGATCGAGCCCCGTGTCGGGCTCCCAGCTCAACGGGGAGCCTGCTTCTCCCTCTGCCTGCTGCTCCCCCTGCTTGTGCTCTCTCTCTGTCAAATAAATAAATAAAATCTTTAAAAAAAAATACGGTTGGATCAAAATTTTAAGCAGAAGAATCTGTTTTCCTGGATAAAAAGAAGATTGTTCTGCATGCCTGGAAGGAGCACGTGAGTTTCCAAGGGGAGGGACAACAGGTGGTGGTCTGCTCAAGGCTTAAGTGCTTTTTTTTTTTTTTTTAAAGATTTGAGAGAAAGAGAGAGAGAGAGAGCGCATGAGTAGGGGGAGGGACGGAGGGAGAAGCAGACTCCCCACTAAGCAGAGAGCCCGACCTGGGGCTGGATCCCAGGACTCCTAGACCATGACCCGAGCAGAAGGCAGAAACCCAACCAACTGAGCCACCCAGATGCCCCTTTAGCGCTTTTAATTCATCTTTTTGAACGTACCCCACCAGGTGCTCAACACAGGGCTCAATGCCACGACCCTGAGATCGGGACCTGAGCCGAAACCAAAAGTCTGACGCTTAACCAACTAAGCTACCCAGGAGCCCCTGCACACGTATCTTCAACTGAGGAGACAGGACCATACTGTACATGATATTTTTTTTCTTTTTAATTTATTTATTTGATAGAGATCGTGAGAGAGGGAACACAAGCAAGGGGAGTGGGAGAGGGAGAAGCAGGCTTCCCGACAAGCAGGGAGCCTGATGCGGGGCTCGATCCCAGGACCCTGGGATCATGACCTGAGCCGAAGGCAGACGCTTAATGACTGAGCCCCCCAGGCGGCCCTGTACATAATACTTTTAAGTAATCTTTTATCGAAGTGTAGCATTCAAGCAGAAGCACAGACCCTCAGCAAACAGGTGGATGGATACCACGAAGAGATGCACATGGGTGACCACAGCCCCGGCCAAGAGCTCTGCCATGGCCGCCCGCCAGAAGCCCCTCACCCTCCTCCCATCACCCACATCCCAGAGCGAACGTCTTCTTCTGCACCGCAGCCTGGTGTTGCCGTCCGCGACCTTCACAGATGGAATCGCACCGTCTGCACGCAGCGCGCGCTCCTCTTTTACGGACCTGTCACTCACACACAGCGAGGAACCAACCCTAGGCGTGTTTGCACATTTGCACACACTGATTTGCCGCCCTGAGAAGGTAAGGATAAGGACCGGGTCCCGCAAGCGCCTCCGCCCCCCCCCCCCCCCCCCGCAGAATAACTGGTTTTCTGAACTCTGTCACCACGGAGTGACTTTTGTCTGATTTGGGACACGTAAACAGAATCACGCAGTTCGCAGAAACCTTCCTCCTCGCTCACCACGATACCAGGAGCCCCTTTCCCCTGTACTGCCCTCCCACAATCTGTTTACTCGATCGCCCCTTTCTGTCTCTGGTTGCTTCCAAGTTGTGGTTCATTTTGAGAACAAAGTATCTGAGAGACATCAGGCTGCCCTGCGTCGCCAGTGGTCAAAATCCACACACACTCACGGGCCGGTCCTCACGCTTGGTTGTCACCCCCGGGCAAGCGGCCGTTCCAGCCACTTCCACTCCCGGAACTGATGGGGAGGAGACTGTCCGCCGCTGAAACAATTGTTTTCTCACGGTCCCCACGATACAGGCCACTGCCTGTCCCTGCAGCCGGGCAACCGAGGGGGCATTTCCTCCCGGAGCTCGGTCAGCCCATCCTAAGTACTCCAGCGGGTAAACCTCCGTTCAGAGCTTCGAGTTCTAAGACGGGGACTTTTCTCCTGTGTGCTTTGGAAGACAAAGAATGTTCCTGAACACAAACCAAGTAAACAAGTCCACACCTCTCTTCTGGGTAATGGGACAAAAGTTAAAACCGAAGCGGTTTGCCTGTAGGCCGTTCCAACTATTGTGTTTGCACAGAAAGTACGGACTTGGGAAGCACAGGGGAGCCCAGCGTATTCCAAGGAAAATGTTTGCGAGCCGACAAGTCACGATGGAGTATGACGCCACTTTCAAAAAATGTGCTTGTTCGGAGATTAGGCTTTTATGCCTTCGGTGAATGTAGCGGATAATATCAGCTAGCCGGTGGGGACACTGAGCGCTGGAAGCGGCTAGTGGCAGAATATTTGCAGATTATTTCGAGCCTTGGAGAGTTTGTGGAGCTGCATACACTTCCAGGGCCGGACATGGGATATAAACACCACGGAAAGTCAAGGCAAATATAGCTTTGAAGAGTGAGTTTTAGTTCTTTCTCCTTCAGATGGAAGGAGTTAAAGACTCTGATCCCACACCCTTTGCTACTGTGCCACAGAATTTTTTTTCTTTTTTCCTAACAGAACTGAGATGGAAACTCATTTGGGGTAGGAGATGCCACGTGTGCACACGATAATCTATAAAATCGGGGTCCCCTCCCTCTGGCCCCGCGTCCTATCCCATGGGGAAGGGTGAGAGCCGCCTGGCACCAGGCCACCCTCCCTGCCTGTCCCCGAGATGCACATGTGACCTGGCTGCAGGCCTCGGGCTGTGCTGACGCCTCGACTGGGCAGCTGGGGACTCGGGCTGGGGGTGCTGGGACAGCTGGGTTGTGCTGGGCCACGTCACCCCCCGATCCCACTGCATGCTTACTCGACGGGCTAGAAGAAAACTGCAGAAGTGGGAGGACGTGTGGAAGGGCGTGGGGCAAGGGGCTGAAAATCTCAACCACAAATTGTCCCCTTCAGACACTGTGGAATGGAACCCATTGACAAAGACCTTTTGTCACAGGGACGTTCAGAGGTTACTGACAGAGCTCGAATGTTCCAATATAGTCAAATTCCAAAACCACTCGACCATTCGCTCATGTAGAACCTTTAGAACTTCTAGAACCTTGGGGCACCTGGGGGCTCAGTCAACTGAGCGTCTGACTCTTGGTTTCAGCCCAGGTCATGGTCTCAGGGTCATGGGATCGAGCCCCGGGTTGGGCTGTCCTCAGTGAGGGGTCTGCTGCGGATTCTCTCCCTCTGTCCCCCATCCCCCTATCTAGAAGGTGGAGAAAAGAACCTTTTGGCCTCAGAAACCTGTTGTTCGAAGGTGTAGCAAATAAGATGAAGGTGCAGCACCAGGCCCGGCCCCCTGGGGGGTAAGGGGTCCTGAGCTGGAAGCTACTTTCTGCCTGTTCTCTCCCCTGGGGTCTACGGGGTGGCGGGCCCAGTGAATAAGGCTCCTCGTCACTGCCCCAGAGTCTGAAGGCATGGAGGCTCCGTGAGCAGCTGGTTTTCTCCAGGACAGAAGTGACGCCTTCCTGGTAAATCACAGCCCAGGGGCATAAATGAGTGCCCATAGGTGACAGGCAAATGCCTGCTCCCGGAGCGCCAGGGACCGGTGGGCAGGCGCAGGTGCTCATGGGAAGTTAGCTGCGGGGCGAGGTGAGGACACGCCAGGGGGAAGCTGGGGGGCTGGAGGCCAGGCCGGCTTCTTGCCTGACTCTAGAGCGGACCTGAGTCATTTCAACTTCCCCTTACTTGGGAGGAGGGAAGTGGAGGATTTCCTTGACTCCCAGCAAAATTAGATAAGAAGAAAGCCAGTGAACAGGCCCAGAATAAGAGGGTTTTTTTTTTTTTTTTTTTTTGGTACTATTTGATTTTCTGAACTCCCTTATCTGCCTAAACACAGAGCCTCCCGAAAGAATTTAAGTGTCAGGGCGCCTGGGTGGCTCAATGGGACAAGCATCAGTCTTCAGCTCAGGTCATGATCTCAGGGTCCTGGAACTGAGTCCCGCATGGGGCTCCCTGCTCAGCGGGGAGCCTGCTTCTCTCTCTCTTTCTCCCTCTGCCCCTCCCCACCGCTCATTCTCTCTCTCCCGCTCTCAAATAAATAAACAGCATCTTTTAAAAAAGAATTCAAGTGTAGGGGCACCTGGGTGGCACAGCGGTTAAGCGTCTGCCTTCGGCTCAGGGCGTGATCCCGGCATTATGGGATCGAGCCCCACATCAGGCTCCTCCGCTATGAGCCTGCTTCTTCCTCTCCCACTCTCCCTGCTTGTGTTCCCTCTCTCGCTGGCTGTCTCTGTCGAATAAATAAATAAAATCTTTAAAAAAAAAAAAAAAAGAATTCAAGTGTCATAAACGCCCTTCCCAGGCTGGGATCACAACCCAAGAAGGCCAACTCCTATCAGCAGAGAGCAGTCCACACCCAGATGAGGAATCAGCCTTGGCACAGAACTCTCACATCTGCCCCCTATTCTAAAGGCTCACTCACCTTTCCTAAAAGTCTTGCTTTCTCACAAGTGTCCTTCTCCCCTTCCCTCCCCTTCTTGGGATGGCAGACAAGCCCTCAATTCTAAGCCTCCTCCAGGCACGTTTCTGTGAACTCCACTACAAATCTGCCTTTTTCTTGTTAAACTTTGTCAGTTTAATTTGCAGGCCTCCAAGCAAAGCACCTAAGAGGGTAGAGGACTTCACACCTCTTTATTACTGGTAAAGAAAAAACGTGCAAGGACACTTGTTAAGGATGGTGAGGCAGCTCCATCCAGGACCCTCTTAACGGGCTGAGGGGAGTAGGGTCCATGCGCTGGGATTTACAGTGGGGGAGAGAGATAGGGTTCGACTCCAAGTGCAGCGGGGACAGACGGGGAGTTATAGCCAGGGAGCAAGAGCAGGGCAGCAGATGGAAAATCACTAAGAGGAAACATCGTGGGTAAGGGGGCTTCTGACTAAACTGACCTAGCAGGATTCTGGCTGAAGGCAGGCCGGGGTGTCAGGCATCACCCGGGGGCCGGTGGAGGATGAGGAACTTGGTCAGACATCTGGAAAGGCGGCGGCGGCGGGGGGGGGGGGTGTCTGGTGAAAGTGACTTAGCAGGGTTCTTGCTAAAACTGGATTTTTTTTTTTAAAAGATTTTATTTATTTATTTGACAGAGAGAGAGGCAGTGAGAGAGGGAACACAAGCAGGGGGAGTGGGAGAGGAAGAAGCAGGCTCCCAGTGGAGGAGCCCGATGTGGGACTCGATCCCAGAACGCCGGAATCACACCCTGAGCCGAAGGCAGGCGCTTAACCACTAAGCCACCCAGGTGCCCCCCTAAAACTGGATTTTAGAAGGAAGTGCACGGACAGGCCTAGGAGACGGTCCAGGAGCCTGAGGTTTACTCAACAGCCCTGGATAACAAAACTCCCCATAAAGGCAGAAGAGAGCAACGTGAGGAGCGCCCCAGGCAACCCACCGAAGGAACCAGAACACAGAAAACACGATCTGTGATAGAGCTAAGCTGCTGCAGCAAGACAATGGGTCCCTGTGTAGGTCTGCAATTAGTTAGGTGACAGCGGAGCAGGGCTGTCCCCTCCCAGGACACTGAGAGCATTATCCTCCTCACATTTCAAAGAGGAGGCTCTCTGGTCCTAGGAAAGACATTCCTGAGTTGTGCCACGGCCCAGAGACTAATTTAGTCACGAAACAGATTAGCATACCTGTGAGGAGGGCAGAGGAAGAAAGGCTGAGAGCAAAGCGGGAGGTGGCGGGGGAGGCTCTTTCCTTGCTTCTGTACTTTTAAACAATGGCTTATTTTTTCAGGGTCTCAGATCCTTTTTTTTTTTAATTGAGATATAATTGGCATATAACATTATATGAGTTTCAGGTGTCCAGCGCCATGATTCAATATTTGTATATATTGCGAAATGATCACCACACCCGCCACTCTTCCCTGGTACCCAACGGGGAGAACGAGACCTCCAACTTTCCGTTTGTATTTGCCCTTTCACGCAGTACAGGATTCCTGAAGCCAGACTCCGGAACACCAGGAATGTCCTAGAATTCTTTTTTGTCCAGCTGCTTTTAATCACCCATGCTCTCTGAGACCAGGGAATGAGGACCACTGACAGCAGCTGGGTGTGCGGCCGCCCCTCTAGGCCTGAGATTCCCAGACCTCGCTGGTGCGCCTGGCCTGCCGGAAGTGACAGAACTACCTGTACGGCTGGCGCTCGGGGCTCACGCTTTTCCCGTGGGAAGTCGAGTTCCCAAATGTGACACTTCTGGCATCGGCTCTGGATTAGACATATCTAATCATATCCTGGAAGGAAGGAGGACAATTCACCGACGACACCCCTGGTTCCTTAGCCGGGAAGGGCGGAGGGGGACCTTGCGAGGCATCACGGCGCTGTTGATCGCTACCAGGAGGCGGCTGTGGACAAGGCCTACCTAGCTACGTCAAATTTTTTGCAAATTGTGATGGACTCTGCCAACTTATATATGAAGGCCAAATCTTGGTTTTTGCTCCAGAACCAGGTGGGAGACCTTGAACAAGTTGCTGAATCCTGGCATCCACTGCTGGGCTTCCCGTCTGCCTCCTGCTGTTACCGAGAGCTAAATAAAACCAAACACGAGTGGTGCTCACCAAAAGGCGTGGGGCGCTCGTGAAAGCACTCGGCTGTGTTCGCTCCCTGAGCCGCAACTTGAAGCGTTTCCACTGGAAGGAAGCGCCAGTCCACAGGCACGTGTCTGCCTCACGTGGCCTGTGGGCCCAGCCTCTGCTCTGAGAACATGTGTTGACGCGAGTCAAAATGGCTACGAAGGGGAGATCGGACCCCCAAATATGCCTCTTTGGCATATTATTTTAAACCGGTTATTTTTAAGAAATTGCAGTCACAGTTCTTAACCTTTAGTAAAGACATTTCATTCTGAGGGAAGTCTCCATGTGTGCGGGTGTCTCCAGAGGTCTCTGGAAACTCATCAGCGGAGGTGTGGACTTAAACCCTCACAACACCCTCCTTGTTCTCGGTGTTTTCCTGATCACCTCCTACAACTGACCCCCCACCCCCACCCCAACATCTCCTATGTCTTTAGCTGAGGTGGTATTTAAGGTGATGGCTTTTGGCCATTTTGGGGAGTAACTCTGTTTTTCCTGCAATGTATATAGGAGGCATGCATGTTATTAAACTTCTGTTTTTCTCCCATTAATCTGTCTCATGTCAATTTAATTATCAGCCCAGCCGTAAGAGAAGAACCGCAAAGGGCAGAAGGAAACCTCTTCCGCCCCCACAGCCTCACAGGGTGACCTCAGCTAACACCTTCTCTGGCCAACTCCCTCATGCAGCCACCCTTCTGCCGCTTCCCCCACACCACTCCTCCCGTGAAAGAAGTTTCCATTTTGCCAAACTCTTCCAGGGCAGGTCCCTGGTCAGAGTATCCTCCCTGGTGGAGTGGCCCCCACCCCTACAAGCATCCTTAGTAAGATGGTCTGTTTCCTAGTCTGGATTTGTTTTGTATTTGACACTGGGCAGCAAAATGGCAGAGGCCTCAGTGGGGAGACCATTGACTTCGGAGTCAGGCAGCACCAGGTTCAGGTCCCTGGCCCACCGCTAGTTGCATCCTGCCATGTGGCCTTTGTGCTTGCTGTTCCTGCCACCTGGAATGCCCTTCCCTCCTCGTTCCTGGCCCACTGCTTCTTGTGACTCAGCTTTCAGTGCAGATACCACCAGTGAGGCCTTCCCGCTCCTCCAAGCCAAAGTAGGAGCCCCAACAGCACTCACAGCAGGGTCCTTCCCCGAAGGCCTCTTTGTGTGTTCTATGTGATGGTTTGTTTTGTTTTTTGGGGGAGGGGTCTTCCCTCAACTAGAAAGCCTGTTCCAGGGATGTGGTGAGGGTCTTGTTCCCCCTGCATCCCCAGTGCCTAGCGCGGTGCCCAAGTGTGTGACCCACATTTGTGAATGAGAAAGTAGACACTAGCCTGTGACCCTGGGCAGTCACCGACCCTCAATGAGCCCACTCCCCCCATGTAAAAGGAGAGGTTCAAGGAGGTATAACATTTGCAAATTACTTGACACTTACTGGACCGGTCATAAAATTCTGCTTACTTTTTTCTCTCAATTATATAATATTTCCTTTTCTCTCAAATTTTAGAGAATGTTCAAATTAACCTCCAAAGGACTAAGGAAGGTTAGGTTAGGACAAAGATTCTTTGTCAGACTCCTGGACCGTCTCCTAGGCCTGTCTGTGCACTTCCTTATAAAATCCAGTTTTAGCAAGAACCCTGCTAAGTCAGTTTCATCAGACTTTCCCCCCACCCCCGGGCTTCCTGGATGTCTGACCAGGTTCCTTATCCTCCGCTGACCCCCGGGTGATGCCTGACACCCCGGCCTGCCTTCAGCCAGAATCCTGCTAGGTCAGTTTAGCCAGAAGCCCCCTTACCCACGACGTTTCCTCTTAGTGATTTTCCATCTGCTGCCCTGCTCTTGCTCCCTGTCCCTGCTACATTTGGAACTGAACCCCATTCTATGCTGAGGTCTCTTTTCCTTTATTGCAATAGTTCTGAATAAAATCTGTTTTTACCACTTTAATCCAGCTGGGAGGTTTTTAAATTATCTTTCATGTGACTTCAGTTTTATTGGACAAACAGTAAGGAGATGTTTATCATTGCCTCTTGCTGTACCTATCTATGGAACAGGCCTCACTGAACCCAGCTTACATACTAGAGAGGCCTCAGTGCACAGACTATAAGAAATCATTACCACTACATGCTGTGTCAGGAAATTCTTCCCTAATACAGGAAACCGGCTCATGAATATTTATAGATACTACTAGTTATCACAATTGGGCATGTGTCCGACAAATTAAACCTACACCCAAGTCTACCATCAATGGGAGATGTACCAAGCAACCAAAACCACCCTCCCTTACTCTTCAAAATACGGCCCCTGGACCAGCAGCACCAGGGAACAGGTAAGAAACGCAGTCCCAGGCCCCACCTCAGCCCCAGTGCACCAGAATCCACATCTGACAAATCCCCCAGGGATTTGTGCGCAGGTGTTTGGGAAGTACTGACCTAGGCAATACTTCGTTTATGTTCTTAGAGCCAAAGTGCAACAAGAGGCATTCTTAAGCAAGTCAGATATGATGTTTAGGTCAAAGACAGGGTATAAAAAACTGATCTAGGGGCACCTGGCTGGCTCGGTTGGTGGAGTGTGCGACTCTTGACCTTGGGGTTCTGAATTTGAGCCCTACGTTGGATGTAGAGATTACTGAAATATCAAATCTAAAAAAAAAAAAGTCTAAACCTGGCTTGGTACAGAGCCTTTTTCTGTCTGATTAAAATTCATAGCCTCCTTCTGGGAAAATTGGCATCCCTTGACATAATTTGTAAGGAATTTCCTGGGAAACCAGTGACCTACCCACCCAGCTGACTGTCAGACCTTCAGCCAGGATTCTTTTTGTATTTGTCCTGACAATAATCCAACCTTCATATTTTCCCGTAAAATATAAAATTCCTAACTAAAACTGAACTTCTGAATTGGCCTACTGGGGCCTCTCCCCTCGCACATGTGATTGTAACAAAACCATAACAGCGTTCTCCTAACTGCATTGTCTGAGGTCTCCTTTCACACGTCTAAGAAACAAGCAGGATGGATACATGACGTCATGTGGCTGGCCCCGTGTAAAGTTAGAGGTAATGTGGTTGACCGTGTGTAAAGTCAGGCTGAGAAGCTACGGAGAAGGTGGGAACAAGAGTTAGCAACCAAAACTCAGCCAAAGAAACAGCAGAAACTAGGGGAGAAAAGAAGGACACGACAAGGGTCTTGCAAGGCGGGGCGGGGGGTGCAGGTAAGCATTGTTAGCTGCAGGACAACACGGAATGCCGATCCAAACGGAAATCACACAGGGTGATTGTACTGGAGGACGGGGAAGGAGAAGCGCAGGGGGTCCAGGAGTGCCCAGTCTGAATCCACCAGAAAGGAAGTCGACAGGCAAGGCTTAAGATGGTGAGTCAAAAGGAGCAGCACATACACGACAGTCGGAAGTGGGGAGACGAGCGTACCTGAAGACAGAGCACCGTGAAATGGTTGTCGAGGGCTGGCCCCTGGCAAGAGGGGCGCAGGGAGCTGCTGTTTGGTGCCAGCCTTTTAATCCTCTGAGCCCTAAAACTTGTGCATTATTGGGGCGCCTCGGTGGCGCAGTCGGTTAAACATCTGACTCTTGATTTCAGCTCAGGTCATGACCTCAGGGTTGTGAGATGGGGCCCCGCACTGGGCTCCATGCTGGGCATGGAGCCTGCTTAGAGTCTCTCTCTGCCCCTCCCCCCCCTCTAAAAACAAACAAAAAACTTGTGCATTGTTACTCTAGGAAAAAAATTAAAAATGAAAATAAACACCAGGCAGTGCTTACACATATGTAAAGTGACTGGAGGACGTAACCCCTTTATTTCACTTAGACTTAATATTTTCTACCTCCTCCATTAACTTTCAAAGGGGTGCAGCGATTTGGAACAGAGACGGCGCAGAAGTGAAGGGGGTTTACGGGAGCTTTGCCCGTTAAGTCTCCGTGACGGATGATAACCGCGTCCAAGTTCCAAAGGGGCATGACAGTCGGGAGTTTGACTTTAAAAAATGTGTTCCATGGGGACAGCCGCACAGACAGAATATGGCTTACGGAGCCTCTAGTGGAAGTCAGTGTGAAAAGCCCAAGTGTGTGTGTGTGTGTTTTTAAAGACTTTATTTATTTGACAGAGAGAGACAGCCAGCGAGAGAGGGAACACAAGCGGGGGGAGTGGGAGAGGAAGAAGCAGGCTCATAGCGGAGGAGCCTGATGTGGGGCTCGATCCCATAACACCGGGATCACGCCCTGAGCCGAAGGCAGACGCTTAACAGCTGTGCCACCCAGGCGCCCCGCTAAGTGTGGTTTTAACAAAGAACGTCTTGTTCAAAGAAAGTAAAAGTCTTATTTTAATTCCATAGGATAATCTGAAGATTTTGCTGACGGGGGCGCAGGTCGAAAGCAGTGTTGCGTAACCGGGACACAACCGCACAGCTGCCAGGCCCGAGACACGTGACCTTCCCCTGACTCACTCGGCTCCATTTTTAATGACACTTGCAAGAAAAGAACTAGCTTTCTGCTGCAGTTGCATAATTGATCTGAAAAAAATATCGGAACGAAGAACCATTTTCAACAGTCATGATGTGTAACCACCTAAAACCAAGCAGGCCTCTACCCTGTGAAAGTTAAGAGGAGAATGTACTTTTGTTGTCTTCTTGGTGGTAATTTAAGTGACACAGATCTACTCTTTGTTGCAAAAACAAGAAATACACAGCTCCTATGAGGTGGCACCAGGCTAGAAAACAGACCGTGGGTGACTTCCACGACGGAGGCGTGCCCGCAGGCCTGGGGCCAAGGTCCTTGCCACGCTCAGACAGGACGTCTGGGCAGTCTCCGGCTTCACCCACAAGGTGAAAGGCACCAGGCTGTCCCAGGAACTTATATCCAACTATCTGTTCCCAGGTCGGTTCCCTGGGGAACACCACGGTTACGGTTCAACAGAGCCGAGAGGGAGCCTCCCACAGTCGCCAAGGGAAGGGACACACTCCCTCTGCATAGATCAGGGATCCTCTCAACAGGCAAATCTGTTAGCACAAGAACAGGAAATACTTCCAAGCCAATACTGTCGGCAGGGGGAATGGTCCCGAAAAGAGGAGATAAAAATGTGAGCTACCGACTCCTACTTGGGAGTCAGTCAGACGTTCCTATGAGGTTCTGCAAGACCCGACGCCGAGGCGCCTCCAACCCTCCCCAGAAAGCCGCCTTGTTCACTCACCTTCGCCGCTCCCCCTGCCTCGCATGCGCCTCCAGACTTTCGAGTGACTTCCTCTCTTCCCTTAGGATGTGGGCCCTTTCCTGAGCACCCTATCTGAAACTGTGACTCCACACCCCACTCCATCCCGGCCCTGTTTTCCTTTCCTCCAGAGCACACCCCACGCTTCTCCACTTCTCCTGTGACTTCTAGGATGGAAGCTCTCCGAGGGCAGGGAGTTGCCCGTGCCTGGCTCCCCAGCCCAGCCTAGCGCAGTCAGTGCTCAATTCAGCACGTTTAATTCATCAGAGAGCGGTCAACGAGGTTCACAAACCAGGGAACATTTAGTACCCTACCCAACATGACACTTGCAGATCGTACTTTTTTCCCAGTTCAACAGCACCTTTCGAATGGACAACGATCAGCAGTCCAAACCACACCAGCGCTGTACAGATCCTGTTCCGGGTCGGTGTGTGCCTTTCTACTGCAAGTATGAGCAACAGTCCCCCAAGAGACGCTTCTAAACCCTAACACACCGTCTGGGACCTCAGGTACTGGTATGTGCTGCACGGGAGTCCTTACGGAAGAAAATCTCTCACGCCACCTAGAACCACTTGCCGTCCCTGGGAGTGATTCTGGACAGGAAGTTGCATTAGAACGCGCTCTTCTCCCCAAGCGCTGTGTCCCGTGCCCGGGTGGGGTTCAGCTCATCCATGACACGATGGGCACTTCCCAGGAACTGTGTGCAACGGGGACCTCCTGGCAGAGTCTTAACAAGGAGCCCAACCCTGCCGATCAACCTTCTGCAGCACTTTCTGGTGAAATAAGGGCTTGGCTAAATTAAAAAGCTAAAAGTGGACCGAGTTACAAACGAGAACTGGGTGGCTCCTCAGGATGGCGTCCTCTAGTGGACAAAGAGGGAAGTTCAAAACCCTGCTGTGCTGTAGCTGTTTTTTAGTTCGATGTTCACTGTTTTCTGCCACAGGCCTTTTGCGTCCCACGGCCATTTTTAACGTTAAAAAAAATTACTTCTTACAGACTGCGCATTTCATTATCCACTGCTATTATTAAAAGGCCCGGTGCTTTGAAGCGACTGGACTCCTGCCTACCTCAACCCTCTTACATAATCCAGAGGAACAAAACCCAGAACTGCTGCAGCCATCCTCATCATACTGCGGCCTATTTTAGATACGTGCTCTCTGGGGGAAGCAAGTACACCACGGCCACGCCCAGGCCAGCTGGAACCGAGTGACCGAGCGGGAGACAGCTGGGGAATATTCTCAGGTATTGCCTCGGCCACACGCAACATCCTCCCGAGCGTCTCCCTGGGGGTTCCGGGCTTCCCTCCCATCACCGGCAGCGCCCAGCACACCGCACCGGGGTGCAGGACAGACAGAGGCTGTCGTCTCGGGGTGCGGCCACAGAGGAAACGGGCAGAGGCTCAATGTGAAGCACCCGCACTGGGGAGCAGCTGGAGGGGTGAGGGGCTGCCACGGAAGCCTGCAGGATCTCCACCCACGCCGCGCTGTATCCCAGCAGCTCTCTCCCCATCCGTCTTTCCCCTGCACTCGCAGGCTCTCCCGCCCCGAGAGGTTTCAGACTGAGCTGCGCGCACACACCGGGGACACCCAAGCACCCTCCTCCGTCGACGCCAATGCCAAATGAGAACGCGAAGGAGGGACCTGCATATCACACGTGACTCTATCAGTACGAAGCACGTCACGTCATCACTTTCCGTGCTGGCAACGCGCTGTTCCTGCTCGGGGGGCCCAGGAGCTAAAGCTTCTGATTAACCTGTCGAAGCAAAGGCTGAAACAACTCTCTGAGTGAGTCGGCAGCCGCAGAGCCCCACCGCTGCTCTGCGACACACACCGAGGCCAGACGAGGCCCTGCCCACAGCCGCTGTGCCCGAGCGGACGTTTACACTCATGAGACACACCACAGCGAACAAAGCAGTGAGCAGACTCCAAACCGTTGCTTCCAGAAATACCAATACGTACGCTTTCCCCCAGTACGCATACCTAACACGGTATGTTCATTTGGGCATTTATCACACTTTCTCTTAACGATGAGCACGTAGCAGAGGGCAGGTACCCACACTGAGAGTTACGCGCTCTCGTGAGTGGCCCAAAAGTGAACACAAACGGCCTGAAAAAGCCAAGAGCCTGTAACCCGCCCCAGCTCCCAGGCCCGGTAGCAGGCAGGCCGCTCCTGGGGCAGGCAGCACCCCGCATGCCAGCACCCGCCCGCACGGCAGCGCTCTGGAAGTTCACCGCTGGACGCGCCGAGAGATGTCCTGAAAAATCCGAGAACGGGCAGCTTCACGGGTCTGAAGCGCTCCTGAGCACTTCCCATGATCTGCCGACTCCTCACAAGCGCCCACCTTTGGGAGTCACCGTCATCACGGTCCCCATCTTACTAAGAAACAGGGAAGTGGCCTGAGGTCACACAGCAGGCCAGGGGCGGAGCTGGGACGTGAAAGCCCCCCACGAACTCCTCGGGCCGCGGAGAACATGGGTACTTCTGCCCTTCAGTGCAACACGCGAGCTGCCGTCTCCCGGGGCGGCCGTGCCTCCCTCCACGGCGGCGGTTGCTCGGACTATGGGTCTGTGACGAGGCCCACTGACGGCTTCCCTGGCAAGGTCTGAAGTGACACTCTTGGCTCTGGGCACTCGCAGGCCAGACCCTCCCGGGAGTTGAGCTGGACAAGAGGAGTGCTGGGCCAGAGGATGTTAAGTCAAGAGAGTCAGAGAGTACATCGAAAACACAGACACAAGCAAGGACCGGCAGGAACCCCGGGTGTGGCACGCCTAGGTCTGAAGGTCAGGATAACCTTTCCAGGCCACGTGAAAACATACGTGTCACCCTAACATGGAATGCGAAGGCAGCACGACATAGGGGAACCACCACTGCCGTGGTTCTTCCTTTTCTCACATCAAGACGTGCCGAACAGTCAAAAGACAGGAAGGCTGGGAGAATTTTTCACGGAGGACGGCCCCCGCAAGGGGCCAGAGACGCAGGTGAGGAAGCAGAGGTGGGCAGCGCCCGGCAGCCACCGGCGACCAGGTCTGAGGCCAGCAGTCACTTCTGGGGAAATTCTAGTCAGAGTGAGGTCTGCACGAGGTGACCGCCACCCTGAATTACACTAGCCACCCCCTTCCTCTTAGATCATGGAGACAATGGTCACCTCCCTCCAGGTGCCCCCACTCCTGGACAGCTCATGCTCCTCTGGGCTGAGCAGTGCCCCCAGCACTCACACTTCCTACAGAGAACCCTGAGTGGCTCGGTCACTCTTCTGTGCCAACTATGCATCTCGGCGGCAGAGGCGACACATCACACATAAGGTCACTGGGGACAAAGACCATAAAGGGCATGAAAAGTCTCCTTGGGGACAGGCCCCTTTTATTTATATCCATACACAACAGGGCCTTAAGCAGGTTAGCATTCAGAGTTACACAGCTGAGGAAATGAAACCAAAGGCACGGGCAAAGTTCCAAGCCCCCAACAATTACACGGCAGGTACACGGAAGCACGCACTGATCCCGCACACGCATCTTCCAGCGGACTCACCTGCAAAGAAAGTACACTTCATCAGCGTTCCCACTACCTCAGCACGTCTGTTAGCAGCGGAAGCTACCCTCCAGATCTATAACCACCACCCAGAACACAACGAGGAGGGTGCCCTGCAGTGATCCTGCCTCCATCAGCCCCTCCTCCTTCGGGGTCTGCGGGCTCCATCGCAGGCTGGCACCACAGTGATCGCCTACCCCATCCCTCTCCGGGCTGTCATCTGCACATCGCCTGGGCCTTCCTCAGAAACCTGCCTGCACAGAAGCCCCTAAACCCCACACCAGCCTACGCATTCCTCCATCTTCTTCTCTGCTTCCAGCCACATGGTTCCCCAGTTTGGCCCCAACTCACGAGCTGCCCACATCCTCAGGCATGTCCACCCCTCCTGCCCTTTGCCAAGTGTCATCAGCTGGAAACAGCCTTTAGGTCCTCACGGGGTCACATTCCATTAGGTCCTACTGAATATGTCCCTTCCTGTGGCACCACAGCACTTACGATGGCCACCTCTCTAGATCTAAGCCACCCCCTTAACACAAGCCACCGCTTTTCCTCCGCTCTCTCCCCTCCCCACCCCTCCCCAGCTCAGACAACATGCTCTGACCACTGCAGGCACTCTTCCATCTGAGTGCGGATGATGAACCAGGCAAAGGGAGGGAGCCACTTCACCAGGAGCAGGCTGCCTGCCCTCCAGCCAACAGCACAAAGGCACTGCTATGTGTGAGCTCCTCAGTAGATGGCAGGGTTCTCAAAAAGCAGACTCCCTCTCGGCTTCTACCCAGGAGGGGATGAGGTGCAGGAGATGTAAGGGTCTCTGTGTGGCGTGATACCAATAAAGGTGCTCCCATGCCTCCAACATACGCTAGACCTGTGCTCTCCAACAAGGTGGCCACTGGCCACCCGTCGTTATTTACGTTTAAATTAAAATGAAAAATCTAGTTCCTCAGCAGCACCAGCCACACTGCCAAGTGCTCAACAGCCACACGTGGCTTGTGGCTGCTCTACCGGACAGTGCAGATATAGACCATTTCCAACATGGCAGGAAGCTCCACTGGACGGCACTGTTCTCTACATAATGTTCTCTTGAAATTACAGATTTTAGCACATCATCCTCTTGTTTAAAACCCAGAATGACCCCTGCATTCTGAGGAAAGAGCAAAATGTGCACGTGAGCCACAGGCCCTGTGTGGTCAGGCCACAGGCCCTTCCCCACCTTTTCAGCTTCACCCCAAACCATTCCCCTTGCTTTCTGGGTTACAGTTCCTCCACTGGCCACGTTTGCTAGGTCGCTGGGCCTTTGCACATGCAGCCCCCTGGCTTTCCAGAGAACTCCCACTCATCCTTCAGAGTCCAGCTCAAGGATCCCATCCTCAGGAAAGCCTCCATTAACACTCCTAATGATGCAGCTCCTAACAGGATTATACTCTCCTTCAGAGTTTTGGCCTCAGCCAAAGGAATTACATCTCCTTTAGTACAAGCATTTGATCTCATCTCCCCAGCGGGGCTGTAGCTCCCTGAGAACAAGGGCCTGGGCTGTCTTGTCCATCTCTGTACCCACTAACATTCAGCACGGTGCATGGCCAAAGCATCAATCGATATTTATCAAGTCAACTCTGTTTCCAGATTTTTGGAAGCCACTGCTCCCCGGTACTAACTCTAACGGTTTTCCTTTCAGCGTGGGTCCTGTTTGCAGTATCATACATGATCATCAAACTGCTGCTAGAATGTTCACACCTGTTACTGCAAATTCAAACCCCAGGAAAAACTGCTCCCGGGAATTTATTCTAGGTCAGGGTCGGGCTGCCTGGTACAAGGCTGCACCCACAACCGGGCAGGTTCAGCAACACAGGAGCCTTTTCCCAGACCATCGTCCTCCAGACTCTTCGTCTCGGTGCCCGACGTACCTGGATCCCCCAAACTGAGCGCGCTCTGCGCGCTCTCACCGACCAGGAGGAAATGGCCAAACGCCGCCCGCCTGCATCTAATCGCCGGGGGCTGGAAAGTTCTCGTTTTCTGAGGAAACCCTGGGGAAAGAGTGATACAACGAGATGTAGGAAGAGTCTCATCCGCTATCTACGCCCTCCCCAGACCTCCGCGCTGGCCCCGCCGGCCCGGCCGCCGAGCCTGCTGCAGCCCCGCCCCGGCGTCGAAGCCTGAGTTCCGCCCAAGTCCCCTCCGCTTCCCTCGTCCGGGGCCCTGCTGCCCAGGCTGGGGCGGGCGGCGCCGAGGACCCCCGCGTCACCCCGCGGGCCCGGGTCGACCACCAGGCCGACGCGAGCAGTCTCCTCCCTCAGACACGAGGAACACGCGCCTCTACTCGCTCCCCACCCCCGGCGCCGGAGCCGTTCTGCATACGCACTTCCTGCCGGAAGTGACGACGCACCATAGAGGCAGCGGCCAGAAGGTCTCCCTGGGCTTTGAAACTGGGTCCTCCAAGGTCGTCTTAAAGGAGCCGAAGCTGGCGGGTGCTAGTTAGCGGCGATGGGGCACCTGCTTTCGAGGCTCATCCAAGTTGCAGCGTGCATTGGTGCTTCCTTTCTGTTTATGACTGAATAACATCCCACCTAACAGACGGGGCTTTTAAGGTTCTGTTCCAATCAAGAGGACTGTGGAAGTGTGAAATGCCCCACTTGGGGCAAATGGTGACATAAAGACAAACGCTGCCTGCTTTCTGCTTTCGTTCTGGCCTCTCCAGCAGAAATGGCCTGAGCAGCCAGGACAGGGCTCCGTGTCTCCTGACCCTCCTAGGGAGAGCTGGGGCCTGGCC
This sequence comes from Ursus americanus, assembly GCF_024610735.1. Classification (NCBI taxonomy): domain Eukaryota; kingdom Metazoa; phylum Chordata; class Mammalia; order Carnivora; family Ursidae; genus Ursus; species Ursus americanus. The sequence continues at coordinate 4,594,826 of NC_142149.1, forward strand.
TCCCCAGGCTCCTCCATCCTCAGTGCCCAGTGCTGGCCTTCTTAAAGGCGAGCCCCCTCTGACCGTAGCCCAGGGGCTGCAGGGGGCTCGCCTGGAATCTTCTCACAGAGAGGGTGAAGCCGCAGCCGCTGGCACCTGGCCTCCTCCTTCAGGACCCTCAAAGAACAGAGTGTGGGGTCTTGCAGGTGCAGGTGACAGAAACCCATCCCGACTTATATTAGAAAAGCGGACTCCACGTACCCACTGTGTCCAGGGCTGGAGCAGCTGCAGGGGCTCAAGAACCCCATCACGGGGTGGCGTCAGGCTTCTGGAACTCTGGCTCCCCTCCGTCCTCTCCCCTGTCTAGCTGGTGGAGGGAGGGTGGGAGTGAGGAGGGACACAGAGTGGATAGCTCCCAAAGGAAGTCATCTGCATGGCTGAGGCCAGAGGCACAGGGTACGGTGTGGGTCTGGGATGAAAAGCACAATTGCTCCCATGGCTGTGCGTGCCCTAATCCCTGGACCCTGTGTATGTGTCACCTCACAGTACAGAAGGGACTTTGCAGATGAGATGAATCTAGGAACCCTGCAATGGGGAGATCGTCCTGGACTGTCCAGATGGGCCCAACGTCATCACAAGAGGCATTGTAAGATGGAAGCAGGACAGTCAGAGACAGAGAGGAGGCATGACCCTGGAAGCTGCTGGACTTGAAGGTGGGGAGAGGGGACCATGAGCCAAGAAACGAGGTGCCCTCTAGAAGCTGGAAAGAGCAAGGAAATCTTCTCCCTGGAGCCTCCAGCAAGAAGCAGCCCTGCCTTTGTCACATTTGGCTACAAGGGAGTTTGCAAAATAGAGTCTTTTAACTGGGTGCTCCTGTTGCCAGAAGGACAAGGGCGGTGACTCTGGTCTCTGCCCCCAGTGCTGTGCAGGGTGTTTGGATGAAAGGGCCAGGTGACAGCTGCTGCTCAGGAAGCGATGTTTACGGACTCGGCAGGTGTGCTTCTCTGTGTCTTTCTTTTCAGTGTCCCCTCCGAGCAACGAGCACATGTACACCTGTAACAGGAACTCTGCAGATTGGCAAAGATGCACTGATTTGTGAGACCCGCTGTCACTTTGATGTAACCACCTCTTCGTGTCGTGGCATGTCTTACAAGAGTCACCGTGGAGGGGAAGAAACGACGCCCGGGCTTGGAGAGCTGCCTAGTGGTTCTCAGAGTGACTCCCGCTCATCTTAATGAGGACTCTATGGCTCTTCAGTCTAGTGGCTCAGAGAGGCCCAGGAGGACCTGGCTGAGCCCTGTCACCACTCTGAGTAGCTCTTGGTGTCCTTGCTCAGAGGTCAAGGGAAGGGACTGGAGCAAGCCTGGGGTTCAGCAGACAAGGGATGTCTTCCGTACGCACCTTAGAAGATTTCCCTTTGGGACCCAGGGAGTCCTGGGTATTGTTCGCCTTTGAACCTGACACCCCCCCCCCAGCACACCCCCTTTCTGAAGAGATGGGCGTCCTGCCCTGGCTTTGTAGCTCTCCCCAGGCTGAAAACACATTCTGGAGGCTGAGAGCAGATTTGCTCCATTCTGCCTTCTGTGAAAGGAGCCAGTGGGAGCTGGGCCCCCCCCCATGTGCCCGGATTTATGCCCTTGCCAAGCAGATACGGGCAGCCCCACAGCCCACCCATCTTGGGATTACACGCTTTCCTGCAGCAGCTGGTGCATTAGTTTTAAACCTATTTATTTAGCTGGGCACTCAAAGGGCTTCTGATTACCGTCACTCTGTGGGGCTGCGGGAACCAATTTCCTGAGGCTGATAGATTTCTTCTCATTTGCTGCTCTCAAGCTGTGGGTTCCTTCTGGGTGTTGGAGGAAAACATTTTCAAAAGATGCCATCTTCCAGGACCATCCCCCAGGGTGGGGTTGGAAGGGGGTTGTCCTGGGCTGCCCCCACATGGTGCTTTCTGCACAAAAGTAGGCAAGTTTCAGGATACCCCCCCCCCCAGAGTCACCATGGAAGCCTGGCTGGGCCTGGGAGAGGAGGGGAGAGGAGAGATGGGGCAGAGCTGGGGAGGAGGGAGGGAAGGGGAGGGGTGGGAGGGGTGGAAGGGGCTGAGGGGTAAGTGGAGAGTGGGAGGGAAGGGGAGTGGAGCTGGCCTCCTGCTCCTGCTTGGATGTCTTCAGAGCAGTGGTTCTTAACTTTGAAGAGTCTGACACCAGGGACTCCCCCCTCCACCCCCCACCCCGAAATACTGGTTTTATGGGTCTGGGGTGTGGCCTGGGAATCAGGATGTTGAAAGCTCCCAGTTGACGGGGCGCCTGGGTGTCTCAGTTGGTGAAGCGTCTGCCTATGGCTCAGGTCCTGATCCCAGAGTCCTGGGATGGAACCCTGCAGTGGGCTCCCTGTTCCTCGGGGAGCCTGCTTCTCCCTCTCCCTCTGCCTGCCTCTCCCTCTGCTTGTGCTCGCATGTGCTATCTCTGTCACATAAATAAATAAAATCTTAAAAAAGTAAAAAGTAAAAAGCAAAAGCTCCCGGGTCATTCTGCTGTGCTAGATTGAGGTGCTCTAAGGTGGTCTTGCAGGTGTGCACAGACCAACGCAGACCCCTGCCTAGAGGGATTGTCCACTTGAAAATGGGCAGGAGGATACAAGCACACTTTCAATGGTGTGGGCGCAGCCCCCTCCGCAGGGCTCCCCTGGCTCTGGAGGAGTGTGTACCGTGAGGCTATTTTACAGCTCAGAATGGGGGAGAAGTTAAGTTGTAAAAAACCAAAATAATTTTTGTGCGTAACAATGCAAATGGATTCTGTCCCGCAGAGATATCAGTGGTGTCTGTCCTCAGGAGAAGATGACGTCGAACATTCTGTGTTAGTGCCCCGCAGGACGCTGAGCGGTGTGGCATCCATCAGCAAACCCATTCTAGCATTCCTGATTGCCTACATACATGACTGATTATCGCATTCTCTTTTCAACTGCTCTCAACATCGTGTTGGTTTCCTCATTAATGAACACGTTGGAAAAATTACTTCTGCATATTCATTTTATATGTAATACTCGTGTTTTCAGCTTTTGGGAAATTATAACTTAGACCCCCTCGGGGAGAGTGGGGTGCCCCTTACCTGCCACCCCCCTATGGCTCCATTCTATTATGTGGTCTCTTTCCACCTGCTTGTCCCCCTGACTGCATCGGGCCCATGAGGACTTGCGTTTCGCCCTGCTGGTTAGATCCTACGATATTTGTACACCAGGCACAGTGTCTGGTGAAAAGTAGGCACGACGTGCACTCAGTATGTTCAGTACAGGGTTGAACAGAAGTGGGGCCATCCTTGTCTTCCCGAGGGCTCTTTTTTTTTTTTTTTGAGATTTTTTAAAAGTAATCCTTACACCCAACGTGGGGCTCAAACTCACCACCCCAAGTTTAACAGTGCGTGCTCTACCAAAGAGCCAGCCAGGTGCCCCTTCCCTAGGGCTTTATTGCAACTCTTCCTAAAATGTCACCATTAAGTATATTAATGGTAGGCTTTTGATGAATCCTGTTTATCAGGTAGGAAGCTTACTTTTTTTTTTTTTTAGAGTTTTTAAATTTATTTGAGAGAGAGCGAGCGCACATGAAGTGGGGGAGGGGCAATGGGAGAGGAAGAAGCAGACTCCCCCTGCTGAGCAGGGAGCCCCCTGCAGGGTTCCATCCCAGGACCTTGGGATCATGATCTGGTCCCAAGTCAGAAGCTCAACTGGCTGAGTCACCCAGGCACCCTGGAAAGTTACTTTTTAATTCTAGTTTGATAGAATGTTTTAAAATCAAGAGCAACTATGATTTGTATTGGGTGTTTTTTCTCAGACCACTGAGATGGTCACATAGCCGTTCTCCTTTCACCTGAAGGGCATTAAGAGAGTTTGTGATCTTATTATTTTTACATGCCTGGAGTAAAACACAGCCAATTTTGTTTGATGTCGGTAACGTTGAATTTGCTGTTATTTAATTTCCGTATCTTGCACGTACCTTCTGAAGGGAGCCGGGTCTTTACTTTTCATTCTCCTGATGGCCTTTGTCTGGTTTTGGCTTTAGATTAGATGGGATGGTGCTGCTCCTGTTCCCTCCCCCTTTTTCTTCTGAAACAAGTATGTATTTGCTCATTTTTTGGAAAAAGTAACCTCTGTGCCCAACGTGGGTCTTGAACCCCAAACTCAGAGTCGCACGCATGCTCCACTCACAGAGCCAGCCAGGCGCCTCTGAAGCAAGTATTTTTTTTTTCAAAATTATGTTTTCAAAACGGGTCCAGGAGCCAAGTGTCTGGCCCGGGGGATAGATAGATGAACAGACGAGACAAGAGCAGTGAAGTGTTAAGGGTAGAATCTAGATGGTGGATCTGTGGGGGTTCGCTGTCGGTGTTCTCAGCTCTGCTGCATATTTGAAAATGTTCATAACAATGTAGGGGGGAAGAGCAGGAAATAGCGAGGGGGAGAGCCCCCTGGGTGTGGGTCCCAAAGGCTCACTCTGACCCAGTGAGGCTCGTCATTGCAATAAACAGAGCAGGACAAACTGGGGGGTTGATCTGGCTGCTGTTGATCCTGGGGGTTTGACGCGTAGCGAGTCAGAACCGCCGGGAGCTCACGATGGGAAGGACAGGCTTTAATCTTGCAGAACAATTTCACGGCAACATAAATTGTCTCAATCATGTTCACTTGCAGGTAAAGCGTTCAACCTAATGTTTGGGGAGGCTGTGTCATAAATGAAAAACACTGGTCTGGACTCCGACAAACCCGTTTCTCAACATCAGGCTCTATCACCTATGAGCTGGGCTGCCTCAGGCCAGGCATTGAACCTTTCTGTTTCAGTCTGTTCCCTGGTGTGGAGTGTGGGCCTAGTTAGTCTCCCTCACTCGTAGGGTTTACGGGAACCCCGTCTTGAAAACCTGCTGTGCCTGGCACGGACGAGTTCTCACTACGTGGTAGTTTTTATTCTCTAGTATAGAAGTAAAGACCTTGCCCCAGAGTATTTGATTTTATCCGGACCACGATTCGGAAGGACAACGTCCGGAAGGACAGCAGATGTAGGGATTTGAGCCCCGAAGACATCTCATCAAGTCCAGTCTTTCTGACCTGTGGCTATTCACGAATCCTCTCCGTCCCCCGCCTCTCGGCGTCTTTGATTTTCAGTGGAGCTTGACAAGAAAATCGGCTCTGTCCCCCGTGTTCCGCAACATGTCAGCGTCGCTCTGTTATTCACTACATTTCTTTCCTCCCGGTGTCTTTCTTTCAAAACAGCAGCTACGGGAGTGAGCAGCACACACATGTTTTATAAATTCTTTCTCCCTCCTGTTGATGGTTCGGCGAGCGTCCGATTCCGTTCTGACACGGAGAATGAGCTGCGGGCCGCGGGGGTGCCAGCCGCGCGGCTGGAAGGCTGGGGAGCCCATTCATCTTCCTCTCCCACGCCGCTCCCAGCCCCGCCGCTCAGCACTCCAACACTCCATGGCTCCCGGCTTCTGCCGGCCTCATCTCTCACAGCCGGCGGGCTCCGGAGTGGATATGCTCCTTCCCGCTTCAGTGCAAAATTGGCAGGGGTGGAGGGATCATAAAGGTCCCTTCTCCCTTCTTTGCCCTCTCGTGTATAAGGGCTTCCAGACCCACATGACTTGTTTATATTCTGACTCTGAAAGGAGCTCCTTCTGGAGGATGCCTGCCGGGGAATTGAAGTGAATGGTCTTTGGAATTTTTCGACTTTCTGGTTGGCCGAGCTATTCAGTTCTCCACAATGACATTCCTGAAGAATCGAGGGCTCTTGCCAGCTCTGGCCCCAGGCTTTCCAGCGGCTCCAGAAGCCATTCTGCTTGTCTCCAGGCGCTGGCGGGCTGTACAGCTGCTTGAGATGGTGCCCAGGCGTGCTCAGGAATAACCCTGGTGGGTGGAGAGCGATGGGAAAGTCGTCCTGCATTCTTTTCCCCAAAGGTTTTCCACTCTTTTTTTTCTTTATTGCACCTATGACAGTCCGCCCAGGATTGGAGTCAGGGAGGCAGGAGAAACAAACAGACACTCTTGAGTCAGGGGGCCCTGAGTTCAAATCCTGCATCCCCACCTGTGGCGGATGAATGAGATCTTGGCTTCCGACTCTCTGCTCACTCCCTGTATCAGATTTAGACCCGGCTGCCCTTTGGTGTGTGAATCCGGAGTCCCTCCTGCTGAAATGGGCATGACATGTGGCTGTGGGGGAAGGGACTGTGTGGCCCCAGCCGGGGCCTTCAGCATGTCCTATGTTTCTGATGTGGGAGACAAAGGTAGAAGGAAATGTACATAAAATGAAATGTCCTTATAACCTGCAGCCCATTGACAAATACTTGAGGCAGGCACCTCAACGTTCCTCCAGGAAGCTCCCAACTGTTTTATTTTAATTATTTATTTATCTATTTTTAAAGACTTTATTTATTTATTTGACAGAGAGAGAGCATGAACGGTGGGGGGGCAGGGAGAGGGAGAAGCAGGCTCCCCACTGAACAGGGAGCCCAATATGGGGTTCGATCCCAGGACCCCGAGATCACGACCTGAGCCGAAGGCAGATGCTTAACCGACTGAGCGACCCAGGTGCCCCTCTTTCTGTTTTTTTAAATATTTTATTTATTTGAGAGAGAGAGAGAGCACATATGAGTGAGGGGGAGGGGCAGAGGAAGAGGGAGAAGCAGGCTTCCCTCTGAGCAGGGAGCCCAAGGTGGGGCTTGATCCTGGGATCCTGAGATCAGGACCTGAAGGCAGACACTGGACCGACTGAGCCACCCAGGTGCCCCCAAGTGTTTTAATATTAATGCCTTGCCAGAGGGAAAAACCCCCTTAGCTTGATGGTAGCCAGGCCTCTGGGATCCTGCGAGTAGTCTTTAGCAGATGAAAGTCCTTTCGAACTTCCCTTTGTCTCGATTTCCCCCAACCCCAAAGTATATAATCAGTGGCCCCTCACAATCCTGGGGTAGCAAGCTGCAGCAGCTCTTTCTGCCCACGGATCCCGTCTGCCTGCTTTAATAAAATCATTTTTTGCACCAAAGACGTCTCAAGAATTCTTTCTTGGCCGTCAGCTCCGGACCTCATCAACATTCCAAAACACCATTTCTGCCATACTTCCTCCACCCACCCCGAGAAGGACGAGAAGAACGTGCCCTGGGTCCTGCTGGTTCCAGACCCGTCCAGATGGAGCCCCCCACCCCCACCCCCCGAACCCAGCCTGCAGCCCGGAAGTAGTCCTCGCCAACCCAGAGAACTGTGAGTGAGAAAAATCCATGCTGGCAGGGTTTGGCTAACTTTTTCTGTAAAGGACCGGCTACTAATTATTTTAGGCTGTGAAGGCCAGATGGTCTTTGTTGCAACATCGTAACTCCGACAGGGTAGGGCAAGGCAGCCACAGACAGAGCGTGGCTGTGTCTAATAACATTTTAGTTACGGACATCGACATTTCGAGTATACACAAATCTCTCATGTCACAAAATAGTCCGCTTCTGAATTTTTTTTTGACCGTTTAAAAATGTAAAAACCATTCTTGGCTTGTGGGGCTTTAGGGAAATAGGTGTTGGGCTGGATCTGTCTGGCCGCCCTCCTTTGCCTACCCACCCCCCTGCCCCCAGCAAGTCGTTGAGATTTGTAAGATTTCTTTGTTACGCAGAGAAACAGATTAATACACCATTCTTTTTTTTTTTTTAAAGATTTTATTTATTTATTCAACAGAGATAGAGACAGCCAGCGAGAGAGGGAACACAAGCAGGGGGAGTGGGAGAGGAAGAAGCAGGCTCCCAGCAGAGGAGCCCGATGTGGGGCTCGATCCCAGAAAGCTGGGATCACGCCCTGAGCCGAAGGCAGACGTTTAACCGCTGTGCCACCCAGGTGCCCCTAATACACCATTCTGATCCTGCAGTCTTGGACAGAACACCCTCCCTAAATCTCAACTTTTTCATCATAAGGTGGGGGCAAAAGTAGAATATTTCTCTCCGAGTAAATGGAATAACGTATGGGAATCGCTTCATTATAAGTGTGTCATCTATTGTGATTTATTCTATGTTCCAGTTGGGGGGGTCGCCAAGTGAGGGAGTGTTTCCCTCCCAAGCAAACCGCACAGTGGGGCTCCAGGAGATAACTCTCAGCATTGACAGGGTCTGTGAGGAGAGGCCACGGGGGGTAGGCTCCTAGCTGGGGGCTTGCTGGGCTCCAGTCTTCCCCGTTCTGCTCTCAGGACAGACCCGGGCGTGGAGAAGGCGTCCGGGGAGAACCAGGCCTGGGTCCTCTGGAGGGCCGTGTGCATGCAAACATAGGAAATGCTGTCCACTTCCCACCTGGAGCATTCCCAGAGCAGGACTCTGGCTAGAGCAGCTGGTGATGGCTGGGCAGGTAGGGACTGGGATGCCGTTGCCCAGAAAAAAAGGACAGGGGGTCCCCCAACCCACATCTTCCCAGGACTTAGGAGGCATTGTAGAGCGCCTCACTGATTCCTGTAGCTCCTTGTGAATGACCATAACACCGAGGACTGACAGCAATTGTGAACCCCCGGGGATGCCCCACAAAGGGCTAAGGGCCCAGACCACTGGCATTTCCTGGGAGACATGGGCGTCATTTTCTAGGGTGTTCTCAGCCATGGAGATGTCAGGCCTGAGTCTGAACATCACCCTAGGGATGTCGGAGGGGGATGGGCCTGCCATCTCCATGGAGACCACCTTGAGGGCAGGCGCTCCCTGGGGGGCAGATGGAACCGGACCAAGTCCGAGAGAGCCAGGAAGCCAGCCCTTCCCACACCTGCCTCAGGGGGCAGCTGCGCTGGAGTGGGGGACAGCTGTGCAGGGGTGGGGGACAGCTGTGCAGGAGTGGGGGACGGGACCGAGGGCTCAGAACCAGACTGAGGTCACAGTCTGAAATAACTAAGAGGGACCGAAATCCGTGGGACCTGCCTGAAATGTCAGCAGGAGATGGAAAACGAATTTGACAGAGTATGGCTGATGGCATTGATTAGAGAACATGTAAAAACCATTTTGTGTTTTTATGTTTATACCCCGAGGCTGAGACCGTCCATAAACCAGTTACACATTTGATTATGAACCTCAGCGCTTCCCCCCAACCTGTCTCCCCCCTCCCCACCAGTGGGGAAATGTTGTGCTCTAGTTTCAGCCCATGCTGGAGGAGGGAAGGAGAGGGAGAGAAGGGAGAGGGAAGCACGGGGGTGGGGGGGTGGGGGGGGTGGCTATTTGCCAGGACACACTTGGGCCTAGCACGTGCTATTTACTACCATCTCCCCTGAGCTGGGGAGTGGGGCTCCCAGACTGTCTATGGGATTTTACTCCAGGTTATGACCTACATGGGTGATAAAAACATGGAAACACAGCTCAAAAGACAGTGTACTCTTCTGAGCCCAAATGAGCCAAACGTTTGCTTTCTTTCTGGGTCCTTTCCCTGCTTGTCCCCTTAAAAATTCCCATGCTTGATCTGAGACCCAGTTTGAACCATGCCTTCCCACCGAGTGGTTTCGGACTTAGGGGTGGAGGCACAACCCCCAGCTATTAGATGAGAGGCCCCCCAACCTGCTTGAAATGCAAATTAAGTTACAAAATGTAAAGGCGCGTTACTGTATTCCTAAGTCTGTTGACTTGAATTTTCGCCCTACACAATTGGAAAGCTTTCGCAACTTCAGAACCTAAAAGCATCCACGCAGGTATTCTGGTATTTCGATGGTTTCTTTTTCTTCACTGAGATCGATGATCCAGCAGGAATTAACCTGGGTGTGAGAGTGGAGGCCAGAGGCAAGGTTTTGAGACAAATCTGTGTTCCCCAGAATCACCGAATGTGGCAGTTCTCCCGTCGCACCTGACAGGTACTATTTGCGTGACTGACATGCCCCTGGGAGCCTGTGCAGGACTAAGCAGACGCAGGACACGCAGGAGAGAGGCCAAGAGAGTAGGCGGGAGGGCAGCATTCTCCAAGGCAAGTGGCAGAAGGAGAAGAGCAGGTGTAAAGACATGAACCAGGGGGCACGGCCAAGGCTAGGAAGTGGCAGCAGGAAGGAGAGCCCTCAAGATGACAGACGGGTTGGAGAGCTCATGGAGGAAGGGAGAAGGTTAGTGTAGTTGGCAGAGTCTGGCCAATTATCATGCAGGACAACCTGACTGTTGGAACTGTTTCCGCTGCAGCCAGGATCAGCATTTGGGGGGCAGCTCATTGCAGAAGCAAGAGCATGGGCTTTGGGGTCTGACATCCTGCCTTGGTCTTAGTCTAGCCGAGTAACCTTGACCTGGTTAACTACCCGCCTGCAAAAGCCTTCATTTCCTCCTTTGTGAGCTGGAAACAGTGCCTGTCCCTGGGGTTGTTCTCAGGATTAGGTGAGAATTCCGTGAGCTCCTAGGACGGTGCCCTGTGCCAGGGAGAGGCCAATATGCTAGTTCATTTTTCTTCCCTCCCTTTTCCTTTCAAGTCCACAAGAGGGCAGCTGGGGCTAAGAACCCAAGGATACATGATTTCTTCAGGGAAAAAGGTTAAAAGGCATTGTGGGTGGGTTGCTTTTGGGGCCAGAGATGGTATGGCAAGATTACGGATGTGGGTGTTACAAAGCAGGGATTCTCTGTCACTTCCGCGCTGGAGGGGAATGGAGCCCCGACTGCACCTGCCCCCTTCCCGGGGTGCCCAGTCTAGCCCGTGTGTGTCTGTCTGCCTGCAGGAAAGAATGATGGGGTCAGGACCGTGGGGACTTCAGGAACCAACTTGGCACCAGCTGGTTGGAGCAAACTATTTTCCATGTGGACCCATCTCCTGATTGTAACACAGACACACAGGGAGCACCTGGCTGGCTCCATCTGAGAAGCATGCAACTCCTGATTGTGGGGTCCTGAGTTCGAGCCCCACGTTGGATATAGAGATTACTGAACATAAATTAAAATTAAAATAAAAAAATAAAATATGGGGAGCCTGGGTGGTGCAGTCAGTTGAGCGTCTGAGTCTTGGTTTTGGCTCAGGTCATGATCTCGGGGTCGTGAGATCCAGGCCCGTGTCCGGCTCCACACTCCTCGGGGAGTCTGCTTGAGATTCTCTCTCTCTCCCTCTGCCCTTTGCCCTCCCCACACAAATAAATAAATAGATCTAAAATAAAATAAAATAAAATAAAATAAAATAAAATAAAATAAAATAGACACACCAGCAAAGCCAATTTGTAAAGGTTTATGAGTGACCAGGGTTACCGGAGCACCTCGTCAGCTGTCAGGTGTCCCTCGCCATGAGCTGTGAATCTGAGTCACCGAGAGGCGACATGAATGGCCCATGGGTGTCTGAGAGCCAGGTCTTGAAATCATCTCGGAAAGCAACACGGACATTAGTTGCCTCTCCTTCCATGTTTCGTGGTTACAGCTGGAAAGGCAGAGACAGAGAGAGAGGAAAAGAGAGACAGACAGATGGGGGCGTGAGGAGAAAGAGAGAGCGCATGCCCTAAGAAAGGACTCTCAAGATAATAAAACAAAGTCCCATTTTTGTCCCTCTTGAGGTTCTCATTTCTCAGGCTGCCACGGATGTCCGTGGGTGTCAGCGTCCAAATGCAAACACAGTAATCCTGCAGCGCCTGTGCCCAGCGCCGGCCTAAGTGCGGTCACGTGTCACCCTATGTGCTGACCCGATTCCTGCCACACGCCGTCCTTCAGTCACGGTTGGAAGGAGCAGAGTGTTTAAACCCGCACCCCCGTACGTGGATCCCCCCCCTTCTGCTGGAAATGCTCCTGCAGACAGAGGGCAGTGGGACCATGGAGAAGAGAGTAAGTCCAGAGGTGGTCTCTCTGCATAAGTGCCCTGACCGAGGGTTCCTCGAGCAATGATGCTGGGCGATCAGGGCACGCGGGCGGACCGAGGTACCACCTGCTGGAGGCGGAAGGAAGAGGAACCGGCCGCAGAGACCGCGTGTGCTGCCGTGGCTCGGCAGTGGCCACACGCAACACACTTCTAGGCCACCAGCGACGCCTTGCTGCTGGGTCACCAAGTGTCATCAGTGTAAACGTTTCGGTCTATTATCTGTTCACCCCATAGCGCTTGGGTTCCAAGTGTGGGGGGAGATTTGTTTTAAAGGATTATATCCTCAGTAATTAGAGCAGGGCGCAGAGTGGAACCGAAGGTATTTGGAGAACGAATGAAGAAAGGAATCGGCAGCGAAGAGAGTGAATGCCCCTGAAGGCATCACGAGACACTGTTCCCCCAACACGTTTCCTCCACAGGCACCAGAGTTTGAGAACCCACCTCCATGGACCATGGCTCATTTGGGCACCTTTCCTTCATCAGCCTCAATGGCTTGGGTGGTCTCTGAGGTCCCCGGGGCTCAGACCATCCTGAGGCTGCCTGCTTCCTCCATCACCCTTCAAGTTGTTCTGGAAATGTCCTTGATTCCATTTTCCAGGCAGAGATGTAAAAGGATGGGGGAAGTTTAGCCTCCAGGCCCCCCCATTTTCTTCACGAGTGCCAAGGCTGGCTTGCAATTCCGTTGGTGACAGTGATGGGTAAATGAAAACACAGAAGCAGCCCTTGGCGTTGAGAAAGCCCGCGGGGCCTGAGAAGGGAGTGGGGTACACGCTTGTGGATACGGTACCCTCGGGTCACCCACCACTTCCCCACCCCTCGGCCCCTCGGCTTTTGGAAGTGGAGGCGGGAGGCGTGGGGACAGGGTGGCCGTCCCCGTGCCTCCCACCCACTTTCGGCCCAATGGCGTGGCTCCCCCGCCCCAGCTCTGTGGCCACGACGTGTCCAGGAGCCACCTGGTGGGCTGGGAGGGGGGGTTATCAGTGCAAAACACTCCAGCCTCTGGCGTGTTTTATGGGATTCCCAAACCGTAGCAAGTGGAGGAACGTTCTTCCCCCACGCATCCCTCAGGAGAGAAGGAGAGAGGAAAAAAATGAGGTTGGGAGAGATGAAAGGCTTTCTTTTTTTTCTTCCAAAAATTGGAACCTCACGTCAGATGAAAATAATGCTTCTTGAAGGTGGTGATAAGATAGAGGTGAAAATTGCCCTGACTGTGTTTAAGACAGTGCCTCCCGCTTATCTCCTCGCGCCCCTGTCAAGTGGAGACAGTGTTTTCTGCTGATTGAGAAAACCCTGAGTCGGGAACAAAAGCTGTCTTTAAAACATGGTCACCGAGAACATTAGCCTATTTTTTAAAGTGTTTAATTTCAAGGCTTCAGCACGTTCTTTTTTTCTTTTTCTTTTTCTTTTTTTTTACAATTCCATGAGGCAATTGTGGGGAGCAAACAAAATGCGGCTGCCAATTAGCCCTGCGTCTTGCTTGCTCGTCCAACTGCTCCATCTTTTGTTAAGCCGTAAATGCGTTTTTCCAAGCCACTTGGCTTCTCGCATGCTGTATATTTAATTTGCCTGGAACATTCCTGCAGATCAGACGCTTTTAAACCAGCATTTCATTAGAGCCCCGTGTGATGGCACAGGGAGCAGGTCCACGGGCCGGGAGACCAGGGAGGGGTGAGGGCGGTCTGCTGCCTGGCTCTGCTGTCTGGCTCCGCACCAGCTCCTCCAGCCCGTCCTAGAGGGGCTGGAGGCCTCAACCACCTTCCCCCGGTCAGCACGGCCCTGACCACCCGGCTTTCATCTTCCCCGAGGCTCTTGGGCAAAATATGTCTTTAGCATTCAAAAGTGGCTGACCACTTGACCCAGAAAAGCCTGACTTTCTAGAACATTCCTTCACACTCAGAGCAATTGTTTGGACACTTGTCCCTCTGAGGCCCGCCTGGATGAATCGGGCAGTGCGGACATCTTCTGAGCCCTGCTGACCATGAGGAGTTTCCCCTCGGCTGAGGGGCTTGAGCCGTGTTGTGCTGTCCATGTGATGACGGCTGGTGCCTGACGACCTACAGTGCCTGGGGGTTGGCGAGGGAGGGTGGGGCCTGGGGACTGATCTGGGGACGCTTCATGGGGAAGGGACATCTCTGTAGCCTTTTATTTATTTATTTGAGATTTTATTTATTTATTTGACAGAGCACAAGCAGGGGGAGTGACAGGCAGAGGGAGAGGGAGAAGCAGACTCCCCGCTGAGCAGGGGAAGCCCGATGTGGGACTTGATCCCAGCACCCTGGGATCATGACCTGAGCCTAAGGCAGTCGCTTAACCAACTGAGCCACCCTGGCGCCCCTCCATAGCCTTTTAAAGATGGGAAACAATGGAGCTGAATGTGGGAGGTGAACAAGCCAGACGTGACTGACATTTTGCGGTGGAAGCAGGCAAACCCAGGGTGGAGGGCCGGAGGGATGAGTGCAAAGAATGGGACATCAGACACACATGGGGCTTGTTCTTGACCACAGGGTAAGAGGGGAACCCAGTAATGTGAGATCTGCTGCAGACTGAATGGTGCCCCCCGCCAAAAGACATTTTTAAGTCCTAATCCCTGGGAATGCGACCTTATTTGGAAATAGGGTCATTGCAAATGTGATCAAATCAAGATGAAGTTGTACTTGATGAGGGTGGATTAGAGCTCTGATCCACTGTGACTGGTGTCCTTGTAAGAAGAGGAGACCCGCATGCGTGCGCACGCAGGGGCGATGCCTCCGGGATTGCTGGCAACTCCCAGGAGCCAGGAGAGAGGAGGCACGGACCAGTCTTTCTCAGGCCTCCAGACGGAAGCAAGCCCGCTGACTCCTTGGTTTTGGACATGGGGCTCCAGAACGGGGAGGGAACAGTTTCTGTCGCTTTAAGGCACCATGCTGGGGTCATTTGTTATGGCAGCTGCAGGAAACTGATACCCCAGGGCTTCTAGATTCTAACGACAGCCAGCCGACAGCCAGCCGGGAGGTGGATGGTGGCTCCTTTTCCAAGATGCTCTGAGTGAGCAGCAGGGTCTGGATGGGAGCCCTGGCCACCCCACTCCGCAGAGGGCCCGCCCAGGGCAGAGCTGGCTCTGCCCCGCCTCTCCTCTCCTGCGGGAACACACACCCACTCCAGCGCCTCCAGCCCTGCAACACCTTCCTCCCTGGGGCGGGGCCAGCCTCTCCCTTCCCCAGGGCCGCTCTGCCCTCCACACCCTCTGGCCTCCATCAAGGGTTGGGAAACCTCCCACAGACGGGATGGGTCAGGTCCTCAGCAGGATGAGCCCCGGCCGCTGCCCGCTCCTCGCGCGAGCCCCCCGGAGCCACGCCAAGCCTAAAGCTTTCCAGAGAGCTGGCCCTGGCTTTGCCCCGTGGAGACTGCGCCGGATCAAGCTGAACCACAGCATCATTTTAAAGGTGCCGAGAATTCTGGTCTTGGTTCTGGACACTCCTCCCTGCGGTGAGCCTGGGAGCCACTAGATGGCGGTAAAGACCCAGCCTGGACTAGTCTCACCGGCAGGGCATGGTGGAGGTGGGGGGGCCCCGGGGAGACCCAGAAAACCCATTGTAAGAGAAGGGAGGGCACTCGAGCCACCTGTGTTCATGAAGGACCCAGCAAGGGGGACCAAGGGCTTAACGTGTGCTGAGGATGAGCTGAGAGCCTCATGATTTGGAAGGAGGTCCTTTGCGGAGTCCACCTGGTTCCTCCATTTTGAAGCAGGTGGCTTTCCAGAGCCTCAGGCGTTCTTTGCAGGAATTAGGGAGCCTGAGGCTGCTTGCCAGACTGTGCACATCTGTGTGTCAGGCCAAGGAGACCCAGGGAGATGGGGGGACACCACAGCACGGCAGAGCAGAGGCCGCTGGGGCACACGGGCCAGGGGGAGAAGCCTGGCACCACTCACTACCTACCAATAGTGACCCCAGACAGGTTACTTGCCCTTTAATCACCTGTGAATTGGGCAAGGACGGCAGAGTCACACGGGACAGTGTAAGGAAAAGACGCACAGTACTTGGTACCCAATTTAGCTCAGAGCATGTGCCATTACCAGCATCGCCAGCTTCATGAAGCTTGTCCTTCTTGGGTTTTTATTTTTTTAAGTTTTTATTTACTTATTTGTTTGTTTATTTATTTAGAGTAATCTCTGCCCCCAATGTGGGGCTTGAACTCACAACCCCAGAGATCAAGAGTCACACGCTCCCCCGACTGAGCCAGCCAGGTGCCCTGGTGCTCATTATTTTTAATGACATAGGGTTATCTTAGAAGATGAGTCAGATGCAAGAAGAGCAAAGCAAACCAAACCTGACTCATTCGCTGCACGGTGCGCACTCAGGATGTCCAGCTTTGATTTGTAGAGTGGTCAACCCGGCCTCTCCCTAGATCCCTTCCCGGATTGGCCCCTTCTCGCATCCCTCGTGAGAGAAAGTGCCAGCAAGAAAAAGCGCGAGGACTCCCGGTCTTCATTCACTCCACGCGCATCAGACAGGATCCCTCCAGGTTAGTTAGTTCATCGGATCTTGGAACCTCGAGAGGAGGATCACTTAGGTTTGCCGGCATGCCTGTTCTGTTTCCCTGGGCCCCGGTCATGACCACCGTGTAAGATGCTTCACGGGCTCTTTGGACCTGGTGTTGGCAGTGATGAAGAAGCAACAGGAAGGTCAGTGAAGACATTTTAGTTCCTAAAATAAATATGACAATAACAGCTACCATCCCTCTGATATGTAGGATGAACCAAGAGTTCTGTGTATGTTACCTAATTTAATTCACAATAAGCCGCTCAGATAGGAAGTGAAACAATAACTCTCATCCTGCAGATGAGGAAACGGAGGTCCAGAGTGTTGGTGGAAAGGCTTTAGTTTGCAAAGATTGCTTAGACAGAGTTCCACTTTCCCCAAATATCTTTGGTAGAGACTTACAGGAGATCACGTCAGGAAGGCTGCATGGATAAGACAGTTTGGGCAACGCTGGGTTAAGAGCAGGGCGTGGGGCTCCTTGTGGCAGGATTGTCCCTTCCTGGGGTGGAGACCCTTAGGTGGGTCTCTGAGAAAGGAGGGTACGGAGGGCAACGGTTCCAAAAGCTGTTCGACCACAGAACCTTCCTGGGAATGGCTGGTGGGACTTGGGTTCCAAAGCACACACTTTGGGAAATACTGCTCCCTTGGAATCTGGAAGACTGACACTCACTGGGGGGTTAGCAGAACAATGGCTCCCCAGAGACGTCCTCCCTAACCTGGAACCTGTGGAAATATTAGTTTTGTGGTGTGCAGGAAGAGATTGACCTTGCCCAAAGAGAGATTTGGCCTTTGGCTTTTGCCCTCAGCTCCTGGGAAGTTACCTCTGAGCTCTTGGAAGCTCCTGTCTGGTAAGAGTATCTTTGTTTACTTGGGGACCTTGGGCCAGCCAGATAGTCTACGATAGCAATGAGTTTTAGGGTTGGGGCTTTGGGCCACATGGTACCAGCTTGACCTCTAGAGGGACTGCAGACTGAGGTCAGTCCTGTGGACAGACAGCTATGTTGACATGATACTGAGACCCAGTGAAAACTCTGGACACCAAGGCTCAGGTGAGTGTCCCTGGCTGGCAATACTCCATGTGTGCTGGGAGAATGGAGGGCTGTCCACATGGCCCTATTGGAAGGACGCCGGGAAGCTCATGCCTGGCCTCTCCCAGGCCCAGCCTCACCTGCCTCTTCCCATGGCTGATTGTAATCTTGTCTTCTCACTGTAAAAAACCCTAACCATGAGTATAACAGATCTTCTTTTCTAAGTTCAGGGAGTCTTTCTAGTGAGTTATCAAACCAGAAGGTGGTCTTGGGGACTCGCAAACATGGCACATGGCAAAAGGGACTTCACAGGTATAATCAAAATTGGAAATCTTAACGTAGGGAGATTAGTTTGATTATTGGTAGGGCATGGGGGGATCTAATCACATGAGCCCTTCAAAGTGGAGAACTTTTTTCCAGCTGAAGTCAGAAGAGGAAGCAGAGAGATTTCATGGCTGGCAGGGACTCGGCCCGCCATGGTTGAGGGGGGCGGGCATGGGAGAAGGAGTGTCAGCATCCTCTAGGAGCTGGCAGCCAGCAAGGAAGGGGGATCCTCAGTCCTACACATCACAGAACTGAACATGGCAATTCCCCGAATGACCTTGGAAATGGTTCTTCCCAGAACTTCCTGATCAGAGCCCCGCCTGGCTGACACCTTGATTTTGCCCTTGTAAAACCTAGAGCAGAGAAACCAATGGAGCCTGGACATCCGACCCGTGATCTACTCCATTTCTGTTGTTTTAAGCTGCTAAATTTGTGGCAAATTGTTACAGTAGCAATAGGATTTTAATACACTCACCCAACATGGATTCTTTCCGTTCCTGTTTTCTGGACCAAACTGCATGATCTTTGGCCCTCCTGCAGTCATGCCCCATCTGCAGTGTCTCCGGGGTCTGTCTCGCTCTGCCCCGGCTCCAAGGGTGAGGCCTGAGAGCCAAAGCGCAAAGGTCCTTTTGAAGTTGTCTGTATAAAATAGGGTCTTTGAAGCCTGGAGGGAGAGGCAGGGAGGCAGGGAAGATGTGCTTGGCCCAACAAAAGCTATTTTGGATTCCAACACAAAGATTCCAAATCTAGAAGCCTTCTCCAGCACACAGACTGCATGAAAAATTAAAGTTGCTTAAATATAATTATCTGGCTTTATGTTGAGTTAAAGAAGCCAGACACAAAAGAGCTCATTCTGTGTGATTCCATTTCTATGAGGTTCTAGAAGAGCCACCACTAATCTTTGGTGACAGAAATCAGAACAGTGGTTGCCTTGGGGGTGGGGGAGTGAAAGGGGGGTGAGGATTGACTGGCACAGGGCAGGAGGGAACTTTCCGGAGGAGAGAAATGTTCTGTGTTTTGGTAAGACTGTGGGATTCACTGGGATATGTATTTCTCAAAAGTTATCCAGTTGTACACTTAAGATATATACGTTTCAATGTATGTAAATTCTACTTGGGTTAGAAATTAGGAAAAAATTCAACCAATTGCTTAGAAAAAAAAATGTGAACCGGTGATGGGTAGTAAGGAGGGCACGTATTGCATGGTGCACTGGGTGTTATACACAACTAATGAATCATCGAGCCTTACATCGGAAACCGGGGATGTACTGTATGGTGACTAACATAATATAATAAAAAATCATTAAAAAAATAAATAAATAAATATTAAGAAAAAAAAAAGAAAAACAATTTGAGTCTTGCGAACAACGCTATGTCATTTAGAGGAGAGGTGCTTTATAGATAAAGAAAACACATTTCACTCCAGCGTCCAAATAACACATTTCAACGGGCTGGATTGGCTCTGGGGTCCAGGGGCGACTGACAGATGGTCTGTTTCTGCTGCTCTGTCCCTGGTGGGTCCTACTGGAGGGGAAGTTCATCAATGTGTCATGGGCTGAGCGAGACGGGGAATTTCTGGTGTGTGGTTTAGGTCTGCCCAAAGCAGGGGCTGGAGCACGGGACGTTCTGAGGTGCCTGTCAGGTGGGTTTGGGGACCCCCCACCACCACCCAGCTGCCATTTGTGTGCAGGAGAGACTGGGAGGGTGTTTGGTGTTCTGAGGCGTCCCTGGTGTTGAGAAAGCACTTCTTCAAGCACTGCGGTGTTACAGTGTTGGGTGATCCCTGCTGACATTAAAGATTGGGCTTGAGCTGGCTGTGCCTCCTTATCTTGGGGGAGGCAGTGTCCTTGGGAGGGTGGCTGGGGGCAGAGAGCTCGGGTGGCCCTGCCTGTAGCTCCTTGGAACACCCGTTCTAACCCCATGAAGGGGAAGGGATATACCCAACCTCCCTTGCCAGGCGGCAGGGAGCTGGACTCCAGCACAGCTGAGGAGGGTTTCGACAGGGTTGGTGTGTGGATCCCAGGAATGTCTGGGTCAAGGCTGCAGGGTGCGTGCCTAGGGGAAGCCCAGCCCCCAGGGTCAAACCTGGGGAACAGGACCATTCCCGTCATCAGTCCTAAGGGATGGATGGGCAGAACGCAGGAGGGGGATTCAAAGGGGAGGGTTGTGCTGAAAACAAGCAAGAAGGAGACAGGGAGGCAGAGTCTGGACAAGTCCTGAGACCACAGAGCCGTTTAGAGGTGCCAACAGCAACCCCGGTGCATGGGGCCTGGGAAGGGTGCTTGAATCTTTCCAAATGCGTTTCCTACTGAGAGCAACTGGTTTCAACATAGACTCGAGGAAACCCAGGGCTGGCATTCCACTTTCTTTTTTTAACCTTTAGATCTAGGGGTGCATTGGTAAATTTTAATTACTGATTCTCTGGACCAAAAGCAAAAAAAGCCATGGTTTATAGTATTTACCAATTTCTGCGGTGTAAATACTCGCACTGTGGTTGATCTCAGTCTACCAGCACGAACAGAACTACGTGATACCGTTCACCTAGTATTTCTGCCTTGTAGATACAATAGAGGTAAATGGCGTCAGGAGCGCAGAGAACAGTAAAATGGAGTAGTTAAGAGGGTGATGAGCTTGAATGTTCGTGATCTTTTTATAGAATCCATGTCACTGTAAGTTTGCATAATTTATTTCTTTTAATAATGGCTGCACTTAACAATCGCCTTGCCCGAGTCCCGAAAATTTCACAATCTTGTGAGCGAGGATGAGCTGGCTCTAGGACCGCACCGTTAGACCAAATCCCAGAGAAATAAAAAGCCAGAGCAGCTCCAAGCTGGGAGTCTGGGCAGTTGCCAAGCCATTGAGAAGTGTGATCTGAAGAATGGGGTTTTTTTAGCAATGCTCTCCGCTGAGCTCGCACAGCCCCTGGGAGTGGCAGGAACGGAACAGACAGGCCCTCAGCAGGCATTGGTCCAGGAAATGGGAGCTTACCTTTCCCTCAGTGCCCTCCCACTCGGTCTTTGTGCATGATTTAATACTTTGTATCTTTGTGCCCTGACTTAGTTTCTGGGCCCTTCCACACCCTCCATGAGGATCTCAGTGTGTGAATCTTTGTTGGAGGTTTTAAGCTCCTGGATGTCTGGTTAGTGATACTGGACCTCAGCTGGACACTGAGATCATCTGGGAGGCTTTTAAAAACTCTGAGGCCTGGGTTTTCTATGCTACCCCCAGATTCGGCATTATTGGCTCTTGGGTGCATCCACCCAGTGAAGTCCTGGACAGTGTAACCTCCTCCTGGTTATGATTTATGACAGCACACAAGAGTATCGCCAACAGGGGAAGCTCACCGAGCCTTGGCCCCCGGGGTCTCACTGGACCTTGACCTCACACCGCCACACGCTCACCGTCAGTCACCAGCTAGCTCCTCTGGACATTGCAAGTGCTATGACATGTCCCAAAGCCCATCATGAATCACATTGTCGAATTCCCAGGGCCCAAAGCCCCATCAGGCAAGACATTGCAGGGGCCCAGAGGTCACCTCCCAGCAGCCAAGGGCGGAGGCCAGACCTCTCTGCGGGTGAGGTTATTCTGAGCCTAGACCTCAAGAGGCCTTGCAATTTCCACTTGTACCCTCTTGGAATGTTCCTGTCACCAGACTGGCCTCCCTGAGGCTGAGAGACCCCATGGAAGGAGACGCCACCTGAAGGCCAGCACCAACTGCTAGACCGGATGAGCGAGGCCATGAGACTGTCCGGGCCTGTCGACCACCAGATGACCGCAGCCTCGAAAGTGACCCTAGCCTAGGTTGCCAAAGAAGGTATAGGATGCCTGGTGAGATTTGAATTTTATGTAAACAATGAATAATTTTTTAGCATAAAGTATTGCCCGAGACATACTTACTCTAAAAAAAAATTACTTGTTGTTTCTTTGAAATGAAAATGTAACGCAGCGTCACGCATTTTTATTTGCCAAATCTGGCAGCCTATCAGAGGTGAGACTAGAGAAGACCCAGCCAGTGGGGCCCAGCCTGACCTGTTAACCTACAGAGTCACGAGCAAATAAAACGGTTATTGTTGAGGATGTTAAGTGTTGGGGTCGTTTGTTCCACAGAAATAAATAATGATGCACCGTCCCAAAGGGTTAGTCTTAACCAGGGATTCTCAAACTTTACCCCGTGTTGGAATCTCCTGGAAAGCCTATTCAAATGCCACCTGAAAAAATGAGTAGCATTTTCAGGTCTCACCTAGACAAAATGTTTTTATATAAAATCACGTGCTTCTCACATATACAGTTTTAGGATTTGCGTTTAGGAGACCTTTATTTCCTTAGGAAATTAGAAATTCATCTTGTGTTGAACAGTGGTTACACCATGGTAATTATACTAATTATAGCTAATGAAATATAGTTTAAAAAGTGCAGTCTGCCGAGGCCCACCCCCACAGCTTCTGATTCAGCGGCTCCGGGATGGGGTCCAAGAATCTGCATTTCTAACAAGTTCTCCCGCGGTGCTGAGGCTGCTGGTCTGGGTACCGCGCGTGGACCACCGCTGGTCGGTTTGATCCCGGCAACCCTGCTTCCATGGCCAGTGATTGGCTCAGGAATGAGCATGTGACTCCATCCTGACCAATGAGTGCTGAGGAAGTCTGCGGAAGCGCTTCTAGGACAGGGTTTCAGGCCTCTTTTCTTCCTTTGGCTGCTGTTCTCTGGACTTGATACCTGGAGCTACCTCAGCCATCTAGTAGCCCTGGGGGGGCAGCCTGGTGCCACGGGCAGCACCCCGGGGTGGGGGGAGCCAAGGGAGAAAGAGGCCGAGTCCTTGGCACATTGTCGATCAGCCGGCACTAGCCTGCTCCCTGCCCTTCCCCCACTTGTCTTGCTCTGGCGATAGCAAGGTCCCTCATTCATAAAGCCAAACGGATTCGGGGCCTCTGTGACCGCACCTAAAATCACCTGCGCTGACCTCCCTGTAAGCAATTGCCAAAGGACGAGACGGTGCTAGAATGGAGCTATCCCCACTAAGGCACAGCTCACTTAGGTGCGGCGCGAAGATTCTCCCGGACAGAGCTGGAGATGAGGTGGGGATCAGATGTTGGCCTGGGAGGTGGGAGCGAACGCTAATCTTTATCCCTGTGCCCAAGTTTCAAGGTCTGAACGGCAGCGACGGCCTGGCAGCCAGTGTTGGGGTGCTGGGCGCACCTGCCTCGTGCAACATTCGGGTCAAGCGAAGGTTTCTGTCTGTCCAATAACGGATGCCCCGGGCTAGCAAGAGATTTGCGGGGAGGGGCGATGCCAAGAAGGGCTCCCCAAACTCTTCTAAGCTCCCATGGAGTGGGGTGGAGGAAGTGGGGCTGCTTCCTCACTAATTTCATGTGGGGAGACTGCTTTACAGAATTTGAGGAGACTTAAAAGGGACTTGCACCCCTGGGTTTGGTTTAAGGAGACAAACCCCAGTTACTGGATTAGTATCGCTGGGGCAGCGGCTGATCCAACTTTGCTTTGGGTGCTCGGGAGCAGGACAGTAGAATCGCAAAAGCGCTTGGCCACCGTCCAAACCCTGCCCCGGGGCTGCCAGGCTTTTCGTTTCTTTTGGACACGGTCTAAAAATAAAACGTAAGGTCCTAAGTCCTCAGCAAAGGCCATTCAGATGCCACAGCTTAACCGAAGTCCTTTCTCTGACGAATACAGGTCCCGGAACAAAGCGAGGGAAAGGGAGAGAATAGGATGATGGAGCTGGGTGCCTGGGTCAGGCAAGGTCAGAGCCTCTGCTGCGGGGTACTCTGGGAAACGGGCGGCGAAACAGGAGGAAGTAATTTGACCATAAAGGGGTAATTTGTGTGACAGCCAGGCTTGAAGTCATTACTCATCAGGAGTCATGAGTGTGACTCTGGTTTTTTTTTTTGTTTAAAAATTGAGATAAAACTCGCATGATATCAAATAACCAACTTAAAAGTGAACAATTCAGTGGCATTTAGTACGTTCCCAATGTTGTGCGACCGCCACCTCTAACTAGTTCCAAGACATTGTAGTCGCTCCGAAAGGACTCTCCAGACCCACTAAGCAGTCGCTTTCGCTCCTCCCCCACCCCAGCAACCACCGATCTTCTGTCTATGATTTACCTATTCTGGGTATTTCATATGAATGGGATCATACAGTGTGTGACCTTTCGTGCCTGGCTGCTTCCACTGAGAACCATGTTTTCAAGGTTTACCCTTACATCATGTATCAGGGTCTCACTCCTGATACTGTTATGCCCGAATACAATCCCACTGTGTGGATGTAGCACATTTGGGGGGTTGTTTGTTTGTTTTAGGTATACTACATTTAAAAAAGATTTTATTTATTTATTTGAGAGCGAGAGAACACGAGTGGGGGTGAGGGGCAGAGGGAGAGGGAGAAGCAGAACCCCCCTCCCCCCGCCCCGCCTCTGAGTAGGGAGTCCAACGCAGGGCTCGATCCCTGGATCCTGGGATCATGACCTGAGCCAAAGGCAGACACTCTCCATCTGAGCCACCCAGGTGCCCCTGGAGAGACCACATTTTGATTATCCATTCACCTGTTGGTGGACATCTGGGTTGTTTCCACCTTTTGGCTCTTATGAATAATACTGCTTGAACACTCACATACATGTATTTGTTTGAATACCTGTTTTTAATTCTTTGGGACATGTTTGGTTTTATTTATTTTAGGACATGTTTCTAGGAACTTCTTCGAGGGTAAGTCTAAGCGTACAGGCACACACACACGTTCACACATGTGCCTGCTCACGCTCGTGCCCACACACACATCTGCGAAACCAGAATGTTACTGCTCTGACACCCCAAGTTGGTATACAAGCAGTTTAAGGACTGGAATGAAATGAACCCTATGCGTTGGCATCATGCAGGCTCCACACTTAGTAAAAACAGAATTTCCTCCCTGAGAATGGCCAAATAAGTGATAGCGCATTCAGAATACGGAATACAATGCAGCCATTAAGACAATTTTCCAAGACGGATGCCTCTGGGTCATGAGATTATGTTCAGTAGAAGAGGCAGAAAGCCAGAGTCTAATATGTGATGTGATCATTATTTGGTTAAAAATCCCCATGCACAGATGAAGAGCTGCGAGGAAATGCATGACGGGACTAGGGGTTTTATTCCCCTTCCTTGTAATTTTGTATCTTACAAATTTTCTGCATCAAAAATGTTAAGGAGGATTAAATGAGTTAATGCATCTCAATGACTTAGAATTGGGCTTGGTGCAGAGTAACTGTAATAGAACTCTTTGCTCTCGTTATAATGATTTCTGCTTAGAAACAGATCATTTTTAAAGAAAAATACTTCTTCCTACCCTTCCTAAGGATGGGAGCGTGCACCTCAGAGAGGGCAGGGAGGGTCTGGGGGGCCCTGGGGGGTGCGCGGCAGCTGGCCCCATGGATGTGGGAAGAAAGGCAGCCCTTCCTGTCCCCGGCAATGGTCCCAGGACGAGGGGAGGACCTCCCCTCACTCCATGTCACCTCTAAGATCCCCTATCCATTCTAGAAATTCTGCAAAGAGGGCTTCAGAGTGCTATCAGCAGATTGTTGCTATGAAAGGTCTACAGTTGCATCGGGCTGCAGGCCAAGGTGACACCCGAGGGTGGCTTTCGTCCCAGGGGAGGTATGGTTTCCAGGTATCCATGGGGCTCTGCCCCTGAAAAGCACCACAGTACAGGTTTCATCCTCTAATACCTAGGATTCTGGAAGGAGGAGGGGGGCCACCAGGGGACAGGAGGGGCTGTGCTTGCACCCCTTGCCTCCCGCCCCCCCTCACCGCCCTAGGGGTCAGGAAGGCGCCTCGTCCCCGGTGTCCAGCCGATGTGCCTGCGTGGCTTTGCCACAAGGGGGAGCTGCGGAGCTTGGATGGGCCTCCCGTTAAAGGAGAAGGAAAATCATCATCTTAAAGCGAGGGGCGATGCTTTCCCGCAGCAGATCCTTTCTAACGCGGGGTGGTGCAAGCAGGGCTGAGGAGCGGCTGAGGGGGGCTGAGGAGTGGGTCTGGAATAATTTCTCTGCTGGGCTCAAGACAGGGCCCGAAGGTGGAAGGCCATCCGCAGAGGATGTGTGCTCTTCCCCAAGGAGCCCCAGACTCTGAAGGAGGCCGGGAGGCAGCAGGCGGAGGCTTCGGGTGCCCAGCGGGGCCAGAGGGCCGAGGGGCTCAGAGCCGGCCCCTCCCAGCCCATCTGTCCGGCAGCCTGGAGGTTCCCTGAGGGCAGCCGGGGAGAGGGCGGTGGGGGGCGGGGGGCAGCATCTTCTGGGATGTAGGAACGTCCGCTCCAAGTGCAGGCTGCTGGGGCTCTCCAGAGCGTCTGCACACAGCGGCAGAACACC
This sequence comes from Ursus americanus, assembly GCF_024610735.1. Lineage (NCBI taxonomy): Eukaryota > Metazoa > Chordata > Mammalia > Carnivora > Ursidae > Ursus > Ursus americanus. The sequence goes on from NC_142149.1 coordinate 4,620,792, forward strand.
CCGGTGCGTGTGGGAATGCGTGAGGGAGGGTGTGCACGAGTGTGGCCGTGTGCATGTCACTGCACATTGTGTGTCCTGACTACCTGCAGGGCACCCGGCAGGTGCTGGCGGGATGTTTCCACCCTGGGCTTTCCGAGCTGAAACTCGATCACATCCCGGCCATCAGAGAACAGGAGGACGGCCCAGAGCTGGTCCACACACGTGCACGTGCGCACACACACACGCATACACGGGCACGTACAGACACACACAGACACGCACACACATGCACCCATGGTACGCTCACAGACACACGCGCACACACACAGGCATGCGTACACGGGCACACACAGACACAAACATGCACACCGTGGTACGCTCACAGACACATGCACACACACGTGTACACAGGCACATACGTGTGTGTACACAGGCACACACAGACACGCACACACGCACACCCGTGGTACGCGCACAGACACACGGGCACACACACAGACATGCATACACAGGCACGCACAGACACACGGACCCGTGGTACGCTCATAGACACGCACTCACACACACACGGACACACAGGTATGTGCCTGCCGATTCCCCAGTTGGCGATAATGTGACAAGACACTCCAGAATGAACAAAAAAATGTAGAGGCCAGTAGAAGCCAAACCTGCAGCTCCCGGTTACGTGTAATCAGCCCCACGGAGTCGAGTCGTGCCTGAAGTGGAAACCCAGTGATTTGCCTGCTGACAGGCTATGGAAGGGCCCCGAAAGTCAATCGCTCCAGTGACTGTGCTTTTCTGGCCACTCACTGAGCTGGGGACCGGGCCCGGGAGGAAAGGAGCAGACCTGGGCTCGGCCGGCTGACGGCGTAGCTGGTTGAAACCCAGGCCACCCTCTCCTCCAGGCCAAGGGGCAGAGAGGCAGGGCGATGTCCCCCTCCTGCTGGTCTGCAGAGCTGTCACCTCAGCCCGGCTCTGCTCAGTGACCTGTGGAGCCCTGAAAACTGAGCTGGGAGCTGTTTCCAGCCTGCGTTCTGGGGGGACCCCGCACCTGGAGGCTACTGCTGTCACCTGCTTCTTGGCTGCTGGGCGAGAGAATGGCCCCTCCAGCTTTGGTCCCAGGCATCTCCCACCCGGGCTCTACCTTCCTCTCTCCTCACATTCTGCCCTCCAGCCCCTGCACACAGCTGCACGGCCCCTCTCCCAGGCCCCCCACCCCCAAGGTCCCTCTTCTCTGGTCCTTCAAAGCCCTACTCCCTCCTTGCACACTTTTTTTTTTTCTGAACCTTTTTTTTCTCATGAGATTTGCCCCTTCTTCTCTCTTTCCACCTACCTCATCCTGGGAGGAGCCTCTCTGTAAGAAGGAGTAAGAAGAGTTTCCTTGGCATGATCCAGCCCTAGTCGGTCTAGAAGAGCATGGGCTTCGAGCCTGCAGACGTTTAGGAAGGAGGTGTCCTGCGGGGTCTGACTCCAGGATGGAGCTGGGACCCTGGGGTGGAGAAGGGGCGTGGACATGGAGAAGCCAGGAGAGTGGAAAGAGACAGAGGGGGGAGGGGGGAGGCCAGGGAGAGAAGGGCCTCCCAGTCAGAGTTACCCGAGGTGGACAGCAGGAGACACACTGGGGACTAAAGGAGTATTTGCGCCGGGCCGCCTTCTGGACACGGGGAGCGCACAATGTGCCAACACTGAGACCTTCTCCCAGACCGTCTTCACACTACCTGGGCCCGATGCTATAGGGACAGCCTTCAGGTGACACGCAGGCAACAGGGTTGCTGCTTGACCTGGCCGGGGGCTCTGAGACCCCAATCCCAGACCACTGTCCTAATCTCCTCGGTTCCCTCTGCCCCGGGGTGAGGGGAGAGGGTGTGGACGGCAGCACCACGTTAGGGACCAGAGTGGGCAGAAAGGGAGAGATGGACGGGGCCACCCAGGGGCGTGGGGCGGGCAGGACAGCCCAGCCTCCAATATATCTGCTCCCGGCAGCCCACTGCAGGGTGAGAAGGGGCCCTGGGGATTCAGCAAGAGGCCTGGTACCCACTGGAAGGGGAAGCCTAGACCTGCCCCCCAGACAGCCCAAGCCGTCCGCACCAGCTTTGTCTTCAGCACTCAAGACGAAGCCTGAACTCCCGGAAGCCGTGCTTGGTCCTGGGACTGTCCTCCCTTGTGACGCTGTTGCCTGAGCCAGCCGTGTGTTCAGGCCTGCAGCCCAAGCTCCCAAAATCAGCAAGAGCAGAGTCAGGGTTTGAATGCAAGCCTCTCTGACCCCGAAGTGCGGTAATCGTGACTGTGTGGATGGCGGCAGTAGCTGAGGGTGAGGGGGTGCCTACCCTGTGCCAGGCTCTTCCAAATGCTCCCTCCGCCTTGTTCCTCCAGCCCTCAGAGCCAAGTGTTTTTCCCATTTTGTGGATGAGGAAAACAGAGGTTGGAGAGGCCAGTTCTTCGCCCACAGACACAGACTGGTGGGTGGTGGAGTCTGTCTCTAAACCCATGTCTGTCTGGCTGCAAAGGCTCCACACCTCACCACCAGCCATGCTCCCTCCAGCAAATGATGGGAAGACGGTGCCATGTGGCCAAGGCTGACCCAGGGTCTCAGCTGGCCCACTCCCAGATGTCCTCATGGCTCTGTGTCCTTCGTTTTCATAGACTGGGGAGTAGCCCTGGGGAGAAGCTCCTCATCAGGGATCCTAAAGTGGGGCCTCCTGGAGAGGAGGCCCTGCCTTGAGCAGCTGGGGTACAGTTTGGAATGGGCATCATGCTTGGGTCTCTGGGTCCCTGGACTGTCTGCCTGGCTCCTTTTCAGGGACAGCAGGTAGTCTTCAAAGTGACAGTTCAAACCAACAGGCCAGGCAGGGCGGGGAGGCAGCCTGCAGCTCTGCCTGCAAGGCTGCAACTCCTGTTCAGCTGACAGAGTATGTGGGGAGGTGGAGGAGGCTGGAATTTAGCTTCTGTCACTGCCTTTTGGATAAGCGTGGCCTTGACGTGGCTGACATCACAGAGCGACTGAGGGAGTTTTCTATTCGCACAGTTTTCAATTTATCTTCTGCTATTTTTTCCCTAATGCTTTGAAGAGGTTTTAAGTGCCCATCAATAATACTTTCCAAATGCTCACAGATGTTAGGTAATTGATTGGGGCTGGCATCAGAGCATGAACGAGGGAGGAAGGAGAGTGCCTGTGAGGCGTCCTTAGCAGAGTCAAGCAGGCTCTAACTCCTTCTCCATCCTACTAATGGGTTAATGGGGTTAACCAGGCCTGGAGTTGGGGTCCCTGGTGGAGTAGACTGAGCACCTACTTGTCTGTTCTTGGTTGCCTTTCAGAAAATCTTCTCTTTCCCACTTTACTTTCAAGTGAAATCCAATGTTAATGTTAATGTGCCTGTAGTTGAAAAGATCAAATAACAACAAAAAAAGGCAGCCCCACTCCTACCCTGGCCCAACCCTCAGTTCGGGGACAGCCAATTACAGTATTTTCATCTTTTACTTCTGCATTTTGTCTCCATGTTTCTAAATGCTATGCTTACACTGTTATTTTCTTGATTTATTAAGTTTAGATATTGTCTATTTATTTCCTATTCCTGTAGGTGAGGATTTAGCTCTCTTATACTCTAATTCCCATCCCCTGTACTTTCCCACAACCCTCCCAATATGGTTATATTATTTATTTTTTTGGTTAAATATTCAGTGTTTGTATTGTTATGCCTATGTAAATATTGCTGTTTTCTTTCTTCTACAGCTTTTTGTTTTTTTTCTGGTGTTCATCATTGCCTCAGGTTTTTTTATTTGTATCGTTTTCAATTTAGCTTTTTTTTTTTTTTTAAAGAATTTATTTATTTATTTGACAGAGAGAGACAGCCAGCGAGAGAGGGAACACAGCAGGGGGAGTGGGAGAGGAAGAAGCAGGCTCCTAGCGGAGGAGCCTGATGTGGGGCTCGAACCCAGAACGCTGGGATCACGCCCTGAGCCGAAGGCAGATGCTTAACCACTGCGCTACCCAGGCGCCCCTCAATTTAGCTTTGATAATATTTTCCCGCATGCTTTGAAAAGGTTTCAAATGCCTATCAATAATATCTTCCAAATGTTCACAGGCATTAGATACTAAATCTGTTCCATTCTTTTCTTGGAGACCTATCTTTTTGCTCTGATCTAGAGCCGTCCTTTCCATAATCTTTTCCCCTCTCTGTCATTCTGAGACTTCCTCTTACTATTTTCCTGTGCTGAGTCTCCTGTTACTTGGATCCTATGTTTTTGTCTAACTTGATTTATGTCTTCATTTTGCTGGAGCACATCATCTGAAGCTTTCATAGAAGGGATAAGTGGGGGTAAATGTCCTGGTGACTCTGAAATCCTTCTATATAGAAGGTCCTACTCTGCTCAGTCCTCCCGCCAACTCCCTCCATAATCCAAAGAGACAAAGTCATTTAGAACCAAATCTCAGGCCAGATTCAGGTGAGTTCCAGGTGTCACAAGAGGACAAGCTGTGGGTCCTCAGCCTCTGGAGGAGTCTGCCTCTTGTATCTGTCCAGGGTTCACCCCAGCTGGTCTGGCCTTACAGATAAATCCCGGTCCTCCCAACCAGCCTGCTCAAGTGCTAACCTGATCACATGATTTATATCCTCTATAAGACCATATGGAATGAGCTTCTGCCTTGGATACCAGCCTAGGGTCCGGCCTTGGGTGAGCCTTATATACTCAGTGGCCAAAGGTTTTTCCCCATACCCTGATGTGTTTTTTTCTGAAGAAAAGAACACTTCTTCCTGCCCCTACACAGCCTACTTCCCTTCCTAGGCCTGTGTTTACTGACTGTCATAAGGCAGTTCAGGTGGAAAGGCCCTGAGCTCAGAGCCAGAGGCCTGCAAACCCAGCAATCATGAATAAGTCACTCAGCTCCATTTTACAGATGGGGAAATAGAAGTTCAAAGAGTCATACTTTCCCATGGTCAAATGAGAACATATACAAAGGGGTTTATATGGTGTTTAGACATGACATGGAGTTTGGGATTATTATTACTCTTGAAAGAAATCAAGTCATTCCTGGCAGTCCAGTCTATCAGTTAATTTGCCAAGTTACTGAGATTTTCAAGGTCAATTTTACCTGTGGGTAGATGCTATGCAGACTTGAGTGAGTTTCTTAAAGCCAGAGGGACCCAGAGTTTCTAGGAGCTCATTTTAAAGCACAAGGATAAAAGTGTTTAGAGCAGTAACACAACCTCGGCTGAGCTTTAGGCTTACCCGGGGAGCTTTAAAAATGCTGCTGCCCAGGCTGTGACCCAGGCCCATTAAGTCAGAGTCTCTGGAGTAGGGTCCTGACATCGGTGCTATCTAAAGCTCCCAGAGAGTTCTAGGGTGCCTGGGTGGCTCAGTCGGTTAAGCGTCTGACTCTTGATCTCAGCTCAGGTCTTGATCTCAAGGTCCTGAGTTTAAGCCCCACATTGGGCTCCCCGCTGGGTGTAGAACGTACTTAAAAAAAAAGAATGAAAAGCTCCCAGAGAATTCCAAATGCAATCAGACTTAAGAAACCCTTGCTTCAAAGGTTCCCTTAAGGGAGTGATTCTCAACTCTGACTGGAGATTCAAATCCCCCTCATAGGGGGACGTTAAGAAACACTGATGCCAGAACCTCACCCCAGAGAGTGATTGACTTGCTTTGGGGCAAAAGCAGCCCAGGTGATTCTTTTCTTTTTTTTTTTTAAGATTTTATTTATTTATTTGGCAGAGAGAGAGAGAGCACAAGCAGGGGCAGCAGCAGAGGGAGAGGGAGAAGCAGGCTCCCCACTGAGCAGGGAGCCCGATGCGGAACTCGTTCCCAGGACCCGGGATCATGACCCAAGCCAAAGGCAGACACTTAGCCCACTGAGCCACGCAGGTGCCCCAGCCCAGGTGATTCAAATGTGCAGCCAGGTGCTCTAAGGTGGTTATCACCATTCCCTTCTCTGAGACCGCCAGGAGTTAGAGGGCGGAGCCTGAGCGTGGGCGTCTTGTGACCCACAGAGCTTTAGGACGTACAGTTTGCTTTACCTGCAAGAGCCACAGGGAGCTGAGGTTGCCTCTCTACTGCTTGTTCTGCCTCCACAGCTGCCACTGGGGTTTCTTTCCAAACCATTTCCTCCACTGTAGTCCCTGCCAGTGCACCAGACCTTGCAAACCCAGCTCAGTTGGAAAATGCTCTGTTGGCAAGGTGGGAGGGGCCAGGGCTGGAGGGTACGCTTCCCAAATGTGTACCCGCAAAAGAATCTTGGGTTGGTTCCTTTGCCCACTGTAGTGAAGAGGTCAGCCTGGAATCTGAGGACACTCAGAGACCACACGCAGAACATCTCACCCCTAGGAGCGTAGTATGATAGGGGGCCGGTGGTTATTGAGAGTGGGAGACACCGGTTCTCCCTGAAAAGAGATTAAGGAATTGGCTTTGTCTTCCTGGAGAGAATTTTCTCAATGTCTGAGCCATGGCTTGCTTATTGCCTCCAGGTATATGGAGCACCCGCACAAAGGGGATGTAAATCCATTCATCTCCTAGTCCACAGAGGACTGAAGCTTGTTGCAAAACAGGACGATTTGGGTTCCACTTCCTGGTCCTCAAGATAACAACATCCTGGGGTTCTTGTGAATTGTTGGATTCACCCTCCCCGAATTAATGGCCAAGTGCCAGGCATTGTTGAGCTGCCAGAATTCCTGGACGAAGAGTACTGTCCTTCTCTTTAGGACCTTCCCCTGGTGCCGTGCTGGCTGGCGCCTGCACCCAGCTCAGCATAGAGGCAGGTGGGCTCTCGGTTGGCATTTTCTCTCACTCACTGTTGACCTCAGACTTTGGACAGCGGTTTTCTCCCCTGTCAAATGGGGTAATAACTGTTTTACTTAACAGGATTTTGTGAGGCTCAAACATGATAGTGCGAGCGAATTGGCTTTGAAAAGCCTTTCCAAGGCTTATAGACACAAGGGATTATAGGGCGAGGTCCCTCTGGCTCAGTGGTGCTATGAAGCTGTGTGCACAGTCCTCGGTCCCCATGGAATTGGAGACTGTAGAAGTCATTGCCTTGGGAGGTTCGCTTTGTTGTGTGTGCACAGAGAAGAGGAAGGGGGGGCGGGGCGTTGGCCTTTGCCTTTTATGGCAGTCTGGGAATTTGAAGCGCTCAAATCCATCATTCTTAAAAAGCTTTTTATAGTCCTTCAGAAGCTTACGTCTCTGCAGATCCACACACCACAGGTACACAGCTAGACAGGGCTCGTTAAATCACGAGCTAATGCAGGGGCTAATTAAATGCTCTGACACTTGTTACCATCTGCCGAGCTGGAGTGAAGTCTGAAAGTTCTGTGTGTTTTATTAAAGCCTCAAGTCACCACCACCCCGTGGGGCTGAGCTCTCATGGTTTGAGCCCCAGAACTAGGGAAACAATATCAGAAGACGGATTCGATCCCTAACTGATTTCCATTTTAAGACACAAGCTGTGGGGATTATTACAAAATTACTTCAGTTAATTAAAAAAGAGAAAAGCTTTGAAGTAATTTACTAGTGTTTATGTATTTTGTCCCAGAGTGGTCTCTGCGGATATACTAAATTCTGGGACCGTGTGGCTTTCTCTTGTCACCGACTGCAACAGGAGAATCTGCAAGATTAATTATTGACATTGATTTTCTTGATCCTTCAGTAACTTGGAAGAATCCTGGTTAGTCAGGCTTGATAAATTGATCGACTGGTTTCTGAAGTAGCCCCTCTACTCCTCCTCCTGTAAACACGCAAAATGTTCATTTCCATGGACAAAGGGAGGTCATGGGTTGTTGTCACGTTCCCCCCAACCCGCCATTCTCCCTCTCTCCCCAAGCCTTTTTTGTTCACTGGCTTTCAGGTTTAGATTCAGTTCTAGGAGAAAGAAATAAGAAGCCTGTTACTCAAAAAGAGTGGGGTGTCTCCTTTTTCCTTAATGATTTGTAAGGGTTCTTGATATATTCCAGACACGACTCCTTTGTCAAATATATGTGTTGCACATCTCTCCCTCCACTCTGTGGGTTGTCAGTCCTTAATAAGCAATCAGTGCCTGCCAACTTCACGAAAAAGAGAGAGAGCCACGCATTATAGGGTACTGATAAAGGCTACTTATAAAGTAGTCTTACCAACACATCAAATCTGAGTCTGACCGAGCTGCTTGATCTAACTACTAATCCACAGGAACCATGGTGGATGGGGGAAGCTGGCAAACCTCACCATGGACAGGGTATAAGATTCAGCTCCTGGGAATGTCTACAGGATAGGTGATCCTCCTTTTCAACAAATAAACAAAATGGGTGGATTACAAGAGCCTGGAGAACCATACGAACCAGTTACAATGTTTGGAACTTATTCGGATCCCGATTACCATAAAGCTGTATATAAAAAAAAATTAAGACACTTGGAGACATTTGAACACTGGATATTTGATGTTGTGAGGAAATGAAGGTTATTTCTTAGAAGTGTTATAATGAGGCAGTGGTTTTTGTCTTTGTTTTTAGGAGTCCTTCCCTTTCAGAGATGCCTCCTGAGGTACCAATGGGTGAGGCTGAGAATTTGCTTAAACAGAATCTGATGGGAGGGGACAGTGAGTGGGGAATAGGATGAAAGAGAATTCACCAAGGGTCGATTATTATTGAAGCTGGGTAACAGGTCCATGGATATTCATCGTAGTGTCTCTGTGTGTGGATATGTGAAATTTTCTACAATCAGAAGGATTTTTAAGCAAGTGGTTTGCTTCGAGCCAGGGTATCATGTGAGACATCACCAAAGTCTCGAGGGCAGCGAGTCCCTCCACCCTGTCGTGTGATTCTCCGGCTTCACATGCTGCTGATCCTTAAGAGCCAGCCCCGTGTGCTGCCCCGCTTTTGGCAGCTCCCTTCATTGCATGAGGATAGTGTGAAGGCTTCCAGTTGCCTAGCAATAGCTGGCAGCAAATCGATCCCCCGCTCTGCAGCACAGCAGTCGAATATTGATTATCTGGGTGATTTGGAGATTTGACTCTCTGGATGAACAAATTTTTTTCCTGGGTAATTGATCAGGGCCATGACAGGGGGTGAGCAAGAGACACTGAAGAGAAGGGCTGCAATCAGGTGGAGAGACTGGCAAGGAAAAAGGGAGTGGTTAGGGCAGATGGTGGAGAGCGGGTGACTGTTGTCAGCATAGTCAGTGATGTCCCTGAGTACTCCACCCTTGAGCTCTGCTCTCCAAGACCTTCCAGAAGGGACTACCCTGCATTCAGCACCTCCACTGCTGGACAGAGCCTCCGCGAGGCCAGGTTTCTGAAGGTCAGCCTCAACACTGCACATTCCCTGAGTGCTGGGATGGACCCTGTTACAGCCGCCTAGCTCAGCTGGCTAACGCACAATGTTACAGAGGCCGAGGCCCCAGCCTGGAGCCTGGCATTGACCAGTTGGCTTGAACAGTTGAACTAGCTTTGCTCTGCTTATAGCCATATTGATAAGCAATAGGGGGTGGTTGTTTGCTGGGAAGCCTGGTAAGATAATGGGTCTGACACCATGTAATGGGACCCTCGTTCCTGGCAAAGCTACTGCAAGTTTATGCTCTTCTTTGGGGATGATCAGCAATGCCAACTGCTGCCAATTTCACATTCAAAAGAACAGCTGGGGAGAATGTGGAAGGAAAGGAAGCCTGCCCCCTTGAATTAGCCGGCTATTCTTGTCTAACAACCAATTGCAAAACTCAATGGCATACAACAATAAGCATTTATTTCCCATCATTTGTCTGTAGGTCAGTGGGGATTTGGTTGATCTCGTTCAGGCTCAGCTGGCCTCGGCTCCAGGATTTGAGTGGGGTCTAGACCTGCTCTGTGCACTCCTGTCCTCATTGGACCTGGAGTCACTCAGGGCACATCCTAGTCACAGAAGAAGGCAGGTGAGCTAGAGGTCAAGCCCATACTCATGAGTTTACTTCTACCCTTTGCTCATATCATGTCTTTTATCATTTCATTGGTCAGAGCCAAGTCCCAAGGTCAAGCTCAATATCAGTGAGGCAGGGAAGTATGCTCTGCCCACAGTGTTCACTCTGAATACTTGCTGAACAGTAATTTAATTTACCTGAAAGGTGGTCTGTATTATAACTAGAACAGTCCTGAGAGAGACAGTGATGGGAGGGGAAAGTCAACAATGTACATTCCAGTTAGCAATAGCATAGGCAGGGTCTGTCTCTAGCCCTCCTGCCCTCCGTGGGTCCCTGAAGGAAGTAGAAGCAGGTAACTAATATAGGAACCCAGCAGCAGCTGGTAGCCCTCCTGGGGGCCCAAGGAAACTTGGAGGCTAGGAAAATGAGTCTGCAGCTTTTTTGAGCTGAGCAGTCTTGCAGTATTAAAAGTTCGTGTGTGTGTGTGTGTGTGTGTGTGTGTGTGTGTGTGTGTGTATGTGTGTGTGTGTGTGCATTTCTCTCTCTATTTATAGACTCCTGAGGGGGGCAGGGATAAGTAAGGCGTCCATCAACACCAGGCAAAGAAGGCAAAGGGATTGTCAAGTCTGCCAAAGATGTATCAAAGACGCAGTGGTGTTTGCACAGAAATCTCTGGCGTGTAATAAAGGCTGGGAAGAGCAAGGAGACTGAAATTAAAACACAGGCTGGCTAGTTACTAAACACAGTGTTTCCTGGGAGGTGTTAGCAGCTGTTTAAATTCCAGAGCATGGAATAGCATATAATTCTGTCTTATTCACCTACCAACTACACAGCACTCTGGCTGGGCGCTGACAAGGAGTCACTGAACAGGCAAACCCATCGGCATCTGACAGATTCCTAGGTTGGTGCAAATAGCAGGTGGGCCCAGAGAGCCCCTGGCTAGTTCCCATGGCTGAACCTCAGAGAGTGGGAGAGGTTCTCTTTCCTCCTTCCCGGGAAAAGTGAGGAAAAATGGCACACAGAGGAGGCATGGGCCCCTTCCCTGCCTCTTCCGGGCACAGCGCTTTTTCTGCAAATGTAGGATCAGAGACAAACACAGCATCGCCTCTGAAGATGGTAGAGGAGCCTCCCCGCAGAATGTAACAGTGAGCTAAGTCTTGAAATATATTTAGGCCAAGAAGAGTGTATAAGGGCATTCCAGGCTAAGGACAACGCGAGCGGCAGCCAGGCGTCAAAGTCCGTGATGTACAGTCTGTAACACCGCAGTGCGTCAGTCTGCTATTGCCGCAGTAATGCTTCATAACAAATACCCTAAAATGCAGTGGTTGAGAACAAGAAGCGTTTATTCGCGCTCAGGTCTGTGGGAGGGCTGGAGTGAAGGCCCTGTGTTCCATGAGTATTCACTGGGGGCCCCAGGCACCGCAGCGACCTCCGGGAAGCCCCTCTCCTGGAGATGGTGGAAGTTCAAGGGCATGGCTCTCGGCACCCTCTGTCATGCCTGCTCGTTGCCCATTGGCCAAAGCAAGGCACATGGTTCAACCGCTTCCCATTGGTCAAAGCAGGTCACATGGCCTAACCACTTCCCATTGGCCAAAGCAAGTCACATGGCCAAGCCTAAAGTCAAGGGGCCAGGAAGTACATTTTACCTTTGGCGGGAGGAACTGCAAATGCACATCATAAGAGGGGTGGATTCAGAGACAGATGATGAACTGGGGCCCACACGTGCATCTACCACGGTATCGGAGGGACATCTGCAAGCAATTCAACGATTTGCCAGAGCGCTGCACGCGCCATGGGGTGGGAAGGAGAAGACATTTCGGAGACAGAAAATGTGACACCTGGACCCTCGGGTGTGGAGCAAGGAGGCTGGTCTTCCCCTGTGGGCAATAGGGGGCCTGCACTGCTCCATGCAGGCTGCTGTACCAACATACCATCGTCTGTGGGCTTCAATGATGCACATTTCTTCCTCACAGTTCTGGAAGCTGGGAAGTCTATGATAAACAGATTCAGCTCCTGGTAAGAGCCCTCTCTCTGGCTCGCAGACAGCTACCTTCTTACTGTGTCCTCCCATGAGGGAGAGAGAGAGAGAGCTCTTGGGTGTCACTTCTTTTAGGGGTCATAATCCCATGAGGAGGACCCCACCCTGGTGACCGCATCTAAACCCAATCCCCTCTCAGAATCTTCATCCACAAATACCAGCACCTTGGGGATTAGGGCTTCCACATATGAATTTGGAGAGGAGGGGACACAATCCAAACCACAGCAGAACCTGTTAAAGGGTTTTGAGCCTCAGCGTGATGTGACCAGGTCTGTGTTTTTAGAAGTTGACCCAATGACCAGGCAGGAGATTTGAAGTGGAAAGACTAGTTGTGATACACTGTGTGTGTGTGTGTGTGTGTGTGTGTGTGTGTGTGTGTGCATGCATTCCTCCCACTATTTGAACGGGTTTGAACCAGCCTGTGGTCATAAGAAAAAACAGAAAGACAGCAGGTACGGTTTTGAGAAATACATTAGCGGTGAAAGCAGGACATGGTGACTGGTGGGGCGCAGGAGATCAGGTGATGTGAGCAGTCAGGGCAGAACTCCCGGGTTGCAACTGGGGACTGTGGGCACTGAACCCCTCCTGAGACTTCAGGAGACGCTGATGTGAGGAGGAGGAAGAAGAATGCCCCAGAATCACAAACATCCTTCAGGGGAGCAAAACCGTTGAAGGGGAGGGCACGAGGCAGGGCCCTCAGTGCCCCAAATGTGCCCAGTCCCCCACAGGCACTCAGGAGATGCATGGTTGATTGAGATTGGCCTGGGCGTTTGAATCTGGATTCCAGGGAGAGCCCTGGACTGAAGTCACAGTTGGGGACCAACTTCTCTGTGATAGTCCTTCATGGTCTGGTTGCTCATAATGGCCATTACACTGGTTGTTTTCTTGTCCTTTTCCTTTTTTTCCCCCTAAAGTAGGCTCCACACTGGGCTTGAACTCACAACCCTGAGATCAAGACGTGAGCTGAGATAGAGTCAGCAGGTGCCCCATGCTGGTTGTTTTTTTTCTAAGTGTTCTCCCCGGTGCTGAAGACTACCCATCCCCCAGCGTGGCCCTCCGTCCCACTGCAGGCTGTTCCCCCCCTCGCTGTGACTCCTCCCTCCTTCAGGCCGAGCCTCCTCCTACCCCCTCCTGGACTTTACCCAGGCAGTGCTCATAGCTTTACTCGCCCTTTCTCTCACTTTCCATGTGCTGGAATGCTCCTCCTCATTCAAGGCCAACCTTCAATGCCACCTGCTCCAGGAAGCCTTCCATGCCTCACCACTCAGAAGGACACCCGCCCTCCTCACCTCGCCTCCTGTGATGTAAGACCCAACAGTAAGGTGTGTATTAGAGGCTGCCTGGATATCTTTGAGCCTCACAAGACCACAAAGGCCTGAGTTTGGCTACTCTCGACAGATGCCCCCTTCCACCTCCCCCCATAGCTCCCCTACCAGCCCCACCAGCTGCACCTCACCCGGTCCTCAGCCTTGTGGGTTCCTTCTCCCTTCGCCTGCAAATAATGCAAACAAGCCAATTACGTCTTCCATGGGAACCAGGGGGCACCTCACCGTCCTGTTACTATAAAGCCAGCTGCGATGGCCCCTGGTTCTTCACTGCTCCTGAGTGCGGCTCCCGTGAGGCCCTCCGTAGCGGGCGGCGCCCTCCCCCAGCCCAGGCTGTGAGTAGCTGTTGCTGATAAACTGCTGGCAGTCGCCTCTGTCCGGTTTCAGGTGTCCTGTGCTCGGTGATCTGCACTGTTGAGTGTGGGGTTCCCTCCCTCCTGATGGGGTACATAGGAAGTGGTCGGAATACCTCCCTTCCTGCTCTGGTCAGGTTGGTTAGTGCATTTGGCCCTTGGCACTCTTTCCCTCAAGGTCAAGGACAGTCTGGCTCCATCCTGGTGGCCCCACCACCTTGCTTGGATTGTGGAATCAACTCCAGTAATGTGCGTGGCCCAGAGGGTTCCTTCACTCCCCTGCTCCAGCCCCAGCTCTCCCAAAGCCCCTCCTCCATGTCCTCATCCCTCCAGGACTCATGGGACCAAATAAACATTCTAATCTGGGGCTATGTCTTGCTTTCTCAGTCTTCTTTGTCCACACTAGGCTGAGCTTGGGAATTCTGGACAAACACTGATAGACCCCCAGGAGCCCTTGCAAAGACTTCCTCCAGAATCAATACCCCAAGGCCATTTGAATATTGTCTGAAACCAAGCCAGTCCCCTGCTCATCTCCCTTGCTCACCTACAAATGATGTTTAATTTTTCTCTAAATGAACTTGCACGGTGCACACACCACATTACTGCACCTTGGAACGTTCCTATCCCGACCTGTGAGCAGCTGACCTGCCGAGTGATGGCACCGCCTCCTCTAAGGCCATTTTCCCGTAATGTAGCTGATTCAAATACGGCTGACTGCGGGAGCGGCCGCGGCTCTCCAGCCAGCCCGGGTGAGCCAGCGAAACGCAGAGATAATGAATAATGGTTTGTGACAACACTGATAACGCTCCCGCTATTACATCGACTGGGGCTGCGGCTTCAGCTAATCGCGCTAAATTGCTAGGCTGGAACTGTGTTCTGCTGGAGGCCTAGCTGCTGCCCTTCCTCTTTTGAAAATGTCCATTTGTCTGAAGTTGGGTTCTTGTTTCTTCCTCCTGTCACTCCATTCAAATGAGCTGGCTATTTTTGCCGGTGGCCGCCGTGGGAGTGTGAGTTTGGAACGCAGCGGAGCTGTGCTTTCCATCTGCTGGTGCATGTGCCCACCTCCCATGGGGGGTGTGCGCCACGTGCGCTGGGCGCCCCGCATATGAACCGGCAGCATGTGGCCCAGGGGAGGAGACACCCATCCATAGGGTTGGTGTGGTCTCTTGAGGGCTTTGGCTCTGCTGCTGGTGTAGGGGTCGGTTCAAAGCCAGCCTCCTCCACTTTGTAGCCATGAGACCTTGAACCTGAGATCCCTTGACTATGAAGCGGCGATACCCCTGTACGCATGTTAGGGTGTCGTGGCATTAAATGGGCCATGTAAGGGGACTGTTTAGCACTGTGCTTGGTACCAAGTTAGCTCCTGCTACATGGGTCTTGTCATAGCGAGGCCTTTACAGGGGCCACAGGGTGCAGAGAGAGCAATGACTACTGCCTTGAAGGTCAGGATGGCTGCATGGAGGAGGTGACCCGAGGCTAAGTTTTGTAGGGGAGAGTGAGGCTATGGGGCCAAGTCCTCGCGCGCTGCCGGGGGCTACCCTGACCGTCTCCTCCATCAGCTCATGCTCAGAGCAGCCCTGAGATGGGGAGGTGCCCACGCCCCCGGAGAAAACTTCCGGCATCCTACGGCAGTCGCAGCCTCCTGCCCTGTGGCCGTGAGTCTGGGGCACAGTCCATCGGCTCCTGGGGCCCCAGCAAGTTTGAGTCCAAGTCCCTGACACATCCTTCACTGGTTTGTCTTGTGGTCCTGCCTCCTGGGGTCTCCCCGGATGAACAAGACACGTCTACGTCCTGGGCTCAGGTGCTGCTTCAAGGGAACCCACCTGAGGGAGAGGTGCACACTCCTCACCATCCTTCCCCTGCGAGACTGCCCTTCGCCCGGCCAAGTCTCGAGAAGAGAAAGGTGAGCCCAAAGCCCTCTCTGTGGCACGCACGGTGGGCAGGCGCTGCGCCTGAGAGGGGCAAGTCCAGCCCACCCCTCCACTCCCACCCGAAGAGAAGCCTGGGGGCTCAGAGCTCCCCGGAGGAGTAACTGGGGTGCCTTCCCAATAGCTGTAAGCCACCCTCTGCCTCACCACAGACGTTAGCAGGGGACGAGCAGGCTGGCCGCTGGTCCTCGGTTCCCAGGGCCCTTCCTCAGCTCCAAACCCACCAGAAAGCACCCCATGGGCAGCTAGACTGGCTGACCCACCCAATGCAGATTCTAGTTGGAATCCGAGTGTATGCATTACTTATCACTGCAGGAAGATGGAGTGAAACCCGCCCTCGGGGGCCGTGCACATGGACCATTTGCTCCCAAGGAGTCTGCATTTGGCAGGATGGCTCTGCTGCTGGGGGCTGGGCTTGGCTCTCCGCAGCTGGCCCTGCGTGCATCTGCTGTCAGCTGGCAGGTGGCTGGGGGCTGACGGGTCTTGGACAGCCGGTCTCCGCATCGCTGCTGTGCTCCCCCAGGCCAGCCTGGGCTTGTGCTCATGGTGCTGGCGGGGTCCCAGGAGAGAGTGGAGCCCGAGGCTCGGAGCTGACCTTACCTTGGCCCCATCCTTGGGGCTGAAGCAGGTCAGGCAGCCAGCCCACATTCAAAGGGTGGGGAACGGAAGAGACTCCCGCGTTGTCACAAAGGGTGTGGGTAGAGGCGCGGGTGGAGGAAATCAGTCTACCCACCAAAGGGTGAGGCAGCCTCTCGTGGGGACAAAGCCAGGTCAGTCCCTGCTCTGCTTCTCTTAGCTGTGTGTCCCTGGACTGGGTGCCGAACTTCATCGGCAAAAGGAGATGAAGGTCGCCGTGAGGATTCTTGTGTACTAGGGACAATTCCTTCATCGAACCAGCGTTTACTGAGTGTATGCTCCGTGCTAAGCACTCTCTCGCTACAGGGATGGGGCTGTGAATGACACAAAGATGTCCTGCAGCGGCGGGGCAGCCCGCCAACAAGCAGCACAGCAGGAAACGAAGCAGGGCACTACAAGGTGCTAAGTGCTGTGGCAAAGTACGGCAGAGAGGAGTGGGGGGTTTGGGGGGCTGGGGGAGAGTGAGAAGGACGCACCCCGAAACGGGGTGTCAGAGCAGGCTTCACTGAGAAGGTGACACTCGATTCCAGGCACAAAGGCGATGAGGGTGTTAGCCATGTGGTTATCTGGGGCAAGAGCGTTCCAGGCAGAAGAATGAGCCAATGCAAAGGCCCTGAGGCAGGAGAGCGGCTAGTGGGTTTGAAGAACAATAAGGAGACCAGTGTGGCTGGAGCAGAGTGAGTGCAGAGATGAGAGCACAGAGGGGACAGGGCGAGATTGTGAGGCGCTTGGAGGCCTCCATAAGGACAGGTACTGGGTGAAATGGGAGCCCATATAGTTTGGCTGCCCTGCGTGCTGAGAACGCACTATGAGAGCTGTCAGGAGGAGGCATTCAGGACCCATGAGAGTGGTGACCGGGTGGGGCAGTGATGGGAGCTGGGGGACGTGGGTGTATTTTGAGGGGGGAGCCACAGATTTCCTGTGGATTGGTTGAGGCACAGGAGGGGAAAGGGAGCCAGGAAGAGTACCCTTCCCGGAGCCCAGGGAACCTGCGAGTCCAGATGGAGAGGAAGTAGGGGATGTGCACACCAGGTGTGCAGGGCGCGAGTCCCGCGGGCCTGGGTTTGAGTCCCACCGCCCCCGCCTACTAGCTGTGCGGCCTCGGTCAGGTCACTGCCTTCTCTGTGCTTCTTTGTGAAGTGAGCTATGAATGATGGCTTCGTCCTCACAGGGCGCCAGAGGACACAAAGGCTAATGTCTGCAGCCCCGAGTTGAGGACCGACTTAGCACCTGGCAAATGGGATCTGGAATTCTGGACAGGGATGTGTCTGTGATGTAGCGGGGACCTGGGGGTCTGGCTGGCCCCTCCTCCAACCTGGCAGGGGTCCGGGGAGACGGAGGGCCCCTGAGCTGCGGGCGGGCTCCCTGCCAGTCTCCCCAGGTTCCCCGTGGACGGGGCGGGGGGCAGGGTCCTCGTTTGGGTCAAAGGACCACTGAGGAAACGCAGAGATTTCCCCGAGTCTCCACTGAGTATTTACCACCTCCAGGCCGGAGTGAGCCGCTCCGCGTACCTTGTAAATCGTGCCAGGAACCTGGGACCCCAGCCCCGGCATCACCCCTCTCTGAAGACCCCTTCCCACCCTCTACACCCACCTCATCCCCCACCCTGGCCAGACAGCGTGTCCCCCAGTGGTCAGAGGCTCAATCCTGCTCCTGAAAGGTGACTCATTAAATGGACAATCAAATGCAAATTGGCGTGCAAGCTTTCTCGTAAGGCTTTTTATATAAGTAAATGGCTAAATCAGGAAAACGTCTCTGGGCAGACCATCTGTCTCAATCTGAGCTTTGAGAAATATGGTCACCTAGCAATGTTCCCGTGTCAGACGCTAAAAACGAAACACTGGGCAGGCAAGGGAACATCACTCCTGCTCTGAAAGTGGGTTGCCTGCCCCGGCTTCATGGAGCACTGAAGACCTCCCTCAGACCGCAGCCATGGGGGCCGGGTGGGGGCCAGCTCGGGAGGGGGAGCACCAGCTCTCCTGCCCTGGGCCCCAGCTGTCCCCAGCGGGCCACACAGAGATACGCAGACACGGGCTGAACAGTGCTCTGCCCTTTTCTATTGTCCGCATCTCTGTGGCTCTCAGGGACCAAACAGGGCTGCCTTTGGGGTGCCCCACCTCCCCACCCACCTGGCCCTTGTGAGGCAGAAATGGGGCGCAGCCATGAGAAAGGCCTCTAGAGAAGATGCAGGCAGCTGGGGGGGCGCGTGAGGGAGACGGGGTGCGGGGGGCGGTGAGTGCCCGGCGTGGAGGTACGGAAGTGCCCGCAGGCGGCCCCCTCCTGAGAATGCCACAGAAGGGCTTCTCTGGACCAAATACTCATCACTGTGTCACTTCTGTGACCTTTATCTTCGGCTTGTTCTAGTATGAATACCGATGAGGGCCCCAGCAGGAAAACGGAACACACGCAGGTGTGAAAATTGGAGGAAATGTGGGTCACGATTGCGTTCTTTCCACACCCGCAGGTCCCAGAGAAAGGTCTTGGGCCTACTGTGTCCTCACAGGGAGACGGAGCCCTCAGGGCTGTGTGGGCGTTTCTCTGGGAGTCTTTTCCTGTGCTGGGCTTGGTGGCACTTTGTTCTGCGCTATGCGTGTGTCCAGCCTACGGCCCCGGGCCGACCCCCCTGCTGTACTGGCTCCAGGCTGGGAGGCATCGGGTCCCTCACAGGAGAGGGCTGTGTGCCGATTGGCTCCTCATGCTGGCGGCGGGCCAGACCTGTGGCCATGGGGACCAACGCTCACTCCCGAGGCTGGTCTTGCGCGGTCGGTTCTCTGCACGAGTGACACCTTGCTCCACCCGTGCCTGAGACAGTTGCATCTTTCTCGGCGAGCACAACACCCCGCCCACGGTGCTGACCCCTGGGGCTGCTGCTCCGACGGCGGGTCCTCCAGCTGTGGGCTCTCCCCCGGGGGTGGGACAGGTGTCACTGGTGTTAACGGTTGCAGGGATGCTAGAAGAGTTGAGGATCCAAAGGGGGCAGCAGGGCGACCTAGAGGGAGCCGCCACCACACTCGGGGCTGGACGGACAGAGGACAGACGTGGAGCTACCAGGACCTCAGGGCCAGGGTCACTGGTGGGGCCACGTGGAGAATCAGAGCCACCGCAAGGGGGGCTGGAGGCAGAGGGAGAGGGGGAGGCTCTCCCCTTGGCCACCAGCGCCTCTGGTGGCCTGACACCAGTCAGAAGCCCACTGACATGGGAGCCCTGGACAAGCCAGCAGGGCTCAGCCCCCCAGAGCTAGGCCCCCAGAAGGTGAGGAACGGATGTGAGGGCACACAGGGCCAAGACTGTCCTGGTCGGAGCCATATACTCATGACAAAACTCACACGGTACTGGGATAGTGGCCCAAGACACGAGCTTGGAGCTTTAAAGCCACGCACATTTCATTTCTTCATCTGGAGGTCAGGAATCCAGAACCAATTCCACGGAGCTGGAATAGAGGTGTCAGCGGGGCTGTATTCTTATAAGGACACAAGTTCTATAGGGCGAGGGCTACCCATATGGCCTCATATTGACCATTTTAAAGGCTCTCTCCAAATACAGCCACATTCCAAGGTGCTGGGCGTTAGGACATCAACGTGCGAAGTGTGGAGGGGACCCCATCTGGCCCACGACATAGCCTCCGAGGTTCTGTTCCCAGAACAGGAAAGTCTCTCGGGCTCCCAGAGCAATCCTGCTGCAGTGAGGGGTGGGGGTGCCAGACAAGACGTGAAGACCAGAAGGTGGGGCTCACTGGGGACATCTCAGAGGCTTCTCCCTTCACCCGCGAGGGGAACTCCTACTAGTATGTGTTTCTAGGGCTGCTGTGTATGTGTGAACAGGCACGTGAGTGCGCGTTCTCAGCGCACATGTACAGAAGCGTATAAACCCGTCGTTCTGCACCTCGCTCTCCTCCCCGAGCCGGTCCGCGTGAGTTGCTGCCATTTATTTAACTGGCCCTCTGGACGTTTGCGCTGTTGCCACGACTTTGCCACGGCAGGTAATGCTCAACCAATCTTCGTGTTCTGTGTCATCCTCGCGCGTGCTGGGGGACTCATGGGGTAAGTGCCTGCTGCAGGAGCCCTGGGCCGGGAGCTCCGAGCCTGAGATCAATGCTGATCTCCGGGACCTGCTCCCATTTAGCCTCCTGCAAACCGTGCGCGGACGGCCCGCTTGCCCACCGCTAGCCCACGGACACGGGGTGCCGCAGCCATCAACCCCGTTACTCCGGCCAGTCAGGTTGGTGAAAAAATGGTGTCTCGGTATCATTTTTTTCCAATGGAGGTAAAACTCACATAACAAAGTTAACCAGTTTTTTTACAAAAGACTTTATTTTTCAGAACAGTTTTAGGTGCAAAGCAAAATGGGGCAGAAGGTACAGAGATTTCCCATCGACTGGCCATCCCCCCATGTGCACAGCCTGCACCCCATCAGAGGGCACGTTTGTGACACTGGATGAAGCTTCACGAACACATCGTCCCCGAGTCCAGGGGGTACGTGAGGGATCCTCTTGGCGTGGGGCACGCTGTGGGTGTGGACGGATGTGGCATGGTGCCATCACAGTGTCAGGCAAGACTTTCACTGCCCGAAACGTCCTCTGTGCTCCCCACCTGTTCGTCCCCCCCCCCCGCCCAACCCCCCGACGACTGATCTTTTCACCGTCTCCATGGTGTTGCCCAAATTAGCCATTTTAAAGTGAACAACTCTGTGGCATTTCATACACTCACAGTGTTGTGCAACTGCCACCTCCATCTAGTTCCAAAACGTCATCACCCCAAAATAAGCCTCCATACCCATCAGCACTCACTCCCCCTCCCCCCGCCTCCCCGCCCCTTCCCCCCCCCCCCCCCCCCCCCCCGGGCCCTGGCAACCACCAGTCTGCTTCCTGTCGTTAGAGATTCGCCTTTTCTGGGCATTTCGTATAAATGGAATCATATAATATGTGGCCCTTTTTAAATGATTTCCTCCACTGGGCACGAAGTTTTCAGGGTCCGTCCCCGTTGGAGCGTGGACAGCACTTTCCTCCTTTCTGAGGCGGAGGGCTTGTCCGTGATACCGACAGGCCACATTTTGTCGATCCATCCGCTGGTGGACATTCGGGTTGTTTCCATTTTGGGGTAGTTTCAGCTTGCCTTTCCCCAGTCCTGGGTGAGGCTGAGTTTCTTCTCACATGCTAGATGCTCTTTAGGGCGACCTCCGAACCTGGGGACGATGACGGGGGACAGGATGAAGGGACTGAGCTGGGGCTGCGCTGGCCTCTCTCGTTCCCACACTGTGCCCGCTTGGGGGCCGTGGCCTTCTGGGTGTCAGAGGAGAGTGGGCTCCTCTCGGGGACGTCATGCCGGGGGGCTGGCCTGGTGGGGGGGCAGGGAATTCACCACAAAGAGCCGCCATGTACTGAGCAGGTAATGCGCGTCTGGCGCTCTCTTCGTGGTCATCTCCTCAACCCTCGCAGCAGCGAGAGGCTGATTCGTGGCTCTCCTTTCAGTCCCGGGAGCTGACACGGGAGGTGTGACACGGCGTGTCGGTGGGTGACCAGGAAGTGCAGGATCCATCAGCAGGCCTGGACGACATATGCATTGAGCCTGTGCCATGCACCCTGGGCGTTCTCGCCGTCAAGAGGGCTGCCTCAGGGAATCGCATTCTCCCTCCCTTCCCCAGCACCTCAGCCCCCAGCCCTCTAGAGAGGAGCGGGATTTCTCTTTCTCCTACTTCTTGGATTCGTCATCTACTGCTGCCTAACAAAATACTCCAAAACAGCTAAAAAAACAATAAGAATTTACTATCTCACAGCACGGGAGGGCCAGGATCTAGGGGTGGCTTAGCTGGGCTGGGTTCTGGCTCAGGTTTCGCGGTGAGGCTATGGACAAGCCGTCAGCCATGGGCAAGCCATCAGCCAAGGCTGTGGTCATCTGAAGGTTTGACTGGGGCTGGAAGACCCAATTCCAAGATGGCCCCTCACACAGCTCTTGACCGGACGCCTCCGCTGCTGTCTGGTGGTTGGCAGGATGCCCCAGTCCCTTGGCCTGTGGAGCTCCCTATGGGGCTGAAAGGGTGCCCTGACAACGTGGTGGTGCCTTCCCCAGAGTGAGTGATCCCGGGGGGAGAACCAGAAAGAAGCCACGGTGCCTTTGTGACTCATCTTGAAGATGAAACATCAACCCTTTTACCACATTCTGTCCGTTAAAAGTGAGTCTCCAAGTCCAGCCCATACTATACTCAAAGAGAAGAGAACGAAGTTCCACTTCTGGAGGGGAGGGGTATCAAAGGATTTGTGGGCATAGTTGAAATGCCCACACCTCTCTGTCCCTTGGTTTTGCTCTGGGTCTTGGGTCTTTGGCCAGGTATCCGGGTTCATTTATGTGCCCAGGTGGTGACCATACCCACATGAGTGTGGTGGGTGCAGGCCTCAGACTCTGGGGTGGGATAAGACAGTTATCCCTCAGTTATCTGGAATCGGGGGTGGTTGGCAAACCTTCCCCCATCTTAACACACTTCCTTTCTTGGTAAAGGAAGTGGAAGATGATGACGGACTGACCCAATCACTTCCCTCCTCCCAGGACTGGCTGGTGAGAGTCACAGGCATGGGTGGGGGAGAGTTAATTGTGTAAAGCTGGGGTTTTGCACCTGGTGTACAAGGATCCCAAGAGGTTTACGGATAGAATTTAGGAACTGTGAACTTGGCTGGGGGAAAAATTACTTCTTTATTGTCCCTAAAACGGCACCTGAAATTTCACATCCCCTTCCATTAAAATGTCATCAGCAGGACCACAGTAGTATTAGACGTGCCTTGACCCTGTCACCAATAAGAATTACAGATATTTCCCTAACCCATCACAGCTGTGGCGAGAACCTTGAAATATCACTCATGCTTATTCCTATTACAAAGTTACGTACAAAATGACTGTGGTTATTAAGCATCCACTCGGCAGTGCTATTTAATGCACTAGTAAAAAAAAATACGCAGCTTTTCTACTGCTTTGTAAATATTTTGATAACTATATTTCAGTATAATTGAAAGTTGTCTGCCTTGGGGAGCCCTGGTCAATAGCTCATTCCTACTATCCTTCAGTATGGGTCGCGGTGTCCCTTTACCTACCTACCACCCCCTCCGTGAGCATGATGCCCGAGAAACTCAACTCACCTCCTACCACTCCTGCCCCCGACCCACCCACTCCACTCTCTCTTTCCCAGCCATGACCTTTTCCCCTTGCCTTCCAGGAAACTCCTGGTCATCCTTCAAAACCCAACTCACATAGGACTAATGATGCCCCCAGAGAGCAGTGGTCACTGCCATGACTCGCTCCTCTGTGAGCACATTCTGATGATCGTTGCACAGCCACGCCATCTCCCTCAGGAGGCTGGGAGCTCCCCGGCGCCTCGGACTACTCATGTTTGAAATTCCAACTCTTGGCCCGCCGTCTGACACCTACAGAATAAATGTTATAAGGGAAGGGAGTTGACTGAACAGTAAGTGAACACTTTAGAGCGTGCAGGAAGCCAACAGCCTGCTCTTCCCCTCCCCCAAGTAAGTGTACCGTCTATGATTCACTCATTTGGAATTTAGGGGAAATAAGAGAAGGCTAGGCAGGCGGGGTGACTTCAGCACTGTCCATAATAGGACATACCCTTTCGAATCTCTCCGTCGGCAGAATCATTGGTGGTCTAGGGAGTAAAAGAGATAATGTGTGCAGGGTGCCTGGCACACCAAGAGTGCTCAGGAGAGAAGAAGTAATCTAAACCCTACAAGACAGCAACAAATCACGGGCAGAAAGCTGATGTAGGCGTGCTCTGTGCGTTCGGAGGAGGGTGAAGTCGCATCTGATGGGGTGCGGGAAGATGTGAGAACAGGCGTTGGGTCCCGGTCCTGGGTGCCTGGTGGAAACAGCAAGGCCATTTCCGGGGAAGAATGGAGCACTCGGTCGGGTCTGGGCTGGTGGGATGGTACGACGGAGAGCAATGAGCATTCACCTTTCCATCACCCTCAAGCATCTCGCTCATAACATGATGGAAATGCTGCTTGCAGTTTGTCTCCTTCCATTCATTCCAGAAGTCAACAAGAAATGTGACAAGGCAAATTCTATTTTGTTACCCATGCTACTGTGTGGATTTTAAAAGTTCCTTTAAAGATTGTCCAACAGTCTACAATTCAGCCTTTTCCCTTAGTAGGACAGAGCTCGACCCAGTGAGTCTAAGCCACGTCCGGTTTTGGAAGATGGAAGCTGACAGCTACTGAGGAGACCCCCTGCTGTCCTGGTCCCCTCTTCCGAGATTATCTTGGAGAGTGCGGGGTGATGCCAACTCCTGTCCAGGTGTAGAGGCTGGGCCTCCATCAAAAGCACTGGTTTCTCCAAATACCTATTCCTCAACCTGTATCATTTGTCTTTGTTCTTTTGATGAACCTAGGTGAGCCATGATTCCAAGTACCAGGGGCACAAACATGGGACGGTTTGGACCTTGTCCCCTGGGGTTGGAGGACTGGGACTGGACTCAGTCCTCAGTGTGCTGGCGCCTTTCCCCCAGCCCCTCCTTGCCCACTGCCTCGATCCACATTCCCTCCCCCTGCTCCCAGGGGCGGGAAGCTGTAGCAAGCCTCTCTGGACAGTGGGGCCTGGTGATCAGCTTGCTCCCAGTCCTGGCCTCTGCCCCCTTTCAGCTGCGGGGCCTTGAACAAGTCCCTTAGCCTCTGTGCCTCAGTTTCCCCATCTATAAAATGGACATCATAATGGCACCAGCTTTGCAAGCATTTGATGAAGGAAGAATGTAAAGTTCTTAGAATAATGCTTGGCCCAGAGGAAGTGCTAACCTAAATGTTTGTTAACTGTTATTTGGTCATTCACTCGTTATTTATTTCATAGGGCTCCATTCTTTCATTATTATTACCTTTTCTCTCATTATTCATTCAGTTGTGAGTCTTCATTTATGCCATGGGCACTGAGTGCCTGCTTCGCAAACTCTGAGTTGTGTGGGTGGGGAGTGTGCTCACCCCTGGGAGGCAGGGGTGAGGGGCGGGGCGGGGGGTGGTGGTAGAGGGGAGAGACTGCGAGCCCTGGGGCTCTGCGGTGGAAGGGTCAAGGTTGCAGACTCCAGGACGGGGACGGGGACGGGGAGTCTCGTTCCCCAGACTGCTGGCTCTGGACTGTTCTTATCTGGGGGGCTCTGAGTCTTGGCTGAGTCTCAGGGGCCTGGGGAACACCAACCCGCATTCCATCCCCCCAACCCCCCCACCCCCGTCCCATTCAACATCAGGGCTTTGAGTATTCTCTTACTTCTCTTCATACCGACCCGGGGAGGCAGACAATTTTATGGTTCCATTTTGCGGACAAGGAAAATGAAGCTTAGAAAGGTAAAGAACCACCCCAAGATGACACAGCTGGCACGCAGCAGGGCAGGGCTGAAACCGTGCACTGCTGCCCCCGCCCCTACCCCTCCTGTGTGCTCAGCCCTGCGGGGGCTCAGAACACAGCACAGGGCGTGCTCCCTGCCTCCCCCAAACTCCGCTCCTGTGTGAAGCTTGGGATAAGCCTTACATCTGCGGGGACCAGGGTAAGAGAATGTTGAAGAGAGAAGTGGGGTAGGAAAGACAGGCCAAAGCAGCTCAGGGAAGGGCTGGCCTTGAAGGACGACAGACTGAGGAAGACAGAAAGGAGAAGGTGCTGTGTCGAGGGGGGCCGTTGAGAGAGGAAAGGGTGCATACCTGGCAGCGGAGGGAGACAGACGGACGTAAAGTCAGGGGGGTGCAGTGCGAGTCTGGGTGCTGGTCAGACAGAGCCAGGGACAGCAGGCAGAGCGCCAGTGGGGGGACAGGGAGGGTGGGAGAGACAGGGTCCTCGGTCCCCTTCACTCCGGAGCGTTCAACAGTGTCTCCTCCCCGAATTTGCATCTACTCGGACCGTGACTGTGAGGGACTCAATTGTGTCCCCTCAAAATTCATATGTTGAGGCCCCAGCCCCCACCGTGACTGTATTTGGAATTGGGGCCTTTAGGGAGGTAATTCAGGTTAAATGACATCAAGGGTGGGCCTCAATCTCTGAGGAAGACACCAGAGCTCTCGCTCCACGCACAGAGGAGAAGGCACGTGGGAACTGGGCTAGGACCGCCACCTACACGCCAGAAAAAGGCGTCTCGCCAGAAACCTACCCCGATGGTCCTGATCTCGGACTTCTGTCCTCGAGAACCTCGAGAAGAAGGGCTGTCCTTTGTCTAAACCGCCCAGCGTGCAGGTGGGTCTCTGTCACACCAGCCGGACTGACGGATTCAGCATCTTGTTTGGAAATAGGATCCCTGCGGACGTAACGAAGTTCCCGATGAGGCCGACCCGGATTCGAGTGAACCATAATCCAATGTGACTGATGTCCTTATAAGAAGAGGGGAGGACACATGGACAGAGAAGAACGCCTCATGACAACAGAGATTGGAGAGACAGGTCTACAAGCCAAGGAACACTGAGGCTTGCTGGCAGCCCCCAGGAGCTGGGAGAGACGCCTGGGACGGCCTCTCCCCTCGAGCCTCTGAAAGGACCAACCCCGCTGACACCTTGATTTCCAGAAGCGTGAGGGAAGAGACTGGTGTTCTGCTAAGCCCCCGGTCTGTGGCGCTCCGTGAAGGAGCCCCAGGAGCTCGGCTGCTTGTCCCCACTGCATCTCCCCGCAGGAGGCTGTACCGGGGAGGCCAGCGCCTTTGGCCAGAGAGGGACCTGTGTGTCCCTTGGACACTCTGCTCTGGAGAATAAGCCTACCCAGGGCAGACCAGACCTGCAGCCCTGAGCACAGGGCACTTGTGGGGTGGGATGGGGGTGGGAGCAACCCGCTGGGTGCTGCCAGAGAATAGGGCTGGTTCTCTCTGGCCCTGGACATAGCCTGTGTCCTCTGGACCTCCTGGGCCTCAGCCCAGCTACCAGATCTGGGGGCCGTTGGCGACCAGGTGGCTGGTTCTGGAGGAGGGCTCCGGACTGGAGCCACCACCACGCAAGGAGAACATAGGATTCTGTCCCCCTCACGTCCTGGGACTAGAATGTCTGGTTTGAGATCCAGCAAAGATGAGCGAGGTCTCATATCTGTATTGGCCAGAGTCCCTCCTGCCCCCTGGGTGCATCTTTCTGTAAATTTGGCACTTACTTTCATTAATCCCTGAACAAATATAAGAACGTGATCAGCATGGATTCCTACATGATTTAAACGACTCCAGATTCTTGCAGTTTTGATTGATGTGCGCTTATCCACTTTGGAAATCAGCGAGATGAGCAGATGCACGTCGCTGGTCCGTCAATAAACGCGGAGCCTGTGTTGCTTTACCCAAGTATCCCCGCACGCGTGTTTTGATGTTTGAGCTCTGTCCCTCCTCCCACCTTGCTAAAATACCAGAATTTGCTCAGCTGTGGCCCACGTCTGGGTGAACGCGTTTTCGCAAAGGCCTTTCGAGGTCATGGCCTAGCACGTTAATTCTGGAAGAAGGTGCACAATGACAGTGGGACATGCGGCCCTGCAGGCTGAGACTGGCCTGGAGCTGCCTTGACCAGTTCAGGCCCAGACAGCAGCTCCCATGAGAAGCCGCAGACTGGACTTCCCAAGCGGTGGCGTGCGATAGCTTCCCCGTCACAGCGCGCTCTGGGGATCAGTTAGCACGCACCGCCCCGTTCCCCACCCCCACCCCACCCCCACCCCCGCACAGTCCAGCATTGCCCCTTGTCTTGACTGAGCCCGCCCAGCCGCTCACCTGAGTGTGGGCACTTGCAGACCCCAGTCAGTGGTGGGCAGGAGCGGCTCGCAGGGGACTGAGCTGTTGGCCTGGGGGCTCTGCCGTCAAAGCACCAGAGGGTACCCCATCCTCTTTCAAGGCCACGAGCTAGATGGGGGACAGACTTCGGTAAAGTACCCAAATGCGACTGCGGATGGGGTAGGTTTGAGGGGTCTCTGGGAGGGAGGGAGCCTGGGGTGAGGGGGCAACCCAGTGAAAGTCAGGAAAGGTTTGGGGGGGCTTCTCTACAACCTATAACCCGGCTGCTAGAGAAGACCCAGGGCTGGTGGATCCGATGGCATGAGCCTCTTGGTACAAACGTCATCAGGATCTGCCCAGCCATTCGAACATGCAGGTTCCCAGGCCGCTCGCGGACCTGTATCTCTCGGGAATCTGCACTCAACACTCACTTTTTCCAGGGTGAGGCCAACGCCCATGAGTGTTGATGGCCAAGCCTGAAAGATGGTGCCCCTCTGGGCAGGGCCGGGGCCCCATTCTCATTCCCATAGCCCTTTGACCTTGTGCCCTTCCCTCCCCATCACCCCCAGCTCCCAGTCTCTATCCTCTGGGCACCAAACCAGTAGAGATACTTCTTTATTAGACTGCATGCTTTGAATGCTCCTTTCCTGCTGCTGCTGTGACAGGTGACCATGAACTTAGCGGCTTAGCACAAATGTGTCGGCTGACAGTTCTGTAGGTCGTAAGTCAGGTATAGGTCTCACTGGGCTCAAATCAAGGTGGGTTCCCTTCTGGAGGCTCTGGGGACACCCCTGTCCTTGCTTATTCTTACAGCAGAATTTAGTCCCTTGTGGTTGTAGGACTGACGTCCCTCTTTGTTTGCCGGCTGTAAACCGAGGCTTGTTCTCATCTGCCGAAGGCCACCACATTCCCTGGCTCACAGCCCCTTCCTCCGTCTTCAAAGCCAGCAATGTCACTCTGAGCCTCTTTCCCATCACTGCCAGGAAAGGGTCTCCACTTGGGAGGGTCTCAGGAGAGGAGAAGCGTCCCTCTATCCTCAGGTTCCATGACCAGGGCCTGGGAGCTGGGCTTACAGGCATATTAACGGGAAAAAGGGCACGCAGATTTGATTTGATGTGAATATTTTCATTGCTCTGTGCACGGACATCATAGCAGGAAAATGAAGGCCCGATGAATGAAACTCAGGGCACTTATGCGTCATTTTAACAGAAGACAGATCACGGGGAAGAGACAAGACAGAGGAAAGCACTTTGAGCTTCTAGGGGCAGCAGGTAAACACATGGTGGAAACGAATGGAAGATAGGAGTTTTGGGCGAGGTTTGGTTTGTGCAGACTCATCTGGCCGTCCCCATCTCTAGGTATAAAGGCTGTTCTTTCCTTCCTGGTGCAAGAGGGCAGGCACCTTCCCAGCAGGCCTCCTTCCTGGGGCTGGCGTCCTGGGAGGCCCTGTGTGCTTGATGCCCCACTGTTGGAACAAGGGCCCGGCATTTTCATTTGGCACCGGGCGGGGGGGGGGGGCGGCAAGAATTATGTAGCTGGTCCCGCTCCTTCCATATCAGAATTTTCGGCTTTCTTGGCTGTCTCTCCTTCTGGACTGCAGACACATGACCCTCGGGTCTCTGTTGTTTCTACACCCGGTTCCCAGGAAGTGCCTAGGTTATTACAGGAACCGGTAAGTGTGGCCGAATGGACGAGCTTTCCAAGCAGCAGAGACGGGTCAAGTCTCTGACAGATTCAAAGCCAGCGTCCTCCCCCCTCGAACAGGCCTGAAGGGAACCCCTTCTTCTGGTTCGGGGTCAGTGCCCCTCCTAGTGGCTGCCGGGGTGTGGGGGTGAGGACTGGGGGTGGGGTGGGGAACGGCACAATCTGGTAGCCAGTCTGGGACGCTCCATTTCCTGGGCAGCTAGAGTGAGCATCTGGTTCGGAGCTCCACTCCTGGGGGAGAGTTCGACAGCTGGGTTCACCTTTAAATATCCTAGAATCGATACTATGAGATTAATCTAGGGTAGATTTTCCCTCATGCAAATCAAACGTCACTTCGCTCATGTAGTGAGCTTGGCAGGAAAACATTTGGGGAGTAAAGTGGGCTGGGTGCATGAGGCGCGTGGGCAAGAGAGCGAGCCGATCCAAACGGAGGGGCCCGTCCCAGAAGGGGCAGCCATGTGTCCCCTCCTTCAGCAGATGGGGAGAGGCCGCGTCTTTCCATCAGACGAAGCAGGTGAAGGTAAGAAGCCGGCGCTTTGGCTCGTCTGCCAGGCCCTGTGTGCCAGGCGCCAAAAATAAGGCACAAACAAGAATAAATTTTTGGTTTTGACACTTTAATTTCATCCTTTTCTCCTGAAGCTCCAGACTGAGCAGCTGTTTACCAGGAAAGGAAATTCAGAGCAAGGTAATAAAAAAGGTTGGAAGATGGGAACAACTGGTGTGGGACGGCATCCCCCGCATTTCCAGCTCCTGGAGACCCGACGCTCGCAGCATCTGCCCTGCGCGCGGATGCCGGACACACCTCCTTCTGGACAGCCTGAGTCCCCTTGCCTGGGCCTCCTGCCCCCTCGCCGGCTTCCACCCTCCTTCTCCTACCTCATCCCCTGGTCAGAGGGGAGTCCCTCCCCAGGGACACGCCTTTCAAATACACATCAATCAATCCAGAACCCCCCCCAAAGCTCTTTTTTGTTCGTTCTTTTTTTTTTTTTTAAGATGTTATTTATTTATTTGAGAGAGAGAAAGAGCACAAGCAGGGGGAGGAGCAGAGGAAGAAGCAGACTCCCCACTGAGCAGGGAGCCTGACGCAGGGCTCGATCCCAGGACCCCGAGAACATGATCTGAGCCAAAGGCAGATGTTTAACCGACTGAGCCACCCAGCCCCCGCCCCCCCCCCCCAAGCTCTTTCTCTATCAGGCTCACGCTCCAGGCCACTCTGCGCCTGCCCTAATCACTCCCCAGGGCCTGGTATCAGACTACTCCACACGGCTCCTATGCCCTGGAGCCTGGAGCCCACTGAGTTTATTCAAAGCGGCCAATGCCAAGCCTGCTTACCCTGCTCGCCCATTCCTTCCCGTGGTAACCACAGCAAAGGTACTTGAGCTCAGTTCCCTCCTCTTCCTGAGCCTCCTGCCGGAGGCTGCTGCGACCCATGTGGCTCCCCTGGCCCGGCGTGTCCCTCCTCTCCTGGGAACTGTGAGTAATGGACTATCTTTTTGACGGTGGTCATCTGAACGGTCTCCTTACCATAACTCAAACTTTCTATTAATACACTGTATTTTAAAACAGTAACAACACTCGGGCTCCTCGCCCACTGCGTGGATAGGCAGGAGAAGGAAGCAAATGCCTCTTTCCAACGGTCCATCCGTGCATGAACCCATCCACAATTTATTGAGCAATATGGTGCTTGCTGTAAAACATCTCCCAGAGTGAAGCTTGTCCTTTTACTTCATTACACTGTCGTTAAATTTCCACGTAGTCAGATATATTTCTCTCGATTCTGTCTAATTTGTGCCTTGGGGATCGGAAGGCCTTCTCTATCCTGGCATCCTAAAGATGTTCTGTATTTTCTCCAAAAGACTTAAAGTTTTGCTTTTTTCACACTTAGGTCTTTAATTCATCTGGATCTTATTTTCATGTGTCGCGTAAGGTAAGTCCTCATTTCCTGTTTGCCTTTGCGGACGGCCAGGTATCCCCACACCCCTTATTGCAGGTACAGCTCACTCTTCCCCCTGCTGATTCGTACCACCATTTGCCCAGTTTCCACAAACCGATCATCTGCTTCTGGTTTCTATTCCATCCTGTTGGTCTGTTTTTCTTAGGTCGACCGCACTGCTTCACTACCACGGATCCCTTTATAGCAAGGACGTACATCTGGGAGGGCAAGCGTCTCGTCCGGCTTTTTCAAAGTAGTGTTGGCAGTTCCCGGACCTTCGTCTGCAGACATAGTGGCAGGCACGCGGAGCTCGGGAGGAGGACGGCGCTCCAGGGACGGTGAAACACTGAGACCAACGGGACCTGGGTCTCGGGACAACCTCATGGCTCATCGGTGTTGGCCCTGGAGCACCTTCAGAAGCTCACGTGAGGAAGAAACTTCCATTTGGTTGAAGTCACTATCAATTTGTACTGATACCAATTAAATGCAACGAAATTTTACCCAAAGTAATTTTTTTTTTAACATGTTAACTTAGCTGAAGATCCTGGTAAAATACAGAATCAAAATGACGGAACAAGAATCCTCACCTTGTTCTTGCCTTTAAGGAAAATAACTCTAATGGTTTATCATTAAGTCTGAGATGCTTTTGGTAGGTGTTTCTTATCAGTTTACGAAAATTTCTGTCTATTCTCAGTTCTTTAAAAAATCACGAGTGGATATTGCATTTTATCAAATGCCTTCTCTGCATCGAATAAGGTGATTATATATATGGACTTTCTCCTTTAATCTTTTAATGTGCTGAATTACTTCAGCAGACATTTCAGTGTTCAACTGTCTTATATTCCTGAGTTAACGACTGCGCTCTCACGATAAAGTATTTATATATAGACTACTGGATTTGGTTTGCTAATTTCGATATAGGATTTGTACATCTGTGTTCCTATTTTCCTTGTAGGTACTGTTTCTGCCTGTTTTAGGCATCAAAATTCTGCTACCCTTATAAAAGGAGCTGGGGAGCCCCTCCTCTTGCCCCTGTCCTGTATTTCCGCAAAGGAAATTTCTATGGAACAATTTGCATCACGCAGGGGTTACGTGTTCCTTGAAGGCTTGGTAAAACTTGCTTGTAATATTGTCTGGTCTGATGCTTTTTTGCAAGTAGATTTATGCCTGCTGACTTACTGTCCTAAACGCTTCCAGGTTTTCTGTTACTTTCTGAGATCATTCTGATCATTTTTATTTTTTCTATGCATCTGCTTCATCTTTTACAACTCTTAAATCTTTTCGACATAAAGTTGTTCATACTGCTTATTTTGCTAAAGAACTCTACTGTATGGTTATGTCTTCCTTTGCGTTCCTGATGAAATTCTTTCGTGATTTCCTTTTTTTTTTTGCAATCTTTTTTTTTTTTTAAAGATTTTATTTATTTATGTGACAGAGAGACAGCCAGCGAGAGAGGGAACACAGCAAGGGAGAGGGAGAGGAAGAAGCAGGCTCCCAGCCGAGGAGCCCGATGTGGGACTCGATCCCGGAATGCCAGGATCACGCCCTGAGCCGAAGGCAGACGCCCAACGACTGCGCCACCCAGGCGCCCCTGGAATCTTTATTTCCAAAAGTTTATTCACTTTGTCTTCTTGGAGAATAAACTGTGCATTTGTTAATTCTTTCTTTTGCAAATTTCCTGTTTCGCTAATTTCTGTACTTATCTTTAGTATTTCCTTCCTCCCATTAAACATTTTTTTCTGGTATTTTTTCCCATTTCTTGTGTTAAATACTTCGTTAGTTTTCACCTATTACTTCCTAATGACTATTTACTTTTATTGCTGCTTTTGTCCGTGTTTGGAAATCTTATCCTTTCCCTGTCTTAGTTGTAAATACTTGAGACTTTTTCTTACGCTTTCTCCTCTGAATTATTGAGAAGCATGCTTTCCAGCTTGCAAACACTTGGGATTTCTCATCTTATTTTTTAGTGTCAGGAGGCGGCCAGTATGTTATCAGTTGAAACTTCCTTTGCAACCTAATATCGAATTCAGTTTTGTTAAATGTCAGATTCGAGTTTGAAAAGAATACTTAGCGCACGTGTACATCAGGATCAAGCTTGTTAATTACGAGGTTCAAATCAAGCTAGGATTTTCTGACAGAGACGTGCTAGAATTTTCCTCTGTGGATGTGAGTTGTTGGTTCCTTTTGCGATTTTACTTTCTATATTTGAGACCAAATAGAGGCATGGAATTTCAGCATCGGAATATTTTCTTAAAGAATTATTATTTTTTTATTAGTGAGTAAACACTTTTTGTCTTAAGGACTCCTTTGTGAGTAACATTCTTACTACTTTCTTTTGTAGATATTTTATGTATGCATATGTTTTATGTATACATAAAAGCTTTTTTTTAATACATATTTTTAACCTTTATTTTCAACCTCTCTGTGTTGTTTGAGTTGCGTTGTATCTAAAAATCTTTTGTATGGATAAATTTTTTCATCCAGTTAGTCTCTGTAATTAACAAGCAGGTTTAATACATTTACTATTATCATAATTATTAACATATTTGGACTTAACTGATATATTTGGACTTTGGTTTATTATCTTACTTAAGTCTCTTCTCCAATTTCCCTCCCACTTCGCATATTATTGTTGGCTAGCATTTTAGTTTCACTTTGTTTTTAACTGCATTGATTCAGCACAATTGTAATTATTGATATTATTATTAATTATAGTCAATGTTTATTAGGTTGACTATCATTTAAACCCTTTTGGATTTAATTATCACTATAACTGAAGTTCTTTCAGTGAGGATCCATGAATAGTAGACTCTTTTCTTTTCTTTTCTTTTCTTTTCTTTTCTTTTCTTTTCTTTTTTTTAATTTGAAGATCTGGGTGCCTGGGTAGCTCAGTCGGTAGAGTGCCTGCTTTTGGCTCAGGTCATGATCCCAGGGTCCTGGGATCAAGTCAAACATTGGGCTCCCTGATCAGCAGGGAGTCTGTCCCTCTCCCTCTGCCCCTCCTCCCTGCTCGTGCTCTCTATCTCTCGCTTAAATAAGTAAATAATAAAAATAATAATAATTTGCCGATCTAATTGGCTTTTACCATGTGATTCATGAGTCAGGCAGCATCCCATCTAGCAAGTAGAGGGGAGCTCTCAGTAGACTCTCTTTTGTTTCTATCTGAAAATCTATGACAGCCCTGACTTTTGGAGGACAGTTTAGCTGGACATATAATCTGGGATAACATAGCCCCTCAGTACTTTGCCAACAGGATAGCACTGTCTTCTGGCGTCCATTGGTGATGCTGAGCGTTCTGTCAATCCAATTGTCATTTGTTTCAGCTAGGTGGTCTTATCTCTCTGGTTGCTTTTAAGATCTCTGTGTCTTCGACGCTTTCTAATTTCTCCACAGTGAGTCTAGCTGTGTATTTCTTTTTACTTATCCTGTTTGGATAATGTGACACTTCGCTCTAATGACTCATTCCTTTGATTACGGAAAAATCCCATCACTTGTTCATTTTGAATTTGCCCCCACCCCCATCTTTATTTTCTTCTAGACCATAAAATGGACGTTCCACCTCCCCATCCTATTGTCCACGGTTCTTTTTTTTTTTTTTTTTAAAGATTTTATTTATTTATTCGACAGGATAGAGACAGCCAGCGAGAGAGGGAACACAAGCAGGGGGGAGTGGGAGAGGAAGAAGCAGGCTCACAGCGGAGGAGCCTGACGTGGGGATCGATCCCGTAACACCGGGATCACGCCCTGAGCCGAAGGCAGACGCTTAACCGCTGTGCCACCCAGGCGCCCCTGGCCACGGTTCTTAATTGCGTTTTCTTACTTTTCATCTTTTCGTATCTCTGTGCTGCATTTGGGATGATTTCCTTCTAATTATCTTCTATTTCTCGAATTCTCTCTTTAGTGTTGTTACCTCCATTTATCTCATAAATTTAGTTTATAATTTCAATGAAGATATTTTTACTTCTAGGCCTACTTGATAATTTTTTATGTCCACTCATTCTTTTCAAAATGTCTGATTCTGCCCAATTCCTTCTTTAACTTCCCATATCATTTTTTTAAAAAAGATTTTATTTATTTATTTTGACAGAGATAGAGACAGCCAGTGAGAGAGGGAACACAAGCAGGGGGAGCGGGAGAGGAAGAAGCAGGCTCCCAGCGGAGGAGCCTGATGTGGGGCTCGATCCCAGAACGCCGGGATCACGCCCTGAGCTGAAGGCAGACGCCCAACCGCTGTGCCACCCAGGCGCCCCTAACTTCCCATATCATTTTAAATACATTTTTATTCTATTTCAGGTGTTCAGACTGTGAAAATTAATAAAAGGAAACCTCATTTAGATTGGCGCCCAGAGGCTGCAGAGAAAGCTCTCACTTTCTACCACTCTTGTCCATTGTGGGCCCAACAGGAAAAGAGCTCGGGCACAAGTCCTTACTACCGTAGCTACTACTTTGCTATCCCAGCAAGAGGGAGGAAGTTTTTCTCCTGCCCTAGCAATAGCCCAGCCAGTGAGAGACAGTCACAGCCCAGCCAATGAGAGAGTGTCATAGCTCAACTAATGAGGGATGGTCACAGCCCAGCCAATGAGAAAGTCACAGCCTAGCCAATGAGAGAGTCACAGCCCAGCCAATGAGAAAAAGGTTACAGCCCAGCCAACTAGAGACTGGCACAGCTCAGCCAATGAGAGATCATCACAGCTCAGCCAATGAGAGGCAACTACAGCCCAGCCAATGAGAAGCCCCCATACATACAATTCCCATTGTATTTCAATGGACTTTCTGTTTACAACAGCCCTCCCAGCATTCCCTTTCCTCTATAAAAGAGCCTCCTCTCTTTATTCTATGGACTTGTCTGTGGTTGTGCCGCGTAGTGCCCGTGACAGAGTGCAATTCTCTGCTGTTTTAGATATGCTCTGACTAGCAATTTTTTTTAAGGTTTATAAGATTTTCTATGAATTCCAGTTATTGGGGAGCTGATTCTTGTTTTGTTACTTCTAACGTCTCCTTTTTGGGGTGGTTTATGTATGCGTTCGGTAAGTTTTCCTTCGTGGGTTCAGAGGAGAGTGTTTGCCCCAGCCCCGTGGGTCTGGTATGCTTTAGGTCGCAAAATTGTCCCCGTGGAGCAATTTTGTATCTTCTCCTGCCAGGGCTCAGGTGTTTAAATGGTTCGGGAACAGTTTTTATGTTGCTCTTGTGACTTGGACTTTTTCCACCTCTCAGTGTAACATCACACCTTGCTCCCGTTTGGGGGACAGGGTTTTGATTTCTGACAGTTGAGGTATTTTCTATCCAAATCCCTAACCCCTGGCCCAGTAGGTGGAGTTTTGCTAGCCCCCCCTGTGCCGTCTGCTGCTCTTGAAGACTCCAGGCTGTAAGCTGGGGCTCCATTCCAGCTCCTTCACCTTGAGTGAGCACCAGATGGCACCTCGGGTCCCCGTGCTAGAACCGCAGCCCCCATCACCAGATCTGAGGAGTGTCAGTGTGCTGGCCTCTGCTTTCCTGCTCCAGCCTTTAACCCTCTATTTCCCACCCTGAGGACTTTCCTCTCTTTCTTTTGAGTGTGAATATTCATTATGAAAACCATTTGGTGGTGTTGGTGGTGTATTTTGTTCTGCTTATTTTTGCACTAGAAGAGGGGAGAGAAAAGCCCCCATTCCCTTGGTCTGCTATGTGGCTGGAAGCCCTTCTCTCCTCCATTCACCTGTCCTCCACCTGTTTCTTACATAGACACACATGTTTCAAAGAGCCCTTAGATGGGGGAGGTTGGAGGGAGGGACGAGGGCCAGCCAGGGGGAAGGAGGGTAGATCATGAGGGAGCGACTCATGGGCTGAGTGGCCGCTGGGGCAGTCTCTATAGGGGTGGAGTTGGGGAGGCCCAGTGTGAGGCTAGGGAAGGGCCTACTTACACAGGCAAATCAAGTAGAGCGATTGGAGAGACCCCTCCAAAGAGCAGACGCCCTGTGTCTAACTGGTATCTCTTCAACTGTAGCACGACCTCTTGGGAGTCAGAACTGTGGTTACCTTAGGTCAGCACCACGTCTGGCCAGGCAACCCACCTCCCTCGGGCAGAGACCCAGCCTGCAGACCATCCTGGCCCCCAGGGAGCACAGTGTGACCCACGGCTCTAGAATTCGGGCCGGAAAGAGGACACCGGAGGGAGAGCTTCACAGAGAGCTGGAAAAGCGCTGGGGGGAAGGCATCAGTTTCTCATAAAATGGAAAGTTGCCCACTTCCGATCTCCAATCAAGCAGAGGAGACAGGAGAGGCGGCTGTCGCCAAGCTGCCACATCTCCAGCGTCACTGCTCAGTAACTGTTCCGTACTTCAAGTCCAGAATGGGGGCTCTTGAAACAGGATTTCATGGGAGAGATAGTGAGCCTTCATCAGGACAAGAATATGGTTGTGAAACAGGCAGCTAATGGTATAGTGTTCACCTGGTGGCAAACCTGTGAGGTTCATTAAGCTGACCAGCCCAGCCTCCGAAGAGGGTTGCAAAATCAGCCAAAGGAAGGAAGAGGTAAGAAGGTAAGAAGACACCGGAGGGAGGTGGGGCAGAGGAAGCTTGTTTTTCAGGTGGTGATTCTGGAACGTGGAAGGGAAGGAATGGAAGTTCGTCTTCTCCCCTGCTCCTTACAAAGAATGTTTTGACTACGCACAGATGCCTAAAAGGAATCCCCCAGTCAGTGCATCTGACCAGCACCCCCCAAAGATCACCGACTTCCATTGTTAAATTCTCATCCGGTGCCAGAAACTTCCCCCAAACCCAGAAAGCTGTCCTCAAAACACCCTGCGCAATCAACCTGACCTGGGGGTAATCAGAAAATCAAGAACAAACGTGCCTCATCAGGAAAACGCTGGGCACCTCCCTGCCCTGGGAAATCTATATGTAAATCAGGCAGCTCCGCGGTCTTGCAGGTGCAGCGGGTTTGGTCTCCAGCCAGGTCCCGCGCTCAGGTAGGACAAAGCTGGCGGCTGACTGTGGTTCGGAGCAGGAACTGTCAGGAGGAGGGGTTTCTGTTTGCGTGGGACGGAGGGAAGGAGGTCAAAGTTTCTTCCCAAAGCCATGTCAAATGGTCTCTGCTTTGCCCCAGAGAACCCCAACTTACAGCTCACCTTTCGATTCTTAAAATTGTAATTGACACTGGAAAAAAAAAAGAAAGAACAGTGGTGGAAGGAAATCAGGTTGTTTCAAATATTGCAAAGCCAAGCCTTCCACCCCCGGGGCATTGCTCAGTGGTGCGGTGTGGCCTCTTGCCATCATTGAAGTCACCTGGTCGCGGGCCACACCCAGCGCCCCCGTGCTCCGAGGCAGACCCCCCCGCTGTCCTCCGTGTCG
Organism: Ursus americanus; assembly: GCF_024610735.1. Classification (NCBI taxonomy): domain Eukaryota; kingdom Metazoa; phylum Chordata; class Mammalia; order Carnivora; family Ursidae; genus Ursus; species Ursus americanus. The sequence goes on from NC_142149.1 coordinate 4,659,563, forward strand.
CTGCACGTTTAGTGTCACTCAGCAAGGCTGTGTTGTTATGTGCAAACCACCCCGACTCTCAGTTTTAGCTTGTGCCGAGTGCCCGTCCCCGGCAGCTCCAGCCCGGCTGGAGGTGACGGAGGCAGAGTCTAGAGTCAGGCAACACCAGGGGCTGGAGGGGGCAAGGAAGGGGGCTTCCCTAGAGCCTTCGGAGGGGGCACAGCCCTGGGACACCCTGAGTTCTGACTTCTGGCCTCCAGACTGTGAGAAAAGAAACTCTGTTGTTCTAAGTCTGTGGCACTTCGGTACGGCAGCCGCGGGAAACGAATACAGACTTATCTTTGCTCCAGGACCCAGGCTGACACAGCGGCCTCTGCCCAGACCGCAGGGGGCTTCCCTCAAAGCAAGAGAAAACCAGGCACGAAGTGCGAGCTGCTTCTCAAAGCTTCCATAGGGAGGTGACCCAGTCATTCTGCTCACAGTCCATTGGCTGGAGCAGGTCACCTGGAAGCCGATGGCTTCACAAAGCGGGGAAATGTAATCCCCTACGTCAGAACTTGGCAAACTTCCCTGAGGGCCATGTGGTAAATATTTTATACTGCGGCTGCATGGTCTCTGTCACGGCCGCTCGACTCTGCCGTTTTAGTGAGAAAGCAGGCATGGACGCATGTAAATGAATGTGTGCACCAATAAAACTTTATTTATAAAACCAGACAGTGGGCCATATTCTGCTGAAGGAGGGGGCAGTGGGTATTGCTGGGTAACGGGACAGTCTAGCATGTAATCTCTTGCGGTTTTTACTTCCTCTTCTGGTTGTCTATTGCTGCATAGCGAATCACCCCAAAACTTAGTGGCTCAGAACAACCTTACTTAGCGTTGTCGCTCACAGTCCTGGGGACTGACTGGGCCTAGCTAGGGGGCTCTTCCTGGGATCTTTCATATGGTGGCTGTCAGGCAGGGGTGGAGCTGCAAGCATTGGAAAGACTGGTGTTCGCACATCTAGGCTAGCTGCCGGCAGTTGGGGCTCCCAGGAGTCCTTATCTTTTTGTGTCTCTCCACGTGGTCTTTCTTTCTTTCTTTCTTTCTTTCTTTCTTTCTTTCTTTCTTTCTTTCTTTCTTCTTCCTTCCTTCCTTCCTTCCTTCCTTTTTTAAGATTTTATTTATTTACTTGACAGAGAGAGAGCACAAGCAGGGGGAGTGGCAGGCAGAGGCAGGGGGAGAAGCAGACGCCCCACTGACCAAGGAACCCAACACGGGGCTCTATCCCAGGACCCTGGGATCATGACCCGAGCTGAAGGCAGATGCTTAACTGACTGAGCCACCCAGGCTCCCCCATCCACATGGTTTCCACAGCCCGGCACCTTTTACTTGGTAGCTCAGGGCTCCAGAGGCCAATGGAGAGAGAGTGCGAGAAGGTACCATATGTGGCAATTTCAATGAAATCCAATTAAAATTAAATAAAGTTTCAGGGTGCCTGGGTCGCTCAGTCATTAAGCGTCTGCCTTCGGCTCGGCGTGATCCCAGGGTCCTGGGATCGAGCCCCACATCGGGCTCCATGCTCCGCTGGGAGCCTGCTCCTCCCTCTCCCACTCCCCCTGCTTGTGCTCCCTCTCTCGCTGGCTGTCTTTCTCTCCATCAAATAAATAAAATCTTTAAAAAAATAAATTAAAAAAATAAAATTAAATAAAGTTTCAAGTTCAGCCGCTGAGTCCCACGAGCCACATTTCCAGTTTCCACGGTGGCCACCAGGACTGGCAGAGACTGCACCAAACTGAGTGGGAGCCGTGATCTAGTCTCAGAAGTCACACAGCATCAGTTTGGAATCATTCTGCTCACAGGTCCGCCCGGGTTCAAGGGGAGGGAAATAGATCTCGCCTCCTGATGTGGGGTGGCCAGATTCTGGAAGAGTACATGGGACTGAAAATATTGCTAGGGCCATATTTAGAAAAAGTAGGCCCACGAGATGGGACATTGTAGGGGCCCAGAGATCACGTCTCGGTAGCCACGGGCAGAGGCCAGACCCCTTGCTGGGTGAGGTGGACGCTTCTCCGCACAGCGCCTGACTCCCGGTTGTGAGGGGGCAGCGAGCTAATCCCCTGCTGTTTACCATGGTGTCGGCCACACGGTGAGCACTCCATAAATGTAACCACCATCGTGTCCCCATTTTATATGTAGAAAGAATGCTCTAGATGGAATGCTTTTGTCTCTCCAAAACTCATCTGTTGACAACGCAACCCGAAGGTGATGGCATTTGAAGGTGAGGTCTTTGAGAGCTGAGTAGGTCATGAGTGTAGAGCCCCGTGAATGGGATTCGTGCCCTTAGAGAAGAGACCCCAGAGAGGTCCCTTGAACCTTCCGCTGTGTGGGCCACGCTCCCACCTCCTCCGCACTGCTGGCCTCTGGCCTGGAACAGTCTGAGCTGGGGGAGGGGAAGAGCCAAGGTCAGTTGGGGAATGTGACTAGTATCATGGGCTGTGTCCGTGACCTGAAGTGGCCACGGGGCTGTCCCCTAAGAGAGGTTGCCGAGAAGCCATGGCATTTGCCAGCCTTTTTATCCTGGGGTGTGGGAAGATGGCTAAGGGGCGGAGGGAGACACAGATAAGCAAGAGCTGCGTTGACAAGAGTCAACAAGGACATTATGACTAGGAGCAGGCCTGGAGATACTCTGCAGAGCACTGGTGGTGGTTATTTGGGTGGGCGTAGGTCTGATAATTGGCTTTGCTTTGGTCCGTGTGTTTTTCTCTATTTTGCAGTTTTTCTACTGGGGATCTGAATTACTTACAGATTTGGGGAAAAAATACTTTTTTCTTTTTTCATTTGTGTAAAAAGTATGCCTGGAGAATCGGGAGGTTTTCTCTGCGGCCGAGTCCTGGAGTGTTGTGACTAAATGGGAGAAGTTTCTTTAGCCTCCTGCCTGCTTGGAGGAACCTCCATGGACCCGTCAGGCAGTCTGTGGTTTGGGCCTCCGGCATTTTCTCCTTTTGAGCTACATTTGCTCTGCACATGGCGTCCCTCCCAGGGACAGGAGCCCAGGAAGGCAATTTGAGGTGGGAAATATTGAAGTCAAGCCCAAGATGGTGGGAGAGTAGGAGAAAAAGAAAACCTCATTGTCTCTGAGATTTCTGGAGGGCTCTGGGTTAATTGCAGTGCCAGGCACTGTGTGTGGGATCCACAAAGCCCACTCCTCCGCTGTGGCCAGGGCAACTTCTGGAACATTCCTTAATTAATATCTGTCCTTTCCTGCAGTGGTTTCCAGGTCTCTCATCAGCCAATTGAAATGTTCTCCTGGAAACAAAGACTCATTTGGAGGTGCTGGGCTTCTGGTAATTTCTTTCCAAGATCTATTTGTCTGGAGAAGAGTTCACTGAATGGTACATCCATAAATTCCATTTCGTGATCACAAAAACACGGGGGGGGGTTGTGGTTGCTACGGTGACAGGGATGGGGCCGCACTATTAATTTGTAGGGAAGGATGGTGGATGGGGCTGACCTCGGCAGCAAGTCCCAGGTTGAAATGACCACGGTCTCTCCCATTCTCCTCCCACCATTTCCGAGTGAGGGGGGCATGGGTGCGCAGTCAGTGCGGACAATTGCCTGGGACCTCTGGGCTCCCTGCTCCCAGTCTCTCCAGCCGCCGCGTTTGCACGATGCCTCCCATTCCAGCTCTCCGGGGGGGCTGCGCACGTGTGTGGGCTGTGCCTTTAAACAAATAAACATCCACCAACCCCCAGAACGAGCTAGGGGGAACGAGCTCCCTAAGGCTGGGGGTTGGGGATGGGAGGCCTCAGAGGGCTTTTCTGGCAACTGCCGAGCCTTCACGGTTATGCAAAACTGGTGGTGATTTTCCTTTGATCTGAGGAAGATGCAAAGTAGAGAGGAAAAGCGAAGCCCCAAAGGAAAGGCGGAAAGAAGCCCGCCTCTGTGGCTCTTGAGGCAAGACTGCAGTCCCAGAACCCCAAAGGGCCTTCCCCTCCTGCTTCGCAGTCTCCGGCACCCTGTCCCAGGACCTGGGGCTTGAGGCTCAGTCTTCCAGCTCCGCTGGGGTGCACGGCCCATGCCCTCCATCCCCAGAGCCCAGAGAACTTGACTCACACTCAGTCCCTTTCAGGAAAGGCCCGAAAGCCAGGCACTGGCTGGCCCCCCGAAGATGTTCGCATCAATTTCTATCAGCTTCTCCCTCCTGCCTCCCGTGACACGAACGGCCCAGAGCACCTCCCGACAGCACCCCATGGTGGGGGGGGCACACACAGGTGAAGGAGGTGACTCCTGTCCCCAGGGATGGCTGGTCTGGGAGCTGGTCAGACAGAGGAGCAATGAAGGATGGCCAGAGCCCTGTGGGGGCTGCCTGAGCTCCCAGCTGCTTCGATGTGCGGTCAGGGGGTGGCCGGGGGGCTTCCTAGTTCAGGGATGACGTGAGCGAACTGGGGAGCTTTGGTATCTTGGTACTTTGGGGAAGCTGCCAGACAGGGGGTGAGGCCGGACCTAGGGTAGGAGCTGGGGGTGGCAGGGGAGGCAAGAGACGAGACGGGAAATAAACACTGGAGCTTGGTGCCTCCCCCCAGGGCTTAGACTCAACCCTGGGGCAAAGGGAACCCCCATCTGGGGGGCCCCAGGACCAGAGTGTAGAGGGACGTACCACATGTCAGGTCTGAGCATTTCCAAATTCTAAGTCAAGCTAACAAACCTTTCAATAAAACATGTTCTGGTCTATTTTCCTACCTGGATGATAGGGCTTAGAACACCTCAAAGGCCAGGTTCAAGTTCAGAATTTTCGGACTGCTGTGCTGGAACATGGTGGTACCAGGAGAGGCAGCCAGGCCTTCCACCTTTTCCTTCCCACCCCCACCCACATCCCAGCCTGGGCCATGCCCCCTGCAACAAGGGCTGTGTATGCCCGCCCACCTGCAGAAGGCCAGGCCTGGGGGTGGGCGGAACTTCCAGGGCCCCAAGTTCCAGAGCATGGTCTAGAGGGGGGCATCGGGCACGTCCTTTTGGTTCCATGGACTCTGTGTAATCAAGAATTGTCTGGCCTTTGTCCCTGGTTCTTGGGAGGTCACCTATAAAATGCTGGAATTTTCCGAGTGATACCAATGTCTCTGTGACTCGTGGCTGGTCCCTCCAACCGTCCCGGAGAGTCTGTGCCAACAGGGTGCCTCAGGATCGAGGCTGGTCATGCCGCCGACCGACCACAAGATTGGAGCCCAGCTCCTGGGAAGGGGAGGGGCTGGAGACGGAGCTCTAGCTCCGTAATGGAATTGCCATAAAAATTTTGGACCCCGAGGCACAAGTGAGCTTCCCTGGCGGGCGGTGCTCAGCAGAACGTCTGTTGTGTGGCTGCGTGCGGGGAGGGTAACATGGTCTTGAGGGTAACAGAAGCTTCCCACCTGGGCCCTCACAGACTTCGCCCTAAGTGTCTCTCCCTGTGGCTGGTTCCGATTTGCATCCCTTTGCTATAATTGGACGATAAACAGAAGTTGAGCGCCTTCCTGAGTTCTGTAAGCCGTTCCAGTGAATTATTAAACATTGTGGGGTATTGGAGCCCCTGAGTTGGCAGCCAGCTAATTAGAAGTGAAGGTAGCGGGGGGGGGGGGGGGGGGGGCTTCGTCGGTTGGGTGTCCGACTCTCGGTTTTGACTCAGGTCGTGATCTTAGGGTCCTGAGATCGAGCCTCGCATCGGGCTCGGCGGCGAGTCTGCTTTTCCCTCTGCCCCTCCCCCCTCAAATAAATAAATAAAATCTTAAAAAAAAAAAAAAGAAGTGAGGGTGGCCTGGTGACCCCCAAACTTGCAGCGGGTGTCTGAAGTGAGGGCAGTCTTGCAGAGGATGGGCCCTTAACCTGTAAAATTTGGCGCAACTCTGGGGAGACTCCCTGGGCTAGGGGAGGGTTTCCCCAGAGAGGATCAGAGTGGGGACTGCTAAAATTGGGGCCCAGGATCTTGCCTGGGTCTAAGTGTGGTCCTGAGTTGCCAGGGATGGCTTATGGGGGGTAAGTCCGTGTAGGACAGTGCACAGATGGAACTGGGAGGAAGCAAGCTGGTCCCGGAGGCCAGGAAGGCTCCGGACAAGGACAGTCAGGTTAGAGAAGAGGGACGCTAAGGGAAGCAGCAGGGCTCTGCTAAACCATCCCTCAGGGGTCACGGGACAAAGGCCACATCCTCAGCATAGGCCAGCTGGTTCCCTTGACCTGAGGGCTTCCGGATCTCAAAGCCCGTCAGTATCTTCCCCACAGAAGATGTTACCTGGAGCATTCACCTGGATCGCGACCCACCCAGGCCCCTGCTTCCCTCACAGACACCTGTCCCAGCTCTAAACACAGAGAAAAGCAAAAATCAGATTTACAAAAAAAACAAAAAAAAAAGAATGGAGAGGACTTATTTGCATTACAATCATTTCTTTTTACTGTGCCTGAATTTTCTGTTGAACAGCAAGCACCCCTGGGGCATTGGAAATTGAATTCAATTCATAAAATCCGGACTCACTCCCGAGTTTCAGGGATCCCCCTCCTGCACTGGTGGAGTCCCCCTGGACTCAAAATGATCTTGGCGGGGAGTGTGGGGTGGAGCTGGAAGCTGTTTGCTTCTGACCCAGCAAAGAGCAGCCCTGACGCAGGGTCGCCAGGATGACATCCTTCTGCCGCGGTTTTGTGAAACCCTTGCAATTTCAACTATTATATTAACGGATATATATTTTTGCAGCATTTTCTATTTCTGCTCATGAGCTTTTATTCTTTTCAATAAAGGAGAGCTGTTAAATGCATAACAGGATGTGACTTAACGCTCATAGCTGTCTGGGCGATGCTCCCGAGAGGCGCTGTGGTTGCGCCCAGTCCGGGGCGGGGCGGGGGGGGCGTGGCTAGTCGAAGGAAAGGCAGAGGACCCAGGAAGAGCGGGAGCCCAGGCTGGGGAGAGCGGCCAGGGGGCGGGCCATGGGATCCAGGCTCCTTTCATCTTTTTCATTTAAATGCATTCTCAAGTAGAAGGGGGGAATCCAAGGCCTTAATTTTTGGTTCGGTAAGTATAGGGATTTGGGGGTTTGATTTTCCTGCCTGTTCTCTGCCTTCCCCAAGATGGACTTGACTTCTCTTTACAACCCGGATCCAATGGGTCCCACACATCTGGGATCCGAGCTGCTGTTTCCCGCAAGGGCTGAGTGACCTGGTCACTGCGGGTGCCCCATGTTCCTGCATGGTGAGGTGACCAGTGGGTCTGTTCTCCTGCCTTCTCAGGAAGGCTGTTTCAAAAGCCTGACCGGTACTTCTTTAACCTGAACTGTTCCAGAAAATACCCTTTTTTAATTTTTATTTTTATTCTTATTTGACAGAAAGAGCACAAGCAGGGGGAGTGGCAGAGGGAGAGAGAGAAGCAGACTCCCCGCCGAGCAGAGAGCCCGACATGGGGCTGGATCCCAGGACTCCGGGACATTGACCTGAGCCAAAGGCAGGCGCCCAACTGCCTGAGCCACCCAGGCGCCCCAGAAAATACCTTTTCTGACCACTTGGTTATGAGCACATGTCAAAGGTTAGGACAGGCGAGGGGCATTCCCTCCCCCACTCGGGTTTGAGACTCACTCTCTGCGGGGCGTCCGGCCTCCCAGCCGACCCTCGACCCTCTCAGCATGAAGTGCTGCGGGCAGAGTCGTGATTTCTCTCTGAGCTTGGGCTGGGGTCTCCCACCCCTGCACCCCGCCCAGCCTGAGTGCAGGAACACAGCACACACTCTCCTTGCTCACACGCGCCCTGCTGTGAGCGCACATACCAGCGTACACCATGTGACAAGTGTTCTGGGAACTGGGACAGACGGTTTGCGGGAAGCCCCACCTGCTGTGTGCTGTCAGCCCCTGGGTGTGCCATCAGCCGGGATTCTTTGCCAACGAGGAAGGCCAAACCCTCCTCCCCAGAGCCTGGGTTCCTTGCACCGTCCTCCATCCTGAGACGTCTGTTAGTCTGTTCCAGCTGCTGTAACAATTTCCATAGACGGGGTGGCTTATCCGCAACATTTATTCTCAGGGCTCTGGAGGCTGGAGGTCAGAGATCAGGGTGCCAGCTGGGCTGGGTTCTGAGGAGGACCCCCTTGCAGGTGGCAGAAGGCCTCTTTCTTGTGTCCTCACAATGCAGAAAGAGAGTGAGCTCTGGCCTCCCCTGATAAGGGTGCTAATCCCATGCACGAGGCCCCACCCTCATGACCTCATGACTTCCCAAAGGCCCCGCCTCCAGATACCATCATGTCGGCGAGATCCCAAGAGCACCCCAGATTACCCATGCGATGCTAACTCTGACTCACAGTCTGCCTCCTGGGGAACCCAAGCTGTGACAGTGGGTGCCAGGAGTGGCCCCAAAATGCCCACGCTTGGGTAGATTTTGGACCTTGGTCATCTACCATCTGGTTGGCAACGTGGCCCCCAACAGCAGGAGTGGGTGGGGCACAGACAGATCTTGGCACGGGTAACAAAACTTGTTAAAATTTTCCTCGCAGTGAACTGGCACTGCAGGGGGAGCAGGCGCCCACTGGTGTAATAGACCTGCCATTGGAGAACCACGGGAGGACACTTAACAAACAGGGACAGCGGTGCTGTGGGAAAAAACAGAGAAAAGAAAAGAGTAAACAGTGGATGGTTCCCCTAGGGGAGCTCATGTCTTGGATTAAGACCTCAGGAAACCCAGGACTTAACCCTAAGAGTAGGAGAACTCCCTAGAAGGCTAACCTCTCAATCCGGAAAGATAGGCCATGCCAAGCTCAGGGCCCTGGCTGGGAAGAAGGGGACCCTGATACACGGGAAAGGCATATCTGGATTGATGTTCCTCAAAATCTTGAATCCAAGATTCCCCCCAAACTCTCTGAGCCTGCAGAGGGGCCCACACCTCGCTGCTAACGGCTGACACCACCGTCCCCCTCCACCCCTGCCTGGACTTGAAGAAAACGTAAGGGCCTCTTCCCTGCCAAACAACAGGCATCCCTTTCAGAAACTGCCCCCACCACCCCTCCTGGCCACCAAGAGGCAGGGTCAGGTTGCAGTACAGCCCAGCTGAGGACACAGAGGCAAAGGATCCCACCCCAGAGAAAGTGGGGAGGCCGGTGTGCCTCTCCCTGCAGGAGCCAGACAAGCGCACAGGGAACGGGGTGCCGCAGGTGTCTAATCAAGTAGGGGCAACACACCGCTGGGGAGGGAGACTCTTCCAGGACTTGGGAATCAGCCCCGTAGCAAGGAGCCCAGGAGAGGCAAACACGATTGGGACAGCCCTGGAAGCACGAGAAGGGGATGCCCACGCCAAGGGAGCTAGAAATGCCAGAACTCCACGCAGACAAGGGAAGGAGCGGTCAGGAGCCAGAGACGTGGGCGCGTTCGAGGAGGTAACACCCAGGAAGGGCCCCAACCCGCCAGGTGAGCGTGGTCCACATCAGGGCCCAGAAGGCACAGGTTTCCGGGAGCGCAGGAAGGTGCTGGTAAGAGCATGCTGGCGGCACTAGAAGGCACAGTGGTGACTTCTCTGGGAGCCAGGGCTGGGAGTGGGAAGGCCACTGCCCCACGGGTGAGCTGGCAGCAGTGGGGTGGTGGAGAGGACCCCACTCTCCGCCCCCTCACAACAACAGAGGCCACGTGGCAGCACGTAACCCTCGGCATCCCAATGGACGCGATGATTCCAGGGAGCCGGGGGATCGCAGGGGCAGCCTGTCTTGTCCGAGCTCCAGGCGGTATCTACGGAAATGATAAAGCCTGCACCCTTGGACCGAGCGAGGCCACTGGCAGTGTGTCCCGCAGCTGTCCCACGTTAAGAAAAATAACCCGCAACTGGGAAATGTCCTTTCAGTTCCTGCTGGGACGTTGTGTGCCACGCCCACACGAACGTTTGCACCTTGATTTGACCTACTTTTTACTACTTATCAGGGTATTTTGCAACTCCGAAGGGCAGACGTCAACTTGTAGAAACCTGTAAGCTTTGCAAAGGATTCTTGTCTAATAACAATTCAAATGAATTTTGTCTGGGAGAGATGCAAATGATTTCTGTCCTGTAGAAAAGCTAATCCCAAAGGTTACAGCTTCATTACCCCAGAGGATGTAAACCAGCGTCGTACCTGACACGGTCGTCTTATTCCAGGTTTCCCTCCGTGCCTGTATGTATCCAGGCTCTTGAATTTTCTTTGAACCGACTTAACCAGTGGTTCCTTCGTTAATAAGTTCAGTGAGTCTCAGATATATAATCACTTTTTAAAAATCAAGTCCTGCATCAGGCTCCCTGCTTGATGGGCACCCTCCTTCTCCCTCTCCACCACTTGTGCTCTCTCCTTCTCTCAAATAAATAAATCTTTAAAAAAATTAAAAAATTAAACTTTGACACCTAGCACATGGACACCAAGGCGTTTGTGGCATTGTTGCTTATAAGAGAAAAGTATTGGAAACCAACATTGATCAGTAAAGAATTGGAGAAGTTAATTATGGTGCTTTTACAAAGGATGGGGCAACCGTGGATGTATTTGAATGGAGCAGTCGCTGAGATTTTTTTTTTTAAGATTTATTTATTGATTGATTGATTTGAGAGAGAGAGAGAGAAAGTGTGTGAGCCAGGGCATGGTGGAGGGAGAGGGAGCGAATCCAAGCAGACTCCCCACTGAGTGTGGAGCCTGACCCAGGACTGGATCCTAGGACCCTGAGATCATGACCTGAGCCAAAATTAAGAGTTGGATGCTTAACTGACTGAGCCACTCAGGTGCCCCAGCAATCTCTGAGATTTAATGTTAAATTAAAAAATAGCAATGTTGATGGGGTACGTGAGTGGCTCAGGCGGTGAAGCGTCTGCCTTCGGCTCAGGTCATGATCCTGGGGTCCTGGGATCGAGGCTGGTGCTGGGTTCCCTGTTCAGCGAGGAGACTGCTTCTCCCTCCGCCTCCGCCCCTCCGCCTTGCTAAAAAAATAGCGAGGTTGCCGGACGAGTATGATGTGAGCTCATTTGGGTGAAAGAAAGGAAGGCAGGAAGGAAGATCTATTCAGAGATAGACATCTGTCTATATATGCCATCTCTGTATCTGCACACACACACACACACACACACACACTCTTCTAAGAGCACCTCTGGAAGCCTACGGAAAATGCTCGTAAAAAAGAATAACGCTGCTATTTCTTAACATCCCTCCGGAGAGGATGGGTTACGGGGAAGAAGGGGAGCAGGAAGACATAATTTTTACTGCACAACCTTTGTACCTGTTGAATTTTATATCATTTGCATGCATTATTTATTCCAACAAATTAATAACCCTTTACACGGACAACGAGGGAGAGTGCTGCCCAGAACAGAACACAACGGTCTGCCTGTACGAGGACAGGGCAAAGGGCTACAGCCCAGAGCCCCTGAGGACTGGATTTCTCTAGAATGTGGGACTAAGTCTATAACAGCTTTTTCCTAAGACAGGTTCTCGAAGTGTAACGAAATACAGTAAAATTCACACTTTCTGCATGTCCTGCTCTATGAGTTTTGACAAGTACATGCAGTCACGTAGCCCCTACCACGACCAAGACGCAGAGCGGAGCGCTCTGACACTCGCCGCGTTCTTGGGCAGACGGGCGTTCTTGCCACTTTGTTGCCGTGTAGGGCCCACTGTGTGGCTACACGACCACACCACCCTTTGTTGCTTCATTCTCCACTTGACGGGCTTTGGCATTGTTTCCCGTTTTTCGTACAAAAGTTGCTTATAAACATTCTCATACAAGTATCTATGCCAACATAGATTTTCATTTTTTTTGAATAGATGCCTAGGAATGGATGCCGGGTTCATGCGAAACATGTGCTTGACTCCATAAGAAACGTCCAGATGGATGGTTCCAGAGCAGTGGTACGTTCTCGTGCTTCCACCAGCTGTGCATGAGAGTCCCCGTTGCCGTGTCCTCACCGAAACCTGGTTTTGTCATTCCTGTTAACGTCGGCCGTTCTGACAGGGTGTAAGGGTACCTCATTGTAGTTCAGATCTGAATTTCTGTGATGACTTACGATCATGATTGAGAGTCTTCATGTGCTGTTGGCCAGCTGCATTTTTCCTTTGGTCAAGTGTCTGTTCAAAACTTTTGCCATTTTTTTAATTGGCCAATCGATTGCTTTCGTCTTATTATTATGAGTTATGAGAGTCCTTTGTATATGTCCTAGATACAAGTTCTTTATCAGATATGTGCTTCGCAGAGATTTTCTGTTTCATGACTCCTTTGAAGACTTCATTGGCTTTCTGCGATGAACATGAGGGATTTAGCTCGCCTCCCTCTCTTCCCCCTCTGCCTCTCAAAGTTCCAAAGTGATTGCTGTTGTTGTTTTATTGCTGTCATTGTCATTATTATTATTTTGGTTCTGTTGAGCACCTTTGAACTCTACCACGTGGACCTGTTTCGTGTTGCATCACAGTCAATAGTTTCTCTCGATCCTACTTTGTCACAGCCACCCCCTTTCTCCCCATAATCTCTCCCACTCCTTCTGACAACCACATTTTAATTTTTACAAAGTTCTTAACATCTTTTTTTTTTTTAAAGATTTTATTTATTTATTTGACAGAGATAGAGACAGCCAGCGAGAGAGGGAACACAAGCAGGGGGAGTGGGAGAGGAAGAAGCAGGCTCATAGTGGAAGAGCCTGATGTGGGGCTCGATCCCAGATCGCCGGGATCACGCCCTGAGCCGAAGGCAGACGCTTAACCACTGTGCCACCCAGGCGCCCCACAAAGTTCTTAACATCTATAATCTGCCCCTGAACTGCAACCAAGCGTCGTCTGCTTTATCCGTAGTTTGACTTTAATCATGTCTGTATCATACTATAAATTCTGCAGAACACCCCTTCCCCCAGGAAACCTCGATCTCTGTATATTTGTTCATTGAGTGGCAATCTTGACTGACTGTCTCTGGGCCTAGGGTGATCAACCAGCCTGGTTTCTAGGCTTAAAGGTCGTAAGCATTTTAGTGCTGAAAACAAGGAAGCCACCCCGAACGAGCGGGTCACTCTAACCTTGAAACTTCCCTTGACTCCTCTTCTAGATTAGATCTAGTTTTCTGGATCCTGTATGTTCCTCTTTATTTATTTTCTGACTTCTCTGAATTATATCATGCAGCAACTATGTTGAAGATAAATTGTGTCCTTCCATGTATGAAATGTCTTTATTCTGCTCTAAGGTTTATTGACAGTTTAACTAGGTATAGAATTCTAGATTGGGAAAAATTTTCCCTTAGAACATGGAAGGAATGTTCCATTTTCTCCGAGCATCTGGTTTCACTGATAAGTAGTGAAGTGCTAGTCTGACTCACCTTTCTTTATTGGGCCTGTTTCTCTTTGCTTTTATGTTCCCCACCTGTTGAGGCTAGTTCTGCATTTTGAGATGATTTATTTTCTAGTGCTTCTATTAGACTTTTAATTTTAGCAAGCATATATATATATATATATATATATATATATATATATATATATATATATATATATAATTTTTTTTTTAATCTCAAGAGCTCTTTTAGCTGTTCTCTGGTCTTTTTCTCCCTAACCAAATTGAGTTCTTGTTACATAAACAGAACATCTTCTCTAATCTCTCTGAATATATTCAACAGAGGCTTTGAATGCTATTTGCCCTCCCACGAATCATCTCTGTGTCCTCTGGCCAGTGTCTTTGTTGTTCTCCTGAGTCTCCCTTCAGGCTAGTGGCCCTCCTCAAGGGCCTGACGAGACTTTGGCTCATCACGTATAACAGAAGAGGCCCGGGTGGCAAGTTGGTGTTTCCTCTGCTTTTGGGTCAATGTGCCTCCCTATTCCCTCTGGAGCGAGAATGCTGTATAGGCCAGGGTAAGGGCAGGCTGTATTTATGAAAGCCCCACCGCCACCTCCCAGTGCTGGATGGGAGGGCTTTACAGTATCCTCCTGGAGGCCACCATCCCACTGGTGGCCTTGCAGCTCAGTGGCTTAGCTTCTCCAACAGTTGTTCCAACTTCTTTATCAAGGAGGCTTCTAGGTTCAGGTTGGGTGAAAGGTAGAGGAGGAGGGAGGGTCCGCTACCACTGGCGCGGTGTCTCTTAGGCAGACCTTCTGTGACTCCCCTGTCCTCAGCAGCTGAGTTCTCTTGTGTATTACCACATCTGTCAACCTGAGTGCAGACTCTCTGGGGGGCTCTGTCTGTGGCCAGCTGCTCCCCCGTAGCTCTGCGGCTCCATCAGCATAGTCCGGGCCACAGAGCCTTCCACCAGCGAAGCCCAACGACACTGTCTCTGCCAGGGACCGGGGACCCCCAGCCCCCAGGGCTCTTTGCTGCTGTGGGTGTATCCCTTTCCTGCTCATACCCTTGCATTTCAGTGAGGTCTTGGAAGATGCTCACGTGCATGGTCCTCAACATGGAAGCCTCACCCCACATTGAACAAGGGCTTGGAGGAAATCGAGGCTCTCTGAACACAAATGAAATTGAACATTTATGGATGCCTGCAACACACCAGGCACAGTTATTCATATGCTTTATCCCATTTATTTTTTGTTATTTCTCATATTCCCACCTTATAGTTTAAAACTGAGACATAGAAAAATTTGGGGCGCCTGGGTGGTGCAGTCGTTAAGCGTCTGCTTTCGGCTCAGGGCGTGATCCCGGCATTCTGGGATCGAGCCCCATATCGGGCTCCTCCGCTATGAGCCTGCTTCTTCCTCTCTCACTCCCCCTGCTTGTGTTCCCTCTCTTGCTGGCTGTCTCTATCTCTGTCAAATGAATAAATAAAATCTTAAAAAAAAAAAAAAGAAAGAAAGAAAAGAAAAATTAAGTAACTTGCCATTCATGTGACTAGGGAAAGGTGGAACCCGAATTCCGGCTATCGGCCCCTTCGACTTGAAGGTTCGGACGCTAACGGCTCTGCAGCGTCCGCAGGTCCCTGCAGGACCCTTACCACTGGGCAACACAGTCACCACAGGGCAACACAGCCCGGCCTTAGAAACCAGGGAAGTCCGCACCAGGCAGCAGGGGAGCTGGAGCACCCAGGCTCCGTGTCCTCGACCCCCACCCATGTTTGTGTCCCAGGAAAACTGTGAACACTGGGCTTACTCCAGGGGTGTCGATGCCCTTGAAGAGGGGCTCCCGGGAAACAATCTGACCGCTCCTGGGACAGCTGTGGGGCGGCAACCGGCTCCTTCCGCTCTTCCCGGTCACCCCTACCCCTCAGTTAGAGCCTCACTTGGGGCTGCAGGAGGAAGGAGATGAGATCTGCCGCGGGGGTGGGTGTGGGGGGGGGGCGGAGGGGGTGGAGGCTGAGCCTGAGGCAGAGCTGTTCCCTCCCAGTCCGCTCCCAGTCCCTCCCAGTCCCTCCCAGTCCGCTCCCAGTCCGCAGGAAACACCATCTGCTGCGTGTCCGAGGAGTAGCTGCTGCGACCTGAAGACCCACGGCGGTCACACGCATTAGCTACGTGACCCCTACTTTCCCAGCAACCCTTTCCGGTAGGGACGATCATCCCCAAACTTCTTTTTTTTTTTTTAAGATTTTAAAAATTTATTAGAGCGAGAGCATGAGCAGGGGCGGGGGCAGAGGGAGAGAAAGAGAAGCAGACTCCCCACTGAGCAGGGAGCCCCATACAGGGCTCGATTCCAGGACCCTGGGATCATGACCTGAGCTGAAGGCAGATGCTGAACTGACTGAGCCACCCGGGCCTCCCCATCCCCAATCTTCTAATGAGAAAACTGAGTCTCGGGGCTTAAGGAACTTGTCCGAGACCACCAGCTGGTAAGTGGCAGAGCCGGACTTGAACCCAGGTCTGAGAGGTGCCCTACACACAGAGACGGGATTCCCACCTTCGCCACAGCCTGGCTCATCCCTGAGGGGCAGCCGAGCCCCAGAGGCTGAGCTCACGAGACCCCCAGCCTGGGCATTCCCAGGGCCACGGTTGTGACCCTCAGGAATTTTGGAGGGCGAATCCTGGGCATCCCCCACCTCCCCAGCCAGTGTCCTGAGACAGCCACATTGTTGTCGGTCAAGATTCTGGAGCAGTCCGCTGTCACCTGCCTGGCCCTGCTGGCTGCCTACCCCGGGCCGCTGCCCCAGCCAGGCGTGTGGCTCCAGCAGGGCTTAACCGGCATTGTATCACATTTGCAGAGCAAGGGGTCTCGCAAATGCAGCCTTACAGAAGGTGGAAGAAACCCAAGGAAGGGAGGAAGGATGTGAAAGAAAAGGACCAAAAAGTAATGTCCAACTTTTAAAGGGACATCGTCCCTCCAAGTGGTCCGAGAGATCACTTGTGACAAGCACCAGCTCTGCGCCCCCACCTCCCTTGCTTTCCCAGCAGAAGTGTGTCCCCAGTGCCCCAAGGGGGTGGTCTGGGTCCGAGGTAGCACAGGGAGGGGCCGGGAGAAGTGGAGGGGGGTAGGTCTGGGGGGGGTAGGGGCTTCCACAGAGTCACTAGGCAGGTGGCTGGCACCGAAATTGGTTCCCGCTGCAAGCCAGGCACCTGCCTGCTGAGCTCATTACCCTCCCCCTAAGCCTCAGGACGGAGATCTTACAGTTCCCACTTCACAGACGAGCAGGGGGAAGCGTTGCTCTGGGAAATTTCCATCCTCACCACGAAGGGGAGGCTCCTCTGGGAACCTCTCGCCCAGACCCCTCTGCTCCTTACCCCACCTGGGAGGGAGAGAAGGAACGGGTGGGAGCGGGCCTGGGGCCGATGGGGTCCCCCGGCGCCCCAGCACAGCTCCTCATGCGTAAAACAGGAGGGACCTTTTCCTCAGAAGCGAATCAAACCTCTGAGCCCAAAGATTGCAAATGAAGGGCTCCTGTCAAGTCATTTCCCTTGCAAACGAAGCGGCTGCTCCGGAGTTTTTTCCTCGTTAATACCTCGTAACACAGCAGCGGCCTGGGAGCCTGGCTGCTCTGCCCCGCCCCCCCCCCCCCGGGACCCCCAGCCCTGCAGCTCTTCGGCTCATTTCAGTTAGCTTGACACTCCCTGGTATACAGATGAGGCCCCAGGCACCTCCGATCCCTGAACCTCCGCCTCCCCTCACGGGGCCCAGGAGACCGGACTCCTGCCCCCTCTGGATAAGTAGCAGATTTTCAGGGGGGGGGGGTCCCAAAGCCCAGCCCAGTTGGGGAGGTCAGCCGGGGAGGTCAGTCTGTGCTAGGTCTCCAGCTCTCTGAAGTCAAGGGACTGAGTCTTTGGGGTGGAGTTGGGGAGGCCAGGGCTGGAGGGTGGGGTATCAAGGAGCCCAGGGGCACGCACAGCAGATCTGAAGGCAGACCCCAATGGGGTCCTGGTGGCAGCAGCTCGGCTTGCAAAGCTCAGTCCCAAATAAATCCAGAGATGAAGAGAGACCCAATTTCCTCCCCCCTCCAAGTCTCCTGATCTGTAAAATGGGATAATAAAATTATCTGCCTTTGCGATTCTTGATCTTGGGTTCATGGGTTTGAGCCCCACGTTGGGTACAGAGATTACTTAAAAAATAAAATAAATTATTTTTAAAAAATTATTTGCCTTGTAGGGCCATTGCGAGGGGTAAATGACACGATCGGGGTATAGCTCTTGGCTCAGGATCTGGCACTTAGAAAGCCCTGCATAAATGCTAGCCACCATCTGTATTAATATTCAATCAGTGCTTCCCCCAGTACCCTCACACCAGCACCTCTGGGGACAGCTGTGCTGTTGTAAAATCAGCTACGTAGTAACATCAGGGCCTGGGATGTGTTACTTACCGCTCTGTGCTTCCCTGTTCTCGTCTGTAAATATCGTACCCATGTTGTGGGGTCAGCTAATAAGTAACAGAGCTCAAGTGTTCTCACAGGCACGTGGATTCTAAAGCCAGATTCCTACAGCCAAAGCCTGGCTCCAGCTGTGTGCCCTTCTGCAAACGACTTAACCTCTCTGTGCCCCAGGTTCTTCCCCTATAACATGAGCAATTCTAATAGTACCCTCCTCCAAAACTGTGGGACATGGCTAAAGGATAATTTTTAGAAAGGCAAAGTCACAGCTCCATCAAATAGGAAATGAACGTGTGTCAAAGATTTTCTTGAACTCATCAGTTCATGAGGGAACCAAGACGTTACAACCGGTTCAAAGGAGAATTTAAAGAACGTAGGCACGCAGACTGTCAGGAAAACTGCAGTGAATGCACCAACACAAGCAAACCGGCCACAAGGCAAAGTCCGCCGCGTGCCGCCAAACTCAGTCGTGTGCGTTTTTACCTACGAGGATGATCTGCATTTTTATCTGTT
This sequence comes from Ursus americanus, assembly GCF_024610735.1. Classification (NCBI taxonomy): domain Eukaryota; kingdom Metazoa; phylum Chordata; class Mammalia; order Carnivora; family Ursidae; genus Ursus; species Ursus americanus. The sequence goes on from NC_142149.1 coordinate 4,677,718, forward strand.
TTCTCCAATATACAGAGTCATAAAATAGCTCAAAGATGACCAAAAAGCCGAGACGACCCCACAGCCGATCCAGACAGGACACCTAGCTATAGGGTGGGGTTTTTTGTTGGTTGCCTTTCTTGCTCATTCCAAGATCTTTCTCTGCATGGAAGAGTTAATTGACGCAGGGTGACTGTGAACCCGGTAAATGCTGTCTAAGTTTTCGTAGAAAATAATGTGGAAATAAATGGCGATCAACCACACGAGAGCAGGCAAATACTATCGATTCAAGATTCAGTTTGCTGGAGCCCCATCACTTTCGTCTTGGCAGAAACTCGAAGGCAGGCAGGGGAGTGAAAAGCTTCCTGGTGGAACAGAAGGGAGGCCTCAGGTGCACCTGATGGAGGCTGGTGGAGGCTGGCGGGGGCTGGTGGAGGCTGGTGGAGGCTGGCGGTGGGCAAACTAGGCTCCAGGCTTCCTATGAGATAGGTTAGAGGCTTATACTTGGCTTTCTCTGGTTGGTCCTAAGTTGGAAGAGGGCACAAAAATCAGGGGAGCTGACGGTTATTAATCAAGCCCTGGCTGTTCAGGGCTGATCGGAAACAGGGGTTTGGGTTTGGCTCCTGGCTTGGTTGCTGGAGAGGGTGGCCGGGCTTCCCCCAAGGCCGACCTGCAGCCGTCAGGCCGGTTTCCTGCCCTTTAGACCTCCGGCAGCGGGTTGGCTTCCCGGGCTGGCTGCTTGGGTGGTGGGTTAGAGTTCTGTTTTTGCGTCCAGTCTGGCTATTGTCCATCTGTGTGTTCAGTCTTTCAATGACCACACTGCCTGTCGGAACCCTCGCAGCGGTAATTACTCGCAGTTGATACTCATTGGTTACCCACGATCACCAGTCCCTGCGGGTTTAGGCAGACTCGGGAGCCTGAGCTGGTAGCTCAGAGCCTGCGGGGAGGCTGGAGAGCCAGGTGGGGGAGAAGGAAGGGGCTGGAGCGGCTGCAGCCCTACCCCTGAGTCGGAACCACTTTCTGTCCCATGTCACTCTCGGAGAGAGGGTCCTGGGGGTGGGGGGGCAGGGACTTCAGATATGGTTTGGATCATGTGCCACCAAGAAGGTCTCCCAGGGGAGAGACGTGTCTAACAGGGATGCCGTTACCACAAAAACAAGACTTAGACACCGGGTCACCGGGAAGACGCTGGGGTCCACTCAACAGCCCCAGGACATGGGCGCCATGGAAGTGCCCACATTGCCGGCCAGAGCATGGAGTCACACAGAAGGTAGGAGTCCAGCTCAGGTCTGCCCTTCTTCGGAGCCCGGTTTCTCCCCCCCACGGCACTGAGCCTCGGTGTGCAGGGAATCTGGTGGCCCTCCCCGTCGGGCACAGCGCAAATCCCAGCTGCCCTGCCCAGCACGGCCCACAGAGCTCTCCTGCCTCTGGACTCAGGTCTCGCTGCCTCGGTGCCCTTTGACCCGTCCACGTCCCTCACTGCCTTGGGCGTGGCCTCCTCGAGCCGGGACCAGCTCTTGGAGCTCACCTCCCTTTAAACGCCCGGAGGTGGTGAGAATGGGGAACTGAGGTGATAGCTCTAGACCCTCCCCTCCCGCCACAAGCTGGGGCTTGAGAAGCCTTCCTGGGCTGCAGCCTAGGCTCCATATTTAGAATTCTATCATAACTTCCCTGAAGGATGCCACATTATACAGCTATTGAAAATAACATCAACCATTGGGGTCCCTGGGTGCCTCAGTCGGTGAAGCGTCTGACTTCAGCTCAGGTCAAGGTTTCGGGGTCCTGGGATCGAGACCTGTTGGGCTCCACGCTCAGTAGGGAGTCTGCTTGTCCTTCTCCCCCTGCCCCTCTCACCCCAACTCGTGCTCTCTCTCTCTTTCAAATAAATTAATTAAATCTTTACAAAAGAAAATAACACACACACACACAAGAAAGAAAATAACATCAACCAAGCCTTTCTAAGGACAAAGTAAAATGCTTGTGATAGACTATTAAGGAACGCAGGGAAGAAAAGCCTCCTCGGGTCTCCAGCTGGGGCCTCTATGTCAGAATGTTGGAAGGCAGATTCACAAGGAGAACGAGCCGGAGTTTATTAACTTATGGGAGTACCCAGTGAGGAGTAGCTCAAAGGGGTTGGAATTCAGGCTTACACAGCATTTTAACAAACCAACAATGAATCCGTAGAGAAGTGACAAGACCAAGGTCTCTAAGCTTCTAAGGGCAGTAAATGGTGGGAAAGCAAATATCAGAGGCAACCAATGGCAGACAGAGGGCTGGCCTCGGCGAGGTTAGCCAGACTCGTTTGGTGCCTCTCTAGGCTGGGGAGGGTCTGGAGTGTCTCTGGTGATTAACTTCTGTCCTTCCTGGGAGAGGGAAGGGAGGGGAACACCTTTACACATTCACGTCCTGCTTTTAGGCAAACAGGGAGAGAGCAGAGAGGTTTTCTTGCGTCTGCTTCTTCGCAATCGCCTTCAGCTCAAAATAATGCTTATGCCAAAGTGGCAAATTCGGAATGGCATACTCTGCTACCCTTCAGGAAGAAGGACTAGAAACAAAACCACAGAGATGAGATGTTATCAGCTATGCAACCATATCCATGTACGCACAGAATATTTGGGAAGAAATATGCTAAAATTAGCAGTAGAGGGAAGATAGGTGGTTTTTACTTGCTTGCCTGTACTGGTCCAGATTTTCCAAAGTTTCTATGTGAAGGGCTGTAGACATTTGTCATTGTTTTTGGCTGCCTAGCATCTGACTCCCTCCTTAGGCTGGGAACATCCCACCTTTGGCAGAAGTGGGCAATGCCCTGGTTGATTTCCCAGACATCCTTGTAGCTGGAACGCAGGCTCCTGGTGCCAGTCCGCCAATCAGAGAAGTGATCCCCTTCTCGGGAAGAAGCAGGACCAGTGATGGGCAACAGTGGTAGTGAGTCCAGGGAGGCATCTAAAAGCCCTGATTTAAAAAAAACAAAAACCAAAAGACAGACAAAAAACCCCCAACAACTTTAAAAGGAAATCTCGAAATCCAACGGCCTGTGAGCAAGGAACTGCTACTTAAAATCACAGCAGAGAACCAAGGACAACGAGGAAGGTGTGTTCATATTCTTATTGTTGAGTCGTAAGAGTTCTTTGTATATTTTGGATCACAGTCTTTTACCACATGTGCCTTTTGCAAATATTTTCTTCCAGTCTATGACTTGTCCTCTCATTCTCTTTGATATAGACAACATTTTGCTAAATCAAGTTAAACCTTACTCCAAACCCTGCTTCTGAGCATGAAGTTTGGACTTGGCCACTTTTGTGTGCCCCCCACCTTCTCAGACGTCACACAAGAGTGGGGAAGCCCCCATCTCTATCCCCACGTGGTTCCCATGGAAACGCTCATCATCCAGGATCCTCCGGGTCCGTTCAAAGACAGCGGTATGCCTGGAGCTAAGCTTGCGTATGGGTACTCCTTTGCGGGGCTCTGGGGAGCTGTCCTCACATCTGCGTGCCATCCCTTCTGGGAGCCTGACATACGTCTGGGACCCAGGTTTCTCCACTCTCAGAATCATCCGCCCCCAAGCTCTGATCCTCTTCTTTCCTGGGACGCCACCTCCCTTGGTAGCTACTCTCCCCATGCCCCAAGCCCCGGGGCTGCCCACCCCTCAATAATTCAGTCTTCTGGACTCAACGAAGACCCCCTGCTCCGTGTTATCATCGCACCAGGGCTGCAGCTCTTACGGTGAGATGGGAGAGCCCCTCGTCCACCCCTCCCTGAGGGCAGGGCTGGGTGTCCTCTCCCCAGCTTCTGGCATAGCGGCTGGCAGAGATGGGCAGCAGTGCATTCCCCGCCCCCCACCCCCGAATGGATGAGCAAACTCCACCTTGGGTTGGTGCAGGAGGGTCCCCGCCCTTCGGAAGCTCACAGCCTGGCTGGGTTGCGCATAGGTGCTGGGGCCCTTGGCCTCTGAGTTCACCCAATTCCCTAGACTCCACTTTGTGCCACTTGCCTCTGTCTCTGCCCACCCCCGCTGGTTAGAGGCTCCTTTGAGATTCCTCTCGCATTTTCATTAATTTCTTTTGAATAATTAAAACCAGGAAATTAATACTTTCAGCGGAAACCTGAATTGCAGCGTGTGCTTTTCATCATTGTAATTCTGCTGGAGCATTAAACACTTGCGTGAGCCCTCCTTCTCCAGGGACAGAGGGGACAAAGCTACGTCTTGAGGGCTTAACACATAGTGCTTGGCTTTGGCTGTGCACTTAGTCATTGCTTTTTAATTAATGGATGGATGGATGGATGGACGGATGGATGGATGGACGGACGGACGGATGGACGGATGGATGGATAGCAGGATGAATGGAAACAACGACCCCAAAGGCCAAGCAAGCTGTTTGGAAGTTTCCAAAATTAGAGATGACCCTTACACTTTCTGGGCTAGAACCAACTTTGTTTCCTTTATCAAAAGGTAATTTTAATTGTAGGACACAAAGAGGCCGAGAACCTGGCCAAAATGTTTTGCTTTTCCTTTATTTCCTGTCCGATGCCACGCCACCTCCCAACTAGATGTCGCCTGTCCTGCTTCCAGCCTTCTCCGGGAGGTAGCATTCTTTTTTAAAAAGATTTTATTTATTAATTTGGGAGAGAGAGAGAAAATGTGAGGGGTGAGGGAGTAGAGGAAGAAGGACAAGTAGACCGTACTTAGCGCGGGGCCCGACGCAGAGTTCATCTCACGACGCTGAGATCATGATCTGAGCTGAAACCAAGAGTCAGACGCTTAACCAGTTAACCGAATGAGCCACCCAGGTGCCTAGAGGTAGGATTCTCAAAACAGCAGCACTGTCCTGGGCCCAGGAGTGTGCTTACTGATGACGGAGAATCAGGGAGGTTGGGTCTGCAGCCCTCAGCACAAACCCCTTTGGGGACAGCCAAACGACCACTCTAGCAGGTGCGGACACCCTCTAATCCCTTTTACTACTTCCTGGCAGAACTTGGGGGTCCTCAGTGTCATCCCAACAAGCTTGCATTACCTTTATTTGGGGCGCAGGATAAGCGTCTCCTGACTTCAGAGAAAGCGAGCGAGCAAGCAGGGCAGGTGCAGATGGGCTGCATTCTCATGGCTGATCTCTGCAAGGGGCCTGGTGCCCTCATGTCCCCTGTTAATTCCATCCTTTCCCCCAAGAGAAGGGAAAGGAGGCAGTCATTACCCAGAGTGACTCACGGCGTCCTGTAGCGGGTTTTCCCAAGGGGCCTTGAGAGGAAAAGAATAAGGCTGATGTAGCCAGGGAAGCGAGCCAAGGACCCGGCTGGAGAGAGAAGGAGGCAATCCCTAGGGGAAGGTGCCTCCCAGACTGACCTCAGGAGCTGGTGGAGAGGCAGGAGGTGCAGAGGGAAGGATTCTCTAGGCTCCACCTGTCCTTGTTCAAGCCTGGGATGCCCAGGTTCTTAGGGTGCGGTCCCCCACCTGGCCGATCACCAGAAGCCCCAGCAAGGGTTCTAATTACAGCACTTTTCCCTGCCATTCAAATGCCTCTCCGTGTGGGGATCAACCAGTATACCTCAAGGGGTCTAATCCAGAGCCAGCCCGGGGCTGGAGTTTCGGGTGGTCTGTAGAGACAACAGAGTCTGATCACCAGTCTCCCACTCTCTGGCTCTGCTGCACCCATGCTAGTGTCTTTCCTCCATCTTGCAACTGCCTCAGGGCCTTTGCACAGGCTCTTCCTTCTACCTGGGATCCTCTTCCTTTTGGCTCACTTCCTCAAGCTTCGTGCCCAAATGTCATCCCAGTGAGAGGTCTTCTTATAAACCTGTAACCACCCTCCCATCTTCCATCCTCCCTCTCCTCCTTGCCAGAGGTTTTCTCTGTAACAGGGCTTAACTATCAGTTTACTGTCTGTGTTCTACCAGGTGCGATAGAAGCTCCATGACATCAGGCACCTTCTTTTGTGGACAGCTGTACTCCCAGAACAGTGCTCGACACCTGGGGGGTTCTGTGGATGAATCACCGTCACTGGCTAGAGAAGGAGCACAGGGCATTGGCTCTAAGGCGGGAAGACCTCCCTTTGCCCACAGCCGGCACACAGGGGCCACATGGTCTGAGCTCGGCACCAGGGGCTTTGTCCTGCCCCTTCGTGGAGGGTGGCCACAGCCACCAGCCCTCTCAGACCTGAAGACCCACTCTGATCGCTGGGACCCCCACTGCCCTGGGCCCTTCCCTCACTTTCTGGCCACGCCCTGACCCTCCTGATGAGGACCCTCGCTCCCACCTTTCCAGGAGCTCCTGCCATGTCGGGATCAGAGGGAGATGTGGGGGCGCCCGCACTGGGCAGCCGAGCCGGCTTTTTTGTTTCACATCAATGTTTAAAAGATGCCACTTTTAATCGTGTGTGAGTACAATGTACCCTGAGGCTTTTTGTGGTAAACGGCTCTCAAACACAGTTTATTCGTTAATTATTATTAAGTATTTTCCTGAGGGGCGCCTGGGTGGCACAGCGGTTAAGCATCAGCCTTTGGCTTAGGGCGTGATCCCGGCGTTATGGGATCGAGCCCCACATCAGGCTCCTCCACTATGAGCCTGCTAATTCCTCTCCCACTCCCCCTGCTTGTGTTCCCTCTCTCTCTGGCTGTCTCTCTCTCTGTCGAATAAATAAATAAAATATTTAAAAAAAAAAAAAGTATTTTCCTGAGAGTGGCCGGGGGGGAGGCAGGGCCTTGCTTGGCCCGCAGCAGCGTGTTGCCCGTCAGCGCCTCGGGTGAATGGGGCTCTGGGAGCTGCCTGTGTGGGCCCCGACCAGGTGGCGAGAGAGCAGGCTGGGTGCAGCCGGGACCTCCGGACCGCGGGAGGAGAGAAGGCAAGGGGGAGTGGGGCGGGCCGGGCGGGCAACCCCAGCGCCCTCCACCCGCAGAGAGCTGCTTTCCTGCGTGAAGCCAGGATTTTTGGCTTCGGCCAAAGGGGGAAAGAGCAGAGAATCACCACTTGCTGAACAGTGGCCGAGGCTACCTTGCATGTGGGATAAACCCACTCTCAGGAAAACAATGCAAATAAGACATAAAAGTTCTAATGTGTAGCACAGGCCGATTTCCACAGTATAAACACTCCCACCATGGCCGGTTCCAAGATTTCAATGATTTAGCAACTGGCTTGTAAAAGTCCTGAAAGTCTAACGACCACCTCTGCAAGCCGCTGGGAGCTAGCCCCAGCACCCTGGTGTGTGACGGGATTCAAACCTTCCCCTCCAGGAGGTGTGCTGGTTAACTGCATGTATCAACTTGCCTGGGCCACCGGGTGCCCAGATTTTTGGCCAAACATTATTCTGAGTGTGCCTGTGAGAGTGTTTGTGGAGGAGACATTTGACATTTGAATTGGTAAACAGAGTAAAGCAGATGGCCCTCCCCCAATGCAGGTGGGCCTCATCTAATCAGTTGAGGGCCTGAAAAAAACAGAAAGTCTGACCCTTCTGTGAGTAAGGGGGGAGCTCCTCCTGACTGACTACCTTGAGCTGGGATACTGGTCTTTTTCTGCCTTAAGACCTGAACCGAAACATTGCCTCTTCTTGGGTCTTGAGTCTGCTGGGTTTTGGACCAAAACTTACACTCATGTGGTTCTCAGGCCTTTGGACTCAGACAGTCACTATACCATTGGCCCTACTGGCAGTCTCCTCAATCATGGGAGTCAATTCGTGATAATAAATTATATATATATATATATAGAGAGAGAGAGAACCCTAATACAGAGGTAGTTATGGTCACCAGAATAACGCCCCCCCCCCCCCAAGATGTCCATATCCTAATCCCTGGGACCTGTGACTAATTATGCTAGATCATGTGATGGTTAATTTTGTGTGTCAGTTTTACTGGGCCACAGTGCCCAGATATGTGGTCAAACATTATTTTGGATGTTTCTATAAGGCTGTTTTTGGATGAGATTAACATTTCAATAGGTAGACTTTGAGTAAAGCAGATTGCCCTCCAGGATGTGGGTGGGCCTCATCCAATCAGTTGAAGTCCTGAGTAGAACAAAAGACTGATCTCCCCTGAGAGAGAAAATTCTGCCAGCAGATGGCCTTCAGACTCGAACTACAGCATCAGCTCTTCCCTGGGTCTCCAGCCTGAGAGCCCACTCTGCAGACTTTCGTACAGTCTCTCTAGTCACGTGAGCCAATTTCTTAAAATAAATCTTTCTCTTTACGTGCGTGTGTAGACATCTATAAATGTACACACACCTGTTTCTCTGGGGAACCCAGACTGATATGCATGGTGGAGAAGAATTAAGGTTGCAGAATTTAAATTGTTCATCAGCTGACCTGAAAATAGGGAGATCCTCCTGGATTATCTGGTGGGTACGATGTAATCACAGCAGTCTTATAGGCAGAAGGAGGAGGCAGGAGGGTCAGCGTCAGAGTGAGGAGATATGAGCAAGACTCCACCAGCCACTGTCGGCTTTGAAGATGGAGGAAAGGGCCACAAGCCAAGGGACGCAGGTGGGCCCTAGCAGGTGGAAAAGGCAAGGACGCGGACTCTCCCCCAGAGGTTCCAGAAGGAGCATGGCCCTGCTGATACCTTGTTTCAGCTGTGAGACCCGTTTTGGACTTTGATTAAAAGATAATACATAATAATCATACAATAAGACATTAGTGTTGTTTTGTGATACTGAGTTTGTGGCCGTGATAGGCAAGTAACACTCACACGTATTATCTGCACTTCCCTACCTGACGGGCTAAGGCTCAGACCCGCTGACTGCTCAGGGTCGCAGCTAGCGACAAGGGTCAAAGACAAGGTTTGAGCCCACGGCCGGCTGATTCCAAGGCCCAAGTTGTGTGTGTGTGTGTGTGCACGCATGTCATTTTTTCAATTAGAAACCCACTTTTTAAATGTAAGTCCCCCTTGGAAGTTTTCCAACTTAATCCCATATCAGCCTAGGTAATTGAAAAGCTTTTATTTTCTTTCTTTCTTTTTTTTTAAATTTTTTATTTTATTTTATTTTTTTTAAAGATTTTATTTATTTATTCGACAGAGATAGAGACAGCCAGCAAGGGAGGGAACACAAGCAGGGGGAGTGGGAGAGGAAGAAGCAGGCTCACAGCGGAAGAGCCTGATGTGGGGCTCGATCCCACAACCCCGGGATCACGCCCTGAGCCGAAGGCAGACGCTTAACCGCTGTGCCACCCAGGCGCCCCTCTTTTTTTTTTTTTTAAAGATTTTATTTTTAGGTAATCTCTACACCCAACGTGGGGCTCGAACTCAGAACCCCAAGATGAAGAGTTGGATAATCTGCCAACTGGACGAGCCAGGAGCCCATGGAAAGCTTTTCTTCTTAAAACACCAGAAAATAACAGGAACACCACGGACAGCAGTGTCCGGGTGAGGGCAGAGCTGGGCTTGCAGGAAGGAGGGGCCCCCCGCAGAGGCCCAAACGAAACCAGAGATTTGAAAGCCAGATGGTGAGCGTGTGAGTGTGGCCGTGCAGGCAGGCCCCGGGGCCAGGGGTTTGGATGTTGAGCCCTCCATGGGGACGAGGGGTGTGGACTTGAGATCGGGGTGGAGAACCCAGGCCCTTGCGGACTACAGCCTCGTGAAAGGAGAAAGCAGAAGACATACCGAGTACCAGGACAGCGAGGCGAGGAGGCTGGTCTGTTTTGGTGGAAGAGGCAAAACAGGGAGAGCTGCAGGCTGAGGTGTTTCCAGAATGGATGAAAAAGAAGTGTTAGCAGATTCAGGAAGGCCAGGGAACCCCAGCAGGCCCAGGCTAGACCTGGTGCCCAAGACACAGGCTCTGGATGGGAGACTTTGCACCCTCTGGGCCAAGCGTCACGGCGAACACTTGTGCTGGGGGAATGTTTGTTGAATGACTGAATGATGGGACAGGGAACAAGTTGGGAAATGAGACCCAGATCCAGCTGTAGGCAAGGCTGGGAATTCACAACCTCTACCCGCCCCTCCACTCCTACCTTCTGAGGACCCCAGAATGGGGTGGGCACAGGTGAGGGAGTCTAAGGGACCGAGGGGGACCTGGGGCAAGGGTAGGGAGCATCCGGGGGTGTCCCGTGTACTCCCGAGGAGCCCTCACCGCCTTGCCCCAGCCTGAAACTCCAAAAGCCAAATGCCCAAGCCCATGCCTGCCCCAGGGATCCCGACAAAGAGTCTGCAAGGAGGGGGTGGCTGGTGGCCGGGCAGCTGAGAGTTGACCCGGGAAGCCAGTGGCCTCTGTTCTGCTCACTTCACACTCCACGTGGGAAGAACCGGCCGCACTGTTTCTCCAGCATCACGAGTCTCCTGAGCCCAATATTCAAGTATGCGCCGAAATCGGGGCTGGGCTATTTTTAGCAGAGTCAGCGGGAGGTGATCTAAGGCTGAGTCAGCGGGAGGGTGACAGTCCCAGAATCCACCTGGGAAGTCTCCAGGCCCGTCCCCCTGCTGCTCCCAGGGCCTGGGTGCTGCTCCCCGAGGCCCCGGGGCCCGTGTGAGGGTGTTTGTGCGTGTCTGGAGGGGAGGGTGGCCTGCCCCCCCCAGCAGCTGTGGCCCGGAGAAGGCCCTCCAGGCTTGGGGGTCAGACTACCTGGCGTCCGGTCTGGGCAGCGGCAGGCCGGGAGCCTGACGGTTCTCACCTGCAGGAAAGGGGTGAGGAGCGCCTTGAACCTGGAGCGCCTTGAACCCGGAGCACCTGGAGGCGGTCCTGAGCCTCGCAGCCCAGCCGCCGCCAGCCACTCACACCTGCTTCATCACGCTCCTTGCACCCTGACCTGGACCCGCCCGACCTGGCTTCTTCCTCAACCCCACTGGGTCTTAGGATCGTTTCCCTCATCTCAGGCAGGAGGGACAGGAAGTGGAGTTGGGTGGGGTCCCGCAGCAGCGGGTTGGGATTTTGAGGGGCCTTTGGAGTTGGCCAAAGGGAAGGGGAGCAGCCGCGGTGCTAGGACATGGGGAAGGCCCCCAGGTTCTGGCTCTCTGCCTCCAGTCCCACCCGGCCCAGCCCCTGCTGAGAGCGTACCTTGGTGACCAAGAGAAGAAACCAAATGGGCAATGCCTCCCAGGCTTCTGCAGAGACAGAGGGGACCTTGTGTTACAGGATCTCTGTCCCCTGAGTGCCCTCGGGTCTTGGTCACGCCACTTCCAAGAATGAAGAGGTTAGGCCAGGTGAAGAGTGGTGGGCAGCGAAGCGTTCATTGAGCAGGAGTACAAAGCTCCTGGGGGGGCACCCGAGTGGGTTGCCCTTGGAGTTTCTAAGCTTAGGGGCTTTTATGAGCTCTTTTGCAGAACTTTCTTAAGCAGTCAGGGTGTGCTGAGTCGTGCCAATCAGGGCTTTGGTCACGTGTTGGTCTACCTATTAGTTTCATGTCCACGTGCTAATGGTCTTTTTTTGCTGACGTCGGAGGGCTTGGGTCTTACCTGCTCTTTGCCCGTGATATTGACAAACGATTTTGTGGTTCATTGCCTTATTTTAGGACGTTTTGCCGAAGTCATTTCTGCAAAGGCTGCAAAGCAGAATGTCAGTGAGATCCTGTCTAAGCTGCGAAACAGGATGTCAGCAGTGTTTTATTTTAGCCGTCCTGACTCCGTATCTTCTTGTTGGGGACCCTGGCCCTGACTCCCTAACTGTCCAACTCATTCCTAACACCTGCCCTCTCTGCCACCCTCCAGCCTCCCCGGTTCTGGGGAAGGATGCTGTCCTACAGCCTCCCGGCTCTCTCTCCTGCCCTTGAACTTGGGACTGTCTCAGAGACAGCTGAGGCCTGTGTACCTTCTTTGCCCCAGGCTGGACGCAGCCTCCTCCCTCCTCGTTTCCAGGCTCATTGGCTGCAGCCCCGGGGGCCCTGGGTCATCAAGGGGCAGGGCTTCGAAAGCTCGGTACAAGCAGGTCATCAGCCTGATCGGACCCTCTGAGAGCTGAGCTGGGAGGTGGGGGCGCAGAGAGGAGCTACCCCGTCTTGATGTCAGCCCAGTGGTTCACATCAGATGCTCGGTAGAAACACCTGGAGGAGAGCTTTTTAAAACTCCAGATGCCCATCCCTGCTCAGAGACGCAGGTTTCCTGGGGCGGAGGCAGCCCGGGGGGGGGGGGGGCGTGGCTGCCGTTCCCCAGGTGATTCCGGCCGGTGAGGGATTTCATCAGACCTGTTACATCACCTGTAAGCGGGGAGGGGTGGGGGAGGATGACATCACCTGGCAGGGTGGTGGAGAGGCCGGCTTGGACCTGTTATCTCCTCTGCTGTTCAGTGGTGGGTGGGGAGCAGAGCACTGAAGGGGGGGGCAGCACCAGTCCGGGGGGGCGGAGAACCTACAGCCTCCCCCAGGCATCTGGTCCTACGTCCAGGCTGCAGGCTGTCCCCCGGGCCTGCTTCTCCTTCTCTTCCTACCAGCCAGCGCCCCACACCCTCTGCCCCCACCCCGCCTGAGTTCAAAGCTTGCCAGGGTTCGGAAAACCCAACAGTAAGAAAATTGATTAAGAACGGGGCAGACGACCTGAAGAGACACCTCACAGAGGAGACACGCAAATGGCAAGTAAGCCTATGGAAAGATGCTTTGCGTTCGATGCCATCGGGGAACTGCAAATTAAAAATCAATTAAAAATAGATGGAACACCGAATGGTACCCTCGTGGTCGAGACTGGTGGGTGGGGCTGCAAGAGCGTCGCTTCGCAGGACCCCCGGCTGGAAGGAAGTCCCTGCCCACAGAGGATCACAGAGAACTGAGCAGGGCTGCGGGCGGGGCCCCGGGCTGGGCTGTCACCCTGTTGGGTCATTTGATCTTCACAGCAACTTCGAAATGATCGCTCCTCTTCCCCACCTCACTGCTTATAAGCTGTGTGCCCTTGGGCAAGTTACTTAAACTCTCTGTGCCTCCGTTTTCTCAACTATAAGGGGGACATAACAGTACCTACCTGATAACACAATCGAAGGCATGAAGTGACACATTCTGTGTCCAACTCCCAGCCCGGTGTGTGAAGGGCAGTAAAGGCCCAGTAAGCATCAGCTAGGATTTATCACGATCTGGCTCAGGCTCTCTGACCTCACAGAGGCCAGCCTGAGGGGAACAGAACCGGACAGCCCTGCTTGTCAAGCAGGGTCCCTGGAGCCATGGCACAGGGCCCCCGCAGGGACTTCCCTCGGGTAGCCTGACCCAGAGAGCTCCAGCTTTGCAGACCCAGGCACCCTGTGACGATACACAGCAGGGGCCGGAGGCCCCAAGACAGCCACCCACCCCCAGCCCGGGACATCCCAGCAAAAGATGAAAACAGCACAGTCCTCCTCTGCACCTCACATCCCAATAAAATATTTATTATTTCAAGAAATAAATCTTTAAAAAAAGAGAGAGAGAAAAGTGTGTCTCTATTGCTTTCCCCCGACAGGTCAGGTCCTTGGTGACCGCTGAGCTTCTGCGGCCGCAGGGGGCCACCCAGGCCCAGAGAGGGGTCTTGGGTGGGAGGGCCCCTGCCTCAGCCCCACAAGGGCTGGCTCCCCTCTCCCAGCTCTCAGGGCCTGAGCTGCCTTCCTGGCAGGGTGGAGGGGCAGGCCTGGGGGTGAGGGGTTTGCCCCGTGGGGGACGGGGTGGGTGGGATTATAAAACGGGGTGGGGTGGCAGTGTCTCTGAAGGCCCGACCTGCTTCATCAGGCGGGGCTCTGGGCACGGGGAGGAGGGGAGGGGGCATCCTGGGTTCGGGACAGGCATGCCACACAGAGATGATGGTTGGGTCCAGAGGTGGTTTGAGGCTGGAGGAAGCTGGAGGTAGGGGACGGGCAGCATCGAGGGGGTGGGGGCTACCTGGGGGCTAGCGGGCCTGGGACGCCAGGAGCTGGGCTGGGCGTGCCATGGGGCCGAAGCTCCATCCCAAGCCTTTGCCTACAAGAGATGCTGGGGGGTGGGGTTCCGGAGCCTGCTGGGCGGGGACCGAGGCTCTGGGGACAAATCCATGGCCTGGAATTGCAATCATGCCAAGATGAGTTTCGGGAGAAGCCCAAAGTGGAGAGAGAGCTGCAGCAAGCAGGAGAGGGAAACAGTTCAGCCCAGGGGCTAGGTGGCCCCCCACCCCTGCTGTGCCCCCCAAGTATAGAAGGGAGGAGGAGTGTGCGAAGGCAGGAGGGGTAGGGCTGAGAGGAGGCATGAGCAGGCATGAACAGGGTGCCCCAGTCCCTTGTCCCTTTTGTCCATACCCCAAACAACCGCAGAGGGACAAGACTGAGCCCTCACATGTCACCCCCTCTCCCGGGACCCTTCATCGGGCCATCGGGCACACTGCCCCTGCTCCCTCCCTGTACATTCTGAGGCCCCATCCCGGGCCTTCGAAGGACCAGGGCCCTCAGTCTGGTCCAGAACTGGCCTTGCACAAAGCGAGGGGCCTCAGACCACCTGCTCCTGCCAGTGGGGCCCTCTCACCAACCCCACAGCTGCTTGGCCACGACGCTGCCACGAGCCCGGGGACGAGGTTGAGGAGCCGTCGGCACCCGGCCAGCCGTGGATGAGTGGCCCGCCCCAGTCCCGTGCACGAGTCTGCTCCGTGCACTTCCCGGCCAAGGAAGGAAGCTCCAGCGGGGGCGTCGAGGGGCGGGCGGGTTGCTGGAGCTGGGAATCTGCTGGTGCTTTCTCCTGTGGCAGGGAGGGCCGACGGGGGCCGGCCTCACAGACAGTCCCGGCACAAGGCCACCTGGCCCTTGCGGAAGTCCCGGCAGGGGCACAGCCGGTGGTACTTGGCGCTGGCGCCCGCGCAGCTGAACAGGAGCGGCTCCTTCTGCAGGAAGCACTCGCGGCCGGGCTGGGCGAAGGCCGGGTACAGGTGGTTCATCTCCGACTCCGTGCTGTCACAGGGCACCTGCAGCCTGGGCGGGCACCGCGGGCTGCGGTCACGGCCCCAGCCTGGGACAGCCCCCACCCCTCCCTGGCACATCCCATCCCAGCAGGGAAGATGTTTCTAGGGGGCACCGGGACCAACCCCGGGCCGCAGCTCCTTCCCCGGCTGAGAGAGAGGACGGGAGGGGGGCTGGGCTGGGTTGCAGGCTGACCCACCAGGAGGAACCCTGGGCCTAGAAGATGCCCGGACAGGCTAGCCAGAGGCTGAGGGAGGGGTGGGGGTGAGCAGGGGCTGAGGCCTCACCAAGAGGGTGGCAGCCGTGACATGGACACCTGTCCGGAAGGTCCCTTCTGGGTTCGTCCTGACTCACAGAAGAGCATTAAACCCCCGCCGGCGGCAGGGCTGGGGACAGGGCAGTTATGGGGTAAGGAGCTGCAGGTGAGCGAGGCTGGGCCAGCCCAGGAAGGCGGGTGGGGGAGGGGGGCTCACTTACTTCTGGAAGGCGTCCTGGCTGTTGAGGAAGGGGAAGAAGGATGGCTCGCAAATCAGCCCGTGGTCCAGGCAGGCGTCCGTGCAGGCCCTTCCAGCGGTGGCCAGCCAGGCCCGGAGGGAGTGTGCTGGGGGCCAAGCCCCAGGGTCCAAGCTGGCATTCTGGGCCCACTCCAGGTGGGTGGCGTTGGGGGCCAGGACGAAGGGGCTCGGTGGGGCTCGGGCCCCTAGTGGGGCAGGGCCGGGGGCTGCACAGAAGTCCTGGCGGGAGGAAAGCTGTGTTAGCCCGGAAAGGAGATGCAGATGCCACTGGCTGACACCGGGGGGGGGGGGGGGGTGTGGACTCGCCATGACTGCAGTCACGCCAGGTTGGGAGCCTGCAGAATGCCAGGCGGCCTCCGTGCATGATGTCATCTATTCCCCGAAGCACCCCACCAGAACCGTATTAATATGTCTCTAGCTATCTTATGAGGGGAAACGGAGGCTCAGAGAGGTCACGGAACCTGCACAGGGCCTCACAGCTGGATGACAGAGGCAGGGTTTGAACTCAGGCCAGCCTGAGAGCCACCCGCCCCGCACGGCCTCAGCGCCGGCCACACTTCAGTTAGGCGCAGAGTTTCTACCCCGAGGCCCATGCGCCCTAGTGCGGAGGGGACAGGGGCTGCAGCTGCCCTGAGGGGCTCTCCTTGCAGGGGTCAGCCCAGGAACCACGTGCGGGGCCCGGCAAATGTTTCTGTGAGCTTCATGATGACATCCCTGGGGGTGGCTGGGGGCTGAGAGTCCCGGGGTCTGGCTCTGGTCCCACCCAGCCCTCCCTGCTGGGGGCCTAGTGTTCCTGTCCATAAAGCAATGGTCTAGAACCACTCTCCAGCCCTCAATGTTGGGGGACAAGGGGCAGACACAGGCCACAGGCTGTCTGGATGTCAAGTAGTTAGAAAGCAATGGACACGTAGTCCCGCGGCCCAGCCAGGTCCTGCCACTCCCAGCCGTCAGCCCCAGAAGCCCCAAGCCTAGAAAAGCCACCTGTGGGCCCTCTGGAGGCTAAGATCCCCTGGGTTCTCAGCAACGAGTCTACATCCCCCACAGTCTCACCTGCTCATCCCGGGGTGGGGGGTGGCTTCCGTACCAACCAGTCACTCAATCAGTTACCAAACTTTTAAGCAACTTCTTTATCAAAATAACAGTCATTGTGTTTCTGTGCTGTGGCATGGGCTGGGTTCTAGAGCAGGAGACCCAGCGCCCCCCAACCTGGTCTTTGAGCAGGAGTGGAGCACAACTGCCCTGCTTCTCCACCCCCACTCCCAAGCGTCTCCAGGGGGACGGAAACAGGTGCAGGAGGAGAAGGAGGTTAAGGGGCACAGAGCCCTGGAGGGGAGAGCTTCCTCAGACAATGGAATTGGCTTGGCCCCCTCCTCAGGTCTTTTGGGGTGTGGGGTAGCCCCCCCATCCCTGGGGCAGAGAGTGGAGGGCCCACCTACTTGGTGCTGGATGTAGGCATGGATCCGCTCCAGCATCCCCTCACAGGTGTACTCGTAGGGCAGGTAGGGGTCTACCTGTGGGAGAGATGGGCAGACACATGGGGCAGGAGGCACCCCGGGGCCCCCTAGACCTGGCTGTTGCGGGCTGGCCATGCTCAGCACTGGGCGCAGAAATCTGGTGTGCCCAGGGAGTCCGTCACCCCATCGACCTGGCCCCTCCACTCAGATCCCTGGTACACCCTCCAGTGACCCTGGGATCATCCCACTCCCTCCCACCCCCTTCCCAGCTGCACACCCCTTTCCCTAAAGCTCAGCCCCATCCCCTCCTAGGCTCTGATGCCTGCTCTTCCCACAGCCAGCCAGATGGATTCACACCCCCCCCTTAGGCGACACCTCCAGAAAGCGATCCCTGAGCCCCAGCCCCACCCGTTACTGGACCACTTTCCTTCGCGGCACCCAAGAATTCCTCCAGCACCTGTGTCATTATTCCTGATTTATCCCTCGCGTCTCCCGGGTGACAGGACCCTTGAGAACTGGACTGTGACTCCTCCACCATTGAGCCCACTGCCCGGCCTAGTGCCCGGTATACAGAAGGTGCTCAAGAAACAGCATCTCCAGCTCTGCCTGTATTCGGCCCAGAACGTAGAGTGTTCACGAAAAGGAACACAGGGGCAACTCCCCGCCAGATGGCATGAGATGCATCTATAAGGCTTCCCGCCAGGCTGGGCCCCTGGGAAGGACCGAACACACGCACCCCCAGCGGAGGCCACAGACCGTCTAAGCAGCTAACGGTTCCAAGACAGCCCGCACTGGGGGTGGCTGGGAGCAGGTGGGTTGAGGAGCTGGGGCCTGAGGAGCAAGGAGAATAGGGAGAAGCGTGAAAGGGGGTGTCCGCCTCCTGTAAGTGGGTACCCCACCTCCCCTGCACTCTTTGTACCTGACCAAGCCCTCCCTGTTGACCCCACCCCGCACACAGCCACCCTGGAGGGAACCCGTGGCTGGACAGGGACAGACTGGGCCTTCACCCTCCCATCTCCCCAGTGTGTGTGTGCACGCGTGTGCACGTGTGTGTGCACGCGTGTGTGCATATATGCTGGCTTGTGTGTATACATATCTGTTTTGTGCATGTGCATGCACGTCTATGTGTACGGGTGTGAGTGTCGTGTGTGTGTGTACATGTGCGTGCATGACAGTGTGTACGCATCCATATCTGTGTACGTGTGTGTGTTGTGTACGTATGTGCTGTGTGCATACGTGTGTACAGACATATCTACGTGTGTCTGTGTATGCTGTGGGGGGGTGGGCACACCTGGCCCAGCCCGATTCCCATTTACGCCCTTCTCCTGCCAGCGGCCCAGGTAGCGTGATCTAGCCCTTGTGCCCGAGAGGGAGCGGCCTCCCTCCCCGTCACCAGAGCCGGGCAGCATCAGAGGCCCGGACAGGTGCGCCGGGCGGGTCCTGCTTCCTGCAGACCCCACCTCGAAGCCTGGAGGCCCAGCCTGGGCCCTCTGCTGGGGGCACTCCCGACCCCGGGGCTGAGGAGGACTGCTCAGCAGCCACCGCTGCTCCCCCTAAAATGGGTTCAGGTCACCGGAAGGTTCTTGGGACAAGAGCCCACCCATGTGGCCTGGCCCCAGTTCCCACTGTGAGCGGCTGTTCTTGATCCGGGGGCAGTCCCGGATTCCCAGAGAACCCCAGGGCCTTCATCCAGCCACCAGTGCGCAGCACAGCCGCATGGCGGCCTTTCCAGCCCCGCGCTGTGCACCGCTGGGTCCCGAGCTAGGCCCGCGGCCACGACGGCGCCGGCAGCCAGCTGCTCCCCCGGGGTGCACGACTTCCAGCCCTGGCTATAGATAACCCCCCAGAGGAGAGAGCTCCCCTCCAAAGGTCACTCTGCCTGTCCCACGGCAGCACCCCTCCCTCAGCCACTCCCGCCGCGCTTTGTAGCCCCCCGTCACTGTCACGGGTAATTTGCAGCAGCCAGCCGCGTCCCACCTGCCGTGAACCTCCACTGGAGGAGCCGCCTACCTGGAAATTACCCTCATTAGGCCTAGTTACAGGTGTGAACAGTCATCAGTCTCGATGGGCTGCAGGTGCCAGTCATGAGCGGGGGAGCGAGGGGGCGGGCAGCTGCTGGCCTGGCCTCCCCCCCACAGAGAGGTGCCAACGGCAAACCCACCCACCCTGCGTGGGGGGACAGCAGGTCTCTCTCAGCTCCTCCCTGTGCCTCGTCTCTCTCCCTCCCTCTCCCCATGAAAGGCCCCAGGACTTGCAGAACAAGCTGTGTCCCCTGACACCGGCCCTCAATCAGTTCTCCAAAATAGGATTAGGAGAGTGGCCCAGGGGGCACCTGGGTGGCTTAGTCATTAAGCTTCTGCCTTTGGCTCAGGGCGTGATCCCAGCGATCTGGGATCCAGCCCCACATCAGGCTCCTCTGCTGGGAGCCTGCTTCTTCCTCTCCCACTCCCCCTGTGTGTGTTCCCTCTCTCGCTGGCTGTCTCTCTCTGCCAAATAAATAAATAAAATCTTAAAAAAAAAAAAAAAGAGAGAGCGGCCCAGGCCGCTTGCTGAAAATACAGATGCCAAGGCCACGCGGGGTCCCTCAAAATCAGAGGACGGGAGGGGGGCACCTGGGTGGCTCAGTCGGTGAAGGGTCTGCCTTCGGCTTGGGTCATGATCTCGGGGTCCTGAGATCAAGTCCTGAGTCGGGTTCCCTGCTCAGCGGAGAGTCTGCTTCTCCCTCTACCCCTCCCCCTTGCTCGTGATCTCTCTCTCTCTCAAATACGTAAATAAAATCTTTTTTTAAAATGTTTAAAAAATATATTAAAAAAATAGAAGACGGGCCCAGGACCTGTATTTTAACCACCTCAGGTGATTCCTGGGTAAGGGGTGAACTGCCTGAGAGGAAGGGTGGGACCCCTGAAGGGGCTGAAGTCAGCGGGGTGAGCAGGTTTGGGGCCCACCTGCAAGTCTCAGCTCGGCAGATCTGCAAAATCTTGGTTCCTTGACCCTTTTGTTACTGTAATTTTTTAACTAATTAACAAAATTAAACAGATGTTCGTGTAAAAAAAAAAAAAAAACCAAAAGGAAAACTAATGAAAAGTAAGTTTCCTCCCACCCCAGACACCCAGGCCCTTCCCCAGGGCAGGCGCTGTCAGCGATTTCTCGTGTGTCCGACCATAAAGAACACGCGAACGCATGGGCGCGCTCACTTGCAGGCTCCTGCGCAGCCCGGCTGTGCTCTGCGGTGGCAACGTGCTCCCCGCAGGGCCGGGCTCGTGCTCCTTTAGCCCAGCACCAGGTCTTGCTGAGATCTGTTGGGCCAGACCTGAGCCCTGGGGGTGGGCAAAAACCTTGCTGGTCTCCCGTCCACCCCGTCCTCGTCCCCGGGACAGAAGCCTCGGAGGTTTGCTTTTCAAGGGGAGGGGAGAAGGAGCGGGAGGAGGATGCGGGGTGGGGGGCCCCTCCAGGGTAGCGATCTGCCTTGTTGGGGGGCCTTCGGTGCAGCGTCCACCCTGGATGTAGGGTGCTGTGCCACCGCTTGGGGCTGGGGTTGGTCAGTTTTCAGCAGCGGCTTTTTTCTTCTGTCCTGAGGCCACCAGGAGAGCCCCTCACCCAAGGACTGTCTTGTTCAGCCCATCGAGGGTCCCCACGTGCAGCCCCCAGCCAGTGATGGACAGAGCTGGAGATAAACACCCTTGGTTGACTCGATTCTCAGGCAGGACAATCTGGGATGTGACCTATCCCATCCGTCAGAGGTCCCCACCAGCACTGAGCCAGGTGCCGGCAGGGGTGACCTACTCCACAGCACACTGTCTCACTTTGTCACTCCAGGACCCTCCTTCCTGGGATCACTTCCCAAATAAACGGCTTGTGCCCGGGGTCACCTCCTGGAGGAACGAATCTAAGACAGTCCGTGACCTGGAGGAACTCACAGTAGAGATCTGCTCAAGCTGATGATTAAGGAGGGGAGGTCGCCCCCCAGTGCTCAGGGAGGGTCCGGGGGCTCAGCCACTCTGCAGGTCAACCTGGCCACATCTGTTACAACTAAAGATGGGCGGAGGCTATGACACAGCGAATGTTCTTCTGGGCAATTCACTAGACCAAACACTCACCCCCAGACAGAAGGACGAGGGTGTGGTCAGTGGAGGAAGGGAGCAGGCGAGGTAGGTAGGGATTTTCTGGGGGCATCCGCAGGGGTGGGGGCCAAGGCTGGGGGTCCCGAGTGGGAGTGAGTGATAGTGAATGTGGGGCAGGGGAGTCTTAAAAAAAATGCAAGCCTGCCTCAGGGTCAGGAAAACCGGCAAGGGCTCTGGCCCCAAAGCTAAGCTGGTAAGTCCCCCTGCAGGGTGTCTATCCCCGCTAGTCTCTGCCCTTGAGCCTGGCAGTGCCCCCAGCTCCCCTGGGGCAGCAGACACACTGGCCAGCTGTGTCCTCCCGGGGGTGGCTCTCCTCTGCACAAGGAGCCTGTCTATCACGTCACTTCCTTGTGGCGGCCCGCCAAGACCAAGGCTCTCCAGGTCTGCCCCAGACCCAGAAGTTCACCCTGAGCGGTACAAACTCCCCCTCCCTGGGAGGACACACTCCCTGCCCGTGGGGCTGGGCAAGGAAGGGGACACCCGCAGGGCTGGTGATCTTTGTTCAGCCTCGTGTCCAAGCTAGAGCAATAGGCGGGTCCAGAGGGATCGTGGCGAGCAGAGCACCGTTTGCATGGCCTGACCCCTTTCCAAAATGAAGAGAAGAGCACGAGGGGCCATCAGAAGCCACAAAGGGGGCTGCCGAGGAGATAGGCTGCACAAGCCCCTCCTTGCCCTCCCCCTACCCACACATGTGCACCTGCACATGCCAACACCCACCTACCTGCTGAAGGAAACCCAGAAAATTCTTCCCCCTTGCTACTCAAAGGGTGGCCCTAGGCCTGACACCACCCCAGACCTCAGGAGAAATGCAAGATTTCAGCCCCACCCCAGAATGGCTGAATCCAAACCTGCACTTCAACAAGATCCCCAAATGACCTGTATGTACATGTAGAGTTTAAAATATGCTGTCAAAAGGCCACAGGCCCACACCACCAGCAAAGTTCCACGAACCTCCCTGCACTAATCCTGGAAACATTTACTCAGCACCTAACTTGTGCTAAGAGTGCTCATGGGGCTTAGCCTCCGAAGGTGCTTAATAAATGATTCTGGATCCAGGGCTGCCATGTAAGGTTGTGCAGGTTGCTCACAGCACAAAGGCACTTCCCTGCCTCTCCTTTCCCCCACCCCCAAACTCAAGCTGGTAAGTGGGGACCCCCCATCGAGTTTGCCAACCCAGGCCTGCGAGTGTGAATTCACCAAGAGGGGCGTCTTTTTCTACTTAGAGCTAAGACCTCCAGTAGCGGCTAACGGCAGTCCTGAGTGCATCTGAGCCTCACCTGGGTTCTCATGATGGCCTTGATGGCTGCTTCAAACTCCTCCGAGTTGTTGTAGTCGACGGTCCACACATGGGGCTTGCCGATGAAGTTCTCTGCGTAGGGGTGCTGGGAGAACACCTGGCCGGGCGGAGAGAGCAGGAGCTTCTCCCTGTGCCTGCCAGGCCAACCTGCGCTAAGGGGAGGCCCCCCACCCACTTGTCCCGTCTGTCCCTTCACTCCTGTCTGTCTCCCTCTTCCAGGGACTGCAGGGGTCCCCACCTCAGACCCTCCCCACTCACCTCTCTGGAGGTGGGCTTGCCTCGGAAGAACTCGTGGTTGAGGGAGCTGTGGGGCGGGCTGAAGCGGGACTGCAGGAAGACACAGCCGTTGGCGATGGCCTCCAGGGGCGCGGGGCCCTCATAAGGGAAGCCGAAGCCTATGAAGAGCTGAGGAAGTGAGGTGGCATGATGGTCAGGGAAGGCTGGGCACCAGAGCCCCAGGAAGCCAGGGCTGGGACATTCACGGGAGGTGGTCGGGGCTGAAAAGATTGCCCAGACCGGTAGGCTGCCATGGCATGCACCTCCCCTCTCTGGGCCTCAGTTTCCCCATTTGTGAAATGATGAGGTCTGATTAGGTAGTATCAGTGGCCTCTTCCTGCTCTAGCGGGCTCTGATTCTGGAGGGGAAAAGAGAAGGATCTCAAGCTCAGAGGCTTCAGACCCATACGTACAGCTAAACTTAAAGGAACTTTACTCATCCTAAAAACAATTAGCCAGCAACTAACTCATGCCAGGAGTGCTCACAGGGCTGGCCCCCAGAAGGCAATCAATAAATGATTCTGAACCCAGGGCTGCTCTGTAAGGTTGTTCAGGTTGCTCACTGCACAGTCTCTCCTGCTGCCCCAACACACATATACACATATCTAGGAAGCCTGAGGAAAGAGCTATGGCTATATCAGGAGAGGACCCTCTGGCCTCAGCTGACCCCTCAGGGCCCAACAGCAGAGTCATGCCCACTGTGCCAGCTGCTGCTCCAGGAATACAGCACAGCACTTCCAGAAGCAGTCAGCAGACTCATGCACTCCAGCCGGGACACGCCCTCAGCCTGCCCTACCAACCCTTCAGCAGTTCCAAAAGCTAGGCCTGGCCCAGGAGTCCGCTGAGCTGCCCTGGTACTGGGGGGGGCGAGGAGGGCAGCCTGCTTCCTCTTCCCCATTGCTGAGCCTCGGCTCTGCGGGCCCTGTGCAGACCCCTCTGCCCCGGCTCTGCCTCGACCCCAGGAAGCCTGCACGTGAGGCTCAGGGCAGCAGAGCAGGCTGAGGCAGGTCTACACGTGGAAGGGGCCACGAGCCCCGGTGGCAGGTGTGGAGGGGGCCACGTGGTCTGTGGCCAGGCTGGGGTGAGGACGGTGCGGGCGCGGGGCTCACTTTGGCCTTGCGCAGCAGCTGCTGGAACTCGGGCTGTGGCAAGAGGCCGTGATTCTTCACGAAGGCCGGGACCTCGGGGGGCCGCTGGCTCTCATAGTACACGGTGCCGTGGATCTCCATGTACTTGTTCAGGATGCCCAGGAACTTCTCCTTCCCCTGGAAGAGGACGGGGTGCAGATGGGAGCCTCGCCCCAACTGTGGAGCGCAGAGCTGTCCGCGGAAACACCCCGGTCTGGAATCAGAAAACGCGGGGCCGGTCTTAGGTCGGCCTTCAGCCGGCTGTGGGAGCCTGGGCAAGGCCCCTCTCCTCTCTGGTCCTCATTTTCTTCACCGGTGAGCTGCCGAGGTTGGACTAGGCTATTTTTAGTCATGGAACTGATTTCTCTGCAAAGAAACCCTGTGGGGACCCACATGTAAATGCACCCGAATGAAGCAGCTCGGCCTCCCTGAGCCGAGGGTGCTCTCCGAGGCCATGTGAGGAGCTGTGGGGCCGAGATCATCTCATCCACCCGTCGATCCCTCCGCCCTTCCACACAGGCATGCGTCCCTCGCCCCATCTGTCCATTCATCTGCTCCTTCCTCCTACCCACTCGCCCCTCCTCTCCCTCCCTGCATCCACGTAGCACATTCTTATCGAGCGCTTGCTATGTGCTGG
The DNA here is from genome assembly GCF_024610735.1 of Ursus americanus. Classification (NCBI taxonomy): domain Eukaryota; kingdom Metazoa; phylum Chordata; class Mammalia; order Carnivora; family Ursidae; genus Ursus; species Ursus americanus. The sequence goes on from NC_142149.1 coordinate 4,701,902, forward strand.
CACGGAGCTCACTGCTGGGAGCACAGCTGGGAGAAGACGGAGCCCTCGTCCTTACGGAGGACACCTGTGAGTGAAAACCCTCCACTCAGCCCCTTCAGACTCTAGTCCCACATCCATGCTCTACTTTCTGCCCACCCAGAGCGTTGGAAACAGGCCCAGCGTCAGGGGAAGAGGACAATGGGAGGCAGAGCAAGGGGGAATGGCGAACAGCTCCACCCCCGGGCACCCGTCTGGCCCCATGGCCAGAGCCCTGAGCCAGGAGCTGTGGTCAGTGTAGGACCTCATTAGGGATAAGCCTGGGATCTGCCACTGGGTTCTACTTCCTGGGGGCTTTTAAGACTCCCAGAAGAGAAGAAGAGATACGCTGAAAAGAAAGGAGCTACAAAATCAAAGAGAAGACTGGGGCGGGGAGGGGCTTTTTCACGTAGGGCTAGTCCCCAGCAGACCAACAGGTCAGAAAAAAAGCAGCCAGGTTCTCCCTGTCCTGCTGGCTAGCCATGAGGTCAGACAACACGACAACAAGGAGCTTGAGCCCAAGTTCAGTCTGTAAACCACAGCTCTTGAAGAATGTTATCAGTGGACATCAGAATAATTAACAATTCACATTTTGAAACTCCAACAGTATACATTTTTCATAAGGAGGCCTTCCTCTTCGGGTAATGGTGTAGTGGGAAATGCAGACTAGCCCTGCCTCTGAGAACAACCAGGAAAGACGGGGAAATACAAAAATTTCCGTGAAGGTAGTGAAAATCTAAGAAAGCGTGAGGAATTACAAGGCCAAGATCTGGGAGAAGAAGGGAAGGAGATCGTGGAGGCTGGTGCTGGGGTCAGCGTTCCCCCTTCCCCCCGGAGGGCACCTGCTAACTCCAGGGTCAGCATCAAGGAGCCTGAGCAGAGCTTCTAGTCGCCCTGTACAGCTGGAGGACAAGTGAGAGTTCAGGGTCTGCCAAGGGGGGACCCTGATGGAAACTCCATATTCTCAGTTGGAACTCTAAGGAATTACACGCTGGGAGAAAGGGTTGGCCGGACCTAGAGAAGCCCCTACGGAGGCTGAGTCTGTGTTTTTGTGTGTGGGGGGGTGTCTTTTTTTTTTTTTTTTAAGTTTTACTTATTTGTTTTAGAGAGAGAGAGAGCGAAAGCACAAGCAGGAGGGGCAGAAGGAGAAAGAATCTGAAGCAGACTCCGCACTGAGCACAGAGCCTGATGCGGGGCTGGATCCCAGGACCCTGAGAACAGGACCTGAGCCCAAACCAAGAGTCAGATGCTTGACTGATGGGGCCACCCAGGCACCCCTGGGGCTGAATCAGTTTTAAATAGTCTCAATCCCTATCACGATGAAGGTGATCCAAGATTTCTGAAGCCCCAACCACAAGCTAAGAGTAAAAATAAAATCCTCTCTGGAAGAAGAGGGCACCATCCCCAAATTATTTTTACAATTTTTTATATTCATTTTCCAGAACTCCAAAACAAAACAAAAAACAATGAAATCGCAATCAAAACCCCAGCAGGCTTAGAAGGAACAACTTTGAGAAAGAAGAAAGCAGACAGATTTCTATACCTAATTTCAAGACTTACTGCAAAACTACAGTAATCAAGGCGGTCTGCTGCTGGCATCAAGGCAGATAGATCAGTGCAATAGAACAGAGTCCGGAAACAGACCCACACACGCATGGTCAACTGATTTTTGACAAAGGTGCAAAGACATTTCAGGGGACGGAGGACAGTTTTTTTCAACCGATGGTCACAGAACATCGCGTATCCACATGCAAAAAAGGGAAAAGAACCAGAACTTCAATCTGTACTTTGTATCATATATAAAAGTTAATTCAAAATGGACCAGAGACTTCAATGTAAAATGTGAAACTATAAAACTTAAAGAAGAAAGCACAGAAGAAAAACCTTTAGTGACCTTGGGTTAGGCAAAGATTTCTTAGACATGACACGAGAAGCCTAATCCATAAAACACTGGACTTCATTACAATGAAGAGCTTTGCTCTTTGAACGATGCTGTTAAGAGAAAGACAAGCCACAGACAGAGACTATTTACCAAGCATATATTTGATAAAAGACTGATATTCAGAATGTGTACAAAACTCTAACAACTCAATAGTAAGAAAACAACCCAATTCTTTAAATGGACAAACATTTTGAAAAGACACTTTGCCCAAAAAAAGACATAGGGAAGACAAATGAGCACACAAAAATATCTTCGCCATCATCAGTCATAGGGAGCTACAAGCTGAAACCCTAAGATACCATCGCGCATCTACAGGACTTCTCGAACGGAAAAGCTGGACCATGCAAGTATTGATGACTTTGTAACAGAACTGGAACTCTCGTACATTACTGGTAGCATCGTAAAATAGTACGACCGCTTTTCCTAAAATGTGCAACCTAGTTCTACCGTATGATCCAGCCATTCCATGCCTAGGTATTTACCCAAGAGAAATGAAAGCGTATGTCGGTAGAAACGTTTGTACATGAATGTTCATAACAGCTTTATTTGTAACAGCCAAATACTGAAAACAACCCCAATGTCCACGAACAGGTGAACAGATGAAAAAGGTGTGGTGGGATACGATGGAATTCGATGCAATGCAGGAAGTATGCAGCCATAAAAAGGAATCAAGAATTGATACATGCAACAGCATGGATGAATCTTGAAATAATTATACTCTGAGAAAACCCAGACAAAAAATGAGTATATACCATGTGAGTCCGTTTATATAAAATTATAGAAAATGAGGACTAACGTATGGTGACAGAAAGCAGATCATGGGCTGTCTGGCGGGGAGGAGGGGAGAGGTGGGAAGAAGGGACCCTGGGAGCAGTGGATGCCGCCGTCCTGCCTGTGGCGATGGTTTCACAGGTATGTATGTATGTTGGAACTTATCAATTACATATGTGAGACATGTGTAGTATATGCATGTCAATTATACCTCAGTAAAGCCTGTTAAAAACAGATTCTTAAAGAAAAAATTTAAACACCTTGATTTTTAGAAAAATCAGGTACATGACAATATGATTAAAACCCAAGAGTCAAAGGGGCTCCTGGGTTGCTCAGCTGGTTGAACAGCTGACTCCTGGTTTCTGCTCAGGTCATGATCTCAGGGTCGGGAGATCGAGCCCTGTGTCAGGCTCAGCAGGGACTCTGCTTGTGGATTCTCTCTCTTCTTCTCCCTCTGCTCTTCACCAGCTTGCTTGCACTCTTTCTCAAATAAATAAATAAATCTTTAAAAAAAAAAAAACCCAAGAGACACAGACAATAAAAACAGATCTGTAGGAGATCTGGAAGCTGGAATTACCAGATACAGACTTCAAGATAAATCTGCTGAATGTAGTCAAGGAAATAGAAGATAAGGTTTGAAACCAAATGGAAGTGCTAGAAGAAAGAAATCTAGTGGCTGAAATTAAGAACTGAATGGACAGATTTCACAGCAGATTGGACCCAGCTGAAGAGAGAATTCATTTAGCGAAAGAACAAAAGAAAACATCCAGAATGAAGCCCAGAGGAGGGGTGGAAATCACAGAAAAGAATGTAAGAGACGGGGGTGGGGGGGGAATGTTGGAGTCTAATGTATGCAGAAATAGGGTCCCAGAGGCACAGAGACTAGAGCAGAATCAATACTTAGAGGGATACTAACTGAAAATGTTCTAAGACCAATGACAGATCAAACCACAGATTCGAAAAGATCTACAAATGCCACGTAGGAGAAATCCAGAGAAAACCACACGGAGGCACGCCATGGTAAGTCGTCTGAAAACCAAACACACGAGGTCTTAACAGTGAGCAGAGAAAGAAGACAAATTACCTGTGAAGGAACAACAAGGCTCACAGAGGCCAGAAGACAACAGAGTATTTTCTTAACACTGAAAGAAAGGAACCGCCAAGCTAGAATTCTGTACACAGGGAACATACCCACTAAGAATAAGGGTGAAGTGAGGGCATCTCAGGAAATCAAAATAAAATGAGAGCACATAAGCTGGGGGGATGTAATTAAAGCATTTGAAGGTTCTTTTGTTATCCAATAAAAGGGAAACGTACTGATTTATACGAGACTTTTGCAAGTCAAGGATGCATGCTGTCGTCTTCACTGCAGCCACCACAAGCCCAGGAGAGAGTATAATGAGTGAAGGGGGGTGAACTCAAAATACAGATCAGTGTAAAAGACAGCATGAGAGGGAAAAGAACATGGAACAGTCAAGAAAAAGAAACAGAGATCACCCAGTGAAATGGTAGATTCCAAGCCGATGTACCAGAGATCACACTAAACGTAAAAGGACAACACAGCGTGAAACTAAACAGGCTCACAGGAGAAAAATCAAGCCAGTAAGTGACGTGTGGAGAGAACAGCTCCACACGCCCATCAACATCAGCTTCCTCATCCCATCACCGGAGGCAGCTGCTGTGGGCAGTTTCTTGTGTACCTTCTCAGACCTTTTATGCATTCAAAGCATATTGACATTTTCCTTAAAACACATGCACAAATGGGTTCATGTTGTATATACTGTTCAGCAACCTTTTTTTACATACACGCATATATATGCATGCATGTGTGTGTGCATGCATGTGTGTGCATGCATGCATGTGTGTGCACACGTGCATGTATGTGTGCATGTACACACGTGTATGCATGTGTGCACATGTGTGTACGTGTGCATGTATGCCCGTGTGTACAGGTATGCGTGTATGCACGTGTATGTGTGCACACGTGTGCATGTATGTATTCACGCACCTGTGCATGTATGTATGTGTGCATGCGTGTGTGCATTGTGTATGCATGTATGCATGTGTACGTGTGCATGTATGCACATAGGCACATGTGTATGCATGCATCTATGTAAACTTTAAGTTTCACAAAACAATATTTACTCTTGGGGCGCCTGGCTGGCTCAGTCAGTGGAGCACGCGACTCTTGATCTCAGGGTTGTGAGTTCGAGCCCCACGTTGGGTGTAGAGATTACTCAAGAAAAATAAAATCTTAAAACAATATTTACCCTTAATACCTAGAAGGTCTTCTGCTATCCCTTCTGGTATTCTACTTCATTTTAAAAGGCTGAGACTCTCTAAGTTAGGAAAAGTCAAATACGGCGTGATCCCACTTATATGTGGACCCTGAAAGAGTGGAACTCATAGAAACAAAGCAGAACGGTAGTCGCCAGGGGCTGGGGCTGCACAAACGGGGAGAGGTTGGTCAAAGGGACAAACTTTCAGTTGTATGAAGAGTAAGTTTAGGGATCTAATGAACAGCATGGTGATTGTGGTTAAAAATACTGTATTGTGGGGCGCCTGGGGGGCTCAGGCGTTACGCGTCTGCCTTCGGCTCAGGGCGTGATCCCAGGGTCCTGGGATCGAGCCCCGCATCAGGCTCCCTGCTCTGGTGGAAGCCTGCTTCTTCCTCTGCTGCTCCCCCTGCTTGTGTTCCCTCTCTCACTGGCTGTCTCTCTGTCAAATAAATAAATAAAATCTTAAAAAAAAATACTGTATTGTATACTTGAAATTTGCCAAGAGAATAGCGGATCTCCAGTGTTCTCAGCGCGCGCGCGCGCGCGCGCACGCGCACAGATGACTGTGGGGTGACGGTGTGTTAGGCAGCTTGATCACGGTGCTCATTTCTTAATATATATGTGTATCGAGCCGTCATGTTGTACACTTTAAGAATACATAATTTTCCCATCAAGTATAAATTAGTAAAGCTGAGGAGAAAAAACCCAGAGCTCTGAGCCAATTTCACGATTTATCCGTGGGTTGCAACCTGCCAACTGAAAAGCCCCCCTGTTCCCCCCAGAAGGCCCTTCTGAAGTCTGGCCTGTTTCCTCCAGTGGCAAGGGCAGTCTGCCTCTCTCCCGTATCCCACTCCTGCCCCCAAGCCACATGCTTTCATAAAATAGCACCCAGGCCTGAGCCTCAAGGCCTGCTTTCTGGGGACCCACAATAAGACAGGCCGCCTTGGCACAAAATTCACCCAAACGCTCGCCCTGATCCAGCCGCTGCCCCCATGAGGACCTCCGTCATCCTGCCTCCTCCACTTCCCTGCCTGCAGGTCCCCTGAACTCCGGGCTGCATCGGTCCCAGGGTGCTCCCCTCATCCTCTTCATCCAGCCACCTCCGACTTCCTCCAGTCGCAAAGACCAGAGCAAAGATGTTTTTCTGGGGAAGCAGTTGCTTTGAGGTCTCTTGCAGAGCAGTGGTGCTCCCGGCTATCACAGAGGCCCCGGAGCTAGAGATAAAGCCTTTGTCTTCCCAGACTTCATAACCTCTCACTCTCCCGGGGCAGTTCCCTAGCAGTGTTTTCTGGTAAAAGCAGACACAGTCCGTGCCACCGCCTTCCCCAGCGCCCTGGGCTCCCGTCGTAGCCTGCTCCTTTCACATCACATGAGAATGACCTCCCACCCCTCCCCCTGCACCCCGCCGGGTCAGAGGACTCGAGAGCACCCCAGGGGACACCCTACTGAGAGCAGAGGGGAGCAGGGGGAGCGCGTGGCATGCAGGCACCCTACCTGGAGCTGCCTCGTTGCCAGGAGGGCACAGAGAAAAGAAGAGAGAGAACAGGTCAGTGAGCACTGAGCGCCTAACCCCCCGTGCGGGGACCGCTTCTCCGGGGACCCCGCCCTGAAGATGGGGTTCTAAGCCTCTCCTGCCTTCTGCACTGCCTCCCATCCCTCAGAGGCCCCAAGTCTTGCCCAAGCCCCCTTGCCAGGCTCAGTGTTTATCGATGCGGTCCTAGGGAGGGTGGCGGGTTAGGTCACAGTCCTTGATAAAGGACATCTGGGTTTGTCGCAGAGCGGGGGGGGGGGGGGGGGGGGGGGCAGGGGCAGGTTAGTAGCCCCCAGGCTGGGTCTTTTCAGGGGCAGTTAGGGACCTCTCTTTTCCGACACATCAGTGGGGGACATTTTGGCATCCGGAGCTGAGGGTGGTGGACAGAGCCAAATCCTGGAGGTGGGAGTTCCCGGGGGCGGCGCTTACCTTCCAGATACTCGCCTCCTTGCCGTACACCACGGCCATGTTGCTGGCCTTGCCACCTTTGATGAGCTGCTTCTCCGTCTCGTTGAGCTCCTCGGACACGAAACCCATGAAGGAGTTGTCCGGGGTGTGAGCTACAGCCAGACCACGGGGTCAGGAAGGGGGCTGCCACACAGCCAAGGCTGTGCCCCAGGTCTACCTAGACAGGCCCCATCAGAGGGAGCCCTGTTTGACAAGGAAGGGGGAAGGGGGCTGGGAGGTATGGGGTCTGGTGGAGGACGGGAAGAGCACCCATCGGTGTCCCGGCCCCGGGCATCTCCTTCTCCCAGAGACTGTCACAAAGCCTCGGGCAGAGGGAAAGCCGGGAGGTCATCCAGCCCCCTTGCTTGTTTGCAGAAAGGTCCTCCCTGGCCCTGGTCACTCTCTGTCCCTTAGCCTGCACTCACGGACCAAACATGATATCATATATCTAATGGATCATTTGTTGGTGTCAGAATATAAGCCCCATAAGGGCAGGGCCTCTGATTCGCTCACTTCTGTGTCCCCAGCACCTGGAAGAGCCTGGCGCACCCGCTCAGGAACGTGTGGACACATCCTCAATTTCCCCACCCCCAAGTGTTTGCCCCTGCTGTTCCCTCTGCCTGGAGTGCCCTCCTCCCTTTACTCGGATGAGAAAATGCTCTGCATGGGGTCCGGTGGCTCCCTCTGTGGCTCCACCCCCGTGGTTCTGTCTCTGCTACACTACAGCCCACACTGGCTAGATGGGGAAACAGGTCTGCTCACGAATTCCTTCCTGGACTTCGTATATCATTAAAACCGGCAAGACCTACTCACTTGTTCCCAGAACCCAGCACACAGGGAGCAGGGAATGCGTCTTAGCCCGTCCTCCTATTCCTCGGCCATGCTAATTAGCTCTGTCAGCCACCATACACCTGCCATAGGTTTGCAAAGCACAGGGTCCTTCCCATCTATGTCCAGGACCTTGAATAGAATGTTGTTAAACCCAGTGAAGTCTACTCTGCCCTCCTGGGTTGGGGAGGCTGTGCTGAGTAGGCTGGTGGAGGCCACATGGCCTTGATTGCCCAAAACAGCCCTGAGGCCAAATACCCTATTTCTCCATTTCAGATGCACGTTTCCACATTTTAGCATTTCTGAAATTGAGCTGTATATACCTCAATCAAATGCATAGATTTAACATAGTATTTCTACCCATAAAAGTCATCATCAATGTCCGCAGCATCACAGAAGTGAAGCTTTCCTGCCTAAGTGCCCCAGAAAGCTCACGGATTCTTGGGTCTGAAAGTCCAGCTGCAAGGACGGGCCTTTGCTGACCGCAGAAGAAAATGACCTTTCTTCTAGAGCTTCAAGAGCATAAGGAGGGGCCCGGAGACCTGGAGTTACTTCTGATGGTCAGGGTGTGGGCAGCTCTCCTGTTTCAGGAGGCTTTGCCCAGGCCGGGGAGGGGGCCCAGCAGGGCAGACCAGACCCTCCCTCACCAGTTTGCCTGCCCAGACCCCTTCCCTGCCCACCCCCGGGCTCCAGCTGGGGCTGCCCCCAGGCCTCTTTCCTGCATGCCAAGGCCTCCCTATCCACCGAGCTAAAGAAGCCCTCATTCTACCAGCTCTGCCCAGTTAACTAAACTGGTGGGCGTGGGACAGGGAAATATCCAATCGGTTAAAATAACAGGGACCCTCAAGCAAAGAGCTCCCAGCTCTGCGGGCAAAGGAGAGGCTGGGAGAGGCAGCCAGCCTCCCACTTAGCTCACTGGGGAAACCACCTGGCTAGATGGGGAAACAGGTCTGCTGATGAATTCTTCCTGGACTCGGTATATCATTAAAACTGGCAAGCCCCTCTCTTCCTTTTTTGTTCTGTTTCTTTAATTTACTCAATCAATTAACATTTTCTGAGGACCTTGATAGGCTCCAGGGAGATAAAGATAAACCAATCAGTGGCCCCTTTTGAGTGGTTCATAATCTATCAGGGAGGAATAAATGTACAAGCAAATAACTGTAACATACTTCAACATACGCTTTTATAGAATTGGATTTAACAGGTATAAAAACAGAGCTGAAGGAGCAACAGCAGATGAGGGAATCGGTGAAAGTGGCAGTCAGTAAATGAGATATTTGGGTTGGGGTTTTAGAGGATGAGTAGGAGTTTGCCAGGTTTGGAACTGCAAACCCAGTGGGTCCTACCCCACGTAAGTGCTCATTTTCCCAGTGTAGATTATTGCAGAAGCCGCTTACCGCCCCCTCCCCTGCTTCCCCCTCCTATACCACCACCCCTCTGGTCCTCTGCAATCTTCCAGAAAAATGTGCCCCAAAAACCCTTCTCTCAGGGCGCCCGGGGGGCTCAGTCAGTTGGGCATCCGACTCTTGATTTCGGCTCAGGTTGTGATCTCAGGGTCGTGAGATTGAGCCCTGCATCGGGTTCCAGCATGGAGTCTGCTTGTCCGTCTCCCTCTGCTCCTCCCCCCCGCCCCTCAAATAGAGAAATAAAATCTTAAAAACAAACAAACACAAAAAACAACCCTTTTTCTCCGTGACATTCCCTGGCTCAAGAATCTACAGCGACTCTTGAATTATGATATCTGGCATAAATTCAGGAACCAGAGCTAGAAGACCCCACTCTCTGCCCCCAGATCCACCATGTCCTCCTTGCCAGCCTCACAGCTTGATGCTTCCCCTGTAAGCTAACTGACCATGCTCTGTCCCCACCTCTGCTCTCCGCCATCAGATATGCTGGTTACACTGCCTGCACCATCCCCACCACTAACCCCACCTCCTTCCCTCCAGAGTCTGGTCCCCAGAGAGCCACGTGACCTCAGTCCTCTGGGCCTCACGTCCCTCCTCTGGGCTCTGAGGAATGGCCCACCTCCCCAGCCTTCTGGAATCCAATCAAGCCATTACTTATGTGTCCAGAAATTGCATCTGCCTCTAATATTCTCCTAGAACCTGGAGAGTAAGACAAAAAAGGACCCTAAGTGTCCCAAAGAGGGGCATTAATTTGACAGGCTAAATAAAGACTAGATACTTTACTTCCGAGCAGTTAGTTCCTCGGGACCCTGCTCAGTTGGCTCTTAATTTAGACACATCCTAACAAAAGGTGCTTATCTGGCTTTCTGACCCAGAGCCTTCAAAGAGCCACAAATTAGATGTGCAAGACGCTGCTGGAGGCGGATGTGGTGCCGACAATTAAATGTGACAGCGGACAGCCTTCCAGCGAGGAGAGAAAGCCCCACATCAAACAGTGACAGGGGAAGGGGCCACTTAGCAAGGGCACCCAGCTCTGCACACCTCCGCCGTCCCCGAAGGCTCGTGCACCACAGAAAGAGCGAGAATTGACCCTTAGTTGTCAAGAAAGGATTATTTTCAGCACCCTGCACGTAAGGGGGCAAGTCAGTGCCTGTACGTATCTCAGAGTCTCACTAATAATAGCTAAAGCTCGGCCCTAAATGGCATCCCTTGCCTGACGCCCATCGTCAGAGGGTTTCCCCAGGGGCCCCAGCCCCCAGCCTCACTTTCCATTATCCCCAGTGCTGGAGCCTACTGGAGCTCGTGCATTTCCAGCACCTTCCAGTTCTCTCCACATCTGTCTTCACTTCATCTGTTCCCTCCACTTAGAAGAGCCTGCCCGTTCTGCCCCTTTGCCACCCCCTAAAACTCTCCAGTGTACTTCTGGCCTCTCTTTCTATAAGGTCACTGAATCCTCTTTGTTCTGGAAGGTGCGCTCAGCAGCTCTCTGAGAGCGGCCTGTGATGCTGGAGGCAAAGGCCACGTCCTTATGTGCTGGAAAGGTCACCATGTTTCTCGTAAACCAGTCTGGAAGCCCCACCCAGGCTGCTCCCCAGACACCGCAAGACACTTCCTCTCTGGCTCAGGCATTCGCTGATGGGCGAGCCAGGCTTTCCTGGAGCGGGCAGGTGCCTGGGCCCGTCCCACTCCCACACCAGCAGGAAGGAAAGCCAGGAGACCGTGCCTCCTGCCGTGCACCCCTGAGACCATGAGGAGGCCCCATCTGCCCCTGCCCCACCCATACCCCGCGGCCGGGACACTCACGGAACATGGTCATGAACTGCTTGGGGTGGAGGTTCCAGTAGCCCCAGTTGGTCCGGTAGCCGTGCAGCGTGGCGTACTCCTCATGGTTGTATGCAGGCTCCGTCCCGAAGGTGTCAATGACCCGGATTCGGCACCTGCTCCCCGCCCCGGGGTGGGGGGATACAAGGAACCAGGGTCAGCAACGTCTCGTGTCTCCCTGGGCTGGGCTGCCCCAGCGTGAGTGCTGGCACCAGCCGCTGGCCGGGTCCGGCAATGTGTGGTCAGAGCTTGGGCTCAGACATTACCCAGCCGTGTGGCCACAGGCATGCACCTTAACCTCTCTGGGCCAGCTTCACCATCTGCAGACTGAGGATAACCACAGCCCAGCTGTCTCGGGGTTGTGTGGCTACGCCTGAACCACGGACCATTCACTCAGAAACTTAGTTATTAGGGCTGCCCCAAGGGAGCCTAGGAAGGGGCACTGCCTGGAGTGGGGGTTCCTCCCCCCTGTAGGATTTGCACTTTCCTGAGCAGACAGCAGCAGAAATTCGAGTTCATAGCCGCCCTGCCCAAGAACCTGACACCCCGAGGATGCCCCTGGCCTATCTGGGCTGCGTGCAGAAGGGCGGGGCCCTGGGGGACGAGCCCCGGCCACAGGCCCGTCTTTGGGAAGGCAGTGCTTTGAAGCGTCCTCTGCAATCAAGCCTGGCCTCCTTAGATGCACCTCCCAGAGGGGCAGAGGCTCTGGCGCCGCCCCAAAACCTCCCCTACATCCGTCCCACCCCCGGGCGTGGGTGCTCGGAGGAAACAGCGGAGACTCAGACAGCCCCCCAAGGAGCTCCCTCCTCACCCCACATCCTTCCCGGTGACCCAGAATTGTCCACAGACTGCTGAGGTCGGCACTACTTCCCCAGAGAAGGGGCAGGAGGTGGGAGGCGGAGGCACCGAGTGCATGAAGAACACACATTAATAATAAAAGCAATAACACCGCCTGTCACTTTTTTTCCTAATAAAATCATGTGGGATAGTCAATGGGACTGGAGCAAATGTAATAAATAGCAGGGCTCTATGTGCTAAACTAAACCCCGTATCCTGCTCTTGCACAGACTAGGAGGGATGCCATTGGCCTTCCTCCAGACCGGGGGTGGGGTGGGGTGGAGGGAGGAGGAGGGTGTTGAGCCTCCACAAGCCAAGGTCATGCCCCAGTCGAGTGTCTCATTCCTTCCACTCCTCCCTGCCATTCCCCTGCCCACCCCTATCCAGGTAACCTCCGAGCCCCGCCCCAGCCTGCCCTGCCGCAGAGGGGCACTGAAGCGACTCCCAGTCCGAGTTAGCGGGAGGCAGAGCTCCTTGGGGAAGGACAGTCATGGGGGAGGGGGAAAACAGAGGCAGGGCGAGCCTTGCCCGCCCCAGAACCCAGGACGAGGCAGTCTCCCCAACCTGGGGACCAGCCGGCAGGGCGTGAGGGGAGGCATGGGATGGGGCACCACCCGCCCGCACCCTCCTACCGGTACTTCTTGAAGGACAGCCCCATGTGCTGCTTCATCTGCTGCAGGCCGTGGTAGTCGGTGTAGATGAGGTCGAAAGGCAGGGGCATGGTGAGCGGGCAGTTCCCCCGGCCTGGCGGCACCCCTAAGTTACTGAGAGAAGAGCCCTTTAGAGTCTGAGCCCCAAGAGGGCCCCAAGGGCTCAGAAACCCACCTTCCCAACCAGCCCTGCGTCTGGGGCACCGGGAACCACCCCAGTCCTTATAGCCCAGGATGAACATGGGGGAGGGGGCACTGTAAAGGAATGTGGGGTTGGCACATGAGCGCTGGCAGACTGGGAAAGGAAGTGAATGGGGTGGCCATGTCCAGTTGTGTAGGTTTTTCACTGCACAAGAGACTCCAATGAGAGGAAGCAGGACTGAGATCCAGCACGGCCTAGCTTGCCAAGCTGTGCCCCTGGCCTGGGCTACCCACCAGGTGGAAGGAGCACTTTTCGTTAATCTGCACAAATGTGCTCCCTGCAGGGCTGTGTCTGCCCAGAGGGGGCACCTTTACCTAGTGTTCGCAAATTACCACAAATGCTCACTATGGTCCTTAGTGAGGCTTCAGTGTTTGGAGCAGAGAGCCCTGCATCAGAGATAGAATTCCGCTCTGCTGACTGGCTCATGGCCCATGGAGACGCCCAGCCCTGCCCCACAGGGTCACCCTGCCTACCAGGTCATGTACACAAGTTTACCTCTCGTGACCCAGTGCCAGAGCCTTTGGGTCATCTCTCTGGAGCCTAGAGGACACGGCCACAGCTGCTAGTGTAAATTCCTTTGCCCGGAACCCCCCCTGCCCACCATCCAGGAGCCCCGGCTTGGCCTGACGACCCACCCCTCTGAGGGGATGAGGAAACATGTAGATTGCCCGTTCAGTAAGTCCGTACTGAGCCCCTGAGCCAGGCAGGGAGTAGAAAAGCCCCCCCCCCTTCTTTGGGGACCCGACAGCAGCCACCCGCCTCCCCTGAATTCCCATCTCCCTTGGACTCGTGGTCCAGATGCCTGCACTGGAACGGGTCCAGGAGACCTCCCAGTGAGCCCCTTCAGGGGTCCATGTGAAGAGCAGACTCAGGCAGGGTGGGGGAGGAGCTCTGACAAGGTCACTGGCTCATCAACAGCAAAGGGCCACGATGGATGGCTCCCTGGGTCACACCTCGGGCTCCTAGAGCCCGTTCAAGCCAGGTGGAAAAGTACCAGCCTGGACGTCTTTGCGCTCTCTCTGCTCATGCTCTGCACATCACCGTCAGAAGCTGGGGAGGGGGCGCTGTGCACACTGTCCCCCGAGCACACTGCCCGAGGTTTATGGTAACCAGATGACAAGGCCATGATGGAAAGACGGCAGGGGAGGCTGTGTGTGATGTGTGATTGGAATTGAAGCATCAGGGGTTGGCCGTGCCCTGCAGAGAAGGGTAGCGGAGGGGGAGGGAGGGGCTTTCCCTGTGCCTGCTCGCTCTCCACCAGCCAGTGCACCCCAGCCTCACCCAGCTCCCCCTGCCAGGTTAGAACCTTGGCTGCTAAGTGCCAAGAGGAGAACGCAAAAACCTAATAAGCAGCGTCTCAAATTTCTAATCTGGATACAGAACAGTGGCCAAGGGCTCCCTCCCTCCTCGTCCAGCCGCCACGCGTCCCCTCTCTCCAACCACACCAGCACATGGGATGCTCCAGGACTTCAAAGGCAGGGCAGGCTTCGTGAGGGTTTTTTTTTGTGGAAATGCCCAGAAAGGAAAGGAGAACGAGCCCAGACCGCAGGGGTCTGGAGCCATCACAGGAAACAGCTCCCACAGCCTGGAGACTTCATGAAATATTTGGTGATATTCTGAAGTGTGCAGATTTTGCATTCTACTCTGTAGGACGTCCCTACATCCCTATTCAAGCACGGGCTTTCTCTCACCCCCAAACTCCTCCGGTAAGACTGATGCCCCCACAAAGGAGCAACGTCTTTGCTCTGGGCTACGGGAACCACAGGTACAGACAGACACCATCCCCTTCCCCGCTTCCCTCCACTCAGAGCAGAGCCACGGGCAGAAGGACAAAATGAGTCCGCCGCCCCTTCCTTGCAGAAACCGGGAAGAGGGGGCTGCTCCGCCCACAGGGAACTGGGCCTGGGAAAATGGACTAACAATTCTGAAAGCAGCAGCGGTGGGTGGGTTGGCTTGTTGCTACTTGCACGGTAACAGGGCTGCTTGTCCACGTTACACTTCCGGTTGGTTTCCAGGCAACGTGTCCCTCCGTGGCCAGGTGTGGTGCCAACAAAATCGTGCGGCCTTCCTTCTGTTGACCCAAAACTGCCCACAGCCCTGGACTCGGTCCCAAAGCCCAGGACCACCGAGAGGCCAGATGAGCCGCTCTCCCCTGGGAGAGAGACCCCGCCCTGATGTTCTCAGGCACGCGCCACCATCTTCGTCATCTGGGGGGCTAAAATGTTGAACACAGGAACCATTCTACACACGTTCAGTTTATTAATTCATTCAGTCCTTTCATCTGGGCCACCACCCTACAAGATCAGACCCATTCTTATCCTGCTCCCCCCTTTACAGATGAGGAAACAGAGAGGGTTAGTAATTTACCCAGGATTGCACAGCCAGGAAGCTGTGGAGCTGGGACTGGAACCCAGGCAGTCGGGCTCCGGAGCCCACACTCCCGCCCACTGAGCTCTCCTGCCTCCCCGGGCCAGCCAGGCCACAGACGGTAGGACGGCGGATGGTGGAACCACAGTGCCATCCCTGAAATCCGAGCCCTGGCTGCCAGCAGAGATAGGGCTCCAGTTCCAGCTCTGTTGCTAACCCCGGAGGAGTCTTAAGCCTCCTGGAGTTTCATTTTTCTCTTCAGCAACAGACCAATAAAAATGGCTCCCTCACAGGGTTCCTGGTAGGATCAACTGAGGCGCGGCAAGGGACAGTCGCACTAATTATCATTTCCTCCCATCATCCGTTCTGCCTTCTGAATTTCTGGGCCCGGCCACTCCTTCCTGACCCTCCGATGCTATCCACACACCACCCCGAAACTAAGGCCCTGTCATTTCTCACCTCAAATCTTGAAATAATTTCCTCTCTGCTCTGTGTCCCTCCAGTCTTGTCTCTTTTCTAGAGAGATCTTTCCACAATGTAAACCTGGTTCTAATCCCTCCCAGAAGACTTCTCACTTCCTGGTCCTTGCCTCCTCCTTCAGGAAGCCTTCCTTGGACCCCTGGTCACAGAGATGTGCAGCCCCTGTGCTACCCCACTGCTTGCTTCCATCCCTGCCCTGCACTGTCTGGAGTCACCTTCTTACCACGGGGGCCCATGAGGACAGGGCCAGGGCATCTTTGAAAGCCCAGAGCCGGGACCGGACCTGGGCCAACAAGCACCTGCTATGTTCAGGAACAAATGAACAAACCAATGAATCAGGTAAACCCCCTCAGGAAAAACTGGTTTGAAAGCTGAAGATGTGGCCAAGGAAAGCATATCTGGAGAGAGACGGCCGGTGAGGGGTGCTCAAGGCTGATGGGCGTCTCGGCTCTTGGCTCTTGGGGGGGGGGGCAGCGAGCAGTCTCCTGGGACACCTCGGGACAGGGACACCAGTGGCCCTGTGTGCCCTGCAAAGCCATCCCACAGGAAGGAGAGGAGACAGAAACTGGCCCAAAGACTGCAGGTACCCCTCCCAGGAGGAGTTAAAGAGGGACCGCCCGGGTTCCCAGCCCTAGAAAACAAGGGTTTTCCATTTAAAGCGACTTCAGGGGAGAGAAACATCTACAGCTGCCTCACAGGGACCCGGAGCTGCCCGGAGGGCAGTGGAGAGGGTCGGCCACGGGAAGGGGGCTGTGGTTTCATTGCTTGTAATTTCAGCTCGCTTTTATGGGCAATTTTACGCGAAGTGGTTGGTGGGAGCAGTGACGTGAGCTGAAAAATGCCGTCTCCTGACAGCCTTCAGCCAAAGGTGCCCACAGAGCCTCGGCCCTACAAATCCACGTTCCGTGCTGACGCCTCCAAGGGCCCCCGTCTAGACGGCTTCTTAATTCCAATGCCAAGTTCCTCATTCCCCTTCGGACTCTTCGCCCACGGCTGTGTCAGGGGGAGAGGGGACACCGCAGAGCCGCCCCAGCCCCAGCACACCGTGGGGCCCCTGGGTGGGTGAGTCTAGCCGGGACAGAGAGCAGCTCCCTGTCCGGGGGCCTCACGCACATCTGCCCGGCGCTGCCCGCCACCCTACACCATGCGTGGGAAGGACGGGGGCGTCTACATGGAATTGCCAAATCGGGTGGCTGGAGTGTATTTCCAAATGTCCCCGGGCCACCTGCGTGGGAGCCTGAACACAGGACGAAAGGGGTGGGGGAAGGGGTGACCTTGGAAAACAGTGCTTTTCTATAGCTCACCTGGCTATCACGGGGCCCCCACACCCAACCCAAATTAATCCACCCGTAAGAGCCAGCCCCGGGGTGGGGGGCACTGGGGAGTTAGTGTTTAATAGGGACGGAGTTTCGGTTTGGGAGGGGAGAAAGTCCTGGGGAGGGATGACAGTGATGGTTGCATAACGTCATGAATGAACTTAATACCACCAAACCACACACTTAGAAATGGTTAGGAGAGTAAACGTTGTTACGTGTATTTGACTACAAATTTTTTTAAAAGCCAAACTGTTCATACGCAGGGGCCCATGCCCACCCCCGCAAGGATACTCCGTGTCCCCATCTTCTCTAGCACCCCCTGGCCTCCCAGCTGGCCATAATGTCAGGGCACAGCACATACCCAGAGAAGGGGAGACTCGGTTACTCTTTGCTAAAAGATTAAAAGGTAGGATGGGTAGATGGGACAAGGAGGCAGGGAAAACACAGTCTATGATCAACTGAAAAAACAAATCCTCAGGGAGCCTGGGTGGCTCAGTCGGTTGAATGTCTGACTCTTGATTTCAGCTCAGGTCATGATCCCAGGGTCGTGGGATCGAGCCCTGCACTGGGCTCTGTGCTCTGTGCTCAGTGGGGAGCCTGCTGGAGATTTTCTCTCTCCCTCTGCCCCTCCCCTCACTTTCTCTCTCTAAGATAAATAAATAAATCTTTAAAAAAAGAAAAAGAAAAAAGAAAAAAATCCTTCGCTAGAAATCAAAACACTGAGTTCAGCTGGCACCATGGAAATCACTCCTGGGCCCCAGCACGAACTTGCTGGGTGGCCTTGCACCGGCGTCAGACTGTTCTGGTTCCGCCTCCACTCCCATAACAGGACGCTCGGACGGATCTCCACGGTCCCTTCTAGGCTAAAAATTCTCTGGCTTTATTTCTCCCTGTGCCTTTGGTCTATGGCTGGAAATAATCTCTCCAGGTAGTGCTCAAATTCTGGAACAAATTATTCTCTCTCTCCCTCCCTCTCTTCTCTGTGTGGGAAGGACCTAATTAAAAAGAATTCTCACAAAGTGCTCAGAGATCCTTGGCTCCAGGTGCTAAGTGCACGCAGGGAACGTCTGCTCTTCTAGACCCATCTCATTGCTGGGAGCACACTGGCTGGGGCAGCCCAGGACTTTTTGGCCTCCCCGGATGTTTGTTATGCCGCTGACCCCATCCGGTACCTGTCTCCTGAGCTCTGTGAAATTGCCCCTGTCTCTCTCCCATGGCCTGTTTCTGGAGCAGGCCACTGCCTCTGCCCAAGAGCAAAGGGGGCAGAAAGAAAGGGCCCCAGAGAGTTAACCGGGCAGCTAAGGAACTGCTCCGGAAGGGATGCCAGGATCACCAAAGAGAATAGAATTCTATTGTCCTGCAGTATTTTCTTCTCTTGCCCAGGACGCACTCTCGTTCCTGAGCCACCAGGCAGCCAGAATGTGCTCCTTAGTCAAAGGGCAAAAAGGAGCAGAGGCCGGAGGTTTCTAAAAGGGAAACGCAGAGAGCAGCATATTCCTCCCACCCCGCGCAGCCTGCACTGGGACCAGTGTCCAAAGCTGACACCTTCTTCCCCAGCATTCCTTCCTACGATGCAAAGTCAGGGCTAAGAATAGGGCCGCCGCTCCGGGGGGGGGGGGCGGGGGCGGGGGGGCTAGATGAAACCACAGACTCCCTCCAGCTCCCAGCGCAGCGCGGATGTGGTCAGGGAATCGGAACACATCCCTTTGGCTGTTCCCTGCCTTGTTCCTTGCAGACAGGCCCCAATTTACATAACAAATGTCCAATGAAGGCTGAGCGCAAAACACGTTTTTCTGCCTTAAAGGTAGCAGGACGGTGGTTTCCAGGCCCAGTGCAGGTTATAATCGAGATAGCTGACGGCTTCTAATGCCCAGGCCAGCCCGGTCCACCTACCTGTTCTCCAGCTGCTGCCTGACAAGATCTCCCCTTTCTCTGTATTTGGTGGGGAGAGAACACTGGACCCCACCTCCCTTGGGAGAACCCATAGCCCCCAGGACTTGAAGACATGCTCATGCTTCTTCCCAGAAACAAATCCTGCCTCGTTACCCTTCCTTCAAAAGCCTCAGAAGGCAGCCTGTGCCTCATTTCTAACCTCACTCCCCGCGGGTCTTCTATTAAATATCTCTTCCCCTGCAGCCCTCTCGCCCTGGTGTAGACAAGGCCAGAGCTGGGAAAGGTGACTTGGGCCACTGCATCTGTGCAGTCATGTTTGTTGGCCAATGTCAAGACTTGGTCAGACTTGTAAGAAACAGATTCCCACTCCCTGTGGTTCAGTGCAGCATGGAGGGGGAGGCGGCGGGGGGGGGGGCTAGCAAGGAAACATCTCCCCTGGACTCTGAGGGGGGATGAAGGATGGGGGCCAGCGCGGCTTAGGCCCCCCAGCAGAGGTCCCCACCTCCATGGCGTTCAGCGATGCAGACCCTGATCCCGCTACACAGGAGATTAAAACGCCTCCTTGGAATCCAAGGAAGGAGAAGGAAAAAGGAGAGGGGAGAGGAGACGGAGTTTTTTTAGCATAAATTAAGCATTTGCCTCTCATGCTGCTGCTTGGAACGTGGGGCTGGAATGTGTGGCGAAGAGAAGCAACCACTGTTTACAGGAGTATGCTAAGCGCAAACGTGCTAGATGGGCTCGTCCTCCCTATTTCTCATCTATGTACTTCAGATATTATAAAATGTTCCAAAGCATCCAGAAAATTGTAGAAAATAATACGGCGATATAATGAATGCCCTGTATTCCCACTGCCCAGCCTTGTCAAGTCTTAACATTTTGCCATATTTGGTTCAAAATTTTTTTCCCAAGGGATAACACATCACAAATCCAGGTGGAGCCCCAGGGGATGTGTCTGTCTTGTCCGCTGTCCTCACATTCCCGCCCTCCACGTCACTCCCTGCAGATGCCAGCACCCCCGCCCCATGAGGCTCTCCTCCCCGTCTTCCCGGGGCCTTCCTCTGGGGCCGCCGCCAGGCACCACGCTATCCCCCTCCTACATCGTCACCTGCCCTCTCTCGGGCTCCTTTGCACGAGCATGTACACATCGGCACTCCCACCCTGAAAGTAAACAAGCAAACCTCCTGCTACGGGATGAACTGTGTTCCCCCAAAAGGTGTTGAAGTCCTAACTCCAGTACCTGGGAGTGTGACCTTCTTTGGAAAGAAGGTCTTTGAGAAGGTCTTTGCAGATGATGAGCTTAAGATGAGGTCATTTAGGGCGGGCCCTAATCCAGTACGGCGGTGTCCCAATGAGAGGGGAATTGGACACAGACACAGACACACACAGGAGAAGGCGGCCACCGATGAGCCCGCGGCCGCCGGAACCTACAAGAGGTTCTGCTCACAGCCTCCGGACCAGCCAGCCCACCGTTGCAGCAAGGCAGGCATCTGGCGTCCACAGCCCTGAGACAATAAAGCACCCCACTTTGCAGCACTTTGTTCTGGCAGCCCCAGGAAACTCACACACCTCCCTGGGCCTCTGCTCTCCTTGCAGCCAGGCTCCCCCAGGCCGAAGCCTCTCATCACCCTTGCTGCTACCTCGCCAGCCTCCCCCTCAGCCTACAACCCACCCATCTCTGGCATGTGTCCCCAAAACTCAACCAAGCTGGGTCACTCTAGGGTCAACAATGACTTCTACGTGGCCAAATTAGTTGGGCAATTTTCAGTCCCCTTCTTACTTGGCGTGAGCATTTGACATCACTGGCCACAACCTCCTTCTCCATTGGCACCCACGGCTCCACCCTTCTGGCCACTCCCCAGCCTCCTCTGCCAGGCCTCTGTTGCCCTTCCTTAAGGCTTTGCTCTCAGGCCTTCCCATCGCTTGGCAACTTAATCACACTTGTGTTCAGCGGTGCCACCTGCCAACGCGCTGTCTCCATTCTGAGTGGCAGGCCCATCACCAGCTGCCTCCACGTGGGCACCTCTAATTCAGTGTGTCTGAACCCACAAATTCCAGGTCTTCCCCCTGCGCTGTTCTCTTCCTCCCCCCTCTGAGAAGGGCGGGCGCTGTCCACCGGTGACTGCTTTGAGCCGGCTAGCTCAGCCTGGTTCAGGCCAGTCTGAGCCAGTCAGAGCTGGTGACACCCAGAGGCCTGCCGGCCTGGCTCCCAGAGGGTTGGGCTGCACTCAAGGACGGGGATGTGGTCCCTGCCTCCCTTACTCTCCGGGGACCCTCCCCAGTATTTCCCTTGGACAAACAACAGCACCGATCAAACAAAAACGCCAGGAGACTGATTTCCACCAGGTCCCCGTGCTTGACGACCAAGAGTTTTCCCTCCTCATCCTATTTAAACATTCTCCTCTCAAGCTTTCATCATTTGCCAGTTAAGTCAACTAATTTTCTACTAAACCCAATTTCACTCATGGATGGAGGAAGAGCTCAGTAATTTTTCCTCATGCCATGTACTATTAATGATGCTTGAAATTATGCAAATAAAATTAATGAGCACCGCCGATTCTGGCCAGGCAGGAAAGGCTTAATTTAAAATGCCCACTGTGGATGGGGCATTCCTGAGGGCCCAGTCGGGGTGCAGCCGACAAGGGATCTGGCCCCGCCTCCCCTTCCAGGAGAGCGGTGGGCGGGGGCAGGGCTGTGACACCCACTGAAGTTCCGCCCCTGAAGCCCCGCCCCTGCAGTCCCCCTTGCCCCCCCGCCCCTCCCCCCCACAGTCCCAGTCCCATCACTGAGCTCGTTGTTCCCGCTACCACCTCTCACCCCAGAAACATCCTGCAGCAGCAAAGCCAGATGTGGGCTCTGTGCTTTGCCCCAAACATCACTCCAGTGAGCTGGTCAATTAAAACACCAAACTACGAGGAACAGAGAAAGGCGTCTCATCTGTCCAGCCTTGTTGCTTAGACAGTGGCCAAGACATCTGCCGTGAACATCTGTGACAAACCACAGCGCACGCCCAGCGGCAGCATCTCTGTCCCGCTGCCTTCCCCTGGACAGGTCATTTAGCCAGACCAGGGAGACGCTTCTGTCACAGAAGCCAGGCTGAGACTCCAAATTGGGCTCGCCATCATCTCTCATTGACCTACTTTCCAGTTAACCTGCCTGCACGCAATGGCTCCCTAAGGCTGGGAGGTGAGGCTCCGGATGACTCTCTTCCTCCTGCGGCACCCACAGCAACGCCATGAGTGCGTTCAGTGGGATCTCTGCCCGTGACCCCTTTCCAGGCTCAGAAGGTCACCATCTTGCTATGGGTTGCATCGTGTCCCCCCAGAATTTAGGTCGGAGTCCTGACCCCTAGTATCTCAGAATGCGGCTTTATCCCCAGACAGGGCCGTTGAAGAGGTAATCAAATGGAAATGAGGTCATTAGGATGTGTCCTAACCCAGTATGGCGCGTTCTTGTCATTAGGATGTGTCCTAATCCAATACGGCGCGTTCTTATAAGAGGGGGGAGTTGGACACAGACACATACACAGAGAGAAGGCCACGTGAGGACGAAGGCAGAGAGCGGGATGACGCTTCACAAGCCAGCGAACACCCAAAATCCCCGGCAAACCACCAGAAGCCAGGGGAGAGTCCGCGACAGATTCTCCCTCACAGCCTCAGGAGGCACAACCCTGCTGACACCTTGATCTTGGACTTCTGGCCTCCAGACTGTGAGACAACCCATTTCTGTTGTCAAGCACCCAGTATGTGGTGCCTTGCTACAGCAGCCCTAGCTAACTGATAGACACCTATATCGAAATCTCCACTGGAAGGAAAGGACTGCATTTAGGTAGCGTTGGGGTGGTCCTGGCAGGAGCTTGAGGAGCTCACAGGCCTGGACTACATCTGTCGCAGGGGAAGAGTACATGCAAGAAAGGGCATGGAACCTGGTGCCCTGGTGCCCTGGGTGAGGCGTGAGAGGCCCCACTATCTGGGCCACTTCCAAGGGGTGCCTCCTCAGCCCACTCCCTGCAACCAAGGCTACTTTGGGGGCTTTCAGGTATGCAAATGTGGGCTTAGGAGGGATCCACACATGCTTTCTATGAGTCTTCTAGGGACCTGAGCCCAAACCCCAGGCCCTAATCCCACTCTCAGGACCTGCAGCAGGGACACAGAGGACAGCTCTTGAGAACAAGCCAAGAAGGCCAATGTTCCAACCCCACAGCAGCCCAGAAGCTGGGGGTGGGGGATCCCAGGGGAGGCTTATAAAAGCCACAGCACCAATTTTTCCATTTGTCAACCTTCACTGCTCATTAGATCACCTGGGGAGCTTTGAGAGCTTGATACGTGGGCCCCCACTCCAGACCCATTAGATAGAGACACCAAGAGCGGGACCCAAATGTCGGTATGTTTTCTAAGGCTGCTCTGCAGCTGGAGTGGGGGTAAGAATCCCCACCTGAAATGTATTCCAACCAGAGCTGATGCTGTTAATTTTGTAGACATAACTGTATTATGTCTCCTGGGGAAGGTGGTTTTCTTTTTTCTGTTTTTATTCTTTTAGTTGTCTTGAAATTGCTTCAGATACAGATTTAGAAACCCCTTCATGAGGCTGTTCCCTGAGGTATCTGGGCTGTTTACAACAACTCTGCCCTGTCTGAGCAAGAGCATTCACCCGCACCCACACGCCACTGGGGACCAAGGAAAGAGCTGTCTGGGCACAGCCCAGGGTCTGCCCATTCAACAAACTGCAAATCAGAGATGAGGTAACCTCTCCCTGGAGCCCCTGCTTCTGGAAATTTCAGACCCACATGAGCCTGGCATGAAGTGACATGTTGGCGAGAAGATGCGGAGTCTGTGTGGGGTGTGTGAGTGTGAGAGTGTGTGTGCACACACCTGTGCGTGCATGTGCAGTGTGCTGCATGTCGTGCACAGGGGTGTGTGGGAGCCTTGTGTAGGGATGGGCACGTGTGTTTGCACGCATGAGCAGTGCACACAAGCATGGGTATGCATATGTGGTTGTACATGGGTGCATGCACGCATGTGCATGTGTGTATATGTGGGTACACGGGTGCTGTAAAGGAAAAGCAGCAAGAGGTATTTCAGATCTTGGTACTTTACACAAGGGCCTCACCTTCAAGACCTCCTGGGTGCAGTGACCCCCATCTTCACTGCTCTGGCCCCATTATGAGCAATGGCAGCCTCAGTAAACACAGGCTCAGTGCCACACCCTGGAAGTGGCCAGAGGAGGAAGTGCTCTGGGCAGGTAAGGACTCGGGGTGAGGGCTGAGACAGGAGACACCCCAGCATGGGATGAGAAGCTGAGTCACTGAGTTAAGTTCCCATCTCTTAAGGAGGCTTGTCGAATACCTGCTCTCTCACAGAGGGATGATTCTCTCAGTGTGGTGGCTGGGCCGTCACAAATGCATGGGAGAAGCCTTCCCACAGGGAGCAGTAAAGGAAGGAAGTTCTCACGTCTCTGGCCCCAGAAAATGCGTGGCCAGAAGGGAGGAATCAAGCTGAATGCAGTTTGATAAACATGAATTCATCTAACCTTGAGGCAGGTCAAGGTGTCAGCAATGCTGATAGGACGCTCCATGCTCACAGGGGACTTTGTGTGTGGCAGAGCCTGGGATGAGGAGTCCAGACAGCCCTCACCCCCAGGCGTCTTCCCACTGCATCTTGGGGGCCCTGGTGACCTAGGGGACAAGGGCCCCTAGACCCTTGCTTGCTGCTCTGCCCTAGGCAGGTCTGGCTTGTGGCTACCCACAGCCCCGGACTATGCCCAAGACCTCCTTGACTTCCCAGACCCTGGGTCCCTTTTCTCTTTTCTCCTCCTCACCCTCACCCTATTTGACTTTCCTGTAGGAAGCTTCAAGGCCAGGCAAAGATGCTTCTTCTCATCATTGCAAACATTAGCAGCACTCTACTCCACAGTATTGATGCATCTGTGTCCTCTGCTCAGAGGGAGCTGGCGGTGAGCAACAGTGTGCGCTGGCGGGTGGCAAGTGGGCACACTCAGCGCTGAAGTGACCTGCACAATGTGAACAGCTTGGTCTGACGACAAAACGCCACCAGGGTGAGAGCCAGAGGGAGGGACATGCTGGTTCCCTCTCCCAGCGCTGAGTAGCTCTTCGACAGGTTCAGCACCAGCACATGGGGACAGCTCCCTGCCCAGTTCCTTCCCACTCAGGTGACATTCAGCCAGACTGGGGGGGGAAGGGGATGTGCTATTCCCAGGTGGCACCTCTTCCCCCAGAACCTGCTGCCCCCAACCTGGGATTGTGCTTCCCAACACGGCCGCAACCGTGCAGCCCCGAGTTAGTCCCTGTCACCTTCTCCCCCTTCGAAGTGGATCTTCTTATATATATACTGTTTCTCTCTGAAGACACTTTTCAGCTTTCCTAGGCCTACTGGAGAAGTGCATCAGCCTGAAAGAATGACTCCAGTGGTATGAACTGCAAGCCACGGGAATAAAAACCTTCAAACCACTAGGTCATTTAGTGGCCTCCCCCTATGCAATATAGCTGGTCCTAGTACTGCCCTCCGATCGAGGCCATGAGAAGTGCTACTCGAGTTACTGGCAGACTCTGACTTGCAGAGCGAAACTGCAGAGGCCGAGTAGCTGCCTAAGACTGTCAATGGCTTTGTCCCCATCAGCATCCTCCTCTCTCCAACACTCCTGTGCTACAGAGCATCAGCATTCATGGCCAGGACAAAATGCTGATCAGAGAGAGACATTTAGAACCAACAGACCATCAAGATGACGGGCGGGCTCTGGACAAGAATCACATTTTAGCTTGAAAACCACCCTCGGGTAAGTTAATGGGCTGATGAAGAAAAGTCCATTTGTAGGCAACAACTCTGGGGCCTTCCTGAGTCATGCCCTGTGAGAAAGAAGAATAGAAAACCACAAAGCACAAACCCCTAACCATAAGGAAAAAAAAATCAATGACTTTGATTACATTAAATTAAGGCCTTCTATTCCTCAGGAAAAAAAGAAAGAAAGAAATGACAAAGACAAGCCACAAATTAGGAGACGATTTTTAAACAGATATAAGTTGCAAGGGATTTATACCCATCATATATAAAGAACACCTACAACTCAATAAGGAAAACATAAACAACCCAGCAGAAAAGTGGGCAAATGACATGAATGGGCATTTCATCAAGAGGAAAGAACAAGCATAGGACAGAACACTGGGTCTCATCAGTTGTCAGGGAAATGCAAGTTAAGTTAATCACATAACGAGATATCACGACACCCTCCATTAGGAAGTGTAATAACCCTAGCATGTGACAACACAGCCACTGGGAACCTCCAAGTGGTGGGGCTGAGTTGGTGCCATCACGTAGGAAAACAAGTGACATTAGCTTATAATGTTGAATTTTCACACATCCTTAGTCAAAGCAATTGTGCACCTTAGTCTATACGGAAGAGAGACTCCGTCTCTACCCAAGAGAAACTGTGACAGCGGTACCCCAGGTACAGGAATGCCTACACAGTGTCACTCAAAATAACTTACAAAAGCAGGGGGGAAATGTCCACAATTAGGAAAAACTGAAAAATAATGACAGACCATCTACAAAATGAAATCTCAAACGGCAGTGAAAATGAATAAAATAGAGCTACAGGGAACAACACGAATGAATCTTAGAAACATAATAATGGGTGAAGAAAGCAAGTCTCAAACGTCACATAGCAGAGATGCCATTTATACAAAGCTCAAAGCAAACCAAAATAAAACTAAACCACATACTGTTTATGGATACCTGAGTATTTTTTTTTAAAAATCTTATTTAAAAGCAAAGAAATATTAACACAAAATCCAGGTTGCAAGTTTCCTCTAGCGGGAGGCAGAGGGATTGATGAGAGAAGGGGCACCAGGTGGGCACAAGAGTCCTGGGAATATTCTTTCTTTAAATTGGATGGCAAATTATGGGAGAACACCCTATTCTTGCACTTCCTAATAACACCTGTTACAGACATTTTTGTGTGTATCAAATAACATATAATAAACATTAATAAGTAAATGAAGGAAAACTGTCTGTACTTCTATATCCTGTAAATATAGCAGTCAAACCTGACCAGACTTGCATGCAGGTGTGCGTGCACACACACACACACACACACACACACACACACACACACACACTCCTACCCCCTCTCCCTCCTCCAAGAACATCAGGGGGACTCTGGAAAGGCAAGCATCAGGGAAGAGACAGGCATTACTGGCCAACCTCACCACCCTCCAGGTCTTACCAGCTCCCAGAATAGGTCCAGGAAGGAGCCCAATTCCAGAAGAAAAACCCCAAGGTTGCACCAAGCCCACCAAGACGACAGGCAGAGAGGATGCCATCTACATGACATGGCTCAATTTCATAAACCAGTATTTGTCAGCCCCTGAGCACAAACACTAGGACACCTATTGGCCCAAGATGGAGAAAAGGACGTTTGAACAGCACTATGCAAATATGCTTCCCTGGTACATCCCAACTATGACCAGGCATCAACATGGAGGAGGAAGAGGAAATGAGGAACGTCACTATCCACAGTATACCAGGAAGCCTCCCAGGGACCTGCAGGTAGAGCAGGGGCTCCTGGGGTAGGTTCCCCTTCCTCTCCTCCCCTCCCCCAGCACTCACCTCTGCAGCTCCTTCAGGGACACTGTGATCCGCAGGCCATGGCCCAGGACGTAGAGAGTAGCCAAGATGTCTGCCCACTGCACCATCTCCCCCAGAGGCCCGCCCTTTAGCACCCTTGGGCTGAACACGTCACCAGACTCCTCCGTCAGGAAGCCGATGTGAACAAGGATCTGGGGAGGACAAAGGGTCAGCGTGGAGGAGAAGCAGCATTGCCCTGCTACCCCCAGGGGGACCCAGCCAGCAGCAGTCACTGTCTCCAGGCTATGCCTGGGCAGGCGCTCTCTGGCACCAGCAGGGGGACCAAAAGGCAGAGTGACCACACTGGGCACTGGGGATCAAAGTGAACAAGATGGTCACACCCCGCCCTCAAGGCGCTTACGTTCCAGATGGAAGAGGTAGACAACAGTAAACACAGACAAGAGATAATTTCATGAAATGATAGGGACTCTGAAAGAAATAAACAGGGTGATGTGAGAGTCAGGTAAATACTTATTACATGGATGGATGGACGGATGGATGGATGGATGGAGGATGGATGGATGATGGATGGATGATGGATGGGTGGGTGGGTGGACGGATTGATGGACAGATGGATGGATGGACCTACAAACCTCCCCAAAACACGTTATATTATTCCCAATATTCCAGGCAAATGCCATGACTTTTCTGCCTGAAAAGAACAAGATGTCTACAGAATGTAGACATTTTTCCCCAAACCTGAACAGGGCCAGGGGCCACCACATACATCTATCCTGACTCTGCCTCCCTCGCCCCAGCTGAAATTCAAATAAACTCAATAAAACCTTTTCAAGGGCAGACCTGGTGCCCACTTGGAGGCCTGGGGCCCTGAGCTCATTTCCTAAGCTCTCAGAGCACAGATCCCTGAATGCACAGAGAACCAGTACCTGCTTCTGGTCCCTCCAGACGCTTCCCAGTTTCCGTGCCAGCCGCTGGGCAGCCAGCGCCCACTGGGCCGTGAGCCGCTTGGTCCGTTTCTTCATGAAGATTAGAGACTCCTTCCCACTGCCCATCAGCTCCAGGAGGTGGGACAGGTTGCTCCGGAAAACTGCCTGGAGGGGGGCCCAGACCTGGGTTCTCTGGCCCTCAGGCCCAAAGCCACACCACCACTGTCACCTGCTGCCCTGGGAACAGGGGTTGACACCCTCCCCGGGAGGCTGGGGCCTACTCTAGCTTCTCCTGCCCTTTCTAAAGGCCCACCGGCCCCCACAGTCAGGGAGCCCTGCTCTCACCCACCAACACTAACCCCCCAAGCCAAACTGGTCTGTCCTGGCCCAGCTCTGGTCATCCTTCTGTCCCAAGCCCTTTGGGAGGTGGTCAGCGATGACAGTCCCCAGGGGTCTCAGCTGCTACACAGAGGCAGCGAGGGTGGTGGTCAGAGCTGGCGCTCGGACAGCAGGGAGGCCAGGCCACCTTTCAGTGGAGCTGGAGTAACCGGATGCCTTGAACAAATTAACTGCACTCCCCAGACCTCAGACTTGCCATCTGCTCAGTGTGGTCGCATAAGGGACTGCGGGGAGGTTTAAGTACAAATAAAGTATCTGGAAGCCTTCCAGGAGCGATAGCTACTGTTCCTATTATTCTAGTCCGTTTAGGGGGTGCCTCCAGGGCCCCAGCTTGCCCCTCAAGTAGGCCGAGCTTTGCAGCAGCCCCAGAAGGCTGGCAGGCTGGGACGCCCCCCACCAGGCACAGCTGGCTGGCCTCATTTTACCAGGGGCAAAGGGCTCCTCCTGCTGTCCCTTAAGGATGCCCCACCTGAGGAGGCCAGCTGACCTGTCCACCAGCCCCTCACGGGCCCACCCACTTCCCAGGCCTACCTGGACTTTGGGGAGGGGCTTGGGGGCCATCTGGGTGGCCGTCTGGTTCCTCCAGGGCAGCGGGGGGCAGAACCACTCAACCTCACTGAGGTAGATGAGGAAGGAGCACTCGGTGCCGTCCACCCCGAAGAAGGCGTAGCAGGGGTCAGAGGTCCAACGGGCACGCATCCACTGTGGAGAGGGCCAGCCTAGGCCAGGGCGCTGGCACCAGCCCCACCCACACCCACACCCACACCCACACCCACGGCAGGCTCTTTGCAGGTCCCTCAGAACAGGGCCTCTGGGGCACACACTTAGATGCAGCAAGGGCCAGAAGCAGAGAAGACAGAGTCTGCACCAGAGCCCCACGACCTGGCCCTGTGTCCTGGCCACTGAGAACTCGGGAAAGGCTGAGCAGGACCATCGTCCCCCAGGCCCAGAAAGAGGAGGACCCCGGCAGAACCAGGCCAGGTCACGACACTCAGGGAAAGCTCCGGGGCAAACAGTGGGGGATGCAGCAGCCCGGGGCCTGGTTGGTCTCCATCGGGAGCAGGATCTGGTTGAGGCCAAGGTCAGGACACAAGGGCTGGAGCCAGAGGGGCCCCATCCACAGTGATCCCCACATGTCACCGAGGAAGGGGTGCGCCGGGCCGCTGCTCCACCCTCTTAGGGAGTTCAGAACCAGAGAGGAGCTGGCTTTTATGCCATGGACTGCATTCCCAGATGGACAGACTTCATGCAGCCACAGGCCCCTGGAAGTGAGCCCCCAGAGGAGGGGCCAGGGGGCTTTCTCAGTCCAGCTGGTTGCAAGGATGGGGAGGGATGGGGAGTCAGGCCCACTCAAGAGATCCAGTCTGTGTCTGAATTTGTTGGGATGCAGGTTGCTATTGGTGTTATTAACAGTTTGCTGTAAGAAAGTACTAAAAACACTGGAATGTGATCATCCCAGGCAATGTGGGTTTGTGGGCCAGGCAGATGGCCCAAGCACAGAGGCAGTCTCCCCGAAGCTGACCTCTGCCAGCAGGAACCAGGGTTAGGGGCTGGTCAGAGAAGTCCTCACCAGCAGACATCCCTGCCAGAACCTCAGAGCTAGTTTGGAGGCAGGGTCCCCAAAGGGGAGCCTACCCCCCCAGTCACCTCTACCCCCATCCCTCAGCCCCAGGCCTCACCTCCACCTTCCCTGAACAGTCAGGGAACTTGGGGTCACTGGGAGCCTCACACTGGTCCCGCCGGCCTTCAGACACTGCAGGGGGAGAAGGTCAGCTTGCTGAGGACCTGGGTCTAGAGAGGAGCCCAGGGAAGTGTGAGAGAGGCCTGGTCTGCGATGGGAGGGGTTAGCTCAGGAGCTCACACTGCCCTCCCTCCCCTGAGTTTTCTCACCTAAAAGGCCACCTGTCAGGGAGTCCCCAAGCCTGGGTTTCCCCCCTCTGCCACTGGCCCCCACCCTCCATATGAGCTTTGGAACCAGTGAGGAGCCGGCTTGAATGGCCATGGACCAGAGTCTGGATAGGCAGACGTCACACACCCACCCAAATGTTACCCTCTTAGGGGGGGACCCCAGCCTACTGCTCCCCACGTCAAGAAAAAAGGAGGGGAGGGCCCGGGGACTCTGGGACCTCTTTCTCACACCAGGTCACAGTGGGGTGAACCCCAAGTCACCCGGCTCAGAGCCTGAGGCCGGAGCCGGGAGAGGTGGCGTGGGGAGCAGTCAGGGCCGGTACACTGGCCTCCTGGGGGCAGGGGGTGCCCTGGGCCCCACCCTTGCCGTGCAAGAGCAGGCTGTGGCGCAGGATCTGGTCCACCTTCACCGCGATGTCCGACACGTTCTGCGCGATGGCCTGGATCCGCTCCATGAGGCCGGCCCCAGGGGGAAACCTGGGGAGAGAAGCCAGGGTGAGCACGCAGCCGCCACGGGGCTCATGCTGGGGGGCCTCAGCAGATGAGCAAGGACAGCGGGTGTGAGCGCTCCCAGCGCCCAGACGCCGCTCTGCCACGAACCAAAACACAGTGATGGACAGACGATGCTGGGCTTGGAGGCGCGGCCCCCCCGCAGCTGGAGGGGCTCCCTAACCACCCACTGCACACGACACGCGCGTGCACCAGGCGTGTCTGCACGCTCATCCCACGTGCGTGCGCCCCGCGTGCTGAGGGGCAGCGACAGAGGCTAAAGCAGGCAGAGGGCTTCTATTCGAGAGCCTGGGCGGGATCGGGCTGGGACCCCCCCCAGGCGATGGGGGCCCTTTCCCGGGCACGGCCGGCTGCCCTGAGCCTGTTCTCTGTTTCCTCCCAGAGGGGCTATATTGTGCCCAAATAAATTCCACCCAAAGCAGCCTGGGGACCTGCCAGCTATGAAGCCTCTAAGAAATTACTGTTGGGCTCCTGAGCATGAATTCTTCCCAGGATCTTAAAAGCATTTACTGCCACAAACATCACAGCCCTCCACCCACCACCGATACTCGCGTTGCCTTTATTTTTGGAGAATTTATTTCCTGGTGTTGATTACTACTCAACTCTCAGAGACGTTTATGAGACATCATATGCAGGATTTATCTCATTGCGAAGGCCCGTGTCGAGAAGGTCCCCACTCGGCCGCTGCGTGGGCTTTCTCCGGAAGTTGCCTGCTCTTCCCGACACACTCATTCCGTTCCTTGGATTCACACCGCGCCGTCTGGCTCTGCGCGCCTTGTTTAGGCTCCATCTACCACTTTACAAGGATGGGGGCTTTATCGCCGCACAAAATGGGAAGTATAGGAGGGAGGACTCCTCTCGGGTGATCTGTCCACCAGGGAAAGCACGGTGGTGACGGCCGCCTGCACCCTCGGGCCACCGTGCCCTCCCACCGCGGCCTTCCGAGAGGAGAGGACAGGCGGTGGCCCCATCCACAGAGGGTGTGGGAGACAGGTGGGGCAAGGCAGACATGGGCTGGGTGGCAACAGAAGGAAGAAAGTGGCAGGAAGGGGCAGATGAGCCCTCGACACACATACATGCATGTCCATACACACACGCACACAATCCCGTCAACATTCTCAAACACAAATAAAAAACTAATGGAAGACGGCATATGCTTTTGTACTGGATTCCTGTAGCCACCGTAACACACCACCACAAATTTATTCTCTCGCAGTCCTGCAGGCCAGAAGTTCGAAATCCAGATGTCAGCAGGGTGGGTTCCTTCTGGGAGGAAGGGAGGGGGGAAGACTCTCCCCAGCTTCTGGTGGGGCCAGCCAGCCTCGGCTAGTGGGGTGTGTCACCCCATCTCTGCCATCACTTGGCCTTCTGCGTGCGTCCAAATTCCCTCATTTTAAAGGGACCCTGTCACTGGATTAGGCAGTGTCAGATGTCAACATATCTTTTTGGAGGACACAATTCAGCCACAGCAGCCTTCTATGAGATTACAAATAAGTAGGAGGGGACTAAAAGATGATGCTTCTTTTGCTCAAAAAGTCCTCAGACAGAAGAAAGTAGGGTTACTTTTCCTTGGTCTTCAGACAGCCGAGGAATGCTGTGGGGAACAGAGAGGTCAGCATCTCTCCAGTTTATGGTAAAACGGGAGAAGAGCTGAAGATCTGCCTCTTAGGAGCTGTGTGACCCTGGGGAAGTCACTTAGCCTCTCTGTGCCTCAGTGTCCTCCTCTAAAAATGGAGTCCTGCCCGGGCAGGCCCCTACTGCCAACGCTTGGTGTGATGAAGCTGCAGCCAGAGGGGTTTGGCTTCTCTACCTTTCCTCATTATCGCCCCTGGAGGAGGCTTGTAGACATATTTCCCCCACTCAGCTCCTCTGTGAAAAGTTAAAACCAGGGACATGCTGCTGCTCTGTTTACACACTGTGGTCTGTGAGGGCCACAGCCTGTTGAGACGTCCAAGGGAACTTTCTCCTCGAGAGCCAGACTTCACCCGTGGGGGGTGATAGGTACCCGCGGAGGATGCCTGCCTTGAGCCAGAGAATGAACCCGACGTCCCTGATGTCTGTTGGGCTCTGCGGTCAGTCCCAAGCGAGCGTTTTGGAGCTGCTTTCCCTGTTGACCTGCAGGGACAGGATGGACACTCCTCTGCCTGGAAAGAACATTCCACTGACCGCAGGAGGCGGCCACCGTGTGGAAGGCCAGAAGCTCACGACTGCCAGGTCAAGGTTGGTGCTGAGCATGGGCGGTCGAGGAGCAACGGGGATGCCCCCGAGCAGGGAAGGGGCAGGTACCCCTCCCAACTTCTAACCAGAGACCCCAGAGCACAAACAACCCTTGTCAGGGATGAGTGGGGGTTCTGTCAGTTTCCTGGAAACGTTGGAAGGAACCCCACTTCAAGCTTCCTGAAGGTGCCTCTCTCTGGAAACTCTGCTCCATCCACCCTTCGGAAGCCAGATCACTTCTGAGTCTCCCTCCATGATGGGATGTGCTTGTGAGGGGCCGGCTTGAGACCCCCAGTGGAGTCCTGGGGCGCCTGGCTGGCTCAGGCGATGAAGCATGTGACTCTTGATTTTGGGGCTGTAGGTGTGAGCCCTACATTGGGTATAAAGATTACTTAGAAATAAAATCTTTTAAACATTTTTATTTATTTATTTGAGAGAAAGCACATGAGCAGCGGCAGAGGGAGACGGAGAAGCAGGTTTCCCACTGAGCAGGGAGCCTGACGTGGGGCTCAATCCCAGGACCCTGAGATTATGACTTGAGCCAATGACAGACGCTTAACCGATTGAGCCACCCAGCTGTCCCAAAAATAAAATCAGGAAGGAAGGAAGGAAGGAAGGAAGGAAGGAAGGAAGGAAGGAAGGAAGGACGGAAGGGGAAACGAAACCCCCAGTAGAGTCCTGAGTCCTCAAGGACAGGAACACGCTTTCGGATGGAGCCTGGCACTGCCCAGCATGGGCCATGTGCCCAGAGCTCCATCCCTGTGCTGGGCTGAGTAACGTCCCCGTCCCCCGAGATTCACATCTACCCAGAACCGCAAAATGTGACCTTATTTGGAAATAGGGTCTTTAGGAATGTAATTAGTTGAGATGAGGTCATGCTGAATCAGGCTGGGCCTCAGTTCAGTTGCTGGTGTCCTTAGGAGAAGGCCATGAGAAGACGCGCTGGGGAAGGGCGCCACGGCCACGGGACGGCAGGGACAGAGACTGCAGGGATGCGGCCACAAGCCAGGGGATGCCTGAGCCACCGGGAACTGGAAGAGGCAGGGAAGGACCCTCCCCTGGAGGCTTCCGAAGGAACAGGGCCTTGCTGATACCCGGATTTCAGACTTCAGCCCCCAGCACGGAGAGAGAAGATCATTTTTATTGTTTTAAAACATCCAGTCTGTGGCCATTTTTTACAGCAGCCTGAGGAAACTAATGCATCACGGTCTGCAGAACCGAGGGAAAACGGTTTTTAGTCCATCACGAAAGGAGAGACGGTTAAGGTGCCTGGGTGACTCCGTCAGTGAAGCGTCTGCCTGTGGCTCAGGTCATGATCCCAGGGGTCCTGGGATAGAGCCCCGCATCGGGCTCCCTGCTGGCAGGGAGCCTGCTTCTCCCTCTGCCTCTGTGTTCTCTCTCCCTCTCTCTCTCAAGTAAATAAATAAAATTTAAAAAAAAAAGAGAGAGAGAGAGAGCAAGTCCAGGTTCTGCAAGGCCCCTGCTGTCAGAAACTTCTCTCCAACATGCGCCACTTGCTGAAGCCCGAGCTTCACCTGCTGCTACTTTCACCGGAGACGAAGAACAGCTGGAGACGCCCTTGACATCTCAAGTCCCGGCGGGGGACTCTCCACGTTATTCAGAGATTGGGAAGAGCGAGGGCCTCAGAGTCAGAGGTCCTGGATTCAAATCCTGACTCCACTGGACAGCTGTGTGACCTTGAGCAAGTTACCTAACCTCTCTGAACTCAGGGGTCAGCTCCTGTAACAGGGGAATAACCTCAATTACCTCACAGAGGGACTCCAAGGAATAGACATAAGGCCGAATATCACGTGCTCAGCACAGAGCAGACGCTCAATAAACACTCGAGATGCGTTCATTCCCTTTCTACGGCAGTCACCCCGTCCCCAAAAGGGAGTTCCGTATGTCTGACCACAGAACAAAGCACTTCCGGTTTTGGCGGGTTTTCACACGCTATGCATTTCCCGGGGAGCATCGCTGGTAGGGGCTCTGAATAGTGCAGCTGGCATCTGTCCAATTCCACGAGCTCAGCCTGATCAACACGGAATGACCTGCGTCCCTGTGATTACACTGGACTTAGCATTTGGGCAGCACTTTCTACTTTCAAATAATCTGTGACTAGTTCTCTCTCCCGGAATACTCTTTAAAAACCGACGGCGAGAGCAGGTGCCGCAAGACCGCAGACCACAGCAGGGCCATGGCCTGGGAAGATCGAAGAAGGGGACTAGACTAAGAAGTCGGGGTGCAGCTGCCTCCAGCCGATGGGGCCCCAGGCAATTCTCTCAACAACGTCATGGTTCTTTCTAATGGCCCCACTGTCCAGAGGGGGAAACCAAGGCACAGCAAGTCTGAGTTACTTGCTCAGGGCCACCTGAAAAATCAGGTCCCAGTTCACCTGCAAGGGGTCTGTGCCTAAGGATGGGTGCGGGGGCAGGACAGCAGGACCACGGCCTTGACCTAGGGAGTGACGTCATGGGGGTGGAGTCCTCAGTACCCCTGGCAGGCGGCAAAGGCTGCAAGAGCTCCAGCAGAAGGCATCTCCCGGTCAACACCACTCTTAAACCTGCAGGGCCTATTCCAGGCCTGTCCAGACCTGGCACTGTGTCTGCCAGGCAGGGGGGTCGCGGGAACAATGCACCCAGTCTTCTCCCTGCTGGTGCAGGTGACTGAGGGCCCCTAATCCTTCCTACCTGTTTGTATTCCTTTCCTGTTTTATCTTTGGTGAGTGCATTTGGTGGGTAAGCCAGATAAGCCCGGGTGGGCTGGTGAAGGGGCGGCCTGAGTGTGCGTAGCGGAGACCCAGGGCCATGTCTGGGAGAGGCGGGAAGAGGGCCGGCTGTCTTTGCCCTTCACCCTATAACCATGGGTCGTTCCTGAGCCAGGCCTGGCTGCTCCCCACAGCACGGTCAGCAAGAGGAGAGTGAGGTTCTTGCCCCCAACCTGTAAGCCGTGGGTGCCAGGCAGGGGCAGAAAAGATGGGGGCCTTCTGCATTATCAGGAAGCTCTTAGGGCCAGCGGGGCTTCTGGTCAGATGGGTCCCACCCATCCCCCCCAGCTGGGCAGACACTCCACGAAGAATCACAGGACCTTTTCACACCCCACCCCCAACAAACGTGGTAGTCCCGTGGTTGCCACGGCTCTCGGGAACACAGGGCTGTGCACAGCGCACAGGCTGGGCACTGACCCCTCCAGGTCTACAATCTGGGCCAGGCCTTTCCTTGCCTGAGCCCTGTTACCTCGTCTGTGCATCACAGGCCTGGCTAGGACCTTCCTCTTTGGACCGCCGGTCAAGGTCGAAGTACACAGTCAGTCCCTAATAGAGAGGGGCTGCTTTTATTATACATGATTGCCATGAACTATTAGTGCTGCTGCTTCGGCCAGCTCTGCAACACAGACCCCTGGAAGCCAGGGCCACCCAGGCATGGTGCTGGCTGGAAGAGACCCTGCCCTCTCTCTCCCAGCAAACGTGCGCGAGTAGCCCGAGCCGGCCTGAGACACAAAGTCTGCCAAGAGCGGATAGGACAGAGGTGGGAAGAGGGAAAACCATGTCCCGGGATGCACTGGCACTTCCTGAGGAGGCCACCCCTGCCCTGGCCCCACAGGAAGAGGGCTAACAGGTGCCCCCCACACCAGGGGCTCTTACCTGCCTGGCTTGGTGGAGCCACCCCCTCGGTGCACCCAAAGCCATCCCGTGGCCTCTATGGGGGCACGGTGGCCCTGAGAACGGCCTGGGGTTAGGGATTAGCACACCTCGGAGCCCTGCCAGCCCCACCTCTTATCGTATGGAGGGGAAACTGGCCAGGAAAAGACCAAATGACATCGGTGATGTCCTTGAAGTCACGTGTGGGCTGGGGACAGGGCAGGGACTCAGACGCTGACCCTCTGTGCCAGGCCTTGCTCCGTCCTGCTGCATTTGCAAAGTAGTGAGGCACACCTGAGCTCGGGACATGGGCCTGTGATTTCTGCACACCTGTTAAACACGAGGCATCCCACCAATCGTTTCTTACTTGAGAAGTGAAAGAAGGCCAAGCCAGACCTCTGGTCACCCCACTCCCCACCCCTGGGGAGCCACTCAGAGAGATACTCTAGTATCCATGGTATTCAAAGTTCTCTTGCCCAAGCATCCCTTACCGTGCACCCACAGACGGACCACCAGCCCCTCCTGCCCGAGCACAGGTGGCCTCCTGGAGCTGGCTGGCCCCCAAGGCCACCCCTGTTGCAGACAGCCTCTGGCCACTGCCCCAGGGCCCCCCAAAGAGGCAGCCAACACCACAGTCAGTCAAAGGATGCTCTGCTCCCTCCACCACCCAGGGCCAGGGCCCCGTGGCTCCTTCCCCTTGGGCCCGGCTCCAGTCATCCCCTCCACTTAGCCCCTGAGGCAATCACCCACTTGGCCCTCATTCCCGGGCCCCTTGAACAAGCTCTCCTGGATGCCTGGGGGAAGGTGGTTTAATTTCGTGCTCCTCCCATGATTTATGAGGGTTGCATTCAATTAACAGAGTATCGATTTCCGCACAGCTGGCCAGCATGCTTGCTGGGAGTAGTTGTTATTTTATTATGAAACCATTCGCTTTCCTTTTAAAACACAGACACTCTGCACACAGGTGCCCACAGACACGCTCACCGGAGACCCAGACACGAGTGTTGTGGGCAGGGAGACATGTTCTCTCTGTGACTGTCTCTCTGTCTGTTCTCTCACACACACCACATGGGACGTAAGAAACTCTAGCCCCAGTGTCCAGCCTTCCCTGCAACTTCGCGGCTCTCCTCCTCAGCTTCTTCGGCCCCCTTCACCCCCACCCAGAGCCCGGGAGGCCGTGGGGGGCTCCGAACACGACTGGGGATCTGCCAGCCCCTCCCCAAGCAAGAGCAGAGAGCACTTATCTCTCTTGTACCGAGACCTACACATACACAACCATACGTACACATTTCTAGTAGACAGACGGACAGACAGCTAGAGGGGTCGTCTCCCCAGTGTGGACAGGAACACAGCCAGAGTCGAGCCACGTGCGGTTGCAGCACTTGGGGAAGGGATCAGTGCCCCACGAGTGGGACAAAGCCGGGTACTGAAGCTGGGCTGGGGGACACAGGAGCCAGGCAGCAGCCCCCACACCCCAGGGCCTGGCTTTCCCCTGGAGGATTTTGTTAAACATCTCGTATGTATATTTTACTTAAGACACACTGACATCCTACCGTACAGGTGAGCCCTGCCTTTCTTACAAGCGGGGAATAGTTGGATGCGGAAAATCTTTGTCTTTGTTAGGACGTTTAACGCGTTCACATTTACCCTCAAATTTGCTAGGTTTCCACCCTGGACGACTAACTGATGTTGTCACCCAGCTACACCCATCCCTCCCCACCAGTCTGGGCTCTCTCTCCAGCGCGGGGGCCAGACCAGCGCCCCGACCTCCACCCAGAGGCTGTCCTGTTAGGGAGGGGCCCTGCATAGGGTGTGATGTAATTGAGGCAAGCCTTTCAAAGCAGCCCCCAAAGTTGCCTTCCCATGTTACGTGTCCCCTGCCCCGCCCCCCACTCTCAGAGGCAGACCCCAGAGGCTCTTCGCTCAAGCCACAGGTGGCCAAGAAAGTCTAGAAGCATTTTTTAGTTTTTTTAAAAAATTGGAAAAACCCTCATCCCGTTACCCACGGACAAGAATCGATTTGCTGCACTGTTTATTGTTACTTTACTTTCACTGCCTTCTGTCCACTTGGAATTCAACTCTGCTCACAATTACATAACCTGCTCTTCACATCGGCACTTACCACTACGATCCCCGCGTGTCCCTGCCAACATCCTATTCGTGGTGGCATAAGCCACGCCCAGCAGAGGCGCCACGGTCTGCGTGCTGGTTCCTCGCTGGTGGACATTTAAACTGTTGCTCCAACTTTGTGGGGTTTTTTAAAGATTTTATTTTATTTTAAGTCATCTCTACACCCAACATGGGGCTCAAACTCACAGCCCCAAGATCAAGAGCTGCACACACCACCGACAGAGCCAGCCAGGAGCCCCGCTGCTCAAATTTTTGGACACTATAAAAAAGGCATCAATGATCAAGATGTTCATAAACCCGTTTCTAAGTTAAGATTCTTTTCCTAAGATGGATTTCCAGCATGAAACAACCAGGTCGTTACAGGCCATGCAGCAGTAGCCGGCACTCCCGGATGGGCCAGACTCCTCCTCTTCCAGAACACAAACTCGTCCAGGGCAGGGGTGACCAGGACGCACCTGGCTTCTGTCTTGCTGTCCTGCCGCGCACGGTGGCATAGGCACGACTCCCCAGATTCACATTTAACAGAGCACCCAAGGGCGTGCACTACCTCTCCTCCCTTCCTCCCTCTCTCCCTTTCTTCCTCCCACAAGTACTTATTGAACTCTGGGCTCCAGAAATCAGACAGGCAAAATCTCTGCCCTCGCAGAGCACCCGTCCCAGCTCGGGAGACAGACAGTGAACAAGCCAATCATGAAAACACACAGAGTGAGGTGGTGATGAACGAAAAGGGATGGAGAATCTGGGCGAGGGGGTGCAATTTGAAATAGGTCCTCAGGAAAAGACTCGTGGGTGACACTTGAGCAAAAACTGGAGGAAGGGGAGGGAGAAAACCATGAGAGGAAGAAAACTAATTATTTCACCTGGCCAGATCTGAGGAAAGAGCATTCCAGGCAGAGGGCACAGCCTGTGCAAAGGCCCCGTGGCCAGAGGGAGACCACTGTGCTACAGGAACAATGAGGAGGCTGGTGGGCTAAAGCCCAGGGAGCAAGTGGGAAGAGAGCAGGGGAGGAGCCAGACAGACAACCAGGCTGGGCACATGGGGGTCACAGGCCACTGGGTGATAGGGAGCTATGGGGGAGGTGGGGAACAGGAGAGGTTTCTGATCAAATTGGTATTTTAAAGTAATCTTTCTGGCTGCTGAGTTGGGAATCAGTGAGAGAAGGGCAGGGATGGTGGGCAGTGGGGAGAGGTGGGATTCTGGGCACATTCTGAAGGTGGGGACAAATGAGAGACAGAAGGGTCAAGGCTGACTCTGAA
This sequence comes from Ursus americanus, assembly GCF_024610735.1. Lineage (NCBI taxonomy): Eukaryota > Metazoa > Chordata > Mammalia > Carnivora > Ursidae > Ursus > Ursus americanus. The sequence continues at coordinate 4,742,271 of NC_142149.1, forward strand.
GTCGGGGGTCTGGGCAACGGAAATGATGGGACTGGCATGGCCTGGGGAGGGAGGGCTGGGGAGAAGTGAGGCTTAGGTGTGTCCAGAAGACACTGCATCTGAATTGTTCCCAGGACACCCAGGTAGGTGGGCGTGTGGATATTTGAGACTGAAGACACAAACCGGGGAGTCTAGAGTCTGAAGACAGTCTTCACAGCCCTCAAGTTTGGGGTTCGCTCTCCCTCACTCACCAGGCCCTCCAGCCTCTCCTCCCACATCTGAGCTTTACAGGTGGTTTTGCTCATTGCCTCTGTCTGGAACACCTGGCTCATTCTACTTTGTTGAAATGCCCCCCCCTTCCAGCAGGCTCACCCCAAACTCCCTCTCCTCCCTGGGGGTCCTAGGCCCTCCCAAACATGGTCAGCTCGCCCCTTCTCTCTCTGCTCCCCCAGCGGGGAAGGGAGAGAAACCACAGGGCTGGGGCGGGGGGCTGGAGGGGGAGGCAGGGTCCCCCCTCTCCTCAGTGTTCTCTCTCACTGACAGATGAGGACAGTGGGGTTCAGAGAAGTCACATCACATGCCGCTGGCCACCCAGCCAGTTAGCAGCCAGGATTCAGACCCGAGTCCGTCCCTCACTGCTGAGAGCACGGATACTCCAACACAGCCCTGCTGTCACAACTCTCTCACTGAGCACACAGCCAGGGGCCGGCTGCCCCTCCCCAGCAGGGTCCCTCTGAGAACAGGGCTCCAGAAACCCTGGCCCGGACTCCACACACAGAAGTGTCCAGCAGATATGGACTCATATTTGACTCGAATGAAAACAGCCTGAAATGTTAAGTCGTCTTTGCTGCTACAGAAAAGCCTTATGGGAAATCCAGAGATCATTACTGTTTGGCTTTAGGATACATAATATGATGCCATTTGCAGCAAATCTGCAAATAACCCCTAATTAGGTTCTCCTAGGCTAAAAAGGCAAATTTGCTCTCCCTGAGGACATAGCAACCACCGGTAGGAGGCAACAGTCCAGAAGCTTCCAGCAGGGCAGGAGGAGGACAGTGGGGGTTGTTTAGGCCACGGATCATTTCAAAGTGAGGAATCCAAGTGCGGGTGAACAGAGTTTGCTGGAAACACAGCAGCACGCACTGCAGGACTCCCACCTGCCTAGCCCAGGTAGGTCAATCCAGGGGGTTAAGGTGGGGCAGGGGCTGGAGCGTTTGCACACAGGCGAGGAATGAGCAAGCAGTCCCCCCACGTGCCCTGGACACACCCACCATTTCTGTCCCTGAAACCAGAAGCAACAATGTCCCTGAAATTTATGGCTTTGCCTATGGGGTTTGATGGGCTCTGCTGCTCTTGATGGATTGCTGCGATTTCCCGGGATGGAGCTAGGAGGTGGTGCGGACTCCCCTCCGAAGGAGATGAAGGGCAGGGCAGGAGAAGGAGGGAGGGAGAGGCCAGGACTGGAAGAAACCAGAGCGGCGGCGGTTGAACAAGCTGACAGTAGCTCTCCCCACCCAAAAATGCGGGCCACCTGACCCTCAGCTCTGCCGCCCACAGCAGGATGGTTCGTGAATGGAGAGTGGGCTGGTCCTCGCCCTCACCCTGGTGAGCAGCCCTGTGGACTGAGGCTGGGTCAGCAGCCCAGGGAGGTGGCAGCACAGCTGGGGCAGGTGGGAGAGGGCAAAGGATGCCATGAGGGTGAGGAGGGGCTGGATTAGAGGGACACAGACAGCAGAGAGAAAGACGGACTCTGCACACAGAGGAGAAAATGATCTCGTGCCCCAGAGGGAACTTCAGGGGAGCCCAATCCTTTTACCTCCCTCTCCCCATTTCTACCACCAGCTCCCCTGCTTCCCTTCTTCACACAGCAGTTGGAGCTATCTTTTAAAAAAAGAAGCCAAATCCTATCATTCCCTGATTGTAAGCCCTCTGGCAAACTCCCAAACCTCTCAGAATAGTGTCCCAAGTACTTGCCACAGCTGACAAAGCCCTACGCCACCTGTCCCTCACCCCACTCTGCCATGTTGGCTTTCACGTTGGTCTTTTCCTCTAACATGCCAAGCTTACTCCTACCCCAGGGCCTTTGCACTTGTTGCACACTCTACTTCAAATTCTCTACTCCCAGCTCCTCGTGTGGCTGTCTCCTTTCCATTATTTAGAATCTAGTTTAAATATCACCAGCTCAGAAAGGGTTTCCCAGACTGCCCTGTGCGACTAGTCCCTTCCTTGGCACCCGCCCCTAACCCTTCAGAACAGGCATCAGTATCTGACCTTGTCTCACTCATTTCTGTTTCTCGGTTACTGCCCATCTTCTCCACAGGAGTGAGGACAAGGCTCATCACTGGGCCCCCAACACAAGTGGCCGTGCCTGGCACTTAGTAGGTCCAAGACCTATTTCATGGATGGATGGGTTTAGTTTGCTCTGTCAGGTACTCATCCTGGGATGGTGAGAGAGCAGCTATCTGGCACACGGCCACGCAGCCCTCTCAGGAGCCAAGCACGGGGAGAGGTTCCTGACACTATCGTCGCGTGTAATCCAGGCCCCACAACGCCATGTCAGGGCCTACATTTTCCAAACCAAGAAAATCAAGGCAAAGAGCTAATGAAGGGTATCCCCCCTGAGCTGTGAATTAATTGATCTGCAAAGTCTTGCAAAGGAACCAAAACTAACCCGCCCACAGCTGCGAGTTTAGTGGATGGCTACCACGAGCGCAGCGGTTAGAAACATGGCTCTGGAGTTGCCGGCCTCGGCCCAGAACCGGGCCCAGCCCCTCAGCAGCTGGGCAACTTCAGGTGAGTTCCTGAATTCTCTGGGCCTCAGTTCCCTCCTCGATGTGGCGGAGATGGAAGCGCCCATAAAGCGGGGGTGGGACCGATGACACCACGGAGGAAACGCAGTAAGGATGACGCCAGGCCTTCGGTGAGCTTTTGGTAGATGCCACTAATATGAAGGTAGTCACGTTGACATCCGGCGACCGGACTGGGCCTCTAGGATATCCGATCAGCAGGGCCAGTGTCAGGTGGCTGCCATGGCCAGCAGCCCAGCCTAGGCAGGCTACGGGACAAAGGACCCCCCCGCCGGTCCAAAGGAGGGGTCTGTCACACACACCCCCTTCCCCATGCCAGCCAGGGTCCCACCATGACCAGGACTGGCCGCCAACACTTTAACCTTGACTCCGTCAAACTCCAGACAGGGAAGGCCTGGAGCCTTGGCTTTTCCATATTGGCCGAAGCTACAGCTTTCCTACAAACTGTGTAGAGGTGTGGATTTCAACTATAATTTTCAGCAGTAGAACACTTCTAACAAGTCACACCGGCCAAGGTATAGCTTTTCCTAAATCGTGTAAAGTGTGGGTTTCAAACTTACTTTTTCGCGGTCAGGACACATGGAGCAAACCCACCTCAGAAAGCACCCCGACATTGAAAAGAGCTCCGGTGGAGCTCGTCTCCCTGGGGTGGGTGGGCGGAAAGCCCCTCCCTCCACAGCCAAGACTCCCCATCGGGATGGCCCTGACTTCACCCGTCCTCCTTCTCCGGGGTTCCAGATCACTGGCTTCACACCAAGGGCTCCGGGGGCCACTGCTAAGGCACGTGGGACCATGGCACCAACGCTTGGAGATCTTTGGGCCTCCTAGACTCAGTATGGGAACATTTAGAACGAATACCAAGAAATTCTTTCCGGCAAAAATGGCCCAGGCCCATCGGCAGAGGACGGACAACTGCTGGGCCATCCCAACCACACGCACACCCACACGTGACTGTCGACGTGGACAGAGCTCAAAACTGTCGAGTCGAGTGAACAACGCAGGTGCAGGAAATGCACTGTGGGAGGCCACTCGTGTGCAGCCCGTGAACACCCCCCACCGCGGGTTTATGGTGTTTGCGTATAAAAGACGCGTACGCCAACGGTTACTGTGGACTGGAAGAACGGACACCTAACTCAGAAGGCACTTGTCTCCAGGGGGAAGCAGGTAAAGGGCCCTCCAGCTTTTGTCTGTGATTTTTATTTTAAAAGGGAGAAAGGACGTCAGGCCACCAACATGACAAAATGTTGACAGCCGTGAAATATGGCGGTGGAAATGCGCTCTGGGTTGTATTAACTGCGTGCCTTCTGTGCTCTTCAACGTTTTCGCCGGGTTAGAAAAAAGGGGGCTGACCGATAGTGCCCCTCCAACTCTGAGAGTGCATTTTGAGGCTGCACCCAGGTGCACCACCCACCTGGTCCCCCCTCCCCACCCCAGGTGCCCCTCCCCCTCCGTGTACCCCTGACCTGTCCACAGCGAAGTGCCCGTCGCCAGCAGCCCGGTGCAGCTCACTGCCGTTCTCCAGTCTGGCCAGCGTGTCCATGCGCTTCACCATCAGCTCCAGCAGGTCGCTCATCTTGCGCAGGACGCCGCGGGACTCCGGCCCTCCCAGCACTGCGGACAGAGCGCGGGCACAGTCAGGCTCAGCCGCAGCCTGCGGGCCACCTGAAGCCGCCTGCTGGCTCTCCGAATCCAGCCCCACTCCCACTTTCCCAGGCAAAGGAGGGGTCAGGAGGGTGAGCCCACCCCACCCCTCACCCCTGCAAGACAGGAAATCCCCCATTTGTTGTGTTGGGTTACAGATCCCTGGGCCAACCGTGCTCCCTACCAGCTGGGTGACACTAAGATCATCTTAACGTCTCTGGACCTCTGTTTCGTCCCTGCAAAATGAAGTCTTAGACCTAATCTCAAGTCTGTGAGAAGACAGGGAAGGGCCAGGGCAGGGGAGCGGGCAGGAACCCCAGGGCCCCCCAGCGCCTAGGTCCAGACAGGACTTCTGGATCAGGGCTTCCAAAAGTGCAGTCAAGCATCCACTCCGCACCTGAATCTCCTGGCCAGGCTGTTAAAATGCAGATTCTCAGGCCCTAGTCTCTATCTGCCGATTCACATCTCTAGGGCCCGGGGCCCAGGACCCTGCACTCTCTCGCCACCCGCGTGGTGTGCATGCACAGGAGAGGCTGTGAATCCATGTTCAAGGGGCTGTTCTCCGGGCCCTGCTGCTCTCCTGCCAGCCTCTGGGCCCCACCAGACTCCTTCCTCACTCCACTCTCCCGGACCCACCAGCATAGAAAACCATCGTGAATTTGTCCAGACTCTGAGCTGGCCTCTGGGTTCCCAAAGATCGGTTCCTGGGCTGAGGGGCAAGGGAGACCTTGTGAAGAATAAAATCAAATGAAAATAAGGGGCTTCAACCAAGATCGCATAAAGCAGCGAGATTCTCCATGATTTCCTTTCTAGTCATTCCTGACCATTGGCACCACGCACGCCAGGGTGGGAGAGTGGTCCCTGTCTTTCTTTTCAATCAAATCATGTGAAGTTTTTTTTTAAAGATTTTATTTATTAATTTTTGTGAGACAGAGAGAGAGAGAGAGAGAGTGAGCACGAGCAGGGGGGAGGGACAGAGGGAGAAGCAGACTCCCCACTGAGCAGGGAGGCCGACGCACGTGGGGCTTGATCTCAGGGCCCTGGGATCATGACCTGAGCTAAAGGCAGACGCTTCACTGACTGAGCCACCCAGGGACCCTCATGTGAAGATTTTAACAGCCCCTCCAAATGGTCCACAGATACTCAGGTCCAGGCCCTGCAATCCCCAACTTGGCTCCCTGCAACCCCCCAGGGCTGGCTCTGAACCTCTCACAGCAAATAAGCCATGTCATGGAGACCTGAATGCTTCCAATGGCTTCGGGGCGGGGCGGGGGAGGAGGGTCTTAGGTTGGGTTCCCCAGAAGCAAACCCCAAGACAAGGGTTTGAGGGCAAGTCATGTATTTGGGAGGAAAACCCTGTGAGGGAGTGAGGAGGTGACACAAGGAGGGGGAGGCAGCCCAGAGAGGGCAAGTCACCAAACTGGGGAGACCAGCTGGTGCCAAGTCTGCCCCGGAGTTCTCCCCCTGGGGGCGAGGGAGCTGGGCCACACACACGGTCTCCTGCCGTCACTGCTTCAGGGTAGCTCACAGAAACAGCCGGCTCCTGCTACTTCCCACCTGCCGCGGGGTGGCCAGCCAGCTGCAGTGGCTACAAGAAGCCCTCGGTAAAGAACCACCATCCCCAGCAGCCACAAGTTGGCCCATGCCCACAGGAATCACGGGGGCCAAGGGCTGGGGCACCAGCCCCATATACTTCTCTGCAAAGAAGGGGCTGGGGCCCAGTGAGCTCAGAGAGGCTCTCGCCTGCCTCTGCCACCAACCCCCACCCCCCATGAGGCTCTGTGGCCAAGGGACAGTCATGGCAACGCTATCAGACTCTGGGTCCCTAACTCAAGTCAACAATACCAGGTCCTGTCTGCCGTCCATTGTCACAGTGCCAGGAAGGGGCAGAAGAGAGCATGGCAAGCCACAGGGACCCAGGGGCAGAGGTGGGGAGAAGAGAGGAGGCCCGAGGGGCTGGTCTCCCCTGCTCCAAGCTTAGGACTGAGCTGAAGGGGGGGGGGCAAATACAGGGTTCACGTCACCAAGGCTGCTTGTGACATTTCCGCTTTGCTTGTCCCCTATACGCCTGGCTCTGGGTCCAGCCCGGTCCAGTGGCTACCACCACTTTCTCTCATTGACTAAGTCACCTCCTGGCTGGGTTCCCCTGCCAACTGAGTCCACCTGAGGTCAGAAGGGAGGCCACCAGGAGCCCACTTACATGCCACAGAATCCGGAGCAATGGGGGGCGGGCTGCTGTTTCCTTACAAAAGCTAGGATCCCTGGCTCCAACATACACACACACACACACACACACACACACACACACACACTCAGTTGCCCAAGAATGAGAAGGGGTGGGGTCAGGTGTTGGTGAAAAATGCACAACTAGAGGAAGGACGGAAACACTGTCTCTACCCCATCTCCACATCAGTAGCTGAAATAACTAGCAGTCTTCCCACTTTCCCTGCTCAGAAAACAGGGTAGATTTTTAACAAACCAGTCAGGATTGGGAAATTTCATCATTGTGTTAAGTGAAGTAAGTTTCTCCCACTGCTCTGCCTCACCCCACTTGCTCAGTACTCAACCAGTTAGTCAATCAATCCAAGAAGATATAAATAGCTCCCTCTCTCTTTCAACTCCACAGAGTTGGGGGTGATGGTTAGTCTTTCAAATCATTCTCAACCCTGAGACCCCCACCCAAGCCCATTATCCATCCAAATGTAATACCTGCCTTTCAACTAGTGCTTGGAGCACAGAGTAAAACAACGTGTGGGGGCGGGGGGGTTTCCCATCATCTCAGCTAGAAAAGTAGGGGAACATCAGATGATCTGACCTGGCCTCTGCTTGGTAACCCTCCTGGAGTTGTGCAGTGCACAGCCTGCTCGGCCTCCCTGGGCAGCCCTGATGAGCCAATGCTCACAGCTCAGGCTGGGGTGGTCCCTTCCCCAAAGACACGGCATGAGAAAAGGAGAGTGAGACCACAGCTGGAGACACCCTAAGTCAGAGCCAGAGCACCCAGGCCCAGTTGGACCACAGAGTCTGGGCAGCAGCTTGCTCCTGCAGATGCATCACCCCGGCGATGCTGAGCCCACATCGCTGCTGTTGCAGCAATGCTATGCCCCCTGGAATGTCTCAGGCCTGGCACCCTGCCCTGCCACACTGCTGCCCCTATGTCTGAGCTCATCTCCAGCTTCCTTCACTCCCCTTCACTGCCTGAGCCCCTCCCTGGAACCTCACTGACACAGCCTCCCCCCGCCCCACACATGCTCCCAGCCCCGCAGCACAGGCTGCAAAACAGCTGCGGGGGCCAATAACGGCCCCATCGGGCCAAGAGCTGCAGGACCCCAGAAGCCAAGCAGAGCTGGGGCAGGACTGGGCCTGGGACAGGCTGGAGTGGGAGTGACAAAGCCGGCACTCCACCAGCTCTGTCATGAGCCACATGGGTTGGGATGGATGGACATGCCACTTTCTATCTCTGGGCCTCAGTTCCTCCTCCTATAAAATGAGGGCGCTGGACTTACTGAACCCTGAGGTTCTTTGGGCTGGGACTCCTGTTTTGCCTCTTGCCCTAATTGCCTCTCTAGAGATTAGGGTACCATGAGAGGAGAGAACTGCTTCTATAAAAGCTGGCAGAATCCCCTTAGGGAGGGAGCTCAGTTTTGTTTTACTAAACCCTGGGTGGGCCGGAGCAGAATCTGGAGTCTAGATGCCCAGAGCAGTGAGACAAACAGAAAGTTAAATGACTCTGCATATTCAAGTAGGGAGACTGGAGATTCCTGGTTCAACCTGGAAGAAGAGGAGAGAGAACAAGGCACAGGGGTTCAGAGGCCCGGACTGGCAGGGCAGCCAGAGTGGCCATGCAGGGTGGGGGTGGGAGGGTCTCCAGCTGCAGGGATGCAAGAGGGAACTGGCATCTGCTTGCTGTGCTGAGCAGTGGTCCCGGCCCCCACGCTATCATATCCACTCTGTGCCAGGAATTGGGGGAAAGGGTGCCCTTCCCACTAGGTCAATGCTGGGGACACAGAGGACACAGGAGGGGAGACACTGAGCAGGATAGTTCATAGAAGCAGGAGCTGAGAGCGAGAGGGACACACAAACCCCCCCCCCCCGAGAGTCCTTGGAGCTACGTGGGCTCTGGATCGCCCCTCATAGGAGGGGTTAAGCCAATTCTTTAAAAACGTCAACAGAAAGAGAACACCCAAGGGATTACGGACGCGGCTAAAGAGACGCACTGCCCCCTCGGATGGGTTTGTAAGGACACCTCCATCAGATGGGACCAAGACCATGAGACCCTCCCCGGTTCCCCGGGGTTCAGGGCGGCCCCTGCAGGTTGCAGATGGCGCAGGCTGGAAGCTGCCCCCTCCTCCCGAGGAGCTTCCCGCAGGACGTGCTCCCCGAGGCCACCACCCGCCCCTGACTGTCAGCGGAGCAAGCTCACCGTGGCTTGCCCTGAGTCACCTCACCGCTCCTGGTGTCGGCTAAATTGAAATGTATTTAATGTGAAGCCCCAGCAACACATCTCAGGACTCACAAGCATTCCCTCCATATTTCCATATAAATAAGGAAAGCCGGAGCACCGAGAGATACAAATGGCTCCCCACCCCCACCCCACTCCTCACCCCCCCCTACAGACAGAGGGGCTTCACTGCCCACCCAGGCCCCTCCCCTCCAGACACAGACCTGCTTGTCTGTCTGTCTCTCCAATCCTCCCTTGTCCCCTGCCTTGTCCCCACCCCAACCCTTTCTTGTTGGTTCCCAGAAATTGAAGGAGCCCCCACCTCGCCAGGTAAGAGAGACCTCCCTGGCCCTTGAGGCAGGGGCTGTGACTTAGTGTTTGCACAGCTGGAGAAATGAGCACATCTGTCCCTCTGCACACAGCCACCACAGAAGCCAGCTGAGGCCACTGGGCTCTGGGCAGCAGAGGAGACACGGACAGGCCCTGGGCCCTGACCTACCCATCCATCACCAGCCTCTGAGGGGAAGAGCTCCCTAGCACCAGGGTCCAAGGCCAGAGACAGCCACAGAGCAAGGAAATCTTTTTCTGATATTCCCCAGGTTTGAATCCCAGCTGCGGGCAGGAAGGTCTGGCAAGGCCAGGCCACAGGGTAACGTCAGGGCAGCCACGTGCAGCTGAACCAAGGCCCTCCCGCCTGCAGGCCTCTCCCCAGAGACAGCCTCTGACCTCTGCTTCTTCCAGACAAGACAGAGATCCGGGAACAGCCGAGCACGCAAGTTCGGGGAATCTGCAGCAACATCAGGAGAGAGGCCTCAGACACAACTTCACATCCCACTCCCTGTCCCTAAGAGGGAAACAAGTTCCTCCTTAGGACAAGAGAGGGGAAGTAGAGCCAGGAGGCAGGGAGGAGGGACTGGGGTCTGGTGAGGGGGCATGCAAAAAGCCCTCCCTCTCTGGGAGAGAAAACCCTCCCCCAAGGCCCAAGTCAGGCCGACCTGCAGCAAGAGGGAATTAGGTTAGACTTCTCTGAGCCATGCTTCCTGTCAGCCTCCTTCCCCCTCCGGAATCTTAAGACAAGTGTGTGGAGTATAGAAGATGTCTGTCACATTTTTATCCCCAAACTAGAGAACTTTATCACCAAATATAAACTGGCCTCGAGGGGAATCCAGAGTCTCCTCTGGGAGACTACAGTCCACAGAGGCTATGGTAGGTCCTCCTCCCTTTAGAGAACACCCTTCTTCTCCCCAGCCCTCCCCAGCCTCGTCCTGGGGGGACCCACTTCCCTCACAAGCTTGACAGGCCAGGACACGACAGACTGTTTCTCCCATTTGTGCTCAGATGGTTTTGTTGACCAATGCAAGCATTTTTTTGTTTTGTTTTCCTAGATGGCAGGGACTTCCTGAGTTTCCTTCTGTCGATTCTGCCCTGGGGCAGCACAGATATGGCGAACTAATGCAATGCAACAATCCAACCCCCATCTGTGACCTCCAGTCTCCCTCCCCAGGCCCCTTCCACCTGCCCCCCTTCCAGCACTAGTCCCTCGCTCAGGTGCCTCCTAGGCAGAAATGCTGGCACCTCCCCAGTTTCCTGCAGGGCTGCTCCAGGCACAGTGTGGGGGTGTCTCTGGAGGAGGCGTGTTTTGCAGGATCAGGATTTTAAACCCACAATGTAAACGTGGGGCTCTTCCAAGTCCCTGCTTTGGGTCTCTCCAAAAAAAATCGACTTAATCCAACGGCATGAAAAAAACTGGGGGGGTGGGGGGCGAAGAGAATTGGGATTTGGACTGAGACAGGGTCAGTTCTCCGGAAGTCTGAGGCCTTCCTCCCCGTCCGTCTCCCCCTGGCCCCCTTTAGTTCCACATCCTAGGCGCTTAGCTTCCAGCCTAGGGACCCGGAAATGCGAGAAGGCTTTGAGTTGGCTGAACCCACTCTGAGAACGGATGTCACGACAGACAGGAGACCCGGAACTTCACTCTCCTGCGTACGCAACAGAAAGGCCTGCGTGTGTCCACCAGAAGATGGGTACCAGAACGCTCCCAGCAGCACGAGCCACACAGCCCCAAACCGGAAACAACCAAATGTCCACCACCCGTCGAGTGGATAAACATCACATGACGCATCTCACTATGGAATTCACACAACAGCAGTGAAGACAAATGTCCACAACCACACAGCACGACATGCATGACTCACAGACGTAACACTGCGAGGGGAAAGGGCACACACAAAAGAAAAGCCACTACGTGATACCATTCTCAGAAAGCCTGACAAACAGGCAGAGCTCTGTGAGAAGTCACGGTCCTCACATCCTGGGGAAGTAACGAGTGGGAGGAGCCATGAGGGCACCTCTGGGGGTGGATCACGTGCTGTTTCTCGGTCCAGGGCAGGTTCTGCTTCTTGATGCGTTCGGTTTGTGGATATTACGCTGTACACGTACACGGCACACGGGCACACGTGCACACACGCACACACACGCATGCACACACGCATGCCTCTCATCTAACTGCGTGACCTTGGGCAAGGCCTCTCCCCTCTGCCCACCCTTAAGACACAGATCTGGTTGGAGCTGGACTCCTACCTCCACTACCAGGCAAAACTGCACGTGCACGGCTTGGCAGGGCTCCCACAAGCCCCTTGTACTCTGGGCCACTGGCCCCATCCCCCACAGGGAGAGGAGCACAAGAACCAGAGCCCAGCCAGACACCCCTCCTCCCCCAGCCCCCAATTCCCATCCCTTGGATCCCTGACCTTTCTGGAGGTCCGGCTTCCTCGAGCCCCCCGTAGCAGCCACCCAGGCAGACACGCCCCCCCTCCATAAGTGGCTTGAGTCTCGCTCCCTACACCCCATCTCCTCACACTCCACGTCCCCCATCATCCACCCGCCCACCCTTGACGCCCAGTACCCCTCCCCAAGCTGCCCCTCAAGTGCGCCTTCACAACTGCCCCACCCCCTCTCCTAGCCTCGATTCACACCCATCTCCTATCCAGAAATCCCAGCATCTCCTCAGTCCTTTTCCCTCAACAACCTTTTCTGCAGTGTCCCCATCTCGGACTGAACACATCCAATAAATATTGATGGAGCCTGTACTATTTGCCAGGTGCTGCTCAAGCCCCTTCATACGTGTTATCTTAACACGACTCGTGACAATCCCGGGCACAGAGGTACCGTCCCCATTTATCAGAGGGGAAAACTGAAGCTCAGAGAGACTGACGCGCCTCTACGAGTCAGAGGTGGGGTATGTTAAGTTACACTCAGGCTTGAATGACTAATAAATGTGAAATTCCTGCCAGGATCTTTGCAAGTTTAAAGACGTACACGTTAAGCCAAAGCAATGATTCTAATGATGAGACGGCAGATGGCACGACAAGAGCCCCTCAGAGCACCCACCCAAGATGACAGCCCATGCTCCTTGAGGGTGTATTTGCCACTGGAAACAGGGGAGCCACACAGCTGGGACCTGGGGGCTTGAGAAAGTGGACTTCAACCAGAGACGCCCCCAGAGTAGCAGGGGAGGACCCACCAAGCCAGCCCACTGAAGAGTTCTAGAAACCCTATTTGCCCCAGCTGTCCCACCATCCTGTGTCCCTCGTTCCCACTGTGACAGGAAGAGCCCCCATGACCCGCTAAGCAGGACTCTGTACTGTTTGCTGTTCTTCACTGAGTAGAAAGAGAAGGGAGGAGGGCCCATCTTCAGGAGGTCTCCCAGGCCTGGACCCCATCACACCCCCATGCTGTGAGCTCATTCAATCCTTCTCTGTAGGTGAGTTAAGTGACTTGGCCAATGGCACACAGCTGGTAGATGATGAACCAGGGTACAAACCAGGTCCATCTGGTCCCCAAAGCCCGTGCTCTGAAAGCCCATTCCACCGCCTCACAAGTGTCACGTGGGCAAGGAGCCACAGAGGTCTGGACTGTGTCCCAAGAGCTCAGAGATAAGACACGTGAGCCCATGGCCAGGCCTGCCCTCTCCCTCTTCTCCCACCCCCTCGGCTGTGGCCACAGCCTGGGTCAAAAGCACAGAGTACTGTGTCTCAAAGGGACAAGTGTCATATTCAGGAACACTCCTCTCCACATTCAACTCAAGCAGCCTCTTCTGATGCCTGGGAAGCCCTGCCTCAGAGGCCCTTCCCTGGACGGAGAGTCTGGGCCAGAAGAAGCCCGACGATCACAGCCAGAACCAAAGCCAAAGCAGCACGCAGGGTCACACAGCCTAAGCCAAGGCCCCTCTCCATTCCCACGTCCATAGATGAGGTGACCTGGATCCTTGGGACAGAGCCCCAGAGAGTCCCTTGAGATGCTAGGTTCAAAGGCCTTCTTCTCCTCAACCCACAAATGCCTGCATCCGTTTCTGCCTCCCCTCTCCCCGCCGAGATACCTTCTGTGCGGATGGTGAAGGGGGAGTCCCCCGGGCGCCGGGCAGAGAACTGGCTTCCCAGAGACGTCATCAGGAAGCAGAGGGAGAAGAAGCCGATACCCAGGACAAAGAGCCTGCAGAGAGCAACAGGGCAGGTCAGAGACAGGTCAGTGGCATGCACCCCCATCCAGAAAGGGCTCTGTACCAATGAGTGGGTGAGGGAGTGAGGATGGAGTGGATGGATGGGGGAACAAACATCCAGGGCTGAGCTCAGAATGAAGAGAGCTCGACTACAAGGAGCTGGCCATGAGTCTCACACAAAACCCCAAGGGACAATGAGACAGGCATAGCTCGGGCAAGCTCCAGCCTTCGGACAGAGCCTGGCTCATTAACAGGGGTCCTCAAGGTGTGATCCCCAGACCAGCAGCACTGGCATCACCTTGGAACTGTTAGAAATGCAAAATCTTGGGCTCCAATCCTAGGCTTACTGAATCAGACACTCTGGGGGTGGTACAAGCAGCGTGTTTTAACAAGCTCTCCAGGCAGTCCTGATACATGCTGAAGTTTGAGAACCAGTGGTATAGATGGAAACAGCAGGTGCTGATGCCAGCCAGAGGACAAGTAATTGGTCCGGACAAAACCCTCCTGGATCCCATCAGTCACCTGGGTCTGGTTCAGCACTGTGCACACAGGTCTTGCCTGCATGACAGCGATCAGTTATGAGCTGGCTTGAACACCTCTTTATCATGTTCGAGGGGGGTGGTGGGTGCGCCCCCATCCCTACCAGAGGGTAAGATCTACAAGGGCAGGGCCCAGATTCTCCCTAACCCACATCTTTACCATGCAGGCACATAGTAGTTGTCTGCACCGGACTGGTCAGAGTGAGTGGACACCTGTGCGTGGGGTGTCATCCGGGGCATGGATCAGGAGAGCGGCCAAAACAGGACTCTTGCTCATTCCTTCAACACACAGTTGATTATGTCCCAGGTGCTGGGCACTGGGGTAGCCCCAGGGGGACACCAGGGAATCCCCGGCTCCTGCTGCTTCCATACCAGGTGCTGGGTCCCAAACAGGAGAACTGAGCTAACCAGCACCGCTCTGGGGAGGCCAGAGGTGGACGCTGTTCTGGGACCTTGAATGTATCAGAGGACTTGCAAAGCTGTCAGGGCTGAAAGGGCAGCCCCCCATCCTGGTCAGGGTGAGAAAGCCCATCTGATATGGAGCCAGGCGAACCACAGGAGCCCCCACAGATCATGCGAGAGGCCTCCAACCCTCTCACCTCCACCCGCCACCCTCGACCTTACATTCATTTGTATCTCCATGCAAGATCCACTTTATGCACTTTAATCTTCATTTCTGAAGCCGGCAAAGCAGTATTTAATTAAACTTGGCCCATTAAAGAAAACACACAATTGCAGGAGAAAATAAAAGCACAACAAAATTCCCACCCCATATTTAAATGAAGCTGTTAGAGATTAAACTAGAAAGTGTGCAGAACCCCCAAAGCAGAGAAAGCATTGAGGGCTTCCCCCGGGAGATGACAGGGAGGACAGGCGAGACAGCACAAGAGACACTGCTCCCTCACCTCTGAGGACCCCCTCACTGAAGTCCACCACTCTTGGGGACAGGGCCCTGGGATCCCAAGATGAAGCCAGGCTGCTCTCAGGACAGCAGCCAGAAAAACGGTGGAGGAGGTCGGTGGTGGCACACCGAGGAAGATCCTGAGGGAATCAGCTATTCGTCCTCCCAGCCTGAGGACAAGGACGGATTCCTCAAGTTTATTGTCCCTCACACTCCAAACCCTCTCCATAGCTATGGGACTATATTTAGAGCTAGGGACCTGGGCTGCAAGGTCCAAACACCTGCTATGAGAAAGGGGTCTACACTTTTAGCCCGGAATCTGAAGTCCCCAACACACCTCATCGGCATCTCTCTCTGCCCGACCTCGATCCAAGGGCCACTGACAGTAGATCCAAATTAAAATGGTTTCGTCCACCCATGTATCTATTCAAGCAACGTTCTAGGAGCAACTACAGAATAAGGGTCCTGCCAGAGGGAAAACAGAGGGAACAGGGCCCCCAGTCTGTTCTTAAAAACTAACAAGTAGAGGTGACATGGTGGGAGGCTGGTCCCCCTCCATCTGAAGGGGACACAAAGACTCCACTGGTGGCTGTGGGTCTCTGGGCAGCCTAGGGAGACCCTAGGTAAAGATACACAACTTGAGAGAAGGGGAACCTATGTAATCCCCCCTCTGAATCCTGCCTTCAGATAAAAGCCTAAAAGAGCCAGGACCCCAGAGGGAAGCAGCTCTGGGGAGTGGGTGCTGTCCGTGGTGCTGGCTCCCGCCGCCGCCTCCAGTTGCACCAAAAAATATCCAGCCAAAGCTGGACACCCCAGTTGGCTGGCCCTCCCATGACTTGGAGGGCGGGGTCGACATGGCATGGCAGACTTGGGAAGAAGACCCTCTAAATGGTCAGCGTCAGCCTGGGATTCGAGGATTTCCCTGGAGAAGTAAGGCCCTTTCCAGAGAAGCCCGCTTACCGCCCCACTTCCCATGTCAGCTCCAGCCACCTCCCTGTCTCCTGTCCAAGGCCCTACCCTCGGCACCGCCAGCTCTACAATCCTCTCCGCCCGCACCCTCCAGACCGGGGCGGTCCATCATGACCCTGGCCATTGTGAAAGCTGTCTCCTCAGCTCCACACACCAGGCCCAGCCCACCCAGGAGGTGCTGGGGCTGAGAAGGAGACCAGCGGGGGCCTGGCAGGGGCGGGGCCTCAAAACCTGCCCCTTCCGCAGCCCAAACCCCAGTGCCTCTGCCAGCCCACTTCCTGCCCCAGCGGACTGGAACGCACCCACACCCCACCTGTGGCCCCAACCAGAGTGCAACCCCCACCCCTCCCTCAGCACCCTCTGCCACCCAGCCCCCTGGGCAAGGTGGTTCTCCCACCCCGCTACGCACCCATCGCTTAGCATCTCCTCCCCAACCCCGGCAGCAGGCGGGCTCCAGGGAAAGGAGGGAGCTGCCCGGGGGGCGGGGGGGTGGAGGGCTAGGATGGGTTCAACAGGGAGCAGCCAGCCCCGCGTGGCCCCAGCCCTGCCTAGCCTTGGCCTCCGAGTTTGGGGTGGGGGAGATCGGTCTTTGCCTCCACCCCGCCTCCAGGTTCGGGAGGTCCCGGCTCCCGCTGCCCTGGCGCTCCACAGCGCCGCCCCTGCTACCAACTCTGCAGGGCCAGCGATCCAGGGTTGAATTCCCAGCAGAAGGGCTGGGAGCGGTCCTTGCTCCAATCTCGGGCACCTTCCCGTTGGAGCCAGGCCTGCACCCCGCGGCGAGAAGGGGAGTGCGAGCAGAAGGCGGGGGCAGAGGGGCGGCACGGGTGGAGGGCTCAAGCCAGGGCTCAACGCGCGCGCCGGGCAGGGGTGCCGCCCTGCACAGCGCACTAACTTCGCCGCCGGGGGCGGGGGGCCGTCTGCAAAGAGGGAAGGGGCAGGAAAAGGGCGCCCTGGGCCGAGGCCCAGCACCACAACCTGAGCGCTTTCTGCCCCCATTTCCACCCTCACATCCCGAGTCCTCTCCAACCTAGAGCAACTCGAGACACGTCTCAGATCGCCCACCCCTCCCCACCCGAACCCGAACCTCGGCTCCATCCCTTTCACAGCCCCACGGCCACCACAAGGGCTGAAGCCCGAACCGTCCCCTCTGCCACTGGGACAGGTACCCTCCCGGGGAACGACCTCTCCCACCCCTACCCCGCGCCCCCTCGGAGAAAAAGACCTCCCCACACCAACCGGAAGAGAACTTTACCGAAAGGGTCTCAGGGTGACCAGGCATCTTCTGACCATTATCTTTCCATCGGGGTTGACTGTGATCATTGTTCAAACTTGTCTGGGCGAGGAGCCGCGGGCGAGGCCGGACGCACCGTCCCGGCCCCTGCTCCCGCCGCGTCCGGGCCGCGAACCCGCTGCGGGCCGAAGTCGGGTCCGAGCGAGGCGGGGGTGGGGCGCGGGGTCTCGGCGGCTTCGCTGCTCTGGTCACGGCCCGCGGGGTCGACACGGCCTCGGCGGGCGGGGAAGGGGAGCGGCGCGGCTGCCGGAGGGCGGCGAGGGCGCCCAGCCGGGCCGTCTCTGCGTCTCCGCCCTCCCCGCTTCACATTTTTGGGGCCGGGAGGCGGCGCGCCCCCCGACCGCCGGCCGTGCGTCTGCCTGCTCGGGCTCGCTCGCTGGGCGGGACGGCGCCGCGACGCGCAGACGGGCTCCCCGCCGCGGGCGCCCTCATCCCCGGGCCCGCGCCCTCGGTGCCGGCTAGAGGCGGCCCCGGGCCCGCGCCCCGGCCCCTCGCGCCTCCGGGTCGCGCCGCTCCCCGGCCCGGCACCGCGCCGCGCCCATGGCTCTCGGCGAGGGCGCCCCGCGCCCACTCTGCCGCCCGCTCGCTCGGCTGCCCGCGCTCGGGTGTCGGGTGTCCGGCGTCCGGCGTCCGGCGTCCGGCCCCGCGCCGCGCCGCGCTACGCCGGGAGGCGCCGCATTGTTTCCTCGGAGGAGGCGGCCGAGCCGCTGCTGGGGCGGCCCAGAAGCGGCCGCCGCGCTTCCTCGGCGCGCCGGCGCCACCCCGTGGCTGCGGCCCGGTAGCGCGCTCTCCCGGCCCGTGTACCGTGGGGCGGGGGTCCCTGTGCTTCCCTCCAGCTGTGTAACGTCCCCAGCCCCGCTTTCGGGGGGAACCCGCGTGCCACCAGTCCCAAGGGCCGAGGGCCGCTTTGGCCCCTGCGGAGCACAGAAAAGTTCAGCTCTGGGCGAAGACCCTCCGCCTTCCTCCGGTCGCTGCCTCACTCTCACCCCCCCACCCCGTGGGCTTCTGCCCCGTCCCTTCACACCAGCTTCCTCTGGCCCTCTCTGGAAGAAACTGCCGTGGCTCCCCTATACTTACTGAGCTGAGTTCCAACTCCGCCTCTTGCACTGTTCGGGCTCTTCCACTGAGCCCAGAAGCCAGGGCGCGCTGTGTGGACCCGGGTTCTAGTCTCAGATCCTCCATTCACCAGTGGCAGACGCCTGCAAGTCAGGGAGACTACAGAGCCTCGGGTTCTCCTCTATGGAATGAGAGTGACCTGAAGTTAGCTAAGGCTCTTTCCAACTCTACAAAGCATTTGCATGCCCTCTACCCCAACCTCCTCCACTTCCTGACTTTGGAGAGGTGCCTGCCACTGCAGAGGGGGGTCAGCGGCTTCTCAGGGCGCACCAAGCAGGGCAGCTACCACAGCCAGGCCCGCATTTGAGAAAGCACTCAGGCAGAAACAGCACTTGCCGGACCAGAGCTTAACCAAGCACAGACATGGAAGCATTTTGCTAAGAAGAGCCCAAGGCCTCAGGCCACGTGTAAAAGGACGTGGATGACCCTGAGGGTCTTTCCATTCCCAGCAGTGATTCTGCAGCCTGGCTTTGGAGGAGAAAACCTTTGTTTTCATCCACCTGGCCCTGGCCCCATCCAGCTGGGGCCCTCACCCCCATCCCCTCTGCTAGCCCACCTCCTCGCCCCACTTCTGAGCCATTTCTCACCAGCGATGACTCATGCTCCTGATCTTCCCGCTCCTTCTTCATCAAAATTCACCTGTCCCGTGTTCCATTATCTCGCCTTGCTCTCTGCTAATGTGAAAACCGATGAGGGATTGGTGTTGGTGGATTGATGTGTTACTCCAGCTAGGTAACAAATCTGCATCGAACAAGGACATGCTGACCATGCCTCCGTGTAGAGGAATGACGAATGGTGGCGGGAAACGGGCATCGTGGCAGGCTGGCCCAGGAGCTATCTGAGGGCAGGGGTCTCTGCCGGGCCCACACCTGCCACACACCCAGGCACTAATTTAAACCCTGGATGTCAAGGTGAAAGTCATATCTACCCTCGGGAATGAAATGGCCCTTCCAATTGTGTGTCTCTGTATAACCTCGGGGCAGGGGGGAGTGGGGGACGGGGTGTTCGTGCTTTTGGCACTTTAGGCCAAAAGGGAGAAGAGGCACAGCCATGTGCCTCTCATGGTTTGGCTCAGAAGGTGGGAGTGGGTCTTCTCCATGCCCTCTGGGCCTTGCCCTCTAGCACGTGGGCTGTGAGGTAGGCAGGGGAAGGTGCCTGCTGACATTTGACAGCGGGCAGCGGCCAGGCAGGGAGGCATGGGGCAGACAGTAAGATATTCTCCGAGCCAGACCACCCAGCTGCCTCCTTTCAGACTGTTCCCCTCTTGTCGGCCTCTCATCTATGGTAAAGATCAGCGTAAGTGGTCCTGCTTGCTGTCTGTTGTAGACATTAGGAGGAAGTTTGTGAATCCCTAGTCGTGCCACCGCAAGTACACTGTCTTTGTGCCTCAGTTTCCTTGGCCATCAATTGGGCTCTTAAGAGCCTGACTCCCAGGGGGACATGAAAAGGCACCGGATGGGGTGTGTAAGCAGCCCGCTGCCTGGCGCCTATGAGCCCTCGCACGGCAGCAGTTGCTATTTTTCCTGTTACTGTCTCCCTGCGGTGGACACTGTCGGTGCCCCACCCTTTCCTTGGGCATCCAGCTCTGCGGGCTAAAGGGCAGACACCGACGACACATGCAACACTGCCTGAGGCTTTGTTGCTGGCTGTGGGCATATGCTCGAACATGCAAGAGCAAGACAGAAGTGCCAGGGAACTAACGCCCCGGAAGCAGCCCTCGAGGAACAGACAGAGACCCATTTCCCTCCCCCTCAGGTGGGAGGCTCCGGCACGTTCCACATTGGCTCCCAGGGTTCCCCAGTGAAGAGTGAGCTCCAGCTGCCCATTGTGGCGGCTGGCTCTGTTGCACACCCCGTGCTGGCTTTCTTCCCCTCCTTGCCTCAG
The DNA here is from genome assembly GCF_024610735.1 of Ursus americanus. Classification (NCBI taxonomy): domain Eukaryota; kingdom Metazoa; phylum Chordata; class Mammalia; order Carnivora; family Ursidae; genus Ursus; species Ursus americanus. The sequence continues at coordinate 4,762,331 of NC_142149.1, forward strand.
CCCCTACTCTTCTATCCACGCTCCTGGGGTCACCTCCGAAATAAACTACAGGCATTTGCATCCTCGTCTGAGAACCTGCTTCCAGGGAACCCAAGCTAAGACCCTGCCCTCCAGGCCAGAGTTCTCAGCCCAGACTCAGCAGAACCCCCTGCAGAACCTAACAGGACAGAAACTCCTACCTTGATTCCGTACCACAGTTGGGGCCTGGGCACATTTGTTTTTTTAATGCCACAGGTTCTGCCAACATAACTGGCCAGGATGGGGAACATGGTTCTAGATAAATAGCCATGACCTTCTGAGAAGAAACCAGAGTCACCCTACGCAAGCTAGAAGAGATTAGGGGAGCAGGAATTGGGGGCACATCCAAGGACTGATGCGGCTGGTCATGCCAGATTCCAAAAACATCCCCTTTTCACTCTTTCTCTCTTGAGGCTACAAACAGAACCATGGGCTAGCCCATCGTGGGCATCAGGGCACAGACTGCATCAGCCTGGGCACTCAGAATATGGCACTTCCTGGCTCTCCCCCGCTGCCCTCTGCATGGGCCTGCCTGGCTGGAGGCTCAGAAGCCCCAAGCAGCAGGAGGTCCTGGCCGGGCTGGAGGGGCTCTGTCCAGAAAGGGGGAGCAGGACTCTGGAGAAGGGATTTGGGGGAAGCATGTGATGTACACTGTGCAGGGGTGTCGTACTCAAAACCCCTAGGGTAGGCCAGGCAAAGAAGGGAAGGGGCTCTAGTCATCTCCTAGATCTACGATAACAAACTACCACAGTCAGGGGGCTTAAAACAAGAGCAACTGGTTCTCCCACAGTTCTGGCGGCCAGAAGTTCTAAATCAAGGGTTTGGCAGAGTCGGTTCCTTGTGGAGGCCCTGAAGGAGAGTCTGGCCTGTGCCTCTCTGCTGGTGTCCGGAGGGGGCCAGAGATCCTTGGCATTCCTTGGCTGGCAGCTGCATTCCCCAATCTCTCCTCTAACATCACACGGCCTTCTCTCCATGTGTGTCTCTCCACGTCCTCTCCTCTTCTTAGAAGGACACCAGTCATTGGATTAGGGCCCACCTTACTCCAGTATGACCTCATCTTAATGAATTACATTCTGCACAGATCCTCTTTCCAAACAAGATTATGTTCCAAGGCTCCAGGTGAACCTGAATGGGGGGGGGGGGCACACTGTTCCGCCTACTACAGGAACCTAGTAGAAAGTGGCCACAGTGGTTAGGCAGTGCCAAGGACTAGAGGTCCCCAGAGGGATATGCACTGTTGCTTTGTGTGGGCCCAGTTATTTCAAGAGTAAGAAATCTGGACTTCCCACGTGCAGTCGCATAATTGTAAAATGTGGACTCAATATTTTTAGAACATTATGCAAGACCAATAAGATTCACTGGAGGTGTGCCATCCGGGTCTCCTGGGGTGTCGGCAGAGGGCAAAGCAGGGAGCCCACCAGCCCTGCGAGCCCAGCCAGCCCGGTTTCTCCGGGGCCAGCCCCCACTACCAACACCCCTCGCTGCCCCTGGAGGAAGGTCAACACTCCAGGGTGCACACGAGGGTTCCCCACAGGCCCCTTGCCAGCCCCGCCGAAGCCTCTTGGGCATCAGAGACTTGACCGCCACCCCCACCTTCTCAAGGCTTCAAGGTTGCTTCTGAGCTCACAGACAGGGCCTGGGCGGGAAGAGGAAAGAAGGAAACAAACAGTTCACGGTGTTTGAAATCCTCACTTAATGCGCTGCGACCGCAGCCGCAGACAGCACATTAAGAGGCAATAGGCCATTGTCCTGTGCCGGAGTGCGGAGCATTAATAATGTCATAACAGCATTTACTGACACTGTGCACAAATCATCAACGGCCTCGTCGGGTGGGAAGAAGCAGCCCCACACAGCCGCCAGCCGCCTGGAGCCATGCAAGGAGGCCGAGGAGCGGGGAGAGCTGTTTCTCCAATGCATATTTCATGCTTTCTGTTTCACAACATTTAGGCTAATCCTCTGATTGAAAAGCAGCGTCTGGGGTTTATTTTTATTTATGCCAGAAGGCCATTCTGCCACACAGCTTGTGGGAGCTGGAAGCAGAGCTATGGGACTTTCCCTGTTCTGCGGGGAAGTTAGCTGCTATGTCTGTGTCTGTGTGTGTCTGTGTGTGTGTGTGTATGTATGTGCGCGCGTGTGTGCACAAGTGCACGGGGAGGCAGAGAAGCTGGAGACAGATGAGACAGGGGACCCTCCAACATGGGCCCCATCCCAGCACTGGAGACACAGGCCAGCCCTTCATTGAACATAATCATGAGATCTTATTTACTGAACACCTACTATGTGCCAGGAAGTGACTCAGGGATTTTAAATATGTTACCATATTTACATGGCTGTTTAACTTAAATTTGTTGCACAGGGGAACTTGAAAAAAATGACCCCCTTTCTTTCTGGACAGTTTCTCCTGCACCACAGATCAGTGGAGCAGTCACGCGGGGTTAGCAGAATCACAGTCTTCCAAAGATGGTCACATCCTGATCCCCGGAATCTGTGATTATGTCACATAACATGGCAAAGGGGGATTTAGGTTGCAGATGGAGTTGAGGATGTTAGGGATGCCTGGGGGGCTCAGTCGGTGAAGCATCTGCCATTGGCTCAGGTCATGATCCCAGGGTCCTGAGATCAAGCCCCGCATCAGGCTGAGCAGGGAGCCTGCTTCTCCCTCTCCCTCTGCCCTCCCCCCTTCTTGTGCTCTCTCTCTCAAATAAATAAATAAAATCTTAAAAAAAAAAAAAAGTTTGCTAATCAGCTGACCATAAAATAGGGAGATCACCCTGGATTATCTGAGTGGACCTAATGTAATCAAAAGGGTCCCTAAATACGGAAGGGGGAGGCAGCCGGAGTCAGTGTCAGAGTGATGAGACATGAGAAAGACTTGTACTGGCCATTGCTGAAGATGGAGGAAGGGACCACGAGCCAATGAATGCAGGTGGCTTCTAGAAGCTGAAAAAAGCAAGGAAATGGACTCTCCCCAGAGCCTCCACAAAAAAATGCATCCCTGTCCCAGGGTGCCCTGAGAGTACGTCTGTCCTTGGCCAGGGGAGGAGTCGACAAGATCGTGGGGCCCGAGGGCTCGAGGGCCGTCTCTCCCTTGAACAGCTAGAACCTAAACCTGGATGGCAGGAAACCTTCTTGCAGCCAGCAGGGTCTGCCCACCTGGCACTGATGCCCCCGTTCTCCTAATTTGATCAGTTTATCAACCAGGTTCAACATAGTCCTTCAGCCTCACCAATGGAGATGAATATACTCTTTCTTCCTGTCTCTTAGAGAAAGCAGGCACTGAGCTGAGGGAACTGAGGTAGGCTCAGACTTGCAGTGGGCTCCTTGAGCAATGCTGGCACCCCCCCACACGATCCATCTGCAAGCCACCCAGCCTGAAGATGCTGCAAGCCTGAGGTTAATGACAGACCTTACCATTCCCATGTGCATTTTGAAAATCATTATTTGTAGGGCATTGTTCAGAGTTTGCCCCTAAGTGCTATTTTGGTTGACCATGGGACACCACTACATTTAACTTGCATGGTAGAGGTGTCCTACTGACATACCCCCAGTTAGCCTCTGGAACCCAGGAAAGCCAGATGCCCAACAGGCAATGAGCAGAGACACTGGACTACAGCGTGCACTTGGTCAGGGCACCCAGAATCCGGTCCCTCCAGAATCCACGGTATATGGACAGAGCCCTTCCTGCTGAGCTGGATCTTTCTGGCTTATGTTCTCTTCTTTTTGAAATCGAAGTGAAATTCACATGATATAAAATTAGCCACTTATAACTGTATCAAATATACAATCCAGTGGCATTTAGTACATGTACTTCATGGTACAAACACCATCTCTGCCTCATTCCCAAACACTTCATCACCCCAAAAGAAGAACTCATATCCTCTAAGCAGTCACTTTCCATTCTCTCCTCCCCCAGCCCTCAGGAACCACTCATCTGCTTTCTGTCTCCATGGCTTTGCCTATTCTGGATATTTTAGACAAGCAGAATCATACAATATGTGCTCTTTTGTGACTGATCTCTTTCACTCAGCGTGTTTTCAAAGTTCATCCATATTGTAGTGTGTATCAAAACTCCATTCCTTTTTATGGCCAAATAATATTCCATTGTATGGATGGACCACATTTTGTTTATCCATTCATTTGTAGATGGACACTTGGGAATAGTGCTGCTCTTCCTCTTTTTTTTTTTTTTAATGTTTTATTTATTTATTTGTCAGAGAGAATGTGAGCACAAGCAGGGGGAGCAGCACGCAGAGGGAAAAGCAGGCTCCCTGCTGAGCAAGGAGCCCGATGAGGGACTTGATCCCAGAACCTTGGGATCATGACCCAAGCTGAAGGCAGACACTTAACCGACTGAGCCACCCAGGCGCCCCATCTCTCCTCCTCCTTCCCCTCTTGCTCCTCTGCCTCCTTCTCTTCCTCCTCCTTCTTCTCCTTTCCCTCCCCCTTCTGCTTCTTCCTCTTCCTCCTCCTCATCCCCTTCTCCTTCTCCTATTTATTCTCTTCCTTTTTCCCTCCTCCTCTTCCTCTTAATTGTTGCAGTTAAAATTTTGTTTGGAAAAGTAATATTTGCATATGGTACAAAATTTAAAAGGATCTCAAAGGGTACACATTATCTCCCTTCCAGCCCTGCCCCCCAGGCATCCTGTACCTTCCACGGAGACAACTGACAGTACCAGTTTCTTGTGTCTCCTTCCATTCTGCACGTTGTTTGAACACACAGCAATAGAAAACTAACCTAGGCACCTTACAGTTCTGTCACCTGAAGGCTTGGGGAAGGCATCTGGAAGAGATGGAGAAAGGAGTCATTCTCTCACAGGCTAGAACCTCCCTCAAGAAAGACTCCAAGCCTCCAAAGCAAAGACCCTGTTACGGAGGTATTCGTTAGGGAAATGTAGCCAGTGTGGTAGAAATGGTATGCATACAGCTGTAAATTAACAGCCGGCACTGAAGACAGAAGAATAACTAGTAGAGGGGGAAGTTTTCAATCCCCCTGCAATCCCCATTCAACAGCTGTGTCTAAAGTATGACGGAGGTTTCCACGGCAGAGAGCAGGGCAGCCGGGGTCACGGCTGGTTGAGGAAGAGAGGGAGCTGAGGTTCAGTCAGTTGTTGTTAGAGAAAGAAGACTAGGGCAGAAGAGATTAGCCATCTGAGGGGCCTGACTCGGTGCTTGCAGCTATCTTTAGAAGGTCCTGCTTGCAAAGGTGGTATGGAGCTGGCCTCTGGGCACTTAGCGCTTGAACCATTCCCTCCCTTCCCTAACTGATAAGGGTGGTTTACTGTGCCTACACTGTTTGTACAGTGTGGTTTATGACGAACACCTGCTTTGCTTATAGGAGGCTGGAATTTGGGCAGTTGCTCAGCAGAGATGCTTACATGACCAGCCCCCAGTAAAAACCTTGGGAGCTGGGTCTCCGGTAGGTATCCCTGGGCAGACACATCACATCCCTTGCTGTGTCTTTCGTTGCTCTTGTGCCCCCTCCCAGGAGCAAGGGAGCAGCAGAAGCCTGTGCCCACATTTCTTCGGGCTCTGCCTGGGCCTTCTCTCCTCTGCTGACGCTGCTGCGTGTCCTTTTGCTGCAATAAATCTTAGCCATGGGTACAACTACATGCTGAGTCCTGCGAGTCCTTCCAGGGAGTCGCCGAATGTGGGGGCAGTCTCAGGGATCCCAAACCCCAGGAGAACCCAGGAGAAATAAAGAGACTAAATGGGAATCCAGTAAAAACTGTCTGGATCCAAAACAGGAATTGGTGTGTGCTGTATTTATGGGTTCCCTTGGCTGCCAATGGTCTGAAAACTTAGACCCCCTTTAGCAGACCAGTCATGGAAGACCAGAAGGGGCTGTCCAGGTGAGGACTGCAGTGGCAGAATTCAGAATGCCGTCTCAGAAGGGCATCGTAGGGAGTCACCCTCACAGAACTGCTCAACATCCCAGTGAGTAGTCAGGCAGGGGGTAGACAGTCTACTCTTTGGGGGCCACCCAGCCTTTCTCCACTGTTAGGACAGGAGTGCCCCAGGGCAAAAACCGTGCTCCCCACGCACGGTAACTGTGGGCAGCTCCAGGCTATGGGCCCGGCCACACCCTTTCTCTTTAGGCCTTCCCAGCTCACTTCATCACCCTCTCCCAGGGCTGTAGCTTCCAACCTGTCCCACGGGAAGTCTGCCTGGTATCTTGCCGCCACATCCGCACCCCCTCCCCTCCTCTGTCATACATCTGGTCGCCCGTGATTCGTCTTGAGGGTGAGTGCACCAGGGAGTGCACGGTCAAGGGCGAGACTCCCTTCCTCTCCTCTTGACCCACGATGCAAGTAGAGCGTAACAATCTGGCAGTGACCTCCAGAAGGTCTCCACCAATGGGAGTACCCAACGGGCACGACTGTGACCGTGGGGAATGGTGGCAACCGTATGACTCAGAGTCCCAGACAGCACCTGGCCTGCCGGGTGCCGGGCCTCGTTCCTCAGCTCCACACAATCTCTGCTCCTCATTCTCTCATCACGGAACAGATTGTCTGGGACAGCCACATTCAAGGAAGCATGAGGAACGCCAGCCGAGCTCGGCCGCGCCTGCCCTGACCAGACACGGATTGATTTTCTGACATCCTTATAGAATGGCACGCTATGAGAGCAAAGGCAGCAAAAGCAAAAATAAGCAAGGTGACCACAGCAATTGAAACAGCTTGTGCACGGCGAAGGAAACTGTCAACACAGGGAAAAGACAGCCTACAGAATGGGAGAGAATATTTGCAAACCACATATTCAGTAAGGGGTTAATATCCAGGAACTCCTACAACTCGGGAGCGAAAAAGAAAATGTTTTAATTCAATTTAAAAATAACCCAATTTAAAAATGGGCCAAGGACCCGAAGAGACATTTTTCCAAAGGAGACACACAAATGGCCAACAGGTCCATGAAAAGGTGCTCAGCATCCCTCATCGTCAGGGAAATGAAAATCAAAACCACAGGAGACGTCGCCCCAGGCCTGTTAGTGTGGTCATCACCAACAAGAGACAACAAGCACTGGCCCGGACGTGGAGAAAAGCAACCTGCTGCTGGTGGGGATGCAAACTGGGAAACAGTACAGAGAGTCCTCAAGAAATGAAACCTCTCTACGATATGATCCAGCGATCCCACTTCCAAAGGGAACGAAATCACTGCGGCTATACTCCATGTTCGTTGTAGCGCTAATCCCAATGGCCAAGGTGTAGCAACAACCCCAGCGTCTATCAGCAGATGAATGGAAAGAAACTACTATATCTATACACACATAGACACGCACAGCGGAGCATCATTTCAGCCTTTACAAAAGGAAATCCAGCCGTTTGCAACAATATGGGTGCCCCTTCAGGGCATGACGCTGAGGGACATAAGCAGACAGAGAAAGACACACACGGCATGGTATCATTTACATGCAGCATCTAGAAAAGAAGGAAGACACCGAATTCAAAGATACAGAGAGTAGACAGGTGGATACCAGAGCCGGGGGGTGGGGGAAATAGGGAGAGGTTGGTAAATGGTACAAACTTCCAGTTATAAGATGAGTAAGTCATAAGGTCTGAGGATCTAATGTATAACATGGTAACTCTAGTTGGTAACACTGTCTTGTATAGTTGAAATTTGCTAGGAGAACGTAAGTGTTCTTATGGAAAAAAGGTAAACATGTGACGGGATGAATTAACGGAAAGTCTTTCACAATGTACAAATAAATCATTACACCACACACTCTAAAAATATTATAATTTTATTTGCCAATTATACCTCAATAAGGCTGGAAAAATATATTTTGATTATGGTGTTGGTGACAAGGTGAATACATTGGTTGACACACTTATAACGTGTGCATTTTCATTTTGAAAGCTATACTTCAATAAAGTTGGGTTTGTTTGGTATTTTTAAGAAAGCAAGCAAGGGCGCCCTGCATGCTCCGTGGGGTAGAGGCGGGGAATTTGGTCTTAACGCTAAGCTTGACCTGTCTTTCCCATTGGTAAACACGCCAACACAGACACACAAAGGAACAGAACACTGTATGCATACTCTTGCGGGCACGCCTCACCCCTGCATGCATGGACCAGCAGGGATGCATAACTGAACGTCTCCTCTCTGAACTGGCACTTTGAGGCCAGGCCAGAGGAGAAGGCCCAGCTCCATCTGACCAACTGACCACAGGTGGGTCCTGAAGCCTGGCCCCTCCTGGGTGACCTTCCTTAGAGGGAGGAAGCTTCTCAGGCAGTGGCCTCTAGTGCTGGATCGGTCTCCTAGGGCCACCATAACAAAGGACTGCAGACAGGGCAGCTTAAAAACCAGAAATCTATTTGCTCAGAGTTCTGGAGGCCAGAAGTCTGAAATCAAGCTGTGGGCAGGGTTGGTTTCTTCTGAGGCCTCTGTCCTTGGTTTGTAGGACCTTCATATGGTCTGCCCTCTGTGTCCGTCTTTGTCCTAATTTCATTCTTACAAAGACATCAGTCATATTGGATTCAGGCCCACCCTAATGATCTCATTTTAACTTAATCTCCTCTTTAAAAACCCACCTCCACTTCACACCCTGAAGTGCTGGGGGTTAGGGCTTTGATATGTGAATCCAGGGAGGGGAGCACGATTCAGCCCATAACAGGTGCCCACTCAGGAAACTGCCCCCCAGCAGCAAAGGGGTTAAAGTTAGAAGCCAAGGATGGGGGCTGGGGAGGGGGGAGTGTGTGCCTGCATTAAGCAGATTAAAGGGGAAATACTGCTCAGAGGCTCAGCTATAATTAGAGAAATTAAAGTCAGAGCTGAGGAGAGCAGGCACTCTCCTGCCTTATAATTAGGGTGGGACTGTGCTCACAGGGAAGTTTGGGTTTGCTGCTACCAGGCTCTGTAATGAGGGGAGGGGGCAGCCGAAGCAGGCAGACTGCAGCCAAATTCCTCACATTTGGCTCAGGACAGACCTGGGTCTAAAGCCCCAGATGGCCCCTGATCAAAGCACACCCACTCCGCCCTCTAACAGAGGAGAGCTGGCCACCAGCTCCAACCTGGTGAGGGCAGGTCAGCCCTGCTCCCCAAGAACAGCTGACTTTGTTCCCTGAGCTACAAGAGGAGGTGTCTGAAACCTAAAGAGACCAAAGGACTAATCCAGGCACCCTGGACCCACTGGGTCTAACAGGAAATACTCCCAAAGACGTGTCTGGTCGGGGTGGGGCCAGGCCAAGTAATAGAGCAGAGTGGGACCCCCTTGCAGGACCCAGCATGAACGGCAAGTCCCAACTTCAGCTCTGGAACAATGACGATGCGGACTTCTCTTACTCAGGAACCTTAGCCTCCATGTTTCCTTCTACCCTCTGCCCAAAAGAGGGAAACCAGGAAGAAACCGGGACCAGGGAAGTATCCCCGGGCAGTGAGGGTAGGGCCAAGCCAGCAGGGGTGCAGAGAGGGAGAGAGAGTGGGAACTGGACCCTGGGCCACTCCAATATTTTTACTGGGAGCCCAAAGATGAGCCAGAGCTCAGACTTAGTTTCCCCACAGGGCAGCCAGGCACATGTCCCATCTCAGGGCCTGCGTGCTCTCTGAAGAAGGCCATGGGCTGCGTTTGGGGGGACAAGCTCCCCCTGAGGAGGTGACCTCAGCCTGAAGCGAGGGGAAGAGGGTCCTGAGCAGAAGTCCTGGCCGTGAGGCTGGCACAAAGAAAGGCCACAGCACCCAAGGGGGGCAGTAAAAGGAGGTGGGGTGGGTTGAGAAGCAGGCAGGCCAGATCCCAGGCAGGCTTGTCGGCCATGGTCCAAAGGTGGACTTTTCTGGTGCCTTTGGAGTTGCGGGAGCGAGGAGCTAGGATTCATGCTCTAGACAGATCGCTCAGGCTGCTGGGTAGAGGAGGGACGCAAGGGAGACAGGGAGGCCAGCTGGGGAGGATGGAAGTGGTGGTTGAGGATATGTCTGGAGGGAAGAGCCCCTCTCAGGGCTGAGATGTTAAGAGCAAGAGAAACAAGGAACGAATACGCCTCCTGAGCATGGCAGTAAGCAGTGTGGTGCTCGGTGGCTTATCTGAGAAAAGGGACTGAGATCGAGAGTTTTGGCTTGGTAAACCCTGTGTGCCCGCCAGGGAGCCCAGGGCAGGCGTCAGTGCAGGGAGTCGAGATCTGGAAGACAGCAGCGGGTGTTTAAAGACCCCTAGAGTAGCACTGTCCCTAACGAGGGGAGCCGCAGCCACTGCAGCTCGTTACATTTAAATTAATTCAAATGAAGTGGGAAGAAAACCTCAGTTGTGGCCACTCACAAGTGTACACGTGGCTCGGGGCTCCGACATGCACAGTGGGGAGAGATCTCCCCCTGCATCGCAGAAAGCTCTATGGGGCAGTGCTAGGGGGGCAGAGGGGCCTGTCAGGGGCCAAGTCTGGGGCAGCCAGCACCAGGAACCATGGAAGGAGGGCGTGGCCAGCAAGGAAACCCAGAAAACGTGGTGCTCTAGAAGCAGGAGTCTCCGTGGGAGATAGCGCTGACAGGGCCAGCCACTGAAGGCTGAAGGGGACTGGAGCAGGCTGAGGAGAGAATGGGAGGCGCGGAAGTGTAGACCACAAGGGGGAAGAAATGGGCAGTAGCTCAACGCGATAACCAGGAGACAGGAAGGACGCTCAGCTCAGGTCAATGTGGTCGTTAAGAAGGCAGAGCCAGGAGCCAGGAACAATGCCCAGCAGCCACTTAGTAGGCTGCATGACCGTGCCTTTTCCCAGGTGTCCTTGAAAAGCTGGGAGGCAGCAAGGGGAGGGGGCTCCCTGTCCCTCCGCACACATACCCTCCCACCCCAGCCGGCTGCCTGGACCAGGAGTGAGAGCAGCAATGGGCTTTCTGCCGATTCCAGATCCAGGTCTCATCGGCACTGGCCCACTTCCAAGGTCGGGCTGAACTCTTCAGTGGGAATAGAACTGCTCTCAGGGGTCTGGGCCAGCACAGCCATTTCGGCAGGGTCAGAGCTTTGTAGCTGGGGAGGACACACTCCCGGGCCCCGGGCCCCGTGCCTGGAAGGCTCTGAGCTGCTTCCTGGCACCTTGAGCTCAGGGCAAAGGTGGTGGCCCCAGGGGCAGGCCCCGAGCTGGGTTCTAAGGCCAGGCCCCTGCTGCTTCTTGTGACGTCACAGCCATCACCCCACAGATCCCCCACAGGGAAACAGCCCGGGTCAGCTGAGGTCCCCACCCCACTCGTACGTGTTCCCACAGAGGGAATCAGACACAGTGGATTCCTCTGCTGGGGCTCCCACACAAAGTACCGCCGACCAGGGTTGGGGGGGCGGTGCCTAACCAGACATTTATTCTCTGGTGCTCCTGGAGGCTGCAAGTCCAAGGTCCCGGCCTGGGCAGGGTGGCCCTCTCTGGAGGCCTCTCTCTCTGGCATGCAGATGCAGCCTTCTCGCCCCGTCCTCTCAGGGTCCTTCCCGTGAGCACGAGCACCCCTGGCGTCTCCCAGATTCACCTCCTGTAAGGACACCGGTCACATGGCAGGAGGACCCCCCCCCCCCATGGGCCTTGTTTGAGCGCGGTCACCTCCTCGAGACCCCGTCTCCAGCTATAGTCACAGTTGAGGCCCTGGGGGCTGGGGCTTCCGCATATGAATCTTGGAGGGACATAGCTCAGCCTGTAACAGTCTACAGGTCTTGCTCCTGGACGCTCCGGAGACAGGAGGCAGCACAGGCAGACGCCCCTTCCTCACAAGGAATCACCCTCCGCCGCCACCAGCAGACACAGCCTAGGCTGTCGCTGTGACCCAGCTCTGGGTTCAAATCCTCTCCCCACTGTAATGATCCAAATTATATAAATTAAGTTTGGGGGCAAAGGAAATATTCCAAAATCTTAAATGACAATTTTTTCATTTTCCAATTTTTTTTTTTTTTACAGTTAGTATGTATTAACTGTTGTCTTTAATGACTAATTTTTTCAAATCCCGGTTCAGTCACTTACTGTGAAACCAAGAGCAAATACCTTGTCAGGGGCTTCACTTTGCCATCTGTGGAATCAGGATAGTGCTGCTTCCCAGATCAGTGGCTGGATAATTATATACTACCTATCTCCGCAGTCTCGAACATTCTGTCTCTTATACCTTCTTAAAAATTATTGAAGATCCCAAGGAGCTTTTGTTGATACGCATGGTATAGATCAATATTCACTGTATTATTTTTAAAAATGGGGAAATTGTGAATTTTTGTTTAACTCACTTCAAAATAATAAATGCAATGCCATAAACTATTGCATGGAACCATAAGTCACATTCTTTAGTGAAAAAAATTCTAGTTTCCAAAACCACACAATCCTAGAGAAAAGAAAGGTACTGTGCTGCATTAGTGCGATTCTCTTCGATGTCTGGCTTCATCGAAGCCAGCTGGATTCTGGTGTCTGCATTTGTGGCCAGTTTCGACCGAAGTGTGTGAAGAACTCCTGCAGCCTCACAGGGCCCCCAGGTTGAGAAGTGCTGGCGCGTGCTCGCTCTGGCACCCCGGGCCCAGCATGAACAGGAGCTGTGAACCTGGCCGGGAGTGTGGGCGCGCCTGGTTTGAGCCCCCCAGGGACATTGTCAGGAGCACAGGGGTGGCCTTATACCGGGTCCCAGAGACAAAAGGAAGTGACAAGATGAGAGACAACAGGTCGGAAGGTTGATGAGAGAGGACAGAATCGACCCAGAAAAGCAAACTTTGATTTGCTAAAAATATCCATCAGCTAGGCAGCTGCCCCCACCCCCGCAACTGCCCCTCCCACTTCAAATCCACAAAAAGCCAAATGCAAGGCGCCAAGCCAGGATTGAGATGGCGCAATTAGATCATTTAAGACAAGCTTTCAAAGCTCAGACTCGCAGACATCTCAGGCACACAAAGAAAATGTGCACTCTGTGGACACAATGAGAAAAAATCCTTTTCCCTTTTTTTGTTCCCCTTCCCTGTCCCTGCTCAGAGGCCAGCGAAGGAAAAAAATAAGCATAATTCAGCACAGACAAAAGTTTAACCAGAAAGAGACCATCTTCTAGGAAAGTGATTCAGCCGCATGGGGGTGGGGAACAACATCCCCTGGGAACTGTATACTGGGGTGCCATCTGGCCCCCAAGTCCACAGAGGCCATGGGATGACAGGGGCCAGGTTGGAGGCAGACCTGAAGACCACCAACGGAAATCCAACCACTCTCTGGGAGGGATCCTTGCTGAAGCTGCAGGGATTGGTGGGGGCAGCCCCCCAAAGCTGGAGAGGACCTCTTTTCGGTCAGGGATGGGTGACTGTCCTCCCTGATTAAGCCTCCAAGAGGCCCTCAGGGTCTCCACAAGAACAGAATTTGCAATTGGCTATTGGAAGAATATGATCCAACCACGGTCCAAAGACACTTAGAATGGATCTGGCTCAGAACGGACCCAGTGCCTTGCTCTCCGTCCTAAGAGGCCACCAAATGTCAATCAGTTACTGACCCTCCCCCACCTCCAACCTCTGCTAAACAACAAGCAACGTCTTCCTAAGAGGGTGCTTCCTGGGGCGCCTGGGTGGCTCAGCTGATTAAGCATCTGCCTTCGGCTCAGTTCACGATCCCAGGGCCCTGGGATCCAGCCCTGCATCGGGCTCCCTGCTCAGCAGGGAGCCTGCTTCTCCCTCTGCCCGCTGCTCCCCCTGCTTGTGCTCTCTCTCACACTCTCACATGCTCTCTGTCAAATAAATAAATAAAATCTTTAAAAAAACAACAACAAAAAAAGAAGGGTGCCTCTCTTCCACGCAAGGGTTCTGGGCCCCAGCCTCCAACAGAAAGGGACGTCCTGTAACTACGCTGGATGGTTGCTCCCCCCATGCAAGGCAGAAGCTTCCAGAGGGACAGTTTGGAAGGCTCTCTGCTCAGCTGTCATGACAAAATACCACACACTGCGTGACTTAAACAGAAATTTACTGTGTCACGGCTCTGGAGGCTGGAAGTCTGAGCTCAGGGTAGCAGCGTGGTCAGGTTCTGATGAGAGTCCTGCCCTGGCTTCTCACTGTCCTCCCATGATACAGACAGAAAGCAAGCGCTCTGGTGTCTCTTTCACAAGGACATTAATCCCATCATAGGGGGCTCCATTGTCACGACCTCATCCAACCTGATTACCTCCCAAAGCTCCATCTCCAAACACCATCACACTGGGGGGTAGCACTTCCCTATGAATTTAGGGGGCCACAAACAGTCCATATCACTCTGTAAGGCTCCCTCTCCGCTAAACCCCCACAAGGGACCAGGGAGGCTGCTCCTCCATCAAACTCACTGCAGAGAAACAGACCAGGCTGTCCCTGGGGGGGGGCTCTATCAGCGCAGCAGGCCCCCCGCCAACAGGAGGTCCGGAGCGTCCACAGCACCACCACTTACTGGGAGATGCTCCAGGAGTAAAATGCTAAGCAGAGGACTTTGTTTTGGGGGGATGGGGAAAAGAGAAGAGAGAATTGACATTTCATGTGACCCTAATGTGTCTGTAATCCTGCCAGGCTCTGCATAAATTATTTAATCATCACACGACCTCATTAGTAGATGGTATTATCCCTATTTTACAGACAGGAAAACACAGTTCTTACAGCTGGGAAGGCATGAGGCCAGGATCCTAAAGGGTCTGTCCTATCCTAAAGCCATGTACTTTCTACCACATCACACTCCCAGAAGAACCAGAGACTTCCCCAGGTTGAGTGGGGCTCCCCCAGGGGGCAACAGATTATTGGAGTGGGGGGGAAGAGAAATAGAGTCTGACTGATGGTCCCAATCAGAAGTGGTCATTCTTGGGAGGTCCCCTTTTGCTGAATTGAATTTAGCATGCGCTGTGAATTCCCCGGATGCTGAGTTGCTTTAAATGTGTTCTTGTGGGGCACCTGGGGGGCTCAGTCGGAGAAGCATCTGCCTTTGGCTCAGGTCATGATCCCTGGGTCCTGGGATTGAGCCCCACGTCAGGCTCCTTTCTCGGCAGGAAGCCTCTGTCTCTGCTGCTCCCCCTGCTTGTGCTCTTTTACTCTCTCTGTCAAATAAATAAATAAAATCTTTAAAAAAATAAATACATAAACTAAAATGTGTACTTGTTCAGGAAAGAGAAGAGAGTGGCCCGATTCCTGCTCACCCTCCCTCGGTGGCCTAAGGAACTGGCGTGCTCTGCTCAGTGAGGGTGGCCCCTCTAGCCAGAGCTGAGGCTCGCCACATCATTTTCATCGGCGGTGAAAGTGGAGGGCATGCAAGGACCTTGACTCCACTCGGGTGAGCGGGATCGTGAGGATGTGTTCGAGCAGGTCTGGCCCAGCTGCCCTGGAGGACAGTCTCACTCAGCTGCCTCTCAGGCAGAGCCCCGTCTGCAAACTACAACCACTGGCAAAACACCTTTTCCTGCTGACATGTTACAGCTGGCATTTTCATATACACGCTGCTACCTGCTGCTATATATAGCGGTACTCTGTGGATTTTAACTGGGTGCTCTATCATAGACAGAAGCAAGTTGTTTGCAAAGTGTAAAATCTGATAAAGTCAAATAAATTAATAGACTGCAGAGGAGGCCTATCCCTTCCAGATAGCCAGAAAGAAAACGTTCCTGATCCATAAATGTATGGGTGTTAATAGCTCTCCCAACACATGTTGATTCCCACAGACAGTGCAGACTGTAGGAAGGCTCCAAGGTGGCCCCAGCAATCGTCACCTCTGTGTCCTTGTGGAATCTCCTTTGCTTGAGTGTAGGCTGGACCTAGTGACCTGCTTCTAACATCTGGAATAAAAGAAAGTGGTGGGGTGTCACTTCCAAAATTAGGTTATAAAAAAATCTGTGGCTTCTATCTTGCCTGATCCTTTCTTGCTGTCTGAGGGAGGCCAGCTGCTATGCTGTGAGCTGCTCTCTGAAGGGGCCCGTACGTCAGAAAACTGCGGGCAGCTTCTGACCAGTAGCCAGCAAGGAACTGAATCTTGCAGACAACCTTGTAAGGGAGCTTGGAAGTGGATCCTCCCCCAGCCTAGCTGTCGGATGAGAATCCAGCCCGCGCCAGCACCTTGACTGCAGGTTTCATGAGCTACGCTGTGCCTGCATTCCTGGCCCACGGAAACTGTGACACAGTGTTTGTCGTTTTAGACCTCTACATTTTGGGGTAATCTGTTATACAGCCATAGCTAACTAATACACAGATATCTGTACACGTACATGATATACGGTTAAGTACCGAGTCACAAGCAAGACCTACATCCAAAAAAAAACCCACATATGAGTACAGATGTTTACATCAAATCTTCAGGGTTAATTGTCATCTTGTTGTTAATATTAAAACTTTCCAAATTCTTCCAAAGTCAGAGGAATCATTTGACCTGAAGCAAGAGGAAAGGAGGAGTAAAGGCAGATATCACCTCTGATGACTCTCTCCCTCTCCTCCCCAAAATGTAGCCTGTCTGGGAGAACTTTAAGTGGCAGCCAAAGAGGTCTCTACCCTGCTTACCGTAGGACACATCACTTCTATTTCTAATTCTAGCTTTTAAGGATAATTTGAATTTGAATATCTTAAATGCATGAGAAGAATCAGCCTGCAAAACAGTCTCCTCAATATTTCATTAACTCAGATCCAAGGCAAATGACCCTGGACAATGCTCGCCTCCCCTTGGCCAGGCAGTTACAGGCATCAACACAGAGAGGGGAAAGCTGGCCTCACCCGCCCTGCCCAGACCCAAAGCGATTACCCTGCACCAGGTCCCACCAGCTCTGGGATTAACTCCATACCCCTGGCGGTGCATATAAGTGTTCATCATCCCGAAAGTAATTTTAAAAAAGAGAGAGAGAGAAGAGCATTAACATAACTACAGTCTCTTAAAAAGAGCTCCACCATCCAAGGAAAAGCCCATGGGGCGCTCGTTCACACATATGTACCTGGGCTCACCTTGGCTAAGTGTGGATCTCAGACACAGCTTGGAAACTAGCCCAAGGGGATGGGAAAGTAAGTGTGACAACAGTAGACCACGGAAGGGAAGACAAGCAGCCTTTAAAGAGAAACTGGACTCAGCAGGACTAAGGATCTGAATGCCCTGGGAGAAGCGAAAGGGCTGAATGAAGAGGGCACATGAGAGGGGGCTGGTCAGGAGCTAGCCACATAGGGGAGGACAGCCCAGCTCATCTCGAGAATCAGTTTTGGGACTGAAGGGCCATCCTAAGGATTCAGAACAGTGTCCCTGGCCTTTGAAGGTAGACAGCATTGCTCGGGAGGGGCTGCACAGCAGAGAAGCACTCCGTGAACGTGCACACAGACAACAGTCATAAAAACTCCCGCCGATCCTCCGCAGTCAGACAACCGAGCAACCCACAAATAACCCTGAGAGCCCAGGCACATACTGCCCAGAAGCCCATGGAGACCCGCACCTGCACCCAGACCTCCACCACACCCAGTGAATCACTGCCCCAGAGCATGGCTGGGGTGACAGCTGAGCTTGGGGGGGGGAGGCTACCTGGAAAAGGTGGGCCCTCTCCGAATAAAAAAGAAAGGAAGATGAGGCTCCGTGGGAGGGACTTTCTAAAGAGCTCCCTTGAGGACTGTCCCCATGAAGGGCATTTCCCTTCCAGCGTTAAAGATGAAGCTCACCTCTGATGGTACAAATGAGAATCGCTGAGGCTTCCTGAAATGAAGCTGTTCAAAGCCACAGAAGGGACCAGCTCCCCGCCTCCACCTCCCTCCCTGCCGGCCCGACCCCAAGCCCCAGGCTTGGAGCAGCACCCCCAAAAGAGAGGCTCTGGCACATCAATAATAAGACGCCGCAATGACTGTTTGCTCCCCTGGAAGCTGGTAAATAATTCAGGAGAAATGCTTTCTCCCGTTTTAATTAATCCACACAGAATTTCATCAGCAGACATGCACATTCACCCCGGTCAGGAAACAGCAGGTGCTGAGCCTCATTACCCAGCGCTTGATGCCCGGGTTGCAAATAGACTTCACAGGAAGAAACCCTCAATCGCACTGGAAGGATGCAGCTGCCCTGAGCCGGAGATCCGGGGGCTTCAGAAACACTGGGCTGCATCCGCCCCCCGCCCCCTACTGTCTCACCCTCAGAGCAGAGTGGGGAGAGAAGGAACATCCTGCTCACCTTCAGCTGGAGGACACCCCACCTGCAGAAGAGGCTCAGTGCACCTGCCGGTACACTGTCCCGTTCAACGCCTCCACTCTGTGATCGTGGCGCAGCTGAGCCTGCCAAGGCCCAGAGAAGACATGCCTCACTCAGCGTCGGTAGGCAGCTGGTGAGGGGTAGAGCCGAAACCCACCCAGGTCTGTTTACCATCGCAGATGTGAGAAAGGATGCCAGGCCCTCGGACGGACCACCTTTTAGGGAGTGCTGGTGATGTTGGAAACAAAGGCAGAAGAAAAATAAATGTCCTGACTACCTATAGCTCATTGACAAGTCCTTGAAACAGTCAGAGTGACCTTCCTCTAGGGACTCAGCTGCCTCGATGTTGATACTTTGCTAAAGGCAAAAGGCGATCTTATCCCAACTCCCAGGATCGTGTAAGTCTACTTTACCATATAAAAATTCCTTTGGAAACTTCCTTTATCTCTGCCCCCACAACCAAGATATATGTTGGCAATCACCCCCCAAGCATATGACCCACTGATATACATCTGAATGGTCTCATGACTAAGGTTTTATTAGACGGTAATAAAGGACCTTTTCCCCACATAGCTAGCCCCTCAAGGTCCTCGAAACCTTGCTTCCAAAATTCCTTAGACAGTCATGCTATTCCTAACCTCCTCCCAACTTGAAAGTATATAATAGGCCTCTCATCACCACAGCGCAGCTCTTTCTGCCCACCGGTCCTGTCCCCGTGCTTTAATAAAACCACCTTTTTGCACCAAAGGCGTCTCAAGAATTCTTTCTTGGCCGTTGGCTTCAAACCCTAATGTCTTTTCCTACACCACTGAGAAGGTGCTGGGAAAGGTCATCAAAAAAAAGTGACTGCCGATTAACCCTTGAACTGAACCCAGGCACTCAGAAGCTCCTCATCGCCACTCCTGTCCTTGGAATGTGGGTTCTGCTTGCCTTTCCCGCTCCCAGAGGCTGCTCCAAGGACATAGTCTCGAGATCGTGATGTGGTGCTGAGTACATCTGCACACTGTATTATAACTGAACCCAGTTAAGTATGGCAGGTGGGTACAGGGACCCATTCATCTTGCTGCCGCCCCAGATAAACCTCTTATGAAGCTCCCTTTGCTTACTAAAACTGCCACCTACCAACCAGGAGCAGCCTGCCTCCCTCTTCACTCTCCCTGCCCTCCACTTATGGGGCGGCTTCAGATTACATCCAGCAAGCTCCCTGGAGGACTTCAGATCAACAGAGGGAAGGGCAGCTCAGAAACAGCAGTGCCTACTCACCAAGCACGCCCACTCTGCGGATGGTGACCTCCCCCAAATTTGTCCACTCCCTGGAACCTGTGCATGTGTCCTCATCTGGAAAAAGTCTTTGCAGTTGTCATTAGGTCAGGGTCTCAAGATAATCCTAAATTATCCCACTGGGCTTAGATCCAAGGACAAGTCTCCTTATAAGAGAAAGGCCGGGGTAGATTTGGGAGGGAGGAGAAGAGGCCATGTGAAGACGGAGGCAGAGACTGGAGGGACTCAGCCGCAGGCCAAAGACCCCTGGAGCCACCAGAGGCTGGAAGAGGAAGGAAAGATGCCCCCCTGGAGTCTTCGGATGGAGCGTGGCTCTACTGGCATGTTGATTTTGATGGCTGCCTTCCAGAGCTGTGAGAAAATAAATTGCTGTTGCTTTAGGCCACGCAGTTTAAAGTACATTTTGTTATTGCAGCCCCAGGACACTAACGCACCTCCCAGGCTCAGCCACGTGAGAGGCCAGGAATGGCTGGACGGATGGCCATGCAATGGCACGGAGAAGCCCCCCTCCTCTGGCCAGCACCGAGAGAGAGGAGCCCACGAAGAGAAGGCAGGCTGGTGCTGGGCTGGGGAAACAAGAGGAGGGGAGGACCCCTTCGAGGGGGAGCCAGAAGGCTAGAGGCAATGCTGTGGGGAACCGACAGGATCCCAGGGGAGCCGGCGTGGTGGAAGGCCTGCAAGGCTGGGTAAAATTTAGATGAGGTGGGAGCAAATCAGCTCTATTTCGGGACCCACGGTAGCCACACCGGATCTTCTGGAAGCCATAGTGAGGGAAGAGCGGCGACAAGAAGGTGTGCGCATGCGTGTGTGCGTGCGCGCGTCCCGTGCGACTACGTGCGTGCGCGTGCGTGTGTGCACACGCAGGAAGGGCGGGGTACAGAATATCAAGGGTATCAGGGGAAAGTCTCGAAAAGAATAATTTGATCTTTTTCTGGAACTTTGCTGTACAGACTTTATTTTTCTCATATATTTTTGCTGTAAAATTTCAGTCTGTGGGAAATATTATGACAGTTCACCCCTAAATATAACAGCTTAAGTCTTCAAAATATTAGAACAATTTCATATATATAATCAATTAATAAAGACAATTTCGTATATAATCAAAAAACTGTAATCATGCATTAGACAGTTAACAATAATTTCATGATGTCATATAATGATCTACCTAATCATCTAATATCTAGTCCATAGCCAAATGTTTACAATTTTCCATAAATAGAAAATTTCTTTTTTTCTTTCTTTCTTTCTTTTTTTTTAATATGGGGCGCCTGGGTGGCTCAGTCGGTTAAGCGTCTGCCTTCGGCTCAGGTCATGATTTCAGGGTTCTCGGATCAAGTCCCTCATTGGGCTCCCTGCTCAGCGGGGAGTCTGCTTCTCCCTCTGCCTCTGCAGCTCCCCCTGCTTGTACACTCTCTCTCTGTCAAATAAATAAGATCTTTAAAAAACAAAAAACTGAGGACCCCAAAAGTTAAACCACTTGCCCAGGATGTCATCTAGGAAGTGGTAGAGTATAATTTGAAGCCAGGTTTGCCCCTGAGACCCTCCAACCAAGTAGAAGTCAACAACCTCCATTCCGACTTCCATCTATACTTTTTTGAAGATTTTATTTATTTATTTGACAGAGAGAGAAAGAGCGCGTGTGCACAAGCCAGGCGAGGGGCAAAGAAGCAGACTCCCCACTGAGCAGGGAGCCCAATGGGGCTCAATCCCAGGACCCTGAGATCATGACCTGAGCCAAAGGCAGACAGACACTCAGACTGATCACCCAGGCGCCCAGTCTGTACTTTCTAATTAAGTTCTCCTTTCTAGCTTCTCTCCTAACTTGGGCAAAAGACCCTGTGGGTAAAGTATCCAGTGGTGGGAACCAAAACTCAAGCCGCAAGGACTGCCCTGAGCCAGGAAGCCCCCGAGTGATTGACTCCTAAGACAATGATCAACCTGACCTTTGCTGCCCACCTGCACATACCCACTCACCTTTGTCCCACACTGTCCTTATGTAAACCTAGAAATGTATTCAGCACTTTGGAGACAGTCTTCGAGATGCTGTCTTCCCGGTACTGGCCTCACTGAAATAAATTCCTTTCTCATTTCCCACCACTCGTCTCTCTACCTTTGGATTTTGTCAGCGGCCAGAGGCCGAGCCTGGTCTGTTTGGGACCCTGGAGCCGGGTGCTCGTGCACCCCTGTGCCCCACTACAGTGGTGCAGGGTAAGGATCATCCCCTCAGCAGCCCCAAGTGGCCACACGGTGTATCTTCCTGCCCTCCTCCTGAACAAGGGGCCCTCTGCCACCTGCTCCCAGCAGATGCCCCAAAAGGCGGCTAGGCTCCCTGGGTGCCCCAGAGACTAAAGGCAGAATGGTTTCTGCTGGAGAAGCAGCCCTGGAGCCATTGCGATGGATGTGAGCAAGCTGATTTTCTCAGCTTATCGTTGATTGTGTCCTGTCCTTATATCCTCCCAGATGCCCCATGGCTGCACGCGTGTCAGGGACCCGCCCTCCCCCTAATAAAACCAATCCCAGTCCTACCAAGTGAGAAGTTAGAGACCATATCCATGGGGAGAGTCAATCTTGGAATCTTGGGTAAGAAGAGGCCACTGCAAGGTCAGTGTCCTTACTCCCCCACCCACCCACCTAAGTGCAGACACTGGATTTTGTTCAGGGAGTGAGCAGTTTCCTCTCACTGCAGAGAGGAGGAAGAAAGAGACTTCCAGGCACCTTCATCCTTCCCACGTGGAGCTCCCAGAGGAAGCTTGGGAGACAAGGGGAGGGTGTAAACTTCCCAAGACCCCTGCCCGGGGCTTTTCAGTCCCCTCCATTCAGCCTGTCATTTTCCACCCAGAGGAGGCATCTCAGAGCAGAAGGGATCCCTGTTGGCTCAGAACTCAGCCCCAGGTTAGAGCAGAAGGACAGAAGTCTCTCCTTCAGAGTGGGGCTCATCTGTGCCAGGGGACCCCCAGCCGGAAGCCAGCCCCCCTGGGATGAAGCTGCAGTAGTCACCCTCTACCACAGGAGGAATTAGCAGCTCCCGGCCCCTCTCCCTAACAGTCTGGGACCAAGCAGTTATGCAATTATGGCAGGCTGAGAAGTTATCCAAAGATAAGTCTATTTTCAGGAAATCAACAGAGAACTGAAGACAAGACAGGAGAAAACAACACAGACCCTCAGGGACTCTGCAGCTAATGACATATGCCATCAGCCCTCTGGGCATAAGCAGCCCACCCCGGTGACGGCGGGAGGAAGGGTGCACAGTGGGCCCCAGGGGCATTCCCTGGAACAAAGCCAGTGGACAGGCCCACTATAGGGCTCGGGGTGTATTCGTTTTTCCAGGTCTACCGTAACAAAATGCCACAAACTAGGGGGGTTAAAACAACTGAAATGTGTTCTCCCACCGTTCCGAGGCCAGCGGTCTGAGGTCAAAGTGCCACCAGGACTGGTTCCTCTGGAATCTCCGAGGGAGAATCTGTCCCAGCCTCTTGCCTGGTTCCTCAGAGTCACTGGCAATCCTTGGCGTTCTGTGGCTTGTAGCTACATCCCTCCCGTCCCTGCCTCTGTCTTCGCACACCTTTCCCTCTGTGGCTCTGTGTCTCAGATTCCCCTCCTCTCTCTTAGAAGAAACCAGCCATCGGATTCAGGGCCCTAAATCCACAGGGACCTCAACTTGAGAAACTTAAGTTCATCTGCCAAGACCCTATTTCCAAGTAAGGTCACGTTCACAGCTTCCAGGGGCTGGGATATGGAATATCTTTGGGAGGGGGACAACACTATTCACCCCACTACAGAAGGGTCACTGGCTCATCCTGGAAAAAGAAAAGAACAGGGAGATTCGCCTAAGTCCCAGTAAGGGCAGCTCAAGCTGGTTGGCAGCTGAGTCTTCCTGCGGCCAAGTGTTGGGGGGTGCCATCACTGTGGATGGGGGGGTGGGGTGACAAACTACCTCCGAATAAGCCTATGGGTTCCTGGGCTGTGTTCATGGAAGAAAGCCCAGAGGGCCTCAGAGAGCACTGAGGGCCAGAAAAAGCCACTGAATTCCTCCTCGGGGGAAAAGCACTCTGCCATAGGGGGGTGACAGTGGACCAGGACCCTTCCTTTGAGCCCACGTTTAGCCCTGTAGCCCCCTCGCGGCAATGTGCAGCAACATTAAACATTCCGAGGCAAAATACACATATTCCTATTCTCCTGTACTTTCTAGGAATTGTAGACCTGGCGGGGGGGGAACCAGACCCTTGGTTTAAAATGAGCTCATATATTGGTTTCAACTGTTACTTTCCAGCTTTCCCGTTTGTGTTTTCTTCTTAGGTCAAGGGCAACAAGAGCTAAATGAATCACCCCTACTGGAGCTTGTACGTTATTATGTTCTTAGGCAAAACCACTTTCAAAAGAGTAATATCTGGAAAGGTTTTCAATTTTCCACAAATTGAGTTACCAGCTCCTTCCAAGGAGGGAATGAAAGATACGGACAATCTGTGAACTCGGGCACTTAAATGGGAACATCAGAAAACGGCCACAAGCCGCAGGCTAATGAGGGATGCCTCACACCGACCCCGAGGAGATCGTGCAGAGGGAGCCCGGCAGAATCTTCGCGTGAAGGCCCAGTGGAAGCTCACAGCACATTTGCGTCTCCTACACCAGCTCAAGTCGTCTTCCTTCCCGGCCCTCCGTGTTAGCCACACCAAAGGAGACACGCGCCTCCAGGTGCACACAAGCCAAAGACAAGAGCAGGCCATCCAACGCAGGGCACCAAAGGAGCCCCATTTCTGCACCTGCAGATTTTTCTTTCCTGCAAGATTGCCAACCAGCACAGCAACCCCTCCACGCCCCCTGGCTGGAAAGAGACTAGGTCCACCCTCCACCCAGCACTTGTTAATTTTGCAGGTAGTGTAGTATTTGAGGGCTGGGGGGGGGGGGGTCTCAGCTGAAACTTTTGCACTGGGAATTAATCTGAAGCTACTAGCTAAGGGCTGGTGGTATTTGGTGACCAGGGATATGGAAACAAACAGAGGTGGACCTGGTCCAGTGGGGGCCTCCACCTGCGTACGAATCAGACTGTGTCTCAGCTCACAGAAACCCTCTGTGCCATCGTGTTCATGCCCTATTTTCAGATGAGGAAATTCGGTCTCAGAGTGTCCATGAGCTGCTTCCAGGCCCCCGGTAGGGACCAGAACCCCAGTTCCCTCATCTGCCCAGAAGAGTAAGCAACAATCTCAGGAGGAAGGAAGGGACTCGGGAAGGGAGACCCTGGCCCATGCTCCAGCATCTGGAGCTTCATCTGGGCTTGGGTGATACAGGACCTGCTAGGTAGCGCCTGCACCCCAACTCTATCCTCTCCTAAATCCTCGTGGGTTATTAGCCAGATGCCCCCTTATTCCAGCTGAGCAGAACTCATTTGTGTCCAACACTTGCCAAGCTCCCTAAAGTTCCAGGAGGGCAGAGCTCTATCACCTTTGCTCCCCACGTATGGCAGCTGCTTGGTGTTTGCTGAATTTATCCCACAAGTGGGCATGCCATAAACGTATATTCATAAAGTTGGGCAGATTTTCCGCTGACCTGGTTGCACCCCCTCACCTGTTCCTCCTTATAACAAACAATATAAATTTAACAGGTAAGTGTCCAGAGCTGCAGGTGCCGGGCGAGGCTGCCTGGGAATGACACCAAGTATCTACCTTCAGCACGTCAGGTGTGCAGTCCGCATTACAAAGGAACCGCACAATCCCCTAGTGATGGATATGGGCTATTGTGTGTTTGTCCAGACCCGAAGATTCCGAAGCACCCAGGGAACCCTAATGCTAACTGTGGGCTTCCTGCCCTGGTGACATGTCAGCTCCTGTTCACCAATTGTAGCAAATGCACCCCTGGTGGGGATGTTGATTGTGGGGAAAGCTGGGCATTGCTGGGGGGGGGGTATACAAGAACTCTCTGTACCTTCCACTCGATTTTGCTATCAACCTAAAACTGCTCTAAAAAATTAAGACTTATTAAAACATTTTTAATTTTTTAAAAAATTTTATTTATTCATTTGAGAGAGAGAGAGAGAGCACAAGCAGGGGGAGCCGCTAAGGGAGAGGGAAAACCAAACTTCCTGCTGAGCAGGGAGCCCAACGCAGGGCTCGATCCCAGGACCCTGAGATCATGACCTGAGCCGAAGGCAGACGCTTAACCGACTGAGCCACTCAGGCACCCCTATTTTTTTAATTTTAAAGTAAAACTTAATGAATTTATGAAATCAGGGAGTTTTTGCCCAACCCGATTCCCATGGTAGATGGGAGAAAGACCCCCACATTTATGCTGTCCAACCTGCAGTTAACAGACCCCTGTGGTGCTGATTCTCAGGAAAAAAAGCCCAAGGGACTCCAAGAGAAATGCTGGCTAATGGACACTTATGGCCAAGGCGCCACGAAGGGGAAGAGTGTCCAAGGCGGACCGTAGGCCCCAGGCAAGTCGTGCATTACTTTGCAGCCTGACTTCCGGTACCACAATCCTATCAGCCAACGGATTAGAGGTTACATCAAAATCCAAAACGTGAGCCCCTCCAGGAAAGAGTTTGTGGAAAGCTCTGGCTCGTCGGGACATAAGTACCCTCGCGAACAAACAAATGGGAGGGGTGCAGAAAACCAGGGTGCGCTCCCACCCTCAGAAGCACAGGCCAGCCAAGGAAGAACCAGGAATAACCCACTGGATTCATGTCTCGGGCTGCTGTGACAAATTGCCCAAACAACACACATTCATTCTCTTAGAGCTCCGGTGGTCACAAGTCCAAAACGGGTCTCCGTGGGCTCACATCAAGGTGTTGGCTGGGCTGCGCTCCTTCTGGAGGCTCTGAGGAGAGGGTCTGCTTCCTTGCCGTCTCCAGCTTCCAGGGGCGTTTCTTGGCTCAGGATCAGCAGTCTCCCTCTCTCACCTCTGCTTCTGACACCCCTCTCTCCTTCCCTGTCTCTGAGCCTCCTGCCTCCCTCTTACAAGGACCCTGTGATTACGTGGAGCCCACCCAGATCACCCAGGACAATCTTCCCATCTCAAGATCCTTCACTTCATGACAGCTACGGATTCCCTTTCGCCATATGAGTGACACGTTCACAGGTTCCGGGCATTAGGACCGTGGACATGTTGGGGGCCGTGATTCTGTGTGCCACATCCACCAAACTGTTAAGTGACAAGTTAAACGGAGATGACTTTACTCAAAGAGATGCATTTGACCCATTCTCAGCAAGGCAGCCCCTCTCAACGCCAAAATGCCTCACAAGCCTTCAGCCTCAGCCAATTTTGCCACCTCCGAGAACAGGGGCTCTCAGTGGGAGGGGTTAGGGACCACTTTGCCACACAGGGGACATTTGGCAATGTCTAGAGATATTTTTGGTTGTCACAACTTGCAGGGGAGGGGCGGGTGGTGGTGCTACTGTGAGGTCTGGCTGGAGGGTTCCAGAACACAGAATGATCCAGCCCAGATGTCAAAGGGGCCAGGGCTGAGAAACCCTGCTCTGGGCAAGGCTCTGGGCCATGAGAGGGCAAGAGGCATCCCACAGCTCTGGGCAGAATGGAAGAGATGCGCCTTCAGATCTGCCAGGAGACTGAAGACGCAGGGGCAGGGACAGCCCAGACCCGGCTCCCAGCACTCCCCTACCCTAAAGGCACATGGCGTCTCTCTGTGACTCTCACCTCACCAGCGCCCTGGGCACTGAACCCCCACACCGCACAGACCGTGCTCCTCCCTCTCATTTCCCTCCCGACACCTGTGACTGCTGTTTCCCTTGCCCAGTGCAGACACTTGAAGGTACATCGTTGCCGTGAGGTATTTGTAATCTCATTTTTCTTTGCATGAAATGAAAGCCACTCTGCAGGCCAACCCACCCCCACCCCCACCCCCCACCCCAGGGCCCGGGGTCATTTGTCATCCTCACCCCCAGGGACATTGGCAAAGAGCGTAGTGAGCTCTTCCTTCAGCAGCCTCTCTCATTTTTTTTCCTATTTCCAAGCCTGAGTGTTAATACTTGCAGGCTTGACTGGGTTTAAATTGGCTTTACTGTGGATAGCTTGCAGTTTCCAATAACGCAGAGAGACAAGTGGTAAAAAATCTGCACAGAAGAGCATAATTTGGGAGACGAAGCTGAACACAACTGACTCAGCAAATGCCGGACCCATGGACCCTCTGCACCTGCTCGGCCCCTCAGCCCTACGCTTCATTTCAGAGGCCCCTGGGAACTTTAAACCATTTACTCCTTCCCCAGTGCTTCTGAGATCTTCCTAGCCCACATTCCTCATTTGATGATTAATATGAATCCCAAACTCCACTGGACCTTCAATAAAACTGGGCCGCGGGGCGCTTGGGTGGCACAGCGGTTAAGCATCTGCCTTCAGCTCAGGGCGTGATCCCGGCGTTCTGGGATCGAGCCCCACATCAGGCTCCTCCGCTATGAGCCTGCTTCTTCCTCTCCCACTCCCCCTGCTTCTGTTCCCTCTCTCGCTGGCTGTCTCTATCTCTCTCGAATAAATAAATAAAATCTTTAAAAACAAATTAAATAAATAAATAAATAAACAAATAAATAAAACTGGGCCTCACGTGGGGCTATACTCCCCACATCCTGATAAGGCAATGTTTCCACAGGCTTCTCTGAGGTGCTAAGTAACTAAATTCTCCTGGACTGGATGGAAGAAAAGAGATGCCAAATGCTCTGAATTCAGCTTCTAGAATTCTAGTTAACCCAACAACGGGGTGGGCACCCGGGCCAAGCCCAGTGGAGAGAAGCCTGTCTTGAGCGGGCGGTACCACCTCCCTGCCCTCCTGGGCCGGCCCCCACCTCTCTGCGCTCAGTTCTGAGCCCTACTATGGGAATTCCTAGCCCTCTCTCCAAACGTCGGTGCTGAGTTCTTGGGAGGCTCAGGTCAGAATGTACTTGAAAGGGTTCTACGAAGTCAGGTGGTGTAAATGGGAAGTGTTATTCCACAGAGAAGGCAAGGGCAACAGAAAGGGCCCCGCGGCCTGACCCACACCAGATTCTAAGGAGAAAATGCAACCCAAACCTGAACTTGACGGCGGAGCTGGCGAGTCCTGACTGCGATTTTGTGACTTGCTCTTGACCTGGTCTACGACTTAACCTACACCATTTTGCATGTTCACATGATAGCAGGAATAAGCTTTGCTCCCTGTGATGAGGGAAACAAGGCAGAAGAAGAATTATTATATTTGCTTATGACCTACAGCCCATTCATTGATGGACAAGTCCTTCAAATAGGCAGAGTGACATTCCTCTAGGAACGCAGCTGCCTCAAAGTTAATACTTTGCTAAGGGCAAAAGGCAATCTTAGCCTGACCCCCAGGACCCTGTAAGTCTACTTCGACATATAAAAATTCCTTTGGAAACTTCCTTTATCTCTAAACCCCCCAAGATACATGTTAGCGATCATCCCCCAAGCATATGACCCACTGATAGACATCTGAAGAGTCTCATGACTTGAGTTTTTACAACCTTTTCTTAACACTAGCTGGCCCCCTCAGGATCCTGGAAACCTTGTCAAAATACCTGGGAGCCTTACGCTCTCCCTAACCCCCTCCCAACTTGAAAGCGTATAATGGGCCACTGCTCATGACCCCAGTGCAGCTCTTTCTGCCCATGGGTCTTGTTCCCCATGCTTTAACAAAACTACCTTTTTGTACCAAAGACGTCTCAAGATTTCTTTCATGACCATCGACTTTGAACCCTCACGTCTTTCCCACGTCACTTGCAGTTGGAGTAAGACGCGTGTGTTTTAGCAAGGATAACGCACGATACCAACGTAAGTAGGAGTGTCGCTTATATCTAACTCAGTCAAAACCTAAGTCCTGCTACCCTACCCTGTGGGTGTGTGGCACTCACCCTGTAACTGGGAGGAATGCCTTACTATCCCTCCATTACCAATATCGACATGAGTCAGGGGGGATGTCCAAATTTTCCCCCAGGTTACTCTTGGTTAGGATCAGGAAATGATGCATGTTTACAGGTCTGGGTTTAAACAGGCCAAAGAAAAGAAAAACAAACCTGAGGATAGGAACAAAGCCTGGAGAGGCCCACCATCTTGAAAACAAGTCCCATCTGTATTCATAGATACATACTCAATGGCCCAGCGTGAATTCCATCAATAAATGTCTGTGCATTCACTCCCCACTGTGCTCCAGGGAATAGATCTTCTCTTGGGGTCCTGAATTCCATTTCCCATAAACATTCTAACTCCAAAGACAGAGGAGAGTTTGCGTAGAACAATCTGCCAGTGGCAGTCATGAAAGTATCTCATATCTAAGTTCATTTCTTTTGCTCGTGGCTGTCCGACTGTCCCAGCGCCACTTGTGGAAAAGACTATCCTTCCCCCACTTGAATTATCTTGGTACCTTTGTCAATTGACCATAAATGTAAGGATTTGGGGGCTCTCAATTATTTTATATGAATCCATCCTTATGCCAGCACTGAACCGTCTTGGTAACACTTTCTTCAGAGTGAGTCTGCAATAAAAAAGTGAAAACACCTCCAACTTTGTTCTTTTTCAAAATTGTTTTGCCAATTCCAGGTTCTTTGTATTTCCCTACAAATCTTAAATTCAACATGTTGATTTCTATAAAAAATGTCCAGCTGGGATTTTGAGAGTGATTGCATTGAATTTATAGATCAACGTGGCGAGAGTTGACTTCTTGAATGAGACTGAATCTTCCAACCCATGAACATGGGGATTTTCTCCATTTACTTATGTCTTTAATTCCTCTCAGCAATGCATAGTTTTCAGCAAATAAGAATTGCATTTTTTGTTAAATTTATTACCATTTTATTCCTTTTGATGCTATTATGAATGAAATTGTATATGTTTCATTTGCAGATTGTCCAGTATTTGTATATAAAATACAATTGGTTTCTGTATAGTGATTTCGTATCCCAACCTTACCAGATATGTTAGTTATAATAGGTTTACTTGTCTGTATGTGTATTCTTGGGATTATTTACATATAAGATTATGTTATCTGTGATTGACAGTTTTCTTTGACAACCTGGGTGTCTTTTTCTTTTTTTTTTTTTTTTTTTGGCTTATTGCAGAAATGGCAAAAATGTACATTTGGCCTTGACCCTGTTGTTAGGAAAAGAGCATCAATCTTTCAGCATTAAGCATGATGTTAGCTGTGGATTTTTCCATTGATGCCTCTACTTGGTTGAAGAACCTCTCTATTCCTGCTTTAATGAAAGGTGCTTAGTATTTGTTTAAGCATGGTATTGGATTTTGTCAAGTGCTTTTTCTTTTCTTTTCTTTTTTTTTAAGATTTTATTTATTTATTTGACAGAGAGAGAAACAGCCAGCGGGAGAGGGAACACCAGCAGGGGGAGTGGGAGAGGAAGAAGCAGGCTCCCAGCAGAGCGGGGAGCCCGATGCAGGGCTCAATCCCAGGACTCTGGGATCACGCCCTGAGCCGAAGGCAGACGCTTAACGACTGAGCCAGCCAGGCGCCCCGTCAAGTGCTTTTTCTGCAATGTGAATGATCACACATTTTTTGCCCTTTATTTTATTTATATGGTGTACCACTGTGGTATAATAAGAAATACACATGGCAGGGGCACCTGGCTGTCTCATTCGGTGGAGTATGTGACTCTTGACCTTGGGGTTGTGAGTTCAAGCCCCACATTAGGTGTAGAGATTACTTAAAAAAAAAAAATCTTACCAAAAAAAAAAACAACTATACATACATATATATATATATATATATATATATATATATATATATATATATATATATATATATATAGACACACACACACACATATAGCCTTTGTCCCTCGTTCCTGACACAGAGCTCCTAAAACCCTTGGAATTTCCTGAGTGCTAAGAGCGTCTGTCATTACCATAATGGGCCTCTTCAGATCAGACCTGAGTTTATGCTAATGAGGTGACACTGGGTGGGCTCTTACATAGCTTCAAGATGGGGGCTATTGCCAAAAGAACCAACCACGTGATTAGACAATTGGAACTTCAGTCCTACCTCCTCCACCTCCAACGGGGGGAGAGGAGCTGGAGGCTGCATTAATCACCAACACCAGTGACTTATCAGTCATGCCTATGTAATAAAATCTTGATAAAAATTCTTGAACTTCAGGGAGCTTCAGGTTGGTGAACACATGGCTATGCTAGGAGGGTAGCATGCCCAGATAGGACACGGGAGCTCCATGCCTTCTACCCCACCTGGCCCTTGAGCATCTCTTCTATTTGGCTGTTCCTAAGCTGGGTCCTTTATAGTAAAACTGCAATATTAAGTATAGCATTTTCCTGATTTTGTGAGTTGCTCTAGTGAATTATCAAATCTGAGGGAAGGGCTGTAGGAACCCCTGAATTTGTGCTCAGTGTGGCAGCCTTGGGGACAGACACGACTTGTGGCTGGGATCTGAAGTGGGGGCTGTCTGGGACTGAGCCCTCAACTTATAGGGTCTGTGCTAACTCTGGGTACTTAGAGTCAGAACTGAAATGACTTGTATGACCTCCGGTTGATGTCAGAAAATTATTAGTATTGGGAAATGACACAATCATATTGATTTTTGGATGTGAAACTTATCTTGCATTCCTGAGATAAATCCCGCTGGGTCATGGTGTATAATCTTTGCTATATGTTTGTTTTACCTGGATTCAGTTTGTTAGTATGTTGGCCTTTATGTTCATGAGGAATGTGAATATTTGACTGTAGTTTTTCCTGTGATGTCTTTGGCTTTGGTATCAGGGATATACTGGGTTCATGGAATCAGCTGGATTCCCCTCTTCCTCTATGTTCTGAAATAATTTGATAATTTAAATATTTGATACAATTCACAAATGAAGCCATCTGGGCCTGGAGATTTCTTTGTGGGAAGAGTTTTAATTATTAATTAAATTTCTTTATTTGTTATAGGTCTTTCCAGATTTCCTAATTCTTCTTGAGTCTGTTACAGTGTCTTTCTAGGAGTTTGTCCATTTCAGCTGAGTGGTCAAATTCTCCTTCTCCTCCTGAAGTTAACTTTCATCAATAGGCCATGTATTTCATGCTGGAAGTTGCAACATTTCCTCTTTGACTCTCGCTCACCACTACATTTACACCTACAATTATCGATGCAGAGCCTGACCCTCCCATGTCAAGGAGGGAGACATGTCCTCTTCCCTTCTTAGTCCTTCTAACTAGACTAAGAACCAGATTGACATAAGACAGATTAACAGGAGAAAACCAAATCTAGTTTGGTACATAGGGGGAATCCACACAGACATGAGACTCCAAGACAGCCAGACAACATGAGGCTTAGATGAGCTAAAGAGAAGGGTAGAGTCTGGGGATCCAAAGGGGAGGAATACCACTAGAGATGTTTAGAAAACGAAGATTGCCCCGTTACACAAGTAAGTTTCTCAGGTAAAAAGGAACCTCTGTTAGTGGCCCTCTTCCTGATACAGTCTCTCCTTTCGGGTGTGAATTTAAGCAGTTGATCAGAAGTAAGGAGTTTTTCCTGAATCTGATAGGTTTTGATTGCTTTTAAAATAATGATTGATTGCATTTCAAAATAATCTTCATGCCAAAGTGGCCCATCTTGGAGAGACCTGCCCTTGGCCCCTACATCCATCACCCTACCATGCACTTGAGATGGGAATTTATAGAGGTACAAATACAGGAAGTTCGAGGTATGCATACCTTCTGCACTGGAACATAGAACACACTTCACTGCAGCTGATCAGCTCTGCAGTAATAAGAAACGTTTATAGACAGCTGTACACCGTATTCATCGTTCTGCAGCCAGGAAAACAAATAATGATGTACCACTAAGGGTTTTTTTTCAAACAGGTTATTATGTGTGTAATTTTCTTAAAAAAAAAAAAAAAGATCGGGGTGCCTGGCTGGTTCAGTCAGTAAAGCACAGGACTCTTGCTCCCAGGGTCATGAGTTCAAGCCCCACACTGGGAGTAGAGCTTACTTAAAAAAAAATTAATAGTGTTAAAATTAATAAAGGAAAATCTCACTAAAACGGAGTTGGGTTTACCACTGCAGAACCAACAGGAAGAGACCAACAGCGCAAGTCCTCAAGAAGGTTAGCTACTACTTTTCTGTGCCCGCAGGAGGAAGGAAGGTTTCCTCCTCACCCATCAACAACCCAGACAATGAAAGACAGTCACAGCTCAGCCAATGAGAGACAGTCACAGCCCAGCCAATGAGAGACAGTCACAGCTCAGCCAATGAGAGACAGTCACAGCCCCGCCAATGACAGACTGTCACAGCCCAGCCAATGAGAAGCCCCCATACGTCCAACTCCCAGTTTACTCCAATGGACTTTCTGGTTACAACAGCCCTCCAAGCGGCTGCTCTGCTCCATAAAAGGGCCTCCTCTTCTTTGTTCTGTGGACCTGCCTGGGGTTCTGGCACATGTCGTGTGTCCTGTAAAGCAATTCTTTACTCTTCCCAAATAAACCCATCTTTTGCTGGTGAAATGGCTGGTTGTATTTATTTTTAAGGTTAACAATAGCAGCAACAATCCATTGTGAGCTGGCTACTACCACCCACAGATGAAGAGCCCACCCAGAGACCACAGCACAAACGAGGAGGCTGCTTAATTAGAAAGGATTACATAGGTGACCATTTTATCAAGGCAATTCTTCCCTCTCTGTGCCAGAATGAGTGGTTTCCTACTGGACACTTAAAGCTCGCTTTTGACTTTTTACCTCCTTTAAGGACACGGCTCCAGTCCTTTGGCTCCAAGAAAATCCTTCTAGTCAGAAATTTGGCAAGAGAGAAAACAACAAAACTTAGGGCTGCAGGAGTGGCTCGAACAGAAAGAAGGCAGGCAAGGGAAATCATGGGCCATGGGGTGTGAAATGATGCATCTGATCAGATAATAAGGAGATGGACTGGGGTCCTGCACCCCAACAGATTTAGGTGACTTAGCTTTGGGCAGAGTTGGGGTGGGGATCAGTTTGCACCAAGATTTAGGATACAGAGGTGTGTTTCTGTGCCATAATTGGGAATTATGAGGACTTTTCCGTAACCGTGTCCTAAGTTTTAAATATTCTCTGAGGTTCCTTCCATGTCTACACTTTATGATTCCAGGGCTGCCCTCTGAATCTGCTACATTTCCATATTTTCAAAAGCATAATAGAGCAATAACTATTCAGTCGCTAACTACTTACCAAGAGTCACCTTATAGCTCAGATCTATACTAGTTGTAATATAATAAGAAATATATTTGGCCTTTGTCCCCAGATGTAGCACAGAGCTCCTAAAACCCCTGGGATTTCCTGGGTGATAGGCGTGTCTCTTGCTGTTCATATCAGCCCCTTTGAGTACTCCTGAGTTTATGGTAATGAGGATAATTAGGATGGGGCCCCTAGATAGCCTCAGGATGGGGCTGCTATCTGAAAGACCAAGTACTTACAACAGTGTCTGGTATAGTTAAAAACTAGGTATATAATAGTGAAGTCTGTAAACAAAGAAAATAGTCTTGGCAAGTCCAGTCTAGGAGGGCATGATGGTACTGTGTGAATGTGCTGGGGCTCACCTAGTATATCGGTATTTAACATGAAAGATGGATGGAATCATGCCCTGCTTTGGGTTATTTACCTTTCACTATTTACACTTCCACTTTCAATGATTATCCTGATCCAGAAAGGAATTAAATGATAAAGCTGATCTCTCAGGGAAGGAAACAGACTGTATACCAAACACAGTGCATCTGCAAAGTAACGAGATAGGCCAAAATGGTACCTAAGTCACAGGGTTTGCTGGTGCCAAGGTGATGACTGTAGAGGCTGCTTTTATGCAACAGGCTTGAGCACTGGAAAGTTGAACGAGGCAAAAGGGCCCCACAGTGACCACTGAGCTGATGCAAACAGGCTCATTAAGCCATAGGCCCTAACTGACCAATGGGCTACTTACAACCAGGCACAGTTCCTAAGGTTACCAAAAAAGGGGAAATTCCACCCATCCCTGTACTCCCTCACTCCACGCTACAACTATAGTTCCTCACCACCGCCTGGTGGCAGACAGTCTCTCCTTTGCTGTCCTGCCTGCTCCTCCCTTGCCCTGTATTCAATAAACTCCTCTCTCTTTTGTTCTGCCCTGGGGGAATTCTTTCACCTGCACCCCCATCCAATGGGGATGCCCCATGATGACCTTCAGTGTAAAGCAAGTTCTGGATGCAAAACAAATCATTTTCGCAGAAGAGCACACACATGGTGCAGATTTGGGTCCGGCCACCTTCAGGAGGAAAGGGAGCCCAGATGCTCCTGCCTGGCTCCTTCTGACAGCCACATCAATTCGACAGACTACTTACCCAACATGCCAGCTGACAGCATTTGCTGTACTCCTCTTTTATTTGAATGGTTGTAACAACATAAAAGAAGTAGAGAAAAAAACATCTGCTTGTTTCTCAATATGCTCTCACAGTATCTACAAGATGAGTCATCAAAAGACTTTGCTTTCAGTTCATGTGACAATTATCCCAAAAGATCCCTTTTAAAATGTAAAATAGAAGGGGAAAAAAATCAAACAAGCTTAGAATATAAACAAAGAAGATTGAAGAATTGGGAATATCTGACAACATTTTAAGGAAGAAAAGAAAATAAGAGGACCTATGAATTGAAATGCAGTCGGAAAGAAATGCCCAAATGAGTCTCTTTTGGATTCGGTGTCTCTAAAATGGCAATCAGTTTTTTCTTTAAATTATCTGTCTCAGTTCTCACAGAGTTAGGGCAGAACTACTCCTGATAAAAACATCAAACCTTCCAGATTTAACAACAGCTCAGAAAACCAACAGTCACAACCAAATGCACCAGTGCTCACAGACTGCAGACTATCTGTATACGAAGTTGAAAGTAACGTCAAATTTGAAAGCCACTGTAAAACATTATAGTTTCTTGGCCTACCAAATTAACAAAAAACATACTTCCTAATATTAAAATCTAATACATTATGGATCAACGACAAGAAATCACACTCAAGAGAATAATAAAATAAGCCACAGACAACTGGGAGAAAATATTTGCAAAGATACATCTGATAAAGGACTGTATTCAGAATACGAAAAAACAAAGACCCTAACAGACACTTCACCAAAGAAGTTAACAGATGGCAAATACGAAGATGAAAAAGTGCCCCACACAGTGTCTTCAGGGAGTGCAAATTAGAGCAACAACGAGATACTGGTACACACCCATCAGAATGGCCACAACCCACAACACTGACAGCACCAAATGTTGCTGAGGACGTGGAGCAACAGGAACGTCCCTGCTTGCTGGTGGAGAATGCAAAATGGTGCAGCTGCCTTGGAAAGCGGTTTGTCAGTTTCTTACAAAATGAACATACTCTTACCATACAATCCAGCGATTATGCCTGTTGGCATCTACCAAAGGAGTTGAAAACTTATGTCTATACAACAAGCTGCACAGAGATGTTTACGGAAGCTTTACTCATAATGTCAAAACCTAAGGTGTATATACTGTGCTGAAAGATAAACTGAGGCATATTAAACACGTTAAAAGTTTAACAGAAATGTGTTTGAACCGGGCAGCATCCAATCCAGCAGATAGAAAGGAGCTCCGAGGAGCTGCACAAAATGAAAGACTTTTATAGGCAGCAGGAAGCAGGAACAAGGGAGTTATACCAGGCAAAAAAAAAAAAAAGCAGGTTGGTTATTGCAAGGTTCTTTTCCTTTAGGGGATACCATGGGTCCATCAGGTGATTCCTGATCGACTGGCTTAAGATTCCATTTCTGGGAGAGCTGAAATGGTAATGGCGAAGGTGACTTGGGGCTTAGCATAAAGGAATTCATTTGGGCCTGGTCTTGTCTTGTTTTTAACAACCCAGACAAGGGAATATTATTCAGCGCTAAGAAGAAATGAGCTATCAAGCCATGAAAAGACATGGAGGAATCTTAAATGCATAGCACTAAGTGGAAGAAGCCAATAATGAAAAGGCTGCAGACTGTGTGTTTCCAACTAACTACATGACATTCTGGAAAAGGCAGAACTATGGAGACAGTAAAAAGATCAGGGGTTGCCGGGAGGAAGGATAAATAGGAGGAGCACAGAGCATCTTCAGGGCGGTGAAACTACTCCGTGTGACACTGTAATGTTGGATACATGCTACATTTGTCCAAACCCACAAATTGTACATGAAGCTCAACCCTAATGGAAACAACAGACTCTGGATGATGGTGACGCATGAGTGGACGTTCATCAATGGTAGCCAATGTACTGTGACCATAGCGGGGGACACTATGCATGAGTGGGGGCCGGATGTATGGGAAATCTCTGCACCTTCCTCTCAATTTTTTTCTGAACCCCAATTGCACTAGAAATTAAAGTCTATTTTTAAAAATCAAGCAGTTAAT
The DNA here is from genome assembly GCF_024610735.1 of Ursus americanus. Classification (NCBI taxonomy): domain Eukaryota; kingdom Metazoa; phylum Chordata; class Mammalia; order Carnivora; family Ursidae; genus Ursus; species Ursus americanus. The sequence goes on from NC_142149.1 coordinate 4,800,012, forward strand.
AATAACAGTCTATTTTTTTAATTCAATAAAGTAAAAAGGTTTTAAAGAAACAAGCAAAAAAAGAAATCACACACACTTTTAAGAGAGTATTTCCATGGAATGTGTTTCCATATTTCTTAAGAAAATACAGAGAGTTCTCTTCTTTAGAAATAAGAGTTGTAGAGAAGAGTTGTCTGTATTTTACTTGCTGGGAACTAAACCAAAAGAACCCAACCAAACAAGCCAAAGTAGTTAGAGTTTAACGAGACATTAACTTTTCAAACCCACTTATCTCTTCGCTAATTCATCAGTCCTACTCTGGCTGGAGTTTGATCCACTTTGCCCAAGACTCCTCTTTTCTTGGAGAACCAAAAGTAACAGATGTGGACACTTAGGTTCTATTGATGAGGGAGCAAAAGGCAAGCTGAGGACAAAGCACAAGGTGACACCCCACAACCTGCCCCCTCCCATTCCTGGGCAGGGGAAATGTGTTACAATTCCTCCAGGAAACTCCCAAATGTCTCAGTGCTTTGCTAGAGGGAAAAACAACCTTAGCTTGATAATAACCAGGCCTCCAGTATCCTGAGGGTCTTCTTTAGCATGGAAGTCCTTTTGGACACCTCCCTTTTTCCTTACCCCCCCCCCCAACTCTCAAGTATATAATCAGCCATTCCTCACAGCAGCTCTTTCTGCCTATGGATCCTGTCCCTGGACAGGCTCAGGACCCTGTTGGCTCAGGACCTTATCAACATTCCAAAATACTACAAAGAATATTTTTTTCAATTACAAAATGAGAGTCTCAAGGAACGTCTGGCTGGCGCTCAGTTGGTAAAGCATGTGACTCTTGATCTCAGGGTCATGAGTTTGAGCCCACACTGGGTATAGAGTTTACTTAAAAAAAAAAAAAAAGGTGTTGGGCGCCTGGGTGGCTCAGTTGGTTAAGCATCTGACTCAAGTTCTGCTCGGGTCATGTCAGGGTCCTGGGATCAAGCCCCACATCGGGCTCTGCGCTCAGTGTGGAGTCTGCTTGGGATTTTTCTCTCTTCCTCTCCTTCTGCCCCTCTCCCTGCTCATGCTCTATCGTTCTACAATAAATACAGTCTTAAAAAAATAAAATAAAATTTCAAAAAGGTGTTAAAAAAACAAAAAACCAAAACGAGTGTCTCAATTTGAGGAAATAAGGAAAGACATGCATATTCTATTTAAATGATTTATAATAAAACGATTCAAGAACAGCAGTGACAGTTTCTAGAATTGATGGGGGTTTTGGAATATAGGTGAAGTTTGGTGGGGTGAGGTCCGGAGCAGACGGCCAAGAAAGAACTCCTGAGAAGTCTCTGGTCCAAAATGGTGGTTTCTTAAAGCTCTGGGACAGGACCCCAGGGCAGAAAGAGAGGCTGCACGGGGGTGTGAGGGGTGGCTGATTATACACTATGGGGTTGGGGGAGGTGAGGAAAAAGGGAGGTTTCGGAAGAACTTTCATATGCTAAAGAGGACCTACAAGATACCTGAGGCCTTGCCATTGTCAAGTTAAGGTGGTTTTCCCCTCTAGCAAGGCATTAACATTAAGATCTTTGAGAGATTCCTGGAGGAAAGTCACACATGTCCCACCCAGGAGTGGGGGCTGGAGGGCAGGGGGCAGGGTGTCAGCTTATGCTTTGTCCTCAGCCAGCCTTCTGCTCCCTCATCAGAATCAAATCCTTACTATCCTGTTTTTGACATTTATTCAAATGAGGCATGCCTAGAAACAAGTTAAGGAGAGATCATCATTCTTGGGGAAATTCTAAAGTCCCCTGATACAAAGCCTTCCTGAGAAGTCTCAGAATGGAGGAAATTGGAGATTTTTACCTAGTAAAGTCAGGTATATAGTCAAGTACAAGCAAGGCAGAGCAATTTTTAAAAAAAAGATTTTATTTGAGAGAAAGCCCGAGAGCGAGAGAGCACGCATGTGTGCACAAGTGGGGGCGGGGCAGAGGGAGAAGCAGACTCCCTGCTGAGCCGGGAGTCTGATTTGGGGGGGGGGGGGGCTCAATCCCAGGACCCTGGGATCATGACCAGAGTCGAAGGCAGACACTTAACCCACTGAGCCACCCAGGTGCCCAAGGCAGAGCAATTCCAAGGATTGTGGCCCTAAAGGAAATGTCTGACATTAAACCCAGGGCTAATTCATTTCAAGACCTTTCCCTCTGTAGGCTTTTCTAGATCATCGGTGATGAGGAAGAACTATCCCAACCTTATTTATAAGACCCTTCTAAACACTGCTTTGGGCTTGTGCATGACAGGATTAACACAGCATGCCTGAGACCACCATCCTGGCCTGAGACCACCACCCTTGGAGGGCTGCTTGCAGACCTGGTCCTTGGCTGGCATGCAGGCTCTCAGCATTTAGTTAACCGCTAAGGGTGGCTCACTGTGCCCAGACTGTGGGGACAGACCACGTGGTTCACGCTACATAAACATCTGCTTTCTCTCCGGGCTCTGGTATCCCTGTTTGCACCAGGCAGAGAGAGCCCACTTGACCTGCGCCCAGTGCAAACCTTGGGGGCTGTGTCCCCAGTGGGCTCTCCTGCGCAGACACATCGTACACGGGTTGCTGCATTTTCCACACTGTGAATGATCCCTCAGGGTGAAAGTAGACATCAACCCCCTCCATTCTGACTTTAGTCGGAACTTTCTAATTATGTTCTCCTTTCCAGCTTATCTCCTAACTCGGGCAAAAGACCCATAGGGGAACTGGAAATACCTCCTCAAACAATAAGGATTGCCCTGAGCCAGCAAGACCTCACATGATTGACCCCAAGACATGATCAACCTGACTTTCGCTGCCCACCTGTACGTACCCACTCACCTTTGTCCCACGCTGCCCTTATATAAACCTAGAAGTGTTTTCAGCACTTTGGAGACAGTCTTTGAGACGATGTCTTGCCAGTGCTGGTCTCACTGAAAGAAATTCCTTTCTTGTCTCCCCACTACTTATTTCTCTGGCTTTGCATTTTGTCAGCAGCAAGTGGCTGAACCTGGTCTGTTTGGGGTCCCCAGGGCCAGGTGCTCATGCGCCCCAGCTATAAGGGAAGGGATTGCTTAAGGAAGCCTGTGCCTGGATTCCTCCAGACCTGCCTGGGTGTTCGTCCCCGTGACTCCTCCTTCCCATGTCACTGTAATAAACCTTAGCCGTGGGTACACTGATAAGCTAAATCCCATGACTCCTTCTAGTAAATCTTCCAATGGGTTAAGCATCTGCCTTCAGCTGGGGTCATGATCTCAGGATCCTGGGATCGAGTCCTGCATCAGGCTCCCTGCTTGATGGGGAGTCTGCTTCTCCTTCAACCCCTCCCCTCCTGCTTGTAAGCTCTCCCCCCTCCCCTGATAAATAAATAAAGTCTTTAAAGGACAAAAAACAAAATTCATCTGAGTACATTTGAAGACCCACTTGGATTTATTAAGAGATGCGTGAATCAGGCAGCATCTCATCTAGAAAGTAGAGAAGTTGTACAAAAAGAAAGATTTGCGTAGGAAGGAGGGTAGGAAAAGAAAGTTGTTAGAAAAAGGGAAAAAGAAAGGATTGTTTGAGGCAAGATCACCTTCCCTCATGGGAAGGGCAAGGGGTCTTACCACAGAGAGTCCCTCATCTTCTTTCGTGGTTCGGAGAAGGCCCATGTGACAGATAACCTCCTCGATGCTGATGAGAAAATGCCTTACTGACGGGTTCAGACTACACTGCAAGGAGCTTAGGTATCAAGTCCAGATTTGGCGACTTGGTTGAAGAGATGCCACTTTGGTTCTGTGGTTTTCTTTTTAACACCATTAAGCACACTTCCCTATTCTCCACCTACCCAGGCCCTGGCAATTACTATTCCACTTTCTATGAATTTGACCGTTTTAGGTATTTGACACACGTGGAATTGTAGAGTATTTGCCCTTCTGTGACAGGCTTATCTCGCCTAGCGCAGTGTTCTCAAGGCTCATCCGTGTTGTAGGTGTCAGCGCTTCACACCTTTGCGCGGCTGAATAACCCTCCACTGTATGGACTGGTTTTGCTTATTCATTCATCTGTCGATGGAGACTTGGGTTGTTGTCACCTATTGGCTACTGTAAACATTACTGCCATAAACGGGATAGTACAGTATCTCTTCAAGTTCCTGCCCTCGATGGTTTTGGGTATATACCCAGCAATGGAATTGTCGGATCATATGGTAATGCTAGTTTTAGTTTTTTCTGGAACCACCCTACTGTTATCCATAGAGGCTAAACTATTTTATGTTCCCACCAAAAGTTTTCAAGCCTTTGGGTACAGGAAAGCTCTTGGGGGGGGGGGGGAGAGGAGATCTTCATACTAGTGGGGAAGACATGTGTGGTTCAATCAAGGTTGTTCAAGGTTGCAACCAAATTTCAATATATACCTTATTAAATTTTCGATAAAAGAGCAGTGCACCCGTATTTACGCACACACACTCCCATGTGAAACCAAGCTAAGACTTTTACTACGCACAGATGTGAAGATAAAATTATTTGAGAGTGTATGAGACAAATATAAAAATTAAACTCTTTATTTCATTGTCACGTTTCCTTTTTAACTCAAATAGGAAAAAAAATTTAAAAGATGAGCTTAATGTTACCCGTCATCTAAAGGACCCCACCAAGATCGACACTATTTATGGACATAAAAAACCAACACCCCAGAAAACACAATGTGAGTACAGAACTTCAAGTGAGTAGGATTGCAGGTACCGGTGCAATGCAGCCCGGAAGTCACGTTCCTGCCCACGCACCACACCCTACTTCATTTCCTTCTTGACAGGGGTAACCAAGAATCCTCCCAGTGGGGATGAGACGCTATGGCTTTCTTGGAGGGAAGTATTCTGTGTCATTAACAGAAGCTCCTAACCTCCTCTGCCAGCCTCATTCTGCAGATCCATTGTGAGCAAAGAGCAAGAGCCCAGGAGAAGGTATGACGTGGGAATGCAGGGCCCAGTGTGAGCTGAAATGCAGGAGAGTTTAAGCCTGGTATGATAAGCCTCGTAAGACGGTCCAGAGGATCGCGGACTCCTGGCACTCCCCCCTTGTGGGATCCCATCCAGAACTACTAACTTGCATCCAACAAAGAGAAGACAGCACAGGACGGGATGCCACTTTTGAGATTAAGTTACAAAAGACTATGACTTCTGTCTTGCTACCATTCTCTGGCTTTTCTTACTTGCTTTCTCTGATGAAGACAGTTTCCATGTTATGAGCTGCCCCGAGGACAGCTCCACGTAACAAGGAAGAGAGAGGGTGACCTTCAGTCAACAGCCATGAGAAAAGAAGACTCTTAGCCAGCAGCCTGCAAGGAGTGACTCCTGCCAACAACCACAAGAGTGAGCCGAGCAGTGGTCCCTCCCCGGCTGAGCCCAACCCAGCCTTGTGAGAGAGCCTGAGCCGAGGACCCAGCCTGGCCACACCGATTCCTGACCCGCGGAAACTGTGAGATGGTAACTATGCGTCATTTTAAGTGGCTAAGTTTTGGGGTAATCTATGATTACACCAGGATGGAAAACTAATACACCTGGGTAAGCAGTCATGTGTTGAGAGAGACAGTAAGATCACTTATATTAATTCTGCCATAGTGTTTACAAATTATTTATACAGGATCAACAAACAACTGGGTTTATGTCAACTTCGAGAAAGAAAACCAAAAAGTTATCCGCCCTGGAACAAGAGCTTAGCGCTCCACACAAACAACATCTCTCTAAGATTCTCGCTAACTACACAGCTTCCTGACTCCCTGCAGGACGCGTGCCATCAAGTCTGAAAATCACACTCTACTGAATTTCTTCAAATCTGTAAGCCAACTATAAAAATCTACAAACTTCTAACAGGTTTAAAAAACACACACACACAATAGAAAATGAGGTATTATCTGTCCTCTTGGCTGAATTCACCTTGCCGTAAAATTCATCATTCGCACAGTTAAACTTCACAGGTAAAAGTTAGCTCTCCCATTCATAAGAAATGTCCAAACAGGCAAATCCATTGAGACAGAAAGCAGAGCGGTGCTTGCCAGCGCCAGGCCAGACAATGGGGAAGGACCGCTAAAAGGCATGGGGTTTCTTTCTGGGGGGATGAGAATGTTCTAGAATAACATCATGGTGATTAGCTGCACAACCTTGTGAATATACAAAAAGAGAAACACTAAACTGTACACTTTAGAATAGTGAGTTTCATGGTATCTGAATTATATGTCAATTAGAATTTGTAAAGCAAGCTCTTACGGAAGATTGGGAATGAGTCCATTTAAACACCCCTCAGACAGTTCTGCTGCATCCCCAGACACATGTGAGGAATGATGTTCCCTCTATGACAGACGGCTCACACGTCCCTTTCTCTTTCTTTCTTTCTTTCTTTCTTTCTTTCTTTCTTTCTTTCTTTCTTTCTTCACTGCATCTTCTAGGAAAATGCTAGCAAAAATCCTCCTCTGGTAAATGTGTATTGTTGTTGTTGAACTGTGTTTTTGGGGGCGCCTGGGTGGCTCAGTCGGTGACACGTCTGCCTTTGCTCAGATCATGATCCTCCGGGTCCCGGGATCGAGTCCTGTATCGGGCTCCCTGCTCAGAGGGGAGCCTGCTTCTCCCTCTGCCTCTGCCCCTGCTCCTGCTTGCTCTCTTACTCTCGCTCTCTCAAATAAATGAAAATAAAATCTTTAAAAAAAACCCTTTTTTTAAGATGTGTTTTTGTTCATTCACATGTTAAGATTCATTTTTAAAACTTTGGACAATTTTTACCTCATTTTATAATAATTAGCTGCTCCTTGCTACGAATGACAAGGTAGGAAAACTTACAAAACAAAACATTTAAGGAGGAAGAAAGTGCAAATCTTTTCAAAGATTCCACTTCAGCATCTCACAATTTATTTACATGTCGTTCCCAGACACATATGCGGGGTGGGGAGAGGCTCCCTGTATTACATAGTGGCACACACCCCACACCCAGCAAGAACCTTCACCTGACATACGGCCTAGTGTTCTGAATCAGGGCAGCATCGTTCAACGAGAACAGGAGGGCGAAGAAGACATTTACATTCTGTAACATGATTATAAGGAACTCGAGACAGAGGAAATGAAAAACAACATTTCTGAACGATTATAATTGACAGAACAAGTTTCCCTTATTCTGCTTGTTTTAAATAGCTAATGTCTGTAAACTTGAACACCAGCCCTGGCAGATTGAGCGGGCTTAAATCTTTGACTTTCCTTCCTGAGCATCTCCGATGCTCTGCGGGAAGGACAGGCGGCGTCCTCAGCCGAGCCGTGGTCCCGCCGTGCTGCCTGCAGCTGCGCCCCACCTCCCAGGCGCCGCGGGTCAAATACTTCGGTAGTCGGAGCCCCGCGCCACGACGGCAGCGGCGGCCCACTCCACAGAGAAAAATGAAATGGTCCCAAAGAATCCAAATATCACCATGACCAGGAGTTGCCAGTGGAGGAGAAGGTAGTTACTGTAGAAAAATGCCACGGCTGCACAAATGGACTGAGAAGAAACAGAACCGGTCAGAAGATGCGACGAGCCCACTGCTCCCCAGCGAGCCCCGCCACCCTCAGCGCTGCCCAGATGGGACTTCATCAGCCACCAGCTCACACACGTGCACCGTAAACTCCCACTGAGAGCCGGCGACCGTCAGGCAAGCGGCGATCTGCTATTTAAAATAGTATTTTGTGGGGCACCTGGGTGGCTCAGTGCGTTGAGCATTCCACTTCGGCTCAGGTCATGATCCCGGGGTCCCGAGATCGAGCCCCACATCAGGCTCCCTGCTCGGCGGGGAGTCTGCTTCTCCCTCTGGCCCCCCCTCTTTTGTGTGCCCACCTGCTCTCTCTGTCTCAAACAGAATCTTTAAATAAATAAAGTATTTTGTGAGAAACTGAGTAATAAAATAACATATACTCCAGGCCAGAAATGCGCTTGTCTATGTGATGAAGGGACTCCGGTATCTAAGGTGGGAAGCCTCTAACCTGAGCACTAAGACCAGAACGGAAAGTCTCTTACACAAGCGAGGGGGAGAAATCACAGCCCTCCCTGCTTCCTATGTCCGATCAGAAATACTTTAAAGGATGGCCCTGACTCTCATTTCACAACCATCAAGAAAACAGTGTTTAAGCACCTAAAAAAAAAAAGAGAGAGAGCCCACCTTAGCCCGGCCTGAAGGGGAGCTTACCTGCACAAACTTGAAGACTGCAAAGGCCGGTGCACTGTCTTCAGAGTAGAGAAAGCCTAAGATACTCAGCAGCTGGGTATTGAAGCAGCTGTCCCCAAGGCCCAACAGGAAACTGCAGAAAATGGCGACTTCTTTGCTGCATATAAAGGAAAATGAATTTAGAAAGAGCACTCTTTTTTTTTTTTTAATTATTTATTTATTTGACAGAGAGAGAGAGGCAGCCAGACAGAGAGGGAACACAAGCAGGGCGAGTGGGAGAGGAAGAAGCAGGCTTCCCAGTGGAGCAGGGAGCCCGATGCGGGGCTCGATCCCAGGACTCTGGGATCACGCCCTGAGCCAAAGGCAGACGCTTAACAACTGAGCCACCCAGGCGCCCCTAGAAAGAGCACCCTTAACAGTATTTGTTAGAGCCCTTTCTAATGTAAAAGCAACTCTCCTACAAGAGCATTTCGCTTTCAAGTTGTAAACACTATGAAACAAGAAGAAATAAACACTGGACTCCACAAAGTAAGAATTTATGCTCAAACGCATTCACCTTCACAGTCCAAGCAAACTCTGGTCTATGAACTATCTGGGAGCAGACACTGGGTTTGGCAGGGCCACCCCTGGATGGTGGACCTGGACATAAATGTCTACATCTATAATGGATCTGAGTTGAGCGCAAGAAAGTAAGATCCTCAAAGCGGACGTAACCGACTGTGAATGAACCGGAGAGCCTACCCTTTCCTCACTGTTCTTCACTGCTCAGAAAGCAGACCTACAAAATCACATCGGATACTTACATGCTCTTTCATAGGTCAAGAAAAGCATTTAGTGGGCTGAAAGGTTAAAACAACAATTACAAAAATAACTTGGGATTCTCTATAAGCTCCTATTTAAAATAATTCTGGCTCCATCAACATTTGACAGATGACCTTATAAAGAGAACAGACTTTCAGAAAATGATTAACTGCTCCATTCTGAGTATCTAGCCACCCGTTACCTCCCACCCTTCCTTAACTTACTAGAAAAATGACAGTCACTATACCTGGATTTGATGTAAGCACTGCTATCAGTTCCTTCCACAGGAGCAATGGGGGCGTCCCCGGGCATGTTGAGAAATATCAAATAAAAAGCTATAAAATGCACCAGGATGCCCAGCAACACAACCGGATTTCTACCAAAACGATTATTCTTGCTCAGGAGACCAAAGAGGCTTCCACCTACAGAACCAATGAAGTAGAGAACAGAAAAACACAAGGCTAGATTAATAAATCAAAACTTGGGTTCTTTGAAAAAAATAGATAAAACAGATTAACAACTAATTTAATCAAGCAGAAAGCAAGCACAAATATTAAAAATAAAAAATAACCATTGAAACAGAAGAAATCTTAAAAATCAGAATAGACTTCTAGGTCAGTGGGGTAATAGGGAGTGGATTTAGCACCTGCTTAGAAAAAAAAGTACAAAAAACATGAAGCAATAATCTTGAATACACGAGACATGAGACGACAAAGGTCAGTGATCTCCGAGACAGGAAGCAAAGGAGGGGAGCCCTGCTACTGCCCAGCTGCTGGTCTAGAGAGAGGCTTAGGCTGGGCTGCAGGGAGGGAGGGGGGGCGGGGGGGCGCCCACAGCCCCCCTGAGTGGAGGACACAGGGCTGAGAGTCTGGGGATACCTAGGTGGCTACAGAGTTCCAGAACAGGCTATCAGAAAGGAAAGCTGCAGAGAGAGACAATTCCAGAGATCTACAGAGGGTCCCTCTGAGTCTTCCCTAAGTGCTGATCAGCACATACTGTGAGTAACTAGCAGAGGCCCGAGAAAGAACTGTCCAAGAGGCTTACATGTATTAGATGTACTAGCGCCCCACCCTGGGCTGGGAATAGTGCCTCGTCCCCGCAGCCAGACAGGAAATCTTATGAGTCACAGGCACTGGGTGTGCACAGAAGGGTCTTCCCTCAAGAGCGAGGAATAATTAGCCCTCGTCTGAGCACTGCTCTGGTCCTGTCCAACAAAACTTAAAAGCAAGCCCTGAAAGAGTCATATTGTTTCCAAGTAAACGAACTGCAGCCAAGAACAAAGCTCAAGAATATTTATAAGAATACAAAGCCATCCAGCACCCCACAAGGTAAAGTTCACAAAGCCTGGTATCTCCGGCATGACCAGGCAAAGAAGCAGGAAAACAGCACCCATCATGAGGAGGAAAAGCAGCCAAATGTGGTTACCATATGACCCAGCAATTCCAGTGTTAGTTATGTACCCAAGGGAAATGAAAACATATATCCACACAATTAACTGTACACACACGTTCACAGCAGCATGAATTATAACGGCCAAAAAGTGGAAACAAACCAAATGTCCATGGAATGACAAATGGATAAATGAAATGTGATATATCCATACAATTAATTATCACCTAGTGATAAGAAAGGATGATGCCTGATACATGCTAGAATGTGGAAGAACCTTGGAAACATTATGCTAAATGAAAGAAGCCAGACCCAAGAGACCACATATTCTGTGATTCCATTTATATGAAAAGTCTAGAATAAGCAAATCTATAGAGAAAGTACATTAGCAGTTACCTGGGGAAGGGCAATAAACATGTTCTAAAATTAGACTGTAGGGCTGACTCAAAACCCTGTGAATGTACTAAAAAATACTGACCCGTACACTGTAAGTGGGTTACATATATGGCACGTGAGTTATATTTCAATAAAGCTGTAGAAAACTAAAAAAAAACCAGTACCATCATAGATATTAGAATGAGCAAAAACATTAAGACAATTACTCTAACTGTATTCCACACGTTCAAATACATATAAACACCCAGTACGGTTCCAGATGTGGGCAGCAAAGCAGGAAACAAAGCCACTGAAGTCTGCTCTCCCCATCGTGCTGACCACCGCCGGCCACTCTAAGGGTCGTATGGGTTTTTATTGCCTGTGCTCTTCCCCAAGCCAGAAGCTCCAGGTGGGCAGGGAGTCTCTTATTCATATAATGGATGCACTGTAAGTATCTGATGAACTGGAAAGTTCCTCCTATAGGACAATATTCAACACACAGCTCCAGGCATCAAACCAGCTTTGCTGACGGAGGGACACCTTGCAGGCGTTGTGCCGCGCACGGGGACGGGTATGGAAGTGTTCAATCACTACATCGTACACCTGAAACTAATATTATGCTGGAATTTGAATAAAAAAAGTTAAAAAAAAAAAAAAAAGGAATACCTAGTGTGGTACACTAAAAATACACATTGGTCTTTGCCTTGTCCATTCTCCATCCCACTTTCTGGCCCAGAGCTGCTCCTAGAACCTTGGGAATGTCCTCAGTGTCAGGCGTGTCTTCTGTTTGTTTTCCGTTACTCCCTTCTGACCACACCAGAGCTTATGCAAATGAGGTGATTCCTGAGGGGTTTTCAGGGTGGTCTAGCTAGCTTCAGGATGGGGGCTGGTTGCCAGAAGGACCAAGACTTACTTAGAGGGTTGGAACCTTCAGCCCTGGCCCCCAGGCTCGGGGCAGGGGAGAGGGGTTGGAGATTGAGTGCAATCATCATTGGCAGTGATCTCATCAACCCTGCCTCTGTAATGAAATGTCTGTATAAACCCTTAAACGGCAGGTTTGGGAGAGCGACCCTGGTTGGCTGTGAACACATCCACATACTGGGAGGGTAATGTACCCTGACTCCACGGGGACAGAGGCTCCTGTGCTCGGGACCCTTCTGGTCTTTGCCCTACGTGCTGCTTCACCTGCCTGTTCACCTGTATCCTTTATAATAAGTATTAATAGTAAGTACAGCATTTTCCTGGGGGCTCATGGGAACCTCCAAACTCACAGCCACGTCAGACAGAAGGTGGCTTGGGGACCCGGGACTTACAAGGGGCATCTGAAGTGAGGGTGTCTTTGAGGGACTGAGCCCTTGGACGTGTGGAGTCTGACACAAACTCCAGAACTTAAAGAGTTAGAAGTGGATTGTCTTGCTGGACATCCAGCTTGTGTCAGGGATTCAGAAGACACTTTCCCTAAAAATTTTTTTTTTTAAAGATTTTATTTATTTGACAGAGAGAAAGAGAGACAGCCAGTGAGAGAGAAACACAAGCAGAGGGAGTGGGAGAGGAAGAAGCAGGTTTCCCAGTGGAGCAGGGAGCCCAATGCGGGGCTCGATCCCAGGACTCTGGGATCACGCCCTGAGCCGAAGGCAGACGCTTAACGACTGAGCCACCCAGGTGCCCCACTTTCCCTAAGTATTTTAAGAGAAAAAGCTGGGAGAGACTATGTTTTCCTATTTATGGTTTTGATTGGGAATTGCATGGCAAACATCCCATGGTTATCTTAGAACGATGAGAATAAAAAAAACAAAGACATACCTGTCTGGGTAAAAATAAGCAAGGAAATTAAAATTCAAGGACAGAGAGGTGAAGTATACTTACAATATCTGTGACAACCACAACGAACTGATTTCACACAAAAACATTTTTTGAACCAACCTAAGATTTCTCCAATACCAATGAAAATGCCAGAAAGTCCAATGAGGCTTTTCTCTTCTGTTCCGAATTTATTTACAGCACCAATACACGTTCCATAGACACCAGAGAAGAACGTCAATTCCAGACCTTTAGGAAAAAAGCAGATTTAATTATACACTCACAACCTCCATTCCTGGTTTTTCTTCATGGCTGGTGATATTTGAGCTATACATACGTACACAACAGAATTCATTCAGCCTGACAGGTTACTCCCTGAAAGCAGAGCAGTTTTATGCTACGTAGCTGATGAAATGGAATTAACCACAAGATGGCAGTTGCCATGTATCTCAGACAAAAAGACAACTCAAATAAGCAAACTCTTTAACCCTTCTTTTAAAAACCGTCCTTCGGGCGCCTGGGTGGCTCAGTCAGTTGAGCATCTGAGTCTTGATTTCAGCTCAGGTCATGATCTCAGGATTGTGGGATCGAGCCCCGTGTTGGGCTCTGTGCTCAGCAGGGAGTCTGCTGGAGATTCTCTCTCTCTCTGCCCCTCCCCCTTGCTTGTGCACGTGTGCACAGGTACGCACACGCATGCACGCACACACTCTCTCAAATAAAATAATCTTAAAAACAAATAAAATGATCCTCTGTGTGGAGATGGGATGGACAGAGGACGGTACACATGTAAGTCTGTAATAGTGATTTCTAAAGTGCTTGTTACCCTTATTAATAGCTCTCCAAGGTTAACAGGAATGTAGGTTTGGAAAACCCATGCATAATCCACCTTTGCTTAAAGGCAAAATGTTTTCATTAAACTCTTTTTCCCAGAAAAAGAAGTTTTAAAAATTAGGGCTAAAAAATTAAGGTCAATCAGTAGAAGACCTCATTCCTTAATGCTACAAAAACTTAACAAATTTTAAAGATGTTTAACATTTATTCTATTTCTCAAAAAAAATGTTTATACCAATAAGGTAAATAAAGGCAAAAGTAATCACTGGCACATTATAACTTTTTTTTTTTAACATGATAGCACTTTTTTTTTTTTTTTAAGATTTTATTTATTTCTCAGGGGAGGGGGGCGCGCACACAAGCATGAGCAGGGGAAGGGGCAGAGGGAGAACCCGATTCCCCACTGAGCCTGGAGCTAGACTCAGGGCTCAATCCCAGGACCCTGGGATCATGACCTGAGCTGAAGGCAGAACCACCCAGGCACCCTGACATGACAGCACTTTTTAAAAGGAAATAGATTCCCTCATCATTCTGAAGATCTGACAGTGCTCCAGCGACTCAGGTAAGCCACAGAGCTCGTTCCATTTCAACAGAAAGTATATGAATCCGTACGAAGTCACAAGGACTTACTCAGGGTTATCTCCTGCAGAGCTCCATGCTGCCCTAAAATCACCGGCTGCAATGAACCATGCCGCCCAGGGTGCAACCCTTGTACAAAACCCTCCCACGCTGAATCGGGCCGGCCCTGTGATATGCTTTCACCAGTGAAATGCAGTCAAAGCAACACTGGGCCTAAGCCAGGCCTAAGCCTTCACAAAGTCTGGCTGTTTCCCCTTTTGCTCTTTTTGGAGGCCCTAAGCAATCTGGCCTTCCTGTTGGGTCAGAAGGAAGGGATCACTTGGGAGAGGGTCATGCAGCCACGGAGACTACTGTGAACAGAGACCCAGCCTTGCACTTGACCCCTTCAGACACACAATGGAAACTACTGAGATGTTGTGGCCCCAGCTGCCTCTAACAGGACCCAGAAGAGATCTCAACTAAGACCATCAGGAGAATCATTCAGCCAAGCCCCACCACTGCACAGAGCTGTGAGAAAGAATCACACAGTGGTTGTTTTCAGTCCTCATTGTCATTATGCAGCCACCGAACACCCAAACCGCCATTAACCCCATTACCTGTATAAGCAGTTGTAACGCTAAGGAGCAGCATCTCCTTGGTGACACATAACTTAAGAGATTTTCCTGAAAGAAAGAAAACAATGTAAGACTGCTTAATTAGATTTTAATTACCCCAAATTCTCATTTACTCAACCCAGACACCCCCTGTCAATAACACCAGTAGACAAATATAGTGGGACTGAGGTTAAGGATTCAGATGCTGAAGGGATGAGCTGAGTCTGCCCTGCAAATAAAACGTTTATTCCACCTGCTTCAATACATTCTACAGTGGTGTCTTCCCAACACACTCTCCAGCTTGAATCTAAAAAAACAACACGGAATGGAGAAAAGAAACAGGATCAAACCAAACGAGACTATGTCAACAGACCTGAGCAAAGGTTAGGCTAAGGGCGTCAATGGCTGGCACAGCGCTAACATCCCGGGGGGAAGGAGTGAGCACAGAGCGGCTTGAAGACTGGATTCCAGATGACAATTGCCACCCAGGGAGCTTGCTGACCGCACAGAAGCTGCCACACCACTTCCTGCGGTTCTCAGTTCTCTGGATCTGGGGACTGAAGCTTTAGTTCTGCGTAATTGCTTAGGACTACTTTAAAGTGTGTTTTTATGCTGTTCAATGCGGTGGCAATCTGCAATGGAAAATGCATGTCTAAAAACTGCATATTTTAACTGTCTTTCTGAACCTGCTCACATTTCATAATTTAAGGCCACTGATCTAACCTAGTCCTAAATGAATAGCTCCAGATTTTAGGTCTTACTCAACTGCTGACTACAAAAGTTACACAAGACACAAACGGTCTGTCCTGAATTTCGCCACAGGCAGAAAAGGATACTTTTTTCTCTTATCTCACTGAAACATAGTGAGAATAAATGCAGTAAGACATTTTCACCTTTTTCACGTATTTCCAGGAAAAAATATAGGATCAATATGAGGTTTAAAAAAGTATTTTTAATTTAAAAAAATGACATTAGCAAAGCATGTTTGTTTTTGAATAATCAGAAGATTAAACAAAAAGAAAATTTAAAACATAATCTGGAATGATACTATAACTGTGACTACATGTATGTCATTATACATTTGTCCAAGCACATAATACGTACACCACCAAGCGTGCACCCTCACGCAAACTGCGGACTCGGGGTGATGATGATGTGGGAATGCAGCAGGTGCGCCAGCCGTAACAGACGCGCCGCTCTGGCCGGGGACGCGGATGGTGTGGAAAGGCTGAGCATGTGGCGGTGGGGGGGCATAAGAGAACTCTCCTCCTTTTGTTGTGAACCTAAACAGCTCTAACGGGGCGCCTCCCATGGCTCAGTCAGTTAAGTGTCTGCCTTCGGCTCGGGTCACGATCCCAGAGTCCTGGGATCGGGCCCCAAGTCGGGCTCCCTGCTCAGTGGTGAGTCTGCTTCTCCCTCTCCCTCTGCCCCTCCCCCTGCCCCTTCTCTCTCGCTCACTCCCTCTCTCAAAAAAATAAATTTAAAAAGTATCTAAAACGGCTCTAAAAAAATGAAGTCTATTAAAAACAACAACACAATATCATCTATTTACAGAAATAGACAAACCGATCCTAAAATTCATATGGAAATTCAAGGGGCCACCATAGCCAAAATAATCTTGAAAAAGAACAAAGTTGGAGGGTTCACACTTTCCAACTTCAAGTCTTGACAGTCATCAGCAGAGCGCGGTACCAGCATAAGGACAGACACATGCATCTAGAAATAAACACTCACATTTACAGTCAACTGATTTCGACAAGGGTGCCAACACAATTCAGCGGGGAAGAACAGTCTTTTCACCAGGACACCTAGGTGGCCACATGCAGAGGAATGAAGTTGGACTCCTACCTCACAACATACACAACAATGAACTCAGGATAGATTCCAGACCTAAATGTCAGAACTGAAACTATAAAAGTCTTAGAAGAAAACACAGGAGCAAATCTTTGTGACCCGGGGCTAGGCAAAACCTTAGGACACCAAAAACACATGCAAAAGACAACACGGATAAATCAGCCTTCCTCAAAAATTTAGAACTTTTGTGCTTTCAGAGATACCATCAAGGAAATGAAAAGTCAACCTAAGGAATGGGAGTAAATATCTGCAAATCATATGTAAGAGACTTTTATCTAAAATATACAAAGAATTTTTACAACACAGCAATAAAAAGACAACCCATAAAAAACGGGCAAAGGACCTGAGTGGACAGTTCTCCAGAGACGTGATGCAGATGACCCCATATGTGAAAATACGCCCCGAGTCCTTAGCCATTAGGGAAATGCTGTTCAAAACCATGAGACGCCACTTTACACCCACGGGGACAGCTATCTTCAGAAAGACAGATAAGAACTCAAGGAAGTGGGGAAACTGGAACCTTCCCACACGGCTGGTGGGACCATAAAATGGTACAGCCACTCTGGAAAACATCTGTCCTCAGGTTAAACACGGCGACCACGGGACCCAGCAATCCTACGACTCCCAGGTATCTACACAGACACGTGCAGACGTACATTCACACAAAAACCCATGCACGCATGTTCACAGCAGCGTTATTCATGATGCCTACAAACAACCCCTTCTGCAGAACATGCTAGAACACGGATGAGCCTCAAAACCATGACCGTAAGTAAAACCAAAACCCTAAGTGAGAGAAACATGTCACGGAACAGCACTTACAGTACGATTCTATGTATACGAAATAATATCCAGGATAGGCAAGTCTAGAGACAGAAAGCGGATTAATGGATGTCCAGGGTGAGGGATGGGGGGTGGTGGGGAGGAAATGGGGAGTGAATGCTGACAGGTACAGAAATTCCTTCTGGGGTGAAGAATAGGTCCTATAACTGCCTGTGGTGATGGATGCCCAACCCCGTGAACGTACGGAAGGCCACTGAACTGTACACTTTAAATGGGTGATCGTACAGTGTGTGAATTATATTCAATAAACCTATTAAGACAAAAAATATCATCCAACAGCTTAATGGATCTCCTTCCAGACTTTAAACAAATTTTAATAAAAACAAGTTTCATTGTATATACTATTTTAAAATTTGTTTTCACATAATACGCCAATATTTTCTAACATCCGAGCTCATTTTAATGGCTAGGATAATCTATTGTATACATGTACTGATGCCTTGTGAAATATTTCAATTACTTTCAGTTATTCACTAATATAGACATCTTAGCCATTAAATCTTGACGAAAATTCTTAATTATTTCCTGAGGATAATCCTATTAGTGGAATTGTTGGGGTAAAGGAACAAACATTTCTAAGGCTTCTGATAACTTGCTGACAAATTGGCTCTTCAGAAAATCATACAAATATATATTCCTATGAGCAACGTGGTCTTATGCATATAAATACCTACTCCCCATAACACAGACAATTATTTTTTTATCTTTTGAAATTTGATGGAAACTTTCCAATCTGCATTTCCTATGCTTCGGCAGGTACCTTCCCTGCCATTTTAACGCTATTAGGTTGCTTTGACAGATGAAGTTCTACAGCTTAAGCAGTGAAAGGGCACTCTTTTCCCTTACTGTCTGAGTGACCTGCTTAAAAGGCTGTTCTCCACCCAGTTTCTTCAATTACTTTTCTAGTTTGATTTTTGCATTGAATCCACCTGGAATGCTAGGAGATATGGCATTTGAGTCTATTTTCCTACACACTCTACTCCCTAACTTTGCTCATTTAAGAGTCTCTTTTATTGTATTTATTGTATTGTGGACGTAGGCTTGATTCTAGAATCCAGTTCCACTGCTCTTTGTATTCCAAAGTGTTCAAATGAATTCACAATCATTTACTTTACTATTTATTAGAGCAAGTCCTTATCCTTTTCAAAAATTCTCTTGGCTATTCTCATTTATCCTTCCAGATGGACTTCAGGATTATTTAAAGACAAAGAAATAAATTTTAAAAAATTTTCTAGAGGGGCGCCTGGGTGGCACAGCGGTTAAGCGTCTGCCTTCGGCTCAGGGCGTGATCCCAGCGATCTGGGATCGAGCCCCACATCAGGCTCTTCTGCTATGAGCCTGCTTCTTCCTCTCCCACTCCCCCTGCTTGTGTTCCCTCTGTCGCTGGCTGTCTCTATCTCTATCGAATAAACAAATAAAATCTTTAAAAAAAAATTTTTTTTCTAGAAACCCATTAAACATATACATTTGGTTGAGAAATGAAGTGCTTTTCAGATAAGCAGGAGCCGGGGCACCTGGGTGGCTCAGTCGTTAAGCATCTGCCTTCGGCTCAGGTCATGATCCCAGGGTCCTGGGATCAAGCCCCGCATCAAGCCCCACATCTAGCCCTGCATTGAGTACCACATCCGGCTCCCTGCTCAGCGGGAGGCCTGCTTCTCCCTCTCCCACTCCCCCTGCTGGTGTTCCCTCTCTCGCTGTGTTTTTCTCTGTCCAATAAATAAATAAAATCTTAAAAAAAAAAAAAAAACAGATAAGCAGGAGCCTTTTCTGTACAACATGCGTCACAGCATCAACAGAGGGAAAGTGATGATTAAGAATAAAGGAAACGGGGCGCCTGGGTGGCACAGCGGTTAAGCGTCTGCCTCCGGCTCAGGGCGTGATCCCGGCATTATGGGATCGAGCCCCACATCAGGCTCCTCCGCTATGAGCCTGCTTCTTCCTCTCCCACTCCCCCTGCTTGTGTTCCCTCTGTCGCTGGCTGTCTCTATCTCTGTCCAATAAATAAATAAAATCTTTAAAAAAAAAAACAAAACAGATAAGCAGGAGCCTTTTCTGTACAACATGCGTCACAGCATCAACAGAGGGAAAGTGATGATTAAGAATAAAAGAAACGCAGCACCCCCCCTAAGACAGATTAAAGCTTGGACTGTCTTCTGCCTTCCTATCTTCTCTTTGGCTTCCTCGCTACCTCATTACCTCACGTTGCTCCCCAGGGCCCAGCACCAGCTCCGAAATCTGCCTACCACGTAGCATCTTACATGCCTTACCTTTTCGGCCGCTCCTTCTTTCCCCCCAAACTAGACAGCTCAACATCCTATTACTCCTGCAACCAACTAGTTCTGTGATGAAACTGTGCAGCCCCCATTGGGTTAGTGCCTCATTTTACAGAGAAGCTGAAGCAAGGTTTGTACATTGAGGAAGGACATCCTGAATCTGGTTACTATCAACAGGCACCCAGGGAGAGCAGGGGTTCAGTGATGGTGCAGGGAGGCTGCATCAAGCCTCACTGAGGCTGGAGGGACCATGTCATAAGCCTGGGGGTCATCAATCTTCCCTTTCCTTGACTCCAAGGCCCACCAAGTAAGCCAATGTGGCTTTCTAGGCCAAGAAGGGGACAAGAAGGGAGTATCTATGAAAGAGCTCACTCAAAAATATTAAACATCATCATAAATGGTTGAAATGAGGGGCGCCTGGGTGGCTCAGTTGGTTAAGTGATTGCCTTCTTCAGCTCAGGTCATGACCCCAGGGTGCTGAGATCAAGCCCCACATCGGGCTCTCTGCTCAGCGGGGAGCCTGTTTCTCCCTCTCCCTCTGCTGCTCCCCCTGCTTGTGCTCTCTCTCTAATAAATAAATAAAATCTGAAAAAAAAAATAAATGGTTAAATTAAGATTTCTGTGGGTTTCTTTAGCTTGAATCCTTTCCCCTTTGGTCCCTCTGATCAATAATGGGAGTTGTGACAAACGAGTTTCTAGGCCTGCAAAGCTGAAAGCCGGACCTTTAACTATGATGACCTCCCATCTTGCTGGGGCACAGTCAGGCTACATCCTTTTTAATTATAGTGTATCATTAAGAATATGTTCCTGAAACATAAGAAATACATGTAATAAAAGCCTGACTAAATAGCCCTAATGATAACATACTATATATTTGAAACTCAGGCTACCACACCCATAAGTCTTTTCTAAAAAAGAGGACCACAGGAATTCTTGGCTAGAAGTTGGGTGCTTTGTGTTATCTGACTCAGGCCATGGCTGATTAGATCAAGAATTTGCACCCTAGCCCAAGGCAACCTATAGGTTACCCACAAGCACAGAAGTGTATAAGGCCCAGGGGCCTAACTGAAACAACATGGCCCCAAAAAGGCTCCTCCCCACTAGACAGTGGTCAGATTCTCTCTCCTTGGGCGACAAAGAGGCTGAGGGAGCTATAGGCAGAAGCAAAGAACTGGCCCACATCAGGCCTTACAAGAACCGGAAGCCATGTTTGCTAGTTTCTGAAGGAACCACAAGATGGCCATTTTGGGATTCACTGGCTTTGCCTCTCACACAGTTGGGACTCGAATCCCAGCTCAGCAATATACTAGCTATCGGACCTTGGGCAAATACTTTCTCTAAGTCTCAATTCTCTCTTCCAACAAATAGAGAAAATGGTAGGTATGTGTTCTAGGATACTCACAGAGAGGTTGTGAGAATAACACAAAAATAAACACGCAGGGAGGTGTTACCAGGAAGAACCCTCCGCAGACAAGTCCAACTGTTCTTCCGAACTCGGTTCTGAGAAGATGGTGTGTGTGTCCTCACTGCCTTGTGTAAAGCACCAGTCCCTGAGCTCTCTGCACCTCCCTGTGCCTCCCTCGCACCACACCGGGCCGGGCAGTCAGGTTCGCGTGCATCCCACACACCCCTCAGTTACAGAGACACTGGCTGAAAAGACTACTGGACCTCAGAGCCACATACCTGGAAAAACGAAAACACTGGAAGATCGTCAATCCAAAGTTACCAGGGAAAGGGGGAAAGGCAAATGCTGTAGTTGTTCCCAAACAGCTCTTGCATTTCAGACACAGAAAATACTTACTGAACGCATCTACTGCTTTTCCCATAGTGCTCTGGGCAGATCTGAAAAAAATAAAATGAAATATCAACGTGCTTTCCGCTAAAAGCAGAAAAGAGGAGAAAAATGGTATCACATTTTCATTGACGTTCGTCAAAGCGCCGTCCTCTCTAGGGTCTGGCAAACATTTCCATTGGCCGAGATGCTCCTCGCTCCAGGGTGTCCCTCTGGGACCCCACCCTTGCTTCAGAGAACACGCAGAAAGCACCACCCAGGTGACCCTTTAATAACAGCCGAACCCAATCCTCTCATACTACGTTGAAAGCACACATCCCCGCATGTCCTTCTCAGAAAGGGTACGTCAGGCAGGACAGAAATCTCCACCCTTCTGTTCACATACTGTAAAATCCACTTGTAAGAACTCAATTTCCCTCCACTCTGACTCCTTCAAAACGAAGTCGTGCCGTGTGAAAACTCTGCAAAAGCAACACCAGCACCTGCGCCGCACAGCGGGGTGCAGGAGAAGCGAGGGGTCAAACACGCGGGCTTCAGAGTCTGCACTGTGCCTTGCCACTTATTCGTTGTACGGTTTTAGGCAGGTTACCTCATGCCTCCAGGTTTCACTTCCCCTTTTACAAAACAGGAGCATTACCACTTACCTGAAAGAATTTAATGAGACCATGTAGCTAAAGTATAGTTGTTCATTGTGATTATGGGAAAGACATTTTTAAAAGATTATGTTTCTTACTCTGCCGGGCAATAGGGTGATACCTACTCGTCCGCCATCTTTAAATAATAACATTTACAAAAAAAAGAAAAAAAAAAGGAACCTCATGGAGATCTAGTTGACTTACATAAATGAATTAGTGACACAAAAAAGGGAGTCTGTTCTAACCAACAGGAAAAACCTTTTTTCCTCACCATAAGGACTCATGTCTTCCCTGGAAGGAAAATCTCTTCAGACTCCAAGTAACTGATCGTCTTCTTGTAGTTGGACAGGATCAGGTATAGGATTCTAGCATTTTACATTTCAAGCCCCAAACACGTAGGAACCGATCCATCCACCCTACAGACTATTAAAGTACAATCAAGCCAGTCAGCACTCAGGTGCAAGTCATTCCCCATTCAATTCAGTGAGGTATTAAAGGGAGCCATTTCTAATAGGATTCTAAAATAAGGCGATCCCCGGGTCCTGCAAGGGTGGAGGGCGCACAGTGAGATCACGTTCAATCTCTCTCAAACCCTCCAGTACCCTCCCATCTCATTCCTAGCTTACCC
The DNA here is from genome assembly GCF_024610735.1 of Ursus americanus. Classification (NCBI taxonomy): domain Eukaryota; kingdom Metazoa; phylum Chordata; class Mammalia; order Carnivora; family Ursidae; genus Ursus; species Ursus americanus. The sequence continues at coordinate 4,822,545 of NC_142149.1, forward strand.
AAGGTCTCGACTTTGAAGGCTAGGAGAACATGCCACCCCAAAACTTGTGTTAGTATATTGATTATGTTGAGCTGTAGGCACTCAAAAAATAGCAAATATGGGTACAGGCTTTCTCTGAACTCCCCTCATCTGCCTAAAGACAGATCCTCCAAAAGGAACTCAACTGTTATAAATCGGCTCTGGGAGTTTCATCAGACAGGGAAGATTGGTTCTTGTCACAAGAGAGCCCAGACATCAAAATATGTCCCAAACCATCCTATCTCCCATCTACTCTTCTAAGGGTCCGTTCATCTTTCCAAAAAATCATTTAGTCTCCTGTAAGAGGCCTACATCCCTCCTCCCCTTCCCCTATTTAGACAGTACATGAAGCCTAAATTCTAAGCCATCCTGGGGATTACTCATTTTCCCCTGGGTTTCCTTCATGTATACAGGAGACATATGTGTTAATAAATTTGATTGCTTTTTTTTCCTTGTTAATCTTTATTATAGGGGTCTCAACTAAGAACACAGGAGAGTGAAGGGAAAATTATTTTTCATCCCCTACTACTTATATGTTACCTTCTCAGCCTTCCCTGGCAACCCCATCTATAATTTTACGTATACAGTATACGTTACATATAAATAACTATTATAATATCAAGTTGCAAGCCAGCCCCCCACCTCCAGCCCACATTTCTGTACCTTGCTCTCCTTTAGACTTCTCCTATTCTAATATCAGATGGCTAAAAGGTACAGAATTCTTTTCGGGGGTAATAAAAATGCTCTAACATTGGTTGTGGCGATGGACACACACTTCTGTGAACACCCTGAAAGTCACTGAATTGTACACTTCTATTTTTTTTTTTTTTTTGAGAGAGAGAGAGAGAGAGAGAGAGTATGAGCATGAGTGGGGGGAGAGGGAGAAAAAAATCTTAAGCAGGTTATATGCCCAGCACAGAGCCCGATGTGAGGCTCAATCTCAGAATCCTGAGACCATGACCTGAGCCAAAATCAAGACTGAGACACTTAACCAACAGAGCCACCCAGGTGCCTCTGAACTGTACACTTTCAATGGGTAAACTGTACAGCATGTGAATTATACCTCAATAAAAACTGTTTTAAAAAAATGCCTATTTCTCTTCTCTCTCACCCACTAGAAAGCTCCATGAGTGCACGAACACCTGTGTGTTCAACGAAACACTCTCCAAACAATGCCTGGAACAGACACTCAAATATAGACCGAAGGGAGGGAGGCCAGAGAGACAACTGCCAATGAAGAAATTCCTAGAGATCGCCCAGCTCGCGGGGCCTCACACATACAAATTACACACACGGGGACCACTGAGGTAGGGCGCTGAGCTGCCTTCTCGCATCCTCAAATCATCTTCTGTAACGCCTTCAGTGGAATCCCTTAAAATTAGATCCTACTCTTTCCTTCAACGGCTTTTTTTTGAGGGGGGGGTGGGGGCAGGGGGAGAGCGAGAATCTCAAGCAGACACCTCCGCCAACCCCCCCAGCCCCGTGCCGAGAGCACAGCCCGACACTGGGCTCGATCTTAGGGCCCTGAGATCATGACCTGAGCCCAAACTCCAGAGTCGGATGCTCAACTGACTAAGCCAGCCAGACGCCTCCCCTCAGTGGCTTCTAACCCCACCAAGCACGGAACCTGCGCTCCTGGCACAGCTCCCAGAATCGACTCCCTGCTACTGCAGACACTCCCACTCCACTCCCTCCCTGCGCCGAGTCCCACAGGCCTCCCTGCAGCCCTGGCACCCACCGCACCCCTTCCCACCACCTGGCCTTGGCAGTGGCCATCAGCCCATCTTCCCTCCTCACCAGTCAGGCCTCAGGGAGCCACTCGGCCCTTCATCACCTCCCCCTTTCGCTGCCTTCCTAGCACTTACTTTGCGGTTTCACACGAGTATTGTCTACACCCCCTCTAAAATTAAGTCGCACAAGAACAGGGACTCGTCTGTCTTGTTCACTGCTGTACACCCCTCAGGTTTAGAAGGGGGCTGGCACAGAGTCTGTGCTACTTATAGAATAAAGACAAGGAAGCTTTGAGTTTGGAAGACAATTCAGGGAGAGAAAATGCTAAAAGGACTGAGTAATACTCCTCAGCACTGCACCTTATCAGTTATACAAGCCCGTCTATCCACGGAGTTCCTTGAAAACAGGATGGGCTGTATTTATCGCACAGCACCAACATCTGACATTTGCTAAATGGACAGGTGTTTTAATTTTTGCTGAATCTGTGGTATTCATCCTCACAGAATCCTTCTCCAGGGGCGCCTGGGTGGCTCAGTCATTAAGCGTCTGCCTTTGGCTGAGGGCATGATCCCGGCGTTCTGGGATCGAGCGCCACATCAGGCTCCTCTGCTGGGAGCCTGCTTCTTCCTCTCCCACTCCCCCTGCTTGTGTTCCTTCTCTCACTGCCTCTCTCTCTCTGTCAAATAAATAAATAAAATCTTTAAAAAAAAAAAAGAATCCTTCTCTAATATGTTAGTTTATGATTAAAAATATATACGCATAGTTGATGTTATATATACGCATTACAGATACATAAACGCATACATACATATTCAAATCAGACGTAACACCTCTCTCTTTTGCTTTAAACAAACTTAGTGAAATTTTGAATGCTTAATGATCCTCTGGAGAATTTTAGGCCTTTTTGGGATAAACAAGGCAGCACAGAATGCTCAGTGCCGACATTTTAACAATAGATAAAAAGCTATACGTAACCTTCACGTTTGACTGTTCGAGAAGCCAAACAGAACAAGACTGGTAAAGATTTCTCATTTCCCTTCCCTCAAACCTGGATAATACCTGCGGAGAAACTGTCTGTGATGTTTTAGTGTTACTTCTAAATGAAACAGGCTCAAGGTAATTTACAGTTTTTAGAAAAACACAGGACGATACACTTGTTTCCCCATTTGGACTCCTCTGGGGAAGAGCACGCGTGTCGGTTAGTGCAAAAACCCAGCTCTGTGCGCAGGAGCACGGGTGTGACTGAGGATCATCGAGGACGACTGCTGATGGCCTTGCCACTCACATGCGCCACAGGAACGGGAAAATTTTAGGGTTGGGTCAGAGAAATCCTAACGGAGGGCAGAGACTGTCTTCTACTTAACTTTGTAAGCCCGCATCGTGGTACACTAAAACACAGGGGATGCCAGCTGAACTGAAAGAGGAAATCGAGGCCCAGAGAAATAAAGGGATTATGGCTACTATCCAGGGTCATACAACTTGTCAGCCACAACCTGGGATTAGACTCAAATCCCCTGTAAACTTTCCCCTGCCTCTCCTTTCCTTTCCCTTCTTCCTCCCCACTGCTCTCCAATCGGAAGAGATTGGCTTTAAAACCTTTCCCTTGGGGCACCTGGCTGGCTCAGTCAGTAAAGCCTGCAACCTTTTTTTTAAAGATTTTATTTGAGAGAGAGAGAGAAAGAGAGAGAACGCACGCCATGTGCGGGTGCACGCGTGCAGGTGCAAGCACGTGTGGCTGAGGGAGGCAGGCAGAGGGAGAGGGAGAGAATCTTCAGCAGACTCCCTGCTCCCTGCTGAGCGCAGAGCCCAAGGTGGGGCTCAATCCCATGACCCTGAGATCATGACCTGAACTGAGATCGAGAGTTGGATGCTTAACTGACTGAGCCACCCAGGTGCCCTGAACTTGCGACTCTTGATTTCAGGGCTGTGAGTCTGAGCCCCACGTTGGGTGTGGAACCTACTTTAAATAAATAAATAAACACAAATAAAACTTCTTCCTCCTGTCTGCGCAACGCTGGATCTCAGTTAGGGCTATGCAAAGGTTGGAAATCTCTAAACCACATCCCCACAAAATACATTTTCAAATAAAAAGGAACATTGCCAACTTCTTACTCGTTGACTTCCAGGTCCTGGTCATCAGAAGACTCATCTTCTCCCAGGACATTTTCAGAATCTGGTTGCCGAATGAGAAAGAAAAGAACTGTCCCCACAAGGCTAATCACTGTCAGGGCAATAAACACCGTTCTTCGGTCACTCTCTAGAGAAAAGAAAGAAGAAGGCAGATAGCACTGGCCACGCAAACAATTCGAATTAGTGTTATGTTCAGAAGTTGTTTAAAACCATCCAGACATTTCCTTGTTAAATATTTACTGCATTCGTGAAAATCTCAAACAAGAAACTCAGTAGAATACCTCCACCTTTGTCTTTCAGTTAAAGAAATAAGCCAAAAGAAAAAATGCACAAGAAACTTTAAAGGAAGCACACAGACAAAATGAGGGCTCAAAAGTCTAACCAGTGACTAGTATGCTCACACACAGCATAACCTTCTCCTATACCTTGAGCTGCTGCTCAAAGCATAGCCATAAACTAAAATCCTGGCTTAATAATATAAGGAAAAAAGTGGCTAAAGACTAAAATCTGAGAGGACTTAAGGCAGCAAGGTTCATGAGAACAATCTGAACAGAGCAATAATAGATATTTTTATGAAACTATTATTATTCTTTGAACACGTGTGAATAAAGCAAAGTGAAGAGCACCAACCTGATATCTGAGTTTTCCCTTGCCAAGCAAAATATATGTAGAGATTTCCGAAGAACAAGCTGGGGGAGGAAAAGGGAGGACAGAATGTTGAGGATTTATTTCCATATTTATGGTTTTAGAGCAGTTTTTCCATTATTTGTTTAAAAGAGAGAGAGAGAAAAAGAGAGTTCTAAAGCTTATATAATTTTAAAAGTATCTACCTGCCCTAGGTCATTTAAAAGTATCGACTCCACCCTGACTCCTTCTGAAAAACTAACTGACACAGATGGAATTCAATCTCCTTCCACGTGGCAGTGACCTGATTCAGAACCAAGACTTGACTCTCTTTGAAACATGTGACTTATTGGGACTCTGGAAACGACTACTGGGAAACAAGCTTATGCTACTTCTCAAATTCTGTATTTCAAAGGATCTATGGGGGGGGTGGGAATCCATGATTCAGTTACCTGCATCTAATGCATCTAATACTCTAGCACCCTTTCCCAGAGAAGGAGTCACTCGCCTACACTCTGGTATCTTAATATACACCCCCTTACAGCTACACATCTGCATTTAGGAAGACTTCTCAACACCACAACTTTAGGCAATACCCACAAGGGTAAATTCTCAGGACAGATTCCACGACAGAATGACCCCTTTTGTTTTTTACTTAGGAAACATATAACATGCTGTATCATTCAGCACTGACATAATTAGTCTCACTTAAAAAAAAATTCTTTTAATTCACTTATTTTTAAGTAATCTCTACACCCAACGTGTGGCTCAAACTCACAACCCTGAGATCAAGAGTCACACGCTCCCCGGACTGAACCAGCCAGGCACCTCTCACTTTTGAATTTTAATATATTCATTAATACCTATCAGGTGCAGCTCAGTGGGAAGGATGTGGTCTTTGGAATCCAGATAAGGATGGTTTAAATCAGATCAGTTACTTCACTTTTAAGCCTCTGTTTTCTCATCTGTAGAACACAGATAATACCTTCTGGTCTCATGAGGGGCTAAGGATTACTGAGATGTAGTAACGAAGCCAACAGTCCCTGCCTGAAATATAGCAGGTGCTAAATACATTATGGTTAACACGATTTTCTCTTTACTAATCACGAGTCCCAATGAGGCAGGTCCATGCATTTCACGCAATTCTATCAAACGTTAAATCCGCACCACATGGAGCTAGGAACTCAAGCCGAAGAACACAGAAGATCGGAATTTTCAACACGACAAAGATCTAAAAAAATGGTGTGACAAAAGAATTAAAGGAAAGACTGAGCTCCAGAAGGATCATTACCTAGATTGTAAGAGTGCCCAGAAAATTCCACTGTTTCTCCCGATAGTATGCTCATCTGAGTTTATTGTCAGGCAATTTCCTTGTGCTGTCCAAAGCACTGAAATTCAAACCAAAAGTTTGTCAAGGGAATGAAATCACTTGGCTTCACACACGAAACACATGATACTCTTAAATAAATCCCAGAAGACAGAGAAAATAAACATCAAGACGCTTACCGGCAGCTGCAATTCCAATGAAAACAGAGGCCGTGTAGAAGGACCACGGGAGAGGCTGGATAAAAACGGCAATGTACATGCTAAAATGTAACAGGTCAATGCATTACGGTCAAACAATACCTCATACAGGAGGCCAATTATGCCTTCTAGGGATCGGTTCTGAGGACTCTCTTTTTTAAAAAGTGAACCTGTAAAGGACTTCGCCAGCGTTGGAAAAAAAGGGACAAATGTGACCTACTCATTTATTTACTATTTCGAATTTGTAAGATCGGACATTGAATGAGGGTTTATAATTGGCCTTTGCCAATAGCTCAGCACATGCTGGGATGGTAGTTCTACAACCCAGAAAAAAACCTTAGTTATCTCGGTTGAATTCCTGTTAATCAACTTGATCTAAGATAAGATTACTTCACAGGAAGTTCTTTTCAACTCCCACAGAGAGATCTGGGGTACTGTTTTTATGTATAGTAAGATGAAAGCATGTATATGCACACACGCCGTCACGTTAAAACAACATGATGGGCGCCTGGGTAGCGCAGTCGTTAAGCGTCTGCCTTCGGCTCAGGGCGTGATCCCAGCGTTCTGGGATCGAGCCCCACATCAGGCTCCTCCGCTGGGAGCCTGTTTCTTCCTCTCCCACTCCCCCTGCTGTGTTCCCTCTCTTGCTGGCTGTCTCTCTGTCACATAAATAAATAAAATCTTTAAAAAATAAATAAATAAATAAATAAATAAATAAATAAATAAATAAAAATAAAACAACATGATATCCCGGGACGTCAAGGAGAGAACCAAATCCCTAAAATACTGCCTGTATTCTAGTCAGTCCAAGTTGGCAAAAACCTTTTTTTTTTTTTTTTTAAAGTAATCTCTGCACCCAATGTGGGGCTTGAACCTACAACCTGGAGATCGAGTGTCACATGCCCTTCCAACTGAGCCAGCCACACACCCCCAAGTCAGCAATTTCTTGTTACTGGATGCTTGAAAGGTGCCGAGGGTGCTTGGATTAAATGAAAGAAAACCACACTACTCACCTGTAAAATAAACCACTTGCAAACATAGAGAGCTGAGGACCTATAATGGCAACCACTGACGGTGTAATCAAATTTGAAGCGGAGAACACTCCATAAATAATTGCCATGCTGTACACATAACAACACAGAGAAGGAAAAAACAAAACTCTTGAATCACGGTCTCAAAAATGCATTTTTTCAAATCTACTTAGAGTCTATAGATTTTCGGGGGCACAAACGTTAATTTCTTCAGCTGGAATTAATAATAATCCTATCATTAAACTGAATCCTACAGTGAGGTTTTCACTTACACAAAATCTTGACGTCTCGTCAAATTTCCCTTTGAATCAGCTTGCCTTGGACAATACGCCTTTAACGGACTGGTAAATTATAACAACAGCTAACATACAACACGTAACAGACACTGAGCCAAGCGTTTTATATGTTTTCCTTATTAAATCTGACAGCTCTATAAAGATAGTATTATTATCCTCACTCCACAGAAAAGAAAACTGAGATGCAGAGTGGTTAAGTTACTTGCCAAAAGTCCAGCTAAATAGCCGGTGAGTGGTGGAGCCAGAATCCCATTCCTGGGAATCTCACTCCAGAGGCCCTCGTCAACCAGTCTGCTCTACAAACTTAGTTAACAACTCCTGGCAACTGCATGAAATTTCACTGTTACAAATAATAAGCAGAGTTCTCAGTTGCTTAAACCAGAGTTGATTTAACTCAATCTAATGGTCTCACTTGAACATTATTCAGCCACTATAGACCCAGCCCTAGTACATACGCCTTGCGGCAAAGTGTGACTAAAACCATTTTGAGGGTCCTGAATTCATTTACTAGACGCTACTTACAAACCCAAAGTAAATTATTCTTTGGCTTTTGTGATCCTCTCAAACAGTAAACGTTCTCTGGAATTGGAAGACAAAGCTCTAGTGAAAAATGTGGTATTGCTAGTCATGTAAAAAGATGGACATTAGCACCCCTTTATTCTCAAATATATATAAGATCAGGTTTAGGATAGGTAAGAACTAAATAAGAAGAGTTGTGGGGGAAGAGGGGGGCTGTTGGTCAGCATCTAAGAGTTCACCACAGAGACATTAAGAAACCCGTGTGTTTACATCCATGCGTGCACTACACTCCCAGCTTCAATCACAATGTACTAGTGACTCATGAAGGTCTTTGCACTTTATTTTCTCTGTAAAAGTGGGACTAAACACCTTAACAAAAACCTAAAAGCTCCTGATGACACTATGCTGAACATTATCAAATTACAAAAACAGGAGGACCGAATGTTTCAAGAATCACATAAAACATCCTCTGTTTAGGATTGAGAAGATGTAATGATGACAATATTTGAGTGTTTATTAAATGCCAGGCACTGTGCCAAGAGCTTTACACGCATCATCAGAGCAAGGAAACTGGGCTCGTAGAAGTCACTTGCCTAACATAACGCAGCGTTAAGTCATGAAACCAGGATTTCAAACCCAGTATTTAATTCTACATGAAACCTAAACTCATCACCTTTATTCTATTATGTTCTCCCAAACAGACCAGATACGGAGAAAATGCAACCACTACTAATTCAATCACAGTATTATTGCCGGAGATTCTGGTAAGATTTAGGGAACCACTGTAACATAGGGAGTAAAACCAATCATACGGTACAATACCTGGTATATCCACTGCCATGAAAATCTGTGCTATTTAAGCTCCTGATGACAGTTTGCTGCATGGAAGATAAAGCTAATCAATGAAAACATTTCTCAGTTTCCCTCCCCATCCCCACCAAAGTTTGTCTCCAAGAACTGAGAATGAAGCACCCGGTAAAGTAGAATTCAAGACACTCAGTACTTCATATTAAAAATCAACTATGAGACAAGAAAAAGGACTACAGAACAGGAAAAGGCAAACCGATGACAGGGAAAGGGGGAAAGATCAGCTGTAGCTATGCCTTGGGGTTCTTTTCTCCTCAATTCTCCCAGTACTAATGGAGACCTTAATACAGACAACAAATAACAGGTCACATACAAACCCCAAGTCAAATCAGAGGAAGAGGCAGTAGTTTAACTCCCCATCCCGATAAAATATTAATAAGAAACATCTGACACACGAAATTAAACTGAGGCATAAAAAACGAGGAAGGTGGGTGGGAAAATACAAGGTGCAACTTAAGCGCGCTGTTAGGCACAATTACTGTTTATTATCATTTTTGGAATCGGTTACGAGAGGCACTTCAAAGGAGGGAGAACAGATCCCGACTCACCGCCACATTTCCACAAGTTTGAAAGGCGGTGAACATAAACATAAAGGCAACTCCTAAAATAATAATGTTGAAAAGCTTTTTAGATTCCGGGGACATTGTGGCTCAACTCTGCCGGCGGTCAGCAGCGGCCCAGGGCGGTCAGCTCTCCTCGGGGCGAACCCACTGACAATCCTGGGGAAGGAAATGAGATGGTGAGAAGAGGTGGCAGATCCAGGAGCAAGGCTGCCAAGCTGTCAACTTCCAGTTCTTGGATCAGAATCGCGGGCCGAGAGTGAGGTTCTCCCCACAGGCAGTTAGGACATTCCCAGGGTCCGATCCGAGCGGGGAAGGGCCCGACACCCGGAAAAGCGCCAATAACGTCGTGGCTTCAGGTTGAGGGGCCCGCGAGGGGGATTAGGGGCCAAGGCCGAGGTGCAGCGGCCGCCGCGGCCCCGCCCGCCGGGCCCTGACTCACCGCGGGTCAGGCGACCGGGTCACCTGACCGCAGGCTCGGCGCCGGCCGCTCGACCCGCTGGGAAATGTAGTCCTGCGCGACCCGAGACGCGCAAGCGCCTTGAGGAGGGGAGCGGCGCGGAGCCCGCGCGCCCCAGCGAAGGAGGGGCTACAAAGCGGAACCCAGCGTAGAAATCGGGAACTGCGGGAGAGAGCCCGGAAACGTCGTAGCGGGGCCTGAGAAGGCTGGAGACCGCGGGGCAAACGGGGGTGGGGGAGGAGTATCCCCTCTGATAGAAGCGGGAACGTTCTGCTGAGGTCCGAGCAAAAAAGCTGCGTGGAGCTCGAATATTGGCACGAAAAGAAGGCGGGGCCTGGAAGGGGAGCGCTTCCTGTACCTCCTGCGGGAGAGAACCCGTACGGCATCGCTACCGGAAAGAGCGTTTCGCGGGCTTTCCAACTGCCCTCAAATTCCGCTCCCCCCTCCCAGCAACAGTGACTCCGCGCATTTTGGCCCGCCCGCCGGGCTCTGCGCAGGCGCGTCGGACAGGGGCGGGGCGCGTGGCCGCGGCGTTGCGGGGCGGGGAGGGGCGAGCCAATCAGGGGATTCATTTCCGGGTGGCGCGGGCGCCATTTTGTGAGGAGGGATATAAATGGGTGCTAGGGCCGGCTGCCCGCCCAGTTGTTTCGCTGGTGGGGTCGGCTGTTGCGGTGCTTTGGTCGCGTTTTCCCCCCTCCTACCACGTCCGGCCTCTCCCAGCGTTTCCACGCGGAAGCCAACTGCCAGAGGCGCGGCGCGGCGTCGAGCCGGGCTAGTGTGAGGAAACCGCCGCCTCAGACGAGCGCGCGGGCCCGCCCAGGGCGTTAGTTTGTCGGCGCGCAGTCGCGGCCCCCGGCCGGCTCCCCAGGGCCATGAGTTACGGTCGCCCGCCTCCCGATGTGGAGGGCATGACCTCCCTCAAGGTGGACAACCTGACCTACCGCACCTCGCCCGACACCCTGAGGCGCGTGTTCGAGAAGTACGGGCGCGTCGGCGACGTGTACATCCCGCGGGACCGCTACACCAAGGAGTCCCGCGGCTTCGCCTTCGTCCGCTTCCACGACAAGCGCGACGCCGAGGACGCCATGGATGCCATGGACGGGGCCGTGCTGGACGGCCGCGAGCTGCGGGTGCAGATGGCGCGCTACGGCCGACCCCCGGACTCGCACCACAGCCGCCGGGGCCCTCCGCCCCGCCGGTACGGGGGCGGCGGCTACGGACGCCGGAGCCGCAGGTAGACGGGCCGGGGGATGCGAAGGGCGGTGGGCGAGGGGCACAAAGGTCCGCGCGGACACGTGGCGGCGGCGGGCGGGCGCGGGGCCGCGGCGGGCGGCGGGGAAATGGCGCCCGAGCGGCGGGCGGCGCGGTAATGGCGGCGGGGCGGGCGTAGCACGCGGGCGGGGCGCGGCCATCGGGGCCCTCGGGCCGCCCTGACGCCCGGCCCGTCCGCCCGCAGCCCTCGGCGGCGCCGCCGCAGCCGCTCCCGGAGTCGGAGCCGGTCCAGGTCCCGCAGCCGCTCCCGCTACAGCCGCTCCAAGTCTCGCTCCCGCACTCGCTCGAGGTCGCGATCCACGTCCAAGTCCAGGTCGGCGCGAAGGTCCAAGTCCAAGTCCTCGTCGGTGTCCAGGTCTCGCTCGCGCTCCAGGTCCCGGTCCCGGTCCAGGAGTCCTCCGCCCGTGTCCAAGAGGGAGTCCAAGTCCAGGTCGCGCTCCAAGAGCCCCCCCAAGTCTCCCGAGGAGGAAGGAGCGGTGTCCTCTTAAGCGAATGGTAATGTCAATGGGGATCCGAGACACATGACCCGAACTCAGAGATGGGGTTTGCAGGAGCTTGTTATATCCGTGTTAATATAAAAGTGGCTCCTGATGTCGGGAGTGCGGCTGTGAGCTAACTCAGCTTTGGGAGTAATACTGAAGAGAGGGGTCTGCAGAAAGGATGTGCATAAAGCTTAGATAATAATGGCTGTTTCGTAAACTGTTTGAGACCTATTAATGAAAATGACTATTTCTTGCTGTTTTTATCCAACGTCTGCATTTTCCCCTTTAAAGCTGCGGTCTCCTGTTTGATAAAAGAATATTGGCCAGTATTGCAGATTTTAACTGATTTGGCTGATCCTCCAGGGACCAGTTTCTGTGGGCGTGTATTGGAGCAGGTTTGTCTTTAAATGTTAAAGATGCACTATCCTCTTAGAGAAAACGATCAGTTCAACTATTGTTGTACTGACTGGGACTTCATATTTAATGGATGTGGCAAACGAATTGCAAAAAGAAGCAATGAACTTTTGGAACCCCCAAAAAGTTTACAGGTATTGCACTGGGTGGGGAAAGGATAGTGTGTCTTTAACTCTCAAATTGTTTGGTCCTATTTTTTAAAAGGAAAGGGCCCTAAGTAGCTCAGATATTAACGCTTTATTCTCAATTGCCAAATGTTTCATTTGAGAACTAAAAAGTTACTTTAAAATAGACTGATTTTCTGATTTCGAGTTGTTTTTGTTTGGATACCGTCCTTTTTTTATTTTTATTTTTTTCTTCTTTTTCTTTTCCCCTCCCTTATCATTTTTCACCTTGGTTATTTGGCCAAGATTGCATAAACACAAATTTGTAAAAGTGGATGGTAGCCTTTGAAAATTTCCTAATTGGGCCTTTAAAAATCTGAGAATGGCTGGGTGGAACCTTTCTGTAACCTACTTGTTTCACCAGAGCCTTAGTACGTACATGCCTGAAACTGAAACCATGTGCACTTTCGGTAACTTCATTGTAATGGAAGGTAAACTGAACTTTTTTCTTTTCAAACCTAGATGGGTCAACAAGCAACATAACAGAAGACTTGGGGGAAAAGGACAACACACCCAGTCCATCGAAGAGTCCTTGGAACAAGCAACTGGCTATTGAAAAGGTTATTTTGTAACATTTTGTCTAACTTTTTACTTGTTTTAAGCTTTGCCTCAGGTGGCAAACTTCATTTTATGTGCCATTTTGTTGCTGTTATTCAAATTTCTTGTAATTTAGTGAGGTGAACGACTTCAGATTTCATTATTGGCTTGGATATTTGAGGTAAATTTTCCTTTTTGTTTATATAGTGCTGACTTTTTTTGTTTGAAATTAAACAGATTGGTAACCTAATTTGTGGCCTCCTGACTTTTAAGGAAACGTGTGCAGCCATTACACACAGCCTAAAGCTGTCAAGAGATTGACTCAACATTGCCTTCATTCATTAAAATTAAAAACCTACAAAAGTCGGTGTAAATTTGTTTGTATATGTTATTTACCTTCAGATCTAAATGGTAATCTGAACCCAAATTTGTATAAAGACTTTTCAGGTGAAAAGACTTGATTTTTTGAAAGGATTGTTTACCAAACACAATTCTAATCTCTTCTCTTGTGTATTTTTGTGCACTAGGCGCAGTTGTGTAGCAGTTGAGTAATGCTGGTTAGCTGTTAAGGTGGCGTGTTGCAGTGCAGAGTGCTTGGCTGTTTCCTGTTTTCTCCTGATTGCTCCTGTGTAAAGATGCCTTGTCGTGCAGAAACAAATGGCTGTCCAGTTTATTAAAATGCCTGACAACTGCACTTCCAGTCACCCGGGCCTTGCATATAAATAACGGAGCATACAGTGAGCACATCTAGCTGATGATAAATACACCTTTTTTTCCCCTTCCCCCCAAAATGGTATATCTGATCATCTTCATGTATGAACTTAAAATATGAAAAATGTTAAGGAAGCAAAATGGTTTGTAACTTTGTAAGTACTTATAACATGGTGTATCTTTTTGCTCATGAAAATCCTGTACTATAACCATTGTTTCTGTAGTTTAATTAAAACGTTTTCTTGGTGTTAGCTTTTCTCAGAATATGTCTTGGTCTTTTTTCCCCCCCTTTATTTGAAAGACCTGTGCAATTACCTTGTGAATTGTTACTGACTGTACAGTATGAAAGTGAAATGTGTAGTAGTTGACTTTTTCCTAAGTTAAAAAGTGGAAATGCCATTCAGCATCCATAACCCCTAAAATCAATGCTCTAAGGTAGCACTTTCTTGAGGTTGTGGGTATCCCCTCCTCTCAGCTTAATTTATGCCGTTTTTAATAATTTTTTTTTTTTAAAGAACAATCCACATCCCGTTTATTAGAGGTGTGTTAATTTTTGTTTTCATGGCTTTGTAACCCATGAGTATTGTCTAGGTGACCCATCACAATCTTTAAGGCCGACAGATCGGACCATTTTCAAATTCAATGCTTATACTCCCAAGAAGCTATAAAATGGTCTGAGTCTTAGTTGGCATGCCAGGTTGCTAATTAGTATTGACATTGTCCCAGAACAGCCTGTATGTAGGTGTAATTCAGAGACTGTCCTTTGCAAAGGAGATGACCAGCATTTCAACAGTATGTCTTCCTGGAAGGGCAGATTCTGCTATATCTTCCTTGTCTGCATCAAAAGACTCCAGAGGAATGTGGACACATTTCATATCCCACTTGTAGAGCAAAGCTTCAAGTGACCAGTCAGCACTGAAAAAGAAAAATAAATTGTTTTTTAAAATTATGCTTTTCCTGTTTTGCTTCAGATACATTTTCATTTTACCCTTAAAGTAGATATTGCATGAGGAGTAAGGATTTAACTTTTAATTGAGAGTAAACCAAGATTATTCAGGCTTACCTTCTTACCTGGTAAGTGGACCACAATTGGACTTTAGGATTTTTTTGCATCAGAAAGTAGACTGTAGTTAAGATGTCTTCAAAATCTGGGAAGAAAGAACTCCTTAAATGGACTCGTACTTAATTCATCTCTCCAGCCAAATTTGCTATTGAAGACCAAAAAAAGTTTACCTTCTGGTTCAAAGAACACATCAGATGCAAGAATAATATCTTGTGGTGGTAGAGCCAGAAGATTCTGAGATACGTGGCCCCATGTCAGTCCTATGACACGCACCTGTGGCAGGTTATTCATTTCACAGCTTTGCCGGCAGATTTCTAGACAGTAGGGCAGCTCCGAACTGTCTGACAAGATTACTTCAGCACCGCATTTTGCAGCTATAATGCCTGGAAGGCTCACTCCAGCTCCAATCTAATACATTTAATAAAAGATAGTATTTCAAAGTTCTGCTTACCATTGCAGGGCATTTAAGGACTTAGTTTCCCTAAGGGAACATCAGGGTCAATGATGAGCTTGTCATATCTGCAAAATGTACCACAATTACATTGCTTCACTATATGAAGCTTAAGCTTTTCAGTTTGTAGAAATTACTTTCCTCTTAATTGGGTGGGAAGGTTAAGCCCTGTACAGGGCCCTGTATTCTGCAACTGACAACTGCTTCCAAACTCCATGTGTATTTGGCAGGTTCATTGCTTAATCTGCCCATGGCAGTTTGAGACACTTGTTCTGTCATTTTCAGTTCTTCGGTCTATAAAGCAGTTCCTAATTATATAGGACATTGGGTCTCTAGAAGCTTGATGGGTGACTTGAACACCTGGCCATTATGGTTGTTACTACCAATTTTTACTGCTTTTATGTGGCTATAACCTGACAGGTCTGCAACATGGCTTCCTACAAAAGAGATTTTCCAGTTGGGCCTTCAAAGTGACAAGGTCTTAAGCATGCTAAGGAATAACCAAGGAATGCCTTTCTAAGTATTGAATCTAAAAATAAATTTCCCATTTTCCAGTTCTCAGCATGAGCTTGGAGATTCTCAATCTTTTCTGAATGTCTACAGATTGCCACTGTTCAGGGCCAGGAGTATGCCAAGTACCTTCACACCTCTCATTTACATGGTTTTGGTAAGTTTGGTGTTACTAAGTTGTGGATATGTCCTCAGCCTTCAGACTTAAGCCTTGTACCATTTCTGCAAACATGACAAAAGTTTATTTCTCCAAGCCTTTAGCAGTCTCATGTCAAGTGGAGTGATGAGAAGGAGTTTGGGATACTCTCAAGATTTCCAAAAATTGAAAGGGCTATTGTATGAGAAACTGCATGTGTCACAGTAGACCCCGGATGACCCTGTTGGGACACCCTGGAAAGATGGTCTTAATGATTGCTTCCATGCCAAGATTCTACAACTAGAATTAGTCAACCGGCTCCACTTAGAATAAGGGTCGGCATAATGTAAAGGGCCAGATGATATTTTAGTCTCGGTGGGAATCCTGTGGTCTCTGGTACATGTTCCTTTTTTAAACAACTTAAAATGTAAAAAGTATTTTTAGCTCACATGACTTACAAGCTGGCCAAATCACCCTATTTAAAAATATTTAACAAAAGTCAGTAACAGGCACGTAGACTTATAGCTGAACAGAGCATTTTAGGAAGCTTCAAGGGCACTTGTACCTCTAGGACAGCCTTGCCCAGCAGAGATCTTCTGTGAAACCATAGGTACTGAGCCAGGACCACCGCACAGGGCCAAACATACATTCCATATTGGAGATGCAGCACCTGAAAAGAATTTTTTGTATGCCAAAAATAACTCATCTGCTGGCAGTTGTATAATATTTATTTTTATAGCAATCAGAGTGCCCGACACTGGCATCTTATTACAAAAACGACAGTTCCCTGCTGTCCAATTCACATCCCATGGGGTATATAAAACTGCAATACTGTGTGATAAGCACTCTTCACTCATTCACTCAAAAAGCATTTATCCAGGGACTGAGTGGCTTCGTGGGCTAAGGATAACTAGTTTATCATGGAATACACACATGGGCACACACGTACATACCTACCGAGAAAAAATTAGCCACAAGTAAGCAAATATATTTTCAGTTGGTGATAATGCTAACAACAAAACCGGGTGATGTGAGAGTAGTGGAGGCAGGGAGGGGTGGGGAGACAGGGACCACAGGTGGCTGTCCTAGATAGGGAGAATGATTCAGGCAAGGGTCCTGAAGCAGGAACTAAAAGGCCTCTGGCTGGACCACAGAAAGCACTGACAGCAGGGGCATGGGGGCTGGGAGGCAGAGTTGTGGTGGTACAGAAGTCAGTGGGAAGGCAGGGACCAGCCCTGCGGGGTCTTGTAGGCCGCAAGAAGTTTAGCTTTTATTTTAAGTGCAGTTAAGAATGTATCAGAGGGTTATAATCACAGGCATAACTTGGTATGCTAATGGGAAACAATGACGCCAGGAAGACCTCTCAGAAGTTTTGAGTGCAGCTCGGTCCTTGAGTTAGGAAGGCAGGCAGCTTACACAACCTTTGGAAAGATACAGAATTGTGAGAGAGCACAGTACTTAGGGAGGCAAAATAATGGCACACACCTTCGGAATGAGCCTGAGTTCAAACAGTGGATGTGTAACTTACTGGTTGTGTGACCTCACCCATTAACCTGTCTGTGCTTCGGTTTCCTCACCTGCAAAATACTTTCTCATAGGATGACTTGGAAGCCTCAATGCAAACTACTTAGCACAGCACCCCGCACAAAATAAGGAAAGCGAGCTGTTATTCAACTGCAAAATTGCAAGTCTGTTTTCTAGAGCAGAGGGTGCTGCTAAGTGGACTGCTTGGAAAAGGGGGCTGAAGCAGTGAAAGTATCAAAGGCAAAGGAACTAAAGGTCTGAATTCAATCATTCAATTCACTCAACAAAAATATTAGTACCTAGGCACTAGTTCTAAGTGTAGGGAATGCAGTGTGAATAAAATGCCTGCCCTGGTAGATTTTACCCAGTATACCATAACGGATTTCTGACCACAGCAGTGAGTTTGCAGATTTGGGTGTAAAGGGGTCTTTATTCTCACGGAATATCACCTCCTAAACTTGGTAGGAAATCTCAGTGGGTATTTCAACACGAAGACATTTAAAAACTATCAGAAATGGGTTTCACTTGAGACTTTACCTCCTCTTAGACGGTTTTTCATCTTCAAATTGTTTTTGCTACTACCTACCTCACAGACTGTTGTTAAAATCAAAACACTGGGGCACCTGGGTGGCTCAGTCGTTAGAGTCTACCTTCCGCTCAGGTCATGATCCCAGGGTCCTGGGATCGAGCCCCGCATCAGGCTCCCTGCTCAGCGGGAAGCCTGCTTCTCTCTCTCCCACTCCCCCTACTGGTGTTCCCTCTCTTGCTGTGTCTCTCTCCGTCCAATAAATAAATAAAATCTTTAAAAAATAAATAAATAAAATAAAAATAAAATAAAATAAAAACACTGCAACGTCCAAGTGCTTTGAAAAACCGGACGCATAAGGTATTACTTGTTATTGCTGTTTGGGGACAGCCACCAGCTGAAAGGAACAAGGCAGTGGCAACCCAAGAACTTTATTTGGAAAGTGTGGGTGGAATCCCCGGTCCTAGATAAAGCTGAATTAAGAAGCCCTTCAACCTTTCAACAAGATCAAAGACAATATTTGGTATCAAAAATGCCACCTTTCAGGGGCGCCTGGGTGGCTCTGTCGTTAAGCGTCTGCCTTCAGCTCAGGTCACTATCCTAGGGTACTGGGATCCAGCCCCACGTCAGGCTCCCCGCTCGGCTGCGGGCCTGCTTCTCCCTCTCCAGCTCCCTCTGCTTGTGCGCTCTGTCAAATAAATTTTAAAAATCTTAAAAAACAAAACAAAAAACACGCCACCTTTCTGGCAGGAAATACTCGATGTGGAAGGCCCTCTTCCTGGCAGGGCCCCCAACTTTCTTACTAAAGACTGCCAAGGGCTTCACTCCACAAACCTTCCCGCCCTGAGATTCATCCTAAGGCAGGGTAGCCGCCAAATCCCACCCCCACCCCTCCCAACACCCCCGGGTCGGCTGGGAACGGCTCTTGCCCGGGGCGCCACCGCAAAGGGCTGGAAGCGCCTCTCAGCGGGTGCCGCCGCACGCACCTGCGGGACGGTGACCTCCAGCACGGCCCCCGCAACCCCCAGGCCCGGCTCCTCCGAGAACCGAAAGCGCTGGGCCCGGACCTCATACTCTCGGAGGCTACGCTTGCCCAGGGGGGAGTCGGGGACCCCCGGACGGGCCGGGAACTGCGAAGAGCGCCGGGCTGCCAGGCTGCGCGCGGGAAACCCCAAGCCGGCTGAGGCCACCTAACCGGCGCCGCGTGGCCCTTCGCGGCCCTGCCGGGTCGCTGCAACTCGACAGCAAGGGCGGGGAAATCACCCGTCGGCCGATGATGTGGCCGCGCGGTGAGAAGACACCGCAGGCCCGGCAAGAGACACGGAAGACAGTTGGCCTCGGAAACTCGCACGCCGGAAACAGGCCTTGGAGAAAGCGGCTCACGCCCGGAAGTGACGCAGACACCGGAAGCGGGCGCGGGATAGGCGGGGCCGCAGTGAGGCGGCTCCTCGATCCGCGAGACCTTCCCAACATGGCGGAGAGCCGGCGAGTGTGAGGGCGGATCCCGGAGGTGGCCAAGCCAATGGCTCACCGCGAGAGGCCGGGGGGCGGGGAAGACTGCAGCCGCGTGCCCAACCCGAGGCCCGGGAGGTGGTTGGAGAGTGAATTTTCTGGAAGGCGACTTTAAAGGCGCCGGGCCAGAGCTAAGGGCGTTTGGGTGCCGCCTCCGCCGCCGCCGCAGCCGCTGTCCGGGCTGGGGAGGGGGTGCTTTGGCAGCGGGAAGCGAGGAGCGCCGAAGTGGTCGCGGGAGCAGCTGGTGACCCCCGGAGGATGAACCACAAGAGCAAGAAGCGGATCCGCGAGGCCAAGCGGAGTGCGCGGCCGGAGCTCAAAGACTCGCTGGACTGGACCCGTCACAACTACTACGAGAGCTTCTCGCTGAACCCGGCGGCCGTGGCGGTGAGTGGGCCGGGGCCGGGCACGGGTACCTCCGGGAGGCTCCGCACCTCCCCCGGCGCCCAGCGCGGCACCCCCGAGTTCCGATGGACTCACTCGCACCCCGCGGGGGTCGGGGTCATAGGGGCCCGGGTTCCAGGGCGGGCCTCCTTCCTCCCGCGCCGCAGCCGCCGCCTGCCCGGCCACCTGGAGGCTGGAGGCTGACGCCTTTGGCGATCTCCACAAGAAGGACTGCTGCACCTTAACCCCTTTGGGCGATGGGGCCCCCGGGGACTTGACTGTGGAGGCCCACGAGTGGGAGATGCGAAGCCCTCTTCCCTTGGTGGGGCGGCGCCGGTTGCGACGTGTCAGTCCACACGCAGGTCCTTGTCCCCCTTCTCCCTCCCCCCCCCACCCCCGGCCAAGATAAACCAGAACGAGAATCTGGCTCCGTAGGTATGTCGTTGCTAATTGGTCCTGGGGGACGCCCTTTGCTGCCGCTGTACTTTTTTTTTTTTTTTTTTTAAATAACTGGATAGGTCTTTTCTGATTCCTTTAGGATAACGTGGAAAGGGCAGACGCATTACAGCTGTCGGTGGAAGAATTTGTGGAGCGATATGAAAGACCGTACAAGCCCGTGGTTCTGCTGAATGCCCAAGAGGGTTGGTCTGCGCAGGAGAAATGGACCCTGGAGCGCCTAAAAAGGAAGTACCGGAACCAGAAGTTCAAGTGTGGTGAGGATAATGATGGCTACTCCGTAAAGATGAAGATGAAATACTATATCGAGTACATGGAAAGCACTCGGGACGACAGCCCCCTTTACATCTTTGACAGCAGCTATGGTGAACACCCCAAAAGAAGGAAACTTCTGGAAGACTACAAGGTGCCCAAGTTTTTCACTGATGATCTCTTCCAGTATGCCGGGGAGAAACGCAGGCCCCCTTACAGGTAAAGTACCTGGCAGTGAAGCCCTTACAGTCTAATGTAGGACAGTATGTGTCACCTGAGCTCCGTTGGCTAATCTTTTTCCATAACAGTGAGTGGTTCTCCTTGGCTGCACATGGAACTTACTTAGGGGGTTACTGCCGCCTGCCCAGGTCCTATAGCCACAGACTGGTTTCACTGATCTGGGTTGCCACCTGGGCATCAGGATTTCTAAGGTGACTCAAACATGCAACCAAAGTTAAGCCACTGATTTTTAAAGGAATCTTTAATAGTTAAAGCCCAGTAGTAAGCCACATCAGTGATTTTTTTTTTCTTCCTTCTGTTGTGGAGCATTTCAGGCGTGATTCATTTAATGTTCTGTCTAGTGTTCTGTGTAGGATTTATGTAGTTTCTGAAATAAAGAGTATAATGTGTAGGGGCGCCTGGGTGGCACAGCGGTTAAGCGTCTGCCTTCAGCTCAGGGCGTGATCCCGGCATTATGGGATCGAGCCCCACATCAGGTTCTTCTGCTGTGAGCCTGCTTCTTCCTCTCCCACTCCCCCTGCTTGTGTTCCCTCTCTCGCTGGCTGTCTCTATCTCTGTCGAATAAATAAATCTTTAAAAAAAAAAAAAGTATAATGTGTAAGACTAAAAGCTCACTATTTGGTAGTGTGTGTGTACAGTTAAATTACCTTTCATATCTTGGACGTTTCCCTGCTTTAGGTGGTTTGTGATGGGGCCACCGCGCTCTGGAACTGGAATTCACATCGACCCTCTGGGAACCAGTGCCTGGAATGCCTTAGTTCAGGGCCACAAGCGCTGGTGCCTGTTTCCTACCAGCACACCCAGGGAACTCATCAAGGTGACCCGTGAAGAAGGAGGGAACCAGCAAGATGAAGCTATTACCTGGTTTAGTATCATTCATCCCCGGACCCAGCTTCCCACCTGGCCACCTGAATTCAAACCCCTGGAAATCTTACAAAAACCAGGAGAGACTGTCTTTGTACCAGGTATAGATGAACTGAGAGAAAGTACATTCTTTGATTTCAGTTATGTGTCATTTCGGAGCACAAGTGTATATAGAAGGAGTCAAAGAAACCTGTCTGCATGCTGACTAAATGAACAGACTGCTTCCCACCTTGGACAGAGATGTGCGGCTATGTGGTCAAGTGCTTAGGGCGCCGCTGTCCACATTTCTTGTAACCTAAACACATAGTGCCTATTGATAAACTTCCTGTATGTAAAGATCCTACTCATCTTTATGCCTAGTGGTTATCTGGTGTCTCTTTGTGCATGTACCATGATTTGTGTATATTTCTGTAAATTGGGTTTTTATTTTATTTGTTTTATTTTTTAAAAGATTTTATTTACTTATTTGACAGATAGAGAGTGCGCACAGTAGGGAGAGGTGAACAGGGAGAAGCAGGCTCCCCACTGAGCAGGGAGTCCCATGCGGGGCTCGACCCCAGGACCCGGGATCATGACCTGAGCAGAAGGCAGATGCTTAACCGGCTGAGCCACCCAGGCGCCCCAGTAAATTGGGTTTTTAATACAGTGCAGCATTGGCTGGGTTGAGCCAGGAAATAGGAACTTGGGGCCAAGAGGCAGGACGTCCCATACCTGAAAACTACACTTTGCTTTGATAGGCTAAGTATTGAGAGTGAGGGTATTTAATATTGAAGATAGGTGTTCTCCTCCTAGGAGCTGAAGAACTTGCTGCCTTTACAGTTTTGATCACAGTTTTGGGTTAACAGGGGTCAAAACACTTTTTCTGTAAAAGGCAGAGAGTAAATATTTTCAGTACTGTGGGCCAGACAGGGTCTGTTCCAACTGCTCACCTCTGCCTGTGGAGCAGGAAAGCAGCCGTGGATAATCCGGAAATGAACAGGCATGGCTGTGCTCCAGTAGAACTTTCCACCGTTAGGTTGCAATTCCTGGATCAGGAGAAGCATTGACCAGTCTGGGTCACATTGAGTCTCTACCTGTCTCACCTGTAGATAGGTAGATAGGAATCCTCTATTCCTGAAGCTTATGTTATTTGTGATTGTGCACAGAACCAAACCCTGTTTAACTGTTTATATGTTGGATTTCAGGAGGCTGGTGGCATGTTGTCCTTAATCTTGACACCACCATTGCCATCACCCAGAATTTTGCCAGCAGCACCAACTTCCCTGTTGTATGGCACAAGACGGTAAGAGGGAGACCAAAGTTATCGAGGAAATGGTATAGGTGAGAGACATTTTTTTCTTACTTTTGCCTTGTTCCACTTCCTACCCCAGAGGTGAAATGGCAAGAGTCCGCTGCCGCAGTAACGTGTGCTGATCTTAGGCCTGGGAGAGCGGGGGCTGCAAAACCTCACGGGCAGAGGAGAGTGGGTCCAAGGTCAGGGCTAGTTCTCAGGATGCGTGCCAGCCTCCAGGTGACAGGGTAAGACTCTGCATGTTTGATCAGTCAGTCAAAACACGGTCATAATTGGGATTGATTCTCATTTTCTGCTTTTTTTGTTTTGTTTTATTTTCTGTTTTGGTTTTTTTTTTTCCCCCAAAGCTAGCACTAGCAAAGGAAGCCATTTTGTTTGGGTTTTATTTTTGTTCGTTCTTTTTCTTACTGAGAAGCCTTATTCCCCTTTGAACTTATTACCTTCAGTTCTTGTGAGTGAGGTGACTGCCCTGGAGACTTAGCTCCTCTGTTTATCCACAGAACAGATACAGCACGGGCAGCGGCAGTGCAAGCCACCCCCAGCCACCCCGTGCCACTGTGTCCCAACCCTGACCTGGAGGGACCAGCTCTCGGGGTAAGAGAGGGATCCTGGCTTGGTCAGTGCTCAGCCTCCCTGCTGAGAGGGCCAGCAAGGGTGGTGGCTTTGTTCTCCCCGGACTCTCGGGCACCTGAGGCCCGCTTACTCCATCCCTTCGGCCACTGTGTGCTGTGATTTGGTCATCTTAAAGGCCTTACCATACAGCTGGTCTTTTGTCCCTGGTTAGAGTGGATGCCAGATCAGGTCCCCAAGGGGAGGGCTGCTGCCTCTGAAAGTCCAGTTCAGTTTTATCTTCGAGTGAGGGGGACCCTCTCTGTTGCTTGATACTTCTTATTTCTTGCAAGCCTAATTGTTGCTACTCTTAAAAATGGAACTTAACCAAGCCCAACTGCAGTCACTCAGTGCTGTGTTGTGGACAGGAAGGGTTTAAAAAAATCAGCTAGGAAAGGTTCAGGGAAAAAACACAAGGAAGAGAGACTCTTTCTCCCAGGTGGCAAAAAAAAAAAGACTAACTCGGGGCCACTTTGCCTCCCACGTCGGCAGCACGGATGGCTCCTTTGCGAAGGTCATAGGGACTTGCGTGGAGCTAGTTCGCCTTTCAGAAAAGCCTGAGCAGCATGTTAGGGCTTTTGTTCCCAGCCTGTGGATTCGTGTGTCCTCACCACTGTCCAGCACCCACTCTGAGCCAAGGCACCTGACATTCCCAGGTGCTTCTGAGAGAGACAGGCCTCAGCTTTGAGTCCAGGTTATTGTGCACGGGCATCACTGCTGGTCCCAGCACTGGGAACGATGTTTCTTGTCTCTCAGGATCTTGAAGCAAGAACACCCCGAGTTGGCAGTCCTGGCTGACTCCGTTGACCTTCAGGAGTCCACAGGGATCGCCTCAGACAGCTCCAGCGACTCGTCCAGCTCCTCCAGCTCCAGCTCGTCCGACTCGGACTCAGAGGTGAGGCCTTGCTCCCTCCCAGGCCTCGGGGCAAGTCACCCCGGAAACACCAGATGTGACTCTCCCTCCTCCTGTCCAGGAGGAAGGAAGATGTGAACATTTTCCACTTTGTTCCAAGAACTACAACTATCACCTTTCCTGCTGGGTGGTGAATTTTGCCCATGTCATAGCTTTGCACGTGTGTGTGCGTGTACGCACGTGTGACTTGTTACAATGACTTCAAGAGGTAAAAGGAGTGTTTGGGGATTTTGTTACGTGAACGGCTGGGGATCCCACAGCTCATGAACAGCAGTATGGGGACTCAGACTTTGAGCACTATCACCTCAAAGGCCACGTTGAGAATTGTCCCAGCGGATGTAAATTGTAAGCCTGGAAGCTCAGCGAATTCAGTGGCTTGTTAGAAGCTCACATCATTTTGGGGAAGAGGAACTTGGGCCCTTACCAGATGAAATTTCTGTCCTAGCACTTTGCATACTCTGTGGATTGGTGTTTGCGGGGGCGGGGGGGGTATGAATGTTAAGTGCTATACTTCCTTGCTCCCCCCTCGCGGTCTGTGGGCTTCAGTGCAGTTGCATAACGCAGTCTCAGAATGCTGACTGTAAAATAGTCTTAGAGCGCGTGTCTCGATGTCAGACAAATAACGTTCCCGTTGGAGAGCCCTGGAGGGACAGCTGGCGGTTGAGGGGAGGAGCAGTGTTTGGGATCCAGAAGCGGCTGAGGGAGATGGTGATTCGGACCTCCTGGTGGAGCTGTCGTAAATGGCTGCTCGCTTCTGGGAGCACTCCGGTGACGTTTGCCCTGTCTCTTGAGGTCAGAAGTTTATTTACGGGCAGAATGGGTTGCATCTAGTTGAGTTCCTGTTTTCTTCCTCCCCTGTCCAGTGTGAGTCTGGGTCTGAAGGTGATGGGACGATGCACCGCAGGAAGAAGCGGAGAACGTGCAGCATGATGGGAAACGGGGACACCACCTCCCAGGACGACTGTGTGAGCAAAGAGCGCAGCTCCTCCAGGTGACCACGCACGGCTGTTGTCTGTGTAGGAGGACGTGCCCATGGCGAGGGGCAGGGCCCTGGGGAGGGCAGCCTTTTGGATCTGCAGACAAGGGGAGGGCCAGAGAAAGCCAGAGAACGAGGACACCCTTGGAATAGGAGCCCGTTCACTTAGCTTTTGCTGCAGTAGCTTCTTTCTCTGCTACCAATGCAAAGTAATGTGGCTTATTTTATGCGTAAAGGCAAGAATCTGTGTGGATGGTGCCAAGGAAACCCTTAACATTATTTAATAAAAATTAAATACATTTTATATCTTTGCAACTTTTGTCCTTTGAGAATACCAGAACCTCCCCTTGTTGCTGTTCCTATGGTGTTGGGGAAAGCAGTGACTCCACTGCTGTGTGCCCTCGATGGGGAAGTGGTGGTTATAGCAGTCAGGGGTCAGCCCGAGAGAAGGTGCCCGGTGTCTCCCCAGAGCCTGAGGGGTGGCCTCCTGCTTTTCCTCCCACTTGCACTGTCGCTTTGAGCGCTCACACCAAGTGAGGCAGCCGTGAAGAACTCAGGTTTTCTGTAAGGTCTTCTCACGTCTCCCACGTCTGTGTTTACCGGATTGGGTCGAAATAAGGTAAAACTTGGCATCAGAGTCAGTAAGGTAATCTCTTTGCCAGCGCGAGCCTTCGTGGTGGGCACGTAATGGGCTTACAGTGAGGTTTGGATCCCAGAGCCTCTTCTCACGTGCAAGCTGCAGTGCGTCTGGCGGCGGCAGTAAGCGGGGAGGTCTCAAGGAGGTGGTTCAGTAGGTAAGGTCGGAGGACTGTGTCCGAAGGCTGGCCTGCCGCGGGTGACGTTGCTGTTGTGTTCTTTGTATCTCTGAGCAGCTGGGTGTTTTCTTAACACGTGTTAGGAAAGTTTAGGACCCACAGGCCTTGCCGTGTGTTTTCCTCTTTCTCTGTAGTCAGACTGAAATTCCAGAAGTCCTAGTCACGTGAACTTATGGGACTAGAATATGCATTTCTCAACCAAGGTGTCCTCTTCACAGCCGTCGTTAGATTTCTCTTCTGGCTTTTCTAAGGTGTTTCTGTTGCTAGTGACTGCCACCTGCCCGTGATGTGTGACTTTGTCAGAGAAAGTCTTAGGGACAGCCCTGCCCTGAACTGCACGTGGGGTCCTGGGGTTCTGCTCTAACGTTTCCTTCCAGCTTCGCGCCAGTGGTGCCGTCTACATGCTGATTACAGGCAGTTGTACTTTCCTTGGCAGGATTAGGGACACTTGTGGAGGCCGGGCTCACCCCTGAGCCGATAAAGAGACTCTCTCCCTGAGGTGGCTCCCGTGTACGCTGTTGGCGGCCACCTGACTCGGTTTTCACGTCTTCTGCTCCCACCTTCTCCTTTGTCTTCTTTGAATTTGGATACTCCTTCTCTGGTCCAAGCTTCTGTCTTCGGTCAAATGCTGTTTTTACTGCTTACTAAGAATAGATGGTCAAGAAGTTTCAGAGCTCAGCAAGCTCGGTGAAGCGCGCAACACGGAAGGCTGGCGAGCTGCTGGGCGAGGAGGTCTGTGCTGTCTCGTCTAAGCCACGCTGCTCGACCTCGAGGCCACAGGGCTGGGATCCCTTGAGTGTCTCGCCGCGTCTGACACTCCGCGACGTTGGTGAGGAACCTCTGCTGTCGGAGAGCCGGCTGCGCACAAGCAGGCCCCGCGGGGTGAGTGGACTCGGATTTGTGTGTGAGCCAGTTACACGTAAAAAGTGCCGCGCACGCGCCACCTCCCCGTGTGTCACCGTTTGTCCAGCGCCGCACTCCGTGGCCGGGACCCAGCCCACGCGGGCAGCACCGCTCACCGGCGCGAGCGCGGGCTTAGGCCGCGTTACCTTCTCGCCACCGCCAGAGAGGCTCTTCAGCTCCGGCAGCGTTTTCGTGTGGCGTGTTTTGGGGGAGGGATGACATATCAGGGTTTTTGTCTGGGAGCAGAGTGAGAAAGGTGTTCCATGTGTTCGTATTGCAGAATTCAAGTTGTGAGTAGGGCCAGCTTCTAACAGATGTGTCCTGTTCTTTCCTGCGCGTGATCTGTAAGGCAGACGCTCTGACTCTGTAAGAGACTTCACGATTCGGGTCCCTGTGTGTTTGACCAGCAGACACTCGGTGGGCGGCTTGTGCTACGTGTCTGGGATACATCCATATATGGTGCTTCTAGTCTTTGGGACCTGTTTAGGCTTCTGAATAACTCCGGTATGAATCCTTGGGGATTGACAGCAGGTTCCATCTCTTGCCCTCTCAGTTCACCTGCTTGCCTTAATCTGTCCCTAAATTCAGCTAAATTTAAATAAAAGTAAGAGTGGGCTTGTCAAGGATGTGCCCAGTGAAAAGCACTGAGCAGCGTGCCCTGTTCTGGGCCGGGGTGTAGGGAAGGGCGTGAGCCGCCAGAGGGCAGCAGGAGCTCTAGCTGCAGCGTCCCAGGGGGGCAGAGGCACGTGTGCAGAGGGCCTGGGATTGTATGGTGTTGCCTCCCCAGATCCTCCCTAAACATGGGTGTGACCTGGGGAATCCAGGGCTCTTCTGTGCAAAGGCTGTATTTTTAACAGAGTGATGATCATTTCTTGATACTGGGTCGGTCATGTGGCTTTCCTCTAGGAGGCTGGTCCCCTGCTTTGTCTTAATTTTCTGCATTCTCAAATGCCAGTCCCAATACGTGGCCGCATTGGATGGAGAACGTCCACCACGTTCCTCGGTGTTGGCGCCTGTCACCTGTCCCTTGGTGCTGCTCCCCTTTCCCACCAGGCCACCCGGGCTCAGGCAGCCCTGCTTCCATTCCAGGGTGTGTTTGGGTGTGAGTAAAGTCAAACCCTGAACTACGTGTCGTCTGTGTTCACACCTGAATGGGGTTCCTCCGTCTCCTTTTTAAAATGTTCTTGCCATCTTCTAGAATGCTTTTTTCTTTACCCCACTATTGCTACCGGGCTATCACGCCTTCCTCTCTAATTCATATCAACTTCTCTCTAAACGTCAGTGTAAAGAAAAAAAAAAAAAACCAAAAGGCTGTTTGCCGCCAGGGGGCAGGATAGGACACTTTTGTGTGATGACGGTAGAAGTTTGAATGGGAGAGATTAGCCTTCCCGAGAGGCCAAAGGTGATTCTCGTTTGACAAACAATATCCAGAAATCAGGGATCCAGCCCACCTGAGAGCCCGCAGTCACCTCACCGGAAAGCATCTGGATCACACAGCTTGCACGGTGCCGTTTGGCTCTTGCCACCCCATGAGTGACCATGGGACAGTCTTTGTTTTAGCCAGGCCAGAGATTCAACACCCCCCGCTCCACCCCTGTTACTGTCACTGTGGGCCAGCCAAGCACACCGTTGTGGAAAGAAAGCAGGGATGAGGTGGGGAAACCATG
The DNA here is from genome assembly GCF_024610735.1 of Ursus americanus. Classification (NCBI taxonomy): domain Eukaryota; kingdom Metazoa; phylum Chordata; class Mammalia; order Carnivora; family Ursidae; genus Ursus; species Ursus americanus. The sequence continues at coordinate 4,850,977 of NC_142149.1, forward strand.
AGAGAGGAGTGCTGTGATGGCTGGGTGCCAGGGACAAGATAGGAAGTGGGGACCACGGTCCATCTGTTCTAAAGTTAACCCTTCACTCCACCTGGTTTGAGCTCTTCTGAGTGGTGTCAGCAATAGTAAGGGCAAGGACACGACCTGAAACTTTTTTAGGGATTCTTCTCCAACTGAAAACCAGCAAGCTGGGTCCTGGGAGAAGGGTTCTTGGACCAGTAACTACTGACAGGGAGGAGCAGAGTGGAGGAAGACAGCGTGGGGCTCTGGGGCTTTGGGAGTGAGCACCAAAGACTTTACGGTCAGCCAGAAGTATCCAGTGCCACACACGGGCGTCTCTGGGGTCATTAGTAGTGCTGGGATGTTCAGGGTGACACCTTTGAGGGGAGAGCCACCAAACACAGGGCTGTTGTTCACAGTTGGCTCTGGCTTCCAGATGCCCGTTTATGAATCATGCAAGTGATCAGCCTGTGTTCGAGTGCCGGGCACTGTTCTAGGTGCTGGACATGCAGCAGTGACGAGCCCACGTCCCTCCCCTCGTGGTGCTGAAAGACAGCGAGAGTGCCATGCACGGTTCCCAAGGGTCACTGGTCAGGGTAGGTAGAGTCAAGCACATCCATTTTCACGACCAGAAAAGCAAGGTCAGGCCTTACTAAATTCAAGTTTATGAGGTCTTCATAAAAGAACAATTAACGTCATAGTTGTGTTCTTAGCATTTGGTTTCTCTCTAAATTAGCTAAAGATATTTAAGGATTGGCAAGAAAGTCGCCAGTATAAGTGCTTTACGAACTTACTAGAGGTTCAGCCTGGATGTGATTTAGGACTTTAGACAACAGTGTGGGACAGAATAGGAGTTTTGCCGTAAATATTGTAAAAACAGTGCTTTCTAGGACGTAGGCGTGTACGTGCACAGCTGTAGGCTCCCTGAATTGTGTGTAGTGTTTCCACAAATAAGTTGTCTGTCATTGTGTGCTGGGTACTGCCGACGGTTCCCTGTGGAGTCTGGTCTCTCCTCACACTCCCCCCTCCCTCCCTGCCTTCTGTCAAGATGTTCCGCTGACGTTACATTACATACAGCAAAACTAGGTGAACCTCGTGCCCTGGCCCCCTCCGGTGGTGGCTCTTGACTTTCGTCTCATCGGTAGTTCAAAAACTTGAGACGTCGAGCCCCCACCGAATGTCCCGTGAGAACTGGCCCGGCCTCCTGTGTCCAAGGTGACTGGACAGTGCAGAAGAATGGGGACCGGGCAGAGTCCTCGTGCCTCCTGCAGCTGCCACAGAGACACCCAGCAGCCCGCTACGTCTGCTTTCGTCTCGCCGTGGGCTCCGCCACGGGATGCCTGTGGCTCCGCCGTACGATGGGTATTTTTAACTTCCACTTGGATGAAACTTGTTCATCATTTTAAATAAAGCAACTTGATTTGGAGTTGGGGTTTTTGCATTGTTTTGTTCTTGTTTCCTGATTCATATCTGATAGTGGGTGCAGAATGTAGCCGAGTTGCACGGTGGGCCCTCTTAGATGTATACTTCCAAACAGTGAAGGAGCGAACAGAGAAGGCCTGCTTTGGCGGAAAGCCCCCCTGGGGGTCAAAAGCCAGTAGCTGAGATAGGAGCCCCTCTCCACATTTTATAGTTACGGGGCATTTTTCACCAACCACCACTGCAATTCCTTTTGCTGGCACCCCTTACTATTACGTGAAGCAGCAGGACTAACCTTCCCGTCTTCTGGAAGCCTGCTGGTCATGACTAGAGCTCAGGAAGAAGCCTGAGCACATACTTAGGTCTTCCCTGTAAACAGCACTCCATCTAGCTACTGGCCTTGCGCCAGGTACCAGCTCAGAGGCTAATTCTTCCCAAAAAGCAATAAATGTACCCTAGACAAAAACTGGCACCCTTTTTTTCAACTGGTGCCTGACAGACTTTACCCTGGGTTTATTGGGAGTGGTAAAGACACAGTTTTTTGGTTACACCGTTATCTGTCTGAAACAAATACAGCAGAAGGAAGGATCTGGAGAAACAAAAACAGTAGACTTCCCTTCATTCCACCCTCCCATACACTGGAGAATTACTCCAAGAGGAAAAGTCAGTAGGGAAGAAGAGTTACCCCCAAGGCACCTGGAGCTGAATTCCAGAAAGCAGCCTTTGGGGGCCAGCCACGTTACGGTGAGGCCTGTGTTGAAGGCTGCTGGGTCTCCGGCAGGAAGGGGCATTCACTGGCCAGAAACTGGAAGTGTTCCCCGAAAATGCTGTGGCCGGGTCTGGAAGTGGCCGAGAGTAAGCGGAGTTAACGTTTGCCTTTCATCGTCTTACAGGCAGCCCAGTGCCACGGTTTAGGTAGCCTTCCTGGCCTTACGGGGCCACAGCATTCCCCAACCAGCGGTTCCAAAGTGCTGGACCTTCTATACAGGGCGGAAATGATGCTGAAAATGACAATAACCTAAGAGCGCCTGAGGAAAGAGCGTTTCAAGCTGGTTTTCAAAACACATCTAAGCGCAAAGCGTCAGGCCTGCCCGGTGCAGGGCGGGGTTGGCCCTCCTCGGGACTCGGGAGCGCCGCCGCAGGGGTCACGGCCCTGGTCCCCTAGCATCCGAGCCACCCCCCGGGGACCCGAGGGGGCGGGGCGAGGGCAGGGGCTCCGCCTCGGGGCGGGGCGCGGGCGGGGCGCGGCGGGCTCCCTCGGGGTCCCCGCGGGCGGGCACTCGGGCGGCCGCGGCGCGATGGAGGCGCCGGCCGAGCTGCTGGCCGCGCTGCCGGTGCTGGCCACGGCGCTGGCGCTGCTGCTCGCCTGGCTGCTGGTGCGGCGCGGGGCGACCGCGAGCCCGGAGCCCGTGCCCCCGGCCAAGGCCCCCGAGACCCCCGCAGCGCCCGGCCCCTGCGCTCCAGAGCCGGCCGCCGCGCCGGAGAGCCCGGGGGAGCTCGAGGGGCCGGGGGAGCGCGAGGCGGCGCCGGCGGTGGCGGAGGAGCAGGCCGCCGAGGCCAGACAGGTACGGACCCGACCACCCCCCCGGACGCCCCTTCCCCACCCCGGGGCCCGCCTCCCCCTCTCCCCCCGGGAGCGCAGAGCAAACTCGCCATCCCCCCCCCCCCCCCAAGTGTCGGCGAGCGCCCAGCCTGTCGGAGTTGTGTAGTGTGTTCTGGCGTTCCACTTCCCGGCCCCCGCTCCCTCCCCCCCCCCCCCCCCCCCCCGGCTCGGGTCACACCCACCCCTCGCCCCGCACCCCTCCGGCCCAGGGCTTCCCGGATCCACGTGCATGTGGCTTATTTCAAGGTCCGCAATAATGAGAGTTGTCTCGATAACGAAAAAATAGTCATAGTTTAAAAAAAAAAAGCTGATTTTTCTTGTTAAGCCAATGTGAAATCCAGACTCCAGAGCCAGTGAGGTCTCGGTTGGGAAGCGCATAGGGCGGGGCCGAAAGAAGACGCCTTGCACAAATGCAGTCATTTCTATTGTCGTTTTCAAACTGCACACATGCTTTGGCACATCTCCCCTGGGCTTGCAGATAAGCCTGGCCCGGATGGAGTGGAGGAGTGAGATAAAGCCCTCCTACAGCACAGCCTAGCACCCCCAAACCCACAAAACCAGCCCTCCTGTTCTGCCCCAAGCCCACTCCCTGCGGTCCATCAGCTCTGTCCTGACTACACGCCTTGCTTCAGGACATCCAGAGAGATGTGCGCTCATCCCACCAGCCCCACACACTTTTTCCAGTGCGTCTCTTTACATTGGAAACCTACTTGCCAGGCATGAGACAGACACATTGCCAGGATTTCGGCAACCTTGACCCTGAATCAGGAGGATCAGAATGCCTTGCTCTTACTCCCAAGCCCCTCTTCCTGCATGGGAGGGTGGCTGGAACAGTAGAAGCCGTGAGCAAGCTGCTTGGGTGCCCCGTCAGTGTATCTGCAGTGCCCTTTTGAATTTTGCTGGACGCAATGGTTTACACTGAAGAGAGCCCTTGAGGGGAGAAGGCAGTGAGGCTGGGCCAAGGCGTTTCTCTTTGCTGAGTAAGTGTGCCGGACCCCTCTGAGCAGGCGCGTTGTTTGACAAGTGGGTGACTAATTGTGTCAGGAGAGCGGATTCTCACCAGCCTGGGGAGGGCTGTTGTATTCCCCCCGGGGAGGACAGAGACTCCGCTTTAATGGAGGCCCAGCTGCTCTTGCCAACCTCACCTGTGATGATGGCAGGAAGAGTTTCGGACCTGTGCTGATGTGTTAGGTTGGCTCCCATCTTTGGGATTCTTTCTGCACTCACAGGCTCCTGGGCACAGGAGAGACCTATGGGCCATTCTCAGCCTGCTCCTAGCTCTCAGCCAGCCCCGCTCCTACAGCTTACACAGGGCCCTTTATCCCCCAGCAGCAAGTTCTAGACGGAAGTTCGCAACGCCTGTCAGTGGCGCTCAGTTGTGTCTTGATTCTCTGGGTGACAGCACCTCTGAGAGAGCTTTCTGCACGGGCTGAGAGCCCTCAGCAATCCGAGATCCGAGATCCCGGCGGGGTGGGTTCAGAGTCGTTGGTCCAGCTCAACCAGAACATAGTGTGCCTCTGTCAAGAAAATGCTCGTCCTGCGGGGCTGAGGGGGCGCTTTGGAGGACAAAACACATCATAGAGGTTCACCTGCGGGGCAGCTGCCCCATGACTCTGAGAGCTGAGCCTTGTGTCTGTCCTGCCTGTGCGACATCCTGTCCCGAGATGATCCCAATGTAAGGGTTCCCTCGAAGTCAGTTTCCTCACTCAGGGCTCTTGCCCTGCCCGTGTGGGTTCAGATCCCTAAGCCTTGCTGAGTTGCTGCACGAGCCCCCCTCAACTCCAGCTGGCAAACACTAAATCATGACTGTGCCTCAGGCCTTGGGGTCAGGTGCTGGGGGAGGGGACACATATCGCTGTCCCCTGCTCTGCCTTCCCAGTGGTGGCATTAGCCCTGGAAGAAACTGCTAAGAAATTGCGTACGGACTGGGGCATTTTCAAGATCTGATTATCATATTGTGGGCCCGGAGAGCGGGAGAAGGACCCTGGGGAAATGAGGCCGGGTGGGGGTGGGGGTGGGGGGCGGAGCAGCCACCTTGCCTCACTCATGGTGCTTCTAATCCAATCATCTTCCTGCCCTGCCAGGCCCGGGAGGCCCAGGGCAGCTGCTGCCTCTGATTCACAAAGCTGATTGTTGAGAAGGATCGGAGCCCAGGGAAGCAGCCTCCCACTGCGGCTATAGGTCACGGGGAAGCGGCCCGGCGGAGCTGGGTGGGAAAGTAGAGTGATGGGCTGAGACACCGGGCAGCCACTAAAGAAATGGGGGGTGATCAGCCGGCCGGGACAGGGAGGCCAGGCAGAGGGCAGAGCTCTATTATTAGAACCTCTGTCTTGTCATGTCTCCTAGGGGTGAGTGTAGGGGTGGGCAGCGGAGGAAGCATGACAGGCATGCCGCACCCTCACAAAGAATCGCGGCGAACAAGGTCACAAATAAGAGTTGGTCCTTTTAAGGCCTGGAAACAGTGCTTTGCGGGGCTGAGGTGTAGGTTGCAATTTTAGGATGGCTGGGCTTCTTATCAAATGGAGGTGTGGATTCCAGCAAGGCTATGTCATAGGATTCCCAAACAGTGGTCAAGGTGAAGGTCAAGGGTCACCCGAATAGTACTAGAGTTACGTCCGTGCCAGAACTCAGGCTTCTGGGCACTTGGGTCCTCGCTCTGCTCGGCCATGGAGTCAGGAAAACGTCACCAAACACAGAACAGGCAGGGAGACTCATCTCCACTCAAGACTAAAGAGACAAAACAGACAAATGCGATGCCTGATCCTTGATTGGATTCTGGATTGGGGTGGGGGTGGGGAGCTATAAAGAGCATCTTGCAGATAACTGGAAGATGTTTCAAATGAACGGCTTATTAGATCATTTTATTGCATCGATGCTCAATTTCTTGCCTGTCATGCTGACATTGTGATTATGTAGAAACATGTCCTTGTTCTTAGGCAGATGCATGCCTGGGACACCGGGATGACTCAATCGGTTAAGCGTCTGCCTTCAGCCCAGGTCATGATCCCAGGGTCCTGTGATCAAGTCCCACGTCGTCAGGCTCCTTGCTTAGCAGGAGGCGTACTTCTCCCTCTGCCTGCCGCTCCCCTACTTGTGGTCTTCCTCTCTCTGACAAATAAATAAAATCTTAAAAAATAAAATAAAATAAGAATGAAGATGCATGCCAAACATTTAGGGATGACTTGTCACAATTCTAATAGTTACACATATACGCGCACAGGAGAGAATGGAAAGATGGCAAAATGTTAATAATCGGTGAATCTAGGTGAGCGGTGTATGAGTGTTCATTGTTTAATTCTTCTGATTTTTCTGTGGGTTTGGAATTCCCCAAAATACAGTGTTGGAGAGCACACTTACCGCGATGAACACTGAGAAATGTATAGAATTGTTGAATCATTATATTGTACACCTGAAAGTTTTATAACACTGCGTTTTAATTGTACTGGAAAAAAAATACGGTGTTGGAAAAAAGAAACCCAGTGGGGGATTTTCTCAGGAAAGGGCTTGGTTTTTCAGACACTCGGGTGGTGGTGTCTGATTGGACTGCACAGTCTCCTCCGGCTGCCCTCACTGAGGAGCTGGGGCCTGGTTCACCTTTTTTTTTAAGGTTTTATTTATTCATTTGTCAGAAAGAGAGAGAGAGGGAGCACACAAGCAGGGAGAGCGGCAGGCAGAGGGAGACGCAGGCTCCCCGCTGAGCAAGGAGCCTGATGCAGGACTCAGTCCCAGGACCCTGAGATCAGGACCTGAGCCGAAAGCAGACGCTTAACCAACTGAGCCACCCAGGCTCCCCGCTGGTTCATCTTCTGAAGTTACCCTGCTGTTAGGTCCATGCTGTGTCCCCTACCCTCACCATCTTCGTCACCACAGGTGTGCCCCTGTGCCCCCCACCCCCTGCAGAGGCCACAGAATGATTTAGGAGCAAGCGAATCCCCTCCCCCATCATCTGTCCCGACCTTCATGATGTCAACATGGCCCCGCTTTCTGTTCTCTTAACAAAAACACAGAAGCCAGCTAGCGGAGGGCCAAATAGATACTTGGCAGTTGTTCATATCACTTTGGAATCTTGTCTCAGTCAGCTCAGGCTGCTATGACAAAATACCACAGACTGGGAGACTTAAACAGTAGACATTTATTTCTTACAGCTCTGGAGGTTGGCAAGTCCAAGATCAAGGTGCCGGCCGATTCAGTTCCCAGTAAGAGCCCGCTTCCTGGCTGGCGGACAACCGCCTTCTGGCTGTGTCTGCACATGGTGGAGAGGGAGCTCTCTGGTCTCTTCCTCTTCTTATAAGAACAATAATTCCACCCTCGGGGCCCCACTCTCTGGACCTCATGTAACCCTAATTACCTCCAAAGCCCCCCCCCAAATACCATCACACTGGGGCTTAGGGCTTCAGCATATGAATTTGGGGAGTCTATGACAGGTCTAGTGGTTTGCTGGGGAGGAAACTGGAAATAGTCCAAATGTTCATTAATTAGGACGTTGGATTACTTAGCAAGCTGGTAGAACTAAGTAAGGAAAAGTGCAGATCATGAAACAGTGTGTTCACAGTAATGACAGTTTTGAACACCCCCGAACAGAGGACGGTGCCCAGAGCTGCGAACAAGAGTTCAGTGTTCGGTAGTGCAAGAGCGTCTTTTAGGCAGTCATTCCAGCTCACAGGTTTTTTTCCATGTGAGAAAGAAGTCCGTGGACTTTCCTAATGGCTAAACTTTGTTCTTCCTTCCAGAGATAGTCTTGTTGGCACACAGAAAATGTAGCTGTCGGTTAGAATTTCTACTCAGTGGGAAGTAGTAAATTTTTAAGGAACGTATCTTAAGAAAAAAGCTGCCTAGCTTTGGAGGGTTAGAAAGGAAGCACAGCGCGTGCGCCCTTTCCGACAGTCTCTGTGGCCCCGTTCTTTCCCAGACCGTCGGCCTCAGCCACAGTGTGGGAGGGCTGAGACGACCGGAGACCATGGGCGGATGTGCTTCCTGAGAAATGCCCAATCCCTGGTGGCTCAGGCATTTCTGGAACAACCTGAGTCCGACCACACTCGCTTGGCCACTGATAGGGACAGATGAATGAAGCAGGACTTTGATGGGGCTCAGAAACCTCCTCTAAGGGGTGCCCTGCACGGACGGAGCGGCTTGCTGACCGTCCTGCTGCTCCGTCCGAGCCACGAAGGAGGTCTGGGACACTGCAGCGGGCTGTTCCTGCCCTCCTGCCCCGGAGGGAGAAGGATCGGTCACGTCCTCCTGGCCACAGTGGCTAAAGAACAAATGACAGTAACGGGCGCTAAGGAAACCCAGTGTGAGAATTCATGGTACTTGTTCACCTAATAGTTTTGCCTCTGAATAGCCATAGGACTTGGGGGAAGTCCTATAACTTCTGGCCTCCGTTTCCCCACATGGAAGGGGTTGAACTAAAACCACTTGGGATCTCTCCTAGAGCTCTTAGCGATGCATGGTCATCTGCTCGCCAGTTACCAGCTCCTGTTTCGTGGCCTGTGGGGGGGAGGAGTGTGCATGTGTGAGCCCGTGTCTAGCATTTGCAAGTAAGAACTCCTTGCACTCATTGTTAACTCTGTCCGGCCGACCTCTGGTTGAGACAACCCTGGGCATGTTCTCAGCAAGAACCTAATTCTGTGACCTTGGTATGACTAGTGTTTCTCCTGGCCGGTTGCCTATGTGCCGACGACTCATTCTGAGATCGATCCCAAGACTAGCAAAGACCTCCAGCCCAGTGGTGTCCTGTGAAGATCAGTAAACCCTACTCCAGGGTCAAACCATTCTTATCTTTATTTTTCATGACGTCTCACCAGTTCCTGTGCCGGCGGTTGAGGCCTCCTTAGAGACTTTAAACACAAAACCCCTGTCTTCTGTTACGATCTTTAAAGTTGGTCCTGGTCAAAGTTCTTCAGCCTGGTTGGTCCCCAGCAGAGTGGTTTCATTTCCTCCCACCCCTCTCGTTCTGGTTGTGTCAGTCCACGAGCTCTCCTCCCTGCGCTCAAGCGTCTCTGTTTATCGCCTGTCCCCCCCCCCAAATGTAGACACAAAAATTCTGCCTCATCTTTGCTGATAAGGGGAAAATGGGCATTTCTGCCCCTGGGTGGTTTTTTTTTTTTTTTTTTTTTTATGAAGCTTTTGTTGCCCTCCAAATCCTCTTTGTAGGAACAATGCCAAAAACTGTTAATCTGATAGGATTGGATCTGGCATGCTTGGCCATCTGAGCCAGAGTGTGTGTGTGGGGCTTATGAATGTGCCCTCATTTGGGATATGAGGTCGGAGTCCAGGATGGCCGTTTTAGTCTGGCTGGTTGAACTCCCGCTCCGCAGCCCGGCTCCTCCCTGCCCCGGGGCATTGTGTGCTGGGCCCTGAACTCTAGATCTCAATCTACCACCCTCCCCCTCTCCCCGAGCCCTGCCTCATGAGTCAGTCCAGTATTCGTCCTTTGTTCTTTGTCTATGCTGGAAAAGCTCATGCCCATATCAACTGGAGAACTCACTTCTAGACCTGTCTTCCAGAACATGCTGCCTACCGTCATCCCCCTGATCAATAGCTGATGATGCCCAGCCTCTCCTTGAACTTGACCCCAGGTGGCCGGCTACCTCCTCAACGCTTGCCCGAGGTTGTCCAGTGAGCCCCTGAGACCACTGTGTCTGTTAAGAGTTCTTGACTTCTGCCCTCGGCCCCTCCCTGCCCCCACTGTTCTTGGTCATCTGCTTGGAATTCCTCCACGGGCCCCCGGAGCTGCTCAGGCTGAAAGCCCACACAACATCCTTGTTTTCTTATTTTCCGGCCTGAAGTCCCTCCATCAGCAAGTCCTGTCACCTCTGTCTGCAGAATACCTCCTGTTTTTAGGCTGTCCTCTCCACCTTCCTGGCTGCTACTGTGGTCCACGGTTCACCTGGGCTGTGCTGTTCCCTCCCAGTGGCTCCCCCCACCTCCAGCCTGCCGCCCACGTTCCACCCAGCAGCGGACACCATCTTTATCACATGGAAACCACACCCCAGACTCTCCTGCCCCAAGCCCTGCGGTGGCTCCTGTCACAGGCAGAATCAATTCCGAACTCTCAGCACGGTCCCCGTGGCCGGCTCTGCCTCTGGTCCCCGCTGTCCCCGCACTCCCTCCGTCGCGTCCCCGAGCTCACACACACCAGGCCTACACCTCAGCTGGAGCCTGGGATTTGCTCTTCACTCTGCCTGGCAGACCCCTCCTGGCCCAGACTTCCAGACGATGGTTCGTCTTCACCTTTCTAGCGTCTGTGTCCCCCGACCCCTACTTCAGCACGCCCCCTCTCTGGCTTTCTTCACGGCACTCCATGTGGTCTGGGTCGTCCTTTATGTCCGTGTCCATTGTCTGCCCAGCAGAATGTCGGCTCAGGAGAATGGGCCTGGTCTGCCACGTTCACGGCCACGTCCGCAGCTGTTACAGCAGGCTCAACACACAGCAGCACCCAGTACGTGCTTGTTGAATGCGATAGCTTCAAGAACAACGAAGAGAAGGAACACTGGCAGCCCCTGCCACAAGGCAAATGCTGCCTCCTCGTAGCACTGTCCTGGGCAGCAGGCCAAGGCCATTTCTCTTCATGCCCCAGGCCTCCCACCCAGGGCCTCGCGTGTTGTCTGCGTTCGCTAGAGCCGTGTGTCATGCCCCAAAGGGGCAGACTGCTCTGTAAGGTAGTGCGCTCCCCGAGGCTAGAAGTGTTCAGAGACTGGATAACTGGTAATTTATCAAAGGTTTTATCAGCTAGGGTTTTGTCTTGGGTCAAAGCCACATTAGATCAGTGGTTTTCTCACATTTTTTAAAGTACTAGATACCATTTTTCTTCTTCAATCTTAGATGGAAGTCCAGTGTGTAAAGGGAAAGCAGAACTGCTCTGTGTGTGTGTGTTGGTGGGGGGGGGAGTCTTGGCCCCTCTATTCCCGCCTCCCTCCTTACAGCAGTCCCTTCTGTCCTCCCCACGGAGCTCCAGGGCTCTGCCTGCCGAGGCCAGGACAAAAACCCAAGCTGAAAACCATTCTTCCCAGATCCTGTGACCTCAGAGGACCCCACGCACACAGAGGAAGGACGAGCACTTAGAGGTGAATGGAGAAGGGCAGACCGTGTGCCCAAGGCCTTGGTTCCAAGGGTGACCCCAAGTTCCTGCCCACCCTCCCATGGCACACACACACCCCCCCCCCCCCAAAGGCAGGAGAGGAGAGCACTTCCCAGTAAGCGTTACAGACTGACCTCACTGCCTCTGGAAGCAGGAGAACCTCAGAGACTGGGGATTATTTGAATTGAGCACAGCCGTGGTGATTTTAGGGTTTTAGTGGGAAAAAAAACATCATAAAGCTGGCATTTGAAGATGTTCTCAGAGCAAATGAGTTGGAGGAGAGTGAAGTCAAGGACACGGTGCCGTGTGGGGCCCCGAGTGATTGGCAGGAGCATGGAGAATGAGGGTGAATCCCAGGGCCTGTTCGAGGGGATGGTGGCGGTTGAGAAGTGGAAAGGAACCCACAGCCTTGGATCACCATTCCCAGGCCGTGACAAAGTGTCAAAGATGCTGTGACCACAGAGAAAAACTGATGAGAGGGGCCAGTTGAGGATAAGACGTCAGTTCATTGTCTCCGGGGATGTGCCTTATCCAGCTGCAACTATGGATTTAGAGTGTTGGCCCGGGCGTCCTCTGCCTGGAGCTGTCACTGAGGCGCGCCGTGGCTGAGCTGTTTAGACTCGAGGGCGGAGAGAGCCGTGACCTCTGCCGGCCTGCCCTCCCCACCCAGCACGGGCGCTCTGGGAGCTGGCGCCAGCTCTGCGCTCTCTGTTGGCCCGCGGCTGCTCCCCCCTGAATGCAGGAGATGAACAGCCCGATTACCTAATGGAATCTTTCTGGGAGGCGGGGAGCCTTGTCAGACCCGCTCTGCCTGCGGTGGGAGCCGGGAGGCAGCCCCCGCGCCCTGCCTGGTCTCGGTGCCCGCCTTGGAAACCTTCTGCAGACGTGCTGCCGGGGATGGGCCTGACCCAGGCTGCGGAGAAGTGCATGGGGAATCGTGCTCGCCCTCGCCTCGCTTCCCGCTCTCCGTGCTGGCTACTGCAGGGGAGGGAGGGACAGGCATCCCCGTGGAAGTGGACCTGTGGTCCTACACAATCAGCCTGGATTGACCGCGGGGCTTGTTGTAGCCACAGCCCGAGTCAGCTCTGGTGGCTGGTCACACAGTCCCAGCAGGTCCTGAGTCCTGAGTGCAGGACCCCAGGGCAGAACCATGTCCTGGGGCAGACAGAAAGATGACTGTTTCTCTCTGTGTGTCTGCCTCGTCCTCACCGCCCCCCCCCCCCGTCTCTGTCTCTGTCTCTGTCTCTCTCTCTCTCGGTCTCTCTCTCTTCCTCCTCTGCTTCAGCGCTGCGCATCGGGCTTGGATCAGCCAGGGCAGCCATAAATGGCAATGTGCTGCCTGCAGGCTCACACTGGCTCCGAGAAGCCTCCCTCCTCAGCCTCCGGGAGACCCTGGTCCCTGTGCTTTGCCTCCCCCCCCACCCCGCCGCCGAGCCATCCCTCCGCTGGAGGAAAAGGTTGGATTGGAGAAGTGTCCCGGGACATGTGAAGTTAAACCGTGGGCTCTATCCATCCAGTCGTGGAATGCCGGGACTCTGGTCAGTGAGGTGAGGGGGTTGGGTCCCAGCCCGAGACTGCTTTGGGGACCAGCCAGGATGACACCAGCTGTCTGTCCCAGAGGGCGTCGCCAATTCACAGCTGTCACGAAACTGATTTACTTCCATTAGAGCACGGTGTGTCGGTTTGCTGGGGCTGCCGTAACGACGTACCACAGACTGGGCGGCTTGAAACACAGACGTGTATTTTCTCCAGAACTGTGAGGTCCCGGCGCGGGCAGGGCCGCTCGCTCCCAAGGCCTCTGTCCCTGGTGTGCAGGTGCCGCCTTCTCGCCGCGTCCTCACGGGGTCTTTCCATGAGCACACGCACCCCGGGGTCTCTTGCGTGTGTCCTTTCTTACAGATTTCCTCTTAAAGGGACACCAGTCAGATTGGGTTGGGACCCACCCTCATCGGCCTCATTTTAACTTAATTCCTTCTTCAAAGGCTCTCTCTCCAAATGCAGTCACAGTCTGAGATACTCGCAGTTTGGACCTCAACATATGAATGTGGGGAGGGACACAGTTCAGCCCACAACACACGGGTACCATGCAGCACGCGTGGGACCAAGGGCGTTGACCAGAAACCCACAGGGATGGCCTCTCGCTGGCTTGCAGTCGGCACTCTGAGCTCTGTCGGGTTGTGCGGCCCCAGGCGTGGTCCTAGCCCAGCTATGTGGGGAAGCAAGCCCAAGGGTGGGACTCAGACCTCGAGAACGAGAACCCCAGGGGATTGCCTTCAGCCAGAGGCAGCCAGTCCTTTGCTGATTCATTCAACAAACACTGAGCTGGGGGCCAGAGTCCCTTCACCTCTCGGTTCAGGCCCGACATCTCTCACCTGTGCTTTGAACCCCCTTCTTGGAGTTCTTCCTGCCTCCAATCTTGCCCTCGCCACGCCATTCCACTTCCTGCTCCAAAAATGCCGGTCTCCTCCCGTTTCTCCCCATTTAAAAGCCGCGGGGGCCCCTCGTTGCTTTGTCCCCTATAAGATTGCCCGGGTCGGAGCCCTGCTTCCTGACCCCCGCGATCTCCTGCAGCCACACCAAACTCCAGCAAGTCCTTGCAAAAGCCGAGATGCGTCCCCTCTGGGGCCTCGCCCGACTCCTTAGACTCAGCCGAGCTGCCCTCCTCGGGGCCCCTCTACCATGTGGCTTAGATGCTTCCAGAAAACATACCTTCAGAACTGCACGTGCCAAAGCAGGATGGAAGGTGGGACGTGCTGTAGGAAGGACGGCACAGAGGTACAGCCCTTACTGACGGCTCACGCTCCAGCATTTCGTGCTTGTGCCGTATTGCCCTCCTTCGCTGTCACCCACACAGTTCCCCATCTGCAGGCAGGGAGCCCTGGAGGGAGGCCGAAGGGCCACCACGTCCAGAAGGATGGCCGTCTTTGTCCCATGCGCACTTTGTACGGGACCCGCCCATCTTATTACCGGTATCACCACTTCCGTTTTTCTGTCGTGTACACGTTTTTTATAAAATACAAGCAAAATGCAACAAACAGTGTTTTGTTTTGTTCAATCATGGACTCCTTCCCAGGATGGGGATGTCATCTCAAAGCTCACAAGGTAACCTAGAGAAGCCTGCGGGCTGGGGCTGCTCCCTGCAGCGCTGTGGGAACCCCCCGCCACCGCCCAGCCCTCAGCGGCTGCGCCACTGGTATCCGACATGGGCAGCCCTCCCCGCGAGGACCTGACCTGCTCTGGGCTTGCAAAGTGGAGTGTGAGCAGATGGTGACGGGGTGACAGCCACTCGGCTCGGTCAGCTTGCACAGAACCGGGAAAGGTGGGGGTGGAGCGACCTCCGGGACAACCACAGCCAAGGGCCTCTCCACCCACAGGCCCAGGCTCACAGCTCGAGGACCAGAGCTTCCTTCTCCCCCAGCAGAGTTGGGCCATGGGTCCCACCTGCAAGCTGGTCTATTATGGGAGGGGTTTTGACTGCCCACCGGGCCCACGGGCTTCAAGAGGCATCTTCCAAAGGAAGGAGATTTCTGCACAGACAGAAAACAGTAAGTGACCAGTCCAGCACTGCTTTCCGGACTTCATGAAGTCTCCAGTAAAAAGTCTGTTTTAAATTGCATCCCTGTATATAAAGCCACAGCATGCCAGAAATTTTATAAAACGGTATCTCTGTCTACCACACACGTAACATTATTTACCTTTCATTTAATTCCGGGATACGGGGGTACCCCCAAAGCTTTAGTGCAGTTTTAGGTTTTAATAGCTTGAGAAGTATAAATGCTACGAAGCTACAGCACACATCCGCTGAGTATTTACTATGTAAATTCCTCGTCTACTTAGCTTCCTGACATTTGAATGCCGAGTTCTCCATTTTAATTCTCTGTGCGAGCGGGAGTCTGGCTGGGTGGGCAGGTGGACGAGTCCTCTCCCACGGCACCTTGGTGAGCTGGTCAGCCTCCCTAAAGTCATGTCCAGGCGGTCAGGTACGCATCAAATCCTCGTAAAATCGACAGGCTCGAATCACAAAGGCAATCCCCCGGTCGGTGAACCTTGGGCCATGAATATGTTTTTGAAGTTTGAAAATCAACTAGAGGGGCTCCTGGGGGGCTCAGTCGGTTAAGCGGCTAACGTCAGCTCAGATCATGATCTCAGGGTCCTGGGATCGAGCCCAGCATCAGGCTCCCTGCTCAGTGGGGAGCCTGCTTCTCCCTGTCCCTCTGCCTCTCCCCCTCCTTGTGTTCTCTCTCTCAAATAAATAAATAAAATCTTTTTTAAAAAATGGGGCACCTGGGTGGCTCAGTTAAGCTTCTGCCTTCGGCTCAGGTCATGATCTCGGGGTCCTGGGATCGAGCCCCACATTGGCCTCCTTGCTCAGCAGGGAGCCTGCTTCTCCCTCTCCCTCTGCCACTCCCCCTGCTTGTGCTCTCTCTCTGACAAAAAAATAAAATCTTTAAAAAAAGAGCGAAAAGAAAATCAACTAGAGGCATGTCTAGCACTGGACTGGGATAATTACATGAATTTGAATGAGAAACATCAATATATTTAAAATGTAAATAACCTTTCCAAGGTCATTTTTGGGTATGTTTATAGCATTTATGCTTCTGAAATTATTAAAGCTGAAAATGACACTAAGACTTGGGTTGCACATTTTTATTTTTTTAGATTTTATTTTTATTTATTTGAGAGACAGAGAGTGAGAAAGAGCATAAGCTGGAGGAGGGGCAGAGGGTGAGGGGGAAGCAGGCTCCCCGCTGAGCAGAGAGCCCAATGCGGGGCTCGATCCCAGGACCCTGGGATCATGACCTGAGCTGAAGGCAGCCGGTTAACCCACTGAGCCACCCAGGTGCCCCTGGGTTGCACATTTAAAAAAAATATCAGTAGCAACCTCTAAATTGCTTTCCAACCTGCCAACGGGATCACAAGTACGGTTTAAGAAACAGCACACTTCAGAAGTCAAGTGCAAGATTCAAATGTATACCAGCCTCTCTCCAGGCCAGTGTTGGCAGGCCACCCTTCACTGTGTCCCTTTGGGATGGTGGGGTCTGCCTCCGCTCTGGACAGCAACTATTTGTGTAGATGTCTTCCCGACTGGATCATGAGTTCCTTGAGGAAGGGACTGTGCTTATTTCTCTTTTTTCTTGGTGTCCCTCACACATAATGGGAGAATCAGCCTCCTCTCCAGTCTCGATATTGGGCTGATTTCTGGGGTCCAGCCCTGAATGGGTTAATGGCTGTTTGTGTCTCTTTTTTTCTTTTACTCTTCCTTTAAAAAAAGAAAAAAAAATCAGATTTCACAGTTCAGAGACCCCTGTGTAGCATTTTCAAAATATGTTAGGAGTAATTAATGCATATTCATGCATCTTATTAGAAAATCCAAATATACTGAAATGTATCAGATGAACACAGAAGGCCTGTCTCTCCCCCAGCGGTATCCCCTCCCCCCATGGTCCTCACCCCCAAAGGTAATCACTGCTAAGGGTGCCTTGCGGGTCCTTCCAGAAAACCTTTCCTCAGCGTTGATGAGCATGTATGTGCATTTCCATCTTTATTTACAGCAAGAAGATTGCCCCTCTCACACTGTGCAGCCTCTTGTTTTTCCCCTTGGTAATTGACCCTGATGCATTTCTCACATCAGTTTGTATGGTTGCCTCTTTTTTAAAGCCCAGTGTTGCGTGGCGTGTGCACACCGTGATATATTTAACCCGTTAATATTGTGGTTAACCAAATCTATTTAACTGTAAGATATTTAACTCTAAGGATGAACATTTCCTTGTTTCCAGTTTGGCGTGTTTTCTGCTTCACACAAGCAGAGTTCTTGCATGAAAACCTGAACAGATGATTTTCCCGTCCAGAGCAGATCCCTAGAAGTGGGTTTGCTGGGTCAAAGGGTTGTCTCCTTTTCCTGCCTCCCCCGAAGAGTCCTGCCCCAATCTCCACAGCCACAAAGACGTTTTCCTGTGCAAAACCGGGGGTGAGAGGGGGGCATTTGGACAAGCCCCACGTACTGACCAACGGTGCTCCGGGCAGCACGGCTCCCCTCTCGGTGGTGCTGAGCAGAAGTCCTGCTCCTGCCTCCCGCCCAGCTCCTCCTGGCTGCATTTTGTGTGGTCCTGAGACCGAGAAAGTCACAGGAAACTCGGCCCTTCGGGGTTTGCCACTCATGACCGGCTGTTGGGCTTGTGCAAACTTGCAGGCCAGCTCTGCTCGCTCTGCTCTGTGAGGGAGCCTGCCGCCAGCCGCTCCGTGCTCCTGCCCTGGGAGCCGCGTGCCAAAGGCCTGGGCGTGCTGCCCTCTCCGCCGCGGGCGGCTTCCTCCTGTGCGTGCTTCCCTCTCTAAACCGGGGGGTATGTCCGTATTTGCCCGCCGGCTTCCCTCCGCAGTCCCCTGGGCCGCGTGTCCCCACTGCCCTAAAATCCCTGTAGCTGGAGGATGGGCGCATCCTGGTCCCCCCCAGCATTCCTGCAAGTTGAAGTCACTCCTTCCTCCCAAGAAGGCCATCTTGGGACACTCCTTCCAGCCATCTGTTTATTGAGTCCATTCGTGGGAGAGCGCCGGGCCTGAAGGAGGCGGAGCTCCAATTTTGGAAAGATGGACATGGAAACCGTTAGGGGTTGAAACGAGGTGCCAGGAGGCAGGGATGGAGTCTGCGCCCGCGAGCGCCGCTCCTCTGTGACGCCCGCCAGCCATCCTCTCGTGCCTTTCGTTCTACTCACTGGAGCAGGGGCAGGGCAGGGGGGTGGGGGTGGTGGATCGTGGGAGTCCCCAGTCCCATTACCAAAATGGCATCCAAAGTCTTTGACAGGCACCCACCCGGAAAGGGTAAAGGGACTGAGTTTCAAAGGTCAGAAGCACAGCTCCTCGGCCCACAGCCTCCCCATTGTCATCTTGGCCACACAGCGTTTGCACAGAGGTCATACGGACTCCCCCCGCTGGTTGACCGCGGCCCCAGAGTCAGGTGCCTTTCACCAAGGAGTCAGACACCTGGATGACCGTATCCGTGTGAACCGTCTCAAGCTCCGGGCGCCCGGGGCTGACTCTCTCCTTGTCTTGCAGGACCAGGAGCAGGACCAGGACCAGGACCAGGACCAGGAGCAGGATGGCCAGGAGGGCCCACCCCAAGCAGGGCCTGAGGAAGAGGATGGTGAGTGAGACCCAGCCTCCAGGCCGCACGCCCCTGGCCCTGTCGCTTCTGCTCTTTCTGTCCCCACTTTCCTGTCTCTAAACTGTGAGTTGTCTTCAAACACGGAAGGCCCATCTCGCCAGTAAACCGAGCACTCCGACCTTCCATTTCCTGCCCTGCCTCCTAGCTCCCCTCCTGTCACTGCTTGTGCATTTCGGTTTCTCGCCAAACGTCTCCCAATCTATCTGATGGAGACGGAAGCCGCTCACAGCGCCGCTGCCCAGGTGTTCTGCACAATGGAGGCCCCAGGGGAGGAGATGTCTGAGCAGCTCGGGCTAACTGGCCGGACTTCCCTGCCATCAGACTCTGGCCGGCCAGGAGAAGGGAGCCGGAGTGACGGGGAGCATTAAGAAAACTGGCCACTTCGAACCTGACTGGGTGGAGGGCGGAGGCTTTGCCCTGGGCACCCACAGGGGCCAGTGCCCCAGACAGACAGAGACAGAACCACACGTGGTCTGCGTGTCTGCTGGGTCTGTCGTGTTTTATTTCTTAAAAACAAACGAAAGCAACATGTCAACATTTGTTAAATCTATGTGGAAAGTACATGGAGGGCTTATTACTTGTACTTCTGTGTATGTTTGAAATAGTTCATCATTTTTTTAAAAAGCCAAACTGTTGCCGTGACCGACGGCTGGCAGGGGCAGTGGAAAGAGTGGGTTGCAGGAATGCCGTGACCGCGGCTGGTATGGGCGTGTGGGCCGGCAGCAGGGCAGCGCTGGGGGGGGGGGCCCACAGCTCCTCCCCTGAGGCCCCACAGGGCTGCGGCTTCTGTTGGTACTGCCTCAGAGGAGCAGGGAAGGGCGGGCAGCTGCGGAGGCGGGTCAGGGGGACCTGCTCTCCTTGGCGCGGTTGGTTCTCCTCCGTCATCTGCAGGTTAGAGACGCACGGGAACTGTGGCCCTGTGTCCCTGCCTTGTGGCCCCAGGCAGCTGCAGGGATGCTGGAAGTCAGGATCCTGTTTGCGACTCCGGGACACAGGAAGGGGCCGGAGCCAGAGGCCCCTGGCCAGGACAAGGGGAGGCTCACCAGCCTTACAGCCAGCCCTGTGCCTTGTCACGGGCCCCCCTCCTTATCTGACTGCTGCCTCCTGGACATCCCCCATCCCCCCGCCACCTCCTGCCAGCTCTGACAGGGTGAGGGAGGGGAGGTTTATGGCCGCAGCTGTCGGAGGATAAGAGGAACAGGCCCCCAGCCCCTCTGCAGTGAGCAGCTCAGCTCTGGGGCTAATTGATTAGTGTCGCTCAGACGCCCTCCCTAAGCGACCTGGTGATTCACAGAAGGCTGCAGGAGGAAGTCCTGCTCCCAGGAGGCCCTCACATCGAAACCTCCCGGTCTAGCAAAATTAGATGCGACTGTGTACCCCTTGGTACACCACACATGATGTGATTAGGTGAAATCCTTTTCTAGTCGTCCTGCCTGGCCCGGAAAACATCAGACTCATCAGACCTGCCCCATGAATGAAAACCTTGAGCCGTACCCAGCTGGCAGAATTTTTTATGTTTTATTTTTCTAAAACATAGCAACACAATGACCTTGATGTTGAGGTTGATTGGTTTTCTTTGTCTGTTGCCTCTTCCTGAGGTCCAGAATCGAGCGTTGCTTGTGAGCTCATCCTGAGGCCGTAGCCTCTGTGTGATCCCGCCCCTCTGGCAGGCTTTTCCGGCTTTCCTGATCACCAGGGACCCAGGCCCCTCAGACAGCAGCTCTGAATTACTCAGCAAAGTACCCAGACCCCCAGATGCAGGCAGTGCACACCCGGTGCTGTTGGAAGCTCCTGATTCTGTGGGCCCACAAGGAATGGTCCTGTCCAGCCTTTGCTTGTCAGCCTGAGCTCAGCTCAGCCTGGAGGAAGAGCCGGCCCATGGGGGCTGGGGTCCCCAGTGAGGAGGGGTGGGAATGGATTCCCCTGTCTCTGCGCAAAGCCCCATCTCACCTGGAGGATGAACCAAGACTCCCCCCCCCCCCGCCCCAATGATGACCTGGCCCCTCTCTACCATCCAGTGCCACTGGCCTCCTCTCTTTGCTGCACCTGTCTCCCCGGACACCGCAGGGCTCAACTCACCGCACTCCCTCAACTACCGTCTGTAAAACCCTCCCTGATGCCACCCCCACCCCACCCCCATGAAACTTCAAGCGGCCCCCGCCCTGCCTCCCACTCCCCTGTCCTTTCTGCAGAGCACTCATGACCAACTAAACTGTATTTGACTTGTCTTTGCTTGCTGTGTGTTTTCTTCACTGCTAAGGCCCCAGCCCCTAGCAGAGTGCTCACTAAATATTTGCAGAAAGAATGAAGAGCAAAGGAATCCTTGTACAAATGTAGTCACTTCTTCCTAAGGCAAGGCTTCAGCCCCTGGGCAGCTGGCCAGGGTGAGGGGGCCACAGGAGGGCTGTGGAGCCCGCCAGCGTCCTCCTCCTGGGCGAGGTTTTGGAGAGAGCACGGCCCCCATCACATCACATTTGGGTTCTGAATTTGCATCCAGAGCCTTCTTCCTTCAGCCCAGAGAGAAGCCGAATCCGAGGGCCCGAGGCATTTTCCTCCCCCTGGGCCCACATCAGCCTGTGTGATCAAACGGGGACAGCTGCCAGCTGGAGGTCAGGGTGGCCCGGGGCAGGATGCGGAGGTGTTTGAGATTCCGGACGTTGGAGTGACAGAGAAGTAAACTCTCCAGAGAACCGAGAAGGACCGTATCTGTGTGGGAGGGTGATTTGCGGGCCTCCGCATTTCCCTTACTCAATTCTTTAGGCCTTCATGGGAATTAGACAAGATAAGCCGTTGAGTCTTTGTCCCCGGGGGTGGCGGGGGGCTGTCTGCCCTACACCTGCTGGGCTGAAGGACCACTTAAGGGCATGGCTTCCTCTCTGAGGCCTGGCAGCACCTGTGTGGGCATTGGGGGGGAGATGGCCCTTTTGAAACTAACAAAAGGGGAAGAGGACCCGGAGTCTGGGGGAGGCCCCCAGCACTCAGACCCTCGCGCCAGCTCTGACCGAGTCTCCTCTCTGCAGGGGGAGAGGTCTTCTCCTTTAAATACAGCCCCGGGAAGCTGCGGGGAAACCAGTACAAGAAGATGATGACCAAAGAGGAGCTGGAGGAAGAGCAGAGGTAGGGACCACACAGCACCCGCGAGCCCTGACTGTCCTGCCCCTGCGCTCGGGTGCCAGGAGACAGGGCGAGCCTGCGGCAAACCGCTGCCCCAACCCACTGCCACTCCCCCATTTTCTGTTTAGGGGCTCTTTCCTGTCCTGGCTCTGTTCAGCCAGGCTCGGTTTCCCCTGAAGACAGTCCCTTTGGGGTGCTCCGGCATAGCTGGGGAGGAGGGGAGGGCCGCAGAGTCCCTCCCCTGCCCCTCGCCCCCACTGAAAAGGGAGAAGCTAGACGCCAGGGAAGAGCCTGGAGCAGACCGCTCCCTCACCCAGAGAGTTCATGACAAAACCAATCTATCACTTCGGGACAGGGCGCAATTCTTCCTGCTCATCCATTCGGCAGCTCCCCTCCCCTCCTCTCCTGCCCCTCCGGCCCCTCCCAGCCTGGCGTCTGCGGTCGGTTCCTATCTGTTCTGCTCCACGGAGCTCCCACAGCTGCAGCTGCCTAGCTTCTCAGCTTTAGAATCGGGCCCCCGCCCCCGCCGGACACCCACTGCACACCCGTGGGCCTCCCTCCATGCCGCTAGGGTGCTGAGGAACACTCTGGAAGCAGCAGGACAGCTGGGGAGGGAACCGGTGGTCAGACCCCCAGTCCAGCTGTCTCCTGCACGCCTCCGGCCGGCCTGGAGCCAGCCGTGCTCCGGTTCAAGCAGGAGTCTAAACGGGAGCCCAGGGGGGGGTTCTAGGGTCACAGAGGACAGGAGGGCTTATTCGAATGCATAACTCAGCCACTCTTTCATTGCCGCTGGCCACACCACCCAGGGTCCCTCCAAAGTCAGAAGCTGCTTTGCCCATGAGGATCCCCATTTCCCCTCCCGCAACTGTCACCAGCTCTTCCAAACCTGGCCTGGAAGGCTCTTCCCCTGGGGTGGAGGGGTGGTGGCAGGCCCAGCCTGAGGAAGACTGGGAGCAGGGGAAGGTGGCCTCCAGGGGAGCCACCCCTCGGTGCTGGCGACACTGCCTCTGGGTGTGATCTGGTTTGCTGCCTTTATATTTCAGGATTGAGCTGACCTCTGACCTCACTTCCCTGTAGCAAGTTCCTTAGGTCCTGAACCACACATAGTCTTGCAAATCCTTTTGGTAAGGAGATTGACTTCTTAGACCAGTGGTGCATCCCCCCTCCTGTCTGTTGATGTGTCCTCAACGTGACTGACACGGTCGAGCCCTCCCCTCCTCCGCCACCTTCATAACCAGTTGATACATTCCATGCACCGAGTGGCCTCTTTCTTCGCCAGCACGGGAGATGCTGTGTGACCGCCCCCCTCCCAGGGCTGCAGAGTTCTGGGACCCAGTGGACCTAAGTTCCTGGTGGGCCTCACGGACCAGCTGGTGGGGAGCTAGCGCCCCCTTGTGAGGCTGGGGCTGAACTGTCGTCCCCCTCTGGGACCGCTGGGTGTCGCCCTGCCGCTTCGGCCCGCCCTAAGAAGAAAGCCTCGTGTGGCAAAAAACCCCTGTGCTCCCGAGTGGTGGGACAGGCAGGTTTTCCGGGTCAGGAAGGGGTGGCCAACTGCAGCCCTGGTCAGTAAGCTCACTGTGACTGGAACACGGCCACTCTTGTTTTCCCGTGGTCTGTGGTGGCTTCCGCGCCACTGTGACCGGAGTGAGAAGTTGCAAGAGAGCCGCGTGGCCCACAGGGCCCAGAAGAGTCAGAATCGGGCCCTTTACCGAAAATATTCGCAGCCTCTGGATTAAGGATGGGGAGGGCTGGATGCGCTTGGGGTCCCGCAAAGGTCCCTGTGGACGGAGCTGCGGTCAGGACAGGCCTGATTCCTTGGGCTCGGGCAGGTGCTCCTGGTGGACGTGAGGAGTCACTGGAACAGGAAGGACAGACAGTTAGGGGACGGATGCCAGGCCTCAGGCTGCGGGGTCAGATGGCCACTGTCACTGGGCTCCGAGCCAGGACCTCAGGAAGAGGGAGGGAAAGTCTCTTCTCTGTTATGTTTAGACAGCCGACTCTGCATCGGCCGCGTGGGGGGCAGAGGGTCTTTCCCGACAGGGTTGTGGGGCCTCTCACGCACTTGGCTATTCCGTGGGGCGGAGACCGTGCCCCAGGGCTGCTCTTGGGGTGAAGGAGGAGATCTTCCCTCCTCATCTGCAGGCCTGTGCCCCAGGTGGAGAAGGAGGGGCTGGTGGACTTTGAGGCACTTAAACTCGGTCCTCGCTCAGGGTGGAGCTGGAGTTCACGCTCATTTTCACCCCTGCCCTTCCCCAGCATGCTCCCCGTGGCTGCTGCACGCGTCTGCCTGTGCCGTCTGCCTGCTGCCTCCTGCCCCTGCATGCGGCCAGCCCACGTGGCACTGCATGGGGCCCCTTGACTCGCACCCCTCTTGCAGCTGCTTCTGTCCCTCTCGTGGTGATGCTTGGGGTTGCAGAGGCTGACGAGTTCGGCTCTGTCTCTTCGTCTCCAGCACGGCAGTTCCTGTGGTTCCCCTGTGGCCCGGGAGAGCTGGCGGGTGCAAGTTCGTTCTGGTCCCCGCTGAGTCTAGGAAACGGCCCTGGGATTCCAGTATGAAAAAGAACATGCACATTATCGTCAAACCACTAAAACTGCGGGCCAGTGAAGTGTGCTCTATTCTTTGCCTGTCAGATTCTTTCCGACCAAACTCTGCCTGTTTCTAATCCCTTTCCTGGCCCTCGGGGTCCCAGCTGACTTGCAAGCTAGTTAACGAAAAAAATGCTGCAAGTCCCTGACTTTAAATTTATCAACACAGCCAACAGAACAGTCGTATGCAGAGCCCAAGTCCTTAGTGGTCACATGAGCCAGCATCCCCTAAAGCGTCACTTTACAAATTTTCAGGGCACAGCACTTAGGAAGCAGGGCTAAAATCAAGAGCCCAGATCGTTCCTCTGCGTGTTTAAATGGACCTTCCCATCCTTGGAACTGCTCACAGGTCAGCTTCCTTCTGCCCAAGGGGCAGAAAGTGGTCAGGTTTACAGATCCAGAGCTGGCTGCTGCCCCAGGAGGACCCTGCTCTGTCACGGCCTGCCCCCTCCTCCGAGGCTTCTCCTGGGGCTCAGGGCTCACGGCATCCTTGGCGTTGCCATGCCTGGCTGCTGGGGTGTGCGTTCCCAGCGCAGTCTCTCTGGGAGGTGCCACATCCAGCTTCAGTGTGGCTGGGACAGTGGGCTTGCAGGCTGCCCACTGCTCCTCCGGCTCCCAGAGCTAGCGAAGCCAGCGAGCTTGGCAGGAAAAAGAAAAAGCACCCCTGCCCACTCCTGTCCTTGTACGCCATCTGTTCCCACCTTCTGGTCCAGAGCAAAGTGGCCCAGGCTGGCTCGGATAGGCGGGAACCTGGGACCCCAGCACCCACTCCCTTCTGAAGGTCCTCAGAATGTCCTGACCTTTCTGGAAGGGGACACGACTCTGGTGGAAGGTGTTTTGTACGGCATAACAGGCAGGGGGGAGTGGAGAACCCAGGCTGTGGGATATTCTGCTGTCTGCAACCTGGTGAGTCCACGAAGGATTTGCCGGTGTCAATGTCTAGAAACGCGCGTGACTCTGACTCCAGAAGAGGGCGCCGGAGGGACAAAGTCAGAGCCCCTGTGGAGTCTGTGTGCTTCTGGGTGTCCTTTAGAAAAGGTGGGCAAGCATCCCTAGTGTGCCAGTGTCCCCAGGGGGACAAAACAGTCGAGCGTGACGGGATGGCCCCAGTGAGGCACACAGCCAAAGATCAGAGGCGCCCAGTATCTGACCTACGGTCCGCCCTGCCCACGGGCCGAGCAGTAGGGTCCTCCCGGCCTAACTAAATGCCTCACGGACTCCGGACTCAGAATGGGATGCGGCAGGCTGCTGAGGTCCTGTGCCGGGTCGGGCCAGCTCTAGGGAACATAGTGTCCTGCTGCAGGTGACGAAAAGCAAACTGCACCGTGTCTGAGAAACCAGTGTCCAGCCTGGCGTCTGCAATCCCAAACACCCTTCTCCTCATCCCCGTTCCCCAGTTCCTCCCCCACAATACTTGTTAGATGGAAGAAGTAAAATAAATGATCTTTTCTTCCTATTTCTCTTTACAGAACTGAAGAATAATGAAGTTATCCTTAGCCTCCTGCTAAAGGCTTTTCTTTTGGCATCTAAAAAGCTTGAGAGATAAAATGGAAATCCCCAGAGCGGAGCCGTGCAGGCTCCCAGGTGCCTCTGGCCTGCATAAATCCGCTGGGACCCAGACCCTCCATCAGGACCTGTCCCTCGGCGGGGAGGGTGCCGGGAGTGCCTTGGGCCCCGGGGTAGAGGTGTTCCTCCCCGTTGGTGCGGATTAGCTTGTTTAAGCAAGGGTTTCGTAGACTTTGGTTTTTCTTATGCTCTCGACTCACCCTTCACCCCTGTGATGTCACCAGCGACAGCCACCTTGTCATTTTAAAACCACCGTGTCATTTAAAACCACCAGTGTCATTTAAAACCAGCTTCATTCCAGTGCCCCCCACCCAGCCACCCACTGGCCTTTCCCTTCACTGGAGCCAAACCGTGAGAGACTCTGAGGCATTGCAGGCAGCCGAGGCAAAGCTCCTGTCCGTTAGCTGCCTCAGGGATGGTGGACGGCCCTCCTTCCCCTGGGGGCCCACTGCCCTCTTTCTGTCTGGCGGGCTTGGGTGTTGCGGGTCCCCCTGGGGGACACCAGTCTGATGGCCCCACCGCAGGGAACCAGCACCAGCTCTAGACCCTCAGGTAGAGGAGGCCGGAAGCCAGGCCTCTGCGGCTCCGAGGCCTTTTCACTGATGCTCTTACTGGCTCAGCCGAGTCTCCACCTTCGCTTTGGTGGGAGCAGTAAGAATAGTCTGCTTGAAACAGATTTCTTGACTATGCCGTTTCCTAGAAGGTGCCGCAGAGAAGTCAGGATTTCACCAGGTAATGAGATCAGTCCCAGATCCGTTTCTTGGAATTTTATATTGGGCAATATTTATACTATAGCAAACTAATCTGCAGCTTTTAGATGTGTTGGCTAAAACATTTTTTTAAAGCAGTAAGTTTATAGAAAAAATTTGTCCGTTTGAGAAGAAGGCCGGGATGCCAACCCCTAGGGCATGTTACGTTCCCAGTGCCCTTCTCTGGGCCTAAAGGCTTAGGATTAGGGTGTAGTGCAGATCGGGCAATAGTGGGCCAGCCGCGTGACAAGCAGATGTACCCTTGTCGCCACACATGTCCCCACACAGCAATAACAGCCGTGTCCAGGCTGGGATCTTACTGATACAGTAAGCAGGCGACTCTCTCCAGGTCCGTTATCTAACTAGTTAGTTGTCTGGAATCTTCCTGCACGTGGCTTGTAGGCACCAAGCCTCACGTACTCCTGGCAGCTTGGATCTGTATATTCAGCCTGTGTTCAGCCCAATAAACGTTGAGTAGATGATCTTGGTTATTGTGTGTTTTTTCAGTTTTGCTTTGTTTTTAAGAAATAATCTTTGAACCCATTAAAATTTGAGCTCTCTCTCATACTGGTGCCTGTTACTCTCTAGCAGAGTATAAGTCATAGGTCCACCCTGTTAAAAATGCCCAAGTGCCACAACCACCAAAAATATCTGAGAATTTGTGTTCGCTCGGGGCCAGCGGGAATGTGATTCCATCCAGGGAGCTCAACACACACCTTTCAATCCACAGTGCTGTCTTCGGACTGCAGGGTACAGAACACCTATGGCAGGCTCCTTCGCCTCCAGATGGGAAAACGGACTGTAGAAATCACATTCCCAGGGTGACAGAGAGGCTGGGATTTGGGACTTCAATATTTCAGTTTCTAGATGCTGCTGTAGCCAGAAAACCAACTTCCGGATGGGAGGTATGGGGTCCCACTGAAAGAATCTGTTGCATAAGACCAGACGCTCGGACCCCACCCCACCCTGGCAGCGTTCTGGGTGGCCAGAGGTCATGCCAGAGCCCAGCCACGCGGGACCTGCTGTGTCTGTAGCATTGCTGGCTGCAGGGAGGGGCTGAGAGGGCCGGGGCGCAGGGTGTGGTGGCCCAGAGACAGCACAGAAGCCAGAAGTCAGCCCTGCTGACAGCCCCGTGCATGGAGCAGAACAAGCAAGCCCCAGACCGTCCCTGCTTTGCGCTGCAGTCTTGTCCCACCCTTTCAAAATGTTTGCGCTCCTGGGAGTTGTCCCGTGCTGGTCAGATGGTGTGGCCGAGCCTCCCGTCAGTCCCAGCTGCCCAGCGTGTGCAGGCCGGTTCTGTGGTAGGAGGGGCAGGGCCCCGCTGGCCATAAGGTCTCTGTGCACATCAGGAAAAGGCGCTCCTTCCTCTGAGCAGTGAGACCCATGCCAACCGTGCCCCTGGGTCAAGCCCCCGTGTGCACCTCCGCGGGCGCCCCCAACTTCTCGCCTGGTAATGGTTTTTGTCCTCATCCCTCTAAACGGAGGCTGTCAAGAGCCTGTTTCTTCCTGGGCTCGCTCTCCAGTCACTTAACAGAACGGGCCTCTCCCCATTATCTCCCAGGAGGTGCGAGGTCAACACTAAAAGGGGGCCCAAGGGAAAACAGAGGCACGGGAACCCACAGGGTCACTTGGGTCCTCCCCAGACCTGCAGGGAACAGCCAAGACGTGGATCCCGCCTTTAGAACCTTCCAGCTGAGGTCATTCCGCCACACGAGCTCGTGGGTGTTGAGTGGGTTTCGCTTCGGTTTGATTTTCTTCTTGTCCTGGGAAGCAGACACGGCAGCAGCCGAGAGAGCGGGGCCCCAGGCCCGGGCGCGCGTGGCGTCCCCCCGCTGTGGGCTTGGAGCACCCTTTTCCTCTGTGTCCTCTCTTCCCCGCAGAGTGCAGAAGGAGCAGCTGGCGGCCATCTTCAAGCTCATGAAGGACAACAAGGAGACGTTTGGGGAGATGTCCGCAGGTGACGTGCAGGAGCAGCTCCGGCTCTACGACATGTAGACGGCCCTCGCCCCGCCAGGCCCTGGCCCTCACGGCGGACGTCAGCGGGCTCCTTCCCTCTCCCATACGTAGCCATAGAGGAGGATGACGCACGGCTCGCGCAGCTCCCACAGTTTAGGCCTCACGTTACAGGAATCAGGATCGCTGTCGTCAGAGGTAGACCTGTCGGCTAAGACAATGCTCCCCTGCCACTTCCTCCCATGCAGTTACGGAGGCTTCCAGAAAGCCTTCTGAGGCAGCAGGAGGAGGCAGCGTTGTTAGACTGGACGCCCAGGCAGCAGGACCTGTGACCCGTCTTCCCACAGCATCCCCGAATCCTTGCCACACCAGCTGCGGGGAGGGGGCCCGGTGCCCGGGGGTGCGAGCTGCTGCCTGCCCCGGCCTGAGCGTCCTTCTAGCAGCAACCCTCAGCCAACACGCAGCTTCCACGCGGGCACAGATCAGTGTAATCGGAGCCGAGACCCGCGAACCGCTGCTCCCATTTAAGCTTGAGACTGACTTCCCACAAGGGAGGGAGGCTCGTTGGAGCGCTTGTAACACACCCAGGGGAGGCTCGCTGCTGGGGAGAGACATCGAGGGTGCGACACGGTGCCCACCCGTAGGGAGACGAAGGCCCTCCAGGGGAGACGGCCGGGTGTGCAGGGAGAGGGCACCTGCCCAGACGGCATGCAGGAAAACACCGAAATGACCTGACGGGGCCGTGGCTGGGACGCCTCCGGGGCTCCTGGGGCCTCAGCCGGCGCGGGCCGAGGCGAATATAGCGGCGCCTCCGTGCTGCACGGGCCCTGCTTCCACTCACCCGTAGCAAACGGAGCTGGGGAGGGTCTGCTGAGGACAGAGCTATGAAGTTCTTATAAATATTGTGTATTTGCCGAAATAAAGCTAAGTCAACACCGTGAACTCAAAGAAGCGGTGGCCTTTTGTGCACCTGACATTCGGGTGGCGGGGGGCGAGTTACTCTCCTTCCTCTCTGCTCGCCACTAGAATTCTCCTCGGGCACCTCTCCTGTCTGTTGCTGTGATTCCTTTTGCGTCCTTGCTGACAGTCTGCACAGGAGGACGGTCTGCTGTTCTAGCCCAATGTCGGTGGTTTTCTTTTTTAAAAATTATCTTTTTGTCACTGCTTTTTAAAAAAATTCTGATTTGAGAGTTCTTTGTTCCCTTTGTCACCTCCCAGGGACCCCTTCCCCATCGTTTCCTCTCCCTACCCACTGGATGTGAGCGGCGAGCAGGGCCACCTCCCCTGGGGCTGCCCTGCCCATCGCGTTGCCCCGATGCCGGATGATGGGCCTTCCTCTTCTCCTGCCTGGATCCTTCTTCTCTGATTATACCGAACAGGAAAGACCCGTGCGTACTTGAGTCAAAACTGCCATGGCTGTGGGAAGTAAACTCAAGGAACTTTCGTATCCTTGGACCCACTAAGATGTTCCAACAGCAACGAGCAGAAAGGTCCAACTCCGCGGGCTTACACCAGAGAGGAGCTGGGTCACGGAGGAGCCCAGGAGCAGAATGGACCCAAGTGGCCGTTCCTGTGGCTCAGACTTGCTCGCGTTGTGGGCTCTTGTGGCCCATAGCCCTCCTCGGGCTTGCAAGACGGCTGCAGGGGCTTGGGTGTCACATCCAGATGCAGGACAAGAGCCGTGTCTGGCTTGTGTCTCTAGGAGTTAGGGAACCCATGCACCTGCCCCCCCCTTCAGCTCCCAGTTGGCCAGAATAGGTCATGTGTTCAAGCCTCACCCAATCTCCAGCAAGGAGATGGGCCGACCATGGTTGGCTGAGGTACGTGGGGCTGGGGCAGCGTCCCCTCAACACAGGGCCGTTCACGGAAGCAGAGAACAGGACCCCATCAGGACTCTGTGAGAAAGGGATGAGGGAGGTGGTTGCTGCGTAGACAGCGGGACCACTCGGTCACCTGGTGGGGACTTGGGAGCCTCTGAAGGATGCTGCGTACAGCACCCTGCACATGTCCAGGGTGGGGGTCCTGTTGCCCAGGTTCCACACTGGGCCTCTGATGCTTCGAGGAAGCACTGAGCACTCTGGGACTGTGGGGGTGGCTCTGCTGCCATTTCCACCTGTGTTTATACCATTCCTGTGCCCTCACCTGCCTCACTGGGGCACCCTCGAGTCCCTCTGTGGCCAGAAGAGTCCTCTCAGAACCCACTTCAAACTGACACACACGAGTCCCACCAGATAATCAGGACTGCTCTGGCTCAGGAAACTCAAAGTGCCTGGAACAAATGGACCTGCAGATTCAGAACCGGTCCTCAGAAGTTTCCTGGAGTCAGAGGCGATGGCAAGATCAACACACACACCCACAAGGTGCCATCCCACCCTCCGAGCCAAAACCAAGAGGAGACCCCATTGCTCCCAGTGTTGGGCGGAAGAAAACGACCTTGATACCATTAGGGCCGCTGAAAAGCGAAGGTACGGGGGAAGGAGGCAGCAGGGCGGGAGGGAGAGAGCAAACACGGAGTGAGACTTCCATAAGGCGTGCCATGGCGGGCCGCCAACGACATGGCTCCACCGACGTGGCACCACCGTGCAGGGCCCGGAGCCACAGGGGCTGACGGAAGCCAATCTGAAGGACTCTCTCCAGTCTGGGGCTTGAGAGACTTTCAGAGGCCCAGAGTCTCCGCCCGGCAACTCTCAGTCCCTCCCCCTGCGCCCCCTCACCACTCTGCCTTGGAGCCCTGAGCACAGGGTGGCCTCGATGAGGGTCACAAATAGCAGTGGCTTGTCACCCATCACACCCATCACATACCCGCAGTGCACTAAAAACCAAGTCCACAGACAATTCATTTCTATTTACCAAACTCTGCTTGCTAGAAACTTCAGGATTATCTTCCTCAAAATGCCCATTGTAGGGGTGCCTGGGGGGCTCCGTCGGTTTGCATCTGCCTGCGGCCCAGGTCATGATCCCAGAGTCCTGGGATCGAGCCCCGCATCAGGCTCCCTGCTCAGCGGGGAGCCTGCTTCTCCCTCTGCCCCTCCCAACCGCACCCCACCCCCCGCTTGTGCTCTGTCTCAAAAAAAGAAATAAAATCTTTTTTAAAAATGTCCATTGTAACTGCCACCATCCGGACAAAATTAGGTGTCTCCTCACTTCCTGCACTAAAAATGGCTGTTTAATAAAACGCGAGACCTAAGCAGCTTTAAGGGCAGCCTAAAACCTAAAACCTGTAGCAAACTTTCTGTGAACCCCTTGTGCATACAGCTCTTTTCCTCCCTTTTTGGATGATTTGTACTTGCTCTCAAATTTTTTAATTACTCTCTACACCCAATGGGGGGCTTGAACTCACACCCCTGAGATCGAGTCGCACACTCTACCGACTGAGCCAGCCCCGTCCCTTGTTCTCAAATTTTTAATGAAAATAGTTGCCCTAAAAACATCACTTTGAGGTTGTTTTGTTCCTCTCAATTTGATTGTGAGAAAACACATTTGTCCACAGGACCTCCCCGAACTCAGAGTAACAGTTTATCCTCTGGGCCTGGAAGACCTCAAGTGTCAGCACTCCACAGGCCACGTGCCTTCTGAAGGCCACGGCATCATTTCTCTGCAACCAGGCAGCACTGGAGAAGGGCCGTGAAGAGCTCGGTCTCCCTCTGAGCCACACCCGCAGGGTTGCCTGGGCACAGAGAAGCCCACAGTCACCTACTGGGCCCTTCATGCTGTCCACCTCCAGTCTCTACTTCTCACCGTGGACCGGAAGTTTGTATTACCTGGAAGCAGGTGAAAGTCATTTTCTTTCTGTCTTCAGGCCCTGGAGGAGCCCTGGAGAGGGGCAGGATGCCAGGAACCCTTGGCCCCGTCTACAGTGCGGCCCTATTACAGAGAACTTGAGGCCCCTCCAGCCCAGCAGGCC
Organism: Ursus americanus; assembly: GCF_024610735.1. Taxonomy (NCBI): domain Eukaryota; kingdom Metazoa; phylum Chordata; class Mammalia; order Carnivora; family Ursidae; genus Ursus; species Ursus americanus. The sequence goes on from NC_142149.1 coordinate 4,883,110, forward strand.
TGTGCTTTCAGGATCTAATGCTGGGTCCCAGAACAGGGGCCAAGCTTGGCAGATTTCCACGGTCACAGATTTTGTTTTGTTTTTCTTTTACTATTATTATTACCAGCACTTTATTATTTTTTTCAAGATTTTATTTCTTTGACAGAGAGAGAGCACAAGCAGGGGGAGCAGCAGGCAGAGGGAGGGGGAAAAAGCAGGCTCCCCCCTGAGCAGGGAGCCCGATGTGGGATTCGATCCCAGAATCCTGGGATCATGACCTGAGCCGAAGGCAGACACTTAATGGACTGAGCCACCCGGGCGTCCAAGTAACACTTTATTTTTATTCTGTTTCCCCCCTAAGGCTCCCACCAGATGCACCACCACCACCTCTAACCTTGACGTGCAACCATTTTTCTTAGTGTTGGTTTCGCCCTTGCGGCATCTTTTTGCTACAGGCAGCGACCTGTAGGTCTCTGGAGATCATGCCACAGAAAGCGCCGCTGGCTTCCTCATTCTCTCTAATGCTCCCTGGTCTCCTACATAATGCTCCTAGCACTGACGACCCGCAGCCTCTTCAACCATTCCCCTGCTGACGGCCATTTGTGGGGTTTCCCATCCTAGGCTCATTCAAACAATGGCACTGTGAATAAAACTTTGTGCTTACGGAGTTCCCTGTTCGTGGGAGCGTATTTTCAGAGCAGATCCCTAAACATGGATCGCTGGGCCCGAGGTGCATGAATACATGACATTTCGTTAGGCCCCCACCCACGCTTGGGGCTTGGGCCAGTTCGCACTCCAGCGGCCACACACGAGAAAGCCCGTTTCTGCAGGGTCCTCAAGGCAGTACCTCGTCAAACTCTGAATTCCTGCCAATCTGACGGGTCAGAAATGTTAGCTCAGGGGCGCCTGGGTGGCGCAGTTGTTAAGCGTCCGCCTTCTGCTCAGGGCGTGATCCCGGCGTTATGGGATCGAGCCCCACATCAGGCTCCTCTGCTGGGAGCCTGCTTCTTCCTCTCCCACTCCCCCTGCTTGTGTTCCCTCTCTCGCTGGCTGTCAAATAAATAAATAAATAAAATAAGAAAGAAAAGAAAGAAAAGAAAGAAAGAAAGAAAGAAAGAAAGAAAGAAAGAAAGAAAGAAAGAAAGAAAGAAAGAAAAGAAATGTTAGCTCAGGTAAGTTTTAATATGCATCGTTCCTATTATGAGAAAGGCTGAGCATCCAAATTTTTAGGGCCTCCTTGCATTTCCCCCCCCCCCCCCGCAAACTTCCGTTCTCTTTGCTTCCTGTTTTCTACTGACTGTCGCCCACTGAATCTTCGCTGTAATTCACGGAACACGCACGTTTCCGGGGATCTCGGTGATCAGTGCGGGCGCAGCGCCCGTTTTTGTCCAGCCCTGATCCTGCATGTGGAAGGGGGTGCCTTATTAAGGGGTCCAGAAAATCTGGGTAATTCCGGGAAAAGCCTACCAAACTCAAGAGCCCCCGTGAAAGCCTCAAGTCTAATTCAAGAAAAAGCGGTAGGGGCGCCTGGGTGGCACAGCGGTTAAGCGTCTGCCTTCGGCTCAGGGTGTGATCCCGGCGTTACGGGATCGAGTCCCACATCAGGCTCTTCCGCTATGAGCCTGCTTCTACCTCTCCCACTCCCCCTGCTTGTGTTCCCTCTCTTGCTGGCTGTCTCTATCTCTGTCAAGTAAATAAATAAAATCTTTAAAAAAGAAAAAAAAAAAGAAAAAGCGGTAAACTCGCCACAGCATCATCCCATTTATGCTTTAATTACGCGCCCCATTTACAGACTACGAGGCGCCCCGCACCTGAAAAAGTCCAAGGTCCACCACCAATCACCTGGCAGAGCCGGTAACCCTCCGCGACGTCTCAGTGGCTGGAGCATCTGCCAATCTCTCGCGCTGGCAAAGAGCTTGACTGCTACTGGGTACCGCATCCGCCCATCTCCCCAGAGCCCGTCTCCTCCCGAGGTGGAAAAGTCGCGGATGTCCGGTCGCAGTTCCTCAGTGATTGACAAGGGCATTTGTCCAATGAGAAGTGCGAGCTGGCCCGTCCCACCCACACCAGGCCTCGCGTTCGTCACAGCTAGCTGCTGGGTGCCGGGTCTGGGGTCTTGCTTTTGCCGGACCGCGCAAGGTCGGCGCCGTTACCCCTGTGCTCGCAGTCCTGTCCGGACGCCGCCCCTCCGCGGCTCAAGTCGGGAGGTCGGTCCCCGCGCCTGTACTCCGCCGCGTCGATGTGCGGCCTAGCGAGCCGGACGGCCAGGAGCCGGCTCCCAGTTCCCTCCAGCGACCCGGCCAGGAGCCCCCCCCCCCCCCCCGGCTCGACAGCCCCCGAGCAGTGCACGTGCTAGACCCCCGCCTAGGGAGATGAAGCGGGTCTGTCCCTGCACCCAGGAGCCGACAATCTCCACGTTCATCCCTGCACTCCCCAGACCCGCCTTGCAGTAGGTTCGAGAAAGTGGGCCAGGGTTTCAGGGTTTCAGACCCGGTCCTGCACGGAAATCCAACACACACCCCACCCCCACCCCCCACCCCCCGCAGCTAAGTCCAACACACACACACCCCTTGTTTTTCACATTCCTGGTTATACCCTGGCCTGAGGTTAAATCCCAGAGCCTTCTGATCACGCACCAGGATTCCCACCAGGGTGCCTTTGGTATTGGCCTGACCTTCAAGACGATGCAAGGTGAAAGAGACGACTTGTCCCTCCTACGCTTGACCTTTTACGTTATGCCCCAGGCAGCTCAGCCAGGTTTACTGCTCAGCCAGGTTTACTGAAGCGCCGCTGAGTCAGCCGCAATCAAGCAGAACTCACTGGGAGTTTTCCTGTCCACACCCAAGCAGGACCCCCACCCTCGAATCTTTGGGCCGGCCAGTGGCCTGGTCCTCTACAAATGAGAACGAGGGCCATGCCTCAGACCAGACTGGGTCGTTAGGGGTCACTGAACTGTTAAATAACCGTCAGTCTGCAGTCAGGGTTTTTTAAGAATCTCAGTTTTCTCACTTCTGTAATGATTTTAATGACTTTTTGTTGAGCTCTCTGAAAGGGGACAGGTTGTATCGACAGGCTGTCAGCCCTTTAGCTCCTTCAAAAGGTTCTCACATTCACATCCGGCCTGTTGGGTGGTGTCTGCTTGTCTCGTCACCAGCTTCAGCGATACCGCCAGTTAAATTTCAGGACAGGAGGCAGCTGGCAAGGGGAATAAAATTAAGAAAATTGTTCTCAGAAGAAAAGGTTCACTGAAAGTGATGGGAGCAAGGGGGCGAAGCACATAAGATTCCAACGAGAATATTGAGGGCTGTGAATTGGCATATTTAGACTTTCAGACGCCTGTCTTCATGCAAAGCACTGCGCTGGGTGATGTAATGCTAAATGAATTTGACTTGGTTTCTACTTTCAAGGCAAGGTGAGGTGAAGGTTCGCTAACTTTTTGGAGCGCATGCGAAGTTCGGAGCACTGGGTGAAATCGGCAGGGCAAATCTGTGGAGGACACAGTAACCTTCTTTTATAGAAGAGGGAAACAAGATTCAAAAAATATTGAAGACAGGAGTGCCTGGGTGGCCCAGTCAGCTAAGCACCGGACTCGTGGTTTCTACTCCGGTCATGATCTCAGGGTCATGAGACGGAGCCCCATGCGGCACTCCACCCTTGGCGGGGAGTCTGCTCGGATTCCCTTTCTTCATCGCCCTCTGTCCCTTATCCCACTTGCCCGCATACATGCTCCCTCTCGCTCTAAAATAAATAATTAAACCTTAAAATATATATATATATATATTGAAGATAACCCAATTTTAAGATAAGCACAGGATCTGAGTAGACATTTCTGCAAAGATCTGCAAAGACCTACAAATGGCTGATAAGCACGTGAAAAGATGGTCCACATGCAAATCAAATGCAAATCGAAAGCATGAGCCCCAACTGCACAGCCATTGCACAGGGCACGTTAAAAAGACAGATGAAAAGGAGCCATCGGTGAGGACGTGGGGCGGTTGGAACCCTTACACTCACGATGGGACTGTGAAATGAGGCAGCTGCTTTGAGAAACAGTGGCCATTTCTCCAAAAATTAAAGAATGGCCATATGATTCAGCAAATTTTACTCCTAGCTTTATAGCCAAGTGAAATCAAAAGGTATGTCCACACTCACCAAAAAACCCCCCAGTGGTCATCACGTGACGTGACTGGAGGTGTTGGCTAACACCGTGGGAGAGATCATTCTGCCGTGTGTGTCAAATCAAGACGTGCTGCACCTTCGGCTTGCACAATGTTATCTGTCAATTCCAGCTCAATAAAGCCGGGGAAAAAAACCGAAAACCTATGCCCACAGAAAACTTTTACATGAATGTTCATAGCCGCGTTATGCATAAGAGCTAAAGGGTGAAAACAACCCAAATGTCCATCACCTGGTGAATGCATAAATGAAATGTGGTCTAGCCACGCAATGGAATATTATTCAGCCATAAAAAGGAACAAAGTGACTACAGCATGGATAAACCTTGAAAATACTATGCTAAGTGAAAAGCCCAGACACAAAGGAGCACACGTTGTATCATTCCATTTATAGGAAATGTCCTGAATAGGCAAAGTTATACACACAGAAAGTAGATTGGTGGTTACCTAGCGGGGGGGGGGGGGGTGGAAGGAAAGAGCAGTCACCACCAATGGGCACAGGGAATTTTGGGGAAGTGATGAAAACATTCTAAAATTGACTGTGGTCATGTTTGTACAACTCTGTGACTATACGAAAAGCCATTGAACTGTCTGCTACCAATAGATGAATTGTATGTGAATTAGGTCTCAAAAAAGCCGATGGTTCTTGCTTCTGTGTTCGTTTTTGGCCTTCCAGTCCAAATGGTAACATGGGCACCCACTGAGGTTGCCTCTTTTGGTCTTTTGAGAGGATTTTAAAAAATTTCTAATCACAGGAGTGCCTGGGTGGCTCAGTTGGTGAAGCGTCTGCCTTCAGCTCAGGTCATGATCCACGGTCCTGGGATCGAGTCCCGCATCGGGCTCCCTGCTCAGCGGGGAGCCTGCTTCTCCCTTCTGCCTGCTGCTACCCCGCTTGTGCTCCCTCTCTCACAAATAAATAAAACCTTAAAAAAAAAAAAAAAAAGAACACAGAGCCCAGGGTACTGCAGAGAACAGCTCCCTCCGGGGGTGCTGCACAACCTGAAGTGGACCCTGGAGCCTAGACCCCTCTGGGACCTACCCTGTGACCGGTTGGAGAACCTCCTCCATGCCCCGCCCCCTTTAGATCAGCCCAGAAGCACCAAGCTCCCCTCCCCCAAGAAGAAACTCAGTAGAGCCAGGTAGTGCTTCTGACTCACCCCTCCCCACGCCCCAGGCAACCCTGCAGCCCTTAATGTAAATGTGGACAGGGGATCTCACAGGGAGGTGAGCACACGAATAATATGGATAATATAGATATCAGACACCAAAGGTGGGGTCAAGGATAGGAAATCGTTTCTACAAAGGCTGAAAGTACTGTTTTTCGCTTAAACCCTGTATGGGTCAGAGTTCATGCTAGTCATAGAAACCAGCTCTGGCAGATTTAAGAGGAAGGGGAACGTGCTACCAGGAAATTGGGAGATCAAGTCACCATGAGGCAGGAGAACCAGACTGGGCCTGAAGGGACAGCGACGCTTCCAGCACCCAAACTTTGCAGCTGGCCTGACGAACTCTTGGACCCGGACCTCCTGGCTGGCTGCCCCAGGAGCTCCATTGTGTTCAGACGCTTCCTCAAACACCTGCCACGTTCTCTCTGTTCTCTCTGGACGCAGCCCTTAGGGCCACTTGCAAGCGCGAGGGCAAAACACGTCGAGAACAAACACACCTTCCTCTTGCATTTTGTGTCTCTCTTAGGATACAACTGTCTTTTTTCTCCGCTTATCAAAGATTCCCACTCAGGCAGGGGGGGTAGGGAGAAAAGATGGTGAGAAGAAGAAGAAAAACCCATCCCGCGACAGGCAAATATTAAAGATCAATTGTGTGGCAAAGAGATGATCACAATTGAAGAATCGATGTTCACTGTGCAAACCGTAGTAGGATTTAAACTTTTCCGCTTTCATCCCAACTATTACTTGAGACTTGAGTATTACACTTAAAGTTTCTGTCTGGGCGGCGGGGGAGTTCTGACATGTTCTTTCTTTGTATCATACTTGTTAGCAAGAAGTTAATCGGCTTCTCCCATAGTTCAAAATTTCTCCTGCTCTTTTGGGTGTTTCATCTTGGTTTCCGCAGTTGCGGATAGCCAAAGATTCGAACTGTGGGGCTTAAGGGGAGAACATCCTTGAGCGGTTACTTCTCGAGAACAACTTATAAAACTCAGTCACAGCTTTTAACTGGGGCTTTACCATTTTCAGCTTTCCAGGGTTTTTATTAGCGAATTACTTCCAGGTAAGAACACCACGGGCAGGTCAACCTCCCTCACTACTGAACGGGGTACACGGGGCGAAGTTCGAGTCTGCATATTCCACGGGAAAGATCATCTCAGGTTCTGTAAACCCTTGAGTTTCTGCATTTCACATTTGTGGAACTAATTTCTTTGTCAAAAATTCAGGTATGTGATCAAGCGAGACCAGGGATGGGAGTTGAAGGAGAGACAGATAACTGATATCATGAGTTGGTTTCATCTTAATTTCATATGACTGCAATCTGGGTTTGAAGTCCAGTCAAATTAGATTTCTTTCCAATCAGCAGGAAAGTGCAGGCAAGCCACTCACCAGCAGAATCAAAATAGGCACCAGACCACCAGGCAAGGACCAGAGAGAGACTCGGAACCGTATTTCCAGAAGCCTTGACTGGCGGGAGAAAAGGAATAGTCATCTAAAGTAATGGAATCTAAATTGCAGTCTTTGGGCGTAATTGATTTAAAGATTTTTATATGGAAAATTACAAACATACCCAAATGTAGCGGAAATCAGGTAATGAAACCCTACGGCCTCGTTGCTCAGCTTCAACGATCACCCACGCTTTGCCAATCTTATGTCATCTTCACCCCTCACCCCTTGCCAGCCTTCTGGACAAGCCCAGACATGGTGTCGTTTCTCCCATAAATACATTAATACGCATCTTTAATAAAAACGTTTGAAAAAAACCATAGTCATGTGCCACTGTCACCCTTAATGAAATTAATAATTCCTTAATATTAGCTCATCTCTGATTGTCTAAATTAGCTGGTTTGTTCAAAGCAGAATGCAAGCAAAAGCCACACATCGCAATTAGCCATTGTCTCAAGGCTCTTACTAGCTAACAGTCTACCCTCCTTTTTTTTTCTTTTTTTTTAATGGCACTGATGTGATAGAGAAAGCAGGTCACTCATACGTCTTATAGAAGAGTCCACCGTCTGGATTTGGCTGATGGTGTCCTTAAGGTACAGTCTCCCTATTCTTCTATACCCCGTATTTCCTGCGAACTGGTGGTCAGCTCTAAGGTTCAGTGGTTCACGTGCACTGTTTGGGGCCAGACGTCTTCACGGGTGGCCTCCCTAGTTTCACAGTTAGTGGTGCTGGGGTCGGCCCCTGCAGTCAGGTGGTGTCAGCCGCCCCCTCAGCCCACCTTCACTCCCACCTCAGGGTATTAGGGTTCATGGATGATGACAATTGCTAAAATGTTGGGTTTCCAGTTCTCGTATTCTTCCTGCATTTAGTAACTCGAAGCCTATCAAGAACTTCCCCTTACCAGTTTTGTGGTTTCCTTAAAACACACTTTGTATAGGAAAGGAAACCTTTTACATTGACTCCTGTGACCTTGTTTGTTTGTGGTTTTTTTTTTTTTAAGATTTTATTTATTTATTCGACAGAGATAGAGACAGCCAGCTAGAGAGGGAACACAAGCAGGGGAGTGGGAGAGGAAGAAGCAGGCTCACAGCGGAGGAGCCTGATGTGGGGCTCGATCCCAGAACGCCGGGATCACGCCCTGAGCCGAAGGCAGATGCTTAACCGCTGTGCCACCCAGGCGCCCCTGTTTGTGTTTTTTTTCAATACGGTTCGATTTACAGGATGGTTACAAGAATGGTGCAAAGAGCTCTCATAGACCCTTCCTCTGGGTTCCCCAATTGTTAGCACTTGATCACATTTGCTTAATCATTTTCTCTTTCATTTGTATCATATTTTACCCACGTGGGGGTGAAGTGCACGCAGGAGGCTCCTCGTCCCCCAAACACGAGAGCGTCTGTTTCCTAAGAACAAGGACACGCTCTCACATCGTCAGGAACAGTGATCGATATCAGAAGATCAGCAGATACGGTTCTATTATTTCGTCTATGACGTTTTCATACTTTGCCAGTTGTCCCAACAAGTATCTTATTTAAAAAACAAAACAAAACCCTCTTCCGGGATCCAATCAGGGATTAAGCATTGCATTTGGTTCTCTTGTCTCCCTTAATCTGGAACGGCTCCTCAGTCCTTTGTCCTTTGTAACCTTGACATTTTTGAAGCGCACAGGCCCTTTCTTCAGGAGCTTCTGCGAACTTCTGACGTGATTGGGCTTTGAGAGCTTCCTTGCTTGCCGACAGAACAAGATGTCCCAAGCCCATCCGCACATTTCCTGCTCTGGAGCCTAATCGGCTTCCTCTCCAGAGCTCGCTGGTTTCTTCCATGGAAAATGGGATTTAGAGATAAGGACTGAATCCTGGTGACAGCTGGTGGCGGAGACCAGATGCCCGTGGGGGCTGCGAGCAGGCGCGCAGCACGCAGCGCGCCCGGCTGACTGCCCAGCCTCACCGGGGACCCCGCATCTGGGGGAATAGCGGTTCCAGGCTGGTGAGTGGAACCAGCTCTGCTAACTGGGAAAATCAGGACACGCAGCTGTCGTCCACTGGCGTGGCTTTGGGTGTAATCTTCCAGTTGTTTACCTACTCATTTTTTATGGCAGACTTTATTTTCTGGCTTGGAAGAGCGACTTGCTTCTCATTCCCCAGCGTTATTGATTTACAGTAGTCATCGGAAATGCAAACACAGAACCCGGGCCACCAGGAGGCCATCAAGGACATGTCAGAATACCGGATGAACAGAAGGTAGCCGAGCAAAACCGAACTCTGGTTACAATTAAGCAGTAAACACACAGTGCCGCCGAAAGCCTGCTTTGTCCCAGGCCGCGCAGCCCGCCCGCTTACGCCCGGAGGCTGTTGTTCTGGGCACAGTCCTTCCCTCTGCGGTCAGAGGCTTCCTAACTCGGAGAACTGCTGCTCTCCCATCAGCCCTCCTCCCTCCCATTCCTGCGAATTCCCTAAAAGAACAAACTTCTTACGTGCTATGCAACCCTTTGTCTTGGATTCCTCGGAAGACGCTGCCCCCAGGGTCACAACAACCAGGGAAGCCTGGAGTAAAAGGCCTCCCCTTGGGGTGCTGTGGGACCTGCACAGCTTGGTGTCTCAGTTTTCCAGATGGGGGGGCAGCAGAAAGTGCTCCGGGCTGTCTGAGAAAAGGGCCTCAGGACAGAACTGCGAGTATCAGAGGGGAGGGCATCAAAGGACAGGGAAACTCTGGTCCAGACAACTGTCTAAGGGCAGTTTCATGGAGCCTCAGCTGACCTGGGGAAGCAACTAGAAGCAATTCTCTAATTTCTCCCTCCAGCTCAGCCTTTCTGCGCGCGCTCCCTCTGGGTCCCTCGTCCCTCTGCTCAGTCGCTGGCGGTGGGGAAAGCTCAGGCCTGCTCTGCTGCAAACTCGCTTGCTGACCTGGCTCAGAGCTCCGGCATCTCTCCCCAGTCCACACTGGGGGGTTGCCCCTGGCTGCTGGGAGAATGGGGAGACACGCGGGGTTGGCGGAGCACAGAGGCTCCTTTTTTTGGCAAGGCTTGGCTTCCAAGCTCCCCTGGTGTGGAGAACAGGTTGTGGAAGTGGAAATTGTCAGGGTGGGGAGGGAGGGAGAGAGACTTTTCCACTGAATTGGCTGTGTGCCCCAGGTCAGGCTTGGCTTAGTTCTATCTACTGCTGCTAGTCACTGACATACAGTGGTTTCTGCATGCATGGCGGGCTTCCCCAGGTCCCCTCCATCACTGAGGCCCGCTCATATAGGACAGCCTCTTCTTCCCTGACCCCACAACAGTCCACTTCCCCATCTCTACAGCCCCCTGTTTGGTCCGGGGCCACATGGACAGCCCGTGGGTCCCACCCTTCCTCTGACCTCCGTGCTGCTTCTTATAGAAACTCAGGAAATGAGGAGGCTCCCAAAGGCTGTGGGAGACTGGCATGGGGCACCCCCATTCTTATTCCCAAACTCACACAGTGTTCTCAGACTCCATTGGCACGGGCCACTCTCGTGGGTATCCTGCCTTCAGAAATACCTAGACTGGAAACAAGAGTCACTCTATTGTGAATACTCTGTATGTTCACATGTATGTACCCCCAAGCCCCAGGGAACACATGTCAATTGCTCTCAAATTTCCTACCCCTAGAAGATGCAAGCTTGTGCCAGCGCCAAGGTGTTATAGCCCAGGAAGCAGAAGACAGCAGGCTCCCCTTCCCATAGGGGTCCCGTCTCCACTGCTGCCCCCACCCACAGCCACTTGGCATCCCTGGTCTTTGGCTTTGAGTCTTAGCCATAGTTCTGGAACGACGTGGAGAGTGCCACTCAACACCTTGGCATATATGACAGAGAAGTTGGATTTTTTTCACACCCCGAAGCTACTGCCCCTTCCATCACTCGTTGATTTGGGCAGGAAAGTATTTCCTATTTAGATCCTTGGAGGAAATTCAGCTTTTCCATTTTCAAGATACAATTCTGATGGAGGTCCTCATTTTCGAAATTTGAACCTTGGGAAGAACGTTAGTAAAAATTCAAATATTAGCAAAAATATGCTGATATTTTGAGTCTAGAGAAATGGCATTTGCTTCTTATGAGGAATGGCTCAAAAGGGGTGCCCATAGGGGCCCCTTCTCTTTCATGGACATCCTCCTAGGTTTCTATCCTTGGTACAAGTATGTCAGACAGAAGACCCTTACTTACCCTGAATCTTACTTGTTAAGGCCTGCAGTTAGGGAAGTTTGGTGTCGTACAGAAAGAATCCTAGGGAACATCGGATGCATGGAATGGCCATATTACTACAGGTTAATTGTCACGGAGCAAGAATTTCCTGTCCCTTTCAAGGTCCTCTGGCTGGGCTAAGAGTCAACCAGACATGAGACAGGTTAAGGAAAAAATGTAATTTTGTACATCTGGGGAACCCATACAGACATGGAAATTCCAAAGACAGTCAGGCACAATGAGGTACATACGTCATCCTGAACTAAGGAGGAGGGGGTAGGGGTGTGGGACTTCAAGCAGAAGGAATGCACTTCAGAAGAAGATGAAAATGAGAAAATATTTGCTGGACCACTCAGAAACAATGGGACAGAGAGGACTTTGATTGACCAGGCCTTGCTAGCTGCCTCCCTGCCCAGCCTCCCTGTTCCCATCCTAACGAAGTTATCCATGGTGACAGCTCTGTTCCTGGAGCAGGTCCTCTGCCCAAGTTCCTTTTAGGCAGTTGGGGGGAGGGGGAGGAGGTAAAGAGTTTTTCCTGAATCTGCTGGGTTTTGATTACCTTTATCTCAAGATGGTCTTCATGCCAAAGTGGCCCATCTGGGGGCTGCTCTGGCCCCTACATAACTAATATGAAATTTCCATTTTGCAGGACGTTTTGGATGCGCAACATGTTAATAGGCCCAGGGAGCTTTAGTTCAATCTCTTCCTAAGCCCTTTTCCTGGACTAGGCTGACCTCTTCTTTGACCACACCTAATCCTGACATCTGGGCTGGAAAACAAGTGTCTTCTATTGTTTTGTGGCAATCCCAGCCTGGGTGAGCCTCCCTCACACATCCCCCCTCCAAACCAGCGTTACGAGTAGGTGGGCCCTGGTGGTTCTTACTATGATGACAAGGTGCCCTTCAGCACCAACCATCAGGAAATTTTGAAAAATAGAGGCTGATGAGATCTATAAAGAACTTCTCAAACTCAACACCCAAAAAACAAATAATCAAGTCGAAAAATGGGCAGAAGACATGAATAGACACTTCTCCAAAGAAGACATATGAATGGCTTAACAGACACATGAAAAAATGTTCAACATCGTTAGCCATCAGGGAAATTCAAATCAAAACCACAAGTTACACCAGTTAGAATGGCAAAAATGGACAAGGCAAGAAACAACAAATATTGGAGAAGATGTGGAGAAAGGGGAACCCTCTTACATTGTTGGTGGGAATGCAAGTTGGTACAGCCACTTTGGAAAACAGTATGGAGGTCCCTCAAAAAGTTAAAAATAGAGCTACCCTATGACCCAGCAATTGCACTACTGGGTATTTACCCCAAAGATACAGATGTAGTGAAGAGAAGGGCCATATGCACCCCAATGTTCATAGCAGCATTGTCCACAATAGCCAAACTGTGGAAGGAGCCAAGATGCCCTTCAACAGATGACTGGATAAAGAAGATGTGGTCCATATATACAATGGAATATTATTCAGCCATCAGAAAGAATGATTACCCAACATTTGCATCAACATGGATGGGACTGGAGGAGATTATGCTAAGTGAAATAAGTCAAGCAGAGAAAGACAATTATCATATGGTTTCGCTCACTTGTGGAACATAAGGAATAGCAGGGAGATCGGAAGGAGAAGGAAGGGAAGAATGAAAGGGGGGGTAAACAGAAGGGGAAATGAACCATGAGAGACTATGGACTCTGGGAAACAACCTGAGGGTTTTAGGGGGGAGGTGGGTGGGGGCTTGAGCTAGCCCAGTGATGGGTATTAAGGAGGGCACGTACTGCATGGAACACTGGGTGTTATACGCAAACAATGAATCATGGAACACTATGTCAAAAACAAATGATGAGCTGTACGGTGACTAACATACCATAAAAAAAAAAAAGAAGAAGATATGGTCCATATATAATGGAATATTACTCAGCCATCAGAAAGGATGAATATCCACCATTTGCATCAACATGGATGGAACTGGAGGAGATTATGCTAAGTGAAACAAGCCAAGCAGAGAAAGGCAATTATCACAAGGTTTCACTTATATGTGGAACATAAGGAGTAGCATGGAGGACATTAGGAGAAGGAAGGGAAAAGTGAAGGGGGGGAGTTAGAGGGGGAGACAAACCATGAGAGACTACAGACTCTGGGAAACCAACTGAGGGTTTCAGAGGGGAGGAGGATGGGAGAACGGGCTAGCTCAGTGATGGGTATTAAGGAGGGCAGTATTGCACGGAGCACTGGGTGTTATACGCAAACAATGAATCATGGAACACGACATCACAAACTAATGATGTGCTGTACGGTGACTAACATAACAGAATAATAAAAATAGATAGAGGTTGATGACTTAACAGTCCCTGGAAATTACACCGCACAGCTGGGGCCACAGAGCAAGGTCACGAGGAGAGAGAGAGAGAGGAGCGCACGGGCCTGGGGTTCTACTTTTATTGGGGTGGAGGGTGGGGACCTCAGGTTTGGGGGGCTTAGGCCTTATTAGTGAATTTAAAACATAACAGCAGGACTTTAAAGTGTGGGAAGAAACCAGGCAAGGCGGCCCAAACGGTCAGTTACGGAAGCCAACCGAGATCCCCGGTGCAGGGGAGACAGCGGGCTCTCTACCGAGCGGGGTCGCTGACAGCTGTCTTGGACACAGATGCCTCTGAGAAGTGGATGCCTTGGCAAGTACAGCTTAAATAAAGCACTTGGATTACAAAAAAGAGAGGGAACGACGCCTGCGGGGCTTAAACTACTTATGGTATCGTCTGTTTGTTTTGTTTTGTTTTGATTCAGCCGATTTGCCACACATTCACTAAATGCCAACTACGCAACGGCGACTGTGCCAGGGGAAACGCGTACAAGGGAGCTGGTCCCTGACTCAAACAAACAAACAAACCCCACACTGTATCATCAAGGGAGAAACCAAGAAGACATGTAACAAACACCATTGATCCAATCTTGGTAGGGTACGTGTGAGCGCGAGGGACGGAGAAGCCCATTCTAGCTGGGGTGGAGAAGGGCTTAACCCACTCTAGTTCCCTGAAACAGCCCCAGAACCAATTGTTTCCAGAAGCTTTGGGATTCAATCTGATGCAAGAATTTCATCTAGTGGGTGAAGGATGACATGGGGCAAGACACCGACAGTCAGACACAGCAGAGCTCCACGAAGACTGGTCCGTGAAGATGAACTCTATTTGGTTTCCCCCGCCTGCAGTGGGTTCTGAACTTGTCCGCTGGGGTAAGTTCTGGGGAGTGAACAGAGCGATACGGAGCATTCCTCTTCTGCACTCAAACTAGTGAGCCACCGACCACCACGGAGGCATGCAGGGCTCTTTGGGAGCTTCGAGAACATCTGGTCCCCTAGCTCATGGTACAGATGACCACACTGAGTTTAACAGAGCCCTGGGCCCCACAGCATCATAGTGCAGGTGCCCAAATCCTGGCTGTGCGGCTTCCCAGCTGAGGGGCCTCGGGCAAGTTACCGTGTGTTCCGCTTTATCCGCAAAATGGGGATTTTCACTGCCAACCTCATGGGGTTGTTATGAGGAGTAAGACAATATATGTGACTGATGAGAACAGAGTCTGTGCCCTTGTGAACTGTTATTATAACCATTAATGCGTGACTTGCTCAAGACGGTCCAGCTAAATAGTGCCCGGGTGTAACGAGCGAGACAGGCAACGGATGAAGTGCGTTCTGTGTTGCTGCCCGGAGGAGCCTGCTTGCCGTGGACCCCGCGGATGCCCTGTTACAGCAGAGAGCTGCAGAAAAACAGCCTCCCCGCCCCGGAGAAGGGCGAGGACAGCCCAAAGATGAAAAGACTCTCATTCCCAAAGTTACCCAGAGGCCCTTCTTATTCTATGATTTGGCCAACGGCTGCCTTTGTTGGAGACAGTAGTGCAAGTAAGTGACGAAGGTCTCCACGTAAAGCATCCATGTACCGTGTGAAATTAAATGTGCGTTTTCTAAGAGCCAAGACCTTGCAAAAATATAAACAAAACAAATCATCCTGCAGATGTAGAGAAAAGATCCCATTAGCTTCTTGTTTCTGAAGAGCCGGCTGTCCGGAAATAGGGCAAGCGGTCCCAAACCAACTACCACCACCAGCAGCAACAACAATGACAACAACAGGCCAAACAACAAGTAAGAGCAACAAGAAACCCAAGAATTCAGGTGAGCAGGTGGGTCTGGACAGGGAAGAACCAGCTCCAGGCCGCAAGGCAGAGAGGAAGCTTTCAGAGCGTGGTGTAATTCTATGCATGATTCTAGGCCACAAGCATAAAAGAAGCATGAAAGAAACTGTAATTAGCTTGCTTCTTTTCAGAGACCTGTTTGTTTAGACGGAATATTCTACTGACAAATGGTTTCACAAAGGATGCTGAGGGCACAAAGGATCCAGGTGGAAAACCTGAAAAAAAACCCTGGTTTTGGTCTGATTTGGGTAATGCCGTCTCTCTTTGCTTGCTTTCTCAGGAGCACATTCACAGCCTTACCCTGCAGTTGCAGGCGCTCCTGTCTGCCTCACTTGACTTCGCGAAGCCACTGCCTCCATTAGCATTTCCTTACTCTTCTCATAAATAGCTCCTTGGAATTTGTTTCCCAAAGCTCTACCTTACCTTCACCTTCTAGGGAGAAGTTTGAAACGTTTGAGAGACACTGTCCTAGAGAAAAGACCAGAAAAGTGGAAGAGTGGTGGGTATGTTCCACCATTATACAGGAATTCGGGGCTCTAGCAGGACACCCCTGCTATGTGCCACAAGGGCTGTAGTTAGCAGA
Source organism: Ursus americanus (assembly GCF_024610735.1). NCBI lineage: Eukaryota > Metazoa > Chordata > Mammalia > Carnivora > Ursidae > Ursus > Ursus americanus. The sequence continues at coordinate 4,898,831 of NC_142149.1, forward strand.
CCCGCTTGGCTACTTGGCACAAACCATCAAAGGAAATCAGCGCCCCTCTCAGCCTTCTGGAGCCTCCAAAGTCCCCTTCTCGCCACAGACATCAGGCCAAGCCTGGGGGCCAAGTCTCCGCTCAGCACCCAGACTAACCCTTTAGAACGCGTCCAGCTCAAGACCTCCCGGCCTTCCCATTAAGCTCAGAATAAACCGAAACTCCCCACCGAGACTCGCAAAGCCCACAGGCTCTGCTTTTCTCGGATAAGAGCAGATACAAGTTAAAAAAAAAAAAAAAAAAGACCCTTACTCCCCCTGTTGACAGTAAGGGTAGAGTGTTCTCCCCCCTCCCTTTTCTCAGAGCATTTGCTTTAGAATACTTGTAAGTTCTTTCTCTGTCCATTTGAAATGTACGTGAGTCTTTTTAAAGCTAAGGAATCCTCTTGCCAGACCCAGGAATGTCTTTCTCAAAGACTTCTGGAAACATCTCTTGGAAACGTGATCAAGGAAGATAGCCCCCCCTTCACCCAGTTTCTGCGGGAGGGCAGGAGCGTTTATTTTGTTCAAAGCCAGTTAGCTAACACAGATGGTCCCCCCCAACCACCAAGCGAAGGTAGGATGCACTCCCTGTGACAAATGTGCTGTCCAGCCCTCTTACTTGAGGACCAGTCATTGTTTATCTCGTGAACACGTTCACAGGGACCTGTATCCGCCTGGCTGCACGTCATGTCTTTGCGATCTCATAGCAGGTAGCCCGCGAAGCCCACTGAATTCTGGTTTAAGGTTATTCAACAGTGTAAGTGTTTCCTGTCTCATTCATCTTTGTGGAGACGGTTTGGGGTTGGGAGATTTGTTTTTAATTCTATTTTCCCAACACTAGCTGCCCCTCCACCCTGTGTCCTCTGTTGGCTCAGCTCCTGCCACACGGGCTTTTGTCTTTGTCAGAAAAAGGGCCAAGCAGCTCCTGCCTCTGGGCCTTGCGTTCTTGCTCCTTTGGCTCAGTGCGGTGTCTGCCGTGTCTGTCTCATGGCTGGCCTCCTTCTTTCACCTGCTCACTCCCCAGACAGGCCGTCCCTGACCACAGCTCTCAAGCCCTCGTTTCCCTTCCCAGAACCAGCCACGGTCTGTTTAGCTGAGTCTCATCCGTCTCTGCCCTGGCGGGTGGCGTCCGTGAGGTCAGGAGTCCGTCTGTGTGCCTGCCGCACCAACGGGCCCGGTGTTGGGAAATATCATCAAAAATCAATCTCCTGCCAACCCAGAAAACCTCCCCACAAAGTTGCCTTCTACGCAGCAATTAGTAACGCTGCAGGTGGTCTGGAGTGCCATTTGGCCTTTCATTCTCAGCCTTTCCTCTCTGGGTACTGATGGTACCCGGGCAGGGCAGAGTTTTCCTGCTTAAAGCCCGTCCTCAGCCTTTCTGGTGCTGCCTGTTCTGCGTCCATGTCCCACCTTATTCTTTGGGCCACACTGGCCATGTTGGAAGCGCTGCCTGGGGAACTTTTCGTACCATGCCGGTCAGCAACCCCCGGCCCCATGCCTCCAGTGACCCTGCATGTCTTCTGTCATGGAGTCACCCAGGAGCCCAGCACCCAGGAATCTCTCAGTAAGTGTGAAATGAACAAAATCACCAGGAAGACCTTTGATCTCATGCCATGTTTCTTCTCCACGGCGCTTGTCCCCATGACGCTGGGCTGCAGTATTGCATCCGTCTTTCTGTCGGACGAATTTCTCCACGAGGAGAGGACACGGGAAGGGCCGACGCTTTCCCGTGCACTGAGGAAGGGTAGGCTATGATCTTAGAAAATGAAGTAGGATTCCGCTTTGATAATAGCGTCTTAAGAGAACAGGAAATACTGTCGTTGCATCCGGAGATTGAAGAAATGGCATCAAGGAGGCCCATCAGGGTCCACCTGGCCTTTCTAGCCACCTCCACAGACACCGCTGTAGCCCAGAGGGCTATGAAAAGGCCGCCCCATCCAGAGTCAGTGTTCCAAGACAAGCACACCTCTGACCATGACCACCGGGAGATAGGACATTCCGTATAGAAGAGAGGCTGTCTTGCGTAGTAGCGAACGCTTGCCTAGGGCACCGTTCATCATTGACTCCCTCATCAGACAACAAAGACTCATGAATTAAAATTGTATTTTTTCTAACCAAATGGCATTATGTTTGCCTTTCTGTTTCTGTGAGAAACTTCTAAGAAATGAATATGCTAGTTGAGCCCGTTGTAAAGACAAATACTGTAAAATACTGTAGCTTTGTGAACTAGGGTATTCTAGGAAAGAAAGAAAGAAAGAAAGAAAGAAAGAAAGAAAGAAAGAAAGAAAGAAAGAAAGAAAGAAAGAAAGAAAGAAAGGAAGGAGAAAAGGTGGGGAGGTTTGGGAAGGGGAGGAGAGGGGAGGGGGGAGGGAAGAGAGGAGAGGAGAGGAGAAGGGAAGGGAAGGGAAGGGAAGGGAAGGGAAGGGAAGGGAAGGGAAGGGGAGAGGAGAGGAGAGGAGAGGAGGAGAGGAGAGGAGAGGAGAGGAGAGGAGAGGAGAGGAGAGGAGAGGAGAGGAGAGGAGAAGAGAAGAGAAGAGAAGAGAAGAGAAGAGAAGAGAAGAGAAGAGAAGAGAAGAGAGGTGTGGCCCAAGGGGCGTAGAATACTATTACATTAAGATACAGACAGGAGGAGCCCCTGGCCTGGACCCCACACTGTAGAAGGCCCCGTGTCACAGACGAGCAAACACAGACTGATCAGAGGCCAGCGCACACCTATGTCACTTGGAGTGGTGCTCAAGGCCGGCACAGCATGACCCACAGCTGTCAACACGTGTTGTTACGACTAACACTGCCCAGGCCGCCGGGGAAGACTTCTTCACATCCTCTGCCCTCCATCTTCAAGGTCAAAGGCAATGGAGTCCCGGTGCTAGGAAGGTTTGTAGGTTCTTCAGAGATAAGCACATTTTGGGCAAACCACTAAAAGGGATGGCTGCTCCACGATCCTAGTAGAGACAAGCAATATAGCGGACCAGCCGGAAGTTTAACAGAGAACCAGGGAAAGAGACAGCCGAGAAGAGTCCTCACAGGATCCCACTCATTCCTGGGGGTCCAGAAAGCATGTGTACCCCTGCCAGAGCCGTCAGAGCAGGAAGGGGAACAGAGTTCAGAGGATTTTCCACACCACAAAGACCCATCAGCAGAGGGCAGGAGCCTTACTGGCTCAAGGGACTGAAACACGTCTGACCAATAAGCTACTTGGATCCAAGAATTCAGACTGAAAAATAAGATCCACTGGCCGTGATGCCCCTCACCCCACAGGGTTGTTCCGGCTGATCTGGCTGGCTAGGCAGTGTTCCCATCCTCCCCCCCACACTCCGTGTGCATCCGTCCCACGGCTGTGTACTCCGTGGAATAGGACAACCTTCCCTGACAGAGGAAGACCATTCTTTGGTCAAGGGCATAGAAATATCTGCCCTCTCCTGCTCGAATGGCTAAAGGCGCTCTCAAGGTCCATTTGTAGGAGAACGTAGGGTAGTCAAGCCTCCAAGACTCCAGACACATCCGAATGAGGGACTGCACATGGCGTCTGCCTTACATTAAGAGAAAAGTAAGTACCTGAAATAAAACCACACGGATTCTTGGGGGCCTGTAACACTGTGCAAATGCCCAAGGCTGCTCCCCCTCAGAAAGAGGAACTTTTGGGGTGCCTAGCTGGCTCAGTTGGTAGAGCATGTGACTCTTGATCTCAGGGTCATGAGTTCAAGCCCACAATGTGTGTGGAGCCTACTTAAAAAGAAAAAGAAAATAGAAAGGGGAACTTTCAAGCCACTAGTGTCTGGATGTATAGGGGCAAAATTATAAAATCCTATACCGTGAAAGCAGATTCCAAGTCACACACACACACACCCAATACTAAAAAAATAAAAATCTAACTGGCTAAGGGAGCTTAAGCACAATCTTTGTCCAACAAGTGGCTTATGCTAACCTGGGGTGACCTGTAGAAAACCAGCCTGAAAAATAAAAAAAATATATTTTTAAAGACTTTATTTATTTATTTGAGAAAGAAAGGGAGACCAAGATAGCAACAGAGAACACAAGTGAGGGGGAGTGGGAGAAGCAGGCTCCCCACTGTGCAGGGAGCCTGATTCAGGGCTCGATCCCAGGACCCTGGGATCATGACCTGAGCCGAAGGTAGACTAACTGACTGAGCCACCCAGGCGCCCCTGAAAAATAAAAAATATATTTTTTAAAGATTTTATTTATTTATTTGACAGAGATAGAGACAGTCAGCGAGAGAGGGAACACAAGGAGGGGGAGTGGGAGAGGAAGAAGCAGGCTCCTAGCGGAGGAGCCCGATGTGGGGCTCGATCCCACAACGCCGGGATCACGCCCTGAGCTGAAGGCAGATGCCCAACCGCTGTGCCACCCAGGCGCCCCTGAAAAATAAAAAATATTTTAAAAAGAAAAAGAAAACCCTGAGCAGAGACAAAGGAGGCTGCACAGTCTTCACACAAACCAGGAAGCAGACTTTACAGAATTATTTAAAGAATTAAACAAATAAAGAAGCGCCAGGCAAACAGTGGTTCCAACAAGGCAACAAGTGAAAAGGCAGGTGCTGCAGGGGTGGCAAAGTTTTCCTTTTGCCCTTCTAGGTTCTTTGGCTGGTTTAAGAATTAAATTGACACAAGACAGACCAACAGGAGAAAAACAGAGGTTGAATAACATGCATCCCTCCCGTATTCGTGGGAGAGACCCAGGAAAACAGAGTATCGCCCCTAAATGGCCAAAACCATCACTTTAAATGCTATCAAGTGCTTTCTAGGTGGACTAAGAATCAAACTGACGTGAGCACATTAACAGAAGAGAATCCAATTTAATAGGATACGTACAGGGAATCCACACAGACATGGAAATTCCAAAGACAGTCGTCAGATGCAATGAGGTACATATGTCACCCTGAACTAAGGAGGAAGGGGTAGGGACCTGGGACTTCAAATATTAAAAAAGCACTTCCCAGGAAGATGAAAACCAGGAAATGTTTGGTACGCAAATGTTTGCTGGGCCACTCAGAAGCAATGGGACAGGGAGGACTTTGATCGACCAGGCATTGCTAGCTTCCTCCCTGCCCAGCCTCCCTGGTCTCACCCTAACGAGGTTATCCATGGTGACAGCTCTGTTCCTGGAGCAGTTCCTCTGCCCGAGTTCTTTTTAGGCAGTTGGGGGGAGGGGAGGAGGGAGTAAAGAGCTTTTCCGGAATCTGCTGGATTTTGATTGCTTCTTTTTTTTTTTAAAGTAGTTTCCATGCTCAGCATGGAGCCCAAGGCAGGGCTCAGACTCACTGCCCTGAGCTCAAGACCTGAGCTGAGCTCAAGAGCTGGACACTCAACTGACTGAGCCACCCAGGTGCCCCAGTTTGGATTGTTCACGAGGGTGAGGTTGCCGTGAAAATTTAAGTCCATCCCATTTTCATGGGCAAGAGTTTCTAGAGAAATCAGTATCCTTCTCTTCCTGGTACATGGAGGGAGACACCCTTACAAAAGGAGATTTCCCTTCTAATGGGAATGTCTCTTATAAAAGGGAAACCTATACTTGGTCTTCAGAGCTTCTTCCTCCCATGCCTGCAGTTTCTTAAAAATAACCAGCTTAAAATAATCAACATGCCAAAGAGGCATATTTTGGGGTGGTATATTTTGCTCCCCTTTACGGCATAAGGGTTTTTTTTCTTTCTTTGAGCGTGATGAAAATGTTTTAAAATCAGATTACTGAAGGGCACCCGGCTGGCTCAGTCAGCCATGCATGGGACTCTTGATTTCAGGGTTGTGAGTTCGAGCCCCATGTTGGGTATAGAGATGACTTAAAAATAAAAATAAAACAAAATCTTTTAAAAAAATAAAAAATAGGGGCGCCTGGGTGGCACAGCGGTTAAGCGTCTGCCTTCGGCTCAGGGCATGATCCCGGCATTATGGGATTGAACCCCACATCAGGCTCCTCCGCTATGAGCCTGCTTCTTCCTCTCCCACTCCCCCTGCTTGTGTTCCCTCTCTCGCTAGCTGTCTCTATCTCTGTTGAATAAATAAATAAAATCTTTTAAAAAAAGTAAAAAATAATATTAAATTCTTGTGATGTTGCACCATTCTGTAAATAGACTCAAATCCATTGACTTGTATGCTTAAGTGTGCAAACTAGATAGTATATAAATTATATCTCAATCAGGCTGTTTAAAAGAAGTTAGGGGTGGGCCTGGTACAGAAAATAGAGAAGGCAGGACATATAAAGGGGCGTTGAATGCCACTTACTCACCGTCCCTAACAAGCTGACCTCTTTCTATTTAATCCAGCATTCCCCTAAGACACCAAGAGTCTCTTCCAACGGAGAGGATGTTTTCAACAATTCTAATCCTGGAGTGGTTCCAAGGCACACTCACTCTAGAAACACTGTCGTGTGTCTGTGGAAAAAGATGCATTGTCTAGGAGACATCCTTCCAGCTTAGCTGATTCTAGCCTAACATGGTCTTTGAACTATTTTACAGTTCTGTAAATTGTAGGGGGTTGATAGCCATGCAAATTCTGTCCTGTCTGTCCTCCTTGTGGAAAAACCAGTTTTGCCCCCACTTGCAATTCATTCTTAGCAATCCTTACTCTACATTAATCTGCACCTCTGCACCTTCTCTTTTGAATCAGTTATTACATCTGCCGGGTTCTCTCGTGAGTAGAAAAAGACCCTTAACACATTTTCATGTCTCATATCCATATGAGGGTCGTGATCTTACCTTTACCGAAAATGATCTTTAATTTTTTAAATTTTTTTAAAAGATTTTATTTATTTATTTGACAGAGAGAGAGAGAGCACAAGCAGGGGGAGCAACAGGCAGAGGGAGAAGCAGGCTCCCCACTGAGCAGGGAGCCCGACGCGGGGCTGGATCCCAGGACCCTGGGATCGTGACCTGAGCCGAAGGCAGACACCTAACAGACTGAGCCACTGAGGCGCCCTGAAAATAATCTTTCAACAACTTTACCTGCATGTAAGGTCTCATGCATCCTGTTGGCTAAAGTCAAAAGCTTTAAAAAGGAGAGGAAAGTGGGCCTTATTGAACGTGAAACAGTGGTGATGGTTGGAAACCCATTTGGAAAGTCTGTTTCCACGGGAACACCTGTTTCTCAGGATCTCACATGGTGCGCAGGCTGGTGCTGCAGCAGCCTTGCCTGGTCCCTGAGAACCAGGAAGCTAGAATTCTGGATTATCCCGCCCCCTTCCCGCCCCACCCTACCCCCTCTACAGGCTTTCCAGAGCTCCAAGTTCAACCCAGCCCTGAGGTGGTGAGCAGCCCAGACTGTGTCCTGTAGCTCAGTTTGCACCCAGGAGCCCACCTAGATCTCCACGCTCTGGAAGTCAGAGAGCACACTGACCCCGAGAGCCTTCTCCCAGGCAGGGGGCGAGAAGAAAGAGACACTCACTGCCGAGGAACCAGTGCTGAGGGTAAGAAAATGCCTTCCCCCGGCGTACTTTATTTGCCTAGCATTGCGAGTAGGCATCAGGGTGTCGGGTAATTGTTCATGGCAAGTGCACAAGGGAACTCGGGTCACTTAAGGGTCATTTAAGGCAGAGAGTTACAATCTGAACCGGGTCTATTCAGACAATACTTAGAGAATCATGGTGTGAGCACTTACAGGTCAGGTGTGTTCAGAGACAGAGAGAGACTAAATTAGTACTGAGAGGGGCTTTAATCCTGGCTCCCAGCCCGTCCCCTGGAATAGTGCCCTGAGTCACGGTGTGTGGTACGGGGCAAAGGAAGCCCGTCGTGCCTCTGTATACTCCCAGCTGCTCAGAGGCGTGTCTTACCTTTTCCATCCTGCGTGGGGAAGGGCAGTTTAAGCATTTATTGGTGCGTGTCCTGGGTGAAGGCCAAGGACGTTGGGTACAGCATGGGAAGCGGTGCATTCCTCTGAATAGACCCTGTCGTGTGTGAGCAATGAACCCAGGTCCCGCGCCCTTCGGGGCTTATGATTCCAAAGCTGCATCTTTCCCATTTCAACTGCTGGGAGACACCTGTGTGGGTCAATATCCTGCAAGCAATATTTAAACAATGAACAACCCGCAGTCCTTTACGGAGGGCTGCTTCTCTGAATTTTCTCAGTTTTCTACAGTCAGACTCGGTCTTACCCCTCTGAGTTGTACATTTCCCTCAGTATCACGCCTTTTAGCCTTCATGTCAAAGCAGAGTCAACGACGTCTCAGACATGTTGCTACACAGTCTGGGGGTCACTTCGATGGCTCTCCAAGCTGAGGGCTCGCTCTGTGATCCAGGGCAAGGGGCCTGCTCGCAAAGGCAATTTTGCCAACGGTAAAATGGGTTGACAACACCACCCAGCGTCTCGAGTAGCTGTGAGGGCATTACTGCACGTGGACGGCCCCCGGCGCCTGGCTCAGAGCCCTCCGTCTGCACCCAGGCTGCTCAGGGCTGGCACGGTCATGACAGCAGAGGAGAAGCAGCCAAGGTTGAGCCGACTGGCTGTAAACCAGTCCTCCGCTTGGCCACACGGAAAATCACCTGGGGAACTAAAAAAAAAAAAAAAAAAAAAAGCCTGCTGGCAAAATAGCCACCCCCAGAGATTCTGGCTTCATTGGTTTCAATGCAGTCCGGGCACTGGCGTGTATGAGAGCTTCCCAAGTGATTCTAACGTGCACCCAGGATTGAGAGCTATGACTCTGGAACACTTTGGAAATGAGATTGTTCTCGTAGCTCTAGTCTCCGGTGGCACAATGTTCTTTGAGGGAAGATGGCTAGAGGGATCTCCAAGCTAAACAGATTCCCTGTACTTCTCTTGTAAAGGTCATGTTGCGCACGGAGGCCGTGCAAGGATCTTCCAGCCCATGCAGCTGCCTGCCCGGGGTCCCCAAGGGTTTGGAACCTGATAACAGTCAGGTTCCCTATAATGCGTGCACGGTCCTCATACAACTCTACATGCAGAAATTGGCTTCCCAGACAAAGAAAAGGAAAGTAAACTTTTTTGAACAAAAGAAGTTTCTCTTCCTTCAAGCCACGCCAGCCTATAAGCCTTCGCAAAGCAGGGAAGGCAGCTCCTCCTTTCCCTGGCAGACTGATGGGCTCAGTGTTTACCAGAGTGGCTCACTCGTAAGACAGGAGGCGTGTGCTCCCTGGCCAGGAGACCTCAGCGCTCAAACCACCTGCAGTCCACATGAAAGCTCCAGGATATGCAGAACCTTCTTGCAGCGCCTGACCCACCACCATGAGGACCTGCCCACCTAGACTCGGTCATCTGGACCAGGCCGCCCAATGGCTCTTGCTTTTGGCCGTGTTAGCCTTGTTCCTCTTCATGCTGCCCTCCTTTATGACGGAGCCCAAAACAAAACCTTCCAGGTAAGGTTCTGACCCTTTCCAAGTCCCTCATAATTTATTGGAGGCACGTTAAAAGACTCTTGCCCAGGGAAGCCCGGGGAGCTCTGAGGCACTGGTGTGTCCACATGGGGTGTCAGGAATCAGGAATGTTGTCAAGAACCCCTGGCGAGGAAGATCCAAGGGGCACCTAGGGGATACACAGGTGGCGGGAGTGGGAAAACCAGGGTGTCCGGATGCCTGGGGCCATGTGGAGGGGAAACGTGGGCAGGAGCTGGCGAACAATAGGTCTGGGTCTCCAGAAGGCACAGACAGGAGACAACTTCCCCCTCCGGCGGCTTTGGGGATAGTTCTCAAGTGCCATTCTCTGTGTCCTAAAGCAAAAGATTTACCCTGTAGATGCCATTCACTTCCAAATCACACTCTCCCTGAGGAGCTGGTCAGAAAACGGGAGACCGCTCACTTAGCTTACATCTGGGCCCCAAGTTCATCCTTCAAAAGGACCTTGTAGACCAGTTTTCTTATAAAATCAACACATCTCCAGCAGCAGAAGATCCCTTTCTTTCCAGACTCAATTTTTTTTGAATGACTTTATTTCACTGTTCTTAAAATTTTAAAGGAATACATGCTCTCATAACGTTTAGAAAAATCCAAGCGGGGGCGCCTGGGCGGCTCAGTTGGTTAAGCATCTGCCTTCGGCTCAGGTCCTGATCCCAGGGTCCTGGGATCGAGTTCTGCATTGGGCTCCCTGCTCAGCAGGGAGCCTGCTTCTCCCTCTCCCTCTGCCTGCTGCTCCCCCTGCTTGTGCTCGCTCTCTGTGTCAAATAAATAAATAAAATCTTTAAAAAAAATCCAAGCAAAAAGTGAGGGTCTCTCCATCACACCCCCTTGTCTACCCACACTTAAGGGGTGACCACACTCGATTCGTTGGTGTCCACATAATTATTACATAATTGTAAGCAACACTTCTATTCTAAATGCCTTTGTACATTAATTCCGATGGTTATGAGTATACGGAGACACAGAGAGCTGACGTGAACTGCCCAAGATCACCCCGCTTGGAAGTCACGGGGCCAGGATTCAAACCCTGGTATTTTGCTTCCCTAGCCTGTGCTTTTTACCTTATGCTACACAAGCCCTTACGACAGATGGATAAATGGATAGGTAGGCAGCTAGGTGGATCACAGGCGGATAGACAGGTATCCCGCTATACACATTGTTCCACGGGCTGGCTTTTTAAATCGACCCTATGCCTAGACCGTCTTCCGTGTTGACACGTACAGATCTACTCCCATCTTACTCACGGTGCGGGGCACGGATATGAGTTTACTTAATCAGTCTCTATCGGTTGACCCTTGGGTTGCCCCTATCAGGTTGCCACTGACTCTTCACACACTTACGTAGGTATTGCTGGAGGTAGATTTCTAGAAATGGAATTGCCAAGGCAATGGATACGCTCACAGCAAATGTCAACAGATGTCGTGAGATCAGCCTCAGAGAAGGCTAGAGCAACGGGTGTGCGTGCTCGCCGAGGAGCTAGGCCTTCAAAAGGAAACGAAAGTCTTCTCCGTGGCTGACCTTGATCCTTGCCACCCCTCCCTCCACGTTCTCCACCTCCCCCACCCTTCCTGCCCCACCCCTCAAGCCTTGGCTGTTCGCTCTGACCTGGTGTGTTGGGGAAAGAGCTCAGAACCAAGAGGACACCTGAGCTCTAAAATGGATGAGACTGAATTTGGGGGGTTAAGGGTTTTTTTTTAAACTTTTCCGTAATTTTTTTTTTAGACTGAGTTTTAATTATGAAAGGTGACTATAAAGTTATTGAACCGCCCAAGGCATTAGAGATGAGGAAGAAGGTCACACACCGGGACTGCTCTGTAGACTGTCTCTGTAACTAAACTGCAGACCCAGTCCCGGAGAGCGAGCACCCTGAGAGCAGGGGTCCCTGGAGGGACGGACGTGTGTCCGCTGAAAGCTTCAGTGAGAAGATGGGTCTCGGGCCTCCGAGGCAGGTAGGGCTCGGATAAGGCGTGTGGGGAGAATAATAGACACAAAGAGGCCGACCTGCCTCAGTGTCCTCTTGGCTGAGCCGAGGCCGAACACTTCTCGCAGAAACGGGGGGCTCGCTCTAGGGAGCAGAGGAAGGGCATTTCAGGAAGGGTGGGGTGGAGAGCGGACCCCAAGAGGCTTATAGGCAGGGAGGTGACCTCACGAAAGTGGTATTGGGCAATGGCTAGTATGTCCGAAGGGGACAGGATAGATTGGAAGGAGGAGGGAGTCACCACTTTGGCCTGACCCGTAGTGGCAACCAAGGGACGGACTGATAATCCTGCCGCGCAGGGAGGGACAGAGGCCGACAAGTGCCCTCGCAGGTGGCTTTAGCCTTTGAAACATAAGGTGAAGAGGACCTGGGGCGGGAGGGTAGGAAGAAGTGGAACATCAGGAGACATTTTGATGAAGGAGAGGGGTGGGAGGGAGAGACAAGTGTGCAGTTAGAGATGGGGGGCGGTGGGCAGGGGGAGGCAGGCCGGGGCACCTCTCCCCACAGGGCCGCCTGGACAAAGGAAAATCAGATGAAAGGGATGTAAAATGCCAACCCAGACGAGGTGTCAGCGGCTTCTGAAGGGCACTGCTACCGAGGTGTTTGCACGTCTATGTCACGTGATTGTCATGTCGGAGCTGGAGATTTCCCAAAACCCTAACCCACGTTCGGGAGCTTTCTGTGCGTTATTTCTGATTTTCACAACTATCGCCGAGATGAGCATTTTTATTCTTTTACAAAAATGAAGGACATGAGGCTCAGAATGTTCACCCAGGGGCATCTGGCTGGCTCGGTAGGGGGAGCGCGCGACTCCTGATCTCAGGGCTGTGAGTTCGAGCCCCAGGCTGGGTGTGGAGAAGACTTAAAAAAATACAATCTTAAAGGAAAAAAAAAAAAAGTTAAGCCTAATTCCACCCAGCCAGAAAGTGGCAAAACGGAGATTTGAACCCAGGGGATTTGGGCTCCAAAGTCCACGCTTCTCCACTCCCTCGGACGCGTTGAGTCTCAAGAGATTCGAAGTCGAACGGAGCAGACAAGGAGACAGAACCAGAGAGGGCGCGCGATATGAGTAGTCGTGACAAAGCACCACAGTTACGGGACAAGCGCTACGGGAGCAAATTGAGAAGAGTCATTTGGACCCCAGGGGCAGGGCAGGGAGAACATCCGGGACACAATGGCGTTTCTAAGGCGCCTGAAGGCTGTGTGAGGCTTCAGCACGCAGGAACACCGCACACAAAGGAAGCAGAAGCAGTGGGAGCAACGGTGTAGACGCGGGAACGGCAGGTGTGTGCAGGTTCGAGAGGCTGATGGCTAACGTACCTGATGCTGATCGGGGGCTGGGCAAGCCGGCACCGGTCTCCAAAACCCCTGATTAGCGATCACATATCAAGGCTTTGGGGTATTAACGACGCTCTCTTTCCCAGGTAAGAGAGGTTAGGCAAATTGTCCAAGGTCATCCCGTCACTTAAGTTCAAACCCAGGCCAGCTCGCTCTGGAGTCCACACTCGCAGCCAGGATCCGGGCTGGCGTCCCTCCCCCCCACCCCACCCTGCCACTCCCTCACCCCCCCACCCCCTCCAGCCCGCCTTCCTCTATCACACCCATCGTAACACGTTGTCATGAACCCAAAGTTTGTTTTTTCCTGACAGACAATGAATTTCCTGTGGGTAGGGACTGTCTTATTTGTCTCTTTCCTCAGGAATCCGAACAGGTCCTGGACTCTGGGCAGGCCTCATGCGGTGTTTTGTTTTGTTTTGTTTTTTTTTTTAATATTTTATTTATGTATTTGACAGAGGTAGAGACAGCCAGCGAGAGAGGGAACACAAGCAGGGGGAGTGCGAGAGGAAGAAGCAGGCTCATAGCGGAGGAGCCTGATGTGGGGCTCGATCCCATAACGCCGGGATCACGCCCTGAGCCGAAGGCAGACGCTTAACCGCTGCGCCACCCAGGCGCCCCCTCATGCGGTGTTTTTTAAATGTTTATTGACGAAGGAGTAAATGCATGGCCCTCAGTACCAACCGTTTAAACTTTATTCTATGGCGATGGAAGACTTTAGCGTCCAGGAAGGAACTTGAGGACACTTGTGCGTTGTGCAGCCAACTCTGTTACCAGATTGTAGGCTAGGCAGTGGGGGGCAGGTGGCTGGGGCGCGGGGGGGGGGGGGGGAGGCTGGGTGAGAGGCTGTTGCGATGGTTTAGGGTAGGAGCCCTGGGCAGGGGTGCTCTTGAGGAAGGACGTTAGGGAGAAAGGACTGAGAATAAGTCGGATCGGCTGGATTTGGCAAGAAATAGGACAGGATCGTATGATTTCAAACCGAGGGTATTGGACTACCTCTCATATCTTCTTCGTTTGGTCCCAGTCTCCAGGGGCCTCCCGGATATGTAGCTAGGACTGAGACCATGTCTCTGGTCTGGAATGAATTTGCCTTCAAAGACTCTATGCCTTGTGTTGGCTTTAGAGCTGACGGGTAAGACCGAGCTGTAAAATTAGGGCTGTGGATTTTCTTTTTCTTTTTTTTAATCTGATTTTATTTTCGTCTAAGAGATATAACTTTATTTTCTATACCCTGGACCCCCATTTACTGAGCATCAGGGAAACCTAATCTCAGCCTTTCTTGCTCCTCTGCCCCCTTTGCCAGGATGGCGTCAGGGGCTCCCGGACTCCTGATGCGGTGCCAGGCCCAGGTGGGGGCCGCCGATTCTTAGCCGTCGTGTTGCCCTCGAGACATCCATTGTCTCTGCCTCTTGGCTCTTTCAGGTCTACCTGCTTAGGGGTGAGAATCTTCGGACCTGTGTTCCTGGGATCAGTGTGCTGTCATTTCCTCTTGGGGTCTTATTAGACTAGGAACACTGCAAGGAAGTGGGGTGCAGAAGCCCTCCGACCTTGGGACCCACAGATCCCTTTCTCCTCTCCCTTGTCCTCTCCCTCCTCCTCACCCAGAGGAAGCTTTTTAGGGCGGGGACAATGGCGGGAGGAAACGGAGAAATCCTTCTCCGAGACATTGTATCTATTTCACCAAATCTTCTCTCTGATTTAGGGCTTAGGTTTGGGGGGAAAGCCAGAGGTCCTATAAGACTTCCTTTACTTTCCAGCTCTTATTGGCCACATGTGTCCATGGAGGCAATGAACATGGGGCTCTTAACAGCTGCAGGTGGGTGAGTAGTGGGCACCAATGGGAAAGGGAGAAAATACGAGGAAAACAGTTAAACAACGTTCCAACATAGTAAACCACTCCGTTGGTAAGTCTAACAGGCATGGGAAGGGGATCTGGACGTGCACACCAGCAGATTCTTTGAGGGGCTACTATCACGGGCTGATACCCTTTTCTGCTTAAATTCCTTTTCTGCTTTTTTGGGAATGAGCACCCATTGCTTTTATAAAGGAAGAATAATTCAGCAAAGTTCGTTTCTGAAGAAAGATTCAGGAACCAAAGACCCCTTTAGGCACCACCTCCCCAGGGAAGTGCCCCCCCCAGTAGAACCCCGTCCCTAGGTTGTATCTGCAGCCTCTCCCGCACGCACGACTAATAGCATCGGACCGCTAACACTTTATAGCCGCTGTTTATGTTCACATCTGTTCCCGTGTTCGAGCCGGAGCTCCGTAAGATCAGTGACCATAGCTCTCCCGTCGTTAATCCTTAACAGATAGTTCTAAATGCCTGGCATCTGAGCACCACTCAGTATCTGTGGACTAAACGTTGCATTGTGTTTTCAAATTTCCATAGAAGTTTTGATCAGATGTCTCATTCAGTTTTCGTGTTTTTCCCTTTATTTATTTATTATTTTTTTTATTAAGCTGACATGCAAATATTCCAGTCAAATAGTACTGCAAATTTTACACCAACATAGAGCAATCCTGGGGCGCCCGGTGGCTCAGGTGGTTAAGCGACTGCCTTCGGCTCAGGTCATGATCCTGGAGCCCCAGGATGCAGTCCCGCATGGGCTCCCTGCTCAGCAGGGAGTCTGCTTCTCCCTCTGACCCTCCCCCACCTCATGCTTTCTCTAAATAAATAAATAAATAAAATCTTAAAAAAAAAAACCAAAAGTGAAAACAAAAGACATAGATCGGTCCTCATGACTTCTCCCTATTCTAGAATCCTGATTCCCAAAGCACCTACTTTAAACCTACTTCAGTTCAGTCTGCTCTTTCTTTCGGTATTTGCTACCCTATTTCTAAGTCACATGCCTACCTGCCACTTCTCGACTTCTCAATAAGTGGTTTAGTGCTATAAATGAAATACCACTTATCCACGGGCCTTGACGCCTGTTGCCCTTTTAGGCTTTCATCTCTGAACACGTGAACCCAAAGGGGAGCGGATGGGGACTCTGATGGTCACTGTGTGTCATCCATGTTAGCACCTGACCCATTTGTATAAAACGGTATTTTTCCAAGTGCCTTTTATAAACTGGCTTGTGAAGTCCTCACGACAGTATTGTGAGACTGATATTAAGATTTCCATCTGGGGGGCGCCTGGGTGGCACAGCGGTTAAGCGTCTGCCTTCGGCTCAGGGCGTGATCCCGGCGTTGTGGGATCGAGCCCCACATCAGGCTCCTCCGCTATGAGCCTGCTTCTTTCTCTCCCACTCCCCCTGCTTGTGTTCCCTCTCTCGCTGGCTGTCTCTCTGTCTGTCAAAAAAATAAAATCTTAAAAAAAAAAAAAGATTCCCATCTGGGGGAGGGGGGCAGGCCACTTAGTCAGTTAAGCATCTACCTTTGGCTCAGGTCATGATTCCGGGGTCCTGGGATCAAGCCCCATGTGGGGCTCCCTGCTCAGCGGGGAGACTGCTTCTCCCTCTGCCTGCTGCTCCCCCTGCTTGTGCTCTCTCTCTCTCTCAATCTGTCAAATAAATAAAATCTTAAAAAAAAAAAAGATTCCCATCTAATGGTTGAGAAAACAGGGGCTCTAAGCATTCTGTGACTTCCCCGAGGTCTGGCTGGTTAGTGGTGGGACTGGAACTCAAGCAGGTGCTTTCCTGCCCCAGTGTGCGCCCCCGCCTGTTTGCCAAGGGCCAAGAATTTAGTTTTCTGTCAGACTCAAGTGCAACACGCGAGGATAGCCAGAGCTCCTGAGGTGGGGTCTTGGGTAGGCGCCCGCCACAGCACGTTGGACAGCTGCCCTCACGCCACCTCGCAGGACACGGGCAGCATGCTCTGAGAGCGCTGCCCTGCGCCACCAGGAAGCCTGATCCTGAAGTTACTGAATGCCACCACGCTTGTGGGTTTGGCAATTTCTCAGGGAGCTCCTCCCACCCCAACCGTGGGCAGGGGTAGCTGCCCACTGGACTCCCTTGCTCTTCTCCTTCCTCTCTTGGACAGAGGGATGGGGAAGGGAGGAATGTTATTTTCCCCCAAGGTCACTATCTCAAAGATGCCAGGATAAAAACACCAGCGGAACTCGGGCTAACCCCTGAGACAAAGTTTACTCGCAGGTGTGATTATCCCCAGAAGAGCTAATCGACGTAGCACACCCAGGTGATGAAAACTGACTTTGCTTTGAACAACCTTGGTTCGGGGAGAGTTTCCCAGCCACCGGGCACGTGGTCTCATCTTGTACCCGGGGTTCTGGACCTATAGATACCTCCCATTGTTTGGTTTAAAACATTTTCCTCCCCGGTTACCTTGGTCCCACCCACCACCACCCTTGTTCAAGGTCTTCCCCGCTCTCCTTAGCTCTCAAGACGTGCACCTGTGGGTCTGGGGAGAGCTGTGGGTTGATGTCTGTATTTGTGTATCTCAGGGAGGGAGAACGTCCAATTTTAAACCAGCTTCCCATCTCCCAGGCCACAGTTAGATGAAGGGGATCTCAGAGAATGCTCTGGGCCCCTCTGTGGGGGAGAGCTTTGGAAATTGCATCCAGCTATTCAGTACCAGGAAAAGTGGCTTGGGTGTGTTTCCTCTTCTGTTCCCAGTTTATATTGTCCCCCATTAGGATTTAATTGGCCAGAAACTAAACAAATAAGAGAATTGGCTTTGATCTGAAAAAAGAACACTTGGGATAACAACAGAATACAGATTTCTGTATTTTTTTTCCCCAGTCTACAAAGAGAATTAAGGCTAATTAAGGCACAGTACAGCTTTTAGTGATCGAAGCAACTCGTGGACACATCTAGCGTTTCAAAGCAAAGTTCTAAAATGTAAATCATGCGAAAAGTTTCGGGATTTCCTGGGGAAAACATACTGCGAAGTTAAGGGCGGGGGAGGGGGGGCAGAATGACTGGTTTCCATTTCAGATAAGACCAGAGCCGTTAAAGAGCTATGTGGACACCAAGGGAGTTTCGGCAGCTCCGGGCTGGGGTAGCCACAGTGTAGGGGTACTGGCGGTGAGAGCCAACCCGTCATGGAGGGTCCTCAGCAGGAGGTGAGGAAAGGCAGTGCTGGGGAGCCTGGAGTTTGTTCCCCTTTCAAGGAGAGGCAGAACGGAAGCCAAGGTGTGGGAACCAGACGCATAACCCCGAAGAGGCAAGCGTGCTCCAGATAAAATGAGCGAGCAATCAGCAAAGCTGATGGTGGGGACTAGGGGGAGGGGGTCCGGGTCGTGAGGACGTGAGTAGAGGCACGTGTGTGACCAGTCACTCATCACGGGGCAGGCACACCTAGCCTAGAGCCTCTTCTAGTGTCTGTTCCATTGAATGGCAGAGCCCTGAATTATTTAGGAAATCAAAGGTTTTGGGGTTTTTTAAAATTGAAGAATAACTGATACACGATATTGGGTATCAGTTTCAGGTGTGCAACACGATGATTCGATATTTATATACATAATGAAATGCTCACCATCGGGCGAGTTTTCCTTTGTCACCATATGAAGTTGTTACAATCTTATCACTATATTCTCTAGGCTCGTACTTTACATCCCCATGTCTAATGTATTGTATTACTGCAAGATTGTCTTTCTTAATCCCTTTTACCTATTTCGTCCATCTCCCCCCCCACCTCCCCTCTGGCAACCACCACTCTACTCCCTGTATCTATGAGTCTGTTTCTGGTTTGTTTCATTTGTTCATTTGTTTCTGTGATTCTACGTATCAGTGAACTCATACGGTATTTGTCTTTGTCTTACTTCACTTAGCCTAATACCCTCTGTGTCCATCCATGTTGCTGCAAATGTCAAGACCTCATTCTTTTTTAATGCCGAGCAATATTTCATTATATATATATATATGTTTCCATTCATCTGTCCTTGGACACGGGCTGCTTTCCATATCTTGGCTATTGTAAATAAGGTTGCAGTGAACACAGGGGTACTTACGTCTTTTCAGATGAGTGTTTTCATTTTCTTCGGATAAATATCTAAAAGTGGAATTGCGAGATCATCAAGGAGGTTTTTTGAGCTCTTGTCTTTTCCTTGATAAAGTAATCTTCTATTCCTCCTGGTTTGATTAGTGGCCTTTGATTCGGGGTATTATTGCCAAATTTCAGTTTGGAAGACCAGCCGCTTTCAACACCCCCCATATTATTTCTAGTGGATACAGTTGACCACTGAACAACGTGGTCTGAACCGCATTTGTCCATTTATATATGGATTTTTTATAGTACAATACGGTAGAGTACAATTCTCTTCCTTATGATTTTCTGAATGACACTTTCTTTCCCCTAGCTGACTTTATTGTAAGAATATGTCTGTAATACATATAACATACAAAATGTGTGTTGACTCCCTTATGCTACTGGCAAGGATTCCGGTCGACAGCAGGCCATCAGTAGTGAAGTTCTGGGGGGACTCAAGAGTTACATGCAGGTTTTCGACGGTGTGTGGGTCGGTGCCCCTAACCCACACACTGCTCGGATCAGCTGTGCTAGGTTCAAGGGAAAATACTGCTCTCTTGCCAACAGTCTTTACATGGCTTCAAGTATAAATAAACTTTGAGCCTTTTGCCATTTCTTCGCTTCCAGGTCTGTGGAGTTCAGAATCTAGAGGGAAGAAGATGCCAGATAATTATTCTTTTGTATCCATTTCATTTATTGCCGAGAGCCATGTGAGCCATGCTAATGATACATTTATTTTTTGAAGTGCAACATTTTATATTTTTATCTCCCAAATAGATCAGACTTTGATATCGAACTGTTTTTTGCTTGAATAACTTGCCTGTCCTTCTGAACCCTTAATAGAAAACAGGTTCCCCTCCCTCACCCCACCCTGGCCTTGCCCATGGCCTTTAAATCCAGGATCACCCAGGGTGTGGACTAGACGAATGCAGGGCACTCACCATATGGACGGAAAGAATTTGAGCATTCAGTAAATATCATGCCAGAGCATAAGGAAATGCCTACGTAAACACCCACATTCCTAGCAATCATAGCTGTGTTTAATTATAGGTAATTGAAATGAAACTTAATTACATAATTTTGTTAGTACCTGGGTCATTGCTGCGACTCCCTGTAAAACGTAGAGGAGTCACCAGGGACCTTGTGGCTCCTGCCTCGGGGAGGGACTGCAGAGAGGAGCTCGTGATGCTCCGTCCTCGGGGCTGGCGTGGCCACAAGGCAGAGGGCCAGCTGTCTGGGCTGCAAGTTGGAGACGTCTAGTGGACAGATCCACGCTGCTGCACCATCTCCCAGATCACAGCCATGCAAAGGTGCTTGCTCTTTGGAAGGAAACTTTCTAGAGGCTGTTTGGGGGTGGAAAATACAGGGGGAGGTGAATCCGAGGCTCATGGCCGAGAGCTGTTTGCTCTCGTAGTTAACACCTAGGCCTTTGCTGTGCCTCGGGCTTCAGCTTCAGCTCAGTTGTGCCATTAAAGGGGAGAAGAGTGAGTCTCCTAGTACTCAAACTCCAGCACCAAAATAAAGGTGGCCCAGGGGCGCCTGGGTAGCGCAGTTGTTAAGCGTTTGCCTTCGGCTCAGGGCGTGATCCCAGCGTTCTGGGATCGAGCCCCACTTCAGGCTCCTCCGCTATGAGCCTGCTTCTTCCTCTCCCACTGCCCCTGCTGTGTTCCCTCTCTCGTTGGCTGTCTCTCTCTGTCAAATAAATAAATAAAATCTTTAAAAAATAATAAAAATTAAAAATAAATAAATAAAGATGGCCCAAATCCATCAAGAATATGTTCCGGTTTGGGGGGTGCCTGGGGGGCTCAGTCGGTGAAGCGTCTGCTTCAGCTCAGGTCATGATCCCAGGGTCCTGGGATCGAGTCCAGTGTCAGGCTCCCTGCTGAGCGGGGAGCCTGCTTCTCCCTCTGCCCCTCCCCTCTGCTCATGCTCTCTCTCTCTCTCAAATAAATAAATAATTTTTTTTTTTAGAAAAGACTAAGTTCAGGACTAACTCAGGTTTTCCTCTGCATGGATGGTACTTTTCCAGAATGAACATTTTAGGGATGTCTACACAGTTCATGAGCCAATAACCCCCCTTTCTCTTGAGACTGTCCTCCTCTCGTGCACAGACAGGGTGGACCCCAGGACCCATGTCACTTGCCTTGTGGCCAGGAACAGACAAGGGACACAAGTGGGCCAGAACCATAAAAATTAAAAACTGGGAGCAAAGAGAGTCATCAGTCCCTGGAGCACGTGTTATGGGGCAGCCATCCTCTGCCATGCAGGCTGAGGAGCAGAGAGTGGAAAGCAGCCTAAGAGAGAGACTCCAGGTTCTAGATCCTTCTAGAGGCTCAACCACATCTCTTGGGCTCCTCAAGACATTTTCTATCCTTATGATAAACCGCCTGCTTTTTTCTTAGTTGAAAATGGAAAACAGGGGCGCCTGGGTGGCTCAGTTGTTCAGCGTCTGCCTTCGGCTCAGGGCGTGATCCCAGCATTCCGGGATCGAGCCCCACATCAGGCTCCTCCGCTGGGAGCCTGCTTCTTCCTCTCCCACTCCCCCTGCTTGTGTTCCCTCTCTCGCTGGCTGTCTCTCTCTCTGTCGAATAAATAAATAAAATCTTTGAAAAAACAAAAAAGGGAATAAAGGCCTAAAGTCTTGAAGGCTGTTAGCTTTTCCAGGCTGCTCCAGCCACCGTCCAGCCCTGTCTCATGGCCTTTCTCTCCTTTCAGGTCTGTGATAGCTCTTCTCCAAGTGACTTCTTTTTTTTTTTTTTAAGATTTTATTTATTTATTTGACAGGATAGAGACAGCCAGCGAGAGAGGGAACACAAGCAGGGGGAGTGGGAGAGGAAGAAGCAGGCTCATAATGGAGGAGCCTGATGTGGGGCTCGATCCCATAACGCCGGGATCACGCCCTGAGCCGAAGGCAGACGCTTAACGACTGAGCCACCCAGGCGCCCCTCCAAGTGACTTCTTTGGCCCAGATAACAAAGGCAGAGGCATATGCTACATGAGGCCAGTTAAAACTGTGCACGCTCCAAGGAGGAAGGACCCCACTGCTCGCCTTTCCCTAACCACATCCGGAGAAGTTAGGGCCTCTCTCAGTTTCAAGGTCAGCACAGACAGTGCCCTTGGAAGACCTGAATAAATGTGCTGCCCTGGGGCCCAGGAAGCAGGAAATACTTCTGCGGCAGCCGGGGTGCCGGAGGGAGGCCCTAAAGGAGGAAGGATTCAGGAGGTCATCTGCCTAGTGCGGGTACCACCTGGGCCAGCCCTGTGTTTTCCTAGTGACGAAAGTCTCCTCTGTCTTCCCCCTTTAAGAACAGTGACTACAGTGCACTTTGCGTGTTTTTCAAATCTGTGTTCCTGGGACCTCCACAGCACGTGGCACTAGACTTCCAGTGAACACGTGTTGAATGAGATGTTCCTCAGGTTCCGTATTTCAGAGTCTATTCTCTTCGGTGTGTTTAAATCCATTTCCTGGGGGCTCAGAAAGCCCTTTGAAAGCATCGATGTGATGATGCGGCATCGTGGCTTCGTGGTAAGGGCCGCTTAGACTGGTCTCTGCCTCCTCCAGGTGTGCGATTCAGGGAGGAGCTTGGCATTGCCCTTGAGCGAACACAATCCCCAAACACGCCCAATTCGAGGACACATAGGGTTTCCGCCTTCATGTTGTCACGGGAAACGGAGCTTGGGTCGGGCCGCCTCCCTTGGCTTCTTCACGCTCGCCCGTTCCCCCGCACGTGTCCGGGTTACAACTTGATGTCTCTCTGTGTGGTGAGCTGTCGTCCCCTTTATATCCTGGGCTCCGTGGGGCGAGGAATGTATCTGGTTGCGCTCACCCCCCAGGCCCCGGTAACTAGCACAGCGTTCACAGGAGACGCTCAATAAATATTTGCCGTGTAAGAGAGCAGATCAGTGGCCGCGGAGCTGGGAGGCGGGGAGTCAAAGCTGCAACCAGAGAAGGAGGGGACCAGACTCAGGAGACCCCCACCTTGCCCGGGGCAAACCGAGAATGACTGGGAACGGAGCCCCGTGGCAGGGCTGAGAAGTCGGGAACTGTTTGGTTGAGCGTGTGTTTTGTGCCAGAGGCTAAAGGCCTGCTGTCGGATAACGCTCGCAGCAGACTTCTCCCAGAAGCAGAAGGCAGCCGCCCATTTTACAGATAGGAAAAGCCAGGATCAGGTGGGTTAAGACTTCTCCCAGCCACACGGGCTAATATACGGAAGGGAAGTGCCAGAGGTTCTCAGGTCTCTCTGGCTGCACATTTCATGTTTCTCCTTCTCGCTCGGTGGCCTCAGTAAGTCTGTGATCTAGGACTTGGAAGAAGAATGATAGAAACAGACAAAAGGGAGCTGCTTGGGACAAGAGTGATCACGGTGAGCCAGGGACGCCTAGCACGTCCGGGAAAGGAGCAGGAGTTAAGGACACCTGGAAATCCATGAGGGTGATAGCACAGGTCCCCAGAGAGGATGATTCTTTTCCCCAAGGCTCCCAGGAATCCCCCCAAACCTGTGTAGCACAGAGAACCCACCTCCAAGTGCAGTTAGAGAAGAATGCACAGTTGAGGACCCATGTTTTCCTCAGCAGAACACCTGATGCTACTTTGCATAAATTAAAGGATACCTTTGGCAGCCTCACGCAAAAGGGGGAAAGAAACAGAAAGGAAATCTAATCATCGGAGCCAAAAACCTGGAGTGCCAGAGGCCAGACCAGGCACCCTGCATCAGTCTTGTCCCGCTGCTAGAAAAAAGCACGGCCAGGCTGGAATTCAGCTTCTGTGCCCCCACCCCGAAGCTCCAGGCGCCCATCTCCCACCTGAAATTCTTCAGTAGCTCCTCCCGGACGAGAAGACCGATGAGAAAGCCCAAACTCCCCAGTCTGACCTACGACGTGGCTAATAATCGGGTCCTGCCCACCTGTCTGGGACCATCCCCTGCCCAGACAGAGCCCCTTCCCTTGCACTCACCGAGCTCACACGCTCCCCAGGGTGAGACCACCGCGGTCTGTTTATGGGTCAGAGGTAAGTTTCCAGACCCATCACCAACGGGTGCGGCTTCATTTCGGATATGGACGGTGACACGCCTTCCCCTCCTGTCTTATGGAAGCTGGTTTGAAGTCCACCCAAGGCACCAGATCAGTACTAATTACACTTCCAACCTGGGGGTACGACCCTCGGCCTTAATCCAGAATTATGTCTGTCCCCAGGAATCAGCACATGCTTCACAAGGAGAGGTCTCCCAAGTTGCTCCGCAAGGCTGCATGGCAGGCTGTCACCGTGCGAGGAGGGACAACGGCCCTGGGGGTGACGTCGGCACAGGAAAACAGCACGCAGGCCCCCCGGGCCCAGGCCACGGCCCAGGCCGCCCACAACGCCACCAGAGCAGAGGCCAGCGGGGCTGCCTCGGCTGAGCCGGCCCCACCAAAGGGTCAGGAGAGGAAGGACACCGTGCTGGACACACGGCCTCCGAGGGCGCAGGACGGGGGGGTGGCCTCTGACGGGGCAGAGACATTGTCGCTGAGGAGTCAGGACACCAGGACCATCAAAGGAAGGCAGGACCAGAACAAGGACCCCACAGCCACCAGGACGGAGCCCCCAGAGCCTCAGGGCAAAGCGCAGACCGCAGCAAGGACACCGGTGCCGGAAAGTCAGGTCAAGGCGCTGACCACACCAGGAGCAGGGTCAATAGGGAGGACAATGAAAGGAGTGACCACACCGGTCGTCCCCCTCCGGGAGACAGCCCGGGCCACGCCGCCCTCCACCCCTTTCCAGAGCCGAACCACACAGAGAAGACCAAGTCTTCGGGCCTCCAACTTCAAGTCCGAGCCCCGGTGGGATTTTGAGGAACAGTACAGCTTTGACACGGGAGCCCTACGGTCGGTGAGTCTGGCCACGGCCTCCCCGCTCCGAAGCCCCTTGCAGACAGCACCCCTACCACCCTGACCTCCCAGGCTCCACCCCCAGGCTCTGCCTTGTTGCCCCCCGCCCCATGCCCTACTCTACCCTGCTTTCACCCCAACCTTCTTTGCTCGAGTGGTCGAGTAGTTGAAGCGGGAGGGGAAGGCAGGTCCCAGATCCTGGCCTGGCAGCGTGGGAAGGGGGGAGGGAGAGGAACTCTGCCCTGGAGCCCCCGAAGGCCTGGGAGGTCACTGAGCAGGCTGAGAGAGTGCTACCTGCTCTGGGGCCGTCCTCTGGCAGGGGAAGCCGGCAAGGGTTGCGAGGTGGCATGGAGGGGCAGGACGGACAGCCGAGGACCCCCAACCTGATGCCCAACCCCAATTCCTGGGAAGGCCTTATATTCCCCGCATGCAATTCCCCGACCTTCCCTCTCTTCCATCCCTAAGAAAAGCAGCCTGGGCCCTCAGCCTCGGGAGGGACACCTTCAAAATATGTCTGTTTACACACAGAACTGCAGCCAGGCCCTGGCCAGCGCTCCAGGCTCTCCCGCGGCCCATCCCCTTTCCGCCCACCAGGGTGTGTCCCCAAGAACCCCAAGACTGGCCCGTACTCTGGGACCCTGAGGACAATGGCGAGGGAGGGTCAGCGGGCCTCCGAATAGCAGAGGGGCTGCCTTCCAAACGTTCAGGCCCACTTTCCGCCCCTGCCCCAGCCTGGCCCCTGGCCGTGGCCTTGCCGGCCTGTCCTTGCCTGACCCACCCTCCTGCATGTAGAGCTGCTCCGACTCAGTGAAGGTCAAGGCCTCCAAGTCACCCTGGCTCCAGAAACTCTTCCTGGCCAACCTCACCCTCTTCCTGGACTCCAGCTGCTTCAACCAGAGAGAGTGGGAGCGCCTGGAACACTTCGCGCCGCCCTTCGGCTTCATGGAGCTCAACTACTCCTGTGAGTCTTGTGGGGGGAGGGGGAGCCTGGGCCGCTGGCCTCTGGCTCCAGTCTGCCTCTTCCCTGGGGGCCCCCAGCGCGGGGAGAGATGATGAGCTGGCCCCCCTGGCCCTTCCAGGGCTCTGAGCAGAGCCCCCTTGTTCCAGTGGTACAGAAGGTGGTGACACGCTTCCCCCCGGTGCCCCAGCAGCAGCTGCTCCTGGCCAGCCTCCCAGCTGGGAGCTCCCAGTGCATCACCTGTGCCGTGGTGGGCAACGGGGGCATCCTGAACAACTCCCGCATGGGCCAGGAGATAGACAGCCATGATCACGTGTTCCGGTAAGCGGTCCCACCCCAAGCGCCCCCTCCGGACTGAGGGATCCGATAGGGCGTGCTATGCCTGCATCTGGAAGGTGGCATGCCTGGGCTTTCCGGAGAATTCCCCTTTACACCTGCTGCCTCCCTATCTCTCCTTTCCTTCCCCACCCGCCTCCACGCCTTTCCGTCCTGCGCTCATGGTCCCATCCTGTGTGGTTCTGTCTGCCCGCTAGACTGAGTGGAGCTATAACTAAGGGCTACGAACAGGACGTGGGCACCCGGACGTCCTTCTACGGCTTCACTGCCTTCTCCGTAACGCAGACCCTGCTCGCCTTGGGCGGTCGGGGCTTCCCGCACGTGCCGCTGGGAAAGGTGAGCAGGGAGGACCGGGCCTGGCCACACACAGAATCCGAATGGGGAGCACGAGCTGAGAAAGGGAGCCTGGTGTCCCATGTCCGGAGTCTGGTTGGCACAGGCTCTGTTCCTACGAGGGGCAAGAGTGGGCAGGACGGCCAGAGAGCAAGTGGGCAGGCCGGCGTCAGAGCACCCCCCCCCCCAGCCCCGGGGCCTGAAGGCAGGACTCCTGGAGCACACACTGTCCTTGGTCCTCAGGATGTCCGCTACCTGCACTTCCTGGAGGGCACCCGGGACTATGAGTGGCTGGAAGCCCTGCTTCTGAATCAGACCCTGGTGAAAAGTAGCCTTTCCTGGTTCAGGTACCCACCGCCCCCTCCCTTACCCCAGGCTGAGCCGTGTATTGGGCGGCTGTGAAGGACCGGACAGGTGGGGACAGCCTTAGCGATCCCCTGGAGATGGGGCCCTGTCCTGCTGCTGGCCCGCACTTGGCCGGCGTCGGGGGAGGTGAACGCCCGTTGCCACCCACAGGCGCAGGCCCCAGGAGGCTTTCCGGGAACAGCTGCAGTTGGACAGGTATCTCCTGCTGCACCCCGACTTCATCCGTTACATGAAGAACAGGTGAGTGCAGAGCCGCAGGGCGCGTGTAGAAGGCACCAGGTCCCTCTCATCCCTGCGGCTTCCTGATGGCGGGGGCTGCGCTATTTCCCAGGTTTCTGAGGTCGAAGACCCTGGACTCCGGCCACTGGAGAATCTACCGTCCCACCACGGGGGCCCTGCTGCTGCTCACGGCCCTTCAGCTCTGTGACCAGGTGAGGCTCTGCCTAGGAGCGGGAGAGCTGTGTGCTGTCCCTGGACCTGCCCCGCAGGGGACGGCGGCCGGGGCGGGGGAGGGATGGGCGTGTCAGTCCACACATGTAAGCCCGTGTACATCAGGGAGCCAGCGCCCGGACCCCAGGGAGGGAACCAGGATGAAGGGCCCCCCCAGTAACACACAGCCCCTGAGAACAAGTCTGGGAGGGAGCAACTTCAGGCCTCATTTCTCCTCCAACCTTCACGCAGGTGAGCGCCTATGGCTTCATCACCGAGGGCCACGAGCGCTTTTCTGATCACTACTATGATAAGTCCTGGAAACGAACAGTCTTTTATATCAACCATGACTTCCCGCTAGAGAGAACACTCTGGAAGCGGCTGCATGATGAAGGTATAATCCGGTTGTACCAGCGTCCCCTAATTTCTGAACCAAAGATGTGACCAGAGCCTGGGCCGTAGCAGTCTCTTCAGCCGTTCCAAGGCACGGGGCACAGTGGGAGTCTTGACACTCTACCACCATTTTCCCAGGGCTCAGGCCAGGCTCCCCAGGGGACCTTGGC
The DNA here is from genome assembly GCF_024610735.1 of Ursus americanus. Lineage (NCBI taxonomy): Eukaryota > Metazoa > Chordata > Mammalia > Carnivora > Ursidae > Ursus > Ursus americanus. The sequence goes on from NC_142149.1 coordinate 4,926,298, forward strand.
ACCTAGGGGAAGACGCTTTCAAGACTGCAAATGACTGATTGAGGCTTTGGAGACATTGGGATGTTGCTGTGGGTTCTGTTCAAAGGAGGGAGGACTCCAGTCTTGAGACCAAGGAATTTGAACGAAATGGGGTGATGACCGGTCAATACTCAAATCTCGGCTGAATGGCACACTTGACTATCCAAAAGCTACCTGACACTGGGGCGGGGGAGCCTGAGCCTATGGAGACATGTAGATTTGGCTTCGAATTACAAATCTTGTACTTAGCAGCTGTGAAATCATGAAGGCCATACTTAATTTCACTGGAGATTGTCTAGAGGACCCTTCCCTCCAGGGCTTATCTGATTCTAGAAGAATCTGCACCTTTCCTTGGCTTTGAGCTCTTTGACAACTCTCTGGGTTGCAGAAAACTGATAGTAATAAAAACAATTCTTTTTTTTATTTTTTTATTTTTTTATAAAAACAATTCTTGCCCATGGAGATGCAAATAAATCTTGTACAATGAAGATGCAAGTGATGACTGCCCTGTGGGCAGTGACGTGTTCTGCACATACAAGCAAATTCATGTTAGTGTTCCTGACTGCCTGTATGTCTATCTGCACTTCGGGGTTCTCCTTTGAACCAGTGTTTACATCCTACTGGTTCCTTTGTTAATTCATAAGCTAAATAAAATCCTTGACATGCATTCATTTTATATTTGCATGAGAGTCGCCATTTTATCCTTGAAAAAACATCTTCTGTCATGTCCTGAGGCCACTGTTTTATAATCCGTAGCATGATTTTTAGGACACCCATTCCACAAGGATTTATAAAATTACTGTCTGTAAAAAGCCTGACACAAAAAGTACCCAGTTTCCTCCCCTCTCATTCTCTATCCTCCCATCAGCCTGCATTTCCTCAAACCCCACGTTGAGAATCTGGACCAAGCCAAAGGCTTTTCAGCTCATCTTATCCCTTGAGCTCTAGCTATAGGATTTGGACTCTGAAGCCCAGAAGAACCCTAAAGATCCTAAACCGAATAAAGCCCCCTGATGAAGGAGATGGAGGGCGTGGGAGGCAAAAAAAAAAAAAAAAAAAAAAAAAAAAAAAAAAAAAGCTGTCTTTTAGACTTCATGTTCAAGGTTAAAAAGCTAATTTTTTAAAATTATATTGTATTAGTCACCAAAAGCTAATTTAATACAAATAGGACAGGGTTTGCTTTGCTCAGAAGGGCTGCAGTACCAGCTCTGGGCAGCAGGTGGCGGCATCTTGGACACCCCATCCCCGCCCTTTCTGAACGCTCAGCGCGTCTTCTTCAGGTTTTCCTAGCTATTCTTACACGTGTATTCCTCCATGTAAATTTTAGTATCCGTTTAGGATCTAGAAAAAATGTCTTGGTATTTTAATTGGAATTGCATTAGATTTACTTGGGAAGACTGGATGGATGTATTTCGTTGAGTTCTCTTTTCTAAGAGCAAGAGATGGTTCTCCACTTGTCCAAATTTACTTTTGTCTCTTGCAGTATTTTAATGTTTCCTCATAGAGATTTCGAACATTCCTTGCTGAATGGACTGCTCAGTATTTTATCTTCTTCGTTGCTGTTCTAAGTGGATTTTCTCTACATTATATCCTCTTCCTGGTCATCGTTTTTGAAGGGCGTGATACACTATCATATCATCCGCACATAGATTATTTCCTATTTCTTTATGCCTCTATCTCTCTCTCTTTTTTTTAAAGATTTTATTTATTTATTTGACACAGAGAGAGAGACAGCCAGCGAGAGAGGGAACACAAGCAGGGGGAGTGGGAGAGGAAGAAGCAGGCTCATAGCGGAGGAGCCTGATGTGGGGCTCGATCCCATAACGCCGGGATCACGCCCTGAGCCGAAGGCAGATGCTTAACCGCTGTGCCACCTAGGAGCCCCTGAGTATCTCTTTTCTAAATCTTTCGACTGGTACATCCGGAGTGAGCTAACACAACAGTTTACTGCACTTTGATCCAGATAAACGAGGCTCAGCCTTTATGTTTGGGTAGCCTGAACTTAAATTTGAGAGGGTAGATCTGGAGGTCCTCTGCTGGTAGTATATGATAGAATATGCTAGATGGGGCTGATAGAGTTAGGTAGCAGTAATGTGGGAAAGGAAGGCAAAAGAAAAATTAAGTTTCCTTACTACTTACAGCCCACCGACAAGTCCTTAAAACAGACAGAGTAGCATTCCTCTAAGAACTCAGCTGTCTCAATGTTAATACCTTGCTAAGGGCAAAGGCAATGTTAGCCCAACCCCCAGGATCCTGTAAGTCTTCTTTAACATATAAAAATAACTTTAGAAACTTCCTTTATCTCTACCCCACAAGATACATGTTGGCAATCATCCCCCAAGCATGTGAACCACTGATAGACATCTAAAGAGTCTCATGACTGAGTTTTTACTAAACAGTAATAAATGACTTTCTCCTAAAAATAGCTGGGCTCCTCAGGATCCTGGAAACCTGTTGTCAAAATACCTGGGAAGCTTACACTGTGCCTAAGCCCCTCCCAACTTGAGAGTATATAATGGGCCACTCCTCATGCCCCCAGTGCAGCTCTTTCTGCCCATGGGTCCTGTCCCCCTGCTTTAATAAGACCACGTTTATGGCCATTGGCTTTGAACCCTAACGTCTTTCCTACATCAGCAGGATATAAAGTCAACACAGAAATCAACAGCTTCTTGACCAAAAAATCCCCTCACTAGGAATTTGCCCTGAAGATATATCTCCAACGATACAAAAATAAATATGCACGAGGTTGTTCCCTGCCACACTGTTCAAAATTGCAAAATATTGGGAACTGCTGAGGTGCTTAAACATAAGAGATATAAACATGAAGAATGGTACAACCACGCAATGGAGGACTGAACAGCTGAAATAAAGTGAGGAAGATCTCTGTGAGCCGACATGCTGTGGTTTCTAGGGAATATCCTGTAGTTTTTTTCAAAAAGTAAAGACAAGGGGCGCCTGTGTGGCTCAGTCAGTTAAGCATCTGACTCTTGGTTTTGGCTCAGGTTGTAATCTCAGGGTCGTGAGATGAGCCCCACATGGGGCTCTGCACTCAGAGTGGAGTCTACTTGTCCCTCTCCCTCTGCTCCTCTCCCTGCTCACTCTCTCAAAAATAAATAAAATCTTTTTTAAAAAGTAAAAAGAGTACAGCATTTATACCTTTTACGTAGGAAAGAAGAAATCAAATATACATGTACCTGCTTATTTTTGCAAAAAGGAAACATGAAGAAAAGATACCAAAAACCGGTGAGATTGGTTACCTAAGCAGGGTGTTGGGTGGGAAAAATTTTCCTTTACCCTTCAACGGTTCTTCTACCTGGTCTAAGAACGAAATTGACATGACATGGATTAATAGGAGAAAATCTAATTTAATTTCATATGTACGAGAACCCCACATACATGAGAGGTTCAAAGACAGAAAGGTAAGATGAGGTATATATGGCCTTGATGTCATTTTGGAGTGGTGTTGTTGGGGTCCGGAGCCGACAGCCAAGAAAGAATTCTTGGAACATCTTTGGTGCAAAAAAGGTGATTTTATTAAAGTACAGGAACAGGACCCGTGTGCAGGAAGAGCTGCTACACTAGGGTTGTAAGGAATGGTTGATTATATACTTGGGCGTTGGGAGAGGTAAGGAAAAAGGGATGCTTCCCAAAACACTTTCATATGTTAAAGACGACTCACAGAATACTGGAGGTCTTGCTATTGTCAAGCTAAGGTTGTTTGTTCCACTAGCAAAGCATCAACTTTAAGACAGTTGGGAGTTTCCTAGAGGAATGTTATACTCTGCCTGCCTCAAGTATTTGTCAATGGGCTGCAGGTTATAAGGACATTTAATTTTTTCTTTTGCCTTTGTTTCCTACATCACCATCTTTTTTTTTTTTTTTTGAGATTTTATTTATTTATTTGACAGAGATAGAGACAGCCAGCGAGAGAGGAAACACAAGCAGGGGGAGAGGGAGAGGAAGAAGCAGGCTCCCAGCAGAGCAGGGACCCTGGGATCACGCCCTGGGCTGAAGACAGCCACTTAACGACTGAGCCACCCAGGAGCCCCCCCCCCTCCCCCCCCCCCCCGCCCAATCACCATCCTGAGCAAAGGAATGAAATGGAAGCTCAGGCTTCAAATGGAAGGAGGGCAATTCATGGGGTAATGAGAAAAGCAGATCTTTCATAACTAGATGTTTGCCTGCCATACAGATGGGTCACTCAAAGAAAATTTATCTCTGGCAATAACTCTTATTCTGGGAAGAACTGCAATGTAGGATCTTCTAGGTAGTTAAGGGAAGGTCAAAACTTTCTCTTGAGCCCACAGTTCTTGACTGGCTTCAGTTCTAAGTAGTCCACAACCAAAGTGGCACATTTTGGAGAGGCTTGTTCTGAGCCCCTTCAGGGGTGAATAGGAGCGGGACAGAAAGGATGAGAGTGTAGAACAGGGTGTGGGGAGGGAGTGACACCTCCAAGGGTACCTTCTGGCATAGCTTTGCCTTTGTACTGTTACAAAAAAAAAAAAAAATCAGGGGCGCCTGGGTGGCACAGCGGTTAAGCGTCTGCCTTCGGCTCAGGGCGTGATCCCAGCGTTATGGGATCGAGCCCCACATCAGGTTCCTCCGCTATGAGCCTGCTTCTTCCTCTCCCACTCCCCCTGCTTGTGTTCCCTCTCTCGCTGGTTGTCTGTATCTCTGTCGAATAAATAAATAAAATCTTTAAAAAAAAATCAACTGAGTAAATTTGAAGATCTAATTGGCTTTATTTAACAACCATGAATGGGGAAGCATCTCCTCTGACAAATAGAAAGGATCTCCCAGGAACTATACAAAATAAAGGCTCTTACAGGTGGAAGATGGCTGGGGGAGGGGCAGTTTCTAACAAAAGTGTGGATTGTTTCAGGAAAAGTCATCTTCCTTTGGGGGAAGCGAGGGGTCTATCATGCAGACCACCTCATGAGTGCTGATGGGTAATTCCAGATTGACTGGTTAAAGGCCACAATCCCAAAGGCTAAAACTGCAATTACATTAGATATTAAGTCTTGGTTTGCTGACATGTGGTTTAGCGCAAATGACTGTATCTTGAGCCTGTTGTCTCTTTTTCCCTTTAACAGACACTTAATCCTCAAAAAATATTAAAGTCAGCAAGGATGGGGGAAAAATGGAATACAAAGATAAGCAACTGAAAAAAAAATGGACAAAGTGGTAAACTCTTAAAAAGAAAGGAAAGGAAAAGAAATGGAACCTAATTGTATTAAAATGTTATTTATAACCACACAGATGCGGTGGGGGGCACAGGACTATATTTCAACTCAATGTCCTCAGAATAAAGACAAAAAGAATTGCAAATAAATACTGAATTCTGCTTGGTAGGTTTGTTTTACATGGTGCTGTGGCTTAGTACTTCCGAAACCACTTTTGGTGTATTATAGGATTAAGTGAATAGGTAAATATATTAAGGATAATGGAAACCAATTTTCTCATTATCAGAAAAGAAAGTTATATATCCAAAATGAAACGCAACAGCACTTCACTTATTTCAGTGCTACAGGTCAGCTGATCTGTGACCCACAGCAGACCTCTTCTCTTCTTCTGGGAAGATTACCTGACAGTTTTAAAGGATTCTAATATCTTGGGGGCGCCTGGGGGGCTCAGTCAGTTAAGTGTCCAACTCTTTTTTTTTTTTAAATGGGATGATCGAATTTCTTTCTTTTCTTTTTTTTTTTTTTTTTTTTTTTTAAAGATTTTTATTTATTTATTCGACAGAGATAGAGACAGCCAGCGAGAGAGGGAACACAAGCAGGGGGAGTGGGAGAGAAAGAAGCAGGCTCATAGCGGAAGAGCCTGATGTGGGGCTCGATCCCGTAGCGCCGGGATCACGCCCTGAGCCAAAGGCAGACGCCCAACCGCTGTGCCACCCAGGCGCCCCTCTTTTTTTTTTTTTTTTAAGATTTTATTTATTTATTCGACAGAGATAGAGACAGCCAGCGAGAGAGGGAACACAAGCAGGAGGAGTGGGAGAGGAAGAAGCAGGCTCATAGCGGAGGAGCCTGATGTGGGGCTCGATCCCACAACGCCAGGATCACGCCCTGAGCCGAAGGCAGACGCTTAACCGCTGTGCCACCCAGGCGCCCCAAGTGTCCAACTCTTGATTTCAGCTCAGGTCATGATCTCAGATTCCTGAGATGGAGCCCCACGTTGGGCTCTGCGCTGTGTGTGGGACCTGCTTGGGATTCTCTCTCCCTCGCCCCCTGCCCCCCGCCCCCCGCACATGCTCGTGCAGGCGCTCTCTCGCTCTCTCAGGAAGGAAGGAAGGAAGGAAGGAAGGAAGGAAGGAAGGAAGGAAGGAAGGAGAGAAGAAAGGAAGAAAGGAAGAAAGAAAGAAAAGAAGGAATTCTTGACATGCCTTTGGGGCAAAAGAAGGTGTTTTTATTAAGCACGGGACAGGACCCATGGGCAGAGAGAGCAGCACTGGGGTTGTGAGGAATGGCTGATTATATGCTTTTTAATTAGTGGGGGTTAGGGATAGCATGAGTCTTTAAGGAATTTAGAGCAAGGCTTCCAGGACCTTGAGGGGCTAGCTGCTGTTAAGATAATGTTCCTGATGATGCGGGAAAGAACCTTAGGGTTCAAAGCCAACAGCCAAGAAAGAATCTTGGAGATGTCTCCGGTGCAAAAAAGGTGCTTTTATTAAAGCATGGGGACAGGACCCTTGGGCAGAAAGAGCTGCCCTGGGGTCATGAGGAGAGGCCCATTATATACTTCCAAGTTGGGAGGCAGTTAGGGATAGCATAAATCTCTAAGAAATTTTGGAAGCAAGGTTTCCAGGACCTTGAGGGGGGCTAGCCATTGTTGGGAAAATGTCATTTATTACCGTCTAATAAAATCTTAGTCATGAGACCCTTCAGATGTATATCGGTGGGTCATATGCTTGGGGGGGTTAGAGATAAAGGAAATTTCCAAAGGAATTTTTATACATTAAAGTAGACTTACAGGATGGGGAGGAGGGGGTCAGGCTAGGATTACCTTTTGCCCTTGGCAAATTATTAACATCAAGGCAGCTGAGTCGCTAGACGAAGGTCACTCTGCCTGCTTCAAGGACTGGTCAAGGCGCTGTAGATAGCAAGGAAGCTTAATAATTTTTCTTCTGCCTTTGTTTCCCACGTAACGAGACCCTTCAGATGTGTATCAGTGGGCCATATGTCTGGAGGATGACATATGCTAACATACATCTTGGGGGGTGGGAAGGGAGTAGAGAAAGAAAGTTTCAAAGGGATTTTTATTGCTTTTTTTTTTTTTTAAGTAGGCTCCACACCCAGCGTGGGGCTCAAACTCATGACCCTGAGATCAAGAGTCACATGCTCTACTGACTGAGCCAGCCAGGCACCCCTCAAAGGGATTTTTAAAGAAGACTTACGGGACCCTGGAGGTCAGGCTAGGTCTCCTTTGCCTCCAGCATAGTATTTACGTGAAGGCAGTTGAGCTCCCGGAGGAAGGTCACTCTGCCGCCTCAAGTACTTGTCAATGGGCTGCAAATTGTAAGGAGATTTAACTGTTCTGCATTTCTTTTGCCTTTGTTCCCACATCCCTAGTATGAGAAGATGCGGGAGAGATGTGAACACGCGTATAGATAAGTATGAACACGGGAGTTCATGTAAAAACGGCTGTATGTTCTGTTACAGCTCAAAGTGGGGCTGAGAATCGTGACCACTGTTCCCTTCTCTATTTGGAAAACAGAACTTCTCTTGTTTTGTTCTTTAAAAAGGAAATGAAAGTTATATGTATGGAAAGGGGCAAGACGACAGTGATCAACGAACCTCGTATGTTGGACTGGAATTGGAGGCGTCAGTACGCACGTGTGAGGTGAGATACAGTGTTATACGTAAGGGGACATGTATATGTGCCCCCCCACATGCATGCACACGTGCACACACACACACACTTTCCTCGCTCTCTCAGCTGTGAGGGCCGAGAAGCAATGACACTCCGGTAACAATGACCACATGCAGGGACTGGATCATGGGTTCCTTTTTTTTTTTTTTTTTTAAGATTTTATTTATTTATTCGACAGAGATAGAGACAGCCAGAGAGAGAGGGAACACAAGCAGGGGGAGTGGGAGAGGAAGAAGCAGGCTCATAGCGGAGGAGCCTGACGTGGGACTCGATCCCAGAACGCCAGGATCACGCCCTGAGCCGAAGGCAGACGCTTAACCGCTGTGCCACCCAGGCGCCCCTGGATCATGGGTTCCTAAACAGTGTTTTCCACAAGAAGGAACCAGGGCCTTTTGGGAAAATGGCTGCTTCCACAGCTGGGGTAAGGAAGGACAAAATGAACCTGGAACATCATATGATCTCAGAAAGTAAGAAGTGCTTAAACTGTGGGGAACGCATCAAAAGACCATAGAAACCAGCCTGAAGGAGCTCCCCCTGGCTACACACAGGACAATCTGAGACTGAAAACAAATAACGATAAGGGATTTTTTTTTTTTTTTAAGTAAGCTCTATGCCCAACTCAGGCTTGAACTCACGACCCTGAGATTGAGAACCACGTCCTCTACTGACTGAGTCAACCAGGCGCCCCAAAACAAATAATGATAATAACGAATTTCAATACATTCAATAAAACAGGAATCAGCGGGTCTATAGCGCTATAAAGAAGCAAATAATGGGGGAGAAAGAAATGCTTTCTCTTACAGTAGAATCCTACCCGAGTGGGGGGTGGCTGAGCTGAGCGGGTTCAGCTGTGGAGGGCGTGGGAAACTTCACCACCCAGAGCCAGCCTTTGGAAGGGAAGTCTCTGATGGTCACCGTTGCTTCAGCCCTCCCAGTGCGGCCGAGAGACGGCAGGGCGCTCTGCAACGTTTTGCTCATTGCAATGACCATGATGGAGACATGAGAAAATGCTTGCAAAATGAGTACAGGAGAGAGCCTTCTAATCTTCCCATAGATTGCAGTGGATTATCTGCTTTATAGAGCCCCCCCTTTTTTTAAAAGATTTTATTTATTTATTTGACAGAGAGAAAGAGCCAGGGAGAGAGGGAACACAAGCAAGGGGGAGTGGGAGAGGAAGAGTCAGGCTCCCAGCAGAGGAGCCCAATGTGGGCTTTATAGAGCCCCCCCTTTTTTTAAAAGATTTTATTTATTTATTTGACAGAGAGAAAGAGCCAGGGAGAGAGGGAACACAAGCAGGGGGAGTGGGAGAGGAAGAGTCAGGCTCCCAGCAGAGGAGCCCGATGTGGGGCTCGATCCCAGAACGCCGGGATCACGCCCTGAGCCGAAGGCAGACACCCAACGACTGAGCCACCCAGGTACCCCTTTATAGAACCCTCCTACAACTAAACAGCTATATCCTGGATGGACAACGTCTTTTTTTTTTTTTAAGATTTTATTTATTCATTTGAGAAAGAGACAGAGAGAGCAAAAGCAGGGGGAGAGGCAGAGGGAGAGGGAGAAGCAGACTCCCCAGTGAACTGGGAGCCAGACATGGGGCTCCATCCCAGGACCTGGAGATCATGACCTGAGCCGAAGGGAGATGCTTAACCATCTGAACCACCCAGGTGCCCCACAGACAACATCTTTGTAAGGCATTGCTGGGCTCATAGTGAGGGAGGTCTCCATTCCTATGCTACCCATGCTGCTCCTCCCACCTCCCTCAAATCTGAGCTGAAACCAGAGCTGGGAATAGAAAGCGTCCAGCTTTCTGAGAAATACAGACTTGCTTCAAGGACAAATGTCAAGAACAAGACTGCAATCTATAGAAAGACTAAGCCTTGAGCCAGTAGCTGGGGTTGGGGGTCTGAACCTGACATTCTTGTATGAAGGTGAGACCTTAGAAGGCTACCAGCTGAAGCAAATACAAATCCTCTTTGGTAACAGTCACCTCAAATTTCGGCCCCCAGGATTCCCTTACATTAAGATCAACAAAGCCCAAGTCTCCTCTCTCCCAAGGATTTCTGGAGGATATCGGAGTAAGCAGATACAGAATATAAGGTGCATATGTACAAAATCTTTAAAGGAATTTTAAAAGGTAATTCCCAAAAAAAGTAAGCAAGAGACTGTAAAAATGATCAGACTGATTTGATTAAGAACTAAATGGAACCTTCTAGAAATTAAAAAAAAAGAAAAGATCATTAGAGAAAATAACTCCACAAATGAGTGAAACAGCAGATTATAACAGTTCAAGAGAAGAATTAGGGGTGCCAGGCCATACAGCACGCGACTCTTGATCTCCAGGTCATGAGTTCAAGCCCCATGTTGGACGTAGAGCTTACTTAAGAAAATAACAATCAGGGGCGCCTGGGTGGCACAGCAGTTAAGCATCTGCCTTCGGCTCAGGGCGTGAGCCCGGCGTTCTGGGATCGAGCCCCACATCAGGCTCCTCCACTATGAGCCTGCTTCTCCCTCTCCCACTCCCCCTGCTTGTGTTCCCTCTCTCGCTGGCTGTCTCTATCTCTGTCAAATAAATAAATAAAATCTTTAAAAAAAAAAAAGATGATCCTGGGGCCCCGGCCGGCTCAGTCAGTGGACCATGGGACTCTTGATCTCAGGGTCGTGACCTCGAACACCACGTTGGGTAGAGAGATTACTTAAATAAAGAAAAAGAGTCTTCAGGTCACTTGGGGGGCTCAGTTGCTTGAACACCTGACTCTCGATCTCAGCTCAGGTCTTTATCTCAGGGTCATGAGTTCAGGCCCCATGTTGAGCTCTGCACTGGGCATGGAGCCTACTTAAAGTAAAAAAAAAAAAAAAAAAAATCTGAAAAAAAAAAGATTATTCTACATTTCAGGTAGGAAGGGGGGAAGAAACAAGCAAAAACCATGATCATTTACCGTTCGTCAGCTACAGTCCTTTGTATGACCTGTGTGTCCACGGAACACACAAGCCCGTGGGAAGGGGGAATAAGGCACATGCTTCTGAGAAATGTTAACAGTCTTAAGCCTGGAAAAAAGGTGAAGTCTCTTTATCTAGCATTTCTTTTTTTTTTTTTTTAAGATTGTATTTATTTATTTATTTGACAGAGAGATAGCCAGCGAGAGAGGGAACACAAGCAGGGGGAGTGGGAGAGGGAGAAGCAGGCTCCCAGCGGAGGAGCCCAGTGTGGGACTCGATCCCGGAACGCCGGGATCACGCCCTGAGCGGAAGGCAGAGGCTTAACGACTGTGCCACCCAGGCGCCCTATCTAGCATTTCTGATGCAATCATTGAGCAATCTCCTGATGGACAGTCAGAAGCAGAATTCTGACCAGGCGTGAATAACAGACTATTGTAGGGGACCCACCCAAATCCCCTGCCCAGGACCAGTTGGGCCACGCCCAGGCTGTTGGCGGACACCTGTGCCCTTCTCTGGAGGATCACCCTTGGCACATGGGACCCTTTTTATCTGACAAGCTTGGGACCCTCCACCCCATTCCTGGAGGCCAGTGCCTCACTGAGGGAGTACAAAGGCCTGCCCCCGGCTTAGGTCGGGACAATTCTGCGGTGTCATCTACACTTGGGTCCCCACGTCTAGACTTTACCTGAGACCTCATCTTGATTTTCCCTTTCCTCTCCTTCTTCCAGTTATTTCCTGAAGAGCCTCTACTGATAAACCACATGCCCCCAAATCCCTGCCTCAGGCTCTGCTTCTGGGAAGCCAACCAGAGACAGAGCCCTTTCTGGGCAGTCTGGAACCCGCACAGCTGACTCTAATTCTGGGGAGAGGTCTAACACCTTTAAGCAGAGATTACTTTGTTATAACCGCTCTTACAATATTATCTGGTCGCTCTTTCTTGCTATAATGACTCTCAACCAGAAATACATTTCGAATTGGCTTCCTTTTTTAAATTTTTTAATTTTTAATTTTTTAATTTTTTAAAAGATTTTATTTTATTTATTTGACAGAGAGAGAGAGACAGCCAGCAAGAGAGAGAACACAAGCAGGGGGAGTGGGAGAGGAAGAAGCACGCTCCCAGTGGAAGAGCCTGATGTGGGGCTCAATCCCAGAACTCCAGGATCAGCCCTGAGCGGAAGGCAGACAGACGCTTAACGACTGAGCCACCCAGGTGCCCCAGCTTCCTTTTTTTTTTAAAGATTTTATTTATGTATTAGAGAGAGAGCATGCATGCAAGCAGGGGGAGGGGCACGGGGAGAGGGAAAGAATCTCAAGCAAACTCCCCACTGAGCATAGAGTCCCACTCAGACTGGACCCTGAGATAGTGACCTGAGCGGAAATCAAGACTTGGACGCCTCACCAGCTGAGCCACCTGGGTGCCCCTCGAACTGGCTTTCTTGAAAGCCTAGGTCTCTCACAAATTTAAATTAAATGTTGACAGGAACACGCGGCTTCACGAGAGAAGTTGTCATGTAAATACCCCCAAGTTCACACTTCCAAACCCTAAGCCTCTTCCCACCAGGCGTGAACCGGGCAGGACTCAAAGCCTGGGCCAAGAATGGAGCTGTTTCCCAATGGGTGGAGCCACGGTTTGTCCTTTCAAGGGTGCAGCTCACGGTCCTGCACAAATCCCAGTCTCCCCCGCTCCCCGGTCTTTCTGGAACCCCCCGCCCCGCCCAATGTAACGCTCTTCCTCCTTCTCATCTTTCCTCGGGCTCATGTTGCTAAGTCAATAGATTTAGGGGATTTGAAAGGTGAAGCTACAGCCCTTAGCACTGCACACGATCTTCTACTTTGTCCACTCTGTTCCACCCCGTTGCTACAGGGATCAAGAGAGATTAGGAAGCAGGATGGAGGTTCCTGCTAGTGAAGGGAGGCATGAGGTTTACCTAGGAGAGGATGGTGGCTATGGGGGCTTCTCCCCATGGACGGCCTCACACATCCTGTTGACCTGCACAGAAAGGAAAGGTTCACGTCACACTTGTTTCCCAGGAGGAAAGTACCCCTTACCACACTTGAGGATTTGTACTTATCCACAAAATGGTTTGCAAATCAGTTCATACTAAAACATGGCAGTCTCGGGGCGCCCGGGGGCTCCGTCGGTGCAGCGTCTGCCTTCGGCTCAGGTCATGATCCCTGGGTCCTGGGATGAGTCCCACGTCGGGCCCCCCGCTCAGTGGGGAGTCTGCTTCTCCCTCTCCCTCTTCCCACCCAGCCCCACCCCCCCACCCCTGCTCGTGTTCTCCCTCTCTCTTCTTTCAAATAAATAAATAAAATCTTAAAAAAACAAAACCCAAACACCATGGCATTCTCTGGATCATCACCGTCTGGGCAGTCACACACAGGGCAGCGGCGTGCTGGCTGCCTGGGGACCGGGAAACCACAGGCTTGCTTTTGTCTTTCTTTTCTTTTCTTTTCTTTTCTTTTCTTTTCTTTTCTTTTCTTTTCTTTTCTTTTCTTTTCTCTTTTCTTTTTCTTTCTTTCTTTCTTTCTTTCTCTCTCTCTCTTTCTTTCTTTCTCTTTTTGCCATGACCCCCCCCTTCACTCACACTCACACACACACACTCACACACACACACACTCACACACACACAATCTCAGCACATAGCACACGCAGGGTGATGCATGACAGTTTCCACCATTAGCGGACGGTAACTGCAGGGAAAAACAAGGCCCGGCATGCCCTCTCACTCCGTGTGGGCACCGCTCCTTCCGAATGAAAGACAAACTTGGCAGAGCCAAAGCCGTGTCACAGACGGGGAAGTTCTCGCCCCCGGATGCCTCGGACTCATCTAGGGCTGCTTGCCGTCTTGGGGCAGCCCCAACCTGCAGCGACTGTCGGTATCTCAGAGTTACGGGCCAATGCAATCAGAAAAGTCACTTCAGGTGATACGATTGGGGCCCGAAAGAGAGGCTCGGCGAAGAGGCATTTGGGGCGAGGGAACAGGGAGGTTTCTGACTCGACCGACGCGATTTCGCCGAGCTGAACATCGTCCACCAGAGCGCGGGGCTGGGTGCAGACGCAGGTGAGCTCCCGCTGCGGGCATGGATGAACTTGGAGATACGCGCAGGAGCCCCTTCCCTCTGCCCTCCTGTCTCCCAGCCTCCAGTGGGGCAACGCGAGGGTCCATGTTCGGGGAACTCTCTCTTCCTTTTAAGTAGCCTGTTCTGGCCCTTGGGAGCTTCTTGGTCCCTGGAACTTCAGAGTGTGGCCGGGAGGGGCCTCCGTGCCCGGCTCTGCGGAGCCCTTCTCACCTGCAAACCCCGCTCCCTTGCTGTCAGGTCCGAAACCCTTTATCATTTACCCTCAAGGCACCTTTGCGCCGTCTTTTCCGGGGGTCGGCTTCTCCCCGGGATCTCTCCCCCACGCCTGTCGGCTTTATAAGTCACAGCTTAAAAATAGGTGCGTTTTTTGTTTTGTTTTTGTTTTGTTTTGTTTACCCTGTGTAAATTATTTGGATTTCAACAGAGACTACCTTCTTTTTTCAGATTGTCTAGTGAATTTTTAAATTTAAAAATCATGGGTTTGGGGTTTTGTTTTTCATCCCAGAATTTTTTTAAAAGTTGTTTAAAGTTGTTTAAAGCTATTCTAATTAAACCTCCCGGAAAGGATTCGTGTTTCCCTGGAGTTCGAGCTCCCATCAGCCCCTCCCTCCCTCGACGGCAGTGGGTGGCACTGGCGGTTCAACCGGACCTTCCTCCCTGGCTTGTGCAATCCTTCTTCCGAACGAGCCACTCTCCTTTGGCTTGCTTGGAGCTCTGTATTTTCTCAGCGACCAGGCCAGGCGTCGAGGATCTGAGAAGTGAGGTAAGAATAAGTTTCCACATTTGTGGGCAAGATCTGAACAAACAGCATAGCACAAGCCCTGTCTTGAAGCCCGGGCAGGAAGTGCTCACAGCTCGAGGGGCTCTCAGCAGCTCTACCCCAGCGCGGCTGCCTGGGAAGCTGCCCTCCAGTCCTTCCAAAATCTGAAGGTTTAAAGGCTCATGATTTTATGGACCAGCAACTGGGGCTGGGGTCAGCTTCCCTCCGCTCTGGCCCGGGGTGACCCATGCAGGTGCCAACATCCAGGGGCTGGACTGGGGCTGTGGTCTATGATGGCCTCACTCCCTCTGGGAAGTCCTGGCGGCTCTGGCTCCTGGCTGGGCGTCTCCATCCTCTTCCATGCAGCCTCTCATCCTCGAGGAGGCTAGAGCGAGCTCCTGGACCCGGTGGCAGAGGACCCAAGAGGACAGAAACAGAAGCAACGAGGTCACCTGAGGCCGATTGTCAGAAGGCACACAACGTCATTTGGGCCACATTCTATTAGCCAAAGAAAGTCACAAGCCCAATCTGGAGTCAAGGCATGGGAAAATAGACTTGGCCTCTTGCTGGGAGGGGGGTGTGAGTTCTAGGATGGCAGGACCTGTGGCAGCCATCTCTGCTGGCCCCACGCCTGGTGACACAGGTTCGCACGCCTAACACTGCTCTCACTGTCCAGGGCCTGGCGGGCTGGGCAGACACAAAGCTTCAAGAAGGGCCTATTCTTTCTCACTGTCTGGCGTCAGTCCCCAGCAGTCCACACAGGGCATGACAGCCCACGTTTGCATGGTGCTTCCTCCATTTCTCGAACTGCAGGCATATTTAGTGAGTGTAGCAATCTTTATTGGGACTATTGTCATTCCCATGTTACAAATGAGGACACTGAGGCATAAGGAAAAAGTTTAGGGAACTTGTCCCAGCCCACACAGCAGAACTGAGGTTGTGGCTTTGCAAGCCACCCTCTGGAGCGTTCTACTCCATCACCTTCTGAAGGTCTGCGTCCCAGGCACGCAGAGTATCCTCTTCCTTGACACTCCTCCCTCCTTCCTCGCCTAATCCCAGGAATTCTGGAGGATAGGGGCTGGAGCACACATCCCTGCCTCTCTCTCCCCAGCTACACTCTGAAGTCACAGAGCAGCCAGGGAGGCCAGCAGGTGGAGGCTTGGCGAGGACATCCGAACCCCAGGGTTCGCTGGGGAAGGAAGCAGCTAAGCATTGGGCTGGTTTCAGGGCTGAGGTGCCGACCGACCGTCACCAGGGACCAGCAGCAGAGAGAACTTGACTGATCTTGCACTCTGGGAGAAAGTGCAGCCCACAGGGCTTCCCCAAGAGGACTCAGCTGGGGGGCGGGGGGTGATGGAGCAGGCATGCGCAGTTTCAAGGTACTGACTAAAGGCCACAGGTTCCCACTTCCCTCACCACGCACCTCCGTAAACACACACAATTTCAACATATTCTCATGTACTGAGCCCAGCTAACAGAGGGCACGCTCACAATGAATACAGCGAAGTCATGTTGCTAGGCAGCTGAGACGGTGGCCAAATCTTGCCGCTGGAACTGTCCTTTAGGGACAACTGTGTCTCGGCTACCAGGTATTTGCCAACACTCCCGTGGACTTTTATATTAATCACATCAGCAGCTAGCTGAGTGCAAGGGGAATTTGGGAGGACAAGATGGGAGGCAGGGAGGTGAATTAGAAGACAATTATAATCCATATGGCTATTGGCCACTTACAATCGAGGTGGAAAAATTAGTGCGGATTTGCAAAATATTCAGCATCAAGATGGCAAATGGGTTTGATATGGATTCCAAACTAATAAAAAAGATTCACTGCAGGGGCGCCTGGCTGGCTCAGTCGGTGAAGCGTCTGCCTTGGGCTCAGGTCATGATCTCGGGGTCCTGGGATGGAGCCCCATGGCAAGCTGCCGGCTCAGTGGGGAGCCTGCTTCTCCTTCTCCCTCTGCCCCTCCCCCACAACTCATGTTTTTGCTTGCTCTGCTCTGTCTCTCAAATTAAAAAAAAATTTCTTAAAAGTCACTGTGAACAGTTTTAAGCATCACAGACAGAAAAATAATCACCATGATCTATTTTGAAATAGTTAAAATAATTTTTTAATTAAATTAAAATTAAATAAATTAAATTAAAATTAAATAAATACAATATTATGGCAGCACAATGAAGAATAACGATAAAATGGGGCACTTGGCTGGCTCAGTCTGTACGGCATCCGAGTCTTGATCCCAAGGTCATGAGTTCAAGCTCCACTTTGGACGTGGAGCCTACTTAAAAAAAAAAAAAAAAAAGATGAATGTTTAAAAAAAAAGATTAATGACAAAATCATTTTAAGTTCTGTAATTTTCACATTTTGGTTTCCTATTGTTACCAAGACCAATTATAATTGCACAAAATTTTATCAGTTGCACTGTGTGATACAAGTGGGTAAATTAGCTATTGTTAAAACTAATTTCTCATTTCATATAAAATAACATTTTTTTTCAAGAAATTGACATTTTCAAGAGGTTGAAAAAAAAAACCTTCTCATTAATGGGTCTATAGAAAAATATTAAAAAAGAAATCTTTTAACTCTTGAAAAGCATTAGGCTCTAATTGTTTGAGTCACAAATGCTAATCCACAGTCTGACTGATCCGGAACATCCCAGCTGATTCAAAATGCGGCCATCAAATGGGCTTTCTTTTTGAGAGCTCGGTCCCACTCAGCTTCAAGTCAGTGCCTCCGTTTGTCTTTTTATAAATTCTTGAAATACAACTGGGACAATTTTCATCATGGCTTTTTTTTTTTCATAAAACAGTTAATCATCTCAAAGTGCTTTTGATTGAAATGACAAAACCAGCCTCTGATACGTAATTAGAATATCTAATAAATTTTGATTAGAAACTTGCTTGAAATTCATGCCACTTCAGAGACTGAAAAAATAAAAATTGATTTTAGTAAAAACATATTTTTACAAAGATGCTTACACAGGATTGTTTCAGAACACAGAGTACTTAAAGTTTTGAGGTGTTCCTGGTTTTATAAAGCCATAATCCATCCACATCTTAAGTGTAAAGTATGTAAATACACTTTTCAAGATTTTTTCAAGATTTTTATTTCTTTGTCAGAGAGAGAGTGGGCACGCACACAAGCAGGGGGAGAAGCAGACTCCCTGCTGAGCAAGAAGCCCGATTTGGGACTTGATCCCAGGACCCTGGGATCAGTGACCTGAGCCAAAGGCAGACGCTTCACCAACTGAACCACCCAGGCGTCCCTACTTTCCAAATTTTAATTCAACTTAATGATGACCTTGTGTCTCTAAAAAAAACTAAGGATATTTCACATGTAGACAAAAGAAAAAAAATAACATCTTATTTTTGAAAATTTCAAACATACACAAAAGTAGAAGAGTATAAGGAACTCCCACTGCACAGCTCATATGAGTAAAAATCAATGTAATTATTAATATAATTATCAACTCACAGCCAATCCTCATCATCTGCAGCCCCCATGCCCTCCTCACTTACAGCTCAGATTGGATTATTTTAAGCAAGTCCCAGGCACCACTGTTCATATGAACTGCGACTATTTCAGTGTGTTTTACTAACAGGTAAGAACTCTTTAAAAATCACCACAATACTATTATCACATCTAAAAAAGTGAACAATTCCTTAGACTCACCAAATATCCAGTTTGTATTTCAAATTTCTTTGAATCAACAATAGAATTTTAAGATAACAAATCAACGATGAAGCCAACATTAAGTCAAAAAGCATTGCAAGAGGGGTGTGTGGGTGTCGCAGTGAAGCGTGATCTCGTGTTCAGGTCGTGATCTCGGGGTGGTGAGATGGAGCCCCATGTCCGGCTCCGTGCTCAGCGTGGAGTCTGCTTGAGAGTCTCTCCCTCTCCCTTGGCCCCTCCCACTCCTTCTCTCTCTCTCTCTCTCTCTCTCAAATAAATAAATAAATCCTTTCAAAAAATCATTGCAAGATTAAAGTCACATATAGACTGAAAGTGAGAGATGGAAAAGCATTTGCCATGAAATGGAAATGAGAAAAAGAAGTCAGGCTAGAAATACTTAGGTTGGACAAAATACTTCTTTTTTTTTAAGGTTTTATTTATTTATTTGATAGAAAGAGAGAGCACAAGCAGGGGGAGCGGCAGGCAGAGGGAGAGGGAGAAGCAGGCTCCCCGCCGAGCAGGGAGCCCCAGGCAGGGCTCGATCCCAGCACCCTGGGATCATGACCTGAGCCGAAGGCAGACGCTTCACTGACTGAGCCGCCCAGGTGCCCCTCAGACAAAATGGACTTTAAACAGACTGTATTGGGGCGCCTGGGCGGCTCTGTCGGTTGGGCATCCAAATTTTGGTTTTGGCTCAGGTCATGTTTTCAGTGTCCTGGGAGTGAGCCCCATGTCCGGCTCTGCACTCAGCCGGGAGTCTGCTAGAGATTCTCTCTCCCTCTCCCTCTGCTTCTCCCCCTGCTCGCACATGCTCTCTAAAATGGATAAATAAATCTTTAAAAAAAATAAAAACAAATATAACAAAGACTATAACAAGAGACAAAGAAGGACCTTATATAACAAAGAAGGGATCGACCCAGCAAGAGGATGTAACGATTGCATAAACCATCGTAAGAGCCTGACTTCCGGGGTGCCTGGCTAAGTCCATAGAGCATGCAACTCTTGATCTTGGGGTCATGAGTTCAAGCCCTACATTTGGCCTAGAGCTTACTTAAAAGAAGAAGAAGAAGGAGAAGGAGAAGAAGGATTTCAGCATGACAATATGAGGAACTGCGCAGACCCAGTCTCCGGTACGGGTAAAATGTATGAAAAGACAACCATTTACGGTATCTAGAAGTGGTCCTAAGGGCATCCACAAGTGAAGAAACATCTATTCAGGAAAATCCACTACAATTCTAGAAGCGCATGTGGTATTTGAGCCCAAACTGTTCCCTCTGTCCCTACCGTCACTCCAGATTGGTGCAGCCAAGAACACAGGGCCCCTCTCCCCTCAGCTCCGTGTCAGAGGGTTTCTTCCAGGGAGGAACGGGACATCAGCATCCTGCACCAGCCCCCTGCTGCTGAGGCTAAGTTCTGGGCGAGTGTGGCCAAGAGGTGGGGACTCCCTTCTTCTGTTCCACCCCCACTCGTGGAAATGGAGACTCTGCTTTGAGCGTGATGTCATGTTGAGCGTGGCGGTCCCCTGCCCTGGCTTGTGAAGGTGGCGGTTTCACACCAGGAGAGGCAAGCTGCCTCCCATCCTTCACATGTTCAACGCCTAAATGTGTCACTCAGAGAGAAGCACACCATTGTCCCCACCCCAGCTCCCGAGCCCTGGCTCAGAGATTTGGCGGGGGGACAGAAGCAGGCTATACCATACAGAGGTCCTCATTTCTTCCCAAAGGAACTGACTTTCTCTGCAAAGAGGGTGGAGAAGCTCAAGCCCAAGGGCGCTCTCAGAAACAGTGCAGGTTGTGTGAAAGGGAACTAACCGGGAGGAGACTGGTAGATGTGATGAAGGTACCCGTTCAGGTGTAAGCCTGCTGGTTTGCAGGACAGCACCAGGGAGAGCGACGCCTGAATAGGTACCCTAGCCTCAGATGCCACTCCTCTGGAGGAGCGGGAGTCTATCGAGCAACTTCTGCCCCAGGGCGTTATTGTAAACCATAGAGCCATCGTCGGATGGCAACGCATGGAGCTTAACAGCTGGATATGGTCAGGGAAAGCCGTGTAGCGAACTCAGCCCAGGTCGCTGCCAACCTAGGGTGACATACACCCCAAACCACACTTCCCTGCGGGGCAACATCAAAGGTTTAACACTTCATGGGAGTCGGGGGGCAGGGTGGGGGGAGACTTCACTAAAATACACCAGCCAGTCATTAAATAAGCAAATAAGCCTGAGATGGGGAGTGGGGGTCCGGTGCCCAGAGCTGCTACAATGTATTATCTAAAATGTTCTGTTTCCAGCAAAAACGTATGAGACAAGCAAAGCAGGAAAACAGGACTCTCCTCTCACACTAGAAAAAGACGGCCGAGGGGACTGCCTGTGACCGTGGCCGGATGTTGGATTTAACAAAGACCTAAAGTAACTACAAGGACACTGTCAAATTCAAATTCAGAGGGCGATGTAGCAGCATTAGAATGGAAAACGTCTGTTCCCTCGGGAATGGAGAAGGCCCGTGGTGGCGTCAACGAAGGGACAGTTTCAGGGGTGCGGCAGGTAACCACAGAGACAGCATGGACTTTCCCTAGCCAGAGCGGAGCAGGAGGATGGCTGGAGTTAACCAAGGACCAGGAAATGGCAGGTGGAGAGAGCCCGGCTGAAGCTGAACGTGCCGTGGCACCATTCGACTCTGGAAGGAGATACTCCCGGCAGCTGTCAGCCAGGCCAGGGCGCGGGTAGCAGGGAGGAGGGCACGCCGCACAGACAGATCTCAGAGCGTGAACCCAGGTGAGGGTTTTGCTGGGCAGAAAGCCAGAAACACAGGGGAATCAGGGTTATGATGAGAGAGTAGCTCAGATGATGACCCCCAGGGGTCATAATCTTTCCTGCCTGGACAGGAAATAAAGTTTCGGGGCTGACATGCTGGGAGACACACAGGGGCAGAGAGATGGAGGCCGGGTGAAGTTGTAGATGAGGAATGAGAATGCTGGGTGGACGGATGGGAGGCCTTGGTCCGAGCGGGGTTTTAAAGGCATAGGAAGTAGACTGGAGTCATTAACACAGGGGGTGGGGGCCAGCTCCCACACAGGAGAGGAACCCCCCCCCCAACACACACACCTTAAGGCTGGAGTGCAGACAGGTGGAGGCTGGGCTGTGGTGGGAGCCAAGTTTATGGGTTTAAAGATGGAAAGTTGGAGAAATGAATAGTTGGCATTGAATGACACTTTAGCCCAGATGGACCTAACAGATATATACAGAACATTCCATCCAAAAACAGGGGAATACACATTCTTTTCAAGTGCACAGGGCACATTCTCCAGGATAGATCACACGTAAGCCCACAGAACAAGTCTCAGTAAACTTGGAAAGATTGGAAAAAAAAAAGAGAGAGAGAAATTATTAGTGATTCCCTTTTTCTCCATGAAGTAGGAGAGGCATTTAGTTAGGGCAAGGGTGGACATGGGATTCGCAGGCTCAGAGAGAGGGCTGATGTTTTATTAACCCCTGAAGAAAGGGGGTAAGGTGCTGATCAAGGGATAAGTAACATCTACAGGGATTTTGATGAGTAACACCCACGAAGATGGAACCGGAAGCCTGGAAACCACTGATTCTGAGTAGTGTCTGTCAGGAGGGTAGCAAGGTGCAGGTCACTCTGCGGCAGTCTTGGCGCGAAGGGAAGAACCAACCATCCCACCGTGGGAGCCTCCTGGGAGGCCCACAGAGGAGGACGGGAAGGAGCTGAACCTAAATGACCCATCCCGCAGGCCCAGGCCCCGGCCTCCGGGAAGTCTCGCAGTGGGACACACCCCCAGTTGCTGCACCCAGACTTGCTCGCACAGGTGAAGAACAGGTGAGGGCAGAACGTTCCTGGAAGGGACCGGCTCCCTCTCATCCTTGAAGTTCCTGACAGCTGGGGGCTGGGGTATTTCACAGGCTTTCGAGGTCTAAGACCCCGGACGCTGCCTGCTGGAGAGTACACCGTCCCACCTACTGCTCACTCCCTCGAGGGCTCTGCTTCAAGAGCCCAGGGGCCAGAGGTGCCCCGCCCTTCTAGGTGACCCCCTACCTGGTGACACCAGAGGCCCTGCCAGACGGTTCAGGTGGTCTTTCTGCCGCTGAGAGCTCCAGGCAGGCCTGGGTTTGTAAACGGAATGCAATGTGATTGAGGGCCCTGGCGGCCCAGGACGGTTACCGAACGAGGGGCGGAGTGGTCTCAGCTCCCCCCACCCATGCCAACCCGGCGGGAGCCCTATCTACCCCCTCGCCTGCCACCTCCAACCCAGGGTGGGCTCGGGCCCCTCATTTCGCCCCTCATTCGCCCCAAAGCCCCGGGCGCGGGCGGGGAGCGAGCACTGCGCGGCCCACCCGGCAGGTGGCGGCGTCTCCCAGCGCCCCGCCCCCCTCGCCAGGCCCCCCGGTCGGTGCGTGCCTGCCCTTGACCGCCCGGGGAACAGCGCCCAGCCCAAACCCCGGCCACGGGTGCCCGCCGCGCACGTGCCCGGGGCAGACGGCAGCGCCGGAGGGGCGCGGGCTGGTCCGCGAGCCGGGGGGCGACACGCCCGCCCCCGGGACCCGCCAACGCGGCCCCCGAGGGTGCTGCGAGTCCGGGCAGGAGGGGAGCGGCAGGGCGGGGAGGCGCCGCGGGGGCTGGAGGAGGGCAGGGCCGGGGTGGGGGGGGCAGGGCGGCCGCCTCTGGGAGGCCGGCCCGGCCCACCCGGGCCTCTCCCCTCCGCCCGGGACGGCGGCGGACGGGGCGCCCGCGGGCCAGGGCTGCATGGGGCTCCCGCGCGGCCAGCTCCTCTGGCTGCTGCTCCTGCTCGCGGCCGCCTGCTCGGGGATCCTCTTCAGTCTGTACTCCTCGGCAGTGGCGCGGTACCCGGGGCCCCGGTCCGGAGCCAGGTAGGGGCTGCGGCGCGGTCCGACCAGGGGGTGGCTCCGGAGACGCGCAGGGGACGCGCGGGGCGCCCAGCCCGTGCCCCTCAGTCCACCGGCCGCGTCGGCCTCCCTGGGGTGGCTCGCAGCGGGGACTCGGGCCGCGGCCCTTTGTCCCCAGAGCCTCCACCCGGGCGACCAACCTGCGCCGCCCGGGCCCCACAGCCTCTGCCGGGGTCCGAGAGGGACCTCGCCCCTTGCGCACCGGCCACCCGCTCCCCCCCAAAGCCTCGTGGGTTCATTCCCTCCGGCCGCGATTCGAAACACTTTCTGTTGTCCAGATTTGGCTGGGTCGTCTGAGTCAGATAAAAACAGCCCCGTTTTTGTCAGGAACTCTCCCTCCCTAACGTCACGTTTCTCTGACTCTGCTTTTGAGGGGAGGGACCCAAGACTCCGGGTTCCAACTTTGCCGGGATCCTCAGCTCGACTGCGGCGGGTCGCCTTTCCCGCCCGCTCCGTGTGTGCCCTCCCCGCGCCCGGCTCCCCGCTCTTGCCCACGCGCTGTTTGCTCTGTTCGTTTTGATAAGCGCCGTGTGGGCGCGATCCGGCGAAGCCGCGGACTCCCCCCGGCACCGGGGCAGATCCTGGGCTCCATCCAGGTTCCCCTCCTCGAGCCTCGTTCTGGCTCCCCTCCCTCCCGCTCGCCCAGCGCACCTTCCTTGCATTTGTGCCCTGCGAGGATAAGCCAACGAGCCTGTGTGTGATAGGAGATGGTGCCAGTTTTACTGAGGAAGCCTCAAAAGAATTTGGTTTTCCGCCTGGGAGGCGGATCGAGCTGTGCGGGAGTCTGGATTTGGGAGGCCGCAAGGGCCCCCACAGGCTCCCCCACCGGCCTCGGGACCTGCTCTCCTTCGGAGCGCTTTCCCAACTGCGGGCTCCTCGCCAAACCTTGCTCCAGGCATAACAGGATGAAAGGAAAGCTAGTTATCTGTTCTCAGGAAACGTGGTCAAAAGGCATCTAAAGTTGCAAAACAATCCGAAACACCTGCAACTCATTATGAGCCCGGCGCCTCTGGAACAAAGGTGCTCTAGGCCCTGGTGCCGAGGTCCTTGTCTCCTCGTAGTCAGAAATTGCATAAGGCGAGGCACTGAAAGGTGGAGGATGTTAAGAAAGAGAATCCTTTGTAAATTGTATGTAAGGATGTTTTGAAACACGTTTCAACATCCTGTGAAAGTATCTAATAAACTTTAAATATGAGGTTGTTGAATTTCCATTATGCCTCAACAAAGTTTGTAGAAGTCTTTCATCTTTTAAAAAGCGAGTACAAGCCAAGAACTTGTCCGTTTTCTTGTTGTTCCCCTGATGTTTGCGATGTAGCTGAACCCCCGGGGTTGGCCTGGAGGGCCTCCCTGTAGGAGGTGGGCATTTAGCGTGGGGAGAGGCTGGGTGGGAAGTCCAGCGGTCTGGGGCAGCGGGGAGCAGGCTATGTGACCCCCTTCCCACCTGGGGTGGGAAAGCGGATGGCCTGGCCAGCTGGAGAGCCCGGGGAGGGGTGGGGGCAGCATTGGGACCTGGTCTTACCGCACCTGAGTGCTCTCATTGCAGGCTAGAGAGTGGAACCCAGCCCAGGGATTTACCCACGGCAGAAGAATCTGGGTCAGGAGTTACCAGGCATTGGGCTATCTAGACTTGTGTTTAAAAAAACAAAACAAAAAGTCTTTTTTATGGGTGGGGGAGGGGGCCGTGGTGAGGATAGCTATAGGCCACCGCTTAGCTGCCAGTATCTGTTGTCAACATTATTTTGTAAAAGAAAGGACATCCGAGGGCCCAGAATTTCTAAGCAAATGGTCCAAATTGCGGAGATTTTGTTTTATGAGCAATGGGCTGCGGTGGTCCCTCCTTATCTGCTGTTCGGCTTGTCACGCCAGGTCTGGGAGCAGATGAGCCTCCCCTGACAGAGGTCAGCAGGGAGCCTAATGATAAGTCACAATGCAGCCATCACCCGCCCTCCATCTAGTCACCTGGCCTATTTTATCATCGCCCACTGTCACAAGAAGGGTGATATTTACAGAGTAAGATATTTGCAGAGACCACACTCAGGTGGTATTGTTATGATCGTCCTGTTATAGATTATTGTCGTTGTCTCTTACTGTGCCTCATTTATAAGTTACGCATGCATGTAGAGGAAAAAACAGTGTGTGTACAGGGTTCAGTATATCCATGTTTCAGCAACCACTGCGGGTCTTGGAGCTCCCCCCGCCCCCCAGGATAGGGGAGGTCTACTCTACAAGGTCCTTATCTGTTCTCAGGCCGGTGAAACTTCCGGAAGGGGCACAGGTGGGCTGGCTCCCTTCCCCACTCCTTCCAGGCTCTCCGGGAAGGTGTGGCTAGAAGCCTTGGGATTCCCAAGAAGGAGGGCTGGGAGAAGTCGCTGAGCACGAGGGGCGCTCTGGAGATAACAGGACTCCCTGAGGCTGGGGTGCTCAGCGCAGCAAAACAGAACTGGGGTGGGGGGCTCTGCAGCCCCTTCCCTGACACTCTATCCCTCCTGTCTCCAAGCTACCCTGGCCGGCAGCTCCCTCATCTGGTTCTCAAGCCTGGCTCACAGTAGAATCACCTGGGGAGGAGGCCTAGACCAGTCAGATCAGAACTGCAGGGGGGGTGGTGAGGCCCTGGGCGCAGGTGTTTTTCAAAAGCTCCCTGGGGGTTTTCACCGCCCCTGAGGCTGAGTACTGGGGTCCCAGTTCCTCTTCAAAGGAGGTCCTGTTGTGCTGAGGAGAGGAACTACAGGATGGGGGGGAGGAGAAGGTGGCCATCTGAGGGGGAAAGGGAGGGATGGGGGAAGGGATCATCCCTGCTTTTCCCCGTCTGCCCCTCCATGGTCCTATGGAAACACGCTCCCTTGTGGCCCAGCTGGCTCCGCACGTCAGAAGCAAGTAACAAGAGGCCTTTGTTTCCTTGCAAACTACCTGCTGATGCAAAATCCTCCCCACCTGCTTCCTTGTGTGTGTGTGGGGGGGGGGGGACAGGAGTCTAGGAGAAGCCTGACACCCTTTTGAATAGGCAAAGGCCCCTATTCCTTCTATTCTGTTTGCTCCCTCCCCTGATGCAGGGGTGGCCTGGGCGGTGGGAGGAGGACTGAAGCAGTAACATCAGCCCCATCCTCTCTCCCGAAGGGACACTGTCACAGTGGTTGTCACAACAAGGTCCTTTCCCTTCTTCCTTTAGGGAGCAATAGCTAACATTTAGCGGACACTTTTTGTACAAGATAATATTGAGTCTCTGTGTGGACCCTCCCAGCAATTGGAGATGTGATATGATGAACAATGATAATTAATCACTTGATTATATCTGCTGTCCAGATGCAGACACTGAGGCTCTGAGAAGTGACTTCCCTACATCACGGGATGCAAACCTAGGGAATGAGGCTTCAGACCTGTGTCCTCCACGGGGAGGAGCCGGGGCAGCAGGACGACAGACCCCAAGGGGAAGGGGGTCCACATCATCTGGGACCACCGCCTGCCTCCCGGGCCTTGGCAGGGAGCTCCCTCAGATGGCAGCAGGGGGCTGGCAAGCTTGCCTGGTGTATGTTTTCATCCTTGAACCGGATCTCACTGTTCCGTAAACGCCACATTTCTGCCGCTTGCCTTGGGATTTCTTGGATTTCCGGGTTTAGAGAGCTGAGCAAAACATAATAATGTGACAATATTTTTTTCCTAAAGAGGGAGACAAGGGCAAAAATCAGAGCCTGGTAAGATCGCAGGAATGCCATCTTTAACTTTGACAGGATCTGTCAGCCCCTGGAGCTAAGAGTCAGCCAGAAGGTTCCGAGGCACAGGTCCAACCCCTGCTTTCCTTCTGCTTCTCCCCCAGGAATGCCACATCGTCTCGAGCATTTGTCGGACACAAGGCATCAAATGCTGGAACGAGAAAGGTATGATGGTCGACTATTCCGGCAGTTTCGAGCATCTCCAAGTTAGTGGGGAGGAGGGGACAAAGAAGAGAAACGAGAACATTCTCATGAGACTGCTGCACGGGAGCTCTCTGGGTCCCCAAACGAAGCTTCCAGCTGAGCAGTCAGCCAGACCCAGTCACCAGGGTTCCCTGTACCCCAGGA
This sequence comes from Ursus americanus, assembly GCF_024610735.1. NCBI lineage: Eukaryota > Metazoa > Chordata > Mammalia > Carnivora > Ursidae > Ursus > Ursus americanus. The sequence goes on from NC_142149.1 coordinate 4,953,612, forward strand.
GCAGAGATGGGGTGTAGCCAGGGGAAGAGTTCTTGGGAAGTCTTGTAATATATCTTTAAAAGGCCTGTGAATTTGACATTCTACTCAAAATGCCTTTTTTTTTTAAAGATTTTTTTTTTAAAAGATTTTATTTATTTATTCGACAGAGATAGAGGCAGCCAGCGAGAGAGGGAACACAAGCAGGGGGAGTGGGAGAGGAAGAAGCAGGCTCACAGTGGAGGAGCCCGATGTGGGGCTCGATCCCACAACGCCGGGATCACGCCCTGAGCTGAAGGCAGACGCCTAACCTCTGAACCACCCAGGCGCCCCTAAGATTTTGTTTTTAAGTAATCTCTACACTCACCGTAGGGCTCAAACTCATGACCCTGGGATCAAGAGTCCCACGCTCCTCGGACTGAGCCGGCCAGGTGCCCCTCAAAATGCCTTCTTACTATAAAATGCACACATTTTTTTTTTTTAAGATTTTATTTATTTATTCAACAGAGACAGAGACAGCCAGCGAGAGAGGGAACACAAGCAGGGGGAGTGGGAGAGGAAGAAGCAGGCTCATAGCGGAGGAGCCTGATGTGGGGCTCGATCCCATAACGCCGGGATCACGCCCTGAGCCGAAGGCAGACGCTTAATGACTGTGCCACCCAGGCACCCCAAAATGCACACATTTAAACTGCTCTCCATGGAGGAAACAAGCAAGCCTTGGAGAAATGCTCCATGCTTGCCCAGGGGGTTGAGAACCTTCTAGGCTCTGCTCCATCACGAATCATGCTGCCTCGAACACTTCACGCATGTTCTCTCACGAAAACCACACGGCATTCCTGTCGTGTAGCTTTTACAGATGGACACAGTGAGGCACAGAGAGGTCAGGTCCCAGCTCATTCGGGTTTAAGAGTTGCGATCACGCCCAAGAGACCAACCTGGGACTTGTTAGCTGAGGCCTCGGGGGAAAAGATTCCACGGCATGTAGAACGTCGTGACAGCTGAGCAGTTATGAGACGGAGCAAGTAGCCCTGGGCAGGTGACGGGGGTCCCCGTCCTGAGAACAGAGGCAGGGTGGACATGGCCTGCACGGCCAAAGAGAAGCCTCAAGCATATGCTTATGGGTCATCTTTAAGTTTCCTAAAGCCCTGTGCACCTTGAACTGCTTGATGCAAACTGACATATCCCCACTGGGTTTAAAAAAAAAAAAAAAGGATTTGAGGTGGCTTTTGGATACATATAATAGGCAAAAATATAAAATAGAATAAAAGGAAGCACACGCTGGCCAAAGGAAAAATAAAGGTAGAATAAGACAATGTCATGTAAAGACATGCATGAAAGATGGGCCACAGGTATAAGGGATAAGCCATCTATCTGGCTCTGAGCTTCCTGGTGGCCACAGTGAAGAAGGAAATTTGCCATTGTATCCATGAGATAATAGCAAGCTAGCTGCCCAAGTGAAGCACAGCCTTTCCCAATTCAAAGACTGAAGAGTTTTCTCCTGGCACCTCTTATAGAAGGCCCTGGAAAACATCCCAAAGATGAACTGAGAGGTAGTGAAGTTAGTAGTCAGTTCTGCTGCAATGCTTGCTTTGAAAAGGTGAATTTGTTCCAATAAGCTTGGTATCTTAGGAAACAATTTGAGCATAACACACACTTTGTGTTTGCTTATGGGTGACTCTGTCGGTGAGAACGCTACGGTTAAATGCAGAGAACCGCACCCAACCCAAAGGAGCCACAGAGGAATACACAGAAGGCGCGCGCGCCCTTCAGATGCGCCCTTCATTGCGTTGGAGCCCTCTTTCCACTACTTCACAGTAACTCAGAGCTGCCACCTTCTGATGCCCACTCGCACAAGCGAACAAGTCTTCTCCAAGGTCAAGGGCCGTGTGCTCAGTAGAACGTCGTAGATCTTTTTTTTTTTTTTTTTTAAGATTTTATTTATTTATTCGACAGAGATAGAGACAGCCAGCGAGAGAGGGAACACAAGCAGGGGGAGTGGGAGAGGAAGAAGCAGGCTCATAGCGGAGGAGCCTGATGCGGGGCTCGATCCCATAATGCCAGGATCACGCTCTGAGCCGAAGGCAGACGCCCAACGACTGCGCCACCCAGGCGCCCCGAACATCGTAGATCTTAACCAGGGGATGTGTGAGACCGTGCCCCCAACTTTGTTAGGCCCCTTGTTTGACCGCTTGTCCATCACTGACAAAGCTTCTGAGTATCGTGCCACTCCTCCCATTTCCCCAAAAGCCCCGTGGCTTTGACTGCACCCGTTCTGCATAGTGTGATGGTTTTCAGGCAGCCATAGGTAACGTTATAGCAGAAATTACTGTCCAGCTCTTTCCCGCATTGGTCAAACCAGCAGCCTAACAACGAGCCCCCTTCAGGGGGAAGGGTAGCCCCAGCCAGGCCGAAGGCAGAGCGGGATTCGGACATTGGGGGTTGCAGGCAGGTGGGGTGGGAGCCTCTTCAGTACCCTCCTTCCAGGTCCCTGCATGCAGAGGCCCTGTAGAGTTTCCTAAGGGCTTCTGAAACAACAAATTAGCACAAACCGGGGTGTTGAAAATAAGAGAAATTGATTTTCTCACAGTTCTGGACTCCAGAAATCCGAAATCAAGAGGTCAGCAGGGCCACCATCCTGAAAGTTCCAGGGAAGAATCCTTCCAGTTTCTGGTGGCTCCAGAGGGTCTTGGCTTATGGCCGGGCCACTCCAGTCTCTGTGTCTGTCTTCACATGGCTTTATAAGGACACCAGTCGTTTCATTAGGGCTCACCCTAAACTAGTATGACGTCATCCTAATCAATTACATCTGCGAAGACCGTATTCCCAAATAAGGTCACACTCTGAGGTTCTGGGCAGACAGAAGGGTGGGGGGGACACTAGTCAACCCAGTACAGGTACCACCTGGACGAAAGTGACCACAAGCTTCCCAGCAGCCTGTCCCACACAAATCTTACAGTTAGGACGGCCAGAGCTAGGATTTGGATCTAGGCTGATGGATTCCAAAGCCCAGGCTGGAGTTCCTCCGCCAAGGGGCAGGCAGATCTTACCCATTCGGTGGGCAAACGCCCCAAAGTTTCCCTAAGTGTGAAGTGAAGGACTAGGAGGCCAGAGCCATCAGGCCCTGGATAGGTGGCATCCCGGAGAGAAAGGGCTGGGCAGGGTCAGTCCAGAAAGCTCTCTGACCCCCACCATGCTGCTGTGCCGTACGCCGGCTCATCTGACAGGTCTGGGGGTGGACCAAGTCTAGAGGGGAAAAGCAGATCTTCCCTCCCAACCCTGCTGCCGGGTCTGCAGGCTCCTAGGACGGTTCCCATCAGCCACAGCCCCCAGATAATGGAGCTCGGCATTCTTATCTCCTGCCCACAGAGCCTGCACTGCCAACACCCACTTTATTTGGCCATCCAGAAGCACCCCCACTTCCGCGCCCTGTTCAATCTCTCCACTCCAGTGCTGCTCTCGGGGGCCCTCTTCACTCAGGAGCTCTGGGACAGACTGAGCCAGCACAAAGCCCCCTATGGCTGGCAGGGGCTCTCCCGCCAAGGTAATCTGAAGCGGCTGCTTCCGGCCCAGCCCTCTGGCCCCAGATAATTCCTTCCTCCTGTTTTTGGCCCAGGTGCCAGCCCTGCCCTCGCAGCACCTTATGGGGACCCCCCCCACTCCCCCACTCCTTTCCTCCCAGAAAGGTCTCAGGGCTCGACTCCCCCAGTATGTGACTGCTGCCATACCTACCAGCCCCTACAAGCCCCAGGGGTCAGGAAAGGGCCTTGTCGTGCCCGCTGGCCAGCGCTCACCTCCCGGGGCCAGTGTCCAAAGGTGGCCGAGAACAGGGGCTGGGGGCCCTCAGACAGCCTGCGCATGGCTCCCGCTGCGGAAACCGCCCAGAGCCCCCCATGTTCAGTCTGCCCCCCACCCCGCATGCCTCAGATGACTTTATTGTGGAACACAGTCTTGAGAGGACTAGTTTCTCGAGTTCTTGAGGTGACTGGGGTACAGCCAAATCCTCTCCCCCCACTTCAGGCTGCATGGCCTAACTGACATGTTGCACTCCCCCCGCCCTCCGTGCCTTGGATGGGGCCGGTGTCAGGCCTCTGGCGGGTGGTGTGCCGGACAGTCTCGGGACAGCCCCGACCCACGTGACAGCCCCGTCACGGCGCCCTGCCTTCTCTGGCACCCACAGACATCAGCTCCACCCTGAGCCTCCTGAATGGCTCCGAGAGCTCCAAGCTGCTGGCCGCCTCCAGGAAGCCACTTTCCAAGTGCATTCGGTGTGCCGTGGTGGGGAACGGAGGCATTCTGAATGGTTCCCGCCAGGGCCTGCACATCGATGCCCATGACTACGTGTTCAGGTATGCGGTGCGGGAGCCAGGGAGGAGGAGGGGGCCGCGCTGGGAAGAGAGCTAGTCCCCAGCCAGCCCCTGGGGAGCACTCCCAGGGAGGATCACGGGCCGGGGCAGCCCCGGCCTTAGGCAGCTCCGCCGTCGGGACGGGCAGGCGGGTCTGGACAAAGGCGTACATGCAGACAGACCCTGAAGATGGGAGCGTGGGTGCCGCATGCCAGTGGGGAGGGAGCACCCAGAGCCAGATGTGCCCATTTCACAGGCCATCCCTTGAGGCCTGGAGGAGTGGGGATGGGCTGGATGGGGCTGGCCACCAGCACTGGTGCTGCCCTGGGAAGGGGCACAGTCTGCACAGAGGCCTGGGGGCAGGCGCGGCAGAACCCCAGGGATGGAAATACAAACACAGTGTGGTGTGACCATCGGGAGGCTGACGGGCCTCTGTTTGGACCAGACTCAACGGGGCTGTGATCAAAGGCTTCGAGAAGGATGTGGGCACCAAGACCTCCTTCTACGGTTTCACTGTGAACACAATGAAGAACTCCCTCATCTCCTATGGGAACTTCGGCTTCACCTCCGTGCCAAAAGGCCAGGTGAGGCTTCTGACGGGCCTGCCACTGTCGCCGACGGTCGGTGCCACTGTTCTCAGAATCCCCTCTGGGAGGCGAACCATCACCCCAGTCCAGTAGATGGAGAGCTTGTGCCAGGGTCCTGGGTATGTGTGAGGGGGCCACTGAGGAGGGGGATCTGGGCAGGGACACCCCCAAAGTTTCTGGCAGCACAGGACTGCCCTGGAGTAGAGCACGAACAGCTAATACTTACTGGAAGCTTACGGGGTGCCAGGCTCTTTACGTGATGCCACGTCCACCCCATTTCACTGGTGCGGAGACTGAGGCTGGGTGCCCTTCCTTCAGCAAGGACTCCCACCCCAGAGCTCACGCAGCGTGTCTGTCCAAGACCACCGCGCAGCTAAAGTCAGAAACCTCCAGGCCCTTCTGGGGCTGGCACTAGGGCTGCCACCCGTTTCCCTGAGCTGCCTTCCCGATCCCACAGCAGCCTGTGAGGGAGGCTGGAGTTCGAAGGCACGGAGCCGCGCGCCCAGCCAGGGAGCAGGGGAGCTGGAATTCAAGGCCTCCTACTGCCTCGGGCTTCTTCAGTCACAGTCGGTTGCAGGAACACTGCTCCTCCCTTTGAGAGCCGTCTGGGTGCCACATAAAGAGGGGATCCCAGGATAAGGGCTCTGTGGTGCTCCATAGGACTGGGCTGAGTTTCTAGAAGCTTCCTCCTCTGAGCAGGAATTCGGGAGTGTCCTAGCCGCAGCAGGACCTCTCTTAGCTCATGACAGAACAAAATAAGCAGACTTCTGGCCACACTACCTGTATGAGTTATCACTACGTTAATAAATTACCCCAGACTTAGTGGCTTTAAACAACAAACATTTATTATCTTACGGTTTCAGTGGGTCAGGAATTCGGGAACAGCTTAGCAGAATGCTCTCAGCTCAGGATCTGGGGTGTCTGCCAAGATCAACAGGGGCTACAGGCACTTGAAGGCTTGATGGGGGCCAGAGTTGAGACGGCGCCTCTCTCGGCTACTAGAGTGTTCTCAGGTCGTGGCAGCTAACTTCCCCCAGCGCGGGGGAGGGGGGGTGTCCCAGGGAGCTTTATGGCCTCGTCTCCAAGGTCACACGCCATCCCTTCCACTTCCCTCTATTCATGAGTCGGTCAAGGGGATGGCGAGTAAGCCTCACATCTTGAAGAGTTACCGGAAGATCTGTGACCACGGAGTACCACCATGGTACCTGCGAGTGGGGGTTACAGGCAGAAGCAGAAATTCTCCCGTGAGGACCGGAGGCAGGACTGGGTGGAGGGCTGAGCCGGAGCTGGACGTGGTCTTATGCGGGGGGCCGGGGGGACTGGCTCAGTGTCTCTGTTGCCCCAACAGGACCTGCGCTATATCTTCATCCCCTCTGACATCCGGGACTATGTGATGCTGAGATCCGCCATTCTGGGTGTGCCTGTCCCTGAGGGCCCTGATAAAGGGGACAGGTGAGCAGCCGAGCGGGTGTGGGGTACGGGGGTGCTGGGCCCATTGTCAAGTAGGGAAAGTGGGTGAGGACAGCAAGAAAATCCCCAAGAATTCAACAGACTGTTGGGGAATTATGTTCTTTTTTCCTACCCCCAGAGAAGCCCAGGTAACCCTCCTGGTCCCCGGGAACCTGCCTGTGAGGTGGGCTGCAGCCCCAAAGGGCCGCTTTTCCGAGCAGAGAGACAGACCTGACTCCTCAGCTGCGGGCTGCTGTCCCCATAACCCACGCAGCCCCCCGCCCCCCGCCGGCAGCACTGGCCAGCCACACTTGTCCGCTCCTGACTCTGTGGGCCTACTGAGCACACTGCGTCTGGAAGTGAAGTGCGGGGGCTGGTATCCATGCCACTCCCCCTGGTGGGCACCCTCCCAGGGCTGTGCCCGTGAAATGGAGAGCAGGTGACATGGGCCCAGTGTCCTGCAAAGAGAGAACAAAGGGCACTCTGTTTTCTCCCCCACCTTCCTGGGCAGCAGGCCGCTGTCCAGCTCTTTTGAACCATGTCCTGGCCTCAGCCAAACCTCCCTGTGGTGCTGAGACAATTTCTTGTCCCAAAGTCAAGTCCTTAGAAATCATGCCACCTCGGCAGCCACGAAGAACAGCGTCCCCATCTCAGGGCTCCCGGACCATGCCGCCCACCCCGAAAGAGCAGACTCGGAGGTCCTTAGGGGCTAAGCCCTCAAAGGTCAGGCCCACTTACTCTGGCCACCCCGCACCCCTCCCCCCCCGTGACGATCCAACAATCGCTCGTGACGCTGCGGCTGGTCATGAGGGTGGGCTTTGTGACACGGGTGGGACTGGGCTCTTGGGGGGGCTGGCTCAGAGACATCAATTGGGTGGTCGTAAGCCTCCCCAACACCAATGAGCTCCCCCTCCCATACCCCCAATCCGTCCCCTACCCAGTCCCCCTCCCAGTCCCGGTCCAACCACATCGCCCCTTCCAACCAGCAGGCCTACTCCAGCTCCGGTGGCTCAGCCCCTTCTCCATCCCCCACCCGGGGGTCTTCCTCCCGGCCCCCCTCCCACCCTGCCACCCCATCTGCCTCACAGCCCTCTTCCCGGGCTTCCTCCCTGAACCCCAGCCCTCATATCCAACATGTGCCCCGAGGGTCTTCCCAAAACCCCACCCCACCCACTTCCAAATCTCCTTCCCAATCTGGCTTGAAATCCCTCTCTCGAAACTCCTCCCAAACTCCTCCTGTGCCTATCCCCCGGTCCCCTGCCCACAGCCCCGCCACCTCGGCCTCCTACATTGGGCCCATTCGTGGCATCCCCTCCTACATCGCCCCCTATGTGCCCCGCTTCCTGAAGGAACCCCCCTTCTTCCAGCCCCCCACTGCACCCCTGCCCCAGAACCAGTGCTTCCCCTGCTCCTTCCCCTGCCCAGCCCGGGAGCCCCCTCCTATCCCTGAGTCTCTCTACTTCCCCCTGCTCCCACCTCCTCCCCACCACCCCCGGGTCAACTGCTCCTACCCGACTCCTCCCGCCCTGTTCACACCCCCCTCCTCGCTCACCTACACCCCGCCCACCGACGTCCTGGTGAGCGGGAAGCCACACGTGGTGCCCACAGTGCTGCCGGCCACCTTCTACACGCCCTTCTCCCGCTACTACACCCAGCCCCGCCCATACCGCACGCACCGCCGCAGGCCCAGTGCCTTTCCCCTCACCTCGCTCCCCAACTTGCCATACGACGGCCCAGGTCGCTCTGTCCACTTCTTTCATGGGTCCTAGGCCTCAGACCTATTTCGGACCAGAAGCCTCTGCCAGGAAATTCAAGCTACTACATCCAGACTTCATCAGCTACCTGAGGGAGAGGTAGGTGTGTGCTGGGGGGGAGGGTGTGGGTGCACAAAGAACAGCTTCCCCCCTCCATCCCCCCTGCACATCAACCCATCCCTGCAGGCCCTTTATGGCCTAAACACAGGCAGTCCAAGGTGACCACAGGGAGGAACCTGGGACTAACAGCCCGATCTCACCCCCTCCTTCCCTCCCTCAGTCCCTCTCCCCTACCAGTGGTTCCGATGGGGGGGGGGCGGTGTCCCCTGCCCCTCTCTGGAGACATTCTGCTTGTCACTAGGTAAGCACCACTAGCAAGTAGAGACAGGGAAGCTGTTGAGCACCCTACGATACGCAGAACGCCACTGCAACGAAGAATTATTTGGGCCAATACATCATAGTGTTGTGGCTGGGAAGCCCTGCTGTCGCCCCCCGGCCGGCATCCCCAGAGAGCAGGTGCAGGTGGCGAGTGGATCTGGGGAGGCAGACTGGAGCCAGCGCTCAGCCCCATTCAGCAGGGGGAGAAGCAGGCTCAGAGAGGCTAGGCGGCTTGTCTGGCAAAGCTTCGATGTGAATCCGGGCTGAGGTCAGGCCTGTGGCCGCCATACTGCGGCCTCACGTCTGGATTCTCAGAGTGTGCACACACGCTTTTCTCACCAATGACTCCAGGCCCAGGACCGGGGTGCCCCGCCCCTCATGTCCCTCATAAGGGAGTCCTGCTGGGCTGAAGTCCGGGGAAAGAAAGAAACATAGGGCTCAGGCTAAACAGGCCACCTGTCCCCTACTGTGGTTACTTAGCCCAGGGGTGAAGGCAGGGTGTTGCAGGGAGGACAGGGGAGTCAGGCTGGGTTCACGCTTCCAGAGTGGGAGAGGGAAGGATTACAGCTGTGGTTCTTCTGCACCGGTCTGCTCCTCTTTCTCACCCCACTCTGTCACCCAGACTTCTGCATTTGCTTCATTTGGGTTTTTTCCTAAATGGGGGATGACTGCACTAGAAGAGCCCGGAAGTTCTGAACGGTTTTCTAGGTGATCTGAACTGGGAGCTGGAAAGCGTGAGGGCACAACCATCGAGTGAGACCTATGCCTCTTTCTTGAGTTTTGATGCCGCTTTTCATCTCCAGGTTTTTGAAATCGAAGTTGATTAACACAAATTTTAGAGACCTCTATATGCCTAGTACTGGGGCGCTCATGCTGCTGACGGCTTTGCACACCTGCGACCAGGTAAGAAGCTTTCCCTTTCAGGAGCCCACAGCAGCAGAGGACGGGTGTGGGTGGAACCTCATTTGATCCAGGATAACCCCAAAGGAGGTCTGTCACCCCCGGGCCTGGGACTCGGCCTCTCCCCTGTGGGGAAGGGATTCTCCAGCTGCAAGAGCAAAGGCTGGCCTCTGGAAGGGGCGGGAGGGGGTGCCACTCCTGAGCTAACTCCATGCGGGCTCTGCAGGGACCTTTCCAGGACAGGTGCTGGGCCGGCCTTGCCTTCCTCCAGCAGCCACCTGCCGGGCACCTCTGTCCCTTCACCCTTGTGGTATTTAAGGCACAAGTTATCACACTGTTCTTGTGAAAGCAAAATCGCAACAGGAGTGGATAAGGATATCCTTTTAGGAGCACATTCTAGAACTGAGCTGGGCAGGAGGTTTAGCCTTCCACACACAACCTTTGAAATCACTGCCTGGGACGTTGCCAGTGCTGCCCCCAGGAACCCAGCAGAGGCTGAGAAGCAGTTTTCAAAGGGCAGTGACCCACACTAAAGCCAGCACAAGAGCTGGAGGCCAAGGGCCGCTCCACGACGCTGCTCTATTCCTTTTCCCTGTTTCTTTAAAGCAGCAGCCTCTTGACCGTGCTCCCGTTAGAACGAGCCACAAGTAGTAGTGGGTGTTTGTCTCCACCTCGAGCTTAACTATGGAGATCACGGCTTTGATCCCGAATCATAGACCTGACTTTAAAACCCAGCCTGGCCACTCCCTAGCTCCTGACTGAAAACATGTCTGGTTACCTCTCTGAGCGCTTCCCCACGTGTACAACGGGGATATGCCTGAGATTATCGTACGGCTGAGAGAACTGTACAAGAGCGCAGTGCCTGCTGTGAGCACGAGCTCCAACTGCAGTTTATCTGTGTCCTGGACACGGCATCTGAGGAAGGTGGGGGGGGGGCCCTTCCCGAGTCACATTCCTTCACAAATCCGTCTGCACAGAGCTCAGTAAAGGCTAACTCGGTGACTATCCTTGTCCAGGTTAGTGCCTATGGATTCATCACAAGCAACTACTGGAAATTTTCTGACCACTATTTCGAGCGAATAAAGACACCACTGATATTCTATGTCAACCACGACCTGTCCCTGGAAGCCACCCTGTGGAAGGACCTGCACAAGGCTGGCATCCTTCGATTGTACCAGCGTTGACAAGCCCTTTGCTCTCGCACAGCCATGGACCTGTGGCCCTGGCCCCTCACGTGACCTAAGTGGCCTCTGGTCTTTTCAGCCTCTGAGAAGGGCTCCAGCTCCCCTCCACCCACCCCTTCTTCTCTAGAGAACATTAAGAGGTGGATCTGTGACTGTCACTGAAGCTTGTTCATTGTGGGACACCCCATCTTGTTCTTGGTTTCTCCAAGGAAACTCCCGTCTGGGTTGGAGACAGACATCCCGACCTTGGGTGAAGAAAAGACTGCTCTGCTGGATGTTTTAAAACTGCAGGTGACACAAGAAGAGATTGTGACCCTCACCAGCAAAGGGCAAACACACTTCAGAGCAGAGGCTCTCAAAGCCAGCAGTCGGTACTGAACTTGAGGATGCGGGTGCAGCGACTGCAGACATCGCCAGGGACCAGGGTCAAGCAGCAACGCGGTGCACACACTCCCCAGCCAGACCCTCCCACACGCATGTTCCGGCTCCCAGCGACTCCACGACAACGGACTCTAACTCACGCCTAAACCACCTGAGGACATGACCACTTTCCTTCTGCCCCATGATGAAGCGGGAGCACAAAAGACCGAATGTAATTTGAACTAGGTACTTGCATAAATGATGGGATGACCCTTGTGTCTTTTGTGTGTGTCGGGGAGGGGGCTGCGGTGGTACACCGTGGTCTAGCAGGCAGACCACTCAGAAAATTCAAGAACCTCGGGCCAGCCCTGGTAATTTGACAGGGGTCAACTGCAGAGGGCTGCTGGCCTGAGGAAGTCCCACTGGATGGATTAGCACCTGGCCACTGAAAAGAGGACACGATCAGGTAATGAACGCTCAGCTTCATGTCGTGGCTTCAGTAAATCCGGACTTAGCTGACAGGCAGTTTCACTTTAGACAGAGCACAGGGGCTTCTATTGGAAGGGTTAAGTCTCAACTAACCAAGTCATCACCATTATAGCCCTTAAGCCCTGGGGTTTACTGGCCTCATGACTAGTAGCTCAACGGCCTAATCGGCTCTACTGTGCAAGAGCCTTCTCGAGCTGGCACTGATCACCATGGGCTAATTCGCCGAGGCCCAGGACCTGGCCTCTGGCTCCATGGTTTTGGAAGGCAGGTCCTGTCAGCATGTTTAACAAGAGCGGTGAACTGTCACCAGAATCAAAATTCTATTTGAGAAATCAGGTATGTGATAGACCTGGGCTTTCATGACGGAGGCAGCTCCTGGAAACATCCCCTTCCTGCGGCTGTCGAGCAGTTTAGACTGGAGGGGAGTAGCAAGCAGACAAGCCTCTCCCTTTAGCTTGGCAACATCAAACTGTCCCTTGGTCTCAAGGACAGCAGTGTCCCAAGTATGTTTCTCTGGATAGAATTATGGTCCGGGAAGAACACCGTCAAACGTGGGAAACCTGGTACCCAGTGCCAGTCCATTGTGCCATCTGATAGTGACCTTTACTAGTAAAGAAAGCCAATTGTCCTGGTAAGCCAGCATAGCCTAAGTCAGGACGCCTAGCCCCCTTGTGTCCAGGACACTTTACCTGTCCCTGTTCCCTTCACATCTGTAGCTATCAGAACCTGTCCATCCGTTAGATTTGAGAAATGGTAACGTGACGTTTGTAGGTAGTAACCCATTAAGAGGGGCAGAAAATCAATTTAGTGGGAAACTTATATCTGACTGCATCTTGTGAAACTTGAGGGACCCCGGTGGCTCAGGCTGTTGACTGTCCCACTCTTAGGGAGAGAAAGGAGACTCCCCACTGAACACAGGGCCCAGAAGTGTCTGACTGGATGTGATTTCAGCTGGTGATCTCAGGGTTATGAAAGCGAACCCCCCACCGAGCGTGGAGTCCGCTTGTGACTTTCCTTCTGCCCTCTAAAAAAACCAACAGTATTCTGTGAAACCTTCATTTATAGAAGAACGTGTTGGCTTAGTCACAGAGTAAAATCCCAGTATGAGGGTCTCAACATGAAATCCAGTTACAAAAATCCATTTTTAAAAACTTTTATTTGTGCTTCAAAATTTAAGCCCAAGATACATTAACTTCATAGGAAATGCACTCAGAAACCTCTTTCTCAGCGGAGCACCTGCCTCCCCTCGGTCTCCCCCAAACAGAGCACGTACACATTAATCATTCTTCGCTCACAATCACCGGCTTCTTGCCAATACACCAGTTACCCCCAGATCATCTCAACGGCGGCATTCTGGATGTTCTTAGTTATGCCCTGACCTGACTAACCGCCAGGTAGTTTTCAGGATAAACTGCCACTCAAATTCTTTGGCTCCTTTTTGAAAACCAAGTCCTAAGAATTCTTAAATCATTCTCCCTTTGGGGGATTACTTTACAGGCATTAACAATTAGCAACAGAGGCCGTGCTGCTCCACCTGGCATCGCTGAAGAGAGAACCTGCAAGACCAAAGGAGAGTCCTTTGATGGATCAGCCAGCAGGGGGTTCAAAACTGAAAGCCAAATTTAAAGAAAAGGCAATCAGAGCAGCACTCATTCTAACCCAACATTAGGCCCATGCTGTTGAGGGGACCATCGGGCACAGACCGCTTCAAAACCTGAGCCTGCCCTCAAGAGCCAAGGCTCAAAGCGAGCAGGGTCTGGCAAGGGGCCAGGGAGGAACCACCACGAAGCACTGGGGACATTCTCATTCAACCACTTTGTGGAGGTAAAACTTCTGAAGTCAAACCTAAAGGTCTCCGTGAGTCCCGTGGAGCAGTCAGATCTACTTGCAGCAACGATAACGCAAGAAGTCGACTTCCCCACTCGCTAACACACCCTTTTACTTTGTTTTACTTACTTTGTTTTACTCACAGGCTGTAAGCTGCTGGGGCTAGTCTTCAGGCTTATTAAATCGCACCCCAAATTTAGCTTCCTTGGTAACTGAACAATTATGTGACCTTAAATACAAAAAGCCCATACATACCTCCCAGTTTCAACAGAAAAAGGCAATCTGCCCACTCCAAGCCTGGCATTTAAATGGGAACAAAGCCAGGCACCCTCCCGGCCCAATACCATGGGCTACTTTCTTGTTCACAGGCCACCCTACTCAGCCCTCAGCCACCCCGGGAGCAGCCCCACGCCAATCATGTTGTCCAGACACAATCTGAGCTCACCCTAGGAGGGCTCCCTGGTGGTGTAGACAAAGCACGTGGAAACCGAACAGCTCTGCTGGTGCCACGGCAGCCCTTCTTTCCTGAATGTCACAATGAGGTGCCGAGGCAGGTCACAGTCCTGCCACAGCTGGCAGACTTCCGACATTCCTGTCGGTTTCAAAGAGTGCATTCACTTCCTTGAAATATGGGACAAGCACTCTTTCACATTCCACAGTAAGAACATGACCCCAAACTGGGCTACGTGCCCATTTCTGCCCCCTCTTATATCCTGTACCCTCAGGACCATTGATCAAGGGGCCTAGAGCACGACAGGGCAGCCACACCATCGGTTTTCAAGTTGCAGAGGGATATGCACTCGACTGGGGTTTCAGCAGGGTGGACACAATTCCCTCTAGAGTCCATTCAATGTGATCCCTGATAAAGCCTGAGCTTTTAAGAGCCAAACCCCAGTGCCTCAGAATAGATTGTTTCCCCTCAGCTGAGATGTTCAGACAGGGATAACTAACCATCACAGGCGTGTGGGGCTTTCTGGGGACACGAAAGATGGAAACGAAGACTACAAGCAACAGGGGAGGAGTTCTCTCACTTACTTCAGGCAAAGCAGATCAGTTCTGCCTCCCACACTGCAGACATCTAGCAAAGAAAACAAACCCATGTTAAAATCTCCCTGCCACTCAGCACAATCCTAAACCCGGGGCAGGAGCAGCAAAACAAACACCCCCCCCCCCCCGCCGCCGCCCATCTACTTGGAAGGGTTCTACTTACACACACAAGTCTCCGCTTTGGGCCCAGGGCAGCCAGCTCATCGCTGCCACCTGCTTCTGCAGGATCCTTTTCTATTCTCAGAAACCAAGGCTGAGACTGTACCTGGCCAGGAGAAATTGCAAAACAAAAAAAAATCTACTCAAGATACACACACGTAACTCTCAAGTAGCTCACTTTCAAATCTGGCCTAAATTTTCTAAAAAGCGAACTTGGGAACTGAGTTTCAGACATCCGTATTCCACAGAAAGGCCTTTCTTTGCCTTCAGACAGGGATAACTTTAGATCATCATGGACTCAGCCCCCGCCAATCGGCCAGCCCATAGGGCTGACACTTGTAGCACAGGAAGACCACTCTGTCCTTACAAAATTCTGCTTTACTTCGCTCGTAAGAATTCTCAACCTCGTCTACTTTATTAAAATAACTTTCCTTCAAAGGTAAAAACTGCTGATACCTAGTGCCTAGATGTACCCAGAATCCCAACTTGACGGACGCTCCCCGCCCTTTTAAAGACAGAGTCTACCTCGGCACAACGTGCCTGATAGCTGAGTACGTATGGGGTGTACACTCCGGCGTCAGCAGAATGTGTGGTTACCCCTTCGGGGCATCCCCAAGGGGAACATGCTGCCAGGAGACACCATCACACAAGGTCACTTCTCCTTCATTTGCCTCTGCATACAAAATGACCCACAGAGCTAGATCAGTTTTTTAAGTAGAGGATTATAGATCTGCCCCAGGAGCTACTTGTAAATAGCCACTGCTATAATCCTGCTATAATAAAAATCCCCAGGCTACAAGTAGATCAGGTCATCTAACTGTTCCTATATGCCTGCCCTTGGGATGGCCACACAACTCCTGGGCCTCCCTCCAGGGTCATTCTCATCCATGGCTGGAGGTGTACTTCTAACACCCTGTAGGTGCCCTGGATGTATAGCCAGGTCTGGAAAGCAGTAACCCTATTTTACAAAGAAATAAGGTGGGGTTAACAGGCTGGGACTAGAGCCCAGATCTCTCAAGTTAGTCTAAAACAAAGTTTCAACCTCAGCTCTCACATCCTGGGTGGGGAGGTCTTTGTGGTGGGGGCTGAGTTGTGGATTGTAGGACACTTAGCAGCACCCATCAGATCCCATTAGCACGCTCCACCCCAGTGGAGAACGACTGGGTTAATCTTAATTCAATTATTTTTCAATGAAACTGAAAAAAGATAATTTGCCACAAAATTTGCCCTATTTTTATGGTTCTTTAAAAAACAAGAAACAGCTGTATAACTCTAAGCCTCAGTTTGTTTACTCAGTAGCAAAGGAGAAAATATCTACTCCACTTAAGATTGTTGTAACAAATATTGTTTGGGAGACTGCTTGGCAAGGAGGCTAGCAGAGTTCCACACTCCTTCCCTTACCTGGGCAGGAACAATTCTGGGAGACTCACATCCTTGAAATCTGACAGACAGACACTAAAGGGACCCTAATCTCTGCAATTCTGCCAAAGAGCTAAAAAACTCTTCCCACAGAATTTTCATCAAAAAAAAATCCTTACACTCAACATCTTAAGATGAGGGTTTTCACGTGACTTTTTTCAAAGTCTACAGTCAACACCTTTAATCTCTAAGGGAAATGTGGGTAATATACTTCATTCTAATAGAAATGATGTCAAGATGTTATTCTCAAGATTGATATTTAAAGAGCTGAGCCTCAAGGCATCAGAACTCTTCACAAAAGATGTCCTTTCAGACAAGGATAACTTTAATCATCCACAAATATTTCTAAATCCCAGCCAGCCAAAACCCATTTCCTAAGTCTCCCTTCCGGGCAACCCTTTTGATTCCAAACAGTGACACCTAGTGGCCCCAAATCACACTGGCACAGACCCTGCTCACTTCCGGATTCTGGGTCCATTTTTCTCACCCTAACTAGATTTATGCATCCACGAGTTCATAAAACTAAACTTAAGACCAGAATAAAGTGAGGCGGGCGTATGTGGCAGGCCTTCCCACCATCTCGACTTTCTCACTTCTGGTGACCACCCAGGTCCTACTGGCACCCATTCTTACTCATTTCAGGGATCCATTCGTTACTTCCAAGCTTCAGCCTGCAGGTCTGGTGCTCTCTGTCTTCGCAGATGCCAAAGAAAAGCCTGTGGGGAATGAAAAACTGAGCTTGTAAGGTGGGTTGTGGAATTACGGCCTTCCAAAATCGACAACCCCATTTACGACTACCTATAGGATTAAATAAAAACTACTGATTAGGGCCGTCCTCAAGGCACTCCGGGAGGGACTTGACTTGGACGTTAACACTTGATTTAAGAACTGGCACCCGCAGCCTGCCCCGTGGGCGGGCCTCGGAAGACCCGCAGGGCGCACGGTGGTTGTGCGACGCACGAGGCTGCACAGGCTGGAAGACGCTTTCCCCGCCCCAGGAGGGGGACCTTTGACTCCAAAGGAGGGTCTGAGCGCTCTCCCTTCAATCATCAACACTCGCGCCGTTCAGTGATCCAGTATTTCAACTAAGCCTCCCAACCACCCTACGAGGGAGACCGGTTTATCGTCACCGTTCCGCCTCTGAGGAACGGGAGGCCGAATGCACTAGCTCCGGCTCCAGTAAGCCCTCGTTTCCCCACCTCCACAGCCTTACCACAGCCAAAGGCCCGAGACTGCTTGTCCCGTTTGGTCCTGCCAGAAGCCGCCATGCCTCCCAGCCGCGCGGCCTGCATCGAAAAGAAGGTGGAGCCGCGCCTGCGCACACGTGTTCTCAGCAGTCTCGCGAGAGCTCTCGCGATGTTGAGAAAGGGCTCATGGGAAATGTAGTGCAAACAACCGCCGCTGGGAACGGCCGCATCCTCAGCGCAGCTCTGGAGTTGGGGGTAAAATGGTGGCCGCCACTAGGGACAGTAGAGAGCCCGGGGTGGGAGGACTGATCTCGGAAGAAAACGAAAATGGACGGTTGCTTCAGCTATACTCATTTATCTGCTGAGTCCACAGATAGTCCCTGGCCGAGACTGGGGTGGCGCAGAAAGTTCAAGGGGGCCTCACGAAGGGAACGGATGAGGAAACCGAGCCCTGGCCGGATTGCATTCTTAATTGTTCCGCAGATTTCACTTGGGGCGGGGAGGGGTCATCTGGGTGGTGGGTAGCGTTAGAGAAAGGGCGGAAGATTCCCGGGGGACTGTCAGGCGTCCCGCTCCGCTGCCCTTCAAGTTGGGGCGAGGGCGGAGAGGCCCGGGCGGCAGGGGGCGCCCGCGAGCTGCGTCTCCGAACGACTCTGCGCCTACCCGCCGGTGGCTTTAATTCCCACCAGGGAAAAAATAAACTCAGAGAAGAGCAGGGGATGGTGTGTAGCAACCACCGCTCCTTCTGACCGTTATTCTTCAGGCAAACACTCACTAGTCAGAGCCAGAATTTACACCTATTTGGAAACTAGTTTAAATTTGCAAGACCGGAAAGCCTTTTCTGCATTAGCCTCCCCCCATTCTCATCAACCTTTTAGCGATGATCTCAGTGGCATTTAGTCTGGATTGTGTTATTCTGTATGTGGTCATAGGTCCCAGGTGCTTATTACCAATGCCACATTTGTTTATGTTTGCCTACCTTAATTTGATTGTAAGCTCTTCAAGGCAGGAGACGTCTGTCTCTCTTTTTTAAAGATTTATTTATTTATTTTAGAGCGCGCACAGCAGGAGGAGGGAATCTCAAGCCGACTCCCTGTTGATCGCGGAGCCCACCCCAGGGCTCCATGCCACTACTCCTCATGAACTGAGGGGAAATCAAGAGTCCACCCAGGTGCCCCAGGAATCATCTCTTTTAATTATTTTTATTTTCTTTTTAATTCCGTCATAGTGCCTGGTTGGTATTCTGCTGCCTCTGCTCGCAGACCATACTCAACAGATAATCATGGACTCACTTAGCAGTAACTTCTATCTTGTAAAATTGGCCCTTAAGTTTCTCTGTCTTGAAGACACTGTTTTGTGTAAACCCGAAAGGGGGAATGGGTTCTCTCCCTGTACACCAAGTTCCTTTCATTTCAGACTTGGAGAGGGAGTTTTTTGTTTTGTTAAGATTTTATTTATTTATTTGAGAGAGAGAGGGAGAGGGAGGGCACCTAAGGAGAGGGAGAAGCAGACTCCCCACTGAACAGGGAGCCCGATGCAGGGCTCCATCCCAGGACCCTGAGATCATGACCTGACCTGAAGGCAGATGCTTCGCCGACTGAGCCACCCAGGCGCCCTTGGAGAGGGAGTTTAAGTGTGGAAGTTCCAAAAGCTGCGGGTATGCAGACGAGCGACCCACTGCAGGTGAACAATAGCGAGAGTGGATACCTCGTAGTGCTATGTGCCGTCCACTCGTGGAGCACGGGACATGCCTTGATTGGTTTAATGTGCACCGCGGCCCTGTGAAGGGCACCATCACTACCCTCATTTCACAGATGAGGGAATGCAAGCATTGAGCGATGAAGTAACTTTCCCAAATTCACGCAAGTGGTGATTGCTGGAGTTGGGGTGTGAGCCCAGCCCACAGAGTCCGTGCTTTCACCACTAAGCTGTACTGCACCGTGTGTATCTATACGTCAGTCTTATTATAGGGCTTCTGGTTGCAGGAGAGAGGAGCAAAGAGGGGTTTTGTGCATTTGCAGGGGTGGTTAGGGATGAAATCACTAGGGGGAATGATGGGCACCTATTCCGTGGTTTTGAGCCACTTTATGGCAGGAAGGGTGAGGAGGAGAGGCTGCAGGGGCTGATGGGTGCAAGACTGTGGGGCTCTGGGCTCTAGCAAGGCCGTCTTGAGTCCTGGACTGGTTGCCACCTCGTGCGTCCACAGTGTAGACTTCACACCCGACAGGACACAGCAGAAGAGCAGCAGGCTCCCAGCAGATGGGGTGTCGCGGGCGCTGGGCAGCAGCCAAGAGGCCAGAGCAAAATGCAATGAGAGGGCTTGTGCCTGTGCCCCTGTTGGGCACGCTGCCTGGGCAGGCCAGAAATCCATGGGAAAGATGGGGCGCCTGGGCAGCTCAGGCGGCTAAGCGTCTCCCTTCAGCTCAGGTCATGATCTCAGGGTTCTGGGATGGAGCCCCAAATTGGGCTCCTTGCTCAGCAGGGAGTCTGCTTCTCCATCTCCCTCTGCCCCTCCCCTCCTGCTCCTGTGTGCACGCACTTGTGCTCTCGCTCTCTCTCCCTCAAATAAAAAATCTTAAAAAAAAAAAAAATCAGTGGGAAAGATGACAAAGAACGCACCAGATTTCTGAATGAGCAGGCAGG
Organism: Ursus americanus; assembly: GCF_024610735.1. Taxonomy (NCBI): domain Eukaryota; kingdom Metazoa; phylum Chordata; class Mammalia; order Carnivora; family Ursidae; genus Ursus; species Ursus americanus. Next base: position 4,973,314 of record NC_142149.1, read on the forward strand.
GGTTCAGAGCTGTCAAGACCAAAGCGTTAAATGTTGTGATTTCTTTCTTTTATTTTTAAGTAGGATCCACACCCAACATTGGGCTTGAACTCACGAGATGAAGAGTCTCGTGCTCCACTGACTAAGCCAGCCAGGCGCCCCGAGGTCTGGGATGCTTGAGTTTTACGTGCAGGGGAATTACGATGTAGCCGTTATTCAAGGCTAGTATGGATCTGTGTTTACTGATATGGGCAGAATCACACAGTCTAGTGGTCAGCGACAGAAGTAGAACACAGGCTGAGCAGGGCCAAGGTCCTCGGTGCGGTTCAAGGGCCTTGGCTCTGAGCACAGAGGTGAATCTAGTCATTTGGCCGGCTGTGTTCGGGTGGTTAAGCTCATTGGTTTCCATGCACTGATAGGATTTCAGATATGGTATCTGAAACCCACATTAACAGGAAACCGGGATATTTGGAATATTGAGGTTAATTTCTTAACCTGGAAAGGAAGCTCTACTCTCATTAATAAGAACAGGAAAGTGGGTAGGGATATCCCAAGCAGTTGGCTGCTTGCATCGGAACAGTTGACCGGTGATTCACAGGGGGTTCATCTCCGTGGCAGCCCACAGCCGCTCTTCCTCTGTCTCACAAACAGAACAAAGCTACCGGCTTACTCTGTCCTCACTGGAGGCAGGCTCCTCCCCAGCCCTAAGGGCGAATCTTGATGAGTCTGCACCAGACCCTTAGGATCAATCTGTTCCTTCTGCCAGGAATTCAGAAAAGGGTTTGTGATGCAATCATGCCAAGTTTGGGAAAACTTTTCTTGTTTTTTAAAAACAACAGCTTCTCTTCTGGCTTTGGCATGCTGTGAAGATAGTATGCTTGAGGCGGTGGCAGCCTTCTTGCATCCGTGAGGCTTGGTCCAAAGCCAGAGCCTAAGGTCTGACGTGGCAGAGCGGAAACGAAGGAAAGAGAGTCTTCATGATGAACTGCCGAAATACCAGTCCTGGAGCCCCGTGCCTTCAGACCTTTTGTTTTGACTCAGAGACACGTATTTTTAATATTTTAACATTTCTGAATGCGAGGAGCGTCTTACAAGCAAAGGCATGTTAGTTTCAGTAAAACACAGAATGAGAGGGTTTTTTTTTTTTAAAACATTTATTTATTTTAGAGACGGGAGAAGGGGTGGAAGGAGAGGGAGAGAGAATCCCAAGCAGACTCCCCGCTGAGTGCAGACCCCCCCCCAACTCTGGGCTCAGACGACCCTGAGATCATGATCCCAGCCAAAACCAAGAGTCGGGTGCTTAACCGACTGCACCACCAGGTGCCCCAGAATGTGAGATTTAAAAAAGAAATCTCCTTACTATTTGAAGCACCCTAAGTTGGGTGTTCTGTTAGAGTCACAGTCATCCTAAATGATACGATCCACATGTCCCAAATCCTTTTCGTGTCATTATAATTCTGAAAGAACAGGTCATGGTAAAATAAAACGAATGAGCTGACATGGGCACGTCACCTTTCTGAAAACACAGAAGCTACTGTCTATTAAGTATTTGCTCCCGGCCAGGCTCTGCTCGAAGCACCTTCCTTTTAAAAACCAACGTACTGAGGCCGGACTGACATACAAAAAAGCTGTAGCGGCTCAGACTAGATGGGTCTGAGCACATCGCACGTACTGTCCCTTCGTTCTCCCATCTGCCCTCTTACGATCACCCCCCTTTTGCAACCAAAGAAGCCAAAGGGCAGCAAGGTGAAAGTGATCAGTAAGTGGGAGCATTGAGATCTGACCTCAGACAGTCCAGCCTCAAAGCCTGTGATGCTCACCGCTGTGCAGAGTTTCCCGGAAGAACACACGATGACAGTGGGACACATTTTGCTTCACTCCGGCGCCTGACTTCAGCCAGCCAGAAAGCCCAGCATAAAAGCACGAAGGGTTTTGTTTTCTTCCCCCCGCCCCCCGCCCCGGGATTTCTCAGGACCACAAAAGCTTGCTACAAATGGTGTTCAGCAGAAACCTGGGATCGTGGAACACGGCTTTAACCTTCTGGAGTAGGAGAAATGTCCCAAGGCATAGCCCATTTGCTGAGAAGCGGCGACCTTGGCATTGCACGGGGTGGTTCCCTGTGTTTGGCCTGCTCTGCAGAGCTGTTGCCTCTTGTAAAATTATTGCTTAATGGGTTCTTCAAAAATAAGTGAATGTGAAGAACACATAATATCCTGTTGACCTCTTCTGCTCGTTTCGGGACACGTCGCTCCACTCCCAGGAACCCTGCCTTCCCACGAGTGTTGCCCAGCCTTTGCTCATATTGTTTGCTCCCTTTGCCTTGAAATTTCCTACGCCTCCTCCCCTCCTCTGCTGAGCAAATTCCAGCTCCTATGTCAATACTTCCTCGGCAAAGTCTCACCTGCGAAGGCGCCGGGGTCCCGAGCTCTCGGCTGGGTGTTCTGCCGCAGGCTGGTGAAGCCCACGCTCAGCGCCCAGGCAGGCTCGGAGCGGGTCCCAGCCCAGCTGATTCTAGCCGAGTAACGCTGCACGACCACCGCCCCTCCGTCCCAGCCTCTCTTCTTATCTGGACGTTTAGAACCGCGCACGCACAGCACCTCCACGGGCCCGGCACGAGGGAGCACTTCATACACAGAACCCTTGTTATTTGAGCACACTTCTTAGGGGACTCACTGTCTTCTGATGATTTGTTTTCACATCTGGCTTTTCCACTAGACTGTGAGCAAGACAAGAATCAGGTCTTCATTCTTGGTTTTGTTTTTTTTTTTTTAAACTCTTCCCGTCATCTGTATTGAGGTATAATTTACATACAATAAAATGCATGCATTTCACATATACGACTCCATAGTCCAATCAGTGATAGGCCCATCTAACCACAACCCGAGTCAGGATTTAGAACATCTCTGTCACCCTGAGGGGCACCTTCCTGCTATTTCCCAGTGTCCATATCCAGCCCTGGCCCCAGGCAACCACTGATCTGCTTTCTGCCATTACAGATTAGTTCTGCCTGTTCTAGAAACTCCTTTAATTGGATTCGTACAGTAGGTGCTTTTCGGGGTCTGGCTTCTCTCAGTGCCCCATGTTGTGGTTCACACAGTGGCTCATTTCCTTTTAATTGCTGAATAGTACTCTGCAGTGTGAATACGCTGCCCCCTTTCCTACCCCCTCACCCATGGACGGTATTTGGGTTGTTTCCAGTTTGGAGCCATTATTAATAACACTGCCGCGAACTTCTCTGTACAAATCTTTGCGTGGACCTATGGGTTCGTTCCTCTTGGATAACTGCCTAAGAAACTGCCAGACTAGTTTCCCAGCAGTGTATTAGTACAGGGCTACGGTTGTTCACCAACGCCTCTTACGGTCTGTCTGTCAGCCTTTCTGGGGAGTGTGCAGTATGTCTCGTTGTGGTTTTCATTCACATTTCCTTGATAACTTAGGATGTCGTGTATCTTTTTAGGGGTTTATTGGCCATATGTATACTTTCTTCCGAAGTGTCTATTAAAATCCTCCCCCCTTTTTGTTGAGCTGTCTTCCTATTACTGAGTTGTAAAAGTTCTTTATATATTCTGGATACTGGTCCTTTCTCAGATTTTTGCTTGGCAGATATTTTCTTCCAGGCTTTCCAAGAATTTCGATAAAGTCCAATTTATCTTTTTCTTTTATGGTTACTGCTTTTTGTATTCTCTCAAAAGGACTCTTCTTTCTCCACCCATCACCTTCGTGGCGTCTGTTTTGGGGACCCCATTGATCTGTGCGTCTATCCTTGGGAACGGCACGCTGTCCTGAGCTCTGGTCTCGTCTCCTCACCTGAACGAGACCACTGTAGTCTGCTGGGGTTCCCCGCCCCACGCCACAGGCAGGGACCTGTGTGAGGCAGACGCTGAGGGGGCCAGGGGTCACCATCTTGTGTGGTGCCTGTTGTCAAATGTCTGTTCTTCTATCTTGCCCAGTTTTCTGGTTCTTTGTGGCAGGAAGCCTTACTTCATTTCTGTACCCACAGGGGCTCCACCCACGCTTGCCAAGGGGGCGAGTCACTGTCAGCACCTCTAAACACAGTCCATTGTAGCCTGTTTCGCCCGGGAGAATCTGGAAGGGCCCCCAGAGGTCAAATGGTCCATCCCCTTCATTTTACCAGACCACTCTTCTTCTGAGGGTAGTCAACGGGTCCCACCCATCCTCAGCACCAGCCCACTTGGGTTCCACATTGCCGGTTAAATGGGAGACTGAGGTCCAGAGAAGGAAAGGTCATGTGACCAGGCAGCAGCCGAGCGGGCACACCCGGGCTTCCTTGGCTAGGATCTTTCTGTTGTTCTTGCTGGCAGGTCAGGCACCATCCCTTCCATCGCCGTCTGACTCCAGCACCTACCACAGAGTGTGTCTGTCGTCTCAGGCTCCCGATACACGCACCTTAAATAAATGACCAAGGAAGAAATGAAATCATTTCTTTGAAATGCTCCGTTCTCCTGGCTTCTGCAAACGTTATTAAACCTGTGTGTGCCCGTGTGTGTGTGTGTGTGTGTGTGCATTCGCATGGACACAGGACCGGGGCCATTCCTATCCAGGCCCAGAGGCCATAATCTATCAGAAAATCTTTATATTTGGTTTTAATTTTCTCAGCCACCCTCTCATCTTAATTCCCACTAGGGGGCACGTGTATCCCACAGAGAGGGTCCCTGGTCGTCCTTAGGTACAAGGACTGGTTTCCAGCTGAAGTCAGCAGGTCCCTCTTGGAGCCACCTCCTTGAAACCCTGCACCCTCCCCCTGTAAAAACAAACAACAAAGCCTTCCTCCTCAAGCTGCCCCCCTCCGGCTGGGCTGCTGGCTACCACCCTCTCCTACCCCCAGGGCTCTGCCCCTGAGAGCCGAGTGACCATGGCGACAAGCTCGATGATGTCTGTCACCCCGGCTAGGGGCCACTGCTTCCTCCCTGAGGGGCAGGACAGATCGTGGAAAGGCAGCTCTCCTCACCCCCCTCAGTCGGCAGGCCAGGACTGGCCTTTCGGGTCCCAGAGTCTGGTCTGGCCTCGAATGTCAGTTCCTGCAGCGTGAGCAGCGGGAAAATCAGCGGGCGGGGTCCACAGCTCTCATTCCTGAGCCCTGGTGGACCGGTCACACCCAGGACGTCCTCGAGCCCCAGCTCTAGACTCAAGTCCTCTGTGCCCCGACACCTTCCCAGGCTTTGGCACCGCATTGCCCGCGCACACGTCCTGGCTTCACTACTCGCTGTGGGTGACCTTGAGCAAGCTCTGCGAACTTGACTCTCCTTATTGGGTAAATGAGGATGACGACAGTTCCTGCCCCATCAATGCGACAATGCGTATAAGTAAAGCACTTGGCACAGCCCTAGCACAGAAGCGTTTGAGACACATTAGCCATTATTAATAATATTAGTAGTATCATTATATGACTGTAAACCTTGGCCATTTCCCTTCTTTCGAGGCTCATGAAGAAGCGTTCCTTCCCTCTAGCTCAAGGTCTCAGGCTTCTTCCTAACTGAGGTCCCGCAAAGGGTCCCTTGGGAACCCGTGGGACCAGTCCTTGTGCCGCGACGCCCGCCTCATCTTGGACCAGGGCCTCTGCTAGACGCCCGCGCCCGGGACCATCCTGCCCGCATCCCCACAACCACACGTTTGGGCTGGGTGGGGGTACTCCCCGTGGTGGCATCTGCCCCCTAGGGTGACATAGGACAGCGGCGGCTGATGCAGCTGCTCTGTCTGCTTTCCCTGCTCCCCCCCCGACCCCCACGCCCACCCCCACCATCTCATTTGCTCTCTGGCCATGTTCCAATCTCCAGGAGAGACTGGCAGCTACCCCGAGTCTCAGCCACAAAAGTAACAGACAACAGCACCTCCCTGCTCCCGGCTGCCGCCCTTGGCCACCCTGCCGCTCAGAGCAGCCTTTTCCCTGTCACTCAGGCTCCAAGCAGCAGAGACATTAGCATTCAGACAGAGGAGGGAAAAACATCAGGGCCATCACCTCCTGTCTTCTCTAGGAGCTGAGATCCGTGCGGGGAAGCAGAGCCAGTTGGAGGGAAGGTGTCCGGGTCAGGCTTCCCACTGGAGGTTGGGACAGGGTTGCAGGCACCCAGAGGCAACAGTGGTGTGCCTGGTCCAGTCCGCGGGGCTGCCAGGTCCTACCAGGTGCCCAGTGCTGGGCTGGGCTCTGGCTTGTTTCAGAACTGCCCATCGCCCCGTTGTTGTGCATGTGGAAAGACAGGGCAGGAAGGGCCACGGGGTGAGGGGGGGAAGGGCTAGCTGTTCTGAACCTACTCTTGTCGCAAAGTGACGTGTTATTCAGTAGTTAACACCGTCCCCCGGGCTCAGATATACTGAGCGCTTACTAAGGGCGCTAAGCACTTTAGACACGTTATCTAATTTAACCCTTACAACAACTCCGACAGGTTTGCTGTTATCCTCCTCTTAGGAGAAACCCCAGGGAGGGACGTTCAGTAACAGCCCAAGGCCACAGAACTGGGAGGTGATGGTGGAGTCAGGATTCAGATCCGGTGCTCTGAGCCCGGACTCCTCGCTCTTAGATTCTGCGTTCATATTTCCTGAGAGCCAGCACCCCCCAGGCTAGGGATGCACCAGCTCTCAGTCTCTCTGCTGTCTCTCTGGTTGCCCTTAATCCCTTTCCTCCTATTATGGTCAGTCTGCCAAGCCCCTGGGCTTTCCTGCTCCCATTCCCAAGCAGCAGCTCTTTCCAAGGAAGTGGGGTGGGGGGAAGGATGCAGCCTCTTGGCGACATTGGGTGCACCCCCTACGAAGGGAGCTAGTGGCTGAGGAAGGAGCGCCCCGGCCCCGGCCCCAGCAGCCTTCTCTAGAGGAGCGCTAGGCTGAGGGTGGGCACTCCCCGCAGCAGGAGAGGAGCTGCAAATGTGCAGGGCGTGCAGAGAGCCCAGGGGTGGGAGAGCCCCGGGGAATAAGAGAGAGCGTGGGCTGGGTGTGTGGGGAAGGTGTAAACACAATCTGCTCCCACCGAAGCCAGCCTGCTCCCTGGGGGAGAGGGCCCCTCCCTCCCAGCCCACATGGTACCCCAGCTGGTAGGGCCCGGGCAGCCGCCAAGGCCAGCCAACACACTCCCCCCATCCCCTCGCCTTCCCCCCCTTCATCGGGGACCGATGCCTGGAGGAGCCACCATCCCCTGAGAACAGCACCGCGAAGGGGTGTCACTTTGTGGAGGTGTGTCTGGGCCGGCCGCCAGCTCCTGTCCAGCCAGGTGACCTTGGCCTGACAATTCCTCAGACCAGTGCAAGGAGACAGGCCACCTGGAAATGGCAGAGAGCAGAGCCGAGGCCGAAGTGACAGGAACATGGCAAATAGATTAGAGGATGAACACACAGGTAGGCTCGGAGACGCAGACTGGAGCCCCAGGAGTGGTGCCCTCTGGCCCTCAGTTTGACAGCCCTGTCACCAGGAAGGCCGTTGCCACACAGGAGGAAGACAGGCTGACAGGAGCTGAGACAGGTGGTCACGAACTTCTGGCCCGTGTCAAGTGGGCAGTGGTGCTCTGCCGTGGTTCCGGCCCAGAGCTCCTTCCCCTGGCGGGACCCTTCCTCTGCCTCCACCCCACCCTACTTCTAGAAGCTTCCACAGCACCGCCAGTCTCCCTGCACGATCAGCAGCCTCTCCCCCATGGCTTCAGTGTGGGTCCCTACTGTCTGCGGCATCTCACCCTTTCCTTCCCTCCTTCAGATGTGAAGTCAAGGCGACGACGGAAGGGCTGCTGTCTAAAGAACTCCCCGTCTCCTGCTGCCTGATGGCAGGGGCCAGCCAGACGGAGACCTCCCCCCCCGCCCGCCCAGCCGTGGGGGCTGGATGGCGAGGAAGGGGGGCTGCACGTGCGGGAGGGGGCGGGGGGGGGCTTTGCAAGATGAATGGCTTCCAGACAGTCGGGAGCAGCTGCCTGCCAGTCTGTGCCTGGATCCCAGGGAGCAGAAGCGGAAATCTGCTTTGATCTCTGCTCTGGATCGGGCAGGATTGTGAAGAGAGAAATGGCAGAGCAGCTGGGGGCAGAGGAGGCCGCCGCGGTGCTGAGCAGTCAGCGCATTGACAAAACAAGTGTCATGCTTCTTCCCTTCCCACATGCTACTGCCCCTTTGGAACACACGCACGCATGCACACACGCGTGCCCGGAAGACACATTCGGGAGACAGGCTGGGAGATGCTTCGCTCCAGCTGCAGGCAGACATGTCACAGATCCAGCTGGCATTTCTTGCTGATAATTTCAGCAGAGCGGCCAGTGACAGGGGGAGTTCTGGGGACCGGGGAGAGGCACGTGCCACAGGAAGTGAGTGCCACCCTGGCACCCCGATGCCACACAGCCTAGGACCACAAGCTTTGGGGCTGCCAGGCCAGGGGAACCCCTCTTCTCACAGAGCAGCTGCAAACTTCCAGGAGAGACGACTGGGCCCTGGTGGTTAAGAGTGTGGGCAGCTCTGTGGCCTCCGTGCGAGGCTGGGGGGGAGTCCCCGTTAACTAGCTGGATGACACTGGACAAATTCATTAGCCTCTCTGTGTTTCCTCATTTCCAAAATGTGGGTAATAATATGCCCAGGCTCCTTGGGTTATTGCAAGGATTAAGTTAGGGAATGAATGAAAAGCCCTATCAGCAATTCCTGGGCTCGGCCCTGGGGCTCCCCGCTCCCTACCTGCTCCTCCTCTAGCCTGGGCTGCTGGGGCTGCCCCACAGTAGACCCCACCGGGTGCCTCTCTGGGCCTGCCTCGGATCATCATCAGGACCTCAGAGGAAGGGAGCCCAGCCCAGAGCAATGAGCGTCAGGAGGCCCCACCACCAGCGCCGGGGGCAAAGTGAGGACAGGTGGGTCCAGGTGCTCAAAGGGAGGGGTCTACCTTCTCGATGGCTGCTTTTCCCCATTCTCCTGCTTGCTGCTGCTGCTTCCACCACAGCATCCTTTGTGGGTGGGGGGCAAGCCAGGATGTAAACTAAAACGGAAAACCAAACCAGATTGGCACTTCCTCCCGTGCCAAGGCAGGGGCTTGCATTGCAGAATGGATGTTCCAGAATACCACCTTTCCCTCAGAAGTCCGTGGGAACTACCCTCGGGCCCCCAGCATGACCACCACCTCATCCCCAGGCCCAGAAAATGCTGTCGAGATCACACGTCATTCCCTTGAAACTAGTCCTTGCTCCGTGGCTGGGACCATAACAGGTTCAAGGTAGGAGCTGATGAAGTCCACCCCCCCTTATGCTCACCCTCCACCGATGACCACAGAGCTGAAGCCGGCCTGCTTTGCTCCCACGCGGCCAGGCCTTGCAGAGTCTTCCTTCCTGGTCCCCAGCCCAGCCCTCTACCCTCCAAGGCTCACAGCCCTGCCCTACCTGCCTCGGCCAGCTGGTCTCAGTTCCTGGGGCTGAGCTCCGCCTGAAGAGGGGAGGACTTACTGCAGAGGCTCTTTCTCCCTAAACAGAAAAGCATGAGAGTCAGAGGATCGAAGGAGATGTCCTTCCCGAGCTTCCAGACTTCCTCTTCCTTCCGCCCCAGGCCTAGCGAGTCACCCCACTAATGAGGGGTAGGGGCAGCTGGGAAATCAGCTGGAATTTGTGACTGTGGAATCGGAGAGCAGAAATTTCACCCAGGCCAGCCTGTCAAGGCGGGAGGTGTTAGCCGCTTGGCTGATTTTTCCAGTTAACTGGGTCCCGAGGAGTTAACAGGAAACTGCTTCCTTCTGGCTAGACCACACGAGGCCAGGCCAGATAGTCCAGATGCGGCTCTCTCCTCCTGATGGGGGTCTGGGCCCATTTCATGTGGAAGAGACAGACTGCCTGAAGTCAGGGACCTGTCTGTCCCCATCGGCCACAAATCGGATGGATGACCTTGAGCAAGTCACTTAGGCCTCCCTCCCCATCCCTCAGTTTCCTCCACCATTAACGGGAGATAGAAACATTTGTCTTGCCAACCCTCTGGGACTGTTACAACCTCCAAGCGAGTTAATACAGGAGACATGCCAGGGGAAGACTAGAACACTGGTCAAGAGCCAAGCGACAGCAGGAGAATAGCCAGCGTTTACTGAACACCTACTTCAGGCCAAGCGCTTTATGCAGATCTCACCTTGAACCTTACAAACACCCTGCACGGTCTGTTGCTAATCCTAGTTTACATATAAATAAAAAGATCAGGTAACTTTCCCCAAGTCTCTCAGTCAGTAAGTGGGGAAGTGGGGAGTCAGGACGGGGACTCTGGCTGTACACCCCCAGACCCAAACTCAACCTGGAGGACCAGACATTGGAGGGCCTGCTCTGCGTGCGGCCCGGGACTCACCATTTCCCCTGGCAGCCCAGTTCACCAGCAGGACTCCTTGGGCACTAGTGTGACCATCTCAGCTAGCCTAGACGCCAAGGAAGGCCACGGCAGAAATGCCTGTTGCCAACACGTGCCCAGGGCTGCCCAGTAGGCCGTCTGACATTCAGAGCCTGAGGAACCCCAGCACCGAGGAGGAGTTAGGGGCCGTGCGCGGACAGAGACTCCCGTTCTCGTGCCTTGCTGGCCTCCGTGTGGCTGAGGGGCACTGCAGGGAGGGTCCCACACCCCAACAGAAAGAGACGGTGGGGTGTCCCAGCAGGCGAGCGTGCTGAGTGCTTAGCCATCTGAGCCCTGTGGGGAGACTCCCTCCGGCTGGGGCCCCCCGAACCCAAGGGCATCATGTTCTCTGTTTCACTAGGAGTGAGAGAAGGCTAGCAGATCTTTTGCAGGAGAGAATGTCACTTCTCACAGGACTCCCACACTAGGTGGGCCCAGAGGCACAAAAGAACATGCAAAACAGTACGTTCTTAATAAATATTCGTCGATTTTTCCATGTTTTGTTGGGCGCAGGAGCCCCTATCATCAAAGAACACTGGTCACCTAGGGAAGGAAAAATCCAGAAGTTCCCCAAACTTCACCCCTTGTAAAGGCCACATGGTCTCAGCCTAGGGAAGAGTTAACTTTCTGGCCACTGGAGACAGCGTCCTGCCCGCAGGAGCTGCCCAGCCAATGGCACTCGGTGCTGATGATGTCATGCTCGTCCTGAGCCTCCTATTGGGGACTGGATGGCGAATCCTGCCAGCTGCTCCGGCAGAGGAGCCGCTGAGGCTGAGCGGGGGCAGCGGGAGCGGGGGAAGGGAAGGCGAGCCAAGCAACCAGCGCGGCTTCTGCCCCATCCCTCTCTCCAGTGCCCCTGCGCCTTCCGATAGGACCCTGGGGACCACCCCACAAGGCAGAGCAGCTGTGGTCCAGGGGAGAGGCTGGGGGCTCCCACTGCCACCCGGAGAAAACATTCAGCCTGCCCACCAGGCGCACAGGGGACAGGGTGGCTGGGGCGAGGGGCCAGCCTCCAGCGGGCACCCACACGCTCCTGTACGTCCCCAGGCATGGACAGGGACAGGGAGAGCGTCAGCTTCCTCGGACGCACCCTCCCTCCTCCACCCCTGACTCTCCTCTGCCTTACCTGCCTGAGGACTGGAGGTCTGTTTCCAGTCCGCTGCCCATACCGGCCCCGTCTGCTCCGCTGGGCTCTCTGCGGGCGGGAGGAACAGGCAGCAAGAGCTGTGGGCAGCGCCCAGGCCCAGACCCACCTGTCCTGCGGGACCTAGCCACGTTGGGCTGGGGTCCTGGGGGCCTCAGTGAAGAGCTGTAAGCTCCCCCTGCTCTCAAGGACTCCCTGCAAATCCGCCCCCCACAGCCTCCCAGGAGGCCCAGGCAGCCCCAGCCCACCTTCAGCTTGGCTCCCGCCCGGCAGAGTAGTTTCTCCCCCCTCCCCACCCAAGCCCACGGCCCAGTCAGTTTCTCACGGTTGGACCCGGTTGGCGAACCGGCGGCGCCAGAGCATGGCCAAGGTGCTGAGCAGGAAGAGGGTGGTGCACATGGCTCAGCGCCCCCATCCCCTCCCGGACTGGGTCTGCAGAAGAAGGCCAGAATGGCCCTGCCAGCTCTCACAAGCCACTGCAGTCTGTCCTGAGGTTCCTGCTGGCACGGGATTAGGAGGCTCAAGCTGATTAGTGGGGTCAGCAGACCTGACCTTGTGCAGACTGATTAACCTCGCTGGGCCCAGGTTGTCCCCCGCAGTGGCAGGATAAATCAAGCTGTCTGTTCTGGATGTCGATGTGACTGAGACCTGGGCCTGACCCCCAAGGGGCTTCTAGTCTAGACACATGCCCTGGCCAGTTACATGAAAGACCACAATAGAGAGACGTAGGTGTTGGAAATCACCTGCAGGGCACTTTGGAAGCCGCAAGCCTCAGGGAACACTTGGAAGAAGAGCTGGGGACATCAGGATTTGCAGGTGCTCAAGGAGGGTTGGGTCCCCAGGCAGAAGATTCTGCTGGGGGCTGCAGACGTGAAAGCACAGGACATGTCACAATGATGTCATGGGGAGGCATGGGGAGGGGAGGGGAGGAAGGGGGAAGAATATTAGATGATGAAGCCATAAAGACAAGGGAGGCCAGGGAGTGAAGGGTTGGCTAAGCCATTCAGTTCCCCCTTCTGGACAATCCTCTCCAGATGTTACTGATGACATACCCCCTTCCTTAAGAGACTGAATTGAAGTGTGCCTCGTGAAATAGGGACACGCACCCGCCTCTACAGTATACGCTGTACTCCTGGGCAGATACAGTCCTGCACCATGAACACACATAAGACTTGTAAAGGATGAGGTAAGACTAAACAGAAAGATTTCTCCTGCTTGCTTGCCCAGTGGAAACCTCCGGGCAGCCACTTGGAAGGGCACCGCTCTGGGGTTGCGTGTCTGATCAGAGGGCTTCAGGGAGGTGGGCGGGGGCGGAGTGCCCTGTCCTGGCCCAGGCAACCTGTGGTGCAGGCATGGGTCTGAGCATCCACCCTCTTCTATTCCCCAGAAGAAGGCACTAGATTTTCCTTCCCTCAAAGGAGATGGAGGCAGCATCAAGGGGGCTCCCGCCCAGGATTGCAGGGAGGTACCCAAATCCTGAGCTCCAGGGAGGACCAGAGCTGGGGCACCACCTGGGCTCTCTACTGTGAAATATGATTTTCAACATACCTACACCAAGGCTTAAGAGGAGAGCCCACCTCTCCTAATACTTGCAGTGGGACACAAAGTCTTGAGAAGGGCGGGATCACCAAGGAGAACTGGACACTGGCCTCGGGCTGGGGCTGGGAGTCAGAGGTGGGACCCTGCTGTCCCAGGTCTGAACAGTTGCTATGCAGGGTGGGGACCCTCTGGCTCTGAGGTCCAGCCCCCACCTCCAGTTCCGCAGCGCTTACACCTGGAGAAGCAGGGCCAGCGGGACAAGAATTTGTCCTCCTCCGTTCGCGGAACCGCTGCCTAATCGCAGCCTTGGCAGCTGAGATGTCTCCAGGGCCTGGGCCTCCCCAAGATTTCTTGACACCTTCCCCCCAGGACCTCTTTGCCCGGCCGGCTGCCTCTCCTATGGACTTTCCTCCACCAGGGCCGGAATTCGGGGCAGCGCCTGTTTTTTGCCTGCCTGTGTCATTAATAAGCCACCCAGGGACTTTTTTCCGACGCCATGTGCATGTACCGAGTGGGGGGGGGGCTGGCCGGAAGGAAAGGGGGCCGGAGGCCTCCGGCGCTGAGGTTCGACAGCCGGCCCCCATCCCAGTAGCCGGGGATTCCAATAGGGAATTGGAGCAGGGAGGTGACCCCAGTCCTAAAGCCCCCGGAGCCTGGGGTCCGGAGCTCTGAGAGAGCTCTTGGGAGAAGCCGGGAGTGAGCGTGAGCTCAGCCGGGACCCCCGCACCAACCGCGGGGCTGCGTCCGCCCCCTCGGGCGGGCGGCCACGCCGCAAACGCCTGGGAGTGTTTGACTTTGAGTCAGTTCCCCGCCGCGTGAAGGGTGCACACACGCACACGGCCCGACACCGCCCGCAGCGGGAGCCGGGACACGGTGCCCCCCCGACCCGCGCCCGCCCGGGCGCACTCCTGTGCGGCCCGCACAGCGGGGCGCCGCGTGACCGCCCCCTCCCCCCGAAGCCCCCCAGCACTCCCACCACACCTACGCCCCAGCCCCGCCCGGCGGTCAAGGTCCGCGGTGGCCTGGAGGGCGCCAGCCGCGTCGCCCCCACCCCGCCCAGCCTTCACCTTGCCGGAATTGGCTCACCGACGCGGGGTTGGGGGTTCGGAGCGGTTTTATTTTTTTGAATATTTTTCCAGCAGACCACATCCCCGCCCCCCGCTCGCGGTCCCCCGCCCCCCGCACATATACCCTGCACACACACACACACACACACACACACACACACACACACCCGGCGCGCACAGACAGACACGCTCCCTCCCTCCGGCGCGCTCTACCCCTCGCTCGCCAGCCCGCCCGCCCGCCGCGCACGCAGCCGGCCCCGGCTCCCCGCGCCCGGCGCCCCGCGCCCCGCCGCCGCCGAGCGAAGCCGGGCTGGGCTTGCAGCTGCTCATGGAGAAAGTGCCGGGCGAGATGGAGATTGAGCGCAGGGAGCGGAGCGAGGAGCTGTCCGAGGCGGAGAGGAAGGCGGTGCAGGCTACGTGGGCCCGGCTCTATGCCAACTGCGAGGACGTGGGGGTGGCCATCCTGGTGAGGTAGGTGTCACTCCGGCCCGGCCGAGCCCGGGGGAGGGAGGGCGGTAGCGGCTCCGGGCAGGGGCGGGTTCGGCCCGGGTCCGAGCTCCGGCGCCACCTTTCCAGCTGAAATTGGGGCCGGGCCTGCCCGGGTGCAGGCAGTGTGGGGCGCCTTGGGGCGGGCGAAGCCCTGGCTGAGCCAGTCCTGGCTCTGGGCGTGGGGCTAGGAACTAAGAGCCAGACACAGAAGGAGGGCACCTCGGTCCCCCTCCTCTCCCGGGCTTCAGAACTCCTGGCTCAGCCAGGCATGCCTTCCTCACCAGCGGCCCCAGCCACCCAACCCAACTGTCACAGACACATTTCAATGTGTGTGCTTCAACTGGGGACTCCCCATTTTAAAGGCAGGAAAACTGAGGCTCAGCCAAGAAGGGCGACAAAGAGGAGCAGACCCCTCTCCAGCTCAGCCCCTTTCTGTGTTCAAAGCCTCTTGGAAGGCTAGAGCCAGGGGCCAGAGAATAGAGGTCAGAAGGAGGAGGCCACTGGGGTCCGCTTTCCCAGCTGGCCCCTTCCTGCCCCTGGGCGGGCAGGGAGCTCCCAGGTGAGGCACAGGTGAGTAGAGAAGCAAATGGTCCCTGGGGTTCAATGCCTGCTGAGCTGAGGAGGGAAAGGAAGAAGTGTCAGGAGTCAGGGCTCCACCCTGGAACCAACACTTGAGGAGGAAAGGCCGTGTGTCTTGCGCTCAGGGGTTACTTGGGTCCCACGAGCCCCCAAAGTGACACTCTTTTACACATCTGCACACTGGTGGACACATTCCGTTGCTCTATAGTTAATGTCCCCAACCCCCACGAGCTGGTAACTGACTACAGCCACAGAATGATGCTCTCTTCCCACACACGCTGGTCCCTGGGGCCCCAGACCCACACTCACCACCCACCCTCTGTCAGCGGCAGAGGAGGGCGGCCGGGTCTCCGGACAGAGCGGGGCAGCCTTATTCTTTGGAGATGGGGTAAGCCCTTGCTTGTGGAAGGGAGAGTTGAGCTGCACGCCTGTCTCCCAGTCCTGGCCCCCAGCTCTGGCTCCTCTGTCTCCCTGATTCTCTCTCCTTTCTGCCTCCCCCGAGCCTGGGACCTACCCAGCTCCATATCGATATGCCCTGATGCCAACTTGGAAACAGATTTTGGAGGAAAAAGAGCAAGAAGCACTCTTGAGTTGGAGGAGGCTTCCTGAGGAAGGCAGCTCTTTGGGCAGCCCCGAGACCCAGAAACATCGCCGGGGGGGCGATGGTGGGGAGGCTAAGAGGGGGTTTCAGATCCTGAAGCCATCAGATATTCTGAGACAGCCCTGCACGTGGGAGCACCCACACCAGCACAGGTGGGTAGTGGAGTCCCATATGCGCCCGACTGCAGTCCCGGAGGGCAGCTCGTGGCCGTGTGTGTCGGCACACGCGAGCCCACCAGGCCTCAGGATGCACCCCGGTGCGCACATGGGTCACCGAGAGGAAGGGAGGTGGAGTCCTTGGAGATTTGCTGTCCCGACACCCTGCCATTTGTCAGGGAGGACGTGGAGGAGATGTGTCCAAGATCCAGCTCCTGGGGTACCACCCAGCCTCCGCGGGAATGGGGGGTGCAGAGGAAGGAACTGAACACTAAGGCCACGGCTGTTTCTGTCAGGATGTCAGGAGAGTCTGACATCTTGACAAGATCTTTCTCTCTGTGCCCCTGCAGTTCCCCATTCCTGACTCTTAGGGAGGCTGGGTTTGGGCGGGTGGCGGGGGCGGGGGGCATTTACCAATGTGCTCAGTGAGAGTTCCATAATGAATCCGAGAAGGCCTGAGATAGCAGGTAGGTCTGGCCTGCTGGTCAGCCCAGGCCACACTCCACCGGACCGACCTCTGTGTTGATGGGAGCCCAGGGCTGGCTCAGCTCCTCCCAGCCAGACCCCAGCCCCACCAGCCTCCCCTCCTGGGTCTCTTCCTGCTCCCTGCCTTCTGACCTGCCAGGTGGGGGAGGCTTGGTTAAAGGGGGGAAAGGGCAAGATCGGGTGTCCCAAAGGCCCCTCCCCAGATCCTGTGCCCCTCGGTTCTGTCACACCCCCCTCCCCAACTCACGCATATCCACAAGGACAGGCCCCAGTGAGAGCCTGAGACACTAGTCCTCTGGCCCATAGCTCCCACGTCCTCTCTCCCTGCTGGGCTAAAGCCAGCCAGTGCGCTCTAACCCCCCCCACCCCCAGGAGTTCACAGCTAGGAAGGTGGTGGCAGCAGCGGGCTGTGGTGGTGGTGGTGGTGGTGGAGAAGCTGTCTTGTCTTCGTCTTCCTTCGGGTCTGAGCCAGACCCCACACCTGCACTCCAACCAAGAGGGAACACCCATGCTCCGGGAAGCCTCCCCTCCCGGTTGTAACTCTGCCTCCCCCCTCACACTCAGACGAGCCTATTTCAGGCTCTGCTGGAAGCCCAGATGCCTCTGGGAGCTGAGAAACTCCCCAAGGCTGGCTGCCGAGGCTTCTCCCTGGCAGGCGGCACAGGCCCGGACCGGGAGCGTGGCAAGTGCCTGTGGAGCGGCCAGGGACAGAGGCCAGGATGAAGGAGCAGAGCACGCGGACCCCAGACTCCCCCAGTGCAGCAGTGGGCCTCCGTGGGACTGTCACTCCTCCGGGCCATCGCCTGGCCCTGGGTGTTGGGGCAGGAGACTCACTGAGTCCCAGGCCCCCGTCTCCCTGGCATAGCAGTCTCTCCAAGGCAGGATGGGGGGCGGGGGAGA
Organism: Ursus americanus; assembly: GCF_024610735.1. Lineage (NCBI taxonomy): Eukaryota > Metazoa > Chordata > Mammalia > Carnivora > Ursidae > Ursus > Ursus americanus. The sequence continues at coordinate 4,990,575 of NC_142149.1, forward strand.
GTCCCTCCTTCCCGGCCCTGCCACCCGCTCCGCAGGGCAGCTTTGGGCATCGATTCCTAAAACAGAACGTGGAGATAAAAACAGTCCCAACCTCAGGAAGCTGTTGCAGGATTCATGAGACCCCCTAGTAAGTGCTCAGTAGGTCTTCCCTTTAGCTCCTCATCGGTAAAGTGGGTATAATGCCTGCTTTGTCGTAACAATTCAATGAAATTACAAGTGGAGATGTTTTGCACATGGCAGCGCACCAGGCAAACAGCGATCATGGTTTTTACGGCACTGTGAGACGCCCAGAGCTTAAGCTACTTATTTAAGTCCAGACTGGGTTCGTCACATTTGTCCTTCATACAGGGCCCCTCCAGAACAACCCAATGTATTTTCGGACTCATTGCCTCATTTGTCCTCACCAGTATATCTGTGAAGTACCGAGCGGGAGGAACCCCTCTCACACTTGTGCAGACAGGAGGTTGTGAAATGGTTTGCCCAAGGTCACCCTTGGTCTCCACATGGACCGTGTCCTGGTCACTCCCCGGCCAGCAGCAGCTTTGTCGCCTGAAGGGATGGCCGGGGCCAGTTGCTCTCTCTGCATCTGTTCCAGCTCTCTGGCCAAAGGGCTGGTTTGGCCCATTATTAGTTTTCTCTGATCACAAAGGGGGGCACCTCAGACACCTGACAAACAGGTTGTCCCAAGACGTTCCATGCATGTTCTGAAGTTCTGATCGAATCTCTGCCTGCACCTCCCGCAACGTCTAGCTCTGGCTGGGAGAGGGAGTGCAAAGGTCATGAACGTCATCCTGCAGACCACAGGGCCCTGGGCTGAGGTGGTGGGTCAGAGGGTGTGTGAGAGCCAGGCCCCGCTCTTGGGCTGTGGGACCCAGTCCAACAGGCAGAAAGGGAAGAAGCAGTCAAAGGTGGTGGGGGGAACCCCTAATGGCCTTAAGGGGAAAGCAGTCACCCCAGGCTGGCCTGGGCGCTCAGGGGAGGCAAGTCCAACCTGAGAAAGAGTGAGGAAGACATCCCACCCACTGCGTGGAAAGAAAGAAAGGCTGGCCGGCTCAAGGAGTGTTTTACCAGCTAGAGGAAGGTGGCTGAGTTGGGACAGTTTGTAGGAAGCCTAGAATCCCTGCTTAAGGATTTTGACTTTGTCCAGTAGGCAATGGGGGGCCACTGAATGTTTTTGAGAATGAGAGTGACCTAATGAAAGTGATATCTGGGGGGGGGGGGGATTAGACAATCTCAGATCAACTGGAGAGAGGAGGAGAGAGCTAAAAAGACCTGCGGTCTGCCCCAGGATGTGCACAGGCTTCTTGGAGAAGCAAGATGTGCAGATGTGACGTAATGACAGAACCACACTAGGAGGGTAAGACCGGTCTGTAGCTCTAATTAAATCAGCCAATCAACATGTGCTACAGGCTGAGGAGGGAACAGACGGAGCCGGCAGGAGGACTGAGTCGCATTTCTTCCCTCCTTGCACTGGGTGACCTGAGCTGGGTCACTCGGGCTTTACTTTGCAAAGAGAGCGCTAACTTGATGGCGATAAAGGCTGGCATTTACTGAGCACCCCGTGTTCACACTGTGCTGAGGACCCCACCCGTGGTTTCTCAGTTCATCCTCATGGCAAGCTGGGAACAACCATGCCCATTGCATGGATGAGGATACTGAGCCTCAGAAAAGCAAAGTCTCTTGCCCAAGGTCGCACTGGCCCGAGATTCTAGAACTAGAGCTCCTACCCTCTCTGCTGGGACTGGAGCAGGGCTGGAAGGGTATGTAGGGTTTGGAAAGAAAGCCAGAGCAAGAAAGACAGAAGCCTGGGAGACAGAGCTGACAGTCTATGCAAGTGTGGCCGACGGAAATGGCCAGGACCTGGGTGGGGGGCTGCATGTAAGCCAGCTCGGCCAGAGGGGAGGTCTGTGTCTGAGGGACAGCTACACAAGGTGGTGAAAACACTTCTGGGTCCTGCCCCTCCAATCTGCACCCCCATCAACCTGGCCGCCTCTGGTGGGCCACGGCAGCCCCTGCTGCAGCGCTCACCCCCCTCCCCCCAGGTTCTTCGTGAACTTCCCGTCGGCCAAGCAGTACTTCAGCCAGTTCAAGCACATGACGGAGCCCCTGGAGATGGAGCGGAGCCCCCAGCTGCGGAAACACGCCTGCCGGGTCATGGGGGCCCTCAACACTGTGGTGGAAAACCTACACGACCCCGAGAAGGTATCCTCTGTGCTGGCCCTCGTGGGCAAAGCCCATGCCCTCAAGCATAAGGTGGAGCCCGTGTACTTCAAGGTATGTGGCTGGGTGGGCGTGGCCAGTCCACCACGGCCCTGCTGTGCTCTGGGAGCACTCCTGGGGCAACAGCGGTGACCACTGGACCGCCCAGCCTCTTCCCCCAGCGTGGCTGTGACAGGAAGGGGCGGCAGGATCGGGTGGGGGCTGGGTCTTGAAGCTGTCTGGTCCCCCAAGCTGCCAGGCTGTCATGTCGTGAATGATCCCCTTGGCCAAACTCTGGATAGAAGGGGTGCTGGGGGTCCTGGAGGTCTCGGGGGTGGGGCAGGGCACCCAGGCCCAGGAGTTTACTTTCCCCTCCTCCCTTTGCCCCCAGATCCTCTCTGGGGTGATTCTGGAGGTGATCGCCGAGGAATTTGCCAATGACTTCCCACCGGAGACGCAGAGAGCCTGGGCCAAGCTGCGTGGCCTCATCTACAGCCACGTGACCGCTGCCTACAAGGAAGTGGGCTGGGTACAGCAGGTCCCCAACGCCACCACGTGAGGAGGGGTGAGGGTGGGCCGGGCAGCCTCCCTGCCGTGTCCTCCCCTGCCCCCTGGTCTCCCACCTCTCCTGGGGCACAGGAGCTGAGTGCTGGGGTGGGAACACTTCCGGAGGCTGGGTCTGGGGTTTGACACGTTGAAGAACAGACACAATGGGAAAGGGCCGGGCCCCTACTACAGGCTGCTCAGAGCAGTGAGCCCCACACAAATTCTTCTAGAACAAGAGAGCACTCAGAGCCCCCCAAGCCCAAGGTCGCCCAGGGCAGAGAGGCTCTAAAAGGTTCCTGGCGGGAAGGCTAGCTCATTGGGCCCAGAGGCAGGCCAGGCTAAGTCCCGCCACTTCCTCCCTGGGTACCAATCACATGGGGCTGTTTTTCATCTCATGCCGACCAGTGCTCCGTCCTGCCTCTGCCTCAGTAGGGCTGGAGCCAGGAGAATCACGAGGATGTGTGCACACAGACGCACATGCCCCAGCCCACCAGGGGCCTGTGTGGGTATCACTACCACACATGCCATCAGCGGTGTTTACTTCTAGACTCACCCTGGAGGCCAGGTTCCCAGTTCTGGGGTGAGGGCCGGGGAGATGGGCTCGAGGAGGGTGGCCAGCCTCAGTGACTCCAGCTCACTCAGAGCACGAGGGGAGGGCTGGCCCCCAGACATGGTGGCTGGGAACACTCCGGCCTGCCTGGGCCCCCAAGGGGCAGGCAGCTCTGGGAGCTCAATGGAGGGGCGGAGGCAGAGCCGGAGTAGGAAGGAGGGAGAGGAGCGTAGGCGGGAATGGGAAGCAGGGGTCAGCCAGCGGCTCAGGACACGCGTTGTAGAGAAACATTCCCAGCAGTTTCCCATGGAAAAGGCGCGTCTCCTCCCTGGGCTCCAAGCTGGCCCATGGAGCCTGCCGGACCTCCGGCTCACAGGGCCTCCGGGCCCAGCTCTGGAGGAGGTCCCCTGAGGGCGACCTGGGGAGGCTGGGCCTTCTGACCTTTCTGCTGCTGACCACACCGGCCCCAGCTTGCTCTGGCCCCCTTCCCCCACATCGGCACCACCCCAGGAGAATAGAAACCTCGGGAACTTCTGGCTACAGCCAGGCAGGGACTCCAGATGTGCACAGCTGGGCCCCCGCCTGCCCCAGATCCCCGGGGGGACGGGAAGCAGGCAGAAGATCTTTACCTGCCAGAGGAGGTGCTGGCAGAGCCGGGAGAGCTGCCGGAAGTGGACAGAAGGGCCAGAGAGGGTCAATGGGGGGAAGGGGCTTGCCCTCCCACGCCTCTCCCCGGGCCAGCTCAGCTCTGGCTGCCAGAGATGAGTTTTGTTTACAGCCAGGAGACAAGACTTCCTGCTTCTAGAGAAAAGGGCTTTTTTACAGGGGCCTAGAGGGACTGGAGAGGGAGCAGGAGAGAGAGCTGGCCAGCGCCAAGTCCCAGTGAATCAGAAACACATGGACAGCGTTTCCCGACATGAAGCCCTGTCCCCTCCCCTGTCTTGCCCCAGCGGGACCCCTGGGACTTACATCTCACCAAATCCCAAACATTAAGAAGCCACCAGAATTTCAGTCTGCCCATTTGTGCTCCTGGTGGAGTGAATGGGCTGGATACAGAGGGGACTGGCTGCAGCCCTGCACCCATCTGGGCCTGGGCTCCTCGAATTTGGGTCTCCCCCCTGCCCACGGCCATGAAGTCATGGGGATTATCACCTCGTCCCTTTGCACATTTGGGCCCCCACCCCAGTCTCCTGAGGGCACGGGTGTGGACCCCAAGAAGGCGTGTCTTCCTGAGCCCAGGGCCTATAGACCCAACCTACTGCCAAGGTCCAAATGGGTTCAGATGGTGGGAGGGCATTACAGAGCAGAGTTCTAGAAGGCCTCTGTCTGGCTTCTCTTATCAGGGAAGCAGTGGTGGGCCAGAGGCCACTGTTTATTGAACTGTCTCTGCTTAAGGGTGTGTGTGCTTTTTTTTTTTTTTTTTGTGGGTGGGGAGTCGGGAGATTAGGGGGCATGATGGTGAGTGCAAAGGGGCTGTGTGTGCAGAGAATGCCTATGGGTCGCAAGAAGGGTACCCAGACAGGCCAACCAGAGAGGACACAGGTCTCAGAATTAATAGAAAAAGAGCTGATGTTTGAAAGGTTCTTTGCAGTTTGTGAAATGCGTTCACACAGTTGATCGTACTCCATTCTCAGACCTTAGTCACATGTTGGAGAGAAAGATCTGGGGTTCAGGTGGGCCACCTGGTTTGTCTGAGGTCACACAGCAGGTTCCTAGCCAAAGGGGGCTAGAACTTGGGTCTAGTGGGCTGCTTCCAGCTGCAGCGGGCTAGGTCTCCTGGCAGATAGTGTCCTGCTTTGTCGTCATCCCCTGACCCCTCTCCCCTAACCCCCACATTCCCTGGCCCCACCCCGTGCCCCTTGTAACCTCTTATCTCCATCTCCTATCTCGTCCACAGCCCACCGGCCACGCTGCCCTCTTCGGGGCCATAGGACCCCCTCTCTCCTCCCCCCTCCCAGGCAGCACCTTGAGCAGAAGGCCGAGTTCTGAAGACTCTCCTTGACCCTCCATTTCTGGGTGCCAAGGAAGCTGGAGGAATCCCTGACTCGTCTTCCCAGAAAGAGGCAGCCTCTGCCATGGCCACAGTCCCCACTGGAGCCGCCAGGAGGCGGCGCTGGCTGCCTGGATGCTGACCCCAGCTCAGTGGCCTGTGGGGGTGGGGGACGCTTCCTCCTTGAAGAGCTGGGCCCACTCTTCTTAGCTTTTCTACTCTCTGTCAGAGACCTAGCTGAGCAGCTGGCCGGGGTCTGGGGCAGGTCTGAGTCTCTGCAGACATAAGCTAGCCCCGTTTCTATCTGCCCGACCAGCATGAGGGTCCCCCACATCCCCTATCTAAAGCATCACGCATACTCATCTACCATATATACAGATATATTCTATATACAATCTATATAAAAAAATATATATATATATACATACATATCTATACTGTGTATCTACGGGGCCCAGAGGCACATACGAAGCCTTGGTTTTGCCCATCTGTGTGGGGGGCAGGGAGGGGTCCTGGTCATGCTTCTGGGCAGAGGACAGAGTATTCTGGCGGAGATGGGGGTCCCACCTCAGCACAGAGAGAATCTACGCCTGTGGGCAGGGTGAGGGGTGACCCGAGGGCCTGGGTGGGCAGGGTGGGGGTGACCCAGCTTGCCGGCAGAGTTCAGCCCATTCTCTGACCAGCTCCACACATTCCTGCTTTCCACTTCTAAGTAAAAAGGATTTGGCTCCCCCCCATCCCCCCCCCACCAAAGGATGTGGCTCCCTGACTTGCTCTAGCATGGGCAAGGGCAGACAGAGGGGCCAGCAGTGTGGGACTGGAGGACTGCACTGGGGGAGGGGCCCTGGTACAGAAACCTCGAATGCCAGCCCCATCTGCCTTTGCTGCTAGGAGCCCAGCGGGAGTGGGGCTCCACGCTGCTGTCAGTGATGACAGGCCAGATGCCTCCACCCCATCCTGGAGCTCTGCGGGCCAAGGGCCGACCGCCTTCTCTCCCTCCCTCCCGCCCCCCGCCCGGCTGCTGGCTGGCAGTCGGTCTTGTCCACCCATCTGGGTCAGAGTTGCTGGGGACCGCCCCCCATGTGTGCCCCTTCGTCACGTGTGCCATCCTCAAGGATGTCTGGCTAGTGTGGCTTCTGTGCCTGTGTCCCCTCCTGTCCCCTCCTCGTGCAGCCATGCGTGTAACTGCCTGTCCTTTTGTAGTTTCTGATGTTTGTAACCAGACCCAGCCGTGTCATTAAACAGACTCGCTCTTCCCGCGTCTGCGCCACTCATTCTGTCTTTTCCTGCCAGCTGCCGCTCGCCTCTGCCTCCCCTCTTTAGCTCAGGGCTCAAGCCTTTTCTTGAGAGCCACCCAAGGGCCCCCTCACCTGTGCCTCAGCCGTGGCTGGCCGTGGCTCCTCGGGGTTGGGGCTTACAACCGGAGTGGACGCCCTGGCCTGTTCACGCAGAAACACCGGGCTAGAGACTGGAAGCTGGGCTGGGGGGAGGGGGCTGGGGGGGGCAGGGAGGGTGTTTGTGCTTGTTTTTAAAAAGTCAAGGGGCTTTTAATCTTTTGGTCTGGAAATCTCCTCCCTGGGGAGGATAGGAAGGTGGGGGAGGAATCAGGGAGAGATGTTCAGGAAAATGGGCCCTGCTGGTCTGATGCTTCAGGGAGAGCGCCCGGGATTGGGCACCCACCTGCCAGACCTGAGCACTGGGCATCCCACATGGTGAGGGGAGCGAAGTTTCCAGAAGCGCCCGGCCGAGGGTGTTTGAGAAAGGAAGTCTGCTTGTACCACCTGAAACCTCCAGCACCTTCCCTGAGCTCTCAACTGCCAGACCCCCTTCCCAAGCCCTGGGTCCCGCACCCCCCAGCCTCAGGCCAGCCTGCCCCGCCCCCACGTGCAATGGAGGCCCTAGCCAGAGCATCAACGTCCCAAGGAGGGACCAGGAGGTCACCACACCCGGGCGGGCCACAGGAGAAGCAGGAAGCAGCCTCCGCTCTGGGGAGGACTCCGGGCTGCCTGGGAAGATTCAGTGGACGTGCGGGCAGTCTCGGCTCTCAGACCGTGAACTCCTCGGATGCCGGCTACACCTTCAGCTCCTGGGCCTGCACAGCAGAGGTGCTCAAGAGAAATCCAAAGAATAAATGAATACCACTCATAGAAAGCAAGCCCAGCACCTGGGGCCAAGAGGGAGCTGTGTGAACGAGGCATAAGCGCACAGTGGAGAGGACAGCAACTTCTCGGCCTTTCCACGGAGGCGGTGCTGCAGGATAGAGCGCTGGACTCTGGAGCCAGACTGCCTTCTAACGCTGTGTGACTTTGGGCAAGTCGTTTAGGCTTTCTGAGCTGCACGGTCACCTCTAATTTAAAATAGGAGCGAAAAATAATAAAGTAAAATAAATAAAATAGGAGTGAACAAGGCAGGTATCAGGAGGAGGAGGAGGAAAGCCAGCCACAGTACTGGGGACGTGGGCATGCTCCAGACAGAGTGACTTGACTGTCAGGCCATCGGAAGCAGCAAATAGAGGGAGGAGAAAGGGTGGGCTGGCCAAGACCAGTCTTGAGAGAGGAGGGGCAGAGATGGAAAGAGGAAGGCAGTGAATGAAGGAGGGAAATGCAGGAAGCAGGGCAAAGGACAGGGAGATGGAAGGGGGTGGGGGAGGGGGCTGCCCCCATCCTAGGCTGGTGGCCCGGGTGAGCTCAGGCTGAGCTGGAGCCAGAGGGCTGGGGACTGCAGGAGCTGTGAGAGGAAAGGGGGCATCTGTAGGCGGGGTGGGAGGAGCCTCTGGGAAGAAAGACACCCCCCTTCAATTTAGCTGGCTTAATGGCAAAGGAGCCTCTCAAGCGGGCAAAACTGGAATCATTCTGGAATGTGGCCCTTGGGAAAGTTTATCTCTGCTCCCCACCCTCCGACAGGGGATACAGGCAATTATCGACTCCCCCAGTCCTGGGCCAGAGATGCTGCTGGGTGGGGATGGGGTGGGGGAGGGACAAGTCCGACCATGGCCAGCTGGGCAGGGTCCACGTGTCCCCAGTGGGCTATCCCCAGGGTGGGGGAGCAAGGTCTGGGCTTTCGTGCTTTACACTCAGGGATAGCCTTGTCGCTGAAAAGCTAAGCAACTGGGCCAGGTCCCCCTGGCTTGCTTGGGCTGTGAGTGATGGGGTGTCAGGAATGGGGGCTGCCCAGGCTGCGGCTCCTCCCTGGCCAAGCTGTCCGGGCCATGCAGCCCCACAGCGCCCCCTGCTGGCCCCTGGGCGGGACCCTCAATGGGAGGCTGAGGACCGTGCCAGCAGCCACCTTCCCTTCCTCCTTCCCTTACCTGTGGGCCCACCTTCCCTCCTCGCTTTCAAGGACGTATCCTGAGGCAAAAAGGGGAAATATGAGCCCCCATACCTATTTATGAAGATATCCTCCCATATTCTGAACCAAGGAAAAAGTTAAGAGATGCTCTATTTAAAAACCAGACTGTATATGAGCGCCATGCCCGGGTTGTTGGTTCCACTCTGTCAACACTTACAAACTCGCTCATTTCTGGCGGCTCCCGCTGTCCCTCAGCTTGTGCCATCACTCCAACCTCCGCCTCGTGGCCACACGGCCTTCTCCGAGTCGGCCTAAACCCAAGATGATCTCATCTCGAGATCTTGAACTCAATTACATACTCAAAGGCCTTTCTCCAATAAGGCAGGTCCCCAGTGGACATGAATTTGGGGGCCTCCACTCAGCCTGCTACGCCCGTAAAGGGAGGAAGGAGCCACGGAACAAGCAGGGACCCACCGTGACCGCGCGCCCACAGCCTGCTGCTGCTCCTATCAACCAGACGCTGGCGGGGCCTTGCTGGTCTGGCCGGGCCCTGCTCCAGGAACTGTCCATCCTGCGGGGAGGAAGCACTTGGTAACGAATGTATGAACAGTGGGGTCATTTCAGACCAGTGAGGACAGAGTCTTGGGGGCAGGAGGGAGCACCTCTAGGTGGGCCTCTTCTGTTCTCCTCCAACACCCTCAGAGATGCACCTCATAACCCCATTTTATGACCCAAGAGCTGGAAGCAGTTAATGACTGGCCCACAGTCACGGGGCAAAGCAGGAACCCCAGGCTGACCCCACGGTCTGAGCCCCGCGCCCCAACTCCTACCATTAGCAGAGAGATGCAGAGTGAAACACACAGAGCAGAAAAAAAGGAGTCCTCACCCCTGGCTTGGCCTCCTAGCCACTCTCCTGCTTTCACAGTCTGTCTCTACTCAGCACCGGGCAGTGCTCTCTCCAATCTTGTCGGCCCCAGCACAGACCTTCCAATGGCCGCCAGGTCCCAGATAGCCCTCTGGGGTCTAGAAGGCCCTAACTATAAAAGGAGCAGCTGATACTGGGGGAGGTTGATGAAGCCCAGAAGGGAGCTGGGATCTGAGACTGTGGGGAGAGGTGGCAAGGCCCCACAGAGGTTCAGGGAGAGAGTGTGTCTGCAGACCTAATGTTCTGTTTCTCATTCCTGAACCGAGATCAGGGCTGATGGTGGGGGCCCAGGTGTTCCGAGGGGGAGGAGTGGTGAGATCCAGGCTCTGCATTCACTTCTACGTCCCCTCTGGGCGTAGAAAAGACTTCGGGAGCCTGAGGAAGAAAAGTTCCTCTGAAGAGCTTTTGTGGAGCACCTGGGTGGCTCAGTCGGCAAAGCGTCTGCCTTCGGCTCAGGTCATGATGCCGGGGTCCAGGAATCAGGCCCCTATCAGTCTCCCTGCTTGGTGGGGATCCTGCTTCTCCTCCTTCTGCCCCTCACTCACGCTCTCTCTCAAAGAAAGAAATAAAATCTTAAAAATAAAAAAAAGAACAGCTTTTTCATTTCTCGGGACAGAGGGCGGGCAGCACTATTTCAGACTGGTGTCCAGAGACCCGTGCTGGTCCGGACTCCCCCTGCCTTACTGCGTGACCCTGGGCTAAGCCCCAGTTACGGCAGCCCAAGACGCGGCCAGGGGACCGCTGGGGCCCACGGGCTCTCGAACTGTTCCTTTTTGTGCTGAGCCCAGAGTCTCCCCTGGGAGTTATTTCCAGGCGCCCCAAGGATCTGAAAGCCTAGAGGTGACTGGCACCTGCCCCGCAAGTGCAGCAGAGAAAGTGCCTGGGGAGCCCGAGACAGCTTGTTGGTGGCAGCAAGCAAGGAAGCTTTCAGAGATTAATAGCATCATGTAAAAAAGACTCTGGAAGGGACTTCCACTGGCCAAACTGGAGTAGGCTCTGTGCCCAGCATGGAGCCCAACGCAGAGCTTGTGTTTGCAACCCTGAGATCAAGACCTGAGCTGAAATCAAGAGTACAACCAGCATTCTTCTGTAAAGCAGAGCGTTCCTTCCCCCAAAGTGGGGCTATTTGGTTACTTTGAAACACAGTTCCTACTGATAATACAGGATAGATGCTTGAGATTTTCCCTTTCTTCACCCTCCCCCTTTCTAAAAAGTAATCTCTACACCCAATGTGGTGCTTGAACTCACAACCCTGAGATCAAGAGTCACACGTTCTACCGACGGAGCCAGCCAGGCACCCGCCACCAATTTTCAAAGTAAGATACTGGTTTAACAAATGCCCCTCGGTCGGGGGGGGGGGGTCCCAAGAGTTTCTCTGATTTCTTCCATGTAAGTTTCTCAGGAGCACACGACTTTTCATGATTCCCGTGTATTTCAATCATCTACAATCATTTTTCTTTTCTTTTCTTTTTTAAAAAGATTTATTTATTTATTTATTTATTTATTTGAGAGAGAGAGAGAGAGAGCATGATCAGAGGAAGGGGCAGAGAGAGAGGGAGAGAATCTCCAGGGGACTCAAGCGTGGAGTCTCAAGGCTCAATCCCATGACCCCAAGATCATGACTTTAGCCAAAATTGAGTCTGACACCTAACTGAGCCACCCAGGAGCCCCTACAATCATTTTTCTTTTTGATGCTCAGACTGTTTCAGTTTGGCCAGTGGGAGTCCCTTCCAGTTGGTTCCTGGGCCCTTTTTACATGATGCTATTAATCTCTGAAAGTTTCCTTGCTTTCTGCCACAAACAAGATGTCTCAGGCTCCCCAGGCACTTTCTCTGCCCCAGACCCAGAGCCCACTGTTTCTCAGGGGAGCCCTGGTTCCTTTGGTGGTGCCTTCTGTTTAGACACTGAGATCTGGACGCTAGGGGTCATCATAGTTGTAATTTGCCTTTTCTCCCAATTATTGGTGGGCTTGGGGATCAGGTATATTCACTGACCATTTTCACTAATACTTTGAATGATCTGTTCTTATTCTTTATCCAATATTCCTCTTATGTTATAATTTTTTAAAGTTTTTTAAAGATTTTATTTATTGGAGAGAGAGAGCAGAGAGAGAGAGAGCGCGAGAGCACGAGAGAGGGGAGGAGGGGCAAAAGGAGAAGCAGGCTCCCCAGTGAGCAGGGAGCCCAATGCGGGGCTCGATCCCAGGACACTTAACCGACTGAGCCACCCAGGTGTCCCTTAAAGATTTTATTTTTAAGTAATTTCTACACCCAATGTGGGGCTCGAACTCACAACCCGAGATCAAGCGTCACATGCTTCCCTGACTGAGCCAGCCAGGTGCCCCTCTTATTTTGTAATTTTAAAATTGATGGGTAGGACCTCTTTTTTAGTTTCTGGATATTGATCCTTTGTCAGTTACAACTACTGGAAGTCGTTTCTCCCATTTGCTTGGCTTCTCACTTTGTGGAGGGCATCTGTTATGGTACAGATGTCTACAGCTTTCATATCATCAGATCTGTCAATCTTTTTGTTTATGGCTTCTGGATGGTGCTTCTAGGGTGGGGGGTCTTCCTAGGGAGGCCTCAGCTCCTCAAGGTTAACTAAATTGCCTGCTAAATTATAACTCATCAAACAGCCAGTTAGGATGCCCCAGAGGAGGTCTGATAGTGGATCAAGAGCAGCAGGTGCAAGGAGCAGACTGCTGGGAGGGAAGCAGAGATTTCAAGGTCACCATGGGGAGAGGAGACAGCACCAGGAAGAGATGGAGCTGAAAAGCATCTTAGGGCCCCAAGAGCCTGACCACATCAGCCTCTGGACACTGGACGCCCCAACGTTTCATCTGGGTGGTAGGAAGCTCTTAGGGTACCTGGGGTCTTGTAGCTCATGAGCACCCAAATAGAGGGTCTCTGGTGCCCCTTCCTGAGCGTGACCTTCTTAAAGGAGGGCGGGATGGCAGAGCGAATTTACATAGGCTTTTGCATCTTACTAATGCCGATAAGCCCTCTTAAGAGTGAGCTTGTGGCCTTAATGGCTGTGGTATTCAGGTGGGGCTGCCAGGTTTTCTGGTGAGAAAGCAGGCAGAGGGAGCAAAGATGAATCATGCCTTCTCCAGGTTCCCTAGACCAGGTGGGGCTCGTTGGTGAAGTACCCCTTATCACCACTAGGTGGCAGCTCTGCACCGTCAATACCAGCTGCCAGGGCCCAACCAGATACTGGCTCCCTTCTCTCAAAAATCCCTCAACTTCACCTGCCCAAGCTCTCTTTCTTGACTTTGCCCCACCTAGAGCCCGTGGGTGGGGAGGTAAACCCAGAACATAAATGGAGAGGACATCTGAGGCCCTGGGTCAGCCAAATTCTGGACAGAGGGGATGACTTTCTGATCCCTCTTCTTCACTCAGGTCCCCAGCCTCTTTCCCTTACCTCTGACCTGGACCTTTGCAGTCGCCTCTTCCGTAGCCGGGCTACCTTTGCCAAACCTGTCTGTCCGAAGCACAGACAGAATGATGCTTCTGAAATACGGGTATGGTCCACGATGGCTGGAAAGAAAATGGGCCTTGGGTGCAGTAACCAGCTCTGCTCTCCAGCAGCTGTGTGGCCTTGGGCACAGCCCTAAACCTCTCTGAACCTCGACAAGAAAGTCAGCATCTCTTCATTCAATAGAGCTTCATTATGTGTTCTAAATTTCTTTGAATCTCAGCTAATAAAGAGACCCCTAATATTTGACTCCCCTGGACAAACAGAGGGACATCCTTCAAAGGTATATTATCAGAACCTTTTTGAGTTTGCTAACTTATGACTTCAGATCCCTTTGCCCTTTTCTTCTGGGGGTCACAATGTCTCACCTTCTTGATCTGAATGTTGTGACGGGGTCTCGGGATTGCTCGGACATGAAAGAAAGCCTATCATTCTCCTGTGTTGGGAAGCTGGTCGTGGTTGCTCTCTTCCCCAGCCTTCCTGCAAAGCAGTGTTTACAAAGGACAAAGGGTTCTCATTTTAAAACTCTGAGCGTGTGGTCTTTATTCCACAAAGCCTGTTTCCTCATCTATAAAGCTTGGCTTGCCTACCCTGCAGGATTGCGGTCAAGATTAAAAATGTAACCATGTTTATGAAAGCACTTTTCAAAGAGTAAAATAGTAGATGCAATTTTCCAGTTTAAAAACACCCCACTGCTTACGGAAGAATAAAAACACCTCTCCTGACCTAGCAGAGCCTCCAGCACACGCCTCCTGCCTCCCCACACTTGTTGCCCATCAGCCTCCCAGCACGTCCTGGGATGCAGCCAAACCAGTGTCCAGAAGCTCCCGACCATAACCAGGGATTCCTCACTCCTGTGTCTTTGTTCTTGTCCTTCCCACCAGCAATTCCTTTCCTCATCCCTCCCTGTCAAGACCCTCCTGACACCTTTAGGCTAATTTTGTTTAAAGATTTTATTTATTTATTCAAGAGAGCGAGAAAGAGGGGAGTGCGGGGGTGGGGGAGCTGCAGAGGGAGAAGCAGACTCCTCGCTGAGCAGGAAGCCCGATGTGGGGCTCGATCCCAGGACCCTGGGATCATAACCTGAGCCGAAGGCAGACGCTTCCCCTCCTGAGCCACGCAGGCGCCCCCCCCCAAGCTAATTTTAGAAAAGGTTTAGACTGTGTTTTCTGTAAGTGATAAAAGTAATACAGGCACATGGTATGAAATGAAAAGCAAGTGTCCGACCCGCTCCTCTCCACTACTCTCCCATGCAGGGTCACCCCACACACGCACTTCCGGAATGTTTGTGGATCTACCAGAAAACGCATGGAGGTTCTCGTTAAATGCAGGTAAATGGAGTTATGTTGCACATGCATCTTTGTTCTTTTCACTTCACGTATCCCGGATGTATTCCGCACCAGCACACAGGGTTGCCTAACTGCTTTTAACAACTGTGTAACGTGACCGCAAACTCTACCCCTGGTCTGTTTGACGCCCTTCCACCCTCCGGCGGCACAGGGGTCTGGAGCTGCCGCCAAGGCCACGATCAGCATCCCTGCACCTTCATCGGTGGGCAGTGTGCTGTGTTCCTGGGGGACAAATCCCTGACGTCCATCACCACCCTGAGTCCCTCTCCTCCTGGGGGCTCCTACAGTTTTCCTTGGCATGCCAGGGCTGACCCCATGGCTCAGGTTTCTGGAGCATTGCTGGAGTCTAAAGTCAGATTGTGACTTGGCTCAAACCCCAGCTGCTCCACTTCATCCTCCGCTGCCTCGGTCTTCCCATCCCTAAACTGGAGATGATCATAGCGGTACTGCTGCTGAGTTGTCACAAGAGTTGAGATAACACATTACAGCCCTTCCATCAGGCTGCCCTCACCCTTCCTCTTATAGCCGCTGTGTACTTCCACCTCCACACTGAGCCCCAGCTCTTTGCACACAGGCCCTGGTATTGTTCCTCTCTGTGCCCACAGCCCCCAGGGATGTGGTGGGTGCACAATAAGTGGTCCTTGCATTTGCTCCTGGGGAGCAACCCTCCAGCTTTGGCCCTTTCCCCACCCCCAAATCCTGGGGGATGGGGAGGAGGAGGGATGCCTTCCTCTGGATAACCCCCAGCAGTCGGGAGCCCCTCCTCCTCTTTTCACTTCTTAACCTCCCACCCCCATTCCACTCAGGAGCTCTGTAAGGGGCCAGGGTCTTGGCCGTCCCCTGAGACCAACAGGACTGCCTGATTCTGGTCCCACAGGTCCAGACCCCTCCCCCCAAACAGAGTCTCCCTTCAAACTCTGCTCCTCCAGGCAAAGGTGGAAGGGCAAGATAAGAGCCTCCGGGGCTGAGAAAGGGGCATGCAGACCTTGGAGTTCCTCCCAGCTCCACTGGCCACAGTTTTGTCTAGGCCAAAGGGGGAGGCCAAGCCAAGTCCTCTTCCTGCTGAGGAGGAAGAAGAGTCCACCTGGGGAGCGAGACTTGGGCCGAGGGGCCGGCCGGAAGGGCAGAAGGATGGAGTGGCCCAGTGCCAGCAGGGGTTAGCCGGCACACCACACTGGGCACCCACCCAGTCCACACCCAGCCCACACCCACCCTGGAGGGAATTGGGCGGATCCTGTCATTGCCTTTAGGAGGGTGGAGATTCACCAATTTTGGCCGTGGCCACAGCGCTGTTGCAGGTAGGACCCCACAAGTATGGGTGCCTGAGGGGCAAGGGAGAGCAACCCCAGGGGAGCCGCTTAGCTAGGGAGAGGCTGGACCACAGGGAGATCAAGAATCAGAGGCCAGCTTCTCTGGGCTGAGAGGGAGTAGAAATTGGCTCAGAACTGATGAGAAATGGGGTCCTGGTGTGACGATAGGAACAGTAGTCCCCACAGTAACCATAGCAGCTGTCAGCAGCTGTTAGCACATGCCAGGTGCCCCCCAGGGGCTGCTTCCAAGAGGCAGTGCTGATAATGACGCCCATTTACAGATGAGGAAGCAAGGCTGAGGGAGGTTGCAGGATTTGTCCAAGGCCACACAGATAGCAGGCGGCAGGGTCAGGATCTGAGCTTAGGGCCTCCGGCTGTTGGCCCCCACCCTTATGATAATAACCCCACTAGTTAACACTTGGTGGTGCAGCCTTTCACAGGTTCTGTTCGCTGCATCCCCACTGCCAACCACGTGAGAAGCCCGGGCAGGCTTTGCAACTTTGCAAATTAAAAACAGGCTCAGAGGGGCCGGGGCCAGGGCCTGGGCCGAGGGCCCGTGTCCTGGAGGCGGGCCCCACCGAATCTCCAGATCCTGAGCGCTTTCTTCTCCTGCTACAGGCGCCCGCGTGAGCCGAGGTTCTGCCCCATCAGGAAGGGTGTGTGTCGCCGGGCCAGAGACAACGTGAGTTTTCACTGGGTGGCCCTTAAGGAGATGGCCGTGACTCCTCCAGAGACCCCGGCCACCCACGCAGGTACCCAGCGCGGGCTTCTCCCAGGGACCCGCACTCCTGCCCCGGGCGGCGGGGGGATGGGGGCGGGGGAAGTTGAGCCAGACTGGGCCTAGGAGGGCGCCTCCGTCCCCAGGAAGATGAGGAGGGCCAAGATCAGAGGCTTTCCTGAGGCGGGAGCGGCGGCAGGATTTGGAGTAATTGAGATGCTCCAAATGCGTTTCAAGGAACTTACGGACTAAAGGTTCGAGGAAGAGGCCTACTTGGCCTTAGAATGAGGGAGCTGGCGGGAGCGGATGGGAGGTGGTCGTCATCGGAGTGACTTTTCTGGGGGGGGCGGTGACGTGATGTCAGTGCAGACCTAGGTCATGCGCTTTGTCCGGGAAGGAGAGGACGGCGCCCGGAAGGCACCACCTCCGGCGGAAAACAGGGTTCTGCCCAGGTGGGAACCCCCCCCGACCCCCCAGGGAGTGGAGCCCCCAGCGACCCGCGCAAGTCCGGGGCGCCTCGGCGTTCCGCGCCTTCCTGAGCCCTGGCCCCGCCCCCCGGGCCCGGGCCCGCCCCCCGCCGCCCGGCCCCGCCCCCGCCGCCCGCGCGCAGGTAGGGAAGAGGCGGAGCGCCGGGGCCCCGCCCCCAAGAGCCACCGCCCAGCCGCCGGCCCGCGCCGCTCGGAGCTGCGTCCAGGGGACGTGGGGCCGCAGGGAGGTGAGCGCGGGGCAAAGGGCGGAGCTCGGCACGCGGCTGCAGGGCCACAGGCGCCATAGGGGTCCGCGGGGTCGGGCCCGAGCCTCGCCTGGGGCGGCGGTGCGCGGCGGGCGAGGGTGTCCGCCCTGCCGGAGCGCTCGGGCCCCACGTGGGCCGCGCCGGAGGCCAGAGGTCGGGGCTGGACTCGGACGGGGCTGCTGGACCGGGTCTGCCGGTCCCTGGGGCTCGGCTGGGACAAGACGCCGAAGGGGTCCCTTGGCCACGGGTCCCCAGATGTGGGGAGGGCACGACGACTGGGCAGAAGTTTAAGGCCCCGGGAGGAAGAGAGGGGACTGGCAGGGGACAGGACCGCGCGGTCCCGCCTTCCTCCCAGAAGCGCCTGGAACTCAGACCCTTCCCTCCCCTTTAAACTCCGGGGCGAAGTTTGTGCTTTCAGCCTCCCCAGGGTGGAAATAGGTGCGGGAGAGTGGAGTCACAGCTTGGAGCTCAGAAATTGGACCCAGAAGTCCTGACTTCTGGACTGAAGGCCTTGGGAAGGTTAGGTTAAGGTTAGAAGGGGTTATGTCTGCTAGACGTACTTTCCCATCCCAGGGCAGAGGGGAAGCCGAGGTCTCAGTCCCTGCCTAATCTGGTGGAACACTAAGCGGGGAAAGCCGAAGGGTTGGAGCTCCTGGGAGGGTGTGTCTGAACGGGGGCGGCGGGGGGGGGGGGGGAAGGCCTGCCAAAGACCCCACACGTGCACTGGCTGCTGGTGCCCAAGTGGCTAGATTTAGGACCCCATGTTGGTGACATTGGCCCGTAAGAAGATGAGCCCAGCCTCTCTGTTGCGGTGCACTCTGTCGGTAGGGCGGAGGGAAGAGTGACGCTTGTTTTAGAGCCGCGGTTCTCAACCAGGGCACCTGTTTTTGGTGCCAGGAGATACTTGACAATGTCTGGAGACAGTTTGGTTGTCACAGCTCAGGCGAAGGAGGGGAGTGCTGTTGTTATTGGCGTCTGGTGCGTACAGGCCAGGGATGCCGCAAAAACATCTTACAGTGCCCAGGACGGCTTCCCACCACAAAGAATGAGGCAGCCAAAAATGTCAGTGCCCGGGGTGGGTTCAAAGACCCTGGAGCCGCACCTGCTCCATCAGGTTACTTCTCATTGACTTCCCCTGCTTGCCTTAGTTTCCCCCAGGGGTTAGGGGAGGAACAAAATAAACTTAAATGAGATAAGAAGTGCGAGGGCAGTTATTCCCCTAGCAATAGGCTTCCTTTGCCATAAACCTGCCTCTTCCCTGCTCAAACCACAGTCTCTGCCAGCAGGTCTGGGTGCTGTGGGGGAGGAGCTGAGTCCCAGGGGCTGGGAACAGGGCCCTCTCACAGCTCAGGCCCGGAGTGCTTCACCCGTAAGGCAGCCTCCCATGCAGGCTGAGCCAGGGCAGCCCTGGAGCTCAAATATCCCCCTGGGTGGGGGGAAAGGGGGAGCTCTGTTCTCATAGATTTTCCCAAAGCTGGATTGCTGAGACAGGCATGGACTCCTGGTGCCATGTGACCTGCTGGAATTTTCCTTCCTAAACTGACACCTAACTCTTCCAGTTACGTACACCAGGAAAATAACATCCAAGGACTAACAGGCTTCTAATTCCCTGTGGCTCCCCCAAATTGCTTCCCTCCTGGAAAAAAAAAAAATCCTCTGTGGCTGTGGGAACCCTGGGTTAGACAAGAGACCCCACTGTAGGCCCCGCTGCTGACAGAGCAAGGCACCCCTGCTCCTGGTGTTAGCCAAGCGCCAGGCCAGGGGGACCCCAGCAGGGACGACTCTGGTTTGCGTTGGGCTTAGGAACATTGGCCCAGTACTCGGGGGGTGGAAGTGGGGGGCTGTTCTAGAGGGGTGGGATGGAGTGAAGCAGCTGTCCGTCCCCAGGAGCCCAGGCCACCACTGCCCTCCCTTCCTGTTTCCTGACAGTGTCCATTGCCCCCATCCTGTTCACTTCTGGACCCTGGCCTCCTGGCCTGGGAACTCTGGCAAGGCAAGAAGAGCAGGTGGCAGTTCCTGGTCGGTGTTTTTGTTTGCTTTTAACTTTAAAGGGCTGGAGTGACACCCCATCCTTTTGTTGAACAAAAAACTGTAATAGTGGCCTCCATCTTCGGTGTGTCTCTCATGGCACAAAGCAGCACTCAAAACCAGTGTTCAGTTGTTCAGGAATTAAGCGGCAGAGCCTGATACTGAGCCTGGGCTGTGGTTCCCAGGCCCGGCCTCAGAACCTTGTGCCTGCCTGCTGCTAAGCCACCAGCCAACTCCTGTCTGGTTCGCTCTCCTGCGAGCTACAGCTGTACGTGGTGTAAGACACACACACACACACACACACAGCCCAGGAGGGGACTCCTGTTCCTCTCAGAGGAGGAATTACTCATACCACAAATACATCACGGAGGCCACCGGGGTCTCGGTCTGGCTCTTCCTCTCTGGTGGTGTTTTTCCTGGTGGCCAGAGCTCTTCACAGCGTTTCTGTCAACTTGGGGTACTCTGTGCTAGATGAGAGAGCAGATACGAGCAGGAAGGAGTCAGGGGGTGTGTCTGTGCGTGCACGGACCTGTTTGTGTGCGGGTGACTTGAATGAGGGCACCTGGCTAGCTCAGGAGAGCATGTGACTTGATCTTGGGGTCATAAGTTTGAACCCCATTATCGGGTATAGAGATTACTTAAGTAAGATTAAAAAAAAAAACACCTTAAACAAAAACAGGTGAAAGGAATGACCCCTTGGTGCTTCTCTTTGGTTCAGAATGCGTGTTGGCAGGAGTGGGGTGGCCTCGGCCTCCTGCCTGTCCCATGCTGCCACATCTGGGGAGATGACCTCTCCGGGCTGCCTCCTCCATGTCTACACATCTCCTCGGGTCTGAAGCACCCACTCTGGAGCAGTCTTCAGTGTTGTCCTGGCCACCCATGGGGATTTCCAGAGTGAGCTCACACATTTGCTCCCAGTTTCCTATCCAGCTGAGCCAGGCTGGGGGAGGACTGGCGGGGTCACCAGCGCCCTCTGGGAGTGCGGCTAACCTCGCGGGTGGTGGCCAGGTTGGGGAGGTGCCCGGGCGAGGCCGGCTCTCAGGACATAGGCTAGGAGGAGTTGCCCCACCTGGCCCATCCCTGGGGGAAAACAAGGGCTTTTCCCCCACAGCCCATAAAGTTTCTGTTGCTTCCCTATGGGAGTTAGATCTGAGTGTAAAGAAAGATTCATCGACTCATCTTCAGGGACGTACGAGAGCCACAGTAGTCACATTCCGTCATTGCGTAAACTTATCCAGGGACCCAGACACAAGTCATTTGTTTGTAGTTCAGAAGCTGCCAGAGGCATGTTGTGGGGGTGGGGTGCCAGGAGAGTGGTTGGAGCTAAGTGGGCAGTGCCAGTCAGGGATGCGGGCCAGGAGGGTGGGAGGACGGTAGGAGGGTGATTCCCAGCATGGGGAGCCAAGGAGTGAGGCCCGGAAGCTGGCAGCCACGGTGGCCCATGAGGTAGTGTCAGTAGAATGACGGTCACTTGTGGTCCGTGCCGCAGTCTCCTCAGCTATCCTGTGGGGTAGCAGTAGTCCGTCGGGACCGGTTGCTGAGAGGGTTCCAGGGGTAATGCATGGGAAGTCTTGGGCCCGGAGTCTGAGGTAGGAGCTGTCAGGATAATGACATCATGCCTGCTGTTAGGAGCGTGTCTGTGTGCCCTTGGCACAGGCTCATGGTGATGACAGGGGCCTTGCCTCGTGAGCTGTTGGGAGGGCTCGCTGAGAGCATGTCGAAGAATAGCAGTGCTATCATTACTCTGCAGAAGTGGCCCAGTCTGGGATGGGGACCCCTGCCACACGGAGGCTGAGGGGACTGAGGGTGGGCTTGGCCGTGGGAGGGGAGCCTCAGGCCAGGACGTGCTGATTCCACCCAGCCAGGGCTTTTCCCTGTCTGCCTGCATGTATGTCATGAGGAGGGCTGAGGGGGTCATGGAGGCGGGGACCCTCAGCTCTGCTCCCTCTGGCCAGGCCCGTGGGGCCAGGAACGGGGTAAGCCATTCGGAGCCTTGGTTTTCTCGTCTGCTTCCCACATGTGGCCCCAGAGCCTGTGCCAAGAGCATCGTCAGGTGGTCCACCCCCTGACAGCCAGAAGCATCTCTTCCCTCTCCAGACGGCCCTCCCCAGGTCAGGCCTCCAGGGTGGCCTTCAGAAGGCCTGGAGCAGGAGATAGGGGACCCACTGGGGGATGGGGCAGGAACAGAACTTGGAACTGAAATATGGCCTGATTCCTTGCTCTCGCCTTGTCAGCCACTGGTGATAATGAGATACGGACAGACGGCATGAGAGAATGTTTGAGAAAGCCCTACTACCTAAGTGCCAGGTGATGTCATTTCTGCCTAGGGGACTAGGAGGAGCTCACGAGGCTCCGAGGCCCACGCCTAAACTCATCCCCAGCACCTTGGTCACCAACCCAGGCCCATATTTTGGCCACTTTGCCTCACCAGTTCCGGGGTGGCAGAAGGCACCACCCCTTCCCAACAGTGGGACGTGGGACCGGTGACTTGATGTGTCTGAGCCTCAATTTCCCTACTTGTCAAATAGAGGATCTGTTACCTCCCGGGCCCTCGGCTCCGATAGACTAGGGAGCAGCGGTCAGCCAGGAATGAAAGAGGCTGCCAATTAGTGGCCGTTGATTGTGTGCCGGGCCCTGTACATTCATAACCTCATGTCATCTCTGCTTAATCGGCGGGTTTGAGGGGACATCACCCCATTTCACAGCAGAGGAAACCGAGGCTCCGAAGTGGTAACTTGCCCAAAGTCTCCCAGCAGGTAAGTGGCCAAGTGAGGGTTTGAGTCCTGTCTTTGTCCCCCCCCCCCCATAGCCCTCCTCGTTCCTCAACGAGAGAATCCATGCTGCCCCGAAGTGAGGCAGGGGGCTGCGGCAAGTAGGGATTTACAGAGCCCTACACCCCCAGATGGGCCCATGTCCAAGTGCCCTGAAGCTCAGTCGTCATTGGGGCTGGGGCCAGCCTCTCCTGGGGAAGCAGCAAGCTCCGGGGCAGGGTTCTGGGAAGTCAGGTTTATTAGCTCCTTAATGACTATTTACAAGCTGAAAATTGTTTGCCTGGCATGCTCCCTCCCAGCTGTGGGGCCAGCCTGGGCCTCCAGAAGTGAGGGGCACCCAGAGCCCCAGCCTGAGTGGATCAAGATGAAGGACCCCAGGCAGCCCAGGGCCTGACTTCTGGCTGAGTGACCCTGGGTTGGGTGCTTACCTCTCCGTAGCTATGGTAAACCTTCGTCCCTCAGCTGCGTGCACACGCACGGTGAGCCCTAGCTAATGGTGACAAAGCCACCCAGATTTCAGACTCCTGGGGGGCTACGTAGCATCTTCTAGCATAAACAGACTAGGGTCAGAGACGTTAAGTGGCTTGCCTAAGAGTTCACAGCATTTAGGGTTGGACCCAGACCTGTTTCCCTCAGCTGGACAGTGCTTTCACTGTCTAGAGACAGGCCACAAGGAACTGGGTGGAAATTAGGTGGACCCCACCCTTGCAAGCCCAAGACAGAGCCCTGCTCTGTGTACTGAGTGTGGTCATGTCTGGAAACCGCCCGTCACCCCGCGGTGTCAGGAGCTTCCAGCAGGAGTGAAGTGGGCCTCCCCTGCTCCCTAACCGATGTTGTACTCCATCCTTCTCCCAAGCACCAAGCCTGTGCTAGGCCTCTGCGAGTGCCAAGGACCAGTGAAAACTCAGTTCCCAGGGCGCCCGGGCGGCTCAGTTGGGGGAGCGTGTGGCTCTTGATCTCAGGGTTGTGAGTTCCAGCCCCACACTGGGTGCAGAGATGACCAAAATAATAAATAAACTTGAAAAAAAAATGCCGGTATCTCAAGATTCTAGGAGAGGCAAGTCCTCTTGCGTGTTTGGAGCAAAGCCAGTTGGTGTCAAGCTCAGGTCGACATGGTGTCCAATGGCTCATGCTCCCTCTCCAGGAGCCTTCCCGTGCCCCGTATCAGCCCCAGAAAGGACCAGGGCCTTCTGGACCTCCAGCGCCACCTCTGACTCCTCCCCTTCACAGCGATGTTCAGGGAGCAGCAGAACCGGGACAGAACATGTCTCCTTCCCAGAGGTGGCTGGGCTGTTGGGCAGGGCCCCCCTAGGACCAGTCCCTGTGGTCCCTTCCCTCTGTTGTCCGCAAGCAGCAGTTGGCCCCCAGGCTCTGGGAGCTGCTGCTTTCCTGGGGTGTGGGAGGGCACCTGCATCCCGGCTCAGCCGCTATCCCCTTCTGTGCTTCTACAGTCAGCTTCTGGAGTCCAGAAAGTTCCAGAGGTCCCTCTGGGAGGGCACCTGGGGGGCAGGGTCCAGCACTGTGTCCAGCTGGGGACACCTGGTGGCATTTAGTGCTGCCTGCCCCTGTAACCCAGCTCAGCCAGCTTCCTGGACCCAGGGCCCCCGCAGAGGATGGGGCATTCACATCTCTGCCCGCCCCAGGGGTGTGTGGTCCCGAGAAAGCCTGGTGGGTGGTACAAAGGGGTGTTGGGGTCTGCAGCACTCTAAGAACTTGGCACGCCCCCCCACACTCCCACATGCTCCTACCCTGGGCCTGGAGCCCAGCACCCACTTCCCATGTCTGTGGTCGGCTGTGCCACCCAAGCCACCCTAACTGGGTCACTGGGAGTCCAACACCTGGGGTCTGATGGGGAAAAGCCAGTGGGTCATCAAGCCCCTGAACCTGCTTCCCCCTCCCCATTCTTTATCTTCTGAACTGAGTTTGAGCAAAGCCCTTCAAGGTGTTGGGGTGGAGAAATAGGGGCTCTACCTGTGGGAGGGGCGCAAACCCGCAGGTGCCTTTCGTTTCCCTCTTCATCGCGGGGCCGACGCGCAGCCTCCCGGCACAGCAGCGCCATTGTGTCCGTGGACTTGCATCTCTGGGGAAGTGGGTGCTCGCTGGGAGGGAAGGACAGGGATGGGGACCCACTGGCTTCTCTAACTCTGACCAGCAAGCAAGTGAGAGTTCGTAGCCTCCGAGGGGGGACGCAGTGTCCCCTTCCCTTTCTGTCTTTGCATTTTCTCGTCCTAAGTCTGTCCCCAGACCCTTGGCATCTGCTTGGCACTTCCCTGCCCTTGGCTCCGGCCCCCTGCACTTGGCAGGGCAGCGAGGTGCTGGGGTGAGTCAGGGGCCATCGGGACGCATGTGTCCGGTTGGGAGACCAGGTTAGATGACAGCCTTTACATAAGCTGCCTCTTCCGGGTCTCGAGGGGAGCTGGAGCAACTTCCCCGAGGTCAGCAGAACTCGGGGTTTTGCTGGGGGTTGCACAGTGGGCGAGGGCCAGCTTCCTCTCTGCAGCTTTCTAAAAACGCCCTGGTTCCCAGAAGGCTGTGGGGAGGGGCCAGCCAGTTTCAGTTTCTGTGTCAGGGAAGCAGGGGAGAGAGGCCACTTCCTTGCTCCTGGCTGTCACCCTGTCATCCTGTGATTCATCAGGGGACAGACAGGTTCCCAGCAGCCCCAGGCCGTCTTCCTTCCCTCCACACTGCCCACTCACCACAGCTCCAAGCCCGGGCCAGGGGGCAGTTTATTTCCTGGGTTCGGGGGACCTGTGTGCCCCCCACCCCCAACAAGGGGAGGTCCCCTTGAATTCCTGATCGAATCTAGTGGTTAGTAGTGGTCTGCCTCTTTGCTGGACGGGATGCTTGTTACCCCTTGTCCAAGGGCCCCTTCCTTCCCTTTGTCCTCAGTTCTGGCCGCACAGGCTAAGCCCTGATGTCAGTGGCCTCCTGTTTCCGTCTGGAACTGTAGCTGTTGCCCACGCCCGGCCCTGGTTCGTGAAGTCCTCTGAGCCTGGGAATCGCAGAGACCCCATCTGCCATCAGCAAGACCAGCGGAGCCTTCTGTTGGTGGCCCGCAGGTGGGGAGGGAGAGAAGGGACTGGAGCCCGCCCCCTGGGGGCAGGTGGGGAGGGGACAGCGGGGGGGGGGGGCAGCAGGCTTGAAGGGAGGGGACGCTTCCCCAGCACCCTGCCTGAGTGCACCCTGGTAGAGCTGTGTCGGGGGACCTCTCTGGCCGAGGCCTTGTTTACTGCCGCTGTGTTTAGCTGGCAGTGCCCAGCCCCAGCCTTTGGGGGGAAACCAGATCCTGAGTCTGCGTTTCTGTCCTATGTGCCTGATCCTGGCTGCTCTTAGCCGGGTTACACCGCTGGTCCCCGGGGAGGGGGGTTGTACAGACGTGTCAACCCATGGGTACCTCAGGATGATTTGAACTCTGCACTTTTTCTTTGAGTCTTCCCCACCCGCACCCCATGATGGACCCCACCCTAAGTCCCCTCCCTCTACCAGGCCCAGCTGCTCTGGGCTGGGGCCGAAAGCCTTTCTCTGGGGAAGGCCCCACTGAGGCCAGGATCCAGCTTGGGCAGGTGGCATTGGCCTTGCTGGGTGGGGCAGGCTTTCAGTCCTTCCACACAAGGCCCCCCTCCCCAGCCCACAGTCTGGGTGCTGCGGTAGCCCTGGGGTCGTAGAGCAGCGGATGTGACTGTGGGCCAGGAGGAAGCCTTGTCCCAGGATGTCACAATTTCCTCTACAATGAGCAAGCATTTCTGGGGCGTGGGAGATATGTGTTGGGTGGGGTGCTCCCAAAGGTCCAGCACTTTTTTCCGTCTGGGTTCCTCCATGCCCTAGACTTGGGTTCTGTACACCCCCCCCCCCGCCATACTGCCAACCCTACCCTCTGCCCCCTACCACCCCCAAGGAAGGAACTGGGCTTCTGGTATACCTGCCTACCATTTCTGCACAAGTTGGGGGCAGTCTCAGGAGCAGGCTCTCCCCTCTTTGGTGGAGAGGGGCTGTGGGAAAGTGGTGTTTTATACTAAACTGTGGGCTTCCTGGGTCTCAAAGCTGGGCTATCACTTTGTCCAACTCCCTTGCTTAACAGAGAAGGAAACCGAGGCCAGGGGGTAAAGCTGGCTACAGGCCAGAACTCGGCATTGCCCAGGAAGGTGGTGAAAATAGATCTGTTAGATACCATGCTCCTCCCCAGGAAGGTGTGTCCCCAGCCCTGCCTTTGCTCTCCGGGGCCCAGCCACTTCTCCCTGTGGCCCCCAGAAGTGCCCTGGGGCCAGTCCAGTCTCCCCAGTGTCAGGATGTTGGCACAGATGCCAGCAACACAGCAGGGCCCAGGCCGGGGAGTCCAGGCTGTGAGTGGGGAGAGGGGAACAGGAGGTCCGGGGGGGCTCATCCTGGGACTGCATCTGCTGTCCTTGGCCCACAGTGGTCACGGAGCCACAGCAGGGTGGAGGGCACTTCATGGAGCCTTCCAGAATAGGCCACTCACTTCGTGGGCTGAGTGTAGGACTGGGGGGGATAGTTTTTGTCCAGGGTCCGTGTGGACTGACAGTCTGCAACCATGCTTATGCCCCCCCCCCCCCCCCGCCTCCCATCCCGTTAGCCATTAGTGGGAGCTAACCTCCAGATTTGGTGCTACTCTGCTAGGGATACCTGCACACAGGCAGGTGAGAAAGCAGTTGATTCTGTCTGGTGGTGACAGGGCAGTCTTCCTGGAGGAGGTGACATTTCACCTGCCATTGCCCAGGTGGATGAGGTGGAGCCCAGCGTGCCAGTGCAGGGCCTCAGATGAGGAAGTATGGGCTGGGGACCTGCAGGGCATGTGTGTCTGCGGGGGGTGGAGACAGGTTCTGAAGGGCACTGGGTGCTTACTCTGAGAGAGAGTGATCAGCACTGAGCTCCAGGAGGAGCCTATGTGCTCGGTGACCTCACCCAGCCTCAGACTCGGCAGCTCTCCCCTCCCAGCCTTCCTCCACCGCCTGCCTCCTTCCCTCCTCAGTGCAGGACAGTGCCTGCCTGGTGCCCTCTCACTGCACCCTGGTCCCAAAGGAGACCAGACTGGAGAACTTTCCATCCAGGGGCCCAGGGGAGGCTGTTGCCTTGGAACTGCCCCCAGAGCAGAGGCAGAGTGGCATCTGAGGAGCCAGCCGGCCCAGCACTGAGGCCCATCTGCCCGTGATCTCTGAGGGGCCTTGTTACCCGCTGCCGGCCTGCGCTGAGCTGTGGGGTCAGGACTCCCAGCACTTGGGGTAGAAGGAAGGCTGCCCGAGTCTGTCGGGCAAACCCTCAAGCAGAAAGCTCGGGCCCCCAGCTCTGCCTCACATCCCTCTCGGGCGCCCCCCCACACCCGAAGTTCCTCTCTCCCGTGGCTGGAAGTCTTTGCCGTACAGACCTGCCCCCAGCCTCCGGTTTGCCCCGCGACAGCCCCTTGGACCCTTTGGGTAACCCTAGGCCTCTGAGAAACAGAGGTTGCCAAGTGCTGTTGAGTAAAACTAAGTTTCCCTCCGGACTGGGCTGTCCTGTGTCACCCTGATAGAGGGCTGTCCGGCCCCCAGCGTGCCCTAGCTTCGGTGGCAGGGGGCGGGGGTGGCTTCCATCTCCTGAAGAGACCCAGCTGTTCCCCTTCCTGGCTGTGTGAGCGTTGGCAGGTTACTTAATCCCTCTGAACCTCCCTCCATTCCCATCCATAAAATGGGAGCGATGGCAGATGTCTACTTTGAAGGGGGTTTTGGGGACAAAGTGGGATGACGCGCGTGGAGGCGTGGCCTGTCCTGCGCCAGCAGCCTTCGGGGTTCTGCTCAAGGAGGACCTCCTAACGGGGAGTGCCACCGAGTTACTCGGTCTCACATGCTGAGCTTTATGTTGTGTGCATCTGACTGCAATAAATCGTTTAAAGAGCCAGTACAACAAAGAAACACTTCTAAGTCATTTGAACGTGGCCTTAAATATCTGCCTTTCTCTATTCGAAAGGAAACCTTAATCAGAAGACAGCCAACACTTTGTTTTTAAGTTAAATGTTTCTCATGAAGTTATGTTGAAACAGGAAAAAAAAAAAAAGTAGAGACCGTCCTGATTTGGGGTTCCCAGCCCAGAGTGGGGGTCTGCAGGTGATTTTTTTAGGTAAATGCTCTGAGGCTAGAGCCCCTGGCTGCCTGGCAGTGTGAGTGCCCAGCCCATCACAAGGGGTCCTTACTCCAGGTGGGGAAAACAGATCTCTTCATCCCTCACCCAGGAGGCCAGTGGAATCATCCCCATTTTACAGACGCAGAGACTGAGGTCAGGAAGATTGAAAGGTGCGTTGTTCCCAGCACGGCTGCTTGAGCCTGCCCTTCCTTCCCTATAGGCTGTGTGCACCAAGGGAGCGGCCCTGTTTGGCCTGGAAGCCTCTATCTTGGCATCTGTCCACCTCTGCACGGAGCTGAAGCTTGACCGACCCCGGAGCATCTGCACGGAGTGAGGGAAGGACTAGAACATGCTCTGAAGATCTCTGCAACAAGACCCAGGAAGCAGTGAGCTCAGTCCGAACTCTGAAGGTAGGAATCTGGGTAGCCCAGCGGGCTGGACCCAAGGCACCAGCCACTTTGCTTGCTTGGTTTTTTTCCAGCAATACATACCGATATTACCTGTGGGCCAGTACTCTGCTGGAGGTGAAGTTGCAACCGTGAATAAGGCAGGGAGAGGCAGGTGACCCGGGTAAAGCGATGGAGAGACTTGAAGCGGGGGCGGGGCGGGGGGGAGGGTGGCTGCTCCGGCAGTCAGGGAGGGCTCCCTGGAGGAGGTGGCACGCAAGCTGGAACCAGCATGATAGGAAGATGCTACCTGCTGCACTGTGTGATGATCTGATAAGGAGATGGAGGGACAAACACAGGCAGAGGCCTAATGTTTATGGAGCATCTGCCTGAGACTTTTTTGACAGCTTCGTTGAGCTCTAATTCATATTTAATCCATTTAATCCACATAAACTACATCCATTTAAAGCGTACAATTCAGTGGTTTTTAGTATATTCATAGGTCTGTGCAACCGTCACCACGGGCAGCTTCAGAACGTTTCCATCACTTCAGAGTGAGACCCACCCTTTAGCTGCTGTCTCCCCCCCACCCCCGCCCCAGCCAGAAGCAACAACTCATCTTTCTGTTGTGGGCTTTCTAGAGTGTGTGGTCTTTTGTGTCTGGCTTCTTTCGCTTCACAGAACATCCTTAAGGTTCAGCCGTGCTGGACCCCGTGTCGGTGTTGCATTCCTGTTTGTGGCTGACTCAGTCCCAGTGTGTGCACGGAACATCTTTGGTGTAGCCGTTGGCCTATCGTTGGGCCTCTGGGTTGTTTCCACCTCTTGTTTCTGATGAACATGCTGCTGTGAACATTCCAGAACAAGTTTCCGTGTGCACACACTGCCCGAGCGTCTCATTTGACGCTCAGGGCACCTCTCTTGGGGGAGGTCTTTCCCCCGTTACCAGGCGAGGATGTGGGTGACTCGTGGTCAAGTGCAGGTCAAGGCCAGACCACCCAGCTGCCGCGTGTGCTTTTGACCACAGCCCCTCGGTGCCTCCTAGCAGAGCTTAGCAGGTGCCAGACAGGGAGGGCCCAGAGTGGCCAGGTCAGGGGCGAGGAGGACACAAAGCCACTCGGGGCCCAGAGGCCCCAGTGAGAAGCGTGGACTTGAAGTGAGAACGGGAAATCCTGGGACAGTGTTGAGTGGAGAATATCGTGGTGTGATTGGTGCTTTTAAAAGGTGATGTCTGTTGCTGCGTGGCAGGTGGTCACGAGGGTGGGGGCTTGAGGGGGAGCAGGTGGAGTGGTCGGGAGGCCGCTAGGATCCCTCAGGTGAGAGAAGAGGGTGGCTCTGGGGGGCCGGGTAAAGATGGAGGGGACGACAGACGGACCCGGGTCACGTGGGGCTGCTGTGTCACCCTTCCAGCACACGGTGGTCCCACGCGCCCTTACCTGGAGGGCTCCCATGTGACTCTCCCCGGGTCTGCACACACCCGGGGTCAGCACTGTGTTGGCAGATGGATGTGGAGTCCCTGGTCTTATGCTAGGGGAAGAGAAACCAGACCTGCTGCAGCAGCTTTGGGAAGTGGGGAGAGGAAATAGCTAAGGATTTGGGCCAGAAAAAGAGCAGAGTGAGCGAGGAAGGGAGAATAGGACAGGCAGAGTGTTGATTCTGGTGGAATCAGAGGGGAAGCGTTGTGGGGGGCACAAGCAAGTGTGGACAAGCCCCAGATTTGGGGGGGGGCGGGGAGGGTCGTAAATTGCCACCTGGTCTTGGCAGGGCCATTTCACAGGATCCACTGAAATGCAAGATGTACTTACACTTCAACCCAGCAGTTCCGCTTCTAGAAGTTTGTCTTGGGATAGCTCTGGGACACGCACACGGTCTAGGCAAGGTGTTGGTTAACACTGGACAGGAGTCCCAAATGCCGAAAACACCCTAAACAGCCATCAGTCTGGGATTAATTAAATCCTGGTGCATTCCATTCCATGAAAGCTTTGCAGTCGTCAAGAAACATAAGGTCGGGGCGCCTGGATGGCTCAGTCGGTGGGGCATCCGGCTCTTGATCTCCACCCCACGTTTTGCTCCAGAGCCTACTAAAAAAAAGAAAAAGGGTAAGGCAGGTCTGTCCGTATGCACTGATGTGCGCCCTACGCTAGAAAAGGTACGGTGTGAGCGTGTGAAATTTTAGGTACGTGTATCCTTTTCCGGGTGCAAAGAGGCTCTTTCCTGGGAGACGGGCTGACAGGCAGACTAGGAGTTCACTTTCGGCTTTGTAATCACCTGAGCCTTTTTGTGTTTTGTTTTTGCAATGAGCGTAGACCCCTTTTATCATTGGGATTAACTTTTTGCCTCCATGGAAAGAAAATAGTACCAAACAGCTGGCAGTTTCAGTTACCTTTGAAAAAGGAACCAGGCACCCAGGGGACAGGAGCCAGCATGGTGGCTTTCCCATCTATCTGGTAATGAGGCCGAGCCGCCACTTCCTCGTGAGAAACCCAGGGATGACTGCTCAGAGACCACCTGCTCTCTGCACAGCTGTGGACCTCTCGTTTTGGGCTAGGGCACCGGCTTACCCTGGAGCCTTCTTGCCCTCCCCCAAGCCCTGCCCCAAGGTCAGAGAAGCTGCCAAGTTCACTGCAGCTCTGTCCTTTGCCCTCCGGCTCCTTCCTGGGTGTGGTCCTTGCCGGAAGCCGAGAGACCACCAATGGTAGCAGGTGGACAGGTGGGGATTCCCTAGGCCCCCGAGGGCCTGGAATGCAAACAAAGGACAGAAATAGACCTGCTTGCCTAACCCCACCCAGTTCAGGTTGAGTCTCTGCCACACGGTTTGGACCCCCGAGTTAGGCCGGACCGAATCTCTGCAGGTTGTTCTCAGCCCGGGCCCCCGGGTGCTGTCTCGCCACCAGTCTACACACTCGTGCCCCTCTCCGTTTCCATTCCAGCCGCCCTGCCCCCGGCCCACCATGGCGTCCGCTGACAAGAATGGTGAGAGCGTCTCCTCTGTGTCCAGCAGCCGCCTGCAGAGCCGGAAGCCGCCCAACCTGTCCATCACCATCCCGCCCCCCGAGACCCCAGCCCCTGGCGAGCAGACCAGCATGCTGCCCCAGGTAAGCGGGCAGCCTGGAGGCTCGCTGCCCAGCCACAGGCGACAGCTGTGCCCACACAACACTGAGCGGAGGAGGCCCCTTCTGCCTGAGACCCCGCTGCCTGTGTCACCCCTGACTTAGGCCTGCGCCCCCTCCTCCCTGGCCGCAGACGTCACAGGGAGCGGGCTCTGAGCGCAGGAGCTGCGTCTCCTGGTGGTCGGTGGCCGTCTCCTGGTGGTCGGTGGCCGGGGAGACGGGAAGCACAGTTCTCGAGAAAGGCTCCCAGTTCCACCAGGATCGGCTGTTTCTATTACCTGCCTGGGGCCCCCGAGGGGCTGTCAGACTTGGGGGAAGGGACCCCGCGTGCTGGGCAGCAGCAGCCTGACCCCACAGCGCCTGGCTGCCATGGAGAATGGAAATGAAGACAGGCTAGAGCAATGCTCCATAAAGGGCTTATTGAGAGCAGCCTTGAAACAGTGTCCCGGGGCATAAAGGGGTGCTGTGTCGGCGCCACCCACTCACCCCGGGGGCTGGTTTGCATATGGGGAGCCCGGGGCGAGTGCTGTGGACGGAGTTAGGAAATCACGCTAGGGCTCGTTGAAGACCGTAAAGACTGAGTGACTTTACAGTCGGAAGAAAAGCAGCTCAGGCGTGTAAATAAGGGGTGAGGTGTGTTCTCGGGGTTCTGGCAGAGGGAGCCAAAGAAGAGTGAGCCCAGGATCTGGGCTCCACCCAGTCCCAGCCTGTCCCCCCGCCCTGCCTCCCACAGAGGCCCAGGAACCCAGCCTACGTGAAGAGCGTCAGCCTCCAGGAGCCACGGGGACGATGGCAGGAGGGCAGCTCCGAGAAGCGCCCTGGCTTCCGCCGCCAGGCCTCCCTATCCCAGAGCATCCGCAAGTGAGCACCCTTCCCCCGCCCCCCGCTCCTGCCCCCAGTGGCCCTGGGGACCTTCCCTGGGCCTGGCCCCCCGTGTCCCCTTCCTCGAGTAGGCAGGCCTTCGTGAGCAGCCCTCCCTGCAGGGCTGGAACGTGCGTGTTACGGGGGGAAACAGAGGCCCAAGGGGGATGTGTGCCTTGTAGAAAGTCACAGTGTGGAGGCTGGGGGTTCAAGGAGCAGGGGCTGGGGGGAGGCACTGGCCCTCGGCTGGCTCCCAGAAGCCTGCCCAGCCCAGCTTCAGCCCTGGACTCTGTTCCACCCCTCTCGTCTGGTCACTGGGTCCCAACCCAGGGGCAAGAGTGGGAGCCGATCTGCCCCTTCCACTGCATGCACACGTGCCCTGTCCCCTCCCGCCCCCTCCCGCGTCCCCTGCCCTGCGCACATCCCCCGGCACCCCGCACGAGCGCATGCCCTGTCCCATCGTGGCTGTCGTGGGCCCCGTGCTCGCGGCCATGGCTGTGTGCGTGCTCCCGCAGGGGCACGGCCCAGTGGTTCGGGGTCAGCGGCGACTGGGAGGCGAAGCGGCAGCACTGGCAGCTGCGGAGCTTGCACCACTGCAGCGTGCGCTACGGCCGCCTCAAGGCCTCGTGCCAGCGCGACCTGGAGCTCCCCAGCCAGGAGGCGCCTTCCTTCCAGGGCACCGAGTCTCCGAAACCCTGCAAGATGCCCAAGGTGGGCTCCGCTGGGGGGCCGGGAGTGGCCGGTGACTGAGCCCCGGGCCGACGGCTCTGCTCCCTCACTCCCTCCCTCCTTTCCTTCCAGATCGTGGATCCCCTGGCCCGAGGACGGGCGTTCCGCCACCCGGATGAGGTGGACAGGCCCCATGCGCCACACCCACCGCTGACGCCGGGGGTCCTGTCCCTCACCTCCTTCACCAGTGTCCGCTCTGGCTATTCCCACCTGCCCCGCCGCAAGAGGATGTCTGTGGCCCACATGAGCTTTCAGGCCGCTGCCGCCCTCCTCAAGGTCGAGATGCCTCCCCGCCTCTGCCCAGCCCCCACCGTCCGACCCTCCCTCTCCCCACAGCATCCCCCCGAGGGCTCACCCGGGTACGTCCTTCTGTGCCGAGGGTGGTGGATGCACCGGGTTACCTGGCAGAGAGAGGGGCCCTGCAGCCCAGGAGCCTGGCCCATGGCCTTCCAGCCCCAGTGTTCCGTCGTTTGGGAAGCCGGTGTCTGCACCGACACGAGCTGGGAAAGCAGGAAGTGACACGTGCAGGCAGCACCCTGCACCCAAGTTCACTCAGCCCCTATGATGTGCTGGGCATGCGTTCTGCAGAGTGAAGTGAGCCAGTGTCACTGCCCTGGAAGGGCTCCCAGCCCTGGGGGCACAGATGTCACTACTCGGTGTGATGAGCGCTGGGGCCTACGTGGGAAAGGGGCTGATGTCAGAACAGGTGCTTGGGCTGAGCCCAGGAAAATAAGGAAAAGTTCCCCCCGGGAAGGAAGGAAAGGAATAGTATTCTCAGCAGAGGGAAGGGCCCGCGCAAAGGCCTGGAGGTAGAGGGGGCCTGGCACGTTTGGGGAGCAGCACGTGGTTTGATGTGGTTTTAGTGAGGGGTGCTTATAGGAGGAGTGGCCAGAGATTGGGGTCAGAGAGGCGGACGGGGGCCTGCTGTGCTGTGCCAGGAAGCTGGAGCTGGGGGAAATGGCCCAAATTTGGGGTGTAAGCGTACAGAAGGAGTGGTGGGGAGCTAGCTGCCCTAGCCAGAGGGCAGGAGGTCAGCCAGGTGAGGATAACCGAAAATCTTGGAGGAGCCATGGGTTCGGGGTTATGGAAGCTTCGTGGCCTTTTCCCGCAGACACTCCATGCTCTGGGCAGGGTCCCGTCTCCCAAGGTGCTGCCCGGGGAGGAGGGGTTTGACAATTCCTTTGGAAGGGGCGGGGGTAGTGGCGCCTGACCTGGGCCTGATGCCCGGGCCTCTGCCCTGTCACAGGGGCGCTCAGTGCTGGACGCCGCGGGACAGCGGTGCCGGGCGGTCAAACGCAGCTTTGCCTACCCCAGCTTCGTGGAGGAGGATGTGGTCGATGGGGCAGACACATTTGACTCCTCATTTTTTAGTAAGGCAAGCATGGGGTGTGGGCCTCAGGGACAGGGTGCGGGGTGGCCTGGGAGTTAGGAGAGGTGACCTGACCTTGATCGTACTCTGCCAGGAGCCCCTGAGAGATCCAAAGGCCCCTTGGTGGGATGGGATGTGCCACCTCGTGGAACTCCTGGGCCCCTGTCTCCCTGTCGAGGACCTGGCAGGGCAGGGTTCCGGCCGGGAGAGCCACCGTGTGGCTGACAGGCACGTGCCTTCCACTTCCCTCCCAAAGATCCTGTCTGGCTTTGTTCTGTCCTTGAGTGGAGGTACTGGGAGCAGTATTTGGGACAGTGACTCCTCACACTTTCTTTTCCTGTGACCCCCGCTCCACCCCACCCCAGGAAGAAATGAGCTCCATGCCCGATGATGTGTTTGAGTCTCCCCCCCTCTCGGCCAGCTACTTCCGGGGGATCCCACGCTCGGCCTCCCCGGTCTCCCCCGATGGGGTGCAGACCCCTCTGTGAGTCCTGGGCATCCTTCCCCCGGGGGCAGGGCGGCGGCCCAGCAGGGAAGGGCTCTGGGACTGCCAAGTCCCTCCTGAGCCCCCTTCTGGGATGCGTGGGGAGGGGCCGCAGGCTGAGAGCCATCCCCCACCAGGAAGGAGTCCAGCCGAGCCCCAGCCCCAGGGGCCAGGCGCGGCAAGCGCATCGCCTCCAAGGTGAGGCACTTCGCCTTCGACCGGAAGAGGCGGCACTACGGCCTGGGCGTCGTGGGCCACTGGCTGAACCGCAGCTACCGTCGAAGCATCAGCAGCGCCGTGCAGCGGCAGCTGGAGAGCTTCGACAGCCACCGGTGAGCGTCTGCGCTGGGGCTCCCCGCTCCGACGGTGGGCTGGGACGGTGGGCTGGGACGGCCGGCTGGGCCGAGAAGCCCTCCAGAGGGCCTGGGGACTTCCTGACCCCCCAGGACCCTGTCCTGCAGCACCCCCTAATGCAGCAGGTGTTTAGGGAGCGGCTCCTGTGGGAGAGGGGAGAGGGGAGGGGGGACGAGTCCTCAGGGTGGCCCTACGAGCGTGCGTGTCACCCGGGAAGGATTCCGGGAAGGATCCCCGGGCGCTTGCTGCCTCTTCACCCTCCACGCTCTCTTGGCCTGTGTCCTTAGCCCGGCTCCCAACAGCGGTCAACAAGCGTTCATTGTGCGCCAGCACACAGGCCCTGGCACAGCTCCAACGGGAGGGACAGGGAGGGCAGGGTGGGCCAGAGGGACAGTTAGAAGCTCTGAGTGAGGGGACCGTGGGGGGGAACCAGAGGATTGGGGAGGGGCAGTTCTCACAGTGTGTCACGAGCAGTGACCCGATCGACCTCAAACCCAAGATCAAAAAATGCATAACAAGTGTCGCAAGTGTCCCCGGGGACAGAGTGAGTGGACGGCTGGCCGGGAGGGCTGCGGCCAGCATGAGCAGGAGTTAGCCGGCAGAGAGGTGTGAAGAGCATCTCTGGCAAAGGAAATGCCGTGTGCGAAGGCCCCGGGGCTGCAGGGATCGTGGTTTGTTCCAGGAGCTGTAAGAGGAGAAGGGGGGGGCACAGTAAGTCCCCCCTCCAGCCAGCAGCAGGGGGTGATGTCAGACTTTATTCCAAGGGGAGCAGGAAGCCATCTAAGGGTTTAAGCTGGGAGAAAGACATGTGGGGGTGCGTTCTCACAGTCACTGTGGTGAAGGGTGATTTGGAGGGGAATAGAAGGGGTGGGGAGAGAGCAAGCGAGAGCTGATGGGGGCTGGGCTCAGCGGGCTGAGGGCTGGGATGTGGGCTCGGCTCTGCTGACCCGGGGCCTCTGTCCCCAGGCCCTACTTCACCTACTGGCTGACCTTCGTCCACGTCATCATCACGCTGCTGGTGATTTGCACGTACGGCATTGCACCTGTAGGCTTTGCCCAGCACATCACCACTCAGCTGGTGAGTCAGGCTAAGGAAGGGGTGCTCCCTTCTAGGGGTCCCAGCCTCTCCTGAGAGGCGTCAGTGCCATCAGCCACGGAATCCCTCCCGTGGCCACAGCCTGGCCCATGCAAGAGGGTGCTCTGGGCTCACCATAGCTCTGCCTCTCAGCCCCACCCTGGGGGCCCTACCCTGGGACGGAGAAACCCCTGACCCCCCCCCCCCCGCCTCTGCACCAGGTGCTCAGGAACAAAGGTGTGTATGAAAGCGTGAAGTACATCCAGCAGGAGAACTTCTGGATCGGCCCCAGCTCGGTGAGGGGCCCAGGGGGATGGGGCGGCATCTCATCAGGGAACGCTGGGGCCCTGTCGCCCCCCACTGGGGAGGGGTCAGCTGGCCTAGGAGCCCCCCTTATCAGGGACCTTCAGGGGAAATTCAACAGAGTGGCCGGCTCTGGGCCCAGGCTCACTCTTCCCCTCCCCCAGATTGATTTGATCCACCTGGGAGCCAAGTTCTCCCCCTGCATCCGGAGGGACCAGCAGATCAAGCAGCTGGTGCTTCGGGAGCGAGACCTGGAGCGGGACTCGGGCTGCTGTGTCCAGAATGACCACTCGGGCTGCATCCAGACCCAGCGGAAGGACTGCTCGGTGGGGCCAGGCCCTCCAACCCCTGCCAGCCCCACTCTGGTCCTGTGCACCGTCTTTACTTGCCCCAGCATAGGGGAGGGGCCCTCGAGGACAGTGACCACATCCCCTCCCTCCTTCCTGGCCCCACATACCCCTGTACGTGGCCCTGCACAGAGAGTGCTGACCTCCCCAGCCCGGAGACGGGAAGGAAGTGACGTTCCCAAGAGGAACTGAGCGGGGGGGTGGAGGTCTGGGAGATGGGCCTGAGCCCTGGGGACCAGGGGAAGAGCCCCTGACTAGAGGGTCCCTTGCCCACTGTAATGGGGATGGCATTATGCGAGCCGCAGCCAACCCTCCTCTGTCCTCCAGGAGACTTTGGCCACTTTTG
The DNA here is from genome assembly GCF_024610735.1 of Ursus americanus. NCBI lineage: Eukaryota > Metazoa > Chordata > Mammalia > Carnivora > Ursidae > Ursus > Ursus americanus. Next base: position 5,027,928 of record NC_142149.1, read on the forward strand.
TCAAGTGGCAGGATGATACGGGGCCCCCCATGGACAAGTCTGATCTGGGCCAGAAGCGGACGTCAGGGGCAGTGTGTCACCAAGACCCCAGGTACAGTCTCAGGGTGGCCCCCAGCTGGGCTGTGAGAAGCTGGGGTTGAGCATCCTGTCTGGGCCTCCCCCCGGGCATGTTAGGGGGTGGGTGTGGTGGGCTGGGGGTGGGCCATAGCTCCTCATTGTGCCCCCTCTGATCTCTGCCTCCAGAACCTGTGAGGAGCCGGCCTCCAGCGGTGCCCACATCTGGCCCGATGACATCACCAAGTGGCCAGTGAGTGTCCGGGGTGGAGAATGGTCTAGGAAGGGCAGGGAGAATGGTCTAGGAAGGGGTGCCTGCTGCCGCTCGGGCCCAACCCGGTGTGGGCATCCCCCCCCTGCAGATCTGCACCGAGCAGGCCAAGAGTAACCGCACCGGCTTCCTGCACATGGACTGCCAGATCAAGGGCCGCCCCTGCTGCATTGGCACCAAGGGCAGGTAAGCCAGCCCCGGCGCTCTGCCTGAGCTCCCCGCCAGAGCTGCCCGTGCTGCTGTTGCCACCTGCCACCCGGGCTAGTGTCCTCCCTCCCCCGCGCTGGGGTCGCCCATGGTGTGAGCAGGAGGAAGGGGAGCCTGCCCCGGAGCTGGGGTCCCCGCAGAGGGGCACCCCTTCTGCCAGTGGGCAGGGGTCCTCGGGGCTGTGACGTATCCCTTTGCCTCCCTGTCCCCCTAGCTGTGAGATCACCACCCGGGAATACTGTGAATTCATGCACGGCTATTTCCATGAAGAGGCAACACTCTGCTCCCAGGTGAGGCAGGGCCCCCGGTGAGTGCGGCACCGTGCTGGAGCTGGCCTCGTGCCTCCCCTCCTGCAGGTGTCTGGCTCTGCCCCCCAGCCCACGCCCACGTCGGGCCGGCGGGGTCGCAGGCACCGACTGCCACATGCTTGCCCTCAGGTGCACTGCCTGGACAAGGTGTGTGGGCTGCTGCCCTTCCTCAACCCCGAGGTCCCGGATCAGTTCTACAGGCTCTGGCTGTCTCTGTTCCTCCACGCTGGGTAAAAGGCTCCTCGCTGCCCGCCCCTCCCACCCCCCACCCCTGTGCGGTCCGCCCCCCTGCCCCCGGGCCCAAGGAGGAGGACTCCCGGGCCAGGGCACAGCCGGTTCGGCCTGCCAGACCCCACGGCTCCTGAAGGCCTGGCTGGCAGCCGGGGGCAGGTATGGGACGGCTGACGCCTGCTGTGCCCCCTCCCCAGCGTGGTGCACTGCTTGGTGTCTGTGGTCTTCCAAATGACCATCCTGCGGGACCTGGAGAAGCTGGCCGGCTGGCACCGCATCGCCATCATCTTTGTCCTCAGCGGCATCACCGGCAACCTCGCCAGCGCCATCTTCCTCCCATACCGGGCGGAGGTAGGGACTCGGGGGACGGGCAGGGAGGGCCTGCTGCTCCCGCGCTCCACCACCCCCCCCCCCGCCCCCAGAGCTGCTGAGGGACACACAGCCCCTCCCGGGCCAGGCTCGACAGCAGATGGACGGCTTAGCCGTGGGCTTACTGGCTGATCCGCTAATCCCCGGGAGCAAGGGAACAGCGAGGCCAGTGCGTCATGCTCGGGCATCACCTCCAGAAAGACACCCCAGACCCTGTCCGTCACTGCGTTCCCCTTCTCTGCTTCATTTCTCTTCGTGACCGTGACCCTTGCCTGCCTACCCGCATGTCACATAGCTGTGGGTTGAGCTGTGTGAAATCTCCAACGTGCACACGTTCGTGACCCACAGAGACAGTGACAGTTTCTCGATCAGTTCAACCCCACGCCCTCTGCTCGCTCGGGGTCTGCCGTCCCGCCGTGTGCAGCCTCGCGTAGGCCTGTCCGTCCTGCTCACTGCACAGACCGCACACTGGGCACGCAGTCGGTCCTCCGTGCTGGCAGAGAGCGTGGGTGCAACAGGCCCCGCTTTGGTCCAGGAGCCTCGGCGGCCAGGTCCCCACCCCTGGGAGGAGCCCACCCGTAGGAGGACCGGGGTCCCCGTGCTGCAGCCCGGCTGTGCCCCGGCTTCCCCCCGGCACCCAGGAGTGACACCGCTCCCCACCCCTCTCTGCCCCAGGTGGGCCCGGCGGGGTCGCAGTTCGGCCTCCTCGCCTGCCTCTTCGTGGAGCTGTTCCAGAGCTGGCAGCTGCTGGAGCGGCCCTGGAAGGCCTTCCTGAACCTGTCGGCCATCGTGCTCTTCCTCTTCGTCTGCGGCCTCCTGCCCTGGATCGACAACATTGCCCACATCTTCGGCTTCCTCAGCGGGCTGCTGCTGGCCTTCGCCTTCCTGCCCTACATCACCTTCGGCACCAGCGACAAGTACCGCAAGCGGGCCCTCATCCTGGTCTCGCTGCTGGTCTTCGCCGGCCTCTTCGCCTCGCTGGTCATCTGGCTCTGCGTCTACCCCGTCAACTGGCCCTGGATCGAGTACCTCACCTGCTTCCCCTTCACCAGCCGCTTCTGCGAGAAGTACGAGCTGGACCAGGTGCTGCACTGACCCCCGCCCGGCGGGGCTGGGCGCCGCGGCAGCCCATAGAACACGGATGGCGCCAGGCCCGGGCCTGGGACCGGCTGCCTGTCTGCGGGGCGCCCCACCCTGCACTCCAGAGACCCGCGGCCGGGAGCCCCGGCCCTCCCTCCACCAGGCCACTCTGACTCCGCCGTGACAGTCACAAAGGCGGGTTCCTCGGGGGAGCGAGGCCGCCCTTCCTCAGTCTGGGGGACCCTCCGAGCGTGCGCTTCTCCACAACGCAGGGACTCGGGCCCCGGCTTCCCGCCTCTTCCCTGACAGCAGGACCCCTGCGGAGGGGTGAGCTGCTCTCCTTCCCAGGGTCCTCCCCCTGCTGGTGCCTGCCTCCCTGCCACGCACACACCCCATTACTGTGGGTGTGCCTTCACTGGGACGTGGCCAGGGTTCCCGCCAGGTTCCCACCCCTGCCTCACCACGGCCTCACCACCCTGCCCTATGAGCCCGTGCCCCTCATTCAGCAGTGGCCTGGTGAGCCTGCCCTTAATGCTCCTGGACCAGACTTGTGGGAAAGGCTTTGCCATGGGCTGGGGCAAAGAAAGAGCATGGAGACATAGCGAGGCTGGGAAGCCGAGGGCCTCCCCTTGATCATTGCGAACAGAGGTTGTCCCCTCTCTGTCTGTCCGGCCCTCCCTTTGAGTCAGTGTTCTGCCTTCTGGGGCTGGCTCTGAGAAGGCTGGCCCTACCCCACTCTGCCTCACCTCTGCCCCAGTGGGGCCGGGGGCTGGGCCACCTCAAGGACCTGCTCCCGGGGGTTGCCTAAGGCTGAGTCAGGCCCATTTTTTACTGGTTTATATCATGGTTCTAATTTTTAAAAGTAACGCTAACTTTATATGAATGATGTCTCAAATGTATTAAATGCTATTCTGTACAAGTATCATGTTTTGACCTGAGGGGCTCTGGCAGAGTGAAAGCTGGGACTTTTTGTTGGTGGGGGGTCAGCCATGAGCTCAGGGGCAGGGCCTGGACCCAAAGGGATGGTGGAAAACTCGTGGGGGATTTGATTGGACCAGAAACCAGGTTTGGGGTCCCATGGAAAGCCTCAGGGGGTCCCTTGAGAGGGCTGGGTCAAATCCTTGGACCCCAGGAACAGCGAGGGGCGGGCTGCCCTGCCAGAGACAGTGGGGGGGAGGCATAGCCTTCGTCCTTCACTGTGCTTCACCCGCTACCTCACCCCGCACAGAAAGCCACCTGAGAGCTTATGCAGCACAACTACTTTATTAGAGGGAAGGGGACCCAGGGTGTCTGAGGCCAGGGGTGGGGGGCACATGGGGGGAGCTGGGAGGCACCCCCTGCACTTCCCTGCTCCTAGCTACCCCCATTCCAGGGCTGAGGACAAGATGGGGAATCCCTGAGGCTGGGGAGAATAAGGGCCTTCCGAGCACCAGGCACCGTGAGGACGAGGAGGCTGCCTGCCCGGAGGGCCCACCACGGGTTCCCGAGAGTGAGCGTGTCACCAGGCGGGTCGCAGGACACCTCCTGCTGTCCCCAGTTACCAACCCAGCCCCACCTCCGGCACAGTTTGGCATGCAGCCCGGGCTGGGGAGAGAAGGGGACGCTGGGAGCCCCCAGCCCGCCTCCCCGCAGCCCCAGCACGTGGCTGTGGGCACCGAGGGGCGGCAGCCGGGTCGGGGGGCGCCGGGTTCAGCAGCCGCTGTTCCGCCGCAGGGAGGCGTGGCCCCGCGTGGAGCACTGCAGCTCCGTGAAGGTGAACGAGCCCAGCGTGAAGGCGCACGGGCCCACGAGGCTGAAGCCGAACCTCTGGTAGAAGGGCACCAGTCTGTCCTCACACATGAGCACGGCCCGGCGCACGTCCGGCTGGCCGCCCAGGTGGTGCAGGTAGCGCCACATCAACACGGAGCCCTTGCCCTGCCGCCGGCAAGCGTGGTGCACGGCCAGCACGTGCAGGTGGGCGGTGCGGCCCCTGGGCCGGTGCAGCGTCAGCGACTCCTGGGAACCGGCAGGGACGTGAGTCCAGACCCGCTTCTGCCCATCCCTGCCTCCCACCCAAGCTACCCCCACCCAGCCGAGAGCAAGTGTCTCCTGAGTGCCTCCAAACGGGGCTCCCTTCCCACCCGTGGAGGGCCCCAAATTGGGAACTCTACCCTCCACCCCATGGAGGGCCCTTCATGAAGGCCTTTGAGCCCCGAAGAGGTGAGTCTTTTTGACCCCGCAGAGGACCAGAGGAAGAAATTCCAGCCCCTGGGCTCCTCTGCCTCCCTCTGAGCAAGAGAAGCCAGGGCTTGGGGGTGGCAGCCTCCCTTCCAGAGGCTTTCCAGCGGCTGAGCGTCCCAGCCCCATCCTGCCCTCACCTGAGTGAGTCTCTCCTGGTCCCAAAGCGAGCCGATGATGAAGGCCACGAGGCGGCCTTCCTGGAACCAGCCCAGGGACAGCTCTGGACACAGGGTCAGGAAGTGCTTGACCTCATCCAGATACAAGGGGCAGATGCCCAAGACAGAGATGAAGGCTGCAGGGGGAGGCGTGGCGGGTGACGTCACTGGCCGCTGGCCACCGCGCACCAGGCATCTGCTCAGAAGCCCGGGTGGGTTCTCCCACCCACCCACCCGACGGCCGCCTCTCCCGCAAGAAAACAGGATTCAGGGCCGTTCCTGTGCCCGCTTTCCTGAACACACGTGCATGCACACAGAAATACACCTCCAATCTGCTCCCACCAGGGACGACTCCTCCCCACGGGGCAGCTGCAGGGCGGGGGGGAGGTCGGCACCCAGACCCTTGGCGGGGCCCCGCTCACCTTCGCGCTCGATCTCAAACACGCTGGTGGCATCCTCCGGAGTGAGGCAGCGGAACTCACTGGCAGGAAGCGTGTGGCGCCGCGGGCGGCCTGGGGTCTCTGGGATCCCAGGCCGCAGGTCCGAGGCCTTGGGCTCCAGGCCGTGTGCGCTCTGTGTGGCCATCTTGGCTGCCGGTGCCTCCTTGGGATGCCCCAACTTCAGAAGTGGTCTTCGTCGCCTAAAAGGGCCCTCCAGCACCTATCGCAGAGGAGTGAGGGTCAGGGGTACGGCCCTCATCTCCAATAGGGGCAGGCCAGGGGGAGGGTGCACCTTGCCTCTTTTGTAGAGGGACCTGGGGTTGGGCGAGTCCCGGTGCGGATTCTGGGGGCTATAAATGTTGGTGCCCTCTCCCCACCGCTCCCTCTCAGCCAGAAGCACCCGCGGAGCAGCCCTTCCAATCCTCCGATCCTGGCCTCACTGCCCTCCAGGTACCTCTAAGTCCCAGGAGGCGATGGACGGGGTGGGCAGGGCTCCATGGAATGGGAGGCACCCCAACACTGCTGCCCAAGGTGGGAGGGGTGACCACTGCCCACGTCCGACACAGCGATGCGAGGGGTGGGTCGGTCTGTCTCACCTGCCCAGGAGGGGCCTTGCCAGTTCTTTGGGCGTAGGGTGCGGTGGCTGCGGCGTTTTAGGCAACTTCCGCCGTCGGCCCTGGAGAAAAAGACCCTTAATCGAAGTGGGTCCTCCAGGAGCTTTCACGTTGACTCTGATGGCCTCACATTGGACCACGCACACATGAGGGCATCGGGAGGATGGGGGAGTCTGAGGAGGTAGGGGGGAGTGGGCCTGGAGGGCATCTGACGGTGCCCCTATGGCACTCTGTATGTCTCTCCCACGATGCTCTTGCAGATTCTTCATATTTGCCTTGCCCTCCCTCCTCCACCTTTTCTCCCCTGGCCCAGAAGCCCCGAGCAGGGTAGCTTCTGCTCCTAAAGCCGGGAGCCGGGGGTGGGAGGATGGGGGGGCCACTTATGAGGACTCTGAGCAGGGGCCCAATGTCTCCACCGCAGAGCCACTCACCCTGGAGGTCGTCTGCTGGCGCAGGGGCCCGGGCAATCTGGGACTCCAGGCTGCCGGGCGGCAGCAGGTGTCACTGGGGAGCATGTGATGTTCTCCCAGATTTATAATCCCCGCCCCGCCTCCGTGTTACCCCAGCAGGACAAAGCCAGCAGGGCTGGGCCGCTGCCTGCCCTGTCCCCCCCGATGAGGGTCAGACATCAGAGTGACACTGGATGCTCAGGGGATTACAGGGATTGATCGAGGGCCCAGAATCTGGGCGAAGAGCACAGGGCTAAACCTCAGGGGTCTGGCTCTAATCCCTGTTGTGGCTCTGCCTGCCCGACCGAGCATTCACCCTTTGTGCTCCAGAGGCTTGGACACACTTACCTCTGGGGGTCCTTCCAGCTCCTGCAGCCCCAAAACACTACCTACCGACCGTTGGTAGCCCTTGCTATGAGCTGAGCCTCAGGTAAGAACATCCTTTCATCCACGTGAGAGCCCCGCCCCGTGAGTAGTAACCCCATTTTACAGAGGACACTGAGGCTCAGAGAGGCTGAATTACCTGCTTAGAGACCCCCAGCAAGTCGTTGGGGGCACCGCCGGTGTGCCTCCAGGCACACACTGTTACCACCAGGGCTGTTAGGCCCCGTGGATTTTCCAAGTGGCCAGGACACGTCTTCACGGTTCCACCGATCAGATGGTATCCTCAAGTCAGGGTCTACCAAAGTGGGGGGAGCCAGGGAGCGGCCCATCGGCCTTGGGAGGGAGTGCCCAAATCTGGCTCTGGGATGTGCCGTCTACCGAGCCAGTGAGACTGGAGAGGCAGGCAGTATTCAGACCTTGCTATGTAGACAGAGGCAAGCCACTGATCATCGGACAAACCCCTCTACATCCTGCCCTCATAAATGACCTCCTCCATGGATGTAACCTCTTTCCAGAGCGCTCTGGAGAAAGTCCCCAGATCCAAAAGTGAGAGTCAAATCCCTCTGCATTCCAGCTGGTCCCCCTGTAGCAGAAACCAACCCAAACAAGCAAGAGGCCCTCTGCGACTCATGCCCTCCTCCCATCCCCTGGTACCCGCCTGGTCTCCCACACCTGCCATTACCCTGAGGTACTTAAATAACCCCAAGGGGGTGTGGCCACCACCTTGGAAGACTTCGCAGTACCTGCGAGAGCTGGACTCACGCCCTGGGGCCCGCAGTCCCCACTTGAACAGCAATAGAACTAGAAGGTTCCCCAACTAGAAACAACCCAAATGGCCATCAGCGGTAAGGAACTACAGAACAGACCCAAAATGGAGCGCATCCCACCGTGAGAGCCAACGACCTCGAGGACCCTCAGCAACGCGGCAGGGAATGAAAGTGGCCCCCAAACCAGAGTGGTTCCGAGTCCACGGATTCTGTCCTAATCTGTGCGTTGGAGGTAGTGGCTGCCCAAGGGGGCTTCTGGGGTTCTGGTAATATAACATGCAGTGCTTTTATTTTATTTTTTTAAAGATTTTATGTATTTGAGAGACAGAGCTTGAGGGGTGGAGGAGGCAGAGGGAGAGGGAGAAGCAAGCTCCCCTCTGAGCAGGGAGCCCGATGCAGGGCTGGATCCCAGGACCCTGAGATCATGACCTGAGCCGAAGGCAGACGCTTCACCGACTGAGCCCCCCAGGCGCCCCCAACATTCAGTTCTGAAATTGAAGGACGGAGGTGCTGGCAACTCCTGAGGCTGCCGATTCGTGCACTTTTGCGCATGTCTGTTCTACTTGAAGTTTCCTTAACTATTCCGGAGATTGTTCACCGAATGGGTCCACTCCACAATTCCTTGATTGCCAGTGACCCTGGCTCCACCCCATGGCCAAGGCCGCCCCCAGCGCCATATCAGCAGCTGCTGTGAGTTCTCCCTTGGGAACCTCGAGCCCCAGTTGATGCCTCCCGCTCTTCCTTCTTAACCCCTCCAGGCCCTCGGACCCGCAGACTGCCTTGGCTTCTCTTCTTTCCCTCCAGCCCACACCCCTCCCGCAGCCCTTAGCTCCTCCCTTGCCAGCACCCACGCCTGCCCTCCTGCCGCACGAGCCCCTGCCCTCTCAGGGCCCGGCTTCTACACCCGCGCAGCAGTGCTAATGCCCTGCCCAGCCAACTGCAGAAGGAGCGCCTGCTCTTGCCCAGGATTCCGGAGCTCTGCCCACATGGCTCTGCCATGGGGGTGACCCCAGCCCAGCCCAGATGCCCACCGCACCCACACTGCTATCTGTGGGGTCCCCTCCTCCCAGGGCCTCTCTGCTGTCTGAGGCCCAGCAGAACCGCCAGAGCTTACCATGCCTCCCACCCCAGCCATTACCAAGCCCCTTCCTGTCTTTGCCCTTCTGGGAGCCTACGACTGACCTCTCAGGACTGACCAGAAGACCTCCCTCAGGCTTGACTTTGGGGCCTGGTTAGGGGGGACATGTCCCGGACCTGGGCTGGGCACCTCTGCCTCCCACCTCAAGGTCTCAGGAAAAGGCCTTCTTGGTCCTTCTTAGACCCTGTGGCTCCACTGCGCCCCCTCATGGCCTGTCGGAGAAGAGCAGGCTATTGAATCTGCCTCACTTGATTGACCACCCGAACGGCCCTGTTCTTTCTGGAAAACACCTCTAGACAGGTGAACTTTGGAGAACAAGACAAGACATTATACTAAACGTGGCTAAACTGGGGAATCTGACCCCCTCATGGGGGGCAAGGGAAGGGAAGGGAGGGTGATCTATCCTGGTCAACTGGAAGAACATGACAAAGCACCATCAACGATGGGAGGAAAAGAGAGAGATGAGGGGCACATGGGGGTGACGAGGACAGAGAGAAGGACGCCCTCTACAGTGAAATTAGGAGAAGCATCAAGGGGCACCTGGGTGGCTCGGTCGTGGAGCACATGACTCTTGATCTTGGGGCTGTAAATTCAAGCCCCACAATGGATGTAGAGATTGCTTAAAAATAAAATCTTTTTTAAAATAAGATTTATTTATTTATTTTAGAGAGAGAGAAAGAGCACGAGTGGGGGAGGGGCAGAGAGAGAGAGACAAGCAGACTCCCTGCTGAGCAGGGAGCCTGACACAGGGCTTGACCCCAGGACCCTGAGATCATGACCTGAGCCAAAACCAAGAGTCAGATGCTTAACCGATTGAGCCCCACAAATGCAATCCTTAAAAAAAAAAAAGTCAAACACCAACATTGAGAGCGACTGCATGTGTCTCTAGTGCCAGCCTTGCTGAGGGATAAACTGCTGAGGCATTTCAGGGCACTAACTGGGTCCTGACACCAGGGCATCCTCCCCCGGGGGCTGTCATCAAATTCATCTGAACAACAGAGTGGCCTTAGGAGATGTACCTACCTTGTGAATGAGGTTGCCAGACTTAGCAAATAAAAATGCAGGAAGCCCTGTGAAATTCAAATTTCAGGTAAACAATTTTTTTTAAGATTTTATTTTATTTATTTTATTTATTTATTTGACAGCAAGAGAGACAGCCAGCGAGAGAGGGAACACAAGCAGGAGGAGTGGGAAAGGGAGAAGCAGGCTCCCAGGGGAGCAGGGAGCCCAATGTGGGGCTTGATCCCAGGATCCCAGGATCACGCCCTGAGCCAAAGGCAGACGCTTAACGACCGAGCCACCCAGGCGCCCCTAAAGATTTTATTTGTAAGTCATCTCTACACCCAACGTGGGGCTCAAACTCACCACCCCGAGATCAAGAGTTGCATGCTCCCCCGACAGAGCCAGCCAGGCGCCCCACAAATAATTTTGTAAGTATAAGTCTTTGGGACATACTTTTACTAAAAAATTGTTTATCCAAAATTCTGATTTCTACCTCAAACTAATGCAACATTATATGTCAACTCTATTCAGATTTATTTTTTTTAATTTTTTAAAAGATTTTATTTATTTATTCAACAGAGATAAAGACAGCCAGTGAGAGAGGGAACACAAGCAGGGGGAGTGGGAGAGGAAGAAGCAGGCTCATAGCGAAGGAGCCTGATGTGGGGCTCGATCCCATAACGCCGGGATCACGCCCTGAGCCAAAGGCAGACGCTTAACCGCTGTGCCACCCAGGCGCCCCTCTATTCAGATTTAAAAAGAAATTTTTAGGGGCACCTGGCCGGCTCAGTCAGTAGAGCATGTGACTCTTGATCTCTGGGTCATGAGTTTGAGCCCCACACTAGTGTGGAGTTTTTTCTTTTTTTTAAGTGCACATTCTCGGGGCGCCTGGGTAGCGCAGTCATTAAGCGTCTGCCTTCGGCTCAGGGTCCCAGCGTTCTGGGATCGAGTCCCACATCGGGCTCCTCCGCTGGGAGCCTGCTTCTTCCTCTCCCACTCCCCTGCTGTGTTCCCTCTCTCACTGTCTCTCTGTCACATAAATAAATAAAATCTTTTTTTAAAAAAAAAAAGTGCACATTCTCTGAACTGTAATTTGGCATCCTATCCTATTTCTCCTCCTTGTAGGGAAAGAGTGTGCCCCGCTAGCCACGTGCGCAGAGCAGAGGTTCACACCTACGTAGGCTTTGCAAGTGGAGTCTTTGGCAGAACTCTAGCGTGTAAAACAGACCAAGAGCCCCCCACCCCGGGGCTGGAACTGTTGCCAATGACAGGAAGGCTCTGCCAAGATGTGGTTGGGACACTATGGGTCCCACCAGGGGCCCCTGGAGGGAATGGACTTTCCTCAGAGGCACAGACTCATCTTCGAGCGCCCTCTGCCCCCGGTGGCCCTTGGACACCATCTCCCGGAGCAGGTTCTGAGGCTCTGTCCAGGCTCAGGGTGCAGGAGGAGAGTACCATCTATCTGAGAGGCATCACAGGGGACATCGCAGGCGCTCCCACAGCAGGACCAGAGGTGAGCTGTGTATCTGATTAGAGTCGGTGTAACCAATGTCCCGCATGGGGCCATCGGCTCGGGGTGCTTCGTGTTGGAGCCCCTATTGATACAGTTTTGCTCTTTAGCCAGTCTTCTCCTTCCAGCGCCAGCTCCCTGGAAAGGGTTCTGCAATAACCACTGCTCCCCAGCTCTGATTCTGCCCATTGGCCTCCCTACCACACTTCTTCTTCCAGCAAGGCTCCCCTTAGGGGTGCTACCATCACTCCCTCCGGTCTGGCCTCCCAGTCCACCAGACAGGTCCACGCATGTCTGAACGATGGCTGCGGGCTGGGCTCCAGTTCTCTCCCACAAAGCTCTTTGGTCCCAAACAAACCACGGGCTGTGGCTTGGCTCCTGCTTCAGGGCTCCAGAACATTCTATGATAGTTTAGAGCCAAGTTGTGCAGAACACACAGAGATCCCCTCCAGAAGGCTGTGTTACCTAACCCCCCACCTGTCTCAGCACAGCCTCACCTCTGACCTGGCTGAGCCCCTATCCCACTAAGGATCTGAAGCAGCGAGGATGAGAGGCATAGAGGTGGCTGTCCTCATGATTGAGTAGACAACGGAGGTCTCAGTATAGGAAGAGTGTTCCGAGGGGCTGCATGTCACCACGGGAAAGCTAAGGGATGTCTACTCTAAGGGGGGGAAGGAGACATTAGCAGGAAGAAGGGTGAGGATCAAGACATGTCCCAGAATCCAAGGGATGGGGTGGTCAGCAGTGTCAAATGCAGCCAGAATGGAGAAGAGATCTCAGATGCTCTTAACAAGGAGGCCCCTGGTGGCCTTTAAGCCTTTTAGGAGAGAGGGGTGGGTAGGGAGGCCAGATGCAGGGGAGCAGCCTCATGGTGACAGAGCAGAGGTCACGGCAGAGCGGAGGTCATCTGTTAAAGATACACCGACCCATTGGCATGGTTGGGGCCTGGAGACGACTCCCCACATCCCCCATGTTATCCCTCCCTCCCCCACTCCCCTGCCACCTGCGTTGGCACCCAGCCTGCAGCCACTCGGGCAACCTGCATATCCTGGCCCGGTGTGGCAGTGAGCATCCCCCTGGGCCCGGGCCCTCTGGGAGCTTCCCATGTGGGGCTGCACCTGCTTTTCTCTCCTCCCCTCAATGTGACAACTGCCCGGTTCCCACTGCAGGGCCCAGGCGAGCCCACCTGGAGGAGACAAAGAGGTAGGCCCTGAGACACAGGGCCCAGAGACACTCTGATGATGTTTCTGAGACCCCAATTTTCCACGCAGAGCCGCTGAAAGGCCGAAACGGGCAGGGAAGGCAGCTCTCTGTTATGGCGTCTGTGCGACCAGTTGTGTTTTTGGGTGGTTTTGAGGGTGACTTGTCTCTCAACTCCTTCCCAGGACCTAAAGTCTGCCCTGCACACCTGGCACTGAGCACATTTTGCCTAATTGTATTTACCTTTTCAACCTTCGTCTGTTACAGGCAGGTTCCCCGGGAGACAGAGGCCTAGATGCAGGACTGGGTTCAGGAGATTCGCTGGGGAGCCCTCTCAGGGGCAGCCCCTGTTGGGGAGCCGGGGAAGCAGCCTCGGGCAGAGGGGAAGGCAGCTGAGATGATGAGGTTGCCACCGAGGCCTCAGCCCATCTCATGGGAGCCAGGAAGCCCTGCAGAGACGCCCAGCCTGAGGCAGGGGGCAGACCTGTCTGCCCTGCATTGACCTTGGTTGAGGCAGCTTCCTGAGCTGAGGGCAATCCTGCCAGCCAAGGGGAGGGTGCTCTGGCTCCCTTTCGCCAAGCTGCCAAGAGCGCCCTAGCGGAATGCTAGCACCGACTTCCGGGGGCCTTGCCAGGGTGATAAATCCTGTGGCGGGGAAGAGTGTTCCCAGAACAACACACTTGCCTGTCTGACTTAATGTTCTGCCTCTCTTGACCCAGTATCCTTGACTCCAGTCCCACATTCTCCCAACTCCTGTCGGCACCATTGGCCGGGACCTGCAGCCCCTTCCTGGTACAGCCTTTTTCTCCCTGCCGGTGGCCCAGCACTCTACCAGGCAAGTCAAGTTGTCATTTAGACCCAGCTCTTGATCTGGTGCGAAGAGGGGAGACGGCGTAGATCCTTGGGGTGGGGGGAGGGTTGGCACCTGTCTCACGGGGAGGAGTTTTATCTTCCACCAAGGAGAAAGCACTAACCTCTCACAGGCAGGAGGGGGCCACATAGGAGGGGGCCACGGCTGTGAGGGTCCAGAAGGCTCAAGGGGAAGCTGGTGCTTTGAGATTTTTTAGTCCAGCGACCCCGATCCCCCCAGATGTCTCAGAGTTGCCCCTCTTCCCAGTTAGGGTTCTCCTTGGCATAGCCGACTCACTAAGGTTGGGGATTCAACCACTTCTAGGGCCCTGCTTCCCCTATTAAGTCCGGAACCTTCTCTATTTTTCTCTGTCCCTTTAACTTCAGGAGGTGAGTTTCTTTACGTGCTGCCAAGGAGACCCTCTGGCTTTGATACCGAGCCTTCGATTGGTGACCTATCACCCACCGCTTTTCACTGTCTTTCTCCAGTGCGACTGCCCCCAACAACAGTCATGCCCCAACAACATAGTCCTTATAATGACCTCTCTCCCCTACGGTACACGGGCCCGAGATTGTTCACCGCCACCCCAGTTCCTTCCACTGGTTCACTGCCCACAAGCGTTGTAATGATTGCACACTGTAGTGTGCTGGGCCCAGAATATTACACGTCCCACTACTGGTGGGGATCCAGCTCTAGAATCCCATTTAGAGTCTGTTCCCCAGCACCACACTCGGCACCGATGGATATGGGTCAGATTCCCCAGGAAATAGACTTAAAGACTCAGATCTGCACGAAGACGTCTACTGGAAGTGCCATCAGGGAGCAAGGTCAGCAGAGGTGGGCAGAGGGCGTTTAACCGTGATGAGCAGTTCCAGCGGAGACCTCAGCTGATCCCAGGAGAATCTCTGAAGCTGGGGCGCCCCTTCCCAGCTATCTTGAATGGAGGTGAGAGGGCCAGGCTTTGTTCCTCCTTAAGGAGAGTCACTGGATGGGTGAGGCACCTTTTTTCAGCCAAGGACAATCCTTGCAAAGGCACCAAAGCCATGATGCTCGGCAGCCAGTGCCTGGCAGCTGGGGGAAGGGCTCCTGGGATCGGAAGGTGGACTCGGGCTGTGCACGCAGTATCCACTGACGCCCATCTCCCCGACAGGCTTTATAAACCCCAGGAACACAGAGACCAGGTTGAAAGTGGGGCATGTGCCCCCCAGAGTAGGTGTCTATCAACTTAGGTCTTGATTCTTCTGTTGAGGAGGATGGCATTTAGCTTCTTGACTTCCTGTGGATTTATTTTGAAGTCTCATTTGCATAAAGAGCCTGGTTTCACTGCATGGCTGAGTGGCGCCCCATCCTTATTTGGGGTTCAATATCTGACATATGACACAGGCTGTTTCCTCAGGAACCTTCCAGACCTTTCTGGAACGAAGGCGTCAAAGGCAGGGAGGGATCGCCACCTCCTGGAGAAAGAAGGGACCTACGGCTCCCGGAGCATCTGGAGCCCTGCGGTCCCATAGAAAGTTCACGTGAGCCCCATAATGGGATTTTCAGTTTTGTAGTCGCCACGTGAAAAAGAGCCAAAAGAAACAGGTGAACTTGATTTTAATACTATATTTTATTTAACTTAATATATATAAAGTATTAACATTTCAACAAGTAATCGATACAAAATTAAGAAGATATTTTTAGACTCTTTTTTTTTTGCAAACAAGTCTTCAAAATTCGGTGTATATTTTACACTTACAACACGTCAATTCCGACAAGCCACATTTAAGTGCTCAAGAGCTACGCGTGGTTAGGGGTTACCACAACGGACAGCACAGAGCTAGAGGCTGGAGGCTGAGGAGAGAACCAGTGTGTGTGTGTGTGCGCGCGCGTGCACATATGTGTATGTTCCTCTCCGTATTTGGAAACACGGAGAGCAGGGGACTTGAGGAAAGACAGAGGTGTCCCGGAGACTGGCTGACACATGTTGAACCACTGGGAGAGGTTGGCTGGTTTTGTTCACTCAACGAAAACCTCCGGAGCACGCACTACGGGTCAGACCTGTGCTGGATGCTGGGGTGCAGAGGTGGAGAAGGACGCACAGAGGGGAATCAATACAACCGCGCAGGTATTACCAGGTGAGTGGGGTGAATAATCAGGGGAACGGGGTGCCTGGAGGATAAGGCAGCCCGATCTGGGTTTTGTGAGATGAAAAGGAGTTCTTTAGGTAGAAACAGGAGTTGAAGTTGAGGCATAAAAACTTCCAGGCAGATGGTGAACAAGTGAAAAGGCACCAGGCACCAAAAATTGGGGTCCTGGAGGAAGCAGCCGGGGCTGGAGCATGGGGCACATGTGCAGGGAGCAGAGCTGGAAGACAGGGTTAGAGGTAGGTATTGGGGATCAATTCTGGAAGGGCTACCTGTGTCATCCTCTGCTGGACCAGGAGAAGCCCAGAGAGATGGTAAGCCAAGAAGCTGGGTGATCCTGTTTGCATTTTCAATGTCCCTGGGAACGAGGTGGTGGATAGATTAGGCGGCAGGGGTAGGGTAAGGGGGCTACGGCGGCGGTGTGTGCGAGAGATGGGGATGAACTCATACGAGCAGGTAATGTTTATCAGGCCCCACTAACTGAACAGACCTCACGCAAAGGCACCATACATTGACCATGCCAGTTACACTGCCAACAGCCCCAGGAAGTGGGTACTATTATTACTCCTATTTCACAGAAAGGAAACTGAGTCTCAGAGACGTGAAATAGCTTGCCCAAGGTCACATAGTGAGTCAATGGTATCTCAGGCCTCAAACCCAGGTCCATCGATTCTGGACCCCCACTCCTAGCCGTGGCACCACACTACCTCCCCCTGGAATGGCCCCCAGTGGAGAAGCTCTGGACGGGGGGGCGGGGCTGGAAAGAGGGTAGAGGGGGCATGACCTGGGCTTCGATCACATGTGGAACTTCAGATCAAGGGTTAATCCTCAGGTGGCCAGCTTGGGACCCAGGTAAGTGATGCTGCCATCACCTTGGATAAGGGGTCTGGGAGAAGACATGGGTTTGGGGGAAATGGGTTTGTAACATCTGGCTGGTCATCCAGGAAGTGCCCATGAGTTGGTGCGGAGGAGAAGGCCCCGGTGATCTGGGAGTTGGTGGTGAAGAGGGCGGATGGTGGAGCGACCGCAGCGCTATTGCTCTTCAAGCTGGGCCGATGGATGAGCTGTCCCTGGCCCCCGTACCCAAAGGAAGGAGGGAAACTGGGTGCACCTGCCAAACCTGGGCTCTCACTTATTGCTCAACCTTTTCACTGGTGCCCCCAGCATAAAGTAGTCTGCCCCGTGGATTGCAACCATTCCTGAGTCAGGAGTGAGAACGGCTCAGGGCTGGCCCATCTGGGTCCTGATCCTGACTGTACTGCAGGCTGATCTTGGGCAAATCCCACGGTTCTCCCAGGGCATCAACACAAAAAGGGGTAAGGCTCCAGGGGCAAGAAGGACCCCTTTAATTCCAAAAGCCCAAGATTCTTGAGCAACTGCCAGCTGGAGGCTCAGGCAGGGGCATTTCTCCGGGCTAGCGCTAGCGATGGGGGTGTGGGACAGCTCCCCGGGGAAGCTCCCCTCCCACTCCACCTTCCTAGCTGAAGACCCCAGTGCTGAATGCACCCTAGAGCCTCCAAACACGCACTCTCTGGGTCCATCTAGGTTCTCTCCTACAGGGAAGCATGGAGAGGCCAAGCAGGCTGGGGCTCCCCCATGGGGCAGTGTGAGGCCCTGAGGCCCATGCACACTTCTTAAACCCAGTGGCCGCTTAAGATAGGGATAAGACAGGGCCTGCTTCCCAGAGATCAGGTCATGTTGCTGCCAGCCCTCTTGCCTCCTGTACCCTGCCAGCCCCTTAGCAAGGGGAGTGGCCAGACCGGCTCAGTTTCTTGCAGGCATATTTGTAAATAAGCAAAATTCCCCTGAGAAGAATCTCTATTCCCCAAGAAGGGCTGGGTGTTGGGGCCATGAGAGGAGGGGTTTCTCCACTGGGGAATGAAGGGTTTTTTTTTTTCATTCAGCAACTATGAAAATACAAACTAAGCCAATGCTCCCATCCCAGCTCACCCCACTCATCAGCTTGGATGTGCAGACTGTGGTTGGGGCTTGGGGACTGGGAAGGAGTCAAACCTCAAACCTTGACTGGAGCATCTCAGGTCTGAGTGAGGTGGGGAGGAATGTACTGAGGCTTTCTAAAAGGACTCTGATGCAGCTCAAACTGGGGGTGACAAAAAGGGCTGAGAAATAGCACGGGCAGCTCCTAGGGGGAGGACGGGAAACTGACCAAATGGAGGGACAGGAATCTCAGGCCTTCGACACCCCCTGATATGGCACATCACTGAGCATCAAGACTGGGCCAGGCTCCGTACTAGGCACTGGGGCGACACACATACCTAGAACAAAATCCGCATGCTCAAAAGGGGTTTAGTTAGTAAGGGAGAGATCAGCATTTGAAACCAAGGGCTCTTACCTATAACCTAGCAGTTTCCTGGGGGAGGGGGTCAGCACAGCGTGGGCTTCACAAAAGGGGGGCCCATACTTGCTCTCTCACAGAGGACTAATCTATGTAAAGGTGGCTAATCTATGTAAAGCACTTAGTATAGTACCTGGTATTAAGTTACAGCTCAATAACTGGTAGCTATTATTAGCCATTATTACAAGAAGCCGCAGAATAAACATGGCATATCTTCCTGGAGTGCCAATTTTACTCAACGATTAGGGAGGAAGGACATTCTTTTTATATTAAAACGAACACAGCCATAAGCTGCAGTAGAGGGCAAAACTCACTTGGACTTTTGACATCAACGATTTGGGGCCCGCATTGCCCTGCCCCTTCAGCCTACTTCCTCGCCCCCTCCCCCTATCCCTTGATAGACACAGGAACTAGAGAATCCCCTGCACTTGGAGTCAGGAAAACTGGATTCCAACTTGGCTCCGCAGGTTACCACGCTGTGAACTTAGGCACTGAATTCCCGGACCCTGTTTCCTCATTGATAGAACGGGGTTACGTACACCTGTAACAGGGGCGCCTGGCTGGCTCCGTTGGTGTAGCCTGTAACTCCTGATCTTGGGGCCATGAGTTCAAGCCCGGTAGGGCTTTTAAGCTTGCTTAAAAAACAAGCCAAAGAACAAAAAACAAACAAAAAACCGCACACCTATATCCACAATTTTGAGAACAAGATAATACATGTGAATGTGTCTGGCACAGCACCTGGTCAATAATAGGTGCTCCATAAATGTTAGGTTATCAGGACACTAAGGAGACAGGGCTAAAGGGGCATGGTAGGTGGAACCGAAGCTACTACGTTATTGCTGTTAAGCCTGCCAGGTCTTTATGGGGGAGGGAGTGGGGAACAGAGTCCCTCCCAGCAGTGATTCCGGATGGCCACTCTGCACATTGGTCTGGGATGGAAAGGCTGTGGTTTGTGAGCCCAGCTTTGCCCAGAAAGAGTATCCTAATTGCCCCTCAGCACACTTAGACACAGTTTTTTCTAGACCTTAGTATGTGAGTTTTCTAAGGCCTGGGTCCATTGACAACCACCCCAACCCCAACATTTCATCAATATTCTCGAAGTGCTTGGCTCAGGACACATTATATACTCAGGCTGCCTTCTGTGCTTCATGTATGTTCTTATGACTTTTCTGGGAGTGTAGTTTTGTAGCCTTGGCAGTCCGTAAACTACTCAAAGAACAGGGATCCCGCCTTTTTAAAAGAACCCAAATACTGTAATATGGAACCATCTTACCAATCTATCTTTGATGGTCTTGCAGAAAGATGTGGAAAAAAATGATTTTGACTGAGAAAGGTTAGGGCCATAGCCTGAGTATTCATAATTTCCTCCCTACAACCCATTATGAATCTGTCCTCTGAGAATGTTATCTAAATCTTTTGGAACTTACTTAAGGGACACGCTAGTATAATTACTTTTTATATTTTAAAATGGCAATATGGAGCAAACTGTAAGTATAACAGTTCTGTCTGTCTAGACTTTTAGTCTAGGAAGGGAGGGTTGAAATATTATAGTAATGGTTAAGCTTTATGGAGGGAACTGTATGTCAGGCACTGTTCTGTTTCTCTCAATCCTCCCAATTGCCCAATGAGACGTATATGGTATTATCACCCCTATTTTACTGATGAGAAAATTAAGGTGAAAAGAAGTTTATCAGCTTACCTACCTTTATAAGATACAGCAACAAGAATTGGAATCCATGGCTCCCACTCCTAACTACCTCACCGTCCCACCTCGCACCATGTTTACTAAGCCTCATGGAGATTTGAGCCCCTCTAGATGGTTTTAAAGCCAAACCATAGAGGCCACTAATGCTTGCTTATCTTTCTGATCTTTCTCTGGACCTCCTTCACCAACCCCTTGACCCGTCCCTGAGGGGTCATGACCTTCCAAGCTTTGCATGTAATTTCCTAATATAATACACTCTAGATATGCTCTCTCTCTCTATCTTTTATAGTCTTGCTTACAAGCTGCCTCGGAGTTGCTTTTTAGCTATTTAATATGTATATGTTTTGTCTCTCCAACTAGGTTGTAAACACCTAGAGGACAGGGACGGCATCTTGCTCTTACCCCTCCCAGTGCGTAGGACTAGGCTGGAGACGCCAAGGAGGCTCATTAAATGTTGTTGACAGTCTCCGGGCCATCCTCCGCCCCACCTCGGCCACTCCCCTTTTCCTCGGTGCCCATTGCACTTCCTCCTCCCGGGTCCCCACCCAGTCCCGCTCCCCTAACTTTTACCCCCTCTGGCCCCGCCCCTCCCTCGCGGAGTCCACTGTTCCCCCGCCCCCGGCAGCATCTCCAGCGTCCCCTAGCGACGAGGCAAGAGCTCCTAGCAACCGCATCTCGGTTCCCTGACGACGGCGGCACGCAAGGCCACGTCAGCGCGCCGTGGCCCCGCCCCCGCGCCGGCTGGCCCCGCCTCCCCGTGCCGCGTTCGCCGCCGCCGCCACCGCTGCCGCCGCCGCCGCTGCTACCGCCAGCACCGCCGCCGCCCGAGACTCGCGCAGAGCAGTTATGGCGGATCCCGCAGCGCCCGCACCCGCAGCTCCGGCTCCCGCCCAGGCCCCAGACACGGCCCCGACCCCGGACGCGGCCCCCGCCCCGGCGCCCGCCCCGGACTCGGCCTCCGGGCCGTCCTCGGACTCCGGCCCCGAAGCCGGCTCGCAGCGGCTGCTGTTCTCTCACGACCTGGTGTCGGGCCGTTACCGCGGCTCGGTGCACTTCGGGCTGGTGCGCCTCATCCACGGCGAGGACTCGGACTCGGAGGGCGAGGAGGAGGGCCGCGGGAGCTCGGGCTGCTCCGAGGCGGGGGGCGCGGGCCACGAGGAGGGCCGGGCCAGCCCGCTGCGCCGCGGCTACGTGCGCGTCCAGTGGTACCCGGAGGGCGTCAAGCAGCACGTGAAGGAGACCAAGGTGCGGCGGCGGGCCGGGGCCGGGGCGGGGGCCGGGGCGGGGGCCGGTGGCCGACGCAGGGACGGAGTTGCTGCAGGAGCCCTAGGCCTGGGAGGGGAGGCGCGCGAGGCGCTGGCCGGAATGGTGCAACTGCAGTGGGCCGAGGCGGGAGGACGAGCCTCCGCGGAGGGGACGCTCCGGTGCAAAGTCATTGCACCAGCCCCGGGCCACCGGGCCCCGGGCTTCCCCACGCGAAGGGACTTCCAAGCCTTGCGGCGCTGTGGTGTCGGCCTCAAGATTCTGTTCGTGGACCCACTACAGTGGGGAACTCCTCAGGCTCTGAGGCACACTCGGCATTACACCAGTGCGGCGTTTTGCTGACCCGCGAGGAGCTACATGCTGCATTGTGCATCCAGAAAGCAAGGCCGTGCCGGGTCCGTGCGGGGAAGGGTTGTGGGCGTTCCAAAACAAAGATAGAGGCGAAAATCTCGGGCGGCATAAGAACCCAAGAAGTTCCCTAGATGACAGAATGCGTTATTATGGGTAAAGAAACCGACCCTCCTCCCCTTTTCTTTACCTTGTTGCCTCGTTTTAATTGCTGCGGAGAACTTTGTGAGTAAAATCATTAATAATCAGGGCCGTGATATTAATAGTACGGGGTGGGGGGGATGTGACAGCTGCGACTGGGATTCATGACTCCCAAGTGCAGTTGGACTTCTGGAAAAAAAAAATACTATGGAACCATGGATGGAGAAGAGCCACCCATTTGGAAACTGAAGGTTTTTTTCCTGACCTGAGGCTGTCAAGCAAACATCAGACTCCCTTATGGTATTGGGGTGAGGCTGGTGAATATTGGCAGTTTTACAGACAAAGGGGTTTATCATCTTAAACCTGAAACCTTGAACCAAGGTTGGTTTGGTGGCTTCTTCTCCTGTCTTGTTTTCCTGAGTGTGAATTCCTATCAGTGATTCACACACACGCACACACCCCTGTATCTTTCACCCTTCTTCATCTCCTCCTCCTTCTTCCCTTCAAGAAAACATTTCTAAGCAGGAATCAGGCCTCGGCTGTTGACAGGTCTGATTTCATGGGAGGGCACTTGAGAAGTTAATCTGGGTTTCTCACACCCTGGGAGACAAAGGCCACAGAGGAATAGGGCTTCTTGCCTCCCTACAAAGGGGGTCTGTGGTAACAGCTCTGGCAGGGGAAAAGGCCCCACTCCCAGGATGAGCCTGTGATCCACTTCCTAGCGGTAGAAGTGACTTGATACCAGCAGGGTCTTTCTCCTTGCCAGTGTGCACGCATTCACAGACACAGAAATCAACATACGGAACCCCTGGCTTCCCCTCAGAGCAATGCAAATTGGGCATTAGCTGCTCTGACTCGGGAAGAAAATTGTGCAGAAGTATGTGGAAAATTGTACTTTATATAGTGGAATGCTTGTTAAAAATGACCACCGGTGGTGGTACGTCGGAAAGAGAAGAGTTTTGCTCTTTATACAGTGTTTCTGCATTGTCTTAGCTAACGAATGGTTGAGAATGTCTTTCTGTGGGTTTTTGAAAAATGTTTTCCCCCAAGCATCTTCTCCAGAGGTTGGTGACTTTTGGAATGCAGCTCATTTCACTGTGTCATGGCCTCCTGCCCTGGGACTCGGCGGGCAGGCCACGCTCCGCTGCCGGGAGCTGCCATGTTTATCAGTGGTGGTTCCTGTTCATCTTGACTTTGGTGGTTAACTTTATTTACAATTATGTTCTGTCTGCGTCCTCCCGCCGGGTGTAATTATGCCAAGTTTGACTTAAAATACCTATCTAGGAATTAAATAGAAAATAATTTTGGGGTGCCTGCGTGGCTCAGTCGGTGAAGCACCTGCCTTCGGCTTAGGTCATGGTCCCAGGGTCCTGGGATCGAGCCCTGCATGGGGCTCTCTGCTTGGTGGGGAGCCTGCTTCTCCCTCTGCCTGGCACTCTGCCTACTGGTGCTCTCTGTGTCAAATAAATAAATAAAATCTTTTTTAAAATTTAAAAAAAAATTTTAAGGCACCAGCTTGGATATATTTTGAAGCTGCTCTCTTGTGATTTGCTTCGAATTTGTTGAAATCCATTGTAGCTCCAGTGGTGGTGTTTCTTTGCCACTGGAGTGTCTGTAGCTTCGGAGCTTAGCAGAAGCTAAGGGGCATAGGAACTCTAGGAAGTGGTGGCGTGTAGTGTCCATTTGTGGCTGGCAAGACCCAGTTCTTCTTTTAGGAATTAAGAGTAGGTTCGTTTGGGGGTGTGTACCTGATAGGTAGCTGTAGGTCACCATGAACCCTAGGCACAGATGACCCCGACCAGGGTGCTGGGTGGGACTTTGCAGTTTAGGAAGTGGTGGGAAGATTTTTTTTTTCTTCTCATCTCTCACCCCTTATAAATCCGTGGAGGTGACAGTGTGTTATAAAGAAAAGACCATTAGACCAAGGCTGAGCATTTAGGCTCTGAATCCTGCTTCATCACGAATTTGGTTATGAGATTTGAGAATTCAGTTACTGATAGAATAATGTGGTGACAGGATTGAGAAACATACTTCTTTTTAAAGCTGCCACCTATTGGAATTTTTTTTAATAGTGCCCTTTTAATGTGGAGTGTTTAGTAGGCTGTGGAGTATTTTTGTAGTTTTCAGGTTAATTTGTTGGGCAATGAGTAAAGGCTTAATAGTAGTCTTTTAAGTTTTTAATGAACAAATTCATAGAGATGAAGAGACTGGCCCACAAGGTCTACCCCCTCCTGGCCACTTCACTGAAAATTATCAACAGGAATAAAAAATAAGTAGGGGCGCCGCCTGGGGGGCTCAGTCAGTTAAGCGTCTGCCTTCGTCTCAGGTCATGATCCCAGGATCCTGGGATCAAGCCTCACATCAGGCTCCCTACTCAGCGGGGAGTCTGCTTCTCCCTCTGCTGCTCGCCCTGCTTGTGCTCTCTCCCTCTCTCTCTCTGTCAAGTAAATAAATA
Source organism: Ursus americanus (assembly GCF_024610735.1). Taxonomy (NCBI): domain Eukaryota; kingdom Metazoa; phylum Chordata; class Mammalia; order Carnivora; family Ursidae; genus Ursus; species Ursus americanus. The sequence continues at coordinate 5,051,571 of NC_142149.1, forward strand.
AAATCTTTTAAAAAAGAAAGAAAATAAGTAGCTCTTCCTTGAAACTGCAGAATTTATGGTCCAGTTCCTGAGGCTTCCAGCAGGCAAAGTTAAACTTCTTTAGGACTTTAAACAAGCACGTACCTTGTGCTCCTTCCTTTCCTCAACCTCCTGTCCCCTTCAGCGTGGTAGCTAATTTACCCACTTGCAACTTTCCCCCAGGTCTTCTGTGTGACTTGCCCCTTCCCCATCAGTGGCCGTCCTCGAGTAACGTTTTGGAGTAAAGCCAAATGCCGACGGTGTCTTTGTGTTCCTGAGCGCTGGCTAGATGTGGTCGGTCCTTCCGGTCTCCACCTGTCGTGGTTGGACAGAATGGCCCCGTTAGGAAGAGAACAGACTGCTGTCTGTCAGTCCAAGTTTGGGGCTTCCTGTTTATGCTTTAGTTTTCCCATCTCTTGTGCACTGTCTTCTGCTTCAGGTTGCCACAGCATCCAGAGCCTCCTGATGTGAGATTTCATGTCCCTAAATTAAAGCTGTGTCTGTGATCACTCTGCTTTTCCGAGGCTCTGTGTGTGGCATCCCTCATGACAGGTCCCTTAGGAATTGGCTTCTCAGTTTATTTTTGGCTTTTACTCAGGCCAGCATTTCCCTGGGGAAAACTGTTTGGCTGTAGCATCATAGCATGTGAAGGTCCTTGCTTCACTTGTCCAGGTGCTGGACCCATTAAAAGCAATTGTTCTTAGTGATGTAATAGGAGGAAGTTACGTAAGGTTAACCAAGATTCAGGACCGAGTGCATCTAATTGCATTTTATTCAGATAGGATCGCAGCACTTGCAGACTCGCACAGCTGTTCTGTGATTTTATTCTTTGTCCTTTGGTTCTCCCCTTCTAACTCCTGGGACCCAGTGCTTTGATGGCGTCTCTGTCTGACTTGCCACTTCGCTCAAGGGCACTTTCACCAGGTGAGGGATGTGTGTTTGTGTCCTGTGATTGGAAGTCAAAACCCCTGGGTGCTCTTCCCAGCCGTTACCTACTCTGAATGACCTTGGCCTAGTCACTGCCTTACTTCTCTCTGCAGTACAAGACAAGCTCTGTCTTTTCTAGCCCCTGAAACGAGCCTGAACCAGAACTATGGCTGGGTGGGGTGGCCACTTGGCTCTGAGCAGCGGCCATCCTGGTGTCCGTCAGACAGAGCCAGCCCCGTCCCTTCAGGAGGTCGCTTCTGTGGGTCACGAGTGCCGCGCCTGCAGAGGCCAGAGGTGCTCCAGAGGGGTTTGTCTCAGTGGTGGAGGGATTCCTGCTAATCGATCACGTTGTTGCTCGTGATCTGGTGGGTTGTACATAGGACTTCTTACTAAGCCTGTCCTAGAAATACTCATGAACTTCCCTCCTCTGTTACTTTATGCACGTTTAAAGTAACACCTGCCAGGGGCGCCTGGGTGGCACAGTCCTTAAGCATCTGCCTTCGGCTCAGGGCGTGATCCCGGCGTTCTGGGATCGAGCCCCACATCAGGCTCCTCCGCTAGGAGCCTGCTTCTTCCTCTCCCACTCCCCCTGCTTGTGTTCCCTCTCTAGCTGGCTGTCTCTCTCTCTGTCGAATAAATAAATAAAATCTTAAAAAAAAATAAATAAATAAAGTAACACCTGCCAAAGTCCGCTAACCTCGGGGGGGGGGGCATGTGGAATGAAAACATATGTATGTGTGTGTATATTTTCCAGCATTTGGAAGAACATCTTTTTAAATTCCCAAGAGAATAAATGACAAGGATGGTAGAGTACTGCTTTTGTATTTTAAAATAATAGCAAGGACAGACATTATGTAGTGTTACTATGTGCCAGGCACTGAGTGCTCTCTGTGTATTACTCAGTGCTCCCAACAACCCTGCGGATTAGGTGCTATTATTATCCGTGTGTTTCGGAGGAGGAGACTGAGGGGCAAAGAGGTCAAATAACTTGTCCGATGTCACACTGCTAATAAGCGGAGGAACCTGACTACAAATTGAAGTAAATGTAGTTTGCTGTCACCTGAGAATGTTTAAGTTCAGAATTCATAGATCATTACTGTATCAGGCACCCTGATTAAACATGAGTCACAGACCCTGTGGTTGGCATTCATCATCCAGTCTTTAAACACTGGAAAGTCTTCGTGGAGAGGCTGTAACCACAGGTAAGGAGAGAGGAAGGAGCAGGGTGTTGGGATGGGTGGAAGGACCGGCAGATCACGCTGGGGAGCAGAATGGGAGAGACGCTAGCTTGACACTTGGCCGTGGGCTTCTGTTCTGCATCTTTTATTCCCTGACCCCGCAGTCATTCTCAAGATCATTGCCAGAAAGCACATTTTATATCTAGAGAACCTGTGAGTGCCCCTTAGATGTTGAATGAAAGCAGTCTCTGTGTGATTCAATTCCAACACTGGTTTATTCCCCCTCTCCACCCCGACCAAAAGCCCGAGGAACTGGCATTTCTCGTTGTCTTAGAAGTGGTCAGTGTTAGGAAATCCAGCTTCACCTCCTGCCCCCAAAGACCTGTCCCCTCTCTTGCTGCTGTTGTCACGCTCCCGCTGGGAATGCTGAGTCATGAGACAGGTTCAGAAGGACTCCTTGGAGAGAGGCGGAGTGCCACTCAGTTCCTTCCCCTTCGGTTGCTCCGAACTGACTGTGCTCTCCACCTTGTTTTTATTTTAGGACATTAAAGGTCCTTTTGCACCCTCCCCATCCCCACTTCGTTGTTATTCCTGCTTTTCTTTTTTCTTTTTTTTTATTTTCCCGTTCCATCTAGACAAATTTTGCTTTTTTACTGTTTTACCCAAGGGCCTCATGGAGTCCAGTGGAACCTCTGTGGGGCCAGTACTTCACGAAGGGGTGCGGTTATGGTATGTGACCTGAATCACCATCACAACAGTGCTGGGTCCAGGATTGGTGTCAGCTGCCCCTGGTGGTCCCCTCACAGTTGGATTTGGGGTGATCTCTTTTAAGAGCCATCCTGTAGTTTTAACCGGGAGGACATATCTGTGCTCCTGTTCCGTTTCCCTGCCCAGAGCTTAGCTTGCTTCTGCATGGGGGTGGGAGGGTGCTGATTGAAATGGATAATCAAAAGACGGAAATGTGCCTTTTTATTTACAGGTTGCTCTCACTTATATTTACGAGGATTTTGGTGTTTCAAAACTGTAGCTCCTTCCGAGGCCCTGCCTGTGCGGTGGCGGGCGCCGAGCTGAGAAGGTCGCGCTCTCGAGGCTGTTGCGTAGCCGATGCTTGCGGCTCTAGTGAGCAGGGCGCACATGCAGAATTGCTTCTGTCTCTGACATTTCTGCCGGCCTCAGGGGGCTGTGTCAGGAACCACCTGACATATGTGTGGTTACAGACAGGGAGGAGAAAACATTTACTGGAAATTTTTGTAGTTCAGAATAAAATTGAATCACGTTAATGGATAGCCCTCTGAATTTATCTACCCCAAGGTTATTTGCCCTTGTTTTGCTTTGAGGTTGAGGATTACCTGTCCTTCAACCCAGGGCTGACCGTGTTGAATGAATCCTTTGGTCAGTTTTGCCCACAGATATACTGTGTTCCTCTGAAGCAGGATGGTGAAAAGCATGTTTTCGATTCAAACACTAAGGCAGGGGCGCCTGGGTGGCTCAGTAGGTTAGGTGTCTGCCTTAGGCTCAGGTCACGATCCCAGGGTCCTGGGATCCAGCCCCGCGTCCCTGTCCGTTGGGGCTCCCGCCTGCTAGACAGTCTGCTTCTCCCTCTGCCCCCAGCCCATTCGTGCACTTGTGCACGGTCTCTCTCAAATATCTTTTCAAAAAATAAACATGAAGGCAAATGATACACTGTTCAGAAGTACTCAGCTAGGCAATGTGTACTGGGATAAATGGCCTTTCGGGGTTAAATCTGGTTGACTGTTTGGTCCAGGGATTTGTATATTTTGAGAATGAAACATTTAATTTTTTGTAGGTAGCTCAAAGGAATAAGACGCTAGATCACTTTTGGTTTAAATCGATAGTGGAGCTATATCTGGTGACGATTCATTCTAGCTATGGCAGTTTAAAAATTTTTAAATTTAAGAGACTGAGAAGTGCTGAAAGAAAGAAAGAAAGGGAAGAAGAAGGAAAGAAGAAGTCGTCAGTCCTATCCAGTAATAAAATGGAAGCCCGCAGCTAGCAGGAGCGCTCTCCTGCCGCCCTGAAGTGTTGTTCATTTGCGTCCTGCCCGGGAGAGCTGGGCTTGCACACCCAGCAGCTCTGGTGACGCTCTTCCACCTTGTTTCAGCGTTGATCTTTTTTGTGGGAGCTGCTGCTGTGGCGATGGTCGGTGACGCTCTTGTGACCGGCGTGTTCACAGGACGACTTGCTGGCCCTCGCAGGTGCAGGTGGGAAGGAGCAGACACACATCTGTGTCTTGCGTGGCTTCCAGGAGCATCAGGAGCAGACGTACTCCGTGCTGAAAGCATCCCCTTATTTGTCTGCTCCGTTTAATTACTTAAGGGAGTTTGAGGGCCCTGAAGGTTGATGATATCATCTTCAAGCCAAAGAAGAAAGAGCGTCTCTCCCTACGCCCAGCATGCTTTGGGGGCACCCCAGCACTCTGCCGGTCGCAAGGGGTGTCTGCTCCATTTCCTCACGACCCACAAGACCCTTCTCCTCTCCCTTGCTTCTCTCACCACTGGGTGCCAACGGCTCTCCTGAAGGTCACAGAGGACTAGTGGATTCCCGGTTACTGCATTTAGCGACGTTTCCCTAGTCCTTGTCCTCTGGGTCCTTCAGCCTTGTTGATTGTGGTCAGTCCTGCCCTTGTACCGGAAACTTTCTTCAGTTTCTTCCTTGTACCAGACGGTACTGAATTTTTCTCTTTAGCCTTTTTGTCTTTTTCCTCTCCTCTCTGTGAGACTTCTTCCCATATTATGTTCTCATTCCCCTCACCGCCCTCCTGTCGGTTCTTCAGTGCTCTTGTTCACCCGCGTGTTGCAGCCGGTCCCCACCTTCCCATGGCTTCCACACCTGCACCACGTTCCCCGCCCCTTACCTGACAGCTCCCTCCTGTCATCTAGAACTGCAGACGTTGTGGCTGTAAAGTCTCATGAGTGTAACTGCCCTTCTCACCCCCAGGTCCGTGGCATTTGAAAAAAATTCCTTTTTCCAACTTTTGATTATGAAAAATCTTCAAACATGCAGAGAAGTTGAAAGACTAGGGCAGTGAGTACTGATTACCAACCATCATGAGTCGGCAGTTACCATTCTGTCATCTGTGCTTTACCTGTACCTGTGAATGTGTGTAAGCACACTTTTTCCTGAGCCACTTGGTAAGTTAGAAGCAGACGTGGTGGCAGACACCTCTAAATACTTAAGCTGGCATCTTCTAAAATTCAGAATATTGGGGATCATCTTAAATGTGCCTTCTTGGGCCCCCATTCTCATGTAAGTGTGCGGTTCAGTGGTATTAATACGTTCATAATGTGCAGCCATCACCATCCTCTGCCTCCAGACTTCTTGTCGTCTTGTAAAACCGAACCTTGATACCCGCTAAACAAGAACGCCCTGTTTCCCCCCACGCCAGCCCCTGGCCACCACCGTTCTACTTTCTGACGCGACCTATTATTTCATTTAGTATAATATCCTCAAGGTTCATCTGCGTTGTAGTACAGGTCAGAATTTCCTCCGTTTGAAAGGCCGATGAGATTCCGTTCTGTCTGCCGCTTTTGGCGTATCCATCCATCCGTCAGCGGACACGTGGGGCGCTCTCCCATTTCAGCTGTCGTGAAAAATGCAGCTTATGAACATGGGTGTACAAGTCTCTCTTCGAGATCCTACTTTCAGTTCTCTTGGGTATATCCCCAGAAGTGGAATTGCTGGATCATATGGTAATTTTATTTTTACTTCTTTTTGAAGAACTGCGATCGTGTTTTCCACAGCAGCTGCACCACGTGCCATTCCCACCAGCAGTGCGCAAGGATCCCGGTTTCTCCACGTTCTAGCCGACGTTGGTGATTTTCTGATTTTTTTACGGTAGTCACCCTAATGGGGGTGAGGTCGTATTTCACCGTAGTTTTGATTTGCGCCTACCTAATGACGTGTGATGTTGGGCATCTCTTCAGGTGCTTCTTGGTCATTTAAATACTTTCTTTGGAGAAATGTTTAAGTCCTTTGCCCATTTTAAAATGGGGTTGTTTGGGGGTTTTTTGTTGTTAAGTTCTAGGAGCTCTCTCTAATTCTGCATATTAATCCCTTGTCAGATATTTGATTTGCAGATATTTTCTCTCATTCTGTAGGTTGCCTTTTTACTCGGTTGATAGTGTCTTTTAGTGCATTATAATGTTTTTTAACGTTCATGAGTCCAGTTTGTCTGTTCCCTTGTTGCCTGTGCCTTTGGCGTCCGGCTCGCATTCTAATTTGTCATCAAATCTTTGTTCGAATTGCCTCTTGCCTCCTCTGCATTTCCGTTCTGCAACATGGGCTCACTCTCTGATGGTCTCGTGCGTGGACTGATCTCGCCTGGTCTCCCTGCCTCTAGACCCTCCTTCAGCCCAGCACGCAGCACCACAGGCTGACCTTCCAGAAGACTGCTTGGATTGTGTCAGGACCCAGCCTCCTGACGTGCCTAGCTTGTCACTCAAGGCTCTTCGCCCTCGTTTCACACTCAGTCTCCTGCCCTTTCGGATGAGACTGCATCTCATCTGCTTCCCCCGTTCACTTGTGCCCTTCTCTGCCTCTAATGCCCCATGGCACTTCCATGACACACTTGAGTTCTCTCTCCCTGGCTTGAGAAGCTTCTTGAGAAACCAAGACAGTGACTGCTTATATTCGGTGGAAGCTTATATTCTGAATGGCTCACATGTAGTTTCATGGGAAGCATTTGAGTTAATGACCAGATCCTTCCCATTCGCCTACAGAGAGTATTCTTAGCCTTTTCCCAGACACTCCGTGGTCTGTGCTGGAGCTGTGTGGTCACCTGGCCAGCTGACACTTCCCCTTAGGATAGTAGGTAAGTTGACCATGTAATTTATTGTCCAGGCTGGGCTCTTTTGAGAGCACTATGAATAATTGCTCCAGGACTGAGACACGTGGGTGTCCCGACACTAGTAAGAGCAGATTAATCCAAGTACACCATGTTGTGTTGAGGGTTTCAGCAACTTCCGTCACGAAGCTCCCAGGCAGAGTAGGAGCCCAGTAGGCGAGGATAAAGCTAGCCAGAGCCGGTGTCTGCTGTGGCCGAAATGCAGCTGTGTCGGCGGCTAAAACGTAGCAAAAATTGAGACACTACTGGCCGCAGGCTCCCCAGGAGCCTGGGCTGGGATGAGAAGGAAGGCTGTGTCTCGTGAAGCCAGAGAAAAGTCTCCCTGGTTGGTGCCATTCTGGGTTTCCTTCAAGTCCCCAGTGCAAGCGCCGAATGATCTGGAAGAAGCACCAGTTTCACATTTAGAAGCTGTCCAAGTTCTAGCGTCCATAGTAACTTCAAGACCCACCCTCTCTGAGCCTCAGTTTCTCAGCTTATAGGATGGGGATAACGCCCATCTTTCGAGGCTCTCACGAGGAGTCCCTCTCACAACCTAGCTGAAAACACTCGCCAGACCTGCATTCACGCGTGTGAGTTCGTGAATGGAGATGGTTGAGTGTTTAGTGGGAGGCTCCTCTGCTGGAGACGGAATGCCGCCCCAGCGGCGCAGTAACCGGGTGCGTGGTTTAGGCTTTGCGCTCCGCCTGCCTCAGCGCTCTCGGGGTGCCCTGCCGACCGCAGCCTGGAGTCGGCGTGCTTATGCCTGGCCTGTTACTGGAAAGGAATCGGGCACCATCGATTTGACACTGCTCACCAGTGGTGGCGGGAGGGTGGGGAGAGCACAGATACGTGAAATCTAGACCAGCACTATGAAAGGCTAGTGTGTGTGGCCTCACCTAGGGCTCTTGTTAATGCCGGCTTCTGAAACAGGCTGGGATGGGCCTGAGAATCTGCCTGTCTCACTGTTCCCTGGGATGCTGGTTCTGCTGGCTGGGACTGACCTACAGGTCCTTCAAAAACCCAGTTAATGTCAGCAGGTTCTGTTTATGTGTGCCCCCCCCCCCCAATTTTATTGGGTGAACTGGTTTGAGGTTTTGTCTCCCCTCTGCCTTAGTCTTCTGGTAGCAGTGTTAATGCCAGAAATTTATCAAAAGTGGGGGCGACATGACGAAAGGGACATTGAGTGCCCCTAATAACCAGGTAGTGCTTTAAGATCATAGTGTTCCTGTTAGAAAGACCTGCTTCTCCCCTCCCCCCTCCACCCCATTGCCTACTGACCAATATTAATACACAGCTGCTGCTGAGAGTTTCATTGGATTTCATTTCTTAGGATGAAAATATGAGAGTTGTTCCGAGTATAGTGCAACTAGTCCAAGAGGAAAATAATTGAAATTTGCTCTTTTTTATCCATCCAGTATCAGTGGGTCCCTGCTGTGTGCCAGGCAGTGTAACACACGCTTTGCATTATCGTCTTCTTCCCTAGCGCGGCCAGTGCCCGCATTTTAGAGGGGGAGAGCCTACAACCTGGAGAATGCCTGTAACTTGCCCAAAGCCACACGGCCAGTGAGGGGCAGAGCCTGGGTGTCTGTGCTGCCGGAGCGCGGGCTCTCTCCTCGGGCTGCACAGCCACCCCCTGCCCCCGGCGGGGTGCTGTGGCCTCCAGAGAGCACCCGCACACAGGCCCTGCACCCTAGATCAGGGGCCAGCATTCTTTCTGTAAAGGGCCAGATAGTAAATATTTTAGGCTTAGCACGCTATACTGTCTCCTTCACAACCAGTCAACTCTGCCATTGTAGCGTGAAAACATTCAGAGGCAATAAGTGAGCGAACGGTCATGGCTGTGTTCCAGTAAAATCTTATTTAAAACAGGCAGCAGGCTGGATTTGGCCTGCAGGCCATAGTTTGCCATATTCTGCTCTAGAAGAGTCCTGCCCAATGGAAATAGAATGTGAGCCACATCTGTAATTTTAAACTTGACAGGAGCCACATTGGAAAAAGTAAATAGAAACAGATGAGGTTACATTCAATAAGTTGTACTCGACCCATTACATCCAAGATAGCATATCTACATGTAATCAGTGTAAAAATTACTGTTACGTTTTAAAGATTTTATTTATTTTGTTTTATTTATTTTTTAAGTAGGCTCCATGCCCGACGTGGGGCTCGAACTTACGACCCCGAGATCAAGAGTTACACGCTCTACCAAGTGAGCCAGCCAGGTGCCCCTAAAAATTATTAGTGAAATATTTGCAGTCTTCTTTCTGTAGCGGCTCATGTATTAGCTAGCGCTGCTTCAGAAACCTAGTCTGGTGGGAGAGGAAGGCCTCCCTCCAATCCCTCGCTCAGCTTTATTTTCTTCAGAGTATCTAGCATTATTTGAGATCCGATTGCTTTGTTTGCTTGTTCACCGTTTCCCTGACCAGAAGGTAAGAGGGCAGAACAGGGGCGCCTGGGTGGCTCAGTCGTTAAGCGTCTGCCTTCGGCTCAGGGCGTGATCCCAGCATTCTGGGATCGAGCCCCACATCAGGCTCCTCTGCTGGGAGCCTGCTTCTTCCTCTCCCACTCCCCCTGCTTGTGTTCCCTCTCTCGCTGGCTGTCTCTTTCTCTGTCAAATAAATAAATAAAATCTTAAAAAAAAAAAAAAAAGAGGGCAGAACAAACCGTGCACTGCTCTTCATGCCTGAACAGAGCCTGGCCCAGAGCTGGTGCCCGGGGACCCGTTTCATGGGCGAATGGGGTGCTCATGAGGCAGGAAGTGCCGAGTCCCATCTGAAGGGCACAGACAGCGTTTCTGAGGGGGTTGGTGGGAGAGAAGTAGGAAAAGCTTTCATGCAGGCAGCTTTTGAGCTAGGCCTTGAAAGGTGAGAAGAGTTTGGAACAGCAGTGGCGGGACGGAAGGGTATCCTGAGCGGGAAGGTGAACACGAGCAAAGCCAGATGCAGGATGTTTGCGTGACATTTGGGAGAAATCCTTCACTTAGGCCTTAGAACTCCTTTACACTTACCCATTATCAAAGATCCCGATGAGCTTTTATTTATATGTATCAATATTTACAGGTAAGAAATTGAAACAAAACTTAAAACCCAAGAATAAGCAAGCACTCACTGTTGCCCTCAGAGCAGTGACAGCATTACACCGGGCAGCCTCTGGGACGTTCCGGGGAGACCGGAGAGGATGAGAGCGGGAAAGGCAAATGCCATCCGGTAGGCCTGTGGAAACGTTTGACTTTGGACCTCCTGAAAGGCTCTCAGCGTCCCTGGACCACGCGTCGAGGGCTGCTGAGCTGGCGGTAGGGCACGAGGAGAAGGCGGGCGAGCGAGGGGACCAGTTAGCGGGCCTGGATCTGATCCTTGCTTGTGCCCCGCTGTGCTCTGGGCGTGTGGTAAGCACTTCACGTGGGCGGGCTCTTTAGGCCTCTCTGGGCGCACCCTGTGGAGTACGGGCTACTATTTTATGTGTCTTACAGAGGAGGCTGCCCAAGGTCACGTCCTAAGTGAAGAGTTTGGGTGAAACCCAGGCAGCCACCCCCATAGCCACGTGGTCTGCTGCCCCTTGGAGACTTCGCGTCACACTGGTTCTGTGCTGTAAAGGTCTTTGGATGACAGCCTCGGGAGTTTGGGTTTGTGTTGTTGTTGTTGTTGTTGTTGTTTTTCCACGTTTCTACTTCAGAGTTCGCAGCGCATAATCTGGCAGCAGTTCAGACGAAGGAGGAGGTGGGGGAGCTGGAAAGCCTGGGGCCAGTTAGGACGCTTTTTCAGTGCAGGCAAGTTATATCTTTTGTGATATATCTTTTGTGTAATTTGCGTGACACCACACACACCCCCACCCCCACACACACCCCCACACACGGCGCAAGAATGTTGAAAGTGCTGTGTTTTCATACAAAATGACCCCTATGTGAGGCGCCTGGGTGGCTCATTTGGTTAGGCGACTGCCTTCGGCTCAGGTCATGATCTCGGGGTCCTGGGATTGAGCCCCATGTTGGGCTCCCTGCTCAGCAGCAGGTCTGCTTCTCTCTCTCCCTCTGTGATCTCTCTCGCTCTCCCTCTCAAATAAATAATCTTAAAAAAAAAAAAAAAAAAGGCCCTACATGTGAATCAACAACTCCATCCAGTATTCGGTGGACCTTAGCAGCGACCTTCTCCAATGCCAGAGGGAAAACTGGTGTGTGGACTTAGTGATCGCTTTGAGGGGCTTTTTAAGGATAATTGTGATGATGCCCAGTTTGACCCCAGGACCTCACTCCCAAGTACAGTTAGAACCATTGAATCAGAGCAGTAATGGCACTTGGAGTTAGAGCAGTGGGATGGGGGGGGGGTTGCAGAAGGCTTCTCAGGCAGGGTGGCGGGCACAAGCCATGAGGGGCATTTGGGGAGCAAAGGGAAAGCAGGTATAACACTGAAAGGGCTGGAGCAGTGGGTGTCAGCATGCTCAGGGCTCTCGGGTGATCAGGAAGGAGTTAGGGAGCCATTATGTTTGGTTTTTATTGTAGTAAAATATACATAATAAAATTTACCATTTTCAAGTGTGCAGTTCGGTGGCACGAAGCACACTCACGCTGTTGTGCAGCCAACCCCACCATCCATCTGCAGAAGCTTTTCATCTTTCCAAACTGAAGCTCTGTCCCCATTAAACAATAACCTTTAGGAAAGTAGCCAATGGTCACTGTGGACGAGTGGTCTCCTGACGTACAGGGAGTGGGGGCGAGAAGCTGGGCAGAGACTCAGGCTTCTGGAGTGCATGCCCAGGTGATAGTCCTGCCAGTAGCAGTGTGGACAGAGAAGTGGGAGGGAGAGTCAGTTTGGGAAGCACAGTGTCTTAGATGCTTGGAATCGTCTGTGGGAAGAGAGATGCCTGCCTCGGAAATGTGTGTTCAGTCTGTCTCCCGTCTTTTTTTTTTTTTTTTTTTTTTTTAAAGATTTTATTTATTTGACAGAGATAGAGACAGCCAGTGAGAGAGGGAACACAAGCAGGGGGAGTGGGAGAGGAAGAAGCAGGCTCATAGCTGAAGAGCCCGATGTGGGGCTCGATCCCGCAACGCCGGGATCACGCCCTGAGCCGAAGGCGTTTACCGCTGTGCCACCCAGGCGCCCCTCCCGTCTTTCTTTTATTCTTATTGTTGTCCTATTTCATGCCCTCATAATTGCATTTTTAAAATGAACACTTTTTAGATTTACAGAAAAGTTGCAGAGATCCTAGTATTCCCTTTACCACCTTCCTCTAATGTTGTGGGGTTTTATTTAAATAAAGATTTTATTTATTTGAGAGAGACAGAGCATGAGCAGAGGAAGAGGGAGAAGCAGGATCCCCGCTGAGCAGGGAGCCCCACATGGGGCTCGATCTCAGGACCCTGAGATATGACAGATATGACCTGAGCCGAAGGCAGGTGCTTAACTGACCGAGCCCCCCAGGCGCCCCAGCTCCCTCTAATGTTAGCATCTTAAGTAACACAGTATGTTTGTCAAAAGTAAGAAATTCCCATTGGTTTCACTCTATAAACTGTACCGCGCACTTTTATCTGGATTAGTTCTCCACCGAAGTCCTTTTTCTGTTTTGGCATCCAATTCACTATACTACATTGCATTTCGCATAATTGCTTTTTGAATGTTGGAAAAAACCCTTCTAATTGATCTCTCACTTTATCTAATTCTCAGTTCGTCCTCTGCCCTAAGAGTTATCTTTCTGAAGAATTTTGTTAACAGCTTTGGATTCCAGAGAGTAGAGGTCAAGCAAGATGCTTTCTAAAATGAGGCAGTCAGAAGCGATCCGTAACCATGAATAGTACTCAGACTAGAGGGATGGCGGCTGGCAGCCGGAGCAGCAGGTGGACAGGCGAAGGCAGAGTGTGGGAGTGTAGGGCCCGACAGTCAGGGAAGTAGGGAAAGTCTGCAGGCTCAGGGCCTGATGATCTGACACTGAAGGAAAATTGATGGGATTATTCTCTTATTTGTCTTAGATTTATAGTTGTTGGGTGTTTCCCCTCTGATTGCAGGTTATCCGATCTGTTGCAGGTGTGACCCATCCTTGACAACCTCTGCAGGTGTTCCCTGAAACTCTTCAGGGGCTACTTGTCATTTTCCCTCACTTTGACGTTATGCTGATGCTCAAGGGCTCAGACCTAAAGAATCATTCTTGGGGGGCGCCTGGGGGGCGCAGCGGTTAAGCGTCTGCCTTCGGCTCAGGGCGTGATCCTGGCGTTATGGGATCGAGCCCCACATTAGGCTCCTCCACTAGGAGCCTGCTTCTTCCTCTCCCACTCCCCCTGCTTGTGTTCCCTCTCTCGCTGGCTGTCTCTATCCTGTCGAATAAATAAATAAAATCTTTAAAAAAAAAAAAAAAAGAATCATTCTTGGGTTGTATTTTGAAAACAGAAAATACCAGGGGCTCCTGGGTGGCTCAGTTGGTTGAGCGTCCAACTCTTGGTTTCAGCTCAGGTTGTGAGATCGAGCCCCACATCAGGTCCCACGCTGAGCAGGGAGTCTGCTTGAGATTCTGTCTCCCTCTCTCTCTGCCTCTCCCCCCTGCTCATGCACACTCGCTGTCTCTCTCTCTAATAAATAAATCTTTAAAAAGAGAGAGCACCACCAACAAAAACTCGTTTGCCCCTTGCCCTTGCTTCAGCACCAGGGTTTTTATTCTGAGCCTTCTGCTGAAGCCGCAGTAGACGTGGGGTTCAGGCCTTTGCAGCCCGGCTTTGTCTTTGTCCCGCCGAGGCAGCACTGCTGTCATCTCGCAGAGACTTGCTCAGCCCTTGGGGTCCTTTCTCCTGTTGACCAGCTCACCCGGGTACTGTCGACGTGTTCGTCGTGCTCTCTGTGCCGACTCCTGATTGTACTTGTCTGTACCTAATCGAGTGGCTTCCCTTAGTAGCAGTTTTGGTGCCACTGCCTTCGCACCTCTCAGGTGTAACGTTTGTGAAACACGCACAGATGTAGTGTGTCAGGCCAGATATGACTGCCCTGTTTCTGGAACACGCCTTTGGTCCTGTCTATGGCGTTCGTAAGTTAGATGTTCATAGGTGAAGGTGTTTCTGTGCCATAGCATTTTCATCCTATTTCAAAAAAACATTTTGGTAGCATGCTTTTTTTTTCCCCCCTTAAGATTTATTTATTTATTTTAGAGGGGGTGGGGGGTGGGAGAGAGGGTCATGGGTTTTTTTGTTCTTTTTTTAAAGATTTATTTATTCATTTGAGAGAGAGAGCCAGGGAGGGGGGCGGGCAGAGGGAGAGGGAACAGACTCCCCACAGAGCCAGATTCGAGACTAGACCCCAAGACCCCAAGACTATGACCTGAGCTGAAATCAAGAGTCAGACACTTAGCTGACTGCACCACCCAGGTGCCCCTTTGGTAGCATGCTTTTTGATGAATGCCTTTAATTCCATCAGATGGATAAACCCAAGTTTCTTCAACTAGTCTCCTCTTTTGACTAGCTAAAATGCTTCCAGATTTTCATAGCTTTAAATAATGGAACTACCATCTATACTGGATACTTTTTTATATCTTTGTCTACATTCTTTAGGTTTCTCAGGATAAATTCCTAAAAGAGAATTACTGGTCAGGGGATAGGAATACACTCTTAAGACTTTGGATTCATTTTACCAAACTGTCATCCCTCAGAGTAGTACCCATTTACACTTCCATCTTAGAATGCCTATTTTCCCAGCGTGATGGTGAGTTTTTTGGTGACTGACGCAAGAGTCCCAGCTAGTAGGCAGCGCCTGGAGGACCAGAACTCAGGTCAGCCCACTAGGCGTTTTTCTGGCTGAACTCTGCTGTTGCCAAGAAACAGGCCCTTCTTGTGGCTGGGGTGTCCCTGGGCTCTGCAGGACTGCAGGCCGGTCTGTGGTGCCTTAGCCCAGGCCTATGTTCCCCCAACAGAGGGCTGGGCCAGGGCATGGTCAATAAGCCAGGGGGGCAGGGGTGGCTCAGACATGGGCTGGCAGTTGCGGAGGTCAGACTCTAAGAGGGCCCTCTGCAGGGTCCTCAGAATCCCTGTCTCTTTCACGTGGCTCCACTGTGGCATTTCTCAGATGACACAGTCACAGTGGGACGATGACTGTCCTGTCCATCGATGCCTGAGGTATGTTGGGGTCTCCATCCTCTCCGTCTGTCCTGTAGACCCTGGCACCTCAGGCTCTCCTCTCCTGTGCTGGTGACATCAGAGGATGTGGGAGTTTCCAGTTATCAGGTGCCCAGTGAAGGCGGGGTCTTGGGCAGAGCCCCGAGATGATTGGCATTGGCTGTATACTCTGTTTGAGGGTGTGTCTGGACCCACAGTGCTGGTACGAGAAGGGAGGGTTTGATTTGACTCCTTTATTTTATAGTCCAGGAACCGAGGCCCCAGGAGGCTGAGCGGTTCAGGTTATGGTTGATGGAAGCCACAAATGGACAAAGACACTCGGACTTAGGAAGGAAAAGTTCACAGGACAACCATCTGATTTCTAGGAGTAGAAGTAGAGGGGGTTAGCAGTGCTGAGTCTAGTTTTATGATGATTTAGTTACTGTTGAGACAGGGTCTGGTATTTGATGACTTAAAAAATAAAATCTGTAATACAGAGGATACAGGGGATTTACACTGCGAGGCAGGAGACATACTCGAGAACTTTCTGCTCAAGGCCGCAGAACCAGGCCCAGTTGCTAATTGCAGCTTAACCTTAGGCTTCCCTGAAAAAAACACACACACATACACAACACCAGCTTTTTTGGGATATAATTTACATACCATAAAATTCACCCTTTAAAATTAAACAGTTCAAATAGCTTTTAGTATATTCAGAGGTTTGCGCACCCATCACTATGCAAAATTAGAACATTTTCGTCGTCTTCACCCATGAAGGACAGCCTCTACCTGTTGGCCGTCGCACTGAGTTCCCCCCACTTTCCAGCCCCCGGTAGCCACGTTCTGTGTTGGTGTGTTTGGGTTTTTGTCTTTGTGGGTTTGCCGACTCTGTATATGTCGGATGGAAACATGTAATATGTAGCCTTTTGTGTCTGGCCCCCCGTCGACGAGCACGTTTCAGGTTTCCTTCGGCTTGTGGTGCGATCTGCCCGGCACTCCTCTCTGTGGCAGCCACTGTGTGGATCGGCCACTTGTGTTGATCAGTGGACGGGCACATGGGTTGTTTCCACGTGGGGCTATTTTGAATCATGTTGCTACGAGCATTTCTGTACAGGTTTGTGGGGGGTATATTTTCGGTGCTCCTGCGTATCGTGCCCGGGAGTGGAATTGCTGGGCCGCGCGGTGGCTCGCTGTTGAACCTTGTGCGCGACTGCGGCGTGTGAGGCTTCCAGTTGCTCCTCATCGCCAGCCACACTTGCTCCGAGGTCTGCATCACAGCCGTCCTGGTGGGTGGGGAGTGGGGTAGCCCTGTGTGTGGTGGGCGTTTCCCTAACGACTGATGACCTTGAGAGTCTTTTCACGTGCTTAGTGGCCATTTGTAAATCTGCTCTGGAGAAATGTCAGTTCCAGAGATCATCTGCCCACTCTTTAATTGGCTTATCTGTTGCTTGCGTAGTAGAGCGTGCCTTTGGGTCTTCTCTCTGTCCTTCAGAGTCGGGCAGGTGGGCCCCTTGCCGTGGGAGGTGCTCTCTGTGTCACTGGGGTCTCTGCCAGGCGAGTTGAGTTACACTGAGCTCTAACTGCCTTTCCTATTTAAATATACTCTAGAGGATTTGAGATTCTTATAAACTGAAAGGGCTCTTAATTCTAGATCTTTCTAGAACTAAGTTTTAATTGTTTGACATGTGGGCCTCCCCCGTCCCCAAGAATAAGAAAGGGGCTGCTAAATTGGGCTTGCTCGGCAGTGGGGCAAGCTTTCGGACGTTTACCAGTCACGTGAACTGTGCATAGAATGCCAGTCACAGCCAAAGTCTCACAGAGGCAGGGCCTGGACCAGCTAGTCTCCCCTTCGGCTCTCTTTTGTGCGGCACGTGATGGAATGCCCCTTGCTCGGCATGAGTGTGCTTTGGTAACCAAGTCGTTTCTGTGGCCGTGGGGCAGGTCTGAGACCCGGCCGTGCCGAGGCGCACGAGCAGGTGCCGTGCGTGTGGCAGACGGCACCTGGTAACGGAGGCCGGTGAGTCTTGGCTCCTGGCACTTCACAGATCCTCCGTCCTCCGGCAGGGTGGCTGTCTGCTGAAGGGCACATGTGCTGCTATTTATGTTTTGTGACTTTCTCAGTGATTGTTTTTAGTTTAGCATTTAAGAATCTAATTTAATTTTGTAAGCGTGTGAAGTGTTGATTCCCCATGCCTGTCGCATGACATTGACAGACAGTGAGTCTCTTCCACCCAGAGCCCAGCTTTGCCCTGGATCAGGTCTACCTGTCGTGGTTGAATCCCAGCAATCTGTGCAGTTTAAAGTTTCTTGGACATTTGTAACAGAAAGCCACGTGTTTGCGCAGTGGGTGGCCCCTTCAGGAGACGGCGGGGGGGGGGGGGTGTCTGATGGAGTTGTGGTTTCTTTGCCCGCCCCACCATTGTGCATTTTAGAATAGCAGTACTGGGAGGGCCCCTCAAAAATGAACTGGTCTCTAAATTTAAAGTAGGTGAATGTTGGAACTAAGGATTTCTAATCTTTTTATTATTTTTTTGAGAGAGTCTGTGCCCCAGTGGAGGCAGGGAGAAGGAGAATCTCAAGCCGACTCTGCGCTGAGCACGGAGCCCATCATGGGGCTTGAGATCACGACCTAAGCCAAAATCAAAGAATCAGATGCTTAACTGACTGAGCCAGCCAGGCGCTCCAGATTTTTATTTTTTGAATTTGTGATTTCTTGTTTTTGTTACCTTATCATCTTTCCATCTTCAAGTATGTCCCATAGTTGTAGGTAAGTATTTTGCAAATTTAAGGTTAAAGATCTCTGGTTGACATCCTTTAGGTCAACATGGTAGGTTGATCACATGAATTTATTTCCACTTCCTCCAGAAACTCTTTTAAATGACAGTAAATGAATTTTTTTTTTTTTAAGTTTCTTTACTTAGGTAATCTCTACACCCAGCATGGGGCTTGAACTCACAACCCCGAGATCAGGGGTCTCCTGCTGTACTGACTGAGCCGGCCGGGCGCCCCAGGAAATGAATTTTTTAACTGTGTAAACCTGTGAGGACAGAGAATGGGAGGGAAGACCATAGACAAATATTTCAAGTTTTAGAAGATGGAGGGTGAACAAAGACTGAGCAGAGCAGAGGAAGCTGAGACGTTGATGCCTGTGGAGACAAAGGAGCAGCCCTGCAGAAAGTCTCAGGGATTGGAAGCACCTGATGTCGCCCCAGGCACAAGTGAGGTTTGGGCCCAAAGACAGAGGGTCATTGAAAGGTTCGCCTCTGCACCTGTGCAGACCCCGCCTGAGCCAGCAGAGCTTTGTGCTCCGGAGCCATTGAACCAGAGAGACTCTGGATTGAGATAGCGCAGACGTAGCAAAGGGCAGCATGACCCTGAGATGAAACACGTCCAGGAAGGTCTGTACACTGAAAGCGGAAGTCTCAGCCGAGTTCTCCGCCTGCTCCCTGAGTGCTGAAACCAGGCCTGAGGCGTGGGATTGGAGGATTCCTCTCTGGAGGAAAATGAAGCGTCAGAGCCAGACCTGCTGTCGGTAGGGTATGGCAGTCCCTCAGAACAAAAGCTAGATTCTATGCCAGCTAATGTGATCCTTACCAATCCAAAGCCTTGCTTGTGTTTGCAAAGCTTCCATCATCTTACTATTGAGGCAACTTTTTTTATTTTCACTTTTTATCTTGGGATAGTTAGCGTCATTCACTGGAAGTCACAAAAACGTACAGAGATGTCCCCTGCACCCTTCATCCAGTTTCCCTCGAGGTTACATCTTACCCAGCCACAGACAGTATCAGAACCAGGAAAGCGACATTGGTGCACATACGATGTGTGTGCGGTTCTCTGCCATTCTGTCACCTGAAGTTTCATGGAGCCGCCACAGCGGTCAAGATACAGACTGTTGGGGGCGCCTGGGTGGCTCCATCGGTGAAGCGTCTGCCCTCGCTCAGTTCATGATCTTGGGGTCCTGGGGTCGAGCCCTGCATTGGGCTCCCTGCTCAGCGGGGACCCTGCTTCTCCCCTTTCCTTCTGCCCCTCCCCCCGCTCATGCTCTCTCTCTCTCTCTCTCTCAAATCAATAAATAAAAATATATTTTTTTTAAAAAAGGTACAGAACTGTTCCCTCACCATAAAGATCTGTTGACTGATTTCAAATAGGAGTGGACAGCCAGGGGTCACTGAACGGATTCAAAAAGCTCCCAACATGAAGAGTAGAGGCTCTAACAAGCAAAGAGAAAGGTGCACCAGATGAAACCCTCAGAACACAGTGAATATCCTCCCAGAAATAAGAGCCAGTATTTTGTTAATGAAATAGAATGCTATAAAACTCAGAACAAGGAGGAGTTCTTGCTATTAAAAAAACATGTTAGGGGAGAGAAAAGAGTTAACAAAGACTCATAGAAAATAGAATGGAAACGTCTGACATCTAGGAGGTCTATAAAGAAAGGAAAAATGAAGGACAGAAATGTATCAAAGAAATCAGGAATGTTTCCAGAATTGATGATCACAGGGTTCCAGGATGGTGAATGGAAAAAGTTACGATTTGCACATTGTGTAATTCCAGAACACTGGGGATGAAGCTTCCAAAGAGAGAAAACAGGTCACATACAAAAGATTAGGAATGAAGATACATCTGATTTTTCAACATCATGGGAAGCCAGAAGGCAGTGGAGTGGATTTCCAGGCTCCCCTGGTAGACGGAGCTAACATAGACCCACTCCTACTCCCTCGGTAATGCCACAGCGCGTGTAATAAAGATCGTAAGTCTGGGACCAAGCTGAGAGGAGAGAGAAGGGATAGCCAGACACCAAAGTCAATGAGGGACTTTAAAACCAGAGCAGAGGAGCCTGCCGAGTTGTTGCGTCTCTGGGAAGCGTTTATTGGACCTTAAAACAGACAGTTTTAAGTAACAGAAGTTTGGATTTTAATGACCATGTATAGAACTGAAATAGAAATCCCCTCAAAGGGCTATTCCCAGGTAGAAGGAGTAAAAGGAATTCAAGAGGATCTCCACTTTGGGACCGGAGAAATGGCGAGAATGTCTGTTTGTTTGTTTATTTTTAATTTTTTTAAAGTTTTATTTATTTAAGTAATCACTATACCCAACATGGGCTTAAATTCACGACCCTGAGATCAAAAGTCACACGCTCTTCCGACCAAGCCAGCCAGGCGCCCCAGCAAGGAAGTTTATCATCGCCTCACACTCTGAGGTGTTGGGGGAGGTCTCCCATGAGCAGTTGGAACATCCAGGTTTGAATTCTGTATTTATAATCCCCCCATGTTTTAGGAATCTCCACACTAGCACCAGCCCGGCACCAGACCGTCAATACCGTTGGAGCTCCTTGCAGAAGGAAGAGCAAAACTTGTGTCGAATGACCCTTCCACCATGCAGGCCACTTGGAATCCTACCATCTCCACAAATGATGAGCTCATGCCAGGAATTTACTAAACATGCAGAAATTATAAGCAAGAGTCAGCTGCTGCAACAAACAGGATTTCCAACATTTTAAAACCCCAGTAATAGGAGAGATTACAATATAAATGTTTAAGTGAGTAAAGGGCTTAAGGAAAGCATGAGACAATATATTTAAAAGGGCTTTTTTTTTTTTTTAAGAACCCAGAAAACCTCCAGAATGAAAACTCTTTTTTTTTTTCTTTAAAGATTTTATTTATTTGTTAGAGAGAGAGACCGTCAGCGAAAGAGGGAACACAAGCAGGGGGAGTGGGAGAGCAAGAAGCAGGCTCCCAGCGGAGGAGCCTGATGCGGGCCTTGATCCCAGAACGCTGGGATCACGCCCTGAGCCAAAGGCAGACACTTAACAACTGAACCAGCCAGGTGCCCCCAGAATGAAAATTCTAATTGAATTTAAAACCCAGTGGAAGTGTTAACGAGCAAAGTAGACACACCCTAAGAGAGAATTACATGAACCGGAAAAGAGTTGTGAAGAAGTGAAGTAGAACTCCGCTCAGAGAGAGACAGTGCGCAAGGAAGAGAACTAACCGGCGAGAGCACAGGATGGGGGGCCCAACCTGTGTCTAATGGCAGTTCCCCCAGGGAGAAAGAGCACCTGAAAAGCAGCTTGGGGGGGGGGAGTACTCCCAGGGCTCAAGAGCGAGGCCCAGCAGAGGTCTAAGTAGTAGCTTAGAAGCCAGACCAGAACGTGGAATACACTTCAGCGTGCTAAGGAAAACAAGCTGTTAGTTTTCAGTAACCCCCTTTTTATTCAGTAGTGAGAACAAAATAAAGGCATTTCACAGAAAGAAAAAACAGAGTTCATTCACTCACAGACCTTCGCTGTACTTCAGGAAGAAGGAAACTAAACCCAGAGAAGGGAGGGGGCAAACAGGGAGAGGGTACAGGACAGGTGGGGGGGGGGTGCGTGGGCGGATCTAAACCAGCGTTAACTTAGGAAGCGGTGAGCATCAATGAACACGTTCTAAGTTCTTTGATCTGTTCGGGAAGAGGAGGAGGGGTTATTGGGGTGCTTCAGCCTTTCTGAGTCAAGTCGAGGTATTAAAGTATTAAGGGTAACCATTAAAAAAGTAGAAATAGGCCTGCAAGCTTTCACACCAATAGAGCCAGAATACTCAGAATTATAAAAACTAGGTCATTCCTCTAGAAGAAAGAGCAAAGAGAAAATATGGTGGGTAGAAGGCCCTAAAGGTAATAGGAATAAACCCACATGATCACAGTGAATATAAACAGAGTAAACATGCCACTTAGGACAGGTTGGAGGACAGTAGAGCAAAAGCCCTCAACATTCTGAGGGCATTCCGAATGTAGGCAGATTACCACAGCAGGGAATTTTTTTCAGGCATACAAGGACTGAAAAACAAAAAAACTGCTTCCCATGGACCCTTTCTCCGGAAGCTGGTGGGAGGTGTGCTTCACCAAAACAAGGGGGTTTTCTGGGATCTAGGAGACAAGAGATCCCTTGTTTCCTTGCTGCAAAGGGAAGTCTGTGTTGGAGAGGCAGGGTGGAACTCCGTAGGAGGACGGTCTCCAGGAGAGACGAAACCCAGAAAACACCTGATGGATTACTTGAGCGTGTTTGGAAAAGTTAGGGATAGGTTTTCGGCAGAATCACCAGTAGACACGCGGGTTGTCTGTGTTGGCAGAGTGCCCCTTGGGTCAGCTCTGAGCTCTGTTCCCTCTGCTGGCATGTCTGTACTGTTGCAGTCAGAGCAGGAGAACTGTTGAAGGACGGGTTCGAGGTCCGGGGCTGTCAGAGGGAGGGGGAGAGACGGTCTGTAGGTAATGTCTGTCGTTAACAAATTAGGAATTAGAGATGTGAGCATACTGTTTATAGATGTGGCTGAATATTCTACCCACCAAAAGTAGAAAGTGGTTCCCTCAGGGGTGCACTATTGAGACAGTAAGATGGCAGGGGGGGTGGATATTTTGTGTTTTTATGCCTTTGATACTCTTTTGTTGTTGTTTTTAGAATTTACTGATTTAAACTAACACCGTTCACTAGCAATGCAGTATAAGTTGGGGCACCTGGGGGGCTCCTTGGGTTAAGCATCCGACTCTTGATTTCAGCTCTGCGCTGGGCGTGGAGCCTGCTTGGGAATCTCTCTCCCTCTCCCTCTGCTCCTTCCCCCCTTCTCTAAAAAAAAGAAGAAATATAATATAAGCTACATATGTCATTTCAGATTGTTTTTAGTGGTCACAGTAGAAAAAGCAAAAAAGGAACAAGTGAAATTAATTTTGATGTTTTATTCAAGCTGGTGTAGATCCAGGACATCGTTTCTGCCCGCGAGGCATGTAACCTGCTCACCAGGCGGTCTGCGCTCCTCATGCTCCGTCTTGGCCTCTGTCCGTGCTCCAGCACATCTTCTCAGTGCTCCGTAGCCAAGAGCGGCCAGTGGCTGGCCTGTGGGACAGTGCAGGTCTGACCCAGGCCCGTGCTGGAGGGTAGCTCCAGACCCCGACCATCCCTCCTTCAGATTCTCCACAGACGTTTGGAGTTGTGCGTTCTCCTGGAAGTTCTGGACTCAAAGACGAATGATCCTGGGCTTCTCTTTACTGTCCTAGAATTTGTTTCCCTCTTTCCTCATAGATCCTGTTTCTAGTGCCACTCTGAATCTTCTCAAAATTCTCTAATCAGAACTGGGCTTAAAATATTGTTGACAGGCTGACAGACTCAGCGCAGTGGGGCTGCCTCATCCTTCCGGGTAGCGGCTCTTGTCATGTGGCTCTTGCCTGTTCAGCACAAGGGCTGCTTCTCAGATTGCGGTTCCCTGTGTAGTGGTTCTTTTTGTGTGGACACCCATCGGAGCTGTCCCATTAGACCAGGAGGCTGCTGGTGTGGGGGTTGGGAGCTGAGCCCTGGGCCGGGCTGATGAGCACAGGCAGTGGGCCCTGGAGCACTGCCCTCCACCAGGAGAAGGCGGCAGAGGTTACAGGAAGCAGACTCGGGGCCTGCTGTTCGGAAAGCCCAGCCTTCCGGAGGTAGCGGGGTTTCTGAACAGAGCCTCCGTGTGCGGGTGGCTGGGCTCTCGTTCCTTCGTAGACGCCGTGCTGTAGGCTGCCCCGTGGGCTCCCTCTCAGGCCTGCATCTTCAGAGTCTTCCTCCGCCGTCTCTCTGGCGGCTCCTCAGGTGCCCCCGTCCTCTACCACGCGGGTTCTTGGCACGGTGCTGGGGCTGCGGTGGGGAGCTGTGCCTGCCCTCGTGGGGTTCGTGTTCTCATGAGGCAAACAGATAGTAACAGATGCAGGGAATGGCGAGTGCTGTGGAGAAGGAGTGCGGGGGGTGTAAGGAATGTGTAGAGAGTGAGGAGGGATAAGTCCAGATGGGGCGGTCAGAGAAGGCCTTGCTGAGTAGGTGACGTCTGAGCGAGACTTGGGTGCAGCCATCTGGAGACATAAAAGCCATGGTGGTTCGCTGGGGCAGCTCCCCCGGCCCCCAGCCTGGCTCGTCAGTATGTGCCTGCCCGTGCACCTGCCTGTCGTCCCCGCCCTTCTTTTGGCTCCGCCGCCGCTGAGGCCCTCTTGTTTCCCAGTGTTGCACCGGCATCAGACGTCTGGCATCCTGGTAGGTGTTTAGTGGGTTGCACGAGTGGCTGGGTGGGGGTCTGTAGTCCATCAAGTGAGCAGGGTACCCTAACTATCAAAGGAAGCAGTCCGTCGTCAGGAGCCCAGACGTGTCTACAGGGCAGGCTCTGTCCCAGCCCGGCCCCTGCGAGAGGAGAGACAGGACTGGAGCTGCAGCCTGAGGCAAGTGGGTTAACGTTAGACGCCCCCGTCACACCTCTCCCTGTGTAGCTGATCAGCAGCTCCTGTACACCGTCTGCTGTTCGGGACGGTTCAGACTCCTGATGAGTGACGTAAACGCAGAGAAACGGTTGGGAAAGCACGGGCAGGGGGCACGAGAGGGAACTCGTTCTTGATGACTCACTAGTTGCCACCCGTGTCCTGGCGCCTCCAGTGGCTTACTCCACGTAGGGGTCTCAAAGCCACTGCGGCAGGCCTGCCTCCACGCTCCCGTGGCTTCGTTGGCCCGTGCAGGACCGTAGTGGGGCCCTTGAGATTCTTCGGCTGCCAGTCTGGTGTTGCCTTCCAGTTCTTCTTCAGATGCCCAGTCTAGCAGCCTGTTGGGCAGCTCCCAGGGCCCAGGGATTAAGGGAAAGAGCCGGCCCAGACAAGGGAGATAGGAGAGCGGAGGTCTCTATTTCGTAGAAGCTGTAACCCGTACCCCAGGAAGTCTCTAGCCCATCTGGCCCTTTGGGTTCAGCTGTGGGGCACTTGCCGCCGTGATTGTCCCCGTTCGCTGGTAGAGGGACGAAGGTGTGTTAGAAGGAAGTCTGCAGTACCCGTAGGTGTTTCCTCCTTGCCTCTTTCTCCAGTGCGTGCTGGTGAGTCCTTCCCGCTGTCCCAGCCATGCCAGTTATGGTGGATTCTGCCCAGGACCCAGCTGCTAAGTATTTGTGCTCAATTTTGTTAGAAATCCTTGCTCGGAGGCAGGCTGCCTACTTCTGGCCTGACCTAATTCTGGTAACATGGAGAGCTGAGGGACAGAAGGCTTGGTTGTCATGGTTGGCGCTGCAGTGGCGAGGCCGTGTCTGCCGCCTCCAGCAGCGGGGTCTGCCTGTCTGTGGGGCTGTCTGTGGCCGTGGCATCGATGGTGTGGATCAGGCCAGTTTGGAAGGCGGTCCGCGGTTCGGCACCATCTGGCTGTTAGGACCGTAGCTGACTGATGCAAGACCCAGCGTGCCCTCCATCCCAGGGTCTTGTGTGTCTTCCTCCCTGGCTTGCTGTGCCTTTACGAAGCTCCTGCTTCCCTGCGCGCGGGGGGATGTTTGCAGCACCCACCCCAGTTTGTCTTGGAAAGATGTCATTTTAGAATTGAGGAGAGCAGAGAACCGTCAGCGTTTGGCATAGTCATTCTGGGAAGGACCGAGAAGTCTGCCTGCCCTCCGGGATGGATTCAGCTTACCTGCTGTGGGGTGGCTCAGCTGTGTGTCTGGGGAGAGGTGGCCGGGTGGGGGTGGGGGGTGTCTGTACAGTCTTCTCGGCTCTGCACTCACAGGTAGGAAAAAAAACAAAACTCCGTGGGAAGATCGGCCACCCTGAGCCCCACACACTCCACCCCTACTTCAGTGAGAACCTGGCCCCTCAGCAAAGAATTGGCCTTGGATCAGGGCCCTGGTGGGTTATTTTTACTGCCTTTTCCTACCATATTTGCATTTTTAAAAATAGCAGTGCTGAGTGGATCCCTTTCAGTCTGAGTCTGCTTCAGAAGGTGGGGTGCATTTTGCAGAACGTGGCTGTTGATTAGCAGCTGCTTCTCAGTGTTGGGGAGCGCGGCCCGAAGGAGATGTGGCTTGTGGGTGGAGGGAAAGCTGGATGTCACAAGCCACTGTGGAAATGAGGTGTCAGCTCTTTGCTGACTGAAGATGACATCATCCGGGTGACGTCATGTTTCTGTGGGCTCCCAGGAGGGAAGGTGAAGAAAGGGAGCAGGCGCACCTCTGTAAGCTGAGGTCCGGGGGGCCGTCCTGGAGGATTTGGACCAGACAGTGACGTGCCCTTCGTGCCAGGGCAGTTCTTTCTCAGATTGGGAGCTCTTACGTGTGGGCGGGGCCACATTTTATGTACCAGCTCGTGCCCATCCAGAAACATGTCCTAAAAATCAAGTTCTCGTGGCAGCCTTCCTGCCGGGCAGTCTTGGAGGTGGCAAAACCGTGTGCCCCAGGTGTCTGAGGATGCATGCTGGCAGAGTCTGCTCTTTGCCACCTTGGTGGCAGCTGGCCTGGGTCAGGTCCCTTGTCTCTGGTCACTGGGGTTTCGTGCTAAATGCTGTCACGGAGCCTAGGGCTTTGTTCTTGGCATCGTCTGGTAACTGGCCTAGACTAGGATCTGGACCCCCTGAGCAGAGGTTGGTCAAAGGGGGGGCTGCGTTGCCTTGATGACCTGGTAACCTGTGTGTCTGTTGAAGAGCTGAACAACAAGTGTGTCAGGGCAGAGCGAGGCAAGGAGAGGTGAGCAGGCAGAATTCACTTTAATTATTTTAATCACCTTGTTTTTACATCCTCAGATTTATATGTTTAAAATATTGTTTTTTTTTTTTTTTTTAAGATTTTATTTATTTATTCGACAGAGATAGAGACAGCCAGCGAGAGAGGGAACACAAGCAGGGGGAGCGGGAGAGGAAGAAGCAGGCTCATAGTGGAGGAGCCTGATGTGGGGCTCGATCCCGTAACGCTGGGATCACGCCCTGAGCCGAAGGCAGGCGCCTAACCGCTGTGCCACCCAGGCGCCCCTAAAATATTGTTTTAATTAAAAACAGCGTCCCTAAGTCGTTGGGGCTCTATTTTGTTGTAGAAGAAAGGGAAACTTATTGGTTGGAACAGAACTATTTTAACCATACTGATTATCAGACTTACCCAGGGAATGTTAAGAAGCACATTTCTGGCTTCATCCAGAGATTTATTCAGTAGGTTTTGGGTTTAAAAAAAAAAAAAAAGGAGTGTGTGTGTCTGTGTCTGTGTGTGTGTGCGCGCGCGCATGTGTCTGTGTGTGCGCGCGTGTGTGTGTCTGTGTGCGCGCGCGTGTGTGTCTGTGTGTGCACGCCTGTGCGCGCGCGTGCGTGTGTGCGCGCGTGTGTGTCTGTGTGCACGCGCGTGTGTGTCTGTGTGCGTGTCTGTGTGCGCGTGTGTCTGTGTGTGTGCACGCGTGTGTCTGTGTGTGTGTCTGTGTGCGCGCGCGTGTGTGTGTGCGCGCGCGCGTGTGTGTGTCTGTGTGTGTGCGCGCGCGCGTGTGTGTGTCTGTGTCTGTGTGCGTGTGTGTCTGTGTGTGCGTGTGCGCGTGTGTTTATTTGGATGGGGGAGAGGCAGAGGGAGAGAGAATCCCAGGCAGGCTCCTCGCCCAGCACAGCCTGACGCAGGGCTCGATTTCACAACCCAAAGATCATGACGTGAGCCAAAGTCAAGAGTTGGGCACTTAACCAGCTGAGCCCCCGGGAGCCCAGAGTCTGTTGTAAAGAGCGCTGAGGGTTCTGATGAATACCTGCCTTAGAGCTTAGTCCTCCTCCCCAGAGACCTGCTGAGGCCGCCTCCGTCTTTCCTCTTACTCTTTTGCTATTTCAGCACTGCTAAATTAAATATCTAGACTTCCTCCACTCTATTTTTATGGGGCCATTTGTTGGTTTCCACCAGTTGCCCTTCAAAGACCAGCACGGTAGTGTGTGGTCAGCCAAAACACCACCTTGCAGCTGCTGATTGTAAGGCCTGGTGTCTAAAAGTGGGTGTCCTGTAGTGCAAATAAATCGTGATCTCTTGCTCTCAGGAAACATGTCCTCCTTCAGGTCTGTGATCATATGAATTCTGACTGAGAGAGGTCCTTCCTACGTGGAAACTAGAGGGGCCCACAGGAGGGCAAGAAGTTTCAGGCCTAATTGTACAGAAAATGTTGGGAGGCCTAGGTTCTGTGTGCTGCTGTCTGTGCAGCGTGGGTGGGGAGGCTGTTCTGTCCAGAAGATGGGACAGCTCTGTGACTAGCCCTGCACGTTTCCTGTCTGAAATGGGGAGAAGCCCTTCCCCGAGGCAGTGGGGGGGGGCGGGTGAATGAGGTCTGTGAAGCACCTAGACACGCCTTCCTCCTCTTCCAACCCCTCTCCCAGCACCCCATCCCCAGGCTGAGATGACCTCCTGCTGGACGCCCTTGGTCCAAGCAGGGCTGTTTCCTCCTGAGCGCCAGAGCCTGGGTAGCGCTATCTGCCAGTGTTAGCGCGGTCCCTGCACTCCCAGCCGAGAGCAGTCTGTCCCATAGTCTGATTCACGCTCCGCCGCATCTCTTCGTCACTGGGTGGGTGTGTCCGCACTCATTAAAAGGAGGGGAGAATTTTGACCATATGAACAAGAACGTGGTTATTTGCATACTATAAGATTTCCTGTGGGTTTTCTTGAAATCGCTCCCCAATTTATAAAAGCCAGAATGGCATCTAAATCAAGATGCACCCTTAGGTTAATTTTTGCATCTTGTTTCAGTCTCGGTAAACACCATTTCGTGTGTTGGCTTTTTCCAGCTGAGCTGTAAATTCCTCGGAGGAGAACCTGTCAGGAGCCTGGTTGAGGCTGTGCCCTGGCGCACCCGGCAGGGGGCTTTCTCAGACCGGGTGGACCAGGGACATCTCTCCATTCAGCCTGCTTCCTGGCGGGCCGCCCGTGTGACCCCTTAGCGGTGACAGCTTCGGGCAGGTGGTGGCAGCCAGGCCCCTGGAGATGTTGCAGGGCCCGAGCTCAAGCCAGAAGAGCCTGGAGCTTGTGCAGCCCAGGGCCGTCGTGGCGGATGAGGCATCTCACGCCCAGGGAGGTAAGAAGGCGTCCTCAGTGCAGGGGCTGCGGGCATGCTCTCGCTGTGACAGTAGCGGGGAGGGATTCTTCCCCCAGTCTCGGCGCTTCTGCTGTTCCGTTCCCGAGTATTTTCAGTCCCAGCTCAGTGAACTGTCCCATCCTGACATGAGTTGCTGTGGGTGAGCTTTGGGTAATTGGCGTCGGAGAGGTGGGCAGTCAAGGTTCTTCAGACTTACCAACCAAACCAAGAGGTAGCCTCAGCCCCCAGGAGCCATTCCGTCTGTGCCGGAGTTGCCAGGCCATTTGGTGCCCAGGTGATGATGTGCGGTACCCCAGGGTAGGTGTTCATTTCATCGGCCTTGAAATAGTAACCGCGGGTGCTGGGGAAACAAGCAGAGGTTGGTGTGGGTTCAGGGAGGTTGTTTCTTCCACGCCGGTTCCCTTGTAGTTGAGAGCGAGCCCAGTCTGCCCCACTGGACTCGGAGACTGTCCCTTTGAGCTACTTCTCCGCCCTTGTTGCCTTTAAGATGCCAGTTAGAATAGCCAGGTTGAGGTCGTCTTTTCAGAATGCCCTCCTGGGGACTGGACGGGGACAGGGCCCTCCCTCACTCTATCCTGATACCATCTCTGTTAAGACCCTCTGTTATGTACAAGGTACCGTGCACACAGGGCTCCCGGAGACCAGAGACTTTGTTCCCTTATGGATTCCCAGGCCTCAGGGCCAGGTGGGGCCTGAGAGTCTGCATCTCAGGGAGCTCTGGGAAGGTGGTGGGGCTGCTGTCAGAGGCCACCCTGTGAATGTCAGCACAGCTCTCATCGCTCCAGGGCTATGCCCGAGGGCCACACTGTAAGCCATGCGTGCCCAGTGAGGAAGGACAAGCTAGCAAAACCAGGGCTCTGGAGTCCTGTGGCTGGGGTGGCCTTGGGCAGCTCACCTAGCTCTGCAAGCCTCCGGACTCCTCTGTGGAGTGACAGCATGGGTAATGGTGGTGCCCCTGTGGAGGCTGTGGGGTGTGGGAGAGGCAGAGCACGTCGGCTCCTCCCTGTACCGTGTGAGTGCAGTAAAGGCCTGTCATCGTAGCCTGAGCTGACATGACACCAGAGGGTGTAAGCGGGTTGGAGGTCTAGAAGGCAGTGTTGCCCTGAGCCCTCTCTACGCCTGGACAGTGGGCCTGCTGCCTGCTTATACCTGGGATGCCCTGCGGCCCCAGCACAGCAGCCCGGCCACGAGAGCAGAACACACAGTCCT
The DNA here is from genome assembly GCF_024610735.1 of Ursus americanus. Lineage (NCBI taxonomy): Eukaryota > Metazoa > Chordata > Mammalia > Carnivora > Ursidae > Ursus > Ursus americanus. The sequence continues at coordinate 5,081,632 of NC_142149.1, forward strand.
GTTTACTGTTTACTTTTCTACCTTCTAGTCCTACTTCTTGAGGAGGGAGGTTTCCTCCTAAAGCTTCGCATTTGTACCGTCCCTTCAAATCCAGGAGGCCCCGGGCTCTTTTGTCTTTTTTAAGGTCAGGTCGACAAGCCTGGGACCAAGGCGAGGGGGACAGGTTCTTTGTCCATGCCGCCTCTGGCCCCGAGTGCATGAACTGCCCCCCAAGCATCACGGCATCCGCAGAGACCCAGCTCTGCTGTCCAGGCTCCAGCTGACCTGCTGCCAGCCGCAGCTCCCCAGGCCTGCCCCCTCACTTAGCAGCATTTGGACTCTGTCCTCTTGCTCTGTCCCCTGGGGCAGGCTGTGCCTCTAGGCCATTCCAGCGAGCTGGCAGGCTGCAGCTGCATTTTCCAGGCAATGATGCAGTCATGCTGCGTTGCCCAGCCCCGACTGCAGCTTCTGGTCTATGGTGTGTGATCAGAGAGGGGGGTCCCTGGGGGCAGAGAGTACAGAGGCCTGGCCAGTTTTCATCTGAAGCCGAGGCGGTGGTGGACATCCCTTGCCTTAGTTCTCGTGCAGCCTGGCCCTTCCCGCCCTCCCGCACCTACCATCCAGAAGCAGGAACTTGTGTCTCCCCAGCCAGCTAAGCAGGACCCGTACTTGTGTACAAATGTTTTCACGTATTTTCATTTTATTCCCCCGTGTAAATGTACAATCTTCAAATACAAGGCACATTCCTACAGATTTTTCTTCTTGTCTCTTTCTGAATCTATAGGAAACACTAAAAAATTATAGAATTAATTGACCTGAGTCTACGGTTTTAGCAGAACTTCTGTTGAATGGTTCTGTACCACATGATTGACAGAATTTTCTAGTTAGGGGCACTGACCTTTGTCTTTTCTTCCATACCGCCCAGACATTTCCAGCTGTCCTCTTTCCTCCCCAGGCATGTGAGGCCCTCTGGACATTTGTGTTTTGCTGGTAAAACCTTCTATCCTCAGGTGGGCAGCTTGCTGATTGTTGTCGGGGGTTGTCAGGGCCTAGCCACATGACGGTCAACTGCTCTGAGAATGTCCTTACCCTGGCATACGCGAGAATCACTGACCAGTCATATCCCCGGACCTGATGTGAACTGGGAACTCGGGCTTAGGAAGAAGCCAGAAGAGGAGCCCAGCTTCACCCACAGTGCCACTTCCTGCCCCCTCCAGTTTTCCTGTCCTGAAAGCCACCACACTGACGTCTGTAAGTGACGCCGGGAAGAGTTCAAGGTGCCCCACCGCCACAGTGTCTATGTGTGGACACATAGATCCTGGGTTTTTTGTTTGTGTGCTTGTTTTTGGCTCCAGACCAACTTCTGTTGAGAAGTCTGTCTCCCCTTGATGTAACTGGCCAACACCCTAGCCAGAGAGCGAACCGTCAGAGCTGGGCACGGGGACTGGGCAGATAGGTAGGTAGGGCGGGGGCTCTCAGACTTCTTGAAGGTGACCCGCCGTAGAATATGCATTTTACATCCTGACCAGGGGCACATGTGCATTGTGTTGCCCGGAACAGTAAGTAGCCTTACTGTGTGTCATGCACGTAGATATTTTCCTTTTTTTTCCCCTTAGTGTTGGCCGTGACCCCCAAATGGATTTCATAACCCACTAATGGGTCACAGCCCACAGTTTGAAAAACACTGCTCTAAGGAGCTTTCCATTCTAGGATTTCCGAAACTTTTCCAGAATTCCTCACTGCGGCATAAAGCTTTCCAGTCGGCCTAAGCAGCTTCTCTGCCCACCCAGTTGCATTTGCATTGTAGGGGAGAGGGTTAGGGTCTCTGTACCAGGTCCTTGTAAATTCTTTAAAGACAGTGTGCACTCCTTATTTTATATTTGTATGTTCTTCGCTAGCCCTGAATCTTCAGGAAGCGCTAGAGAAATTAATTGACCTCAGTTCTAGGTTTCAGCAAAGTTTCTATTGAATCGTTTCATCTGTTCTCACACCCACCAAAACAGAGTCGGGCTGAGGGGCTTCTCAGCCGAAGGAGCATCTGTATGTGCGCCCACAAGCATGCCCCCCACCCCCACCTCCTCGCTTCCTACCACAGGGCTGCTGGGCTGCCCCTCCCAGTGCGGTGCAGTGCGCGCCTCGGACCGGACCCACGGGCTGCGTGGCTAGGCCGTTCAAGGCCAGGGACGGACAGTGTCAGAAGTGTCTGTGACCTCATTTGAAGGGGTGGGGGTCTGGTTAGGAGGCCCTGGAGTCTCCAACACAAGTGGAAGCCCCATTGACCTGTTTCATCTTTCTCCAGTATGTCTTGGACTCACTCCACTCAGGCCGTATGGCCGGTGGGAGGGACAGTGTTTTGCAGGTTGTTCCTACCCCTTGGGAAGTAGTAAGCCTACAGAAATTTCCAGTGCTGTTGTGACCTCATATTCCTTTCGGGACTCTCTTCTTTGAGTCCTGGCCTAGGTAAACAGCCTCCTTCCTACATGTGTCTGCTGGGCCACTTTCCCCTCCTCCCCAGGCAAAGCAGCAGGATAGCTTGTTTTTCTTTTCCAAGGAAAGATTCTGGTTTCCTTGCTGAGCACCGTGAGGCCCCTGAGAGGTCTCCCCGAGGCCTCGGGCCTGGCTCAGTCCAGCGAAGTTTAGTGAAACCTCACTCTGAATGTAAACCCAAACTGGGACCACTGTAGGCTGTCCCCAGCTTTCCCCTTGCTCACCAGGGGCACAGTGTGGGGCTGGCCATCAGCTGGTCCTTGTGAGCTGAGACTTCATGAAGCCCCCCTGGGTGTTTGGCATGACGCTGAGCCTTTTGAGTTTGAAGCTGTTCCCAGTTGTGAGTTGTAGGTCTGGTATTGAGAACATCACTAACTCCTAGGAAGGACCAGCTTTCTTCCTCTGGTGGTACTGGAGAACCATCTCTTCTGTTTGGCCTTCCCCAGAGTCCAGCAGGAGATGACATTGGTCAGGTGCATGGATTCCAGCCTTGACGCAAAGGCTTAGGCACCTTTAAGCCCCTCCTTGCCTCTTGTTGGGGACTTCCTGCCACTTCCCCTCTCACACCAGTGCTGGTGCCGCTGACCAGGCATGAAGCCACCTTTTCTCCCTAGAGCAAGTCTTGGCCTCCCCTGAGAAGGCCAGCCCTTAGGGCCCCGCAGTCCTGCAGATGTGACGTTCAGATCCACTTGAAAGTAGCTTCTTGTATCACCTTCCTTGTATTGTCAACGTATCAGTCAGCCTCAGTTGCTTTTTTCTATTGGTGAAACCTCTTTATACAGCGAATTTGAGTTCCTCCAGGTCCGTGAAGAGCTATGTTACGAGGGAGGGTCTGGACCCCGGGTTGCAGGACCCGCTCTTGTTCCTGCTCTGTTTTCCGTGGTGGGTCTCGAGACGGCAGCTCAGGGGAGCAGTGTGCACCTCGGGCGGGGGCAGGGAGAGGAGAGTGGTCCTCCCGGGCAGAGAAGAGTGCATGGAGCTGACCTGGGGGGTGATGGAAGCACCTGGCCTCGCTGCCATGTCGCCTTTTCCCGCGGTTTTATTGCTTCCCGACGACGTGAGGCACCTCAGGAGCTCTGCCTTCCGAATGCATCCAGGGGGATCCTTTTCCCTGCCGCTCTGGTCTCTGTGCCACCATTCTGGGGGCAGCCTCAGGGCTCCTCGTCGCAGCGCTGCTGGTGCTTTGGGCTGGATAATTCTTTGTCATGGTGCGGGGGGAGGGGGTGTCCTGTGCACTGTTGGGTGTTTGGCAGCTACATGCCAGAAACCCCCCTCCCCAGTGGCGACAGCCAGAAATGTGTCTGGACATGCCGAATGCCGGCTGGGGGACAAAGTTGCCCCCCCGTTGAGAACCGCTGTGCTGATTGGTCTCCCTACCCCTCTTTACGGCATGTTCTCCACACAACAGCCAGGGGATCCTTTTAACATGAGTGTCATTTGTGCTGTCTGCTCCGAGCCCTGCAGGGGCCTCCATCTCCATGACGAACCTCAAGTCCTTCCTGCCCTTCTTTCTATCTAAGGCCTGAGTGAACCAGCCTCATCTCTGACTGCTCTCCTGGCCGATCGTCAAATTCGCGGGGCATACGGGTCTTTATGGCAGCCCTCTCTCTGCTTGGAAAGCTCACTCCCATCTCATACTCAGATCTCTGGTCAGATGTCACCTTGGAGTGGCCCTTCCTGACCAGCTATTTAAAATAACTCACTCATGCTCTCCCCCATTCCGTCTCTCACCCCTGCCCGTGCGAGCACTGCCTTGTTTTTCTGAATGGCCCTTGGCGCCACCTGACCTGTGCGTGTGTGCGTGTGTGCACGCGTGTATGCTAGAATGTAAGCTTTGTGAGAGCAGGCACTGTCCCCCCGGCGCCTGGCACGTGGGGGGCACATGTCATCATTGTTCGGGTGAGTCACCTCCTCCAGAGCAGTGCCAGCATCCCTGTCCCTGGAGGCCAGAGGTGTCGGATGCTCGTTTCCAGAGCAGACAGGGGCAGCAAAGGATGGCCCACAGTCATGTCCCAAACGGTCTCAAGTAACGCAGGCCCCCTTTAAAAGCCAGCCGTAGTTCCTTCTCCCTGAGAGACACGTTAACATTTTGGTGTGGGATCTTGGTTTTTTCCGTTCAGAATCCTCGGACAGCTACACTCTCCCTCAGGAAATGTTGATAGTCGCCACCTGAGAGCCTGTTACGCATTCTAGAGCCAGTAATGACCGTTGAAATCTATCCATCCCCCACCTCAGATCCCACCCTGGTAACAGGTTTTGTTTTGTTTTGTTTTGTGTTTTACCTGCACTCAGGGTGCACCTGACAGAAAAACATGGCTTGGTTTGGGGACTAGTTGAGCTCCAGAACCTGGCGTTTTGGTGGGGCAGGCACCGCGCCCTCTAGTACTGGCCTCCGGGCCTCCGGCACCTGCTGTCTGGGTGCCTGATCGCTTCCTCCTCAGTCCCAGAGATGAACAGAGCGTTGAACGCCTTTATAACCGGGAGAGGAATCACTGTCTTTTACAACGTGTGCAGCCGCCAGCGATGTGTTTTACTCTGCTCTTACTCTGCAGCTCCGGGGAGGGACGAGCTTGTTCCGTGGTTCAGAGAATGGCCGCTGGAGCCAGACGGCCGGAGCGCAAGTCGAGGTCCACCTGTGTGGAGCTGCATGACCGCGAACAAGTTTCTTGTTTTCTCTCCGTGTCAGTTTACTTCTTGTAAAATGGGGGTGACAGTAATCGTATACTTCATAGCACCGTGGCTAAAATACACAGAGTGCTGAGAAGACTGCTGGACTCGTAATAAGCACCAGTTGCTGTAGGCAGAGGACTCCTGAGGTCGTGAGCCCCCAGGAGCACAGCGGTGCCCTCCAGAGTGGGGATATGGGGAGCCTTCGTGAGGCAGGTAGCACATGGTGGGAGCGGGGAGAGGAAGGGGCTCTTGGAAGGAACTGTGCAGCGGAGAGGCACACGGATGGGAGAGGACTGGCTTGTGGACGAAAGTGGTGCCCTGTGTGGGTGGGACATCGGGAGTTGGGAAGGAAAGTGGTGAAAGATAAGGGAAAGCCTTGCAAACTGTCCAAAGTTCTTCTAGACACTCTTTTCTCGTTTTCTGGAATTCCCAAGGGAAGGCAATATAGTCAGAAGAGTGGCCACCACACCCCTTTCTCCTTGTTGCTTCACTCTGCTCCGCTCCCAGCATTGTCAGGACTTTGGAGAAATGAAGACTTAGTAGAGCCTGAAGACCAGGCCTCGCGGTGGACTGGACTCTGGCAGAAGGCCAGGCGCAGGTCCGGAGAGTCACGTCCAGAGGACAGTGTTTGCTAACCAGGCCCTCTCTCCTGAGAACACCGTGAGCTGCTACCCTGCCTCTGGCCTTGCAGTGATGCCAGCCTTCACTAGTGCATTGTTCCTGTTTCGGCCTCAGAGCGGGAGCCTCAGTTTCCCCTGTGCACTCAGGAGCAGTGTCCCATAGCCAGGGTGCTGTGAGTCTGGGCAGTGTGCCATCCATTCAGGATCCGTGCGTGGGCCACTCCCTTCCCTGCAGCTCTGGCAGGGACCGACACAGACCCCCAGGTGGGGACACGATCTGCAGACTCAACTTGGGGCTTTTCTTAGGGACCCCTGAGCAGGCAAGGCAGCCTGTGCCTGAGACCGCAGCTCCCACCAAGGATGGCATCCCCCTGCCACGCACAGTGCAGTGCCTCTCCCATCTGATTTCCTGGCCCTGCGACTTTGGTTTCTATGGCAATTTGGAAAGACATGCAGTTGTGGGTTTTTGAAGTCGATAATGGGAGCAGAGGTTTGAGATGGGGTGGGGCAGCACTGAAAATACCATGTCCCAGACCAGAGCTTCAGGCACAGAGGGTTCCAGAATAGGAAGTTCTTCGAGTTAGAAAAGTGGCACCATCATCCTGGCAGGCCCTTAGCAGAGCTCCACGTGGCCCCTCCCAGACTCTGGGATCTTTGAGCAGAGCGAAGAAGAGCCTGAACTCGAAGGATCTCCAGCCTGTGGCCTGGGGGACAGTGGAGTCAGGTGCAGTGATCACATCTGGCATTTGCTGAGCACTTACTGTGTGCCCGGCTCTCTGGGATCATCTGTGCTTTCGTCGCCTTATTAATCCGCTCACCCGCTGCAAGATGGCTGCTCCCACCCCGTTTTGTACATGTGGGCGTAAGCGATTTGCCTGAGGTTTCAGAGCTGACACGTCTAAGTGTCTGGCGCAGGGACCCCTGAGTTTAACACCTGGGCTCACTCTTGTCTGGATCATGGGCTTATATTCCCATGCAGGAAAAGCTCTGTCACTTGTCGATGATGGCCCATTGCTTCCCCCTTTACTTTTTTGGGGATTTTTAAAGTTTTATTTATGTAAGTCGCCTCTACACCCAGCATGGGGCTTGAACTCATGACCCCAATATCAAGAGTCACATGTTCTTCTGACGAGCCCGCCGGGCACCCCTCCCCTTTAGTTTTTTGTAAGTCATATCCTCCTGATAGCAGGGTTGTCTTAGCCATCATTGCCACAATTTCGGGGACCTTGAGCCAGTGTCTTCCTTGTTAGTATCTCCGTTCTCCTTCCATGGTGGTCACCTTTCTATGCCCCAGGCCAAGTGAGGGCAGTGACCTCGAGGAGTCTTAGGTTGGCTGTTGTTTGAGAGAATGGCTCTCGCTTCCCTGTGGTGTGGGGTGTTGGAGGTGCCCGTCCAGAGGAGGTGGGCAGGCAGTGGCCCCGGTTTATGGAGCCAGCAAGGAAGACACGCTGGCCTGGTGGAGAACCGTCTTCCGCCTGGGCCGTTGGAGGGGGCCCCAGTGCCTGGCAGAGGGAGGGGACGGCTCTCGAGAGGCCCAGCTGTCCTCTCCGAGGCCACTGCTGCGGAGTGTTCGCGGAGGGATGGGTCAGGTGCTCGCCGTGCGTGTGGCTGGGCTCCAGAGCTGGCCATCCTGAGGGTTAGCCCACGCCCGCAGGCCTCTGCGGCGCGGTAGATAAGGAGCGGGCTGCCGCTGGCCAGGAAGGATAGCCCGGATTAGAAGGTCGCGTCGGGTGATAGCGGGCCTCAGGGTGACCGGCGCAGCCCCGTGTCGTGCTCCAACTCCACCCCCTGTACTCAGCGCTCAGCGGCAGGGGCCGGGCAGGCGCTTGGAGAAAGTAGAAAAAGGATTTCAGGGGCGCCTGGGTGGCGCAGTCGTTAAGCGTCTGCCTTCGGCTCAGGGCGTGATCCTGGCGTTCTGGGATCGAGTCCCACATCGGGCTCCTCCACTGGGAGCCTGCTTTTTCCTCTCCCACTCCCCCTGCTTGTGTTCCCTCTCTCGCTGGCTGTCTCTGTCAAATAAATAAATAAAATCTTAAAAAAAAAAGAAAAAAGAAAAAGGATTTCACTCTTGGCAAAGTGCTTTGCTGTATGAGGGGCTGTGGAACCGTTCGTTTAAATGAGGCCTTCTGCGAACTGCCATTTAGCCCCCCTTCTCCATGTGGTCGCAGTTACCTTCATCATCCTACTGTTTGCCTTTGGAGGGGGAGGTGGTGCCTGCAGTTCGGCCTCTCGGTCTGGGTGCGATCAGAGCGGTGTGTGGCGCTCGCCGAAGCCGCACTTGGGATTTGTGCGTTCGGCTGTATGCATGTCAACACCTGGGTAAGAAGTTGGGAGGAAAATGCAGCTTATAGCGACGTTAGAGGCTATTGTGTCACACCGTGTTCTCTTTCTCAGCTGAAACTAGAGGACCGCTCCGTGGTGCCCCGGGACGTGGTCCGGCACATGCGATCCACCGTGAGTCTTGGTGCGGGGGTGGCCTGGGGATTGTCTGGGCCGGGTCTCCCCTGCTGGCTGGCGCTGTACGCCTGCTTGGGCCTGGATGCCTTCTCCTCCCCAGGACAGTCAGTGTGGCACCGTGATAGACGTCAGCATCGACTGTGCCGTCAAGCTCATCGGCACCAACTGCATCATCTACCCCGTCAACAGCAAGGACCTGCAGCACATCTGGGTGAGCAGCCCCGCCCGCCCGCCTATTCGGATGTCCCCCCGGCTCTCCGGTGGGCGCCCGCGCACCAGTGCTGCTCCTTCCCAGCTCGCGGGCAGGCCCCAGTGGCGGCCGCGCTTGTGTGTTGCCCGAGTGGCGCCTCTTGCGAGAAGGCTACTGCGACGTGAGGTCGGGACACATTCCTGTGCGTCCAGCGTAGTTTGCTGGTGTGGTTTTCATTACCTCGCTTCCTTTCTTCTCTAATGCTCCCTTTTGAAAAACAAATTTCTTCCTTAATTTCTTTTTTAAGTGATTTCAAGCTCGGGAAAAGCTGTGAGTTCCTGTGCTCCCTGCGTCATCGGGTTCCTTGGCTGTGCGCCTTTGCCTCCATTTGCCCTGTCACCTTCCTCCTCCCTTCCCCACATTTCCTTCTCGCTCCCTGCTCTTCTCTCTGAAACACTGGGAAGCAGGCTACAGACAGACGCCCCGTGGCCCCTGAACACTACAGTGTGGACTTCCCGCAGACAGGAGCGCTCGGCCCCCAGTTTAGGAAGTCAGCACTGGTGCGCTGCTGTCCCGTCCACAGACCCTGTTCAGCTGTCCCAGCAATATCCTTTCTCCCCCTCTGATCCAGGATTCCATTCAGGAACACACTTTGCATTTCATTGTCAGCTCTTTGATTCCTCATCTGGAACGGCTCCCCAGTCTTGCTTTGTCCTCCACACCCTGGTACATTCCACTGGCTGACCCTGAGCCTGGAGCTCTGTGATGTCACCTCCCGACCAGACTCAGGCACCTGCATCCTCAGCAGGACCGCCCAGCGACACCTTGAGCCCTTCCTGGCCCGCATGTCCAGTGGCCACAGCGGGGGTGGGGGTGGGGTGGGGTTGTTCACTCTGGTCCTTGTCATGTTGGTGTCGCCACACATCCCCATGAAGTCGCCTCTCACGCCTTTGGAAGTGATTCTGCTTCGTGAGGAGATGCTCCGGGATTGCGCCAATAACCTGTCACATGTGAAACCCCGATCCGCGGGCCCAGCCTCTGTTAGCCACCCCCCGCCCCCGAGGCAGCCAGTGCTCTGACGGTCACTGAGGGCAGCTGTATGAAGCCGGTGTTCCTCGTTTTCAGGAGTCGGTGTTCTGTGTGGAGGAGCTGCTCCTTCAGTCTCATTCATTTATTCATTCATTTTTAACATCTGTGTGGACTCAGAGATTCCTGTTTTGTCCAATCGGTTATAACCCATGTGTACCATTATTTGTTTTGTTGCTTAAATTTTCCCAGATTGGGCCAGTAAGAGCCCCTTCGAGCTGACATCCGTGTCCCTTTGACATACCCCCATCTTTTTTTTTCTTTTTTCTTTTTTTCTTTTTAAGCACTTTCTTACTTTCTACCTTTCCTGACCCAGCCCTGGAATCATTTGTCCAAAGAGCCTTTGTTCTGTTCAGAGGAGAACAGTATTTTAGAAACTAAGATCCGGGTGTATGCTAGGTGTGGTCACTGCTATGGGGCCTTTCGGGACAGCACTGGGACACATGTGTGCACACACGTAGGCACATGTGCGTTTGTCAGTGCCTCTTTTAACACGTACAGGAGAATATGTGAGTTCCTCTCCTTCCGCCTTTCTGTATCAGTGAGCGCCCTCCCCAACAGCGAGGAGCTGGGCTCTCGATAGCCTCAGTTAATTAATTAGTTATCACTTTACTTATTTGTCCATTAACCACCATCCACCTGCCGCCTCCATAGCCCACTCCCACCCAAGAGTCCTGTGTCCTTGGAGGCCCCAAGGCCCCCGCACGACTCTCTCGTTGCCACGTGGCAGCCCCACGCCGCCGCCGCCTCCACCCTGGGAAAGGGAGCTGGGGTGCAGCACAGAACTCTCGGGGGAAAGCCGGTTCCTTAGGCCAGTGGCCGACTGGCCCAGGCAGGAAGCCGTCTGGATCCCTCCTCCTGTGTCTCGGGGCAGCGAGGAATGGGCGCGCTGCACACCAGTGTCACCTGCCGTCCCTCACATCCTCGTTCCGTTGGTCTGCAGCCCTTCATGTACGGGGACTACATTGCCTATGACTGCTGGCTGGGGAAGGTCTACGACTTGAAGAACCAGATCATCCTGAAGCTGTCCAACGGCGCCAGGTACGCGGCGCAGCGGACGGGGCCACGATGGGCAGGGGCCGCCTGGGGAGGGGGCCGACGACGGTGTTTTCTCCCAGGACCTGTGATGACCTGTGCTGCAGGCGCGCCGGGCCTGACCCTGGGCTGGTCTCCATTCGCCCTGGCCTCACTGAGAGTGTCTGCTAGGAAAGACACTTGTTAATGGTAGTGAGCACTCCGTATGGGTTAGGGTCTCGTTTGTTTTGGGGGAGTTGCTTGTACGAGTGCGGAGGCTGGGCTGTGGGGGGGTGGTGAGTCACCCCGTTTTCGGGCCTGCCGGCATATCGATGCCTCTGAATAACTCCTTTGGATACTGGTCAGCACCACAGTGTGTCCTGGCGGCCGCGCCTCCCCTGAGACTCTGTCATTGTGCCCAGCAAACCGAGCCCCTGTTCGCTGTTTCAGGTGCTCCATGAACACAGAAGATGGCGCCAAGCTCTACGATGTGTGCCCCCATGTCAGCGACTCTGTACGTGTGCTCCACCCAGGCAGGCTTCTTGGGGGGACAGGAAGGAGGACTGCTTAGCAAACAGCTTGGCGCCAGTGCGGGCTAAGCAAGTGCTGCTTCTCGGCAGAGTGATTTCCTCCGGTGGGGGGGGGGGGGGCACACACCAGAAGGTCTCAAAGTCTGGGTGTAAGCAGAAGGGATTAGAACTTTTGTTTGCATTTTGTTAACTTGATCTCATCCTTTAAAAAATAGCCATTCGTCAGTGTCAGAGTCTGTGCACTGTGTTGTTACACTGTGATGCTTTAGAACAGTCACGAGGGACCATTTATAATAAGTATGCGGGGTGGGGGTCACAAGGTCAAACAGGTTTGGGAACTACTGCCCTCTAGAGCCCTCGAAGTGTCACCCTAGACCAACAACACATGGCCTGAGAGTGTGTTAGAAGGAGTCAGATGTGCATTCCGCATGAGCTCTCTGGGTGATTTATATGCGCTTTCGGTTTGAGAGGCGCTGCTCTGGAGTCCTGGGGTCTGTGTCAGCGTGGGGGGGTGGGGAGCATGCAGGTGTGAGGTGAGGGAAGGGGTGGATGCAGAGAGCACCGGCCCAGGAGGCGCCACTCACAGGGACTTTTCCTCTGGCCCCAAACCCTGCAGGGTCTCTTCTTTGATGATTCCTATGGCTTCTACCCGGGCCAAGTACTCATTGGCCCTGCCAAGATCTTCTCTAGCGTCCAGTGGCTGTCAGGGGTCAAGCCTGTGCTGAGCACCAAAAGCAAATTCCGAGTGGTGGTGGAAGAGGTAGGGGCTGGGGTGGGGTCGTGTCCTCAGCCGTCACGCCCTGGAGCCGAGCTTCTGCGCACTCCTTCGTCGGCGGCTCCGAGGGCTCAGCCCTGCTCCTTAGCCCTGCTGATCTGAAAGGGCTCTGAATAAAGGGAAGCCAGGGTGTGGTCATGGGGTGACTGCTGGGCAGATGACCCCTCGCCTGACCGACCCAGACGGAGCAAGGTGGGACGGTGGGGAGGGGCAGATCCGCTGGGCCCTGATGGTGGTGATCCCTGGGGTGAGACTAGATGTCACAAGTGGAGCCTGCTCTGGGGTTGTCATCCTTGGGGCTGTGCTATGATGACCCGCTTTCTGCTCTGGAGGTCAGGTGGGCTCTGGGCAGCTGCTTAACTAAGAGAGCTGTTCGGCTGCTGACTAAGGCCCTGTCCCACCCACCATCCCCAGGTGCAGGTTGTAGAGCTAAAAGTCACATGGATCACCAAGAGTTTCTGTCCAGGGGGCACGGACAGCGTCAGCCCCCCGCCCTCTGTCATTACCCAGGAAAACCTAGGCAGGTGAGTGGCTCCAGCGTGCCCACTCCAGCAACGCCAGCGGCGTGCCCTGAGCAAGTCTCTGGGCCAGAGTCGTAGATGCGGCGGGGGGGGGGGGGGGCTGAGATCATCCTCGGCCCCGTCCCCACTTCTCCTCTCCCTCCCAGGGTGAAGCGTCTCGGATGCTTTGACCATGCTCAGCGGCAGCTTGGGGAGCGCTGTCTGTATGTCTTCCCAGCCAAGGTAGAGCCGGCCAAGATTGCCTGTGAATGTCCAGAAAAACACTGCGCCCAGGGGGAGGGCTCTATGGCCAAGAAGGTATGTCCTTGGGGTTGGGATCGGTGGGCGTTTGAGGAACTGGCCTTGAGCTATTTCCACAGCCAGGAAGGACAGTCTGTGCTTTAGGCCTTGGGGGGCAGCCCTGATCACCCTTGCAGGCCACCTAGGTGTGTATAGCTGCTCCCCTCCCCCCAGGCTGCCTGGTGTCCCACATGCCCAGGGTGGGGCCCTGGTGGCCCTGCGGCTCCACAGCCCCGGTCCTCCCTGCTCTGCCCTCAGGTGAAGCGCCTGTTGAAGAAGCAGGTTGTGAGAATCATGTCCTGCACCCCGGACACCCAGTGCTCCAAAGACCATTCCGTGGAGGACCTGGGAAAGAAAGGAGGGGCCAAAGCCAAGAGTGAAACGGGGTCTGTCAGCCCCGAGGAGACGCCCGATGGGTCCGCCAGCCCGGTGGAAATGCATGACGAGGGCTCAGAGGAGGCCCAGGACGCGGGGGAGCAGCTGCCTCCCTTCCTGCTGAAGGAAGGTGGCGACGACAGGCTGCACTCAGCAGAGCAGGACGCGGATGATGAGGCTGCTGATGACACGGATGACACCAGCTCAGTGACCTCCTCTGCCAGCTCCACCACCTCCTCCCAGAGTGGCAGCGGCACAAGTAGAAAAAAGAGCATCCCCTTGTCCATCAAGAACTTAAAGCGAAAACACAAGCGGAAGAAGAATAAAATCACTCGTGACTTTAAGCCGGGGGACAGGTAAACCCAGAGGGCACCCTTTCCCTCCTGGCCGAGTGTCCAGCTGAGGCTGTCCCTTTGGCGCCTGCACACACACAACGCACACGCACGTGCACACACGCACATGCACGCCCAATCTGCAAGCCCTCTGCAGGCTCGGGGGCACCCAGCCGAGGCGATATAGGTGCCTGGGGTTGGCCTGGGTGGGAAGGAGAGATCTGGGAGTGGGGCAGCAGGTGGCATGGTGGCACCGGCCCGAGTCTGGCCTCTGGGACCACATTCACTGAGCTCTCCCAGATGAGACCTTTCTCAGAGGCTGCCGGGCACAGAAGGTGTGGGTGAGCACATGTGGACCTGTTTCTCTTCCTTCCACCTGTTTTGTGTGGCCTGGCTGGCTGCTTGCGCCGCACCTGCAGGGTGGCCGTGGAGGTGGTGACCACCATGACCTCGGCAGACGTCATGTGGCAGGACGGCTCCGTGGAGTGCAACATTCGCTCCAACGACCTCTTTCCCGTGCATCACCTGGACAACAACGAATTTTGCCCCGGAGACTTCGTGGTGGACAAGCGAGGTAGTGCTGGCTCCAGAAGGCCGCCCGGCTGAGGGCCTGGGCCAGGCTTGGGAAGGGTGGGCCAGGGGTCTCGGGGGCAGGGAGGAGACTCCCCCTTGGAAGGTGACTCACTTGTTCCAGTCCTGGGACAGCCTTTTCTGGCCTCCCCCAGCCTCGCCACAGAGCATCGGGGTTCTGTGCCCTGCCGCGGTTGAGATGTCGGGTGGCGGGCGGCACCACCAGGGCTCCTTAGACGTTCCCTCCTCTGCTTCCCCAGTCCAGAGCTGTCCAGACCCCGCCGTCTATGGTGTGGTGCAGTCTGGGGACCACGTGGGCCGTACCTGCATGGTGAAGTGGTTCAAGCTGCGGCCAAGTGGGGATGACGTGGAGGTGAGTATGTGCGGCCCTCGCTTCTTCACGGTGGGCTGGGTGCAAGCCCCCTGGGCTCGTGACAACCCATCCTATCCCCCAGCTGATTGGAGAAGAGGAAGATGTGAGCGTCTACGACATTGCTGACCACCCTGACTTCCGGTTCCGCACAACCGACATCGTCATCCGCATTGGCAATACTGAGGATGGAGCGCCTCACAAGGAGGATGAGGTGTGGCTCCCTGCCAGTTTGGGGGGTCTCTCCCTGCTCCGCCTCCCCCCTGCACGGCCTCTCGTGCAGCATCTGCAGTCCCTGGAGATGCCACCAGGTGGCTCCAGGAGACCAGACCTGCAAGTCCTCTGGGCTCCACATCTAGCTCAAGGGCCTTCCCCGGGAGAGCTGCCTGACTGCCTCCCCAAGGGTTCGCCTGCTGGTCAGGATCAGGCTTCACATAGCTGCTCCCTGAGCCCTGGTGGCTCCATTTAGTTCAACTGTCCTGAGAGCTATAGGGCACAGGAGAGGCTTGGGGAGGTGGCATCTGAGGTGGGCCCTGGTGAGGGGATGGGAACATTGCATGGGGTCAAGCAGAGGAAGAGTAGGAAAATATGTCCCATGCAGGGACCCCATCCTGAGAGTGTCAGGAAGTCCGGTGAGAGGAGAATGCTAGGAGTAGGAAAGGAAAGGAGTTAGTAGGGGCTTGTATCCTCGACCGCCCATGTTGGAACTGGAGGGTCCCACGCTTGAGCTGCTCACCACATGTGGCCTCTGGCTGGCACCCACGTCCCTTCCCTTCTCACGGCCTCACCCTTGTCACCCATTGCCAGGGCTCCCTTTTGGAGGTGCTCTGGCCCTCACCCCTCAGCTGCTCCCTTGACCCTGTCTGTCCTGTTTGTCCTGCAGCCATCAGTCGGCCAGGTGGCCCGTGTGGACGTCAGCAGCAAGGTGGAGGTGGTGTGGGCTGACAACTCAAAGACCATCATTCTGCCCCAGGTGAGCCCCTGCCCAGACCAGTTGGCTGACAGCTGGGGCAACTGGGCTGGGAGCCATGGCCTATCCCCTGTCCCTGCTCAAGGGACAGGAGGACAGGCTCTCACATCTTCCTGGTGAGGGTGTCTTCTTTTGGGTGTTTTGATCTCAGGGAGAGCCTGAGAGGAAGGGGGTATTACATGCCAAGCTCTGGGGTGGGGGTGGGAGGCAAGAAAGCAGAGGGGCAGCCCACACTGGCCCCTAGTCTTGCCCCTCCCGGAAGGCTCCCCAGGTTGCCAGGTGTGTGCAGATTGTCACAAGCCCTCCGGGTTTGCCCGCATCCCCATCTCACTACGCTGAGAAACACAGGTTACTTCCTCTAGGAGATAGAGCCTTTCCCCTGAACACTTCTAGGAAAACTTC
This sequence comes from Ursus americanus, assembly GCF_024610735.1. Classification (NCBI taxonomy): domain Eukaryota; kingdom Metazoa; phylum Chordata; class Mammalia; order Carnivora; family Ursidae; genus Ursus; species Ursus americanus. Next base: position 5,097,259 of record NC_142149.1, read on the forward strand.
CCCAGATCAGGAAGAGAAAGGAGAAGAGCTGGCCCCAGTCCCAGCCCCTGCTGGTGGGTTCTGAGCAGCTAAGGTGTTCTCAGTACCATTTCTTTGCCCCCTTGTTTGAGCTGATCCTTACTTCCCAACTCCCCTCTCCTGGCCCCTTCAGGGGGTGGGGGAGGGAGTGGCTCACCCCTTGGTCCGGGCGGCCATTCCAGGAATACGGGAACAAGATGTGACGCAGGCCGGCTCTGCCGAGCCTCCCCGTCCTATCGCATGTTCTCAGCTCCCGGCGCAGCCGCACAGAGGTGGCTGACCCAAATCCTCAGGGTAGGGTTGGGTTTGCCACCAAGGGCTTATGGTGACCAGTACACATGGGGGCAGAGGAGGCTGGAACAGCCCTTGGCTGCTGGCTGGGACTTCAAGCCCTGCGGTGGGTGTGGGGCAGGCAGAGGCACCTCCCAGAGACCCAGGGGCCACCTCACACGGAGAGGCCCAGCTGCAGAGTCCAGAGCAGGAAAGGGGGAAAGGGTGGAAGGGGCCTGATGAGGCCTCAGTGCACCCCGTCACCGTCAGCTCTGAGGGTCGGGGTCTGCCCCGGAGCCCGGCAGAGCCTCTGAACCGCCTGTGCCCGTCTGCCCCCAGCACCTGTACAACATTGAGTCCGAGATCGAGGAGTCAGACTACGACTCGGTGGAAGGCAGCACCAGCGGGGCGTCCTCGGATGAGTGGGAAGATGACAGTGACAGCTGGGAGACCGACAACGGGCTGGTGGAGGAGGAGCACCCCAAGATCGAGGAGCCCCCCATCCCACCTACCGAGCAGCCGGCAGCCCCGGAAGAGGACAAGGGGGTGGTGATCAGCGAAGAGGCTGCCACGGCCGCCATTCAGGGGGCTGTGGCCATGGCTGCACCCGTGGCTGGGCTGATGGAGAAGGCTGGCAAGGACGGGCCCCCAAAGAGCTTCCGGGAGTTGAAGGAGGCCATCAAGATCCTGGAGAGCCTCAAGAACATGACCGTGGAACAGCTTCTGACAGGCTCCCCCACCTCCCCCACCGTGGAGCCTGAGAAACCCACTCGGGAGAAGAAGTTTCTAGATGACATCAAGAAACTGCAGGAAAATCTCAAGAAGACTCTGGACAATGTGGCCATTGCAGAGGAGGAGAAGATGGAGGCAATGCCGGACACAGAGCGCAAGGAGGACAAGCCCGAAGGGCAGTCACCTGTGAAGGCCGAGTGGCCCAGCGAGACCCCGGTGCTCTGTCAGCAGTGCGGCGGCAAGCCTGGAGTCACCTTCACCAGTGCAAAGGGCGAGGTCTTCTCAGTGCTGGAGTTCGCGCCCTGTGAGTTCACCTCGTCTGTGCCAGTCCCCTCCCAGCACCCAGCTGCCGTCTGAGGGGAGGAAACCATTTCCCCAGTGTGGTCACTGGGGCGGATGCCCGGCTAGTGGGTGCGAAGCGTGTGGGGTTACTCGCCTGCCTGGGGGGCGCACCCAGCAGCTGCTCCCTCCAGGCCCACGCTTCCCAAGGGCGGCAGCTGTCTTTCCAGGTAGAGCTCTCGGGTCTTGGCGTTAGGGATTGACCCTTCTTTTTTCCCCTTCTAGCAAATCACTCTTTTAAGAAAATTGAGTTCCAGCCGCCGGAAGCCAAGAAGTTCTTCAGCACAGTGCGGAAGGAGATGGCGCTGCTGGCTACCTCGTTGCCCGATGGCATCATGGTCAAGACTTTCGAGGATAGAATGGCAAGTAGCTGGGAGCGGGCTGGTGCGGGCGCTTGGTGCCCCGGAGGCAGCTGGCTTCGGGCTCCTGGAGCCCCAGGACTGAGCAGCACCTGAGAGGCCACCCACACCCCTCACAGGGCAGGAGACAGGCTCAGTCGGGGGAGGAGGAAGAGTCCCACTTCCTTTTAAAAGTTAGTTTTAAAGTACACAATTATTACCTGAGTACTCTTTTTTTGAAATATTAGAACATTACAGAAAAAGCTAACGTTGCCCTTGACCAGTCCTCACCCAGCCCCCAGGCGTCATGACTTTAGGAGTTTTGGGTCTCACAGAAGACCTGTTTTTGTAATTTCTCATTCTCCTGCGTCACCAGGAACGGTATTTTGTGTGACTTGTCTTACGTGAACAGCCCTCATTACACACGTCCTCTGTAGTTGCTTTTTTACTCAGTGGGGTCATTTTTGAGGCCTTGGTGTTGGTGCGTCTTGATCTAGTTCATTCTCTTGGCTACAGACTAGTACCCCCCCCCCACGTGGCCATGGCCCACTGCATTCTCCACTCCTCTCTCCGCGGCCTGGGGTTGAGTCATGCTGCTGGAGGCGGTGTGGGTGCTTCCTCGTTCCAGGCACAGGCCAGCCCGGTCCATCTGTCACCCATTTGGTCAACACCTCCACCGGGCCCCTGCTGTGCGCTGTGCGAGACACTGAACTGGAGTCTGACCCGGGCCCCAGCTGCAGCCCAGCCCTGGTCAGAGGGGCCACAGGACAGAAGAGAGGCGCTGCTTGGGTTCTTTTTTTTTTTTTTTCCTTTTTTAATTTAATTAATCTATTTTTTAAGATTTTATTTATTTGACAGAGAGACAGCGAGATAGGAAACACAAGCAGGGGGAGCAGGAGAGGGAGAAGCAGACTCCCCACTGAGCAGGGAGCCCAACATGGGGCTCGATCCCAGGACCCTGGCAGACGTTTAACGACTGAGCACCCAGACACCCCTCTTTATTTATTTAAATTCAGTTAACATAGAGTGCATTATTAGTTTCAGAGGTAGAGGTGAGTGATTCGTCAGTGGTATGTAACACCCAGCGCTCATTCCATCACGTGCCCTCCTTAATGCCCGTCACCCAGTTACCCCATCCCCCACCCCCCACCCCCGCTGCTCAGGGTTCTTAGTGACACTTTTGCTTTTTCTTGAGTTTTAGTAAAACTTTTGAAAATTCCAACCTGTCTCAGCTCTGCTGAGAGAAGAAGGAAATGGCATTTTTTCCAAGTCTCACTTGGAGGGACAGGGAAGTAGTACTTATCTTGAGGCCCGAGGGTGGCACCAATAAAACATGCATGAGAGGATTCCGTCCTTCCAGTCAGTCCTCTGCCCTCGCTGTTTTTACATCACGCAGTGCCACACGCATTGCTCTCAGCAGTTGATGCCACCCCCCCCCCACGCCTGATACACAGGTTTCGAACATCTGTGGGGAGTCTCCCCGATGACTTAATGACCTGAGTTTGTTTGGTGGTCTGCCAGCATTTCCACTGGAGTTCCAGATCCTCTGTCCCTCTGGTTCCCTAAAAGCGAGTGTAGCCTTGCCACCCTGGAATGTTCTTTCATCTTCTGACTAGTTGTAATTGTTACTGGCCTGGGAGGGAGTGGAGGTCAGGCAGGTGTTTTAAGGAATCAGACTTAAAAGTCATGATTTACGATGAAAAACACCTGGTAAAATAAAACCGAGTTTGGATAATTCCATTTATCCCAGGAGTTAAAAGATGCCGCGTAGGCTCACACAGAGTTGTTTCCATTTAGCTTCTCTGTAGCTGGTGTGTGTGGAATCCCTGGGTGCTGTTCTCCCCCCACCCCCCTCGGATCCACACAGCCATCATGTGCAGAAGCCCCCACCAACCCCAGCCTTCCCTCCCTGCAGGACCTCTTCTCGGCCCTAATCAAGGGCCCCACTCGCACCCCCTACGAGGATGGCCTCTACTTGTTTGACATCCAGCTCCCCAACATCTACCCGGCCGTGCCCCCCCACTTTTGCTACCTCTCCCAGTGCAGTGGCCGCCTGAACCCCAACCTGTATGACAATGGGAAGGTGTGTGTCAGCCTGCTGGGCACCTGGATTGGAAAGGTGAGTACAGTGCCAACACCCAGCCGGGGTGGAAGGACAGCTGGTCGCGGGCAGGTGTCTGGGACAGAGGTGATCGTGCTGTTTGTGTGTGTTTCAGGGGACGGAGAGGTGGACGAGCAAATCCAGCCTTCTCCAGGTGCTCATCTCCATCCAAGGTACGGTGGGCAGGGTGGGGGGCGGTGGCGGGGAGAGCTGCCGGAGGGTGCGGTGACACTGGCCTTTATGTCCTCCACGTCCCACCTGTAGGGGTCCTCAGGCCAGTCCTAATGGGCTCCCCCCATCCCCTGCCCCCCCAGGTCTAATCCTGGTGAATGAACCGTACTACAATGAAGCAGGCTTCGACAGTGACCGGGGCCTGCAGGAGGGGTACGAGAACAGTCGTTGCTACAACGAAATGGCGCTCATCCGCGTGGTGCAGTCCATGACCCAGCTGGTGCGGCGGCCCCCCGAGGTCTTCGAGCAGGAGATCCGGCAGCACTTCCGTACTGGTGGCTGGCGGCTGGTGAACCGCATCGAGTCCTGGCTGGAAACGCACGCCCTGCTGGAGAGGGCCCAGGCGCTGCCCAACGGGATCCCCAAGGACAGCAGCTCCCCGGAGCCGCCTGCTGTGGCCGAGCTCTCCGACTACGGCCGAGAAGAACCTGAGGACGGAGGGCTGGCCCCCGGAGAGGCCTCCCAGGGCTCAGACTCGGAGGGCGGTGCCCAGGGCCTGGCCTCAGCTAGCAGGGACCGCACAGACCAGACTTCGGAGGCCGCGCCAGATGCCCCGGCGCCACCCAGCGTCAAACCAAAGAAGCGGAGAAAGAGCTACCGGAGCTTCTTGCCCGAGAAGAGCGGCTACCCTGACATCGGCTTCCCTCTCTTCCCACTGTCTAAGGGTTTCATCAAGAGCATCCGGGGTGTCCTGACGCAGTTCCGAGCCGCTCTGCTGGAGGCGGGCATGCCTGAGGGCACAGAGGACAAGTAGCCGCCTGCCCTCGAGGAAGGAACATCACGTGGGGAGAGGCCAGCTGCTGCCCGCTCACTCCCTCCCCTGGAATCGCCCGTCTTCCCGTTTTCTCCTTTGTCCCCAATGCAAAGCCCCTCGTTGCCCTCTCCCCAAGGTGAGTTTGATGCTGAAGTGCAAGAAGAAGTTTCTTGAGATGCTGCCGTTTCTTTGCCGAAGCAATCTTTCAACAGGCCGGTCCCCTGTGGCGAAGAGAATCTGAAACCTGTTGCTGATTTTCCACTTGTCACCCAGGCAGAGAGTCCCAGCGCTTGCTCCCTTGCTGTCCCCATCTCGGGTCAGAGGTGGGGTCTTTCTAGGGCCTGACATGGGGGTTCTCTTTGGGCCCGCGCACCGTGCAGCCCAGCAGCAGGACGAGTGGATGTGCCTTGCATGAAGTGTGGGTTGCTCCAGCAGTTCCCCCAGTCCCTGTCAACCTCTCCAGCACCCCTGTAGCTTCCCCGTTCCCAGGCCCCCCTGCTGCCACCGCCACCGGCCCTCCCTTGTCCCCCCAGCTGGGGAGTTGTAGCTGCTGTCACCAACTCCTGGCTCTGCTCTGGACCATTTCCCACAGGATAACCCTCAGGCCTGTTGAACTTGCTCTCTAAGAGAGGTTGGGACCAGGCTGGGTTCAGGGGGACACGCAGGAGAGGTGGCGGCCCTCCCATGTGACACGGAATGAGGACCGGGGAGCTGCTGGAAAAACAGCGGTAGGTGCCTTGCTCTGGCATTCTGGCCTCGCCCGTTGGGCTGGGCCCGCCGCAGGTCCGCTCCCTGCTCAGCCCCACCACGGGGCCCCAGGAGGCCAAGCAGCAGCACGCACAAGGCCGGGGCCAGTGCTAGGGCCTCTCTCGCACACTCTGCCCCTCCCGCTATCAAATGCTAACCCCGGGAGGTGGCCCGTAGCTCACTGAACATGGAAGGAAGGCACCAGCCCCACGCGGCCTCCCGTCGCTTACAAACTCTGCAGGCTCCATCCGGGGAGAGAGAGGGGGCCGACGGGTTCTCCTCCCTCGCAGAGACAGGCCCAGAGGTTTACAAGTTTTCTAAGCTTTTGATAATGTGAAGCTCCAGGTTAAGAGGATGCTGTTGAGCACATCGCAGCTATGTAATTTTTGGTGTATGTATGTAATATTTAAGGTTGAAAGAAAATAAATCTCAAAAGCAAAGATATTAACTCTTATTAGAAAAAAAGACAAAAAAAAAAAAAGAAGCCAAAGCATGATGCGTCGTGTCCGCCTTAAGCCGGCTGCACACCTGTGCCGTGAGCACCGGCGGGCCGCAGCCGCGGGAGGGACGAGCCGCGGCACGTGGAGCCCTGAGTCCGGATCTTGTTTGAGAACCATCCAGAGTGGCTGGTGGGGCTGTGCTTCCCAGTGCGTTGTTCATGTGGAGATGTGAATGCCTACTGCTTAAGATATCTGTATAAAGTGCTGTGTGATTAAACTTTTTTTTTACTTGCATTTTTTTTGTTTGGCTCATTACAATGTACAAAACAGACTAGGTGGCGCCATTAAACCTGCCTCTGCCGTTCCTCTGGGCTCTGCTGCCTTTCTTGCCCTCCGGGGCACCTCACCGTCCCTCCGCGCTGCTGGGAAGGTTCACGGCGCCAGCACCTTCCACCCCAGCCACTCCGCGTCTGTGCCTTGCATCTACAGTCGCGGGCATCCTGGGGGCTGGGAGCCGGGCTCTCCTTCTCGGGGTGCGCGCTCTTGTTCGGGGGCAGGGCTTGTGTTCCATTCCTCCAGATGCTGGGGAGGGGGGGCCCGCATAGAAGCACCTGCCCTGGCCTTTAAGCCAAAATGGTTACCAGGTTGGGGGCCTGGTATCCGCCCCTCCCTGCTGCTTCCTTTTAACTCCCGCCCCAGGAGGACCCGGCAAGGTAGGACAGAGGAGGCTGGGGGAGCCCCAGAGCCCTCACTGCAGGGATAACAACTCCTTTCCAAGAGGGAACAACGGCCTGCCATCGTGACTTTGTTGCTTCTTGCTCATTTCCCTAATGCCCCTGAAATCAGAGACCTTTTCCCTCCTCAGTGAGACCAGCTGGCCGTGTGGCCCTAAGTAAGACATACTAGCCCTGAGTTTGTCTTCCACGTGGGGTTAGGCAGTTGGCGGAGCTCCCTGGCTTCTCCCAGGCCACAGGTGGTACAGTCATTGGGGCAGGACCCTAACCCCTGCAAAAAAAAAAAAAAAAAAAAAAGCCTGGACTAGCCCTGGTCCTGTGCTCACCACCAAAATGACACCAGAACTTAGTATCATGCATTGGCCAATCCAAGGCCCACCACTGGGCATCGCTAACCGGAAGTTGTAGAGCCCTGGCAGGAGCAAGACCCACTCCCTCCCCAACACCTAGGATAAGACCAGTAGGGTGGGAATGTCACTTTATTTGTATTAGATTCATTGGGTTGGGCTCCCAGAAACAAAGCGGGAGTGGCTTCCATAGGCAGGGAGGCCCAACCAGCAGGGCTGGCCCAGAACCTCGTTCTGGCCTTTGCTAGGCAGAGCCTGTTCTTCCAAAGCACAGCCTCCACCTTCCCACCATCTTCAGGGGTCCTCCCCCTCACCACATGAGCTGTGAACAGGCCCTCCGGTCCTGGGGGAAAATTGTGGAGGGTCCCTGAGCTCCGAGCTGACCAAGTAGGCTAAGGCACAGCAAGGCCCACGGAGTCATAAGGGCTCGCCTGGAGGTGGTCCCTGCTGAGGCTTCTGGCTGGGTGGGGGCTCCATGCAGCCACTGACCATCCAGACGTAGTCTGGGTGCACCTGGCCCTGCACAGCCTCGCTGACCATCAACTCGCCATCCACAGCAAACACACCCTTTCCGTCCTTGGGCTCCAGGCGGAAGGCAACCACAGGCACGTACACCAAGTAGGGACAGTCATAGTCCATGTGCCTCCCCTTCTCCATGGCCAGGAAGAGGCGCAGCAGCATGGCCCGAGACACGCCTGCCCGCACATAGAAGAGATGCATGGTGCCGGCCGCACATCGGCCCATGGGGGCCGCAAACATCTCGCTGCCCAGGTGGGAGTGCAGCAGCGCCAGCACGAGCACGAAGTCCTGCTCCGGGACCACAGTCCAGTGCGGGGGCACCGGCTCCTCCAGGGGTACAAGGTGGGCATCCGTGGGACCCTGCTGATCCTGGCGCTCCACGGCAGGGGGGGCGGGCACCTGGGAGACCACCCTTTCTGCAGGGAGGTAGGCCAGCGTGCCCTGGTAGACTCGCAGGGCTGCCAGGCGCAGGAAGGTGCCCAGAGTGAAGCGCATCTCCCCTAGACGCCGAAACTTCTCACTCTCCAGATCCACGTCGGCGATGAAGCCCCAAGCCAGGCTCAGCACGGAGAAGAGGCGCAGCCCTGAGGCTGTCCTCAGTGACAGCAGGTTCATGGGCGCCAGGAGGCGGCGACACAGCAGCAGCGTGCAGTTGGTCAGGAGGTCCTCATTAGTCACCTGCTCGTAGCTGCAGGGGAGAGAGGTCAGACGGAGCCGGGCAGGAGGCCTCACGCATCTGCCCCTTCCTCTGCCTGGGGACTTGTGGCAGGCAGAGTGACACTGGGTCCCTAGGGCGTCAAATGACAGATGGAGCAGCTGGAGTCACCCAGAGAGGGCCCCAGAACTGAGAGCAGAGGCTCCAGAGAAGAGGGAATAGAGGTTACGCCAGTATATGGGAACTCAGAAAAGAAAACCTGGCAGGAGAGTGGCACTGAGGGGAAACTGAGGCCCACTCTGACCCTAGGCTCTCACCCAGCATAATGGTTCAAAGAAGCTGCCAGTGCATTGCCAGAGCCAGCTGGGAGGCTACACAGGGGCTTCCGGATGGCAGTCTCCCAGTCTGGCCGCTCCATGAGCCCGTTCACCACCTGGTGGAGCACAGGGGTGGGGGTGGGGGGCTCAGCCTGGGTAGCAGGTCCCCCAGCCCCACACCCAGTCCCTCCCCGCGGGCCTCACCTCATGCATCAGCCCGTCTCCAGACATGACCACCAGCGCATCCCAGCGCCCCAGCTCCTCAACCCGCACCAGCTCCCGTGCATGGTTCCGCCGCTCTGTGGAGAGACAGGGTGGCCACAGGGGTCTGGGGGGCGCTGGCAGGGGGTGCTCCCTGCAACCCCTCGGGGAGGCACTCACCAGTTAGCATGAGCGTGAAGGAGACATCGGCTTGGACCAGCAGAGGCTGCACGTGGCTGCGGAAGAGCTGCAGCGCCTTGCCCTTGCCTCCGCGCGGGTTTAACAGGACCAGCACGCGGCAGGGCCGGGGCAGCAGGCTCCTGGCGCCGCCCGCTGGAAAAACAAGCCCCAAAGGCCGCGTCCCCAACCGGCCACTAGGGGGCCGCGGATCACAACAGGAGTACTGGGGTGGAAACGTGGGGCCTGAAATCCCCTGCTAACTGATCCAACAGAGCCTGGCAGGAGGCAGCAGCCTCCAGTGGGGAGCTCCAGGAGGTAGCACCGTGCCCTCGATACCCCGGTCTCTCTCTGGGCCAAGCCAGCTTCTGGCTTCGTCGGGAAAAGTGTTTCGAGTGTCCCAGCCCCTCTCTTCGGCCCGGCGGACTCAGCCCATTCTTCCCGGCAAGGGAGGAAGAGAACCGCCCCCAACACACAGCCCTTCCCCACCGGGAGACCACAAACCTGGATCCATAACCTCGACTCGCAGCTCCCGCTGCCAGGGCGTCCCCAGCGCTGTCGCGGAGCTGCCCGCGGCGGTGGCTCCTGCTTTCAGCTCCTTATCGGTGCTGCCCAGGCGGGCGTCGCGGTGCCGGCTGAGGGGCTCGCCCTCCCCGCCCGGAGCCGGGGCCGTGGAGGCACCCGCGTCATCCCCTGCGGCTGCGGGATCTGAGGGAGAGGAGACAGAGCTGGCGGAGTCCGGAGCGGCCCCCTGAGGTGGGGAGCGCCCAGCTAGATCCTCGGACCACGCGCGGCGACCCGCGCGCTCGGGCATCGCCTAGTCCTCCGAGAGGTCCAGAGAGCCGAGGTCTAGTGCCACCACGGGCGCTCCTGTCCTAGAACTGAGGCCCCACCCGCAGAGGCGAAGGGTCTCTTCCTGGGGGCTCTCCTCTCAGGGGCGTCGGGTTCCGGCCCGACGATGAGTCAGAGCCCCGCGGCTCTCTCGGTCGCACCAGCTTCTCACCCCCCCGGGACTGCCAGGGGGAGGGAAGGCAGTTGCGTAAAAATGCCAGAACTTGAGCGGACATCGCAGGGCACGAAGTTCGGCGCGAGCGATCGCAGCCCCGAGCCGACCCGGTGGCTGGGTCCACTACCCCGAGCTCCAGAGCGGCGGGGGTCGCCGCACGCGCCTCCCAAAGCCCGGTAGCGCTGCCGGGACGCGCGCCTCGCTTGTGGGAGCAGCGCCGGGGTCGCGCGAGGACTGAGCCCGAGTCCCGCCGCCGGCCGCCGCCTCCCTCCGAGGAGCGCCGAGTGGACGCCTAGGAGCCACGAGCCGCGAGAAGGCAGGGCGGGCGGCCCTACCCAGTCGGTCCGGTTTGCTGGGGAGGTGCCACCTCCGTTCCCTACAGTGGCCTAGGGCAGAACTCGGCTCGTCCCGGGCTCGGCCCCGCGTCTGAGCGACAACCGGAGCGCCGGACTAATGCTGACTGCACAGCCTCTCCGCCTCTGGCCTCAAACTTTTAGCTCAACTTCGCCGCCAGGAGCCGCGGTGCGGAGAGGGCGCTGTGCCTCTGCGCCCGGCCTGGCCACACCCCGCGCTCCCCGCGCTCGCGGGGGTGGAACCGGCGCCTGGCGCGGCCTGGGCCTGCCCGCCCCCGGCATCACCGCAACGCTTTTGGCACGGCCAGCGACCGCGGCTCGGCCACGCGCAGACGCTTGGCTGGGTCCCGGGACGCGGCCACGCGCGCCGCCGCTCAGACTGGGCGACCGGCGAGAAGGCGGCGCCGCCGCGGGGCCGGAGTCGGCAAGGCGCAGAGCCCCGGGTCCGGCCACCAGCGGCGTGCCGCGAGCTCAGCGTCCCCAGCGCGCGAGGGTGAACGCGCAGCGCAGGCCGCGCGCGAACTCGCCGCGGCGCCCAGAGTCGGAGGTCCCGGGTGGGGCGCCCGGCGCGCGCGGCTCAGAGCTCGGGGCAGACCCTCGGCTGCCCCTGGACGCTGCGACCTCCCGCCTCGGGGTCTTCCCCCATCGCGCGCCCCGCCCCAGCCCAACGGAATTCGAGGCCCAGACCCGCCTGGGGACCCCTCCTCTGTGCCGAGGCGTCTCTACTGCCGTGCGCGTTCTCCCCCGAAGGATTATTTTTGGCTTCCTGGCGCCGCAGCTCAGCCGCGCAGTCACCGAGCCTGAGGCAACGAGGCGCCCCCACCCCCGGGAGGGCAGGCGACCCGCCGGGGGGCTGCGGTCCAGAGGAGGGGGGCCTTGTCAAGAACCTTAAAAGTTGGATCTTTTCCTCCGAGGAAACCTTCGAGGCTCACCTGGTCGAGAGAAGCTGCCCCGCAGCAGGCGGTCCAGGCCCACGCCCCTCACCCGCCAGAGGGGAGCCTGGTCTAGGGGTCCCCGTCGGGATTAGAGAGCCACACATGGGGGAGTGGCCCGCCGCCTCCACTGGCTCAGCGGGAGGAGGGAGCCTTCACTTCGACGGAGGCAAACGGGGACGTGTGTGTCAGTGTGGGTGGGTGGGTGGGTGGGTGAGTGATATACGTGTCGGGGGCAAGGGCCTGACCTGAACGTGTCCGCGACCAACTCGAGTTAAGTCCCTGGGGGGTTGTTTGCGGAGACCCGGAGGAGGAAGTTGCCAAAGCCGACTCGGTGACCTGACCAGGTGGGGCCAAAGTTAGAAAAGACCTCACCCCCTGTAGGGGGCGGCGGTGGTCCAGGCCCAGACCTCTGCGTGCGCACGCGCCCACACCTGCCGCCACCGGCCGCTACACACCTCGCTCTTCGCAACGCCCCTGAGAACCGAGAGGAGGCAGGTCCCGCGGCGCCCGTAAGTCGGGCATGCCTCCGTGGGGTCTCTTCCGGGGGCCGCGGGCGGTCCGGCCCCGTTTCCCAGCACCTGGGGGGCGGAGCCCGAGATCCCCGGCCGGGAGGGAGGCGCGGGCTGGGACGCGCGGGCCCGGGGCCCCGCGGCTCGGCGCGCGTCTCAGTGGTGCGCGCTTCCGCCTGGTGAGGCCCCACGGCGGCCCTGGCTGGGTCCTGAGCGTCCCGAGCGCGTTCCGGGAAGGTGACTCAGCGACGCGCTCCAGGGTTGAGAAACTCCCTAAAACTAAGAACGAGGGGAAGGAGCTGGGGCGTCATCACCCTCTCGCAGCGCCGCGGCCGCGGTCTCGAACCTCCGGGGCCCCCCATCCCCACTCCCCAGGAATCCGGCACGCGGAGGGGAGGGCAGCGCTGCAGCCGCAGTGCCGTGGTCACGCGATGCGGGGACGCTAGCGGCGGCGGGAGGAGGAGGCTCCGTGCGGGAGCCAGAGGGCGGGAGCCAGCCCACTCTCCCCTCCTCCTCCGCCCCTTCTCTCTTCCCGTCCAGTGAAGGCTATGGTCGAAGCCTGGATTAAGCGCCTGGAAAATGCGGGACGCGGGGCGGTGCTCCCCGAGATCTCAGCCTTGGAGGGAGGTGGCTGCGGAAAAGGCTAGGGCAGCCTCCCCGTCTCCCCCGCGCGGGAGGGCACTTCAATCAGGCCTGAAGAGCCGCCAATTTAAATCTTGGAGTCTGGAGGGAAACTGAGGCACAGGAAAGGGAAGACCTGGCTGTGCAGGAGTCCATGGTGAGAAAGCTCGCCTGCTCCAGGGTCCCTGTCTTCCAGCGCCCCAGGCCTGAGCCCCTGGAGTCGCCGGGCCAGGCGGGGGCGGGATTGACCAGAAAGCCTCAGGGCGAGGGGAGGCGGGGCAGCCTGCTGGCTTCTTTATCCGGCCTCCGGGGGCCTAGTGGGAGGGAGGTGAAGGGCAAAGCCCTCTGGCCCCGGTTCCAGTACGCACAATGGCTCCTCTGTCCTCCGTGCTGCCTCTTCCCCTGCCCCCCTCACCTCCACGGTCTCTGCTCTGCCCCCCTCATTCTTGTCATTCACCTCCTGGTTCCCAGGCTCCTCTGTGTCTCCAGTGCCGCCCTGACTGACCTCCAGTCTCTCTCCAAAGAACCGTATCTATTTCCAGCAATTCACCCATGGGTGTCTCAGGCCCAAGAGACGGGATTGGGCAAGAACAGGATGCCTGTGGCCCTTTGACCGTTGGGGAACTGAAATCCTGGGAGGTGAAGGGTCTTGCCCAAGCTGCTGAACGAGTTCCCAACCGGGCTGAGAAGCAGACCCAGGAGTCCTGCCCCCAGCCTGGGAGACCCGGCCCACCCCAGGCTTCTCACTGATGTTTGAGTAGCTGTTGACCCGGTAGGTGGCTTGCCACAGAGCTGCCCCAATGCCCCTGCTGTGCAGGGTCTCCCAGAGAAAGAGGAAACATCTTGAAGCTCTCTCCAGGCTTCCTCCCCCAAGTCCTGATGAAGCAACTAGCCTCCGTGCCCAGCAGGCCCACCGTGGGCCTGGCCTCAGGCTTGCCAGCTCCACTTGAAGCTAATCCCTGTCTCACGGGTGAGACTGCCTTTCCGCCTCTTCCAGCCACCCCCCTCTTCCTCAAGGACAGCCCCCTCCCCAGGGAGACACACCTGAGAGCCCCTTTTCTTCTTCGGAGAAAGCAAATGGGAATTTACTGGGCCTGGCTCCAGCTCTTCAGAAACTTGGAGCCAAGGCCGCCAGATGGGAAATGACTTGCTTTTATTAGGATAGGTTCCCGCCATCCCGCGCTCCCTGAAGCAGTCCTCCCTGAGGGTTCAGCTCCCACGCGGAATTGGAGCCATCAGGCCTCCTTTGACCTTGAGTTCTTTCTGCCTGGGAGGCGGCAAGAGCAGGGAAGGGAGGTGTCCGGCCCTGCAAACTCTTCAGACTCGTGTTCTAGGTCAGCCCCAGATGTGGCTTTTCTTTCTGAGAGTTTCCTAGATGCTGGTGACCGTGCCAGGCCTTGGGGGGGGGGGTGCTACATGGGGCGATCCAGGAGGGCAGACTGGTCACACAGGATTCTTGGCTGCTCGAAGGGAGTGTTCAGAGTTTCTGTTTCTGCTGTGGCTCATCGACTCTGGGTGTGTGGGGCGGTCAGCCTCGCTCTACCTTTCGCGTGGCCTCCACGTCCTCCTGGGTGTCCTCGCTGCGGCGGGGAGCACGGGTCTTGTCTGGGATCTGCCTTCTAGCTCGCTGACGTGGTCATTAGCCTGTGGAGCCCCCTCAGTGCGGCAGCCTGTGGCCCCTGCCCACCCCACTCACTTCCGATGCCTGCCCAGCCGCTGAAGACCATTCTGATAGTTTCTTGGGGTGGTTGTAACAAAGTGCCACGAAGAGGCCCAGGTCTGAGATCAGTATGTTGGTGAGGTCAGTTCCTTCTGGGACTGTCGGGGAGGATCTGTCCCCGGCCTCTCTCCCAGCGCCGGTGGTTGGCTGGCGAACTTTGCTGTTCCTTGGGCGGACGATGCATCACCGTATCTCTGCCTTCATCGGCCCGTGGCCCTCTCCCTGTGGAAGATTTGGCTGAATTTGTTCCTTAGGGTCTGCTCGATCTGCGGGAGTGTTCTTTTGCAAACTCAAATTACTCTGGGAGAAAAAACCGAGGAGTCCTTAGGACTCTAGTGTGAACGAATGCATTACAATTTTTTTTAATGTTTCACATTTTCAGTCAAAAAATGTGCAAATACAAGGTGTCCTGAAAAAGGGACGGGATGTGCTCATGCCGGTGTTAGAAGAAAGGGGTGTGTGGAAGCCGGAACCGCCCCCCTCCCTGCGTTGTCAGGGTGCGATCTGTTGGGAGGGGTTGTTTATGTCTGCACGGGCTGCCACACTTCCTTGCACGCACAGGCTTGCACACCGCTCCCTCGACTTTCAGTTCTCGCCTCGTACCTTGACTTACGGCGTCTTTGGCTCCCTGAGAAGATGGGTTTGTTCCCCAATCCTTGGAAGAACAAAACTGAGTGGTGTGTTAGCGTTAGGTTTCCACTGATGCCCAGATTTAGTACCTGACCGCTCCAGAGGTCACCAGTTTCAAATGGATCAGCAGGGCTGCCTTGCCCCGCCTGTTCCAGTTTCTAGAGACCACCTGCATTGTTTGGCTCAGGACCCTTCATTCCAAAGCCAGCTGCACAGGGCCTCAGATCTCAGTCTGACCTCTCCTTCTGTTGTCACATCTCTGACTGACTTTCCTATCTCCCTCTTCCTCATAAGAACCCTGTGATTGCATTGGCCCCACCCAGATGATCCAAGATAATCTCACCCTTCTAGAGCCTTAATGTAGGCCTTCCTAAGCGCCCACAGAGTCCCTTTTGCCATATAAGGTAACATATTCACTGGTGCCAGGGATTATGACCTGGACACTTGGGGAGACTGTTACTCAGCCAACCACGGAGGAGGAAGAGGAGGGAAAGTCTGGGAACTGTGTCCTTTTTTGGCTACAGAGCTTCCTTTTTTAATTTTATTTTTTAAAAGACACGATCCCAGGAACCCAGAGATCATGACCGGAGCCGAAGGCAAGTGCTTAACCAACTGAGCCACCCAGGCATCCCGGCTACAGAACTTTCTGACATTCCCCACTTCCCCAGCACTACCAAGTGAACACAAACCAGGAGCTTTCCCCCCAATTAGCGTCTCTCACGCGGGGGTGAAAACCTTTTTAATGGTATCAACACGTGATTCTGTCGACTTCTGTGGGTAGAGGTCCCTACAAAGAAAACTGGTTTCCAATTTTGAAAATTACCCGAGAGAGAAATTGGCATCTTGGCGAAACACAGTAATTCCAGGATTTCAAAACCCCAACTTTTCACCTGAGGAGGGGTTGGGAAGCAGACCAACCCGTCCTCTTTCGGCCTGGCAGAATTCCCCACTCAGCTTTTCAGGAAGGGTTTGCCCCAGGGCGTGGGCCCCCTGGGTACCGAAAGGAAGCGTGTGGCCCTCTCAGCTCCTATCATGTGATCTGGCAGTCCCGCTGCTGCTGCTCCGTGGCAAGGCAGAACCAGACCAGCCATACGGAAAATCGTGGCTAGGAACATTCCACAGGCTGTCGCTGACATCAGCTCCGGTCTGGGCCTAAAGCAGCCTCTGGCCTGGTCTCCAGTGCCCAACCCCACATCCTGGATACTTGCAAGGGGAGAGAGTGTCCCTTTCTGAGGCCGCAGGCAGCCCTCCACCCCACCCGACCATGCCCACGTGCTCATTTATCCCGGTTTGGGGACCCCGGGCATCCAAGGGAAGAAGAACTGTCAAACTGCCTTAGGCAGTTCCCCAAAGGAAACCGTCTGGGAACCAGGAAGAGGGCCCCGGCACCTCCGCACGGGCGCAGGCACGCCGCCAAGCAGCATCCAGGCCAAGGGGATGGGTGTGTCCACGGCTTTCCGGGGGCTTTTGGCTGTGCACTGTTTTCCACTTTCACATCTCTCAAACGCTGAGATGTGTCCTTGGGTTGTTCCCAAAGCAAACAGACAGTGGGCTGGACACAGCCCCAAGCTGGACATCGTGTTTGCACTTAGTGGTCTGGGGCTGTTCCTCCTACCTAAGGGTGGGCCCCGTCTGCTGGGGGAAGGTGAAGTGCCTTCTCACCCAGGCCCGCAGAAGCACGCTCCGCCTCTGGGCATGCCTGCTGGAGGCACCCCACTGACCCCTGGTGGCCACCCGGGGGATGCGTCCCTCTCCTCTTACATCCAAACCCTGCAGCCACTCAGGCTTCCTCCTCGTAGATGCCATTTGGGTGGTAGAAGCTTGGGGGCAAAAGAGGGGCACAGATGCCCTACTTCGCCCAGCTGCACAAAGACACGGATGCTGGAGCGGGGCTTGCCTACCCCTGCTGCTCATTATCCACATCCTGAAAATAGAAGTGCCCCTTCCCTGGAGGCTTGCCTCTTGAAGGTCAAACCTTTCGATTCTTTTCCAGACACAACCCTGCTAATCTAAGCAATGATTATACAGGATGGGCTGGACAGCTGGGGCCGAGGAGGGGAGCTGGGGGCAAGGGGCACTGTAACCTAATTGCACACGTGTGCCCCTAAGCCTTTGTGCGTCAAGGGGAGTGATTTGGCGGATCCGATGGGAGAGCCATTTCCAGAAGCAGAGTTCCTTCTTCTCTCTGCTCACCGCCCTGAAGGCCTGGCCGCGGCCACGTGACTAGCATCTTGAGAATGAGTTAAGATGTCATTTCTCCTTCAAGGCAGCCTCAGATGATCCTGGCAGCCTTCTCTGAAACTCACTTTCAAAAGGGAGTGGGGAGCTAACCTGTCAAAGCTTACAGACTAGTTAGTGACATTGTTTCGTAAAAGCAAACCAAAACTGGATTGGGCCTGGAGAGCGCTCCTGAGCCTTGGGGAGCTTATAGGAAGCCGCAGAACACCTCTCGTCTTTTGTCTTCTTGTCTCCTTCCTAGCACTGCAGTCCCCGCGGGCCTGCACACGGAAGTCCTCCAGAAGTGCTTGCGGGCTGACCTCTCTGACCGCATCCCCCTGGCAGGTGCAGCAGAACGGCCAGAAGGGGAGCCACACCTGGGTGCCAGGTGGCCCCTGCGCTGATGCAGAGCTCCGGAAGGGCACGGTCCGACACCCCACCTCCTCCTGGCTGGGCACGGCAGGCTGACGGGTCCCGGGAGGGAGGGACAGATGGCTCCGATGCAGAGTTAAAAGGGTGCATCAGTCTTCCCGACTCGGATGGCCTAGGAAAATCCATAGCTTCGGAACTTGGCATTTGCAAACAAGCACAAAGATCCTACCATTTTAGGCTGAGTTCCAGGTGCCATGTGACAAGTATCCGTGACGACGCGGTTCTCAGATGGAGAACTGTGAGCACTTAAGGAGGGAAAACACTCAATACCTGCAAAGTCTGATTAGCATGGGATCGGGTCTGCCTCCTTCGGCTCTTGGCAGGCACCCGTGATAGTCCCAAGGGGAGAGGCATGTTGAGTCCTCAGGGGTGGCTCTCTCCGATTTGCAGCCCTCAGCGTTGCGGGAGCCACACGGGCTGGGGCAAGACTGAGTGGGAGCAGGGAGCCACAGCGAACCCCAGGACACCGAGGGCCATGTCCCTGCAGAATCAGGCATTTCTGAAATGCTGGAGACCCTGAGGGGAAAGGGGTGGGGGCTAATTCTAATTCTAGACCAAGACCCACAAGTCGCAAGTGCTCAATAAAGACTGGTGGGTCAACCATGAAAAAAATGGACCTAACAGAAGTGGGAAACAAAGCTGGGTTTACCCACCAGCCCTTGAGAAAAGGATCTTTTAAAATGAGGTTCCTCGGGGCAGCTGGGTGGCTCGGTGGGTTAAGCTCTGACTCTTGGTTTCATCTGAGGTCACAATTTCATGATCTCAGGGTCCTGAGATTGAGCCCTCTCTCTGCGCTCCGCGTGAAGTCCGCTTGTCCCTCTCCCTCCCCCGCTGCTCTTCCCCCCACTCCTCCTCAAGTGCTCTCTCTCACATACATACATAAAATCTTATATTAAAAAAAAGAATATGACATGAAAAAAGCCAGGTGCAAAGGCCACCTCTTGTACGCACAAATCCGAATCTTATTCTAAGTAGAGGTCAAACCCTGTGTGGGGCTCGAGCTCAGGACCATGAGATGAAGAGTCAAACATTCTACCAACCAAGCCAGCCAGGCACCCCACAGAATGGGCGAATCTGTAGAGACCGAAAGCAGACGGTGGCCGCCCGGGGCTGGGGTAGGAGGGACCCAGGAGTAGCTGCCTGATGGATGTGGGTTTTATTTGGGGGAAGAAGATTTTGGGAGCCAGATGGAGGTGGCCGGTGCACCGAATGCCAGCGAATTGTCCATTCTGTGTTCTGTGCATTTCACCTCCAGTTTTCTTAAATAAGAGACTTGAAAGAAAGGGCAGTGCCCCCTCTCAGGATCATTCTCAGGTGATGCACGAAACCTCCATTTTTAAAGCTGCAGCTGAAATTCTGATGCTGGCGTGTTAAGGAACACCGTGGGAGGGGAGGGGGGAGCCTGCGCAAAAGGAGAGCTCAGGTGAGCCTGATTAGATCAGGGAGAGAGTCTTGGTCAGCGAGGAAGTGCGCGAGGAAGTGCGGCGACCCTGATGTCTTCTCCAGCCAGTCCCTCCCGGGCACGGAGTCACTGGAGCCCAGTCCTTCGGGCTCATGTAACTGCCCGGGTACTTCCCTCTGCTTAGAAGGACGAGGGGTGCAGTCAGCACTGCGGTGACATTAGTGGGAGGGATTTTACCTCGTGGGAAAAGCAGTGTCACCCGCGGAGGCCCTAAGTGCTGATCTTTCGTGGACCCTCACTCCTATTTTCTTTTTACTTCTCTGTGCTTCTCCCGGTAGGTGTGCAATGCGTGTGCTGGGTTCCTTCTTGAAGTACAAATACCTACAGGAAAGTGCACAGATCATAAACATTGAACTCACGAGCCAACACACCCATGTTAGTAAAAACAAATACATCCTAGAAACTCCTCGTGCC
The DNA here is from genome assembly GCF_024610735.1 of Ursus americanus. Lineage (NCBI taxonomy): Eukaryota > Metazoa > Chordata > Mammalia > Carnivora > Ursidae > Ursus > Ursus americanus. The sequence continues at coordinate 5,116,478 of NC_142149.1, forward strand.
CCCTTCCAGCCCTGCTCCCTTCAAGGATAACCACGTACTTGGTGTATTTCTATATTTGGGAAAAAAATACTTAAAATTTAACCAAAGTAAAAATACATTAGAGATGGGGAGAAAATTTTTTTAAGTAGGCTCCCCACGCAACATGGGGCTTGAACTCATGACCCCAAGATCAAGCATCACTTACTCTACTGACTGAGCCAGACAGGCACCCCTAGAGATGGAAGAATTTTAAATCCAGCCTTTTTTTGGTTTTGGTTTTGTTTTGTTTAAATCCATGAAGGCTCTACCAACTGGCACAGATGCGGCAAGTGCTGAGGTTTCTAACTGGGTTTGGCCTTGGGATATTCCTAATGGAAAACAGAGAGGAGGCAAGAGGTAATAGCCGCCAGGTCTGCTGATGGCCTGAGCTAATTACCAGTCACGCCCGGGGCACTTAGCATGGAGGCCCCCAAATGAGGCAGCACATTGGAACCCCCCTGGGGATCTCCTAATGTGTAGACAAATTTGGGAACCTCTGACAGCATAAAAGGGGGATCTGTAGCCTGTTTTCCAAGCAGGGGGGCAAGCTCAAAGAACTCGCCCATTTCTGTAAATGCCACAGAAAACTTCTTGGAGGGCATCCTGAACTGTCCCGGTCCCAGTGACTACTCATGTTTAGGGATGAATCAGGCGCAGTGCAGAAATGTTGCATACTGTCACAGTCTCTCCCCACATCCTCCCAGACGCTGGCGTGGGAATGTGGGGAGGGTGACAAAGCTGGCTGCCGCCCAGGCTCCGGGAGAAGGGGACCGGGGTCTCTGGAGCTATTACAGTCACCCCCACTAGGTGGTGTCAAAGCAGGAGCGCCCGTGCAGGAAAAAGCTCAATTAAATCTTATTTCCCCGTTGAATGGTAATACAATTTTATAAATGCTTTTTCTTCATGTCTAATTGGTATTTAATTACCAGGGGATTCTCTTCTCCCTTGTGTGTCCATGAAAGATAAGGTTACCTTCCCATTAGGAGGAGGACTTGAAGACTTCACCCCGCTGGCTAAGCCTCCGATGCCAGCTTTGAATTTCCCAGCCCCCTCCCCCTGGCCGCACAGTACTTTCCGACACGAGTCAGATTTCTAACAACCTGACCGTGTTTTGGAAGAGCAGTTTGAAATTTACGGAGGAATGGAAAGGAGGAAGACCTTGTCAGCGGGGAAGGGAAGGGAGGTGCTGAAATGCTCTCACATCAGAGGTTACTTGGCTTATGAGTTGGTAAGCTGGCACTTGGGCTTGTGTGGGTGTTTGCCTCCTGTCTTTCCACCAGCCATGCTATCCCATGTGCGTGAACCCTTCCTGGGCAATCACTAGATAGACAATTTTTCATCCAAGGAAGGAGCATATGTGTCTGAAAGCACTGATTCCCTAGGGAAGTGTTCCAGTTATCTGTGTCTGAGCAATAAATCACCCAAAAACTTAGTGGCTTGAAGCAATAATTTATTGGGTTCACCGTGGGTTGACAAGGCTCAGAGGGGTGGTTCGCACTTGGGGACTCATGTGGTTACAGGGGCAGTGGGCTAAATGTCTGAGATGGCTCTCTCATGTGGTGACAGTTGTGGCTGGCTGTCAGCGAAGTGGCCAGCTGGGGCTGTCCGCCAGAGTGGCTCCCTGCGGTCTCTCCATGTGACATGGCCACTGGGTTACAAGAGGGGTCGTCAGGAGCAATCATTCCAAGAGATCCAGGCAGAAGCTGTGAGCCTTCTTGTGCCCCAGCCTCAGAAGTCCCAGAACCTCACGTGTACCACATTCTACTGCCCAAGCAAATCACTGAGTCCTGCTCAGATTCCAGGGGAGGGGATTAGGGCCCCGCCCCATGGCGTGAGGAGCAGCATCGGTTCCCAGAGAGGGAAGGAACTGATGGCGGCCATCTTGGAGAGTCTTACCTCAGGAAGTAAGAACTGGTGCAACTTTTTTTTTTTTAAAGATTTTATTTATTTATTTGAGACAGAGAGAGGAAGGGAGGGAGCACAAGCAGGGGGAGGGGCAAAGGGAGAGGGAGAAGCAGGCAGGGAACCCCAACGCGGGGCTCGATCCCAAGACCCCGGGATCATGACCTGAGCCCAAGGCAGACGCTTCACTGACTGAGCCAGCCAGGCGCCCCAGAATTGGTGCAACTTTAGAGAACTGCTTTGCCCTTAAGGAAGCTGGTTTGTAGCTAAAGAACAGGCTTGTTAAGAGGCGCCTGGCTGGCTCAGTCAGTGGACCTCGGGACTCTTGATCTTTGGGTTGTAAGTTCAAGCCCCAAATTGGGTGTAGAGAAAACTTAAAAATAATTTTTTTTTAAGATTTTATTTATTTCTTTGCCAGAGAGAGAGAGAGCACAAGCATGGGGAGCAGCAGAGGCAGAGGGAGAAGCAGGCTCCCCCCTGAGCAAGGAGCCTGATGTGGGGCTCCAACCCAGGACCCAGGGATCATGACCTGAGCTGAAGGCAGATGCTTCACCGACTGAACCATGCAGGTATCCCTTAAAAATCTTTAAAAATCTTAAAAAAAAAAAAAAAAAAAAGAATAGACTCCTTCAAATATGTTTTCAGAAACCCGGGTGCCCTGTTAATCCAGGCCCCGGCATCCTTGATCTTTTTACTTTAACTGAAACCAGCTGTCTCTGCGTGACAACACTTATCCCTAAGCCGGCTCTCTCTGCTGGAGGCTGCTGACTTTCCACTTCCCTCTTAACACAAGTGGTTAGCCTTTATGAAGCTCTTAATTTGTGCCGGGCAGTGTGTGCTAACTTTCACTAAGGAGCCACTTTCACTAAGGAAATGCGTCTTGTTGACGTGCACGTGAGCAAAAGGTTTTATTTCTTTTTTCTAACAGCCACCCCCAGCTGCGCTCTGTCAAAATCCCCGTTCGCGATGGGCAGAGAGCTCCCCATGGCGGCCTCAGTCTGCCTTCCAGACATTTCCGGTTGTTAACACAGCCTCACTCTGGGGTTTAACACTTGTTCTTTTAAAAAGTGAAAGTTTCCTCAGATTACCCCCCTGTCCTTCCCTTCCGCAGGCCAGGCCTGAGGCCCCAGCGGGAAGCAGCAGGGATACGTATGTCTCTCGTATCGCTGCGTCCCCCTCTTCTGTGCTTGCTTCTATGAGGTTGAGGCCAAGAGGAGAGAGAGGGAAGCCAGTTGTGTTCCCTGTGGTGACTGGCGGGTGGCTGTGATGTGCTCGTCCCGGGCTCTGGGTCTTCCCTGCTGATCAAGCTCATTCTCTACAGCAGGGTTGCCCGTCCTCAGCACTATTGACATTTCTGGGGTTGGAGCATTCTTTGTCGTGGGGGCCTGGCCTGGGCGAAATTTAGCAATATCCCTGGCCTCTGCCCACTAGAAGCCGGTAGCTCCTCCCCAGCTTTGCAACCAAAAATGTCTATAGGCATTGCTGATGTCCCTTGGGGGCCAGCCGACCTGGCTCAGAACCAGTGCCCTGTAGACGTGATGTGGACAAGCGGGGCCCCCGCAGGCCTGCCCACGAGACACTCTCTCCCAAAGGGCTCCCCTGAGTTACACATTCTTGCACATCGTTGTGTGACAATATGCAGAGCTTTGCCAATCAGGAAGGCTCACCCCAGGGGCGCCTGGGTAGCGCAGTCGTTAAGCGTCTGCCTTCAGCTCAGGGCGTGATCCTGGCGTTTCGGGTCCCACATCGGGCTCTTCCGCTATGAGCCTGCTTCTTCCTCTCCCACTCCCCTGCTGTGTTCCCTCTCTCGCTGGCTGTCTCTCTGTCACATAAATAAATAAAATCTTAAAAAAAAAAAAAAAAAGGAAGGCTCACCCCAGCTTTGGGATCTAAGAGTTTTATTGGGGTTTCATTGTGTAGGCACCTTGATTAAATTATTAGCCATCGATTGAATGGTTAATAATTTATGAATAGCATACATTTATGAATAGCAGACATTCCTATCACTCGGGAAATTCCAAGGATCTAGAGGTGACCTCTCAGGACCCGGGGACAAAGGCCAGCCAAGTTCTTGATTACACAAAGGGTTTATAGTGTCAGTGCCAAGGGACACCTCCCAGCCAGCCCACCGGCTGGTAGTCTTCTGAACTGAAAATGCGGGGTGCATTTTATTCGTGGTAGTGGGGTCTGGTAATTCTTGGAAAACAGGAAAGATCCCATCGGGCACCTCCCTCCACCTTGTCATACACGTACCATCTTATAGCCCTGAGGCAGGTGTTGTCGTGGTCACTGCTTTACAGATAAAGAAACACAGGTGCAGGGGCGCCTGGGTGGCACAGCGGTTAAGCGTCTGCCTTTGGCTCAGGGCATGATCCCGGCATTATGGGATCGAGCCCCACATCAGGCTCCTCCGCTGTGAGCCTGCTTCTTCCTCTCCCACTCCCCCCTGCTTGTGTTCCCTCTCTCGCTGGCTGTCTCTATCTCTGTTGAATAAATAAATAAAATCTTAAAAAAAAATTTTTTTAAAAGAAACACAGGTGCAGGACGAGGGAGTGCTCCAGGTGAAGCTGCGGAACCAGGACTGAGTGCAGGTGCTTCGGACCCCAGAGCTGCCCCCTCACAGGCCTGACAGGCACAGCGTCCTCATCCCACCAGCTCCCCACACAGCCTCCAAAAACATCTGTCTTCCTCCTGCAAAGCCCTCCCTGCTCTGATGCTGTGCTGTGGGCATGAGACGCTCCCCCTCGTCTCATCTGGGACATCTCTGGTCTCCGGTCACAATCTTCTCAGCTCCCACTCCTTCTGAGAACGTGGAGGACCTTGGGATCTGAGAACTGGACCCCTGCCACAGTCTCTCTCTGGCCTAGAACATTCTGCGTCCTCAGCTGACCTCAGCGCCCACTCTCATGGCTGCAGCTAGACCACACCGCTTCTCACATGCTGAAGTCCATTCTGCCCATCTGTCCCGTTTTCTCCCTCCTATGGCCACACTTTCATTCAGGCCTACCTTTATTTTTTAATTTATTTTTAAAGCTTTTGTTTCTTTTAAATATCTCTACACCCGACGTGGGGCTCAAACTCATAACCCTGAGATCAAGAGGTGCATGTTTCCACCGACTGAGCCAGCCAGGTGCCCCCTGGCCTATCTTTTTTTTTTTTTTTTAAGGTTTTATTTATTTGTCAGAGAGAGAGAGCACAAGCAGGGAAAGCGGCAGGCAGAGGGAGAAGCAGGCTCCCGCTGAGCAGGGGGCCCGATGTGGGACTTGATCCCAGGACCCCGGGATCATGACCTGAGCCGAAGGTAGCCGCTTCACTGACTAAGCCAGCCAGGAGTCCTCTTTCTTTTCTTTTTCTTTCTTTCTTTCTTTCTTTCTTTCTTTCTTTCTTTCTTTCTTTCTTTCTTTTTCTTTCTTTCCCTTTCTTTCTCTTTCTTTCTTTCTTTCTTTCTTTCTTTCTTTCTTTCTTTCTTTCTTTCTTAAAGATTATTTATTTTGGGGCGCCTGGGTGGCTGTTGGTGAAGCATCAGTCTTCAGCTCAGGTCATGATCCCGGGGTCCTGGGATTGAGCCCCGCATTGGGCTCTCTGCTCGGTGGGGACCCTGCTTCTCCCTCTGCCTGCCTCTCCCTCTGCCTGCCTCTCCCCCTGCTTGTGCTCTCTCTTTCTCAAAAAAATAAATAAAATCTTTAAAAATAAATAAAAATAACGTAACAAACATGATTCCTTTTCCCGATTGCCTCCTGACAAAGAAATATGTATAAACATTTCCCACCTCCCTTCAGTTAATAGCTCATATATGCCAGACCCTGTGCTAACTGCCTGACGTGTATTAACAAGCTTACCTGTCACAATACCCTTCTAGGTAGGAATTATCATTACCGCTGCTGTATAGGAGAAAAAAGGAGGCAAAGGAAGACCTAATTATTTGCTCAAGGTCACACAGCTGATAAGAGTTGGCTCCCAGAGTCTGGCTCCCAAGACCACGCCCACTCTGTGCACCGTGCAGCCTCTCGGAGAGTCCCTGGGGCAGTAAGAGACCCCACCCCGATGATGTCCCAGTTTATGAATGGACCACAGCCATTGCTGGATATTTGTAGTGTTTGGGGGTTTTCGCTGTTGAAGAGCCGAGACCTCTTGAACCTGAAACGTGGCACACTTAAGCCAGGCACCTTGTGACTTTCTCAATTACTTGGTCTGTGACTTGTTATAACCTGTGTCCTTATTGTTCATGTCCTACCTTCTCAGGCTCTTCTGCCCCTGGCCTTTTTCTTCCTTCCATGTCTTTCTCTCTGATCCCATCTTGCCAGTGCTGCTTGAAATCTGGTGATATGGGCAAGGAATCATCTCCTCTTTGGCAGGAGCTTCTGCAGAAGCTCTAGAAGGCGTTAGAAAGCGCCAGAAGGTTTCTACTTGAACTTGTATGGATATCTGTGAGACCCTGTAATGCCTCCAAACGCCTCCAGCAAGAGTGACTGAAAACCCCATGAGAGGCGGGTTCTGTCCTACGGAGGACTCACTGTGATTCCATTTCAGGTTTTCCGGCGGCCATCCCAGCAGCTGCTCCCTACCACTGTCCTTGCTGAACTTGGGAAGGGTCACTCCCTGCGTGCTTGGCTCTGTCTGCTCAGTATTCTGCTCTTGCCCCCAGCATGGTTTCTGGTGTCCTATAGAGAGAATCAGCTCCGAGATCCAAGTTGGTATTATTTTTAGAAATAAAGATCCTTCCGTCTCAGCTTGCTGAGGCCTGTTCAGAGAAAGAAAACAGGCAAAGGCTTCCCATTTTTCCAGAGTTCAAGTTGGAGTGGTGTAATGTGGAGGCAAAACTCCTGAATCATTGCCTGAACTGTTCTCTTTTGTTCCAAAGATGACCTTGCCTTCCAAATAATTCATCCATTGGGGGACAGGGATGAGCAATCCTGAACATACCTCTCTTTGTCTTATTCAGACCCTTCTCAGACAATTCTTCCTGCCCAATCTGAACCTGCCCCCCCCCCCTTGTCTTCACGTTTTTAGAACAGAGGAGATCATGTTTCTACTGTTCCGGCTGAACGGGCAGTGCATTTAACAGCAGTATCATTGTTTCTTTAGACTTGAAGACTTGAATATGGAAAATGCCACCTTGTGCTGAGCAGAGCGGTTTCGTTCTTGCAAGAAACATTCAGCAGGTCTGCAATCTCAAGGATTAGACAGGTCTTACAGAGAAACAAAAAAATTGAAACTGGTCAGGTGAAGTCTCACTTCACACTTTGAAGAGGACATTCTTTACAAAATGAGCAGAGGGGGGCACCTGGGTGGCTCAGTGGGGTAAGCATCGGACTCTTGATTTCGGCTCCGGTCATGATCTCAGGGTTGTGAGATCAAGCCCCACATCGGGCTCCATGCTGGGTGTGGAGCCTGCTTAAGATTCTCTCTCTCCCTCTAACCTCTGCCTGCCCCCCTCCCCCGGCTCACTTTCTCTCTCTCTAAAAAAAATTTTTTTTCAAAAGAGACCCCCCTTTCTCCTAATTTCAGACCCTGTATCAGAGTTCTTTAGAGAAACAGAACCAACATTATATATAATATAAACATTATATCTGTATCGTTGTTTGTAGATAGACTTCCAAAATCTGATGGGGAAAGGCTGGCCGACTGGAGACTCGGGGAAGAGATACAGTCTGAGTCCGTGGACAGTCTGCTAGCAGAATTCCCTCTTGCTCCAGGAGGTCAATCTCTGTTCTATTCAGGCCTTTCGCTGATTAGATGTGGCCCATCCACCTTATGGGTAATCTACTCAAAATCCACCAATTTAAATGTTAATCTGATCCAAAGTGTCCGGCCGGCCCAGTTGGTGGAACGTGTGACTCTTGATCTCAGGGTTGCGAGTTTGAGCCCCGTGCTGGGTGTAAAGATTACTTAAAAATAAAATCTTAAAAAAAAAAAAAAAAACCCTTCATAGAACTATCTAGAATGATGTTTAACCAAATACCTGGGCACCATGGCCCAGCCAAGTTGATACATCAAATGAACCATTGTAGACCCCTAGGAATTTACACAAGCAAAAGAGAAATGAGCAGAAGTTTCATAGGTATAACCTCGTCTCAGCTCGAGGTCGCCCAGCAGCAGGCACCGGGACAAGAACGTGTGAGTAGTTTCCGTGGGAAGGGAAACCAGGGAGCAGCAATAGGGGAGACAGGAAGAGAAGGAAGATGGCACAGGGTGGGGGGCCGTGTGACTGAGCAGGTTATGGCCCAGGACAGCGGGGGGACTCAGAGTTATCCTAGGGAGTGGCAAGGAGCTGGGCTTTCACTCCCTGCCTCTTCTCTGGGCTGCCCTGTGACTCACTGGACCAAGGCCTGCGGGGACTGCAGTCCGAGACAGGTGCGCGAGTGGTCAGAGCGCCCAGGACGGGGCAGCGCTTGACACTGCTGCTCGAAACACGGGGGAGATCTGTCAGCTCTCACTTCATCTCCACAGAAATACGCACAGATCATTTCTCTTCTCTTTTCTTTTTTTCTTTTTTTAAAAGTAGGCTCCACACCCAGTATGGAGCCCAACGGGGGGGCTTGAACTCACGACCCAAGATCAAGACCTGAGCCGAGATGCTTAACTGACTGAGCCACGCAGGCACCCCCCACACAGATCATTTCTTTTCTTTCCTTTTTTTTTTTTAAGATTTATTTATTTTATTTTGAAGAGAGAGAGCGAGCAGGGGGAGGGGCACAGGGAGAGAGAGAATCTCCAGCAGACTCCCCACTGAGTGCGGAGCTCCACGCTGACACCAGCCTCGATCTCACGACCCTGAGACCCTGAGTCAGACCCTCAACCGACTGAGCCCCCCAGGTGGCCCCACACAGATCGTTTCTAAATCAGTTTACTTGCGGCATGGTTCAAGCCACGTTGCATGTGAGCACCGCCCAACTCATCCGGGATTCCTTAAGAAGCTGCCTTTTTGAGAGCTGCCAAATATTCCACCGCGTGGAGGTGCCGTAACTTCGGCGGCCGTTGCGTGATTAAGAGCCGTTTGGGGAGCCTCTCACTTTCCTGCGGCTAAATGGAGTAGCTGCTCTTCAGTTCTGGGTTCTCTCTCTGGGCACCGAGGAGCGGGCCGTGCGGTCACTCAGGGCAACCCCCAAAACGCTGCCGGCGGGGGGCATCGCCCCGGAGCCACACACGATGAGTACTGTGAGGTGATGTGAGCATCACCGCTCCTCAGAAGGAACGTTCCTACCTGGGAAAGAGGGGACGACAAACCAGACCAAGGCCAAGCCCGCCCGTCAGACATGCCGCCGAGGCCTGACACCCCACCGAGGGCTCGGCCTGACCATCAGCTGCCCCGAGGCATCCTGGAATTGCCGCAAAGCCCAGGCGGTGCTGGGAGATGGGTCCGCGGGAGTGCTTGGTTCTCCCCTTTCCGACAAAGCATTTATCAAACACCGTGCACCAGGGGCTCTGCCAACCCGGCAGGACCCAGTAATGGGACCACGGGGCAGCAACCTCTCAAGGAGCTCCAGCACCAGCAGGGGCACCATAGAAGGACTAACTGGTTACACCCGAGCTCTGCTCTCCCCTCTTGCTGAGCACATGGCTGCCCAGCTTGAAATGACCGTCTCCGGCCTCCTTCGCAGCTGGGCTCACCCCATGACTGAGTTCTGCTAATGGAATGTGAAGAAGGGGCGCCTGGGTGGCTCAGTCGGTGAAGGGTCTGCCTTCAGCTCCGGTCATGATCTCGGTCCTGGGATCGAGTCCTGAGTTGGGGCTCCCTGCTCAGCAGGGAGCCTGCATCGCCCTCTCCCTCTGCCCCCTGCTTGTGCTCTCTCTCAAATAAATAAAATCTTTAAAAAAACGATGGAACGTGAGGAAGATTTACGTGTGGAACTTCCCTCACAGCTATCTATCTAAAAGAAATTGCCTTGGCCTGGACTCCCCCCACTCCTCCCGAGGGATGGCAGAGGGGGCTGGGGAGCACCTGGGGAGCCACGAGCTGAGACTGGCGGGGCCACCCGCTCACCTGGATCCCTGGATGGCTTTGTGGAGCAGAGCCGGCCCGACCCTCCCGCGTGTTCCCCGAGAGACGAGAAACCCGAGTGTTCTTTAACCCCGGCCCTGTCTTCGGGGGTCCGTCTATGGCTGCAGCTCGCCGTCTGCCTTCATTAGGAAAGACTCAGGCAGGCAAACGGTTTCGATACGATGAGCCACACCGGACAGTGAGGGGGTGAGGGGAAAACGAACGTGTTACGGTCCAACTGGGAAGAGAGAAACCACTCTGAAGGTTCAAGATAGAGGGAGTGTCATGTCACCGATAGGTGACAGAGATGCAGGAAGAGGCTGAGAAGCCAACCCGGGGGCAGGGGGCAACCTGGTGCGAAGCAGCAGCCGCCGGGGATGAGGGCAGAGCCCCGGGCGCGAGGCACAGGCTTGGTGCCAAAAGCATGGAGGTCGAGTCTAATAGGCCCTGGAGACCTGGAGAAGGTGCAGCGGACGCGACGCTGAGGACCCCAGCGGAGCAGAGAGCAAGGAAAGGCGTACCCTGGCTTCTTCCTTCCTTCCACCCCCAACCTCCTGCCAGCACCTCCCACTGGCTCAAAGCTGGCACAAGCCAGCCGCCTCGGGAGCCCGGAGGGTCGGCCCTGCAGTCCTACAGAGGGTGGGGACACGAGGCCGGGGCCGGCGAAGGAAGGGAAAAGCCAAAGCAGAGTGTTCAAGCATAAGAAGGAGCTTTCCAGTTGGATAATCCCAGGAATAGGCCTTTTCAGCCCAGATGTCACGTCCAAAGACAGTCGGGACTTCTGGGTCCACCCAGGACAGAGAAGCTGGTATCAAGCCTCCACTGAACGAAAGCTGGGCAGATCTGTACATGCGAAACTCCTGTTAGTTATCCGGCCCTAGAGACCACCCAGTGAAGGGCAGGCTTGAGCTCGGTGAAGATCCGTAAGGGGAGCAAAGAAACGGAAGTTTCCAGTTCCCCGGCCTTTTCCCTGAGGGCGTCTTCACGTCCACACTGGGCGCCGGGGGCAGTCATGTCCAAGCAGAAAGCAGCGGTTTTAACTTAAACGACCGATATCAGAATCTGGGCCGCCAAAGTGACTGGGACGTTAGGGGGCAGTTTCCTGGAGAGGTCAGAGCTGCACAAATCCATGAACAAATTCTTCTCCAGGGGCTGACTGACTCCTAAATGGTGCATGTCCCTGGCCGGGCTCCACGTAACCCAGCAGAGAATAGCATGAGATACCTGGGACAGGGTGGAAAGGTCTATCGAATGTGGAAGGGAGACCCGGAAGGAGAAGACAGAATGAGACAGAAGCAATCTTTGAAGAAACTTGGCCAAGAATTTTCAAATCTGATGAGACATCAAATCATAGGCTCTGGAAACTCCGTGCACCTCAACAGAATAAATACTCGGAGGTCTCTCACCAAACGGCATTGCCTGAGAAGTCAATAATACATCACTAGAAATTGCGCCAAGTTTGAAAATCAAGCAACACACTCCTACAAACGGAACAAAAAAGAAATCACAGTGGCAATTACAAAGATTCTCAGCTACGAGAAACTACGAAACCACGTTATTTTCAATAAATGGCAGACTGCTCAGAAAGCCACAAACCCAGAGTGTGGCCCCAGGTGGGAAAGCAGGAGATGGGCCTGGAGACTTAGGCCAGATCCGGCTGACGAGTTTGGGCTCGTAGGCAGTGGAAAGCCCTGGAGGCCTTTAACCAGGGGATCTGGGCACGGATGTGGTGGGCAGGCTAAAAACAGCGGAGGAGAAGAAGGATGGAAGGTGGACGCAAGGGGACCGCTGCCCAAAATAAGAGACCGGCAGCTGTTAGCCATTCTCACTCACGGAGTCCACACATACATTCGAACACCTACTTTGTGCCAGGCCCTGGGACAGGCACTAGGGATATCTGCTCCCAGATATAATTTGGGAGCCATCCAGATGCCACATTAATTATTTACATAGAAAATAAATTCGGGGGGGACACCTGGCTGTCTCAGTTGGTGGGGTGTGTGACTCTTGATCTTGGGGTTGTGAGTTCAAGCCCCATGTTGGGCATAGGGATTACCTATGTTTTAATTTAATTTAATTTTTAATTTTTTTTTTAAAGAGAGAGTGAGCAAGCTTGCAGTGGGGGGGAAGGGCAGAGGGAGAGAGAGAATGTTAAGCAGGCTGCATGCCCAACATGGAGGCTGACACGGGGCTCAATCTCACGACCCTGAGCTCATGACCTGAGCTGAAATCAAGTGTCAGATGTTTAACCGACGGAGCCACCCAGGCCCCGAGATTACTTAAAAAAAAAAAAAAATCTTGGGGCGCCTGGGTGGTGCAGTCGTTAAGCGTCTGCCTTCGGCTCAGGGCGTGATCCCAGAGTCCTGGGATCGAGCCCCACGTCAGGCTCCTCTGCTGGGAGCCTGCTTCTTCCTCTCCCACTCCCCCTGCTTGTGTTCCCTCTCTCACTGGCTGTCTCTATCCTGTCAAATAAATAAATAAATAAAATCTTTAAAAAATAAATAAATAAAAATTCAAAATTAAAAAAATTCTTAAAGAAAAAGAAAATAATCTGGGAAAAACTTTCAACAGTATAATCCAAATGTTCGTTTTTATTTTTATTTTTTTAAAGATTTTATTTATTTATTTATTGAGAGACAGAGAGTGCGCTAGCGTGCATGAGGAGGGAGGGAGAGAGAGAATCTCCAGCAGACTCCCCAGTGAGCACGGAGCCCAATGCGGGGCTTGATCTCATGACCCTGAGATCACGACCCAAGCTGAAATCAAGAGCCAGATGTTCAACCAACTGAGCCACCCAGAGCCCAAAATGTTCGTTTTTAACCAAGCGTCGCCTTATAACAGAACATGGCTCTGCTGTTCTTGATCCCAAGCTGAGATTAACCACCTCGCCTGAGGGTGCTTCTGGTGAGAGCAGGTACCCAAACCCCAGCGTCGTCCTGGGACAGTCTGGGAGCGCCGCTGTTTCGGGTGGCCATGACAGGGCTCCCAAATGGTTATTTCAAATTCATCTTGGGTGGGAAGTTTGTAGGAACTCTGGCACTGGGGCTTTGGGAGGGCGAATACTTCCCACGTTAGGTTTTGCGATTTCTTATCAGAGACTCCTACAGTCCAGATGGGCTGGCTGCACCTGATGGATCCAGAGAGAGACCCAGTCCAGAGATAGCGATGCAAGGATGAACAGGGTCTGTCCCTGCCGTGTGGAGTTAAGTCTGGTGGGGAGATAATCACCCAACCAGTGGGGACCAGTTGGGGACAGGCTAAGCTGCTCTACCAGCCGATCTCGACCTTACCTGCGTGTGTAACAGAGCAGAGGTGGGTGGTCAAGGGCTGGCCCAGTCAGTTCGGCTTCCGGAGGTCAGCTAGCCACCCAGGTGGGGGGTTGGATCTTCCATCCTCAACACGTGGCCTCCGTCTCTGGATCCATAGTGGATGTCCCAGGGGTTGTCATTTCCTGACAGTGGAAGATCACGGGGAGGAGAGGCCTGGGCACTGCACACGTCACTTCTGTTCTCCCTCGACTGGCCAAATGTGGGCATGTGGCTGTATTAGCTGCGAGGAAGGCTGGGCCAGGCCCCCAGCTGGGCTGGTTCTAACACTAAAAGGAAGAAGGGAGAAAGGATACAGGGTCACGACTGGTGGTCTTTACAAAATATAACTTTGCAAGTGTGACCAGTGTCTAAGCGAGAAGAACATATTGCTGGGAGAGCCAATACCAGGGGACTTTCATGTGGTCAGAGAGGTCTGAGAAGGCTCTCCAGGGCTGAGGATGAATAAGAGCGGAGTGGGTGGTAAGGTGGGGAGAGAACAGCACATGCAAAAGCCCTGTGGCAGCCGGGACGAGGCCAGGGCAGAGCTAGACGACACCAGTCAGGTGACACCAACTGGACGAACAAGAGGATTAAACTGAAGACACAGGCATGGGCGAGATCACAAGGGGCTTTGTCTTTATTCTAAAAGTGACAGGAGGCACAGATAGGGTTTGAGGGGGCATCACTAACCCATCCGTATTTGTAAAGCTCGCTCTGGCTTATGTGGAGAATGCATTACGAAGTATTTTCCAAACTTGTTGAATCACAAGCATCGGAAAGAAGCATAGACTCCGATCCATCAGGTGATTCTCGTGACAGGTTAAGTGGAGGAGGTCCCGGATGAGAAAGAGATCACTGTGAAGGAACCCACAGGGAGGCCCTGCTGACCCTAGTGACAGGCCTGCGGGGCTGGGAGGGACGCCGGAGGTATTCGGAAGGTGAAAAAGACAAAGCTTGTTACCCTTCTCCAGAACCCCCTTCCTCTGCTCTCCGTTTGTGTGTGTGTGTGTGTGTGTGTGTGTGTGTGTGTGTGTGGTTTGTTCGTTTGTTTGCCGTCTGCACTAAGCAGAATAATAGCCCCCAAAGATGCTGACATCCTGTCCCCAGAACCTGTAAAGAGGTTACTTTATATGGTGATAGGGACTTTACAGATGTGAAGTGAAGGTCCTCGAGAGGGGACATTATACCGCATATCCCGTTGGGGCCAATGAGCGTCCTTATCAGAGGGAGGCAGGAGTGTCAGTGTGGGGAAGGACATGACGGAAGCACAGATCAGAGAGAGAAAGATTTGAAGATGCTGGTTTTCCAGAGGGGGGCCACGAGCAACGAATGCATATAACCTCTAGAGAGTGGAAAGGCAAGGAAACAGACTCAACCCCAGAACCTCTAGGAGGAATGCAGCCCTGCCAGCGCCTTGATTTTAGGATTCAGGACCTCCAGACTTGTGTCGTTTTAGCCCACTGTGTTTGGGGTACTTTGTTCCTGCAGCAAGAGGGAAAAATACAGCTGCTAACATACTACAAAAGTTATTCATTTATTATGTTTGTTCTTTTTTTTTTTTTTTAACTCTCTCTTCCCCTGCTAGATTGTACCCCTCCAGGGTAGGAGTTTTGTCTTTTTATTTTTTTCCTTTACTCAAGCATCCCAAACACCTAAAACAGGCCTGGCAAATAGCAGGTGTGGAGTAAATGTTAACACATGCGTAAGTGGATAGATGTAGAAAGCGAGGGAAAGAAAAGAGCGAAAGGTGATAAATCATGGGATTTATTGGCTGGGAACCTCGAGGTCATGTTCACTCACAGAGGGAATAGAGGAGGTACAGTTCAAGGAGACCTGAGAAAATGAACACGGTACGGGGGTTCTGGGGGATACAGATAGGAAAATGTGAAGGGAAGTGGTTTCCTTTTGTTTCAGAAGGCAAGAAGGCGTGGGGCGGGCGCCTGGCTGGCTCAGACCGTAGAGCGTGTGACTCTTGATCTCAGGGTTGTGAGTTTGAGCTCCACATTTGGTGTAGAGATCACTTAAAAATAAAAGCCTTTTTTTTTTTTTTAAGGTGACAAGGCTTATGGTTAAATAATTTGGGGGCAGCTAGGTGGTATAGTCGGTTAAGCGTCTGACTCTTGGTTTCGGCTCAGGTCATGATCTCAGGAATGTGGGATGGAGCCCCACATTGGGCTCTGCACTGGGTATGGAGCCTGCTTAAGATTTTCTCTCTCTCTCCCTCTGCCCCTTGCCATCCCCCTCCACTCAAGCACTCTCTCTCTAAAATAAACATATAAAATCTCTCTTAAAAATAAAAATAAAAAAATAATTTGGCTTAGGCTATTTAGCTCATGTGCTTTTTAAAATTATTTATTTATGATTATTACTTTTTTATTTAACTTGTCCAAGGGGAGGGTGGGGGTGGGTGGGGCATTCTGGATTCTGGAAAGCCAGCAGAATGTGAATCAGGCTGCTGTGGGCCCCAGGGTAGTCCAGTTTCCGAGCCCCGAAGCTTCAAGATTGTGAGCCTTCCCGAGATGATGAGTCACAATCTATTGTTCCCTCAGGCCCAAGGTCACAGCAGGCAGAGTCCCTAAAAGATATTTTCAGAAGATGGTACTGTGTGTGTTGAGAAGCACAACACCGGCCTCCCTCCCCCAATCCTGGGGCAGCTTATAACTAGTGAGCCAAAGGCTTCCCCTCCTTTCACTTCTTGGGTCTTATTCAACATGTACTGATTGCATGCGTCTGGAACCCATAACACTGCCCTAGACCCTGGGAAATCTGAACCCCAAAATAGACACAATCTTGCCTTAAGAGGGTTTACATCCTCGTTGGGAAGACAGACGGTCAATACAACACAAGCGACTCCGCATGGTACCATACATGGTACAGTCCAGGGGCGGAGGGTGCCTTACTGTGATTGAGGTGATCTCGCAAGGCTCTGCGGAGCAGATGCTACTCCGAAGTCTTTGAGGGACGGGAGCACGAGGAAGAGGAGAAAGAAGGGCTTCCATGATTGAGAGCAAAGCAATAACTGGCAGGAGTCCTTTGACCCGTTCAAGGAACTTTGCCTTAGGTGCAGATACGAGGTTAGAGTCTGTTTGGGGAATAAAGATCAGACTCAGGTCTACACATCACCTCTGGGGCATGGCAAGGAACCCGCGGAAAACAACCCCGCCTCCACTTTTCAAATCAATCCCAGCTGGGCGCTCCTCCAGTCTCGTAGGGCGCTCGGGCTGTGTCACCATAGAGGCGCAGAGCTAGAGCGTTAGCCTCCCAGGACGCAGACATTTTGGATCCTGGCAGAAAAACTGGCAACGGTTGGGACCGCTATCAAGTCAGGTCGCACCGTCCAAGAACATGAGAGCAAAAGAGCTCCTGTGGGAGCGACAAAAGCAAGCGGCGGAGAGATTCGTGAGGCTTCCCTGGGCAGGACAAACTTTAGAAGAGTTGCCCACCACCCTGCCCTCATCTGAGATGGCGGCTCCGGGGACGCTCTAGCCGGCGCCTCGCAGAGTCCCAGAGGGGGCGGTGTCCTCGCCGCCGGCTCTGAGGTGGCTGATACGCTGGTCGCAGCGAGCGTGGGTTCCGCCCCAGCCCTTGGCGGCCTCGGGTACGGGGACCGTGAGGGTCTCGGGCTTCTCCCCTCCCGTTCCTGGGGTCTCGGCGCCTTCCCTAGACGGACCCCCCAGCCTCGCGGCCGCCTCGGTCAGAGCCGCTCCGGGCGCCAGTCGGCCGTAACCGCGCCTCGGGCCGGACGATGCCCAAGAAGCTGCTGCTGCTGCCCCCGCTCTCCGCGTCCTCGACCCTCCGCGCCCCGCGAGCCCGCCCCGCCGCCCGCCCAGCCATGAACGCCGCCCGCACCGGCTACCGAGTCTTCTCGGCCAACTCCACGGCCGCCTGCACCGAGCTGGCCAAGCGCATCACCGAGTAAGAGGGCGGGGGCGGGCCCTGGCCGGGGGGCTTCCCGGCGCCCCTTCCCTCCGCGTCGCCCTGCACCCGGGCCGCGTCCTGCGGGTTCTGGGCCGGACCGACCCTTGCGGGTGGCCCTTCTCCAGCGGGGACGCGTTCGGCCGACTCTCTGACCTCTCCCCGCGCCGGGTTCCTTGCACCGCTCGCCCTCCCTCACCCCACTCCCACTTCCCGGGTGGGGGGAAGGCAGCCGTCACCCCCGGAGGGAACGCCTGGCCGGGGGAGCTCTGGGTGCGGCTCCTTGTCCCACGGTGAGAGTTGACCTCGGAGACCGGTCGTCGCCACTCCCAGGTCTCCCCGGTGGGCCCGAGGCCCGCAGGTCCAGGAGCTGTGACACGCACGACCGGGCCTGGCGGCGCCAGGGGACTACTACGGTTGGGGGGCGGCGGCACTGGGGGGGGGGGGGCGGCTGCAGGGCCTTGCCGGTGGAAGGCGCAGGAGGCACTAACGAAGCAGAGGTGGAGGGGAGGGCCGTAGAACAAGGCAGCTCCAGGGGAACAGATTGGTCTGAGTTGGTGGAAATGGTAAGTCTAACCGTTTTTCTAAAACTAAGTCGACTTTAGATTCCATCATTTGAAGTAAAGTCTTTGCCTTTCCGTGTGTTTTTAACCCAAGGAAGCCTGTGATCTCAAGTGGCTTCTGGGGTCTGACAGCTCTGAGATGCCTTCCCAGTCTTGCCCCTTACTACCCTGTGGCACTGGGCAAGAGTACTTTGATTTTCCTGCATTTCATTGGTAAGATAAGGACAGTGCTATCTACTGCACAGGAACATCGTGAGCATGAACAAAATAATGTAGATAAAGCATGTAACAGAGCAGAGGCTCACAGTGGCCCTCTGAAGAATACCTCCTTTCTAGTTGGCTCTGTTGGAGAGTCCCAGAGCTCTGATGTAAAGGAAGGGCCTTAGGAGCCCTTTCCAGATAAACTTGGGACAAATGTAAGATATAAAATGAATAGCTTGTTGTTTTTTTTTTTAACATTTGAAGTCTTTTTTTTTTAAAAAAAGATTTTATTTGCTTATTTGACAGAGAGTGCGCGAGCAGGGAGAGGGAGAAGCAGACTCCCGGCTGAGCAGGGCTCATCCCAGGACCCTGACATCATGACCTGAGGCAAAAGCAGCCGCTTAACTGAGCCACCCAGGCGCCCCAAAGTCATTTTTGTATCTTAAACAATTTACATTAGAGTTCCTCTGGATTTTTCAGAGTTGATAAATAATTGGAAGTACCTGTTTCTAGATTCTAGATGGAAATGTAGAAGAGAAAGTTTGGTCATATTTTCGTAGTAATACCTATGTTCTCTTCAGTTGGAGTTTTAAGTGAGATCAGAGGAGTAAATCCTTTTGCAATCTACTGCCTAGTTTCTGTTTCTAACCCCTGATAAATGTCTGGCTTTTTGAGGCCAACTAAAATGCTAACTTTAAATATAAAGCTCATATTTGTTTATTTTGGGTCAAATTTTTACCACAGTGACCTTGCTGAGGAAGGAGAGCACATTTAAAAGGTCAATGGTTTTGCTTTTTTAAATATTAGGTTCTTCCCTACCTTGTTCCAGAAATGTTTTAAATTACTGTAAATAATATTTGTAAATACTTCCTTTATCTGTTTCATATCTGGAGTTCCTGAGTAAGATTTTATTTGAAAAAAGGCCTTTACCACCAGGCAAATTTTGAAGGTCCCTGAGGTTGTGATATTTTATTTCCATGATTGTTTTTGGATCTGAATTTCCAAGCAGGGACTTTCAGGCTTTTTTGGTTATGCACTTTAATCAATAAAAAAGTTAGGTGGGTTCCATTCCCAGTTACACGTGTGTTAGAATTAACCTCTACTATCCTTCATCCAGCTTCAATTTAGCAGCTTTTTGTTACTCTTATTTCATTTACTTTAACCATCTCTCACCTTTTTTTGGCTGTAGTTTTGTTTTTCTAAGTAAGCTTTATACCCAACATGGGGCTTGAACTCATGACCAGGAGATCAAGAGTCACATGCTCTACTGACTGAGCCAGCCAGGCACTCCAAGGAGTTTTTTTTTTAATTATGGTAAAATATACATAAAATGTACCATTTAACCATGTTTAAGTGTATAATTCAGTGGCATTAAGTACATCTATAGTGTTGTGTAACTGTCACCAGCATCCATTTCCAGAACTTTTTCATCATGCTGAACAGAAACTCCATATCCAACTGACTCCCCAATCCCTTCCCCCCCAGTGTCTGGTAATTTCTGTTCTACTTTCTGTGTCTGAATTTGCCTATTCTAAGTACCTCTTATAAGCGGAATCATGCAATATTTGTTTTTTTTGTGTCTGACTTATTTTATTTAGAATAATTTTTCCAGGGTTCATATTATAGCATGTATCAGAATTTAATTCCTTTCTAAGGCTGAATAGTATTCCGTTGTAGGCCTGACTGGAATAAGTTTGTTTGTTTATATTGTGTACACTATTTGTTAATTGTTTATTTATCAAGAGAAATATTTCATACCCCAGGATTCATGTTTCATAGTTGGGGAACACAGGTCAGTGGCAAACTTCCATGGAACGCAACCCAAAGAAATTCTTTATGTTCCAACATCACTTTGCACTCCAAAAGACACTAGCCTTCTTTTGTTTGTTGTTGTTTTTAAGATTTTATTTATTTGTTTGACAGAGAGACAGACCCAGAGAAAGCACAAGCAGGGGGAGCAGCAGAGGGAGAGGGAGAAGCGGGCTCTTGCCTGAGCAGGGAGCCTGATGCGGGGCTTGATCCCAGGACCCTGGGATCATGACCTGAGCTGAAGGCAGCCGCTTAACCGGCTGAGCCACCCAGGTGCCCCAATACTAGCCTTCTTCATCTCAAAATCTACCATGGAATTGTGATTTCTGTAGAAATCTGCATATGTCTCTTTTTTTTGGTTCAGCCACAGCAGACTCAAGAAAGCTGCAACCCACCGGGGTACAAGAATGCTCAACAGTCTGAAATGGCAGATGCTTGGCCAGAAGGCCTTGCCTCTGAGGTGTTGTCAAAGCCTCAGTGAAAGCCACGGTAGTCCTCCATACGAGCCTCAAACCCCAAGTCCTTGCTCGCTGCTCCACTGCACACCTGGCTGGGGTATTTCTAAACAGATTCCACTCATGAAAGTGGTAATGCTAGCTGATAACTAAAAAAACCTACCACGGGGGTGCCTGGCTGGCTCAGTCCCTGGATCATGCAGCACTTGATCTCCAGGTCATGAGTTCAAGGCCCACGTTGGGTGTAGAGCTCACTTAAAAATAAAATCTTTAAAACAAAACAAAAACCTTTGATGCCGTTAATTCCTTAATATCATTTAGTATCAAGTCCTTGTTCATATTTCCCTCACTCTCTCAAAAAGGGCTTTTTATACTTGGTTTGTTCAGGATCCAAACAAGATTCACACTGCATTTGGTTAATGGCACTGAAGTCTATATGCCTCTGACGATTGAGGCCTTTACCTCTGGCTTGTGGTTTTGGAACTAGTGGTAATAACCACGTTTGTTTGGGAATGATTTTGCAAGACTGTTATGATTCAGAAAACAGTGAACTAGACCTGAAGCTTTGGCCGCGGACCCGGCAAGAGCAGTGTGTCACAGGATGCTGGGCACTTGAAGCTGCTTCTGGAGCGGTAGCCGATCCGATCCGTGGTTCTTAATGCGTTAAACTTTCTGAACTTTCTGTTTTTTGGGAAAGAATGCTGGTCTAGTTGTTTGTTAAACATATACATATGAACTGGAGGGTTTTTTGTTAAAAGAACATTCTTAATTGCCTTTTTCCTCCCCTAGGCGTCTTGGTGCTGAATTGGGGAAATCTGTGGTCTATCAAGAGACCAATGGAGGTGAGTTAAAATGGTTTCTTAAACATTCTTTGTTCTTTATGTTTAGTCAACAGACATGTTTTTAAAAGGCAGACATTACATGCAACACAGAAACATTTTTCTCTTTAACATCAGGTGTAAGTCATTTCTCTCTACTTCCTCCAAGTCTTGATTTCTTTCTTTGTTCTCTTTCTTAGTCCCCTTCCCCTTTTCCCAAGATAATGCAAACGTCCTGTCATTTTACAATGAAAAAAGGAGAGATGTAGAGAATATGTTTTTTCTTCTGTATTGGGCTACACTTGATAAATACCTTTTACATTTATCTGTCTCATTAGGTCCTCAGCTGGCTTCAAGAGCAATCTGGTACCAGGTAGTAATGACTTATTGAAAAACCATCTTTGAGTTCTTTCATCTGCAAATTTTTCTCTCAAGTCTCTTGTAGACTTTCATTCTGGGTTGATAACCCATTTTTGCTGCCGTCTGCATTTCTGTGGAAAATTGTAACATTAATGATAATGCTTGAAAGCACTTTGTTGATGGCCGGTGTCCTAGGAATGCTGCATCATCAGTCTCCCTAGTGGGGCCACGTACTTCCGATTAGAGTGCCCTGTGAAGACAACTTAATAGAAAATAATTTGGAGCTATTTTTGCAAAGTTGAAAGCCTAGGTTTATGATTCTGTGCTTCCTTTTTTCTTTCTGAGATACAACTATGATAAATTAGTAAGACATAATGATGTCCAGGGATCTAAAAAACCAAGGTATTTGAAAAGGGAAAGATAATTTAATGGATAGTTTAGTGGAAAGCACTTACGCCCAGGAGGTTATACATTCCATGCGTGTTATAAGTAGCCCCCAGATATCCTTCAGCCAGCTTCCACACTTAGTAACTTGGTTTTTGGTTGTTTTTTTTTTTTTTTCAAGTTTTCTTTCTTTCTTTCTTTTTTTTTTTTTTAAAGATTTTATTTATTTATTTGATAGAGAGAGACAGCCAGCGAGAGAGGGAACACAGGCAGGGGGAGTGGGAGAGGAAGAAGCAGGCCCCCAGCAGAGGAGCCTGATGTGGGAATCGATCCCAGGACCCCGGGATCATGCCCTGAGCCAAAGGCAGACGCCTAACGACTGAGCCACCCAGGCGCCCCTCAAGTTTCATTTCTTTAAGTAATCTCTACACCCCATGTGAGGCTCGAACTCGCGACCCCAAGATCAAGAGTCCCATGCTCCTCTGACTGAGCCAGCCACGTGTCCCCATACTTAGTAACTTTTTACTTGGTGACGTTAGAAACTTTACTGCCAAGACAGGAGGTGTTGGTATTTAAAAACCTAACGGTGGGGGCACCTGGGTGGCTCAGTCCATCAGGTATCCACTCTTGATTTCTGCTCAGGTCATGATCTCAGGGTGGTGAGATTTAGCCCCAAGTCGAGCTCGGTGGGTGGGGTCTGCTTGAGATTCTCCCTCCCTCTCTCTCTGCCTCTCCCTCTGCTCGCTCCCGCTCTCTCTCACTCAAATAAATCTTTAAAAACAAAAAACAAAACAAAAACCCTAAAGGTGAATGCAGATAGGTAAGCTAGTCTATTTAGCAATAACGATCTTAATTTATTGTGATAGCGTTTGGGAATCTCCTGAAAATAAGCACTAGAGGAGAAGGTGGTTCAATGAAGACCTTTATCAGGACGCCTGGGTGACTCAGTCAGTTTAGCCTCCCGACTCTTGGTTTTGGCTCAGGTCATGATCTCAGGGTCCTGGGATTGAACCCTGCCTCTGGCTCCGTGCTCAGCTGGGGGTCTGCTTGAAACTCTCTCTCTTCTCTCCCTATCTAGGCACATGCTCTCTCTCTAAAATAAATAAATAAATCTTTATTTAAAAAAAAAAATGAAGACCTTTTTCTCAATCCTTCCGTCACTGCTCTAGGTCTCTTCTCCCCACCCCCTCCAGCTGTTGCTGTAGCTTGCTAACAGGCCTTCCTACCTCCATTTTCAGTCTTCCTAGGTCATCCTACTCACCTCCACCAGGGTGTTTCCAAAATGGAAATGTTTTTGACTTCCACTGCTGAAATCCTGCAGGCTTAGCATTCGCACGGGCCCTCTGGGATCTGAACTCTGCCCACTCACTGCTTATCGTCCGTCCTATCTTGCATGTGTGCTGTGACTCACCAATACACCTTCAGTCTGACTGCTTCTCACACCTCCGATGCCGCCCTCTTCCGGCTTACTGTCCTTGCTTGTCGGGACTCCGTCAAAACCAACTAGGGCAGTCTCCTGCTGCCACTGTCGCCCTCCGGTTTTCTTCACTCAGCAGCCAGAGATCACACCCCCTCCCATCCTTGATTCCTCCAGTGGCTCTCCTGTCACCCTTAGAATGAAGTCCAGACTCCTACATGGTCTGGCGCCTGCTGGCCTGACCTCTCTCCTCCTTATTCCGAGCAGGTAACTGGGTAGCCCCCCGTGTGGCATGCTCTGCTCCCAATATCTCTGCATGTTCCATGCTCCCTTCCTCGTACACATTCCAGCTTGCAATGAGGCCGTTGTTCCCACCCCTTTGTTTTCTCTCCTGGTCTTTTTCTTTTTTCTTTTTTTAAGATGTATTTATTTGAGAGAGAGAGAGAATGCACAAGAGTGTGCACGAGTGGAGTGAGGGGCAAAAGGAGAGAATCCTCAAGCATATTCCACACCGAGCAGGAAGCCCAATGCAGGGCTTGATCCCACGACCCATGAGATCACAACCTGAGCCGACACCAAGAGTCAGACGTTCAACCGACTGAGCCACCCAGGCACCCCTCTTTTTGTTTTTTTTAAGTAGGCTACGCGACCACCCAACGCTGGGCTTGAACTCTTGATCGTGAGATAAAGAGCTGCCTGCTCACCCGGCTGACCCAGGCAGGTGCCCCCATCTCCTGGTCTTTTTCTGGCACATCGGCCTGAAAGTCTGCCAGCCTTTGGCATTGAGTCATCTCTCCTGAATCAGCCTTCATCCACTTGGTCCACATCCTCCCCTTTGGGATCCCAAGGACAGGGCCTGACACACAGGAGACCTCGGCATTTGTTGAAAGAAGGATGTTAACCTTTGACCTCTTTATTTGCTGTAGACTTTTCCCCAAGACTGTCATCTTTATTTTGGTGATGGATTTTATTTTTTGAAACTTGAGATTTTCTGTGGACCGGTTGGTATTACTTCTGCCTTTTGGTGTATTTTTGGCTTATTTTCCCTTTAGCTTCACATTTGTTGCATACGTACTTGTCATTCTGAGATCGACTGAGAATTTGTTTTGGTGCACCGGATGAAGTGTTGGTTTAGATTAATCTCCACTCCCTCGAAATGCTGCCTAAGTACTGTATCATGAAGTGCTTTTCTTTCTCTTTCTTTCTTTCTTTCTTTCTTTCTTTCTTTCTTTCTTTCTTTCTTTCCTTCCTTCCTTCCTTCCTTCCTTCCTTCCTTCCTTCTTTCTTTTCTTTTCTTTTCTTTTCTTTTCTTTTCTTTTCTTTTCTTTTCTTTTCTTTTCTTTTCCTTTCTTAGATTTTATTTATTTATTCGACAGAGACAGAGACAGCCAGCGAGAGAGGGAACACAAGCAGGGGGAGTGGGAGAGGAAGAAGCAGGCTCCTAGTGGAGGAGCCTGATGTGGGGCTCGATCCCAGAACGCCAGGATCACGCCCTGAGCCGAAGGCAGACGCTTAACAGCTGTGCCACCCAAGCGCCCCATGAAGTGCTTTTCTTAAACTATAGAACTTTTTTAATTTTTCAGAAACAAGAGTTGAAATAAAAGAATCTGTTCGGGGCCAAGATATTTTCATTATACAGACAATACCCAGGTAAGAGCTCTACTTAGTGTCCCTTTTCCTCTAAAAATCTTAGTGATGTAATTCACTTTGTTATCATGTGAACAGTTGAGTTTTCTTTCACTATAAATGCGTTTGCACGTTAAACTGAATCCTTCCCAGAATCCAGTTGTAGGCTTTTGACATTCCTACTCTGTCTGTCACATTTGTACTATTGATCTTCCCCTCCAAGCTTAGATCACTCCAGGGGAAAAATACCTTCCTTACCTCCAGACCCACTGGGCTCAGTCCACGTCTGCTCCGCTCTGCTAAAAAGCTTTTTGTCTTTAGATGCAGTGCATAACTGCTACTGATTTGTACCCATCAAGACAGGTTTTGCACTGTATGTATGTTTTTATTTATTTATTGTTATGTTCAATTAGCCAGCATATAGTACATCATTAGCTTTTGATTGCACTGTATTTTTTTGCACAGTGGCCCATTTCTAGCTGTATTGTAGATAGCATCTGCCACCGCTTCCCTTAGGGGAAATCCTAGCCTACCTGAGGGTGACCTTCCACGTGGGATTATCTCCTCTCATCCCCTCCCAGGGAATGGGGTAGTTAGGCTATGTGTATCTATGAAAAACGCAGACCTTCATGCCTTGGTTAATGTAGGTTCCTGAGACTGTCAGTAATAAGAATGGCGCTGAATGCCAGCAGCGTGCGCCCGCTTTCGTGTATCATCTCGTCGGTAGACCACACGGGGCTTGGAAGCTATTGTGAGCCTCAGGGACAATGTGACTTTTAAGAGGTAGTATATATGTGGGGAGCCTGGCTGGCGCAGTTGGAAGAGCGTGAAGCTCTTGATTGTGAGTTGATCCCCACTTTGGGCGTGGAGCCTACTTAAAATTTAAATTATTAATTAATTAAAAAAGAAAGAAAAATATGTATTTGGTTTTCCTTTCCTGGTGCTGAGCTCCTAAAATCCTTGGAATTTCCTAAGGGATAAGAGCAATAAGGTGTCTTTTGTTATTTAACAACCCCCGTTTCAGCCTAGATAACTGGGAGAAGGGGGCTCCACATGGGGGCTGGTTGCCAGGAACCAACCAGACCCACCAGCGGTTAAGAGGGATGGAAAGTTCAGCCCCCCCCCCCCCGGGGTGGTGGTGGTGGTGAATCGGTCATCAGTAGCCTATACAGAGGTGCCTGCGGCGAAAACCTGCACGCCTGTGCTCTTTGTCTGTGCTTAGCGGAGGTCGGAGATCCGGAGATCCGCAGGAAGATCCCAGGAAGCGGAATTGCTGGGTGTAAGTAGAAGTAGTAGTATGGGTAGGTGCGGCGCCCTCTAGTCCTCCAGCAATTTGGGTTTTGTGCTGGTTGCCTCCGGGTCACGGCATTCTTCTTGCCTCGTGCTTTGTCTGATGCTGCATCTTGGAAGTTAGGGGAAGACCTGAGGGTCTTGCCTGGGAGTAAAATGCGGGTAGTGAGGGCGCTGGGACATGCCTTGGGCCGCCCTCTGGTGTTGTGCTTACCACCCTGGCTTTTGTCCTTGGCGAAGGGTAGGGCCGCGTTGTCCTCACTCCTGTTGCTGTGCTGCCGGAGTAGCTTCGGGCCGGGCTCACCTTCCAAAACCACTCAGAGCTCGCAGCCTGTCTCTCGACCGCTGCGGTCGGTAAATTTTTGATTGTTGAGGGTGGAATTTAGTTATTTGGAAATGGCAGAAAGCCATTCTGAAGGAAGCGATTATGTTGCCTGAGTGAAATGTGATACCCGAGGAGCTTCCAATTATACTGAGCAAGGGAAGGAGGTAAAATGGATAATGAAGCTTACCAAGTGTTCCTTGAAGGACAGTTTCCCTGTTTATGTTACAAGCTCTAGCGTGTTGATGTAACGTAAGAAGGGTCACTAAAAGCACATGTGTATTTGCGGCAGATGATTAATTCTTGGGGTTGGGGGTCGGGGAAATCCTACACCATCACCGTGTGGTCGGGACTTCCATCTATGGTGTTGGCCTGTCTTTGCAGTCCTGCGTAGTTCAATTGATGTATATAGACCATGTCTGTTTCCTCACATTTGTCTTTGTCTATCAAAAATGATAGTGCTAATATGGTTTCTCTCATCTCTGGAACATAAGAACTAGGAAGATCGGTAGGAGAAGAAAGGGATAAAGAAAGGGGGGTAATCAGAGGGGGGAGTGAAGCATGAGAGACTGTGGACTCTGAGAAACAAACTGAGGGCTTTGGAGGGGAGGGGGGTGGGGGAATGGGATAGGCCGGTGAAGGGTAGTAAGGAGGGCACGCATTGCATGGTGCACTGGGTGTTATACGCAACTAATGAATCATCGAACTTTACATCAGAAACCAGGGATGTACTGTATGGTGACTAACATAATATAATAAAATATTTTTAAAAAATGACAGCACAGTAAGGGTCGAATTTAATATAGGATGTCCTTATCTTAGGGGAAAGAAAAACAAGTCAGTTGGTAAACAATTAAGATTGTCCTGCTTAGATACAAAGGCTACGAGAACTAGCCAGCTTGTACTTGGAACAGTCTTCGGGAACAGATGAACAAAGCAGAGGCTGCCAGCCAACTTCTCTTCACCCTGCTAGCCCACAGATTAACTGCCTGGTGTCCAGTTTGTCTAGTGTCGGGCACTGAATGGAGAAAGCCAATGTGACAAAGACTCTTTTGTCGCCTTCCTGACCAAAGGGGTGGGGTGTGGGAGGCTTTCCTTAGCCTTGGGCTGGAGGATGTTGAATCCCTTGGCATTGGTCATTAGGAAGAGGAAAAAGTAGAAAATGAAACCTCATATGGCAGAAATTAGTAATTAATGAAAGGAAAGTTACACTGAAATCAAGGCCCTTCCGAAATCGTTCATCTTGTTACATAACATCTTACTACCTGGGCCCACCTTGCGGTGTGCTATCAAAACCTCATTGTAGCCTGTGGTTGTGTGTTACAAATGCTGTCACAAAGCCAGCTAAAAGCCCACCACCTGGACAGATACTCTTCCAGAATCTATGAAATTAACTTCAACTCTAAATATATTGTTGCACTGAGATCTGACGTAAGAAACCACGGCCAGTGGAGCTTTTATACTGCCGCACACTGTCACACCAGTGGAAGGTTAAGAAAGCTCTGTATTTTTTTTTTTTTTAATACTTTATTTTTTTTATCTGATGGAGAGCGAGAGAAAGAGCACAAGTAGGCAGAGCAGCAGGCAAAGAAAAAGGAAGGAGCAGGCTCCGCACTGAGCAGGGAGCCCGATGTGATGCAGGGCTTCTGTCCCAGGACCCTGGGATCATGACCCGAGCCCAAGGCAGACACCAGCTGACTGAGCCACCCAGGCGCCCCGCTGATTGTATTTCTAACGTCGTCAGACAGTCTGTATGCAGAAGAGGACTTTTGCTATAGTGTGTATGATGCCCGGTGTTCAGTCCAGACATGGACTCCTGAGTTATTTACACACTGTCCTCCAGGTACTGTGCAGCCTCCCAGCTTAACATTCAGGACCTACAAGGCATCATTTTAGGTGATGTGATGGGGAGGGACACACTCCCCCCTGTGGAATCAAGTATGAAAGTCTTTGGGAGGCAGAGCATTGAGTTAGATGTGCTCCTTCTTGGGACACAGGATTACCGCAGGGGTCCAGTGTGGGTCTCTGGCATTTTCTTGAGATGTGGTCAGCCTTGTTTGCCAGTTTATCTCCACCACTTAACACAGTGCCTGATTCACATTGTTCAGTAAATATTTGTTGAGTGTATGACTAGACTAAAATTGACCAGGCATAATGAACTCCCAGGTATCTAAGAGTGTTTGCTAAGTGTTTTGTCCTGATTTTACCAGAAGATTGTGTGTCCTCTAACCTTTTGATGCCAGACTTGAGACATTATTAATTTGAGAGTATAAGGAGGAAAAATGCTCCAGTGTATTTCAGAGGAAGGAAACAACTGGAAAATAGTGTAACCTGTCAGCAGTCCGAAAGAAATGTCGTAGTTGTTTTGAAGTCAAGTCCTGAATCAATTCTATCTACCCCCCTGGGAGAAATGCTTTTATGACAGAAGCCTGAATACTTACAGAAAATCCAAATTACAAAGATGAGGTTGGGAATTCCCTGAGTTGAATTTGGACATGGAAAACACCGTCAGAGGCCAAGGAGGTCTTTGCAGTGTCTCACTCCCAGGCGCGCTAAGATGGGCAGTCTTGGAGAGAGAGAAAAACAAACCGGAGGAGACCGGGAGGAAATGGTCTCTCTGTCCTTCAGGCTAAAAAGCAATCTCATGATGAGTATTTCATTTAACTACTGAAGCATTATGAAGTCTCTGCTGTGTTGATGGCAAGCTTTCCGTTTTGCTCTAAACGAGGGCAGCACCACTGCTGCGTATCGGACAATTCAGGAACTGACAGCGAGAGTCTACCCCTCGCGTAGACAGACACCAAGACATGGGAAATGATCCTCTTCCTCAGGAAGGCAAGGGAGATCCACTCCTGGCCCAAAAGAGGGGGTGTTTGAGAACTCTTGGATAATCCAAGGAGGAGTGGGAAGAGGCTAGAGAGGGAAGGTTGAGTATTGGAACAGCATCCTGAGGGACCTCAAGACGCTCACCATTTTCTTTCTTTTTCCTCGGAGGATAGGGGAGAGTAGTCTGAATTGGGTTATGAGGCCCCCGGGCAGGGTACCTCACCGCAGTCATTGAACTCACGTCCCTGGCTGGGTGAGTCTGTTCCAAGCTTGGGCTAAGGAGGCATCTGCCAGGCCCATCCCCGAGGCGGGGTCCACTGCGTCTCCTCCCCAGTCTGCCCTCCTGAGCGAAGAGCCACATTCTCTGAAAACTCACCTCCTTGAAACTCAGGGAGGACCCTGTTAGGGCCACTTTTGGCTCTAGTCTCAGACCTTCGCAGGCGACATGGGGTAGAGTGACACAAGGCACTCAGCTCGTGGCCTCCCTGATGAGCTTCCTTCCGCCCTACGGTTTTTGCCTTTTGTAAGGGCAGAGCCCATCTTAGGCTCGATCAGCCGTGGCAAAGGGCAGCAGTCCACATTCATTAACGTCGGAAGTAGCCTTTCCTTTGAAGATCTTCCAGATTCATATTTCTTTGTCTCTCTGGGTAATCTTTGTCGGGCATCTGTGTATCTTGAGAAAAAAGGGATGAGATTTTTGAAAACTGAGTCCCAAGACCCGTCCATCCTCCCCCCTACCCTCTACCCCATGAAGAACAAAGAGAACAAATCCTTTCTGGCCCTGGCAGCTCAGGAGGAGGGCGGTGGGTTTCTCTTGGTATTCACAGGAAGCGAGGGCCTAGTGGGCTGGCCTGAGCCTGCGGTCCCAGCGACGGTGTCAGCGGGTGTTGGCTCGCCCGGGCCAGCGGCTGACGTCTGTTTCACGTACCACCCCAGTGACCGTGTCCCTGACAGAAGATCCAGGCAAAGATGAGCGTGGATAACCGGACTATGGATTTACATAACTGCGGATGAAAACCACAGCTCAAAAGAAGAGCTGATAAGCTTTCCCCTGGATTTGTGAGGTGCCATCACCAGCTGGTGTGATGACAAAGGGCCCACGATGCCCATCTTGGCAGCGCAGGTTGAAATGCTGACGTTTTAATCTTTTTTAACGGTGAATAAGTGAAACTAACCCCAATACACATTTCTACTGTTTCAGGGATGTGAATACAGCTGTGATGGAGCTACTGATCATGGCTTACGCACTGAAGACGGCCTGTGCCAGGAACATAATCGGAGTCATCCCATACTTCCCCTACAGCAAGCAAAGCAAGATGAGGAAGAGGGGTTCCATCGTGTGCAAGCTCCTGGCGTCCATGCTGGCGAAAGCAGGTGAGTGTGGACACAGGCCCTGGGGTTCCCGCCCTGTCACTTAGGACTCTGCGCGTGAGATAAGTCCCTGCCTCAGCTCATTTGGGACCTCTGTTGAAGTGTGGTTCACTAATCCCTTTCTTCCTGTTTCCTTTTGATAGTTCTGGTTAGGATATGTGAGCCAAGGTGTAAACTCTTATGTTCTCCTTTCCTCTTTGTCTTACTTGACAGTGACGTTGTCTCTTCTCTAATCCTGGACTTTGTCATCATTCTGTCCCATCTCATCTTCTCATGAAAACTTTAGCTGCGATCCTGGTGTCAGTACGGGATCTTTTGGGCCTCAGGTGTAGGTTTTCGTATTCGCCTTGTTATTAGCTAGAGTCTGTTGATGTACATAATATTAAAACTGGGTTTTTCTCTTAAAAACTGCTTCTCCAGTTTATATAATCCTCCTTTTTACCCTCCTCTGACTGTCTTTCTGTAGAGCAGCTCATTCTCATTGCTTTTATTCTGTGTTTTTGTAGCGGTAACATACTTTCTGGCCTGTGAGTCAAATGTAATAACATTTGATAATAGTTGGGATTTTATTTGCCTAGCATGTTTAAAACTCTAATATATATTCAAGTCCTGAGAAACATGTGGATTCCATTCTCTCAAAATGTGCAGTGTTTGGGGAGGAACGGGTAGTACTGGTTCTTTGCTCTGGAAGGTTTGCAGTGACCTTTGTCCATTTACAATGTTTTTATACATGTACCTTTTTTTGTTCAGCACAACTGATTATAAGAGTATGTCTTTATTGTTCTATAAGAGTACTTCTTGACTCATCGTTTTATGACGTTTAGAAATTGTTCCAAACTCTTCGATACGGATTTTTCTTCTAATACGCGTATTACTTTGCTTTTGCGTTCTAATTCCTTCTGCTGCAGCCACAGGCCTTTAACATCTCTTCCTAGATTCTTTAATCAAGGCCTTACAATATTTTACACCCATTACTTCTTCAGTGTTTATTAATTCCATATTCATATTTTTGCTTCTGCCTGATTTTTCTTAATTTTCAGGACCAAGCTAGTCATGATAGTAGGGGAGAGCACTTTTCTCTCGGCTTTAGCTCTCTGTCCATGTGGAAGGTTGTAGGCTCTTTTACATGAGGCTTGACCACATTCTTTAGCTCATTAAGTGTTGTGAAGGTTACGGATGAAGTCTGCAACTAATGTGCTTGTTCACCGTACATCCCCTGCTTTCGGTCTTCGGTTAGGAAACAGGAGTGGGCGTCTAGTTTGTGTCCACTGTAGCCATTAACTTGTAGGGGTGAACTTTGTAATTTTTTGTTTTAAAATTTCAGGTTTAACTCACATTATCACTATGGATCTTCATCAAAAGGAAATACAAGGCTTTTTCAGCTTTCCCGTGGACAACCTTAGAGCCTCACCTTTCCTGCTTCAGTATATCCAGGAAGAAGTGAGGAGCCACCAGCAAACACCCCATTGTCCTCAAAAGAGACCCTATGTAGTTTTTCTCTGGTATCAGATTTCAATATTGAAAGGCACATCGGATGATCTTTCCCTTAAGTCTCAATGCCTGAGGCAGCCAGATAGGGTCAGCATGTAGGCCTGGAGGATCATATTTTTTTAAAGACATTAAAAATGGATTTCCTTCTAAGTATCTTTAGCAATTTGCTTATGTTTTCTTAAGTGACGGTGTTAAGAAGTAATTATTTTTTGTCTTCTTGAAGTAGCAGTACTTTTGCAATGATGTTAATTGTTAAGTATTAAGTTTTAAACGTGTCCATGAAATTCTAGCGTTATTTGCTTGCTAGTATGGATCATTGTTATGAGAGGAAAAAGTGTCATACCAGCACCCAGGTGTTACTTTGTGATAACTTCTCAGTATTTTCTTATTTTCCCCTCAAATCTAGATTCCAAATTACAGGAATGCAGTCATTGTGGCTAAGTCTCCTGATGCTGCCAAAAGGTAAGTAAGTTGGACATTCATAAAAATTCCTTTTGGGTGCTTCTCAAGTCAAAATGAGCTGTTTTGGATCTCAGGGTCTGTCGTCATGTGGCCTGGAAAAGCTCATTGGCTCCAGCTTCCCCCCACGTTATTGTCCTGTTCCCCACCAGGGCTTTATCGCTAGTCTCTAAACAATACAAGGCGGTCCCTGAATTACTTGGTTTTCCTGTGGGAGAAAAGGAAGTTCTTCCTTCAGGTTCTCAGGAAAAGGAAAACAGAGGGCTATGAGCGTTTTTCAGGCAGTGGTTTTTAAGAGACCTTTTTGAACGAAGTTCCATCTTCTGAAGATGAGTGTTAAAAGTATTGGACAAAGGGTAGAACCGAAATCATCTAGAATGAGATGCTGGCCCACATCTCAACTCCTGTACCTCTTGAGGCATTTACATTCTGGCCTGGGCCTCATCTTCTAATTTGTCTAAATCATTTGCGTGTCCCTAGATGTTTGAATGATGTTTTCATTTGATGATTGATAGTGATGAGATAGCAACACTTGGGTTTTCTTCCCGTAAATTTCCCTGTTTCTTGGTGACTTTCTCATAGGGCCCAGTCATACGCTGAGAGACTCCGTCTGGGGTTAGCTGTGATCCACGGAGAAGCTCAGTGTACGGAGCTGGACATGGATGACGGTCGCCATTCTCCCCCAATGGTCAAAAATGCTACTGTCCACCCGGGTTTGGAGTTGCCGTGTAAGATGAGCTCTGTTTTTATTTCACTTGTAAATCGAAGAAAGTTTTGAATAATATGAATGGCTAGGAGTTAATACGTATATGGATATATGCTATCTTGGGTGTTTTTGTTGTTGTTTTGGGTTTTTTTTTTTTTTAAGATTTTATTTATTTATTTGCGAGAGTGGGTGAGCGAGAGAGAGCGTGAGCAAGGGGAGGAACAGTGGGAGAGGGAGAAGCAGACTCCCCGCTAAGCAGGGAGCCCAACTCGGGGCTTGATCCCAGGACTCCGGGATCATGACCTGAACTGAAGGCAGACACTTAACCAACTGAGCCACCCGGGCACCCCTTGGTATTTTTTTTTTAATTTATTTTATTTGGGGGTACCTGGTTGGCTCAGTCGTTAAGCGTCTGCCTTCAGCTCAGGGCGTGGTCCCAGGGTCCTGGAATCAAGCTCCGCATCACGCTCCCCGCTCTGCTGGGAGCCTGCATCTTCCTCTCCCCCTCCCCCTGCTGGTGTTCCCTCTCTCACTGGCTGTCTCTCTCTCTCTTTTTTTTTTTTTTTTTTAAGATTTTATTTATTTATTCGACAGAGATAGAGACAGCCAGTGAGAGAGGGAACACAAGCAGGGGGAGTGGGAGAGGAAGAAGCAGGCTCCCAGCGGAGGAGCCTGATGTGGGGCTCGATCCCAGAACGCCGGGATCACGCCCTGAGCCGAAGGCAGACGCTTAACCGCTGTGCCACCCAGGCGCCCCTGGCTGTCTCTCTCTCTCTGTCAAGTAAATAAATAAAATCTTTTTTAAAAATTTATTTTTTTAAAGATTTTTATTTTTAAGTAATCTCTACACCCAACAAGGCGGTTGAATTTACAGCCCTGAGATCAAGAGTCACATGCCCTTCCAACTGAGCCAGCCGGGCGCCCCATCTTGGTATTTTTAGATAACTGAATGGTATTACATTGATTTCCCCTTTTGTAAAAGAAGATGGCGTTACATTCGCAGACTGTTTAAGGACAATTGAACTAATCTGGGTAGCACTTAGCATTCAGAGAGTATGAAATGATTTTAGCTTTAGTGAAAAAGCTGTAGGTGTGAAATCTTAAGCTTTTATATTTTGGTAAGTTGGGCGATAGTAACCATTGATTGTATACCAGGCTTTGGTGATCCAGGTAACTTTGAGCACTTATTTTAGTAATACAACCCTTTGACCTGATACCTGGCTAAGTTATTTTCTTATTTTTTTTTAAGGTTTTATTTATTTATTTGAGAGAAAGAGCGAGAGAGAGAGGGAGAAAGAGTGTGAGTGAAGGAGCACTGGGAGGGGCAGAGGGAGAAGCAGGCTCCCCACTGAGCAGGGATTCTGTGCCCCCCCCCCCCCAACCCCCATGTGGGGCTCAATCCTGGGACTCTGGGATCATGACCTGAGCCGAAGGCAGACGCTTCACTGACTGAGCCCCCCAGGCGCCCCATGACTAAATTGTTACTAATCCAGCAGTGTGGAGGCTGTTTATTTCCATGGAGTTTGAGTGGTAACAACTGGCATTCTATACTGGAAGATGCTTTTTAGAGGAAGGAGATTATTTCTTTTTAGAATCTGTATCTATTTGCCATAGCTCGGAATCATAGAGATTAATAGGGTGGGAAAATACCAGAATGGTTATACCTCAGACAGGTTACTTGAGATAGGCGCCTGTCTAAGGTGTAAACATTCTGATTTTTTACCCTACCAAATTTCCATCACTTCTTTTCAGAGTTTTTTTACAAGGAGGTTTTTATACAAGAGAAACAAGTAATAAACTTTTAATTTAAATATTTGGTGTTGCAGCATTTTATTTTATTTGAGGATTTCATAATCAAAGTTCTTGAATAGGCAATATAGTCCCATATTTCAAAATTTAAAAAGTATGAAATTCTTTACAGTGAAAACCTTTCCTACCCCGCCTAAACTTTTCTCTCCCTACCCCCCTCCAGCTACTCTGATCCCCAGTGTAGTCGGTTTCTTATATCCACTTAGAGGCTCTATTCATATGCAAGCAAATAACGTATTTCTCTTCCTCTATTTTCACACAGCGGTAGTATATTAAACCACATTGTTCTGTCCCTTCCTTTTCTCAGGCAAGAACTCCTTCGTCTTCAGTCTTTCAGATCTCTCGGTCTCTTACAGTTTCATAAGTGTTCTATTTTTGGATAGACAATAATTTTCTCAATCAGTCCCCTGTTGATGAACATGCAGAGTTTTTCTGGTCTTTGACTATAAAAAAGCGCCAATAATGAAAACATCTTTTGAGCCCTTATTATGTGTCACGGGTCTTCTTAGCTCTGTAGCAGAACTTCAGGCTTCGTCTTCACACAATCTTGTAGGTACCTGTGTTGTCCCTCATTCTGCCAGCAAGGCAACTGAGACACAGCCAGGAGCCGGGGAAGCCAGGGGAAGTGGGGTTTGGAGTGAAGCTTTTTATTTTGAACAAATTGCTATCTTGGAGAAAAGTTGAAAGAATAATACAGAATTCCTCTCTACTCTTCAGAGGCCCCCGATTTAACATTTATATACATAGTCTTTTCTTCTGAACCGTTTTGAGATGAGTTGTAGACATAATTTTCCGTATTCCTAAATGCTTCAGTAAATATTTTAAAAACCATACTCTCTTACGTAACCACAGTGTAATTATCAGACTCAGGAAACTGACATTGTTACAATGCTATTACCTAATCTGCAGACCTTATTCATATTTTACCAGTTGTCCCACTGTGTCCTTCAGAGCAAAGGAAAATCGTTTCTTTCTGGCCCAGAACCCAGTAAAGATCACACATGGGACTCGGTTGACCTTTCTCTTTAGTCTCATTTAATCTGGAACGTATCCTCTGTTCTTGGTCTCTTACGACCTTGATACTTTTGAAGAGTACAGGCCGGTTGTTCTATAGAATAGCCCTTTACTGAGGCTTGTTTATTTCTTCATATTGGGTTGAATCAGTTATTACTGTGATCGTGATCAAGTGCTGCTGTTTCCAGTTCCCCTTCTTCCCTCTTCATTCGTTCAGTTACGTCAGAATGGCTTCATGGAGTCTTAATTTATTCAGAGTGGTCTGATCCGTTGCTGCTGTTTATTGTAACGTTCACATTGCCTTAGACTTGGCCAAAGGGAGCCCCTTCAAGCCCCTCCTGTGTTCTTTTGACATGTTCCTGTCATTTTTTGATACTTTCTTATTTCCTGGTCCAACTAGCTGTTCCATGTTTATCTTGTACTTTCCTAGCCCTGGAATCAGTCATTCCAGCGAGCGGCCCCAGTTCCTTTAGCGGAAAGTGGTATTTACAGACCAAAAAGTGGGCTTTGAAGTGTGCGCTCAGTCACCACTCGTTACTCCCTGTGACTAACCTTGACTATTGTTCTTTTGTAAGCGACTCAGTGTATTTACAGGATAAAGACTAAGAAATAAAATTACTGGGTCCAAGGTTATTTTGGTAGATACTGCCAAATTATTGTCATATTTTCTGTGGTGGCGTACGGCAGTGTGTTCCCTCACAGACATGTTGGTGTGCTTACGTTACAACTTCGACAGCTGCCGTAGGGTCATTCTCTGATTCCTTCTTACAGATTTGGCCAAGGAAATGCGTTCTAAAAATGCTAGTTTTGTGTAATTAGACTTTCCGAATGAAATATGCTTTATATTTATAGATCAGTTATGCTTCCACTATGTTTTAATAGTTTACGTCATAGTAATGAGGACGAGGGGCACCTGGGTGGCTCATTGGTTAAGCATCTGCTTTCAGCCGAGGTCATGATCCCAGGGTCCTGGGATCGAGTCCCACATCAGGTTCCCTGCTCAGCGGGGAGCCTGCTTCTCCCTCTCCCTCTGCCCCCCTCCCTGCTTGTGCTTGTACATGCGTGCTCTCTCTCTCTCTCAAATAAATAAATAAAATCCTAAAAAGAATAGTAATGAGGATGAAGAGGTTCCCCGGGTGGCTCAGTCAGTTAAGTGACCTACTCTTAGTTTTGGCTCAGGTCATGATCTCAAGGTCGTGGGATCAAGCTCCCAGTTGGTCTCCCAGCTCAGCACAGAGTCTGTTTGTGATTCTTTCCCTCTGCCCCTCCCCCTGCTTGCCCGCATGCACACGTGCACTCTCTCTCTCTCTTTCTCTCAAATCAAATAAATAGTGATGAGGATGAACATACTGGAGTGCTAGGACAGGACCAACAGTATTCACTCTCGGAATCTTGGCATTTTTTAGAAAGATGAGCTGTTTTATCTTCCCGGAACCCGTGCTTTCAGAGCAGCAGTGGTTCGCAACCAGGGTGGTTTGGCCCCACCCCTCTGAGGGTATTTCACCATGTTCAAAGGCGTTTCTGGTCTCTCCACCCGGCGGGAGGGAGGGTGCCACTGGCGTCTTGTGAGTAGACTCCAGAGAAGCTGCTGAACGTCCTTCCAGTGTAACAGAGTTACCTCGTCCAGAACGTCAGGAGCGCCAAAGTTGAGAAGCCCTGTTTCAGAGTAATTTATTGAAAGGGAAGTTGTATGACTATTTCTGTTCTATAAGATAAAATTCATTCCATCGTGATGGCAAGGGCATCTAATGAACTTGAAAGGATTACATGTCAGTGGTTCTCTAAACACTGCTCAGTGCTTGCCACAGTGGTGAAAATTAAGAGTTTGGATCGCAAAAAGGAGAGAGTCTCACCTTCTTCGGCTTGATTTTCCTGGCTTGTTAATTTTACAAATGAAGGTGTGGTTTTCACCACTAACGTGAAAACAGACATTAGCTCCTTGAGCATCTATTAAATGTCAGTTTTGACTTGCTTGCATGTGGATAGAGTCATGAGCTTGAAAATAATTTCAGTTCCAGTCCTACTGGAGGCTTTATTTTATTCTCTTTTTAATGTCAGTCTGTTGATAAAATTTGACCTTCCATTGAACTAAAAACAGCCCAAAATCAAAATGGATAAGGAATGAGTAATTCCTCTTGGTCTTTCTTGCCCTATATTCTAAGAGGGGCAGGTTTGGTTAATTCACTCTGGGGAGAGAGTAAAAGAGTGTGTAAAACTTAAGTATGGTGGTGAATGCAGCATTATTGTACGTGGAAAATGCCAACTTGAAAAGCAAACGATAATTTCCTACTTCTTTCGAGATTTGAGGTCATTTGATAAATTGACATTTGCACTATAGTAAGTTGATGTAGTTTGTGATTTCGGGCCATAAGTAATGGTGCACAATTCATTTTATTCTTAAACAGATTGGGTTTTGTTTGAGAAAATGAAGAAAGGGAACAGAATCTTAAACAGAGGGTAGTTTTAGCACTCTATCTTTATCTCCAGTACATACCTTGCTTCTACTGAAAAATGAATTTCTAGTGTTTTATTTGGGGGGCAACCTGTTAGAAAATTGGGGACTTTTTTCTTTTTAGCCTGTGAGGTACTATTCATTCCCTCAACCCTATTAATAAAATCTGTTTCTGTTTTTTAGTAGCCACCAAATTGTACGTTCGGTTTTATCCATATCCTAAAACCAGTAGTGAGCAGAGGATGGACATACTGGGAGAGATGCTTGCTTTTTAAAAGCCTTTTAAGCCTCTATCCCAGCCATGCCTGTGGTTTTTCATGCCAAACCGATAGAAGCTTTTTGGGAGAAGCAGAGTTACAGAAAAGTACACAGGAGCACTGTGACATGTTTTCCTCATCAAACCAGAGCTGAATTGTTATTGGTCTTTGTTGAGGGATACTGGCTTGCAGTCTTCTTCTCTTTTTACAAAGGGTAATGGTCAAGAAAAGGGACCACATCTCTTTGAGAAGTGGGTAGGTCAACACAGCCATCTACCCACATGGTTTAATTAATTAATTAATTTAAGAAAAAGATTTTATTTATTTGAAAGAGAGCATGAGCCAGGGGGGAAGGGGGCAGGGGGTGAGAGGGAGAAGCAGGCTCCCCGCTGAGCAGGACTTGGGGCTCGATCCCAGGACCCTGGGATCATGACCTGAGCCAAAGGCAGTCACCCAGGTGCCCCCCACATGGGTTAATTTAAGACAGAATTTAGGGAAGCCTTTTCTAATGTTGGTGGCTTATCTTCTCCCTCTTTTAGGTGACATTTACATGCAGAGCTTTTTTGACTGACCAAGTTCAAAAAATTGCCCTTGTTTCTGGGATGGGAAATCAGGAAATGTTGATTGAGTAATAAAATTCTGTTCATCATCAAAGAGGCGCCCCTCTTTACTTTTTTTTTTTTTTTTAAGATTTTATTTTTGGGGCTCCTGGGTGTCTCAGTCGGTTGAACGTCTGCCTTCAGCTCAGGGCATGATCCCAGGGTCCTGGGATCAAGCCCCACATCGGGCTCCCTGCTCAGCGGGGAGTCTGCTTCTCCCTCGGCCTGCTGCTCCCCGTTTGTGCGCGCGCGCTCTCTCGCGCTCTCTCTGACAAATAATAAGTAAAATCTTAAAAAAAAATTTTTTTTAGATTTTTAAATAGTGTCTACACCCAACAGGGGCTCTAACCCACAACCTGAGATCGAAAGTCGCTTGGTCCACTGACTGAGCCAGCCAGGCACCCCTCTTTTTACTTGTTAATGTGGCTTCTGGAAATATAAAATTTCATGGTTCACCTGTTTCCAAACAGCACTGCTCTAGACAACCTGTTTCTGAGAGACTCCAGGTTCATTTAGGAGAATTTTCTTTTTCCCTTATTTATTTATTTATTTTTTGGTGGGCAGCAAAGCAAGGTTTATTGAGCGACAGTATAGTACAAAGCTCCTGAGGAAGGAGGGGACCGGTTGCCCTTTGTTTTTCCTTGTTTTTTGGTTTTTTTAAATAATTTTTTTCCACCACTTCCAGGGAATGGGGTTGCAATTATATGTATTTAGTGACACATGACTAACTGGGCTCTTGTGGTTTGTTTTGTTTTGCTAGTGATGATGGCCAAAGAGAAGCCACCGATAACCGTAGTCGGAGATGTTGGCGGGCGCATCGCAATCATAGTGGTATGGTCATGTGTCGTCCTTTGCGTGCACAGGTGACAGTGCTGGCTCTTCGTAGGTTGTCCACGTGGGGATTTTATTTCTAGTAAAGATGATGGAGTTAAATGGATCCATCTATCCTTTTCTCACCCAAACTCCTTTAGGACAAGAGGAAATTTTTATGTAGTTGAACATAATTGGGGATTATTATAACCTACAGATGTGAAAAGAGCACAGGATCTCCCGTAAGAAAATTCAACCCCCAGTAAATAACCTTTGTCTTGAGGGGTCTAGGTTCCATCAGAGTAGCTGACCTACTCAACCTTAGCTTTAGAGCCACGAGAGGAACTAAAGATGAGCGGTTCCATTTTCACTAATGAGAGCAGGTGTCTCTTTCTTCATACTTCAACATGACCTGTTTGCTCCCAGCTCTAAATGCCTTTGCCGGGCCTGATTACAATGGCTTGCTTTATTTCTGTGTTCTTGTCCTCTCACTTTGTCTTGAAAAAAAGTAAATGGGACACCAGCTATGTCTGATTAATCAGAAATGTGGAACAGGGAAACGAGTCTTGGCAGTCCAGAACTCTAGCTGTGCATGTCACGCGTGACCGTCAGGCTCTGCAGCTCTTTGTACCAACAGCCACGCAAGGCACGGTCCACACGGTTTTGCTGCCACTGCCCGGTGTTCTTTCTTGGGCCCCGGCAGGGAGCTCTGATCTCCAGCTGGAGAGCCTCTGAAACGAAGTGCAGAGAAGAGCAGAGCGGTGTGTGTGTATAGAGATGGCGGGCAGCCCCTTACTGCTAACTCTGGTCTCTCCACAGGATGACATTATTGATGATGTGGAAAGTTTTGTTGCTGCTGCGGAGATCCTGAAAGAGAGAGGTGCTTACAAGATCTACGTCATGGCCACTCATGGTATCCTGTCTGCGGAGGCCCCCCGCCTGATCGAGGAGTCCTCCATTGACGAGGTCTGTCTGTGTTTAATGGGCCTAGAATTTGCTGCTCTCTTTTCTGTCAGTAATAAAATGGCTCCATCAATGTTGTCTAACCCCTCTCTGGAGGACCTCTGAAGTGGCCTTGGTGGCCAGCAGTGTGTTGGGACAGATGTATAGTTAGGAGTAGATGTTTGTTTTCATCTTTCAGCTTTATGTACTTGGGGATGGTTCGTATTTCAGTACAGCTCGGTACTGTGGTAGCATTTCTGTCCAGACTGGGATTCTTGGGTTCTTCCAGCTCTTACCGTTTCTGCATAAGTAGCCCATGACCTTCAGAATCTTTTGTTTTGAACCATGTAAGCTTTTTCTTGTGTAAAGTCAGTTAAGTTTAGTTTGTAAAAACTGTACTCGGTAGAATACGGTTTCATAGTTTGGAACTTGGGCTGCGGGAACTGAATGGGGGACAGACTTTTCTGGGTGACCACATTGGGGACATATCAGTAACGGTGTTTCTCTTCCGTTGCTGCAACGACTAGGTGGTGGTGACGAACACTGTCCCTCACGAGGTGCAGAAGCTGCAGTGTCCCAAGATAAAGACCGTGGATATCAGTCTGATTCTTTCTGAAGCGATTCGGAGAATCCACAATGGGGAGTCCATGGCGTACCTTTTCCGAAACATCACTGTGGATGACTAGCCGTCACCATTGCCCTGACTGTGGAACTCCTGAGGAAAACGTGTGGAGAGCAGTGCCATCAACTTGTGTGCACAGTGTTTCCTCTCCAGGGAGGACTGGAAATAGCCTGAAGTCAGATAGTCTGTCTCACCACGTTGGGGAGGTAGTCAAAGGGCAGACAGAGCTGATAGATAAATGGCCTTAAATGTCTGCCATCGTCATCCTGTTCCTTAAACAAAAGTTAGACACTTTCCTAAA
Organism: Ursus americanus; assembly: GCF_024610735.1. Taxonomy (NCBI): domain Eukaryota; kingdom Metazoa; phylum Chordata; class Mammalia; order Carnivora; family Ursidae; genus Ursus; species Ursus americanus. Next base: position 5,158,506 of record NC_142149.1, read on the forward strand.
AAGAATCCCCAAATTTTGTTGATACTGAAAAGGAGTTAAGGCGGATAATCTTAACTCTTTGATATTTGGGTATTTCCACCACAGGGAGATGCGTGTCAGCGTTGAACTTGGTTAGGGAAGCTGAGTGCCCTGGTACTGTTTCCATTCTAGTCGTCCTCTCCCCAGTCAGCCTCACATAAGTCTTTTGTAGAAACCCCTATTTTTATCTCTGAGAAGCTGCTGTAGCTACAGCCACTGAACAACAAAGCCTTTGTGGCATTGCCCCAGCGAGGAGGTCAGATCAGACAGTAGCACCCTACCTCTGGATACCCACGTTGCTCTTCAGTGGCAAATAAAAGAATTTGTTGTCTGGCAAGTCTGTTCGCTACATTGCAGAACCGCCCGCTCTCCTGCCTTCATGGTGGCTGGCTTCTGTCCACACAGTGCAGAAGACAATGGATACAAAATAAAGGGTGTTCCAGGTCCGTGGCTGGTCCCAAACCCTGGACACGAGTCTCCGTCTGTAGGTTCCATCCCCTTCCTAAGCATCGAAGTCAAATCCTTTTCGGAATAATGGATTTAGAAATCTAACTTTTTAAAGAACAGAACAAATTACACTTTTTCCTATGTGATAGGGGACAACGCGTATGCCATTGCTCAGGACTGCACTTGACCTTTCTACCCAGCAATTAAAATACTCTCGTTTATAGCACATTTGTCAGGTAGGCCTTTTAAATGTTCAGCCTGGTCTGTACAGGACTGAATGTAATGGGAAGGAGTAGAGCCCATCTGTTGGGCAAGGAGCTGGAATTGGTTCTGTTCCTAAGGGATAGTAAAGGACAATTCACTTCTTTGTACAATTGTATTTCTCTGCAGGGACGTTTCCTTGACATTTTTATCCCTTACCTAATGACTTGAAAAGTTCCCAAGCCACAGTCAAGACTTTGAGCACATTAGCTTTTTCAAGCACACAAGTTGCCTTCTGTTAATAGTCCAAGTAGGGGAGTTTTGAGCAAGAACTTCATTATCAGATAGCATGGTGGTGGAGGAAGAGCTGTGGACTGTTGCTCAGGAGACCTGTTTCTTACTCATAAGGTCGGGCAGATGTCTAGTTCTTTCTGGGCCTCTCATCAGTTGTAAAAACGGAGGTTTGGAACTGACAGCTGAGGGAGGTCCTTTTCAACTCCAAAATTCCATTTATACATCCAGTTTGTTTTCCTGTGTCTATAAGAACAGAGGTGTTTATATGTACTTATTAGAATATATTTCCTAGGATTAGGATTAGAATATATTCATATACGCCCTTTCCACTGGCATTTAGTGGGTCCTAATATATGCCTGCCTTGATGCCAAGTCTCAGGGCTATGCAGATGAAGTGAGGACTCAGGGAGACGACATTCTGGCCAGTGCTAGTGGAGTAGTAGCAGTAATGGGGTAACATCCTTCCGGAAAGTCACTGAACTGAGAACCAAGACGCTCACATTCCATACCCTCTAGGACAGTGGATGCCCCATCACAGGGCTTTAACTTTGTGATCCAGCCTTTTGTTTTATAGGGTAAAAGCATTAAGTGCGCAAGGCTGGAAAGAATTTGTTCTTTTGATGGTATCAGCAAGCCACTGAGTGTCAGGCGCTGGGAATATGATGGTGAACAGAAATCCCCGGGTGTTAACCCTCTTGGAGGTCCTAGACTGGTGTTTAACTCCACTCCCGGGCAACACTTGGGGACAAGGGGCATGAAGGGTGTCAGTTACATTTTACCGGCTCAGACTAAAAATTGGCATTTGAGAAGTGGTTAAAATAGGAGTCCGTGGTACAGAGTTTTGCATAGGTTTTCCTTAGCTTTCCTGACTATAAACACATTTTACATTTTCTGGAAGAATCTCGTGTAGGGAAGTCAAGCCCCAATTGCTGAGAGCACCAAATTCCTCTAGCCCTGTCTAATCCTGCCTTGTGATGAGCTGAAATGCTGGCACTTGACCAGATGAGTCTGTTTTGAGATAAACTAGGCCAGGGTGGCCCTGTGAAGGTCTTTCATCTGGTGGCTGATTGGAGCTGCCTGGGTGGTGAGGGGTGTTTTCCAAGTTACCCTCCTTCCTGATGAAGCAAAATGAGATCGGAACGGACCCCAAAAGGCCAAGGTCTCAGGACTGCATCCCTAAATAATGGAACTGAGCTCAGGACACACATGGTGTCTCAAATCTGTCCGTCCTTAGTGGCTGAGTGAATGAGAGGCCTTCCTAGGTTAAGGGGCGTCTGGAATCTAGGTGAGCCATAGGAGGCCTCCCCTCCCCAAACTGCTGTGCTCCCATAGCAGTGCCTTGACACAGCCCCATAGCCCCTTTAGGAGCGTTTACTGATGGTAACAATTTGTGGTGCCTTGGGGTATGGCCAGGTTTCCCAAGACCCCGCCAGGATGGGCTCCCCTTGCGAGTTGGAGGGGTAGCTTCGCGTGTGGGCGGTCCCGCAAAGCGCCGTGCCCCTCTGGACCGCGCCAGTTCTTTCGCAGAACCCTCGGGGCGCGCGGGGGCTCGCACAACCGGGCAGCGAACGGGGCCGTCCCTCCCGTTCCAAACGTCCACTGGCCTCCACCCGGCGCGAGGGGAGGGCGGCCCAGGGCTGTAGCTCGGAGACCGGACGACTGGACAGCGGAGGGTAGGCAGGTGTCCGGACCCCGCTGGGGAAGCGGGCGCGGGTCCCCAGAGGCAGAGAGTGGGAAGCCCGGCGGCCAGGCGCCTCCACTCCGTCCTCCAGGCGGGCTGCAGACAGTGACTGGTGCCCCGGAGAGCGCCCAGAGGCGCGGCGGGCAGTGAGAGGGACATGGGCGCCCGGCCGGCCGAGGGCGCGGACCGCCGCTGAGAGGGCGCACGATGCCGCCCGCGACGGCGGCCACCACCACGGTCTCCCTCCGGGAGCTGGCCGACCTGGCCATCGGCACCCCGGAGGTGGGCGCCGTCAACTTCACGGCTCTGCACACTCTCGTCGTGGCCATGCTCCGGAGCCTCAACCTGCAGGAGGTGCGCATCAACTTCCAGTCGCCGTCGCCGGAGCCCAGCCTCACCCTGGAGCCCCCGCAGGCCGTGCTCAGCGCCCCGCAGCTGGCCGTGTCCAAAGAGAAGCCGCGCGCCAGCTTGACCAAGCCGCCGACGGCCGCAGTGGCGCTGGAGAGCCAGGTGAAGGGCCTGGGCGGCCAGGTCCAGGACCTCAGCCGGCAGCTCAAGACCGTCACGAGCCAGGTGCAGGGCATCGTGAGCCACGTGCAGCACCTTACGGCTCCCATCAGCGAGCTGGACGCCCGGCACTGGCTGGAGGAGGAGCCGGCCACGCTGACGCCGGCCCGGGCACGAGCAAGCTCGCTGAAAATCGCGAAGGGCGAGCGGGCCACCGTCTCCCAGGTCTCCCAGGTGAGCGCGGGGCGGGGGGCGGGAGGGGGCGGAGCCCACAGGCCGCTCCTGCGGCCGGAAGGGAGGCGGTGGGAGCGGGGAGGCGCCGGCGTGGTGGGCGCGCCGGGACTGCTAACGGCCCCGTCTCCATCTTGCAGGCCATGGAGCTGCTGCGCGAGGTAGTGGAGGACGTGAAAACCCTCAAAGAAGCCCAGGAAAAGGCGCAGGAGCTCCCCGAGTCGAGCCTTGCGGTGAGGACGGCGGGGACCCCACCTCGCGGAACGCGGAGTCGCCCCTTCTCATGAAGTGCCTGTCCTCGCGACTCCACTGCCCCTTCTCTCCCCGCCCCAGGGATCCTGAACCGGCCCAGGGGGGAGCTGACGACTTCTCAGAATATTCTTTGAGCGAATTTCCTTTAAACAAGAATAAAGAAGGGAGGTGGTGGGTCTTGAAAGACAAAGTGGAGCCCGGGAGGAGGGGCTGGGATGGAGAGAGCTCTGTGGTCACCCCAGCAGGTGCGCAGGCAGCCATTTGAATCTTCGTTTTCTTGGAGAAAGGTGTAGAACCCCCTCAGATGAACAGTAGGGCCCCAAAACACTAGACAGTGGTCCTATCTCAGGCCCTCCGGGAGCCACCCAGGGGCTCAGCTCTGGAAGGAGGACGAGGGGCAGTCAGGAAGAAAAGCCCAGGGAGAGGCTGAGGGAGGCCGCGGGGGGCTTCTGACCCCATTCTGCCCCTCATCCCAGGCCTTGGGCCCCAAGCGGGACTCACTTTTGCCCGGGAAGCTTTTCTTTTCTAAGTGTGTTTTGGGGTTTTAGATTTTTTTTTTGGACTAAAGGCTTGTTTTACCTTTAGATTCCTACTTTTCGGAGGTTTGCAGAAGTCATATGGAACAACTTAAGTTGTAGCAATTTGTTTTGTTTTGTTTTAAGATGATAGTTAGTTGGGAGAGAGAGAGTGCGTGTGAACAAGGGCCCCGCTCACGCAGGGAAAATGGCAGGAAGAGGGAGAAGCAGGCTCCCCTCAGAGCGAGGAGCCGGATGTGGGACTCGATCCCAGGACTCTGGGATCATGACCTGAGCGGAAGGCCGGGTAAGCCACCCAGGCGCCCCTTGTTTGGGTTCTTTTGGGATGCTTTTCTCTTTAAACCACACACCCATTCAGACCCTTGAAGGACCTGATCATTTTTGTCCTTGAGAGGCGAAGCCAGCCTCATTCTGCAGCGCTGGAATGTTTCGTTCGTGGGTAGGATGAATTGAATCCCAAGACCAAAGGTTCCCACCCCTGTGTTAGCATTTGCTCTTGGCACATTGTCCCCCAATACCACCCCACACCTCACTTTCCTGCCTCTTGTTGGCTGGAAAGAAAACGATTTAGCTGATTTAGCAGCCCCCCTCTACTCCCTGCTCCTGTAAGATCCACACACCTTTCTTCTTCTCCCCTGTGAGTGCGTGTGTGTGTGTGTGTGTGTGTGTAGGGGCCATAGGAGAGTCTGTTTTGATCCTCCATCTCTGAACTCTTCTTCCAGAAAGCCCTCCAACGGATTGATGTACTAGAGAAGATAGTCAGAGATCGGGATGAATTCCTGGTAATGTGGGCAAGTTCTGTGACGAAGGGCCCTCAAGGGGGCAGTAGGGGCGGATGTCCAGACTCCCGGCCCAGATGTCTTTGTCCCTCCGAGGTAGGGTGATACCCTCTGCCCCTCTGGGCACTGCCCCTGGATTGAGGGGAAATCCTTCCCATCCCTGCCCGGTGTCCCACCAGGGGCCCACATGGGACAGGAAAGTGGCTGCCCAAGACTCACAGGTCATTTGAAGGACGGTGACTTCTCCTCGGGACTAGGGCAATGGATTCTGTTAGTGCAGTTCTGTTCCTAAAGCTTTCTGGGATTAAATGGGGTGTGTGTGTGTGTGTGTCTGTTTGTCTGTCTGCCTCCATGTTGTCTATTACCATCAGAATCTAGTGAGCCGGAAGATGAGTTTGATGCCTGTTGGAGAAGAAGTCACCATGGTCACCTGGGAGGAGCTGGAGCAAGCGATTACTGATGGCTGGAGGGCCTCACAAGGGGTGAACAAACTGGGGACCTGGGCACTGGTTTCGGGTGGGGCTCCCCGGACCTCTCCCTCCTTGCTACTGCACAGTAGTCCATTACGTGGATGTTCGTAATTCCAGGTTTCCTATTATGGGTGTTCTGAGTGTTTTTTCCAGTCTTACAACAAACCACGCTCCAATGTGACATTCACATTTGCAAACGTATCCGTAGGGTGCATTCCTGGAAAGGGAATGCGGGTTTGTGATTTGGCTCCCTTTTGCCAAACTGTCTTCCACAGATACGGTTCCAATTTAGACCCTCCCCAACAACGTGGGAGAGAACTTGTTTCTCGAGTCCCCACCAGCACTGTCTGTCTGAACCCAGTTTTTTCCAGTTGGAAGGAAAATGGTACCTGAGTGTAGTTTTTTTTTTTTTTTTTAAAGATTTTATTTATTTATTCGACAGAGATAGAGACAGCCAGCGAGAGAGGGAACACAAGCAGGGGGAGTGGGAGAGAAAGAAGCAGGCTCATAGCGGAAGAGCCTGATGTGGGGCTCGATCCCATAACACCGGGATCGCGCCCTGAGCCGAAGGCAGACGCTTAACCGCTGTGCCACCCAGGCGCCCCAACTGAGTGTAGTTTTGATGAGCTTTTGTAGCTTTTCAAAGCTCCTTTACAGTCTGGTCTGAAATGCCTGAGTCCCTTTATGCTTAGTGGACAAAGATGACCAACCTTAGAAATAAAATGTCTTGGGGCACCTGGGTGGCGCAGTCATTAAGCATCTGCCTTCGGCTCAGGGCGTGATCCCTGTGTTCTGGGATCCAGCCCCACATCAGGCTCCTCCGCTAGGAGCTTGCTTCTTCCTCTCCCACTCCCCCTGCTGGTGTTCCCTCTCTGTCTCTGTCTGTCAAAATAAATAAATAATATCTTTTAAAAAAAAATAAAATGTCTTAAGGGGGCCCTGCACAGGATAACTAAATCATTTTTATTTATTACTTTTTAAGATTTTATTTATGTATTTGAGAGTGAGAGGGAGGGGGAGAGAGAGAGTACGAGCATGAGCAGGGGAGGGGGCAGGGAGAAGCAGACTCCCCGCTGAGCAAGGAGCTTGATGCAGGGCTCAATCCCAGGACCCCAGGATCGTGACCTGAACCAAAGGCAGATGCTTCACCAACGAAGCCACGCAGGTGCCCTCCAAATCGTTTTTAGATCCCCACCCTTTCTCCATCTGAATAAAATGGGTATTATCAAATGGCCGTCAGGGACGAGGATCAGCTGCCCTTTTGGTCTGGATAATCACCTTCTGGCTTTGTGCCTCCGGGTTACTCCAAAAGTTTGACCCCCCAGTACCCACAGCAACAGTGGGAAGAGTGGACCTTTTGGCGCCACCAAGTGGCTCGTCGCACAGCCTCCCAGGTTTGCAGGAAAGGAGGGACTTAAATGTATTTTGACTCAAACCCGTTGGTTCAAAGATGCATATTTCCCCTCACATTTTATTGTTTTTAAAAGTTGTTTTCCCTCACGTTTTAGTGTGAAATCAGGTTGTGTCTTTGAGTGGACAGTGTTTTGTAATTAATTGCAGCATATTCCTTGTCTTGCGGGTTCAGAAATTGATGGCGCATTTTAAATGACACCACCTTAGGCTTGCTGAAAGAAGGAGAGCTGGCACGAGGCACTCTTCGGGGGGAAAGTCCTACGAGGTTGACCATCTTGAAGGTGCGAGAGTTGACAAGTCGTCTTAACATGGAGCGAGCACCTGGCATCGCTGCCCCCCAGGTCCCTGGCTTGTTGGTGCAGGGTGTGAGGACAGAGCAGCAGAGGGCTGTGTTCTGGGTTTTCCCAGCTGGAAGCGGGCTGTGCAGTTAGCGTTTGTTGTTTAGAAATCCAGCTGCGTCCGAAGCACCGTTCCTGTTAGGAGGTCAGCTCGGGCGCTCATGACTTCGGTTCCCATGATCCTCAGAAACGACGTGGGTCTCCTCTAACGCCAGTAACGGAAACAGCCAACTTTTCTAAAACCCCATTGTGCCCCTCCCCCACCCCTGTAGCCGTTATGTCCGTGTTCCTAGGATTGCAAACGTGTGTTCTGTAAAACCATGACTTTGCTTTTAGTCACCGCGGTAAGCTGAACTATGTCGGTTTACACAGAGAAGGGGACTCGCGGAGATGAAATAGTAAGGATCGTGAGATGGGGGCTGGTTCTGGATCATCTGGGTGGGCCTGGTGGTGTGATCACAAAGGTACCCGTAAGAGGGAGGAAGAAGATGCCACCGCAGAAGAGGGGAAGGCGATGCGGCCACAGAAGCAGAGACTGGAGCGACGCAGGCACAAGCCAAGGAACACCGGCCTCCCTAAGAAGCCAGAGGAAACGCGGGAGCTGGTGTGCCCAGAGCCTGTGCCTTCGCCAGCCCCGCCCGTGACCTTGACTTCGGCCCAGTGCAACTAGCTCTGGAATTCTGACCCTCTGAGCTGTTACAATGGCAAATTCATGTTGTAAGCCACTAAGCTGTGGGTACATAGCCATTGGGAACATAGTCATACAGTCCCCTTCCTCCTCTTGGAGCACCTCGTGAGTGATGGGCTGGTCTGCCAGGTTTAGCCCCACTCTCCTGCCATTTCCTGTTACTCTTGGTTCTGAGCGTTGGGCAGTAACCTGGACAGCAAGTCCACAGCAGTCGCTTCTGGGGTGCCTTTTCAGACCTGCCTTCGGCATCCTGCACGGTGTCCGTTTCCTTCCTTCCTTTTTTTGGTGGTGGGGGTTTGCAGTGGTTGATTTTCCAGTCCGGTAGGCCTTTCCGCGTGATAGTCAGAACCCTAACATGGTTGCCAAGATTCCCACCTCTGCCGTGCTCACGTAGGATCCCCTCGGCTGTGGGCGGAACCCGCAGACGGGGTGGGGCATCTCTCCCATAATTAGGTTGCTAATAGATTGACTTTGAGCTCATCAAAGGAGGGATCGGGTGGTCCCGACCTAATCAGGCGAGCCCTCCTGGAGGAAGTGAAACCAGAGGACGGCCCTATGGAGGGGGCCGTATGGCTGGGATTGCGAGTGGTCTCTAGGAGCTAAGAGCTCCAGCCTTGAGGAGCTGAGTTCTGGCGACAGCCCTGAGCCTCAGATAAGGCCACAGCTTGGCCTGGACTGCAGGCTGAGGCCCCGACAGTGAACCCAGATAAACCATGACCAGACTCGGACCCACGGAAACTGAGATGATAAACTCGTGCTGTTTCGATGTCTACGTTTGTGCTAACTTGTTCTGCAGCAGCAGAAAATGAATGTAGGACACTGCACTAGCGTGTTTGTTCAGTGGTTTGGGGCAGCTCCGCACCTCAGAGGGAAGTGCTGTGCCCCCCACCCGGGAAGACTCTGACTGGGTGAGGTCCGAAGAGGTTGCACATCTTTCCTGCTTCCTGGGATCTTGTAAGTTCTTTGTGAGTAGTAGGAAATTGCTTTGCTGACATTTCGAGGTCTTCCGGTGTCCAGGGAGTACGTGCTTACCCTGGGGCGCTGCCAGCCTCACCCTGGCCAGCATGCCCTACCAACAGCTGTGTGTTTGCATCTTTACAGAGGCTGGTCAACAGGTGTAGAGCAAGTTGCCGATGACATTTCAGATTAGCAGCACTGGGGGCACCTGGCTGGCTCAGTCAGTAGAGCATACAGCTCTTAGACCTTGGGGTTGTGAGTTGGGAGTCCCATGTTGACGGTAGAGATTACTTAAAAAAAAAAAAATCAAGGAGAAAAAAAAGATTATAATCATTGGAACCTGGATCCGGGCTAAAAAATGATTGTGATGGGGGTCACAACACAGCAGAATTAGATATGCCGGAAAGGGGGCAGTGGGGAAACTGCCAGCTGTGGCTCATGGAGAGACATTCTCCCCCCACATTGAAAAATTGACTTTAAAAAAAAGATACTTCGTTTTTAGAGTTTTAGGTTCACAGCAAAACTGAGTAGAAGGTATAGGAGTGCCTCTCTGGTTCAGTGGGTGGAGCAGTGACTATTGATCACTGCGACGTGAGTTCAAGCCCCACATTGGGCATGGAGCTTGCTTAAATAAATAAAAAATAAATTTAAAGGGGCGCCTGGGTGCCTTAGTGGGTTAAGCATCTGCCTTCAGCTCAAGTCAGGATGTGAGGGTCCTGTGATCCAGCCCCACATTGGAGCTCCCTGCTCAGTGGGGAGTCTGCTTCTCCCTCTGCCCCTCCCCCTGCTTGTGCTCTCTTTCAGTCTCTCTCTCTCAAATAAGAAAATCTTTTAAAAAAAATAAAGAAATTTAAAGAAGTTGAGTAGCAGGTATAGAGGTTTCCCACATACCTTCTTCCCATATGCACATGTGTAACCTTCGCCACTAACAACATCCCCCACCCAGAGCAGTACCTTTGTTACAGCTGGTGAACCTACATGGACACGTAATGTCACTCCAAGTCCAGAGTTTTAACCAAGTGCACTCTTGGTGTTGTACAATTTATGGGTTTGGACAGATGGGTAACGGCACGGATGCACCACCATCCTACCATACGCGGTAGTTTTGCGGCCCTAAAATCCTCTGTGCTCAGCCTCTTCATTCTCCCTCCCCGCCGGCAGCCACCGATCCCTTCCCTGTCTCCATTGTTTTGCCTTTTCCAGAATGTCCTATACTTGGAATCCTACGGTATGATGGCTTCTTTCACTTAGCACCGTGCATTTAAGTTTCCTCGACGTTCTTTCATGCTTCGATATAGCTCATTTCTTTTTAGCGCTGTATAAGATTCCATGGTTTGGGATGGACCACAATTTGTTCATCCATTCACCTACTTGCGGGGCTTCTTGGTTGCCTCTAAGTTTTGTCAGTTATGAATAAGGTTGCTGTCGGCATCTGTGTGCAGGTTTTTGTATGGACATAGGTTTCCACCTCCTTTGGCTAAATACCAAGGACTGTGATTGCTGGTGTATGGGGTGTGTCTAGTTTTGTAAGAAACTGCCAACTGTCTTCCACAGTGGCTGTACCATTTTGCATTCCTACCAACGATGAATGAGAGTTCCTGTTGCTTCAGAACCCTGTTACCATTTGCTGTTGTCAGTGTTCCAGATTTTGACCATACTAATAGGTGTGGCGTGGTATCATGTTTTAATTAGCATTTCCTTGATGACATTCCTGATGTTGGTAATTTGTGTCTCTTCTCTCTTACTCCTCATCAGCCTGTCTAGAGGTTTATCAATTATATTGATTTGCTCAAATAACTTGTTTTTCATTTCATTGAATTTCTTTGTTGTTTTCTGTCCATTGCTGTCTGCTCTGCTCTTCATCATTTCCTTTCTTCTGCTTGCTTTGGGTTTAATTTGCTCTTCTTTTGCTAGTTTCTTGAAGTGCAAGCTGAGACTCTTTTCTATTTCAGTATTGGCACTTAGTGCTATAAATATGTCCCTAAGTATTGCTCTAGCAGCAACCCTCAAGTTCTGGTATATAGTTCAAAATACTTTCTATATCCCATTGATTTCTTCTTTCATCCATGATCTATTTAGCAGGCTGTTATTTTGTTTCTAAATATTTGGGGATTTTCCAGGGATCTTTCTGTCACTAATTTCTAATTTAATTCCACTGTGATCAAAGAATATAATTTGTACAACTGGAGTCCTTTAAAATTGATGGATGTATATTTTATGGCCCAGAATATGGTCTATCTTGGTAAGTGTTTTGTGTGCCCTTGAGAACAGTGTGTCTTCTGCTCTTGGGGAAAGTATCCTGTCATTCGGGTCAAGTAGGTTAGAGTGTTGTTCAAGTTTACTGCATCGTTAGGGTGAAACTGTTTTAACTGTTAACTGTTTTAATTTCCCCGCCCCTCCCAAAAGGTGTTGAAGTCCTAAATCCCAGTACCTGTAAATGCAACCTTATTTGGAAATGGGTCTTTGCAGATGATCAAGTTAAGATGAGGTCATTAGGGTGGGCCCTAATCCAATATAAGTGAGTCTTTATAAAAAGGGGATATTTGGACAGAAAGACGGACACGTACAGAGAGAAGACGATTGTCGGTAGATGGTTGGGAGAAGACAGCCATCAGGAAATGCCTGAGGCCACCAGACGCCAGAGAGAGCATGGAGTAGATTCTCCCTCACAGCTTTAGAGGGAACCAACCCTGCCAACACCTGGATCCCAAACTTCTGGCCTCGAGAGCAGGGAGACAATACATTTCTGTTGCTTTAAGTCACCCGTTCTGTTTGTTATAGCAGCGCCAGAAAATGAATACAGTGTCCTTGCCGATTTTCTGCCTACTTGTCAATTAGCAAGAGAAAGGTATTGAAATCTCCGACTGTAACTGAGGATTTGTTCATAATTCCTTGTAGGTCTGTCAGGCTTTGCTTCACATATTTTGAAGCTCTGTTACTAGGTGCAGAGACATTTAGGATTGTTATGATCTCTTGATGAATTGATCTCCTTATGTTAAGAAATGACTTTTTTTTTTTTAAGATTTTATTTATCTGTGAGAGGGGGAGAGAGAGAGAGAGAGAGAGAGCACAAGCAGGGGAAGCTGTAGGCAGAGGGAGAAGCAGACTCCCTGCTGAGCAAGGAGCCTGATGTGGGGTCAATCCCAGGACCCTGGGATCATGACCTGATGCTTAACTGACTGAGTCACCCAGGTGTCCCAAGAAATGAACTTTTTATCCCTAGTAATATTCTTAGCTCTGAAATCTACGTTGTCTAATATTAATATAGTGATTCCAGCTTTTTTTTTCTTTTGAAAGTGTGAGCATGGTGTACCTTGTCCCATTCTTTTTTCTTTTACCTATTTGTGTCTCGCTATGTAAATTTTTTTTCTTGTAAGTGGCATGTAGTTGGTCTTGCTTTTTTACCCCATCTGACAATTTCTGATGTTTTAAAAAAAGATTTTTTTAATTTATTTGAGAGAGTGTGAGCACAAGTGGGGGGTGGGGGTTGTGCAGAGGAAGAGGGAGAGGGAGAAGCAGACTCCCCACTGAGCAGGGAGCCCAACATGGGGCTCAATCCCAGGACCCTGAGATCATGACCTGAGCTAAAGTCAGATGCTAAACCAGCTGAGCCACCCAGGCGCCCGTGACAATCTCTGCTTTTTAATCAGGCTGTTTTGATCATTTACGTTTAATGTGATTATTGATATAATTAGGGTTGAGTTTGTCATCCTGCTATTAGTTTTCTGTTTGTTCCATCTGCTTTTTGTTCCTTTTTCCTTCTTTTTCTACTTCTTTTGTATTATTTGAGTGTTTTTGTTTTTTAATCTCCTTTGTTGGCTTATTAGCTGTACATCTTTGTTATTTGAGTGGTTGCTTTAGGGTTTATAGATTTATACTTCTTTAACTTAACCACAATCCATCTTCAAGTGATATTATACCACTTCGCAAATAGTATAAGGACTTTAAAATATTTGCAGGGGCTTTTATTTCTGGAATCAGCAAAGTTTTTGTGATGGAATCAAGTAAATATTTTAGGTTTTGAGGGTCATACAGTCTTTGTCACAATTGCTCAACACCGTTGTTATTGTGTGAAAGCAACCATGAACAATACATAAATGAATGAGCTTGCCTGTGTCCCAAAAAAATGTCATTTACAAAAACATGATGATGGGCTGGATTGGCCCATGGGCCGTTGTTTACCAATGCCTGCTTTATGCTGTTGCTGTCATGCATTTTACTTTTACGTTTGTTATAAACCCTACAATACATTGTGCTTGTTTTGTTCAGTCAATTATCTTTCAAAGGGATTTGAGTCAAGAAAAACATTTCCAGTGCTTGTTACCCCTTTGTGTAGATCCAGGTTTCCATCTGGTATCATTTTCTGCCTGCCTGAAGGATTTCGCTTAACATTACCTGTAGTGTGAGTCTTGCCGTTGATGAATTTCGGCTTGTATTTATGTGTTTGAAAACATCTTTATTTTTCCTGTGCTTTTGTGTTTCATTTTGTTTTCTAGTGGCCTAACATATGGTCTGTTGTGGAAAATGTTCTGTGTGTACGCAAGAGTGTTTATTCAGATCTTGATGGGTGGAGTGTTCTACAGATGTCTGCTGGTCTAGTTGGTCTGTGGTTCAAGTCTTTTATTTTGTTGTTGATCTTCTGCCTCTTTGTTCTATCCCTGTCAAAAGTGGGGTATTAAAGTCTGCAACTATTATTGTTGAACTGTTTCTCCCTTTAATTCTGTCAGGTTTTCTTTACGTTTGTTAGGGCACTGTTGTTCGGTTCATATATGTTTTTAAAACTATTATATCTTCCTAATGAATTGACTCTTTTGTCGGTATAAAATGTCTTTCTGTGTCTCTGTTAACAATGTTGCCTGATATTTGGGGCGCCTGGGTGGCTCAGTCATTAAGCGTCTGCCTTTGGCTCAGGGCGTGATCCCGGCGTTCTGGAATGGAGGCCCGCATCGGGCTTCTCCACTGGGAGCCTGCTTCTTCCTCTTCCACTCCCCCTGCTTGTGTTCCCTCTCTCGCTGGCTGTCTCTCTCTGTCAAATAAATCAATAAAATCTTTAAAAAAAAAACACAAAAAAACAATGTTGCCTGATATTAGTACAGCCACTCCACTTCTCTCTTGTTCTTTTTTTTTTTTTTTTTTTTAAGTAATCGCTATATTCAACGTGGGGGTCAGACTCAAAACCCTGAGATCAGGGGCGCCTGGGTGGCACAGCGGTTAAGCGTCTGCCTTCGGCTCAGGGCGTGATCCTGGCGTTATGGGATCGAGCCCCACATCAGGCTCCTCCGCTATGAGCCTGCTTCTTCCTCTCCCACTCCCCCTGCTTGTGTTCCCTCTCTCTCTGGCTGTCTCTATCTCGGTCGAATAAATATAATCTTAAAAAAAAAAAAATTCCCTTTAAAAAAAAAAACAAACCCTGAGATCAAGAGTCACTCGCTCCACCAAATGAGCCAGCCAGGCACCACCCCCAGCTCTCTTTTAATTACTATTTGCATAGTTTATTTTTTCTATCCTTTCACTTTCTACCTGTTTCTTTCATTGACGCTGACGTATGTCTCTTGTAGACGGCATATAGTTGGATCATGTGTGGGTTTTGTTTTTTGGTTTTGCTTTTCATTTCATGTTTATTATCAGTGCTTCACTATAGAACATTTTGTGATGATTAGTGACATGTGGATACCAAGAGTTTTTTCAAACACCAAGTGCCATAATTTTACGGTAAATATTAATGTTCCAAAAACAAAATAATCACACATAACACAATATCAGGAGATGATTATGCCATCAGCATAATCCACCCAAATTATAAAAAGAGCAAAACTTGAAATCACGCATATCATTTCACCATTTCATAAAACTTCTTTTTAACTTCTACAAACTTTGCCAGTATAAAAAAGGCCCTGAGAAACTTTGTGGTGGGGATGCCTGGGTGGCTCAGTCAGTCAAGCATCTGCCTTCGGCTCAGGTCATGATCTCAGGGTCTTGGGATTGAGTCCCACACTGGGCTGCTTGCTCAGCAGGGAGCCTGTTTCTCCTTCTCCCTTTGCTGCTCCCCCCCATCCCCGGCTTGTGCTCTCTTTCACTCACTCAGTCTCTCAAATAAATAAAATCTTAAAAAAAAAAAAAAAAAACTTTGTGATAACATAAACTACAAAATTCATTTTTGGAAAAGTTAGAGGAGTCACTTTTCACATTTTGGCTTTAAGGTTTTTTGGTTTTTTGGCTTTTTAATCTGTCAAAAAATATGGTGAGGAGTGTATTGAGAGAGGTGAAGAAAGAGGAGCTTCCAGTTGATGGGTTCATTGTGCCTGAAGGTATTCAGTAATGCAAAGGAAAACTTCAAGGGCAAGAATATATTATAAATAAAAGTTTTTGGGCAAGATGAATGGATAGGCAGTTCGTGCATCAGTTGTACCCACAGGAAAGAGGCCTTAAAGAATGCTTGTTTACAGAGTCTTCTGTAAGACAGTGTTAGCTACCTCCAATGATTCATCTTTTACTAAAACAATATCCTAAGGGCCCATGTACTTTCCTACAAGCTCCTCTACTCTATTATTTTGCTATCCAGTTTCCAGAATGTGTTCAACATTGGCTAGTCCGTCTGCCATTCTTAAGCCTCCTTGGGAGTCTCCCCGCAGAATTTGTTACTGTCTTATAGTTGATTGAGGTGGTCTTTGTTGCTCAAAGCCCCACCAGGTTTGTTAAATTCATGGAATAGTTCTCCTTTAAGTCCTTCGAACACCCCATGTTCATCAGAATCCATGAAGTTGGTCACAACTCTGACGTTTGGATCATCAACACCAGCCCGAGGGACCCATACCAGCTGAAAATTCGAACACAGGGAGACTGCGTTGTTGAGCTTATCAAAGACATTCTCGTATCCTTCCTTGAACATACATCAGATTCTGCCACAATTTCTTTCAGTTTAGCTTTTGGCAGAGCTTGTTCAACAAGCAAACCCTGTGATTGAGGGTATTGTTTAACCATAAAAGGCTGCTTCTCTTCTGTTTTAGGAACAGGATCAATTTTAGGAGCATAATCTTTTCCCTTTAGCTGCAGTAACGCTTTTTGACCTCCATTTGTAACCAGCTTATAGTTGTCAGTGGTATTATGGCATGTTGGGTATCCTTCCCCTTTGAGGGAAAATCTACTTAGTGTCATGTTGACTCTGTTATTATCTGAAGGGTGCCAGGTCCTTCTTTGATAAGACCACAGATAACTTCCTCTCTTAGCGGGTTCTTGACATGAACTGAACTCTTTGGATTCCTGACCTCATGTGCAAACATACGGCAGGTTCTTGGTTTGGTCACTTATTGGTTATTCAGTTGCCTTAAAGGCGCTCCCAGTTCTTCTGTTCTTGATCGTCCTAGAACAACAGCACAGCGGCAGAGACCGTCAGCACCGTCCAGAGAGGCGGGGCTTGGGTACAGGCATCTCCGCCATCTTGGGCTTCTGCCTTCTGTGTCTCTTCGAGGTGACTATGTCCTGGGCCAGCACCACTCCTGCCACCAGGACACACACCCCGGTGCTTGCTACCGTGTCCTCCCTGGCCATGGCTGCCTAGTCCATGGAGAGGGGCTCATGTACCTCCAGGCTCGAAAAGAAAAGGCTGCACACAGTGAGCGTGGGGCCCCCGGATCATGTTTTTTAAATCCAGTCTTTCAGTCTCCGTCTTCTGATTGGAGTATTTAATTACTGATAAAGTAGGTTTACATCTTCCATTTGCTCTTAGCTTTCTGTTATGTCTTAGGTCTTTTCTGTACCTCCCTTGCTCAATTCTGTCTCTTTTGCGTGAAATAAGTGTATTCTAGTGTACCATTTTAATTCCCTTGTTTCTTTTACTGTATATTTTGTTTGGTTGATTTTTTAAAAAGAGATTTTTATTTGAGAGAGAGAGGTGGAGGGGGGGAGAGGCACAAACAGGGGAAGGGGAGGGAGAAACAGACTCTCCACTGAGCAGAGAGCCTGATGCGGGGGTCTGTCCCATGATCCCAGGATCATGACCTGAGCCAAAGGCAGATGCTGCACTGACTGGGCCACCCAGGCGCCCGTGGTTGATTTTTTTAGTGGGTCCATAGCAGTGTTCAGTGTAGAGCCGACTATTCTCCCCCTCTGAGGCAACACCTTTCTGAGTACTCTCCCCTGAATTGAGTTTTTTCCAGACTGGCTGATAGAAACAGGCACTGTTCCCAACCCTGTGAGAGTCTGGGCACTGTTCCCTCCAGCCTTGCAGATGGCTCTTTTCCCAACCTTGGGTAGTTTCCTCACATATACACGCTGATCATTTCTGTGCTGAACACCCAAGGAGGACCCTCTACGGGTCTCCTGAAGCCTCTCTATGTGTAGCTCCTTTTTTTTTTTTTTTTAAGATTTATTTATTTATTTATTTGAGAGAGAGAACATGAGCCAGGGAAGGAGCAGAGGGAGAGGGAGAGAGACTTCTCAAGCAGACTCCCCGTCCCTGCTGAGCATGGAGCCTGACACGGGACTCGATGCCAGGACCCTGAAATCATGACCTGAGCCAAAATCGAGAGTCAGACGCTCAACCGACTGAGCCACCCAGGCGTCCCTGTGCATCTCCTTTCTTTCTGTTACTCTGTCCCATGAGCTCTTGCTGCCTCAGTCTCCCTGAGTGTTCAGGTCTGTCCCCTCAACTCAGGGAGTCCCTCTCCTGGAACTGTAGCCTAGAAACTCTGTTGAAATGGCAGTAAGCTGAGGCAACAGTAGGGCGCCCATAGTTTGTCTCCCCATCTTGCAGGGATGGCTAGCCTTCACTAACTGATACCCAGCGTCTAGAAAACCACTATTTCATAGTTTTGGGGCTTTTGTTTTGTTTTCATTTTTGAGTCTGGTTGTTACAAACGGGAAGGTGAATCCAATTCCTGTTATTCTGCTTGGGCTAGAAATGGAAACAGTCCATAATTTTTTAACGGATTCTTAGTGTTCTATTTTGTGGGTGTGCCCCTACATATATCAGCCCCCTAGTGATAACCTGTTTTCATGAGCAGTGCTGCAGACTCTACGTATGTCCTAGAAGCCTTTCGCAAGAGTCCGTAGAGAAAAATCTTATCTGTGGAATTTCTGGGCCCAGGAGTTTGTGCATTTACATTTTGGATATATGGCTTACTTGCCCTGTGGTGATACTTTCACCATTGCCAATAGGCCAATGATGGGACAAACTTTATATTTTAAACTTAATAAATTACTCATGTCCTTTATTTGTAGGCCCAGCGATAGTTGGAGTAGATGGCTTGTATTGTGTAGTGTTCCCGCTGTCTTTTACAGGGGAATTAACATATTACGATGCCATCGGCTAACGTGCAGATTTTCAAAGCCTTGGAGACCTATCCTTCAAGAATGTCAGAGTCTTTGTGTCCAGCCTAGTTTTGGGGACCAGAGGGTGTTTTTCTCCAAAAGCCCTAAGTTATCCTAGTCAGATGTCCCAGATTTTCTTCCCTTCGTGTCTTATAGTGAGAGAGTCCTTTCTACTTGTAGTTACTGACTTCTTTCTCCCGCTTCCACCAGGGCTCAGAGACGACAACAGGACTCCCTAAACGCAAAGGGCGCACATCCTTTACATCAGATGATACGCTTCAAGGCGGAGTCCCCATCAGGCGCCCAAGTGCTGACCCGGCTCTGGATTCTCCCGGTGGTCATGGCTCAGATCAGACCTTATCAGGAATCAGTGGCATAGGAAACCCCTCTGAAGGGGTTACCAGGGAGCGAAGCAGAGGGGCCTCTGCTACTGCCTTTCCTGGTAGAGAACAGCACCCAAGAGCCCGTGATGAAGCTGGCCTGGCAAAGTCCCATCACCCGTCTATGTCCCGATTCAGAGTAGAGTCAGATCGTCGCAGGACGAGAGAGCTACCACCGCACAGCTTAGCCCATCTAAGAAAAGATGAACGAGAGGCACACCCTGGTGCAGGTCAACAGGACTTACCCTCAGCCACTGTGGCCAGAGATCAGCATCATCAGGTGTACCCAGATCAGCATGGAGGGGCGGATACAAGCCAGGGTCAAATCTATCCCAGGCCAGATCAGCATGGATTAGGACCACTTGGCACGGATCCGCTTGCATTGCGTCCTCCTAGCACTTACCCACATGGTGTGGTACCCCTCAGCACGGGTCAGCTTGCTATGATGCCGCCTGGAATGGATGTGCAGGGCTTGGTGCTACCTGGCATGGATCAGTATGGTATGGTGCCACCATTGGTACCTGGCACAGATCAGCGAGGACTGCAACTACCTAGTACAGTTCAGCCTGGTATGGTTCCACTTAGCACAAATCGGTATGGCACAGTGCTTCCCGGCATAGACCAACAGCCGGGTGTGGATCAGCATGGATTGCTACCCTTCGGTATAGACCAGCATGGATTTTTCATATCTGGCATGGATCAACAAGGATTGGTACTGCCTGGCATGGATCAACATGGATTGGTACTGCCTGGCATGAATCAGCATGGATTGGTTCCACATCTTACAGATCAACATGGTTTGGTATCGCCTGGTTTGATGCAAGTTGCTGCAGATCAGCAAGGTTTTGTGCAGCCCAGCTTGGAAACATCTGGGTTCATTCAACCTGGTACAGAGCAGCATGATGTACTCCAGCCTGGGGCAGATCATCGTGATTTGGTACTAACTGGTACAGATCAGACTGCTTTGGCCCAAACTGGGGCAGGTCAGCGTGATCTGGTCCAGCCTGGTGCAGGTCAGCGTGGTGCAGGTCAGCCTGGTTTGGTCCAGCCTAGTGCAGGTCAGCCTGGTTTGGTCCAGCCTGGTGCAGGTCAGCCTGGTTTGGTCCAGCCTAGTGCAGGTCAGCCTGGTTTGGTCCAGCCTGGTGCAGGTCAGCCTGGTTTGGTCCAGCCTAGTGCAGGTCAGCCTGGTGCAGGTCAGCCTGGTTTGGTCCAGCCTAGTGCAGGTCAGCCTGGTGCAGGTCAACCTGGTTTGGTCCAGTCTGGTGCAGGTCAACGTGGTGCAGGTCAACCTGGTTTGGTCCAGTCTGGTGCAGGTCAACGTGGTGCAGGTCAGCCTGGTTTGGTCCAGCCTGATGCAGGTCAGCCTGGTTTGGTCCAGCCTAGTGCAGGTCAGCCTGGTTTGGTCCAGCCTAGTGCAGGTCAGCCTGGTTTGGTCCAGCCTGGTGCAGGTCAGCCTGGTTTGGTCCAGCCTGGTGCAGGTCAGACTGGTTTGGTCCAGCCTGGTGCAGGTCAGCCTGGTGCAGGTCAGCCTGGTTTGGTCCAGCCTGGTGCAGGTCAGCCTGGTGCAGGTCAGCCTGGTTTGGTCCAGCCTGGTGCAGGTCAGCCTGGTGCAGGTCAGCCTGGTTTGGTCCAGCCTGGTGCAGGTCAGCCTGGTTTGGTCCAGCCTGGTGCAGGTCAGCCTGGTTTGGTCCAGCCTGGTTTGGTCCAGCCTGGTTTGGTCCAGCCTGGTTTGGTCCAGCCTGGTGCAGGTCAGCGTGATTTGGTCCGGCCTGGTGCAGGTCCGCCTGATGCAGGTCGGCCTGGTTTGGTCCAGCCTGTTGTAGATCCAAGTGGTGCTTATCTACCTGCTTGGGTACAAGCTGATGCATCTCCCAGTGGCTGGGGACAGCCTGTCGCATATCCTTTTGGTCTGGTACAACCTAATGTATATCCATCTGGTTTGGGACAATCTGGAATGGGTCAGCAAGATTCAGCCCAACTTAAAATGGATCAGTATGCTTTGGTGCAGCCTGAAATGGATCGACATGGTTTGGTCCAAGTTGGAACGGATCAGCGTAGTTTGGTTCAACCTGGTGCAGGTCAGCTTGCTATAGCGCAGCCTGGTGCGGGTCATCGTGGTTTAGTCCAACCTGGAATAGATCAGCGTGGTTTGGTGCAGCCTGGTACAGGTCAGCCTGGTTTAGTCCAACCTGGGATAGATCAGCATGGTTTGGTGCAGCCTGGTACAGGTCAGCCTGGTTTAGTCCAACCTGGAATAGATCAGCGTGGTTTGGTGCAGCCTGGTACAGGTCAGCCTGGTTTAGTCCAACCTGGAATAGATCAGCGTGGTTTGGTGCAACCTGGTGCAGGTCAGCCTGGTTTAGTACAGCCTGGAATGGATCAGCGTGGTTTGGTGCGACCTGGTGCAGGTCAGCCTGGTTTAGTACAGCCTGGAATGGATCAGCGTGATTTGGTGCAACCTGGTGCAGGTCAGCCTGGTTTAGTACAGCCTGGAATGGATCAGCGTGGTTTGGTGAGACCTGGTGCAGGTCAGCCTGGTTTAGTACAGCCTGGAATGGATCAGCGTGGTTTGGTGCGACCTGGTGCAGGTCAGCCTGGTTTAGTACAGCCTGGAATGGATCAGCATGGTTTAGTACAGCCTGGAATGGATCAGCGTGATTTGGTGCAACCTGGTGCAGGTCGGCCTGGCTTGGCACAGCCTGGAATGGATCAGCATTTTTTGGTGCAACCTGGTGCAGGTCAGCCTAGTTTGGTGCAGCCTGGAATGGATCAGCGTGGTTTGGTGCAACCTGGGGTGGGTCAGCCTGGTTTAGTCCAACCTGGAATAGATCAGCGTGGTTTGGTGCAGCCTGGTGCAGGTCAGCCTGGTTTAGTACAGCCTGGAATAGATCAGCGTGGTTTGGTGCAACCTGGTGCAGGTCAGCCTGGTTTAGTACAGCCTGGAATAGATCAGCGTGGTTTGGTGCAACCTGGTGCAGGTCAGCCTGGTTTAGTACAGCCTGGAATGGATCAGCGTGGTTTGGTGCGACCTGGTACAGGTCAGCCTGGTTTAGTACAGCCTGGAATGGATCAGCGTGGTTTGGTGAGACCTGGTGCAGGTCAGCCTGGTTTAGTACAGCCTGGAATGGATCAGCGTGGTTTGGTGCGACCTGGTGCAGGTCAGCCTGGTTTAGTACAGCCTGGAATGGATCAGCATGGTTTAGTACAGCCTGGAATGGATCAGCGTGATTTGGTGCAACCTGGTGCAGGTCGGCCTGGCTTGGCACAGCCTGGAATGGATCAGCATTTTTTGGTGCAACCTGGTGCAGGTCAGCCTAGTTTGGTGCAGCCTGGAATGGATCAGCGTGGTTTGGTGCAACCTGGGGCGGGTCAGCCTGGTTTGGTGCAACCTGGTGCAGGTCAGCCTGGCTTTGTCCAGCCTGGAATGGATCAGCGTGGTTTGGTCCAGCCTGGTGCACGTCAGCCTGGCGCAGGTCAGCCTGGCTTGGCACAGCCTGGAATGGATCAGCGTGGTTTGGTACAACCTGGTGCAGGTCAGCCTGGCTTGGTCCAACCCGGAATGGATCAGCGTGGTTTGGTCCAGCCTGGTGCAGGTCAAGCTGGCTTGGTCCAACCCAGAATGGATCAGCGTGGTTTGGTCCAGCCTGGTGCAGGTCAGGCTGGCTTGGTCCAACCCGGAATGGATCAGCGTGGTTTGGTCCAGCCTGGTGCAGGTCAGCCTGGCTTGGTCCAACCTGGAATGGATCAGCGTGGTTTGGTGCAGCCTGGTACAGGTCAGCCTGGCTTGGTCCAACCTGGAATGGATCAGCGTGGTTTGGTCCAGCCTGGTGCAGGTCAGGCTGGCTTGGTCCAACCCGGAATGGATCAGCGTGATTTGGTCCAGCCTGGTACAGGTCAGCCTGGCTTGGTCCAACCTGGAATGGATCAGCGTGGTTTGGTCCAGCCTAGTGCAGGTCAGGCTGGCTTGGTCCAACCTGGAATGGATCAGCGTGGTTTGGTCCAGCCTGGTGCAGGTCAGCCTGGCTTGGTCCAACCTGGAATGGATCAGCCTGGTTTGGTGCAATCTGGTACAGGTCAGCCTGGCTTGGTCCAACCTGGAATGGATCAGCGTGGTTTGGTCCAGCCTGGTGCAGGTCAGGCTGGCTTGGTCCAACCCGGAATGGATCAGCGTGGTTTGGTCCAGCCTGGTACAGGTCAGCCTGGCTTGGTCCAACCTGGAATGGATCGGCGTGGTTTGGTCCAGCCTGGTGCAGGTCAGGCTGGCTTGGTCCAACCCGGAATGGATCAGCGTGGTTTGGTCCAGCCTGGTGCAGGTCAGCCTGGCTTGGTCCAACCTGGAATGGATCAGCCTGGTTTGGTGCAATCTGGTACAGGTCAGCCTGGCTTGGTCCAGTCTGGAATGGATCAACGTGGTTTGGCACAGCCTGGAATGGATCAGCATGGTTTGGTGCAACCTGGTGCAGGTCAGGCTGGCTTGGTCCAACCCGGAATGGATCAGCGTGGTTTGGTCCAGCCTGGTGCAGGTCAGGCTGGCTTGGTCCAACCCAGAATGGATCAGCGTGGTTTGGTGCAACCTGGTGCAGGTCAGGCTGGCTTGGTCCAACCCAGAATGGATCAGCGTGGTTTGGTCCAGCCTGGTGCAGGTCAGGCTGGCTTGGTCCAACCCGGAATGGATCAGCGTGGTTTGGTCCAGCCTGGTGCAGGTCAGCCTGGCTTGGTCCAGCCCGAAATGGATCAGCGTGGTTTGGTGCAACCTGGTTCAAGTCAACCTGGCTTCGTCCAACCAAGAATGGATCAGCGTGGTTTGTTGCAACCTGGTACAGGTCAGCCTGGCTTCGTCCAACCAAGAATGGATCAGCATGGTTTGTTGCAACCTGGTACAGGTCAGCCTGGTTTGGCACAACCTGGAATGGATCAGCGTGGTTTGGTGCAGCCTGGTACAGGTCAGCCTGGTTTGGCACAACCTGGAATGGATCAGCGTGGTTTGGTACAACCTGGTTCAGGTCAACCTGGCTTCGTCCAACCCGGAATGGATCAGCGTGGTTTGTTGCAACCTGGTACAGGTCAGCCTGGCTTGGCGCAGCCTGGAATGGATCAGCGTGGTTTGGTGCAACCTGGTGCAGGTCAGCCTGGTTTGGTGCAACCTGGTGCAGGCCAGCCTGGTTTGGTACCTTCTGGTACAGGTCAGCCTGGTTTGCTGCAGCCTGGAATAGAACAGCATGGTTTGGCCCAACATGGTGCAGCTCAGCCTGATTCAGTGCAACCTGGAATGGATCAGCGTGGCTTGGTCCCACCTGGGGCAGGTCAGCCTAGGTTTGTACCATCTGGTACAGGTCAGCCTGATTTGGTGCAGCCTGGAATGGATCAACGTGGTTTGGCCCAACGTGGTGCAGCTCAGTCTCGTTTGGTCCCACCTGGTGCAGGTCAGCCTGGTTTGGTGCCATCTGATACAGGTCAGCCTGGGATGGATCAACGTGGTTGGGGCCAACGTGGTGCAGCACAGCCTGGTTTGGTGCAACCTGGTGCAGGTCAGCGTGGTTTGGCCCAACCTAGAATGGATCAGCATGGGTTGGTACAACCTGGTGCAGGTCAGCCTGGCTTAGGTCAGCCTGCTTTGGTCCAGCTTAGTGCAGGTCAGGGTAGTTTGGTCCCACCCGGTGCAGATCAGCTTGGTTTGGGGCAACGTGGAGTGGATCAGCGTGGTTTGGTACAGGCTGGCATAGATCCACGTGGCTTTTTTCAACCTGGTGCCTATCCACCTGGTTTGGTACAGCCTGGTGCCTATCCACCTGGTTTGGTACAGCCTGGTGCGTATCCACGTGGTTTGATCCAACCTGGTGCCTATCCAGAAGGTTTGGTCCAATCTAGTGCCTATCCACATGGTTTGGTTCCACCTGGTGCTTATGCTCGGGGTTTTGTCCAGCCTGGTACATATCCACACAGTTTCGTGCAGCCTAGTACTGATCAGCGTGGTTTGGTTCAACCTGGGATAGATCAGCATGGCTTGAGGCAACCTGGTACAGAACAACGAGGCTTGATACCAGCAGGCACAGAGCTTCGTGGCTTTCCAACATTCCACCCAGAGTTTCCAAGATTTTTATCGCGTCCGGATCAGCATGGTGTAATACCTCCTGGCGGATATCAACATGGTCAGGTGTCCCCACTCCTAATCAATCAAGGTTTGGCAGCACCAGGTATTGGCCAAGAGGGTTTATCAGAAGCTTACCAGCAAGGTTTGTTACGTCATGGCACAGACCAGCGTGGCCTAACACCATTAAGCACCCATGTGGGGTCCGCACAGCAAGATCAACAGCATTTGGTACCACCTGGCCCCGATCAGCATGGCCAGGTACAAGCAGGTACAGACCAGCATGACCGTGCATCCTCGATCCCAGAATCCCGTGACCTATTGTATCCTGGCCCTCATGGCCCGGGCGTCCTGGGGGTAGATCCGTATGTCCAGACAGGTTTGGATCCAAAACAAATATATGCCTCAGGCCAACCTGGAATTTCTGTCCGGACTGCTCCAAGCCAAGCAGCCACCTTTGCCAGGAGCACAGACTCTCTTAACTATCTCTACCGAGTCTCATCAGAAAAGAGTGATTTCCAGAGCGAAAGACACGATTCCCTGGATAAACTGGCCCCAAGCTTCCCCGTGGCAGTGGAGACATTTCGTCTGATGGGAGAGCTCTGTGGCCTCTATGCAGAGCTCAAGGAGAGCATGAAAGAGCTGGATGAGGTGCAGGCTGGCCAGAGCGACTTGGAGAAGATCCAGCACCTGCTCGGGCTCATGGGTGGGTTCCACTGGTGCGGAGGAGGGATTCAGCATCCCCAGGCCTCCTCTGGCGGCTGGGCTTCTTCTGGAGTCGCCGCAAATAGCGTGTCCCTTCTTAGCCATTGTGGGCTCTACTCTAGCCTTTGGGGTCCAAGAGATGGAATTAAACCAGTCAGAGCGAAGGCGCCTCAGGAGAGGAGTGAGGCGGTTCCGGTGCCCTGGCAGACTCTCTGGGCAGCAGCTGAGGACGGTGGGCAGGGAGGGAGGACGCCGAAGATTTCAACTTCGCCTTGGTCCATGCACAGCTGTGGGCCCAGAGAATAATTAAGATTTGAGAGATGGGTGGGAAGTGTGGGTCAGTAGTCCCAAGGCCCTTTAGGGTAGTAAGCATGAGGTGGATTTTTTAGAGGGTAAGGACACCCCTCTTTTCTTTCTTCCCATCCCCCTCTCCCCAGTCACCAGGAAAAGCAGAAGTGAGATGTCCTGCTGCTCGTTGGGGTAGCTTCACTGTGGGGGCTGGGAACGGGGATTGGGAGCCTGCTGGAGATCGAACCCTTCTGACTAATAAGGCCTCCATTTTTCACAGTCAAAAAGAGTGTACCCCCTGACCTGGAGGAGCAGCTGAAGACCTTAAAGTCCTTGACCAAAGAAGTTCGGCAGGAAAAAGCAAAAGTAAGTAAGGGCGGGTCCGCCCGCTTTGCCTTTGAGTGCCGATAGTCCCACTTTCCATTTGCATTTTGATGGATCACGCCGGCCTTGCGCTGACGTTATCATCTCATTGGATCTGTACACACCTGTCAGGTGGGCAGTGTGCCTCAGGCAGCATCATGTTCATTTCCCGGATCTAAAACCTGGTGCTCAAAGCTGTTAAGATCGGGCTGGACCAACAGGGAGGCCGGTGCTCCTTTTGTTACGTGGGGCTCATTTCCGACAGAGCCCACTGGCACCGCAGCAGCCTTGGGAGCCAAGTTTGTGGGACTCTCTGGAGCCAGTGGCCATGGCAGGGGGCTACTAGACCTTCAGCTGTTCTCTTAATGCCCGCTGTCCACACCCACGGGACGGACGGACGGACAGATGGATGGATGGACGGACGGACGGATGGATGGATGGATGTCCGGAAGGGACACATTGACACATGGTTCTCGTTAGAGGCTTGGATTAGGACTCGGACTCGGGAAAGAGGCTTGCTCGGGCTGCGGACACATATGCAGAAGGCAAAGAACTCAAGCCTAGCTGACCCTCCTCTTCCGTTGGGTTCATAGCTGGACAGGATGCAGAGGATCCTGGAAGGCAACGGGGAGCAAGGACTAGGAGAAGACACGAAGAATGGCCAGCTGGGCTTGCAGCTGGGAATCCTCAGGTGAAATGCCTCTGCCAAGAACAGCTTGTGTCTGGGCATCTCCTATCCCCAGCCCGGGAGGTGATGGCAGCCTTCAGTTCACTCCCAGTCAGAACTGGGCCCTGTCTTTGACCCAAGTTGTGTCTGCCTTTCAGGAGTAGTTCAAGTGGCTGGTGGGAGTTTCTCAGTTTCTTCGAACAGCTTAGCACCAGGGCTTGGAAGGAAAACAGCTGCCAGTCTCTGTCCCCAGTTGGAGGCTGGAGGAGAGCACTTGCCAGAGCCCCTCAGAGCCCTCTCTTGGTGGTGCCAGGTCTCACCCCCTAGAAACCTCTCAGGCCAGCATGTGGGCACCCACTCCCCGGACAAGCAGCGCCTGGGACCCCCTAGACAGAGCCTGTTGCAGGGCGGGCGGGAGAGCCATGGTGTGCATCTTCCTCTGTCCATGATGGGACTGGTGGGCCTGGGCCCTGGGGTGGGCGGCGGGGCCAGGCGATCTCTTCTGTGCATCTCTCAGAGTTACCGTGGCTGACATTGAGAAGGAACTGGCCGAGCTGAGGGAGAGCCAAGAGCGGGGCAAGGTCAGCATGGAACATTCCGTCTCCGAAGCCTCCCTCTACCTACAGGACCAGGTGAGACCAGGGCTCTTCTCAGAGTCGGCCATGGATGGTGGGGCTACTAGGCTCTTAGCTGACATACAGTTTGCTAATATTTTTGCCCATTCTGTGCGTCGTCTTTCCGCTCTCTTATTAGCGTCTGCCTTTAAGATTTTATTTATTTATTTGAGAGAGAGTGTGAGCCCAAGTGGGGGAGGAGCAGAGGGAGAGGGACAAGCAGACTCTGTGCCAAGCGTGAAACCGGACGTGGGGCTCGATCCCACGACCCTGAGCTCGTGACCAGAGGCGAAATCAAGAATCAGACGCTTAACTGACTGAGCCACCCAGGTGCCCGATAGTGTCTGCCTTTAAATCTTGAGTGATGCTATCGTTGGCCATCCCAGAACGTTCCCATGGAAGAGCATCTGGACCAGGAACAGCCCTCTCTGAGTGCTTGCAGAAAGATTGGATAGGAAAAGCCACTGGGCTAAGGGGACTCATGTCAGGAACCCCTTGGTGATAAAGGCCCCATTTTGGGGGACTCCCACATTGGCCGGGTCACTGACATGTACCATTTCTTGATGACAAAGCCGGCTGTCCAGTGTGGGGTTTGAAGAGCAGAAGATGATGTGTCCACAGCTCACATCTAAGCTTAGCAACCTCCAGGGCTGTCCCAGGGCCACACTCCCCACACAGCAGGCCCGGGCTCCTGCCACAGCCTCTTCAAGGCACCGGCCTCCTCTCTCCCGATTCCCCCGCCACCTCAGCTTCCTGCCTCTGAACACACTGCTGCTTTCCCACGCTGCTGCTTGTTCCGGAATGTCCCTGTCACCCCCACTTACCCAGTGGGCTCCTACTTATCCCTCACAACCCCACGGAAATGCCCGTGGTTTGGAGAGGCACCTTCCTTTCTTCTAGAGAGAATTAATCCATCCTTTGTATCCCACGGGCCCTCTGACAGGCTCTTATGGGCTCTTCAGAAGAGTGGGCTCTTCCAGATGCAAGCATGAGCCTCACTGAGCTCAGGCAGAAGGGAGCCTGGTTGAAAGTGCATCGGTGTGCCGGAGCTGGAAAAGGCAGAACTTCCAGGCCAAGGGGGCGGTCTGGGCGGCGCCGCTCCTTCTCTGTCTCTCCGCGTCGGTTTCTGTGTGTCCCTGTGCCTCTGTGTCCTGTCCTTATCCATTTCTCTGCAATGCTACCGCATCTCCCTCCCACCGTGCTCCCAGTCAGCTTTCCTTTCTCTCGCACGTGGCCCACAGGGGCTGCCTAGG
This sequence comes from Ursus americanus, assembly GCF_024610735.1. Lineage (NCBI taxonomy): Eukaryota > Metazoa > Chordata > Mammalia > Carnivora > Ursidae > Ursus > Ursus americanus. Next base: position 5,186,985 of record NC_142149.1, read on the forward strand.
CCCTGCCATGTCACATGCTTCCAAGAGAGGGGGTTTGGTTGGCCCAGCCCCTCTCTGAGCCTGGCAAGAGGTCACACGGCTGTGAGACTGGCTGCCCCAGAACCGGGTGTCGACCGAGGACCAGTCATGTGTGGTGACACACGGGGACTGTGGGAAACAGAAGAGGACGGGAGAGCCAGTGGAAGGCATCTGCTCCTGCCCAGACCGGGAGAGGCCCCTGTAACAGAAGTAGCACCCATCCCACTGATTTCTTGTTACTGACATGCTGGGTGGGGGAGCATGTGTGAGCCCAGCCCTCCCACCCCAGGGCCCAGAGCTGTGTCTGGGTGTCGTAAGACTCCTCTAAGTGTTTGTGGACCAATGGACATCACCACTCAAGGGTTTAGCTAGAGGAGATGTGTCCTCTCATTGAATCAGTGAGCTGGCCGGAGAAAGGTCTAGAAACCTCTGTCCTGTAAGGGTTTTTTTCAGCATCGAGGCTATACTCGCTGAGAACTGTGTTCACTATTTAACAGATGGGCTCTGGGCGCCTCCTACATGCCCTGCATTCTATGAGGCACTGGGGGGTGCAGCGACTGCCCGAATCATGTAGGCGCTGACAGTGTGAACAAAACGTGGCCATGCCTTGTTCAGTGCCCTGCACCAGCCTTCTTGCCCACCCCCAGCTTGACAAGCTCAGGACGATCATCGAGAGCATGCTGGCCTCGTCTTCCACGCTGCTGTCCATGAGCATGGCTCCTCACAAGACCCTGGCAACCTTGGAACCTGGCCAGATTGACCCTGAGGCCACGTGCCCCGCCTGCAGCCTGGACCTGAGCCATCAGGTCAGCATGCTGGTGCAGCGCTACGAGCAGCTGCAGGACATGGTCAACAATCTGGCTGCCTCCCGGCCCTCCAAGAAAGCCAAGCTCCAGAGCCAGGTGACTCCCACTGGCCCGTCTCCTGGTGCGGCCAGCCGTGCCCCACCGCGGGGAGCCGCAGCCCAGAAGCCCACAGAGCGGGGAGCAGCTGATGAGCTTTAACTCATGAAGCCCTTTACTGACCCCACAAAAGTCCCCGGTCCTTTCACTGGGCCACAGCGAGGGCAGCACCAGAGCTAGCTCTGGGGACAAGAGACCATGGGGAAGAGCTGGCTTCTTGCAGGTGGGACGGTGGGACGGCACAGCTGGCTGGGGGCGGAGCCGGGCACTCATGTGCCTCGGGGGACACTGGCATAGCTTTAGGGTTCATTGACTCCCCTTCACACCAGTCTGCCAGCCCCCTTCTCAATTCCCCCCAAAGGGCAGGCTTGCTGGTGGGGGCAGGGAGAGTCACAAGTCCCTGAGTCCTGCCTCTTGGACTCTGGAGTTCAGGTCCAGGCCAGGGCAGGTGGGAAGACTGCAGAACACATCCCAGCTCTTGGGAGCCACAGGGCAGCTCACCACTCTGGAGCCCAATTTCCTCTACTGGTCACCCTCCTGGGTGGGCCAGGTACCTCAAGGCTAGACCATGGGGAGGTGGGGGACTGAAGCTCCCATCCCGTTGGGTGAACACAGAGCAGAGAGCCTCCCCACTATCGGGGGAACTTGGGGAGAGCCAGAATGGGGTCCAAAGTTGGCCTACCTGCTGGGTGATTTTTTAAAAATTTTATTCGAGAGAGAGAGAGAGGGAGGGCGTGTACATGAACAGGGGAAGCAGCAGCAGGAGAGGGAGAAGCAGGTTCCCCACTAAACAGGGAGCCCAAACCGGGGCTCGATCCCAGGAGCCCAAGATCATGATCTGAGCCGAAGGCAGACGCTTCCCTGCCTGAGCCCCCCAGGCCCCTCCGGGTGATGTTGTAAGGGCCGATCTGTCGGGGCCCAGGGAGCCTGCCTTTGTGCCTCCCGCCGCAGGACGAAGAGCTGCTGGGCCACGTCCAGAGCGCCATTCTGCAGGTACAGGGCGACTGCGAGAAGCTCAACATCACCACCAGCAACCTCATCGAAGACCATCGGCAGAAGCAGAAGGACATTGACGTGAGGGGCCCGCAGGGCGGCTGGGGCGGGGGGCGAGGCCGTTCCCATCCTGGCTCCTCATTCTCTGCTCCCTCGCCTCCCAGGTGTTGTACCAGGGTCTAGAGAAGCTCGAGAAGGAAAAGGCCAACAGGGAACACCTGGAGATAGAGATTGGCGTGGTAAGGGCCAGGCCCAGAAGAGCCGCCCTATGTCCCACGAGGTCTTACTGGTCATTCTGTGAAAGGCCAGGAGTGGAGGAGAGCCCAGGGGCGAGCTCAGTGTCCAGGCTTGATGCCTCAGGGCAATGGGGCCCCTCCATGGCGCTCTCCCACCTGGGGGGCACCCCTCCTCTCTTTCTGGGTAGAAAGCCGATAAGAGCGCCCTGGCGGCCAAAGTGAGCCGTGTCCAGTTTGATGCCACCACGGAGCAGCTGAACCACATGATGCAAGAGCTGGTGGCGAAGATGAGCGGGCAGGAGCAGGACTGGCAGAAGATGCTGGACAAGCTCCTGGTGGAGATGGACAGCAAGGTGAGGGCCGCCGGCGGCTCCTGTCTGGATGCTGCAGACCGCCCCACCCCCCGGCTTTCCCAGCACCCACTGGTCACTGCCGCCACCCCCCCCCCCAACAGCTGGACCGCCTGGAGCTGGACCCCGTGAAGCAGTTGCTGGAAGATCGCTGGAAATCCTTGCGGCAGCAGCTCAAAGAGCGCTCTCCACTCTACCAGGCAGACGAGGCAGCGGCCATGCGGAGGTGGGGCACGGACAACAGCGGGGGTGTGGGGGGGCGTGTTGGGTCAGCTCCCACCAGCAGGTCGTGTGCTCTGGGGGAATGGCTGATCCCACCGGACCATCCCACAGTTGCAGTGACAGAATCTGAGAGCTTGAAAAGCCCTTCCAGCTTAGGCCGGTTCCTCCTATGGCGGAGAAAGGGTGGGGAGGGGGACCACCGTGACGGGGATGCGCCCACAGTGTCCAGTGCGGAGTCTGCTCCTAGGGGGCTAGTCCATGGCCGGCTTGAATCCCAGGGTTTCCATTATTGGCCACCAGAGGGCCCCCGAGGTTTACACAGGGCATCCGTCAGCGGCCCTTTGAAACCCCGCTGGCTTTGGGTTAGGACAGGTGGTGCTGGATGGGCGCCTCAAAGCTGCCTGGCGGGCAGAGGGGCCAAGGCCTTCTGCGTTCGCCCTCTCTCCCATTCCCGACCCTCGGGGCAGTGCACTCACCCTCTGCGTGTATCCCACTCCTCACAGGCAGCTCTTGGCACATTTCCACTGCCTCTCTTGTGACCGTCCCTTGGAGACAACTGTGACTGGACAGTGAGTTCACACCTGGCCAACCCCGGCTGGTGGCCATCATGAGGGCGGGCACAGCAGGGCTGTATTCCCTCCCTGCCTCAACTCTTGTCCTTCCTCGTCTCCTCTCCCCGGGGTCCATCCCTGTGTGCCTGACTGCTTGCGAGCCCTCCGTCCTCGCCTCCGCCACACCCTGGACAGCAAGGCTCCTCAGGCACGTAGACTGTGGGGTCCTGGATTTGAAAATGGAATTTCTCACTCTCCAACCCTCCTCCTCTCTCTGTCCCTGCCCAGGTTTATCCCTGTGACTCCTGTGGGCCCAGCCCTGCCTGGGCACCGTTCCGTCCGCCCCTACACTGTCTTTGAGCTGGAGCAGGTCCGGCAGCAGAGCCGCAAGTACGGGGCAGCGGGCTCCCGGGCAGGGCCTCACAGGGGAGATGGGCAGAGGCTGGAGGACAAGTGGGGGGGGTTCCTTCTCCTGGCTGGACAGTAGGGGGCACGGAGTGATTTCTGGGCTAGCTCCTCTGTTCTTCCGAGGAAGAGGAAGAGTGGAGACCTAGTTAGTAACCGTCTGCCTTTGAGTCCCCGTTGGGGGACCCAGTCACTCGGTGGGGGACATTGCCGAGGGTGCTGGCTGGCTGGGGGAGCTCCTCTTTACCTCCTCACACCCCCGGATGCTTCTGTGTCAGCAGCCCCAGCATGGGGGGAAGGGAGGGGTCCAACATCACCCAGCCAGAGGGTGGGCTCAGTGAATGTGGGGGGAGAAGGTGGGGACATGTTGCACACTCCCTCGGACTCCTGCCCTCCTCCCCGCTGCATTTCCATCTCCCAAGGATGGGGTTCGGCAGTAAGGACGGTTTCAAACTGCCGGTTGGAGCCCTCGGGGTTCCAGGTGGGCAAGGCTAAGCGTGCAGGGCTTCTTCTCCCCATTTCAGCTTCTGCCCTGCCCCATCTGTGGTCCCCCGGGGCGCTATGGGAAGGGCTCCTGCCCGCACAGCGTCCTGCTTAAAAAGGTGCAGATAAAGGGGTGGAGTGGGCCAGGGTCTGAGCGTGGGCTCAAGCTGGTGGGGCCACCTTACCCCTCCGTCTGCCTGCTCCCCACAGCCTCAAGCTGGGCGGTACTGCCTTCCCTCGGAGCGACTTGGCACACGTGGAGCGGAGCGTGGGGCGTCTGCGCACCATGCACTCCAAGATGCTGATGGACATTGAGAAGGTGCAGATCCACTTCGGAGGCTCGATCAAGGCCAGCAGCCAGATGATCCGGGAGCTGCTGCAGGCACAGTGCCTGAGCTTCCCCTGCTACAAACGGTCGGACACAGACTGGGCCCCTGGCCACGGGGCTCAGCTTCTGCCCAGCCACAGCCCCGTGAATGTCTCATCCCGTGCTGGGGAAAGCCCTGCCAAAGAGGGAGGCAGGCGGGGGTGTGTATCAGGGGTCTTCATGACGGCCCAGCGGTGTGGTTGCTCTGCTCACCCATTCCCTTGCTCCTGCCCTGGCTCCCGGAGACCCCCGACACAGCCATCCCATCTCTGGCTGGCTGGCCCCCGCCGTAGTGGGTCCCAGGTGACGCCGGCTCCCAGTGACTCTGCCGTCTTCATCGCAGGGTGCCGGAGACGGCCGACTACACGTCCTCGAGCGGGCCCCGGCGCTGTGGGGGCAGCCATACACTCACCTACCCCTACCGCCGCAGCCGTTTGCAGCACCTGTCCCAGGGCCTGTACCCCACCGAGGAGGTCCAGATCGCCATGAAGGTTGGGGGTGCTGCCTGGGAGTGAAGAGAGGGCCCTGACAGGACCCCACATTCTCAGGTCATTCTGGAAATACCACATAAGTCGCCAGAAGGGCGGATGACCAGCCCTCTGCCTGGAGGCTGTTTCTGTCGCAGTTAAAGCCTCTGGTTCTTAGGCTTTGTTGGGAAGAATGCCATCCTGGCCACCTGCCCATCCAGCACCGCCACCCCCACCGCGGGCCCTCCCTTCACCCTGGCACCGCCAGAGCCCCCGGAGGGTTCTGAGCACCGTCGGGTTCTGGGAGTCAGGAGAGGACGTCACTCGGTGCCCCCGGCCCTCGTGGAGGAAGGACCGGAGGGCACGCTCTCGGTGGCGCATGCTAATGGGTGTCCCCCACTCCCACAGCATGATGAGGTGGATATTTTGGGCCTGGATGGACATATTTACAAGGGACGGATGGATACAAGGCTGCCGGGCATCCTGACCAAAGACAGTGAGTGTCCTGGGGGCCCAGAGACTCCTCAGGCTCCTTGCTCAAGAGTCCCCGGGGGTCTGTCCAGTTCCTGGAAGGCCATGGGGCCCCTGGACCCTGGATGCCTTCTTCCTCTGCTACCTCCCTGATTCCAAACGTTCTGAAAGTCCCAGCTGGGTGTTTGCAGTTCGGGAACAGCCACCCGGTCTCAGCCAATGAGCCAGCACTTCATGGCCACATCTTTCTTGTCAGTCTTCCTCCTCGTGCTGCGTCATTGGCTTGCCTGCCTCAGCCTCTGCTCCCAGCACCACCGGGGCCGAGTCCCACCCCTCTTTCGAAACTCAAAATGTTCCTCCTGAGCCCCCCACCACTTGGTGAATTTCCCACCCCCTGATGCCCACCTCCAGTGAGCCAGACTGCATCGTTTATCAGTCCCCACCTGCTCTTCGAGTCCTCTGTGCACCTGTCCAGCCACCTGAACTGTGAGCCCGGGTCGGAACTCACCCAGCACCAGGCCCAGGGCTCATGGGCTTAGGTCCTCAGAGCGTATCTGAGCGGGTGGTGGACGGACCGACATGGGAATGAATGGAGTGCTTAGAAGGGGCATATCCATTTGTTCAGACCGGGAAGGACCTCAGCGGAGGCTGGCTGTGACCAGCGGCCCTGCAGCCCTCTCCCCATCCCCATGAGCCCCCACAGAGCTCTCACTCGGCCTCTCAGAACTGACCCTCCCCTTCACTGTCCCCCACCAGCCTCCGTCTCCGGGATGACCAAGCACAAGGCCAAGCAGTCCCGGCCCCACGTGCACAGGCAGCAGTCCCTCAGCGACAACGGCCAGCTGCCCTCGCGGCCTCAGAGTGCTCAGATGCTGGCTGGCAACAGTCCAGGTAGCTTCCCTTTGGCTGGAGCAGGCTTCCAGGTGGTCTCCCCACTGCCCCCGGGCCTCTCCTGCTTGCCCCGCCAGCCCCCTTTCCTGCCCATGGCTGGTCTCTGCCCTTATTTCCCTGGAGAGAGGAAGCGCCTGGGAGCCGAGAGATGGGATGGGAGGGAGAAGAGAGAAAAATCCATCTTTCCTGAGTTCTTGTTATGTGCCAGTGCTGGGGGGTAGGTGCCGTTACTGTCCCCACCTCCCAGAAGGGGGAATAGGGGCAGGGTTGCAGCCCAAGGCTCTGGCTCCAGGCCTGAGTCCTCCCCCAGCTCACAGGTGCTCCCTGTCCTGGGGCTTGTGCTCAGCTCTGTGCGGCAGCTGGTGGGCACAGGGCCGCAACACGGCCCCCCGAGAACCCCTCAGTCCGACCTTGTCTGCAGAGGAGCTTCTCCTCACGCCCAGGCCTAGATGGTCCCTCCAGTCCCTGTTCTCCCCTGAGGGGCTAAATCCTGCCTGAAAGTCTGGAGGCTAATTGTCCCCCAGGGTCCAGCCATATGTGGGGGCCGGAGAGCGACACTGGCCTGGAGCCACGAGGCCAGATCCCCTTCTGAGCAAGTGACTCTGAGCAAGTCTCCCCTCTTCTCCAGATGTGTTTCCTCAGCTGCCCATGAAGGGCTGCTAGATTGGTGCCGCCTGAGTCGGGGCCCCCACGAAAGGGGATCTAACGAAAGGGGCTGACCTCCTGCCTATAAAAAGTTACGTCCACACGGCACTTTGCAGATGCCTGCAGGAGGTTCAAGGGCCGCCCCCGCTTTCCCCACCCCAGTTAAAGGCCCAGCCCCAGATGCCCTTTACCACCCATTCCAGTGACAGCGCGCGGTGAGTGCCCAGAGGAAGCAGAAACAGAAGTGATAGCACTGGTCCTGACACCTCGCCTTTACTGTGGGTTCTCACCAGCCAGGCACTGTGAGGGGCTTTACATGCATGAACTAATCCACACACCAACATTAAGAGGTAGGGACCACTGTGAGCCTCACTTATGGCTGGGAAAACTGAGGCACAGAGAGGTTAAGATACTTGCCCAAGGTCACACAGCTAGGAAGCAGCAGGAGTGGAATTCAGACCTAAGTTGTCTGCCTCCGGAAGGTATGCTCCTCACAACAGGTAGCAGGCTGGGACAGCCGATTCCGTGGTGGACAGAGTGCGGGGCTGTGACTGCGCTCTTGGGGCACTCGGCTTCCTCCTCCCTGGCACTGTGTCTACTCCAAGGGCGCCTAAAATGTTAGGGGAGCAGGAGAGGGAGAGAGGGCAGGCTTAGGAACAATTCCTGCACCTGTTGGTGTGTACAGTGCCTCAGTAGCCCCTGCATTACTAGAGGACGCATTACTTAAGAGGCAGGCTCTTAGCCACCGACCGAGGGCTTGATCATTTTTAACTCCCAAAGATTAACAAGGAGCTCTGCTCAGGAGCGCCCGCGCGGGCTCGCACTGCCCACCACAGCCCTGCGGACCCCCTCTCCAGCATTCTGCCCCCCGCTCTGCCTGCACTTCGGGCAGGCTGGGGAAGGCCTGGCGGGCTGCCGTGGGTGCGAGAGGAGGGACAGAGCCACCTCAGCCCCCCATGTCTCACAGCTCCTCCTCGTCCACGGAAAGACAGACCCATGTCCTCCGAGGGGCACCTTGCGCAGCCCAACGCGGCCCACCCGCCCAGCCCCAGCGAGATGGAGATACATATGGACGTGCCCCCCGGGGAGGGGCTCGAGGAGCCCACCCGGGGCCCCCGGTCCACCACTGCTCAGTGAGCAACTTTATTAATAAACGTTTAGGAAGAAGCTTGGGGCAGCGAGGCTTCTGTGGTCCTGGCTCGGGAAGGTGGAGTGGAAGGGGGGGCCCCTGAGCGCCCACACCGCCAGCCCAGGTCCAGGTGACCGGCCTGCAATTGGAGAACAGGTCGGACTTGTAGGCTGAGAACGAGACCTCGACCCCCACCCTCCCAAGCAGGCGAAGCTACCCTCCAAGGGTGCTGGGGCTTCCGGAGAAGCAGCAGAGGCCGGACCCCAGATCTGGGCGCTGGCGGGCGGGGGTAGGACCTGCTCTCACCCCTGCCGGCTCTCTCCTGACCTCAGTGGGACCCCAAGGGTGCTGTCTGGGGAGGGTGGCCTGGGGTGTTCTGGAGAGGTTGGGGTTCGTGGCGTCCGTGCATCAGCTGTGCGTGAAGCAGAGGTGAGGGCAGCAGCTCCCCACAGTTCTGCCACCGGCTCGGGCAGCGCCAGGCTCCTGGCACGACGTCCGGGGGGAGCAGGGCCCACCGCCACCTGGGAAGGTTTCTGTTTGCTGTCCTCTGCACTTTACCCTTGAGCAGGCAAAGAGGGTCTGCCTGGCCTGGGCCAGTTCCCTGCTCCCCTCCCCCCTCCCCAGAAAGAGCAGAAGTGTGTTGGGAGAGAGTTAGCCAGGTGACTGCCATTTGCCCAGGGGCCTGGAGGCCTCGCCTTTGTTCTGCCCCAGCCGGCTTGGCTCCACTAGCCCCAAACAGACAAGAGGGCTCACTGCTGTCCTGAGTCCTTTGTGCTAAAGGTCTTGGCGGGTTTGAGGGGACAGAGGAGCGAGGGCGGGGGCTGAGCTCAGTCGGTAGAGCAACTGTATGGGGTGAGCCCTCATGCCCCACTAGAGCCCTAGGGACAAGGGAAAACTGCCCTCCCCCTGAGGCCTCTGAAGTCACAGAAGCAGCTTTTCTGTCTTCAGGTCTGTTCTCATGGGGGCCCCCACCCCCAGTCCCCATCACCCCAACATGGGAAAGGGATGTCTCACGCAAGAGGCCTGCTTTAAGGTGTGAGGGGATGGGGTGACAAATCACACATGAAAGGAAAGTGTGGCAGGAAACTGCCCAGCAAAGGGTTTCTCCCCAGTCCCGTGTGGGCAAAGGAGGGTGGGGTTGGCTGGGGTGTCATGGGGTAGGGCAGGTGCTCCCTACAGGGGGGGGGGGCTTCCCCCCTACTTTCCCCATGGGCTCAGATCCCATCCATCTTCATACAGTGATCTAATGCTCTGGCTAGACAAGAAGGGGAGTAGCTTGAACCTGGGGGCCAATAGGCAGGCCTCTCACCGGGCGCCCTTTTCTCCCGGGGCAGGAGGCAGAGCCAGCTCCAGCCCCTCTGCTCCTGCTCGGGCTTCAGTTTCTCACGCTGCCTGAGAAATGTCAGAAGGTTGCTGGCTCACTGTCCCTGGCCCAGAATCCGAACTCACCAGCTTGGCAGGGAGAAGCAGGACAGCCCAGCCCTCCACACCCAGGCCTCCCCCGCGCCCAGGAAAGGACAGGGAGTGGAGGACATTCCCCAGGCAGCACAGGCTAACCCCCATCCTGGCACCTGGGCCATGCCACCCACCGTCCCCAAGCTGTGGTCCCAGCGTGGCCGCCCACGTGCCCTCCAGGGACTTCCCCTTGCAGCCCCGGAAAGTGCAGGTGGGCTGGCTAAGGGGTGAGGACGGGAGGAGGCCCAGGGGTTTCCAACCAGGAAACAAAACTGAAAGGACTAACCCAGCCTTAAAGTAAACCATCCCTTGTGGAGAGGCTGAGGGCAGCTGGGGCCCGTTCTGCTTGGCTCTGCAGGGGCCGCCGGGTGGGCAAGCTGGAGGTGGCCGGGCTTACTACACAGGGCCCTTCTCAGGTGTCACTCCCACTTTGGGCATGAACCTCCAGCCCCTCCAGCTCCGATATACAGCGGGGTCCATATACAGGGCTCTGACTGCTGAGGAGGGAGAAAACAAGCCCCCCCCCCCGCCGTTTGAAGGGGTCTTGGGGGGCAGGGGGTGCAGGGTAGCATCCCTCCAGCATGAGGCTGGAGGAATCCCAACCCTGGGGCCAGCCACCCCCCCCCCAGCCCCACCTCCCCACCCGCACTGCAGATCATTTGAGAAAGACCCCATTGGGCCAAGAATCGCCAACACTGCCTCCGTTCTAATGGCTGGAGGCTGTGGGGAAGGTGGGAAGGGAAAGGAAGCCAGTCCCTTTGGGGACCCACCCTGTCTCTCTGGATTCTGGACAGCCTTGGTTGACTTCTGGGGGATGGCCGCTCAACACGCATTCAAGGCCAGGCTACCCCAGAAGGCTGAGGATAGGAACAGAAGGGATGGACGCAGTGGGAAGATGCCTGGGGGGCCTGGGCACGGGGGAGGGGGCTGCCATGGGCTGCCAAGTAGAGGCCTAGCTCCCCCCCGCTGCAGACAAGACAAAGGCTCCAGGGCTAAGCTCCAGCCTGTGACAGGCCACACTGCGATGGCCAAGGAGGGGAGAGGGTCACAGAAATCAGTCAGGCCCAGGCCCCCGTCTCCCTCCCATACTCAACTGGACCCAGCCAGTCCTACCAAGCCCCTGGTCTAGACACCCCCCGTCAGAACACCCAGCCCAGCCCCATGGCCATGAAGCCCCACCGTCCCCCAAGGAGCATGCGTTTCCTACCAAGACAAATAAAGGCACCGCAAACTAGGGAAGTTAGAAAAGTCTCTTTTACGTTTTTAAATTAAAATTTCACCCTGGTGAGATGACTGATTTGGGAACTAAATCCAAAGGCAAGCTCTCCACTCTGTCATCCACTCAGGCGGGACACGCAGTGGGAGAGGCAGAGTGGCCTTGGAGAATCAGGACCCCTGCCAGGCAGAGCCTGAGCCTCTGACCCAAGCAAGCTCTTTAGTTATGCACATCGGGCTGGCGACGGGTGACACCAGGAGTGACACAGAGCCGCAGGGCCACTGAGGAGCCAGCCACCAAGTCCAGGTGGGGAGAGCTTGTGATGGCAAGGGGCTTCCACACCTTCGGGCACCTGGCGCTTCTGGGAGCCCGCGCTGTGAACTCCTTGGAGTGGATCCTCGGTGGTCCTCTCGATTCCAGAAGGCGTGACCTCTGAGGGGCAGCTAGCAGACCCCTCGTGACTGCAGGATCACCCCACCAGGCTTCCATGCACCTGCCCTGGGACGAGGGGTAGAGGAAGGGGTGCTGGCCCAAGGGGACGCTCTGGC